>NC_136073.1:452382915-455067915 GCF_964261635.1 Lissotriton helveticus | reverse complement strand
TGAGGGACACCCACTGTTCCGAGAGCAAGCATTGAGTGTCGGACCCGAGGAAATGCCAGACCAGAGACTGAGAAACGCGGTCCGACGACTTCCCAAGATGGCAGACTATAGATGAAGGAGAGGCCCTCTGGGGCGCAGCTCGCGGACTTGTGAGCTGACAGCCTTCCAGGTCAAGGAGCCAGGGAAAGATACTCAGTGTGTGAGAGGCGTTGATCGATGAGCCACAAAGGTGAGGCAATTGCAAGATGGCTAAACAGAGCCCCGGGGCCTGCCTGCGCGATCATGGGGTTCGTGGTGGTGGGCGAGACAGCCCTCCCCGCTTCAACTGGGGAGCTTTGCGGTGTTCACAGCTGGCCACTAATGCCCAAAGTAAAGTGGTGCAGAGCATTGGGGTGCAAGATACAAGCGCAGAGGAAGTAGCCCGTCTGGAGGCCCGGAGGAGAAAGGAAGCGGTAGACCACAGCTGCCATCGTAGGACAGGGGCCTCTGGGAAGAAGGCCCGCAGCAGTGCAGATCCACGAAAAAGGCAAAGAACATCGGCAAAGAGGGAATGCTACCTGGAGCTGCAGCACCAGGACGGACAACACCAATAAAGAGTGGAGCAGGCATAGGCAACAATGGTGCGGAGTGCGGACCCTGAAGCCGAAGGCGATATAGGAAGTGGCTCGGAGAGCAGAGTCGAGAACAGAGCACTGTTGCCTAAAGAAAGCGAGAATAGCTAGTTGAGTGGAGTACTGCATGCACCTGAAGAATCCTGGAGACATGTGCTATGCGGACCTGGGGCTTAGGCGAACTCTAAGAGTGGGGGCAAACATAAGCCGAAAAAGAGCTGCATGAAGTTAGGCACCACTGAGCTGCGGGGTGGCGCAGTGCCCGGGACCTCGGCCTTGAGTGCTGAGCGGGACGAACAAATGGACTAGCGATTAAAATATGAGCAGGAGGGATGGCTGGCTCCCGGGCAGTTCTGTCGAGGACACCTGAAGTCAAAGTGAGGTTCTCCGCAACTATACAATGAGGAGGGCAGACAGGTGGCTGAATAGGAGGAAGAGGCCCGTCGGTCTGCCCCCGTGAATGAGGCAGTGGGGCAACAGATGCCTGTTGCCTGATGCCAGATGGGAGAGTTCCTCGAGCCACCACATTAGACTGAGAGGTGCGCAGGCTGGGAGAAAACAAAGGAACCCCTGGAGAAGGAAACTTCGACACTTCTTTGCCCCACAGTGGAAGTAGGTATAAAGAACTGGTCAGGGCTCACTCCTGAAGAATCAACCTCAGAACACAGAAATTCCCAAGAGCCAGGTGGATTAGTGCTCTATGAGCACACACCATCATGCAGTCACAGAGTAAAGGCCTAGGAAGTGGGGACAGGAGAGACCTGTGCCACTATGGATAACTACTCACAGCGAGGGGAGAACCCTCATCAGGGAACCGGTAAAGAGGATTAGGAAGTGGAGACCAACAAAAACAGCGACTGCAAGTCTTACTGATCACACCCATTGGACAGCCACAAATATGGACACAGGCTACTCCCTCTCAGGAAATGGGGAAGATGCCTAGGAAACGAGCACAGGGCTTCACTGACCCACACTGGGGGTTAAAACAGATGGATGAGGAGGAAGATGCTGGAGGGGCAATGAAGCAGACTGCCCAGCCTCGTCCAACACTGGCAGATATCATGCAGGCGATCACAGCATCCAGCGAAGCACTAGAAACTAAGATTTATGCTATAGGAACCAACCTAAGCCTACTCAAGGGTGACCACCATCGACTGGCGGAAAGAGTGACGAACATTGGGCGCCCACTGTCTGATATTCCCTCAGAGTTTGCTGAGCTGCGCAAATCCCTATCAAAAATGGAAGGAAGGGTTGGAAATGAGAGAAGAAGACAGTGAAGGACAATCCCGCACGAATAACTTGTGCATCATCGCACTGGAAAGGGTACACAGTCCCAGCCAGACCCCCCAAACCAGGTCCCCCACCACGACTGATTGTGGCCCTTCTACTCCACTTCAAGGATCGAGACCACATTCTATCACAGGCCTGCCAGAACAATAATCTACAAATTTGTAACAACAAAGCCATGGTGTTCGCGGTCCTCAGGGCGGTTGCAGAGCTAAGTCAAGCTAAGTCAAGCTGAATCCAGTCCCAAGTCCACACGGAGCAGCCACAAAGAGAGACAACCGGACTGTTCCCACAGATCTAGCTCTGCGGAGGACTCTTAGACAGACCTTCCTAAAGTCACTCCCAAGTTCATTGATGAGCTCATATAAACAAGTGAACTCCATGAGACAATGAGTACCTGACATTCACTACTGTATCCTTTTGGTTGTGTACATTGGTCAATTGTAACCCCTACAGGGGTCAACTTATAATAATGAGAGGGGGGCGAGGGTCATATTTTTGCACATAGGGATGGGGGGAGTCAGGCCGAGAGAGGGGCTCAGAACTCACCAGTGGAAGCCACACCCTTAAGGACAACAACATGCGTCAATCTCAGGAAGATACCAACTGGTATTAAGTTTTGATGGGGTTTGGACTGTCCCCTGTCCTGGGAGGGGTTCTTGGGGAGTTTGTTTTAAATGGGGGTTTCATTTAGGGGCTAGGTGTGACTGGAGTAGCAAAAGTACTAGGAAACTGTTAACACCAATCGCAGATCTTAAGTGTCTCTCTTTGAACGTACGGGGAATGCACTCCATGACCAAACGTATACCTAACCAGAAGGGGAAACACAAATCTCAGTGTTGCAAGAAACATACATAACTGCTAAGGAGGGGGAGGTGCTACAGCGTCGATGGAGAGGGCAGGTGTACCATACAATTACTTTGCAAGGGGGTGCTAATATGGGTGACGGCAGGAGTACCATTCCGGTGTACCAGACACATTGTAGACCCCAAGGGGCGGTATGTAGTACTGATTGGTAAAGTAGACGGACGGGACATAACTATTGAAAGTATTTATTGGCCTAATACTTATCAGGCCTCATTCCTAGTGGCCCTTTGCAGAGCACTGGCACCTTTTCTGACCGGCTCGGTGATACTGGGCGGGGACTACAACTGTGTCAAGGACGTTAAACTGTACTGCTCTCATCCACCTCTGCGGGACTCCCCCATGGTTAGGACAGCTGAAGCACGCAGAGAACGGCAACATCAATGGGGAGTGGGTTACTCTTGGAGGGCGTTACACCCAAGAGACAGGGACTATTCATTCTTTTCACATTTACATGATTTACAGGTTAGACTAGACGCAATCCTCTGCTCCCCCGATGTGCACGAACATATCAAGACAAGTGAATACCTGGCCCAGACAATCTCAGACATTACCCACTGTTAATAGGCCTCCAATGGATGAGAAGTAGGGCGAGTATCCCCACCTGGTGACAAAAACCGGAAGCCCTAGGAGACCAGATATTCCAGACAACAATAAAGAAGACCATAGAAGAGTACTTCGAGCATAATGCAGGGACCGCTACTAATCTTATGGTGGAGTGGGATGCATTTAAAGTTGTGATTAGAAGGAAGTGCATCTCTGAGGTAATGAGAATAAGAGGAACACTCTTAAGGGACAAGCTAAAAGCAGAGCAGGATCTTAGGGAACTTGAAAAAGCAAGATCAGAACACGGAGAGCTTCAAGAGCAATTACTCACGGATAAAGAGACTATGGCAGAGCATGTAGAACGACTGTGCTGTTTCGACTATAAGAACTATATGACCAGGGCCCATGTGGAAAGGGAAAAGTCAGGGTCACTACAGGCATGGTTAACTAATCCAGCTAAGAGGTGATCCACTATACTTGAAATCAGAGATGAACTGGACGGAGAGACCTACCAACAGCAGTATATCAATAAGGCATTCTTTAAATACCATGCCAAACTATACAGAGTAGGATAGTGAATACAGAGGCAGATACTGATGCCTTCATAGGACCTCTGAGATTACCACCATTAACTGAAGAGGTGGCAGACGAGCTAGGGAGAGACATAGAACTACGTAAGTTAGAGCAGCCATTAAATCCATGGACTGGAATAAAATGCCTGGGACCAATGGCTTCCCGGCCGAGTTGGACACTAAGGGGCAGATTTATGAAGGCCTTGCGCCGCCGGTGCGTCATTTTTAACGTGGGAAAAAGTGACGCACCGGCGGCGCAAGGCCTTCATAAATCTGCCCCTAAATACGCAGACATCCTAGGACCTCGACTGGTCAAAGTATATAACCAATCGAAACAGGAGGAGAAACGACCAGGCTCCACGAGGGAGGCATTGATTATCCGGCTGTTAAAACCAGGCAAGCCGGCAACGGACAAACCAGCATACAGACCGCTCTCTCTGCTTAATTTAGACTATAAGATCCTGAGTAAGATTTTAGCTATGTGTCTCCTGCCACATTTGTCAGACCTGGTACACCAGGACTAGGCGGGGATCATACCAACTCGTAATAAGGCGCTAATATTAGGAGGCTACTGCACATCCAGGAAGCAGACTCCTACGACAAGGAGGAAGCAGTCATTTTTGCAGTAGACATTGAAAAGGCCTTTGACAGCCTAGAATGGCCGTACCTTTTCAGGGTGATGCAGAGGCTGGGTTCAGGCTTTGTTGAATGGACAACCCTGCAATACTTGGATTCCAGGGCTAGAGTCAAGACTGGAGGCCTGATATCAGACAACTACCAGGTGGGTTGGGGAACATGACATGGGTGCCTCCACTCCCTACTGTTATTTGCCATGGCTATGGAACCCCTGACTGCCTGAGCCATAATGGAATTCATTACCGGGGTTTGGAGGTTTTGGGCCGGACTCAACATATAGTGGTATACACTGCCGACCTCTTGCTATTCCTCCGTAACATGAGGGAAGACCTTGACAGTGCAAGGGAACTATTTGCTTCTCTCTGGTGGGTGTCGGGCCTTCTGCTTAACTGGAGGAAATACTGCCTGTTGCCCACTAAAGCAGGACGGGAGAGACCACAAATGGAGGATGACGTACTATGGGAAAACAGGTGTCTTCCCTACTTAGGAGTTCACATCTATCATGACCATTCAGACCCCCTAGAAGGTAACATAGGAAAGGTGCTCAGGGGAGAGAAGTCGAGCTTCACCTTTTGGGAGACTCTGCCCTTGTCAGTGATGGGCAGAATGGCCGTGCTGAAAATGGTGACTCTACCATGGTTGCTTTACCTGTTTGGAGTGTTGCCTGTCTGGATCCCGGCTGGGACGTTTTGCCACTTGCGATCATTGGTGACTTCGTTCACATGGGGGGGGGGCAGGTAGGCATAGAGTGGCATGGACTACACAAACGAGACAGAAGGCAGCGGGCCAACTAGCACTCCCAGACTTTGAATACTACTACCTTTCAGCTCAGCTGCAGTGGCTCACGAAGTGGGTAGCCGGTCGGGTGAGGGAAGCGGTCCATCAAGACGACACAATCCCAAATCTAAGTTTGCTGTCCTGCATAGTGTTGTGCTTGCCCACACAGGAAAGGGATGGAATCAATGAAGGAAAAGTAATATGTAAATGCTGGGCCAGAAGTTTACAGAGCTCTAAAATCAGAAAGCTGTAAGCCATGGAGATCCCACACGGGGGATATTGGTGAGGGCTAGAGACATGGGTTGAGGCGGGGGCAACCACTGTTGATGTGCTGTATGAGGTCGGATCCCTACTATCATTTATCGAGTTTAGCAAACGCTATGATATACCCCAGGGACATTTCCTATTATATAGTGCTCTGACAAAGCTGTATGCAAACATTGGGGAGCGGGTCTCTCTGAACCATCAGCGTGGGGAGGTTGCCAGTGCATGTTGACCGCCACTGGGACATTCAGGGCGGCCACCTGCTTATACCATTGCCTTCAAAATGAGGCGATGCCCGCACTCAATCAACTACGGGTACGATGGAAGGAAGATTTAAGGTTACCTATAGATGAGAAAACATGGAATGTACTGGTTGAGCAGACAACCAAGGACACTAGAAATGACAGGTTTCAGTTAATCAAGTTCTATGTACTACATAGAACATACCTCACAGGCATAAGTCGATACTTCAGGACACAATGAGCTACATTTCCCCACTGTGGAGAGGTTGGGGCTGAACTCTTGCACATGTTCTGCGACTGTTCTGAGCCAGAGAACTTCTGGAGGGTAATGACAACAGTAATGTTTCTTACACTGGTTCCCCCACACATCCAAAACCAAAATCACAAGCAAATTCCAAGACCTTGCACTCTTGTTAGCCAAGAGGGAATTCGCTAGGAACGGGAAAGCTCAGGGGGGACCCAAGGTGGATAGATGGTAGAGGGAACTTATAGGATGGGCAGAATACGAGGGGGCGGCGAGACTGAGAGAATCTAGAAGAGGACGGGGATCTCTGGAGACAGCCAGAGCATAGGGAGCATTAATAATGCTGCTCAAGAACCCAGAAAATGACGCAAATGTAAAAGCGCAGGAATGGGTATAAAAACAGAGGACCAGACATAAACCCGCATATCACTCTGACACACAAGACAGCATGAACTTCCTAACAAAAACAAGTGGGCTATAGCACGGCACACTTAGCGGGAGGGAGGGAGGAGGGGAGATAGTTCATTGTTTTTGTAGGGGATAGTGAAGTTATGCAGCACGAGGTGGCTCATATTACGAGTGAACTTAGATAGGTAATTAACCATTTACGTAACTGTAATAGGTGTTGAAACAGAAAGGCACTGCACTGCTCCCACTGTATTTTATGACAATATATTGATGGAAAAACAAGGGAACCGAAAAGGAGCCATTTTTTTTATTTTGATACAAGATGTTGCCATACTGCCTAAACTATAAGATGATATGCAGAAATGCTCAATAAAATCTGTTTAAAAAAATATTAAAGTGTTTACAAATTAAAGGCTTAAGGTTGTGAGGCAGTCTTACAATACAACACAC
This sequence comes from Lissotriton helveticus, assembly GCF_964261635.1. Classification (NCBI taxonomy): domain Eukaryota; kingdom Metazoa; phylum Chordata; class Amphibia; order Caudata; family Salamandridae; genus Lissotriton; species Lissotriton helveticus. The sequence goes on along the minus strand of NC_136073.1, from coordinate 455,061,014 downwards.
ACATAGGGGAAAAGATTTTGTTAAAAGCAGATGATCTTTGATTTGGTTCAATGCTATATGTATTTTAGTGAAAACGAAACTGTAACACGCAAAGAGGCACTCTGCTAAAACTAACAACATAGAGAAAAGGCAAAACTCAGACACCGTGGGTTTTAGTTTGCAGCATCTGATCAAACTAAATACATTTTAGTCGGTCAATGAAAATAAATCAGGTTCTTACAGTAATTTTGGAATGTGGTGATCTGGCTGGTTAAGAATTCAAATAAAACACGGCGCCACTTATCTGATGGCATTGGAGACGTATTCCATGATATTGTACAGTGGGTGGGATGTGGGAAGAGCAAGCAGCTCAGAGCTAAGAAATGAGTGTCAGTGGAGTTTGTGTGTGGGAGGGGAAGTTTTAAAGAGAGAAAGAAGCCCAGAGCAAGCCGACTCAACCTGGCCCCAGGCTCATGAAACAGACAGCAGTGTGGTGATCTGCTGATCACTGTTCTAGTTGTTGCCAGCACCAGCCACTCCCTGAGGGCTGGCTTATACTCACCCCACGACCATCCAGCACAGGCGCCACTGCACATGTGACCCTGGCAATGAAAGGGGCCGGGTGCACGTGCCCTGGGCCAGTTCTACACTATAACCAACTGTATTTGGATTTGGATTTGGATTTGGATTTATAGAGCGCCTTATCACCCAGGGGTCTCTAAGCGTTTGTCCTAAACTGTGTCCGTGTCAGTCATTATAGAGTGCATGAGGGCCTAGGGCCCAGCACCAAACATTACATTGGCGATGAGTGGGCTAATCAAGAGTGTGCAGCCCTCTCGTTAGGTGGTGTAAGGGGGCATGTGGGCTGCCCGTGTTGAGGGCACTACCTGCAGCAGATGAAGATAAGCGGAGTGCCCGCGGGGCATGTGAAGAACCCCAGGGAGAAGGTGAGCCAGCGGGAGCCCACCCCGCAACATAAGAACCTGCTGCTCATTCATCCGGAGAGAGTAAGCGCCGGGATGGCAGAAGAATATGAGTGTGAGGCCGGACTGCTGTGATGCTGGCCGCCACCGCAGACTACCATGAGGCCGAGTGATGCCCGGCAAGTAAGGGGCAGGATATGCGCACGTGGAAGGTGAGCGGTGTCATGGGGCTGTGGCGAGCAGTGAAGAGTGACCCCAAGCTGCAGGAGGTCTGCGGGTGCCCACCCTGCTTCTGAGGTAGAAGGTGAGCCTATTGCGAAGAGGAGGGAGAGTGGATTAGCTGCCACTCCCCCGCCCCACGAGTAATAGAGCCAGCAGTCTCTGGCACACGCTCAAGCCCACCCAGTGCAGCGAGAAAGTGGAAGAGGCTGCTGTGACTGCCTTTTGGGCTGCCATAAATGGAGGTGAGTGGGAAGGCAGCTGAGCAGCGTGGGCCATGCTCACAATTTGAAACTGAAGAAAAGAACTTACGTGGGTGACGAAAGAGTCCTCCTGTGGTCGTCCGTCGCACATATGTGTCCAGGGAGGCAGTCGTATGTGAGGTGCGGCTGGCAAGGAGAGATCCGGCGGAGGTGCATGGGTTCAGAGCAGCCTTCGGCATCAGTGTCCCGCTCACAAGAAGAGCATGCGCGGCCGGCAGGAACTAAAAGAAATTAGGCAGTGCCAGCATGCTGCGAGGTTCTTGTGCAGCCTGGAAGTAACACGAGATGGCTGGTGCCTAGATGCGGGACAGTCTCGCAATAAAAGAGAGCATGCTGCCCAGCTGTGGCAGTCAAGCACTGCATGCCGTGACTCCCCCCTGGAAGAGTGGAAAGCAATTCTCTTTTGAAGGAGAGGGAGGGGGATACGGTCAGCGTGTGCTCATGAGGTGAAGTGAGCCCCCCCCCCCCCCCCGCCAGAGGGAGGAGACAACGTGTGGAGTGCTGCGTACTCAGCCATAAAGCTGAAGAGTGTGGATGTGCCGCTGAGAGATGGAGGCAGCATGGGGTCTGTTAGAAATAAAATTAATAAACAAAAGTAGACAGGACTTACCCGGGGGAGTCGCTGCATGGACCCTAGCAGCATGCAGGAAGCTCCAGAGACACCAAAGGAAGCGCATTCACAGTCGGATTGCCCTCAACAAGAGACTGAGTCAAGCGTGGTGAGAAGGTACACTCACCTGGGTGTGCCAGGACGATAGTAATGCAGCACAGGGAGAGGTGCTGCAGCTCAACATGATGGAGAGCAAAAGTGTACCTGCATGCAGTGTGTTAGCAGACCCTCCCCAAAGACTGTTGTGTGAGGCAGGAAGAAAGGACTACGACATCAATCAGCAAGTGAGTGCTGAAAGAACCTTATATGGAAAGGCTGCCAGGACCTGCAAAGGGGAGATGCTGTGACGCCTAGTGGGAGAATGCAGCACGGGAGAATGCAGTAACTCCCTGGGGAAGGGAGGAAGTGTGCAGAATGCTCACCTAAGGGTGACAGGAGGCAACCGCAAGTGGACATTGAGCAAAGAGTGCATGGAGTGATATTGCGCAGAAGATGTACCCCAGCCACGGACGGTACAGACAAGAGCTCAAGAGTCAGCACCTTTCAAGGAAGAGGGCCCGGATGGTCACACGGCATGACTCATCCTGTGAAGCCGGCCCAAGAGGAGGCTGCAACGAGAGAGCCACGTCAGTGTGGTGTTGAGGTGCCTGGAGCGCACCCTCGGAAGAGGCGACCTGCCAGAGGTCTGAAGAGATGACCTGCCAGAGGTCAGTGAAGTGGCGACCTGAGAAGAGGTCAGAGAAGACGACAGGTCTGACAAGAGGACCAAGGACAGGTCCATGAAGAGGACCGAAGAGAGGTCTGACAAGATTGACCTGAAGTCAGAAGTAATTAACCGAAGAAGGTCGCGACAACAGGTCTGGTCGCCGAAGGAAGTGAAGGCATTGTCCTAGGGGTAGGACAGGACCAGAGCGACCCGTGTGAAGTGCACGTCACATGGGGAGGCCTGGTCAGTGAAGATTAGCAAGAAGATGGGACTGGACCACGTCGCGAAGAGAAAGAACAAGAAGGAGAAGCTTGAGTGTCATGACGCTACCGTGTAGAAATGCAGAAGAAGGAAGGAGAAGTTTGAGTAGCATGACGCCACCATGAAAAGAAAGCTCAAGCTGAAGAAAAGAGTAGAGTGTGACATGACAACTCGCACACCAGAAGGTAAAGGTGACATGTGCCAGAACATCGGAGCACAGGGCCTGGAGAGACCATTGGTGGCACTGGGAGAAAACATCTACCTACAAATTCTCAGATCACCTGGTGATTGCAGAGGTGAGCAGGCGGGGACCATTGGTAACACCCACCTTTGGGATGGAACGTGAGACTGGATGGCAAGAGTGCTCAGACGTCCCGAAAAAGAGGAACTGGCCACTCCACACCAGACCATGGATATCCAAGGGGCAAAGGCCTCAGGGATGCCAGTGGCAGCGGGTCTCGACACGAGAGATAGATCTACAGCCGCTTTTCTGCAGGTCCTAGGAGGACGAAGATCTGGTGTGAAATGACATGAGCCAACAACTACCCTTCAGGTGGAGCTAAGGACACAAAGGTGGGACTCCTAACGCTTCCTCCACACATCCCGAGGGTTGTGTTGGAGCGACACGGCGAAAGGCACCTGTCCATTGGAAGCCTGGCAAGTAGGGCCTCCAGGACATCCTGTGGGAGGGTAATACCTGTGAGAGGGGCATCCTAGTGATGGAGCAAGGTCTCGTGCAAAAGAGATTTGCTTGTAAGCAATCTTCTCATGTAACCACTAACCACATACTAAACTTGTTTTGTGAAAATAACATGCATTGCAGTTAATAGTAAGAACGAAGCTTGCCTATGTGTATTATTGACCAGTAACTCAAGGGTGATTCTAAAATGGCCGCTAACCCAAAATCTTTAGTGCGCATCCGTCTACTGCATCTACGTAGTATGCTGTATCTTTCGCTTGGAGGGTACTTTCTGCACATGCGCACTAGCTAACAAAATGGCCGCTTGAAACTCATATACTTGCCACCTGCTTGCTGAAAAACTAAAACAAGCTATTCTATTAATGCTAATGCAGGGAGAATAATAATAAGTAAATGGGATTAGAGTAGAGATAGGTGGTATACAGTGAAACCATTTATTTTTTATTTTAACATTTGTCTTTTTGACTCAATAGTGCCTATTATGGCCCTAAAGGCACGAACCACAGTCTATTCCCTCTTGTTCTACTGCACATGTGCAGTGAATCCAAACTAGAAGAAGCGATGTCAATTTGAACATCGGCCAAGGCTGCGAATGGATACTTTCATGAGAACCGGAACAACAGTCCACTGAAATGCATGGGAACCAGCTGACTATTTTATAATATGTGACAATTGCAAAGTGAATATGGGTAGGAATAAAGGCTGATGTATAAAAACTTAAGGGGTGGGATTTTAAACAAAGAGCTGATAGAAAATCCAAATGCTAGCCCGACCACGTTTCCAAGCGATGATGAGGCGATCTACGGCCTTCCAGACTCCCAGCAGTCCACGGATCCTCCGGACGTCACGCCTCAGACTGTGGATCTCCTTGGCTGAGGTGACCCACAGGCCCTGCTCCCCTACAGCACAGCAGCGGTGCAGTGAAGCTGATATTGTTTTGTTTAGCCCTGAAGTTAGCGGCTTCCAGCACTAACAACTACAGGACTTTCCCAGCCATGGGGGCTGAACGACACAGCGACACAGTGAGTAACGCATCATTATGCACCCGTGACCCTATCCTCTACCCTGCTGTGCTCAACGCATCTGCTGTGACTGCACACGCAGCAGAGACTTTTGTCCTAGCCCCTCTGGCGACAAGAACTCCTCACAGGCTCTGAATCTGTTTCCTGTCATTACGTGCTCTCCCCCCCAAATTCATAGCTTACAATTTCCTGGGCGGGTGGAATCCGGGGACTGCTCGTCAGACACGGCCTCTCCTCTTTAGCCCGGGAGAGGCGACACTCCTCTTCTGGATATAATTGTTCTTCAGACTTTGATTGCGAAAGCCGATTGCCACCCCCCTAGAACTGTATAGTTTGCTATAGCTCATTTGAGAGTTTGGACGGCGACATGTTGTGTAGCCGAACTTTTGGTATTACCTACAATGTGGCCTTCTCTTGGCTTTATATGTCCCCCTTCTCCCCTTTTTACCTTGTGCACCTGTGGGAATTCTTGAGAACTGTAATAATGTCTGGTTGTGGACTGTGCGGGTGAAGACGGGGAGCTTGCGGGTGCTCAGCCTGCAAAGCTGGATCGGACTGGTGGGAAAGGGACCTACACGAGTGGTGAATATGGCTGAAATCAGGATTTGTACCTGGAATGTCAGGGGCATGCACACACCAGCTTGACCTTATCAGATTTATTCCTAGCTTAAACGTCATAAAATAAATATAACGCTGCTCCAAGAAACACATCTAAATAATGTGGAGGTGTGTGCTTTGCACCGTAGGTGGCGTTGGCAGCTCTACGCCACAGATTACTCCTCCTACGCACGAGGCGCCCTGTTGTGGGTTCGTCCTGGGACCCCCTGGGTGGTTACGAACACACACATAGACCCCGAGGGTAGATACGTGGCGGCCCAGGGCAGGCTAGATGGGCAGCAGGTGGCACTGGTCTCTTTGTACTCCCCAAACACGGACCAGAGCAGCTTTCTCGCGCGCCTTTCTACGACACTGGCGGCCTGGCACACAGCCCCATGGATACTGGGGGGAGATTACAACTGCGTATTAGACACGATTCTCGACTGCTCCTCCCCGCCCCCAGCTAACGCACCGACACATGGCATCACAAGGGCGCTACTGGGCTGGGCTGCGCAGTGGGATCTTCATGATGCTTGGCGAGTTCACAATCCCGCAGCGCAGTTGTACTCCTATTACTCTGGCGCACACAACCTGCACGTACGCCTAGACAGATTCATGGTGTCCACCGACCTCCTTCCACTTGTCACTGACACACGATACATGGGACGTACTCACTCGGACCACAACCCACACTTCCTGACCATTGCCTGGGAACGCCCACATCCACCCATTCCCACCTGGTGACTCCAACTGGCGCTGCTGCTGGATGCGGCCTTTCGTGACTCCCTACTAACGCAGACAGCCCAATACTTTGAGGAAAATACAGACACGGCGTCCTCTCCCCAGATCGAATGAGACGCCTCCAAAGTAGTGATTCGGGGCCACTGCTTAGGCACACAAGGGCACATGCAGCGCCAACTGGAAGGCGACTTAACACGACTGGAGACTGCCCTGGTCGATAGAGAGCAAGATGCGGTGGATGGCGCAGCTGACCCGCTGACAGAGGCACGAGCGGAACATGCGCGCCTCCTGGAAAGACTGCGCACTCCTAATTACGCAGCTCACTCGGTACGGAGGCACCATCTGAGTAATAAACCTGGTAAATTATTGGCGTGGTTGATTTCACGGGAGGACCGGGTGGCCCCGGTGGCAGCGATACACGTGGACGGGAAGGGCCTACAGTACTCGCAACGCCACATCCACACAGCATTCACGACACACTATGACGCTTTATCACTCCAGACTCCGCGACCCCCACCCAGACATAGTTGGGTATCTCTCCCTCCTCCGGATGCCCCGATTGACTATTGCACAACAAGAGGAGCTCGGAGCCTCACTCACACCTGAAGAGCTCCGTGACTCCATCTTTAATTTATCTAACGGCAAAACCCCTGGCCCGGACGGGCTACCGGCCGAGTTTTACAAAGCTGGCTCAGATATTCTCGTGCCGAAGCTCCTAAAGATGTACGCCGCAGCTGCGGAGGATTCCTTTCTTCCTCCTACGCTGAACGAAGCCAACCTGATATCCATACCCAAACCTGGTAGGGATACTACACGAGTGGGTTCTTATCGCCCCCTGGCCCTCCTGAACACGGATTATAAAATACTTGCTTCCACACTGGCCCGGAGACTGGCGCCCCTGGTCCCCCTTCTAGTGCACCATGATCAGAATGGATTTGTTCCCACACGCCACACCTCTTATAATATACGATGACTGTTCCGTGTTCAAGAGTACGCTGTACGACGCTGGCCTCGAGCGGGGTGCCTAGTGTTGGACCTGGAGAAAGCGTTAGATTCTGTTAAGTGGCCGTACCTGGGGGCGGTATTGAAGAAATATGACCTGGGAGGCGGCTATGAGACCATGGTAGATCTGCTTTACCACGAACCAACAGTCCGGGTCCGCACTGGTAAACTGATCTCTGACACCATCCGTGTGCGCAGAGGCACCAGACAGGGCTGCCCCCTGTCGCCACTGCTGTTCTCCTTGGCCATGGAACCTCTGGCCACGATTCTCCGGTCACGGTGGGGTGAATGGGGGATCCCAATGGTGGATGGACTTCATGTGGTCTCGCTATATGCGGACGACCTGCTCTTATACGTCAGGGATCTAACTGCTGTTCCAGAATCACTCACTGACATTTTACAAGTATTTGAGGAAATGTCAGGTCTGCGGGTCAATTGGTCCAAGTCGGGAGCTTACTCCTTCAGCCCAGATACACCGGAGACCGATATCCGCCTCGGCGGAGCACGGCTGCAATGGTACCCCACCACATTCCGCTATCTGGGAATCCACATATACCGGAACCCGGCGGATATCCAAGAGGGGAACCTGATGAGAGCGATTGCTTCCATCCGTGCCCAGGTTGGTTTTTGGAGGACCCTACCCCTTAACGTGCCTAGTCATGTGGCACTGGCCAAGATGATAGTCCTACCACGGCTATTGTACTACTTCTCCAATATTCCGACTTACGTCCCCACTAGAGTATTTCGAGACGTTGAGGTTCTACTTCGCGGCCTTGTCTGGAACGCGGGCCGGCCCCGCGTAGCGTTGACCAAATTATATATGCCCACCACCTCGGGAGGCCTGGCGGTTCCCAACATGGAGCTGTACTACCTGGCGGCACAGCTGCAGTGGTTGTCGGGATGGCTTAGTGGTAAAAGCCTAGAAGATACTGCCTCGGATATCACCGTCTAGACCCAATCGCAAATCTGCGCATTGTTCCATCCCCTAGCTCGACCCCCTTGTCCTTCTCAGCTACACTTAGCGGTGGCACGCAAGTGCTTCCTCCGCTGCTTGCGGCTCACCCGAACCACTATACCATATGCTCCGATACTCCCTCTCCAGTGCACCCCTGGGGCGGCAGGGGCATTGACGGAGGCCCAATTGACCAGCTGGACGCAAGCGGGAGTGGAGACACTGGGTGACCTCTACACCGACGGCGAGCTACTTTCTTATGGGGACCTCGCCGCCAACACAGACCTTCCAGCCGGGCAGTTCCTACTGCATGCCTCTATTGTACGCACACTGACCGCCCTCTGGGGAGATATCTCAGAGGAACCGCCGATGAATCAATTCATGCAGTATTTGCATGTCATGGGCAACGGCTCCCATGTGGTACACTGGCTGGCGCAGGCCCTCCTGGCACACGCACAACCTTCCATCTTGCCACTAAGGGAGAGATGGGCAGCTGACAGGGGTAGAGACTGGACAGATAAAGAGTGGGAGAGGATGCTGCTGGGGCCGACCAACATTCCACGCAACCCCGCTTTAAGCTCATACAGTTTTACATCCTACATCGGGCCTATCTCACACCTGACAAAATTAACAGATACTTCTCCCTTACAGACACTGCCTGCCAACGCTGTTCTCTGGTGGGAGCGGACCTCCTACATGTGCTTTGGCACTGCCCGAATATTCAGTTGTACTGGGAGGAGGTCACAACAGCACTCACACAATGCACTGACGAACATGTACCGCAAACGTGGGAAGCCTGCATACTGGGACTTTACAAACGCACGAAGTTGAACAAGGTGCCGGCACGGTTCTGGGATATGGGTCTCATTACGGCCAAACGCTTACTCACCAAACATTGGAAAGCCGCCACTCCCCCACACACCCAGCACTGGCACACATCCTTCACCAACTGGGCGCGAGCGGAGAGTGCTGTACTCCACCGGGAGGAAACAGCGGGCCTCAGGAAGTTCCCCATTGCGCAGATCAGGGACGATCTCCTTACCTCCGTTCAGCAAGCTTGCCAGGAACATGAGACGACTTGAGATGACATGACCTGCTCCTATCGCGCTGATGCCAGACGCTGCGGAGCGTCACGACGCTCGACCCTTCCCCCCCTCTCCGGCTACCGACACACCCGTACCAATGCTAGCGCTTTTGCTTCTCGCTCACCCGCTATGGACTTTTACGGGCTGCACAACGCCCACACCCATGTGTTCGCTCCCCCTGATCACTCACAACACATGCCCCACTACCAATAGCGGCTGGCTGCCCCCTCCCGGGACCACTGACCCCCCCCTTTTTGATACGACTGCAACGACCTCTCATCACATGCCACACCAACAGTGCTGTCGCTTTCCCACTTCCCGCCCTGCCGTTATCCCACTGTTGTGTTTATACCTGTCTCTGTTTACACATCGGTCATGTTCCCCGACCGAACCCTATATTGCTGCAGACAGCGACATTCCACACGCAGCGATAATGTTATGGGACACCATGTGCCTGGTGGCATGACATTCTCCCGACACGATAACGTCTGGTCATTTCCTGCACATGTGAGCTGCAAACTACGGCAGGGACGGATGCCCCTCTCTGACACCGGGAGACCAATCATAGGAGCAGCCTCTCGCCTCTGACGAGCACACATACACGGCTGTCACTGAGGGACGCCATGCATATCAGGCTATCGGACATCTCAGTCTTGACTGTAGTGGTCATGCTCTGCCGTAACCGGCGACACAAGCCCACTTCCCTGCATTAGTGAGCTATACTAATATACGCCTGCTCACTTCATGGCGACTTCACACACACAGAATCTTCAATCCCTCTGTAGCCTATCCATACAACACCTAGCAACTACCTCTGCCGCAACACACTCCTTGTGGATATAGGCAGTTGCCACAGATAACACAAATGTTGGAGACGCGCTGATGTGCCTACACGATTGCCCGCAGAAAATAGGAAAATCTACAGACCTGTTTGTTAATCGAGCTATGTGTTCTACTATGTCTACATACTCTACTTATACTTCGCCGCCGGACCTCCGGGTTGTCAGCTAAATGGCTGTGTCATCTTGTCCAATCCTTCATGTTTACCAACCTTCGCTGCCGGCCCCCGCGGGTTGTAGGCTATAAGCTGTGTGAATGCAGGACAGACTGTCTTGAGCAATAAAGGTCTTTAAAAAATTTTTAAAAAAAGAGCTGAAAGAAAATAATGGAAAATAAGCATGGTGTGATGATCACCTCCCCTTGCCTGTCCAATCAGAGTTAGTATTTCCTTAAGTTTAAAACATTAACGGGTGGTACCAGCTTACAGAAAGGTATAATTGAGGTAGCTTTTAGTTAGATAGAAGTTACAGACGGAGATGCTGAAGTACAGACCGGGATGCTGTCGGAGTGACGAGTAATGCTGAAGAAGACTGGAACTACTAAGCCAATTATCTAAAGCAAATTAATTTAGAAGAAGATCATGGAAGAATCTCGAGGAGGAAGAGAGTGTCAGAGAGGGGTGCTACACAAGCGTCGGTGATAGAGAGGTTGTCTGTCTGTCCTGATTCCTGTCCTAATTCCTGTCCTGAAACCTTTGTTCGCCAGACCTTTCCTGGAGGACCCTTTCCAGTTCCTAGGCCTGGGAGTTGGTTTCCACACCATTCTTGGTAATTGTAAATATATTTGCATATGCGCTTATGTGCTTTTCTCTCTTTCCTCTCCCTTTCATGCAGTATCATTGCAAAGAATAATGAATGCATTTGATTGATTATTTGAATCTTCCTTACTTTGAGAGACAGAGTTTGTGCTGTTCTGTGTAAGTAGTTCACATGAATTTAATCTGAGATACATTTTAAAAATACATCCCAACTCTGTGATCATTTCCAATGTGTAAGTATATTGAAATCTTATGCCATTTCACCATCAACTGGTTCAACTAATGGTTCATTGACCAGAGGAAAGAACTTTTTGATCAGTGAAAGATTAGTTAGGGACCAGAGATAACTAATCTAGAGAATTACAAAAACATGACCCCAGCCATTAATGCCAGTGTGTTGTGAATGAATTTATGGGCCCAGGTGAGTATGTGGTGTTAGATTATCTGTTGCTTATAACCGGCTGGATCCGTTTTCTGGTAGCACTAGGGATGTCTTGCAACTACTCCCACATTTCGAAGAGAGCAGCAAGGCTGCCCTTGTGGTAATGCCACGAAAACCAGGACTGATTGGTGGAAAGTTACATCTACCCGATCCACCATCACTCCACCTGCACCATCACAGAAAACGGAACAGAAAGAGAGACTTTGGCGTCCACTTCCACATTGTGAGTCTAAGGAGGACTGGATCCGCAGGGCATCCTTACACCATGCCAAATAGATCTGGTGGTCCTAGATGCTGGCGTAACATCATCTATCACTCTGCAAGCAGTTAAGGAGACTCAGTGGAAGTTTACGGTACTTTGTTTTATTTTGTTTATTTCTCTCCCACAGGTTTGGACTTTATTGTTTGCTGTTTGAATTAAGTTTGAGAGGGATGCAGTAAACTGCTGATCACTGTTCTAGTTGCTGCCAGCACCAGCCACTCCCTGAGGGCTGGCTTACACTCACCCCACACCCATACAGCACAGGCGTCACTGCACATGTGACCCTGGCAATAAAAGGGGCCAGGCGCACATGCCCTGGTCCAGTTCTATCTTATAACAAACTGTGTCCGTGTCAGTCATTATAGGGTGCATGAGGGCCTAGGGTCCTGCGGCAAACATCAAGCAGCAGTTTACAAAATAAAGGCTGCAAGTGTAACCCGATATTATTTGCTTGTCAGCACCAATGCATTAGTCTGACTTTACTCATGCACTGGTGCTGAGCACAAGGCCTACGCCTTATGTTTTTCTTTTGAGAATTCAAGCAATCATCAATTTCTATTTGGAATATGGAAGGACAAAATAAATGCTTGCAGAAGAAGACAACGCCTTTCATCCTAAATAAAAATATCTCTTTAGATTGAAAGGCAGAGGCAAAACCCAAGAATCAGAGCTGAAGAAGGCGTGGGGGCACAGCTGAACTCTGCTTAAATCTCTGATTTATGGCCCCACTGGTGCCCTCCTGCCTGGTATATAGGTGTATGGAGACGGCAACCAGTTGTGCTTGGGACAGTCTGGACTGACATCACAGGCTGGCAAATTTGACGAGAAAAGGACAATATTCACAGGCCTGTTTATGGAGGAAGCTTGGAGCACTAAATGAGCTCCTGAATTGTTAGTGATCTGAGTGCTACATTCCTCAGTCTGTAACGTGACATGTAGCTGAACACTCACCCACCTGCAACACGAACAGGAACGAAAGAGAAAAATAATCCCAGAGAACAAACATTTAAACAATCATAGCGATAAGGTACAGTACAGTGGCTGTGCTCCGTGGGAGGAAACTAAACTCAAAAAGGTGTGACAAAGAAGAAAGATTCACCACCAGCAAGTAAGCATTTTTAAAGGACAATGTAATGAACGAGTACAAAGCCAATAGGCGAACTGTATGCCCACAGAGTGAATACAGCATGTTTCAAAGAGGCAGTGCAAGCGAAGTCTAGCCGATACCTAATCAAAGAGACAGGGCAAGCGCTGTCTAGACAAGACCTAAAAAAAGAGTCCTGTCTTATCAGCAATTAAAATAAATAATTTCAACAAGGAACAAAGTAAAGAAGAAATGCTTCAGGAGTGGGAAAATAGATGAATAGGGAGGAGAGCCACTGAACAAGGAGCAGGGAATTGAGATGGAGGTAGGCAAACAAACTCTAAGCACACAGTATTGTGTCATAGACAATAGGTCTTCGATAACAGACAGACCAAATTATGTGAAGCCAGACCTAAAAAGCAAACATCAGTAAGGAATCTTGTGAATTCTGACATATGACATTTGGTTTTACAAACAGTATTAAGCCTAGAAAATAGGAACCATGCACGCTTTCAAAGCTGAGATAATTTTAATGCAAAGTGCAGAACCCTCACATTAGAGAGAACATGGTTTATAGGACTCCCCAATATTCTAAAATGTCGTAAACAGGTTGCTGATCTATTTGCAGGTTAATGAGCCTCACTACAACAGGAGATTGTATTTATTTTTTTGGTTGACTAGCGAGACAAGGCAATGCCGTAGAAATGTCTAGCTAATATGAAAGATTGCAGCCTCAACCACATATTAGGTGCCCAAATCCATGAAACAGGTCCATGAAACAGGTCATACCACACACCAACACTCAAGGCCTTCTTTAGGCATGGGTGACATGGGCCCAGGCCACCTACTTTCAGAGGAACACCCTAATCTTGCATGGAAAACGAATTTCAGTCATTAATTTTCTTTTGAGTTCATCAGTTCAGAGATGTTTTAAGGCATAGGCAAAGTCGGCACTGGTCCAGGGCCCCGGCCTTTCATGGGGACCCCTGACAGAGCCAGCTCTGTTCTGAGAGAGTCTTGTCCTACTGAACTTTTAAAATTGGGAAACACATTCCTTTAAATACTGTTTTCTTTTAATTTATTTCAATGTGGATGATGTGATGTGTGAGAGTCTATTACAGATATTTTGCAGATAATTGTTGTGTTTATGTTTTATCCAACATCCTATAAAGATATTTTAATTTAGATCAAATCAGGACCTCACATATGAGAAATGGGAGCAAGTATTTGCAGTAATATTAGTGAGCTGCTGCAATACTGAAAACACATATCGCTATTCCTGATTATCAGATATAAAAACACTTAAAATTCGGATGAGTGTACCTGTGCATTGTCAGCGACCCAGCCAAAGTGGGCATGAAAGAACTGAAATCAGACAATAAATTCAAAGCTGTTCTGAACAAGGGACCCCCAAAATATGTTTGGCCTAGGGCCCCCTAAACCCTTAAGACGTCCCTGCACCAGCGCTGTCCATTCTCTTCAGGCGCTGAATAAATGATCTTCTTTCCGTCCTTTAGTCTTTGTCCTTTGCCCCTCCATCTCCTGTTTACCTGTTTACACCCCCATTACCAAACCCCCCTCACCTAAATTCCACTAACACAGGAGGAGATGTGGCATAATGGCCAGACCTGCTGACTTTGAAACTGGGGGACCAGGTTTCAGTCTCAGCATTGGCTCAACATCCTGTGATTCAGGGCAAAGCACTTCATCTCCACATGCCTTAAAAAGTGACTGTTAGAAATGGGAGTCTTCATTAGTTGGAAGTGGCTTGCACCCTATCCAAGAAGGAAACCTTCCTTCGAGTCAGGAGGCAATTACACACCTAAGATAACCCCTGCGCACGCCCTGGTAGCTTAGCATGAGCAGTCAGGCTTATCTCAGAGGCAATGGGTAAAGTATTTGCAAAAAGTACACAGTAACACAGTAAAAACACTACAAAATGGATACCACACCAGTTTTAAAAATAGCAAATATTTATCTAAACAAAGCATAACCAAAACGACAAAAATCCAACATACACAAGCAAAGATATGAATTCCTGAAGAATAAATATACAGTTCCTTGAATTTGATTGCGCCAATCGGGGTTATCACAGCATTGTGACCAATAAATACAACAGTTCAGTCCGACCTCGATGGAGTCGAGGGACGGGTATGGAGTCAGGGAAGACTCGCAAACAGTACCTTGGAAAGTGAAGAGGCCTCGAGGACCTTGTGGAGAAGTGTGGTGGTGAGGCGTTGTGGCGTCGCGGGCATCGGTGCTGTAGGTTGGTGCAGAAGTCACTGAGTCCTCGGAGTCAAACGTATTGCAGATCAAATTACGAGAGATCGAAGTCAGGAGCATTGACATCGGCAGTGCTGGGTCTGCGGTGTCATGGGCGGTTTGGCATGCACTTCATGATGCAGTGTCCGTGTCTTCTGTGCAGGCTGCGGTGTGGCGTCGGTGAGGAGTGCTAGCATCGGAGTTGATGACACTGTTGTCGGCAGACCAAGGCTGTGGTGTTGTTGAGGGCAGTTTGGTGAGGTGGTGACCACAGCTTTGGTGCAGACAGGGGAGTCAGTGACGGCGCATAGGCGGCTGCATCGGTGAGGCCAGCGTTGCTGTGCTGTCGAAGTCGGTGCAAAGAGGAGGGGCCCACGCCCACAGTGCAAGCAGCAGCGTTACGTTCAACAAGATGCAACATAGTCAGTGAGACCAGGGCTGCAGTGTCATGGAGGTCGCGCTGCCCTCACTCAGCGAGCAGTGACCAGGGCGTTGGTGCAGGCAGCAGCGTTGGTGACGGCGCCAGGAAGGCTTTTCTCGCAGTTACAGCTCAGCAAACACCTTCAGTGGCCCTGAACTGGCATAGCCACCACTTGGCAAGATCTACTTCAAGCCCGTGGAGAATCATGTGAAGCAGGGCACAGTAAAGTAAAAGTCCAGTCCTTTCCACTGCCCACAGAAAGAAGCAGCAACTGCAGGCCAACGAAGCAACGCAACACGCAGCAAAGGGTCAGTACCCCTCCTGACAGTTATTCAGGTCTTCTTCTTGGCATCGTCCTCTCAGTCCAGAAGTGTTCTAAACATCTGGGGATTTAGGTCCAATACCTATACCTGATGTTACCTTTGAAGTAGTCCTACTTTAAAAAAAAAGTCATTGTTGTTCCCAAGTTCTTGTCTTGCCTATCCTTGGCTCTAGACACACTCCAGAGGGTTGAGACTGCATTGTTAGAGGACAGGCACAGCCTTATTCAGGTGCCGGTGACTGCTCCTCTCACCACTCTAGGTCAGGAAGGCCCATCAGCCTGGTGATGGGCCATCATCATAAGCAGGGAACACCTCAACTCCTGTTGTGTGACTGTCTACAGTGAATACACACACAGGCCCCTGTCAGTCTAAGCCAGATGTTGATTCCACAGGTAGGCAGAGGCATGGAATGGTAAAGCAAGAAAACATCCACTGTCTAAAAGCACCTAAAGCCAACATAAATAGGGTCAGAAAAATAGGAGGTAAAAGGCAAAAAGTCAGGGGATAAACCTGCAAAAAGGGCCAGGTCCAACAGTGACTGGTCGAGTTTGCGCTGTATAAAAGTACAAAACAAAAAAACATCATCAGCAAGAAAAAGGAGAAGGCAAATAAAGTCAGTGCAGGCCACCTACCATAGAGATCCCCAACTCACCAGCTCATTAGTGGCCAGTGTGAACAGTAGCTGCCCTGATACAAAGCTGCTCAGATTTCTCAAGCTGTTATAAGATTGGATAACTCTTACCTGATCCAACCTAGCGGGGGCTAGGGCTTTAAGCCCTATTCGGATCGCTTGGACAGACCATATGTTGGTGAAAATGCTATGCCCTTCTCATGAGCACCCCTTTAAACCTCAGGACAGAACAGTACTCAGGCGCCACTGGAACAAACTGAGATTGGAGGATCTCTACCATCTGCTGGAAGAGGCCCCGTTGGGTCCCATAATCAATGCGGAACACGGCTACAATCTCTTCTGTGAGTGGGTTACCCGTGCCCTCTATTCATTGATCCCCATGGTTTGGTCTAAGTGTCGCCCAAAAGAACCCAGCCCCTGGTATGATAGCTCTCTAGCGCTTCTTAAAAAAGCCTGTAGACAGGCTGAGAGGGAGTGGCGGAAATCGTTTGACCCTAGGAAAAAGGCATGCTACTTCGCCAAAATAAAAATCTACCATAGGGCGGTGTGTAGAACACGAGCAGCCTTTTATGCCCAAGAATTCAAAAATAGCTCCAATCCGTCAAAACTCATATTTAAGGTGCTAAAGGACCTGATGGCTAAAAGGGCAACGGTGGTGGAAATCTGTTCGGATTCCCACTGCGAGGACCTGGCTTCCTTCTTTCGCGAGAAGGTTCAAGCCATCTATCGAACCTTCCCGAGTGGCACTCACATCTCGGAGCCGGTCAGCTGTAGCCTGGGTGGATGTGAGTCTCTTACTACCCTGCCCTGTCTATCAATTGAGGCCTTTAACACATTGAGCCTTAAAATCAAATCAGGATCTCCTGCGGATCCGCTTAAACCGGCTCAGTTCAGGATCATGTCCCCTTTATGCCGTGCTCCGGTGCTTTCTTTGATTAATTTTTTCATTATCTTCACGTGTGGTTCCCACTAAGTGGAAACAGGCCGTAGTCACACCTATTCTGAAGAAGGCTACCCTTGACCCCCTCAAACCCGAGAATTACTGCCCTATTTCCCTTCTTCCTTGGGCCGCGAAAGTAGCCGAGGCCCATGTGAACGGTATTCTTTCAGACCATCACATGAGGGCTAACATCCTCGACCCCACTCAGAAAGGCTTCTGTTCTGGTCACAGTACGGAGACGGCCTTGCTCTCTATGGTTGAACACCTGCGTTCTGTGCTTGATTCGGGTCGGACGGCGGCACTATTGCTATTAGATCTCAGTGCCGCGTTCGACACGATCTCGCACAGGATTTTGCTCCAGCGCCTGGAGGAAGTTGGCATCACGGGCTCCGCCCTCCACTGGTTTCGTTCCTTCCTTGCCGATCGGTCTTTCAAGGTTGCGATCCCGCCCTGCCAGTCAAAATCATATCCGTTGGAACTGGGTGTCCCGCAGGGCTCCTCGTTAAGCCCCACTCTGTTCAACCTTTACGTGAGGCCGCTAGCTGCGGTCGTCAAGCAGTGGGGCATGACGATGGTCTCATACGCTGACGATACGCAGCTGGCGGTCACGTTGAGTGGGGACTCTGACATGGAGGCTCCCAGGTTCCGTGACGGACTTCGGGCAGTGGCCAACTGGATGAATACCAACTGTCTCCAGTTAAACGCCAAAAAGACCGAGGTCATGGTGGTCGGCAAGCAGGCGGAGCTATGGGGTGACATGAGGTGGCCTCCTGAACTGGGTGTGACTCCTACCCCAGCGTCGGAGATAAAAAATCTAGGGGTATGGCTGGATCCGACCCTTAGTTTCATCTGCCACACCAAGAAGGTGGCGGCTACTTGCTATGGCATTATCCGAGGTCTAAGACCTATCCTGAAATTTTTCGAAAACCCACCAGGCAGCTAGTGGTTCAGGCGTCAGTGTTATCCCAGCTGGATTATGCTAGTTCACTTTTGGTGGGGATCAATCAAGCGGAAGTCATCCGGCTGCAGCGAGTTCAAAATGCTGCAGCCAGAGTGGGGATTGGTCTGCCGAGGCAGCGCTCTGTATCAAACATGCTGCACTCTCTTCACTGGCTTCCGGTGAACCAGAGGATAAAATTCAAAGTACTATGCCTTGCCTTTAAAATCCTCAAGGGTTCATCTCCTCAAATACTTGAGAATCTGCTGGTGCCATATGTACCCTTGCGAACCCTCAGATCCTTGGGCAAAAATCTGGAAGTTGTTCCGCGCTTTAGGCTGAGCAGAGCCGGTGGCCGCTCTTTCCGGGTGCTGGCGGCGAATATGTGGAACTCTCTCCCCCCCTACATTCGGGCCCTCGATGATCTCTTGCTGTTCAGGCGCGCCATCAAGACTTTTCTATTCGTTTAGCCTGTATTATTTTACACTGTTGTTGTTTCATTTTTCTGGCCTATTGACTGAGTTGTGTTTTGAGTACCTTGCAAAGCGCCGGGACGCCCCTTTGCTGGGGCAGCTGAGCGCGGTATAAATGCAGATGACATAACATAACATAACATCCCCTGCAACATGACTGATTTCCTCCGCTGCATTGTTCTGATACTTTATACGGGCACAAAAGGCAGCACTGTTGGTTGCAAGCAGCATAGTAGTGAGAGGTGTGATCAATGGAGATTTTAAGCCATGCCCAGCTCAGAGAGAAAAAAATGCAGAGGGAGAGGGTGTGGTGTAACAGTAAGAGCTGCCGACTTTGGAACCAAGGAACCAGAACTGTTTTTCAGCATTTGCTCAACGTCCTGTGGTTCTGGGAACATCACATAATCTCTCTGTGTGTACAAAAGTCATGTAATGTAATTGATGCTCATGTAAAGCACTCCAATACCTTTGAGTTGAGTTTGCGCTATATAAAAAATGCAAAAAAATGAAACAGTAAGTGGCTCTGAACTCGCTGCCTCGCTCATGCTAGAGGTTTCATGTATCTTTTAAAAGCAAAAGTGTGCACTGTGTTTAAGGTTTGTTAGAAAAACTTTGGCCAATTGCACTTATATTAACTCCAGTTTTATACAGCACTTAGAAATAGTTAGAGGGAATACCTTGAAGAGAGAGGTGAGGAAATGGTAGGAGGAGCAAGAAGGGCTCACAGTTTAATTTTGCCCGGGCCACTATCGGAGCAAAGGCTGGCCCTGCTTCCACAGCAGTCCAGTAGACAAAGAAAAGGGAACCAATCTTTTTAGATCCAGGGTGATACCTCAAGGAAGTATAAATTTGTGATCCCAAATATGTCTAGTGTTAGAAGAAATTAACAACTCTGTGATCACATGGCCCATTTAAAACATAGGAAACAAGAGCTGGTAAGGCAGTGGAGTCCTTACTAGCAATAGTTCTCAGAGACATACGAGCACCCCCAAAACATCTAGGGGTGAATGGAAATCATGGAGTTTTACTTTCGGGAATTCTGCGGAGCTACCTAAAAACTCTGAAAGATTCCGCAAGTTGTGGAATTCTGGTCTGTCGTGGTGCTCACGCTGAATTTAAGCACCAGGAGCGTCTCTCGCACTGTAAAATCAGCACAAACAGCACCATGTGGCGCATCAGAGGGCATTGCTTCTTTCTGCCCCAAGCGGCAACTTTCGCAAAATGAATCTCAACTTTCTCAACACGAGTGGTAGCGACTTGCTGCTACCACCCGCTTTGAGAAATCTCACAGAAAGGCGGTCTAGTGCTAATTATTTCTCCCTTGCACTCACCAACTTAACACTGGGAAGCTGCGCCCAAGAAAAATTCCGCCCTACTGTGGTTGGCAGAGTTTTTGCTGAACACCACGTTCTGCATGGAGTGGGCAAAACTGTGCGAACTCCACCGGGGGAGCTCTGCTAACCAGGCCCAGGTCGAGTGCTCTGATGAAAAATGTATATGATAATTAGGTATAATTACAATCGGCAATAGCAGACCCCTGTAAGTCCCTAGTATATAATAAGGCAAGTGGGTTCAAATGACCTATATGTCCCTAGTACCTAATAGGGCAGAGGGGTACAGAGACCCAGTGGATTTCCTGCACTGGAGTGTGGCCTACCCTGTTGCCAAAAGTAATTTATATGCAAATTCGACTTTGGAATTAAAGGTACTTCCAAAGTTGTAATCTATCTTATTCTTACATATAATTCCCCCCTAAGGTCTCCTCTAGGTGTTCCGAGGATGGGGTGCCATGTAAATATAAGAAGGGACATTATAAAAGATGTTTTATAATCGGTGGTGAGGGAAAAACTGCCAATTTTGTTTTCCCTTTTTGATGATTATTAGCTCCATAGGCTAAAATTGAGATGTGTTATTTAAGTGTATATATTGCTAGGAAGAGGCTCAAAAATGTCCTTCAATGACTTACAAAATTGCCAAAGACAAATCCAACAACTTGCCACTGTTTAATTTATCATAAACTGTACAGAAAAGAGGTTATAGAACATTATTTTCTGTGATCCAAAATCCATCCTTCAATCAGGCTCGCCTGATTGGTCAGCCTTAAGAGGTTTAGCCAAGCTACTTTGATGAGGGGATAAGTGAACTGCATAGAGCAGAGGTTATCTGATGTGGGGATCTCTGTAGCTGCCAAGAGCAGGGCAGGTCGTGGGCTGGGTAAATCAGACCGGGTTTTCAAAGGGAGCAGGACTGTAAGGAATGCCAGTCAGGCCTACTCCCTCTTCCTGTATCCCCAGACAGATGGCACGTCCAGAAATGGAATTTTTGCTGGAGGTGGAGGGGAATTGAGCGACACTCGTGGGTTGGTTTAGCCAGCTTTTACTCCAAAGGAGAGAAAATCTCCATCTTGAATTATAATGTGCAGTGCTTTGGGGGACAAGAATATGCCACACTTTGGAGGGAGCTGACATGCTTCTGGGTGGCACCCTGCACCTCATTGGACATGGGTGGCCCCCTGCTTATTGCCCTAGATCATTGAATAAATATGTGAGTGCTGCATAGGAACTCAGATTTGGTGTCTGAAAGTACAAGGAGAAGAAGGACTGAGCCACTGGAACCCTTGTCTACACCACACAGGATTGCTCTCTGAATGACTGCTCCTGTTGCACACTTTGAACTACAACCCTAAGGACTTTGCCTTGCTTCAAAAAGGACTAGGGGGTGGACTTCCTGAAAGAAACAGGTTAACAGACCTTCCCTGCACCATCTCCCTTAAGACGTCCCCAGCCTGGAGTACGTCCAGTGGACGTTTAAGGATTTAGCCAAGTGCATTGTGGGAATTGTAGTTCTAAACTTCCAAGAACCATCTCAGAGTTTCTAGACCCTTGGATTTGTGTTTTGGACACTTCGAACCCCAAGAGGAAGATCAGGAAGAATTCCAGAAGTTTGGAAAAGTTTGGAGCAAGTTTTCGAAAAAGCTCCATATTAGGACTGACCCGACGTCGAGAGTGAAGCCGACTACCTTCAACCGCGAACGGGCAGGATTTCAGATTGGTCCAACTAACAGCTCCGGTGCTCCAGACTTTTAGGATTTGACCGGGGCCTCGCTGAGTAGCAATCCGACAAAGTTGGATTGTAATCGGCCTGCTGGAGGGGACTGCATGACATCGAGAGAAAATCCTCCAGAAAAGTTTCTAATTCCGAAGGTAAAAAGCATGACCGATGTCCCAAGTTGGCGCTAAATGTTTTTAAGCACTAGAATGTGTTTAATCTTTAAAAATTCATATCTCCAATTGCCTATATAGATGTTTGTCATTTTGCTGTCATTCTAAAGATACAAATATTTTCTATTTATATAAATTGGTGTGGGACTTTTATTGTGTGTTGTGTCTTACCTATTTAATGTATTGCTGTTTTTTAATGCTTTGTATATCTGTCCCCTGAGTTAAGCCTGCCTGCTCGCAGCCAGCTGCCAAGGGTTGATCCAGGGACTAAGTTATTGATACCTTGACTGGACCTTATCTTGCGGTGGTGGCCTTATTTCTAGTGGTAGGCGCATACATACCCCTACTAATAATCCACCGTCCAAGACTGAAAAATAGGCAGGCATACCCGATGATATGGCAAGTATGTATTTTGGACAGCTTGTTCGAGTGGAGTTTTGGCCCAATTGACACCCAAAACAGTTAGTACATGTGTTTACCGCATATTCCAAGCTGACTTTTAAATCTCCTCTAAATAAAGGGATTAATAGGAGACCACTTGCAATGTAGATGCTATATGCTTATATGCCTGATATTGTTCTGGGAACCAGACACAACAACCTTCTCATGATGGCTAAAAGTTTATGTATCTCTTTTTTATCACAGTTATGACATATTCAGAAAGTTGTGGTTTCTACGATGTGATAAAGAACTTGACCATTCTGACGGATCCACTGTTTCATGATGTGCGTCCCGTGAAAGACACAAGGGACTCTACTGTAGTGACGCTGGATTTCACTTTGTACGCAGTACTAGACCTGGTAAGATGGTGTCACTCATAATGCTATTGATTGGAAGCAGTGCTTAACATGTGGCGGTGTTTGCAGGTGGTGGACACTGGCACTAACATTTGGGAGCTGGAACTTATTTTTCATCATTAAACTTTGGCCTAGAAAGAGAAAGGAAGCAAGAGAGACCAAAGGATGAAGAGAACGATAGGAAAACTAAGCCAAACAAATAAAGTACTGATAAAAAAGCAGGTGTGAGCTAAAGATACAGGAAGTGTAGGGTGGTGATAGAAAGAGACATCAGGCGGATATGTAAGATATTATACCAAACCAAAGTAGGCCAAATAGCTCCAAGCAACTAAAGTTGTGGATATAGTGAAGTGTTTGAATATAAAAACCCAGAAATATTTGCTGATAAGATGCACTGAGTAACATGTTGAAATGGTAGCGAGTCAAACAATGACACCATCTCACTCAATACCATCCATACAAGTGAAATTAAACAAACTAGTATACAATCTATCAGTAATAGTCACTTCTCTGTATGGAAACAGCTTAAGGCACATTTTCTACCCAGAAGGTGTAGCTAAGATCCCAATATGAACCAGAAAGAGAAAAGAGAAAACTTATACATTTCAATAGCCACCTGAAGTGTGCCAAGACCATAAACAATGCCCATGAAGTGATGTAGAGATACTCATTTCATGTACAGAATTACCACTCAGGATAGCTTAGACCAACTGTAAACACAACTGATTCCTCTCTCTAAAATGCTTAGGAAAAGCAACCTTTATATGGCCAAACTGCTGGTTTACTGAACTAAGAACACCCAGCATATGTGTGTTTGCCCTTGGCTCTAATAAAGACCTCAGGTGATGATTTCCATTCTCAGTTAATTTCCTACCTCAGTGTCTAAACTTAGACAATTAGATAAATGGTCAAATCGAATGGAATATCAAGATTCAGATAAGAGTGTAGGCCTTTATGGATTCTCTACCTCTATATTACTGTAATACCATGATATAACCACTAGTGATGCCCAGCTGGATGCTCTGGATTTCCTAGACTGCTCTTCCCAGTGCAGTACAAATACCCAGACCAGAGGTAATTGGATTGAGGCACACTACAATCTACTCAACTTGCTCTCTAAAACTAGCTTTGGAAATTGAAGAAATGCACAAATATAAAAGGGTGTGCTTAAAATAGAAGGGGATTCCTGGTTTTCTATCCAACAACATAATATAATGTAACATACCATAAAATGTGGCTGGTGTTCCTTATGTAAAAACCAAAAAAATGTACAGGTATTACATTTGTATTATGTTTGCAATATTATTGAATGTCGTATTTTAAACCAGTAACCACCAAACTATTGTGATTGATTGACAGATTGAATTACCAATTACCTCCTTATGGATAGAGTTCAACGAATTTTAACTTTTCTGCTTGTAGAGTTCACAAGTGCCTATGGTTACTTTGAGGAACTAAGGGTAATCAATTTTAGAAGGTTGTTAGAAATGATAATATTCTTACTCTTTCTGATGAGAAATTTCTTGCCATGTCTTGCAGTTACCTGTACCAATACCCTTTCCATTACATTTATTATTTGAATGAGTCAAATCATAGTATTAAAGTATATCAGATAATGTCCAACAATTGTGACACCAAATGTTTGTTGACAAAATTGCTAACAAAACTAAACTTGTGTATTTTGTTCTGATTTGTATTTTCTAAGGTGTATATATTTTTATTTTCCTTTCAGGACATGAAATTTCAAACCCTTAAAACATTTGGTTGGCTTGATATAGTAAGTTGGAGCGCTTTAAAAATATGCAATCATTTTGAGATCAGTGTGGCGACTGAGAATCCAGCAGTGCATACAAAACTGAGACAACCATGCAACCCTGTAGAAATGTGCAATGTGCAAAGCAAGTGATTCACAGCACAACAGATGATGGTGCTCTTGGTGTTACCATGACATCCACTCCTACGTCCCTGATGAACAACCTATTTGTGTTTGGTATTTGATTCCTTCATTATGAATGACCATAAACATAATGTACACATTAGAATTAATTGCTCTGAGCGCTACGTGTTCCTGTGACATAGACTTACATGTTGATTCCCACAACATATGCTCTACGTATTATTACCCACAAATGACATTGCAAAAAAAGATTTGGATTCAAGCGGCCTGGTGGCCAAAGTACTTAATTTCTCAGTAAAAGTGAATTCTTTATGGAGAAACCAATCAATCAGTCATCACTGATGTATCCAATGAGAATTTGATTTTCGTTTGCAGAGGGCAAACAATAAACAGAGAGGAAGCCTACATCAGTATGTTTATTCATCTAGCCACCCATCAGCCCTTCTGCCCATGTATGTGTTCGGCTTGGGTGTTGTCTTTCATTATTTGTGTTTTTGGAACTGGATTTGCATCTGCGAGCCTCTGGATGCTAATTATATGCATGGGTACATGGATACTCTTTGGTTTTTGAACATGAATGCATTTATATCTAATTGTTTGCAAAGGTGATTTCATGGCTGGTGGCCTGTTTGCATGTGTGCCTGTCTTTTTGTGTGATTGAACACATGAATATCTTATGGTCTGAATTCATGGGAGTCTGTAATAGTGTTAGAATGTGTGTGCCTACTTGCCATAAGTATGCGTTACTTGATTGAATGTGATTTCATAGCAAAATTATTTCATGGTTTTCGAGAAACCCTTTCACCTAAACTATTTAATAAAAATTTACAGGCTGAATGGCATTTACCATTTCATTAAAACCTATTCATAGAATAGCTTTTTTTCGAAATTGACTTTTGCATGCTTTTTTTTAAGGTATAACAGCAATGGTAGCAAGCCTTACTTTCAGAAACATTGTCTGAGGTATTTATTTCAGTGCTTTACTTCAGGGGACATTATTTTGGATGATATTTTTTACATTTTAAAGCAATTAGATTGGATGCTTTTAGCTTTCTGACTCCCCACCTTCCCTAAACACCAATGATTCATGACACCTGACAAACCTTAAACCACCAGTCACTGCCTCCTAAAAACCTCACATCATGTCTGAATTCTACTGATCCCTGACCCCTAAACTCAACCCATCCCGAACCCTGAAAACCCTATTTACCCCTAAATTCCACCTATCACTGAACCCTGAAAGCCCCTCACTAAACAAAAAACTCTTTCCATCCATGACACCTAAACCCCTGAATCCTAAAAGTTCTTTCTATCCCTAAATACCACCCATTGTTGAACCCTTACAACCCCTCACTATCCCTAATCTCCACCCATCCCTGAACCTTAAAAAAACCATGACCACCCCTAAACACCCCTGTCACTCAACACTAAAATCCATGTACCAAACCTAAACTCCACCCTTTCCTCAACCCTAAAAACCCCTTTCTATATCTTAACTCCGCTCATCGCCGAGTCTTCAAAATCTCTCACCACGATAACCTCTAACAAGTCTTTTCTGCCCATGAACTCCACTCATCCCTGATCCGTAAAATTTCCACCACCCCTCAACTCCTTGTATTCCTAAACCCTAAAAGCCCTTCAAATGCTATCCATGACTAAATCTTCAAACCTCCCATTAAACAATCCGTGAACCATAATATCCAGAAAACACCCTTACCCTCCACTCATCCGTGTTTCCTAAAAACCTCTCATCACCCCTAAAGACCACCCATTCCTGATCTCATAAAACACTCACACGTGTAAACTCCACCCCTTCCTGATCCTGAACAAAATCTTACCACCCCTAAACTGCACCTAACCCTGAACCCCAAAAACAGCTTTCTATGCTTAATCCATTCTCCCCTGGCCCCTTAAAACCCTCATAAGCCCAAAACTCGATTTATCCATGAACCCATAAATTCCTCACCACCCCTAAATTCTGCTCAACTTTAATGCAAATACAGACTTTTTCTTAAAATGATCTTTCCTTGAAACGCATCTCTTTTTAAATTTCGATTTATTTGTTTTCCTTTAAAATTGTCTGTCTCTAAAATTGGTTTTCCATGATTTGTTTTTCTCCGATGTCGTTTCTCAATTCAAGTTTTTCCATCAAATCACATACATCAATTTTGCTTTCTATGATATGTACATGCGCAACTGATGTGTGTTAACGTCTGCAGGGATGCGGTGTTTCTGTATGCAGTATACAAAATCCAAATCTATATGCTTTGTAAACATGCCTTTGTATTTGACCTTGAGTTCAAGGCACTTAACCATAACTACTGCCATTGTGAAGGTCAAAGGTTGCATTGAATTGATGCATTTAGTCAAATTGTTAGCTTTAATATGAAGTACAAATCGTGAGTTGAAAGTGAATATTCTAAATGCGGAAGCAACACCCAGAGTTTCTGACAGAAATTATGAAAATTTGTCTTTCAGAAATGGGAAAATCAGTATTTAACATGGGATCCAACACAATTTTGTGGTATTTCAAAAATTTCTGTTGGCACATCGTCGGTGTGGAGGCCGGACCTCTTTGTCTATGAAATGTAAGTGTTTAGTATTGATTTACGTTCATGCAGCCATTTGGATAAAAAAAATTAAGTTGTTAGAAATTGTTGGTTGCCATCCAGGAATGACGCGGCCCATTTCACTGCCATTTAGTGTCTTCGTATAATCTATTAATCACACTTCGATGCAGTCTGTGGCGGGAAGTCTTTATTTTAAGTAGTTAAGTGATGGATCACACGATCTGTATTAAAACACACATCTAGCGCATCGATCGTCCGTTAATTATGAAATATTGCATCCTGTCTCATGAGTTTTAACCTTTCTCCAAACAATATCCATTATTGCAGATGTCTGTAAATCGTAACGAAAAGTATGTTGTGCATTGTGAAGTGAGAGTATCGCGTCTCCGGGGATTGCATGCTCTCATAAATAAAAAAATCAACTTTACTGGCAATAAGAAGACGATTGAACCTGGAAGAGGGGCTTACTTATTGAATTCACATGGCTCTTCTGCGTTCATTTCCACAATTACACTGCCAAAAAGTAATTGTGTTCTTGAAATCTATCTATCTATCTATCTATCTATCTATCTATCTATCTATCTATCTATCTATCTATCTATCTATCTATCTATCTATCTATCTATCTATCTATCTATCTATCTATCTATCTATCCATCCATCCATCCATCCATCCATCCATCCATCCATCCATCTATCTATCTATCTATCTATCTATCTATCTATCTATCTATCTAATATATATATATATATATATATATATATATATATATTACCTACTGGCGGTCGCCAGTAGGTATATATAGTTAGGATTTTTTCTCTATGGGATTTTTGAAAATTCTATGTCTAATAACTTTGGCGTTTGTGGACGGAATTGGCTGAAATTTTCAGGAAAATGGCACATTTTGTTTCTGAGCAGCCCTTGAAAATTCGGGGGGGGTTCGTCAAGGGGGGGCCGAGAAAAAAGGGGGGTCCCAAAACGTGTTTTTAACATTGAGTTTTCCATAGGGCGGTTGGCCTCACTTTTAGCCCGAACGGCTGAATGGATTTGCACGAAACTTGGCAAAATTGTAGGGACTGGTAGCCCGATGTGCCTTTGCTAGGTCTCAATATATGTGCTTCAGTGGATTTTGAGAAATTAACGTTCAAAAAAAGATATATATCTGTAACAGCGGACCGGGCAGCGCTCCGGTTCGCGGACTTTACGTGGTACGGAGCTTTGTGAAGCGAAGCTGATTGGTTCTCCGGCGTCTGTGAACATTCCAAACAGTCCGTAGCGGCCGCCATCTTGTCTCTCGTAGGATCGAGAGACAAGAGGAGGCCAAAGCGAAGGGGCAAATGACCATAAGGGGGCATAGTAGATCCTCGCTGACCCCCTAGGTTTGATGTGGAGGTTTTAAAAGGGCCCCGCGGGGCAAAAAAAAATAATAATAATAATAATCGAACGGCTGAATGGATTTGCACGAAACTTGGTAAAATATTAGGGACTGGTAGCCCGATGTGCCTTTGCTAGGTCTCAATATATGTGCTCCAGTGGATTTTGAGAAATTAACGTTCAAAAAAAGATATATATCTGTAACAGCGCTCCGCTTCGCGTAACGGAGGTTTGCGAAGCTGATTGGTTCTCCGGCGTCTGTAAACATTGCAAACAGTCCGTAGCGGCCGCCATCTTGTCTCTCGGTAGGATCGAGAGACAAGAGGAGGCCAAAGCGAAGGGGCAAATGACCATAAGGGGGCATAGTAGATCCTCCTTGACCTCTTAGGTTTGATGTGGAGGTTTTAAAAGGGCCCCGCGGGGCAAAAAAAAAAAATAATAATAATAATCGAACGGCTGAATGGATTTGCACGAAACTTGGCAAAATTGTAGGGACTGGTAGCTCGATGTGCCTTTGCTAGGTCTCAATATATGTGCTTCAGTGGATTTTGAGAAATTAACGTTCAAAAACAAGATATATATCTGTAACAGCGCTCCGCTTCGCGGAGATAAAATTATCTCTGTATTACCTAGCTGTTGCTAACACCAGTTAGCGACGGCTAGTAGGAGATAGCGACCATCTTGGGCCCCACTTTGCATGTGAGTGATATTTATCACTAATGACATGCAAAGTGGGCATGCCAAGATGTTAGCGACTGGAAACAGTCGCTAACATCGCTATCTCCTATTACCAACTTTTGGAAATATTCGCGATAAGCGCGAATATCTCCAAAAGCTACCACCTGCCCTGAGCAGTTCTTAGCCATGTTATCCAATGGGAGGTGGATAACATGGCTAAGAGCATTAGCTCGGTAATGCATGAATATCGCTGAGTTTTCAGCGATATTAATGCATTGCGGTCGTTTTTTATCGTATTTGCGATAAACCTTGATAATAGCAAGGTTTATCTGCGATAATTTCTGAAGATGCTTAGCGGTAAAAAATTCGTTGCTAAGCATCGTTAGGGATAAATATCGCTTAACTTTGGTAATATGCCCCAACGTCTGTTAACGTTCGATTCGAAGGAAATCAGGAAGTGTTGAAAAACATTGTCTGCGCCATCTTGCCTTTTTTCAAATGCCACACTTTTGTCGTGCACGGCAGTCATTTTAGATGCCTTGACCAGACCCACTCTCTGCACGCTGTCGATCCTTAGCATGGCTCCCCACCCTCGCAAGCATCTCCCCCAGGCAGTGGTCACCCCCGCTCTCTGTCTTATGCATGGGTAATAAACCACCCCCCATCTGCGCTGCTCTTCACTGAGAATCACACCCTGTGCCCGCCCGACACCTCCCTTTCGCCCTATTCACTACCGCACCCTCTGACACTCCTTTTCCTCTGTGTCCGATTGTCCAGGCCGGTCCTAGGGTATCAGCTAGCCCTGCAGATGTAGTTTATGGCCCCAGCTGTAAAGAATCACCCCTCTTTAAAGGAGTTATAGTAGATCAAGGCCCACACTCGATGAGATCCGTCACAGCAGACGCGTTCCTATTATCTGAAAACCATCCTGTATTGTGATTGGGGAGGGGACCGAGCCTGAAGCGGAAGATTCCAGGGATGACTCTTTGTACATCAAAGTTTTTACAATTATGTGTCACATTAAAAATATATAGCACTCCAACAAAGTAGTAAGATTATAAAACTTTAATAACTTATAAATATATACAAGAAAACAAAAACACTAATAACATATAAACATTTTTAGGGAAAAACAACGAAGTAGCGGTCGGCTGTGCGAATAGTCCCAACGCAGCACAACGTCCAGATTTCACTGATTTCGGCATCCGGCGTGGGGCGTCGCGGGGGGTGGGTCATCAGTAGCAAACTGTTGTGCGAATAGTTCCAAGGCAGCAGAACGATGGCACCAAGGTGATGTCCAGTAAGTTGCCGCACTGGTTTTGGTATCCTACAATGCTGTTCCGAATAACGGCGTGGGGCGCCCCGGGGGAGGCGGCGTGAACGGGCCTCTCCAGGTGGAGTCTCGTCTGTTGTAGTGGGGCGCCCCTTTACCGTTTCAGTTGCCATTCCGTCCGCTTTTGGTCCACTGTGTCAAAAGCCGCAATTCAGCTGAGTTGCGCCCACTCTTGCGGTGCAGCGATAGGCGGCTGTCACAGGACTCTCAAAATGGCGGCAGGCTGTTTCCTTTTTGGGCCTGGTCCACTGAAATGGCCCTGGGACACCTTGGAAATCGGACGCTTGTCTGCTAGGTCTTGGACCCCATTCTCGAAAGCGTCCCCTCCGCCTTGAGGATTCATCAAAAGTTTTGGGGGCCCCCGACTCCTGCAGGCTTCTGGTGGGGAGCGACTGCCATGATTGCTCGCGGAATGACTACGACGGAGCCACGAGATGGTGGTGCTTTCATGGTGACGCCAGCTTCAGTCTGAAACATCCAGAAACAAGGTGGGGCTTTCATCGTTTGGGGAAAAAAAAAAGTTTTCATCCAATGAAAAGTGTTGTTTTTAGGTCATATGATCAAGCCTTCCATCATTAGGAAACCAAAAGTAAAATGAACCAATGAAAAGTTTTATAAACAAGTCACATGACCTGTTATGCGGCATAGGGTATAAAATGCGGAGAAAATACGTTGGCACGTGAGGCGGCGTCAGTAGCGGACCGATGTGCGAATAGGCCGAAGGCAACACAACGCGCCAAGATCCGGATGGCACCGAGGTGGTGTCCAGCAAGTTGCAGCACTGGTGTGGCCATCCTACAATGCTGAAAGTCGGCGTGGGGCGCCCTGTTGGCCTGTGAGTTTGCGTCAGTAGCGGACCGATGTGCGAATAGGCCGAAGGCAGCACAACGCGCCAAGATCCGGATGGCACCGAGGTGGTGTCTAGCAAGTTGTCGCACTGGTGTGGCCATCCTACAATGTTGAAAGTCGGCGTGGGGCGCCCCGTTGGCCTGTGAGATGGCGTCAGTAGCGGACCGATGTGCGAATGGGGCCAAAGGCAGCGCAACAATATTTTCTGAATAGAAGACACCACAAGGCGCTGAGATGCCAAGATCCGGATGGCACCGAGGTGGTGTCTAGCAAGTTGTGGCACTGGTGTGGCCATCCTACAATGCTGAAACTCGGCGTGGGGCGCCCCATTAGCCTGTGAGATGGCGTCAGTAGCGGACCGATGTGTGAATAGGCCGGAACCAGCACAAGGCGCCAAGATCCGGATGGCACCGTGGTGGTTTCATAGTTGAGAGGCACTTCATCTGCAGTGGGGCGCCGAGATCCGGATGGCACCGAGGTGATGTCTAGCAAGTTGCTGTACTGGTGTGGCCATCCTACAATGCTACATTAGCCTGTGAGATGGCGTCAGTAGCGAACCGATGTGCGAATGGGGCCAAAGGCAGCGCAACAATATTTTCTGACACCACAAGGCGCTGAGATTCGGTTGGCACCGAGGTGATGTCTAGCAAGTTGCCGCACTGGTGTGGCCATCCTACAATGCTGCTCCGAATAACGGCGTGGGGTGCCCGAAGGGGGGGGGGGAGGCGGCGTGAACGGGCCTTCCTAGGTGGAGGCTCGTCTGCTGTAGTGGGGCGCCCCTTTACCGTTTCAGTTGCCATTCAGCTGAGTTTCGGCTGCTCTTGATGCTACAGCGACAGGCGGCTGCAACAGGACTCTCAAAATGGCGGCTTGTTCTTTGGATTTGGGCCTGGTCTACTAAAATGGCCCTGGGACACTTTAGAACTCGGACGCTCGATTTTTTTTTTCCTTTCCTGTACATGCAAAAAAAGGTAAATTCCCGGTACGTTACACGCTTCATCTGCCACGATGTACTCTCCAGAGGAACCGAAAAAAAATATAGTTATGGTAACTATACCATGCATCGTCATATGGAGAGGTGGCACCAATTAATTATAGTGCTGCATAAAAGAGAGATTTGGAGGAGAACCCCCGACCTGCCAGTACATTCATCAAAGAAGTGGCACTGACAGCATCAGAGGCAAGGGAAATGGTCCCAAATATTTAGAACTTTGGAAAGATTAAAATGACATGTTTAGATTGTGGCAAATTAATTTCATGTGGACAGAGGAGTGTTACTCTAATAAATACAGCATATGAACATCATCATAGTCGATGGTTGGTAGAAACATTTTGACTATATCCTGGACCTGCCCGTCCTCGCCCAAAATGGCCAAATGCCCAAAATGGCGCCGGAATAAATGGGACTCGTAACTCCTTGTTGTGTACTGGTTGCAGAACCTTGAAATCACGAGATACGTATGCAGTTTTGAAGCATATGGCGGGCGGGGACGAGAATTGATTGAATATTTCGACATCCCTATTAATATTAAGTTCTGATGTGTTATTGATTACTGTACTATTGAAAGTTCGAATTAACGTCACCCATGGTACTTGCCCGCAAATGTATATCTAGATAATTTTATTGTAACTGGCCCTGTCGTATTTTAATTATAAAATGTACGTCCACCGATTCCGCAACTGTTAGACACCTTAGTTCTTGCAACCTAATGGCCCGCCCGTTACGTTCCTCTACAGTGTAAATGTCTACTCATCATATACGATTACAGTTTGCTCCGTGGCCGGCCCACGTGGTTATAGGCTCGTATTTGTATAATGAAATTTTCACAATAAAGGTTTTTAAAAGAAAACATGGTAGTAGTATATACATTGTTAAAGTTTTTAATAATAGTTACTGTTTTAGAATCATTAAAAGGCAAGTGAAATAAAGCAGACCAATTACATGAAGGGTAAAAGGTATAATACGCAGGAACGCAGTAAAGATAAATGGTCAAGGGCTGTTGTGTTTTCTACTCCTGCAACATAAAGTGATCGATAAGAATCTCATATTCAGGCGTATCGGCGACTAAGACAGCAGGTCGACCCTCTTTTGCTCAACGGCTCCGTCATGGGACGAAGAAACGCTCTTTTTCTCGAAAAAAGAATATATTTTACTTGCAGGACAGTTGTAAATTTTCCGGGAAAGTACATTAGCCTGGAACATTATAACATATATTTAAGAAAAAATAATGTTCGGAAGTAATAAAAAGCGTAATTTTTAGGTCATATGACCAAGCCTTTCATCATTAGAATAAGAAAAGTAAAATGAACCAATGAAAAGTTTTATTAACAAGTCACATGACTTGTTATGCTTACGTTACGCACTGCGCGTCGCGCCCCGGATGACTTCCGGATGTGCTAACGCGGCGCGTCATATGACGCATTACGCGACAACGCAGGTCCAGAATATAGTCAAAATGTCTCCACCAACCAGCGGTCGGAACACAACCCCTTTCAGCAGGCTAAATAGTTCTGTTAAATGACAACAGAAGGGACAGGCAACAAGAACCATCAGTCAAAGAGGGGAGGGCTAGTTCTTCTCTACCGGGTTACATTGGGGCGCTACCGGAACTGATCGAATTGGTAGTCTACAGTGTTTCTGGATGTTTCAGACTGAAGCTGGGGTTAGCATGAGAGCACCACCATTTCGTAGCTCCGTCGTGGCCATTCCGCAACCAATCATGGCAGCCGCTCTTTATCGTTATTTTGGGCGGGGTGGGTGGCGGAGCCGAGCTGTTTTGCAGCCATCATTGTGTGGAGTTCAGTTCATCTCACTAGTTTCGTATTTGTCATGAGGGGTTGTTCCTAATGTTTCTATTTTAGCGAGGTCAAAAAGAGATCCCATTAGTGACCTACTGATTTTGCTCGATTCCTTTTCTTTTTTTTTACACGATTTTTCGTTATCTGCAAAGACTAAACAGAGTATTGCGACTCTGTGTTTGTTTGTAAATAGAGAATGAACCAAAGAGAACCAATTCTAAAACAGTAAATGCTTGGATAACAATCAATCAAATGGAGAGAGAAGCAGGCACGACGTATTACAACGGGGGCAAAGGCCTGCGTTAACTACCTTTCACTATCTGCAAAGAGAGAGTACTCCTAATAGAAATGAGGGGGGGGGGGCACCATTGAAAGCAGATCAGTGTGCATAAACACGAAAATGTTTTCACTTACCACGTACTTGACATTCGACAGCTTATGATATTTGCTATTAAAAAACCATTGAAATTCACTGAAAAAACCATAGGTTATAGACCATATATAGTTAGGAATTAGCATTTACAAAACCTTGAAAATTCACTGAAAAAACCATAGGTTATAGACCATATATAGTTAGGAATTAGCATTTAAAAAACCTTATTTTACTCACACAAAACCATTGAAATTCCATATATAGTTAGTTGCACTAACTATATATCGCGCACCCGCAATCCACTGCTGATGATGTCACATATTACATCATTCATGACATGGTCAGTGACATCACTGATGACATCACTGATGACATCTCAAATGACATCACTGATGACATCACTGATGACATCTCATTTGACATCAATGACCATGTCATGAATGATGTAATATGTGACATCATCAGCAGTGGATTGCGGGTGCGCGAAATATAGTTAGTCCAACTAACTATATAGGAGCAATTTCAATGTTTTTTTTAATGCTAATTCCTAAATATATAAGGCCTGAAACCTATGGTTTTTTAAGTGAATTTGCAAGGTTTTTAAAATGCTAATTCCTAACTATATAAGGCCTGAAACCTATGTTTTTTTAAGTGAATTTGCAAGGTTTTTTTTAATGCTAATTCCTAACTATATAAGACCTGAAACCTATGTTTTTTTAAGTGAATATATATATATATATATTTATTTATTTTTTATTATATTTTTCGGACACAAGACATCACCGCAGTTGCGCCACCTAGGTCCCGGGTGCTTTAATCCAGCGGTGGTAAACCACGATATATTCAACAAACTTCGGCGTCTCATTCCAACGTAGACAAGAATTTGTGTCCATCATTGTTGTTTACTTGGATCCCGTGAGGCTTCATGATATGAAATGATTGCAATGTTTGCACAGTACCTAGAATCGACAAAGCCGCAAGGTGAAACACTTCTGTTAGGGGGGTTGGGGGCCTGTAATAAAGCACTTTGAAAACGGATACCTGTGTCTTTTCCTTGTCGATGTTGGATTGTGACGCCAAAGTTTGTTGAAAAAATATATCTATCTATCTATATATATATATATTCACACGACGGCTTCGCTCGTGGAAGGAGCACCACCCAACTAATGAGGAAGGAGCCGCTGGTGATTGGGGCTGTCGGACCAGGAAATTCCCTAGTGACAATATGGCGCAGCAGAGCGAAAACTAATGGAGGTGACATTTACATACCGGGGCTCACTGGAGGGCCTTTCATCACAGTGAGAGTAATAAAGCACTGTGCCCATTTTAATTAACAATGACAATTTGCGGAACCCACTGCGGGTGAAAGTAAGACTACAAGTCCCATAGTGCAAAGCTACCAAGCGATCTCACTAGAGTGTAAACTAATTAAATACACGTGGGGCTGTCAACAATACCGCAAAAGCCATTAAGCCCAGGATTAAGAAGCGGACAGCTTTGACACGCGTTAGGCAATGAGGAGAAAACTACAGATGTAATGCCACCTTCAAACGAAATAAAAGTATGGCTATGTCCTACCTGCTGTGGAGTGCTTCTTCGTTGCTGAGCACATTGTAATCCATATATATATATATATATATATATATATATATATATATATATATATATATATATATATATATATATATATATATTCACTGTGAAGTGACTGATCCCTTCCCTGTAGAACGTGGGGTCAGACAGGGGTGTGTCTTGGCCCCTACTTTGTTTTCCATATACATTAATGGCATTGTGGACTATTTAAGTAGGTCACCCACCGATGCACCAGTACTAGCGGGGGCTTGTGTGCCAGTCCTCATGTTTGCGGACGACACGCTGATAGTATCACGAACTCCTAGTGGGCTTCAGAAGGCAATTAATGCATTTGGTGAGTCCTGTGAGAACCGGGGTTTAGAGTTGAACACTGCTAAGACCAAGTTTATGTGTATGAACCAAAGGAAGACATTCAAAGGCTCAATTACTTTTAATGGTACCCCATTAGAGCAGGTAGAGGCCTTTACATATTTAGGAATAACCCTTCAGGGTAACATGCGATGGAAAAATCATATCGATATGGCAATTCTAAAATTCCATCAGTTAGCGGGTGTAGTAGCGCTCAAACATAGAGCCTCACTAACTAAACCAATCACCCCTGCTTTAGAAATTTATAACATGAAGGTGTTAAGTGCCTCACTGTATGGATCGGAATTATGGGGATTCTCTAATCTGAAGGACCTGTCATTGGCAGAGAATAGGTTCTTGCGGCGTCTAGTGGGTGCACCACAAAGCACTCCCACTGTTCCTCTGTTGCTTGATCTTGGCAGGAAAAGTATTGAGGACGTAGCTCGTCTACGCCCTTTGTTATATTGGAGACGGATAATGACAACGTCGGAATTAGCTCACTAGGCTGCCGCTCTAGCGGATATTATTAATTCTGACCGCTTTCATACTATCTTGTGGCTCAAAGAATTACGGAGTCTATTATCTAAGCTGGATCTAGACCATCTATGGGCTAATACCAATGCATCATGCTTTCCATCGAAGATCATTTTGAAGAAAATGTATTGGGCCATGGTTCGGTCATCTGCTTCTTGTACTGGATCCAACTCCAAATTAACCCAACGGTTTCTTGATATTAAAACAGTACCATCTTGTGAACTTTATTGGGACATTATTGAAAAACCGCTCGATAGAAAACTGTATTTTCAATTCAGATTGGGAACTCTTCCCCTAAATGCATTTACACAAAATTGGTCTGCGAACCGGGATGAGAAATGCCATTATTGTAAAGATCTAGCTGAGAATGTTTCCCACTTACTGTTTGTTTGCCCTCTCTATCACTGCCCACGTCAAAAATGGATAAAACCAGTGTGTCTTAATTTAGGAACACGCAGGCACATAGAGGCGCTTAGAATATTGGAAACAGATTGCACACCCTACTTGGCGATTGCTGTTGCAAAATTCCTAGGATGGGCTTGGTCTATTCGCACCCGCACTTTACAACTATCTGACGCAGTTTAATGAATTATTGTCACCATGGTTTTTATATCCGATCAATTTTTATAACAATTCTTGATGGAATATTTTATATTGAGTAATGGAAGTGACAGCAAAAAGTGTTTTGAATTTTAGGTTTAGTATTTATTGTGTAGCGTTAGGATGTAAATTGTTTTTATGACTTGCTGTCGAATAATGCTTTGAATTTGCAAGTATATATTCACTGAAAAAAACCATAGGTTTCAGGCCTTATATAGTTAGGAATTAGCATTTAAAAAACCTTTAAAATTCACTCAAAAAACTATAAGTTTTAGGGGTGTTATAGTTAGCTGGACATTTCACTCATACAAAACCATTGAAATTGCTCCTATATAGTTAGTTGTACTAACTATATTTCGCGCACCCGCAATTCACTGCTGATGATGTCACATATTACATCATTCATGACATAGTCAGTGACATCACTGATGACATCTCAAATGACATCACTGATGACATCACTGATGACATCATCCACATGACAATCACATACACCTTTTCATACGCTAGTAAAATCTTTAATCACTCTTTGTAAAATACAGAGTATCATATTTGAATCCATTGTTACAGCAATACAAGTATCTAAAAACCCACTCAGTGATTCATAGATGTATACACACATCTAATCACTTACCTGTAGATTCACTCATACATGCTGTCAATGAACAATAGAACACTATCAAAAATACTTATACACCTAAATCGACATTACACACCAGCACACATCCTATTCACATATGAAGTCATCCTACTCACTTATGCAAACAATGGATCATACTTACATATTTACTTAGCTAGACACTTATACAAACACAACTTCATCTATTCATTTAGATAGTAAGTCATACTTAGTGAATTATAAAATCATTATTACAAGTATAAAGTTATCCATACAGTCACTCATACAATCATTGAGTCTAATGTATATTTATTAATATACAACAACTGACACATACACTGCCTTTTATTTTTCTAGTTTGTTGGACATGTACCATTGAGAAATATATTTGCTCATCACCACACCCATAAAGATATTCACTCACCCAAACAACTGTTAGAACATGTAGTTTTAACTTCATATATCTAGTGAATCAACTATTCACACATCTTTGGGCAGTCAACCCCCCCCCACCGAACCACACACACATTCACTCTCCCATACAAATACTCAGTTAACTAATCAATAACTAATACAGACTTTCACATAGCTAGTAACCAACTGAAGAACCAGTTTACACAACAACTGACAAAGTGATACAGATATTCAAACAGTTTAGTCACTATCTACTATATTTAGTGAGACACTATAAATTGGTCAAGAAAATAGTCAATTACACTGCTACTAAATCCTCCATCCAAATATTTATTTATATATATCCACTCATTCTTCAATGCAAATTGCTATATATAATGCATATTTAAATAACGAGGCAAACCACATTCACTGGATGATGTCATCAGTAATGTCATTTGAGATGTCATCAGTGATGTCACTGACCATGTCATGAATGATGTAATATGTGACATCATCAGCAGTGGATTGCGGGTGCGCGAAATATAATTAGTACAACTAACTATGTAGGAGCAATTTCAATGGTTTTGTATGAGTGAAATGTCCAGCTAACTATAAGACCCCTAAAACTTATAGTTTTTTCAGTGAATTTATAGGTTTTTAAATGCTAATTCCTAACTATATAAGGCCTGAAACCTATGGTTTTTTCAGTGAATTTCAAAGGTTTTTTAAATGCTAATTCCTAACTATATAAGGCCTGAAACCTATGGTTTTTTCAGTGAATTTGCAAGGTTTTTTAAATGCTAATTCCTAACTATATCAGGCCTGAAACCTATGTTTTTTTCAGGGAATTTCAAAGGTTTTTTAATGTTAATTCCTAACTATATAAGACCTGAAAGCCTACCAGGAATCTCCAGTATGCGCCAGGGGACTGCATTGCAGAGAGGTGTAATGAAGCCACTCCCCTTTTTACACCTCTCTGCAACGCAGCCCCCGTGCATATTTGAAGAGGGGGAACTAATTTGCCTTGCATACTGGGGGCCCCTGGGGGCCAACTAGCCCACCTTGAACCTCCAGTATGCGCCAGGGGGTTGCATTGCAAAGGTGTAATGAGGCTATGCACATTGTTACACCTCTCTGCAACGCAGCCCCCTGGCGCATTTGCAGAGGGGGAACTAATTCCCCTTGCATACTGGGGGTCCCTGGGGGCCAACTAGCCCACCTGGAACCTCCAGTATGCGCCAGGGGGCTGCATTGTACAGAGGTGTGATGAGGCTATGCCTCTTTTTACACCTCTCTACAACGCAGGCCACTGGGGCGTTTGCAGAGGGGGGACTAATTCCCCTTGCATACTGGGGGTCCCTGGGTCAAATCTGCCCAAACGCCGAAATTCCGAACGATTGAAAATGACTTTTCTTGAGAAACATTTGGATTTGGATTATCATGTCCTATACTTTAGAATTTTTGAAAGACTGACTTTGAGGATGCTATAAATTACTCAAGTCTGCCCGAATTGTGTGGGTAAAATTGATACCTAGTCACTTTGAATAAGAATGTACTTACGTCTCGTCTAACATTTGGAAGAAATATCTAGTTATATGACAACAGGATACCAATATAACTTGAAGGAAATAAGAACGCCCTGAAGAAGTTCTGTTGTACAGAACGAAACGCGTCAGCTGGCTGTGGTACATAAACTTAAGGAAAATAAAAGCATTTGAATATACACCTTCAATAAGGACTCTAAGTGATATGATTTGATTGGACTTATTGTGCAAGTGGTGCTGTGCCAAACTTTGGAATATTCTCCACTACTCTCTACTACTTACTTCTACTACTCCACTACTCTCTAATACTCACTCTCTACTACTCATTCTCTACTACTCATTCTCTACTACTCTCTCTCTACTACTCACTCCCTACTACTCACTATCTACTACTCTCTACTACTCACTCTCTACTACTCTCTACTACTCACTCTCTACTACTCTCTTTCTACTACTCACTCTTTACTACTCACTATCTACTACTCTCTACTACTCACTCTCTACTTCTCACTCTCTACTACTCTCTACTACTCACTCTCTACTACTCTCTCTCTACTACTCTCTCTCTACTACTCACTCTCTACTACTGTCTACTACTCACTCTCTACTACTCTCGCTCTACTACTCTCTACTACTCACTCTTTACTACTCTCTACTACTCACTCTCTACTGCTCTCTACTACTCACTCTACTACCTACTCTCTACTACTCACTCTCTACTACTCTCTACTACTCACTCTACTATTCACTCTACTACTCTCTACTACTCACTCTCTGCTACTCTCTCTACTGCTCTCTACTACTCTCTACTACTCACTCTCTACTCTATTACTCACTCTCTTCTCTCTACCTCTCTACCTCTCTCTACTTCTTTCTCTACTAGTCTCTACCTCTCTACCTCTACCTCTCTACCTCTACACCTCTACATCTCTCTACACGCACACATATACACATATATATATGCATATATATGCATATGCATTTATGTATGTGTATATATATATATACATACATATATAAACATATATAATCTGCATATCTATATAAATACAAATATAAATGCATGCATACATATACATATATGCATACATATGCATGGTATTTACATGAAAGTTTTAAAAACACTAATAAAAGCAAAGCTAAAAAGCCACCTCATTACAAACAGAATGGCTTTAACTTAAACGAGGGCGAGATCTATGGCATTTTCAATGCTTGTTCACTTTGGTTCCATCAAGAAGGCATTCAGATGTGTCACACGTTTGCCATAAATTCTGAATGTTAGCACTCTAGTTGCTCATTAGATCACTGTAGTAAAGCTACTGCTCACCAGGGAAGTCTGCTGCTAATCATACTTTCTATTTCTATGGCAAAATGAACCCCCTCATTTTTTTCCTTTTTAAATTAAATGTTTTCAGACTTACCACTTCATTCCAATCAAGATGGCTTCTGGTGTGCCATACTTTTGTCATAAGTAAGACTGTTAGCGCTCTAGTTGTTCTTTAGAACACTCTGGGACATTCTGTCATTGGGCTATACTTGGGCTACATCTGGGTGATATTTGGGCTACATTTGGGCTCTTTTGTCTCTGGTGGCCATCTTGGGAGACTGCATGTCAGAATTTTTTAATGAAATAGAAGAGGATTTGGGAAGTCACTCAAAATGTGCCCTAATTTTTCTTTCTGCAGCACTAATCATACTTTCTATGGCAAAATATAGCCCCTCATTTTGTTCCTTTTCAAATTAAATGTTTTCAGACTTACCACTTCATTCCAATCAAGATGGCTTCTGGTGTGCCATACTTTTGTCATAAGTAAGACTGTTAGCGCTCTAGTTGTTCTTTAGAACACTCTGGGACATTCTGTCATTGGGCTATACTTGGGCTACATCTGGGTGATATTTGGGCTACATTTGGGCTCTTTTGTCTCTGGTGGCCATCTTGGGAGACTGCATGTCAGAATTTTTTAATGAAATAGAAGAGGATTTGGGAAGTCACTCAAAATGTGCCCTAATTTTTCTTTCTGCAGCACTAATCATACTTTCTATGGCAAAATATAGCCCCTCGTTTTGTTCCTTTTTAAATTGAATGTTTTAAGAGTTACCACTTTATTCCAATCAAGATGGCTTCAGGTGTGCCATACCTTTGTAATAAGTAGGATTGTTAGCGCTCTAGTTGTTCTTTAGAACACTCTAGGAGGCTGAAATAGAACACAAAGGAATCAACTGACAGTCTCTGTCCTTGTTGGATGTACATGTTTTACTGAGAATGTCAGACTTCATTCTCACATGACTGAGAAAGATAATGTGAATTTACAGAAAATATGCTTTCAGTTTAGCTTATAGATCCCCTTCCAAACCACTGTGGGAAAAGCATGAAATAATAGTTTTCTTTCAAACATGATTCATGATATCCCAGCAGAAGGCTTTTTCACATGGTAAAATCACCTTAGAACACACCACAATTCCTAAAATGAGTATGGTACCATCAACAAATGATTTATAATGTAACTAAAGTCCTAAAACCCTCTATTAACTACAATGCTTTTTAATGAGGTGCTATCATGTATATTGGTCCCAAGATGGCTGCCAACACTTCTTGGATGAAGTGCTGACAGCCAATCAGATCTCACGATGAGATGTGTGGTTAGGCTCCGCCCAGAGATATATGTGTTTTTGAAGTTAATTTTCATAAAAACCACTGGAGCAATTTTCATCAAATATAGCAAAGGCACTTCTGCGTACCAGTCCCTACAATTTTGCCAAGTTTGGTGTAATTCCATTCAGCGGTTCGGGCTGTAGCCTTGCCTATGGAAATTAACATGGCGAAAACACGTTTTGGGACCCCCCTTTTTTCTCAGCCCCCACTTCACGAATCTCCCCGAAACTTTCAGGGAAGGAGCGCAGCGGAGCTGGCCAGAATTCTGGAGAATTACACGCAAATTCCTCAACCGGCGCCAAAGTTATTCCCAATAGAATGTTGCGGATTTCCTATGGTAGCTAGGTCATACCTATATATACCTTCTGGCTATCGCCAGTAGGTTATATATATATATCTATATATATATATATCTATATATCTATATATATAGATATAAATATATATATATATATATATATTCACTGAAAAAACCATAGGTTATAGACCATATATAGTTAGGAATTAGCATTTAAAAAACCTTATTTTACTCACACAAAACCATTGAAATTCCATATATAGTTAGTTGCACTAACTATATATCGCGCACCCGCAATCCACTGCTGATCATGTCACATATTACATCATTCATGACATGGTCAGTGACATCACTGATGACATCACTGATGACATCTCAAATGACATCACTGATGACATCACTGATGACATCTCAAATGACATCACTGATGAGATCACTGATGACATCATCCAGTGACTGTGTGTTTCTGTAAAGTTTAAATATGTTTTACATATTGAAGAATGAGTAGATGTATAAGTGTCTGGACGAAGGATTTAGTAGGTGCATGACTGAATGTATGAGTGAGTGATTAAATGTGTCTCACTGAGTGCATGGGTTAGTGACTAAACTGTCTTAATTTGTGCATCATTATGTCTGTTGTTCTGTAAACTGCTGCATGTGTTGATCAGTAGCTATATGATTAACTATATGGGTTATTGATTGATTGTCCAAGTATTTGTATAGGAGACTGAGTGTGTGTGTGGCTGGCTGGGAGGTGTGTGACTCTGTGCCGATCAATGTGTACTTGTATCAATGATTGTATAAGAAAGTAAGTATGTGTTAGTGTATGTTTGAAAATGTAAGGTGCTCTATGTTTAACTGTATAGACAAGAAAATGGAAGTGTGATTGATTCTTTACAGGACTGACTAGGTGTGTGAGTAACTCCATGGATGAGTGGCAGAGTGTAAGTGTCTGTATAGGTGTATGAGTGCATATGATAGTGTTGTAAAGATGAGTGATTGTATGTATGAATGATTGTATGGGTGAATGAGTGAATGTGTGTGTAGACGTAGGAATCAGTGAGTACGTATGTAGTAACTAGTATTGGTGTGTCAATGGTTTCAAAAATTATACTCTGTATTTAACACTGGGTGAAACAGAGGTTATATTAAAACGTGAGGAGATGCATTGTATTGTCACATGAATGATATCATCAGTGATGTGGTCATTGATGTCATTTGAGATGTCATCAGTGATGTCATCAGTGATGTCACTGACCATGTCATGAATGATGT
Source organism: Lissotriton helveticus (assembly GCF_964261635.1). Lineage (NCBI taxonomy): Eukaryota > Metazoa > Chordata > Amphibia > Caudata > Salamandridae > Lissotriton > Lissotriton helveticus. The sequence continues at coordinate 455,016,830 of NC_136073.1, read as the reverse complement.
AATATGTGACATGATCAGCAGTGGATTGCGGGTGCGCGATATATAGTTAGTGCAACTAACTATATATGGAATTTCAATGGTTTTGTGTGAGTAATATAAGGTTTTTTAAATGCTAATTCCTAACTATATATGGTCTATAACCTATGGTTTTTTCAGTGAATTTTCAAGGTTTTGTAAATGCTAATTCCTAACTATATATGGTCTATAACCTATGGTTTTTTCAGTGAATTTCAATGGTTTTTTAATAGCAAATATCATAAGCTGTCGAATGTCAAGTACGTGGTAAGTAAAAACATTTTCGTGTTTATGCACACTGATCTGCTTTGAATACTGCCCCCCACCCCTCATTTCTATTAGGAGTACTCTCTCTTTGCAGATAGTGAAGGGTAGTTAACGCAGCCCTTTGCCCCCTTTGTAATACGTCGTGCCTGCTTCTCTCTCCATTTGATTGATTGTTCTCTTTGGTTCATTCTCTATTTACAAACAAGCACAGAGTCGCAATACTCTGTTTAGTCTTTGCAGATAGCGAAAAATCGTGTAAAAAAACAAAAGGAATCGAGCAAAATCAGTAGGCCACTAATGGGATCTCTTTTTGACCTCGCTAAAATAGAAACATTAGGAACAACCTGTTGAAAATAGCAATGCGTATGTACATAAGCGGCGTTCATTTGTGTTCACAGTACCCCTTGTTGATTGTTTCAATCGAGCATTGAATTGTTCGAAGTTAATTCTCTTAAGGATCTTCTCTACCTGCAAACGAGGAAGAATAGGAATATTCTCTCTCCCTTTGCAGATAGTGAAGGGTAGGTAACGCAAGCCTTTAACACGTCGTACCTATTTCATTCCTCATTGATTGATTGATTGTCCGAACATTGACTGTTTGGGAATTAGTTCTTTTTGGAGGTATTCCCTGTTTGCAAATAAACGTAGGAAAATCTTTGCAAGTAGTGAAAGGGTACGTAATGCGGACCTTTCTCCCCCGTTGTAATCTGTCATGCCTATCTACTCCCCACTGATTGATGCACCTTTTTCACCCGGACCATTTACTAGAGATACGTCATCTGGCCCGACCAGAGAGCACCCCTAGTGAAAAGGACATATGCAATAATAACGAAGTGATCACTGTATCCTGTTAACAGAAACTTTACCATGAAACAACCTGGAAAGAAAAAAATAGGAAAACGAAAATCAGTAGGCCACTGATGAACATGAACTTTTATTAAACAACAAACAAAGAAACGATAACATAACGTAATGATAAAACCTATTAATGTCCTAGAAACAAGAAAACGTTAAAGTATGCCAGTGGTGAGAGACCAGAAAAACAGTCCGAGAAACCAAATCACCCCTCGCTGTCCCAACTCATGCACTCTGAAAGTTCAAAGTTTTGAGGAGTGCTTGTAACATTGTCTGAAGCCTATTTGCAATTGCTTCATCTTCACTATTCTTAAAGTAAGTGGGGGCTGTTGTGATGCGGTGCCACCCTGAACCGCTTGACGGAGGCCCCCGAGGGACGGTGTCATGTCGCGGACTCGGAGGGGGCGCTTGGCTCCGGCCCCCTCCCCAAGTCGTGTTGCCCTGGTGTGGCCTGAGATCGCCCCCGACATAGGTGGCCGGCTCCCGGGGTCAAGCGGAACTTTTTTCCTTTTGGTGACTCTTCCATTCTTCACCTTGTCCCACAATCCGTTTCACCTAAAGACACGCTGTAGTGGGGCACCCCTTTTCCGTTTCATTTGCCATTCAGCCCGCTTTTGCTACACTGTGCCTCTTCCGCTATTCAGCTGTTTACCGCCCGCTCTTTCGACTACAGCGTCTCGCTCACCATGTACTTGAGTTGCTCCCGCTCTTGCGGTGCAGCGATAGGCGGCTGCCACAGGACTCTCAAAATGGCGGCCATCTCTTCAGATTTGGGCGTGGTCCACTAAAATGGGCCTGCGACACCTTGGAACTCGGACGCTTGTCTGCTAGAGCTTGGGCTCCATTCTCGAAAGCGTCCCCTCATCCTTGAAGATTCTACAAAAGTCTTGGGGGCCCCCGACTCCCGCAGGCTTCTGGTGGGGAGCGCCTAGCATGATTGCTCGTGGAATGGCCACGACGGAGCTACGAAATGGTGGTGCTCTCATGCTAACGCCAGCTTCAGTCTGAAACATCCAGAAACACTGTAGACTACCAATTCGATCAGTTCCGGTAGCGCTCCAACGTGACCCGGTAGAGAAGAACTTGCCCTCCCCTCTTTGACTGATGGTTCTTGTTGCCTGTCCCTTCTGTTGTCATTTAACAGAACTATTTAGCCTGCTGAAAGGGGTTGTGTGCCGTCCGCTGGTTGGTGGAGACATTTTGACTATATTCTGGACCTGCGTTGTCGCGTAATGCGTCATATGACGTGCCGCGTTAGAAAGTTTAATAAATTATTAAACACAATAAACAATCCTTAAAAAATAAAAAAAAATAAAAAATAATCAACAAAACCAACAATCAATTAACAACAGTATTTGAAAAGTCTATCATTCATTTTTCATTGCAGTACGCTGCCCAGAAAGCTTCCCGGTTCCCGGACCGGGCGCTACCCACGCAAAAAAACAAAAAAAAAATTTTTTTTTTTTTTGCCCCGCGGGGCCGTTTTAAAGCCTCCACATTAAACCTAGGGGGTCAGGGAGGATCTACTATGCCCCCTTATGGTTATTTGCCCCTTTGTTTTGGCCTCCTCTTGTCTCTCGATCCTACCGAGAGACAAGATGGCGGCCGCTACGGACTTTTTGGAATGTTGACAGACGCCAGAGAACCAATCAGCTTCGCTTCACAAAGCTCCGTTGCGCGAAAAGTACGCGTCCTGGAGCGCTGCCCAGAGCGCGCTTACAGATATATATCTTTTTTTAAACGTTAATTTCTCAAAATCCACTGGAGCACATATATTGAGACCTACAAAAGGCACATCGGGCTACCAGTCCCTACAATTTTGCCAAGTTTCGTGCAAATCCATTCAGCCGTTCGGGCTAAAAGTGAGGCCAACCGCCCTATGGAAATTAACATGGGAAAAACGCGTTTTGGGACCCCCCTTTTTTCTCGGCCCCCCCTTGACGAACCCCCCCAAAATTTTCAGGGGCTGCTCAGAAACAAAATGTGCCATTTTCCTGAAAATTTCAGCCAATTCCGTCCACAAACGCCAAAGTTATTAGACATAGAATTTTCAAAAATCCCATAGAGAAAAAATCCTAACTATATATACCTACTGGCGACCGCCAGTAGGTAATATATATTACCTACTGGCGGTCGCCAGTAGGTATATATAGTTAGGATTTTTTCTCTATGGGTTTTTTGAAAATTCTATGTCTAATAACTTTGGCGTTTGTGGACGGAATTGGCTGAAATTTTCAGGAAAATGGCACATTTTGTTTCTGAGCAGCCCTTGAAAATTTGGGGGGGGTTCGTCCAGTGGGGGCCGAGAAAAAAGGGGGGTCCCAAAACGTGTTTTTAACATTGAGTTTTCCATAGGGCGGTTGGCCTCACTTTTAGCCCGAACGGCTGAATGGATTTGCACGAAACTTGGCAAAATTGTAGGGACTGGTAGCCCGATGTGCCTTTTGTAGGTCTCAATATATGTGCTCCAGTGGATTTTGAGAAATTAACGTTTAAAAAAAGATATATATCTGTAACAGCGGACCGGTTAGCGCTCTGGTTCGCGGACTTTTCGCGCAACGGAGCTTTGTGAAGCGAAGCTGATTGGTTCTCCGGCGTCTGTCAACATTCCAAACAGTCCGTAGCGGCCGCCATCTTGTCTCTCGGTAGGATCGAGAGACAAGAGGAGGTCAAAACAAAGGGGGAAATAACTATAAGGGGGCATAGTAGATCCTCGCTGACCCCCTAGGTTTGATGTGGAGGTTTTAAAAGGGCCCCGCGGGGCAAAAAAAAATAATAAAAATAATAATTGAACGGCTGAATGGATTTGCACGAAACTTGGCAAAATATTAGGGACTGGTAGCCCGATGTGCCTTTGCTAGGTCTCAATATATGTGCTCCAGTGGATTTTGAGAAATTAACGTTCAAAAAAAGATATATATCTGTAACAGCGCTCCGCTTCGCGTAACGGAGGTTTGCGAAGCTGATTGGTCATTCTGTCACTGGGCTATAGTTGGGCTACATCTGGCTGATATTTGGGCTACATTTGTTTTTTTGTGTGTCTGGCGGCCATCTTTGGGCTACATTGGGCTACATTGGGCTTCATTGGGCTACATTCGGCTAATTAGCAAATAGCTCATCGCAAACTAGGAATGGTAAAGAATCGCTATTTATTCCTTAAAGTTCGCTATTTAGGAAATGCAAATAACTTTGATGATACATATGGCGGTTCATCTCTAACAAGATAAGAAGCATAGGGATAGATTTATGATGACTGGCGCATCACCAGGGATGTGTTAGTCATTCTGTGCCGCTGTTCCGTCACCTATGGTGTGCTGCATTTACAATGCGGCGCATCATGGGGCAAAAACAGCACAGATGCGTGATGTATCTGTGCCGTAAAGGTGGCGCATTGCTGGAGTTGTATCGCAAGTGTGATGAAGGTCCAGCAAGGGTCGAGGGTGCCCCTGTCGCAGGGTTTCTGTTCTCACACAGAACTGTGGACAGAGGATTGGAACCTCGGCGAATTAGGGTGTCCCAAAACTCACGTTAGTAATCAAAAACTATTTAGCAAGCTAGGTACAGTGTCACATTGGATATAACAAACTCTCAATGTTTAGACAATCCAGAATATGAACTTATAGTACCTCAGGATACGTGGAACTCATGAACAGTCGTCGTTATATATTTCTTAGAAACCAGAACATGGAGTTAAGAAGAACACATGTGTATTTGAAATGTTTATTTACTAATGCCGTCTTCTCAGGCGTAGTACCTTAGATAATAAAAGTACACATATTATCAGTAGCAAAATTACCAGCATAGTTACTAGTACATAAAAAGTGAATGGTGATAGTATGTTAACATGCTGTAAATGAATAAGAGTTAGCAACACTTATAAGCAGCCGCGGGCCGTGGAGGGAGTTACGGTGAGGCAGGGAGGCGGGGAGGGGGAGAAGCAGGGTGGAGAATACAAGTACACATATTATCAGTAGCAAAATTACCAGCATAGTTACTAGTACATAAAAAGCGAATGGTGACAGTATGTTAACATGCTGTAAATGAATAAGAGTTAGCAACACTTATAAGCAGCCGCGGGCCGTGGAGGGAGTTACGGTGGGGCAGGGAGGCGGGGAGGGGGAGGGGCAAGGTAGAGAGGGCTCCACCCTGCTTCTCCCCCTCCCCGCCTCCCTGCCCCATCGTAACTCCCTCCACGGCCCGCGGCTGCTTATATCTCACCCTCCCTAATACACATATTATATTATTTGCTAAGAAGGTCTCTTTGTGTTGGTTTAGGGCGTGCCCATACTTTAGTGTCTTAGATTTGAAGGAATCACATCAGCATACACCAGCTCTCTCTTCATGTGAACCGCATCAACTGTTGTGTATGTGTGTTCGGCAAAGCAATATAAAACCCGCCTCATGCCCAGAATTGGCAGAAGTTGCACTTATGTTATGAGTATGAAGTCGTGGAGATCAGACCTCATAACAATTCTGTATCGTGTTGTTCTTGAAACTTTAGCACTCGCTGTACAGATATAGTTTAACAAGTAAAGCAGATAGTAGAGCAATAACATATTATTCTCATGTAAACCACGATGAACTACTAGGTGGAAAGCTAAAGCAACAACTAAGTGTCGTGTGCAGAAGTTGCAAAAAAGGAAAAATGGCGTTTAAACCGGTAATGAGCCCATGCTAACTTAACACGGTGTAAAGATATCCAGGACCTAGATGACACCTCCCCATAATCCGGAAACGAACTGAATAAGATAATAGAAGTGCCATCTCATGAGAGCAGATTGCAAGTTTATATGTGGACGGTCCGCAAGGTAAAGCATTAAAAACTAGGAAAATTCAATGCTAAAGAAAAATAAAACAGCCAAGTACTTTATCGAGTCTTAAGCCAATAGGCAAGGTAAATAATAAAAACTTGACAAATAAGTCAATGAATTGTCAATGAAATGCTAGTACTCAGCATATGAAACATGAAAAAGGTCTATGACATAACTGTGTATGCAAAATAAGCTGCAACAGCCTCCAATAGGAAGTCACCGTCTTCATCCGAAAACAGTTCAGCCATCCAATTTAAAAGCGGAAAAGAACATACGTGCTCTCCCAGCACCGGATCCTCTATCACCATCAGAGGACAGCTCGGTGGGTTTTCAAGAAAGCTGTGTTCCAAGAAAGACTGTGCTGCCGCCAGTAAATTCCAGGGACCAAGTAGTCCATGCATCAATGCCACAGCCATAATCCTTTCGCCAGGACAAATCAACTCGTGAGTAATGATAGGAGTCATCAGCTGATTAAAGTCAACGTCAGGAGAAACCGGTCCGCAGAGACACAAATCAATGGCCCAATCGAAATCACAGGTCAGGCAGTGAAATACAGGCTGGACACAGGTGAAGTAGGAGAACCGAAAAGATAATCCATATGCCGTGCTTAATATCGCCAACGGCATTGTGCCATAATATTCTAGCATGCGATTGCGGAACAGTGTCAGCAGCTGCAGGGTCGGAGGTTGCATAGGAGGGACATCCATATTTAAAAATGTAAAAAAGCACAAGAGCGTCCGCTGGTAATGCAAGTAAAAATGCAATCCACGAACCAGAGTGGAGAAAATGGAATGAAAGGGAGCAGGGATGACTCCAAAGATTTTCTCAAATGAAGTCACGAGACCACTGGTAACAACTTTAAAAAAGTGTGCCAGGGATTTTGTGGAGGATGCGTTAAAGATAGTCGGAAACATGTTGCTGAAATTGAAAGGCAAACCTGTGTACGGGTGTTCGCTATGTGAAGTACGAAAGTTTCACGGGCCGAACTCAAGGCCACCTCTCTCTGAGACAAAAGAGCTCTTATTCTTGTCATGCCGTTGAAACGTGTCCCAAGGTTGGTATTTGCGGCCAGATTGAAAACTCCCTATGTTCATGTGTGGGAGGAAATAGAACATTTCTGCAGCAAATAACCCGTTCACTTACTGTTACGATAAAAGGAATACTTTTAATTAACTCAGAACAATCTTCATTATTGAGCATCAAATAACTACCATTTTCCAACAACTTGAACGTGGGGATGATAGCAGGAACTGGCGTGCCTTGCAACACGCAAGCCATATTTGGTCGGTGTTTGTTGCATGAATCGTGTAACTGTATGTGCCTACACATTAGTGAATGATCTGGCGTCTCAGTGCATTCCTCTCCATTCAGATAAACTTCTTGATCATCTTTGAAACATCTGTATGTGTATGGAAGCGACCAGACCTCATGAACAAAAGCACTACCTAAAGGTTCATAAAGACCTATTGGTATATATTTCATACAATTTGAAAACTTATATAAAGCAAAAGGCAGCGTTATTAAACCGTGGATAAGGCATGTTGCCAAAAAACCCGCAATCCTCTGCTGATGATGTCACTGAGCATGTCATGAATGATGTAATATGTGACATCATCAGTAGTGGATTATGGGTAATAGTATCTCTAGTTTACTCCCCTATAGCTGTCTTTCTTTTAACATAAGTGTGTGTTTCCTTCCCTTATACTTACTGTTTTTGGTTCGCTTCCAGTTCGCGTACCAGCGAGCGAACTAGGAAGCGAACTAAGAGAAATAGAGGTTGGCACAGTTCCAAATATTGTACCAATTTTTTAATAACGGGGAGGTAGTTCTGAAAAGAACTTTTTTTTTTATTTTTCTGAACATTTTTTTACTGTTTTTGAATTTTTCGGAACAGTTTTATATTTTTTTGGGTTTTTCTTGGAGGGGGCAATGAAAACGATTCATTGTAAAGGGCTCAACAGGAGCAACAAAACAAAAAAAAGAAGTATTTATTATTTTGGGCGTTTCGGACAAACTTGCATATGATAGTCAATAGCTCTGTTGATCAGAGTGATGCTTCTTTCTCCGTAGGAAATGAATCCATCGCAAAATACGCAGGTGTGTTTTACTTCACCAAATCTCATTTGTATATTTGGCACCATCTCCCTGCCCTCTGGTCCCGTTACTTCCGGTACAACAGATCTTCTGGCCATAATAGGGAGATTATCTAGGTCGTTCCGAAACTGTGCAGCACTGTAGTTGTTAGGATGCCACCTAGTCATATGGCGATGCATTGTGTAGTTTCCGAAACTGTATTTTTTGTCGGTCCCTCTGGACAGTCTATCTTGACATATAAGGCAAGTTACGTATCTTGCATTTACTTTTTTCTGACCTTTGGGAATTTTAAAAAATTGCCAAATGAAGTTTTCTTTCCGGTGAGACGTCTTGGGCTGCTCAGGCAAAAACTGCCTCTCTTCGTGCTCGTCCTCCTGTTCCTCTTCTTCTTCTTCTTGTTGAATTACAACTTGAGCAGGTGGTCCACTCTTCCTTGGATGTGGTGGAGGTGGTGGGGAAGCACCAGCTGAAGCTACTAAAGAAGCCATTGCTCAGTGATCACAAAGGGTCTTTCTCTCACAATGATGAAAGTCAGAGTGAGGAAAGAAGGAGGGATTTTCATCATTTGGGAAAAACAAGAGTTCTCAACCAATCAAAAGTGTTCATTTTAGATTATATGACCTAGTCTTACATCATTAGGAAACCAAAAGTGAAATGAACCAATGAAAAGTGTTATTACCAAGTCACATGACTTGCTGTGTTTACGTTAAGCGCTTTGCAGGGCCTCCCTGTTTGCTTCCAGAAACCTGCGCTTTGGCACTCGCTTCGCGTACCAGTTCGCTAACGTAGCACGTCATATGACGTATCAAGCGACAACGTGGAACGTCATGCGGACGGGAGGCGTCACGATGTTGTTTTCTAACGCGGCACTTGCGGTAAAGAAACGTTTACCGGCTCGCGGTCTATTTCGCGGCATCAAGGTCAGCTAACGGGAAGCTTCCTGATTCGCGAAGCGGGAACGAAGAAAAAAAAATATTTAAAAAAAAAAATATTCATAAACATATAAAATATATTTTTGGATTTAAAGAAGAATACATTTTACAGCTACAGATATTAGCTGTTAAAAAACCAATGAAATTCACAGAAAAAACCATAGGTTATAGACCATATATAGTTAGGAATTAGCATTTACAAAACCTTGAAAATTCACTGAAAAAACCATAGGTTATAGACCATATATAGTTAGGAAATAGCATTTAGAAAACCTTATTTTACTCACACAAAACCATTGAAATTCCATATATAGTTAGTTGCACTAACTATATATCGCGCACCTGCAATCCACTGCTGATGATGTCACATATTACATCATTCATGACATGGTCAGTGACATCACTGATGACATCACTGATGACATCTCAAATGACATCACTGATGACATCACTGATGACAACATCCAGTGACTGTATGCTTCTGTAAAGTTAAAATATGTCTTACATATTGAAGAATGAGTGGATGTATAAGTGTCTGGATGAAGGATTTAGTAGGTGCATGACTGACTGTATAAGTGAGTGATTAAATGTGTCTCACTGAGTGCATGGGTTAGTGACTAAACTGTTTTAAATTGTGCATCATTGTGTCTGTTGTTTTGTAATCTGATGCATGTGTTGATCATTAGCTATATGACTAACTATATGGGTTATTGATTAGTTGCCCAAGTATTTGTATGGGAGACTGAGTGTGTGTGTGGGTGTCTGGGAGGTGTATGACTCTGTGCATAGATGTGTGAGCAGTTGATTCACTAGATGTATGGGTTCAAAAGTGCATGTGGAAACATCTGTATGGGCGGTTGACTGTGTGCATGAGTGTATTGGTGAGTGAATGGATATCTCAGTGCTACATGTCAAAGTAAGTACATATGTAAAACACAGTACATGTGATAGTTGACATATATAAATAACTGTGCATAAGAGCCAGTGAATGTGTGAGTGGCTGTATGGATTATTGTGAACTTGTATCAGGGATTGTATAACAGAGTAAATATGTGTTATTATATGTTCCAATAAGTAAGGTGTGTATAACTATATAGTTGAGGAAATCGAGGTGTGATTGATTCTTTGCAAGACTGACTAGGTGTGTGAGTAACTCCATGGATGAGTGACAGTCTGTGAGTGTCTGTTTACACTGAGTGTATCTAAGGTTATATTAGAGTCTGAAGAGGTTCATTGTATCATCACATGAATGATGTCATCAGTGATGTGATCAGTAATGTCAAATGAGATGTCATCAGTGATGTCATCAGTGATGTCATTTGAGATGTCATCAGTGATGTCATCAGTGATGTCACTGACCATGTCATGAATGATGTAATATGTGACATCATCAGCAGTGGATTGCAGGTGCGCGATATATAGTTAGTGCAACTAACTATATATGGAATTTCAATGGTTTTGTGTGAGTAAAATAAGGTTTTCTAAATGCTATTTCCTAACTATATATGGTCTATAACCTATGGTTTTTTCAGTGAATTTTCAAGGTTTTGTAAATGCTAATTCCTAACTATATATGGTCTATAACCTATGGTTTTTTCTGTGAATATATATATATATATATATATATATATATATATATATATATATATATATATATATATATATATATATATATATATATATATATATATATCATGCTTCTCCAATAAGTAGCTCATGAGCTACTGCTAGCTCTGCATTTACACCTGAGTAGCTCTCTGTGTGCGAGACAGCCTACTAAATTTTAAACTTTTGCTGGGCTGAAGTTACAGACATATACCGAAACTGAAAAGTGAGTATTTGAGATGAAAATGTTTGCATTTTCAAACCCCATAAATTCCCCAAAATATTTAAAACTGATAAATGATAACCATGCAACATTGGGAGATTTATTACAAATATTATTACCTTGGTGCCAGGAGCATTGCAGATGTGGCAGTTATGTTTTGCTCTTTTAGAGGCATTCAAAATTGACAAAGCCTTTTTTACATTTGTGCCGGTAATTCTGTTCGGAGGTGATCACAGCTGGGAATCTTGCATAGGGTGGCCACTCATATCATATTTTCGTGTGTGTAGGGCAATAATAATATTAGTAGCTCAGAATGATTTTCACTGGACATAAGTAGCTCTTACTACTGAAAAGTAGGCAGACTATATATATATAGTAGGTAGTTATAGTTAGGACCTATTTACCGTACGAAAATGGCAACATTCTATTGCCAATAACTTTGGCCCCGATTGACGAATCTTGGCGAAATTAAAAAAAATAATTCTTTGTTAATATCAGCTCCTATAAAAGGGTGATTCATTAAGGCGGGGCCGAGAAAAAAGTGGTTCCCAAAACATGTTTACTCCATGTCAATTTCCATAGGAAACTTTAGACAAGGATACAGGTCGAACGGGTGAACAGAATTACCCCAATTTTGGCAGGGAGAAGGGCCGTGGTCTAGAAAGCATGCTTCTGTTTATTTGGTGTAAATTCGTTCAGTAGTTTTTAAGAAATATCGAAATTTACAAATATCTATATTTGGGAATTCTGTCATCTGATTCGCAGAGGCGTTACGAGCACGAGCTTGCTGCTGATTGGCTGCGAGCGGTGCGAGCGGTTCCAACTAGGAAGTGTTGGCTGCCATTTTGTGATTCCGTTGAAGCGAGTAAGGGGAAAAAAGGGGGGAAAAGGGGGAAAAAGGAAGAAATAGGAGGGTAAGAAAACTGTATCCTCTGTGGGGTGTTTAAGGGGTGCTATACAGGGGGTGCGACGCAAAGTATTTACCCCTTCCGGTGTGTAAGTGGTGGGCTACGGAAATTAAGTGAGGTATTGCGTAGAGTCTGATGCGGGTAAGGTGAGCTGGTGCGGCACTCGGGGATTAAAGCGTGAGCCCAAATTGTGTGTCTTATGCTGTGAAGTCATGTGCCGTGGCCGCTTCACTGCAGTTGTGGAAGTAGTGTTCGCATGTGTTTATAACTCCTAGGACGAACAACTGACCCGTACTGGTATGAAAGTCCTGGGGTACGGAACATATGTAAGGTATTGTCTAGAGTCTCATGCTGCTAAGCTGAGCTGCTGCCGGAGTCGTTGATTAAAGCGTGAGCCCAAACTGTGTGTCATATGCTGTGAACTCATGTGCTCTGGCCGCTGTGCCACATCTGTGCAAGTATTGTCAGCATGTAGTTATAGCTACCTGGATAAACTTTTGTTTAGAACATTGTAGCTTGTGTATGGTGCTTTGGTGATGTTGTATAGGGAGTGTGAAGGTAAATCAATACGGTATTTGTAAAGCGGAAACTACTCACCCCTATGGGTGAGTAGAGCTGGGGATCAAAGTGAGAGGTCTGTGCTGCAAAGTGAGATGGTCTGGCCGCTGCGCCACAGCTGTGTGGAGAAGAAATTTTGGCGAGGGTGCGGGAGTTGGCGTTATATGGCCCTAAAATGGCAGGCTAAGTTGTAAGTTATAGGGTGGCTCTAAAAAGAGCACTTGTGTTCATTAGTTGGAGCTACATATAAGTGCGGATGCACAGCTTCAAGTTATTCTGGAAAACTCGGTTTCCCTGATCTGTGAAGTGTACTCCATCACTTCTGTATATATCTGCCATATCAAAACGTATGTTGTTGTTGTAGATGGAGCCCATTTTATGGTCTCTGAGGTATGCAGATACAGCTTTGTTGACTTTTTTCCCGAGACTTTTCAATCTGAGGACAAAATTGTTTGGACCATTTCCACTTCTGTTTTTGGCATATATTGGAATATACAAAGACAGTTTGAGGCAAAAGTAACATCAATTGTCCAAAGGTGTCCTTCAAAAGCATTTCCAGTCAATGTGCCTAGGTTGTTTCCACCACAGTGTAAAATCATGAAGTCAGGGTGTTGGAGATGCAAACAGGTTTTAACCAAAGGCAACAATTGGTGCCACTTCAATCCTCTCAGTCCAACCCATTTAATGCCCACATTTTGTAAACCTATGTCTAAGTCAATACGTCTCTGTTCTGCATACCTCTTGCACCAGAAAACATAGCTATGTCCTACGATCCACACTAGCATTTTGAAGGTATGGCTGGAAGGTATGGAAAGATGTCTGTAGCTCATGCAGTTCCTTCGTAGAATAGGAGATATGTTTAAAGATGGGGAACTAGTGTCTTTTCGCATACAAAACGGTAGCTGATTGGGAGATGAAAAGCAGGGTGTGCAGATTTGTTTTGTGGAAAAGTATCTTTTTGATTGGTTAAGAAAAAGCAGTTGGCACATGGAGTACATATTATAAAATTTGCTCAACTCAACCACAGCTGCTACTTGCATTTGGAAGGCACTGTTCAAACTTAAAACAATCGTGAGCTTTTAACCTGCAAGCGGCGTTAAATTTACGAGAAAAAGTTGCAAAAAAATATTGTTAGGTTTAAAAAAATTGATGAACTTTTAACCTCCACGTGTTGTAGAATGTTCTAGAAAGTGTGTTGATAGAATACGTTGCATTTCTGACTTCGATGTGTACTTGAATATTAAAAAAACTATTTATATGGAAAAGTAGAAAGACAGTAATATAGAGAAGTTTTGAAAGCTAAAAGAATCAAGGAACTATTGTAATTTGTTCTTGATTACCTTCTGGCGGTCGCTGTTAACAGTCTGAAAGTGCGGTGTTGCTCAGAGTGGCATTGTGGTGATATGATATGGTGCTACACTCAGGTATGAAACCGAGAGTCTAAACCATGAGGTCATTGCTGTAAAGTGATGTGGTCTGGTGTTTGTAGCATACGTGTGCAAGTAGTGTTAGTAGGCATTTATACCATACAGGGAGTGGTAAGTGAACTACTGACCTCTACTGTGTCTTGATAATATACAGGAAGCGGGAAGCGAAGTAGTTACGCCTACCGGTGTGAAGACTTGGGAATGAAACAGAGATGCTTGCTGTAAAGTGATGGGCTATGGGCGCTGTAGGATACTATCCTCTGTAGTATAGGTGTGTAGGTAGTGTTAGTATGCGTTTATAGTATATAGGGAGTGGGAAGCGAACAATTCACCCCTACTGGTGTGAAGACTCGGATTAAACCGTGAGCCTAAATTGTGAGCTCATTGCTGTAAAGTGATGTGCTCTGGGTGCTGTAGCATACCTGTGGAAGAAGTGTTAGTTTAAATTTATACAATATAGCGAGTGGGAAGCGAAAGACTTACCCCTACCGGTCTCAAGACTCGTGAATGAAACCATGAGCTCTTTGCTGTAAGGTCATGTGCTCTGTGTAGTATTCCATTGTAAGTCATAGTAGAATGTTAGTATGTAATTCTACTAGAATCTAAGTATGTCATGTTAGAATGTAGGGCTGTCATGAGGGGAACCTTGCAGAGTTTGTACATGGTGCTCGATTAGACGGTTGCTTTGCTGTCTGCTCCTGTTGGTAGTTATTTCACGCGTCTTGTTGTCTTGTAATAAATCTACTTATTGGATCCACTGCTGTCTGCCTCTTCACTACATAAATTTGGCGACGAGCGGGAGAAGGCAAAAAGAAGGCACCACTCACCAATATTTCAAAATTGCTTGCTTTGTGCTGAAGACCCGTTTTCTTCGTGTAACTGTTTCTACTCATGCCAGGGTCGTCGGCTCATTGAACTATGTCATCCAACTTCTGGTAGGATTTATATTTTTAGATTTTGCGCTTCCTCTGCTTCTTCACTACATTCTGGTTGCTGTACTACATGTGTGTAAGTAGTGTTAGTATGCTTTTATACTAACAAATGCATCATGGTCCTAGGGAGGGGGACCTCTCAGGCGCAGCTTATACAATGTCCTGGGGTGTGTATTCGCGGGACATTTGTGTTTGCTATTAGAGGGTGGTGCAAGGCTTCCACTCTGTGATAGCAAATACTTGTACTTGAAGCGAGAGGAGGAAAACCTTGTATCGCTGTAATAGAGGGGATGCGGATGGTAAAAAATGGAGAGATCGTAACAAAAATAAAAGCAGGGTCTCACCCGTTCTTTTAAATGGGGCCCCTGGTGGGTAATGTTCCATGGACAATCCAATTATTATACTGTGGGGTCTCTGTAGGACTGGGGATCTTAATGGCACATGTAAATTCAGCGCGGAAGGGCACAGAGACGTTTTGCAGCCTAGGGGAGCGCCACCTTCCCGGATATTGTGTACTAATTGTTCAGGGGATTCGAGGCCAACTGAAGTCCGGGGATCGCCACACTCCGGGTCTTTATTTAAATGTGCAGGGTGGGCCTCGGCAGTCCCTGAAGCCTTGGTGGTCCTAGGCAGTGCCTTATTTGTTCTGTAATCACACGGGCAGTACTTATGGTGTTATAAAGTGATACTCTCATAGAACTTTTGCAGTTGTACAATTACCCAGGCTTCATTTGTCTAATAGTCAGTTAGATTTTGTTCGATAGGTGCAATCTAATATTACATAATGTTGTCCTTAAAATCTACTATAAACAGATGATTTTCACAATAAATAATAGAAAAGTGTTGTCAGAAAAAGAAGACCTATGCACTCAGTTATTTATTTGAAAAAAAGTAACCTTTATTAAAACAGAAATAAATAGAAATGTAACTTTCATAGAACAGTATAATAAAAATAAAAATGTGGGTTGGACTCCAATGGAAGCAGCGTAGGAAGCCTGCACGACAAAAATGAAACATAAGTATGTGTGCTATGTGGAAGAGGTAAAGAAAGGTAGTCCGAATGAAAGGACCACAGTGAGAATGGAAGGGAGGGGGTGGAAGGGATAATGGGAGGGAGAGTCAAAAGAAGAGAGGGAGGAGGAGACAGAGCATCGGCCTATCACACCCAGCCCTTAGTGCTTACCCTCCGTCACCTGTTTGCCTAGGACGCTAGGGTCCGTGAGAAAGAGTGTGGTTCAGCAAGTCCTTAAAATTAAATACATGAGGCCAGAGATTATGGGCCATATTATCAAGGAAGGGCGATAACATTATCACCCCTTTAGCGGCAGGAAACTGCAGCTAAAGCGACGATAAGGGGTTGATAATATGCCCTTGTGAATTCCCTTAGAAGCCCAGGTTCTGGTGCGAACCTAGGCTTCTATGGGAATTCACCAGGGCATATTATCAACCCTTTATCGTCGCTTTAACATTAGTTTCCTGCCGCTAAAGTGGTGATAATGTTATCACCGTTCTTTCATAATATAGTCTACATTATTAGCTACGGGAAAATCCTTTGCATGCACCTGTGCACCCAGGGTGCTGCACCCCACCCCCTTCCCCGTACTGTGCTCAATTGTACGTCTTGCACACTGAGGCTTCACTGCTTATCTGCCACCACTGGTGTGTCCCATGACGTGTTGGTGCAAGCTCCTAGTCCGGCGTACGTTTGTAAGGTAGACCAAGTCTCCGGTTGGGGACGGTGTCTTGATATCACAATGCCAGGGCATCATTGCGGGGTCAGCTCCCGCTCCGACCTTCTTGTGGCAATCAATGGAATGGCTGAAAAGGGAGAAATAATTTAATGGTGGAAACGTCTGGAGGTAAATGAAGGTTTATTTCAAGCTTGATAGAAAATAGGAGTTGAGTGCACCCTTCGTTTTTGAAGTACTATCTACCAACTGTTAGTGGTAATCGTGGTTCAAAGAGGAGTTGGAGTGCACGAGAATACACAAGGTTACATAATAATATGTTATGCCAACGTTCACATACAAAGGAACAGAACGCATGCTAGAAGCATAATGTGCACGTGTAATGCAGTGGCGGGAGCCTGTGTGCATGTACACTTAGGAAGGAGCTCACTACAGTGTCCTAAAAGCCAGCGCCACGTGTCTGTAGGGCAGCGCTGCTCGCTGGCTCAGGCCTACAGTACGGTCCAGCAGATCCTTAAAATTAGACCGATGTGACTGAATGAGGTCAGAGATCACATCATTACGCATGGCAACATCACTTTTTCGCAAGTGCGCACTCAAGGTCATGCACCCCAACCCTCTCGCAGCATCGCTCTCAACAGGTGTCTGTGGGGCAGCGCTGCCCGTAAGCTCAGGCCTACCTTATGGTACAGCAGGTCTTTAAAATGAGACACAGATGTGACTGAATGCGGTCAAATGTCACATCATAACACATGGCAATATCGCTTATTCGCACGTGCGCAGTCTGGCTGATGCATCCCACCTCTTCCCCAGCACTGTGCTCAAGGGGTGTCTGTAGGGCAGCGCTGCCTGCTGGCTCAGGCCTACAGTACGGTCCATCAGGTCTTTAAAATGAGACAAAGATGAGACTAAATGTGGTCAGAGATCACATCACTACGCACAGCAATATCGTTTGTTTGCACCTGCGCAGCCAGGCTGAAGCCCCCCTCCCCTCCCGCCGACCCGCGCTCATTTGGAGGCCCTGTGCACCTAGGCCACTCTGCTTACCTGCTGTCATTCTTGTGTGAGCAAACACTACGGGTAGCAGTGCTCACAATTCATATGGCGTGTTGATTGCAGGAGAGTGTACTCCTCATGGATCCCTTTCGTAGACGACGGGCAGTAGGGCTCATTTAGAGCCCGTGTTGATTGCCAGGATGGTGTACACCTCATGGATCCATTTCTTTTTTTATTGCACATTGTGAAATGCGAGTTGGATGCGGCATATCATTGGAGGTAGTGTGGAAGAAGAGGGACGTGTGGCGTCGTGGCTATCCTATTTATACGTACGCAAAGTGGGCTGGGCTTGCGTACGCCAGGCCATTGTAGGGGTGTGAATAATTATCATGGGGGCTTGGGCGTTGTTCAGTTCCTGTCTGGACAGGAAGTGTACATATGTATGTTTCTTTTGTAGTTTTGACCTCGCAGAGTGTGCAATTTAGATTAGTTTAGCATGTGTCTGGAGGGCGGAAACTATCATTAATGAGATGTACCTGCCTGTGGCTGATGATACTCCTTAGAGCCACCAATACCCAGGCTGAAAGTCAGCACAATAATGTGCACACACACACACACACCAGGGGCATTGGGTAACACATATTTGTTTTTTGATGGAACGTTTGAGATGCATGGCAATCACATGTGGAAGGCTATTGTACAGAGCATGAATATTGATCAAGATGATCGTTGCATGCTGTGTGTAGTATACGATATGTGTATACAGGAAAACACTTTTCAAAAAAGCTTTCTAAGCAGAAGAGGTGTCTCTCATCAAACGCTGTAGAGAGAATGAGTAAAATGGGTAGGGTCGGCCAACTGTTACAATGGGAAATGTTATGAACCAATCAACTGCTTTTTTTTAAGGTCACATGGCAATCGCGCACCGAGCGCACAAGGAGGCCACACCCAACGTGATTTTGACAAAATATATTTATCATATTCTAAGTTTATTACAGGTAGAAATATATAAATGTTTAAAATAATTTAAAGATTTTTGTGTGCTCTCATATACTGTTTAAAGTTATTTAGATATAATTTTGAGACAAAAAAAAGGGAATGGCGTGCCCGGCGCAATACTATACGTCTGTGATGTAACACAGGACCTGGCAGTGTGCACTCATCAAATACGCAAAGCGCAGTGGGCGCGACCCCATACGTACATGACATAACGCGTGGCTTGGTACTGCGTACCCGTCAGATACCAAAGTAGCACCTGGGGTGACTTCATGCGTATATGATGTTACGCAGGATGTGGTGCCACAAACTTGTCGGATACGAAATGCGCATCATTTACGAGTTTAGCAATATGGCGGATAGGACTCGTGTGGTGATTGAGCTGGTACGCTACAGGTATGGGACTGCTGTTTTCTCCTCAACTTTTTTGGGTAAAATATAAACATTACATCATTTTTAAAGTTAAAAAAAGAAGAATAATGGAGTTCCAAAATATTAAAAAATATAATGCGTGCTGGCCTACCAGCTGGCGCCTTGCTGGTGTCCCTGGCTGTGAGAAGGCTCAAGCGCAGGGGGAGTGCTTTCTGCCAGGGAAGACTAAGACCTCTGCCTGCTCTCTGTCCGGTGAGGCTGGGAGGGCGCTTCAGATTTGCCTATTGGCTGTTGACCTGGGCTGGGCGCCCTGCAGGATTCTGTCCTTGGTGTGCTAGAGCCCCCGGAGTGGGCTTGTGTTGCAGTGGTGGGGAAGGTTTGCCCCGCTGTTGGAGGGAGACCTGATGCGCTGAGACACAGGAGCTGCAGCTTCAAAGGAAGCCCCCACGTTGAAAAGGAAGTCAGGCGAGTACAGCCTGACCTGGGGCAGCGCTTTTGCCAAGAAAGCCCGATCGCAGGTTGCTGAGTCCGAGACGAGGGCTCCTACTTTGTTCAGCAACCCGAATGCTGCGGCGGAAGTCAGGCAAGGAGTGCCTGACCATGGGCAGTGCCTGCCAATGGAAACAGAGCTGGGCAGGAACTGAGGCGGATGACTCCTGGTCATGGGTGGGGCTCCTGTGAGGTCGAAAGAGCCGAGCATGCTGCCCGAGTTTAAGAAGCCGGGAAGCCAAAGAGCCTGAAGCCAGACGGGAGTGCACCCCGCATTCGTGTGCCTAGCCAGGTCGAGAGCTGTGCCTGGTGGTGGGTGGGAGCCTGACCCACATTCAAGGGCACCCAGGGCCCAAATAAGAAGTCAGGCGATTGCTGTCTGTCGGAGGAAGGGCTGCCAGAGCGGATGACAGGCAGAGGTTGCCTGGTCCAAGGCAGGGCTCCTGTAGTGCTGAGGGGAGACCCGCGTGCAGCCTAAAGTCAGACGGAGCCTCACGGGCTCCCGGCTAGCACCCGCCCTTTTTTTCTGAACTGGCTTGGTGAAGAAGGAGAAGTCCCGGTGAGTGTGGCTTGAAATGCACTGTTGGTGCCGAGTTATTCACACAGCTGCGCCGTCGAATCTGGGCAGCTTCAACATGGGGGCATTGTGGTTTCCTGACCAGAGACAAGGGTGAGTTGCACCCTCGCCCCCATTATCTTACGGGCTAGTTTAGAAGCCTATGTGAGGGACACAAAGCACCATCATTAGAGTGCGGGTGGCGCTCTAACTGTTATGCCAACCTGGGGTAATGAGTACCTGCACAATATGTACATTGATGATGATGTGCACTACTGCTGATGGTCTTTATGTCGTATTGTACACGGTTATGGTCTTGCTGATGTGGCATACTGTACAGTTACAATTATGCCTAAGAGAGACATGGTGTATTGTGATGAGGCGCTGTACTACTGCTGATTATGTTTTGCATAGTATACTATACTAGGTCATGCTAGGATTTTTATGCCTAATGCGCCTATGCTGACTGCACCCTTACCAGTAGTTACTGGTTGCTTTTGTTAACTGGGTTGTGATGTTATTACAGTGGCCCGATTGGTCCTGTCATGTATATAATCCCTGGAAAGTGATACCTAGTGCCAGGTGGCACAGTGTATATATGTGATTGCATTCTAATGTGTTTTATGAGTAATACAAAGTCTATTTTTACATAACCCTCCAGTGGGCCTCCGAATTGGAGATTGTCCGTGCACATGTCTTCTCAATTCACCACAGTGAGACTGTGCATAGTTCTTTGTCTCTTTGTCCCTTAGTTAACAGGTGGTGCAATCTTCCTGGCTCGGTTTGCCACCAAAATTTTATATTTCAAAGAACCTCCAATTCAAAGACGCACTCTGGATTGAAATTTAATACGACAACAGTCTCTCTCCCCTCCGGATAAGTAGCGCTGCCTGACACGTTTCAGAGCAGTCAGCTCCTTCTTCACAGGCCCTCCAGTGTGAAGACGCAGAGAATTAAAGGACCAATCTTATATATATATATATACATATATCCAATCACACAGGAGTCCCAAATTCGACCAAGACCACAGGAAGCTCAATTTTCAGCTCAATTTTATTCAGACTCGGTAACTTGCTGCAAAAGCCACAGTCCGGAGCACACATCAAATATAGAACGCCAAACGCGTTTCGGGCAATACAAAATCCCTTCATCAGTGGCGTAGATGCTTCAAAGAGTGGAAGCGCTGTTCAATTTGCACTGTTTTAACCGCCCCCAGTGGGCGTGGCCGTCACTACGGCCTCATGGTACTTGTAGTGCCTGTTATAATCCCAAGTGGGTGCGCAATCCTGTCTCCTTCAAATAAAGCCTTATACAACCCCAGTGGGTTGATGTCATAGTTCTGGCGTGTTTTTTACCTGCTTTGTAGTTACCGAGTTGAGCAAAGCAGGCTGCCCCCTGCAAAGCACCAGCTTTCCTTCCTCCTTTGTTTCCAACATCATGTGGCGTCAGAACGGACCCGCAACAGCGGTGGGTCTCGAGTCGCGACCAGGAAAGCCGCCTCAATATCCAATCACACAGGAGTCCCAAATTCGACCAAGACCACAGGAAGCTAAATTTTCAGCTCAATTTTATTCAGACTCGGTAACTTGCTGCAAAAGCCACAGTCCAGAGCACACATCAAATATAAAAAGTTGGATTTCGTCTGCCAACGCGTTTCGATGCTGTCTGCATCTTCTTCTCAGGCACTGATGCAATGCGGCATTTTGAACATTCTGTGGTCCCACGTGTCAACTGCCTTTTAGTAAAGTAACTGCTTCCGCTTTGTGGCGTTATTGCTCGCAGTGAGCTCTGGGACCTGTAGTGTTAAACCCACAGTGGGTTCCGCAATGGCATCCTCATTAAAACAAACTCGCCGTGATCATTGTAATTCACTGCGATAAAAGGCACTTCAGTGTGCCTTGGATAGTACTTTCCCCTCTGTTAGTGTAGCATCCTGCCTCCTTGTCTTGTGACACGATAATTCTTGTCACTACGACCCCCACTCCAGCGGCTCCCTCCTTCAGTCTCTGGCGGGGCTCCCCCCACGACAAAGCTGTCGCTCATAATTTGGTATTTCAATGGCTCTTGCAGCAGGAAAGCACTCGGTGACAGGTAGGTTCAATTGCAAGCCAGGGGTGATTATACATCCATCATTGGATTTCGTCTGCCAACGCGTTTTGATGCTGTCTGCATCTTCTTCTCAGGCACTGATGCAATGCGGCATTTTGAAAGTTCTGCGGTCCCACGTGTCAGCTGCCTTTTAGTAAAGTAACTGCTTCCGCTTTGTGGCGTGATTGCTCGCAGTGAGCTCTGGGACCTGTAGTGTAAAACCCATAGTGGGCTCCGCAATGGCATCCTCATTCAAACAAACTCGCCGTGATCATTGTAATTCACTGCGATAAAAGGCACTTCAGTGTGCCCTGGATAGTACTTTCACCTCCGTTAGTGTAGCATCCTGCCGCCCCGTCTTGTGACACGATAATTCTTGTCACTACGACCCTCACTCCAGCGGCTCCCTCCTTCAGTCTCTGGCGGTGCTCCCCTCGCGATGAATCTGTCGCTCATAATTTTGTATTCCAATGGCTCTTGCAGCAGGAAAGCAATCGGTGACAGGTAGGTTCTTAACCATTTAATTGCAAGCCAGGGGTGATTATACATCCATCATTGGATTTCGTCTGCCAATGTGTTTCGATGCTGTCTGCATCTTCTTCTCAGGCACTGATGCAATGCGGCATTTTGAAAGTTCTGCGGTCACACATGTCAGCTGCCTTTTAGTAAAGTAACTTTGTGGCGTGATTGCTCGCAGTGAGCTCTGGGACCTGTAGTGTTAAACTCACAGTGGGTTCCGCAATGGCATCCTCATTAAAACAAACTCGCTGTGATCATTGTAATTCGCTGCGATAAAAGTCACTTCAGTGTGCCCTGGATAGTACTTTCACCTTTGTTAGTGTAGCAACCTACCGTCCCGTCTTGTGACACGATAGTTCTTGTCACTACGACCCCCACTCCAGCAGCTCCCTACTTCTGTCTCTGGCGGTGCTCCCCTCGCGACGAAGCTGTCTCTCATAATTTGTATTCCAAATGCTCTTGCAGCAGGAAAGCACTCGGTGACAGGTAGGTTCTTAACCATTTAATTGCAAGCCAGGGGTGATTATACATCCATCATTGGATTTCGCCTGCCAACACGTTTCGATGCTGTCTGCATCTTCTTCTCAGGCACTGTTGCAATGCGGCATTTTGAAAGTTCTGCGGTCCCGATTTACTCACCTGTTATCAGGAGAGACCTCAGTGCTGCATCTTTGAGCCCAGTACTGATCCCGAAAAGTAATTCTAACCATACTTACCAGTAACTTGAATTTCCTTCCATAGGCTAACATTGACTGGTTTCACTTGGAAATTCTTCTAAGTGTGGAGTTTGGGAACTTTAAAATATTCACCTAAAATCATCCGAACAACGAATTTCCGATTTACTCACCTGTTATCAGGAGAGAACCCAGTGCTGCATCTTTTAGCCCAGAACTGACCCTGAAAAGTAATTCTAACCATACTTACCAGTAACTTGTATTTCCTTCCATAGGAATCCATTGTCTAGTTTTCACCAGAAAAGTTTCGACAAGCCGATTTTCACAAGCTACACATATTCCTTAAAAATCGCCTGTATGACTTAAACGCATTCTTTCAACTGTTTACCAGAACTGGATCCAGGAGCCACCACTGAGTAAGAAAAAGTAACGATAACACTACTTACCTGCTAAGTGAATTTCCTCCCATAGGATAAGATTGGTGAATCTATGTGAAAAAGTTTCTAATTCTATGTGAAAAAGTTTCTAAGTGTCAACTTTTAAAATACAATAATATTCCTTAAAAATCACTACTGTAACCAAAAAGCTTTTACTCAACTGTTTACAGGAGATGTCCCAGGACTGAATCTAGGATCCAGTCCTGTGGTGGAAAAGTAATCCATAAAGTAACTAATTGCATTTAACTAGAAATTCACATTGAGCTCAATGTTGCATTGTGTTTGAAATTGTGTTACCCATTGCAACAACTGTAACTACTGTACTTAAAAGTCTATTGCCTATTTGCAAAGTATTCAAACTAAAGTAATTCATTCTGAGAAAGTATATGTTGTAATGTAATGTATAATGTAATTATAATGTAATTTAAAACATAAAATATCTAAAAATAAATAGTTTAAAAATATGTAGTAAATCAGTATCAAAAAAGTAAATATAACAATTAATACATTTAAAAATTGTCATTTACAAAATCTTTGAAATTCACTGAAAAAACATAGGTTTCAGACATGTTATAGTTAGGAATTAGCATTTAAAAAACATTCAAAATTCACTGAAAAAACATAGGTTTCAGACATGTTATAGTTAGGAATTAGTATTTAAAAAACCTTTGAAATTCACAAAAAAAACATAGGTTTTAGGGGTGTTATAGTTAGCTGGACATGTCACTCATTCAAAACCATTGAAATTCCTCCGTTATAGTTAGTTGTACTAACTATAACTCGCGTTCCCGCAATCCACTGCTGATGAAGTCACATATTACATCATTCATGGCATGGTCAGTGACATCACTGATGACATCACCCTATGTTTTTTTCAGTGAATATGTATATATATGTGTGTGTGTGTCTGTGTATGTATATATATATATATATATATATATATATATATATATATATATATATATATATATATATATATATATATATATATATATGTATATATATATGTTTATGTGTGTGTGTGTGTGTAATTACCTACTGGCGGTCGCCAGTAGGTATATATAGTTAGGATTTTTTCTCTATGGGATTTTTGAAAATTCTATGTCAAATAACTTTGGCGTTTGTGGACGGAATTGGCTGAAATTTTCAGGAAAATGGCACATTTTGTTTCTGAGCAGCCCCTGAAAATTGGGGGGGGGGGTTCGTCCAGGGGGGGTCGAGAAAAAAGGGGGGTCCCAAAACGTGTTTTTAACATTGAGTTTTCCATAGGGCGGTTGGCCTCACTTTTAGCCCGAACGGCTGAATGGATTTGCACGAAACTTGGCAAAATTGTAGGGACTGGTAGCCCGATGTGCCTTATGTAGGTCTCAATATATGTGCTACAGTGGATTTTGAGAAATTAACGTTTAAAAAAAGATATATATCTGTAACAGCGGACCGGGAGCGCTCCAGTACGCGTACTTTTTGCGCAACGGAGCTTTGTGAAGCGAAGCTGATTGGTTCTCCGGCGTCTGTAAACATTCCAAACAGTCCGTAGCGGCCGCCATCTTGTCTCTCGGTAGGATCGAGAGACAAGAGGAGGCCAAAGCGAAGGGGCAAATGACCATAAGGGGGCATAGTAGATCCTCGCTGACCCCCTAGGTTTGATGTGGAGGTTTTAAAAGGGCCCCGCGGGGCAAAAAAAATTAAAAATAATAATAATCGAACGGCTGAATGGATTTGCACGAAACTTGGTAAAATATTAGGGACTGGTAGCCCGATGTGCCTTTGCTAGGTCTCAATATATGTGCTCCAGTGGATTTTGAGAAATTAACGTTCAAAAAAAGATATATATCTGTAACAGCGCTCCGCTTCGCGTAATGGAGGTTTGCGAAGCTGATTGGTCATTCTGTCACTGGGCTATAGTTGGGCTACATCTGGCTGATATTTGGGCTACATTTGTTTTTTTTGTCTCTGGCGGCCATCTTTGGGCTACATTGGGCTACATTGGGCTTCATTGGGCTTCATTGGGCTACATTGGGCTACATTTGGGCTCCAACATATATATAGGCCAATGTAGCCCAATATATATTTTTCAAAGTTAATTTTCGTAAAAACCACTGGAGCATATATCTTGAGACATAGCAAAGGCACATCGGGCTACCAGTCCCTACAATTTTGCCAAGTTTCGTGGAAATCCATTCAGCCGTTCGAGCTAAAAGTGAGTCCAACCGCCCTATGGAAATGAAGGAAATGAATGGGTAATTTGTAATTAGCAAATAGCTCATCGCAAACTAGGAATGGTAAAGAATCGCTATTTATTCCTTAAAGTTCGCTATTTAGGAAATGCAAAAAACTTTGATGATACATATGGCGGTTCATCTCTAACAAGATAAGAAGCATAGGGATAGATTTATGATGACTGGCGCATCACCAGGGATGTGTTAGTCATTCTGTGCCGCTGTTCCGTCACCTATGGTGTGCTGCATTTACAATGCGGCGCATCATGGGGCAAAAACAGCACAGATGTGTGATGTATCTGTGCCGTAAAGGTGGCGCATTGCTGGAGTTGTATCGCAAGTGTGATGAAGCTCCAGCAAGGGTCGGGGGTGCCCCTGTCGCAGGGTTTCTGTTCTCACACAGAACTGTGGACAGAGGATTGGAACCTCGGCGAATTAGGGTGCCCCAAAACTCACCTTAGTAATCAAAAACCCCTTAGCAAGCTAGGTACAGTGTCACATTGGATATAACAAACTCTCAATGTTTAGACAATCCAGAATATGAACTTATAGTACCTCAGGATACGTGGAACTCATGAACAGTCGTCGTTATATATTTCTTAGAAACCAGAACATGGAGTTAAGAAGAACACATGTGTATTTGAAATGTTTATTTACTAATGCCGTCTTCTCAGGCGTAGTATCTTAGATAATACAAGTACACATATTATCAGTAGCAAAATTACCAGCATAGTTACTAGTACATAAAAAGCGAATGGTGACAGTATGTTAACATGCTGTAAATGAATAAGAGTTAGCAACACTTATAAGCAGCCACGGGCCGTGGAGGGAGTTACGGTGGGGCAGGGAGGCGGGGAGGGGGAGGGGCAGGGTGGAGAGGGCTCCACCCTGCCCCTCCCCCTCCCCGCCTCCCTGCCCCACCGTAACTCCCTCCACGGCCCGCGGCTGCTTATATCTCACCCTCCCTAATACACATATTATATTATTTGCTAAGAAGGTCTGTTTGTGTTGGTTTAGGGCGTGCCCATACTTTAGTGTCTTAGATTTGAAGGAATCACATCAGCATACACCAGCTCTCTCTTCATGTGAACCGCATCAACTGTTGTGTATGTGTGTTCGGCAAAGCAATATAAAACCCGCCTCATGCCCAGAATTGGCAGAAGCTGCACTTATGTTATGAGTATGAAGTCGTGGAGATCAGACCTCATAACAATTCTGTATCGTGTTGTTCTTGAAACTTCAGCACTCGCTGTACAGATATAGTTTAACAAGCAAAGCAGATAGTAGAGCAATAACATATTATTCTCATGTAAACCACGATGAACTACTAGGTTGAAAGCTAAAGCAACAACTAAGTGTCGTGTGCAGAAGTTGCAAAAAAGGAAAAATGGCGTTTAAACCGGTAATGAGCCCATGCTAACTTAACACGGTGTAAAGATATCCAGGACCTAGATGACACCTCCCCATGATCCGGAAACGAACTGAATAAGATAATAGAAGTGCCATCTCATGAGAGCAGATTGCAACTTTATATGTGGACGGTCCGCAAGGTAAAACATTAAAAACTAGGAAAATTTAATGCTAAAGAAAAATAAAACAGCCAAGTACTTTATCGAGTCTTAAGCCAATAGGCAAGCTAAATAATAAAAACTTGACAAATAAGTCAATGAATTGTCAATGAAATGCTAGTACTCAGCATATCAAACATGAAAAAGGTCTATGACATAACTGTGTATGCAAAATAAGCTGCAACAGCCTCCAATAGGAAGTCACCGTCTTCATCCGAAAAGAGTTCAGCCATCCAATTTAAAAGCGGAAAAGAACATACGTGCTCTCCCAGCACCGGATCCTCTATCACCATCAGAGGACAGCTCGGTGGGTTTTCAAGAAAGCTCTGTTCCAAGAAAGACTGTGTTGCCGCCAGTAAATTCCAGGGACCAATTAGTCCATGCATCAATGCCACAGCCATAATCCTTTCGCCAGGACAAACCAACTCGTGAGTAATGATAGGAGTCATCAGCTGATTAAAGTCGACGTCAGGAGAAACCGGTCCGCAGAGACACAAATCAATGGCCCAATCGAAATCACAGGTCAGGCAGTGAAATACAGGCTGGACACAGGTGAAGTAGGAGAATCGAAAAGATAATCCATATGCCGTGCTTAATATCGCCAACGGCATTGTGCCATAATATTCTAGCATGCGATTGCGGAACAGTGTCAGCAGCTGCAGGGCGGGAGCTTGCACAGGAGGGACATCCATATTTAAAAATGTAAAAAAGCACAAGAGCGTCCGCTGGTAATGCAAGTAAAAATGGGAATCCACGAAGCACAGTGGAAAAAAATAGAATGAAAGAAAGCAGGGATGACTCCAAAGATTTTCTCAAATGAAGTCACGAGACCACTGGTAACAACTTTAAAAAAGTGCGCCAGGCCCTTTGTGGAGGACGCGTTAAAGATAGTCCGAACCATCTTGCTGAAATGGAAAGGCGAATCTGTATTGAAAAGGGTCTGCACCTCTGTACGGGTGTTCGCTATGTGAAGCACGAAAGTTTCACGGGCCGAACTCAAGGCCACCTCTCTCTGAGACAAAAGAGCTCTTATTCTTGCCATGCCGTTGAAATCTGCTCCCAAGGTTGGTATTTGTGGCCAGATTGAAAACTCCCTATGTTCATGTGTGGGAGGAAATAGAACATTTCTGCAGCAAATAACCCGTTCACTTACTGTTACGATAAAAGGAATACTTTTAATTAACCCAGAACAATCTTCATTATTGAGCATCAAATAACTACCATTTTCCAACAACTTGAACGTGGGGATGATAGCAGGAACTGGCGTGCCTTGCAACACGCAAGCCATATTTGGTCGGTGTTTGTTGCATGAACCGTGTAACTGTATGTGCCTACACATTAGTGAATGATCTGGCGTCTCAGTGCATTCCTCTCCATTCAGATAAACTTCTTGATCATCTTTGAAACATCTGTATGTGTATGGAAGCGACCAGACCTCATGAAGAAAAGCACTACCTAAAGGTTCATAACGACCTATTGGTATATATTTCATACAATTTGAAAACTTATATAAAGCAAAAGGCAGCGTTATTAAACCGTGGATAAGGCACGTTGCCAAAAAACCCGCAATCCTCTGCTGATGATGTCACTGAGCATGTCATGAATGATGTAATATGTGACATCATCAGCAGTGGATTACGGGTAATAGTATCTCTAGTTTACTCCCCTATAGCTGTCTTTCTTTTAACATAAGTGTCTGTTTCCTTCCCTTATACTTACTGTTCTTTTTTTTAAAAAAATTTTTTGGTTCACTTCCGGTTCGCGTACCGGCGAGCGAACTGGGAAGCGAACTACGAGAAATAGAGGTTGGCACAGTTCCAAATATTGTACCAATTTTTTAATAACGGGGAGGTAGTTCTGAAAAGAACTTTTTTTTTTATTGTTTTTGTTGTTTTATATTTTTTTTATTATTTTTCTGAACATTTTTTTACTTTTTTTGAATTTTTCTGAACAGTTTTATATTTTTTGGGGTTTTTCTTGCAGGGGGCAATAAAAACGATTCATTGTAAAGGGCTCAACAGGAGCAACAAAACAAAAAAAAAGTATTTATTATTTGGGGCGTTTCGTACAAACTTGCATATGATAGTCAATAGCTCTGTTGATCAGAGTGATGCTTCTTTCTCCGTAGCAAATGAATCCATTGCAATGTACGCAGACGTGTTTTACTTCATGAAATCTCGTTTGAATATTTGGCACCATCTCCCTGCCCTCTGGTCCCGTTACTTCCGGTACAACAGATCTTCTGGCCATAATAGGGAGATTATCTAGGTCGTTACGAAACTGTCCAGCACTGTAGTTGTTAGGATGCCACCTAGTCATATGGCGATGCATTGTGTAGTTTCCGAAACTGTATTTTTTGTCGGTCCCTCTGGACAGTCTATCTTGACATATAAGGCAAGTTACGTATCTTGCATTTACTTTTTTCTGACCTTTGGGAATTTTAAAAAATTGCCAAATGAAGTTTTCTTTCCGGTGAGACGTCCTGGGCTCCTCAGGCAAAAAGTGCCTCTCTTCGTGCTCGTCGTCCTGTTCCTCTTCTTCCTCTTCTTGCTGAATTATAACTTGAGCAGGTGGTCCACTCTTCCTTGGATGTGGTGGAGGTGGTGGGGAAGCACCAGCTGAAGCTACTAAAGAAGCCATTGCTCACTGGTAACAAAGGGTCTTTCTCTCACAATGATGAAAGTCAGAGTGAGGAAAGAAGGAGGGATTTTCATCATTTGGGAAAAACAATAGTTCTCAACCAATGAAAAGTGTTCATTTTAGATTATATGACCTAGTCTTACATCATTAGGAAACCAAAAGTGAAATGAACCAATGAAAAGTGTTATTACCAAGTCACATGACCTGCTGTGTTTACGTTAAGCGCTTTGCAGGGCCTCCCGGTTTGCTTCCAGAAACCTGTGCTTTGCGACTCGGTAAGCGTACCAGTTCGCTAACGTAGCACGTCATATGACGTATCACGCGACAACGCGAAACGTCATGCGGACGGGAGGCGTCACGATGTTGTTTTCTAACGCGGCAGTTGCGGTAAAGAAACGTTTACCGGCTCGCGGTCTATTTCGCGGCATCAAGGTCAGCTAACGGGAAGCTTCCCGATTCGCGAAGCGGGAACGAAGAAAAAAAAATATTTTAAAAAAAAATTATTAATAAACATATAAAATATATTTTTGGATTTAAAGAAGAATACATTTTACAGCTACAGATATTAGCTGTTAAAAAACCAATGAAATTCACTGAAAAAACCATAGGTTATAGACCATATATAGTTAGGAATTAGCATTTACAAAACCTTGAAAATTCACTGAAAAAACCATAGGTTATAGACCATATATAGTTAGGAATTAGCATTTAGAAAACCTTATTTTACTCACACAAAACCATTGAAATTCCATATATAGTTAGTTGCACTAACTATATATCGCGCACCCGCAATCCACTGCTGATGATGTCACATATTACATCATTCATGACATGGTCAGTGACATCACTGATGACATCACTGATGACATCTCAAATGACATCACTGATGACATCACTGATGACATCTCAAATGACATCACTGATGACATCATGACACACCAATACCAGTTACTACATACGCACTCACTGATTCCTACGTCTACACACACATTCACTCATTCACCCATACAATCACTCATACATACAGTCACTCATTATTATAACACTATCATATGCACTCATACACCTATGCAGACAGTCACACACTGCCACTCATCCATGGAGTTACTCACACACCAAGTCAGTCCTGTAAAGAATCAATCACACTTCCATTTCTTCATCTATACAGTTAAACACAGAACACCATACTTCAGTGACATCACTGATGACATCACTAATGACATCTGAAATGACATCACTGATGACATCTCAAATGACATCACTGATGACATCATGACACACCAATACCAGTTACTACATACGCACTCACTGATTCGTACGTCTACACACACATTCACTCATTCACCCATACAATTACTCATACATACAGTCAGTTATTATTAGAACACTATCATATGCACTCATACACCTAGTCAGTCCTGTGAAGAATCAATCACACTTCGATTTCCTCATCTATAGTTAAACACAGAACACCATACTTTTCACACATATACTAACACATACTTACTCTCTTATACAATCACTGATACAAGTACACATTGATATGCACAGCGTCACACACCTCCCAGCCAGCCACACACACACTCAGTCTTCCATCCATCCAGTCATTCTTCAATATGTAAAACGTATTTAAACTTTACAAAAACACACAGACACTAGATGATGTCATCAGTGATGTCATTTCAGATGTCATCAGTGATGTCATCAGTGATGTCACTGACCATGTCATGAATGATGTAATATGTGACATCATCAGCAGTGGATTGCGGGTGCGCGATATATAGTTAGTGCAACTAACTATATATGGAATTTCAATGGTTTTGTGTGAGTAAAATAAGGTTTTCTAAATGCTAATTCCTAACTATATATGGTCTATAACCTATGGTTTTTTCAGTGAATATATATATATGTACATCTTTGTGCATACACATATGTATATATATATATATATATAAATATATTAAAAACATCAGCTCAAAATATTTTCCTTACTTTCTTTCAGTACTATTTTTAAATGAAATAATGCTGGTCAGTACTCTTCCTTGAAACTGTGCTTCCTGGAAGATTGGGCTGTGACTTAGGGCCTGATTACGAATTTGGTGGAAAAGGTTACTTTGTCACAAAAATGATGGATATCCCATCCACCAAATTACAAATACATTATATCCTATGAAACTTGTAATAAGGAGTATGGGATATCCGTCACATTTGTGATGGAGTTGCCCATCTGCCCAACTCGTAATCAGGCCCTAAGCCCCTAAAAGATCAGTTTCAGCCAGTCAGAGCTTTTTGGCAAATGCTATCTAATCTACCACATTTTCTGTCCCATCCTTTCCAGATCAATGTTGTTAAGTGTGTTAGCCCCATTAATCAGACTGAAAGAAAATAAAAAATACAACTCACAGATAACACTGATTTGTTAAATGAAATCCCAGGTCTGCAACATAGGACTCAAACTGCATTTTTTACTGTGTAAAGTAGTACTAGAGTAGCACTACTCAGATACTGCACAATGCAATTCTTCTCTTATCTTTTCTATGCAGAACCCTCGGCCACAGTGGTGATGATATTGCGCATGTCGAGATATGAATGAATTGCGAATGTAGACATGACATGGAGTTGGGATAAAATAGGAATTATTTACTATTCAATGAAAAGGGTTAAGGTAAATTTAATCAGGGGTTTGAAATGACAAGCTAAAACAAAACACACACCCACTCAAGACAATTGAGCAGTGGCAGCCAGTACTTTTAGCAGGGAGGATGGCAGGTGGGCGGGTCAGACACCCACACATACACACTCACTCACACCTATGCATTGACATAAGTGCACAAAAACACACATTCACAATGCTCATGCCCAAATATTTATACGTACATACTAGCATGCACCAAACATTAAAAAAAGATTGCTCTTAGCTGCTACAGCTCTCAGGGCGGGAAGCTTCAGAATTCCCAGGGAGGATGGGGCTGCCACCTTCTGGCATTGGCTGCCTTTAGGTCAGCCAATGAGAGGAGATAGTAGCCCCTAACTCATCATAGAATAGGATAGGGTCAATGAGAGTTGCTGACCTAACCCCAATCCGTGACCCTACTCCACTCTGTGAGGAGGTGTCGGTGACAGACTCTTGTCCCTGGGCACTTCGGGCTTAAAACTGAAGCGTCCAGATCCAAGGCTACCAATGATGCTCCCCCTCTTCACGAGGGGGACGGCCTCAAGGTGCTTGCCAGGCTGAAGACGTCACGCCCCAGGAGCTGTGACATCTTCAGTCCAGCAAAGTTCAGCTCAGGCAGCCAGGAGCCTGCCCATTTCGCTCATGACTAGCTCCTGACTGCCTGACCTGAACAAATAGAGTGTTTGTCAGGCTGATCTTTACTTATCTTGACAAACACTTTTCTTGTCAGGAAAAATGTGGGGGGCGTGGATCCTCAGACCGTAAGAATGGACCACGTCTGCAATTGAGAATTACAAAACACACTTCTGACATTAATACAGCCCAAAAGGTGAAAACACAG
Organism: Lissotriton helveticus; assembly: GCF_964261635.1. Taxonomy (NCBI): domain Eukaryota; kingdom Metazoa; phylum Chordata; class Amphibia; order Caudata; family Salamandridae; genus Lissotriton; species Lissotriton helveticus. The sequence goes on along the minus strand of NC_136073.1, from coordinate 454,983,446 downwards.
GCTCCAATGCACCACATATGAACAACCACTGCTAGTGCAACACATTCTCATAGAAAACAAAGGAGATAGAGAATTAAAATATCACCAAAAGGAATGAATGTGACATAAATTAAATTAGATCTACGTTTAATAATGTAATTATTGATTTTTTGAAATATAATAAACATTATTAGAAAAGAAAAATGAAACAATTTTTAAACTAATTACCTGTACAACGTTTAACCAAGAGTTTACAAAATATTAAATTACGTTAAAAAATAGATAGTGAGGTGGAGAATTTTTTTAAATTATTGTTTAAAAATTAATCCATATATGCTAAATTAATACATTTACACTAACTTATTTTTAGGTCAAGTATTCGAGACCTCTTGTATATACTTTAGTATATACTTAGATGTGTATGTACTTTGTGGGCTCTGGAGATCATCCCTAGGACTTGTCTGCTTCCACTTAGGGACTTTTTTTCTGTTCAACTGCCTCTATTTAGCTGTTTTGATGGAAAACGACCAGCAGAGGTCAAGAAAAATATCAAAATTGCTTTCTGCTGATAGACTTTCTTTTGAAAAATGTTCTGGCAACTGCCTCTATTTAACTTTCTTGATAGAAAACAACCAGCAGACGTCAGTAAAATACCAGAATCACTTCAGAATTCTCTAGATTCCAGTCCACTGAAATTGTCTTCCACGAGCACCCGTAGTCAATAATATTTTTTTAAACTCTTGTATTTTCAGTGATATGACCACATAAGACCATGATTTATATTAAAAATAGAGCTTTGGACTATACCATTTCCCCCTGAAAGGCAGTATTTCTCTCCATTTGTTACCATACCTGGGGTGTCACGCTGTTTGGTGCTTACTTTCCCTCCATGCTACAGAACAGTAGATGTTTCAGCACCCAGGCTAATGTGCTGCATAGCTTAATACATTTAAGGTCCCAAAGGCGAGACCGATTGCATTGCAAATGCTTATTTAATACGCATTTAATTTGATGAGTTCATGTGCTGTAAACTTGCATTTTAAGTTTTTCAGGTGAGTAATACATATTTAAAATTAATCATACATTAAAATATTTGTATTTATTATTGTAAAAAAAAAACATTTTATTATATTTCTCTATATTTTCCAATAGGGAGATCTCCACTAACAAACTAAAACTTACTAGTAGAAACGTTTTACTTGTAAATTCTGTAGGTTGCACCCTCTCATATCAGGGAGTGAAGACATATAGCTAGGTATAAATCTCCTTCGTTGAATAGAGAAAAAGTTGAAGAGTTACAACTATGCCTGTGCATAAACATAAATGTGTATATTTACCTTTGTTAATCAGGCTCAGTGTGTCTTACCAACTTGGAAGGATGTGGCATCCCTACCACAAATACTGACAAACACAGCCAAAGCTGTTGCTGAACAGATTTATGTAGTGTAAAACTCACACCAAGCAGAACTCCAGTCACTGAAAAAACAAAGTTTAAAGGGATGTTATAATTAGGTGAAAATTTAAGTTAACCCCTTCACTGCGGTGGCTATTCCGCCGCAGTGCTAAGGGGGAGGGGGGCCGTGCGGCGCTCCCGTGCTCGTGACGGAACCGCTCCGTCACGAGCCTCGGGTGAGCTGTGCTTGTGACGGAACGGTTCTGTCACGGCCCCACCTGCCCAATAGAACGCTCAGCGCAGGCGCGGAATTTGCGCCGCGCAGTCGCGGCGAGCGGGCCGTGACGGAACCGTTCCGTCACAAGCACAGCACACCCGAGGCTTGTGACAGAACGGTTCCGTCACAAGCATGCAAGGGGTTAAAGCAAACAGTTTAGAAAAGAAAACACTGAAAATCATCTGTTACACCTATCACAAGTAACTAAAAAGAATTGGTGCCCTAAAATAACTATAACTTGCTCCCCCTTTGGCCTTGTGCAGCGTGGAGTAGGCAGCAGGGCCTGGCCTGCATCCAGACCCTGCGTCCAACCCCTCGCGAACATGCAACCCCAAGCCACGCATGGCCTTTGGTGCTCAAGAAATGGGCATCAGGGTAGGTTGAGCGCAAGGCCTAGGTGTTAATTTAAATAAGGCTGACCTACTGACTTTGTCAAAGGATCAGAAAACAGAAATATAAAAAGTGCACCTACTGGCTTTATGAAGGTCTCAGGATGTCAAAATATATAAAGCACATGTATAGTCTTTCTTAAAATAAAAGTAATTGACACAAACAAATTAATAAAGTTTAACTTAAAAAAAGAAACAGGCTTTTCAGCCTTTAAAAAATATATATATAAAAAATATATATAAGCAATCAAACACACCACATGGGTGTTCTACACTCCAGCTGATGAGCTTAGCGCTCCAGTTAGGAGTTCTCCTGGGTTCATGAACTTAATGAACCAGGAGACTTACTGCTTTTTTAATGTTGCTGTGGAGCTGCTGCACTCCCTGCAGCCCCTCACAACATTACAAAATGCTTGGTGTTGTCTCCAACCCTACTAAGGATATCACTGAGCTAAAAAAAACACGTTTCAAGAGCTCTCATAGGGCATTATGGGCCACTCCTTCAAGTATCAGTGAATAATAGATGAGCGACTCCAGCAGCTCAATTATAATTCATATTTTTTATTTTTTATTTTGGCTGTCCCATTGTCCACCAGGGAAAACCAGATCCATATTTTTTCTTGAGGGCTGCAGGGGGCCTCCAGGTCCCTTATGACTTGCTGCTTCGCCTGCCACATCCCATTCTGGGTGTCAGTAGGAAGGAGGGGTGTCCTCCCTCCCCGAGCCCATACTGATCCCACAGACCCAAGCCCCCAGGGCTGAATTATACATAAAGAGGAGGGGAGTGTAGCCCCTCTCCATGAGCCTGTGCTCCGGGGACCCCATCCCCAGGACTGTAGTCTCTTTTAGGGGAAGGGAGGCACACGGCCCCACCCCAGCCTTAACAGGCCCTGGGGACCCCGTATCCTGGGGCTGTTTTCATTTATAAAGAGGGGACTTCCTCTCAGAGCCAATAGCAGCCCTGGGATCCCAACTCCTGGGGTCTAATGTCAGATTCCAGTGCCCACCTGGGGTACCCACATCACACAACTTTGGTGCCACACTGGCTCCCTGCAAGCACCCATCCTGGGTGCAGCGAGAGCTGCCTTAACTCCCACTCTGCGAGAGCAGATTTTATTCTCTGCTCTTGTGGGGCGGGAGAAGTCGCTGCTTTCTTGCCCACAAGAGAGCAGCCAGGGAAGTAAATGTGTGTTCCCACCCGGCAGGAGCATTTATGTGGCTCCCTCCAGGTGTAAGCATACATGTTTTCCCTACATGCATTCTTGTGGGCAGGGGAACTGTGTCCCAGTGGTGGGCTCCCTTGGACAGTGGGACCCTGGGGCTTTTCAAGGCTTGGGGAGGGGGCTGTGCGCATGCTTCCTGTAAGAATGTCCGAGTGGGCTGTAAGGACAATGAGTCACTGGTCATTTGTTTGGAGCGTCTTTGTTAGGGAACGTTCTTTTATGGATAAAGTCACTTTCTGTTCACAGGTAAAGGAAAAATAACCAAGAACAAGAACAGGCGATGTGTCAGACACTCCCGGGGTGGCTGGTCTGCTTCGTGGGGTACCGTCTTGCTCTGACGCTGGTCTGTTCCCCATTGGCTCTCCGCAGAAGGAAAAAGAAATGAAAGGGGTCGGGATTAGCCACACTGATCTTCTTCAACTGATATGTGCTACCGTCACCATAGGCAGTGGGAATACCAGGGAAGGGAGGGAATGTGGAGGAAGGAGGCCGGCGTGAGTCTACTGCTTATCGCCCCCACCACCCCCACTGGAAGGCACCCCTCAATGGCACTTGCCTTGAGCCACGGCCCGTCCACAGGGGCGTGGCGTCCGGACCCGGGGCGTGTTCTCCCTTCCTGGGACCGCTGGGCGTGAGCACCTTGTACAACCTTGGGGTGTACTCCCTCGGGTTCCGGTCCGCACCTCCTCCGGGACTGCTGGGCTCCTCCGGATGATGTTCCTCTCTGGGACTGCTGGGCTCTTCCGGACGCTGTTCCTCTCCGGGACTGCTGGGCTCTTCCGGACGCTGTTCCTCTCCGGGACTGCTGGGCTCTTCCGGACGCTGTTCCTCTCCGGGACTGCTGGGCTCCTCCGGACGCTGTTCCTCTCCGGGACTGCTGGGCTCCTCCGGACGATGTTCCTCTCCGGGACTGCTGTGCTCCTCCGGACGATGTTCCTCTCCGGGACTGCTGGGCTCCTCCAGACGCTGCTCCTCTCCTGGACTGCTGGGCTCCTCGTCTTCCTCCGGGCACCATGGAATTGCTTCCTGAAGACGCCGCCGGGACTCTGTCTGGGCCGTGTATATATTGTCCTTCCTTGATTTCCCCGCCTGCATGACCCCGCGAACAACTAGACCGGCAGCTACTTCCGGGCAGTCATGGGTGTCCCCGTCCGACGGGCTCCACTTCCTGTCTTCTACCGCGGCGGACTCCCCGTCCTTACCACACTTCCCTTTTCAAAATAGCAGCTCTTTTGAACGGGGTCTCAGGGGACTTACCAGGTTCGGGGAGGGTGGGCAGCACGCCCCCTCCTTTTTCAATATTTTTAAGCAAAGGGGATTGGTTCCCGGGGTTCTTTTCAGGTTCGGGAAAGGGAGTCGCGCATCCCACTCCCCATTAATATAGAATTGGCCCCAGGGCATGGGGCACCAAGGCCTGAGAGAGCCTTAGGGAGGGGGTCCATGTGCCCCCCTACCCATTAATTTGATGACCTGGGGAATGGAGTCCCAGGGGCCTCCTAGAAGTTCAGGGTGACGAGCAGGGCCGGATTGGCTACCGGGCTTTCCGTAATAAACAATGCAAAAGTAATGTTTAAAAAGGTACGCTTTAAAGCTATTTGTTTTGCATTGTTCATTTAGAAGTGCCAGCAGCTCCTGAGCCACTCACCCCTCCTCTAAATAATCAAATGCATCATCTCCCAGACCCTGGCCCACCCAGGAGGTGTAACATGTTTTAATGTGAGATCTGTGTCAAATTTGCGGTAATATTTAAAAAATATATATGTTTTTCCCCCTCACACAGCCTAGAGTGGCAGGGTATCCCTATTTACCCCCTAACATCTTTTTTTAACCTTTTTTCCTTGACTCAGAGTTGTTGAGCCTTAATATCTCAAAAACCTACATAACAGATTTACACCAAATCACTAAATGCACACTTTCTGGACCAAGATATATCTTTCTGCCAAAGTTGGTTTAGTTCCGTTCAACAGTTTCTGCGTTATCGCTATTCAATTTTCCTATGGAAAAAAGAACGGGAAAACACGCTTTGTGACTTCCTCCTTTTTCATGGACCCCGCTTGATGGATCATCCTGAAGCTAAGGTGGGAGAAAATTTTTGGGGAAGATTTTTGAAGATTCGTCAATCTGCGCCAAAGTTATTTGCAAACCAAAAAATGCTTGGTCTTGTTTGTATTGGCAAAGGAAATTCTGACTGAAAACTATGCATATAACATTTGGGTCGTTGGCCTTCCCAAAGCTTTCCAGAGAGTTTAATCTCTTGTGCAGGATGAGAAAAGCAAGTTACCAGTTTTTGGAAATGGTTTGACTTACCGACAATTACCGTTGCACCATTGCAGTTCTTTAACCTAGCTTTTCCATGTAAGGAATATAAAGCTAATGACACATTCTATAGATCGGTTTGGATTCTACTCATCACCTCTTCATTGTGATACCCAAATTATCTTCATATGTGTGAATTTTCCTGTGCTGCTTGGACAGTGAAGGCAGAGGTTTCCAAAGAGTCCACCAAGGATCCACGAATGGTGTGTGGAGGGAAGTGTAGCCTCAGTGCTGCTGGTGCGGTGAGGTGACGAGATATATTGATTAATACGGAGAATGGCTCATGAAGGTCAGGAGCTGGAAATGCCAGAAACACAATTTAGAATGCAGAGGACATCAAATCATTCTGTGATGAGGAGGTAGGTGCATCAGTAGAGGAGCATCATCTTGAAAGAACCATAGATAATAATCCCAGGACTGCAGGAATTTGGCTGAAATACTGCTTGTCAGACACATTTGAAAGGGGTTTGCAGACAGAATATGGTCTCTGCTCATGCACTCGGACTAATTACTAGATTATTGTGCTTGGGTGTTCGCTAGGTGTAGATTGCTGGCTGGTCAGCGAAACCGATGCTGACAGGAGATGGGGACTATGAAGTAACGGGCTCCTTGGGCTGTCGATGAAAGACAAATACCCTGTCAAGTAAAAGAGAGAATGCTGCACCTATGCAAACACTGCGCAAATAGCGCAAATATCAACTTCTTTGATATATGAGAGACACATTCAAAAATCACAACTGATAGATGGGTCTTTACAGGTTGGTGAGTAGTAATTCCCCCACAGATGCTATAGATTCCTAGTGATCCATCTTTATGTTTGGATTCTGTTCACACAACATTATGTGCTGATGAGCCTGAGATTGCTAAGCATGGGATTTCCCTTTCATCTAATCAAGATAACTTCCATATACCAAATGAAGAGTGTCACCTCTGGGAAAAGACAACAACTATTGAAAGAGAAGTGATTGTCAAATTCCTGTCATTGGCTATGGACGGGGAAATACAAAGAGTATGAAGAAGAACTGGAGACTTGCTGCTGAGGAAACTTTGCATGCATGGCCACCTAGGCCCATGTTGATATGGCAAAGAGTGATAGTTGGAAGAGAACTGAAGGGCAAAATATCCCTCCAGTGCATGACTTAAGAGTCTTAATCCGAAATGCAGGTAGCAGATTGATGAACAATTGCCACACTGACACAAAATACAGCCATTGTTAATCAAGAAATAGAGAAGCTCATATGGTTCACTGTAGAAGCTGCTTGTCGATTGGGTGAAGTCCCAGTATACTAGATACATGCAGCAAGTTGCAGCTCGAAATCATATATCAGGCTAAGACCAACGCCTAAAAGGATGGATCCAGAATGATTATTGTCTGCCTGCTGGATTTCCCAGTGGAAATTAGTAAGGGATCATACATTTATGGTCTAAAAAGCATGGGCCCATGTAAAAACAGAAATTTGCAACTCGCAAATAAATTGTGACTTATAAAATACTGTTTTGCGACTCGCTATTAGAAAGGGGCGTTCCCTTCCTAATAGTGACCACAAAGATAATGGGAAGGGGTCACCAGGGGATCCCTTTACCTTTGCAAATGAATGCAATATTATTTTTCCCAGGGACCCCTGCCTGCCCTTAAAAAATGAAATGAAAATGTTTCATTTTTTTTAATGCATCCCGTTTTCCCTTTAAGGAAAATGGGCTGAATTTGAAAAAAAAGCTGCTTTATTTAAAAGCAGTCCCAGACACGGTGGTCTGCTGAGCCCAGCAGGCCACCATCACTGGGAGGGCCTGTCACACCCAATGGGCTCGCAAATTGTGAGAGGCTCATTAATATTCATGAGCCTCGTAATTTACGACCCCATTTGGAATCGCAAACAGTGTTGAACACACAGTTATACATGCCAAATAGTGCCTTGCAATTGCGACGCAATTTGCAAGGCGCTATTTGGCAGGTTGTACATCTGGCCCTTAGTTTTCTTTGGCAACATTATTCTGAAATCCTGACGCACTACCAGGGATCACAGCTGCAAGCAGCATGCATACTAAGCCACAGGCATAAATAATGTTTCTGCCTTTTAACTTAAGAGTCTGGTTGCTCAGTAAACAAATGCATCCACTCTAGAGATCTGTGTTTGACTGCATAGTCACAGGTTCACATCCCACTTGTCATTCTTAGCCTTTCACCCTTTTGACATTAATAAAATGAGGACCACTGAGTTGAGCAACATTAAACATATGCTATTTAGCACCAAGATGTCCAAACGGGTAAAAGTGCACTTTACAAATGCACTTGTTATGTTAAGGTTTAAGGGCCAGAGTCAGCTGCTATAAAACGTTTAAATAATGGGAAGTTCATCCATAATAGCATCAGAATTTCAAAGGATTATGATTTTGTAAGAATGAATGTATGCAAGTAGGTGAATATTTGAAGCATGTATGGTGGCAGAGGGAGAGATTGAGGCACACAGTAGGGGAAGTGTAAAAGATGTGGGGCCAGATGTACGACCATTCCAAATTGCGACTCGAAATTTGCGCTCAATTGTGAGGCGCCAATTGCGAGTCGCAATGTGGAATGTTCAACAGTGTTAGAGACACTGATTGTGATTCCCAATGGGGTCGCAAAAAGCGAGGCTCATGAATATTAATGAGCAACTATTAATTTGCGACCCCATTGTGAATGGCTGGCCCTCCCAGGGAAGGTTGCCTGCTGTGCTTAGCAGACCTCCATGTATGGGACTGATTGTCAATAAAGATTTTTTTTTAAATGCAGCCCATTTTCCTTTAAGGAAATTGGATGCATTTAAAAAACTAAAAAATAAATGTTTTTGTTTCATTTTTTTAAGGGCAGGTAGTGGTCCTTTGGACCACTACCTACTATTCTGAGTTGTCAACTTAAAGATGAGGAATTACATGCAGAATCACATATTATCCCTTTTTTCCTGATAAATTCCGGTCGGTCTGACTTGCCAGAACTTATTAAACTATGAGAGCATGATAATCACAACTAAACTTGTAATTCTGATCTGTGTAAATGTTGTGTGTTTGAACAGGGCTCAGAATTTAGCCCTAGGTTGTAATGCGGATCTCTAGGACTAAGTTATAGTTTGGATGCTAGAATTTCTGCCCTCATTTATTGGGAACAAAAGGAGAAATGCAGGTCAGTATGCCTGTTACTGCAGCATCCAAAGGAGAACTAACTGGTTGCACCTCAAGATGGAGATTAAGATTTCTCCATGATTGGGAAGATCCGCTAATTAATATTTTATTTATTGAAACAACAAGTGTCATAGTCTATAGATGAAAAAGTACAGTACAGCTTAGTTGAAATACACAAATGTTTACATTGAAATATTGAAATTCCTTGTTTTATTTTAAAATGAGCAATCTCACATCAGTGTCAGAATATCAGTGTTATTAACAAAGCATATAGAGAATCCGAAGTGCTTTGCTTAAGGAATTTCCATTCTCCAGTCTGGCAAATCCAGCTGATGAATTTTTTTTGTGGTAGTATGCTATGTTAGGGACATGAATTTCCCTTTTTTGATGAATAATCACCTACCTTTCAATTGATACATTTCACAATGTTAGCTCTGTCAATCGTGGTCAATCCAATGATAGAGACAGGGTGTATATGCTGGCTGGGCATCCATCATGTATGGAATTTTAAATTGGGTGACAAGACCTTTGGAGTCTTCAACAAAGAAACTGGCATGTTATGGTGCATTCTCTATCACTACTATCGTCTAAATATAGCTCAGTGTGAGTTCCTACATGCAAAGGAAACATGTGTGGGTCCTTTTATTATAGAAGACACTATTATTTAGAGACATGTCAGGTTCAATAGTTTTGATACGCGGACACTGATTAAGATGCAAGATTGACCCCTTTGTACGAGAACTCACTCAAGAGAGGACCTTGCATTAGGTGCACTGAGTGAAGCCTGCACACCGTATGCGGGAAAGTTAGCATAACAGAAACTTAAGACATCAGATATCAGACAATGTGAGCAATTAACTGAAAGAATAAGAGTGGATTTAGAAACTGATTCTGGTGCAAGAAAACAAACAACATCAGGTTTCCACGACATGACTCTCAAATATGTGTTGACGCTTGCATTAGCCTGTGCACCTTGATTAAGCAGAAAAATTTAAAATACGCAGGGAAGTTCCATCTTATACTAGGAAGAGAGCAGGAACAAGCCAAGAACATAGCAGATTTGAAGGAAACAGAAGCAAAATTGTTAACAGGTCCAGGATGTAATCACTGATTTATTTTTATATTGGCTGTAAATAAGAAACATCCAAGTAGAATTGCTGCATCATCATATAGTGGCAACCATGATGGAATGGTCTCTGATCTTGAAAATCATAGCAGTGACCATCTTAAAAAGGGATACTTCTTTTTTCTTTCCTTGGTGGCTATATAATATTGTGTTAAAGGATGACCACCATCATTAAGGATACCAGTGATCAGACTTGTGATGTGCAGTCCTAGTGGATTGGTAGAGAGTGTCTTCATCTACAGTGGTATCTTTGGAATATTTTGCAAGGGGCTGATGTTGTAGATGGGAGCTGGCAGGATTGCACTCACTGTTGCCTTCCACCAGGTCCACCACTGATGGTTCCCCTCTCAAACAGGCATAAGCACGGACCAAGACCACTCATTCATGGTACACTAACAACCCTAATGAAGAGAGACAGTGCCTCAGACTCATTGAGTGCTCCGGCTACTGTACCCCTCTGGGCCAAATCTTGCACTCTTCAGAAGATTTAGGCGAACATACAAAAACATGTCTTTGAAACCAAAGCCAAATCTATCAGATTCCAGATTAATTAAGCCAAAAATAGACACATAAATCTCTTCAAAGTTGTGAAAAGATCAACTATGCTCAGGGCAATCTATCTGATCCTGACAAAAAGAGTGAAAAGGTTTCTCACTTCTTCAGCATCAAGATCAGCTACTGCAGCCTCGATTCTCATGACTCCCACAAATCCTTACAATAATCTAACCAACCAAGCATCCAACAACTGGCCTAATTTCAGGCACATCTCCAACTTGAGTTTCATAATACTATCCCCAAACTCAAGCCTTCTAACTCCATTCTTGACTCCCTTCCTATAGACTGGGCTAAGTACTGTGCAATATTTTCATACCCCTTTAGATAAGCCTCATCAACTTGTCTCTATGCCCAGGAATGTTTCTTGACTGCCTGAAAATTAGTTAACTCAACCCACTTCTAAAAAGAAAAGAAAAGAAAAGCAACAACCATCCTGAAGACCTAACTAACTATTGTCTTATCTCAGGATTCCCATTCATAACCAAAATAGTTAAAAGCTGTGCCAATGTCCAATTTAACCAGTTCATATTAGAATACTATTTGGTGGATGCTTTCAATCTGGCTTCAGGCCTGGCCAAAGTGCAGAGCCCACCATCCTAGAAATAACCAAAGATTGCATTCAGAATCCTTGACAACAGGGACTCATTTGTCTTTATTCTCCTTGATACATAATCCACACTCTAAAAGGTCACAAGGGTTTCAAAGGATCAGCACTGAATTTGTTCATCTCCTACATGAAAAACCACTCCCACCTAGTGATGATTGAGCATGCTTTGCAAACCCATGTCATTGTCCACCAGGGTGTCCCACAAGGATCGGTGCTAGCCCCTATTCTATGTAACCTCTACCTCAAACTGTTAGGTACACTTCTTAATGACTCTAGCCTTTCCTACCACCAGTACGCTAATGACACTCAGCTAATGACACTTCTACTGCTGACATATCTCACTTGGTCATAATCATCATAAAACAGAGTTCTTTCCTTTTTCACTATTGTCTCCGTCTTTGCTCATTCAAGAGTGGCTATGTTTGACTAATAGTCCTGACTTCTCCCCATCAATTGCTGAAAATGTTATATATCCCTTGGCCTCACTCTATACATTAGACTGTCCTTTACTGACCACATCAATCTTGCTTCCAAAAATTTAAACTATCAACTTAAATTCTTTCGCGGTATTGAACCCTCCTCTTGAAGAAAGACATTCAAAGAGTCATACAAGCCAGGGTGCATTCTAGGCTTGACTATAGGAATTGCATTTTTCCTGATACCCCTAAAATGTACCTAGTCCCCATCAAAGCCTCTTTGAATGCCGATGCGGGCTGGCCACAGGAGCTGAAGCTTTGATCACATTGCCCCTATTCTATCAACCACTGGCAATCGAAAGCTGATCACGGTATAATTTTGCCGGCATGATTCTTAAGATCATATAAACCATTTCTATTACTTATTTACTTACCCACTGCCTGTTATGCTGACTGGCATGCAGGGCAACAACAAAGGGCCTCCACATCTGTCTGACTTGGCCAAGTTTCTGTATGGGGCCCCAGCTGTGGTTCAAAGTCTTCATTTCGGTTTCCACAGTTCGTCTCCAGGTGTTCTTTGGCCTACCTTGTAGTGTAGTTCCTATATTCCGAATAGGCTTTGCACATTGGAATAATATATCCTATAGATGAGACGTAGGACTGAGGTGGACTAGGTCTCTATCGAATATATTAAACTTAATAGTGAGTGCCAGCTAGCTCAGAGGTCACTAGAAATATTTTTGAATTCACAAGAAGGAATTAGTTTCTGACAACCGCATAAACATGACAACTTTGTTTCCCAAGAATAAGAAATATATCTCTCAGAGTCGCGGAAACAATAGATAAGTATTTCACTCAGTCAATCGTGCATTCTTCGTTTCAACAGAGTTTGTAGAGAAATAGAGAGACGGGCGTTTTCAATAAAATGTTTATTGAACAGTCTTCTTTCTCATACAAGAGAAGTGGACTATTACAATCGTTAAGCAGACTGCAAAGTATAATGCGTACAGCGAGAATAGTATAATAAAATAATACTGTAAAAGCATTGTATGGTTTCTAAGCCATATAAAAATACAAACATAAATAACATCGACTAAAAATACTCAACTGGTGCTTCTAAATACGCCTACCCCAATGTACCTAATCTAAGTCTAACACGCGGGAAGAAGTAAGTATTGTGTAGCGTAGGTTTAGTTGTTTTTACCAAGAATCTACCAAAGGTTTCTCTAGGTTCAAATCAGCTCCATACCTTAGTTAGAATGAAGGAGGTCTGGTATCTCTCTCCCGGGACTCGATTTCCCAACACCCCGCAAGGGGAGCTTGGAAACACTGGAGCTGGATTCTCGGAAGGAGAAGGGCAGCCTCTTGATCAGTGCATCAGCTGGAGGGTCGGCTTCCTTCCGAACTTGCTGTAGCGAGCTGTGTCGGGCAAGTAGATAGTCGAACTGCTCAGAGCCACCGTAGTTTGCCATAGCAAGTGAAGTTATATTTATATCTTGAAGGTGTTTAGGAATGCCATAGTTTGTCGTAAAGTTCGGGCATATGAACGTCAGGAAAAAAAACCTAGGGAATGGTTGTTCTTTGCAAAGTACATGAGTTCTTGGACAAATCAATATTCAAGCAAGGGGAAGTTCCCTAATTGCTTAAGCCGATTTTCCAAGAAATCGTTGTGACGTTTGGTACGGGTGGAAGTAGCCATGCAGGTATTTGGGTCGCATGGGCTATGCCTAAATAAGGGATTGATCTCTATGCCTGTATAAGGGCAATGTGAATTGCACCTATATAAGGGCATGAATCTGAAAAAATCACTCGGAGCTCTAAACTCCACACAACAACCTCTCTTCCGTTTGCCTTTTTGATTCTAGTGGATAGCTGTTCTTGTGATGATCTCCATCCTTTTCTCATAATGATGGTGTCCATGATCACTTGCTTGCATCTGTTAAGCGGTTCCTGGTTGGAGATGATTTGCAAACAGAAAATGTAGAAGATTCTTCTCAAATTACTGGTGTGGAAGGTAACAGTTTGGTGAGGTCACTTTTTGTCACCCACCAGTATTCTGATCCATGCAAGAGTGTGGGCATAGTGCAGATCTGGTAAAGCCTCAGCATAGTATTGGTGCTGTACTGAGTTGATCTCCACACATTGTTCAGCATCCTGAAGGCATTCTTGACCTTACTTAGTCTGTTCTTGATGACACTGCCTGCCTCTCCATCATGTCTGATAGTACCGCCAAGGTAGGTGAACTCTTCAGTCATGACTAGGTCCACTCCATCCACCTTGACTGTTTTAGGGTTTAGGATGTTGAGTGTCATGACTTTGTGATTTCTCCTGCATATGCTGGTATGTACAAGAGAGCAAGACTAGGTAATGTGCATAGTCAAGGTCTTCAAGTGTAGAGAATAAGGTCCATCTGATGTCTCTGTCATGAAGAGCAATGCTGACATCACATATCCCTGTCTCCCATCATTCTTTACTTCAAAGATATACTCACTATCTCCCACCTTGGAGGTAAAGTTACCAAAGAAGAACTTAACCGCATGCGTGCGGGCGGAATTCCGCTCGCACGCTGAGATTTTTAAAACCGCACTTTACATGACGAGCTGGGCTCCTCATGAGCGTGCGAGGAGGCTACCTCATGACGAGCCCAGCTCGTCATGAGCGTGGAAGGGGTTAATGAAGAGAACTATTTGTTGTGGTATATTATGGGCTCTCAGTATACAACAAAGGCTGGTATAGTGGATACTATCAACGGCTTTCTCAAAATCAATGAAGTTGATGTATAGTTGTCTCTGTCACTCAGTGCACTGTTCTATGATGTTGAGTAGAATAAGAATCTGATCCACAGACCTTTTGGCGTAGTGGAACCCAGCCAGTTCTTATCTTAACTGCTTGTCCAAGGCATCAGTAATGGGCTGTATAATGGTTTTCACCAGGACTTTACATGGGATTGACAGAAGGGTAATTACATGCCAGTTATTTAATGCTCCCTTCTTTGGAATCTTGATGATGATGCCATGGCTCCAGTCATCTGGTAATGTCCTTCCCCCACAAATCAGTGTAAACCGTGGTTAGAGGATCTTTGCTGATGTAAAGGGTCCTCTATACACATTTCTGTATTCAGATTCCCTTGGCTGGGAGTTTCTCTGTTCTAGAGAGATTGGATGGCAGTGTCTGTTTTTTCTTTCTGTGGTGGGAAACTGTTCACATCCAAGTTTGTATCAGCTTTATCAGATATGCAATTTGCTTGTTGGTACTGGTCTGTTCAAGATTCTTTGAAGTGCTTGGTCCAGTGTGCTTCCTGCTCTTTCCCTGTTGTGAATAGTATGCCTTGTTTGTCCATGATAGGGTTGTTGCATGTTGCAGGAGATTTACCACTGACCATCTTCATGTTCTTGAAGGGCTTAACCCCTCCTCTACTGGCTGCGTCCTCTACTTGACTGCAAAGTTTATCCATGTACACCTGCTTGTTTGATCCTGTCATTTTTTTGACTGCACTGTTCTCTTGTATGTACTATTGCTTGTTCTTCTCCTGCAGACTCTGAGATCTGGCCTCCATTAGTTTCTTTTTTGCTGCCTTCCTGTCTTCAATAGCTTGCCATGTGTCTTATCTTATTTATTATTTCTTCTTTCTTTGCTTGGTGCCCAGGCATGTTTCACTACTCTTTACATATATTGAAAAGACCTGTTCCCATTTCTTGTTGACTGGGTCTGCAGCTGTCTTAGACTGATCTTTCATGTCTTCCAAAATTTGGAACCTCTTTTTGATTTGTAAGGCAAATGTCTTCTCAGTTTTGGGGGTCCTGTAATTATTCCACCTTGAAGTGCTGTCACCCTGATGTTTTGCATTCTGCTTTTCTCAGCTTCAGCTCCACAAGCGTGGTGACTAGATGGTGACGACTGCCAACGCTGGCTCCCCTCCTCACTCTGACATCTTGTGGTGAGCGCCTCCAGGTGCCACTTATGATCAGGTAGTCCATCTGGTTTCTGTCTCTGCATAGGGTAAGCACCTTGTTGGTTTGTGAATATCACAGTCAGGAAGGAGAGTCCCTTCAACAACCAGATAATTTTCAACAGGCTTTCCACATAGTCATTTTGTGTTCCACAGCCTTTCTTTCCCATGGCACTGTCATGGTTCATGTTGTCATTAGCAACATGCATGATGCACTATGGGAACGGTAGTGTTGGCAATTGCAGTCACGTGAAGCACTTTGTAAATTACACCCGAGCGTTCCTGTCCGTGATCAAGGCAAAAAAGCTGAAACGTTGGGCAATAAGGAAACAGGTGCTCTGAGAAGACTCTTGAAATAAAGCAAATTTCAAGGTATTGGGCCTCACATCGTTTTTTCTTGCCAGTGTGGTGTTTGTGGGCTGCTCCGTGCCCATGCCGTGAGGCCACCCTGAAGGGCCTGGGGCTCCGGAAACGGGGAGAAGCTGTTGCTTCTTCATGATATATATATACATATATATTACCTACTGGCGGTCACCAGTAGGTAGTTATAGTTAGGACCTAGCTACCATAGGAAATCTGCAACATTCTATTAGGAATAACTTTGGCGCCGGTTGAGGAATTTGCGTGTAAATTTTCCAAAATGTCGGCCGGCTCCGCTTTGCTCCTTCCCTGAAAGTTTCGGGTGGATCTGTGAAGTGGGGGCTGAGAAAAAAGGGGGGGGTCCCAAAACGTGTTTTCCCCATCTTAATTTCCATGGGACGGTCTGACAAGTCTACAGCCCGAACCGCTGAATGGAATTACGCCAAGCTTGGCAAAATTGTAGGGACTGGTACGCAGATGTGCCTTTGCTATATTTGGTGAAAATTTCTCCAGTGGTTTTTTTGAAAATTAACTTCAAAAACACATATATATCTATAGGCGCGCTCCGAGCACTCACCGGTACGCGTACCGGGGAGCGCACCCGGCGCGCTACGGGAGTGCGCGAGCAGAAAGCTGATTGGCTGTCGGGTGTCTGTCAACATTCTAAACAGTCCGGAGAGTCCACCATCTTGTGTCTCGGTAGAATTGAGACACAGGAGGTGAAAAAAAAAAAGGGAAATAATTAAAAGGGGGCAGGTTAGACACCCCTTGACCCCCTATGTTTTTTGAGGTGGGCCTAGAAGAACCCCGAAGGGCAAAAAAACAATTTTTTGTTGTTGAAATTTTCGCGGGGTAAGAGCTGGGTGCATTCTCAGGTGCGCTCACCGGTACGCGCACCCAGAGCGTACCACAGGGAAAAACATTGAAAGAAAATAGTGTAAAATAAGAATTTGGAGTGCTTAGAGGTAGGGTAGCTCTAAAAAGAGCTGTTGTGTTATGTGGGTGATTTAAGGACCTACAAGTAGGTACTGATGCAGAGTCTAAAATTCACTTCAATACAATCACTTTGCTACTACTTCATAAATTAGAAATAAAAATGAATAATATGTCAACTAATTTTGAATTTGTAAATATTAATTTATTGTTCAGAATTTTCATAATTTAATAGAACTTGTAGCATGTCCTCATCTGGAATTTCCTCTTCAATCATATGATCAGGAATGTCCTCATTAAAAGTGTGCCTTGATGATTCTATTTTATCCAAATATTCGATTCATTCTTCGTCAAGAGATTCATCTAAAAAATTGTCCTTGTCATGTTGAATCTCAAGAAATATTGTGGAAATTTCAAATGAAATTTTCTTGGTCTCCTCATTTGGATTCATTTTCATTTCAAATTTCTTGCTGTAAATTGAAGAAAAAAGTAATCACTTTCAATTATCGTTTTTAGTAATACATAACATAAAAGTAGCTTAATCAAGTATTTAGTACTTTAAAATTAATTGGGCAGTGTATAGTATCAGACAGGAACTAGAAATATAAAGCACTGCATGTGATGAAGCCAATCTTAAACAATAATTATAACACTCACTGCCTATAACTCAGCCATACTCCCACACTCACCTTCTTTCAGACCTTCTCCTTTACTTTTCTTCCTCTCTCTTCCCTTCTTTCACTCCTTCACTGTTTTCCCTTCCCTTACTCTTCTTACTCCACTTTACTAACTCCTTGTTTTACTCCCTCTGTCCTCTTAGTTCTACGCTCCCCTTCTCTCATTCTCTCTCTGTTAGCCTCATTCTCTCCATCCCCTTAGTCTCTCATGCCTCTTCTGTCATGCTCACACCCTATAATTCAGCCATACTTCCACACTCACGTTCTTTCAAACCTTCTCCTTTACTTTCCATCCTGTCTCTTCCTTTCTTTTGCTCCTTCACTCTTTTCCCTTTCCTTACTCTCCTAACTCCATTTCACTAACTCCTTTTCTTTCTCCCTCTGTCCTCTTAGTTCTACACTCCCCTACCGTCATTCTCTTTCTGTTAGCCTCATTCTCTCTGTCCCCTTAGTCTCTCACTCCTCTTCTGTCACACTCACTCCCTATAACTCAGCTACACTCCCACACTCACCTTCTTTCAAACCTTCTCCTTTACTTTCCTTCCTGTCTCTTCCCTTCTTTTGCTCCTTCACACTTTTCCCTTCCCTTACTCTCTTTACTCCACTTCACTAACTCCTTCTCTTTCTACCTCTGTCCTCTTTGTTCTACACTCCCCTTCCTTAATTTTCTCTCTGTTAGTCTCCTTCTCTCCGTCCCCTTAGTCTCTCACGCCTCTTCTGTCACGCTCACACCCTATAACTCAGCCATACTCCCACACTCACCTTCTTTCAATACCCCTACTTCACTTCCCTTCCCCTCCCGTCCCTTTTTTTCCTCCCACACTCATTTTCTTTTCCTTTCTCACTGCACTCCACTTCACTCACTCCTTTTGTATTTGTTTAGAATACAGCTCTTTTTGGAGAATTAGAGGTAGTTCTAAAAATAACTGTTTTTTTCTTCTTTTTAGGTTTTCTTAGTGAACAAAAACAAAAACAGGGAATGTCAAACTGCTCAACAGGAGCAAAAAAAAAAGAGTCAAAATTAGGGATGGGGACGGCAGCGGTGGTTTTCTCTTGTTCGGACAATGTTCATAATACTTTGTTCACCGTAACAAAGTAGTTCATCACAGTCTTTACATTTGATAGTGATGCCATCAAAAACAGGTTGAATATTAGGAATCAGCTGTTCAGGTCGCCCCCTCACCGATGATGCAGTTGGTCCTCCAGTCGAAGTTGAAGCACCATCCCTTGGAGCATCTCGTGCCAGAGCTCTGACATTCTCCCGGGCATAGTTCTGGGGGTGCCTCATCTGAACGTGCCGAATCATGGTCGAATTTCCAAAACTGTATTTCCTTGTAGGGTCACCCCGTGAAAGGACAGTATGGCAAATTCTGCACTCCACCTTTGGAGCATTCACCTTTTTTTTAATCAGCTGGTATTGAAAAAAACTTCCAAATGAAGTGCTCCTTTACCCCGGGCTGAGGAGCCTCTTCCTGTATGAACTCATCCGAGTCCTCACTGCTACTGGTGGGTCTAGCAGCCATTTTAATCCCTATAAGGTTCAGCAGAAAAAAACAGGTCTTGCAGTCATAAAAGTGAAAGAAGAAGTGAAGGAAATGGGTGGGGTTTTCATTCTTTGTAAAAAAAACTGTTAACAACCAATGAAAATTGTTCTTTTAAGGTCACATGACTTGACGCGCTTACGCTGCACACACCGGAGCGCTTCCGGGGGCGCTTACGCAGCATGAACATGGACGCTTCCGGGGGCGCTTACGCGGCGCGCCTGAATGACGTTTTTGTAGCTTTACGGAAATGCAAAATCATTTTCATTCGGAAAATCAAAAATACTACTTTTGTAAGTATGGTACTGAATGTCTTGCATTATTATTTAGTTTTCAGACATATTTTTTTTTTACGTACACAGAAATAGCGCTCTCTCTGCGCTCTCGGGAGAGCTTACCGGTGAGCGCACCCTGAGCGCTCCAAGACAAAATGATATGGGTAAGCTTACCGGTGCGCGCACCCTGAGCGCCCCAGGAAAAAATGATAAAAAAAAAAGAAAAATACATTGAACAAATAATTTTTATAAAAAAAATTATAATAATTAATAGTTATAAAAAACAGCTAATAAAAAAAACACTAAAAATCGTAGGTTACAAACTCGATATACAAAGTAATTTGCTTTTAAAAAACCTTTGAAATTCACTGAAAAAACCATAGGTTTCCCATTTGTTATAGTTAGGAATTAGCATTTAAAAAACCTTAGAAATTCACTGAAAAAACCATAGGTTTCACACCAGTTATAGTTAGCTGTACATTTTACTCATGCAAAACCATTGAAATTCCCACGTTATAGTTAGTTTGACTCACTATAACTCGCGCGCCCGCAATCCACTGCTGATGATGTCACATATTACATCATTCATGACATGGTCAGCGACATCACTGATGACATCTCAAATGACATCACTGATGACATCACTGATGACATCTCAAATTTCATCACTGATGACATCACTGATGACATCATCCATGTGATAATATGATGCACCTCCTCACACTCTAATCTAACCTTTGATACACCCAGTGTTAAATACAAACTACCATTCCTGAAATTAGTGACACACCAATACCCGTAACTACATACGCACTCACTGATTCTTAGGTCTACACACACATCCACTCATTCACCCATACCATCACTCATAAATACAGAAACTCATCACTACAACACTATCATATGCACTCATACACCTATACAGACACTCACACACTGCCACTCATCCATGGAGTTACTCACACACCTAGTCAGTCATGCAAAGAATCAATCACACTCCCATTTCCTCATATAGCTATTGATCAACAGATGCAGCAGCTTATACAACAACAGACATACTGATGCACACATTCACACAGTTTAGTCAGTAACCCATGCATTCAGTAAGACACATTTAATCCCTCACTCATACAGTCAGTCAGTTACGCACCAACTAAATCCTTCATCCAGACACTTATACATCCACTCATTCTTCAATATGTAAAACATATTTAATCTTTATAGAAACACACAGACACTGGATGATGACATCAGTGATGTCATTTGAGATGTCATCAGTGATGTCATCAGTAATGTCATTTGAGATGTCATCAGTGATGTCACTGACCATGTCATGAATGATGTAATATGTGACATCATCAGCAGTGGATTGCGGGTGCGCGAGTTATAGTGAGTCCAACTAACTATAACGTGGGAATTTCAATGGTTTTGTATGAGTAAAATGTACAGCTAACTATAACTGGTGTGAAACCTATGGTTTTTTCAGTGAATTTCTAAGGTTTTTTAAATGCTAATTCCTAACTATAACAAATGTGAAACCTATGGTTTTTTCAGTGAATATATATATATATATATATATATATATATATGTATATATAACCTACTGGCGGTTGCCAGTAAGTATATATAGTTAGGACCTAGTTTCCATAGGAAATCAGCAACATTCCATTGGGAATAACTTTGGCGCCGGTTGAGGAATTTGCGTGTAATTTTCCATAATTTAGGCCAGCTCCGCTCCGCTCCTTCCCTGAAAGTGTCGGGGGAATTCGTCAAGCGGGGGCCGAGTAAAAAGGGGGGTCCCAAAACGTGTTTTCCCCATGTTAATTTCCATAGGACGTTCAGACACGGCTACAGCCCGAACCGCTGAATGGAATTACACCAAACTTTTCAAAATGGTAGGGACTGGTACGCAGAAGTGCCTTTTGTTTAAATGGTGTAAATCTCTCCAGTAGTTCCTGAGAAAATCAAAAGGAAAAAAATATATATATCTGGGCGGAGCCTAACCACACATCTCATCGTGAGATCTGATTGGCTGTCAGCACTTCATCCAAGAAGTGTTGGCAGCCATCCTGGGACCAATATACATGATAGCACCTCATTAAAAAGCATTGCAGTTAATAGAAGGTTTTAGGACTTTAGTTACATTATAAATCATTTGCTGATGGTACCATACTCATTTTAGGAATTGTGGTGTGTTCTAAGGTGATTTTACCATGTGAAAAAGCCTTCTGCTGGGATATCATGAATCATGTTTGAAAGAAAACTATTATCTCATGCTTTTCCCACAGTGGTTTGGAAGGGGATCTATAAGCTAAGCTGAAAGCATATTTTCTGTAAATTCACATTATCTTTCTCAGTCATGTGAGAATGAAGTCTGACATTCTCAGTAAAACATGTACATCCAACAAGGACAGAGACTGTCAGTTGATTCCTTTGTGTTCTACTGCAGCTTCCCATAGTGTTCTAAAGAACAACTAGAGCGCTAACAGTCCTACTTATTACAAAGGTATGGCACACCTGAAGCCATCTTGATTGGAATGAAGTGGTAAGTCTGAAAACATTTAATTTAAAAAGGAACAAAATGAGGGGGTTCATTTTGCCATAGAAAGTATGATTAGTGCTTCAGAAAGAAAAATTAGGGCACATTTTGAGTGACTTCTCAAATCCTCTTCTATTTCATTAAAAAATTCTGACATGCAGTCTCCCAAGATGGCCACCAGAGACAAAAGAGCCCAAATGTAGCCCAAATATCATCCAGATGTAGCCCAAGTATAGCCCAATGACAGAATGTCCCAGAGTGTTCTAAAGAACAACTAGAGCGCTAACAGTCTTACTTATTACAAAGGTATGGCACACCTGAAGCATCTTGATTGGAATGAAGTGGTAAGTCTGAAAACATTTAATCTAAAAAGGAACAAAATGAGGGGGTTCATTTTGCCATAGAAAGTATGATTAGTGCTTCAGAAAGAAAGATTAGGGCACATTTTGAGTGACTTCTCAAATCCTCTTCTATTTCATTAAAAAAATCTGACATGCAGACTGAAACATGCACTTTGAATACCAGCAGCAGACTTCCCTAGTGAGCAGTAGCTTTACTACAGTGATCTAATGAGCAACTAGAGTGCTAACATTCAGAATTTATGGCAAATGTGTGACACATCTGAATGCCTTCTTGATGGAACCAAAGTAAACAAGCATTGAAAATGCAATAGATCTCGCCCTCGTTTAAGTTCAAGCCATTCTGTTTGTAATGACGTGGCTTTTTAGCTTTGCTTTTATTAGTGCTTTTCAAACTTTCATGTAAATAACATGCATATGTATGCATATATGTATATGTATGCATGCATTTATATTTGTATTTATATAGATATACAGATTATATATGTATGTATATATATATATATACACATACATATATATAAATGCATATGCATATATATGCATATATATATGTGTGTATATGTGTGCGTGTAGAGAGAGGTAGAGAGGTAGAGGTAGAGAGGTAGAGGTAGAGAGGTAGAGACTAGTAGAGAGAGGTAGAGAGGTAGAGAGTAGAGAGTGAGTAATAGAGAGTAGTAGAGAGTAGTAGAGAGCAGTAGAGTGAGTAGTAGAGAGTAGTAGAGAGTGAGTAGTAGAGAGTGAGTAGTAGAGAGTAAGTAGTAGAGAGTAGTAGAGAGAGTAGTAGAGAGCAGTAGAGAGTGAGTAGTAGAGAGTAGTAAAGAGTGAGTAGTAGAGAGTAGTAGATAGTGAGTAGTAGGGAGTGAGTAGTAGAGCGAGAGTAGTAGAGAGTAGTAGAGTAGTAGAGAATGAGTAGTAGAGAGTGAGTATTAGAGAGTAGTGGAGTAGTAGAGCGTGAGTAGTAGAGAGTAGTGGAGAATATTCCAAAGTTTGGCACAGCACCACTTGCACAACAAGTCCAATCAAATCATATCACTTAGAGTCCTTATTGAAGCGCTGAATCTTGGTATATATTCAAATGCTTTTATTTTCCTTAAGTTTATGTACCACAGCCAGCCGACGCGTTTCGTTCTGTACAACAGAACTTCTTCAGGGTGTTCTTATTTCCTTCAAGTTATGTCGGTATCCTGTTGTCATATAACTAGATATTTCTTCCAAATGTTGGACGAGACGTAAGTACATTCTTATTCAAAGTGACTAGGTATCAATTTTACCCACACACTTCGGGCAGACTTGAGTAATTTATAGCATCCTCAAAGTCAGTCTTTCAAAAATTCCAAAGTATAGGACATGATAATCCAAATCCAAATCTTTCTCAAGAAAAGTCATTTTCAATCGTTCGGAATATAATATACAAATACTCAATTAACTAATCAATAACTAATATAGACTTTCACATAGCTAGTAAGCAACTGGAGAACCAGTTTACACAACAACTGACAAAGTGATACAGATATTCACACAGTTTAGTCACTATCCACTATATTTAGTGAGACACTATACATTGTTAAAGTCCTCCATCCAAATATTTATTTTTATATATCCACTCATACTTCAATGCAAATTGCTATATATATATTGCATATTTAAATAACGAAGCAAACCACATTCACTGGATAATGTCATCAGTGATGTCATCATTGATGTCATTTGAGATGTCATCAGTGATGTCACTGACCATGTCATGAATGATGTAATATGTGACATCATCAGCAGTGGATTGCGGGTGCGCGAAATATAGTTAGTACAACTAACTATATAGGAGCAATTTCAATGGTTTTGTATGAGTGAAATGTCCAGCTAACTATAACACCCCTAAAACTTATAGTTTTTTGAGTGAATTTCAAAGGTTTTTTAAAAGCTAATTCCTAACTATATAAGGCCTGAAACCTATGTTTTTTTCAGTGAATATATATATATATATATATATATATATATATATATATATATATATATATATATATATATATATATACCTACTGGCGGTCGCCAGTAGGTATATATAGTTAGGATTTTTTCTCTATGGGATTTTTGAAAATTCTATGTCTAATAACTTTGGCGTTTGCGGACGGAATTGGCTGAAATTTTCAGGAAAATGGCACATTTTGTTTCTGAGCAGCCCTTGAAAATTTGGGGGGGGTTCGTCAAGGGGGGGCCGAGAAAAAAGGGGGGTCCCAAAACGTGTTTTTAACATTGAGTTTTCCATAGGGCGGTTGGCCTCACTTTTAGCCCGAACGGCTGAATGGATTTGCACGAAACTTGGCAAAATTGTAGGGACTGGTAGCCCGATGTGCCTTTTGTAGGTCTCAATATATGTGCTCCAGTGGATTTTGAGAAATTAACGTTTAAAAAAAGATATATATCTGTAACAGCGGACCTGGCAGCGTCCCAGGACGCGTACTTTACGCGCAACGGAGCTTTGTGAAGCGAAGCTGATTGGTTCTCCGGCGTCTGTCAACATTCCAAACAGTCCGTAGCGGCCGCCATCTTGTCTCTCGGTAGGATCGAGAGACAAGAGGAGGTCAAAACAAAGGGGGAAATAACTATAAGGGGGCATAGTAGATCCTCGCTGACCCCCTAGGTTTGATGTGGAGGTTTTAAAAGGGCCCCGCGGGGCAAAAAAAAAAAATAATAATAATAATCGAACGGCTGAATGGATTTGCACGAAACTTGGCAAAATATTAGGGACTGGTAGCCCGATGTGCCTTTGCTAGGTCTCAATATATGTGCTCCAGTGGATTTTGAGAAATTAACGTTCAAAAAAAGATATATATCTGTAACAGCGCTCCGCTTCGCGTAACGGAGGTTTGCGAACCTGATTGGTCATTCTGTCACTGGGCTATAGTTGGGCTACATCTGGCTGATATTTGGGCTACATTTGTTTTTTTGTGTGTCTGGCGGCCATCTTTGGGCTACATTGGGCTACATTGGGCTTCATTGGGCTACATTGGGCTACATTTGGGCTCCAACATATATATAGGCCAATGTAGCCCAATATATATTTTTCAAAGTTAATTTTCGTAAAAACCACTGGAGCATATATCTTGAGACATAGCAAAGGCACATCGGGCTACCAGTCCCTACAATTTTGCCAAGTTTCGTGGAAATCCATTCAGCCGTTCGAGCTAAAAGTGAGTCCAACCGCCCTATGGAAATGAAGGAAATGAATGGGTAATTTGTAATTAGCAAATAGCTAATCGCAAACTAGGAATGGTAAAGAATCGCTATTTATTCCTTAAAGTTCGCTATTTAGGAAATGCAAAAAACTTTGATGATACATATGGCGGTTCATCTCTAACAAGATAAGAAGCATAGGGATACATTTATGATGACTGGCGCATCACCAGGGATGTGTTAGTCATTCTGTGCCGCTGTTCCGTCACCTATGGTGTGCTGCATTTACAATGCGGCGCATCATGGGGCAAAAACAGCACAGATGCGTGATGTATCTGTGCCGTAAAGGTGGCGCATTGCTGGAGTTGTATCGCAAGTGTGATGAAGCTCCAGCAAGGGTCGGGGGTGCCCCTGTCGCAGGGTTTCTGTTCTCACACAGAACTGTGGACAGAGGATTGGAACCTCGGCGAATTAGGGTGTCCCAAAACTCACGTTAGTAATCAAAAACTCCTTAGCAAGCTAGGTACAGTGTCACATTGGATATAACAAACTCTCAATGTTTAGACAATCCAGAATATGAACTTATAGTACCTCAGGATACGTGGAACTCATGAACAGTCGGTCGTTATATATTTCTTAGAAACCAGAACATGGAGTTAAGAAGAACACATGTGTATTTGAAATGTTTATTTACTAATGCCGTCTTCTCAGGCGTAGTATCTTAGATAATACAAGTACACATATTATCAGTAGCAAAATTACCAGCATAGTTACTAGTACATAAAAAGCGAATGGTGATAGTATGTTAACATGCTGTAAATGAATAAGAGTTAGCAACACTTATAAGCAGCCGCGGGCCGTGGAGGGAGTTACGGTGAGGCAGGGAGGCGGGGAGGGGGAGAAGCAGGGTGGAGAATACAAGTACACATATTATCAGTAGCAAAATTACCAGCATAGTTACTAGTACATAAAAAGCGAATGGTGACAGTATGTTAACATGCTGTAAATGAATAAGAGTTAGCAACACTTATAAGCAGCCGCGGGCCGTGGAGGGAGTTACGGTGGGGCAGGGAGGCGGGGAGGGGGAGGGGCAAGGTAGAGAGGGCTCCACCCTGCTTCTCCCCCTCCCCGCCTCCCTGCCTCACCGTAACTCCCTCCACGGCCCGCGGCTGCTTATATCTCACCCTCCCTAATACACATATTATATTATTTGCTAAGAAGGTCTCTTTGTGTTGGTTTAGGGCGTGCCCATACTTTAGTGTCTTAGATTTGAAGGAATCACATCAGCATACACCAGCTCTCTCTTCATGTGAACCGCATCAACTGTTGTGTATGTGTGTTCGGCAAAGCAATATAAAACCCGCCTCATGCCCAGAATTGGCAGAAGTTGCACTTATGTTATGAGTATGAAGTCGTGGAGATCAGACCTCATAACAATTCTGTATCGTGTTGTTCTTGAAACTTTAGCACTCGCTGTACAGATATAGTTTAACAAGCAAAGCAGATAGTAGAGCAATAACATATTATTCTCATGTAAACCACGATGAACTACTAGGTGGAAAGCTAAAGCAACAACTAAGTGTCGTGTGCAGAAGTTGCAAAAAAGGAAAAATGGCGTTTAAACCGGTAATGAGCCCATGCTAACTTAACACGGTGTAAAGATATCCAGGACCTAGATGACACCTCCCCATGATCCGGAAACGAACTGAATAAGATAATAGAAGTGCCATCTCATGAGAGCAGATTGCAAGTTTATATGTGGACGGTCCGCAAGGTAAAGCATTAAAAACTAGGAACATTTAATGCTAAAGAAAAATAAAACAGCCAAGTACTTTATCGAGTCTTAAGCCAATAGGCAAGGTAAATAATAAAAACTTGACAAATAAGTCAATGAATTGTCAATGAAATGCTAGTACTCAGCATATCAAACATGAAAAAGGTCTATGACATAACTGTGTATGCAAAATAAGCTGCAACAGCCTCCAATAGGAAGTCACCGTCTTCATCCGAAAACAGTTCAGCCATCCAATTTAAAAGCGGAAAAGAACATACGTGCTCTCCCAGCACCGGATCCTCTATCACCATCAGAGGACAGCTCGGTGGGTTTTCAAGAAAGCTCTGTTCCAAGAAAGACTGTGCTGCCGCCAGTAAATTCCAGGGACCAAGTAGTCCATGCATCAATGCCACAGCCATAATCCTTTCGCCAGGACAAACCAACTCGTGAGTAATGATAGGAGTCATCAGCTGATTAAAGTCGACGTCAGGAGAAACCGGTCCGCAGAGACACAAATCAATGGCCCAATCGAAATCACAGGTCAGGCAGTGAAATACAGGCTGGACACAGGTGAAGTAGGAGAATCGAAAAGATAATCCATATGCCGTGCTTAATATCGCCAACGGCATTGTGCCATAATATTCTAGCATGCGATTGCGGAACAGTGTCAGCAGCTGCAGGGTGGGAGGTTGCATAGGAGGGACATCCATATTTAAAAATGTAAAAAAGCACAAGAGCGTCCGCTGGTAATGCAAGTAAAAATGCCAATCCACGAACCAGAGTGGAGAAAATAGAATGAAAGGAAGCAGGGATGACTCCAAAGATTTTCTCAAATGAAGTCACGAGACCACTGGTAACAACTTTAAAAAAGTGCGCCAGGGTCTTTGTGGAGGATGCGTTAAAGATAGTCGGAACCATCTTGCTGAAATTGAAAGGCAAATCTGAATTAAAAGTATTCCTTTTATCGTAACAGTAAGTGAACGGGTTATTTGCTGCAGAAATGTTCTATTTCCTCCCACACATGAACATAGGGAGTTTTCAATCTGGCCACAAATACCAACCTTGGGACAGATTTCAACGGCATGGCAAGAATAAGAGCTCTTTTGTCTCAGAGAGAGGTGGCCTTGAGTTCGGCCCGTGAAACTTTCGTGCTTCACATAGCGAACACCCGTACAGAGGTGCAGACCCTTTTCAATTAACTCAGAACAATCTTCATTATTGAGCATCAAATAACTACCATTTTCCAACAACTTGAACGTGGGGATGATAGCAGGAACTGGCGTGCCTTGCAACACGCAAGCCATATTTGGTCGGTGTTTGTTGCATGAACCGTGTAACTGTATGTGCCTACACATTAGTGAATGATCTGGCGTCTCAGTGCATTCCTCTCCATTCAGATAAACTTCTTGATCATCTTTGAAACATCTGTATGTGCATGGAAGCGACCAGACCTCATGAAGAAAAGCACTACCTAAAGGTTCATAACGACCTATTGGTATATATTTCATACAATTTGAAAACTTATATAAAGCAAAAGGCAGCGTTATTAAACCGTGGATAAGGCACGTTGCCAAAAAACCCGCAATCCTCTGCTGATGATGTCAGTGAGCATGTCATGAATGATGTAATATGTGACATCATCAGCAGTGGATTACGGGTAATAGTATCTCTAGTTTACTCCCCTATAGCTGTCTTTCTTTTAACATAAGTGTCTGTTTCCTTCCCTTATACTTACTGTTTTTGGTTCGCTTCTAGTTCGCGTACCGGCGAGCGAACTGGGAAGCGAACTAAGAGAAATAGAGGTTGGCACAGTTCCAAATATTGTACCAATTTTTTAATAACGGGGAGGTAGTTCTGAAAAGAACTTTTTTTTTAATTGTTTTTGTTGTTTTATATTTTTTTTATTATTTTTCGGAACATTTTTTTACTTTTTTTGAATTTTTCTGAACAGCTTTATATTTTTTTGGGTTTTTCTTGGAGGGGGCAATGAAAACGATTCATTGTAAAGGGCTCAACAGGAGCAACAAAACAAAAAAAGAAGTATTTATTATTTTGGGCGTTTCGTACAAACTTGCATATGATAGTCAATAGCTCTGTTGATCAGAGTGATGCTTTTTTCTCCGTAGGAAATGAAACCATCGCAAAATACGCAGATGTGTTTTACTTCACCAAATTTCATTTGTATATTTGGCACCATCTCCCTGCCCTCTGGTCCCGTTACTTCCGGTACAACAGATCTTCTGGCCATAATAGGGAGATTATCTAGGTCGTTCCGAAACTGTGCAGCACTGTAGTTGTTAGGATGCCACCTAGTCATATGGCGATGCATTGTGTAGTTTCCGAAACTGTATTTTTTCTCGGTTCCTCTGGACAGTCTATCTTGACA
The DNA here is from genome assembly GCF_964261635.1 of Lissotriton helveticus. NCBI lineage: Eukaryota > Metazoa > Chordata > Amphibia > Caudata > Salamandridae > Lissotriton > Lissotriton helveticus. The sequence goes on along the minus strand of NC_136073.1, from coordinate 454,954,042 downwards.
TATAAGGCAAGTTACGTATCTTGCATTTACTTTTTTCTGACCTTTGGGAATTTTAAAAAATTGCCAAATGAAGTTTTCTTTCCGGTGAGACGTCCTGGGCTGCTCAGGCAAAAACTGCCTCTCTTCGTGCTCGTCGTCCTGTTCCTCTTCTTCTTCTTCTTGTTGAATTATAACTTGAGCAGGTGGTCCACTCTTCCTTGGATGTGGTGGAGGTGGTGGGGAAGCACCAGCTGAAGCTACTAAAGAAGCCATTGCTCAGTGATCACAAAGGGTCTTTCTCTCACAATGATGAAAGTCAGAGTGAGGAAAGAAGGAGGGATTTTCATAATTTGGGAAAAACAAGAGTTCTCAACCAATCAAAAGTGTTCATTTTAGATTATATGACCTAGTCTTACATCATTAGGAAACCAAAAGTGAAATGAACCAATGAAAAGTGTTATTACCAAGTCACATGACTTGCTGTGTTTACGTTAAGCGCTTTGCAGGGCCTCCCGGTTTGCTTCCAGAAACCTGCGCTTTGCGACTCGCTTCGCGTACCAGTTCGCTAACGTAGCACGTCATATGACGTATCACGCGACAACGTGAAACGTCATGCGGACGGGAGGCGTCACGATGTTGTTTTCTAACGCGGCACTTGCGGTAAAGAAATGTTTACCGGCTCGCGGTCTATTTCGCGGCATCAAGGTCAGCTAACGGGAAGCTTCCCGATTCGCGAAGCGGGAACGAAGAAAAAAAAATATTAAAAAAAAAAATTATTCATAAACATATAAAATATATTTTTGGATTTAAAGAAGAATACATTTTTCAGCTACAGATATTAGCTGTTAAAAAACCAATGAAATTCACAGAAAAAACCATAGGTTATAGACCATATATAGTTAGGAATTAGCATTTACAAAACCTTGAAAATTCACTGAAAAAAACATAGGTTATAGACCATATATAGTTAGGAATTAGCATTTAGAAAACCTTATTTTACTCACACAAAACCATTGAAATTCCATATATAGTTAGTTGCACTAACTATATATCGCGCACCCGCAATCCACTGCTGATGATGTCACATATTACATCATTCATGACATGGTCAGTGACATCACTGATGACATCACTGATGACATCTCAAATGACATCACTGATGACATCACTGATGAAATCTCATTTGACATCAATGACCACATCACTGATGATATCATTCATGTGACAATACAATGCATCTCCTCACATTTTAATATAACCTCTGTTTCACCCAGTGTTAAAAAGAGAGTATAATTTTTGAAACCATTGACACACCAATACTAGTTACTACATACGCACTCACTGATTGCTACATCTACACACACCTTCACTCATTCACCCATACAATCATTCATACATACAATCACTCATCTTTACAACACTATCATATGCACTCATACACCTATACAGACACTCACAGTCTGCCACTCATCCATGGAGTTACTCACACACCTAGTCAGTCCTGTAAAGAATCAATGACACTTCCATTTTCTTGTCTATACAGTTAAACATAGAGCACCTTACATTTTCAAACATATACTAACACATACTTACCTTCTTATACAATCATTGATACAAGTACAGATTGATCTGCACAGAGTCACACACCTCCCAGCTAGCCACACACACACTCAGTCTCCCATACAAATACTTGGGCAATCAATCAATAACCCATATAGTTACTCATATAGCTTCTGATCAACACATGCAGCAGTTTACAGAACAACAGACATAATGATGCACAAATTAAGACAGTTTAGTCACTAACCCATGCAGTCAGTGAGACACATTTAATCACTCACTCATACAGTCAGTCATGCACCTACTAAATCCTTCGTCCAGACACTTACACATCCACTCATTCTTCAATATGTAAGACATATTTAAACTTTATAGAAACAAAAAATCACTGGATGTTGTTATCAGTGATGTCATCAGTGATGTCATTTGAGATGTCATCAGTGATGTCATCAGTGATGTCACTGACCATGTCATGAATGATGTAATATGTGACATCATCAGCAGTGGATTGCGGGTGCGCGATATATAGTTAGTGCAACTAACTATATATGGAATTTCAATGGTTTTGTGTGAGTAAAATAAGGTTTTCTAAATGCTAATTCCTAACTATATATGGTCTATAACCTATGGTTTTTTCAGTGAATATATATATACATATATATATATATATATATATATATATATATATATATATATATATATATATATATATATAAACCTCCAACTCTCCACTTAGTGCCTCCTGCACGGGAAAGTTCGCGGACAACCCAAATCAGCACTCGAGGCAAGATGTAAGGTACGCTTCTTTTATTTCATAAGGTGGGTAAAAATCATCAGACGCGTTTCGGGCACGTCCGTGCCCTTGCTCACTGATGTCACTGACCATGTCATGAATGATGTAATATGTGACATCATCAGCAGTGGATTGCGGGTGCGCGAAATATAGTTAGTACAACTAACTATATAGGAGCAATTTCAATGGTTTTGTATGAGTGAAATGTCCAGCTAACTATAACACCCCTAAAACTTATAGTTTTTTGAGTGAATTTCAAAGGTTTTTTAAAAGCTAATTCCTAACTATATAAGGCCTGAAACCTATGTTTTTTTCAGTGAATATATATATATATATATATATATATATATACATATATATATACATATATATATAAATATATATATATATATATATATATATATTCACTGAAAAAACCATGGGTTATAGACCATATATAGTTAGGAATTAGCATTTACAAAACCTTATTTTACTCACACAAAACCATTGAAATTCCATATATAGTTAGTTGCACTAACTATATATCGCGCACCCGCAATCCACTGCTGATGATGTCACATATTACATCACTGATGACATCTCAAATGACATCACTGATGACATTAGGAACAACCCCTCATGAGAAATATGAAACTAGTGAGAGGAACCGAGCTCGACGCCATGATGGCTGCAAGACAGCTCGGCTCCGCCGCCCACCCCGCCCAAAATAACGACAAACCCTATGCAAATATTATAAATATATACAACACACCAGCAAAGTAACAGGGTAAAACGTTTTATTAAATAACTATTTACATGGCAGCCTGCTGCAACATCGATCCAAATGCATGCCGCCGTTCCCGGGATTTCTCCCCGACTACTCTGCGGCCTACGAGATGGAGAGGCCGGGGCGTTGACTAGGCGGGGCCTCCGGCCGCAACCACAGCGCCAACGATCGCTGCTGATGGAGGGGAGCCTTGCCGGTGAGACCACAGATCTGAAGAACCGCTGCCTGCGGTGCCTCTCTGAGCCGCTTGACGGAGGCCCCCGAGGGGCGGTGTGGTGGCGCGGACTCGGAGGGGGCGCTTGGCTCCTGCCCCCTCCCCAAGTCTTGTTGCCCTGGTGTGGCCTGAGATCGCCCCCGACATAGGCGGCCGACTCCCGGGGTCCGGCGGAACTTTTTGCCTTTTGGTGACTCTTCCATTCTGGACCTTGTCCCACAATCCGTTTGACCTGAAGACACGTCCTGCGGTGCCCTGGTCCGACCATCACATATACCTGCGCCAGGAGACGGCGTGGGGTGCACTGGAAGGGAGAGGCGGCGCGAACGAGCCTCCCCCACCTCCCCAGGTGGAGGTTTCTCAGCTGCACCCCAGCGCTTCACTCGGCCAGCTGAATTGCGCCCGCTCTTGCGGCACAGTGCCTCGCTCGGCCACCTGAGTTGCGCCTGCTCTTGCTATTACAGCGTTTCACCCGCCATCCGGCTGAATTGCACCCACTCTTGTGGTACAGCGACAGGCGGCTGCCACGGAGCTCACGAAATGGCGGTCGGCTCCACAGACTTGGGCCTGGCCTGCAAGGATGGCTCTGGGTAACCCTGGAACTCGGACGCTTGACTGCTAGGGCATGGGCCCCATTCCCAAAAGCGTCCCCTCAGCCTTGAACATTCTACAAGAGTCACCGGGGCCCCCGACTCCCGCAGACTTCCGGTGGGGAGCGACTGCCATGATTGCTCGCGGAATGGCCACGACGTAGCCACGGGGTGCTCTCATGCTGACGCCAGCTTCAGTCTGAAACATCCAGAAACACTGTAGACTACCAATTCGATCAGTTCCGGTGGAGCCCCAATGTGACCCGGTAGAGAAGAACTTGCCCTCCCCTCTTTGACTGATGGTTCTTGTTGCCTGTCCCTTCTGTTTTCATTTAACTGAACTTTTTGGACTGCTGAAAGGGGTTCTGTTCCGACCACTGGTTGGTGGAGACATTTTGACTATATTCTGGACCTGCCCGGCCTCGCCCAAAATGGCGTCGGTATAAATGAGACTCGCAACTCCTTGATGTGTACTGGTTGCTCAGCCTTGATATCACGAGATATGTATGCAGTTTTGGAGCACATGGCGGGCGGGGACGGGTACTGATTGAACATTTGCACATCCCTATTGATATTAAGTTCTGATGTATTATTCATTACTGTACTATTGAAAGTTCGAATTAACGTTACTCATGGTACTTGCCCGCAAATGTATATCTAGATAATTTCATTGTAACTGGTCCTGTCGTACTTTCATTATAAAATTAACGTCCACCGATTCCGCAACTGTTAGACACCTTAATTCCTGCAACCTAATGGCCCGCCCCTTACGTTTTTCTACAGTGTAAAGGTCCCCTCATCATATACGATTCCAGTTTGCTCCGTGGCCGGCCCACGTGATTGTAGGCCCGTATTTGTATACTGACATTTTTGCAAAAAAAAAAGTTTTCGAAGGAAGTATGGAATCAGCGTCATAACAATCGTCTAGGTTGGTAGGATTTTAGAATAATGGCTGTTATTCCCAAACAATAGAAGACAGATAATGCAGACCCTTTGCCTGAATTTTGGATTGATTGAAATTTGTATCCGTCACACCTGCCCTTTTTCCAGAATTGTTAGAAAATGGTCGACCGTAGCTTAAGGTATCTGCCGAATGTAAGGTGTGGTATTTTGTCCCATAAAATAAGACTAATTGAGAAACAAATACACGAAGAGGGAACTCGAATTTAGAGACAAACAAAATGAAACATTTTTTGGCATCATAAGAAGGGGAGGATATGTCACACAGAAAAATAATGCGAAAGGGATAGCCAAGATCTGTTGTATCACACGTTCCTGCAGCTAGTCTGATACATGGTAAGTAGAAGCTTTTTCGTGTTTGCGCGCGCTGACATCCTCTGAATGCTGTATCCCCCCCCTTTCTTTTCTCCTCTGTAGGTTACATCGGAGTTCCGACTGAAGAATGGAGTGGACATGGACCGCACCGTGCTCCATGTAGGGAAAGACATAGACAAGCGCTGTGAGATATTGCATGGAGTGCAGACCATCACTGTGAACGTGAAAAATTGTATGGTGTGACTGAGCGTACATGCCCTGATTGTATGGTATGAATGTGTATGTATTCCATATGCCCGGCCGATAAACGTTCTGTTTGCGCAACTGCCGCGTTAGAAAACAACATCGTGACGCGTCGCGTAACCGCGACATATCGCGTTGTCACGTAATGCGTCATATGACGAGCCGCGTTAGCGCACCCGGAAGTGCTCTGGTGCGCGATGCGCGAAGCGCAGCTTCCCGGAAGCGATCCGGGGCGCGGCACGGAGCGCATAACGTAAGCATAACAGGTCATGTGGCTTGTTAATAAAACTTTTCATTGGTTCATTTCACTTTTGGGTTCCTAATGATGTAAGGCTAGGTCATGTGACCTAAAAATAACACTTTTCATTGGTTTAGAACTATTTTTTGTTCCAAATGATGAAAACCCCTCCTTGTTTCCTCACTCTGACTTTCATCTTTGTGAGAGGAAGACCTTTTTTCATCACTTAGCAATGGCAAGTGTTGTAGCTTCAGCTGGTGCATCCCCACCACCACCACCACCTCCTAGGAAGAGAGTACCACCTTCTCAGGTGGTGGTTGAGCAAGAGGTGTCCCCCCCTCCACCTTCTTGTTGCCTGATTCGGCCAGCTCAATCGATCGAGCATGAGACTCTGTTGTGATCTGAAGAACCGCTGCCTGCGGTGCCTCCCAGAACCGCTTGACGGAGGCCCCCGAGGGGCGGTGTGGTGGCGCGGACTGGGAGGGGGCGCTTGGCTCCTGCCCCCTCCCCAAGTCTCGCTCGGCCAGCTGAGTTGCGCCCACTCTTGCGGCCTACGACATGGAGAGGCCGGGGCGTTGACTAGGCGGGGCCTCCGGCCGCAACCACAGCGCCAACGATCGCTGCTGAGGGAGGGGAGCCGTGCCGGTGAGAGCCACTGATCTGAAGAACCGCTGCCTGCGGTGCCTCCCTGAACCGCTTGACGGAGGCCCCCGAGGGGCGGTGTGGTGGCGCGGACTGGGAGGGGGCACTTGGCTCCGGCCCCCTCCCCAAGTCTCGCTCGGCCAGCTGAGTTGCGGCCACTCTTGCGGCCTATGACATGGAGAGGCCGGGGCGTTGACTAGGCGGGGCCTCCGGCCGCAACCACAGCGCCAACGATCGCTGCTGACGGAGGGGAGCCTTGCCGGTGAGAGCCACTGATCTGAAGAACCGCTGCCTGCGGTGCCTCCCTGAACCGCTTGACGGAGGCCATCGAGGGGCGGTGTGGTGGCGCGGACTGGGAGGGGGCGCTTGGCTCCTGCCCCCTCCCCAAGTCTGGCTCGGCCAGCTGAGTTGCACCCGCTCTTGCGGCACAGTGCCTCTCTCGGCCGGTTGAGTTGCGCCTGCTCTTGCGGCTACAGCGTCTCACCCGCCATCCGGCTGAATTGCACCCACTCTTGCGGCCTACGACATGGAGAGGCCGGGGCGTTGACTAGGCGGGGCCTCCGGCCGCAACCACAGCGCCAACGATCGCTGCTGACGGAGGGGAGCCTTGCCGGTGAGAGCCACTGATCTGAAGAACCGCTGCCTGCGGTGCCTCCCTGAACCGCTTGACGGAGGCCCCCGAGGGGCGGTGTGGTGGCGCGGACTGGGAGGGGGTGCTTGGCTCCTGCCCCCTCCCCAAGTCTTGTTGCCCTGGTGTGGCCTGAGATCACCCCCGACATAGGCGGCCGGCTCCCGGGGTCCGGCGGAACTTTTTGCCTTTTGGTGACTCTTCATTCTGGACCTTGTCCCACAATCCGTTTGACCTGAAGTCACGTCCTGCGGTGCCCTCGCAATGCGGCCTGGTCCCTGAATGTGTGCAGGGGGACGGTATTGCTTGGATCAAGATGGCGGTTTCACACAAAGCTGACTCAAGTGTTGCTGCTGATGCTATGCATGGTAACGTAGTCTCAAGCAAAATGACGTGCACCACCACGTGAACACGAGAGCGAAAGACAGTGAGCGGCACGGGCCAATTAGGAAGAAGGTAGCATAGAGAATGAGTTTTAAATGAAGGGGTAACAACAGGAGGGTAACTTCACCGGATCGGAAACAAGACAGGATGGGTTTTAGCGTTCATTGCAGGTACGTGTAAGGAGTGAAAATGAAGCAGGGAGATGTAATGCGACTAATGGACAAATAGACTTGTGAATGAAGACATGAATACTTTGTTTAACATTAAAAACTTACTGAAAGAGATACTGAGATAATCATGTTAAAGAACACAGGGGCCTAAAACGTAGTTTCTGATAGTAAAGGGTGAACAGAAAATGTTATATCAACGGGGAGGGGAATAAGAGCCCACAGTCTCTATGCACAATAGCACCGGATACGAGGGATAAAATGTGGCTGGATAGGCACTGTTTACAAAAATGAGTTTGCTAGCGTTGAGGCGACAGGTTACATAAGAAAATTCGCACAGTGATCATGATGTACAAGCATTTAATTATTTAAGATTAGATGATGTGTAAGATTAATTTTGAATTGATGTAAGTGAATACACGATGTTTACCTTTTGCTATTATTGTTGTTTATAGTGTTCCCTGACGAAGGGCAATGAGGTGCCCGAAATGCATTGGATTTTTTAAATAAATATTGCTTTGGACGAACCACTGCGTTGATCGTGTTTGATAATGAGGTCCGGAGGGCACGGTTCAAGCATTAGAAATCTGGAAAATGGCAGAACATAACCTGAATGTGAAGCGAAACGACAGAGTTACACAGAAAATGTGGCAAAACGTGGATTAATATGGTTAAAACTATGGAATATTAGCAAATGGAAAAACGTGGATGGAATGTTGCCAAAAGGCGCAATGATGGCAGCTGCGACTGGTTTTGGGGTGACATGTGTTACCCCACCCTTCTTCGCTGATGCTATGCAGACAAAAACTGGTTTTCAGTTTGTACATTCTTCAGGATTTTTCCATCCAAGGCTGGTTGAGAGTTTGTAGAACGATGGCTTCAGATTTTCAACATACTACTCTTCAACATTCTTCATAAATGTAACAATGTGAGACTCACTAGGAGAACGGCCGTTTATCTTTCCTTTCAAAATGCTGCCAACAATATTTTCTGAATGGAAGACACCATCTTGTAGCATAAAGGGCTGCGTCAAGGGTGGTATTGCCCAGAATGTCTTGTTTTCTAGTGCTCGTAATGACGAAGCCAGAACTGCCGAAAGGGATTCTGGTCCTGCCGCTACTTATTGGAGACATTGAACCATACTCTGGACCTGCCTGGCCTCGACCAAAATGGCGCCAGTATGGGAGCGACTTGCAACTCCTTATGACGTTCTAGTTACTTAGCCTTGACGTTATGGGGGATGTATGCGGTCTTTGTGCACATGGCGGGCGGGGAAGGGTACTGACTGGGAATACGGACAACCCTATTGATGTCGATTTTTCATTATTGATTATTGATTATTGTATTAATAAAGCTTCGAAGTAATGTTACCCATGATACTCGCCCATGGTGTGCGTATGGACGATTTTATTGTAACTGATCCTGTTATACTTTCAATTATAAAATCAACCTTCACTGATCCTGCAACCGTTTGTCACGTTTAGTTTTTTCAATTAAATGGCTCGCTTGTTACATACTCCTATACCCCTGGCTTTTGAAAGACACCATCTTGTAGAATAAAAGGCTGCGTCATGGGTGGTATTGCCCAGAATGTCTTGTTTTCTAGTGCTCGTAATGACGAAGCCAGAACTGCCGAAAGGGATTCTGGTCCTGCTGCTACTTATTGGAGACATTGAACTATACTCTGGACCTGCCTGGCCTCGACCAAAATGGCGCCAGTATGGGAGCGAATTGCAACTCCTTATGACGTTCTAGTTACTTAGCCTTGACGTTATGGGGGATGTATGCGGTCTTTGTGCACATGGCGGGCAGGGAAGGGTACTGACTGGGAATACGGACAACCCTATTGATGTCGATTTTTTATTATTGATTATTGTATTAATAAAGCTTCGAAGTAATGTTACCCATGATACTCGCCCATGGTGTGCGTATGGACGATTTTATTGTAACTGATCCTGTTATACTTTCAATTAAAAAATCAACCTTCACTGATCCTGCAACCGTTTGTCACGTTTAGTTTTTTCAATTAAATGGCTCGCTTGTTACATACTCCTATACCCCTGGCTTTTGAAAGACACCATCTTGTAGAATAAAGGGCTGCGTCAAGGGTGGTATTGCCCAGAATGTCTTGTTTTCTAGTGCTCGTAATGACGAAGCCAGAACTGCCGAAAGGGATTCTGGTCCTGCCGCTACTTATTGGAGACATTGAACTATACTCTGGACCTGCCTGGCCTCGACCAAAATGGCGCCAGTATGGGAGCGACTTGCAACTCCTTATGACGTTCTAGTTACTTAGCCTTGACGTTATGGGGGATGTATGCGGTCTTTGTGCACATGGCGGGCGGGGATGGGTACTGACTAGGAATACGGACAACCCTATTGATGTCGATTTTTCATTATTGATTATTGTATTAATAAAGCTTCGAAATAATGTTACCCATGATACTCGCCCATGGTGTGCGTATGGACGATTTTATTGTAACTGATCCTGTTATACTTTCAATTATAAAATCAACCTTCACTGATCCTGCAACCGTTTGTCACGTTTAGTTTTTTCAATTAAATGGCTCGCTTGTTACATACTCCTATACCCCTGGCTTTTGACCCTTTCCTACGCGCGGTCTGTACTACCGCCCTCGGGCGATCTATGTAATGAACAGACTACCATTGCCGAAACACAAGGGAATGTATCTCAGAGAGATAAGTCAAGTACGTGGTAGATAAAAACATTTTTGTGTTTATGCACGCTGATGTGCTTTGAACGCTGCCCCCCCCCCCCCCCCCTCATCATTTAGATTACCACCGCCCATTGCACAAAAGTGTACCGGGCGCTCCCCACGCAAAAAAAACGATTTTTTTTTTTTTTTTTTTTTTTGCCCCGTTGGGCCCTTTTAAAGCCTCCACATCAAACCTAGGGGGTCAGAGAGGATCTACTATGCCCCCTTATGGTCATTTCCCCCTTTGTTTTGGCCTCCTCTTGTCTCTCGATCCTACCGAGAGACAAGATGGCGGCCGCTCCGGACTGTTTAGAATGTTGACAGACACCGGAGAGCCAATCAGCTTCGCTTCGCGAAGTTCCGTTACGCGTCAAGTACGCGAACCGGAGCGCTACCCGGAGCGCTGTTACAGATATATATATTTTTTGAACGTTAATTTATCAAAATCCACTGGAGCACATATATTGAGACCTAGCAAAGGCACATCAGGCTACCAGTCCCTACAATTTTGCCAAGTTTCGTGCAAATCCATTCAGCCGTTCGAGCTAAAAGTGAGGCCAACCGCCCTATGGAAATTAACATGGGAAAAACGCGCCCCCCCTTGACGAAACCCCCCCAAATTTCCAGGGGCTGCTCAGAAACAAAATGTTCAATTTTCCTGAAAATTTCAGCCAATTCCGTCCACAAACGCCAAAGTTATTAGACATAGAATTTTCAAAAATCCCATTGAGAAAAAATCCTAACTATATATACCTACTGGCGACCGCCAGTAGGTAATATATATATATATATATATATATATTGAAGCTCCCTCGTTTGCACCCACTTCGCGCACTCAAGGACGGGTGCTTCCGCGGACGGTGCCTTCCGCATAAAATTACAGCTCTCACTTGTCTCGTTTTTCAAAGAAAAGAGGAAGCACTCCCAGGAGCGGGTTCAAAGCTTTATTATAAACCCACAGCGACCAGACGCGTTTCGGCATGTTGCCTTTATCGATGGTAGGTTGCGCGTCTGAGGCGGCCATTATTTATTTTCATTTTCCATTCCCACGTGGTGATTAACACAAAGAAAGGACATTTCAATGGAAAGTGTAAGCGCCATCTTAGCATGATCAATTCATACATTACTGCGAATTATTTCACATTGTCCTTATAACTGGCGAACACAAAATTGCATTTCATATAGCCTGATTCATACACGTGCCATGTGATATCACAAATTACGTTACACTTAATACCGCCCTGGATGGGCTTTCGGCCAGGCGCCCTTTCCATGATTCATGCCCTTCCATCTCCGAACTGTCATATGAGAAAACTAATAAAAGTGTGTACCTCGAAAGCATTACCAACTGTCATGTGTTACTCAAAAAGTGGTACGAAAAGGGCATGATTGTGACAGAAGAATATTTATTTCTGAGGATTTTGAATCCTATAGTACCGTGTTTTTATCACCTGCCTAAGGTGCACAAGAATGCACTAGAACCACCAGGGAGACCGATTGTCTCCTCACAGTCGAGTCTTTTAGAACACATTTCCATTTACATTGACCATTTTCTTTCAGAATTTGTAATGACATTGAGATCTTATGTAAAAGATACGAGAGATTTTGTCAAAACTGTTGATGCCATGCATTGGCGAGAGGGTGATTTAATGATAGTTATGGACATCTCAAGCCTATATACGTGCATCGCACACACAGATGGCATCGAGGCAGTAAAATACTTCTTGCAAAATAGATCGGTGAAATTCACCATGCATAATGAGATGATCTTAGAATTGCTGGAATTTAGCCTGAACAACAACATCTTTTTGTACCAAGGGCAGTACTATCGCCAGGTCTCTGGAACCGCGATGGGCACCTGCTTCGCCCCCAGCTACGCGAATTTATTCATCGGCTGGTGGGAGGAGCAGGTGGCCTGGGCGGAAACCAATCAAAATTGGACCCAAAACATTGTTACCTGGCATCGTTATATAGACGATCTGTTCGTGATTTGGAGGGGGTCCACTGAAACAGCAATACAATATGTAGACAGATTGAATGATAACAACGTACATTTACATTTTACTGCGGAAATGAGCACCTCCTCAGTACATTTTCTAGACCTGGAGGTGTGTGTAACTGATGGTGAGGTCCATACTAAGTTGTATCGTAAGCCTACTGCGGGCAATTCAATACTGCACGCTCAAAGTAGTCACCCGCCCAAATTAGTAAGGAGCATACCCTTTGGTGAACTCCTAAGATAAAGAGGAATAACACGAGAGAGGTAGACTACCAGAGGAATGCACAAGAATGCATCAGCAGATTTAGAGCAAGAGGATATGAGGATCAGGTCTTGCAGGACGCCTTGACCAGGGTCAATAAAATACCCCGAGAACAATTATTTGAGGAAAAGAGTAGGCGTTCTGAAAATGGGAAATTCAGAATGATCACAACCTTCTCAGATGATGCAGGGAGATTGAAACAAATCTTCAAGAAAAACTGGAACCTATTAAAATTGGATCCAGTGATAGGTTTGGACATTCCTCCACAACCCTTACTGACTTTCAGGAAGGCACGATCATTGAAAGATACGCTTACGAGCAGTTATCAAGGGAAAAAGTCTTCGGATCAACTATCCAAGAACCTACAGGGTTTCTTTCCCTGCGGCAAATGCAAGGCATGCTCCAATAGTAAGAAAGTATCCTCATACCAAGTTCCAGGCATGGCAAATCCTAAAAAGATCAAGAAATTCCTAACATGTAGTACACCCTACACGGTATACTGTTTGGTATGTCCTTGTGAACTACAGTATATCGGAAGTACCATCAATGAGACCAAAAAAAGAATTCTTGAACATTGTAGGGCCATAAAGAATTGCGACATGACCTATCCAGTAGCCCGTCACTTTCAGTTGAAGCATCAAAGTGATAGGGAAAAGTTAAGGTTTTACATACTGGATCATGTTCCAATACATCCAAGGGGGGGGGATAGGTTAATGACGTTGCGAAGACTTGAATCTCGCTACATCATTGATCTACAAACTAAACACCCGGATGGTCTCAATACCCATGAAGAATTAGCGGTACATTTGGGAAAGCGTTAAAAACAATGGGATCCTCTGGAAAATATTGATCAATGTCTTTAGATGTTAACTGTAACTGAACTGTTTTAGGAAATATGTTCGTATGATTATATGTTTTGTATATATATGTGTATGCGGGCACATCATTGGTTGAAATATAAATGAATCCCATATGGACAGAGCCCATACAGGGCTAGATGGAAGGGCATGAATCATGGAAAGGGCGCCTGGCCGAAAGCCCATCCAGGGCGGTATTAAGTGTAACGTAATTTGTGATATCACACGGCACGTGTATGAATCAGGCTATATGAAATGCAATTTTGTGTTCACCAGTTATAAGGACAATGTGAAATAATTTGCAGTAATGTATGAATTGATCATGCTAAGATGGCGCTTACACTTTCCATTGAAATGTCCTTTCTTTGTGTTAATCACCACGTGGGAATGGAAAATGAAAATAAATAATGGCGGCCTCAGACGCGCAACCTACCATCGATAAAGGCAACACGCCGAAACGCGTCTGGTCGCTGTGGGTTTATAATAAAGCTTTGAACCCGCTCCTGGGAGTGCTTCCTCTTTTCTTTGAAAAACGAGACAAGTGAGAGCTGTAAATATATATATATATATGTATATATATATATATATATATATATATATATATATATATATATATATATACAAATTACTCCTGATTACCAATCAAAAAAGGGAAAGGAAACGTCACTCCAGCTGGTGTTTCACTCCATTTTAATCCATTTTAAACAATATGGCAAAGAAAAGAGTCAGACGTGTTTCGGCTGCTAAGCCTTTGTCACGATGCTAACCTCTTCCACGCACACCTTATTTGAACTTGGTCCACAATAGAAAACATGAACGTAGGACTTCACTTCAGTCCTTTCACATTGCTGTCTTCTGATAATGTCAGACATATGTACATATACATACTTATACCCATGTTTGCTTAAAAAGTTTAAATTAAACGTTGTGTGTATCTAGCTATATATTTATATATGTATACACATACACACACATTCTTAACTAAACATTGTAGGCTAACAACACATATTTGCAGTAATAAGTATTTAGATACATTAAATTATTAAATAACACTAATAACATTGAACAGCTGAGGTGCTGGGACCCAGGCTGGGGGGAGGGGATTTACAAACACACAGCTTCATCTGCCACCTCTCTATAGACACCTGTGAGCTTAGAACCTCGATTTCTTTAGCTTGGAAATCTTTCTTTGTAGTGGAAATTCATTGATGTCTTCCAAAGCCTACCACTTGTGGCCTTCCCAAGATCAGTATTCTGGTGCCATGGAAAATCTTTTGTTCATTTTGCATGTCCCCTTTCTTTTCGCATGCACAATGTCAGCACTCCTATTGCCTCCTCATCCAGATCCCAAGCATGTCCGCAGACCCTCCCCTCAGTTGATCTGGTAAAGTGAGAAATCTTACCTACAACTTGGTCACATATGTTTGTCTTGTAATGATGCACAACGCAAACCTCAGTGCCTTATCCCTCAATGGCAGTGCCATTTCGAAGTTAAGAAACTAATAATTAGTGTCATGGTTTATACCGTGCAGTGTGTATGGACTAGTCAAGGGAATTTGTCTGAAGGTTGCAGGGTTGGTGTCAATGTCTCAGAGAATTTTAGAATGCTGCAATCTAAGCTTTACCCATTCTGTATCTATAGGGGAGGTTTACACAACTACTGAAGCAGGTTTAGCAAGGATACATAGGCCTTCATGCAAGCACAGCATTGGACCCGTAAAATACTGATTTGGCAGTTAAAGACAATTGGGGTGAAGTAGCCCCAACCCACACTCCTGAGCCCTGTGCCAATGCACTTGCTGTGGTAATGAAAGCTATGCCTCTGTGTGCTTCAGAGGATCTGTGTCTGTGAAATTGCTTGCTCTGTTGGTGTTGGTGCTTCTGCGTGAGTTTGTGAAGCTTTATAAAACCATTTTGTTAAACAAAGGCATTGTCTTTGCCAGTGCTTGTTTGTGTCAGAGTTAAGATTTTTTTTCCTGTAATGGGTGATATGAGTGATTCTGAATGGAAACAGTCTGATTTGCCATTATTTTTGCAAACCTGGCGCGTGGCTGTAACGTTTTGTATGTTGGATGCTTCTGCAGGATTCTCACACTGTTTATCTTAATATGTTAAAACATTTTAATATGTATCCCATTCATGTTTTTTACTTCTTTAGGACAGATGAAGACAAATCACCATCAGTGGATTTTCTGTATGTCTTGAATGATGGGCAAAATATCCGGTTGAAACCGATGATGATTGTGAGCACCTGTGGGATTGACACCTTCAAATTTCCCTTTGACACCCAAACCTGCAGCTTGACATTCGGCTCCTTCATGCACCCAGGTACTTCACTTTTACACAGGTTTTTGAAGTTCGTAGCATTTAAAATAAGCACTGGCAAAGCAAGAAGGTCTGCATTTACACTGCATAAAACATTTGCGTGTTAAAAATGACTGGTGAGCAGTTCAAAGAAAGTAGGTCTAACTTTAAGAAAAATTGAGATTTCTGCTGCTTGAAAAGCAGTAGTGATACAAAAAAACTGTGATGGAAGAGAGCTGCTAGGGCAACACTGGTGTCTATTTACTTACCTGTATGGGATCATCACCATTGCCTTGAAGAGTGGGCTTGGTGCCTCTGTAATATCCTTTCATGATGCATTTGTATCTCCCAGGAGTGATCGAGACTGAGCCTGGTAAATTCCATCTTCTCCTCCTCAGACAGTGGGTGGATTGCAGGCTGGAGAGGGAGCAGGCTACTCAGTGCCGTAGCTAGACCTTTTGCCGCCCGCTGCCCCGTGACGGCTGCAAGTAAGAGCGTGGGTGGCGACGGTCCCTGCGTTAGCCGCCCGTGATGGCCGTAAGTAAAAGCGGGGAGAGCTGCCTACGCCACTGAGACTACTGTCACAATGCTCTGCTTTCCTTGAGTGAAGAAGCACAGACAAACTGTGCAGTGCTGTGTGCCTGCTAAATATAGAAGTCAGAATATCAATGGTACTAAATATAAAGGACAAAATATCCAGAGAAAAAAATCAGGAGGTGAGTAAGTCAAGCTATTTTGTACCTAACTCCACATATCTCCACCTACATATTACATATATCTTCAAAGTACACAGATGTGGAGTGTGCACTTACTTTTGGTGTTTTGTCCACTGATATCTGTCCTCAATATTGTTGCACCATGATATTGTTTATGTCGATATTCAATAGTACAATTATGCATTGTGTAGAGGCAATAAGCAGGATGCTAACACAATCCTCCTCTAAAAGCAAGGGTGTCTATAGGTGTGCATCCCATTTTTTGAAATGGTGGATTTGCATGTCTTTATTCAGAGTGACAGCTTCTAAACTGTTAATAAAATAAAAGTAAGTAAATCCTAAAAATAGTAAATCTACATCTTTGCTCAGAAATACATCAGTAGGTTTACAAGTATTTTTTGTGAATTGGAGCTAATCAGCAGGAACCCTTGACCAAGCTCGTCCACACACAGTACCTAAATACAACATCTTTCAATAAAGATTAGCCTAAGGGATGTATGAACCCATGACCAATGGCACATACTGATGATTCACAAATACCCACACTGCCTGATCAGGATATAGGAGCAGGAGAGCCAAGTATGAGGACACATGCACTGGAAGTGACAAGTGCAGCATGAGAAAATGAAGCAGGTCCTAGTCGAATTGTCACTACTAATGTCATTACACCCACTGTTGAAACAACTATGGAGAGAACTGGCACCAGCACCCCTAGCCAAAATCAAGTGCTCATTAATGAAGGAAGGGTAATGTCGGTGTGGGAAGATCAACACCAAGGCCAAAACTCTGACCTCCCTCAAGAACTAACTCTCATATACTGGAATATCGCAGGGTTAAATTAAAAAGCGGGGACCAAGGAAGTACAGGACTATCTCGGTAAAAGGGACATTATATGCTTTCAAGAAACCTGGTCAATGATATCAACACCCATAGTGGGCTTCCACGAACATCGGATAAACACAACCATAAAAACCATCTTCGGACGTCCCTCTGGCGGTCTTTCAATCTTTATAAGCCATGTGCATAAACTTAGACCCACAGAAATAAGAGTAAACTCCCCAGACCTGCAAGTAATGACAATTGCTGGGCTAAGGGAGGGCCACCGGCCGCTCAACTTGCTGCTCGGCATAACTGCTGCCAGCAATGAATCATTTACCCACATGCTGGAAGACATAATACTTAAATATGAACATTACCATGTAATCATTTCAGGAGATTTTAATTTGAGAAGTTTGGAAGATGCCCATGGCAAACAAAATAAAGGGCACAAGGCGGGCCCACTGCGCTCTCTTCTCAAAAATTTTAAACTCAACTCAACCCACCTCATGATGAAACTACGTTCACCCATGTGGTGCCCCAAACCATCATTTCGTAACATATCTACTATAGACTATATTCTAATCAACAAGAAAATGGTTGATAAGTTGAAAAAATTTCAGGTCCATGACAGTGGAGAAAGCGATCACATGCCTCTGTGTGCAGCATTCCACCTAGGAACGGAATCAGCAGACCTCCAGTAAATGATGGGAGAAACCACAGGGGAGGAACACTTAAGAGCCATTAAAAGAATAAAATGGACAACCAAACTACAAGGGAAAATGCAGGAGTGGGCAGTAATGTGGGAAGCTCGAGGACCGTGGGAGACCGAGCCAGTGGTGATTAGTCGGAAGCACTTACAGATGATCTGTGGTGGAAGTTGGGCAAAGAACAACATAAAAAAAATACATTCCCACAAGGCCTCTTGCAGAACCCACATATACAGAGGAGCTTGAGCCAATGTAAAGGTGCTTTAATGAAGGCACTTAGAAGGAGGGAAAAAAGAGGCTCATCGGAAGAGGGGGCCTCCATAAGTGTACTGAGAGCTGCCTACAGGAGGAAAGTAGGCAAGCAGAAGAGGAAAGACATGGAACAAAAATGGCTCACAGTATTTGCCTTGTTAAAGGAAAAGAACAATGCCAAATTATGGAGGCACATAAACCGCCTGAGCTCTCAGTCCAGAGGCAAGGTGAACAACATTGCAAGCAATGAATGGGAAGAGTATGTAAGGGGCTTATATACCAGAGAAACATCAACTGCAGAGCATGCCCCTCCTATGAACACCAGGGAAACAAGCACCCACATAGACACTCTCCCCAAGCACACAGACGAAGTAGGAATAATGACGTCTGGGGGCATTGGCTTCACAGAAACGGAAATAACAAGGGAGATAAGGAAAATGAGGAATGATGGGGCGCCAGGCCCAAATGGCATTCCAGCCCTGGCATTTAAATCAGTCCAACCACTCTTTGCCTCAATCCTTACCCCTCTATACAACTTTGCATATTTAACAACAATAATCCCACAAACATGGAAACGATCAACTCTTTTTCCTATTCATAAGAAAGGTGACCACTCCAACCCTGCCAACTACAGGCTAGTGGCTCTGCTAGACGTAGAAGCCAAAGCCTACGCCAAACTACTGAGGGAATTAGAGCACTGGGCTAATAACAACGAAATATTACCATTCTATCAGACCGGCTTCAGGACAAATAGCGCAATCACGGGCAACATCATGGCCCTGGCCTATCTCTCAAAACAAGTGGTGAAAGACAGGCATCTGCCACTGTTTTGCTGTTTTATAGACTACAGCACAGCTTTTGATAGAGTCGATAGAGGCAAACTCTGGGGAAAACTGTCAGCCTGGGGAGTTCCATCGAAGCTACTGAAAGCCATCATATCCCTTTACGATAAGGTCAAGATAAGCACCACAGCGTTATCAGCAAGAGTCGAAACTAACAACAGTCTGAAGCAGGGCTGTGTCTTGGCCCCCTTATTATTCAATCTCTATATAGCCGATTTGGGAGAGCTTTGAAAGAGGCAAGTCTAGTTCCACCTAAACTGGGCACGGCGAGACTGGCAAGCCTTCAGTACGCAGACGATACTGTAGTGATGGATCACACAAGGGTGGGCCTCCAAAGAGCACTAAAAGAGCTGGGGAAGTACAATAAGGAAAATCACCTAACTGTCCATCAGAGTAAAACAAATATAATGATATTCGGCAGATATCCCCACAAAAAACAAGCACGCTGGAACTTGGGAGATCTCCAAATTGGTACCACCACAGCATATAACTATCTTGGGGTTTGGCTACATGAGAAAGCAACATCGGAAACCCATACAAAACACCTAAATGCCAAAACCAAGAGTGTAATCCTATCAATGAGATGCCTAAGTCAACGCTTGACTAGCCCCAGAGTGGTGAACAACCTTTACAACAAAACTTTTACAACGCACTACCATTACAATGCGGTCATTACAACGCAAACCATTACAACGCATCGCGCTGGGGGGGCGCTCTAGGATAGGGAATATGTTTAATTTACTATCCAACACCTTCCCCAGTGTCCACGGGGACTGGTGTTGGAATAGTAAATTAAACTTTTCACTATCCAGCACCCCAAAGCGCTATGCGTTGTAATGGATTGCGATGTAAAAACCGCGCTGCAAAGGCAGGCGTTGTAATAGCCTGCGTTGTAACGTCATACATCCCCCCATAGTGGATCCCATGTTGAAGGTCCTCAGGGCAAAACTAATTGCGGCCATCTACTACGGTCATTTGGTATTTCCAGGAGACTTAGACAAACTCATGTCAGCAGCGCAGATCAAAGCCCACAAAATCGTGCTGCAAGCACCCAGGTACGCAAGGAAGACCAGGCTATGGCTGGAATTAGGGCTCGACAGACCTGAACTGGCCCTCCAGGGGGACCTAATTAAGTATTATATCAGAGTCCTTAAAGCACCTTACAATTCTCTCAAACACCACCTGGCAACAATTTTCATACAAGAGGACTCCCCCTGGCACATCAAGCTGGGCAAAGCAATAGAGACCCTCAACATTGAACCCCAAAGCTTGTCCCTAACAGACATCCCGCATAAGACCTGGTCAAACATCATGAGAGGGCAGGTCCGCTCCATTTCGTATGAATTGGATCTAACCGCACTTCGCCATAATACGAAGTGAGCGACAAAGGATGCTCCACCCCATCTTAAGAAACCTTGGCATTAGAACATGCAGGGAGGCATCAGATTGGTGCGTCTCGGAAATAAAAACCTACTTCCTCGCAAGAGCGGCAAAATTTACTCACCATTTTCGACTGGCCTTAGACATAAGTGCATAAATGTCTGACCACAAGCACCCAAAATACAGAGATTGATTAACGGGCAAACAAGGTGCTTCAGTAACACTAATGGGCAAAGAAGAGCTTGCCCGTCACTCTACGTACTCTGAGTGGAACATTGCCGAAATACAATTAGGTTCCCGGAGATAATGGCAAGTGGGACTTTGCAATACAAGATTGACTGTCGGAAACAGGGTTTTTAAAGCTCGCAGGTTGGCGTGGGAGGGGGGTGGCAGGGGTGGGCGGGCATAGGGGGGACGAGTTTCAATTTTAGCTTTTTTACTGTAAAGATTTTAAATAATTGAATGGTTAACAATAAATGTAAAGGTAAATGTAAATGTAAGATGCAACTATCCCTATTCTTGGTACAGTTACTACAGTTGCTACAGCACAGTTGAGTGAACGGGTGAGGAGGGAAATCAATATTTACCAACTAAAAACTGAATTTGGAGAAATTTTGCACAGTACAATCAGCAGAAAAAGATTAACTGCATATAATGAGGATGAAGTAATATATCTGAGTATGGAAGCAGCTTGATGAAGCATATGAAAAGCTTGAGGAGTTAGCTGAAGAATGTAACATTGATTTATACAAAAGAAAGGACTTGTGCAGAAATTACAAAATAAATACGAGTGAGGGGGAAGTGAAGGAAATGGGTCTATTGACTCTTCAAACACATATCAGAGATCTAATCACTAGTACAAAGGAATGATCAGATAAAACAAATACACGGATAGAAAGAAAGGGACGGCAAAGCATACAATCAAAAGGCAGAAACAGAAAAAGAAACAAATGTGAGTGAGAGTGAATTTGAATCAAGAACAGGAACAGATGTTGTAGGATTTCCTATGTGAAGGGTGCGTGGAAGAGCATATGTGCATGTGTCTTGGAATAGGTCTGATCTCTTTGCATTTACAACAAACTTTCCAAAGCTTAGCGAAGAACTGGCTAAATGGTATACAGCAGTAGTGAGATTACTGATTATGTAAAAGGTGCTTTGGATAAATTTAAAAACCTTGTTTAAAATCATTGTTCCCAAGAGTTTTTGGGAAGAAGGCAAATCGGCCATGGCATGGTCAACAGAGAAGCCTCCAAGAGTGAATCCTCATCATAATTCAGCTTATGTTGTGCTGCAGAAGTACAATGAAGTGATAATACATTTGAAGCAAAAGGTCCCAGAAAGACCGGTAAATTGGCAACAGATTAGGAAAGCTACTCAAGAGGTAGCCAGAGTGGCCTTTATGTAGATAGTGAGGTGACTGGCCACTCAGTATAATTTAATTGATACTGCTTCTAACCGCCCTTTGGTGTGACCCATGGAGTATCCCAACCTACCCATTTAGTAAAAAGAAGTCCAATTTGTGGGTATATCAAATAAACAAATAAAGTATGAGGTTTTATCCAATGTTCCTGTAAAAATTGTCCCACTTGAAAGTGATCATGAAGTGATAATATGTGATACAAGTCCTGTACACATGAATTATGTGTTTTACTGCACTCCAGATGGTGTGTCAATTCAAATGCAGGATGAGAATTCTAAGTTTAAAACATAATCACAAAAAAAAAGGTTTATTTATTTCCAGTTCTTACAAAAGAAGATTTACCTCCTAATTGAAGATAGACATTGAAAGAGGAAGTATGGGATTTTAAAGGCAAAGTCATTGGATTGATTAAAAGCGCAGAGCCAGCAAGAAATACAGTGAAACTAAATGCAATTTACTCACAAACTCCTCAATACAAGCTTACTCAGGAAGCAGAGGAAGGCATTAAGCCACTAACTAGAAAAACAAATTGAGCAGGGCATTATGAGAGAATTACAAGGAGGTCCCTGCAACTCCCTGATCATTGACTTAAAAAAACAAGTGCCAAACAGAAGGTGGTCCGAGACCTGTGCAAAATTAATAATATTATGTTCCTTTGCTGTCCTGGGGAACCAAATCCTGCTTTGATTTTGTTTCAGTTTCCAGCTGACACAAAATGGTACACAGTCATTGAATTGTGCCAATCTTTGATTTCCATTGCTCTTAATGAGGAGAGTCAATTATTATTATTATTATTATTATTATATTATTATTATAGGGGGTTTATAGAGCGCATGGCTGCCCTAAGGCTTCCCAGCGCTGTACGATTGATTACTGATAAGATGCTGGTCACTTAGAGATGTTGCTTAAACAGCCAGGTTTTGATTTGCTTTCGAAATTGCAGTTCTTAATCTAATTTCCTACACTCTACTGGAATAGAATTCCAGAGTTTGGGGGCTAGACGTGAGAAAGCTCTTCCGCCCCCATCTTTCTCTCTTGGCCTTTGTTTGTGTTAGGGGGTCAGCTGTACTAGATCGTAACCGCCTGTGTGGAGTGTATGGGGAGATAAGCTTCCTGATTTTTTCTGGCCCTTTATTATGGCGCGCTCTGTGTGTAATGATCAGAGCTTTAAAGGTTATTCTTGCATCTATCGGAAGCCATCGAAGGTTCACTAAATGTTTTTTTATCGATTCCTGTGTGGGGATATCACAGAGCAGCCTGGCAGCTGCATTCTGAACGATCTGCAGCTTGCGCATGACGTATTTAGGTGCTCCCAGGAACAGAGAGTTTCCATAGTCTAGTCAGGAGGTGACTAGAGAGTGGACCACTGTCTTCCTTAGATGAATTGGCATCCTGTCCAAAATTTTCCTTAGGCTTCTTAGTAGTCCGAAACAGGTTGCGGCTACCTTCTTGGTTTGGGTCCCCATAGACAGGTCGGATTCTAGCCAGAAACCTAGGCTTTTAGTTATGTCTGTAGGTATAGGTGCCTTACCTAAACAGGCTGGCCAGGCTAAAATGGGTGTGGGTGCCAGTTTATTTCCAAGATATAATATCTCGTTTTTTTCCCCATTCAGCTTTAGGCAGCTTCTTGTCATCCAATCTTTGACTTTTATCAGGCAGGAAGATATCTTCTCCCCGCCTCTGCAGTTTTTTGGGTCTAGTGATGTCACCAATTGTGTATCATTAGCGTATGAGGTCATTGATAAGTTGAATTCTTGTACAATTTCGACATCAATTTCTTTTGCATTCAGATTCTTTAATAAAATGCTAGTTTGGTGTCATATCCCACAAGGCTATACAGAAAGTCCTTCAATCTTTATCCAGCTTTTAAAGAAAGTTTCGGAAAATCAGCATCTACCCTGTACCTAAGTGCTGCTGCTGTATATAGATGGCTGATGTTTGCATCTAAAACAAAAGAAGATTGCAAGTTGGCTACAATTGTGCTCTTGAACCATCTTGCAGATAATGGCCATTGCTATCACCCATAAAATGCAATATTGTATGAAAGAAGTTGCCTACTTAGGACGCCATATTGATAAAGGGGAGGGGAAAGTATCTAAAGTAAAGGTTTCTTTAATCCTGAAAATTATTCCAACAACTACACAGAGGGAAGTGAGGATGTTTTTGAGAATGGTTGGCTACTGTAGACAGTGGCTTTCAAACATTTTCCTGATTATAAAGCCTTTACTAAAGGCTTACTCACACTGAGGTAAGCACTCTGGTGCCATTTGACAGCCAATTCATGAGTGTCTAGCTACAGCTCAGAGATAAACTCTATAGTGCACCTGCTGTTGGAATGCCAGATTATGACAAAGATTTCTACTTGTTTGTCATGAAAGAGACAGGTGCCCATTGTCAGTACTTCCTTAAACCCATGGAGAAGTGAAGAGGCCTGTGGCCGACATCTCTGCCACATTGGGTCATATAGCTGCAGTACTTCCTGAGTGTTTAAAATAGGTGGCAACAGTTAGTTTGGCAACTAAGCAGAGTGAAGTGATTGAGATGGCTTGCACATGTATTATGTTATTCCAACATTCAGTTGAGATTTTGCTGACTCATACTCATACTCAGCATCTGGCAAACAGCTGACTAACTGCATATGAGAAAACAATCTCTGTGGCTGACAGCATTTCAAACAGAAGATGTAATACTCTGAATCCTGCAACTCTTTTGCCAATGTCAAACATAATTGATGATGAAGAAGATTGTAATCTCAATTGCATTGATGTAACCGAGTTGGGCACCAAACCAAGACCAGACATACAGGATGTATCACTTGAACTAGCTGATCTTATTTTATTTGTAGATGGTTCTTGTCTGAGAGACCATAATGGAACATTGAGAGTGGTGTATGCAGCCTGCACCATATCAAATATTGTGGAGACATCATACTTGTGTAATATAATTTCAGCACATGTAGCAGAGCTGATTGTTTTAACAAGAGAAACTGCTTAACTAATGAGTTGAGTGGGATCATTTATACTAAAACCAGTATGGTGTTGGAATGGTCCATGATTTCAGACAATTGTAGTCACAAAGGGGTTTTATGACTTCTTCAGGTACCCCAATGAGTAATGCTACACACATTTTGAACCTGTTGGAAGCATTGCGGCTACCTAAAGAAATGTCAGTAGTTAAGTGTACTGCTCACAAAAGTGGAGATGACAGGGTCCCTTAAGAAAATGAGTATGTAGATGATGTTGCAAAGTACTGTGCTCTTGAATCTGCGTCAGAGTAAAGCAGTTACATTCCTAAAATAACCCCTGCTCATCCCCTAGGTAGCTTGGCACGAGCAATCAGGCTTATCTCAGAGGCATTGTATTTGCACATAATCAACAGTAATACAGTGAAAACACTGCAAAAAGATACCACACCAGTTTAGAAAAATATTCAAGATTTTATATATCTGAAACAAGACCAAAACAATAAAAAACCATCATACATTCCTACAAAATATGCACTTTGCAAGGATACTTATGCAGTTCCTTTAAGTCAGTAGCTCCGTCCAGGGCTACAGTGGTGCTGAAACCAACATAATCCAACAGTTCTGTCTGACCATGTCCGTCGGGGGTGTCGGCAGACTCATGAACATTACCTTTTGTGTTGTGGCCGACACGTTGGTGTGTGCTGGTCATGGCAACCATTGCAGTTGGGATGTGAAGCGTAGCGGTGCAGGGTGCCGTGTCTTCAAAGTCACGGTGCAGGTAGCAGCTTGGTGACGTGCTCCAGCTGCATTGGTGAGACCAGAGCTGCTGTGCGGAGTCAAGGCAGTTCCCTTTGCAGTGCTGACATATCACGGTGCAGACGACAGAGCCAGTTGCGGGGAGATGGCATCGGACGGTCCGGACTACAGTGTGAGAAGAGGCAGTGCATCGTGTGACCTAAGAGCGCTGCCCCAAGCCACAATGTGGTCACAGAAGTCACGGTCAGCATGAATCGACAGCGTCGGTGAGACCAGGGTGGAGAAGTGAAGTGAGGTGGTGCCTTAAGGACATGGAGCCAGCAGCAGACTTGCTGACGGAGTCGGCTGGTTCTCCCCATCTGTGGCAACTGAAACCGCAGTTCCAGAGATGGAACCCAGAGTCGGTAAAGTCTTTGCTGTTCCTGAGACTTCATGAACAAGAGGCAAGCTAAATTTCAAGCCCTTGGAGACATTCAGCACAAGTGTAGAAAGTTCAGTCCAGTCCTTTCACTGCCCAAGGCAGAAGCAGCAACTGCAGGCCAAACCAGCAAAGCAATAACACAGCAAATGGGCAGTACTCCTCCTGGCAGTTCTTCCAGCTCTTCTTCTTGGCAGGTTCCTTGATTCCAGTGAGTTAAAAAGTTGCGGGGTTTGGACCCCAATATTTATACTCAGTTTCTCTTTGCTCTCTCAGACAAAAAGGCTCTGTGCCTACTCCAAACTACTTCGGACCTCTCTGGCCCAGCTTCCCGGCAGGAGGTGGAGACAGCATTGTTGAAAGCAGACCAGTCCCATTCAGGTAAAAGGAAATCTCCTCCCACTACTCTAAATGCAGGCCAGGCCTAATCAGCCCAGCCCTGATTCTTCCAGGAAAGGCAAGAACCCCCCCCCCAGTGGCTGTATGAAGAGAATGCACAGCCCAAGCCTGTGTCTCTCCAAAGCCACAATGTCAATAAAGAAGGAGTGCACAGTTCCACTGGATCAAACGAGAATTAAGGAAAAGACAGTTATAAAAAGAAAGTGAGTGAAGGCACACAGAAGGGGCATCCTCCTTTTGGAACTAGAGACCTCACACGCCCAGCAAGCTAGGTGTCATGCTTCATCATATGGGCTCGCCCCTCGACGGGTCGGCGATGCAATACCCAATGGGCACCCATAAAGGGGCTCTTTGGTGGGGATCTTTTGTTCCTGCCGTATGGTGCTGTGGGTGTGAGGGCCCTAGGGAATGATCGAGGGAGGTGTGTGTGTGTGTAGATGTGTAAAGGTGGTTAAAAGAGGTTGGGTAGTCCACAGAGAAATTTTAATAAAGTGGTAACCCGCCTCAGTAAAAACAAGGTGAGTGGTTGCTTTACCAGGCTTGAGGGCCCGTCGAAGCAAAAACCTACTCTAGCAAAGAATGGTCGACATGTTTCATGCTATCATGTTCAGAGTGATACTCAGCATTTCCTCAGGACCAAGTGAAACTATCTACACTACTTGTGGAAACCCGTATATCATAGAGCGTGTGTTCCCACGGTAACGCCCGGCCTTAGGACACCTGGTTGTCGATGTCCATCAAGGGAGCTGCGCCACTTTATTAAAATTTCTCTGTGGACTACCCAACCTCTTTTAACCACCTTTACACATCTACACACACACACCTCCCTACCAGGACATGTCACACAAACCAGTACATGTCCTACCTTTAACATACACAGCACCCTGCCCACAGGGGTACCTTGGGCCTTATGGGTGACTTACTTGTACGAAAATGGAAGATTAGGGCCTGGCAAGTGGGCGCACTTGCCAGGTCGACATGGCAGTTATAAACTGCGGGCAGATACTGAGTGGCAGGTCTAAGAACCATTTTCAGGGCTGCTTATGTGGGTTGCACAACCAGGGCTTGCAGCATTTGATTTAGAGGCCCTGTAAACCTCAGTGCACTTTACTAGGGACTTAGTAGTAAATCAAATATGCCAATCATTTAAACACCAATTCATAACACAATTCACAACAAAAGCACTTGAACTTTAACACTGAACAGCAGTGAAAAAGTGCGCAGCGACATGAAACCAGCAAGAAGAGTCAAAACTGGAAGGTCAGAAAGCAAAATGACAGGGGAGCCACGCCAAAAGAGGGCTGGTCCAACAGCTACTTTTAATTCAAAGGAACAATGCAAATGGAACATGAAAATGTGAATTGTTTCTTGCCAACTGTAGCACAGATTGTGAATGAGCTGGATGAGCTTAAAGAGCACCAAAATGAGGCATCAGATGAAGAGAAAAGGAAATGGGAAACAGCAGGTTGTACAAAGGATCAAAATTAAGTTTGGGTGTCGGTTGAAAAACAGTATGTCCATCCCAATTTAATAGCATCACCAATGTCCAGGTTAATAATGGCCCTGCACATATTGGTCATAATGCCATGGTCAGACATTTTAATAAATACTGGTTTAATCCACACTTTAAAACAGTAGCTGAAAGTCTGTATCAACATTATGTCACCTGCCAACAAACCAATGAAGGGAAGAAAAAAATAGTGACAGTGAGTCACATAGGTAAGTCTGAGGGCCCCTTCACCAGATTCCAGATAGACTTTGTACAGATGCCTGTTCACAATAATTTGAGATACATTTTAGTGGTTGTGTGCCTTTTCTCATCATGGGTTGAGGACACTCAAAAGGTTGATGCAACAGTACAGTAGCCAAACTATTATTGAGGGAGTTAATCCCTAGATTTGGTATGCCGACATCCTGAGATTCTGGTAAAGGAAGTCATTTTAAGAGTGAAATAATGAAATTACTGTGAAGCCTAAGCTAGCAAATGTCCGTGCCTCAACATCAGTCAAATGGCTAGGCACACTTCCATGTGTGCTGATGAGTCTCAGGAATACTCCAAATAAAAGGACAGGACTCTTTCTTTATGAGGTGACAATGGGGAGAGCAATGAGAACTCCTTGTGTCCCTTTAGCTGCACTTGTGACTATAAGTGACAATGTTGTATTTGACTAATGCATAGGTCTGGCGATTTGCACAACTTATCTCTCATCAGGCGAATTTGGTAACACCCTGATCAAAAGAAGAATTATGCTATAGGCTCCAGTTTTATGATGTGGTGATATTGAAGAGGCTCATTCAAATGCTACCTGGAGCCAAAGTGGAAAGTTCCACACCAAGTGATCCTTGTGGCAAATACCACTGTGGAATAAGTAGACATGTCACAATGGATCCACACATTTGACACAGAGTGAGTGAAGAGTGCAGATGAACAAATGGTGACAACAACCACTGGCTCGCAGTGTCAAACACAAGCTTGTTGCATGGATCCAGAGGGGGCTGGTGAAGATGAAAATCAAGATCAAAATCATGTTCTAGTTCAAGAACAATAAGTACAAATAGAAAACCAAGAAACATGAACTAAAAATTAAGGAGAGAAACTGAGACTTCATGCTTCGAAACCCCCCAAATCTGTTTGTAGTGAAAGAGAGACTCAAGCTGTTCTAGACAGATATATTAGCCAAGTGGTAAGTGAAGATAAGGATGCTGCCAGTAGTCAGAAGCGGATCTGAGGTTGTAAAAGTGCATCAAGGAGATAAATGGCCTGAACCTGTGAGAGGGAGAAAACAAGTGCTTAAGAAAGTCAAATGACCAGAATCCACCCGAGAGGAACCAGACAAGGTAAAACAATACTTTAATGACAGTGAAAGTGAACAGCCACCATTCAAAAGAACAGCACAAATAAGGGTATCAAATAGAAAATGTGCAGCTGCTGAGTGGACCTCCTTATATAAAAGAAAGCCAGAGGAGGATCTGAAAGTCATCAAATTAACAAATTGTCAATTGACTGTTGATGAACCTCCATGAATTTTGAAAAGTTATTAATAAAACTGAAGAAGATCACTATTGAATAACTTCCTGAACTGAATTATTGAGACTGGATTCTTTGAGTTATTGAAGATTTATTTTCGGTTGCCTATTATTCATAGTTCGAGTCTGCTTTGTTTTGCACTTTAGGTATCCAGATGAACATAATGGGGTTCCTTTCTTGGACTTACATTGAATATATGAACTGAGTCTATAAGCAGAACATTCAAAGTAGATAAGGTTTTGATATTTGATTTTGCACTTTAAAAAGTAGTAATAAAATGTTGTTTTGTTTTAGAATTTGTTTAGATTTAGTAAGGCAATTAGCAGGCAGATATGTTATTCAATTCAAGCTATAGTTTTACTAATTTTGTTGCTATTAATTTTAGTTGGGCTATTTGTGAAGCTTGATCTTGTCCATTGGATGAATTAAAAATATTGAATTAATCACGCCACACAATAGCATAGTAGTTCTACAAATATCACATTAAAATAAGTCTAGAGAGAATTTTCTGAAAATGTTTATTCTAATTTGTTAGCTAAATCACACATATCATGAAAGTTAATTAACTTTAATGTGTGTACATTTCTCACAGTTACTGGTTCAGAGGGGGTTACCTCTCAGAGTTTCCTTTAACTTATTCATTATCATACATATTTTAGCTTTCTTGGTAGTAAATAGTTCGTTTAACCTTATCTTACTGACTACAATGCTTCCTGTGAGTGAACTTCCTGAAAAATGAAGATTTAGAGTATGTTTCTAATCATTTTAGATTGATAATACAAACTAATGAGGGACATAACATGTTTAACAAGTTTGTGTCTAAAATGAGTGATGTGGAATGTGAATTTACTAGAGAATATAATGAAAGAAAAGTGTAAATCAGTAGAAATTGGGAAAAGACAAGAGAGACTGAATATCAAGCATTGGCTGCAGAGAGATATACATCCTATGCTGAAAAGTGAGTAAGACAAGAATGGAGTGATGTGTATGGTGCATGAAAGTGATGAGTCAATAGAAATGGTAGGAAAGAGTGAGTGTGATCAGAGTGATCTGATTGAGGATGTGTTTTTAGTGAAAAACAAATATTTAGAGGAATTTATTATGTCTGTGGCAAAACTGTTGTTTGAATCTCAAACGTAATTGGGTGGGAAGCTGCTATCTTGCGTTAGTATTTAATTCCTGTTTATCAAATTAACAAGTGATAGGATGATATGTGTCTTAGAAGAGTGAAACTTGGTTTTGGACAAATACTGATGGCTATGCTGGATGCTTTGATACCTCCTCTTGGTATGGCTTTGAATGATGTGAAAATAAGAAAGCTGCCTACCTTTGTGTGGCGTTTAGCTGCTAACTTCGCCTTACTTTGGATAATCTGCTTACAATTGAGGACGGTATTTCTCATGTGTTGAGGGTTCAGCAGTGCTGCACAGACATACCAGATGGGACGTGACACCTCTGTGGTATTTATTGACCCTCCCAAAGGAACAGAGACACAGTACATTTCAGATGTAGGGCTACTAATGCCAATTAACACCTTGCTGCATTATACACTTTGTTATAGAGAATCATGACCTCCTTTCCCTTGTTTTATGTTCGACATCCAGTGTCCCTAACAGCAGAAAGGCCTGTAGAAGACCTTCATCAAAGTGCTAGGCTTACCCAGTAGATCGAAACGCATCGCCGTAGCTCAGGGCCCAAGGTCACATTTACCTACAAGAGGTTAACAACAACCACAGAACAGACTTAGAGGACTTAGACCTCATAGAACAATAAACCTTTGATGTAGCTTGTGCCCCGACCCTATAGGGCCCCTTGGTACCAACAGGACAATACACCTGGAGGAAAATAATATATTCCCCCAGTGATATCAAACCATTGTGTTGCAATACAATCTACCGCATATGGGACACTTTACTTAAATGTCTTTTTTTAAAGAACACTGTATATGTTGGACACTTATGTATCTTTTTTTATCACAAATGCAAAAAAAGTATCTATATCTGTAAAGATAAGTTGTGTCATCTAAGTTTGTATTTGTGGTTTGAAGTTATCATTTATGTGTTTTTTGTCATGCATTGGTTTATGAATACATTTTGGGGATTGAAAAGTCCACAAGAACAAGTATTTCTGTGTACTATATTTCTCTTTTGCTTTTATTTGTGTACTAAATGTCTGCTAGTATGTCTTGATTCATATGTTATATTAGTACTTGAGGTATATCAGTGGGGTATGTACAAAGAAAAATGTAAATACGATTTCCAACAAATGTTGGATTTGAGAGGCACAAAATAATTCTGCAGTTTATGTAAACAGTTGATACATCCATGGTGTAGGGGGTTATTTTGTGCATACATGCAGGGCCACTAGTAGCATTTAATTTACATACCGTGTGCACATGTAGTGCACTTTATTAGGGACCTGTAAGTAAATTAAATTTGCCAATTGTGTATAGGTCAAACAAACCATGTTTAGGGAGAGATCACATTCACTTTAGCACTGGTTAGCCAGGAGTCCTAAAGCCAACAAAAACGAATTCAGCAAAAAGGGCAGGAGGAAGGCAAACAATTCAGGGGCGACCCTGCAGTAAGGGCCATTTCCAACATCCTATATTTATGATTAGCATATGAACAATAGTCTGGTGAGACAGCTAAAGTTGTATCAAAGGCCAGACCGAAAAACAGCATCTTTCTTTTTAACACTCCTTTTTGTGCACAATACATTGCATTGTACTTTTTTCCATAACACGTTACATTACACTTGCATTTAATTGCCATTAAAAATAATATGTGTTAATGATACACAACTCAGTGGTGCATATTTTATTAACCTTAGAAACATTGAAGACTTGACTTGGACACCATGAAATGTGAGCCTGTGCCCTTTAATTTTCCAACAAATTTCCACACTAGGGGCTGGATGTAGGTAAATTAGATTTACCGATTCATAAATGCCGAATTTTACCGATTCAGTATTCATGAATCGGTAAATCTAATGTAGGTAATTATTCAGTAAAAAATACCGAATCGGTAGGATTCGGTATTTACCGAATCGGTAATTACCGAATCGGTATTTGTCATTGATTCCTATGGGCCTTGAAGCCCATAGGAATCAATGGCAAATACTGATTCGGTAATTACCGAATCGGTAAAATTACTGAATTGCCAAGGGGGACAGGGTTTCACTTTGACACCCTGTTGCACCCCTGTTTCTGGCTTGTGTGCCATGTGACACACATACATGCCCTTAGGGCATGTATATGTGCCACATGGCACAGGTGTACATGCACAGATGTGCATGTACACTGGAATTCGTTATTTACCATGCAATAGTATTACATGGTAAATAACGAATTGGTAATGGCCTGTGGCACTGTTTGAAGTGCCACCTACATCTGTATTTACCGATTCGGTAAATGTACAGATTCGGTATTTTACAGAATCTGTAAATTTACCGAATCGGTAAATATACCGATTCCTTAAATATAAGGCCCCCTACCTGTCAAACACCAAATACCGGTCGGTAACGGCCGAAATCGGCCGTTACTGACCGGTATTTGCTGTCCTACATCTGGCCCTAGGACTTTTAACTCATCGAGCTATCTTAATGGCTATACCCGCTGGCAGCAGATTCCTTGGCTAGTGGTTTAAAGCACCCACTGCAGAGTTGTATGTTTATTCACTAGGGGCCAGATGTAGGTAATTCATATTTACCGACTCTTAAATACCGAATTTTACCGATTCGGTATTTAAGAGTCGGTAAATATGAAGGGGGGAGATGTAGGTATTACAGATTCTGTAAATACCGAATCTTTAAGATTCGGTATTTACCAAATCTGTAAATACCAAATTGGTATTGCCCATTGATTCCTATGGGCCTTGAATCCCATAGGAATCAATGGGCAATACCGATTCTGTAATTACAGAATCGGTAAATACCGAATTTGGCAAGGGTGCAGGGGGTGTCACTTTGACACCCTCTGGCACCCCAAAAATAGGCATGTGCGCCATGTGGCACACAGACATGCCCTAAGGGCATGTCTGTCTGTCACATGGCTAGGTGTGCATGCACACATGTGCATGCACACCTGAATTCGGTATTTTAACACCCAATTGGATTGTGTGTTAAAATACCGAATTTGTAGGGCCTTTGGGACTCAGAAGAGTCCCACCTACATCTGGGAATTACCGAATCGGTAAAAATACCGATTCGGTATTTTACAGAAGCGGTAAATTTACCGAATCGGTAAATTTACCGATTCTGTAAAATAATGCCCCTACCTACCAAATCTTAAATACCGCTCGGTAACGGCCGAAAATACCGATTTTCGGCCGTTACCGACCGACCTACATCTGGCCCTAGGTCTTCCCTTTAATTCCTGTTTAAGGAGTTCGTGTGATTAATATGCCTGCTGCAAAGCAATGTGTATATGCTAGTACGTCACAGAAAGTTGGGGCGTTCATGCATTTGTGCAGAGATGTAGGTGCCATTAACACTCCTGCCAGGATTATCATAACCCACTCTGAAAACCAAATGCAGCACATCTTCAGCAATTTCTGCTCTGTCTCTCCTTGCTCTATACACAGTTTGTTAACTTTTATCTTGAAAATAGTTTGCCTTTTTAGTCAATTTGAAAATGCAGAGTGTGCTCAAATCTCTTCCTTTAGTTCTTAGGGTATACCCTTGAACTGAAGGGTACACTGGGAGAGTCTGAGACATTCCTTGTGTCAGACGTCTCACATCTTCACCATGCCAGGGCACTTACCAAACCAAAACGAAACTGACAAAAGTTATTAATTGATTGTCAACAGGTCAGCTATTTTCAAAGAGGGCTCAGGATTCCTTTTTGTTCACTGTTTGTAGAGAAGAGCAAGTTCTGCAATTTGTTGGAGTCCCATTCCCTGACATATTGAAGCAGCTGTTGGGCACAGTACACCTGAGTAAAGCCTTGCATGGGTGCCAGTGGGAGGACAGCTGGCCCTTGGAGGTAGCAGGGAGGAGTTTGGGCCATGGCTTTACAATACGTTTCTATACCTCAAGATCACTTGGAGTCATCCAGTGTCATTGCCTCATGATAATGAGCTATCCGGCTTTATGCATGCAGGGAAATAAGACTTTTACAGCTTCATGTGTCGAGTTGGGCAGCCCTGGCTATAGGCCACTCTCTAAAAATCAATAAAATAAATTTTCATTCAAATCCGGTTCAGGAAAAAACATACCCATGACGGGCCTGCGGCTTTGGCCTCTCTGACATTGTGTGATTACCTTGATGACTAATCTGATGCTGCATACAGCAAAAACACAATTTAAGTCCTTCACCCTGAGTTGGTATTTAAAATGGCTCCTTGGAGAAAAGCTTTTTCTCGTGGTTGTACATCATTGAAGTAGGACATGAGATATCCAGATCTTTTCTTGGCCCAGTTTAGTTGCTGCTGAGACAGATAAAGTCTGTCTATGAAATAGAATTGGGGGGAAGCACTTGCAAAATTGAAACAAGCATTGGGCTACATCAGAATTGGAGCTGAGATCAGGATTCCCTTGTGGCATGAACTATTCACTCTCTATGGAATACACACAGATAAACAGTTCTCATAGAAAGCAAAATATTTGCAATATTTTAAATAACTCAAGCTACTGAAGCTTGGCTTTTGCAATGAGAGAAAGAGAGAAAAAGCACAGCAGCCAAAAGCATATTTCAAGTTAGCGTGAGTCATTTAAACTGAAGCTTACAATAACTATGGCTAACTTAACACGGAAATCTCACTAAATACATGTGCATATGATGTGCCGATTAATATATTTGTTATTCAGAATGGAGAATGGTGACGGAGAGTCACCATTTCCAGAGGAGTAACACTAAGTGTGGTTCTCTTCTAACATTCACTATCACTGGGGAGAGTAAGAAGAGAGAAGCCTCACTTACATTCCCAACATAATATCCAAAAACAAAGTGGAGCGAGCAATGCTACCAAATATCTTAAGGATGTCCCTCACACAAAGTATGAAAAAACGCCTTAGGTTTTCTTAAAAAACCCCTCACCCACCAACCTAGTTGGTGGCATGCTTCATCATTGGGGTCCTACTGAGACACCTAGAGCACCACAGATGTGCTTCAATGCCTGATTACAGTGGAGATGGGTAGTTTTGGGAGTTATTCTTTTTCTTCTGAAGAGACGAGGGGGTGAATGAAAATTGCTTTCTGGGTTAACATCCTCACGTGGTGTATTTTTAATAATGGTGCCCTTAGAGAGTGGTGGATTTGTGGCAAGGAATTAGTGACCTCACACATCCTATACAAAAGGTCGACATGTTTCAACCATATGATTAATGCCGCCCCAGGGGGTCAGTATGCCTTTCTTCAGAACCAAATATGCATGCGCGCTAAGCCAGCAACACCGTCAAATATGTCATTAGGCTGGCCACACACAACTCTACTTAAAAACTCATCCTCTGTCGGCTTCCAAGGCTTCAATGACTTCCTCATCTACCAGAAGCATAACCCCACCAAAAGTGATTTCTTAATGTTTGCCAACAACAAGCAGCTAGTAGTTCAAACTTGGCACAATAAAATGAACTCAGACTGTTTCAAACAACAACTTTTGACCAATGCCAAGTCACTTGGATTTACCCTTGGTGTCAAGCTCACCCTTAAGGAACATACCATCAAGAGAAATGTAAAACTAACGCTACCAGCTTTCTGATGGTGAAATTAACTCCAAGAAAACGACTTCAGAACTGCCAATGAAGGCCTTGTTCTCTTTCATCGGTATGATGGAAATATCCTATGCCACAGTCTCCATACCACACACTGGCTCCTCTCATGGGAATCCCCCATGCCTTAGCTTGCTTCATTGGAGGCATGCAGAAATTCAACCACATCACCCCCGCCCTGATGTAACTTGACTGTCTTCATTTATCGGCCTGCCGACCTCACATCCAGCAGCATCGCCAACAAAGCGATCACCACTGCCCCTCAGCCCCCCCCCCACAACTATCTGGCTGATAAGCTCATCATGATCTGCATTTCTTGCACACCTGCAGCTAGGCACCATCAGACTTAAGATTAAAAAATGCAAGAAAGAAAGAACTAGGCAACATGTCTTCTTTATCTAATTAAAAAACTCCAAGTAACCCAGAATTGTGCAGCCCGCCTACTCCTCCAGATCCCACGGAGGCAGTCAGTGCGTTCTGCACTGAATACACTTCACTGGCTCCCTGTTCAATCCAGAATACTTTTTAAGGCAATGTGCCTGGCCCATGGAGCTATCCGTAAAATCGTTCCCGCCGTTATCCACCCTATGGTGGTTCCCTACTTACCCTCCAGGAGTCTTCGCTCTAGCAACACCTTTCTTGCTACTACTAGGAAAGTACGCAGATCCAGATGGGGCGGTCGCTCCTTCTCATTGAATGCTTACAGCTTTTGGAACTCTCTTCCCCTTACTCTCCGTAGGGAACCCAATCTGCAAATCTTTCATAGACTGCTCAAAACTCACCTCTTTAGCGCTACATAACAATTCGCTGTTCATCTGCCTGTCTGCTCACAAGCGCTACGAGGCTTCAGGGTAGTTACGCGCTATATAAACTTTATTTCATTCATTCATTCATTCATTATCTGGGCACCCAGGATCAGGAATGGCAATTCAATACACATCAGGACTGTCATTATTCCTTATCAACTTGGGGAAGGGATGATGACACAACTCGGAAAAAGAACATTACATCAGGATGCAGTAAATATTCCACCCACCCATCATAAACCATCATCCCCTACCTGCAGTCACTTTCAAATCAAATCTCTGCCATCACTCTGCACAATATTCTGCTACATTTTTGTTAGATTTGCTCTTTACAAATACTACATAGTACAAAAATACATTCATACATTTATACATGCAAAGATCCTCATAGCTTGTAACTAATAAATATATTCTAAACAACTGATTATGCAAAGCACAACGTGTAGTTAAAAAAAAAAAAAGAGAAATCTTCTGGGCAGTGGGGGGCGCTAGCACTACTCAGCAACATCCGTCCCCTGCTTTGCGTCCTCTGCTCCTGTCCAGGAACATCATTGCGCATGAAATAGTAATTGACAAGCGGAGCCATTCACTTATTGGACAATTATAGAAAATTAAGAAATCCCCAGCCACTACCTGTTGGACAGAATTTTTACATGTAGAAGGAACATTATGTACAACTCTGGTCCAATGATGATACCCACATCTGGCTGTCGTTGTCCTTGGTATATTGGTGGTATTTCTTAGCATATTGTCTTAATGTCTACAGCATACAGCATGGGGAAGCCATCTTCAGCCACTGTCTAACTCCACTGTGAGTGATAGTGCAGTTCCTTCTGTATAAGGGACTACTACAGCAAAGTGTGGTTTGTAAGGCTACAGCGTACATTTATTTTTAAACAATGCTTATATTTTGAATTGGTAAAGGCCTGGAAGCAATTCAAAAATTAAGTTTTACACAAACATGATAAAACAAGCATTGGCAATTCTGAAATGCTGGAAATCATGCCATTCCTCTTGGTTTTGCCAATGCTTGTTTTAGAATAGTTATGGCCGTGACAGCATTGCCTCAATTATTGGCCTATTGGGAGCATCCATTATCAAGCAGCACTTAAATGCAAGTAAAGCTGTGGATAGTCGGTCGAAACAATTTTCTGATGGGGTGAAGAGTAGATTGTCCCATATTTCTTGTGGTAGCTAGCCGTGAATTCAGGCAATGTTAAATATTCTAATGAATGCCATGCATCCTTCCATACACACAGCCTTCATCCATCCATCCATTCATCCTCGCAGTGATTCATTATTAATCAACGTTTTACACTTCAATGGTTTTCAGTCGAACACTTAAATAAAAAGCTTATAACTTTAAAAAACGTAAAAGGGAAACTTATTCTTAAATTATTATCAGAAACACTGACACAATAAAGCTTATTCTCAATAAATGTAAAGGTGTTACATATGTAAAATATTATTTTGTGTGTATTACATTTATAATTTTTTCATTCCTTTTTCAGACATGGTGTTAGTTGTATTTTGAAACTTGAGATGTTTATCTCCTGGCTGAAGGTTTTTCACCCCAAGTGAAGAAAACTATCATGATATTTCTTTCTTTTTTTGTGATTTCAGTTGGTGAGATAGTGGTAAGGGCAGAAGAAAATTCAA
Organism: Lissotriton helveticus; assembly: GCF_964261635.1. Taxonomy (NCBI): domain Eukaryota; kingdom Metazoa; phylum Chordata; class Amphibia; order Caudata; family Salamandridae; genus Lissotriton; species Lissotriton helveticus. The sequence goes on along the minus strand of NC_136073.1, from coordinate 454,915,549 downwards.
GTGTCACAACCAAAGTGTCTAAGGAAGCCTTTGCCAGCAAAGGTGACTGGAGCCTGGTGCGTATAGATGTTGAAAGTCACAACTATAGTCATAGAGGCAGTGAATGGAGCCAAGTTGTGTATAAGGTAAGCCCATTTAACTAATGCATATCAAAAAATGCTAAACTACTGGACAAATTGGGTAATGCTTCTTTGATCAGAAAGCAGGACGAGCCACTGCAGCACAATGAAAGACTACATCAACACATTTATATAAGGAACAAAGTACCCCGTGCTGTACATTATAAGGATATTGCAAGTCAGCATAGAGTTCCCTAACCATGTAGAAGAACTAGGCAGAGTTCGTTTATAAGGTTATGGAACTCCGAGGTGATGTGCAAATATCCTTGTCATGGGCACCAGGGGTTACTTTATACCATATAATACATGGATCATCATCACCTTTCCCACAAATCACTTAAAACCTTGGTGTGTGGCTCTTTCATATGAAAGAGTGAGCATGTTTGCAAACATGAAGAATAAAAAAAAAACTCAAGTGCACAATTAAATACATCAAAAACCTGTTAGATATGTGTTGCAAACAGATATTAGAAACAGTACAATACAAGTCAGTTAAAAAATACAGTAGCTCGGACATGTAGAAACAAACAGAAAGATTCAAGCTTTTCTCTATCTTAGAAGTGGAAAAAATGAACATATTCTCTCTTCTTGACATTGTAATCTGTTAAAATAGAGCATGAGAAAGAAAAGCAATGTTTACTTTTTTGTTACTAAACAGCTGCTTCGATTATTCTCTGTGACCTGACCTGCCTTTGACCTTAGCTGCTGGCCCTGGCAGCAGACATTGTCATGTCAGAACTCAACTGAAATAGCCTTATAATAGTGGAGTTTGGACGCCTTTTTAATTGAAGACTAGGTTCAAAATTAGTGATTGGAGTTTATAAAGGAATTAAATAATCTGATTTATTATAACAGGCTTACAATCAAAATTCAAAAAGCACATATACAAGGTACTTTCATGAACACGAAGTAACTATTTAAAAAAATATCATGTAAGAGTGAGTTATATAGTTATTGTTGTCATCATCCTTTTGTTCATTGTTCAGATGTGGTCTAGTCTCCCTTTATTGGACCATATTGCACTAGTGTCCCATCATGACAGGTAGGTTTGTTAATTGGGTTATGCATGTTTTTTTCATTGTTGCTCTCTGCTCCTGTCCCCATCCTCCCTTTCTTCCTTTTTTCTCTATTCCGGCGTAATATTGCTTTATTTTACTTCTATATCACCAGGCTGGGTACTTTGGCTGATTAGTCTTTTATGACGTGCCTTGGTGCTCTTTCTTCAATTTATCTTCTCTCTTCAATTTCTCCCCTATGGCCCTGGACCTTTGGACTCTCTTCCATACGTTTTTGGTCTCTAATTTGTTGGGTCTTCTTCGGACTCATCAACCTTTCCCTTTTCTTCTTTCCTTCCTGTTTTCCCCTTCTTCTTCCTATTTTCTTGTTCTTTGGCATTGTTCTAGTTTTACTTCTCGTTTCCCTTTTTATGTGTTTCTATTGGTTTTTCTTCTGGTTTTCTTTTCTTATTTTCTCGTTTGCTTATTTATTTCTCTATTTTCATCATATATCTTATTTCTTTTCTTTCTTATGATCCATATTGGTATAGTGGTTTGTATGCATCTTTTTAATGCATTTCCTATGTTTTAATGAGGTTTATGTTATGTATCAAGTTTTACAACTTCTTACATGAGTAGTTTCAGAATTATCTTTCGGAATGTCAAAGGTCCTCGCCGCCCTGTTAAAAGACAGAGAGTTCTTACTCACCTTTTGAAATCCTCCTCTCATGTTGCTTTGCTGCAGGAGACTCATCTCCTTGAAAGAGACATTCATTTGCTTAAAAAAGGTTGGGTTGGTTCTGTTTACTGTTCTCAAGCAGTACCTCATACAAATTGTGTGATTATATTATTTCATAAAACTCTATCTAATAATGTTCTAAAACAAATTGCTGCTGATGGTAGACACCTCCACTTAATTGTTGTCTTTATACTTTTATTAATGTCTATGGACCTAATGGTGTGGATTCACAATTCTGGGATTTACTCTATGAAATTGTTATATCTAAAAAATGTTCATTTCATTTTAGGTGGTGAGTGTAATCAGTTGTTTTATCAGTTTTTGGATAGGAAATCAGCTATTAAATATATTCCTAATCTTATGCAAAAGGCTTTTTATAGAACAATTTTCGACAGAGGCCGCCCACCACTCCTCATCTAAAATAGATTATATTTTCCTCAACTAAGATCTCACACATCTAATTCATGCTGAATTAGATCTTTGATTATGTTCCAGTGATATTAGACTTAGAGGTGATTCATTCCTCCACAGGTTCCAGTAGATGGCGTTTCAATGATTGGTTGTTGCAAGATCACCAATTTGTCACACATTTTTAACAATTTATCACTGAATTCTTTCATAATAATACCACTCCTGACGTTGGGTTCCACCATGTTTGGGATTCTTTCAAAGCCCCTGCACGTAGTCACATTATTAATGATGTCTCTCAGAAGAAAATAATTGCTGCCAAGGATTCCTCTCATTTATTGCAACATAATAAAAAACTTGAACATTAATATTATTCTTCACCTAATAAAAAACGTACTAGACCAATTCATTTAGGCTAAGATTAATTTTTAAAAGAGCATTACAAGCGGTATTATGGATTATTTATTAAAATGAGCGCAACATAATATGGTGGTTCCAATAAGATGGGCAAACTGTTAACTACCTATAGGTTAAACAACAAAAATCCAAAATCAAAGTCATCCGTGATGACTCTGGTAAACAATTATTTAAAGATCAGGATATTAATACTTGTTTTGCTGAGTTCTATTCTAATGTCTATACTGGAGACAATCCTCCTACTCAAGATTCCCATGATTCATTTGTTAGTACTATTCCTAAACGTCGACTAATTTTTTCTCGTTTGAGGCGGTCATCTCTTTAGCCGAGATTTGCTCAGTCATCTCCATAAGGATACAGCTCCTTGACCTGATGGTTTTACAATCAAATTCTGTTCCAAAGTCTCTCATCTTCCGAATCCAAACCCTTTACCGTCATACAACATTGTTATGTTATGTTATTTGCTTTTATAAGGCGCACAGCTACCCAAGGGTTTCCCGGCGCCGCCTGAATGTACCCAGAAAGGAGTAAAAAGGACATTTTGATTAAATAGCCAGGTTTTTAAAGTTCTGCGAAAATAAGCAAGGCTGGTTTCAATCCTCATTAATAGCAGAAGAGAATTCCACAAGGTGGGGCCCAGGTATGAAAAAGAGCGATCACCCACCCTGACCTTGGGACCGAAAATTTTGCTTGATTTGCTGACTGGAGAGAACGAGAAGGAACGTAACGTTTGGCAATAGAATTCAAATATTGAGGGGCCTTGCCTGTTTTGATTTTAAACATATACGTTAGAGTTTTAAATTTGATGCGGTTTTCTACTTTCAACCAGTGGAGTTCACGCAGGGAACTTGAGACCGGGGTTGTTTTAGGGATCTGGTGAAGCAAACGAGAAGCAGCATTTTGCACAACTTGCAGTTTGAGAATAACATCCTTATTTCTTAACTTCTGATACCACAATCTGTTCTTTTTAAAGGATAAGGGCTTGGCAGATTGCAAAACTGTTAGGCCAACATCCTTGATTAATACAGATTGTAAAATCTTTTCTAAGATTATTGCACTAATGCTAATGAGCTTATCCCCTCTCTTGTCAGTATCAAGCAATATGGCTATGTCAAACACTGTAACATTTCTCACAATACAATTCTTGCACTTTTTTAAATATTACAAATGAAGCCTCCGGTTGCAAGACTCCTTTAGCTGTTACCTTGAATGCCAAAAAAGCATTTGATCATGTTAACTGGGACTTTATGTTCAGAGCCCTTAAATGGCATGGGTTTGGACCCAAGTTTTAATATATTAAAATTCCACGTCGGTTTTCACTAATGGTTTACAGTCACAATATTTTCCCCTTACCAGAGGTACAAGAAGGGGTTGCCCCTTATGACCATTACTTTTTATCCTTGCTTTGGAACCATTTTTAGAATCTATTGGAATATCTCAGATTTTCATAGGATACACTCTTAATCAACTCCATATTAAGTTCATTGCATACACTGACGATATTTTACTGTATATTTCCAATCCTCATGCTTCTTTTCCTGAATTTCTTCAGCTTTTATCTTGTTATTCTGCAGTCTTCAGTTATTGTCTTAACATTGATAAATCAGAAGTAATGCTACTCAATACGTTTTGCCTTAAAGATATGTTTAAGAACTCAGGTTTTCTCTGTCCATGGTCACTTTTCTATATAACCTGTTGGGGTAGATTAGATACAATTAAAATGATGTTCTTAAGCCAAGTTGCTGTGTGAAAGTGATCTACGACGGCTCCGCAGCTGAAATACGACATAGGGCATATGCTCTGAAAACAGGTGATCCTTACCTCGTAGCAGAGTACAGGTGGTCAGGACACGTCTGGGGTGGCCAAACCAGAGAGGCAGCGACCAGATGGCGACAGATTGAAGACGAGCTGACAAGAGGCAGGCTCTGCGGACGAGACAGCCTACATCCATGTCAGAGGAGATCTTGTGCAGCAAAGTAAGGAATTCCTCGCTCCGGTGGGGAATTTGAGTGACACGGCTCCCTCCTGTTCAACATGGAACACAGGGGAATGGCCACGGAGATGCGGTGAGTGGGGAAAGCGGGAACCGCATGGCAGAGCAGCAAGCTCCAGCATTAAGAGAGTAGCGAGTGAGCCACAAAAGGCACCCAAGCTCTGTGGTGGGCAGTAGGAAGATAGCGACCTGGAAGGCACTGAAGAATGCTGGTAGAGCAATAACCAGGTCTCTAACAATAATCCCCTCATGCCTGATCCTAAAATGGTGCCAGTGCTGCACGCGCAATGAGAAGGCAGAAGCCTGTCCAAAGGTCAGGCAGTCGGGCACCATTGGCAAACAACTCAGCTTTAAAGATAAAAGCACAGGAGTCCCCTGAGCAACAAACACCCACAGAGCGTCAGTACACTAGGAACACATACAGCTGAACCAGAATAATGTCTTGAGACACAAAGACACACAGGCACTCCATGAGCAAAGGCGGAGGGGTGAGGACTCGCAGGGTTGATTAAAGAGAAAGCATGAACCCACTAACACGAAGAGAGAGCCGAAGGAACAAGACAGAAAACAGTGAATTGCCTAAACCAAGGCTATAACACGAAGCCCTCCCAAAAGGCCTTGCAGCGATCATCATCACCACAAGCAAACCAGGACGGACCACCCGGGGGCACTGAAAAGCAAAGAGACCGCACAACTGCTAATACCATCCCCCCAGCGGACTCTGAATGCAACCAAATAATGCAGGAGCAACAGGGAGTGCCCTTATGCTGCACAAAAATCAGCAGAACAATAGAGTCTCCACGTACTTCCCCCCCACGTGTTCCAAAGATCCTCAACCAACCCCAGGAGGGGGGACAGAATATGGCACTGGCAAAGGAGGATCTCCTGGTGTCGCTCAGGGAGTTCAAGCAGGAATTACGTGAGGAGCTCAAGGCGGCCATGACATACTCCTTAGAAACATTAAGGGAGGACCTCAGTGGCTGATTCATGATGCTCCAACAAGATGTCGATTCGGTGGGAGCCAGAGTGATGGATGCAAGACTAAGGCTACAAACTTTGAACAGCAAATGTAACACATACCATCCACCACGAAGGAGCTACAGACTCAACTACAGGAGGCCCACCTGAAAAATGAAGATCTGGAGAACAGGTCAATATGTGAGAACATAAGAATTCGGAAACTGGCAGAAGGGGCAGAGGGCCCAGATCTTAATCGGTCTTCTCGCAGAGGCACTGGCAACACCAACCACTAAATAAAACTGGAAAGAGTGCATAGAGTTAGAAGACCTACCCAGAGCGAGAAGGCTGACCACGCAACATTCTGGCAAAATGACAGTATAAAAGCAAAAGAAGCCGTCCTACAAGCTGCCAGGAAAAAGGACATAGTGGAGTTCCAGGGATTCAAATGTGACCTATACCAGGATATGGCTCCAGCAACTCCGATGCAACCACATCAATTTAGATCAATCACTGAAAAATTGAGACACAAGAACATTAAATATAGATGGACCTATCCCTTTGGCCTGGATTTTGAATTCCACAATAAAGTATACCACATAACAGACATCAAGGAAGCACACACCCTTCTGAGGCTTCTGATGCTGACAGACAATACCAGTCTGGACAGCTGAGACCAATGTGGAAACACAGCCCCCAGATACAAGGAATGGAAATGCCTGACACACTCATCAATCGCCCAGAGCACAGAAGAAACAAGGGCTACCAGAAACCTCTGGAAAAAGCAGGGCCGAAAAGACTCACCCTGGAATGGGGGCTTCTTCATTAACCGCATGCGCGCTGCGATTTTAAAAATCCCGCGTTACGTGACAAGGTCAGCTAGTCATCCGCGTAGCGCAGGTAACGCTCATGACGAGCTGACCTTGTCATGAGCGTAGAAGGGGTTAATGGACCTGTAAACTGGGCCGAAAAGCAAACAATAGTCATACAGCAAAAAGACTAGATGCGAAATAGCCCTTACATTCACTCCGCAAACAGACCACAACAAACACGAACCCTATATCAGTCGAACACCCAGCCACATGCCTACGAACTGCATCAACAAGACTGAATAAGGAAAAATGATCGTATCTTCATAATAGGAACGTCTGCAGATATTTCAGCGACAAACATTGGTCCAAATCGCCTCCGTTGTATACCCATTACTACAATGGTGGACTAATTTGGGGACCCTTTGTCCCATCGTTTAGTATTCTACAGTTAGATCTTTATTTTTTCTCTTTTATGTTGGTGTTTTTTTTTCAGAGGCCTGGGTGACAGGGGACACAGGGGAGTATACAATCAGGTGACAAAACGTGGCTAGGAATGCTTGAGGTATCAAGAGAAGAAGGGCAAGGCCGGGGAGGTAGGAGAAGAGGGGAATGTGGGTTGCAAAAAGGGGGTTCACAAGCGTGCACAAAGGTACACATCATCGTAATGGTACTCACCACACTCTCATGGAACGTCAGGGGCATGAACGGCCCCTCCAAACACCAGAAGATCTGGAAATACCTTACTGACCAACACTATAATATAATTGCACTTCAGGAGACCCATCTTAAGAGAGAGGAAGACCACAGTAAAATATAAGGCATACCCGTTAATATATAAATCCTCCTCATCCACAAAAAATAATGGAGTTGTTCTCCTATTCCACTCTTCACTCAAATTCCAACCCGAAGATTACAAAGCAGGCACGGAGGGGAGAATATTTATAGTACGAGGTCGGATTTGGGGGAAACAATGCACAATAGCATTAGTATATGTACCTAATTCTAATCAGGCGACGTTCATACACGATACACTAGCCCTACTGGGGGGATTTCCAGTGGGAGATATAATTATGATGGGGGATTTTAACCTCACCTGGCACTCAGGGACCGACAGCACACATCCGAGTAGGTCACCCACAGGGTGCTTCCCGATACAAGTGAAACAAGACTTCCAGGAAATTAGCCTAAGAGACACATAGAGAGACACACACCCTGAAGACAAAGATCACACTTTTTTCTCCCACATCCACTGCACCTATTCTAGACTCGACTACATTTTTATGAGTCAAGCCTTAAACAAATACATCAGAGACGCCACCATGCATTCCATTGCAATCTCTGATCACGTGCCAGTGTCAGTCTCCCTGGAATTGCACTGCCCGCACCAACTTTCAGAAGAGGGTTCTTCCCCAATGCCTTAGCTCAGTCAGGATAAACCACCAAGAGACGCACCTAGAACAACCATCACAGAGTTCTTCCACTTAAATAACCCCCAAGACACGTCATGGGATACCACATGGGATGTATTCAAAGCAGTGATGCAGGGTCAATGCATAACACTGATGGCCACCCTGACAAACAAAGAGCTGAGGAAAGGATGAACCTAGATAAAGAACTGAAAACTCTAGAATGTACTCACAATCTAACCCCACACTGGCACTACAGAGAAAGGTGACTGCCCTGAAAGGGAAACTGCAGGCAATCTACTCCAACAGAGCAGAAATTACACTACTGAGACTTAGACAGACCTCACACACACAGTGCAACAAGGTGGGGTCCCACTTAGCGACAGATGTGGGTTAAGAGAGAGAAGGAATACATTGGGGACATTGAAGGACCATCAGGGAGCAGGTCAAGGGCAGACTCAGGGAAAGCACGCATATTCAGGGACTTCTACAACACACTATACACAGCCGACCAACCTAACCTACAAGCGCAAGCAGATTACCTTAAAGAGGTAGGCCTCCCATAAGTCACCCCATCCAAAAACGAACAACTAGGTGACCCCATACCAGAGGACAAATAGCGTTTGGCTCTTGCAGGACTAAAACTGCACAATTTACCAGGCCTAGATGGCCTGACAGCATAATATTTTAAAACATTCAGTGCAGAATTTATTCCCCATCTGACCACACTGTTTAACCACATTGTGTATACCCAGCAGGTTACACACTCCATGAGAGAGGCACTTATTACAGTGGTCCCTAAAACAGGGAAAGGCCCACAGCAATGCAGCTCTTACCGCCCCATAGCCCTCCTCAACTTAGATGCCAAGCTATACTCCAAAATCCTGGCCACTCGCCTAGAAGACTTAATGCCGGGACTGATACACCCAGACAAGTTCAGCTTCATTAGGGGCAGCCAGGCACACAAAAATGTCCGCAGGGTAATACACCCCATAGAAAAGACTACTAAAAAACAAATCTGTGCAATCCTGTTAGGCCTAGACGCTGAGAAGGCGTTTCACAGAGTTAACTGCCCATTTCTCTTTCAACAAAAAACAACGATTGAGGAAGGGTCAAAAGGGGAAAACAGTTTTTAAAGACCTAGTAGTATCAAACCCCCCCACATACAATATATCACAACAAAAGAGGATACTACTGGTCTATCAGTGCAATGCCATATGAGCAAACAAACCGTCTATGGTGCGTCTGTATGTGTTATGAAGAGGATGAATCCCATCAGCCCACCCAATGGCAGAGCTTCATCATCTGAGATTTATGTGAATAATGGTCTACACTCCGGCAACCCACTTGATGTAATCGTGTGTTATCTTGATTATAAACCACCAGTGATAGATCATGCCATCTAGTATAGAAGATGTGATGAGCTTCTAATTTGCAGTGAAAAACCAAATGTGAAAAACAGAGAATGTGATTTAAAATTGACTACCAGGATATTAGAGCATACGTTTATTAGAAAGATATCATGGTGTCAAGGGTTAAAAGCAAGTGTAAACAGTTTGAAAAAATAACTGTTATCAGTTGGAAAATGGGGTCAACATGTTTCAGCCCTAGTGGGAAATAATGACCCACTGGCTTTCGTCAGGACCACAACTACACTACTGCAAAGAACTCTATTCGAAAGATAAATACAGATAATACTGGATAGAATACATCCTACCATTCATGAGTATCCGATGTGAAGGGTGTATGTTCTCATTAAAGGATTCTTTCCTAAAAAAAAACACAAAACAGATGGTACTAATACAATGAACCACAGACTCATAATATGCTTTTGCCTTATCTACAAATGATTAACTTATTCATTTAAACTATTATCTTGCACAAAATTAAATATTAGGTTTTAACTCACCCAGCCTTCTGTGGGAGTATGCCTCACCTCGCCTGGCAACTGCTCAGGTGATGAGGCCACGCTCTAGATAGTGAAAGAGAAGTGGAAGAGAAGACTATTACAAAAACCTCCACTTTTTTCCAAAAGAAAAACATTGGTACAAAGAAGTGCTTACAGGTGGCATAAAACATGGTCTATCCAGCTGTCACCTCAAGATGAAGGACTAAAGTGCCTATTGCCAACATAGCATGAGGGAAAAACAGGAGAATAACAATATGCTAAAAAAGAATAAACCTCTGTCAATGCAGCTATAAATATTAGAGAGGAAGTTCCTGGATTCCCAATGAAACACCAGTAGGCAGCGGAGAAATGACCGCTGTTCAAAGTACCTCATCTGTAAATGCCATTAACGCGTCGACTCACCTATCCGGCGGTACCCCCGGCGAATCCTAAGCCGAAGGGGAGGTACCGACAGGAAGGAAGAGGCGCGCCTAAATAGTATGTTGCAACCAATTCGATGTGGGTAAGGTAATTTGCTGAGGATTTGGGAGCCCCCAGCAGATATCTGAGGTATTGATTTTCAATTAATTGAATAGATGTTATATTTTCAATACCCCAGATGCCTGATCCATAGGTGGCCATGGATATACCTTGTGCCTGATATATTAAGATCAGTTCCTTAATGGGTCTACCCCCAAGTTTTGCTGCAAAATTATGCAGTGCACCAACCGCCCTAGTAAAGTCTAATTTTCTGGCTTTAACTGCTGTGTGCCACGTGCATTTCCTATCGAATGCCATTCCAAGATAGGGGAAGTGATCAATAGTCTCTAACCTCCTGCCCTCATGAAATATAGGACACAAGCCATGGTGTATGTTTTAGTAGTATTGATTTTTAGCCCCTTGTCTTTCATGTAAGTATTACATTTTGAGACCGTCCTCTGCAGACCTAACCTGGTTTGCGACATGATAGCCTCGTCGTCAGCATATAAGAGTATGGGGACAGGGTGCCCCTGGGATGACGGATAGTCATACGGGAAGCCTTTCAGGTGGTCGCCAATGGAGTTTATATACAACGTGAATAACAGGGGTGCAAGGATGCACCCCTGTCTCACTCCCCTCTTGATGGAAAATTTAGACGAACACTCACCTTGCTTACCGAAGCGCACCCTGGACCCAGCACCCCTATATAATTCCTTGATGAAATTTAGGATTGTTTCATCGATACCCAGGTCAGATAGTGTGGACCAAAGTTGGTTGTGGTCCACGCAATCGAAAGCTGAGCTCAGGTCAATAAAATTAATAAAAAGATTCCCTTTTCTAGACTGGGTGTACTTAGAAATTAAAAAATACAAACTCAAGCTCTGCTCAGTTGTTCCCATGCCAGTACGAAAGCCATATTGGAGGTTAGATATGATGTTCCCTTCCTCAGCCCACAGTTGGATTCGCTTTAAAATAATACGACCGGCCACCTTCATTAGGGCATTAAGAAGGGAAATGGGCCGATAGCAGGTTGGATCTTGTCTATTGCCCTTTTTGAAAATCGGGACCACTATGGCCTCAGTCCAAGTTGGTATTAGCCCAACCGAGTTTGCACTATTCATAAAATTAGTTAAGAGTGGCGCCCAGAGATCGATTTCGGCTTTGAAAACATCAGTTGGTATACCATCCGGGCCAGGCGCCTTACCCGAAGAGCTCTCCCATATTGCCGTTATAAACTCGTCACTGGTAAAAGAAATTCCCAAAGGGAATACTCCCTTACGGGCACTACCTGTATTTCCAGACATAGCGGCAGGGGCGGAAGATGTTAAAATGGGGGACATTTCATTATCATAGAGATGTTGAAAATGAGTAACCCATGCTTCCCCATTTATAGCGATATCTATCGCCGCTGTGTTATTTTTGTCCCTAAAGATGGGAGCATTAACCTCCTTCCAAAATGAGGTTGAGTCCCTATTTTTGGAGGCAGTAATTAAAGCCTGCCATGCTTCTTGTTTCAGTAATTTCTCCCTGTTTTTAATTGCTAGACGATAAGAGTTTCTAAGTTCTCGAATCTCGGACGGGGATCTAGGTGTAGCATGGAGGACCTTTTTTAGTGTTTTTAATGCGGTGGTGCAATTATGATCGAACCAGTCAGTTTGGCGGTGCGAGTCTGAGCGGTGGTGTCCGGTCAGTAGTTGTTTTAAGGTTACTTGGATTTTTAAAAAAGAGCCCAAAATTATGGAAGGGTCGTCACTGGGGGAGAGGCAGGTATATATTTCCTCCCTCATTTTTGAGACTAGATTTGTTAATAGACCTGCAGGGTCTACCTTAACCCATTTAAGGGTGTAACCGTCATTGCGAGCAAGAGCGATCGGTTGTTAAGAGGTTCTGTTCTCCCTCCGAGGCTGCTCTGGCTCTGCCTTTTTTATGGAGAATGAGATTGGGTAATGGTCACCATAAATAACATCTAGTGTCTTCCATGAGGTTACTAGGTGGGCATGCGTTCTGGAAAAGAGGGTAAAGTCTATTATGGAGTTACACCCTCTGCCATGATAGGTTGGCTGGAACTGTATTAATGGTGAGCATAACTCATTGATGTATGAAAGGTTAAAATAAAACAACGAATTATTCAAAATATCACCCTGCCTAGAATGGGCGAAGTGACTCGGGTTGTCGTCAGTAAGGTTCACGAGGCCACACAAGCCCTTCAGGCCTGCCTGACAAACATTACAATTAAAATCACCCACCCAGGCCAGGAAAAACTCCCCACCTATCTTTTCCTTTAGGGGGGAGACATCACAGATCAGGTTATTTGTGGCTCTATCCAAGTTATCAATGGACACATTATTATAAAAGTTAATTAAAATCATATTAACGGAATTGCCCCATCTGAGAATTAAAATCTGATAATTTTCAGTTGAAAGATGTTTTAGAACAATAAGCCCGCTCACAGTACTAACATATATGCATAGGCCCCCACTGTTTCTGCCCCGAGGGCTTGGCAAAGCTGCTGAGTGAAAAGTCTGATACACCAGCAAGTGAGCAGGTTCTAAGGCCCAAGTTTCCTGTAAACACAAGATAGTATATTTATCAACTAAGTCCCGCCAAGACTGTTGACCAAGTTTGTTTGCCAGGCCTGCCACGTTCCAAGACAGAAATGAGCGGGTTTAGTATATTATCAATAGCAATATCTCTAATTTCCTCTTCCATAAAAGTGTGAGGCGATACATTGAGTAATTGAGCAGGCTGTACCCTGGCATCCGCTGGTGATATAATTACTTCCCTTGGAGGCAAGGAAAAAGACCTTCCTGCTTCAGTAGATTCAGTAATATTACTAGGTCTATCAAGTGAGGGGTCGCACCCACACCCATATTGATGTTCGAGAATGCCAGGAGAAGAAACTAATTTCTGGCGCCCCTGAATAGCCATCGGCTGTCAGTCCAAGGCCTCTAGGCTTGACAATGGTTCAAATGGATTACATAATGGAATACTCCATCGCCCGTTGTGATTTATATGTTGGTGCCGGCTGAAATCAGGAAATGGGGGCCTGTGAGTACGTTGAAATGAGAAAAGTGAAGGAAGTTTAGTGATGGGGGGTCTCGATATTAAATTATAGGTATTACAACTGGGAGGTTGTGAGGTGTTGAAACTTTCCGGAATTGTCGGGAAATTTGGGAGGGTCAACAGGGCTTTAGGATAGAAATAGCTCAAATCGCGCAGTGATATGCCGCTTTCGCCTCTCCCCAGAAACCAATCAGTGATATGAGTAACGACTCTGTGGTCCCTAAAATGAATTATTACGACATCCCCCTCGATGTCTTTTGGTCGGGTACCCACCCAGCTTTGTCGCCTAACAGTCACTATGTCCTCATTAATATTTGGTGGTAGAGGTCTGTTGGTACTCAGCCAGTGTATGACTTTATTTTTAAGATTTGCATGGGGTTCTTTCCTACCTTCAACCAACACTGGGACTCCCGTGAGGATGATAACATAGTTTGCTGCTTCCGGGGGTAAATCTATGTAGTGTCCGCTGTTGTTTGGGACTGTGTGCAGTGGGGGTGCCTTTGTCGCTAAGTTGTTGTTAATATTAGACATATTTGGAGATCCTGTTAAAGTTATCTCTCTAGGTGGCTGTCGGGGCGGGTCAGAGCTGGCAGCGACAGGCTGAGTCGCCTTTCGTTTTAATAAGGAACGTCTCCCGTGGGGCTTATTTGGTCTTGGTGAAGGATACTGAGGTACAGTTTGGTTGTTCTGGATAATAAGTTGCTTTAGGGCCTCTTCGTTTGAATGGGAGGTTTCCAGTAAGTGGGTCATTTGATTTCCCAACCTCTTAACTCTCTCTGTGAGAGGTAACAAGAGGGATTTTATAAGCTGTTCCATGACCTCCATTAGCCCTTCTGGTAAAAAGCCCCCAGGGAGTAGATTTTTAGGACCGGGGAATGTATCTCTCGTACCTTGCTTTTTACTCAGTTCTATGGATGGTCTAAATATTTTTGCACTCTTACCTAGATGTGTATCCCCGCCCCTCTTTCGTTTTAACGTGGCCCCCTGATCGGTGTGTGGAGGATTTTCCTTCAATTGATGGTTGAGGCCAGCTTTTTTCCCCGGTGTTGGCAGAGGGGGATAATCCTCTCTTGGTGAGTTAAGTGATTGATCGAGATTTATTGTGACAATAGATTCCCCCTGTGAAGGTTGTGTTAAGGCTGAGCTATCCTGTAGGAGTAAAGGGATCCCTGGATCATCCATAACGGTATTAGCTGTGTGTAGTGTAGGAGGTGTGGTAGATAACTGAAGTGAGCCTAGGGACGATCGTTTGTTTGAGAGTAATTCTAGTGACAGGCGTTTTTCGGCGATGGCGATGTCGTGGTCTAACTTGTTGGCATCCTTCGTCAAAAATTGGTCTATAGTGCCTATCAAGCTACCGCCTGCCAATGACTTCCTTCTTAATGTTTGACCTTTAGACATTATGCAGTATTATGACAAACAGGACCATAAAAAAATTGGCACAACAATTTAACAATTTAGAAAAATAGTTAGTCCAGTGGCAATATCACAGTATGAAACTTTATATAAATACCGAGGGCAATTACTTGACGTCCTCAGGGCAAAGGTGTCCACTGTTTAGAAGCAAAAAGGACCGGCCCAGCCCGGCCACCTCTGGCCTCTGAGGGCCTAAAAGGGCCCGCCCTTTGCCCGGGCTTAGCGCGCGTCCCGTGACGCGGAGGGAGACCTGTGATTTTTATGCGCCTCCGGGGGCAGGCTGTTGGTCGGTGGCGTCAGCCTCAAAGGCTCTTGGGGGCTGTAGTCCCCCCCTCTCGGCGGCCGTGGCGTGAGGTGGGATAGCGTCGCTGGCGGCGGGGGGGGGGCCTGGGCAAGAGCAGGAGCCCACAAGTGAGAAGAGGAGGAGCCGCGATAAATCAGGACGTGCAGCAGGAGCCCGCAGAACAAAGCACCTCCGAGAAGCAGGCGAGGTAAGTCAAAGTGTGAACGAAAGTTTCAATTTTTATTTAGAAATGCTTCCTCTTCAGTTACCAATAACTTTTTTCAGATCCATTGATGGTCTCCTGTCCAAATTCCTCTAGAACAGCAACCCCCTCGCATATCTTCATCCAAACTCAAACACTCCAAAACATCTGGCTGAGTCAATTTTCCTAATTTCACGCAATATCACTCTGTTTTCACCCTTAAACAGATTTGATCTTCTTTAGGTAATTCACCTTCCACTTCCCATCCACTTTGGCAAGTGATTGAGCTTTCTTTAAGTTCTCCCTTTTTCTTTCTTCAATTCTCCCTTATGGGTCAGAAACCCAGAGCAATGTTTTCTCTTCTATTGAAACATTCTAGCAGCATTGTTAAACATGTATTTACCTGATCTATACTCCTTCTCAATTATTGCTATTAGTTCCTATTTGGTATAATCCCATTATTACTATTGCTCACAAGGTTCTTCATTGGTCTCCTTGTTTGAGTAATGGTGTCATATTACTATCCCTGATCATTTATGACAATCAATTCCTGTCCTTCGAATAATTACATTTGCGTTTTCACAGGCCAAATGTAACACCCTCTTAGATATTCTCAGACAGGGGGTGATAGACCGTTCTTCAATTTCTTCTTGATCGCCCAGCACTCCCACTCCTCCCCACAATTTTTCTCAAGGCCTTGTTTAAATATAAGTAATTTTCTTCGTCAGTCTCAGATAGGACTAAAACTAAAACTGAGGAGTCTTGGGTACAAGATTTGCATTTCTCCTTTACCATACCCTTATGGAACAAAATTAATCATACTTCTCGTTCTGCCAGTTCCACTCAAACCATGCATTTCTTTTTACAATAGGTTGTTTTTAACTCCTTGTTTTCTTTTTGGAATTAAACTATTGCCTAATATTAATGGTTGCATTTGTCACGCTTCTCATGTGGATTTTCGTCATATGTTCTTTTATTGTTTTTTTTATGTCCTAAAGTCCTCTCCTTTTGGAAACAGGTGTGGCACAAGATATCCCAACTGTTTTCTATTCCTACTCCTTATTCCATTCTTCATATTTTTCTTGGTAGTTGTTCGGATATTTAGTCAGGTGACAAGATTAAGGGATCGTTGGTTGATCTTCTCCTGGCAGTGGCCTTCAGGTTCTTACCTCTAATTGGAAGTACGCTAATAACATTTATTTTCTTACATGGTGGAACTTAACTTGTCATAATCACCGATTGGACACTGCCCATTTACCCACATTGCAAATTGCCATCAAAGAGACATGCAATGGTTTCCTTTTACTTCCTACTCATCTAGCCATAACTCAACAAATATTAAAACTGTTGAGGTTTCTAAACCTCCATGAACTCCTATTTTGTTCCACTTCATTTACATATGTATTTTTCACTTTATCACATACTTTTCAACATGCCTCTTTCTTTTAATGTTTTTGCCAGTATCACTTATCCTTTGCCTCTTACCCTGTAACACATTTATCTTTACCCCTCTCTACTCAGAAATATTAAAATATACAAAAAGCTGTGTGCTGTATACTGCGAATTGCGTTTCTTTGTATATTCTCTGTGATATGCTTTACTTTATTGTGTTGAATTTCTTGCATTATACTTCTTACTTATTTCTCCTTCATAATTATTTGGATTATAACTCGGTTATTTCTCACTGTTTTTGTTATTTGCACTTGTTCTATCTGTTCAATAAAACTTTTTAAACCTAGAATGAGTTATGTAGTGCAGATTGTGCTATGAGTATGGCTTAACCGCACTGTAGTTGTGTAACTTCCTAGTATGGTTTCAAATATTCTGGTTCAGAATTGCTCCTTTGCTATTTTCAGTATGCATAAATATGGTGCCGTAGATATCATTAAAAAAATATCATCCAATTGAATGTACATTTCCTATTATCAACTGCAATGGTATGATATTTTTGTAAATGACAGACACAATGTTTAATTCAGATGAAATCCTAACACAATACGGACTTATTGTGTTTCATTAGATGTTTTGTTTATGCGTTATTTCTTAGTGGTATTTATTGTTTTGAGAATGCTTATAAATGGAATACCTTCGCTGTCGAAGATGCAATGAGGCATTCTGGGCATAGATTTCTGATGAGCGCAAGACTTTGAGTGGGGACTATGGATTCAGAGACAGCACTTTCCTTGCATTGCCTAGTTGGTCACAATAATGTTCACTGAATGAAAACCTTTGTATTGATTGCAAAACAGGTTAAGGGATGTCCCAGGTTTATGCTCTACATGGTGCCACGAGTTGCTAAGTTTGGTGGTAACAACCTATTTTGTATAATCCACTGAAAATGAAATGTTAACAGCATTGGCAAAGCCAATAAGTAGCACCTTGAAAAGGCGAGTGTCAACCTGTTGACTTTTTCAATGCTGTTTTTCCACTGACACTCTTCACAAATATTTTTTTTTAATATACCAGCCTAAAATAGCTGTCTGCAATGTTGCAATAGTGTATTAAAAATGGCAAAACGACCACCGGTACGCCACGATGTATGTAAACGCATGTGTGCACACTGCTACTATTTTGAAATGGTGAAAAATATATTTTCAGCATTCCAGATTGGCCACTGTATGTAGACGTGCAGGGGCAAAGGTCGTGAAATACCTGCAGCTGTTTTGCTATTGTTTATTTACCATTCCAACAAGGCTAAAATCCAATTCAAACAATTGTATGTGTATATATTAAATATATATATATATATATATATATATATATATATATATATATATATATATATATATATATATATATATATTTTTTTTTTTTTCACTGAAAAAAACATATGTTTCAGCCACGTTATAGTTAGGAATTAGCATTTAAAAAAACGTAGAAATTCACTGAAAAAAACATAGGTTTCACACATGTTTTAGTTAGCTGGACATTTCACTCATACAAAACCATTGAAATTCCCCCGTTTTAGTTAGTTCAGCTAACTATAACTTACGCGCCCGCAATGCACTGCTGATGACCTCACAGATTACATCACTCATGACCTGCTTAGTGACATCACTCATGACATCACTGATGACATCTCAAATGACATCACTGATGACATCACTGATGACATCATCCAGTGAATGTGTGTCTTTCTAAAAAATAAATATTTTTTATATATGTATATCTAAAGGTCAATGGACGAATACATGGGTAAATAAGTGTCTAAATGGATGTTTTTCTTGTAAAAATGATTGTATCTTAGTGTATCTTAGTGAATACATGTATTAGCGAGTAATGTTTAAATATGTAAATATCTGTATCAGTGTCTCACTTTGTGTATAAGTGACTGCATGGGTTGGTGAGTAGATACATGAGTGTCTATATGGGTTATTCGTTGGTTTTTTGAGTATCAGTATGAGTGTCTGTATGGTTTGGTGGGGGGTATTACTTAGTGCATAGATGCATGAATGAGTGACTCACTGTTTGTATGTGTTTTGAAGACAGCATGTGTGCAGGACTGTATGGGTCGATGAGTGTGTGTATGGGTGTGTTAGTGAGTGAATGACTGTCTCAATAATATCTATGAGTAACTACATATGTTTTAAACTAGTATATGTGAGTATTGATGTACATAAGTGAGTATATGTGAGAGTGAGAGATTGGAAGAGTTCCTGTATAAATAAGTATGTGTTTCTGTAAGTAATTGTTTAAGAGAGTAAGTATGTGTACGTTTCTGTAGAAGTAAGTGTAGTGGTGTGTGTATAGTTGTATATGCAAGTAAATGGATGTTTGATAGTTTATTTGCATGTGTGAGTATGTGTGTGAGTAACTCTATGGATGAGTGTCGGTGTGTAACAGGATGTATAGGTGTATGATTACATATGATGAGTGAGTACATGTATGAGTGACTATATAGAACTGTTGGTGAATGAGTGGATCTGTATGTAGATGTTGGAATTACTGAATAGGTTGTTGTAACTGGTATTGGTATCTCCATTTTTTTTTAAATTTTAGTTTCTATTTTTGAATGTGTGTATCAAAGGTTATATTACGGTGAGAGGAGGTCTGCCACTCTTTCACAAGGATGATGTCATCAGTGATGTCATTTGAGATTAAATCAGTGATGTCATGAGTGATTTCACTGACCATGTCATGAGTGATGTAATATGTGATGTCATCAGCAGTGCATTGCGGGTGCGCCAATTCTAGTTAGCTGAACTAACTATAACGGAGGAATTTCAATGGTTTTGTTAGAGTGAAATGTCCAACTAACTATAACATGTGTGAAACCTATGTTTTTTTCAGTGGATTTATAAGGTTTTTTAAATGCTTATTCATAATTATAACGTGGCTGAAACCTATGTTTTTTTCAGTGAATTTCAAAGGTTTTGTAACTGATAATTTTTAAATGTATTAATTGTTATATTTTTTAATACTGATTTACTACATTGTTTTAAACTATTTATTTTTAGATATTTTATTTTACAAATTACATTACATATTTTTTATATAAATTGAATTTTTTTTAAAAAACATATTGAAATTGTAACATTTTTTTTTATTTTACATTTTTTTTAATTTCTATATATTTTATATAGCAGGCAATGATATCCTATGGAAAGAAATTCAAGTTACTGGTAAGTATGGTTAGAATTACTTTTCAGGTTCAGTGCTGGGCTAAAAGACGCAGCACTGAGGTCTCTCCTGATAACATGTGAGTAAATCGGAATTCGTAGTTTGGCTGATTTTAGAGGAATTTTTTAAAGTTCCAAAACTCCACACTTAGAAGAATTTCCAAGTGAAACCAGTCGATGTTAGCCTATGGAAGATAATTCAAGTTACTGTAAGTATGGTTAGAATTACTATTCAGAATCAGTAGTGGGCTGAAAGATGTAGCACTGAGGTCTCTCCTGATAACAGCTGAGTAAATTGGAATTCGTAGTTCGGCTGATTTTAGAGGAATTTTTTAAAGTTCCAAAACTCCTCACACAGAAGAATTTCCAAGTGAAACCATTCAATGTTAGCCTATAGAGGGAAAATCAAGTTACTGGTAAGTATTGAGGATCAGTACTGGGCTCAAAGATGCAGCACTGAAGTCTCTCCTGATAACAGGTGAGAAAATCGGAATTCGTAGTACATCCAGTAAGCGCCACAGAGCTACGTAGCAGAGAGATGTAAAAAGGGGCACGGCATGCATCACCTCTCTGCAACACATCGCAGTGGCACTTCCTGGAAGCACCTGGTGGACTACTTGGGCCCCATGGTCCCTCAGGTTTGAAGTTGAATTTTTTTCCCCAGCTTAAAACGCGCCACAGGGTCTGTTTGCACACATCACGTCAGGCCCTACCTTCACCACTGTCTAAACGCACCCTGTCACCATTCTAAGTTGAGAGATTAAGTCCCCTTCAATCTTAAGGATCCCTAGGGTCAAACTAGCCCACCAGGTACCTCCAGTAAGCACCACAGAGCTGCGTTGCAGAGAAGTGTAAAAAGGGGCGTGGCCTCTGAACACCTTTCTGCAATGCAGCTCCCTGGCGCATACTGGAGATACCTGTTTGGCTATTTGGCCCTCAGGGACCCTCAGTATTGAAGGAGAATTAATTCCCCAACTTAAAACCCACCATGGGGCACGTTTGCACACTGATGAAGGAAGGGGGCATGGCCTGAGGTGACAAGTCTGCAAACACGCCCTGTGGTGCGTTATAAGTTAGAAAATTAATTCCTCCTCAATCCTGTGGGTCCCTGGGGGCCAACTAGCCCACCAGATACCTCCAGTATGCGCCAGGGGGCTGCGTTGCAGAGAGGTGTTTAGAGGCCATGCCCCTTTTTACAACACTCTGCAACGCAGCTCCGTGGCGCTTACTGAGGGTACCTGGTGGGCTAGTTGGCCCCTAGGGACCCTCAGGATTGACAAGGAATTAATTCCCCAACTTAAACCGCGCTACGGGGCGTATTTGCACACTGGTGAACTCAGGCCCCGCCCCCTACCTTCACCACTGTGCAAACGCACCCCGTGGCACGTTTTAAGTTGAGGGATTAACTCCCCTTGAATCCTGAGGGTGCCTGGAGCGCAACTAGCCCACCAGCTACCTATAGTAAGTGCCACAGAACTGTGTTGCAGAGAGGTGTAAAAAGGGGCGTGGCCTTAGAACACCACTCTGCAACGCAGCCCCCTGGTGCATACTGGAGGTTCATGGTGGGCTAGTTGGCCCCCAGGGACCCCCAGTATTCAAGGGGAATTCATTCCCCCTCTGCAAACGCGCCAGGGGGGTGCGTTTTCAGAGTGCTGCATGACGGGGGGAGTGGCCTCCGGCGCGATGCCGGTGTTTTTATTTTTTTGTTTTTTTTAAGAAGGGGGGCTGTGTAGCACGGTCGAGGCTAGGCAGGTGTGTTTCCTCCCCATATCTACTGCCTACAATTAGATGTAATCCTTGATGGAGGTCTTTGCATCCACGAGTTTCTTGAGCACAATCCCTGTGTAC
This sequence comes from Lissotriton helveticus, assembly GCF_964261635.1. NCBI lineage: Eukaryota > Metazoa > Chordata > Amphibia > Caudata > Salamandridae > Lissotriton > Lissotriton helveticus. Next base: position 454,893,904 of record NC_136073.1, on the reverse strand, counting down.
TTGCAGTGACCAGGAGGCTGCTTTCTTCTCATCTGCTGCTCTTATCGGTCTCTGACACTTTATAAACAAGAGGCATGTGAACTCGCATGGAAGCCTCGCCTGTTTGGCCCCGCCCCACACACACTAGGGTATGCAACGTCTTTGCGCCCTTTCCTCACTATGATGGACAGCTCACTCGAGGGACCTCGGCGCCTTTCGGCGCTGTGGCAAAGTTACAGACAAACGTGCTCACATATATTTGTGCAAATCCGCGAGTTCACGGATTTTATTGCAAACTCACACATTTATTTTGCCATTTCGCGAGATTTTGTGTACCGCAAATCTGCAAAATTCGCCCATACTTAATTTCTTCCTGTGTGTCATTTAGAAGTGATAGGGTGCTCCATGCCTATCCAGAATGAAGCCGCCCTGCAGGGATGGGGGCTCCCAGCGAAGTAGAGAATTCTGTTTGGATCTGTTTGGATCATTTGGGGGGCATGTCCCGCTCGCCTCTGCCTGCAAACATGATGGAATTTGTCTGGTTATATTGCACAGAGGTGTGAAAGGGAGACGGGAGGAGAAATGTCTCCACTAACCACTTTCCTGGAAAACATGTGTTTTATGGAAATGACTGCTGTATTTACCTCAAGCACAACAGCAAGTATAAAAGATGCCTCTGCTACTCATGACTAATGTGACTATTTAATATGGGCACTTGGACAATATTTTCTTGTGATGTCCTTTAACCGCTATTAGTCACAATATAAATTGCAACTTTACAAGTCAGTAAATTGTACTTACATTTCAAGTGCATTATGGGACATAGAGGATTAAATGAAAAGTCATGTGATGGCATTGGGATTTAAAGGCCTGCCATATTTTAAGTATGACTGTGCTCACCTGTGTTCAAGGCTGACTAACAGCTGAAATGCGTAAGGAAAGTGAGAGAATGCAGCCTCCCAGAGTGAAATAAAAACGCTGTTTTCACGGACATGGGCTTCGATATTTCTTCCTGTGTGAAGTTCGGGAAGACTTGCGACAATGCTGCGAGTCTCTCTGTGTAGTCAGTATAGTTAGAACCTAGTTTCTAAAGGAAAAGCATTTTTTGATTTGCTAATCACTTTGGCATTGTATGACGAATCTTCGTGAAATTCTACAAAAAAAGGTCTATGGTGGTCAGCTCCTATCCTGAAAGTTTGGGGGTGATTCATCAAGCGGAGGCTGAAAAAAAAGGGGGGTCACAATAAGTGTTTTCTCCATGTTAATTTCCTTAGGAAACTTTAGCCAAGGCTACAGCCCGAACTGCTGAACGGAGTTACAGCAAATTTTGCAAAAAGGTAGCACTTGGTTCAGAAGACAACCCTTTTTTTAAATGGTGTAAATCCATTCAGTAGTTGCTGAGAAATTCGAAAAATAAAAGTCAAAAATGTATTTCCCATAGGAAACTTTAGCCAAGGCTACAGCCCAAACTGCTGAATGGAATTACACCAAAATTGGTGAAAAGGTAGTTTTTGGTTCAGAAAGCGACCATTTTTTAAAAATAGTGTTAAACCGTTCATTAGTTGCTTAGAAACTCCAAAAATATAAATATTGATATCGATATCTAGGGGCGGTGGGTTTGCGAACCCTCCCAAACACAAGCTTCATTCTAATTGGCTGCCAACACTCCAAACCAGGAAGTGTTGGCAGCCATCTTGTGACTCTATAGAACTGATTCACAGGAAAACAGTAAAAGAAAGTGAAAATGTAGAAAAGGGGGCAGTGTAGGAACACCCTGACCCCCTAGGCCTGCTCAGGGGGTCCCACAAGGCCCTCCCCCAATTTTTATTTATTATATTTTTTAAACATGCAAATGTGCGCTGGGGGCTCCCCCACTTCATTTAAATGAGCCCCCAGGTGGGCCAGGTCCCGGGGGCAATCATATAATTATACCGCCACCTCCTCTGGGCCATGTAAATTAGGTGCGAGAGGGCACACGGCACTCCCACAGCCCCGGGGACCACCACTCCCCGGGGCTTTGAAAATAGAGGGAGGGGGGCCACATGGCCCCCTTACTGGAGCACTTGATGGCCCTGGGGAGGGCCACCCCTCAGGGCCGATCCTGCAATGTCCTGGGGTGTCCACCCCTGGGACATTGCCGGTTGCTATGACAAGGCGGAAGCATGGCTTCCACCCTGTGATAGCAAACCCTGGATTGCTTCGTTGAAGCGAGAGGAGGAAAACCTCCTCTCACTTTAATGAAGGAAAGGAGAATTACTTTTGGACAAGGGAAGCTGCATGTTAGCAGCTCCCGTTGCTCAAAAGGAATGCCGGCTCCTGCAGGAGGCAGGGAGCCGGCTGGAGCGTGGGGGCATTGGGGCTCCCCCCACAGTCCCCCTTGAAAAAAACATTATGTAGATGGGGGCATGCCTCGGGGGATGGGGTCCCGAGGCTGATGTAAATTAATGAAAGTGAACATTTTTTTTTTTTTTTTTCAAAAAAGTATGGAGTCGCAGTCCGAGCGCGGCCCCCTAGTGTGAACACGAAGGGTGCGCGGCTCTCAAAGCAGCCCCCTAGTGTGAACGCGCTGGGTGCGCGGCTCTCAGCGCGGCACTCGAGTACTTCTCAGGTCTTTAAAACACTGAGGGGCATATTCTCAAGGACACATCGCCGAGTTAATGGCACTTTATCGCAGCCAAAATGGTGATAAATGTAACGCACCATTCACACGAAGGGTGCGCGGCTCTCAAAGCAGCCCCCTAGTGTGAACGCGCTGGGTGCGCGGCTCTCAGCGCGGCACTCGAGTACTTCTCAGGTCTTTAAAACACTGAGGGGCATATTCTCAAGGACACATCGCCGAGTTAATGGCACTTTATCGCAGCCAAAATGGTGATAAATGTAACGCACCATTCACAAGCTGGTGCAAACAGCCCATATTACCAGGTTACCAGCAATAGCAGCCTCAAAAAACATCATCAGGGATGACCCCGGCAAATTTCGCTAATAAGATGCAGAGTAGGCGTTCCAATGCAAAAAGAAGCTAACATACCACTTCGTGACTTTCTCAATGACCAGTAAGATCGGTGAAGAGAACACAAAACAGGCGATAAGGTGCGTTAGCACTAGGAAGTTTACACCTGCTCTCACCTGGTGTAAAGTCAGACTACAACCTGCAACATGAAAGGAGCTCAACCCACAGCCACACCTGAACAACAACAGATGCCATGGAGCCAACGATCATACAGCTCGAACACCCAACAGCCCCCCGACACCCCCCACCACAACCCCCTTGTACGCGATCCACCCTGACCTCGGACAAACAACTGTGATAGCAACCTTCCAAAATCTGGAACATAACAAATCGGCTGATGTCGCACTATTATAACAATTAAGATGCATGTGAGGTTGGAATAATGAAAATCACAGTCATCTCTCCTTCCTCTGAGCTGCTGTGGTAGAGGTGGAGTCAATCCACGGTTTGGCGCTCAGAATCAGGAGTTTGGTGTTTGGAGTTTGCCAGCGGCTGGAGATCACACCGGAGACTGCACCGGAGACTGCACCGGAGATTGAACCGGAGTGGTGTGGCCGGCACTACAGGGAGACTAGTCACAGGAAGCAGCGCAGGTCTCTTCTCCGGCCCATCTCTTGCATGTTTTCTGCATTCCTCGGAGACGCAGTGGTCTCCTGTAGTGGCCGGAGATTGCACCAGCGGAACCAGCATCTTCACATCTCCAGTCCGGCATCCCATCCCTGGTGTTAAGCCGGGAGCATCCCTGAATAACCCGTGAAAAACCTGGAGGGCGCGACTTGGGGGTCATCTGGAGAGCGGTGAGTACGGTGGCAGGAGCTATACTAGGAGCTAGGGCAGAACCTGCTCACTCGCTCGCGGGCGTGTGCAGTTTAAAGTCCGCTTTTTCAGTGCGCTCTATCCACCTGGCTGCTTGGCTGCGCATTGACCCACCTTGCTCCCTCTTGCCCCCCAAACTGACCGTCCTAGCCTTGCTGCCATAGCTGTCTCAGCTGCCTGTTTGAGTGTTCGTTCATGATCTGAGTTTAGACTAGTGGCAGCCTAGTGGCAGACTTGTGGCAGTGCTTGGGATGACCCGTGAAAAGGGAAAAATGAAAAGTGAAAAGCGAAAAGTGAAAAGTGAAAGCGACAAGAAGCAACAAGAAGTGAAAAGCAAAGAGAAAGAGAGTGGGGCCACCTTAAGGGCTCTGCGAGAGTGTGGCACGGCAAGTAGCTGTGAAAACCATCCCCACCTCATTCCTCCTGCTCTTCTGCTCCGTTGCTACATTGTGAGCTTGGTCCGCCTGTAATTTCCACACTGCTCACACGGACATTTAGCACGGCAAGACAGACCACCAAGCTCTTTCTTTCTTTTTCCGGCCAAAGCAAAGGATGAGATGAGGCAAACAGAGGTCTACAGCCGCACAAAAGAAAAGGAAACGGAGAGAAAAGGTAGAGACATCAACCGTGGACACAGATCAGATATTAAACCTGTCGCCAAGTGCTCCTGGAAACACCACAGTCAGCACCAAAGTCAGCACGTTCCATTTGAATTTGAAGGAAGCAGGCTTGGTGGGCCACAACCCATTCAGCAATCAACCAAAAATAACGACAAAATGTGCCTTTCCGAAAGATGTAGGGTCAGATGTCTTATTGAGCAATATGAAAATCAAGGGACTACCCATTCCTCTGAGCCCCACAGTGACCATTAGCAAGGGTGGCTCAGGCGGTAACAACGAGATAGGTAAATCTCAAACTAAGCAAGCGATAGACACCAGCAAATTTGACGAGCTTATACCGCCACAGGAGGAAGGAGACCCTAATATATCCGCGCCAAGTAGCTTAGGGGTCTTCGCATGTCACTACTCTGGAAAGCACCAAAAATACGACCACCACAACTCAACCAGTGTCCAGGAGCGACTCTTTAGCCACTCCTGCCGTCAGACCAAATCCTATTTCTAAAAACATTGATCCCTCAACAAAACCTAGCAGAGAGTCAACAAGTGATCTTGCAGCCATTATCGCTGTCCCCCCCCTATGTCAGCTCAAACCCAATGTGCAAATACATTGATCTACTAACAAATCATGGCACAAAGGACAGTCCAACTGACACGACGGAGGGGGAAGTAGACACTTCTGCTCTCATACCATCTGCACTACAAGAGCACTCCCCACCTTGGGGGGGACATAGGAGGAAGAGAATCCACCCGCGCTCACCCCATGACTCGAGCGGGTCTGAGCCTTTGTTAAATGTGGAGGATTCTTGTGCAGTGGAGAGGGATCTCTCCTTTTTAGAATCAAAGGAATTGTAAAAAAATGCTGTCTTCATAAGGCAAAGACGCCCCCGGCCGTCACCGTCCCCAAATGAGGGAAAGAAGGAGGATTTCAAACAAGAGAAGGCATGGGCTACAGCTCTGGACATCCTACAAAGGTCAGCCGACCCAATGACCTATCAAGCCAACAAAATGGACATACAAATCAGCCTTTTGAACACACTGGCTGTGTACTTAATCAAAATAGATGATCAAATTAAAACAACCTGATCAGACGGCTGAAGCGGACGTAGACCTCCTGCAACAAGGATGCGATTGTTCACCAATAATCGAGAAATTGAACATGCTCCCATTGATGATGGAAAAACTGTTGGTAGACCTAAAAGAAATCACAAACATAAAGTCCCTCTCCTCAAGTAAAAGCGACGGCAACCCATGTCCTGTAAACAAAGTAAAGGTGGCAGTAAATTTAGGGGCGCGAGGGGCAGAAGTTATGGCCCTGTCTTCACCCAAGGACACATCGGCCACTGGCAGCTCAAAGATTGACCAACAAAAATCCCCACTTGTGGGTAAAGCTAAGTCCACTTCACCACCTCTAATTGATCAGGACATGGAAGACAATACCGGCAACAGGAAATACAAAGGAAGCGAAAAGGCCGTAATAAGATCTGCAGGTCCAAACAAGATCTGAGCCTCTACCCTCTGTTTAATACATACAGACAGGGCATAATGACCCAAAAAGAATAGGCGAGCCAAAAAACAACCAGAGGACCAAACAACTCCATTGGATAGTGACAAACAAAATAAGATTGGCACCCCGCCACTTGCAAAGGAAAAGGATGCAGCCAGGGCAGACCAGGCACATCTGAGAAATAGGGGGAAAATTAAGTCAACCTCAACCATCCAAATGGCACCTTCATACCCAATGCCTCTGCCATCGGCAGAGGGTCAAAGATCCATTGGGCCCACAGAACTGTTTGGTAGCTCCAATTCATCGAACCAGGCCAAATCAGCAGCTCACAGCAAAATAATTTGGGCAATTTTGTTACATCGGCGAAGGGCAAGGGAGGCGAAGCACTAACCGCTCGCTGCAAAACCAAAATAGCCCTAGAGTACAGAACAGGTCATCTCTCACGCCTGTTCCAAAAGCAATGAATGTGCAAACATCAGGACCCCGACAGGAATAGTCCCAAAGCACTGTATCCAAAGATCAGAGCCACCATCGAGGCCTCCTGTGGTCCCATTCCATGGAGGTACAACTTTTACGCTTCTCTATCCGGAGTATAAGTCCAAAGGTAGCTGTGATATATTAAACCATGGGAACATCATCAAACTGATAGAAGCGATAGGCCTGTCAAATGTTGTAACCTCACAAGATATTACATCGCTCCAGGCCAGGGTCAAACAAATGAAACCACAAAGGTTACTTGGAGCTCGACAGAGGCAATGAATAAGATCTTACGGCACACAGATATCTTCAAGCAGTGGGGCATAACCATACTACCCGGTAGGGAACCTGGCTATCCACACGTGCTGCAGGAATTCCGAGGCACTGAATGTCCACGCACAGAAAAAAGAGCAGTCTACTCAGTCCTGAGGAGTGCCCGTGATAAAACTCCTACCTCTGAGACATGGCTCGTGGAGCCGCAGCAATTAGAAGGGTTCAAAACCCACCATATTCCAGCCCTGAAATTGAAATCTTCGGGACGAGGCAGCGGTGGCTCAGCAATTTGCATATCAATAAAAAATGCAATCATCTCATGGGACCTCGCGAGATCTTCCCATTTCCCTCAGTCTGTGGGAATCTTTTAGCACCAATAAAGGCCAGCCCAGGTCCATCACTTTAACCCCTCCCATGCTCATGACGAGCTTATCTCGTCATGAGACACGGTTGCCGTGTGCTCATGACGCCTGAGCTCGTCATAACGGCTCCAACACTCGCACGCGCGGCTAATTCCCCCGCTGTGCAAACGTTCCACGGAAACGGGTGTGGCTCATGGAATGTATGACGTAATTCCGCATACCATCAGTCTGCAAAAAGAATCCCGCATGTATAATTAGGCCGCAAATTAAAATAACGAAAACTTTTAGAACGAATATGCCTTTAGCACGCATGCCTTTACGTAAAGGCATGCATGTTAAAGGTATACTCGTTGTAAAAGTTGTAAAGGTAAGTAAAAGTACACTACCCTACCCTACACTACCCTACACTCTAATGTAATACCCAGCACGACCCCCAACACTACCATAAAGCACTTTACTACCCTACACAAACACTACAACAGTACCTTAATACACTACCCCATCATGACCCTACACAAACACTACAATACTACACTAAACCACTACACCCCCTAAACCCTAAAACACTACCCCCAGCATGACCCTACACTACAACACTACCCAAACCCTAAACCACTACACCCCAGCATGACCCTACGCTACACAAACACTACAACACTACCCTAAACCCTAAACCACTACACCCCAGCATGACCCTACACTACACAAACACTACAACACTACCCTAAACCCTAAAACACTACGCCTGCATGACCCTACACTACAACACTACCCAAAACCCTAAAACACTACACCCCAGCATGACCCTACACTACACAAACACTACAACACTACCCTAAACCCTAAAACACTACCCCCAGCATGACCCTACACTACGCAAACACTACAACACAACCCTAAACCCTAAAACACTACCCCCAGCATGACCCTACACTACGCAAACACTACAACACTACCCTAAACCCTAAAACACTACCCCCAGCATGATCCTACACTACGCAAACACTACAACACTACCCTAAACCCTAAAACACTACCCCCAGCATGACCCTACACTACGCAAACACTACAACACTACCCTAAACCCTAAAACACTACCCCCAGCATGACCCTACACTAAACAACCACCACAACTCTACACTACACTAACACAACACTACACTACACAACACTACACTACACAATCACTAACCCACGAAAAAATTAACACAAACCCACTTACCTCTCTCGTCATCGTGGTTTTCACAACGCAAATGCATTTACCATACATGCCTTTAAAACATAATTCGTTGTAAAGGCATGCATGATAAATGCACATGTGTTTTGAAAAAATGCGGGATAATGGTATGCGAGGTCAATGACCTTGCAGGATAATGGTATGCGGACTGAAAGTCCGCGGGATAAAAAATGCTGGAAAATGGCTGCAAACTAGCTCATGACGAGCTGAGCTCGTCACAAGCACTGGGGCGCTGTGCGCGCCCTCCACCCCCATCTCTGCGGAGGAATGACCCCCGCAGCCAAGAGGTTAATGAATGCCTATGTTCACCCAAACTCACTGTCCAGGAAAACCTTTTCAAATGAGGTGACAGCGTCAGTATTAAGAACAAAATCTGGATTTTCGAATGCAGATATAATACTATCTGGTGATTTCAACATGTGGCTAATGTCTGACCTACAGAAACACAAGGTAACTAAGTCACAGGAAAGCGTCTGGGCCATATTACCACAGGTCCTTCCCGGATGGCGTAAGGGAGACCCGATGGGACGCTCCCCACAAGGAAATCTGGAATACCTTGGGCTTAGAGCTCTCAATGGGCTCTTTCTTACAGACAAGCCACCTGGCTTCTCATACCTATCGAAAAAATGGTGCATCCTACATTGATTACACCTTTGTCAGCCTTTCCCTCCTGCATCAAATATTAGGCTTCGGTTTCGGCAGTAGAACGGAAAGCGATCACAGCCTTCATGAAATATCGCTTAGCACCAGATTGGCGCAACACGCAGAGGCAAGGGCTCAAGCATTTGATGGCTACACGATCAACCTAAAACGAATCAAGTGTTCGGTCAACAAACTACAGCAGGTAGCAATGGAGGCAAAACACATCTTCGAGAGTACCGATAGGACAACCGATGATCAAATTGCATACTGCAATTGAAACTGACAGACAGACACGCACAACCAATAACAAATGCAAAACCTAATGGGAAGCAACAGCCGACCTCTTGGAATCCCGCAATACGATCAGCGAAAAGAATCATGAATGGGCTATGGCGGGAATTAAAAATAGAGCCAATGGACTCACCTACAATAATCAAACTGAGAGAAGCCCGCAACCACCCGAAGACAGTAAAAAGAGAATATCGCAGGGCTCACTGGATTTCCTTTTGGGCCTAATTATATCAAGACATAAAGTCAAACAACTCCGCAAGATTCTGGCGAACCATCAATAGTCTTGGAGGAAATGTCCCGAAAGTTGCTTCGTCAAACATACTGGAGTCCGAGTGGTATTCCTTTTTGTATAGCCACTTCAATGATCGACAAGATAACACTCCTGACCAGGCTTACGGCGAAGAGGGCAGCAAAGCTCCAAAAGCGGCGAACTTGCCTCCAGAGCGATTCATCAAAATGCAGTCCATTGACGAGCTTCCCTGCAAATGTCCAACAATAGAAAAGCAAACAGAGAGACTAAATCATCTTAGCAGCGTTGAACATAGCATAGGCCCGGAGGACCAAATTGAAAAGCAGATCAAAAAGGGTCAGAAAGATGGAGCTCCAGGTCCAGGAGGTATCCGTCCGGCCTTGTTCAAGGAGGATCCAGCCTTCTGGGCTTCCAAGTTATCTCCACTCTTCACTTCCATCTTACAAAAGAACACCATTCCACCCTCTTGGCAAGGATCGATTCATGGGCCAATTTTCAAAGGTGGGGACAAAAAATCTCCAGGGAATTATCGATTAGTCGCCCTTATCGATAATGAAGCTAAGTACTTTGCGGCGATACTGCTCAATTCACTTCAGACATGGGCCGACGAAAACTCCGTAATTCCTCCGAACCAAACTGGCACTTCGGTCAATCTTATGACTCTCTCCTGTTTGATAGACCAGGCGGAGACTAGCAGTAGTTTGTTTTACATGGGATTCAAAGACTAAAAAGCTGTTTTTGACAAGGTCAACAGGGCCAAGCTTTGGCAGAAGCTCTCCAGATTGAACATCCCAAATGATCTTCTAAGAGCCATACAGCTACTGCACCAGGACACATGGGTCAGGATCAAAATTGGGGATGGCTCCAGACTGTCTCGCTCAATATTAACAACAAAAGGACTAAAACAAGGAGGCCCCTACACTTTTTAACTTATTTTTATAGGACTTTCCCGAAGCCTTAAATAAGGTAAACTCTCATGCTCCCAAACTAGGCAGTTTCCAGCTCAAGTCTCCTATACGCCGACGACGTGGTTCTCCTAAGTAACACAAAGATCGGCTTACAAATACTCATGGATGCTACTGCCGAATACTCAAACAAGAACGAGCTCCAGATAAACAGTAAGAAAACTAAAAACTTGGCGTTACTCCCGGTAATGCACCAAGAAGCTGGCATGGGTCCTAAATTCCGAAAGCATTGAAGAATCCAATTGCCACAAGTACTTAGGAGTACCTCTCTGTTGTAACAACCATGTCCGACAGAATACGCCTGAACGCAAAGCTACATCAATACTGTAAAAAAAAGGAAAAACATTTTGGCTGCCTGCCTCTATCTATTATCGGAGCCAGCTACAATATAACATTTATTTACACATATGCAATCTGCGTACAGCCATCTTTTATTGCAAAACTTGCCCATTCGACTGGCGAATGGATCTATGCCTTGCCAACATCCCAACAATCGCTCCCGATATCCATCAGATAATGCAGTATCTTGAAAACCATGAACTTGACTGTTCAGGCAGTGGAGCAATGGCGAATACAATGGAAAAAGGTATCGTGGTGGAATGGGATTTCTGCGCAGCCGTGAAAGATCTCCTGCAACGTGCGACCTTTCACAACATCGCAGATAGCCTGCCAATTCAAATTGCCGCTCCAACATTCAGGGAACATTACTGTCCCTTCGAGAATATGAATTGGATCGCTTCGCTTTCTCACAAAATGACAACAATAGCCTTTTGGAACATTATGCATCTCAAGCCGCTGAAGAACTTCTGGACTGGAATCTCCAAGACTTGTAAGAAACTCACGTTATTCTTGGATGGATTTTTTTCCATCTTTTTTTACTTTTTCCTCAACAATTTTTTTAATACACTTCAATTGTACTACTTTGATATAATAACTTTCTAAGTATACTCAGACATTTGAACTCTGTCTTCATTACTGCCCCTTACATCTCCACACTAACCAGGGATCGGTGATGTATGGCCTATGCAAATACGCAATTTACTTACTAAATTAGCCTAAATCCGACACCTATTTAGAAATCACGTCTATTCTTTGTGCACACGTCTCTCTGCCTGCCTCTTATCCACGAAGCCCTTTCACACAAATTTACTCATCCTCGACCTCTGCTCACAACCTGGTGATCAAAATAAAAGAAAAACAACATTGTTTAGGAACTGGTTGGCACAGTGTGGTAATCGTATCCTACCTTTATTTTCAATATACAATTTAGTCATTCGTGTCTAATAGCTATTGTTTATGTCACAAAGAACTGCAACATGTAATGTGGAATTCCCTGTATAGTATAAACACATACACAACTTACACAGGTATGCTACAGCGGCCAGTATCCTACAGCGCCCACAGCACATCACTTTACAGCAGCCAGCTCACGACTTAGACTCACAGTTTCATGCCCAAGTCTTTAGAGTGGTACCAGTGAGTAGTTTCCTTCCCACTCCCGCTATGGTCTAAACGCATGCTAACACCACCTGCACAGCTATGCTACAGCAGCCAGTATGCTACAGCACCCAGAGCACAGCAGTTTACAGCACTCAGCTCACAGTTTAGGCGCACGCTTTCATCCCCGAGTTTACCGATACCTCACCTCAGCACTATCTCACTCTAGGCAAAATAGCACTTTTACACCGATAAGGGTAAATACTTTGCTTTGGCCCGTATGCTACAGCGCCCACAGCACATCAATTTACAGCACTAAGCTCACATGGAGAAAACACGTTTTGGGACCCCCTTTTTTTCCCAGCCCCCCTTGACAAATCACCCCCAAACTCAACATAGGAGCTGATATGAACAAAAAATTAGTCTTGAAAATTTAATGAACATTCATCAAATGACGCCAAAATTATAAACAAAACAAAAAATGTTCTTCCTATGGAAACTTGGTCCTAACTATAATTACCTACCGGTGACTGCCAGTAGGTAATATATATATATATATTCACTGAAAAAGCCATAGGTTAGAGACCATATATAGTTAGCTGGACATTTTATTGACATAAAACCAATGAAATTCCATATATAGTTAGTTGCACTAACTATATATCGCGCACCCGCAATCCACTGCTGATGATGTCACATATTACATCATTCATGACATGGTCAGTGACATCACTGATGACATCACTGATGACATCTCAAATGACATCACTGATGACATCACTGATGACATCTCAAATGACATCACCGATGACATCATCTAGTGTCTGTGTTTTTGTAAAGTTTAAATATGTTTTACATATTGAAGAATGAGTGGATGTATGGAAGACTGAGTGTGTGTGTGGCTGGCTGGGAGGTGTGTGACTCTGTGCATATCAATGTGTACTTGTATCAGTGATTGTATAAGAGAGTAAGTATGTGTTAGTATATGTGTGAAAAGTATGGTGTTCTGTGTTTAACTGTATAGATGAGGAAATCGAAGTGTGATTGATTCTTCACAGGACTGACTAGGTGTATGAGTGCATATGATAGTGTTGTAATAATGAGTGACTGTATGTATGAGTGATTGTATGGGTGAATGAGTGAATGTGTGTGTAGACGTAGGAATCAGTGAGTGCGTATGTAGTAACTGGTATTGGTGTGTCATGATGTCATCAGTGATGTCATTTGAGATGTCATCAGTGATGTCATTTGAGATGTCATCAGTGATGTCATCAGTGATGTCACTGAAGTATGGTGTTCTGTGTTTAACTGTATAGATGAGGAAATGGAAGTGTGATTGATTCTTTACAGGACGGACTAGGTGTGTGAGTAACTCCATGGATGAGTGGCAGTGTGTGAGTGTCTGCATAGGTGTATGAGTGCATATGATAGTGTTGTAATAATGAGTGACTGTATGTATGAGTGATTGTATGGGTGAATGAGTGGATGTGTGTGTAGACGTAGGAATCAGTGAGTGCGTATGTAGTAACTGGTATTGGTGTGTCATGATGTCATCAGTGATGTCATTTGAGATGTCATCAGTGATGTCATCAGTGATGTCATTTAAGATGTCATCAGTGATGTCATCAGTGATGTCACTGACCATGTCATGAATGATGTAATATGTGACATCATCAGCAGTGGATTGCGGGTGCGCGATATATAGTTAGTGCAACTAACTATATATGGAATTTCATTGGTTTTATGTCAATAAAATGTCCAGCTAACTATATATGGTCTCTAACCTATGGTTTTTTCAGTGAATTTTCAAGGTTTTGTAAATGCAAATTCCTAACTATATATGGTCTATAACCTATGGTTTTTTCAGTGAATTTCATTGTTTTTTTAAAAGCTAATATCTATAGCTGTAAAATATATTCTTTATTACGTGACGTATCACGTAGCCACGTGAGACGCCTCATGACGCGTCGCATAACCGTGACGTATCGGCTCTGCAGCGCAAACAAAACCCGTAACGTAAGCGTGCCGGAGCACGCTTACAGATATATATATTTTTTTAACCTTAATTAGACAAAATCCACACGTGCACAAATCTTGAGGCCTTGCAAAGGCACATCAAACAAACAGTCCCTACAATTTTGCCAAGTTTGCTGGAAATCTATTCCCTTAATTTTTTTTTTACTGTTTCTCTTGGTTTTCCCCTTGTTACGCTTACCGGGACGCTACCCGGTACGCGAACCGGACGCTCCAAAAACACAAGATGGCGGACTCCCGTTACGCTGCCGGTTAGCTGCCCGGTTTGCATACCGGGAAGCGCCTCTACCGCGAAAAATCGCGGGGGACTTTAATATCCCCCTCATCAATCCTAGGGGGTCAGGAGGGGTTTACCTTGCCCCCTTTCCTTCATTTCCCCCTTCTTTTTTCACCACATCTTGTCTCTCGAACCTACCGAGAGACAAGATGGCGGCCGCTCCGGACTGTTTACAATGTTGACAGCTACGCTGCCGGTTAGCTGCCCGGTTAGCTGCCCGGTGAGCTGCCCGGTTCGCGTACCGGGACACGCCTCTACGGCGTAAAATCGCAAAAAACAAAATATATATATTTTTTGCCCCGCGGGGCACTTTAATATCCCCCTCATCAATCCTAGGGGGTCAGGAGTGGTCTACCTTGCCCCCTTTCCTTCATTTCCCCCTTCGTTTTTCACCACATCTTGTCTCTCGATCGTACCGAGAGACAAGATGGCGGCCGCTCCGGACTGTTTAGAATGTTGACAGACACCGGAGAGCCAATCAGCTTCGCTTCGCGAAGTTCCGTTACGCGTCAGGTACGCGAACCGGGGCGCTAACCGGAGCGCTGTCACAGATATATATATTTTTTTAAACGTTAATTTCTCAAAATCCACTGGAGCACATATATTGAGACATAGCAAAGGCACGTCGGGCAAACCATATCTACAATTTTGCCAAGTTTCATGTAAATCTATTCAGCCGTTCGAGCTAAAAGTGAGTCCAACCGCCCTATGGAAAAATGAATGGGAAAAACGCGTTTTGGGACCCCCCTTTTTTCTCAACCCCCCCTTGACGAAACCCCCCCAACTTTTTAGGGGCTGCTCAGAAACAAAATGTGCCATTTTCCTGAAAATTTCAGCCAATTCCGTCCACAAATGCCAAAGTTATTAGACATAGAATTTTCAGAAATCCCATAGAGAAAAAATCCTAACTATATATATACCCACTGGCTATCGCCAGTAGGTAATATACATATATAAACATATATAATCTGCATATCTATATAAATATAAATGCATGCATACATATACATATATGCATACATATGCATGTTATTTACATGAAAGTTTTAAAAACACTAATAAAAGCAAAGCTAAAAAGCCACCTCATTACAAACAGAATGGCTTTAACTTAAACGAGGGCGAGATCTATTGCATTTTCAATGCTTGTTTACTTTGGTTCTATCAAGAAGGCATTCAGATGTGTCACACATTTGCCATAAATTCTGAATGTTAGCACTCTAGTTGCTCATTAGATCACTGTAGTAAAGCTAGTGCTCACCAGGGAAGTCTGCTGCTAATCATGGTTTGCAGCCATTTTCCCGCATTTTTTATCCCGCAGACTTTCAGTCCGCATACCATTATCCCGCAAGGTCATTGACCTCGCATACCATTATCCCGCATTTTTTCAAAACGCATGTGCATTTATCGCGCATGCCTTTACAAAGAATTACGTTTTAAAGGCATGTATGGTAAATGCATTTGCGTTGTGAAAACCACGATGACGAGAGAGGTAAGTGGGTTTGTGTTAATTTTTTCGTGGGTTAGTGATTGTGTAGTGTAGTGTAGTGTTGTGTAGTGTAGTGTTGTGTTAGTGTAGTGTAGAGTTGTGGTGGTTGCTTAGTGTAGGGTCATGCTGGGGGTAGTGTTTTAGGGTTTAGGGTTGTGTTGTAGTGTTTGCGTAGTGTAGGGTCATGCTGGGGGTAGTGGTTTAGGGTTGTGTTGTAGTGTTTGTGTAGTGTAGGGTCATGCTGGGGCTAGTGTTTTAGGGTTTAGGGTAGTGTTGTAGTGTTTGCGTAGTGTAGGGTCATGCTGGGCGTAGTGTTTTAGGGTTTAGGATAGTGTTGTAGTGTTTGCGTAGTGTAGGGTCATGCTGGGGTAGTGTTTTAGGGTTTTGGGTAGTGTTGTAGTGTTTGCGTAGTGTAGGGTCATGCTGGGGTGTAGTATTTTAGGGTTTAGGGTAGTGTTGTAGTGTTTGCGTAGTGTAGGGTCATGCTGGGGGTAGTGTTTTAGGGTTTTGGGTAGTGTTGTAGTGTTTGCGTAGTGTAGGGTCATGCTGGGGGTAGTGTTTTAGGGTTTAGGGTTGTGTTGTAGTGTTTGCGTAGTGTAGGGTCATGCTGGGGGTAGTGTTTTAGGGTTTAGGGTAGTGTTGTAGTGTTTGCGTAGTGTAGGGTCATGCTGGGGTGTAGTGTTTTAGGGTTTTGGGTAGTGTTGTAGTGTTTGCGTAGTGTAGGGTCATGCTGGGGGTAGTGTTTTAGGGTTTTGGGTAGTGTTGTAGTGTTTGCGTAGTGTAGGGTCATGCTGGGGGTAGTGTTTTAGGGTTTTGGGTAGTGTTGTAGTGTTTGCGTAGTGTAGGGTCATGCTGGGGGGTAGTGTTTTAGGGTTTTGGGTAGAGTTGTAGTGTTTGCGTAGTGTAGGGTCATGCTGGGGGTAGTGTTTTAGGGTTTTGGGTAGTGTTGTAGTGTTTGCGTAGTGTAGGGTCATGCTGGGGGTAGTGTTTTAGGGTTTAGGGTAGTGTTGTAGTGTTTGCGTAGTGTAGGGTCATGCTGGGGGTAGTGGTTTAGGGTTTAGGGTAGTGTTGTAGTGTTTGCGTAGTGTAGGGTCATGCTGGGGGTAGTGGTTTAGGGTTGTGTTGTAGTGTTTGCGTAGTGTAGGGTCATGCTGGGGCTAGTGTTTTAGGGTTTAGGGTTGTGTTGTAGTGTTTGCGTAGTGTAGGGTCATGCTGGGGGTAGGGTTTTAGGGTTTAGGGTAGTGTTGTAGTGTTTGCGTAGTGTAGGGTCATGCTGGGGGTAGTGGTTTAGGGTTGTGTTGTAGTGTTTGCGTAGTGTAGGGTCATGCTGGGGCTAGTGTTTTAGGGTTTAGGGTAGTGTTGTAGTGTTTGCGTAGTGTAGGGTCATGCTGGGCGTAGTGTTTTAGGGTTTAGGATAGTGTTGTAGTGTTTGCGTAGTGTAGGGTCATGCTGGGGGTAGTGTTTTAGGGTTTTGGGTAGTGTTGTAGTGTTTGCGTAGTGTAGGGTCATGCTGGGGTGTAGTATTTTAGGGTTTAGGGTAGTGTTGTAGTGTTTGCGTAGTGTAGGGTCATGCTGGGGGTAGTGTTTTAGGGTTTTGGGTAGTGTTGTAGTGTTTGCGTAGTGTAGGGTCATGCTGGGGTGTTGTGTTTTAGGGTTTTGGGTAGTGTTGTAGTGTTTGCGTAGTGTAGGGTCATGCTGGGGGTAGTGTTTTAGGGTTTTGGGTAGTGTTGTAGTGTTTGCGTAGTGTAGGGTCATGCTGGGGGTAGTGTTTTAGGGTTTTGGGTAGTGTTGTAGTGTTTGCGTAGTGTAGGGTCATGCTGGGGGGTAGTGTTTTAGGGTTTTGGGTAGTGTTGTAGTGTTTGCGTAGTGTAGGGTCATGCTGGGGGTAGTGTTTTAGGGTTTTGGGTAGTGTTGTAGTGTTTGCGTAGTGTAGGGTCATGCTGGGGGTAGTGTTTTAGGGTTTAGGGTAGTGTTGTAGTGTTTGCGTAGTGTAGGGTCATGCTGGGGGTAGTGTTTTAGGGTTTAGGGTAGTGTTGTAGTGTTTGCGTAGTGTAGGGTCATGCTGGGGGTAGTGTTTTAGGGTTTAGGGTAGTGTTGTAGTGTTTGCGTAGTGTAGGGTCATGCTGGGGGTAGTGTTGTAGGGTTTAGGGTAGTGTTGTAGTGTTTGCGTAGTGTAGGGTCATGCTGGGGGTAGTGTTTTAGGGTTTAGGGTAGTGTTGTAGTGTTTGCGTAGTGCAGGGTCATGCTGGGGTGTAGTGTTTTAGGGTTTTGGGTAGTGTTGTAGTGTTTGCGTAGTGTAGGGTCATGCTGGGGGTAGTGTTTTAGGGTTTAGGGTAGTGTTGTAGTGTTTGCGTAGTGTAGGGTCATGCTGGGGTGTAGTGTTTTAGGGTTTTGGGTAGTGTTGTAGTGTTTGCGTAGTGTAGGGTCATGCTGGGGGTAGTGTTTTAGGGTTTAGGGTAGTGTTGTAGTGTTTGCGTAGTGTAGGGTCATGCTGGGGGTAGTGTTTTAGGGCTTAGGGTTGTGTTGTAGTGTTTGCGTAGTGTAGGGTCATGCTGGAGGTAGTGTTTTAGGGTTTAGGGTTGTGTTGTAGTGTTTGTGTAGTGTAGGGTCATGCTGGGGGTAGTGTTTTAGGGTTTAGGGTGGTGTTGTAGTGTTTGCGTAGTGTAGGGTCATGCTGGGGTGTAGTGTTTTAGGGTTTTGGGTAGTGTTGTAGTGTTTGCGTAGTGTAGGGTCATGCTGGGGGTAGTGTTTTAGGGTTTAGGGTAGTGTTGTACTGTTTGTGTAGTGTAGGGTCATGCTGGGGGTAGTGTTTTAGGGTTTAGGGTAGTTTAGTTGTTTAGTGTATGCTAAAGGCATATTCGTTCTAAAAGTTTTCGTTATTTTAATTTGCGGCCTAATAGTACATGCGGGATTTTTTTTGCGGACTGATGGTATGCGGGATTTCGTCATATATTCGCTAATCATACTTTCTATGGCAAAATGAACCCCCTAATTTTGTTCCTTTTTAAATTAAATGTTTTAAGAGTTACCACTTTATTCCAATCAAGATGGCTTCAGGTGTGCCATACCTTTGTAATAAGTAGGACTGTTAGCACTCTAGTTGTTCTTTAGAACACTCTGGGACATTCTGTCATTGGGCTATAGTTGGGCTACATCTGGCTGATATTTGGGCTACATTTGTTTTTTTTTGTCTCTGGTGGCCATCTTTGGGCTACATTGGGCTACATTGGGCTACATTGGGCTACATTTGGGCTCCAACATATATATAGCCCAATGTAGCCCAATATATATTTTTCAAAGTTAATTTTCGTAAAAACCACTGGAGCCTATATCTTGAGACATAGCAAAGGCACATCGGGCTACCAGTCCCTACAATTTTGCCAAGTTTGGTGTAAATCCATTCAGCCGTTCAGGCTAAAAGTGAGGCCAACCGCCCTATGGAAAATTGCATGGGAAAAACATGTTTTGGGACCCCCCTTTTTTCTCGGCCCCCCCTTGACAAAACCCCCCCAAATTTTCAGGGGCTGCTCAGAAACAAAATGTTCCATTTTCCTGAAAATTTCAGCCAATTCTGTCCTCAAACGCCAAAGTTATTCGACATAGAATTTTCAAAAATCCCATAGGAAAAAAATCCTAACTATATATACCTACTGGCTATCGCCAGTAGGTAATTATATATTATATTATATTATATTATTTATATATATTTATATATATACACATATATGTATGTATATATATATATATATATATATATATATATATATATATATATATATATATATATATATATTACCTACTGGCGGTCGCCAGTAGGTATATATAGTTAGGATTTTTTCTCTAAGGGATTTTTGAAAATTCTATGTCTAATAACTTTGGCCTTTGTGGACGGAATTGGCTGAAATTTTCAGGAAAATGGAACATTTTGTTTCTGAGCAGCCCCTGAAAATTTGGGGGGGGTTCGTCAAGGGGGGGGGCGAGAAAAAATGGGGGTCCCAAAACACGTTTTTCCCATGTTAATTTCCATAGGGCGGTTGCCCTCACTTTTAGCCCGAACGGCTGAATGGATTTGAACGAAACTTGGCAAAATTGTAGGGACTGGTAGCCCGATGTGCCTTTGCTAGGTCTCAATATATGTGCTCCAGTGGATTTTGATAAATTAACGTTTAAAAAAATATATATATCTGTAACAGCGCTCCGGGTAGCGCTCCGGTTTGCGTACTTGACGCGTAACGGAACTTCGCGAAGCGAAGCTGATTGGCTCTCCGGTGTCTGTCAACATTCTAAACAGTCCGGAGCGGCCGCCATCTTGTCTCTCGGTAGGATCGAGAGACAAGAGGAGGCCAAAACAAAGGGAGAAATGACCATAAGGGGGAATAGTAGATCCTCCCTGACCCCCTAGGTTTGATGTGGAGGCTTTAAAAGGGCCCCGCGGGGCAAAAAAAAAAAAAAAATGTTTTTTTGCGTGGGGTGCGCCCGGTACGCGCACCGGAAAGCGGTCCGGGGAGCGTACTATGAGGAAAAAAGAATGATAGACTTTTCAAATATTGTATGTTTATTGATTGTTCGTTTTGTTGGTTTTTTTTTTGTTTTTTTAATTTATTTATTTATTTTGGTTGTACTTCATGAATTAGATATAAAAATGAATAATGTCTCAAACAATTTTTAATTATTAAATAAAAATTTATTGGTCAGAATTTTCATAGTTCAATAAAACTTGCAGCATTACATCATCTGGAATCTCCTCAAACATGCATGTTTCTATGTCTTGTAAGCATTCAATAAATTGTTTATCCAAAGACTGATCCATAAAATCTTCATCTAAAAATTCTTCATTTAAAATCTCCTCAGATGTAATGTCGAAGGAAACATTGATATTTTCGTGCTCCCCTTCCATTTTTTTTCTGTAAATTGCATAAAAAAATAATTATATCAGAAGAGTTAGGGCACTGTTGGGTTTAAGTTCAGACAGGTAGTTCTGTTTTTTTAACAGTGAAGTTAACTTTGGGTAGTGTATGGTAACAGGCAGCAAGTAGAAATATAAAAAAGTGCCTGTGAAGAAGTGTAAGTAAATTCATAATTATAGCAGAGAAGCCTAAGTCAATCAATAAATATAACAGAGGAGCCTATCTGTATCTATAACTATAGCAGGGGGACAGTAAATAATTATCAAAAAACGTTTTTACAAATTAATTTAAAGTGCCCCTTACAAATGATCAATTTACTTTACAGAGGGTGAAAATGCTCTTGAAATGTACTTCAGGAAGTAGTAGTGAAAATGGCTGTGTTTCCCTCTCTTTCTTTATATATATTCAGGTACATAACCAATCAAATGTCAGGTAAAAAAAAAAAGAAAATGAAAGTAACATTTTAATTGGTTGTCAATTCCAACACTTCAGATGTGTTTTGTGAAGTAATTTACCTCAGGGTATTTAGAGAGGTCTACAGGCTAAATGGCTAAATGGAATTCCAACCAAATTTGTGAAAATGGTAGGGATTGGTATGTAGTATGAGCTAATCTATATTTGGTGAAAGTGTCTCCAGTCGTTTTTCTGTAAATTACTTTCCCACCTTTTTTGAGCGGGCGCTTCCCAGTGTGCGCCCCGGTACGCGAACCGGCAGCGTTACGGGAGTCCTCCATTTTGTGTTTCGGTAGAATTGAGATACAAGATGGAGGGCAAATAATGTTCAGAATGGGTAGAAGGGGGCACGGTAGACGTATCCTGACCCCCTAGGTTTTCTGAGGGTGGCTGAGGAGGCCCATATGTGTGAAAAAAAAACATTGTTTTTCACATTTTCGCGCGGTTTGCGTCCGATGCACGTACCGGGTAGCGCTCCGGAAAGCGTAAATTGTGAAAATTAGTTAAAAAAAGTTACATTTAAAATTTGTTTATAGCGATAATAGTTAGGGTAGCTCTGAGAAGAGCTTTTGGGTCTGTGGTACATTTAGGTACTTATAAGTAGGTACCAATACATAGTCTTAAATTCAGGATGAAAACTCTGTTCCCCTTATCTGAGAAGTGAACTCCATCTCCTCTGTAGATATCTTGCATGTAGTAACGCAAGTTATTGTTGTAGATGCAGCCCATTCCATGGTCTCTCATGTAAGCTGAAACAGACTTATTTACATGCTTCCTCGATTTCTCAATTTGTGGACAAAATTCGTTGGACCACTTCCATTTCTGTCTTTGGCATATATTGGAATATACCAAGGCAGTTTGAAGAAAAAGTGCCATCAATTGCTCAAAGGTGTCCTTTAAAAGCATTTCCAGACCTACCCCAGTCAAAGTGCCCAAGTCATTTCCTCCACAGTGCACAATTAACAGGTTAGGTTTTGGCAAATGCAAAAAGGTTTTCACCAATGGTATCAATTGGTGACATCTTAATCCTCTGTGGCCAATCCACTTGATTTCCACGTTTTGTAAATTGAGGTTAGGTAAATTTCTGTTATCAGCATACCTTTGAGCCCAGTGAATGTAACTATGTCCAACATCCAGACAGAAAACATGGTGAGAGGAGGTTCTGCTGCAGTCAGATGAAGTGTGGTAATGAAATGGCAGTTCAAACAGTAGGAGTTTGTAATGAACAAAACTGTGGAGTTTCTGTGCTAATGATTCAGTAGCAGTGATTGGTGGATTTTGATTGCTGAAAACAGAAAGTTAGGGTGCATGGATGAGTTCATTGAAAGATGTAATTTGAATGGTGAAGAAAAAATCATTTTATGAAAGATTGCACTGGATACGCAGGTGTACTGAGAGTTCAGAGTTCAATTGAAACATTGTTGTGTGAAGTTGCAAACATGAGAGGTCTTTCAGGAGGTGGTTGCTATGCAAAAAAGGCAGAAAGGGTAGAGGGGGGAAGGGTGTTGATTTGAAAAAATTGAGGGAAGAGTTTTGATTGGGTGACATGAGAGATATGTGTGATGAATTACAGCATTTCTGTGTTTTTTTTGGCTGCAGCCTCTGGAGTGCATACCCTTTGTTCTGCTGAAGACAAATTGGTGTGTGTCTGAGACTGTTTTGAAACTCAAAAAGTATTTGCTAAGGTGAGAAAAGATTCATTTAATTTAAATAGAGAATAGTATGCTTTAGGGAGAAAATTAAGAAGAAAGTTGTGTATTTAAAATGTTGCTTTGTGTCAAGTGTTTTACAAATAGATTTTGATTCTTTGAGTTACATAGCCATGTTAAAAGTGATGTAAAAAAAGGTGCAAGGGCCTTAAAAGAACGCTTTCATGTGTGTTAGGGCATTTTAAGTCACTTCCCCATGAATGTGGGTAAATAAGTGATTTACTTGATGTGTTTAAAAACATTTTTTGAAATCAATTAGGTTTCTTGATATGTACTGCTAGAGTTTGATAGGCTGCTTCGGGCATATTTACAAGGTCTTTGAGTCCCTTTGATGTTATTTTTCCCATTTTAATTTTAGACATTTCCCCGTGGTGCAAGGTCCTTGTAAATACGCCCCCATGTGTGCTTGGCAAATTTAGATTTTGATTGTTTGAGTTACATAGCCATGTTAAAAGTGATGGAAAAAAGGTGCAAGGGCCTTAAAAAAACGCTTTCTTGTGTGTTAGGGCATTTTAAGTCACGTCCCCATGAATGTAGGTATATAATTGTTTTACATGATAGGTTAAAAAACGTTTTTTAAAATCAATTAGGTTTCTTGATATGTACTGCTAGAGTTTGATAGGTTGCTTGGGGCATATTTACAAGGTCTTTGAGTCCCTTTGATGTTATTTTTCCCATTTTAATTTTAGACATTTCCCCGTGGTGCAAGGTCCTTGTAAATACGCCCCCATGTGTGCTTGGCAAATTTAGATTTTGATTGTTTGAGTTACATAGCCATGTTAAAAGTGATGGAAAAAAAGGTGCAAGGGCCTTAAAAAAACGCTTTCTTGTGTGTTAGGGCATTTTAAGTCACGTCCCCATGAATGTATGTATATAATTGTTTTACATGATAGGTTAAAAAACGTTTTTTAAAATCAATTAGGTTTCTTGATATGTACTGCTAGAGTTTGATAGGTTGCTTGGGGCATATTTACAAGGTCTCTGAGTCCCTTTGATGTTATTTTTCCCATTTTAATTTGAGACATTTCCCCGTGGTGCAAGGTCCTTGTAAATACGCCCCCATGTGTGCTTGGCAAATTTAGATTTTGATTGTTTGAGTTACATAGCCATGTTAAAAGTGATGGAAAAAAAGGTGCAAGGGCCTTAAAAAAACGCTTTCTTGTGTGTTAGGGCATTTTAAGTCACGTCCCCATGAATGTAGGTATATAATTGTTTTACATGATAGGTTTAAAAACGCTTTTTAAAATCAATTAGGTTTCTTGATATGTACTGCTAGAGTTTGATAGGTTGCTTGGGGCATATTTACAAGGTCTTTGAGTCCCTTTGATGTTATTTTTCCCATTTTAATTTTAGACATTTCCCCGTTGTGCAAGGTCCTTGTAAATACGCCCCCATGTGTGCTTGGCTAATTTAGATTTTGATTCTTTGAGTTATATAGCCATGTTAAAAGTGATGGAAAAAAAGGTGCAAGGACCTTAAAAAAAAGCTTTCATGTGTGTTAGGGCATTTTAAGTCACTTCCCCATGAATGTAGGTATATAATTGTTTTTCAATTATATCACCTGTGTTTCCTAACATTACGAATCACATTGTGCAGATGAGGTTTAGGCGTGTTCAGGGAGATAGAGGAGGTCTGGCCTTTGTTCAAGAGTGCAGTGGGCATGATTCACTTCATTGGTAGGCCTGCACATGTATTATCTCCTCTGTACTCTTCAACAAGCCTAAATTTCATCTGCAACCCTGAGTAGGCCTCACCTCAAACAAACCTCTAGATAGTCCACACCTTATCGTCATCCTGAATCAATCATTTAAAGTGTTAGGGGCAGATTTATGATGATATTTGCTATTAAAAAACCATTGAAATTCACTGAAAAAACCATAGGTTATAGACCATATATAGTTAGGAATTAGCATTTACAAAACCTTGAAAATTCACTGAAAAAACCATAGGTTATAGACCATATATAGTTAGGAATTAGCATTTAAAAAACCTTATTTTACTCACACAAAACCATTGAAATTCCATATATAGTTAGTTGCACTAACTATATATCGCGCACCCGCAATCCACTGCTGATGATGTCACATATTACATCATTCATCACTGATGACATCTCAAATGACATCACTGATGACATCACTGATGACATCTCATTTGACATCAATGACCACATCACTGATGATATCATTCATGTGACAATACAATGCATCTCCTCACATTTTAATATAACCTCTGTTACACCCAGTGTTAAATACAGAGTATAATTTTTGAAACCATTGACACACCAATACTAGTTACTACATACGCACTCACGGATTCCTACGTCTACACACACATTCACTCATTCACCCATACAATCATTCATACATACAATCACTCATCTTTACAACACTATCATATGCACTCATACACCTATACAGACACTCACACTCTGCCACTCATCCATGGAGTTACTCACACACCTAGTCAGTCCTGTAAAGAATCAATCACACTTCCATTTTCTAATCTATACAGTTAAACATAGAGCACCTTACATTTTCAAACATATACTAACACATACTTACTCTCTTATACAATCACTGATACAAGTACACATTGATCTGCACAGAGTCACACACCTCCCAACCAGCCACACACACACTCAGTCTCCCATACAAATACTTGGGCAATCAATCAATAACCCATATAGTTACTCATATAGCTACTGATCAACACATGCAGCAGTTTACAGAACAACAGACATAATGATGCACAAATTAAGACAGTTTAGTCACTAACCCATGCACTCAGTGAGACACATTTAATCACTCACTCATACATTCAGTCATGCACCTACTAAATCCTTCGTCCAGACACTTATACATCCACTCATTCTTCAATATGTAAGACATATTTTAACTTTACAGAAACATACAGTCACTGGATGTTGACATCAGTGATGTCATCAGTGATGTCACTGACCATGTCATGAATGATGTAATATGTGACATCATCAGCAGTGGATTGCAGGCGCGCGAGTTATAGTTAGTAAAACTAACTATAACGGGAGGAATTTCAATGGTTTTGTACGAGTGAAATATCTAACTAACTATAACACCCCAAAAACCTATGGTTTTTTCAGTGAATTTCAAAGGTTTTTTAAATGCTAATTCCTAACTATAACGGGCCTGAAACCTATGTTTTTTTCAGTGAATATTTATATATATATATATATATATATATATATATATATATATATATATATATATATATATATATATATATATATATATATATATATATATATATGCACTGGAAAACTAAACACCCAGCTTTTTCTTTTCCCAATAACTTTGGTGCCGGTTGACGAATCTTCGTTACATTTTCAAAACAAGTGGGGCGCTCCGGTCAGCTCCTATCTTGAAAGTTTCGAGAGTCCCAAAATGTGTTTTCTCCAAGTTAACTGTTGAACGGCATTACACCAAATTTGGCAAAAAGGTAGCTCTTGTTTCAGAAAGAACTCGTTTTGTTAAATGGTGTAAATCTGTCCAGTAGTTCCTGAGAAATTAAAAAAAAGGTAAAAAAATGCATTTCCCATAGGAAACGTTAGACATGGCTACAGCTCGAACTACTGAACGGAATTACACCAAATTTGGTACAAAGGTAGTGCTTGGTTCAGAAAGAACTCTTTTTTTAAATGGTGTAAATCCGTTCAGTAGTTGCTGAGAAAAGCAAAAAATACAAGTTTTGATATATAGAGGCACGGAGGATCCACGCACCCTGCCGATCACGAGCTGCATTCTAATTGGCTGTCAACACTTCAAACCAGGAAGTGTTGGCAGCCATCTTTTGCCTCAGTAGAACTGAGGCACAAGAAAGCAGTAAAAGAAATGGGCGCGTTTGCTGAGTGTTGCTCGGAGGGGGCAGGGCGTGAGGTGACATGTGTGCAGATACCCCCTGTGGTGGGTTTTAAGTAGGGGAAATAATTCCTCTTCAATCCTGAGGGTCCCTGGGGGCCAAGTAGTCCACCACTCACCTCCAGTAAGCACCACTGCGCTGTGTTGCAAAGAGGTGGCCCAGGACACACTCCTTTTTACACCATTCTGCAATGCAGTTCTGTGGCGCTTACTGGAGGTAAGGGGTGGGCTAGTTGGCCCCCAGGGACCCTCAGGACTCAAAGGGACTTAATCCCCCAATTTTCAATGCACCAGGGGGTACATTTACACAGTGGTGCAGGGAGGGGGCATGGTCTGATGTCACAAGTGTGCAAACGCGCCCTGTGGCGTTTTTTAAGTTGGGGAATTAAGTCCCCTTGAGTCCTGAGGGTCCCTGGGGGCCAACTAACCCACCAGGTATGTCCAGTAAGTGCCACAGTGTTGCATTGCAGAGAGGTGTAAAATGGGGCAGGGCCTTGGACCACCTCTCTGCAATGCAGCTCTGTGGTGCTTACTGGAGGTACATGGTGGGCTAGTTGGACCGTAGGGGACTTGAGGGGATCCAGGACACCCCCAACCCAGGTTCACCACTCAAACAACAAAAGCACCCCTTTGCATGGTATTACAGCTCATATTAAAGAACATTGGTCCCTACAGCAGTACTCACCCGGCAAGTGGCATGCTGGGAGCCGTAGTCCAGGAATCGAGACTACAGCAGAGACTTTCAATACCTAAGTGGGGACAGCTGAACTCCCACCAATGAGAGGACTGTAGGAGTCTCAAAGGAGGTGTGGGTGTTACCTTTGTGTCCTCAGCGGCATCTGAGTAGGGCTAATGAGCCAAAAAGCATTAAGCCAGAGGTGTTTGAGGCGCTGGAGGTGTTCAATAAAAGGATTTCCTTTCCCCATTGTGTCCTCTGGTTGCTTTGAGGGAGCGATCGTTGGGGTGACATACATATATGTATGTACGTGTGTGTATAATTTTAAATATACATATGCAAAACACATATGTTTTGTTAAATATACACATGTTTGGATGTAATAAATTCTATATATATATATTTATTTTTTTCTTTCTTTTTTTTACCCATAACAACCCTCAAACCTTCCTTCCTCTGATGTATGTAATAAATTATATATATATATATATATATATATATATATATATATATATATATATATATATATATTCACTGAAAAAACCATAGGTTATAGACCATATATAGTTAGGAATTTGCATTTACAAAACCTTGAAAATTCACTGAAAAAACCATAGGTTAGAGACCATATATAGTTAGCTGGACATTTTATTGACATAAAACCAATGAAATTCCATATATAGTTAGTTGCACTAACTATATATCGCGCACCCGCAATCCACTGCTGATGATGTCACATATTACATCATTCATGACATGGTCAGTGACGTCACTGATGACATCACTGATGACATCTCAAATGACATCACTGATGACATCACTGATGACATCTCAAATGACATCACTGATGACATCATGACACACCAATACCAGTTAGTACATACGCACTCACTGATTCCTACGTCTACACACACATTCACTCATTCACCCATACAATCACTCATACATACAGTCACTCATTATTACAACACTATCATATGCACTCATACACCTATGCAGACACTCACACACTGCCACTCATCCATGGAGTTACTCACACACCTAGTCAGTCCTGTAAAGAATCAATCACACTTCCATTTCCTCATCTATACAGTTAAACACAGAACACCATACTTCAGTGACATCACTGATGACATCACTGATGACATCTCAAATGACATCACTGATGACATCTCAAATGACATCACTGATGACATCATGACACACCAATACCAGTTACTACATACGCACTCACTGATTCCTACGTCTACACACACATTCACTCATTCACCCATACAATCACTCATACATACAGTTACTCATTATTACAACACTATCATATGCACTCATACACCTAGTCAGTCCTGTGAAGAATCAATCACACTTCGATTTCCTCATCTATACAGTTAAACACAGAACACAATACTTTTCACACATATACTAACACATACTTACTCTCTTATACAATCACTGATACAAGTACACATTGATATGCACAGAGTCACACACCTCCCAGCCAGCCACACACACACTCAGTCTTCCATACATCCACTCATTCTTCAATATGTAAAACATATTTAAACTTTACAAAAACACACAGACACTAGATGATGTCATCAGTGATGTCATTTGAGATGTCATCAGTGATGTCATTTGAGATGTCATCAGTGATGTCATCAGTGATGTCACTGACCATGTCATGAATGATGTAATATGTGACATCATCAGCAGTGGATTGCGGGTGCGCGATATATAGTTAGTGCAACTAACTATATATGGAATTTCATTGGTTTTATGTCAATAAAATGTCCAGCTAACTATATATGGTCTCTAACCTATGTTTTTTTCAGTGAATTTTCAAGGTTTTGTAAATGCAAATTCCTAACTATATATGGTCTATAACCTATGGTTTTTTCAGTGAATATATATATATATATATATATATATATATATATATATATTCACTGAAAAAAACATAGGTTATAGACCATATATAGTTAGGAATTCGCATTTACAAAACCTTATTTTACTCACACAAAACCATTGAAATTCCATATATAGTTAGTTGCACTAACTATATATCGCGCACCCGCAATCCACTGCTGATGATGTCACATATTACATCATTCATGACATGGTCAGTGACATCACTGATGACATCACTGGTGACATCTCAAATGACATCACTGATGACATCTCAAATGACATCACTGATGACATCACTGATGACATCTCATTTGACATTACTGATCACATCACTGATGATATCATTCATGTGATAATACGATGAACCTCTTCAGACTCTAATATAACCTTAGATACACTCAGTGTAAACAGACACTCACAGACTGTCACTCATCCATGGAGTTACTCACACACCTAGTCAGTCATGCAAAGAATCAATCACACCTCCATTTCCTCAACTATACAGTTATACAAACTTTACTTATTCAAACATATACTAACACATATTTACTCTCTTATACAATCCCTGATACAAGTTCACAATGATCCATACAGCCACTCACACATTCACTGGCTCTTATGCACAGTTATTTATATATGTCAACTCTCACATGTACTGTGTTTTACATATGTACTTACTTTGACATGTAGCACTGAGATATCCATTCACTCACCAATACACTCATGCACACAGTCAACCGCCCATACAGCTGTTTCCACATGCACTTTTGAAACCATACATCTAGTGAATCAACTGCTCACACATCTATGCACAGAGTCATACACCTCCCAGCCACCCACACACACACTCAGTCTCCCATACAAATACTTGGGCAACCAATCAATAACCCATATAGTTACTCATATAGCTACTTATCAACACATGCAACAGTTTACAGAACAACAGACATAATGATGCACAAATTAAGACAGTTTAGTCACCAACCCATGCACTCAGTGAGACACATTTAATCACTCGCTCATACAGTCAGTCATGCACCTACTAAATCCTTCATCCAGACACTTATACATCCACTCATTCTTCAATATGTAAGACATATTTTAACTTTACAGAAACATACAGTCACTGGATGTTGTCATCAGTGATGTCATCAGTGATGTCATTTGAGATGTCATCAGTGATGTCATCAGTGATGTCACTGACCATGTCATGAATGATGTAATATGTGACATCATCGGCAGTGGATTGCGGGTGCGCGATATATAGTTAGTGCAACTAACTATATATGGAATTTCAATGGTTTTGTGTGAGTAAAATAAGGTTTTGTAAATGCGAATTCCTAACTATATATGGTCTATAACCTATGTTTTTTTCAGTTAATTTTCAAGGTTTTGTAAATGCTAATTCCTAACTATATATGGTCTATAACCTATGGTTTTTTCAGTGAATTTTCAAGGTTTTGTAAATGCTAATTCCTAACTATATATGGTCTATAACCTATGGTTTTTTCAGTGAATATATATATATACATACATATATAAACATATATCATCTGTATATCTATATAAATACAAACATAAATGCATGCATACATATACTTATATGCATACAGATGCATGTTATTTACATGAAAGTTGAAAAAACACTAATAAAAGCAAAGCTAAAAAGCCACCTCATTACAAACAGAATGGCTTTAACTTAAACGAGGGCGAGATCTATTGCATTTTCAATGCTTGTTTACTTTGGTTCCATCAAGAAGGCATTCAGATGCGTCACACATTTGCCATAAATTCTGAATGTTAGCACTCTAGTTGCACATTAGATCACTGTAGTAAAGCTACTGCTCACCAGGGACGTCTGCTGCTGGTATTCAAAGTGCATGTTTCAGTCTGCATGTCAGATTTTTTTTAATGAAATTGAAGAGGGTTTGAGAAGTCACTCAAAATGTGCCCTAATTTTTCTTTCTGCAGCACTAATCATAATTCATATGGCAAAATATACCCCCTCATTTTCTTCCTTTTTAAATTAAATGTTTTAAGAGTTACCACTTTATTCCAATCAAGATGGCTTCAGGTGTGCCATACCTTTGTAATAAGTAGGACTGTTAGCGCTCTAGTTGTTCTTTAGAACACTCTGGGACATTCTGTCATTGGGCTATACTTGGGCTACATCTGGGTGATATTTGGGCTACATTTGGGCTCTTTTGTCTCTGGTGGCCATTTTGGGAGACTGCATGTCAGAATTTTTTAATGAAATAGAAGAGGATTTGAAAAGTCACTCAAAATGTGCCCTAATTTTTCTTTCTGCAGCACTAATAATACCTTCTATTGCATAATATACCCCCTCATTTTGTTCCTTTTTAAATTAAATGTTTTAAGAGTTACCACTTTATTCCCATCACGATGGCTCCAGGTGTGCTATACCTTTGTAATAAGTAGGACTGTTAGCGCTCTAGTTGTTCTTTAGAACACTCTGGGACATTCTGTCATTGGGCTATACTTGGGCTACATCTGGGTGATATTTGGGCTACATTTGGGCTCTTTTGTCTCTGGTGGCCATTTTGGGAGACTGCATGTCAGAATGTTTTAATGAAATAGAAAAGGATTTGAGAAGTCACTCAAAATGTGCCCTAATTTTTCATTCTGCAGCACTAATCATACTTTCTATGGCAAAATATACCCCCTCATGTTGTTTCTTTTTAAATTAAATGTTTTAAGAGTTACCACTTTATTCCAATCAAGATGGCTTCAGGTGTGCCATACCTTTGTAATAAGTAGGACTGTTAGCGCTCTAGTTGTTCTTTAGAACACTCTGGGACATTCTGTCATTGGGCTATACTTGGGCTACATCTGGATGATATTTGGGCTACATTTGGGCTCTTTTGTCTCTGGTGGCCATTTTGGGAGACTGCATGTCAGAATGTTTTAATGAAATAGAAAAGGATTTGAGAAGTCACTCAAAATGTGCCCTAATTTTTCATTCTGCAGCACTAATCATACTTTCTATGGCAAAATATACCCCCTCATGTTGTTTCTTTTTAAATTAAATGTTTTAAGAGTTACCACTTTATTCCAATCAAGATGGCTTCAGGTGTGCCATACCTTTGTAATAAGTAGGACTGTTAGCGCTCTAGTTGTTCTTTAGAACATTCTAGGAGGCTGCAGTAGAACACAAAGGAATCAACTGACAGTCTCTGTCCTTGTTGGATGTACATGTTTTACTGAGAATGTCAGACTTCATTTTCACATGACTGAGAAAGATAATGTGAATTTACAGAAAATATGCTTTCAGTTTAGCTTATAGATCCCCTTCCAAACCACTGTGGGAAAATCATGAGATATTAGTTTTCTTTCAAACAATATTCATGATATCACAGCAGAAGGTTTTTTCACATGGTAAAATCACCTTAGAACCCACCACAATTCCTCAAACGAGTATGGTACCATCAACAAATGATTTATAATGTAACTAAAGTCCTAAAACCCTCTATTAACTACAATGCTTTTTAATGAGGTGCTATCATGTATATTGGTCCCAAGATGGCTGCCAACACTTCTTGGATGAAGTGCTGACAGCCAATCAGATCAGATGTGTGGTTAGGCTCCGCCCAGATATATATCTTTTTTTTAACCTAAATTACTCAAAATCCACTGGAGCACATATATTGAGACCTAGCAAAGGCACATCGGGCTAACAGTCCCTACAATTTTGCCAAGTTTCGTGCAAATCCATTCAGCCGTTCGAGCTAAAAGTGAGGCCAACCGCCCTATGGAAATTTACATGGGAAAAACGTGTTTTGGGACCCCCCTTTTTTCTCGGCCCCCCCTTGATGAAACCCCCCCAAATTGTCAGGGGCTGCTCAGAAACGAAATGTTCCATTTTCCTGAAAATGTCAGCCAATTCCGTCCACAAACGCCAAAGTTATTAGCCATAGAATTTTCAAAAATCCCATAGAGAAAAAATCCTAACTATATATACCTACTGGCGACCGCCAGTAGGTAATATATATATATATATATATATATATATATATATATACATATATATATATATATATATATATTATATATATATATATACATATATATATATATATATATATATATATATATATATATATATATATATATATATATATATATATATATATATATATATATATATATATATATATATATATATATATATATATATATATATATATATATATATACACACATTACCTACTGGCGGTCGCCAGTAATTAGTTACAGTTAGGACCTGCTTTCCATAGGAAATCCACAACATTCTATTTGGAATAACTTTGGCGCTGGTGGACGAATCTTTGCGAATGTCTCCAAGAAAATGCCCTGCTCCGCTCCGCTCCTTCCCTGAAAGTTTGGGGGTGATTCATCAAGTGGGGGCTGAGAAAAAAGGGGGAGCCCAAAACGTATTTTCCCCATGCAATTTTTCATTGGGGTCTTTAGCCAGGGCTACAGCCTGAACGGCTGAATGGAATTACACCAAATTTGGCAGAGAGGTAGAGTTTGGTACTTAGATTGTGCTTTTTGTTAAATGGTGTAAATCTGTTCAGTAGTTCTTGAGAAAATCAAAAGTAAAATCATAGCGATATCTAGAGACGAAGTACGGCACGCATACCCAAATCTGTACAATTACGAGCACGAGCTGCATGCTGATTGGATATCAACTGTCTGTCAACACTCCAAACCAGGAAGTGTTGGCAGCCATCTTGTGCCTTGGTAGCACCGAGTCACAAGAAAACAGTAAAACAAAGTTGAAAACTAAGGAAAGGGGGCAGGGTAGGAACATGTTTACCCTCTAGGCCTGCTCAGGGGGTCCCACATGGATCTTTAGGCGCAAACATTTATTTATTTTTTAAAATAAAAAAAATGCGGGGTACACGTATTGTACTCGTACGCGGTGGAAAAGCAAAAAAAAAAACTAGAAGTCCGTTTTATTCTTAATTAGCTCCCGGGGGGGCCAAGTCCCTTGGGCAATTTTTTTCTATAATGGGGGGCTTGGAAGTGTCCAACAGGAACAAAAGAATGAAAGAAAAAAAACTAATGTTGAGGACAGCGATGCTCCTGCTTCCTGCGTTTCTATCAGGTCAATAGACTGTTTCCCATAACACAAAAGTTTATTGCAATAAATGCATAGAATTTTAACTTTAGCAAAATCAGGATCAATTTGTGGGTGTGGACTGCTTGCTGAAAATGCTCCTGCAGCAGTTGATGTGCTTGGTGCAGTAGCAGGTGGGTTGTCCTTCAACCTCTGTGTTGCAGCTCAAGCAAAGTTGTTGGGGTGTAAGTTCTTCACGTGTCGCTCCATATTTGCTGTGCCAAAGGAGTATTTTTGAGATGGATTACCCCTTGAAAGAGTTTGGAAAATTTTACAGGTTACTTTTGGAGCATTAACCTTTTTTTGCCCTACTGGAAAAGTAAAAAACTGCCAAATTAGAGCTTCTTTCCTCTTCTTTGGAGGTTCTTCGGGAATTAAATATTCCTCTGAAGAATGGCTGGAAGAGGAGTCCATTGCTGTTATTATGGTAAACTTCGTTCTATTTGACAAGATTCTCAGAAGAGATGCTTCTTCTTAGAAAGTCAAAGTAGAATTATTAAAATGGGACGAAAGTTTCAACAGTTGTAATAGGAAGTGTTATGAACCAATCAAATCTCTTCTTTTAAAGTCACATGGCTTTGCATACGCTTACGCTGTGCTTACGGTGCTCTTACGATGCGAGTACGCATGACGTTCCACCGTGATTTGTGTAATTGCTATTAAAAGTAATATAGGATTATTGGAACTTAAAAAACTATGTTTTCATAATTATCCTAGATAATGTAATCTGTTACTATGTTCATTACATACATAAATATATGTTTTTAAACAATTAAAAACATTTGCGTCTTTGCTTATGGGGCGCCGTACATGACGTCACACGGAAGCTTTGATGCGACGTGTAAAGTCAAAGCGTATTCGTAACAAAATGCTGAGAATGATTAGCAGTACAAAATATGGTGCGATCACTCTCTCACTGTCAAATCAGAGCACAGGGCGCGCTATGAGAATAGTTAGAATTGGTCACTCATTGGAGATCCGATTCAGCTGTGTGGCTTATCCATGGTATCATAACGTTACTTTTTAGCCTGTTTAAGTTTGAGGTTTGCATGAAATACTATGTTATAGGCAGATATGGATCTTTAGGCAGCGCTTATCTCCATGAAGCTTGTTTATTATCATTTACATATAGGTGCCTGAGGGAGGGAAAAGAAGTCTATCTGAATGGCGAGGATTGCAGAATAGCACCAGATCACTCCTTAATTTGTAGACACATACAATTGCATGGCTCTTGTCAGCCTCAGATTGGTAACGGGGGCACTCGGGCAATGGCCGAGGGGCCGGTATCCGAATTCCAGCCGTAGGCTGCTTTTTTGGGCAGCCTGGGGGGCCGATTTGGGCAGTGTCTGTGTTGTTCATGCCGAAAGAGGCCCAGTGGGTGCCTGAGTGGCCTTTCTGGAGGTAGATTCTTCAATTACCTCCCTTTTATCAACAGGCAGTGAGTGGTGTCACTCCCTTTCTCTCGCTGGGCCGGCCCGTTAATATATGCATTTTGATTGGGGGCAGGGGGCCTGGGCAAAAGTGGCCACACTTGTTTTCATGTGTATTTCACTAGTGTAAACTGATCCATGCATTTTTTTTAACAACCCCCCCCCTTTTTAATACAATTTCGCCAAAACAGTGTTTTGCGGAAAGGCGATATGCAAATGTGGGCCACTTTTATTTAGCGTGCCCTGGCCGATTTTTAATCCCAATCCAACCCTGGCTCTTGTAAACAAGATGCGCCTAATTCGGCCTGAGTTTTGAAAGGCACTCCGACACCTGCTATCATACCAACGTTCAGTTTACTGGAAACGTGAGTTATTTAATTTGAAATAATGCAGATTGTTGTGCAATGTTAGCAGGCATAGCTTACATGATTACGGTAACTGAGCGTGTGGTATGCTATAAAAAAGTTGTATTTACTCCTCTGCATGGGAAGCTGGATGTTTCCATCTGGCCGTCGATTCCGACCTTGAAAGAAGAGTCAACCAAATGAGCGCTATTGTCTCAAAAAGAGGTCGCTCTTACATCTGCTAGAGAAACATGTGTCCTTCATGTAGGAAACACCCACACAGAAGTGCATGATTTATTAAATACAGATGTGCCCCTGCATGTTGGGGAGTTAATTCAGAGTATCTTTAATGCGTCCTTGACTACGGGGTTACCTTACTTTTTTAAATTTAGAAACAGTGGCCTTGTGACTTCTTTTCAAACTATATTTGGTGTCTTCTCGGCATTTTGTCATTCGATGTTTTCCAGCATCTTTGGTGGATTCCCCTTAATACTCGCATTAGTTGCCGGTGTGCTTCTATTAATTTGTTTACTTAAATATGGATGCACATCCTGCAGCATACGAGAATATGTCCCGGCTCTTGCTGGTCCGCAACCGAGAGCTTAGTTATTACTGAGCGCTGCCTCTGGCTACATTGAGTGCAGCTTATGGATTATCGTTTCGATTCTCCTTTTTCACATGCGTTCAACCTGTCTTCCATTGCCTGAGCTGCGATTTCGACTGGGCCCTGGATTTGTGTCTCTGCTGTACGGTGTCTCCCAACGTGGATTATTGCCAGCTGATGAGCCCCTTAGTGGTTCATGGCTTGCTCTGTTCTGGTGGCGGGATTATGGCCATAGCAGCGATACATCGAATATTGGGATGTTGGGATGTTTTTGCAGCGGCGCATGACTTCTTAGCACGCAGTTACATTGAAGATGACCCGAGTTTTCCTCCGATGGTGTCAGAGGCTCCGGTCGTTGAGGAACATGTATGTTCATTCTCACTATTGAATTGGACGGCTGAAATATTTTCAGATGAGAACAATGACTTCCTCTTGGAGGCTGTTGCTACATACTGTGCTTATACGCTGTTGGATTAAGACTCTTTGATTTTTCTACCTATTCTTTATTATTTAGTTACTGTTTTCTATCAAACAGCGAATCATTTTTTGGGAAAATTTGAACTTGACTCTGCTTTTCAGGCTTGGACTCTGCGTTCCTAATTTGCCCATGTTTATGTCACGTGCTTCAATCGAGGGAGGGTATCGTGGGCTGAGGCTTGCACTCACACCGTGTTAAGTTAGCATGGATTTATTAGAAGCTTAAACGCCATTTTTGCTTTCCTGCTCTGCTTTGCATACGATACACACTTGTGATATTGTTTTGAGAGGGCTGATTATTTTGCTTCACATGAGAATAATTTGTTATGATACATTTCTAGACTGCCTCGCTAGTTTAGTGTGTAGAGTGAGAGCATGGAACATCAAGGTTATCTTGGATACTGTGTCTGTTATTCGGAATGATCCTCGCACGTTCGACCCATAACACATATGCAGCTGTGGCCACCTCTGATACTGGCGCGTTTAATAATGCATTGTGGGGGCATAATTACACACAGTTGGAGAACATTCGTATCCTGACAGTTTGTGCAGAACTCAATGTAACCCACTAAATCTAAGTACCAGAGGTATGGGTCCGCCCATGTAATCCTATGAGACCTTCTGTAGTTATAAACTAACCTGGTAGCTAGGGAGGGTGAAATGTAGGTATGTTTTAAATCTGTTTTCCTTTAGCATTATAGGATGCTTTCTCTCTTTGTATTTTATGAAATAGTAACAATGCTGACAACCTTGTTTCTGATAATATGTTTGGTTGTATAATCTAAGGTACTGCGCATGAGATTACCGCGTTAGAAATAAACATTTCAAACTTGTACGTGTCTTTATTTACTCCTTGTTTTGAACTGGTGTAAGACTATAACGAAAGAGTGCTCTTTTTCTCCACCTTACTTGAGGTAATCTAGTCGCATGTTCTGGGTTGACTAGTCATTGGTGTTTTTGCGATAGGACGAAGAACCAATGAGTCACTGATTGCTAGTCTGGTAGGGGGTTTGGGTACTAAGGTGGGTTTTGGTACACCATAATTCACTGAGGTCCTAAGTCTTTATGCACAGTTCTGTGTAGGAGCAGAATTCCTGCAACAGTAGTTACAACAAAAAGGCTCGATAAAGGGCCTTGAGTTTGAATCAGAATATGAAATTGAAGAATAATTGATAACCCCAGCCAAGAAAGGGAGCAAGTGTGCAGATTTACAGTGCCTTCGGCCGGAGTAGTTGTTACAATAAAAAGGCTTGATAAAGGCCTGCACTTTGAATAGGAATATGAAATAGAAGAATAGTTGATATCACAGCTAAGGAATGCAGCAAGTAGTTGTGTGTATGTGTGGATGATGTGTTGATTGAGTAGAAGATGAAAAAGGTTAAAAATAAGAAAGGCTGGAGACACGCAAACTAACCACTGCCTTGTCAGTGAAGAGGATCTTTGGATTTCCAGCTCAACACACAGATAGGGTGTTGGATTCCGCAGTGGGAGCAAGAGAAACGAGTACCACATCTAAGGATGCAAGCTAGTACAAATTACCCACTGCTATTCACGGGTAGTAGTTACCAAGAAGGCTGAATAAAGGGCTTGCACTTTGAATTTGAATTAAAGAAGAATAATTGATCAGCCCAGCCAAGAAAGGCAGCAAGTAGATGTGTGTATTTGTGGATGATGTGTTGATTGAGCGGAAGATGAATAAGGTAAAAAATAAGAGAGGCTGCAGAGATGCAAACTTTCCATTTCTTTGTAAGGGAAGTGGGTGTTTAGTTTTCCAGTGCATATATATATATATATATATATATATATATATATATATATATATATATATATATATATATATATTCACTGAAAAAACCATAGGTTTTAGGCACGTTATAGTTAGGAATTAGCATTTAATAACCTTGCAAATTCACTGAAAAAACCATAGGTTTTAGCCACGTTATAGTTAGGAATTAACATTTAAAAAACCAGTGATGTCATTTGAGATGTCATGAGTGATGTCATGGGTGATGTCATTGACCATTTCATGAGTGATGTAATATGTGACGTCATCAGCAGTGGATTGCGGGCGCGCGAGTTATAGTTAGCTGAACTAACTATAACAGGGGAATTTCAATAGTTTTGTATGAGTGAAATGTCCAGCTAACTATAACATGTGTGAAACCTATGTTTTTTTCAGTGAATTTCTAAGGTTTTTTAAATGCTAATTCCTAACTATAATATGGCTAAAACCTGTGTTTTTTTTAGTGTATATATATATATATATATATATATATATATATATATATATATATATATATATATATATATATATTCGTCCCGTTTGGTCCAAGTTGAAGGCTTCCGGGTGCTCTATGACGGTGCACGCGAGGCGCGGCAGGACCCGCCACGTTAAAATGAATTCCGCTTTTCCCCTTTCAGAGAAGTATTTCCTCGTGCACTCCCGTGTGTTACAAAATTACACCACACGTTGGATTGTAGAAAATAAACCCTTATTCGACAATCCAACGTATGGTGTAATTTTGTAACACACAGGAGTGCACGAGGAAATACTTCTCTGAAAGGGGAAAAGCGGAATTCATATATATATATATATATATATATATATATATATATATATATATATATTCACTGAAAAAACCATAGGTTATAGACTATATATAGTTAGGAATTAGCATTTAAAAAACCTTATTTTACTCACACAAAACCATTGAAATTCCATATATAGTTAGTTGCACTAACTATATATCGCGCATCCGCAATCCACTGCTGATGATGTCACATATTACATCATTCATGACATGGTCAGTGACATCACTGATGACATCACTGATGACATCTCAAATGACATCACTGATGACATCACTGATGACATCTCATTTGACATCAATGACCACATCACTGATGATATCATTCATGTGACAATACAATGCATCTCCTCACATTTTAATATAACCTCTGTTACAACCAGTGTTAAATACCGAGTATAATTTTTGAAACCATTGACACACCAATACTAGTTACTACATACGCACTCACTGATTCCTACGTCTACACACACATTCACTCATTCACCCATACAATCATTCATACATACAATCACTCATCTTTACAACACTATCATATGCACTCATACACCTATACAGACATTTACACTCTGTTGCTCATCCATGGAGTTACTCACACACCCAGTCAGTCATGCAAAGAATCAATCACACCTCCATTTTCTAATCTATACAGTTAAACATAGAGCACCTTACATTTTCAAACATATACTAACACATACTTACTCTCTTATACAATCACTGATACAAGTACACATTGATCTGCACAGAGTCACACACCTCCCAACCAGCCACACACACACTCAGTCTCCCATACAAATACTTGGGCAACCAATCAATAACCCATATAGCCACTCATATAGCTACTGATCAACACATGCAGCAGCTTGCACAACAACAGACATACTGATGCAAACTTTCACACAGTTTAGTCACTAACCTATGCATTCAGTAAGACGCATTTAATCACTCACTCATACAGTCAACCACGCACCTACTAAAACCTTCATTCAGACACTTATACATCTACTCATTCTTCAATATGTAAAACATATTTTAACTTTACAGAAACATACAGTCACTGGATGTTGTCATCAGTGATGTCATCAGTGATGTCATTTGAGATGTCATCAGTGATGTCATCAGTGATGTCACTGACCATGTCATGAATGATGTAATATGTGACATCATCAGCAGTGGATTGCGGATGCGCGAGATATAGTTAGTGCAACTAACTATATATGGAATTTCAATGGTTTTGTGTGAGTAAAATAAGGTTTTTTAAATGCTAATTCCTAACTATATATAGTCTATAACCCATGGTTTTTTCAGTGAATTTCAATGGTTTTTTAATAGCAAATATCAAAAGCTTTAAAATGTCAAGTACGTGGTAGGTAAAAACATTTTCGTGTTTATGCACGCTGATGTGCTTTGAACGCTGCCCCCCCCCTCCTTTCTTTTAGGAGTATTCTCTCTTTGCAGATAGTGATGGGTAGGTAACGCAGGCCTTTGCCCCCGTTGTAATCCGTCGTGCCTGCTTCCCTCTCCATTTGATTGATTGTTATCCAAGCATTTCCTGTTTTGGAATTGGTTCTCTTTGGTTCATTCTCTATTTATAAACAAGCACAGAGTCGCAATACTCTGTTTAGTCTTTGCAGATAGTGAAAAATCGTTAAAAAAAACAAAAGGAATCAAGCAAAATCAGTAGACCACTGATGGGATCTCTTTTTGACCTCGCTAAAATAGAAACATTAGGAACAACCCCTCATGAGAAATATGAAACTAGTGAGAGGAACCGAGCTCGACGCCATGATGGCTGCAAGACAGCTCGGCTCCGCCGCCCACCCCGCCCAAAATAACGACAAACCCTATGCAAATATTATACATATATACAACACCCCAGCAAAGTAACAGGGTAAAACGTTTTATTAAATAACTATTTACATGGCAGCCTGCTGCAACATCGATCCAAATGCATGCCGCCTCTCCCGGTATTTCTCCCCAACTACTCTGCGGCCTACGAGATGGAGAGGCCGGGGCGCTGACTAGGCGGTTTTCCGGCCGCAACCACAGCGCCAACGTTCGCGGGTGATGGAGGGGAGCCTTGCCGGTGAGACCACTGATCTGAAGAACCGCTGCCTGCGGTGCCTCCCGAGCCGCTTGACGGAGGCCCCCGAGGGGCGGTGTGGTGGCGCGGACTCGGAGGGGACGCTTGGCTCCTGCCCCCTCCCCAAGTCTTGTTGCCCTGGTGTGGCCTGAGATCGCCCCCGACATAAGCGGCCATCTCCCGGGGTCAGGCGGAACTTTTTGCCTTTTGGTGACTCTTCCATTCTGGACCTTGTCCCACAATCCGTTTGACCTGAAGACACGTCCTGCGGTGCCCTGGTCCGACCATCACATATACCTGCGCCAGGAGACGGCGTGGGGTGCACTGGAAGGGAGAGGCGGCGCGAACGAGCCTCCCCCACCTCCCCAGGTGGAGGTTTCTCAGCTGCACCCCAGCGCTTCACTCGACATAGGCGGCCGGCTCCTGGGGTCCGGCGGAACTTTTAGCCTTTTGGTGACTCTTCCATTCTGGACCTTGTCCCACAATCCGTTTGACCTGAAGATACGTCCTGCGGTGCCCTGGTCCGACCATCCCATATACCTGCACCAGGAGATGGCGTGGGGTGCACTGGAAGGGAGAGGCGGCGCAAACGAGCCTCCCCCACCTCCCCAGGTGGAGGTTTCTCAGCTGCACCCCAGCGTTTCACTCGGCCAGCTGAATTGCGCCCGCTCTTGCGGCACAGTGCCTCGCTCGGCCAGCTGATTTGCGCCTCCTCTTGCTATTACATCGTCTCACCCGCCATCCGGCTGAATTGCACCCACTCTTGCGGTACAGCGACAGGCGGCTGCCACGGAGCTCACGAAATGGCGGTCGGCTCCACAGACTTGGGCCTGGCCTGCAAGGATGGCTCTGGGCAACCCTGGAACTCGGACGCTTGACTGCTAGGGCATGGGCCCCATTCCCAAAAGCGTCCCCTCAGCCTTGAAGATTCTACAAGAGTCACCGGGGCCCCCGACTCCCGCAGACTTCCGGTGGGGAGCGACTGCCATGATTGCTCGCGGAATGGCCACGACGTAGCCACGGGGTGCTCTCATGCTGACGCCAGCTTCAGTCTGAAACATCCAGAAACACTGTAGTATCGCATTGTCGCGTAATGCGTCATATGACGCGCCGCGTTAGCGCATCCGGTGCGCGAAGCGAGGCGCGAAGCGCAGCTTCCCGGAAGCGATCCGGGGCGCGGCGCGAAGCGCGTAACGTAAGCATAACAGGTCATGTGACTTGTTAATAAATCTTTTCATTGGTTCATTTCACTTTTGGTTTCCTAATGATGTAAGGCTAGGTCATGTGACCTAAAAGTAACACTTTTCATTGGTTTAGAACTAAACCACACCTCCTCAGGTGGTGGTTGAGCAAGATGTGCCCCCCTCCCCACCTTCATGTTGCCTGATTCGGCCAGCTCAATCGATCGAGCATGAGACTCTGTTGTGATCTGAAGAACCGCTGCCTGCGGTGCCTCACAGAACCGCTTGACGGAGGCCCCCGAGGGGCGGTGTGGTGGCACGGACTGGGAGGGGGAGCTTGGCTCCTGCCCCGTCCCCAAGTCTCGCTCGGCCAGCTGAGTTCCGACCACTCTTGCGGCCTACGACATGGAGAGGCCGAGGCGTTGACTAGGCGGGACCTCCGGCCGCAACCACAGCGCCAACGATCGCTGCTGACAGAGGGGAGCCTTGCCGGTGAGAGCCACTGATCTGAAGAACCGCTGCCTGCGGTGCCTCCATGAGCCGCTGGACGGAGGCCCACGAGGGGCGGTGTGGTGGCGCGGACTGAGAAGGGTCGCTTGGCTCCTGCGCCCTCCCCAAGTCTCGCTCGGCCAGCTGAGTTTCGCCCACTCTTGCAACCTACGACATGGAGAGGCCGGGGCGTTGACTAGGCGGGTCCTCCGGCCGCAACCACAGCGCCAACGATCGCTGCTGACGGAGGGGAGCCTTGCCGGTGAGAGCCACTAATCTGAAGAACCGCTGCCTGCGGTGCCTCCCTGAACAGCTTAACGGAGGCCCCCGAGGGACGGTGTGGTAGCGCGGACTGGGATGGGGCGCTTGGCTCCTGCGCCCTCCCCAAGTCTCGCTCGGCCAGCTGAGTTTCGCCCACTCTTGCGGCCTACGACATGGAGAGGCCGGGGCGTTATGGATCAGTATGAGCAAATATACACTTGGGGATTCACAAGCAACAACAAGCCTTTGTATTTGTGGCTCAAAATCAAAAACAGTGACAGAGAACAGAAGCGAACTAAGCACTCAGGGGCTACGTTTAAACGTAACATCATCTCCCCAGAGGTACATCACCTTACACACACATGCACTCTGATCTCCTTGGCCTCAGTCAAGCATCAATAGTAAGATTTTCATAGGTGAGTGTAGGTTCATGGTTTTCCATCCACAGACTAAAAGCCTGGAGTGGGAGTGAAAAAACCATAACTAGGTAAGAAGGAAGACAGAGGCTGTAGGAAGGACTCTGGATATGGTATGTTGCTTGGTCCCTGAGATGCTTCGATGTCACTGCCTTGCACAAATGGCATAAGTCCTGGATGTTGGGTCCTGGGGTCCGGCGGAACTTTTTGCCTTTTGGTGGCTCTTCTATTCTGCACCTTGTCCCACAATCCGTTTGACCTGAAGACACGTCCTGGTCCCTGAATGTGTGCAGGGGGACGGTATTGATTGGATCAAGATGGCGGCTTCACACAAAGCTGACTCAAGTGTTGCTGCTGATACTATACAGACAAAAACTGGTTTTCAGTTTGTACATTCTTCAGGATTTTTCCATCCAAGGCTGGTTGAGAGTTTATAGAACGATGGCTTTAGATTTTCAACATACTACTCTTCAACATTCTTCATAAATGTAACTTCCGGGGTCAGGCGGAACTTTTTGCCTTTTGGTGGCTCTTCT
This sequence comes from Lissotriton helveticus, assembly GCF_964261635.1. Taxonomy (NCBI): domain Eukaryota; kingdom Metazoa; phylum Chordata; class Amphibia; order Caudata; family Salamandridae; genus Lissotriton; species Lissotriton helveticus. The sequence continues at coordinate 454,849,170 of NC_136073.1, read as the reverse complement.
ATTCTGCACCTTGTCCCACAATCCGTTTGACCTGAAGACACGTCCTGCGGTGCCCTGGCAATGTGGCCTGGCCCCTGAATGTGTGTAGGGGGACGGTATTCCTCGCTCAGCCAGCAGAGTTGCGCCCACTCTTGCGACCTACGACATGGAGAAGCCAGGGCGTTGACTAGGCGGGGCCTCCGGCCGCAACCACAGCGCCAACGATCGCTGCTAACGGAGGGGAGCCTTGCCGGTGAAAGCCACTGATCTGAAGAACCGCTGCCTGCGGTGCCTCCATGAGACGCTAGACGGAGGCCCACGAGGGGCGGTGTGGTGGCGCGGACTGAGAAGGGTCGCTTGGCTCCTGCGCCCTCTCCAAATCTTGTTGCCCTGGTGTGGCCTGAGATCGCCCCCGACATAGGCGGCCGGCTCCCGGGGTCCGGCGGGACTTTTAGCCTTTTGGTGACTCTTGTCTTCTGGACCTTGTCCCACAATCCGTTTGACCTGAAGACACGTCCTGCGGTGCCCTCGCAATGCGGCCTGGTCCCTGAATGTGTGCAGGGGGACGGTATTGATTGCATCAAGATGGCGGCTTCACACAAAGCTAACTCAAGTGTTGCTGCTGAAGCTATGCAGACAAAAACTGGTTTTCAGTTTGTACATTCTTCAGGCTTTTTCTTCATAAATGTAACAATGTGAGACTCACTAGGAGAACGGCCGTTTATCTTTCCTTTCAAAATCCTGCCAACAATATTTTCTGAATGGAAGACACCATCTTGTAGCATAAAGGGCTGCGTCAAGGGTGGTATTGCCCAGAATGTCTTGTTTTCTAGTGCTCGTAATGACGAAGCCAGAACTGCCGAAAGGGATTCTGGTCCTGCCGCTACTTATTGGACACATTGAACTATAATCTGGTCCTGCCTGACCTCGACCAAAATGGCGCCAGTATGGGAGCGAATTGCAACTCCTTATGACGTTCTAGTTACTTAGCCTTGACGTTATGGGGGATGTATGCGGTCTTTATGCACATTGCGGGCGGGGAAGGGTACTGACTAGGAATACGGACAACCCTATTGATGTCGATTTTTCATTATTGATTATTGTATTAATAAAGCTTCGAAGTAATGTTACCCATGATACTCACCCATGGTATGCGTATTGACGATTTTATTGTAACTGAACCTGTTATACTTTCAATTAAAAAATCAACCTTCACTGATCCTGCAACCGTTTGTCACGTTTATTTTTTTCAATTAAATGGCTCGCTTGTTACATACTCCTATACCCCTGGCTTTTGAAAGACCATCTTGTAGAATAAAGGGCTGCGTCAAGGATGGTATTGCCCAGAATGTCTTGTTTTCTAGTGCTCGTAATGACGAAGCCAGAACTGCCGAAAGGGATTCTGGTCCTGCCGCTACTTATTGGAGACATTGAACTATACTCTGGACCTGCCTGGCCTCGACCAAAATGGCGCCAGTATGGGAGCGACTTGCAACTCCTTGTGACGTTCTAGTTACTTAGCCTTGACGTTATGGGGGATGTATGCGGACTTTGTGCACATGGCGGGCGGAGAAGGGTACTGACTAGGAATACGGACAACCCTATATACTTTCAATTATAAAATCAACCTTCACTGATCCTGCAACCGTTTGTCACGTTTACTTTTTTCAATTAAATGGCTCGCTTGTTACATACTCCTATACCCCTGGCTTTTGACTCTTTCCTACGCGCGGTCTGTACTACCGCCCACGGGCGATCTATGTAATGAACAGACTACCATTGCCGAAACACAAGGGACTGCATCTCAGAAAGATAAGTCAAGTACGTGGTAGATAAAAACATTTTCGTGTTTATGCACGCTGATGTGCTTTGAACGCTGCCCCCCCCCTCATCATTTAGATTACCACCGCCCATTGCACAAAAGCGTACCGGGCGCTCCCCACGCAAAAAAAACGTTTTTTTGGGTTTTTTTGCCCCGCGGGGCCCTTTTAAAGCCTCCACATCAAACCTAGGGGGTCAGGGAGGATCTACTATACCCCCGTATGGTCATTTCCCCCTTTGTTTTGGCCTCCTCTTGTCTCTCGATCCTACCGAGAGACAAGATGGCAGCCGCTCCGGACTGTTTAGAATGTTGACAGACACCGGAGAGCCAATCAGCTTCGCTTCGCGAAGTTCCGTTACGCGACAAGTACGCGAACCGGAGCGCTACCCAGAGCGCTGTTACAGATATATATTTTTTTTTTAACGTTCATTTATCAAAATCCACTGGAGCACATATATTGAGACCTAGCAAAGGCACATCGGGCTACCAGTCCCTACAATTTTGCCAAGTTTCGTGCAAATCCATTCAGCCGTTCGAGCTAAAAGTGAGGCCAACCGCCCTATGGAAATTAACATGGGAAAAACGCGTTTTGGGACCCCCCTTTTTTTCTCAGCCCCCCCTTGACGAAACCCCCCCAAATTTTCAGGGGCTGCTCAGAAACAAAATGTTCCATTTTCCTGAAAATTTCAGCCAATTCCGTCCACAAACGCCAAAGTTATTAGACATAGAATTTTCAAAAATCCCATAGAGAAAAAATCCTAACTATATATACCTACTGGCGACCGCCAGTAGGTAATATATATATATATATATATATATATATATATATATATATATATCTTTTTTACCCATAACAACCCTCAAACCTTCCTCCGATAACCCCCTCAAAAATCCCTTCCAACCCAAAAACCAATACCTACCCTAAACCCTACAAATTTCTTAGCTAGCCAAAACCCATGACCACACTAAACCCTAGAAATTCCCTTGTCACCCAAAAGCCCATACCCAAACTAAACCCTAAAGATTCCCTTGCCACCCAAAAACCCATACCCACCCTAAACCCTAAACCAGACCCCTCTTTTCTTGTGAATACTCCGATTCACGGAGGTATCTAACACATTCCAAGATGGCGCCTATTATGGTGTCAGTAGGGATAGTACCTTGTTGGTGTTGTTTACCATCGCTAGCACACTCGCATTTAAACCGGAACTGCATGGGACCGGTAAGAAACACCGAGGAAGGCCATTGCCGAAACGTTTGTTTGCTGAAATAAAACACTGTAATCTGCTATCTGCCGGAGTGCTGTCTTCCTTTCCCTAGCGGGTGAGGATTGTGCGCGAGAAATATTGCGGGATCCACGGCCCGCTTACAGCACCCGCTCCAGAGTGCCCGGGATTTTCTGTGGGAAAACGGAGCGACTTTGAAAAAAACTTCCCGAGCACCACCGCAACTGTAACAAGGGCTGACGAGAGGACCGCGGCGAGACAACGCGGTGATATCTCTCCTGACCGCCGACTGAGGGCACTTTTCTTCGCATCTCACCGGTGAGTCTTTTGACCCTCCCCCCACATGTCAAATTGCCGAAGGGGACACGTATTGCGGTAGAGCGTCTAGGCAGACGGCAGATACAGGAGTAAGCTCGGCAAAAGTGAAAAACGAGCACAGCAACCGGTAATAATTTACCCACATGGATGTGTTCGGCGAAGAAGAGCGTCGTGCTCTTGCGCAAGACATGTTTAAAAGGCGCGATAGACCATCAACAGTGGCGGCCCCATCCACTGACACTGGAGCGGGGAGCAATAGGCAATAGGCAATCAGGAAGTGGTGGGAGGCCACTAGTCTGAGCAGCTACATAGAGGTGAGACGTGTGCCAAGGGGACTGAGGGTGTATACCGTACCATCCTACGAACACCCAGACCCCCAACTGCTAACGGATTGGCATGAACAAACGCAGAGTTACTGCGAGGGGATACTCAAACTATTGGTTAAATACGCGTGGAGTGACAGGGACAGGGCCCTGGCAGAAATCAAGACCTTGGAAGATGATATCGATAAGGAGGAAGATACTGCCAAGGTACAAGAACTCAAGGAGGCGATGAAAAAACGCCTAATTAGATACCAACAGAAAATCATGACGCGGAAACAAGAAAAATTCTAACGCGACGAAAATGATTATAGCCAAGGCCGTGTCCCAACTTTCGCAAAGAAATATGATGCACCGCGAAATGCCATGAATCAGGGAACCCTGGCAACCCCTACATCAAGTGTAGCGACCTCAGAATCAGATGCAACAGCCGAGGAATCAGGTGATGAACAGCGAGATCGAGGAAATGAACGAAGGAGAGGGGCTGTTCCTTTTCACATCGAGTTCCAACTGATCAGACAGAATTGGCTGAGGGGAGGGAAGAACAAACCCCCAGAGCATCAAGAAGACGGAGAACCCGGAGATCAGGGGGCGGCGGCAAAAGGAAGAGGAAGAGGGCGAGCGAAACCTCAGACCCGATCCTACCGCAGCAACAAGAAGAAGTAATGGGCAAAACACAGATTGAGGTGACCAATCTAACGGTGGTCAATCTCACGGACCAACCCCTTACAGCGGAACAACACGAACTACTGAGTCTAGGTCTCACCTTTTGTCCTAACAGCAACCTGGAGTACACGCAAACTAAAATCGATCTTTTTCGGTTCATCAGGAGATTAAAACTGTACAAACACTTCAAATTGAGGCCACACATTAAGTCAACATCAAAACAAGGAACAGGACTAACAGCTACAGATGCTCTGACTGGCAAGGATATGTCCTGTGTGGAAGCTATGGAAGCCCTAAGAACTGAGATGGATGATGATGACGTCATGGGAATGGATATGGTACAAAGGGCAGAACGGCAGGGGATTGAACAGGAACGAGATGAGAGCAATTTTAAACCCCGTTCCACATTTGTTCCCCAGTCACCATGGGACGCTATCGATGCTTTCTCAGAGGCCATTACCATGGAACTGGTTAAGCAGAGAAAGGATACCACTGTAAAATCATATACCATCACAAAGCCACAAGAAAGAGCGCTGAAAGATCTTATGAACAATAAGAAAATCATCATAAAACCCTCAGATAAAGGGGGCAATGTTGTACTGATGACCAGAGATTTTTATCGGGATGAAGCAATGAGACAACTCTCCGATATAAAGTACTACTCCATCACCACCAGGAGTGTATATGAAACAAGCATCAGAGAATATGATGATTTGGTTTTAAAATGGTATAACCTCTCTATGCTGGGTAAGGATGAATACATCTTCCTGCGCAGCAATAATCCCATGATACCAACTTTTTATCACCTGCCCAATTTACATAAAAACAATATCCTTCCCCCGGGTCGTCCTATCGTAGCTTCCATAGATGGACTAACGGAAAACATATCCAAATTTGTGGACAATTACATCTTTCCACTAGTGTTGGAATTGAAGTCCTACATCAAAGATACCAAAGACTTTTTGAGCAAGGTGGATATGATGAAGTGGGAATCGGACTATCTATTTCTGGTGATGGACATCACCAGCCTTTATACCATCATTGAACATACTCATGGACTGGCCGCTATGGAACACTATCTAGGCAAAAGGCAATTACGCTTTGCACATCACAACAACATGTTAATAGAATTTGCACAATTTTGCCTGACACATAACATTTTTCTGTTTGAGGATAGGTTCTACAGACAGACCTCTGGTACGGCGATGGGCACCTGCTTCGCTCCCAGCTATGCGAATTTATTTGTTGGCTGGTGGGAGGAGCAGGTGCCCAGGAGCTGGACGGACGGCCAGGAGAGCGGCAGAGTGGTACATTGGTACCGCTACATTGATGACTTATTCATCGTGTGGAAGGGTACCAAAGACATGGCAGAGAACTACATCAGATCTCTTAATGATAACATCTACAACATACACCTATCTGGTACAATTAGCGGGGTGGCAGCCAACTATCTGGATCTACGGGTGTATGTTGAAAATGGCCATGTCCATACCTCCCTGTACCGCAAGGAAACAGCGGGTAACTCTATCCTCTGCGCTAAAAGTGGGCATCCACCAAAACTCATCAAGAGCATCCCTTATGGGGAACTCTTGAGGATTAAGAGAAATAGTACCCAGGACCGGGAATTCGAGGCGGCTGCCTCGGACTGCCTGGCTTGTTTCCGTCTAAGGGGATATGATGAGCCACTCCTACTTAACACTCTCAAAAAAGTCAGGAAGATCTCTAGGCACGACTTGCTCAAAGTTAAATCCAAGGAATCGAAAATCTCTAAAAAAGATACTTTTAGAATGATAACACCTTATTCTACGGGTGCTGACAAACTTCGAACAATGATGCAGAAAAATTGGCATATCTTATTAACCGATGAGGTACTGAAGGAAGATCTCCCACCACACCCATTAGTGACCTTAAGCAAGGCTAGGTCCTTGGGGGACATGTTGGTACATAGCCATTTGGAAATGCCAACTGCTGAAACTAATACTCTGAGGGCAATGAGCGGGTTTTTTCCATGTGGCAAATGTAAAGCTTGCGCCAACAGCCGCAGGGTGCTCTATTATGATATACCTGATGCAGGCAGGACTAATAAAATTCATAAATTTATCACGTGTAGCACTACTTATGCCGTGTACTGCCTAGTCTGCCCTAAAGATTCCCTTGCCACCCAAAAACCCATACCCATCCTAAACTCTGAAAAATCCCTACCACCCAAAAATCCAAACCCACCCTAAAAATTCCCTTACCACCCAAAAATCCGTACCTTCCTTAAACCCTAAAAAAATCCCTTCCACCCAAAAACACATACCCACCCTAAACCCTAAAAATTATATATATATATATATATATATATATATATATATACTTTGCATGGTAATGGCATGTGTTGTAAAAGGGGGCTGTGATAAAAAACTGTGTGGTAAAGGCATTTGTGGTAAAGATGCATGCGTTGTGAAGCTTACACTGTAATTGCATTCTTGGTTAAGATCGTGTTGTAATTGCTGTTTTCCAGCTGTGAACATTGTATAATGTTAGCTTTTTTAATTCAACTGCATTGTCCCATAAAAGAGTTGTGCAATTGAAAAAGAATGTCATGTGGCTATATGCAGAATGGTGGATCACAGTAGTTTTACAACTGTTAAATATAGAAAAACAAAAATATAAGGGGCACAGGGATGTCTGCTATGTAAAGGAAGCATTGGTAAGGCCAGTAGGCCTCACCTGTGAAAGACAAATGCTGACCTGTTGACTTTGCCAATGCTTCTTTGCATTGGAGCTGCCTTGCATGGCAGCCATCATGGAATGGTATGAAATCGCATTTTAAGGTGGTGGTCAACGGTGTGCATGTATGCGCATACATTGCAAAGCATGCGTTGCAATGGACCAGATCCCATTTTGCCTATTTTTTACTTAACATAACGACCATGGACAAATAAACTGTGTGAAATCCAAACAAGCATCCCAGAAATGTTTTGAAGCTGCCAGGCCATCCACGAAATTCTATTGGCTGATACTAATGCTAAGAGAGTCAGCCCTTGAGGTGGGGGCATTGGTAAAACATATGGAGATCATCTGCACCCCATTCTCTGGAGAGAGATACTTAAAGCTGTATCAAAGGTATTGGGAGCACAGGTGGACGTGAGTATGGACTTAATTATTTTTCGGAAAAGTTGGACATTTTAAAGAGTGGATGGCCTCTGTCCAAAGAATAAATAAACTGGACAGGAGTGGGAATAGGGGGAACGCACACAATTTTGGGATAATTTGGGAGGTCTATGTAAATAATAATTATTCTCACCGACAAACAACATAATTGTCCAATGATTTAAAGCAATGCAATAGAACACTTCAAGTCGGAACTTGAAGGAGTAGTTAAAGTGACTAGCTCACCCCAGAACCACTACTAAAGTGGAATGGATACAAAAAGGGCCTGACAATACTTAAGAAACAGGGAAAACAAGTATTTTCCACGCATCTGCTGCGCTTACCCAGGAGAAATCCCAGAAGGCTGGCATTTCTAAGTGAAATTGGGCACCTGATACATCCAATTCTTAACTATTGCTTTATGACAGACAAAAAAAGAAAAAAGAGAGTCAACCCTCTTTGCCAATGCTTAAAAACTACCTGAACTGGAGCAAATGGTTGAAGGCACTGGGGCTGGCAGTACTGGGCTCTTGGCGTTTCTCCTGTAGACTGGAAGGATAGGAGCTGATTCTGTTGCCAGGGGCCAATTTTGTTACTAGGGGTCAATTTTACAGCAATGTTGCAAAATCTCCCCATAGTAACAAAATCGTCAGGTCACCCTTCACTGAGCCATTTTCCAGCCTCACGAAGGAATTGCATTATGACAGGGCTTCCCTGAACGATTATTTCATATTCGAGTTGGGCAAACTAACTTGTCCATTACATCCATGATGGCAGTCGTGGAGGAAATAAAAGACAGACAGATGTCGGTCTTGAGTGACGTTTCGGTCTCTTCCACGCTACGCTTTTAACTCCAGCCCGGGCCTTTGTACCGGCTGCTATAGCGCGCCTTCTAACCCCATATAAGTCAGATAGCAGCAACTTCGGGTCTGCTACACGCATGCGCCAAAGATTAGTACCTGTTGCAACGCCAGCAGACCGGCGGCTGCCGGTAGGCTTTACAAGAAAGTTAAAACCTTTCCATCCCCTTATCCTTTGTTGTCTCCACCATCGGGTCTCTAAATTGGCGTTCATTATTTTTATTCTAGCTTGAATTTAAATCAAGTCTTCCCAGCGTGTGTCTTCCAGTTTGACAAAGCGTTTGTGCACGAACTAGGCGGTAAGCGCCCTTTCTCATAAACTCCCTTAGATTATGGCTAACTATTGTGCCCGGACTTATACCATCTTCTATTCCCCCAGGCACCGGCCGACTGAATTCCGGACCATTGACTTTTTTACATGCTTGTTAAAGATAGCGGTAAGCATAACCCATTGGCGACCACGGTATAGAATGGCCTGAATTTCCAACTCTCAACCTCTTACCGACTCCGTTGTTTTTTCCTTTAATTTGCAGAACTTTTGTATCACCAAGTAATTCCTCAAACCGGTCTACAGTAAATTTCCAGACCAGCCTAGGTAATAGTGATTCACCAGTTGTCCGACATCAAATGCGCTCTATATTATGCGCCTCAATAATCCTCGTTTTTCTTCATTTTTTCACTTTTTTTCACTTCGTAGAACCCCACTACAAATTATTAAAACCGGTTCGCCGCCTGGAACCTCGGCAACTACGTGCCACGGGTAAGCATGACTTTTCACCCTGATTCTTCACTAGATAGACGATATAAGAGTCGAATCTAAAGGGCTTATTCTCCTTACAGGTAGAAACCTCGTGTTTTGCCCTGTTTTTTCTTGTGTCCCCATTGACTTCAGTTCTTAAGACGAAGGCCTACACAGCATGTACATCAGGCAAGGAAACTGTTCTTTACACCTGAAGGTCAATTCCAACTTATGCTTTTTGCACTTAACAATTGTATAGTACACCCCTCCTCCCACCTTGAATTAGATTCTCTGCCACTGGTAAGACTCCAGAGTTATGGAATTTCACTCTGTCAAGTTTGCTGATGTTTGGTCTCCCCATTTCTTTAACAGTTCTCCCTACAATTCGTGTCCTTAACACGCCTTTTCTTTGTTTTATTCTCTTTTTTACTATTCAGATACTACATAAGGCCCTGAAGAGAATCCCAGGAAAATCAGCGGGATTCGAAACGCGTAGGCCCTTGCCACACGGTGTCTGCAAGAGCGACAAGAGTTCACAGTTGTCCTCTTAGTCGCTAGTACAATACCTAGTTGTCCTAGTAAAAAAAGTTTTGTTTGTAGATCCAGTTAGGATTGTACAGTAAAAAATTAATTGTTTTTTCATTTTCTGTAAATTTTGTTCGCAGACTGTGGCCTGTTTCTTTGTTCATCTTGTAGTATACACCTTGCTCATTTCGTAGTATATTGTGTACATATTTTAAGAATTGTAAACCCACTATATCCCCGTCACTGAGTGGTATGAATGTGTGTTGAATGTCTGTGATATGTCTGGAATACTGTTTGATTGATGAACCACCACCACTTTTCTAAGTTTTATGTGTCCTTTTGCAAACATGTCCCCTTGTATAGGAAACAATAGAGAAGCCTTCTTTTTTCCAAAACACTGCTAAAATAAAAAAACTATTAAATAGTTATTCCCGTTCTTGATTTTTTCAAGTCCTGTCTTGGTCATTTGTTGCACGAATTCTATTTATATCAGCACTGGCACTTTCTTTTGTTCATTGGTACTTTGGCTCAGCCTTGCTGATCAGAGCCATCCCGTAGTTGTTTTCACGTCATGCCAGGTGAGCGTTGTAGGGGAAGGGAAATCCTTGAAGGTAAGTAATTTTCTCTCTGGATTTCCCTTCTCTTTTTGAAACTCCTGAGCAGCAAACATCCTCATGTGTCACCAGGGCTTTAAGTGGAAGCTTTTTCAATATCATATACTAGCCATAGTTGCTGCCTATTTATCTTATGCAACTAACAACCATTGACAAAGGCAATAGTTCCGACTTGTTATAGGTATGTTACTTGTTGTATCATATATCTGGATGCAATGATAGAAACAGAAAAATTTCAAGTCAGGCAGCACACTATGCTAAGCATAGATTTTTAGCCTACATGTTTGTAAGCCACACCCCTTTAAGAGACCCCCCCAGTTTTTTCATCCCACTTAAAACCCTGAGAATCACCATGAAGGCAGGCCTAGTCCAGACCCCAAGCAAGAAGGCCAGCCACAGCCAGCTACAGTGAGTGCCCAGTGGCAAAATGTGAGTGGCCCGCCCTGCAAGATATGCTGAAAGGTGCCCTCAAACTCACATCAGTAGGGGCTGAGGAGGCCCCCTCCAGTATGGGTAAACCTGCCCCCCCCACACTGCAGGGGCTGCAGGGGCCTTTGTTAAGCCGCTGTGAGTGTCAAGTTGTCAGTTCACAATAGAGTGACATTTCTATATGTTCAGTAGTCCTACGGCAGAGTTTTGTGACGATGGATGTGCGACCAAGGGATCCTGTCCTCAGAAAAAATGCTGGTTAGGGCGTTTCTGAATGTCTGTGGAGCTTAAGCTGCTTCATGTTATTGAAATCTTTTCTAGAGTAACTTTATGCCAAACTTGCAACCAGAGAGTTTCCTTTCCAGGTAGTGAATGAGTGACCTGGGAGCCTTGAATGTCAGCTCTGGGAAGGATGGGACACTCACAATATCTTAAGAGTTAGGATTGGTCGCGCTGCTTTTTTGTGTGCTTTTTTTAACCATCTGGTCCACAACTGAAGGCCATAGGATCAATGTATCTTGCCTTCATCCCAGAATGCATTAGGTATATCCAGAATTCCTTTCTTTTCACTGAAATTTATGGTTCAGTTTCAGGGGGTTTTGACGCAATTTTCTGTCTTTTCATGGAATTCTGGATCTTCTTACCTTCTAGGAGACTCGTGGCAACCCTAAATTCAGGGAGGCTTCTACTAAAGAGTCCCTCACATTCAGGGAATCAAGGTTCCTTGTCCACACTGCAGTTACAGAGCACCTAAATAATAGGTGTTATATTTACACCACTGTACTGGTTTGTGTATTGTCATCCTGGCATGTGTGAAAGGCTGTTTTGTCTCCGATGGGGTCTCCTGTATGTCACCCACTGATATCCATGGCAGGTGCTTACCTGACTGAGCTGTCCAATTAAGGTAGATCAGCCCAGGAGGCTGGCAAGGCACAGTGACGACACAGCAGACTTTATGATTCACAAGGGTGGAGTGGAGCTGAGCAGATCTGTGCACACTCACTCCTGGTTACCTGTCTGGTAATAGTTACTCACTACCGCCATATTGAAAACGTGTGGAAGATCGCAAAACATTAAAACTAATTTGGGACGATCTGTCTGAAGTGCCCTGTCTGGTCATTATTTACAGAGCTGTACAAGTTAATAAGTTCAAATATATAATGAAAAATGTGCTGTAGAATTTGCCATTTTTGCCATATTTTTTCAAATTGTCTTGGGCGGAGAAGCGCCGACTTTTCAAGTATTCAGGTTTGCTTGCTGCGCTCACTTGATACGCATCCTGTGGGGGCTGGTCTGAAAATATTATCCAGGGCTGCTTTGGGTTCCCAGTCCAGCTCTGGTTGAAGGGGGCTTTCCTAAACACCCTTTCTGTAAATCTATCTCTATGCAGGTGTAAGTTGTTTTTTGTGGTGTATGTTGTACGTTTTGGTGTCTGTTGTTTATTATGTGATGGCAATAGCGGTTTAGTCCAGAACTACAAGAAAAATAACAGAATCTCCAAAAAGGCAGACTTGTTGGCTTTAGCCAATTTATGGGAATGGTGTGAGTAGTTTGGTAATGTTGGTGGTGGTAGTAGTATTGATATTGACAGTGTTGGTTTTGGTGGTAGTGTTGGTGGTGATATTGGTGTTGGTATTGTGGTGGTGCTAGAGGTGCTATTAGTGATGGAATTGCAGTGGGTAGTGGAGTTGGTGATAGTGTTAGTGAATTGTGGTGGTGATATTTGTGAGTTGATCGTAAATGAGGTGGAGGTGCTGTTAATCGTGCAGGGATGTTGGTAATGGTGATACTGATGATAATATTGGTGGTGATGGTAATTGAGAGGGTGGTGTTAGTGGTGGTGTCATATGATACTGGGGATGACAGCCTTGGTGATGGAATTGGTGGCGGGAAAGGGTGTTGTGTTAGTGGTTGGGGTCTTGTAGATTCTAATAAAATGCCCACATGTAAGCATGTACCTCATATGCCTGAATCACCTAATTGCTTTTTGATTATATCCAGGCAGCCTGACCACAAGATGGACATCTGACGTAATAAACAAAAAGCAATTAGGAGATCCTGTTAGTATAGGTCTCACATTTGAGTAATGATAAAGCATCCAATAAATGTCTCTTTACAGTAAAAAAAGATTGCTTTCTCTGTATGAATTGAAAGTAGCAAAATGGATGATGATTGAGTATACCACTTCCATATAAAATAGTGCTGCCGGGATTGCAATGCAATGCAAGCACTCAATAGGAGGCGAAACAAACTAAGAAATAGTCAATGGCATGACAGTGGGAGATAAATATTCAAAGGGCATATCTAATATGTGATTGATAATATCTTACGACAATGGCTAAACGAAGTGGCTCCAGGTAAGCCAATCCTTAAAGGGGGATGGCCCAAAGCCTGCTGTACATGCATTTTAAGCAATAGGGTTTTCAGACAACTGCATTGTTAACCCAGGCAAAAAAAGGAAAACTGCAGCTCTACACAATACCCAGCATTGGTTAAGATGTATGCATCGCCACGACCAATCATTGCTAGAGCCATAGAGGCGTAATGTGCTTCTGTGTATTCTGACCCGATGACAAAGAGTAGGGACTGCTGAAGGAGACCATTTAAAGTGGTGTATTCTCATACGGACATCTTTGATCCATTGCATTAATTTCATCTGCAGATGTCTGCGAATGGGGCCCATATTGTGATTTCAATTGTTACATCCAAATCATATATGGAAATCATTGGGCGTCTGTATGAATGTAAGCATCAACAAGTTAGTAACCTATGTTCCTCGATTCTGAGGTGGTCCATGGACTGCACCGATAGAAGAGACACAGTGAAACAGACAATAACCTGGCTGGCATCTCTGTGAGAGAAGAGGTGGGTGTCACATGCCTGTCCCCATTTATATCTACACCATTTGCAAGAAATCAAGTGAGCAGGGAAGTTATACAAAAGTACAAACCGTCTCCCACTATCCCCTATTTACCACCATATGGCTTTCCAATTACCCCTGCCTTTACTGCCTATGTAACCCATTATGCCTAACATTTGATAGAGTGTAAGGGTTGGGGATGTTCTTGGTGATGTTCTATCAATAGCAGCTCAAAATGTTCATTATTAGCTAACTTTTTAAGTCTGCCTTGACATTGCTGCAGTTGCATACAATTAGGGCTCCCGGTTTTATAATATTTATTTTTTTGACATTTCCGTCTGTATTTATCCATATTTATTTTCTGGTCATTTTATTTGTATGTATCCACATTTATTTTTGTCACAAGCAAAAGAAGATGCAGCAGCCAGTATTTTTCCACATTTATTTAAATATGCACTTCACACTTGCAGTCCGTTGTAATAGGTTTAGATATATTTATATGTACATCAAATTAAGTAAACACAATATATTCATCTGAAAACTTTGCCAAAATAATTTAAAGAGAACATAGGTCTAAACAGACCTTGAGTAACTAGCATGAGGAAACCTTTACTGTCGGGCTGTACACCTTAGGGACCTTTAAATCCTGTTCTTCTCTTGTCACATTTGATGTGCCTTCAAGGACAGAGGTCAAATGTCAAGCTGTGTCTTTGAGGGAGCAACCTATTCTTTTTTCTCATTGCAGAACAATTTCCCTGGGATTATTTAGGCCTACATAGGTACTATTTTGACAGATTTTTCTTCCATTTTTTTTTTAAACGGGGGAGATAATTTTTGTGTACACTATGATAAATGCAAAAGAAACAATTGATGGACGGAATGCTGGATAAATATCTACTTATAACTTGCTAAAACGCAAGGTGAGTGTTCATATTTTTGAGGGGAGGGGGGTGCAAAATGCTTTGTGTCAGCATCAAAAACATTCTTCCCCCGGAGCCAACACAAAGTATAATGGAACTGGTCTGGAGGTATTGGAGAGCTTTACCCGAGCGTCAGTTCAATTTTACCTGTTCACATGCATTGTTTACAGGCATGTGGAAATGAAGTGATAAGCTCGGAATCACGATTGTTTTCTGATACAGCGTCCAGGGATGCCCACTGAAAGCATTTAAATGTATTAACTAGCCCAAAGTGTTCCCCCCTGCAACAATGGGGCTGCGGAAAATGTGTACAGAATAAAGCAATGCACTCCTCCCCCACTCCCTTCTCCTCTGGAGTGAACCTGAAGACAAGGGGCCGCTGAAAGCGAGGACCCAAGTAAAGCAATGCACATTCCATAGGGGAAGGCACCCGGAGGCAGGAGCAACAGTCTTCAACACCGCCCAAGCTCGCCTTAATAAAGCGAAGCACTCTTGCGCAATGAGACACTTCACAAACCCAGAAGCGGGCGCACAAATCCCATTGGGCTCAACGGGCTTCAGCTCCCCCTTCCCCCCATCACTGTCTTTTCCTCACCCTGGCTACCAGTGCCAGATGTTCACACTACCCACCCCAGTTCTTCACATTACCCAACAGTGCCACATTATAACACTGTTCACCAATGTAACTTTACTATTCTGAACCCCACAGCCTCTGCCTCACAATGTTCATTGTGGCAGCTTCTTGAATTGCCCATCACTTGCAACTACACACTTTGCCCCCACTGCCCATTCTTCATACTACCTACTTGGGGAGATCCTCATATGCCCCCAATTGCCAGTCCCTCATGCTGTCTATCAGTGGCAGCATCTCACAATGTCCGACAAGATCGGTTTGTCACATTGTTTACGTATGCCAGTAGCTGACACTGCCCATCGGACCTCATTCCCATTTTGTCCTAGGACTCTTTGCTGTGACTATAAGCTGTAAGACCATGTTTGTGCCAGCTGTGCATGAGTAACGTGGGGGAACACAAGGAGAAGTGGGGTGTAAGGCTGAGAGTGGATTCGGTGGGTGAGTGTAGAGTACGCGCAAGTGGGAGTACACGTGAGGTTGAATTGTAAAGTTGAGAAAAGAGATTGTGTGAAAAGGTGAGAGTGTGGGGGGTGCAGATTGGAGTAAATGAGAGAGTGGAGCACGAAGGGGAGTGGAGAGTACGCAGTGGAGAGTATGTGGCGGAGAGTGGGCCCTCATCGCTCCAGTCTTCTCCGGGTTGCCCTGGCAGGTCTTTCAGTCTCGGCCCCTCTCCAAACCCTGCAGCATTAGGTACAAGGCATCTCCACCCGGCCTGGCCAACAAGATGAAAGCCTCTGAAAGTCAGGGGGGCCTCCAGGGGCCCAAACATGCTCCAAATGACCAAGAGACAAGCATCCCCCATCTGTGCTCCAGGATGTCGAAAAGGCCCCTCTCCAGAGACGTTCTTCGGACCTCGAAAGCGGCCAGATAGGAGCCAAGTGGGCGCCGCATCATTGAGTACCTAATGTGCCATTGACACGGGTTCTCAGCCCCTCACCCCTCCCCGTGGCTCCAAGTCCACAGCATGTACTGGCCTAGCAAAGGTAACATACAGTACTGAGTAGGGTACGGGCAAGGCACTGTAGCGAGCCGGGGGGAGGCTCTGAATTCTGCTGGTTGTGCCCCCTTCACCACCTCTGCTGGAACCAGTGCCTCCATGCACTCACTACCCTTCTCATTACACCGTTTCTCATCTCTTCCCGTTACTCTCACCCGTGTCTTTACCCTCAGCCGTTACCCGCCCTGACTTCTCTTTCCGTACCCTTTAACCTTGGTCTCTTTCACTGATGTCATCAGGTCTCTGGTCCATATCATCTTTCTTTACACACCGATCTTATCTGTCGTATGCAGGCGCGCATAGCTGCCCCCACCCCATCATGTCTGTCAGCCAGGACTGAGACAGGTTCCCGGGCACACACAGACAGTTTTTGAGCTGCCAGCCGCACCTGAGTACTTCACAGGTCTTTAAAAGAGCATTTACTTGTTAACAAGACTTTTATGTTTTTTTTCACCCCTTCGGCTGGAAGAATTAGCCCCCTCCCAAAATGTTTATCAGCCCCCCTCAAAATTTGGCTCTAGTTGCGCATCTGTCCATAAGTGATACAGGGGAGATCATGTCGGATGGGGATGACTACCCCTAGGATTTGATTACATTACAATGTATAAGGGACTATTTTAGAATTTGAAAAGTACACTTCATCGTCACACTTTTTGTCACATTCTATTCTGTATCTCATACGTGCATTGTATACAGAAAACAATCCTTGTTTTCTTTATACACTGTATGCCACAGTGGTTCACTCTGTGGCAAATCAAAGTAATTGCTTAGAGTAGTTCCATTATTGTTTTTCATTAGAGAAAAAACCTTTTGGCGTACCAAGCAACCACATTACAGCTGGTGATGGCTGAAAAGATTCAATGCACCTGGCAGCGCGAATGCGCCTGTCACTGGGCTGAAGATGAATTACTAATTCAGTGAGCCACGCAGCTTGGGAAAAGCCAATTGAGCCAGCTGATAACTGAAAATGCAAGCAGAAGGAGAGGAGGATGGGGTGGCAGACCGAGAGGAGTCTCTGGCCCACATAGACTGCACCACCCAGCCTATTTTCCAACTTCAAATAGGTATAGTACTTTGGAAATGATAGATTGACTGACTGATTCCAATACAAAGGTGGTGGATCAACCTGCCGCAGTCCATACTGCAGTGGATGGCCCCACCGATGGAGGCCAATCTGGGTCACAACCCATATCTAGAACTACCACTGACACTCCAAATCCTTCCCAAGAAATGGCAAGCTCCACACCTGCTAATAAGGATAAAATCATCAACCCAGAGCTCGAACAAGGAGAAATACTACAAACCCAAATGGCAAACAATATTCCTGTCCCCATAGAGAACATCAGGCCTAACATCGAGCAACCACCTCCAAGGCCTGCCACGCTCAATTTAATTTCATGGAACGTGGCAGGCATCGGCAACAAAATCGACTGTCCCGACTGGTTGTCATTTATTAGCTCAAAAGGAATTTGTCTTCTACAGGAAACCTGGGCACGAGAGGAGTTCACATGCCCAGGCTTTGAAGTCTTCTTTAAAAAGGCAAAGTGGGGGGGCAAGGGGCGTCCGTCTGGAGGGCTGGCAACCATGATTGCCTCCCATTTGGGTTGTAAGGCTAGTTGTTTAGCCATAGACTCTGAAGATATTCTACCAGTTCTCCTGGAATGGCCAAATCTGGTTAAATTACTGATCGTAAACGTTTATTCGAGACCCGTGTCTTTTTCGGGGGAATCAAAAACAATTGAGGATCTCTCAACCCTGCTGAGTAACATTCAGAGGGATCTACCCAAATTGGTAGCAGGAGACCTCAATTCTCACTATGAGCCATTGCCTGGACTGCTGGAAGGTCCTCTCCTAGAAGAGGATGCTAGCTGCATGATACCAGACACGGTGGCTCCTCCACCAAGAGCCTGGACACCCCTTGCACTACAAATTACAGCCATGACCCTTAATCACAGTCTACGCGCATGCAATGGGCGCACGATATCAGACAACCCCTGCAAATGCACATTCAATAGACCCGGTAGCGAATCTAGATTAGACTATATCCTCGCCCAAGTATCACATTGGACACGTATAATCGATTTTAGGGTACAATCTAGAGAGGATAGCGATCATAACGCACTCATACTTGATTATGCCATTCCTGGCATAGACGATACTGGAATGGATAATGAAACTGGGACTACTGGGTTACTCCTAGCGAACAATAGGAGGAGAGTGAAGTGGGGGAAACTAGCAACTAATGAGGCAAAATTATCCAGCCTATACGCCAGAATTACCCCGGTTCTTGAAAGGGCATTTGGTCTTTCTGACAAATTAGCAGACAGAAGGAATGTAGAACTACTGGCCCTAACCCATAAAGACCTAATAAATACTCTACAGTCAGATCTATTCTCAGAAGCGCCAACAAAAACCACCAGGCCAAATAAAAAATCTTGGTATAATACCACATGTCGGGAATCGAAGCGGGAACTTTTACTCGCAATCAAGACTCAGGAATCCCGTGAGATAATACAAGGCAATAGACGGGCATACAAGACACTGGCGGCTAATGCCAAAGCCGAATGGGATCAAAAGCATTGGGAGGACCTATCTGAGGCACTAGCCAAGAAAGATTCACGCACATTTTGGCGAGTGGTAAACCACGGGTCAGGGGATCTCCCCATAGCTATTGAACCTAACATAGCCCCCGCCTTATGGCAGGAACACTACCAATCTTTATATTCAAATGAGGATATACCCGATACCAATCTAAACAGTATTGCTATGATAGACCAGATGGGCGAACCATTCGTGTTAAAAGAAGTCCAAGTCGCAATTGCGGGACTCCCAGGAGGCAAAGCACCGGGACTGGATGGGGTCCCTGGAGACCTGTATAAGCAGGAACCAGGGATCTGGGCACCATATCTATTGTTGATATTTAATGCGATTATGGGGGGCATGGGGGTTCCAGATACTTGGCTGGGCGCAGAGGTGGTCCCCATATTCAAAAAGGGATCCCCACTGCTCCTAGTCAATTATCGCCCCATAAGCCTCATTGATGTTTCGCAAAAGCTCTTTGGCAGACTAATCCTGAATCGCCTGCAGAACTGGCTGGAGGAAACAGACACCCTCAGCCCATACCGGGCTGGATTCAGGAGGGGTGTATCCACAATAGACCAAGTATTCAGATTAAATCTGATATATTGGAGAAGGGCGCTTATCGAGGGCGGCACCCTATACACGGTCTTGTGGACCTGCGTGCCGCCTTCGATCTAGTGCCAAGAGCAAAATTGTGGCAGGTAATGATAGAACTGGGCGTCCCAAAAGACATTCTCGCGATCTTGCTCAAATTACATCACAACAACTTTGCAAGGGTCAGATGTGGGAAAAGTGGGACGCTGACTGAAAGATTTCCCGTTCGCAGAGGGGTGAGACAGGGATGCGTGCTCGCACCGACCCTGTTCTGCCTCTTTGTGAACGGGGTAATCTCACATCTGACCGGGATAGCTAACACCGACCCCCCAAAATTGACTGGCAGTAGGGTGCCCGCCATAATGTTCGCGGACGACACCCTGCTGCTATCAAAAACATCCATGGGCATCCAGAGGGTAATTGATGGCTTCCAGGACTTTTGCACTGAAAGGGGCCTGGAAATAAATCCCCCAAAAACCAAATTCATGATTACGAATCCTAAGTCCCAAAAGCGCCCAAACCCATTACTCGGCTCTGTGCGGCTGGAAAGGGTACACATTATTGAGTACTTGGGGCTAACCCTAAACGAAAACCTAACATGGGGGGCCCACCGGATAAAAGCCAATATGAGGCTAGCTCAGAGGGCGGGGGGAATTATGAGAATCGCGTCCAAATCAACTTTCTGCCCTCTGTCCCCGGCCATTCAAATATACAAAATGCAGGCTCGGGGTGGTGCTACCTATGGGGGAGAGATATGGGGTCACACGTCACCTTCCAATCTACAGGTGACGGAAAACAAATTCATAAGACAACTTACAACTCTACCAACAAGCACCCCACTCATGCCTCTGAGACTGGACTTGGCTTTGAGGCCCATTACCGAAGAACTAGGGCTCAAGCCCCTAACATTTTGGCGCCGCATATGGAGCAGTCAGGATCTCGCTCCATATCGATCTGAGTTGCAGGAATTTTTAACCCTACCTAACGCCGCAAAAATACCTTAGATAAATTACATAAAGACAACATGCGAGACCCTTGGTCTTACAGAGCTGTGGCTAGATCCTCAAAGGTCAAGCACCAGGATTTCAAGAAAAACACTCTCTGGAATATACTATGAAAATAGGCTCACCAGAGTCCTGGCAACTACTCGGCAGGGTTTCCTGACGCACGCCTTTACGTTAATCAAGGATTCATACAACTTTGAAAGCGTGTTGGATGGCATGGCTCCTGCTCTTACAAGGAAACTCTATTTGCAGTGGAGATATGGGACTCTTCCCCTAAAGACCTTCACTAAAGCATGGACAGGACATTTGTCGAATGAGTTGTGTCCTTCTTGTGCCAAATCCAGAGAAAGTGAAGTTCATGTAATCTTCTTCTGCCCTGCATACCGCAAAAGTAGGCGTTACTGGCTGATTCCAATACTTAGAAACCTGGGTTTCAGGACACTCATTCCTGCATTCAGAGTCTTAAAAACAGACTTGTCCCCGTCAACGGTGTTTGCCCTGGCTAAATTTTTAACAGCAATGTGGTACGCCAGAACCCGACTTACAAAGATGGCAGATGAGCATTGATAATTCGTTGTTCTTATATATGCTAATTCTGTTTTAAATACTTTTTTAAACTTTTAACGATGATGAATTGTTGTATATCTTTAAGGATCAAATGATCGAAATAAAAGTTTTGAAATTTGAATTTGATTTGAAAATGCAAGCCACATCAATTGGCTTTGCCAATGCTTGTTTTCTCTCTCTCTTTTTTTTAACTCCCCTGCCTGTTATTTAGTGTTCTGTTAATTATGTGTTTCCGAGTTCTTATGTACTTATGTTTACTAGGTAAGATATACTGCATTTAGAAATATTCATTCTATGTTACATTTATTTTACAGATCACCATAGAGAGGACCCCGAGCCATTATGTCGTAAATCTGATAATCCCGGCCTGCTTTCTGGTGATGGTTGACCTGGCCAGCATGTTCATACCAATGAACAGCGGCGAGAGACTGGGCTTCAAGATAACCGTGGTTCTGGGGTTCTCGGTTCTCCTGCTGATCTTAAATGATTTACTACCCAGCTCCCAGGGCACACCGATATTAGGTATTTGTTGTATGTTTTCACTGCTCCTCTGTTCATTCAGCATTTAGTTACCATGACGAAATGTGTTTTAGGTCGTATTTCACTGCATGAGTAATTTTAAGAGGAATGAAAGGACACTTTTTTTTCATAATTTCAATTAGTAATAGACACAAGTGGCCAGTGGCAGTTTTCAAATGTGCATCAACATGCCACGCACACTTTCCTAAAATGTATTCAACGTATTACTACTACTGTTCGGCTCAAATAGAAATGTCAACTACTAAAAGAGCACATTCACTCTTTGCAGAAACTTTGGCGATGTTTCTCGAGAAATGATCTTTGGAAATCTAGATGCTTAGTTAACAAGATTTGCATTCATACAATTTCCAATGTACTGTTCTTTTGTTAAATAAGGCTCACAATATTACAAAAGGCTAAGTTTAATGTAGAAGTATGTATGACATTCTTTACATTATATATCAAACCTTACAGAATGTCAATGGCTACGGAGAACCATGCCTCCGAGTAGCCATAGATGACCCGCTGCTCCACCCCCTGCAATGGCGACTCGTACCTGGCTGGCGTTCTGGTGATTCTCGCCGGATTCCTGCCGATTGAGGTTCTTGCGGTTTGTTCTGGAGGGTGACAGGTTCCAGATATCTGAGACACAAGGCGAGGCAAGGATTCCTTCTTCTTATGCGTTTATCGTGGAAAGTGCTGAGACCTCGGAAGTTGGACGCCATCGGGAGTTAGACGCCATCAGTGGAGGTGGAGGTGGCGAGCTGGAGGATGGTGATTGTCTCCCGAACGACGGTAAAGTCTTTCCGCTACCGTGCACCTGGTCTTACGTGGCTTCCTATCGGGCATCCGGATAACAGCTTGTCCTCCCTGTGTTTGTTGGTCTTTTGGCGGCCAGCATGCCGGGAAGCAACTGGAGTGCTGGCGCTATCCTGGTCTGCAAAGAGACGGCAGTTGGGCGGACCGTTGGAATTGGACGGAATTTGACATATGTATTGCGTATTGCGACTTATATAGCGCACGTATCACCCGAAGGCATCAAGGCGCTTGCCTTGGGAACCCATCCTGGCTTTTCCCTGTGAGATAACCCCTACTGGGTTACCCCAGGGTGAAAGCCAGGCATCCCGCAGCGGGTGGGCCGCCGTAGTGGAGATTAAGCAACTATTGCCCAGAGTTGCAGCGTAGGACCCCATGGTTAGAGAGGCACCGAGGCGAGATTTATCGAGCCCGCTGACATTGTTTCCGTACCCTGCCGCGTCGGGAATTGAACCCTGGTCCCAGGCCGACCTCTGCTTCTGGGTCTGCCGCCTCTAACCGGTGAGCCACACTTGGAGCCTCTTGGAGGAATATATAATTCAGGTTTGGAGGATTTAAGGGGCGACTTCGGGGATCAAGTGGGTTAATGGAGCTTGAGGGGGCAGAAAAAAGACACTAAAGGGACATCATTTTCTTTTTTAAGTCTCGGCATCGAGACCTATTGTCGCCGAGTTCGCTCTCAAGGGAAGACAGAGCGGTGCACGAGCCTACCAGGGTCTGTGGACGCGCACACACACACACACACACACACACACGCAGGCAGACAGGCAGACAGACAGGCAGACAGGCAGACAGGCAGACAGACAGACAGACAGACAGGCAGACAGACAGGCAGACAGACAGGCAGACAGGCAGACAGGCAGACAGGCAGGCAGACAGGCAGGCAGGCAGACAGACAGACAGACAGACAGGCAGACAGGCAGGCAGGCAGGCAGGCAGACAGGCAGGCAGGCAGGCAGGCAGGCAGACAGGCAGGCAGGCAGGCAGGCACACTCACAGGCAGGCAGACACACACACACACACACACAGGCAGACACACACACACACACACACCCTCTCTCTACCCACACTCCCTCTCTACCCCCACTCACCGGGCTCTTTCCCTCCGCAGCGGGTCAGTCACGGCAGCAGGCAGACTCGGTGTCTTCTCCGGCGATCTTCAGCTGATGTGCACGCCCACGCTGCGTCTCGTGCGCGACCACCACGCTGTTTCGCGCCCGTTGATCCTCAGCTTGTGATTACTACTCCTTCTAACCCGGATTCTAAATGACTATTTCTTGGTTCTCTAACTCCACTCTGTTGATTCGTAACAAACTGATATTCAGCACATTTCACAGTTGCTTTTGCTTCTCATAAATACAATAAGATTATTTTAAGCAAATGTCTACCCTTCTTTTGGTCCTGTGCCTATTATGCTTCGGACTATAGAGTTTTAGAAAGTGTGGTGGAAGATTCCATGTTGGCGGCGCGCACAGTGCAGAACCTGTGTGTCATAGACATAGAAAAAGACTGCCCATGTGCCAACCTGTGTGCTGACTCCAGGTGTGTGTTAACGGACGGTCATTTTAAAACGTCGTAAGTAAATACATGCGAACTTAGAGATCACGTAAAATCACAGGCAAGACCTCGCAGCGTTCTTAACTCATGTCAGCATATCCCAACCATATGTTATTAACTATACAATATACCTAAAAGCTATTCGTTCCCCACAAATGTGTTTGGACGGTTTTTGAAACAATGTGTTCTAAATAATAGTAAAAATACAAAGATTTAAACATCACGTAGTGTATGGTGTTATCGGGCTGGCTCATGCAGAGGGAAAACTCAAACCTTCCCTTACAAGATGGGAGCCGCACTGTTCCACGTCCCACTGTAGCGAACCCCACTGTTTTAGTCCTTTTTTTGTTTCCATGGTGTATTATGCGGGCGGGGAGGGGGAGCACCAAGATGGCGTGTCTCCTGGAGACTCCTATCCGGATGAGCGTGCTGTCTGTGAGTATGGTGGGGGGCGGCAGGGTGGACGGGTGCTGATGTGATAGAAATGTAGCTGAATTTAGCCACTTGGATGCTAATGACAAGGGTAACTCGTCATGGAGTGGCCATTCATGCCAATGGAAATTACAGTAAATTGACGGAAATGCCATAGCATCCAGGTGGTTAGTAATCATTGGGTAGGAGGCTCTCTACTTCCCCGGAAAGAGGATAATGCTACTGGTGACACCCCTACCTCTAACTGACACCTCAGAGAGCGGGTAGTTCTCTGACGTGACCAGCACAAACAGAGGGGAAGAAGCTAATGACAACTAGGAGGAACCAGAGGTTACTCGCATCTCGCAAAGAGTGTTATCGATATTTCCTTAACTCAAGGGAGAAGTTGGGTGACTAGCTCCTCTTACTAGGAGCGAAGAAACTATATCCTAAGAAGATATTATCTCATAAATTAAGACGAGGTAACAGAGACCATCTTTACAGAAAGGAAGCAGGCTGCATACACCTCCATGAGGATGGTCGACCATTGACAGTACAAAGAGAGGGTGACGCTCCTGGAGGGGGGAGTCCACAGACAACTATTGGATGGAAGCTTACCGATGCCTCCCTACATCGAGGAACTAAAGTGGCTGACAGGCTATTGTTGCCCCGATGTGACCACTGACACATACTCTCCTTAAGCATAAAGGATGATGCAGTTGTCAACCCTTCTACTCCTGGCTGAAGTCCTCATCCTCCCTAGACATTCTTCACTCGAAGATCACGAAATTATAGAGATCAAAGAGAAAAGGAACCCGACTACTACCGACAGTCTTCCGAGAAGAAATGTCACTCCTCCCTTGTTAAAAAGGGGCTTCTCAACTGACCTGACATCATAGTGCAAGCCATCAGAATGCATTATTTTTGCCCGGGAAAACACTTTTGTTTAGCTTTTCTATCTTGCTTACGTATACAAAATAACATTTTATATCTGTATGCTTATCTTTCAGTTACAATAGTCTTTATAAACATGTTAAACTATTTATAAGAAATGCACGTAGCTTCGATGTCTGCATAGGTAGTACTCAGCCAGCATATTTGTTTTTTTAATGTTAAACGTTCTTTTGTTTGTGTTAAGGGATATTACATCTTTATCAGAGTTTCTCACGTGGTCTTCCTTTGCTGCTGTTATCGATATTTATTCATTGATTGTAATAGTCTTTTGAGACACAGGGTTTTAGCTATTGTGAGAATTGCATTTATCAGATGCTTGGGGGTAGCTGTCATGAAGATGCCCTGATGTTGGATTGAATGCTTGTGATTTTATAGCGAGGGGTTGAATTAAAATAATAAAGGGTGTCAGTGGCGGCACTTGTTACCTTTTCCCTGGTTCGTATTTGTACACCAGGAGGATCTGTATACCTTGGAACTGTTTTTCTTTTGCCATAGTAAGTCTGCATTAACGGCATCCACGTGGCAGGAGGTGTGGTGGATATGGGTTACTTTTAGAACAATCTCATTCCTAAACATTCGTTGTTATACTTTTATTCTGGAATTATTAATTCGTGAGCAGGGCCAGCTCCCCATTTGGTCTGCAGGGGTGTGAGGCTGAGTTAAGGACACAATATCCATCTATTGGGTAATTTTTTCTCACTCCAGCTGTAGGTGTGCTTAGGTCACCAGAATGTGGACAAGCAGTATTTCTCTTTCATTTTTTTAGAATCACTGAAGTTAGAAAGCTTAGATTATATTGATTTTCTGTGTCGGGTAGAATGAGGAAGGTTGTGTTGTTCATAGGAACTAGAGCAGGATCTCCTGACTGCCCACTCAAATACATTGGTGAAGAACTCTGGAAAGAAAGTTGTCGGCTTGCAGCATTTTTCAGAGGTGGCAGAACATGAAGAAATATTTTTTTCATGCAAATCAGCTCAGCCGTCTCAAGATGAATTTTTTGCATCTTTCTGCAAATCAAAACTTGATCAACTACTTACAAGGATCACACAAAAAACAACAACCCATGCAGTCTGATTTCATCCTTTGAGAGATTTCTTTTCTCCAGACACCAGGTACTGGGAGTGATTACAGTTAGAGACAGAATGGAGCACTAACCATACCAATCTATTGAGCCAGTAACAAAAGTGCCTAATATGGAATAGAGAACTTACCCCTTACCTGAATGGCTTCTAACTCTTGTATGAAGACCCTGCGCTCCAACTACAACAGTTTGCATATTCATAGTTTTTTAAAATGAATGTCCACTGTTAAGGGCAGGGTTTTGATCACCACACGGTTCTGAATATCCTATGACTAGGTAATGGCAGAGTTTAGTATATACACCACTGCATTGTGTCATAGCTCGGTTTCTCACCTGAGTTTTCAAAGAATCGGGTTGTGAAATGCTTTGGCAGATATACTTTTAAGTATTTGCTCAATGTCATAAAATGTCCGTAAATAAGGCAGATTTTATTTGTGCTCCCGTGCCCAGGTTGCCAATTGAGGATCAACAAGACCACTCAGCCTGAGCTTCGCCACTTAAGTACATTGTATAGTTCTTGGCTTGAGCACATGCGCTCAGTGTGCCTCAGTCACCTTGTTTGCACAATTGTGAACATCTCTCCAGTTCAATAACTGGTTTTCATTTTACATTTAGATGAACTCTTAGGTCTTGTGAGTGTCGAAATGTTATGGGCCGATGGTCAATTTTCTATGCAACTAAGCTTAGCTTATTCATGTAAAAGGTAGTATTATGCTCACAAAATGATTAATTCGCATGAAGATTTTTGTGTGAATAAATCTAATAAGACCTGGTAGTAGGTGAGAAGTAATAGTTTCAGGGCTGGAATGCACCGTCAGTTTGTGCACACCCATTAACCGGCATGTTTAAGGGTATTTACCAACTTCTTCTAACTCATTCCCATCAGGCAAAAGGTTGCAAATCTGCTCCTGACAAGGGCAGTAGTAAACCATTTTCTAGAGGAAGAAGGGACCACCCTTTGCAAAATTTCAAAAAGAAGTGGCGATGTAGGTAAAGGAGTTTCTCCATTAAGGAAAACATTTCCTATTGGAGAATTTTGAAAACAAAGTTTTACCAAATGCATTAGCACTGGTTTTGCAAAAGCAGATGTACAGGTGTATATTTGCTCATGTCAAATGGAATTCAGAGAAGTTTGCTAAGATTGTGATTTCCAGGCTGACCTCTGTAAGCTCTTATGAATTTCCCCAAGTTATAAATCTGCAGTCCTGAAAGTTTATAGAACTGCAGTTGCACATTTCTGACTTTCCTTATGAACGAGTCCTCTAATTAGTCCTTTTTAGGTCGAGGACCTAAAGGCTGCGCTTGCGCAGTCTTTGGTCGGAGATTTAATGTTTTTTAGACGGGGCTTGAACCCGCCTCTCTCCTCCATTGGCTGGCTTCCTAAACGGAGGCCAGCCATTGGAGGAGAGGGGCATCACTCCAATCAAGCCCCGTCTCTTTCGGATTCGGGGGCGTGTTTTTGGCGTTCTTTTCACCTGTGACATCATCCATCACTCACAACGCCAAAACAGGCCCCGAATCCGAAATTTGCGGAGCTTTGCGGCCGCCATTTTGGTTCCCCTGTTGAGGAGTCCGCATCTCTGCTTTCCTTCCCTCCCCAGTCAGTCCGGGCTCCGGTGCAGTTCGGGGTCATATTTCCGCACCCCTGGCTCACGTCGGTCCCCCGCGATCACCCTTCTGCCCTTACCTTTGCGGCTCGAGTGTGCCCTCCCTCCCAAGAGCATGCACGGCGAGAAGCACTAGCATTGCAGCGCCGCCATTTCAGCGTGTGATGGACTGCAGCAGCGATTACCAGCAGATGAGCCGGCGCCCGGCAGCAGCCCCCAGCAGCACGGCTATCAGCAGCAACACCCGCACGCCGGCCATGGGGAGGGCGGACATCACTGCCACCGAGCAAAGCTGGCCGAGGTCCGGTCGCAGAGTGTCCGCATGGGGCTCGGCCCTTCACAGGTATGCAGAAACACCTCGGCACAGAAGCGGGCACGGCAGGGTAGACCACCGTTTCTACTCCCAGACACCTTTCACCTTTCTTTTCTCATGAGTTCGCCCTCTCCCTGTCCTCAGTCTTTCCTCACCAGCCCCTGCTGTCCTTTACACCTGTCCGTTCCTCTTCACCTGTCCCCTCTCCCTCATTGGTAGCTGCTCCCCATTTCACCCGTATTCTCACTCCCATATCTCTTCCTGCTGTCCTTTTTATCAGTCCAAAATCTATCTCTTGCTCATTCGTCTCTGCTCTCCGTTTATCCGTCTTCCCTCTCCCTCTTATTAGTCCGTGGTCTCTCTTTCACTCGTCTGCCTTACTAGTTCGTCGTCTTCTTGCACCAGTCGGCCGCTCTCCGCTCACACATCCCCGCTCTGCCTCCCGCCTGTCGCCTCTCCCTCACTAGCCCCTGCTCTCTTAACTAGTCTGTCCCCAATCCCTCGCTGGTTAGTGCTAGTCAGTCGGCTTTCCAGTGAGTTCTCCCTGCTCGCTCCTCCTTTCATCCGCATATCTACTCTCCCCGCGCTCCTCTTCTTCACCATGCCCTCTCCTGTGCACTAGCTCCCTTGAACCATTCCCCCGTCTGCCACTCTCCCCACGCTAGTATTTTGTATCCATTCACCATTCGACCCCCCCCCGGCCCCCTGCTTACCCTCGCATCTGTCTGTCCTGCCTCTCCCTCGTTGCTATCCGCACTCCATTTCATCCCTCTGTCCCCGCTCCCACACTGCCTCCTGCGCTTCTTTCAGCAGGCCGTCCCCGCTCCACTCACTGGTCCTCTTCTCACCCGCCTCTCCCCACTAGTCCGGGCTCCGCTTTTCATCATTGAGCCTCTCTATCAACTCTAGTTGTAGTTCTCCATTCGCCAGTCTGCTCTCGCCGCCCTACCCCCAAATTCGACCCCCGCTCCGTTTCGTCCGTCTGTCCTCTCTCCCTCGTTAATATCTGTCCAACTGTCCCTCGCTCTTACCAGTGCCTGCACACTGCTCTCTTTCACACCAGTCCATTATCTCCGTCCCTCGTTTGTCCCTCCTCTCTTTCTCCTCCGCTGGTCCCCTCTCCCTAGTCCCCCCTCTCTCTTTTTCTGCCCATCTGTCTCCTGCTCCTCTCACTGGGTCGCGTTTTGCTTTCGGCAGCCTGTCCTCTCTCCGCGCACTCGTCCCTTCTCTCTCATATTCATTCGCCTCCATCCCCCTCACTATGATCTGCTTATCTTTTCAGCCGCCTGCTCCCTCTCCCTTACTATCCCTGCCCTCATTCCACTATATCAGCGCCCCTCTCACTAGTCTCTGCTTGCCTTTCTATACTCCTGTCTTGCTAGCCTGGCTCCCCCTTTTTCCCGTCACCAGCACCGTCTCCCCTCTTACGGCCTTGGCCTCTCTTTGAACGGCCCGTCCCTTTCACCCAACAAGTTGCTGCTTTCCTTGCCTCTCCCCCTCGGCCCGTCTCCCTCGCAGTATAGATGTTTTTCTGACCCGGGCTCACCCATTAGCCGCCCCCTACCCATCCAGCAAGGGTGCAAGGATGTGAAATGGGCCCGCCTCCCCCAGCTGGAGTAAAGTGGGCCCCTCTTGACCCCCCTGGGCCCCGGTGCCACAGCTGCACAAGTAATGTTCTCATAAATGTAATATAATGTCCTCTGCCCCCCTCGCCCCTATTCACCTTGCACCTAACCCGCTTTGCCGCACTTAACTGATGGGTGGCTCTCTTCGCAGTAGGTGTCTTGGCCAGGTGCCTGGTCATTCCCCGTGGCCCTCCGCCCTCTCTATCGTGGTCTCTTTTTCCCCTCACTCAGTGACCCTCCCGCATCCTGGCCCCCGGCTCGGCCCCTGCCCCCTCCCTTCTCCTCACCACGACCCCACGCACAGGTCTCAGACCCTCCCTCGCACATCTGGGCTCCCGCCCAGTCTCAAATTTCCAGAGCGTCAGCATCAGCGCTATGCCAGCCCCTCCCGGGCTCCCAGACTCGCCCCCTCCCATGTCTCTCCCACCACACTCGCTGCCTTTACCAATGTTTCAGCAGTCACCTTTGTTTGGGAACATTTTTGGATTTTGATTCTTTCGGTTTGGGCCTCCCACGTTCTATTTTATCTGTGGTATAAGTTTATGATCATTTGTCCTGACCTTTGACCTATGTTTTTACCCTTTAGGCTCCGACCTTTGAATTTGACTTTTAACTTGTGCTTCTAACCAACCAATGCCATTTGCTTTCTGTTATCTGGTTCTGATTTGTGACAGGCGCCTGCGTTCTCCTAGTTGCGACTGCTCTGTGTGTGTGTGGGGCTCTGTGTGTGTGTGGGGCTCTGTGTGTGTGTGGGGCTCTGTGTGTGTGTGTGGGGCTTTGTGTGTGTGTGTGGGGCTCTGTGTGTGTGTGTGTGGGGCTCTGTGTGTGTGTGTGGGGCTCTGTGTGTGTGTGTGGGGCTCTGTGTGTGTGTGTGTGGGGCTCTGTGTGTGTGTGTGGGGCTCTGTGTGTGTGTGAGGCTCTGTGTGTGGGGCTCTGCGTGTGGAGCTCTGCGTGTGGGGCTCTGCGTGTGGGGCTCTGCGTGTGGAGCTCTGTGTCTGTGTGGTGCTCTGTGTGCGTGTGTGGCTCTGTGTCCGCGAATACTCTCTACTACTCTCTAATGCTCACCTATTGCCATTGTAAATGACAATACCATTTATTTATGTTAAAAAAAAAAGAAAAAGTCATGAGCAATGCCAATAGCTCTACCTTTAATAATACCGAGACCATTGCATTGTAAATGCTTGTTTTTAAAAGCTACGGAGAAAACAAAGAGGGGAAAAATGGGAAAACCCTTGAAAAATGTCAATGCAGTCGTCAAAATAGATTCTGCGGCCCGTCTCAAAGCCAAAGCACACCTAGCCCAGGCAAAAGAAGCTGCACGTCGGACCAATAAGAAGAACACTTCCAACTTCAACTCCTATGGCCTTGATAGTAACCTCGAGAGCTCTGAGGAGGAGTTGCCCCCCACTGTCTCTCCAGAACGGAAGGAATCGGGGATCAATCGGGCCAATGTTGCATCGAAGTCGATAGAAGCCGCAGCTGTGTCGCCCAAGTCTCCACAGGACAATTCGGCATTAGATGGTGTAAAGAAAGGCTTAAAAGAGGTGAAGTAATTTACATTGTTTTTAAAGAAAGTTACCTTACA
Source organism: Lissotriton helveticus (assembly GCF_964261635.1). Classification (NCBI taxonomy): domain Eukaryota; kingdom Metazoa; phylum Chordata; class Amphibia; order Caudata; family Salamandridae; genus Lissotriton; species Lissotriton helveticus. Next base: position 454,817,910 of record NC_136073.1, on the reverse strand, counting down.
ACCCCCCTCTTAAAGCCCAATTCCAACAACATCTAAAGTCCCATCGCCGGGGCTGGCTCTTCCAGTATCATTATTAGACCTAGCTCCAAAAGATAAGGAAAGACTTCAATGTAATTTTGTATTTGATAATAAGGAAGTCCCGGTGTTACATCAATGTCAAGCCCAAGCCCAAGATTCAGCGGCTTCTTTAACATCTTCAACATCCTTGTGCTCAGTGGAAAAGACTGCTTCAAGTCAAAATCCTTCCCAGTCACAAGGAGCAACAGATGAAGACAGAAGGATAGCTATTGATATCTCTTTAAACTCGATGTCGCCCCAAACGAAATTCCAGCCACAACCACAACCCCAACTCCAACTGGTTCAGGGGTGAGTACTGCCAGAAGGTGTATGGGCCAGGATGATCCCATGGCCCACAACACAAGCCCTGGTGCTGTTGACTTGCAAAGCAACCCCAGCCAAAATACGGAGACTTTGGGTGTCTATCAGCTAGATATTAGAGACATGCTTAATCTAATATTAGAAGAGGTTCGCAAAATGAAAAAAACTCAGCAACTGGAAATTGCCTCTCTGCACCAACGGTTAGGGAAAATCGAAGAAGTAATGACATGGTTCCCTATCAAACTTCAGGAGGCGGAAGCCAGAATTGCAGTGTTGGAAGATCAAATGAATATGGTTATTGGGGAAGTGAAAGATGCGGCTAAAAATAAGAACAATCTGGAGAACAAATTGGAGGATCTTGAGAACCATTCTCGGAGGTCTAACCTCCAGAGAGTTGGGGTTCCCGAAGGTTCCCAAACTCTCCAATGGGTCAACTCCTTTATTAAGCACAAAGTTCTTCCTGAGTTTGAGTGTGATCTCACTACTACAAGGGCACATCGAGTCCCAGCCCAACCTTTCCCCAATTCCACGATGCAGCAAACAATTTTGCGGAACTTTTCAGACTTTCGAATTAAGGAAAGAATCTTGACGAAGGCGATTCAGCAGAGGCAGTTTTTAGTAAATGAGACTATTAAGTGTTGTATATTTTCTGATATGACTGCCGCTGCTGCGCGTAGAAGGAAAGAGTTTGTTAATATCCTTCATCTGTTCAAAGTCCATGGTGTCCAAGCATCAACTGTTCAACAATCAAAATTGCAGAAGTTTTTTATGTTTTCTGATTTGGAAGAAGCCCAGGCATTTTTAAAATAGATCTCGCAAGGATCTTCTGCCTAAAGGAATGGTTTATATGTAGATTTGTCATATGGTAACGAAAAGGGCCTTCCTTTCTTTAGTGTAAGGTGTGCTTTTTTAGCTAGTCAATTTCTGGTCATTTTGGGGTATTGTTTGGGGTACGCCGGGCTAGCGGGGCCACTGAGGGTGTAATTCCATGACACCCTGGAGGTTAAATGGGAGGGGCAAAATGTGATTAGCGTGGTCTGCAGGGTTTTTTCCACATTTTGATGAGTGGGTCTTTCTTTTTAAGGGTGGGAAGTGTGGGGTTTGTATAGGGTTCACTGCAGAAAAAGAGTAGGAGCAAAAGGTACAGACAACATACAACTTAAAGTTTTGGTACTGAGCAAACCAGGAGTTTACTCTAGAGAAGGAACAAATAATAGCAACCAGTAAATGTAAGATCCTATCAGTCAACACTAATGGAATTCTAAACAAAAAATGTTTGGTGCTCTTATCAGATGGTTGACATAATTTAATCCCCTATTTCTTGTTCTTACAGGAGACATATTTAAAATCTAATTCTCCTAAGTTATTTTTACCCAGGGTCTTTCAAATGTTTTTATTGCATCCGCACGCCTTGCTATGAGAGGGGTTGCCATTTATTTTTCTAGAAAACTTCCTTGGGAATTCTTGCAAGTACATAGGGATCCACATGGGAGATGGATATAGGTGGCAACAAGGTTACAGGGGAAGATCATGCATTTTATAAATTATTATGGTCCTGTTTCAGATGACATCTCAGCCCTGGTCAAAATTAGTGAGCTTTTGATGGGAGCCCCTGGTCAGTTTATTATTGGGTGGGATTTTAATTTTATACAGGATTTAAGGAAGGATACTTCAAATAAAACCAAAAAACAACTGACACCAAATACCAAATAATGAGTGGAAGCTATTAGACAAGAATATCAACTGGTAGATCCGTGGCAGGAAATTAATTCAGACAAGGAATTTTATACCTGCTATTCGCACCGCTTTCGGACCGCGTCGCAAATTGATTTTTTTTCTCATATCTAGATCCCTCCAGGTTTTAAAGGCTGATATTGGGTGCAATCTTTTCTCTGTCCACGCTTATGTTGAGCTAGAAATGGTGCTTGGGGGAGGGAGTAGGGAGCGGCCCAGGTGGCAGATGGACCATCTCCTCCTGCAGGACCAGGACTGGGTGAAAAGTTTTAGAGAATGGATCTCTGAATACTTTAGGATTAATGAGAACACCGCGGAGCCCTTCTCAGTATAGGGTGGGTTTAAGGCGGCATCCCGCAGTCAAATAATAACCTTTATGGCCGCCCAGTCAAATACCCGGAGGGTTAAAATAGCTAAATTACAAACAGCAGTGGAAAAAGAGTATGCCCTCTAACTCCAGCTACTCCCTAATCAACTTGAGCAGGCAAGAACTGCGTTGAGGGATTTTTTTGTTCTAGTGGAGATCTGTGCTTCTCAAATATATCAACAAAGGGTCTACGAAGAAAGCCAGCTAGTTGGTAAATTCTTGGCAAATTCAACAAGAAAAAAACAAGAAGCAGCCACGATATCTAAAGTGCTTGACCCTCAGACTGGTCGTGAAGTTGTCAATAGCGGCAAGATCCCCCAGATCTTCTTGGAACATTTCCACCAACTTTATTCTACAGAATATATTGTGGAGGAGGAGCTGATCCAGGAATATTTCACAAATATGAATATTCCTAAACTTTCAGATAACGGGATCAGTCAATTGGGATCTGATGTGGAATCCACAGAGATCTTGGCAGCCATCAAAGCAACAGCAGGGGCCAAAGCATGTGCGCAGGATGGCTTCCCTATCCAATTCTATAAAGTTTTTTCAAAATAATTAATTACTCCCGTGAAAAAACTCATTATTATGTTAAAAAGGGTGGTTTGGTTCCTGGATGTTTCGAAGAAACGATAATTGTGTCCTTTGTTAAAAAAGATAAAAAACCTACGGACGTTAACTATTATAGGCTCATCAGTCTTTTGAATTCAGATTATAAGATTTTAATGAAAGTTTGGGCAGAGCATTTTTTATTTGCCGCCCAAGAGACAATTCATAGTGATCAGACTGGTTTTATAGCAGGTAAATCAATGACGGCCAATACCTAGTTTTTAGTACATGCCTTGGATTATTTTAATACTAATCTTATTCCGGCATGTATCGTAATGGTTGATGCTGAGAAAGCTTTTGATAGAAACCACCACAATGGAGCGCACACCGCTAGCCCCTCCTCCGGATCGCCCCTCGGGACTCTGGTACTTGTAGTTCAATAGTGGATCACCCAGGTGGGTGCAAGTCGGTACTTGTTGGACTGATGAATCTCTAGACCCGATACATGTCCCGGGTTTTTGGGTATCGCCCGAGACATGGCTCGGGTTTCGGGATAACTTCCCTCATCAGTAGAGAAATGGTTAGGGGTGGAGGAGAAGGCCGCCAAACAACCGTCAATGGCCTCGATGCCTGAACCGGCACGCAGGGCAGCATCCAGGAGCCCGTCGGCTCAAAGCTCAAGGGAGCCAATTAGCAGAAACCACCACAATGGAGTGCACACCGCTAGCCCCTCCTCCGGATCGCCCCTCGGGACTCTGGTACTTGCAGTTCAATAGTGGATCACCCAGGTGGGTGCAAGTCGGTACTTGTTGGACTGATGAATCTCTAGACCCGATACATGTCCCGGGTTTTTGGGTATCGCCCGAGACATGGCTCGGGTTTCGGGATAACTTCCCTCATCAGTAGAGAAATGGTTAGGGGTGGAGGAGAAGGCCGCCAAACAACCGTCAATGGCCTCGATGCCTGAACTGGCACGCAGGGCAGCATCCAGGAGCCCGTCGGCTCAAAGCTCAAGGGAGCCAATTAGTAGAAACCACCACAATGGAGCGCACACCGCTAGCCCCTCCTCCGGATCGCCCCTCGGGACTCTGGTACTTGTAGTTCAATAGTGGATCACCCAGGTGGGTGCAAGTCGGTACTTGTTGGACTGATGAATCTCTAGACCCGATACATGTCCCGGGTTTTTGGGTATCGCCCGAGACATGGCTCGGGTTTCGGGATAACTTCCCTCATCAGTAGAGAAATGGTTAGGGGTGGAGGAGAAGGCCGCCAAACAACCGTCAATGGCCTCGATGCCTGAACCGGCACGCAGGGCAGCATCCAGGAGCCCGTCGGCTCAAAGCTCAAGGGAGCCAATTAGTAGAAACCACCACAATGGAGTGCACACCGCTAGCCCCTCCTCCGGATCGCCCCTCGGGACTCTGGTACTTGCAGTTCAATAGTGGATCACCCAGGTGGGTGCAAGTCGGTACTTGTTGGACTGATGAATCTCTAGACCCGATACATGTCCCGGGTTTTTGGGTATCGCCCGAGACATGGCTCGGGTTTCGGGATAACTTCCCTCATCAGTAGAGAAATGGTTAGGGGTGGAGGAGAAGGCCGCCAAACAACCGTCAATGGCCTCGATGCCTGAACCGGCACGCAGGGCAGCATCCAGGAGCCCGTCGGCTCAAAGCTCAAGGCAGCCAATTAGTAGAAACCACCACAATGGAGCGCACACCGCTAGCCCCTCCTCCGGATCGCCCCTCGGGACTCTGGTACTTGTAGTTCAATAGTGGATCACCCAGGTGGGTGCAAGTCGGTACTTGTTGGACTGATGAATCTCTAGACCCGATACATGTCCCGGGTTTTTGGGTATCGCCCGAGACATGGCTCGGGTTTCGGGATAACTTCCCTCATCAGTAGAGAAATGGTTAGGGGTGGAGGAGAAGGCCGCCAAACAACCGTCAATGGCCTCGATGCCTGAACCGGCACGCAGGGCAGCGGTGTGCGCTCCATTGCGGTGGTTTCTACTAATTGGCTCCCTTGAGCTTTGAGCCGACGGGCTCCTGGATGCTGCCCTGCGTGCCGGTTCGGGCATCGAGGCCATTGACGGTTGTTTGGCGGCCTTCTCCTCCACCCCTAACCATTTCTCTACTGATGAGGGAAGTTATCCCGAAACCCGAGCCATGTCTCGGGCGATACCCAAAAACCCGGGACATGTATCGGGTCTAGAGATTCATCAGTCCAACAAGTACCGACTTGCACCCACCTGGGTGAACCACTTTTGAACTACAAGTGCCAGAGTCCCGAGGGGCGATCCGGAGGAGGGGCTAGCGGTGTGCGCTCCATTGCGGTGGTTTCTGAGAAAGCTTTTGACTTTGTTAATTGGAAAACCCTGTTTTTTGACCTTGGTCTGTTTGGCTTTCCTGCTCAGGTTGTTAATATGCTACGTAATATCTATCAGGGAGCCACGGCTCTGGTAGTTATAAATTTGAAACAAGCAGGAACTATTAAAATAAACCGCGGGACACGGCAGGGTTGCTTTCGCCATTGCTTTTTACCTTTTTTATAGAGCCACTGATAATTAAAATACGAAATAATGCTGCAATTTAACCCCCTATCCCGGGTATGGCAGAATTGAAACTTTTTGCAGACATTATTTTATATTTGACCTCTCACAAAGATAATCTCGAAATAGTTTTAAGGGAATTTATTAATTTTGAGCTAATTGGCGGCTATAAAATAAATGCTAATAAAACTGAAGTTCTCGCCCTCAATACTGATTTCAATTCTTTTCCATCTTGCTTGAGGGCACATGCAATTAAGCTAGATCCAATGAGATATCTTGGGATATTTGTGTCTAGCCACAACCAACAGCTATATAAATTGAAAGAAAATTAAGAAGAGAAAATTAAGAAACTTTTGGAACAATGGCTTCTGCTCCCCCTATCATTAGTGGGTAGAGTTTCATTAATCATATTGTCCATGCTTCCGTTGCTTATAATTCTTTTTACCAATGTCCCAATCAAGATAAATGTTTCCTTTTTTAGAGAAATAGAAACCTTATTTAGAGAATTTGTCTGGGCAAAAAAGGTATCGAGGGTTAAATTGACTGTGGTGCAATTACCTATTACACAAGGGGGCTTAGCTTTGCCTCATTTAAAAACCTATTATGAGGCTGCATGTTTAAATTTAGTGTCTGGCTTGATGGGATCTAAATGTACTAGAGATAGCTTCTTTATAGATAAAATTATGCAAGAAATTGGTTCTAAAACTCGTGTTTTTAAAAACTTCCAAACTCCCCAAGAGAACAAGATACAAGACTTTAAAGGATTATTCTTCTAGACTTCAGTCCTTTTTTAAAAAGACGGGCTCCTCTGGTCTGCAATATTTAAAATTGAGAGAATGTACTAGCCTTGGCCTCCAGTTTCGTTCAAGACATATTAATAATTGGGAAAGTAGTGGACTACTCGAGCTAAGACATTTTATAATTCAAAATAGGGCAATTTCCTGGCAAGAGGTAATGGTAAGGGCGAAAAGTTGCCGGAAACTTGCCTTTTTGAAATATTTACAAGTTGTTCATTTAAAAAATAATAAATACTAGCGGCATTTTCGATGCTCTAAATCAACTGGCGGTAGATCTCTATGGGGCCAAAGTTAGCTGTGTAGGGAACTAGTACCGGTTATTACATAGGAAGTAAATCCCTGGATGCTGCGAATTTCAAAATTCCTCTCACGTTGCCTTTCCTATTTAACTTAGTCTGGCCCAAAAAAAATATTTCTGGGAGTCGAGAATAAGTGCTTTTGCTGTCAGGCAGATGGGGAAGGTGGAGGGCACCATATTTTCTTTACATGTCCATGGTTGAGGCCCTTCTCGGAGGCAATTTTTGACGATATTGAGTTAGTAATTGGGAAGAGTGTTTTGCATGAGACCTAAACTGCTCTGTTTGGACTCTGCAGAGATAGAATGATGTTAACAGAGGCAGAGAACATTTCTCTATTTATTTCCTGTACTGTAGCCCGTTCTTTAATTCTTCAGAATTGGAAATCTAGTGAAGTTCCCTCTCATTTGAAATGGTATAATAACATGAAAAGGACTCGAAATTTTGAAGAAGCTTACGCTAGACGGGTGGGGGCCACTAGGAAATTTGAAATAAATTGGAAGTTTTTTAACGATCTAGAAAAACTAAGAGAGGGACTATAACACTCGTTTTTTTTATATTGATGCTGTAGCTGCTAGTTGCGATAAAAAGGCACTAGCACTTTCTTTGTTATTGCACTTTAGAAGCATTAGCACTTTTCTTGTCGCTGCACTTTATTAGATGGTTTGCACATTGTCTATTTTCGGTCAATGATGTTACCAGCTGCTACAGACATGTTCTGTCTAAAAATTGATTATGATGTCATAGTTGTAGCTGCTATTTCTGTTAAAAAGGCTCTAGCACTTTACTTGGTAATGCACTTTAGAAGCATCAGCAACCTTTCCTGCTGCTGCACTTTATTAGATGATTTACACATTGCTATTTTTGGACAATGATGTTATCAGTTACTACAGCTATATTTTGTCTAAAATTTTATCATGAATTTTGAAGCTATCGTATCTGTTTTGCACAAATGGTTTTTGATAGCAATGTAAAGTATATTATGTATTTTATGTACCTAATGCTCTGCTCAATAATTGTTTTTTTTTTAAAACAAAAAAATCCTTATAAAATGTCACTTTGACTGTGGGGTACACTAAAATATAGATTTAAAATATATGATGCAGGCAACTGAATACACACATAACAATTTCTCACATCCATCATATTCAGATATTCATATAGCAGCTTAGCATAGGCATTCAGCATATAATCTCCTTTAGACAAATCTACTTGTAACATACAATTAGTTTGATCTAGCATAGCTTTATTTGCTCCCAATATAACCTTTTTGTGCTAGAAGTGGTAGGTGTGGATGTCCCTTGCATTCCCACCCAATTGACTTCTGCATCATGTAAAATGTTTACAGAAACTATAACTACTGCTATTACTATTACCACTCCCACCATAAGTGTGCCTATTACACACTTTGTTTTTTTGATTCAGATTTCCAGACTCCATCTTTTACTGAGTCGGTTCAGCACAGCAAGAGGATTAGCGCAAAGTCTCTTTCTCTGCCTCTGATTGCTGCTCAACCAAGTTCATGCAAAACTCATTGGAGTCCTGGAAATCAGTTTCACAGTTTGTTGCACAATTATTTACACAGATCAAAAGACTTCCTTAGCCCTCTTTCTTCTTCTACGGAAAGTCCCTAATTGTATTCTTCTTTCACTTGGGTCTAGGTTATCTTCTTTAAGGCAACGTTTTATTTACAGTTCACAGTTAAATCAACAGTCTCTTATAAGCTCAAATTCAATCTCATCAATTACACATTGTAAAATCTCAAGACGAACTACTGCAATCTCCTGAGCTGGTGGCGGATATCCAAATGTTGGAAAGGACAAAACTCGCAAAACCAAAACCCTCTTGCCACTCAATATTGGTGGATTCGGCACAGTCACTGTTAACACTCCCTTTCTCAATTTCTTGGATAACTTCAACGAAAATGGAATTAATTTTTAGGATTTGAATGGTGATCGTAACGAAGATAAAAAGGATTTAGCCTTATATGTGATTAATTCATCTACTTACAGAAAAGGAACCTATACTCAAACCTAATCTTAGCTACATATCAGTGTGTTTGTCCACAAAATGACCGGACAGTCATGTAAATAATATCGATAGGATCCAATCTCTCAAGACCATCTACACACAGTGACCCATGACGTGCGCTGGTTACTCCAATTGCTTTGGTCCGCCCTTGTGCACTAGCTTCCAATACTATTCTAACAAGCTCTTTCACACGTTCCCTATCTCCAAACGGGTTATCGATAGAGCTTCATGACTCCCACAATCACAGGTCAGACAATTACATCACTCAGTGTCTTCTATACCTCAAATCTATCCCGGGATCTTAGGCTACTCCTTGAGCCTGACATCAAAATCATCAAATCGTATCACATGGACCGCGCTTAAGGCCCGAAACCATATCACTCGACTGTCATCCCAACTCCGCAAGACATCACACAATCAAAACATCACCACAATCTAACACACACATCCCTATTCATACTCACTGCACTGTGAACTGCTGTTCTCATCGCACTGTCACTTTCCATCGGTCCCATCGTTCTCCACTCTCGATCTTTTGGGCTCTCATCCTTTGGGCTCTTTGGGGTCTATGGCTAGATTTTCCCTAGCCTTTCTAGATTCTCCCTTCACTCCAAGAGACAACCATCCTCTGCTACCAAATGATGGGGCCGGGTTCCCTGATTCCAATCTACTCTGGAACCCTCGGTCAATGGACCGTTGGTGCTTGCTTAGAAGTGCAGAGGGGAGAATTAACTTTTCAGCACAATGACTTATGACTCCAATGAATCACAGACTCCTGGTTCTAAATTTAGTAGGTTTATTACAAAGCACAAAATAACTGGACATACAGCACCTCAAGACAATGTTGTAGAAATACATTGGAACTAATACGAAGCCAAACTTATGAGCAATTCTCTGTCACTGGATCATGAAAAAGAATGACGAATTCCGGGACCAGGACACAAGCAATACGTGCCTCCACATCAAGATCAGACTTCATTGATGGTTCGAAAGTGAAAAGGATTAGTCTATCTCTAAACTACCTCTAGCGTGACATCCCTACTTAGCATTCCCCAGGCAAGTCGGGAAAAGGTGTCAGCGCGTGAAGGCTTCCTAAGAAGTACATTCACATTGTATGGGTCAAGTAGTCAAAGGCTACAGAGCACGTTCCAAGATGCTCCTTCCTCACCATCGGTCTCCTCTCCTCTCTCGACTCAACCCCAGTGGCGCTGTCCCTAATTCCAACACCAAAATCACAAAACAAACCCATTGGGCATCATCTTTTCACCTCATCCCACTGAGCACTCCCCATAGGTATTTTCCGTTTCGTTTCGATACTCTGGGCTCGATGATCTTGATTCCAAGGCCTTCTCCAGTGAGAAAGAACACTGTCTCAGATTATCGGTATTTCTTACATGAATGTATCATTTTCTCCACTGAGCCTAACTCCTAAAACAAAATCTTTATTCTAACTAACAAAGACGGGTTTCACACCACTGCAACAGAAACTGAGAAAAGAACAAATCCAACATGCACATGAAATTCAACTATTAATCTAAAATGGGAGAAGGCATTTCAGGCCCACAGTAATCCTCCAACATAAAAACATGGAACACAGGCCTTACGAACCCATATATATAATGAACATTTTCCAAGCATTTCTAAGTCAACACATGACGTGCACATCAAATATATGAATACTGGTAAGCCGCTTATACAAATTCTGCATGTTAATGTTTTCAACTAAATATGTGTGCATTGCAACATTAATTTTCTTCACACTATCTGAAAATTATCCCTAACACGACACTCTTTACATTATTACAATACACATTCTACTGTCCCATGTTAATACAACATACAACATAAAAATAAATGCGGGTGCGAACTACTCATGATTATGATGCACCCTTACAAATGAAAGAGCACAATCGCACTCTATCAGTCTAAAGAAGGCAGACTTTTAAAAAAATTATAATAATGGGGCTAAATAATGGATTGTAAAAGGTGTGTTCCAATAATAGTGGTTACATTTTAGAAATGGTTTAGAATGGGAGTTCAGGAAATTATCCAAAACCTCAACCCCTGCACCAGGAGCATGATTCTTTTGCAGAAGCAAAAAAGTTGTCCCCATCGAAAATTGTGTTCCTCACAGAGGCACTGCAAATATTGGAGAAATGTTGGCAGGATAAGGTATTAGGGCTAGACACTTAACACAAAAGTCAATTGGAATCAAGGCAAGACTAAATTAAACAGAGGAAAAGTCAAAACTCTCAAAGTAATTCAACCTCTTGTGTAAATGGTACAAATGAGAAAAGACAGGATTTACATTCTTTTCAGCATGTAAGCAAATGATTAGTTTTGAGCTAACACTGCATGAAAATGGCATAAAGCAAACATGTTGTTATCACTTGCTAAATGCTGCTGGTAATTGCTGGAGGGAGAATGCTCTAAAGTACCTAGAAACAGTCATACTAATGGATACTCAGAACGTTTTTTATTTTTGTTATTTTATTTATGAATTTTCAAGATGTAAACAAAGTACAGCTGATACTTGTACAGTCAATCAATATCTCATACACGTTTGTAGTCGCCAAAAGGAAACAATGCATAGATTGGTTAAAATGAAGTCAGGGAGTTAAGGCAGTTTAACAATAGCACTTTGTACATAAAATATTGCTCAGAGTGGGTCACATGTAGGCAGTATACGGACCCCACACATCCCGGGGCCTTGATGCACTAGGCAGCTCCTCTGTATAACAAGCGAGTTGATCACGACAGTAAGCCATATCATGTAGTCAGCGCCGCAGCGTAGGTGCTGGTCTACCATCCCAATTCAAGGCGACTCTACGTTTAGCTAGTTGCATAGCCAGTTTACGAACACCTGCCGGGAGTTTGGACACATTACCCAGGAGACACAGCTTCACATCACATACAATTGGGACACCCACCATCTCAGTTAACGATGTCACCACTGTTTCCCAAAAAGCAGACACTTTTGGGCATGCCCATGCTAAATGTATAAAACCAGCTTTGTCCATTTGTCCATTGTCCTTTTACAACAAGACGAGTCTCTTAGACCATATTTATACATTTGTACAGGTGTATAATACATCTGATGAATGTACTTGTAATGAATGAGTTTAAAGTTCCCATTAATTGCAAAACTCTCAGTCATTCTACAGCTTTCTTCCCATTCCTCATCCACAAGCGGTTGTGCCAAGCATGCATCCCATTTATCCCTGGAACTATTCGGTGCTGCACCTTCCTCTAGTTGTGAGGCATGATATAAACGTGAAACTAATTTATTCTTTGTTTGTGCAGTATAAATTAGCTGCAAAGCCCCCAGCATTGAGGGTTCCTCAGGAAAGCATGGGTATAGGCTACGCATGGTGGATCGAGGCCTGGTGTATGTGAATGTGGACATAGCCACACTTGCCCCATCATTCAGAAAATCTTGCAAAGAGATAAATGTCCCACCCGGGAAGGCATCACCCATGTTGTGTACCCCAGCAGCATTTAGCACCTTAATGGCTCCCGCCTCCCCCATCACAGACAGCGCAGCATGATTCAGCAAAGGCATAGCCGGAGCATACATCGGAAGACGCTGCGCCCGCTTTCCCAACTCATACCATGCCCGTGCTGTACATATAACAGTGTCCATCTCATCCCGCTCAAACACCGAATAAGGATTTACAATCATCGCCTTCAAGGGTAAGGGGCGAACAGCGCCAGCTTCAACCACCACATGCAGCGTGAATGGCGGCGCATTCTGCCAATAATAGGCAAATTGTGCATGCGCACATAAATAATATAGGTGCATATCTGGCACTGCGAAACCACCCATCGCATATGGCTTCGAATTTCCCAGCTAATTTGTGATTTCTTGCCCCCTATGTGTGAGTGATTAAGAGCGAGCGTAATGTAGTAAAAAAATGATGCGTTAAAGTGATGGGAACATTTACAAACAGATACAAAAATGTGGGCAGCACTATCATTTTGAGTAATGTGACCCTGTCGGCGAATGTTAGAGGCAGGCAAATCCACCGGGCCACCTGATCTTCAAGCTTAGATATCGCCTTACCATAATTCTCTCCAATGACTACCTGTGGGTCCCTGTAAATCCACACCCCAAGATACTTAACGGGATCAGTAGCCCAATCCAGGGGTAATTCAACATAAATGTCTCAGAGCATTCTGTGAGATAAAATATTATGGACTTGTTCCAATTAATAGCTAACCCAGAATACCACTCAAACCGAATATACTCTCTAATAACCTGCTCTAAATATAGCGCCGGTTCCCTCACATACAGGACCATGTCATCATCATACATGGATAGTACCAATGGCCGTTGGTGAAATCACAGTGCTGACCTTGCATGCCTCTGCCGCAGTACACACGTAAGGGGTTCCAGCACAACCGCAAAAAGTAAGGGGGACAGCGGGCAGCCCTGCCTGCTGCCCCTCCTAATCGGAAACGCCTTTGATGTGTGCCCATTAATAAGCACCCTGGCTACTGGGTCGGTGTACAGTAATTTTATCCAACTGGTGAAAAAGAAAGGAACCCCCAATCGATGTAACTCAGTAAACATATTAGTCCAAGCAATAGAATCATATGCCTTTGCGGCATCTAAAAGAACCGCAGCTGCTGGGAGTTTGGGGTTTAAGAGATGCATGACCGCCAATAGTGCCCGTAAATTGTGCGCTGTGGAGCGGGTAGGAATAAACCCTGACTGGTACGGAAGTATCAATACAGTCAGCAACAGACGTAAATGGGTTGCTAAGACTTTCGCTAATGTTTTTACATCCGTGTTTATAAGTGACAGCGGCTTGTACGACTCACACCGTTCTGGTGACTTGCCCGGTTTTAGCAACACAACAATTAACGCTTCTCTAAGCTAATCAGGCAGTCGCTGCTGCTTAAAGGCCTCATCATACACAGCCGTTAAATGGGGCAGCAACACTTCGACGTAGTTCTTATAGAACTCAGATGGGAGTCCGTCAGTGCCCGCTGCTTTACCATTAAGCAATGAGGAGATGGCATCTTTAATTTCATCTGCTGTCAGCGGATGCATTAAAAAATCTTGTTGACCCTTAGACAACCAAACCAAGGCTACGTCCTCCAAGTACTGTGCTATTTCCTCCTCACTAGCCGTTCGCCTGCTCCCGTACATATCTTTATAATGCTTAACAAATTGATCAAGGATACCGGCAGTGTCCGAGTAAGAAGTGCCCCCTCTGTAATCTCCTGTACCATGCAATACCGTGCCCAGGGTTCCACAATTCTCCCAGCCAAAGCACGCCCCGGTCTCCCACCCTCGCCATAATAATGAACTTTACACCTCCTCGACAGATGCCTCACTTCCTGATCTGCCAGCTCATTGTACTCAGTCACATGCGAACGTATAGTAGCTAAAATAGCATTGTCGGGCACCTCCTCATACTGTCGCTCCAGTCCCACTAATTCTCGCTCTATCTTTTTCATGGATTCACGCAGAGATTTGAGCACCCCTGCCTGCAATGGATACTCATAAAGTAAAGAGGAAAACACAAAGATAGTGAGTGGAATGCTTGCAAATAGTCTCAGCCATAGTGAATCTCTTGGGACCATATTCCAGTTCATGGTTTTCACCCACCATGCCACTTCAGGCAGCCATCTCAATGTAAATCAGTCTTGCTCCTGCCCAATAGGAACAGTTTGGTCAAACTGCCAAGCCAGGGACCCCCCGAATGGGAACACAAGTAACCCCATACTGGCTTCATCTTTGTCAGTGAGGTGTAACTAGAAAGCTGTGGTATCAGGACGTAAGATCTTCTGAAAAAGTAATGCCCACTATCCGAGGGTAAACCCAAGGCTGTCAGACGGGCTGAGAGGGATCAAGAGACTTGAAAATGCTACAATTAGGAACTAGGCAGCTCCAGTTAATATTGCAGCAATAAGTCATTAAATGCACGGAATAGTTTTCCTTTTGAAGAAAATTTCGTTCTTAGATCTCATTAGTAGTCAATGGATTCAGGCTGAGGTCAGACATGGTTCAAACCCACCAGGGGAGGCGGGCAGAGTTAGCATTACTTTGCACTGCTGCAAAGTTATGAAAAGTGTTGTAAAGCAATGCAGCAAAGTTATGAAAAGTGTTGTAAAGCTGTGCAAAGACTTAATATAAATATTTTCTGTCCGGCCTTTCTTTGCATTGGAAATTTGCTGTAAAGCAATGCAGATAGCACTTTACAGTAGTTTGTGTCAAGGTGGCATTCCTTGGGTGATACTTGGTGTTCCAACATTATCAACCATTGATTTGTATGCAAAGTCTGATCTAAAAAGATAGTCAGATCTGGCTTTAAGTAAAAAACATAACGTCTCTTTGAGCCCGGTGCAAAGTCTGAGAAATGTGTTGCTTTCGTCAAACATTTAACTCATAGCATGTGTTCTGCACTGTACGGCACACATCCAATGTGCAAAGTGTTAAGAAATTGCCTAACCATATGATTTTGTACTGAAAGGGTACCCTTCCTTTTCAAAACCTATGTTAGACCTCCCACACACCTGTACACCAAAATGCCCACACTCAAGAAATCTTTAAGCTGATCACCTTATTATCAGATCTCAGCACTAATCCTTTTTTTTGGCCATTGCCTGCAAATGTGTGCTGATAACTCAATGTTCTTGTCCCACGCTTAGAATAGGCATATCATCACGCAGACTCCGATGGTCAATAAAGTCCATCTAGCTCCGTCTGCCTTCCTGGACCCTCTAGTTAGCAACACAAAGGTTTTTTGGCAAGTGGAACTGCCTGACAGGCGGAAAGGTCCATCAGTGGGTAACCCCCCTGTGATGAGCAGTCCAGACAAGACACTCGTCCAAGTGAGGAGAATATTTTACAATGGACATTTACAAAGTGCTGCTGTGATCAGAAAAATGTACAGAGCCGGAGGGAGAACTCAAGGCGTTGACTATTTGTTTCTTTAAAAAAGTGGTGATATAAATATTATGAGTAGGTAATAGTAACTAACATCTGATATTTACAGATCTTAGAAATGGCAGAGGTATGAAGCACTATATTACAGACTGATACAGTACACTGAAAGAGTTGTGTTTTCTCTTGTTCTTCTTTTCAGATGTTTTCTGCATGGTGTGTCTAATTGTCATGATAACCAGTATCGTTGATGCTATTTTCATATCATACCTGCTACAACAGTCCGAATACCGCTCTGTTCCCCGGTGGGTGAGGATTGTCGTGTTAAAGCATCTCGCACGCATACTGGCCATTAATACAAAAGTAACAAATGATGACGACAGTGAGTAGTGTATTTTCTGAATTACATTTTTTGCCATGTTTATGGACAGGGAAGACAATATTTTGCTTTTGATTTATTTACAAATATGGTCATTGCGGTACAAGTGATCCAACACATGACTTAATGCGTGTACTGTCACAAACATGGGATAAGACTCATAAAAAAACACAACATCCAAATGATGTTGTATGAAACAATCAGGACACTGGAAATGGGAGCCTGGCAAGAAACCTGAGGACCACACGTTGCGTGTGTCCCTCACCACATGGAGCTTAATTTACCTCTTGCTCTCCTAGCTGCAGTACAACAATGTTTCCCAAACACATGGTCATTGTTCATTAGATCTGTTCACTCCAAGATCCTTCTTTGCTTTAGCGACTTTTAAGACCTAATTTTCATCCTCTGCTACTCCTCAGACTTTTTGTGGACTAGATAGGACACGTCTCATGCTTCCACTCCTCTAAGTTAGCAAGTCAATGTCAGATCATACCATCAGACCTACTTCATTTACTAGTTCGCCTGAAACATTAATTTGTCACCGGCTATGACTCCTGGTGGGCCTGGGCGGAATTACCACATCATATTCCACTCCACCTGATTCTGAGTGGGCCAGTGTCCCAAAACCAGTTTTCCCAGGTGTTGATACACCCCCCCAGCCATACCAGGCAGTGATTCTGCCCAAAAAGTTTGTTCTGGGCTTTGACAGAGACGGCATGCGATTATGAGTTCTGGGGCATTTTTTATAAGCCCCTTGCGCCGCAGGTGCATCACTTTTTAAATGGGAAAAAGTGAGCACAAGTGGCGCAAAAGGCTTGGAAATAAGCTCTTCTGTGTGGTTTCACGATTGGAAAATCTGGTCCCACACAGTTATCCCATTCCACTGATTTTAACTTGTAATTGCATAGCAGGAGCACAGTGTTACAGCCTAGTAACCTACATGTATCATGCATGTTTTGCAACCAGCCACTGCAGTACAGCATGTAATAAGGCCCCTAGTGTCTGCATTGTATTGTAGTTGCACCTACATATCTGTTGTCTTAATTCATCATAGGGTCTCTGTCATATTCAGAAATATTTAATACATTTCGTATAATGAAATGCTGGGATTATATGAAAAAAAAGTTGGAACAATTGTGCTAAGTGTCAGTATCCTTCTCAATTCCCATACTCTCGACTGACTCCATTTAAGGGCAGCCAAATGTGCCAAACCCCTCTGGGCAACATTACATTTCAGGCAGAGCACATATTTTTATTTCCTCACCAGCATAACCCTGCCCAGCTTTAATGACAATTGAGCAGCTGATTAGTGGGAAAAACAAACCATCAACTAAAAGACAATCATCTTATTGCCATTGTTTTTAGGCATGGAAGCTTGGTTGTCTAACTCAGCTTTTCATTTTTTCAAGATGGATAAAATGTTTGCAACCCTGTCAGCCCGTTACTAACTGTGCCTCTTCCCTATTCGCTTGTGATATTAGTGCATCCCTGTCACTAGATATCTCTGGCAGACCTTACCTGCCTGCTCTCTTATGCCTGCTCTCTTATGTCACCAGCCGTCTCCAGGGTCTGTCTGCCTGCTTCATTTACCGCTAGTCCCTATTTATTTATGCGTTTTTATATAGCGCGGTCTTTCCCGAAGGCGTCAGAGCGCTTCACAATAGGAACAATAATGATACATGAGGAGAAAATTACAAGTGAACAAATTACAAACGCAGACGTTAAGTTACATGAGGTAAAAGTGACAATTGTGAGCAAACAAAATACATGAGGCAGCAAACAGTGCATTACAGGAGGAAAAAGTGACATGTGTGCAGGTTACAAGAGAAAACAAAGTACAATTAGAGGTATAATACTGCAATAAATGGCAGACACTCAGGCACAAGAACAAACGTTACGTAGGCAATGGTGGCACTTGTGCAAGTATCTGCTGGGCTATCTATCTGCCTGCCACGTTTGATGAATGCGTTCCAGTGATTTTAATCAAATGCATTCCCCTCGTTTTCCTTAATGGAAATCAGCTTAGACAAGACCTGTTATACTGTTATTTTTGACAAATACAACCATTTAAATGGCCAATGTATTTTACGAGAGGCCTCTGCAGTTTGCACGCCACATCAGCACTATATGTGTCGCGCACATGCCCTGTTATCTTCTAAGCATCGCACTCCAACAACTGTAAACAATATGGATTATTCCACACTAGCAAAGCTGTAAAAATGGCCTAGACGAGGCGCGGTTATTTTGATTTAGATTGCATTTTAAAAATGCTATGTTGATCTACTTTTCACAAAAACACACATACAGCGCCACCATGGGGTTGCCGGTCAGAAATAAGTGCTGGTGCCGAGCACTGGCGAACACCAGCATAGGCAGGCACTGATGTGAAACATTGCACACAATATCTATGCACTGTAATCTGTTCACTTACATTATCCATGTGAAATTAGGTTGAGGCCAAGTAACATCTGTACCGAAGCTTTATAGCAAACTCATTTCTATTGTGATACACCTCAGGAAGATTTCTACGTTCCTACATAATGGTCAACTTGGATTCAGAATATTCATATTGCTATTCATAATTAGAACATTGCAACGCTGAGTGCTCCATTGTAGACAATGGAGTGCTCCAGGCTTCTAATGGCTGGTAGAAGCCTGGAGAGCAACATTCCAATGTGTTTTTTTTATTTCACAGAATTGCGTATGGAACCCTCCGAAAGGAGGTTTCGCCTGAGGCTAAAAACACATCTCTTCCCCAGTAGTTAGGAGACGGCGCTTAGCTGTCCAGTTTAATTGTTCTTGTGGTAGGCTTGTTTTTAGAATGGAATGTATCCACAGCGCGGGGATACACTGTCTTGAGTGTAACCATGCGCTTTATAAATGGTTTTATTATTATTATTATCGCCGGCTCTAGGGTGGTGCGATCGGTGCCACCGCACCGAATGCTGACTTGGGGTGGGGGCACTATGTTTGCAGGTGTATTTTAGTATTAAAACACCTGCTGCCGCGTTCCTTGCCTCCAGCAATTTTCAGGCATCAATACAAATGTCAAGATAACTCCTGTGATTAATGTTCTTCCTGGACGGAGAGCGGAGTTTTGTCTGGTGAAAGGTGTAACTCATCGTAAGGTAGCGCAGAGGGTCAATATGCCTGCTGCAAAGAATGTTTACCAGGCAGATCACAAGATGCATGCATTGTAAATAGGTCGTTGGGTTACTGCTTTTGTTTGCAAGATCCTTTTGTTACTTGCAGTTTTTACTTAAACTCCTAATATAGAACAGTGAGCTACTAACTGTCATCAAAGAGCTACGTGTAAACTGCAAGGTATAGATTAGAGCTATATGTCTTTTTGACCTCTTTTTTATTATCCTAATCTTGCAAAAAAGGTTCATTTGGTAGAAATCAACTCTTAACCCCTTCGCTGCAGCGGCTATTCCGCCGCAGCGCTAAGGGGGGGCGGGGCCGCGCGGCGCTCCCGTACTGGTGACAGAACCGTTCCGTCACGGCCCTCGGGTGAGCTGTGCATGTGACGGAACGGTTCCGTCACGGCCCGTCCGCTGTTTAAAACGTCAGCGCAGGCGCGGAATTCGCGGCGAGCGGGCCGTGACAGTACCGTTTCGTCACCAGCACAGCCCACCCGAGGCTCGTGACAGAACGGTTCCGTCACAAGCATGGGAGGGGCTAATATTAAAGAGAACCCCTAACAATCGTGTTATGTTTTAAATTCTGAATTGGTGCTTTTCCAGACCAGGGACTCTTAAACTATACAGCCTACCAAATGGATGACATGTGACTCCTACACATTGTAGTCCTCTGTCTTATGTAACATTCCCTATACACTGATTTACACATGTATGATTGTCTCTGTGCAATGTGTGTGTGATTTAAAGTGCTCTGACACATTGCAATGGTAAGAGTGGCGCAATAATACTAAATGAATCTGAGCAAGAGTGGTTATGGAGACTTGAGTGGCACTGTTTAATGGTGGTAGTGAGGGAATCCGTGGCAGAGGTGGTCATTGCGGGCGCCAACAAACATTTTCTCACAGTGCTAAAGCCGACCCTGGCTGAGAACAAAGACCTCTCGGAGGCCAAGGGGATTTAAACCCCTAAGGCTCTGAGAGGCCTTTATTTTTAACAAATTTGAATAGTCTGACCTCAAGGGGCAGAATGTTCCAATAGCCTTGGAGTCCTCTGTAGCAGGATATACTGGCCATTAAAGGCCCGCTCCAACGTTAAAGGCCCTCGACTTTGGCTCAGGCCTTTAACGCTGGAGTGGGCCTTTAGTGGCGGGTAGAGCCCGCAATGGAGGGCGCTAAGGTTGTAATGGAGTACTCCTCTGCTCTATCCATGTGGTTGCTGCCTGAGGAAACCAATACATAAAATATTCTACCCTCAAATAAATGCATTTAGATGCCGTTATGTCTCATTATTTTCCTCTAGGAAAAACATATTTGCTCACAAAGCCTAATATATTTTACTATTCACACTCCATCCACCTGTTTAAACACATGACATTACCAATATTATGCCTGTGCAAAAATCACTTAGGTCCTGATTCATAAAGGTAAACTTACACCTTTGTGTAAGTTTAGAATTGTTGTCCAATAGGAAAGACCTGCGACGTACACAACACTGGCCCACATACGGCTGGGCTAACAACTTCCAAAGCAGCAACGAGAAAGGTGCTTAACAGGCCACATAGCTAATTCTTTTTCTCCAATTGTGAGACTACACTCCACATGAATTTAGAATTTCAGTTTTCTCTCTTTGGTGCTATGTAATTGAAGTTAGTTAGAGTTCAAAGCAAAGGTAATCAAATTGTGAATATCTTCTGGCTAAGGTAAGGTGCACATTCGGGAACTTACCTCTGGACTCAGGGATGATGGGGGAGGTGGGAGCGGTTATTTATGCATTTCAGCCTTGTGAGGTTGGCAGATTAAAAAACTTTTCCTATGTCACAGTCAGCCCTCTATATGACAACTTCCACCCTTGCATTGGGGATCCGCCTTAACACAATCATGTTACAGACAAGAGTTGCCGACTTAAGAACTAAGGAACCAGGTTGGAAACCTGAATCAGCTGAACATTCAGTGATTCTGGGCAAATCACTTAATCTCCCTATGCTTAAAGAAAATAAATACATCAATCCTTACGTAATGTAACTGGTGCTCATGTAAAATGATTCAATACCTTTGGGTCGAGTTTGCACTATATAAATCTGCAATAATATATACATATATAAACTCTGGCAGCCCAACCACTTCTTGTCATGCAAATCCTAGAAGTTCAACCACTGTTAGTCATGTAAACCTTGTGGGCACAGTTTAGTCACCTGCATGCACATGTCTCAATGCCACCATCGAGGTTTTGCCATCTGCCTTCATCTGGTGGTTTTATGTTCCATGTTGAACTTGCAGGAGCTGAGCGTATCCCATAAGATTGAAGGGCATGATATGTATTGTGTTGTAATTAGTGTTTGAAATTGAATTATAGGTGTAAGTACTCAGTGTCCCAGAGTAGCTGTGTGCAAGGGAGTAACCAGAAAATTAAAATACCCCCACTTTAAACTAATGCTGTGATGGCAGCAAGCAAGTGAGCCCTTCCTGCCCTAGAAGTGCTCCCTTGACTCTTCCATCCAAGCATCTATCTATTCAGCGTTTCACTGTTACATCGATCCACTGATATCCACTATTTAACCTTTACATTTTGTCACCCATTCTTTCTTTCATCCATCATTCAATCTTTCCCTATTCCATCCGTCCATTCACTCTGCCATCCATACACCCACCCTTCAGACATCCATACACTCTGCCCTCCATCCATCCATCCAGTCACTCTGCTATCCATTCACTCATCCATCCACTCTGCCATCATTTCACTCATCATTTCACCCATTCGTCCTTTGACTCTGCCATCCTTTCACCTATCTTTCTACCATCCATTTACTCTCCCACATTTGTCTTATCCATCCCCCATCCATTCACTCACCCACTTATTCATTCATCATCCCTTTATTTTGCCATTCATTCACTCACTCGTCCTTTCACCCATTCAATCACTCACTAATTTATCCATCCACTCATCCATCCTCCCTCCCTTGCATTCAATATTCCTTCCATCTTTCCCTTTTCTATTTACCCATCTTTCATTCTTCCTTGCTCTTCTATTAATGTTGTATTCTTCTACAGCATTAATTATGACCTGTTTTCTGCCAAGTAGCAGACAGAAGAGGCTTATAAAGAACCCCAACCCCTTCTGTAGCTGCTAAAGCAGGGGTTCACAACCTCCCTGGTTGTGTGCTATTGAGAAGTGCAGGTACACTATCATTATTAGTATTGGACGCCCACTGAGAAGGGCAGGTACTCTGCCTACTCAAATGAAAGCAGTGCAGGTACTCAGTATACCTGTGAGCACCTCCCCTTGGCACTCTTTCCTTCTGTGTATCACTTGGCAGCTCCGGTGTTAAAGCAAGATCATGCATATTCTTGAGTGGGCGGCCGCCTCAGCTTGTCAAAGTTGATACCTTGGATCCCTGCTATTGAAACTGCCAAAAGACCCATTGAACAGATCAGAGTTGGCAGGAAGATGCAGATTCCCCAGGCAGCTCATTCGGATCGCTAGCCGATTCAGCTCTGTAGCAACTCAACGGTCTTGGAACCTACTAACCTACCTTGCTGAAAATGTCTTTACTTTGAACATGTATTACAACATAGGCTGCAGATGGGGTACAGTGCAGATAGTAGACGCTGTCTTGCCAGTATTTTACCATCCTGTTCTATATTTTTATGTCAAGATCACCAACGCTAACAGGGAGAATGATCTGTGACTTCAGGTATTTTAACATTTTGGCTTTTAAATATTAAGTACCAGGTGCATGAAGAATTTTTTTAATTTTCTTTTATTTATTGTTTTCTATAGCGCAAACATGACCCTGCCTAGGGTATCAGAGTGCTTTACAGATGCATTTCAACAAACAAAACCTTATAAGTTACCAAGTCATTAGTGATTTACCATGACTAGATCAAAACATTAAGCTTCAAGGAAAACATATAAACATATATATATATATATATAAGTCATAAGTTAAGTTAACATGAATAGTTTAAAACATTAAGCTACAAGGAACACATATTTACAAGCCCATATATGGTTAATAAGCAGCTAGCGGAAGCAATAAAACAGTTTATAGGCAGTAGTTCCGCTATATGGACTTCTGGGAGAAATTTCCTCTTATAGAGCGATTTTGCTTCCTTTTTGAAAGTCGCGATGTATGGAATTCTTCTAATGTTAGGGGGAGTGCATTCCAGATTCTCGGAGCTGCCCCGGAGAACGCTCGGTCATAAGTTCTTTTCTTACAAAAACAAGCCGGTTTCAGTAGTGGGTTTGCGTGACTCCTGGAGAACCTGCACCCTCCTGATAGCGTGAGTTTCTGTGCTAGGTAAACTGGAGTTTTGTGGTGTAACGCTTTGTGCGTGATGCATGCCAACTTGAATTGAAATCTTCCTTCGAAGGGCAACCAGTTGAGTACTTTCAAGTGAGGGTAGATATGGTTGAATTCTTGGGATCCAGATACAAGTCTTGTGGCTGCATTAAGACATGCTTTCAGGGGGCTGTTAAGATGTTGGGGAGCACAGCCAAAGTAGTGCAACCATACTCAATCCTTGATATCACCAGTGCCTGAACTGCTGTTTTAAGATCTGTTTTATTTAGGAATGGTTTTAGTTTTCTCAGGTAGCTTCAATGGAAATGGGCGTTTTTTGCCATTGTGTTGATATGTGCTAACATGTTCAGGTTTTTGTCCAGAGTAATTCCCAGAGATTTGATAGAGTCGACAATCTTCAGAGTACACTTTAGAGCTGTGATAAGGTTGGACCATTCTACTATATTTGATTTGCTCCTCTGAGGTGTAATCAGTAGGAATTCGGTTTTCTGAGGGTTTAGCTTCAGATGGTTCATGGTTAGCCCTTGGAGGGTTCTCGTTAGTGCCTGGTTCATGGTCTTTATCTCTTCTGTCAATGCGACCTTGATGTTTAGCTGAGTGTCATCTGCGTACATGTGGAAAGAAATGTTCGCTTTTTGTAATATAACCGTGAGAGGTTCTACGTACAGATTAAATAGCGCCAGAGATAGTGTTGACCCTTACGGAACTCCGATTGTATTTCTGGTTGGGCCTGATAGGGTTTGGTTGACCATTAATTTTTGCAATCTATTCTCAAGAAAGGAACTAAACCATTTTGGAACTGTTTCCTCTAGCCCCATTTTGTTTTTCAACCGATCAAATATTTTGGCATGGTTTACCGTGTCGAAAGCCGACCACACGTCCAACAGGATTAGGAGACATATTTTGTTGTGGTCGAGAGCCAGTAAAGGTTCATCTACGATGTTCAGAATTGCTGTTTCTGTACTATGGTTTGGTCTGAAACCAGATTGGAAATCATTTAACAGATTGAAATCCGAAATATGAAGACTCAGTTGTTGTTGGACAACTTTTTCCAGTACTTTGGCTAGCATGGGAATGTTTGTTACTGGTCTGAAATTGTTAGGATCAGAGGGGTTCTCTGTTGGTTTTTTTAAGAGTGGAATGACTTGACCAGTTTTTGGGCAGGCCGGTATTTTGCCTTGTGACAATGAGGCATTTATGACCTTTGTCCATGACGGGATTAGCAGGTGGTTTATAGAAGAGCAACACTTTGCCGGTAAGGGATTGTTATAGTGGTTGTTAGGTTTAGTGGGCGACATGATCTTTGCAATGTCTAGTTCACTGACTGGCTTAAATCCTGACCATCGAGCATTGTTTTTTGGTTTTTATCATTCTTGTTGAACCTGTTGTTCATCTAAAGAAACCTTATCGCTTTCAATGTTTTGGGCTGCTTTTTTGAGTTCCCCCTCCAGTGAGTTAGCTTTGTCTGTAACGAAAACTGAGAAATCTTCACTATTTAAGATTGTTTTTGTAATGGCTGGTGCCGATTTGGCAGATTTATTAGATTGTTCTTTTAGTCGATCGAATAGTTTCCTTGGTCTGTTTACTGCATTGTCCAGTTCTTTCCTGAAAAAGTCTTTTTTTGATTTGAGACTGCTTTTATTATAGGCTTTCCTAGATTGTCTCAGTTGGGTTAAGTGGGGCGAAGAAGGGTGTTGTCGCCATTTACGTTCTGAAAGTCTCAGTGACCTTCTTTATTCATTAAGGGCACCATTGAACCACGGATTTCTGTCTTTGTCAGAGATCCTTTTTAGTTTTAGAGGTGCTATGTCCTCGATAATGCTTGACATTGTCTTGTCATAGTGCAACCTGAGGTCACTGACGTCAAACTTGCTCTTATGTGGCTGCAAATCTATTTCACAGCGAGTTGCTACGTTTTCCATATTGATTCCTCTAGTGTCCCGGGTCCATTTTTTGGGCTTAATAGATTGTGAGGATGATTTGGTTTTTATGAAGGGAATTTTGAATGTAATTATGTGGTGATCAGACCAATCGCAGGGGGTGATTACAATTTTCTCAATCGGCTTCTCTTTAGCTATGATCCCATCTAAGGTGGAACTTTTGGGGTGGGTAGGGAGATGACATCCTTGGACCAACAATTGCTCTTCCAGGAAGGCTTTAAAAAGGGTGATCTGACTGTCAGAATGATCCTCCCAGTGAAGATTGAAGTCTCCTAAGAAAATATTGTTAGACTGCAGATTAGAGTTGGTAGTGATGATTTCTATCATCTGGTCTATGAACTTGGTCTTTGTACCAGAGGGGTGGTAGAGTGCGTGGAGTTTACAGTTTTGGTTATCAGCCGATCTTAAAGACATGCCCAGATATTCACAAGACTCTAAGGGGTCAGAATGTATTTTTGTGATGGGAATGTCTGATCTGTGTATACAAGCAATGCCTCCTTCCATTCTGTCTCGTCTGTCCTGTCTCAAAATGCGGTAGTTCGGGGGGACTAACAGGTCTAAACATAGTGAGGACGTGTCAGAAAGCCATGTTTCTGTTAATATAGTTACATCAATTTCTTGGTTTAGTATGAGGTCCGCTATGTCAATAGCGTGTTTTTGTGCTGAACGACAGTTGAGTAGTATGCAACGAATGTGTCTCTGAGAATTGATCAATCTTTTCAGGCATTAATGACACATTCTTTAGGTTGCTAGCATTTAGCCTTTTATTGTTAGACTTAGTAGTTCTGCTAGCATTTGTTGGGATAGTTTGCATATAGTTTTCACCTATCTTAGTTTGAGAAGTGGGAGTAGGTTCATATGTAGACAGTCACAGAATGGATAATATCTCACTGTCTGTTAAATAGTTGAGTTGTGTACGGGGCGGTAAATTCCTTTTGACGCCGCCATTGGGGTGGAACTGCGTTTAACTTGTGCTTTATGAGTGGGATTCTGAAGAGCCTCCATTTTTTAAAGCCATTTTTCTGATAAGCACAGCAGGTTCTTCATATCTCTAATTGCGAAAAGCATGGCTTTGTAAGTCTTGCTGATTGCGAACTGAGATTTTCAAATTCTCTATTTGTATAAGGGGTTCTAATCTTTTCTGATTCTAATCTAAGTTGAGTAAAGGTGGGTGGTTGTGTGGGTGCCCCTATTGGAAGGCTAGTTTTGTATATCTCTGCTGGATCTGTGCATGTTTTTTTGTGACTGGAAACAGATCCGCAACTCCCTGTGTTGGTCACATGAGTGCCTCTCCAGTTATTCTGTTTAACTTGTGTTGTTTCCAATCTACTGACTATTCCCAGTAACGGGTTGAGATCAGTGTTAGGGGTAGGATGGGAGCTAGAGTCGAAGGGTGAGGTAACTAAGGATAGCTGTGTGTTGAAGCTCCTATCTTCTGACTTACTGGTTTCGTGATTCAATTGTTTGAGCTCATCATTGGTGGAGGTGCATTCTAACGCCATGTCATGATCTGTCTGTTGGAGTTCTATCGCACTGGCAATTTTAGTTGCGCTATTATTCAAAATATTGACTTCCTGATTAAACATTTGGGGCTCATCATTAGAGTTTATGCAAACTAGCGCACTGGCGCTTCCATTTGCACTAACCTGCAAATTACTGGCTTCCTGACTTAACGGTTGGGGCTCATCATTGGTGTTTATGCAATCTAGCGCCATTTTTTGATTAGTCTGTTGGGGATCTATCTCACTGCAGATATCAATCACAGCCAGTTGGTTCCCATGTGAGACGATGGCTTGAGAATTCTTATTAGGTTGGTTTCTTCTTGAGGTGGGGCTGCTGAGGACATCGTTTTTTAATATAGAGAAATATTCTTCAAAACGTTCCAGGTCTTTGTTGGTAGCTTGAATGAGAAATGTGCAGTTTTTATAACGCGTTATGTTTAATGTTGCTCTCAGTTTCCGAGAAGGTGTTATGAGCAACTTAGTTCCATAGGGAATGTTTTTTCGATTCCTGTATTTTCAGTGAGTTATTTAATGTATTTCTCCATTTAGCCATTTTAGTAGTGAAAAAAATAAAGCCGTTAATAATCACACCTTTTTTCAAGTTTAAAGATGGATCTAGTATGTGTGTTTCTGGATTAGTTCTGAGAAGATTATGTTTTAAAGTTTTGAAGGCATTTTTAGATACATTAGGAGGGTAAATTATTGAGTGTGAATTCCTTCCTTCCGGTTTTAGATAATGCCCTGACATAGTTGTGATTAAAAGATTTTGTATACTGAAGTGCTTCTGTAGGTAATGCAACTGTCCCTAGTTTCTTTGGCTGATATCAGAGTCAAAGTATTTGTCTGGAGTATAGCTTAAGATACGTGCCAGAAAGCTCAAGTTCTTAGACTTACTGTGGCCTACAGTCTGAACAAAAATGCGAAAGGTAGCAATGTTTTGGTCATGTTCTCGAACTTCACTTGGAAAAAAAAAGTATAAAACAAAATTTCAATTATTAGCAATGCTCTGCCCCCACCAAGATGGCTGCCAAGAGAGCATCAGTCTGGAATGAAGTCCTATGTCTCTGTTACTGAACCAGATTCCCTGAAATGCAGTCCTCTGTTACTTTCTACTCATCCAACTCAGAGAAGTAGTCCTCTGTTTTCTTCTATTCAATAGACCCAGTGTTGAAGTCCTCTGATACTTTCGGAGTGCAATAGTCCTATCTCTATTTTACTTCTTAACCATTTTTAACAGAGCCAATCAATCAATCAATCAGCCACCCGAAAATGGTGGCAGCGCTTCTTACATCCAGGACACAACACAACTGGGGACAGTCAGAGCCTGTGTGCAACCAGCTGAGCAAGGTGACAAAGTTTCTCATATCCTGGAGACAAAGTATCTCACATCCTGGAGACAATACATAGCAAATAATCAGTGCCTGTGTTTAGTGGTCCCTCGTAACCTCCCCGGATCACAGCCAGTCCCAAGTCAGAGTCTGAGCCTCAGTACAAACCAGCCCACTCGCCCCGAATCACTTGCCTCTCTCTTGCGCCACTCCTCAGGGGAATGTAAATGTAAATGTAGTCTATTTTGTAAAGAGCACAGCTTCCCCAACGGGGCGTCCCGGCGCTGTATTACACTGTGGAACCCTTCCTGGCTCTCCCTGTGAGAAGCCCCTCCTGGGCACTCCCAAGGTAAAGCCAGGCATCCCATTGTTGTAGGGCCCGTTGTGGAGATTAAGCAAGCTATTGCCCAGAGTTGCAGCGTGGGACCCATGATTAGAGTAGGCGTCGAGGCGAATATTATCGAGTCCGCGGACTTGAGCTCAAGACCCTGCAACGTCGGGACTTGAACCCTGGTCCCGGGCCTGATCTCTGCTTCAGAGTCTGCCGCTCTAACCAGTGAGCCACACTTCTCCCTGCCCTTGCGTGTCTCGCCACTCACAAAGGAGACACACCAATGCGCCTCACCATCGATTCTGCACATGATGGCCGCCTTTCACCAACCAGCCCCCTGCATCAGCGGAAACCACGGCAGGAAGCTGAATGTAGCTCTACAGCGCGACCAGGGCACCTCCCCTGCTGGTTCAGCGAAGCCCTGCTTTTACTATCGAGGGACGCGTAAGGAGGAGGGGTGCTCCAGCTCCCAGACAAGCTACTGTGGGGCTGAAGTCTCTAGGCACTGCCCTCCACCTCGCGCAGCAATGCCCGCCGCCACTTCCGCCGCTCAAAACAGAAAATGGAAATGAGCGGATTGGAGGGAGGCTATGAGGGAAGGATGCTCCCCTCCGCACTCAGCCCCTCGGCAGCAATTACGGCAGCACACTCCCAGGCACCCGCACTCCACAACGATACAAGGAACTTGCCTTCGGTCCCCTCCAATCCTCCAGGGCGGGAAGACCTGGCCAGCTCCAACAAAGGATCCCTCATCCGCTCCTCTCCCAATTACGGCATCACACTCCCAGGCACCCACATTCCATACTGATATCGAGTAACTTGCCTCCTGTCCCCTCCAATCCTCAGGACCTCCCCACAGATTCTCCACCGCAAGCGGGAAGACCGGCCAGTTCCAACGATGGATCAGCTCCAACGACGGATCCCTCATCCCCTCCGCTCCGTCCTCGCTCTGTGCCGTCCTTGCTCCGTGCCCACAGCGCAGACTGGACCAGCTCAGCCTCGGCAAGCGACTCTGCCTTCCATGAGATATCCACTTCACTCTTCGTCCGGGTGTTCGACTCCCTTCATGTAAGTGAAATAGCAATCCAGGTCCTTTTAAATATCAGTTTCTTTCTCACCAAGCCTGTTTCTTTTAAATACCAGTTACTTTCTCACCAACTCGGAACATAGAGGCTGACTGGGATATAATCACCATTTTGATCGCAAGCCTGCGGAGCTCATTCCCGGAGCTCCTCTCCGCTCTGTTCAGTACCCCCTTTTGGTAGCCTCTCACTTCGAATCTTTTAATACTTTTATCAGCCGCTTTTTGAAAGTCTACATCCCTAGAGCTGTTTATTTTTATGCATAGTAATTCTCCAAATGGAATACTGTTTATCAAATTTAAGGGATGACTACGTGCAGCATGTAACACGAATTGCCTGCTGTCAGCCTCCTGTATAAAACTGTGCAGATCTTGTTGTCACTTATAATACTTTTAGATCAAGAAAATTAACCCGTGTGGAGCTGATCTCACTGGTGAACCTAAGATTGATGTCATTTCTGTACAGGCATGCTATATATTGTTTGGCTGACTCTTCAGTCTCCTGCCAAATAATGAATAAGTCATCAATATATCTTCTCCAGCCTATTATCTTTTCAACCCACGCATCATAAGCATTTGACCAGGCCACCTGCTTCTTCCACCAGCCCACGAACAAGTTTGCATTGCTGGGGGCAAAGCAGGTGCCCATGGCTGTTCCTTGTGTTTGTATGTACAATTGGTCCTGGAAAATGAAGATATTGTTATGTAAGCAAAAACTGACAAATTCGGTTAGCATCTCACTATGTTCCATAAATTTCAGTGGGCATCCCTTCAAAAAGTATTTCACAGCCTCTAGTCCATCTTTGTGGGCTTGCTTTTATATAGGCTGGAAACATCCAGTACTATCATCAGGAAGTCTGTTTCCCATCCAATTCCCTCAATCTGCTTGAGAAAGTCCTTGGTGCCCCTGATGTACGATGTCAATTGGGATACAAAGGGAAACAAAAAGTAATCCATGTATGTGGGCATATTCTTGGTTAAACTTGCAATGGATAAAACTATTGGCCATCCCGCTGGATGGGTCTTGTTCTTATGTACCTTTGGTAAGCAATAAAGAGTCAGTAACCATGAATGCGGAGTTGCTAAAGACTGATATTCGAAATATGTGGGGGTGCAAGATATAGTTAGCTCAGTTAACTATAACTGCTGAACTTTTCTGGTTTTGTACGACTAAAACCTGAGCCTAACTACAACGGTAAAAAAAGCGAGGTTTTCCCTGTTAATTGTTTAAAAGCTACAGTCCAAACCGCTGAACGGGTTCACACCAAAATAGGCCAAAAGCTATATCTTGGTCCAGAAAGAGTACTTTTTTGTGATTTGGTGTGAATCTATTCATAGTTTCAGAGCAATTAATGCTAAAATATTTGTATATTTCATGTCGCTGAGGAACCCGGCAGATCTCCTGCTGAGATCTCATTGCCAGCCATCTTAGGACTTGGGACTCAGTTCTGAGTCCTGAAAAACCCAATAAAAAAGACATAGGAGACATGGTAGGAATACCTTAAACCCATAGGCCTGGTGGTGGTGTCCCAGAGCATCCCTGCCTAGGGTCAAAAATGTTTTTTTTTCTAAATTGTGCTGTGAATTCAAGGTAAAAAAGACCGCCTGGGTTGGGTAGTGCATAGATGATTTAGGGGAAGGGAGCAGATGACCCCCCTCCAGAGCCTAAAACAGTCACAGGGATCCCATTTTCCTGCACAAAAATAATTGTGCCCGTAACGCAGGGACCCTTGCACTATGATTTAAGGGTGCCTGCGTTGGTGCTAGGCAGAACACAGGGACAGAGTAGAAATGCTTCACATCATTGTAACTATTACGCATTAGCACCCTCTCCCTTTCACACAACGCATCTCAGCAAGTTTCCTTGCTGCATTGCCTGAAATAATAGTATATCTGCCGATTAGTTTTAAAGCATTGATAGGAGGTGGAGAATATGACTCTGGAGAAGAGGCTTATAAGAGTGAGTTAAGAGGGTGTTCTGATCTTTAGATAGTAGAGGGGACATTAGGCGGGAGGGCCGGGTAAGTGAGAGTCAAGATGGGGAGATGCAGTTGAATATGTGGGCACCAGATAAATATCATTACCCCTGTCTTAGGTATTTACTTGGTATGGAAAATACTTTGTATCCAACGTAGTTGCAAGACAAATTTTATATTACCTAAGGAATTCGTGTACCAGGCATTCACCTTCTGGAAATCCAATGCAACATTTTCCTAGGAAAAATTGCACTGTTTGCCACTCAAAAGAATTCTTCCGATCGCTGTGCATTGATGGAAATTCAGTCCTGTGTTTAACAATGGAAAAAATGTTTTCTATAAAAGAGGCATCCGTTTTCCTACCTGTGTGGAATTTGCCTAAGTCTCACAGGATTGTAATGAGAAGAAGCCTACTATGTACCCCCTTCAGTTCAATTCATTTCTAGGTAGTAATGGCCAAGAAATACACTACTCTGATTTGAAAGTCATATTGGCTTGCACATTATTGCATTGATTATCTAAGACACTGCAACCAACTACTTTTGATTCATGTGTAGTATGTCTGAGCAAAGCAAAATTCGTACAGACACATGGTGCCTGAGAAGTGAGCGACCGTCAGTTCAATGAATTCCTTTGGAGTTCTTGCTGAATAAGTAAGAGTTACTTTTTTTCAATTAATATTTTCCATAATGGGTATTCTTTTTTTAATTCATAAAGTTAATGTCTCCGTTTGTGTCCTGGATTCTGTAACTTATTTTTAAATATCTAAAATTCAAAATCAGAAACAATTTATAGAAGAACACAAGTATAATAGGGGCAAGACATTCTTACATTTTATTAACCTGTTCATTCACCGAATAAGGTACATTATTCTAAAACACCAGTTTGCCGAAAGAAAATAGTAGACCGTAGAAAAATACAAAGAAGGAAAAAAAATTCTCAGCATAAGATGCAACAAAATGAAAAACTAACTCTGTTCCTTTGTATATATTAGAGTTGGAAGCTCTTCCATAAATCACAAGCAGGGCCAGTGAAGCAGCTAGTTTTCAGATGTCAGATTGAGTAAGAATCTGCAGAAGTCCCTATACATACATCGTCCTGGTCCCACAGAAGAACGTAAAATGCTTATGAATGAAGAGAAACCTCATGATGCAAAACTAGGTTACCAGTAAATATTGTTTCACCTTCTGAATCACAACGTTTTCCCTGTTATCCATAAACAATGGATAAAGTAGCAAGCTAAACCCACATTTAAGTGGAGACGTTTTAATGCATGGGCAAAGTGGGCTCCGGCCCAGGGCCCCAGCCTTTCGGGGGGGGCGGAGAGGGGGGGCTTGATAGAGCCCACTCTTTTATTCAGAGAGTCTTGCCAGGCTGACCTTCTATAGTCCTTTAATAGATTTTTTAAATGCCGTTTTCATGCAACATTCATAAAAAAAGTTTTTTTTAGATCAAAACATGACTCACTTATGAGAAATGTGGGGGTGTCACAGAGATTATTTGTAGTAATATTAGTGAGCTGCTGCTGTGTTACAATACTGAAAATACATATCACCATCCCAGGATATTAGATGAAAATACATTTAGAATTTGAACGAGTGTGCGTGTGCACTGTCAGTGACCTGGTCAAAGAGGCCATAAAAGAGCTACAATTGGATCATAAATCAAAAGTTATCCCGAACAGGGGCCCCCAAAACACGTTTGGCCCAGTGCCCCCACAATCCTTAAGATGTCTAGCAACATCTTAAGAACCATTACACGAAACAAGTAATGGAGGGAAGCTTGTCTCACCAGAGTGTCTGATCTCAAGTCAGGATCAATGAAGTCATACATTTCAAAGATATAAACTGATCTTTAAGTGCGGGCAATGCAAGCATCTAGAACGGGAAGATTTTCCATCATAGCAAATAGGGTGGCTTTTCCACTGTTGAAAGAAGCATTAGGCTTACACGGTAGATGCCTATTAGCCGTCTTCTGGTAAAATTCCGTACACTTTTGTGGAATCAACTAATGACGATGGTCCTGAAAAAATATATCTAGGTAGGGAATTTGTGGTAAGTCATAACTGCATTCAAAGGAACATTGAATACAACTGAAATATAAAAACAGCGGTTGATGGACAGAATGCAGAACAATGTCATACATTCACCCCAGTACAGAGATCTGGGCCTAAATCCATCGTTTTTTTGCTCACCATGCCGTTCCAGTTTTAACCCAGCCATATGCAAATCAGTCTTGACCCTGTGCCTTGGGAACAGTCCAGCCCGAACTGCCAAGCCAGGTCCTTCCTGGACTGGAAACAAGCATCCTAGGACCTTTTTCAGGGTTTCACCCTTCTTCAGCCAGAAAAGCTTGATTTCAGTGGCATGGAGAGCACAGGATCCATGTCTGGGCATACCCGTCCCACTCGGGATGACAAATGCAAAAAACAACGGTTGATAGACAGAATGCAGAACAATGTCATACATTCACCCCAGTACAGAGATCGGGGCCTAAGTCCATTGTTTTTTTGCTCAACATGCCATTCCAGTTTGAACCCAGCCATATGCAAATAAGTTTTGACCCTGTGCCTCATGGAAACAGTCCAGCCTGAACTGCCAAACCAGGTCCTCCCTGGACTAGAAACAAGCATCCTAGGACCGGTTTCAGGGTTTCACCCCTCTTCAGCCAGAATAGCTTGAATCCAGTGGCATGGAGAGCACAGGACCCAGGTCTGGGCATACCCGTCCCACTCGGGGTGACAAAGGCAAAAACAACGGTTGATAGACCGAATGCAGAACAATGTCATACATTCACCCCAGTACAGAGATCTGGGCCTAAATCCATTGTTTATTTGTTCACCATGCCATTCTAGTTTGAACCTAGCCATATGCAAATAAGTCTTGACCCAGTGCCTCATGGGAACAGTCCAGCCCGAACTGCCAAACCAGGTCCTCCCTGGACTAGAAACAAGCATCCTAGGACCAGTTTCGGGGTTTCACCCCTCTTCAGCCAGAATAACTTGATTCCAGTGGCATGGAGAGCACTGGTCCCACGCCTGGGCATACCCGTCCCACTCAGGGTGACAAATGCAAAAGCAACGGTTGATGGACAGAAAGCAGAACAATGTCATACATTCACCCCAGTACAGAGATCTGGGCCTGAAAGCATTGTTTCTTTGCTCACCATGCCATTCCAGTTTGAACCCAGCCATATGCAAATCAGTCTTGACCCTGTGCCTCATGCGAACAGTCCAGCCTGAACTGCCAAGCCAGGTCCTCCCTGGACTGGAAACAAGCATTCTAGGACTGGTTTCGGGGTTTCACCCCTCTTCAGCCAGAATAGCTTAAATCCAGTGGCATGGGGTGCACAAGACCCAAGGGACCCACTGCTTTTTCGCCCTAAGTTGGCAGGGAATGCCCAGACATGGGTCCCATGCTCACTTTGCCACTGGATTCAAGATATCCTGGCTGATGAGGGTTATGAACTCGAAACCGGTCCCGGGATGCTTGTTTCCGGTCCAGGGAAGACATGGCTTGGCAGTTCGGGCTGGACTGTTCCCATGAGGCACAGGGTCAGATGATTTGCATATGGCCATGTCTGAACTGGGGTGGTGGAGTGAGTTAAAGAATGATGATGGATTAAACACAGAGCAGTTGACTGGGGGTGAGTGTTAGATTTGCTCAAGCGCTCTGTCCATCATCCCCTTTGGTATCACAACTGAAATATGGCCAGATAAAGAAGCTGTGATGTTTCTTGCAGGCAATTTCTTTAGTCTGCTTGATCTCCACTTGCAGTACCTCTTCCACTTTGAAGGCATACCATTATCTGTTAGAAGGGTATTTGATTTCCTTTGAAGGTTTTGCAGTCATCTGGAAAATTCAGCTCTCGAAATTGTAGGTGCTCAAGAGCCAGACAGTTAACCTCATTGATAGAGGAATCTCACTTGATATCCTGGAAGGAAGGTCAAGCCTGCACAGAAACCCTCTATATAGATGCATGGATAGCTACTGAAGATCTGGATAGCTGCACTGAAAGGGCCATTAGGAAGCCTTGAAAATAATTTTTGGCAGGCTACCTTACAGGCAAAGTGTTTATACAGTGCACAAACAGTAATAAAGTGGAAACCTAACTAAAGTAAAATCCCACACCAAGTAAGAAAAATAGAGTAAAACGTAATACATTATTTGACACAAAAACAACAAAAATCAAATCATTAGGACCAAAGATATGCAATTTCAAAGATTTAAGGTAAATATAGAACCTAAAAGCACAAAGCTCCACTCGCGGCTATCTGGTTGTGCAAGACCAGGTGAAAGTCACAAATTCAGACCGACCTGAACCTACCTTCTAAAGTCTAGCATGAAGAGTTCAATTTGCGTTGGAGGAAGCCACGATGAGCAGATATGGTCATATATCTAGAACAAAGAGCAAACTGGGTGTTGTGGACAGTCGTTGCTGTAGTGTGAAGATCTTGTTGGGTGCTGAAGATGGTCGTTGATGAATTTTTGCATTGGCGGTTACCGCGGGCTGTCGAGGCTGTAGCACAAAGTACAGATCTCATGTTGCCGGTCATCACTGGTGGTCACTGTAACGTAAATAATCAGATTCACCAAAGCTTGTGTTCAGCACAGGGGGCTAGATCGTGGTGCGAACATGCACGTTTGCGTTCACAAATAGCACAAAACCTCAGGATGCCATAACAAGGATCCAGTATCTGAGGAATTCCTCTTGGAAATCAAGAACTCACTCCAGCAGAGACCAGCAGGACTCAGGTAGGTTGGTCCAGTTACAGGTCCAGACAGGTCTAGTGCAGCAGGTCAGCTGGGCCATTGCAGGGAGTCCTCTGGGCCTGTTATGTTCATGTAGCTCAGAACAGCAGGTCATTCAGTTGACCCATGACGATGAAGAGTGCAGGCCCAGTCTTCCTTCCAAGCAACAGGGCAGGCCTCAATCAGCAGGGTAGCAAGGCATTTGTATTCTGTAGAATCCACAGGAACAGGTGTGTACTGAAGAGTGGGTCTCAGGTTCCTCTTTTTATACAGGTGCACACTTTGATGTTGTAGAAGCTTCTGGAGTCTCCCACCACAGAAATGTCTGGAATTTCCTGTCTCCCTGCCCAGTCTGTCTGAGGGCACAATAGGCTAGTGTGAAGTCCTTTGTGTGTGAGCTGAGCCAGCGCCTTTTAAGTAAAAGTGTGGTCAGTGACAGCTCCGCCTGCTTAGCAAGTCCAAGATGGCCCATCTTGCCAACATCCAGACCCTCCTTTGTGATACTGCCTAGGAGAAATGCCAATTGCCAACTACATCTAATTATGTGACCCAGGAACAAGCTGCATTCACCAAATGGTTAGGACAAGAAAGTGACAACTTGAAAAAAAAAGAAAAAGCAAAGGAATGATGGATTTAACCCAGATCTCTTGACTGGGGGTGAATGATTGATTTGTTCCATAGTCTGTCCCTCATTTGTGTGTCACCCTAAGTGTGCCGGGTATGCCCAACTGTGGGTCCTGGGCTTGTTGTGTCACGGATTCAAGCTAGCCTGGCTGATATGGGGTGATACCCTGAAACCGATCCTAGGATGCTTGTTTCTGGTCCAGGGAGGACCTGGCTTGGCAGTCCGGGCTGGACTGTTCCCATGAGGAGCAGGGTTGAGACTGATTTGCATATGGCTGCGTTTAAACTGGGGTGGCATGGTGAGCAAAAGAATGATGGCTTTAACCCAGATCTCTTGGGGGTGAATGTTTGATTTGTTCCACATTTTGTCCATCATTTGTGTCTCTTTAAACTTTCTAAATGTGTCATTTTCAGAACTGTGGCCTAAAATCTGACTTTACCATTAAAGAGGTTATTAAATTACAATTCCTCCAACACCAAACTATTCTACTCGCTCCCAATCACAACTTATCACTTATTAACTGTAATAAGGCAACCTAATGGTATCCCATGGGAGAGGCAGGCCTCGGAGTAGTGAAAAACAGATTTTTAAGTGTTTCACTACCAGGACATGTAAAACTTAAAAGTACACATCCAACTTTTTAAATACACTGCACCCTGTACAAAATGGTCTACATATATTGAAGTAAGACATAAAATGGTGGTGGTAAGTGGCAGAAGATACTAGGCATGAGGGACAATGTAATGAGGAATAGTGTCTTGAGAAGTTGGCATGATGAGCAGCACTGTCGACATATGATATCACAGTATTTATTTATTTTGATACTTTGTGCAGCCCCCCCCCCCCCTGCATTCCTATTAAGTGCCCCAGGGAGGTGGGGGTCTGCTATGGCATCCCCTGCATTTTTTTTAATTATGAATGTGCCCTGGGGGAGGCCATAGGTACTCCCCTGTATTTCTTCAGAGAAACAGTGTGCCTCGGGGAGGTGACGGTATATGGTGCTGCAGAGGGAGGCCAAGTGGGCCCCCCTATTTGTATGGTTTACTGCCCTAGGGAGATGGCGGACCCAAACGGCCGATGGTGGGGCATTGGGATAGACCAAAGAGGGGGTCCACATGAGACCTCCTCCTTCATGCCCCCAGGATTTGGCTCGCTCTGGGGCTTTACAAAAAAAGCTGCATAATTATCTGTATTTTGCCATAGATTTGCGAATCCACCCTTGAGTTTGCGGCGAAATTTGTATAAAAAATAAATGTTTTACCCCAGCAGGGTACCCGATGGCTGGGCTTTGGGATAGGCCAAAGATGGGGGCCCCATGAGCCCTCCTCCTACATGCCCCCAGGATTTAGCCCGCCCTGGGGCTTAACAGCAAAAGCTGCATAATTTTTTGGATTTTGCCTTAGATACACCCTTGAGTTTGCGGCAAAATTTGAGAAAAATATATATTTTTGACCCCAGCAGAGTGCCTGAAGGACTCCCTCCACCATATTTGGGAGGTCAGGATATTCCTACCCTGCCACCTTTTCTTTATATGTATCTTACCTACTATTGTCTCTTTGAAGAGCTCTAATTAGAGTGAAACAGGTGTCAGGAGTTGCTTTTATTCATTTCAGCTTGGCACTGTGCTAATCCTATGCTTAACCCCTTCCCTGTGGCGCTAATTCAGCCGTGGTGAAGGGATTTAATTAGGGAGCACCCCTTACATGCTCACGACGGCCCCTGCCATCCTACGTCACGCTGGGAGTGTGCTCATGCCGGCTGTGGGCCGTCCAAACTCCGCCCACTAATTAATTCTTCCACACAGGTGGGGAATTTGCGCTGCGCTGCGAAATTGGCGGCGTTTGGATAGCCCCCGGTCATCCTGAGCACACGCCCAGCTTGACGTAGGAAGGCCCGAGCACACAAGGGGTTAAAGACTTTGATAGAAAAGCAGATATTTGAGGTGAGCAGATCTAGAGTGTTGCTGGTGTTGAGGGTGCAGGAGCTACTTTCCACCTAAACTTGAGAGCTTCTTTTGTGTATATATATTGTATCTATATGCAATGATGTAATTGTTATAGTTTATATTATAGTTTTATATATATTTATAGAGTTATATATAGCTGTATATTATTATAGTACTTTTTCAATTTATTAAACTTATTTTAAAATTAAAATTAAAGGTTTAAACTTATGGTAAAAAGTTCAAAATTATCTAACTTATTTTTAAATATAACGTTCAATAAAATATAAAGTATCAAATAAAAACAAAAAGATTGCAAAGGATGAGAATTATTTAAAAATATTATTTGGAATTAAATTAAATATCCTTTAACTTATTAATACATATTTATGAGGTAATGGAACATTTTCTTTTATTAATTCTAGGTCTGTAATAAATATTTTAAATTATTTTACAATTATATCTTACAATTAAATATTTTAAATGTTTTTTGTTAAATAATAAACTTTAATATTTTTCCTAAATACTTTCCTGTGGGAAGATCCATGCCACTGTGGCGGAGATTTCCACCTATGTGTGAAAAGTTAGTAACTTTACACTTGTAAATTCAGTCTTATATTCCTCCACTCCCTGTACGGAGGTGATGAGACGTGTTACACCTAGGTGTACATTTGCACTCGGAAATGGTGAATTGCAAAACAGTGAAGACTTTTACACCTAGGTGTAGTAATAAATCTTTACCTTTGTGAATTAGTGCCAGGTGTGTACTTTACCATGATGATGTCTAAAAAATATATATTCCTTTGCTGAAGTTTGCAATATGTAGGTGCTCACAATGGATGTCATTTAGGAGCTGCAACCTCTTATTTAGCCTTTGGTAACCCTGAGATATGCTATTCCTATTCTCAGGGGTCATGAAGGCAATAAAAGATGCATTAGGCTAACCCTTCAGCAGTGAACTGGAGACTTTTGAGGAGCTAAGGACGGGAAAAGAGGTCAATCAAGTGATAGATTTACATAGACTTGATCTTAATGAAAGAGCATTTGCATATTCATTGATTGAACTGCAAAATAGACTTGGATTTGGCCTCAAAGACCATCAGTGAGAATCGACAGCCCAGCCAGTTGCTTAAATAACCTAACAATACTTTCTTATCTTATACAGAGAATGAAGAAATGTATTCAACACGGGACACAGCATTACAGACGTCAACATTTGCATCCAAGGAAGGAGACAGCACTGAAGCTGAGGTCCTGAAGAGGATCTTGTTGGAGATGCTAAAAATAAGGCAGATGATGAACACCACTAAGAAAGAAGAAAGGAAATCTGAATGGTTTATGGTTGCTTTTGTTTTGGACAGGTTCTTCTTGGTACTGTATGTGCTTACAGTTTTGACTATGCTATGTGTTGTTCTTATTGTATGGTCAGGATAAAACGCCTGCTGCATATTATGTATGCATCAATGTGCAGGAGCTATGTAATCATAAAATAATATAGTTACCAGATTGCATCCTGCATGCACGGAAAGCCAGAATACAAGTGCACGCAGTGCTTACTCAGCCACATTATCATATATCTTGAATGCATGGTGAATACATTGAAAGGTTAAGTGATCAGTGTATTACTCTATACACATATCTTACGTTGGCAAAGGCTGGATCTGGATATTTCAAAGCCAAATGTTTTGCAAATACATTTAATATCTATCTTTATAGTGACATGAAGATGAAGATGTGAAATCTAGGTAGATACGTTTTTTTCCTAGCTCTGATTTCTTACCCATTGGTTGTTCATAATGTGATATAACTAAGCTTTTGCTTTATGGTCAACTCTTCTTAGAGGCTCATTGTCCCAGGATTGTAGGAAAGGTTTCTTCCAAATTTTTCAAATTTCTCTACTTTTCTTTGCTAGCATGATGTTAAGAATAGCACACTGCCAAACAGGTGGAGGCTTTATTATTAGTAGGAAAGAAGTAGTCACAGCAGGCACACAAAAAATTAATAGACCTACGAATCCTTCCACAAAGTTGAAAATACTTCTAGATTACCAATTATCAGCTTCAGAGTAAGTCATAGCCCACGATGACCAGATACAAAAATATAGATGAACCAAATTTCTCAGAGTTTGGCAACCAATCTAACTGATAATATATATTTCAACAACAGGAAGCGGGGACCAAATGATGATTAGATTAACCATGAAAAGCCTAAGGAGTCTCCAAGTTATATTTGATCATTAATCCCAGACCAAGAAGCCTGGAAGCTCAGTGGATCTCACAACACCTTTAAACAGCTAGTCAACAAATCAGTCAGATCTATGTCGTTAATCGAGGATAAAGCAAGTCTAGCAATCCGGGCCCATGGCTGGACAGTTATCCAAAGTTATACAAGCAGCCACTGCCAAAGCTATTTAGGAGTCGGGTTCACTAGGCGCACAAAGGAGAAGTTCCTACGCTTACGGCAGGGCCAACTTCCAGTACAAAACCATCTCCCCCCATGGAAAAGGCCCGTA
Source organism: Lissotriton helveticus (assembly GCF_964261635.1). Taxonomy (NCBI): domain Eukaryota; kingdom Metazoa; phylum Chordata; class Amphibia; order Caudata; family Salamandridae; genus Lissotriton; species Lissotriton helveticus. The sequence continues at coordinate 454,776,502 of NC_136073.1, read as the reverse complement.
AAAAACAATCAACTGCCGAGTATATGGGAACGCAAAAGAAGACATCCTGCACCTAATATGTACCTGCAAAGGTCTGGAACGGAGCGCAGGTCCCACCTAAAACAGCACTTCAACAGGCTGGGAATAAGAACACGCCGGCAGGCGGTAAAGGCTTGCCTTGATGGAAAGAACATTTAGCTATCAAGCCATGTTGTCAAATTCTTGAAGGAAGCAGAAAAGAAACAAGATTGACAGAGGGCAGACACAGGATGACGACAACTTAAGAAGCGAAACTCAAACGGTCATTGAAAAGGGATTAATCAGACGATATAGGTAACGGACTGTCTCCCGAAGGTAAACTAGCACACAATAAAACAGTAGGGGGTCGAAACGAACTAACAGAATTTGTAGAAAAAACACGCTTCTTTACGTTTGTAACATACACCACAGTTCGGTTAAGACCCAGGGGCAATATAAGTGACTCACCTTATTTTAATTCTACGCTCAGCCCGAAAGAAACACAAATTCTTGTATTAATTACTATTCTTTTATATGAAGTCATTCTCATTTTTATGTCTTTTACAACAATTGTATTTAACTAATGTTTTAATATGCTAATATTTGCAATGGTTTTAATTAACTAAGCAATAAAGATTTACTTACTTAATCCCAGACCATTGTTCGAATCCTCCAAATCTTGATGCTCCTTCCTTTTGTGCCTACCTATTTTTTCAGCATTCTCCAATTCAGACAGATTCTCTCACAAATGTGTGTTATTCTCCTTTTTTGAGTATACCTTTAGTTATATTTCTTCTTTTCCTTTGGTTGAAATATCCTTCTCATTCCTCTACAGTTTTCAATTCTAAGTATCACACACAACAATTATTGTCACTATTAGTTTTGTTTGTTGTAACCTGAGTATGTGCAAGCGCATATGAGAGTCAATCATAAAATTTCACATTCCAAATTGCACTTCCCTAATTTTTCTCTTAATGTACCCACTACATAGACATCCTACAAACTTAGCAGTTTAATTGTATCTCCTTCTATAAGCAATGTTTCTCAATTCTGATTCGATATAGATCATTTTTGTACAACACCAAAGGTAGAGAAGACCTCACCAACTCACTTTTTATGACTTGTCTCACTCCCTCTCTACCATTTTCCTTGGCTTTTAGCAGCTTGTAAACATGGTTTCAGAGGATGATGATCACAGATCACACAGGGATGCAACTTTTTGCATGAAATAGTACTTTAATCTGGGGGAATATGAAAACATTCCACATTATGAGATTTTTGCATGGAAGATATGGAGTTATTGAGGTTGTCATGTTGAGTATTGGAGACAGCTTAAATATGGATATGACGTTTTGAGCTCAATAATTCACTTGTCTGGGAGAATGTGGCAATGTTATCTGATATCAGAATCTTTGCAACAGGTTTGACGATGAGCGTTGCTGTTATCTACTTCTGAGTTGATAATGTAAGTCAGCATACAATTTAATGTTTAACTGGATAAACATGTAATTCATTGTACGGAAATAGCTTCCAGAACTGACCTACAATTACCATGTGAAGATGCCTTGGGTACTACATTTTCCCAATTCCAAAAATGCAAAGTCATTATGAAATTTACCCAAGTGTGAGTCATACCCAGGCCCACAATAAAGTCCTTTGATTACTGTAAACAAAGAATGTCGTTGGGTGCATGTTTCTGCATGAAAGATCTACTCTTTACAGAAGGAAAAGAACAATGTTTCGGTGGAGAACTGGTAACCGAGAGATAAGTAAGACTAGGAAGTGTGCTCCCCAACCCCCGCTGGGAGACTGGGTTAGTCCAATTAACATTGTAATACATACTTATTCTGTATACACTATAGGCCACATCATAAGTGGCCTTAGTCATTTCAAAGGTGTTAGTGCTACAGTTAGAGTTATTGTCCTTGTAGGAAATAGGTGGTCTGTAGAATCTCGGCTTTCAGCAGCTAAACTCACTAGGCGATATTCTGGGGGGAAATAAGTTATTAGAATGAGCTATTTCTCCATTTTAATGAATCTCTTGCTTTTACTAACAATACTTCTTCCTTTCATCCTCAAGTGATCTCCCATACACGTAAAATATTAATACCTCTTCTTCCGTCCTCTTATCCTGCTTCTACCTTGTTAGATCAACAACCTATTTGGCATAATCACTTATTACGTATCAATGGCCGTACCATTTATTGGAAAACACGGAAACTCAAAGGTTTACTCTGGATTTCACAACTGGTATCTAATACCCTTCCTTTATCCTTCTCAGATCTTCGATTAAAATTTTCTTTACCCTCTTCCTGTAAATCTCAATATGACTCACTCCTTCCTCCTCTCTTACAATATCTTCTTTCCTTATCACCTAGCCCTAATATTCCTACAAGATGTTCCAATCTTTTTCCTTTATTGTCTATTACTACATTGGCAGTATCCTCGTATCCGGTAAACCACCACCGGCGGCAGATCCTTCTCCTACGTCGCCACCAAGACCTGGAACGCTCTCCCCACCAGCCTACGACAGACTCAGGACCTGCTGGCCTTCAGAAAACTCCTCAAGACCTGGCTCTTCGATCAGCAGCACCCCCCCTACCCCCCTCAGTGCCTTGGGACCCTCACGGGTATGTAGCGCGCGTTATAAATACAGTGATTTATTGATTGATTTATAGAACTTTGTTTTTCTCCTCTGACAGGGCCAAAGGGAAATCTGAATTGGCCTGGGAAAAAGATCTTGCAGAATGTTGGTCTATTCCATTTTGGGACAAAGTATGGTTAGAAATCATAAAACCTCAAGAGCAGCTAAAACATCTCAGACTCTGTATTTTATCTACAAACGCCTTCTTTTCACCCCAATGAAACTAGCCTCTTTTTCCACAGACCTTTCCTCAGCCTGTTGGTCATGTAAAGGCACTTCAGCTGATTTAAAGCATGTGCTTTTTGATTATCCCTCCCTCTCCCGTTTTGGCTTCTAGTTTGGTCCTAAATTACTAAAATTTTCAATACCCAAATCCCTTTTTCCATTTCCAACATCTTTTTAGGCTCCTTATCACCTTCCTGGCCACACCCAACTCCCAACCCCTCATTGATTGACTTGTTATTAGCGATAGCCCTACACTTAATAACTTCTAATTGGAAACAAGCTGACAAAGTTACTTTTAGAGCTTGGTGGAATGCTGTTTGTTTCCATCATAGATTAGATACAAGCAATGTCACTCCTATATCTTTATCCATTAAAAGAGACCTTTTATGGCTCACTCTATCCTCCTACCTAATGGATTTAGCTTCAGCTTCTACTACTTTAGTTAATACTCCGGACGAAGTTAGGAAACCTCCATAAATCCTCTGTTGTCTTTTTTACCTTACATTCTAGATGTATATATATATATATATATATATATATATATATATATATATATATATATGTCAAACAATTCCCACCACTTCCGTGTTCCGGCGAAGAAGGAACTCAGACCACCACAGCAGATCAGGCGAGATATGTTTTTATTTGCGTTCTTCTCACAGCCTGCAACGACGCGTTTCGGGCTTCACGAGCCCTTGATCACATATATATCTATACTACTATAATAAGGGAGAAACTTTCAGGCTTTGAGGCGGGTGAACTCCGGAACCACTGCGCCAATCTAAACACCCGATACACTGTCGAAATCGTCAGGGTGTGTAGATGGTTATAGGCTATATAAAGTTTAAAAATAAACCTTATTTAAAAAATGTATTAAAAAAAAGTAGTCCCCCCAAAGTAGCGCCGGCCGCGACATGCGTGCTCACGTCGAGGAGCGGCGTCAGAGCGGCGTCAGAGGAGCAGCGGACATGGCGTGGGGGAGGAGCGGTCACGTGAGGAGCAGCGGATAGGCCAGCGGCGGTGCGACCAGCGGAGAGGCGGACATGGCGCGGGGAAGGAGCGGCGGCGGACAGGCGGTGAGGAGCTGTCAACTCAGGAGCGGCGGCTGAGGTAAGCAGGCGGGTGTTGGGCCAGGCGGGGGACGGGGAGTTACAAAAGGCAATGTCGGGGCAGGCGGGGGTCGGGGAAGGAGGGGGACGGGGACTAACACCTCCATAGACTCAGGCCAGGCGAGGGTCGGGCCAGGCGGCAGGCAGGGGACGGGGCGGGCGGGGGCACGGGCTGCTGGGCAATGTCGGGGCAGGCGGGGGTAGGGGGAAGCCTGAAAGCTCCCGGACAAGGTCGGGCTGGGCTGCTAGTGTGTGTGTGTGTGTGTGAATATATATATATATATATATATATATATATATATATATATATATATATATATTTTATATTACTCCTTTTTCCTTTTCAAATATTCTATTTCAGAGTTTAGGCTTTATAGTATACGTATCGATATTTTTGTTGGTGAATCAGAATTACGATTCAGGTAATACTCTTACTTGTACTGTTTCTTGGTTTTTTTTTATGATACCCCCCCCCCCCTTTTTTCTTTCTTTCTCTTTCCCTCTCTCTCCCTTCTCATTTATTAGTTATGGATTGTAATTTGTTTTTATAATGTACAATATTATCTTTTCATTGTAGTTTCTCTTCTATGATATTTCTTTCTATGTATGTTATAATCTCTCTTTCAACAAACTTTAAACTTAAAAAAAAAGAATGATCAATTTCTAAATTTCTGATATGGCTCTCAGACCCGCCTAAAAATCCCTATTAACTCCATTCCCCACAGCAACGTGTACCCCCAGTGTTGGTAGGCAGATTTAAAGGGTCCTGCACAGTAGCATGCATATCGAGAAAATTAGCTCACCAAATCTTACAACTACCATCAAAGCATACCTAACAGCAACGCGCAGACCCGTTTTATAACAGTATTTTACTGTTTAGGCACTAAACAGCTAGTGGGATTGAGCAAAATGTTAATTAGAGAGAAGTAGGACTCAGTTTTTACAGTGTCATATAGGTACCTTAGCTTAACGCAGTGTCTTCATAAGGATCTCTAGGCAGGGTTACTCATTTCCTCTCACTAGCTGAAAATCTGAATTAATAAGATTTAGTTTAAAATGTTTTAAATACTTATCACGCAGCATGATTTTTTTCCAAACAATAAAGCTATAACTAGGTACATGGTGGTCTTTAGGAGTGATGTCAGATTGACGAGTTCATCTAGAAATAAACAGACAACATGTTTGATGGAATGGCACAAAGTCAATGCATAAGTTATAGTTACCAATGTACCTCTTTTGTTTTGCTCTATACCCCAGCTGACCAGACTATGAATTTGATTTGATTTCATTCAAGTAATCCAGAGGAGAAAGTTATTCCACACAGAGGAAATTCGGGCATAGAGAAAATTGTTGTAATTGTATAGGAGTAAATCATGTATTGTCTTTGCTAATGTCCTAAGACTGAAAAAAAATAATTTGATCAAACCAGTTTTCCAGGTTATGTTAACCATTTGGAAACAACAAAGACAAAAAGAGAAAAACCCTAGATAACCAATTTCAATAGCCTTTGTTCTTTCAGTGGAAGGCTTTTTAAGGCTGTCCTAGCCAACCCGCTTAGTGCAGGGTATATGGTGGGTTCATTAATGTAGTCAAGTTATTTAATTCTTCATCCTTTACCTTCCACTGCCATACTTCGCATGTAGCCTCATTTCCCTTGCTCCTTAATTTCTGCACAATTCACAGCCAGTTCCCTCTCTCTCTCTTTTAGTGAGCACCTCTCTCTCTTTTCCCTCTACTTCTCCTTTGCACCGTTAGTTAGCTCTTCTCTCTCCACTGTGTTACTCACTATGCCCTGGTTGTCTCTCAGGTAGCTGCTCCATCAGACCCCTGAATGGGTTTCCACTGACCAGAATAATACATAAAATATGACGCATCTTACAGCTTGCCTTTTGGGCACTCCCTTTCTCCCTAGCAACAAGACCAATTTTAAACCATTGTTATAATTTAGTGACTTCTTGCGGTTACAAAGTCTTTACAATTCAGTCCTAACCTGTAACATTTTTGCTATACCAGGTCGGGGTCCCCCGCTGAGCTTTGCGGTGTTCCTCAGTCCAGATCTGCTGCATCCATAGGATCCCAGAACTGGTGCACAAAATACAGTTTTGTCTATGCATCTCAATTCTGGTCGGCATTAATCCTGGCCGTTATGTTTTTATTGTTTGAACACGGGCCAGAAAAGGTTGCACATCCTGACCTGCAACAGCTCATCTGTTTAATTTATGTACCAAATTGGATCACTGACAGAATATCGAGGAGCAAAATATCGACCTGGCAAAATATGATGAAAAAATATAGAATGCCCAGAATATCGACTTCCTATCCACAAACAGGTAAGTACAAAAATATAAAATCCAAAATATCGTTGTAAATATTATAGTTTGAAAAAATATCTATATTTTTTTTTAAAGTAATGAAAAATAATAAAGTAATGAATAAAATTCAGTAAAACGTACTTATAAATACTTAAATAACCTTAAAATTAATAAATGAATAATGTAATTAAAAAAATAATAAACATGGATTTTTATTTTTTAATACATATATATGTTAACTTAGTAATATTAAAAAATATTAAACATTTTTAGTGTTGGATAGCAGCAGGGTAAAATGTACTATTCCCACTCCAGTGAGTACAACAGTAGGGAAGGTGTTGGAAAGCGGGTAGGAATAATTTACTATTCCCACTCCACCAAATGTAACAGTAGAGAAAGTGTTGAATAGCGAGAGTGTAAAAATTACTATTCCCACTCCAGAGAGTGCAACAGTAGGGAAAGTGTTGGATAGCGTAGGGGTAAACATTACTATTCCCACTCCAGTGAGTGCAACAGTTGGGAAAGTGTTGGATAGCATAGTGGTAAAAATTACTATTCCCACTCCAGAGAGTGCAACAGTAGGGAAAGTGTTGGATAGCGTAGGGGTAAACATTACTATTCCCACTCTAGAGAGTGCAACAGTAGGGAAAGTGTTGGATAGCGTAGGGGTAGAAAGTACTATTCCCACTCCAGTGAGTGCAACAGTATGGAAAGTGTTGGATAGCGGGAAGGAATAATTTACTATTCCCACTCCACCAAATGCAACAGTAGAGAACGTGTTGGATAGTGGGAGGGTAAAAATGACTATTCCCACTCCAGAGATTGCAACAGTAGGGAAAGTGTTGGATAGCGCAGGGGTAAAAATTACTATTCCCACTCCAGTGAGTGCAAAAGTAGAGAAATAAATGATGTAATAATGAAATATATATAAATTAATTACCAATACAACATTATTAAAAATTAATTACCAATTACAAATTATTGAATAATTACTTACTTATAAATACCAATTCATATTAATTATTTTTTTTTTTTTTTTTTTTTTTTTTGCGTAAGACCTTTATTAACACAAAGCATTTGACACAGCATGAGCCTACAACCCTGGGGCCGGCTCGCTACGTTTATGGCAGCAACCATCATCAGACCTGGTCATTATACAGATACATCTTTGTTATGTGAGGCGAAGTTCGTCCGCATGCCCCACTCATGGTTACTTAGCTGGCATATGAACTGAGTCTTACCTTTTCACATTTTATAACAAACAAAAACAGAACAATAGTCCCCCAACTTAGACCGTGCAGTGCAATCTTAACTTTCACTCTGCAGCTATTATGACAGTTCGGTTCCCTTCACGGTTCTGCCGTCGCCTGGCTCATTCTCGTGTAATTACCTGCACATGTTTACCATCGAGTCAATCCAGGGGTAGGCTCTCCACATCATCCTGTATAGAAGCGAGGTATTCCTCTAAATAACTCCAGATATTTTTGGGCCTGGATTTCGCCGGCAACTGCTCCTCATAAGTTTGTAGTCTGTCACGGCATGTGGACATGTCATGTAACCATGTTTTCATCTTTGGCACCTTTCTGCTGTGCCAACATTGCGCCACTTGTCTCTTTGCCAACAATAAGGCTACGGCACAGAACTTGCGTTTCACCGCCCTGAATTGTGGCACTATACCCAGCAGGCAGACTTTGGGCGTACATTGCACCTCTCCCTCCAAAATTACAGACAAGGTGGCTGTTACCTCCGCCCAGTAACTCGCTATCTTGGCACAGTCCCATGCCAGGTGTGCAAAGCCCGCTCCCTCCCCATTACACCTTTTGCACCTATCTTCCTCCTGCAACCCAAATCTAAGCAATTTTGTCGGCGTGTAATAAATTTGGTGCAGGAATTTAAAATGAATAATTCTTAGGTTGCCGTTGGGTGTCAGTATCTGTGTCAGGGCACAAGTGCTAGTCCATTCTTCGTCTGTTAATGGCGTATCCAATAGTGCATCCCACCGCCCCCTGGCCTGCATCGTGTGTCCCGCTAATTCTGATTGTGCAGCTGAATAAAGTCTGGATACTAGGTGGGATAAATCGTTAGTTGTGATCAATAATTGCAGCGGAGCCAGGCATTCCGGTTCCGATGGGAACGTCGGGTAGTGCTCTCTCAAAGCCCTGGTGAGTCTGTAATATGTAAAGTGAAACATGGGAGTTTGGTTCTGGATGTAGCCCAACTGGTCTATGCCTATGAATGTGCCTCCTAAAAACACATCCCCCATCTTGTCAATACCAGCTCTACTCAGTAGGGACATCCCGACACTCTCCCTGGTGACTGACAACTCCTGATGATGATGTAAGGACATGGCCGGTGCATATAGCGGGGTTTTATGAGCTAACTGCCCTAACCTATGCCAAGCTTTGACCGTTGTATCCACCGTATTAATATCCCTAGCATGTAGCGCGGGTCGCGTATGTGAAATGATCGCCGAGAGGGGAACAGGATGCGCGTCACTCTCCTCTATAGCTGCATGTGTGAGGTATGGGACCGCATGGTACCAGTACGCCGCGAATTGCGCCTGCGCGCAGAGGTAGTACAGGAGGAAATCAGGCACACTGAAACCACCCCGTGCGAACGGGAGCGTAAGAGTCTGTAAGTCCACACGGGCTTGCTTGCCAGCCCATATCAGTGTCCTCACCAGTGAGTTAATGCGACGGAATATAGCCTGTGGTGGAGTGATTGGGATGTTGTTAAACAGGTATAGCAATTTGGGCAGTACGTTCATTTTAACAATAGCTATCCTGTCGGCTAATGACAGGGGCAAATGTATCCAGCGCTGGATGCTGTCCTCCAGCTTCGAGAGTACCACACCGTAGTTCGCTCTTAGCACCTCCTCTGGATCTCTATGGTACATAACCCCCAAATACCTGATCGGGTCTTTCTGCCACTCCAGCGGAAAATCCACAGCAAAGGGGGAGGTGGTGTCAGTGAGGGGTATTATAGAGGATTTGGCCCAATTTATAGCCAGCCCTGAGTGTCCTCCGAATCTGATGTACTCCCTGAGTAGCGAGTTCAGGTGAGTCTCGGGGTCACGGACATAGAGTAACATGTCGTCCGCGTATAGCGATATGTGAAGCGGCCTTGCTATAAAGTTTAAAGCCGATTCCCTGTAGTTCTGCCTGACCAGACAGGCCAGAGGCTCCAGCGCTAGTGCGAACAATAGAGGTGAGAGCGGGCAGCCCTGCCTCGTCCCTCGCTCAATAGCAAAGTGTTCCGAAACGTAGCCATTGATTCTAACCCTGGCGCACGGCTTCGTGTAAAGCAAGGTGACCCACTGCACAAACCGTTTGGGAAACCCCATCCTATTCAGGACGGTGATCATATAACGCCACTCAATGGAGTCAAACGCTTTTGCCGCATCGAGCATGACCGCCACTGCTTTGACCGAGGGTTGCAGGTAGTGTGATATCGCAAACAGGGATCTAGTATTATGCGTGGTAGATCTGGAGGGCACAAAGCCGGATTGGTCCGGTAGGACCAGACTGGTCATCAGAGGAGACAGCCGCTTCGCTATAAGTTTTGCAAGGATTTTTGAGTCCACGTTTATTAGCGACAGTGGCCTATACGAGTCGCATTCCTCTGGATCTTTCGACGGTTTGAGGAGTGCAATGATCATGGCCTCGCGCAACGTGGGGGGGAGCAACGCCTTTTCAAAAGAGGCGCCGTACATGTCCACCAAGTGCGGTGCAACAATGTCTGCATATTGTTTATAAAATTCCGAGGTGTACCCATCCGGGCCAGGCGCCTTACCATTCGGCAACGAACCTATCACCTCAGTCACCTCTTCCGCCGTGATTGGTCTGGCCAGATATTCCCTGTGCGCGTCAGACAGCCAGCCAATCGCCACATCGTGTAAATAGTCATATGTGTCGGCCGCTGGGGCAGTGGGTTTCGACTGATAGAGTGACCCAAAGGAATCCACAAAGCATTTCAATATGTCCGCGGCATGTGTTTGTGGCACACCCTCCTTGGACTTCACCCTGAGAATTGCTGTCGGGCCACGGCCCTCACAGATTTTCCGAGCCAATACAGCTCCAGGTCTACCCCCCTCTCCAAAGGCTCTGGCCACATGCGTGCGATTCAGGTACTTCATTTCTGCGTCAAGAAAGTCCGCGTGTTCAGTGTGCACTTCGCGCAACTTAGACAGAAGGGAGACATCTTGAGTGGCCTCGTACAAGGACTCCAGGTCTCTCATCTGCCGCTCGCATCTGTGTATTTGGCCTCTAATATCTTTAAGAACCCCTATGGTTGTGCTAATGCAGACCCCCCTAATCGTGGCTTTGAAAGCCTCCCATAAGAGACACGGGTCTTCCGTTGTTGGTGCATTGATTTCAAAATAGTTCTTTATCTCTTTTTTAATGGTGTCTGCATACACCGTGTCATTGAGGGCACGCGAATTAAAACGCCACTGAAAAGGAGGTGGCGTGTAACGTGGGATTTCTAACTGCAGTAGGACGGGGTTGTGGTCTGAAAGTGTGCGGGGCAACACCTGAAGGTGACGAGCCCACAGTGCCAAGTCCTTGGTGCCCAACCAGTAGTCCAGCCTGGACCAGCTGTTGTGTGAAGCGGTGATGTGTGTTGCCCCAGGTGTGTGAGTATGTTTCAGCCTCCAAAGGTCCGCCAACCCCAAGTCTTTCATCATGTGACCTACCATTAGGCGCGATTGCTTGTGCTGTTCCAGGGAATTAGAGGAGCGGTCTAAGCCGTCCCGCAGGGTTATGTTCCAGTCACCTCCACATAATATGTGTGTGCCATTATGTTTCTGCAGGTGGTCCCAGATGTCTCGAAAGAACTCCGGGGCGTCCGAGTTCGGACCATAAACATTCAGAAATGTCACACGCTGACCTCTCAGTGTGCCTGAAACCAACACAAACCTTCCAGACGGGTCCTGTGTAACATGTTGAGGTTCAAAGCCCACCCCCCGCTTTATCAAGACGACCACCCCTCTAGAGTAGGAAGAATACGAGGCCCTGTATACCGCCTCTGCCCACCGTGATCCCAAGTGAGCGTGTGTGTGTGGCGCCAGGTGTGATTCCTGCAGGAACGCTATGTCCACATTCCATCTCACCAGGCTAGCGAATACCTGCCTGATCTTACGAGGTTGTGAGAACCCTCTAATGTTCCAGGTGAGTATGTTCAAGATTCTCCTACCCGCATCCCTTGGACCCATCTAAAGTCGTAAATACAAAGCATGAAAAAATCATCCATTTCAACAGTGCAGGAAGTTTCAGCCGTTCCCCAGCGGGAAGCCCAGCCGGTGTGTCGGCTGGCAGAACCAACGGAGAACATAAGAGAAGAGGCTTATCGCACTCGTTCGGTCTATGTATACACTTAAGGAACCCCCCACCCCTTATCCCTCCCACTCCAGCAACCCCAACCTGCCGAAGCCTTACCCCATCAGTGCACCATTCCCTCAAACACAGAACCATAACTATAGTGCCCAATCGAACTCTTAGTGGGTTATACCCTCACGGAGGTCCGCCAGGAGCACAACTCTCCACCCGGTAGATGGGTGCGGGCGATGCTAGACAAACTGTGTGATACGCAATTTAAGTGATCATCCATCTCCACCCCCACCGCCCCCCAACAACACATCAACAGCGTCTCAAAAGATCATAACATGCCAAGCGCAGCACCATCCCCCCGCACGTTCAGTATTCAAGCATCAAATAGCAGATCCCTACCCCCCCACACCGCTGTCCGCCTCCACAGCACATCCAACATGTTAAGGGTGTCATTTGGTTGAAGTATGTGGAATCGGGAAACAGTAGGCAGCTAATTTCTTACATGGTTCAGCAGCCCGCCTAGAGTGAGCTCGCTCAACAGAACAAACTATCAAAAGGAGTCATTTCCGGCCGCCACTATTAGTTAGCAGTGCAGGAGGGAGGGTATGACAGTACGGGGCTGATAAAATACATAAGCAAGGTGAATCCTGCAGAGCAGAAAGCAGTCATATCGCCCCATCATGTCACCTCCAACCGAACAGGGAGACGCTGCCGCACCGGCCTCACGGTTCTCATTCCAGTAAATCAATGCCATGGTGGTCCCACCAGCGCAGCGCCTGCGGCCATGCTATAACGCATGCTAGCAATCCATGCAACCATGCCCTGTATTCGGCGCGCCCAGTACAGCAAGCGGGCAGATCGCAGTCCTAGTAGATTGTCGGTGTGTGAGAGCAGGCGCATAGTCTTTATCCTTCCCCCCATCAGTAATTGCAGTCTAGAATGCAGCGGGGCCGCTCAGCCACCCCACTGCAACGTTTACAAGAGAAACCACAGCAGTCAAATGTGGAGGATGTGAATCGGACCGCTCGGTACGTGCCAGGGGAGTTGGCGCCATAACAACCCGTTACCATAATCCAGCCTAGTGTGGGGTGTGCGGGCATGAGCGTGTGGGGCAGCCTCGCGCCATAATCAAAGTAACACTAAACTGAGAAGCTTCAGTCTCGGTCGCTCCATCGCATGCCCACCACCCAGGCATTCAGTCTGCACAGGTGTTCCCCCACTACCTTGTATGCATGAAGTCGGCGCCAAACTCGCCAACCAGCACCGGCACCGGCGGCCCAAAACTAACTGTCACAAGCCTTTAGCACAATCCAACTCACCACTGGCCGGCATGGAAACAGTCTAGAGGCTTCAGTCCGAGTCCGGACGCTGTTCATTTTGTGATCTGTCTTTCATCTCTCGCTGCACCTTTTTAACAAAATCTTGTGCCGCCTTTGGTGTCGCTAAAACAATCGCTTTCCCCTGCCACACCACTCGGAGTTTCGCCGGATACAGCATGGAATACACAATGTTCAACTCTCGCAGTTTGGCCTTTACTGTAGTGTATTCTTTCCGGGCCTGTTGGACTGCAACCGTGTGGTCGGGGTAGAACTCCAGGGAGTTACCTTGGTGTTGAATTTTCCCTTTTTCTCTCGCGAGTCGAAGGATCGTGTCTCTGTCGCGGTAATTAAGAATCCGCGCCACAATTGGTCTCGGAGTGGCGCCCGGCGGTGGCTTCGGGGCCAATGATCTGTGGGCCCGCTCTACAATGAAAATTGGTGACAAGGCCTCCGCACCAAATAGATCTTTGCACAGGTGTTCAACGTAGACCTCCATGCGCCCCGTGTTGGTTGTCTCCGGCAGGCCTGTAATACGTATGTTATTGCGCCTCGAGCGCGCTTCCAAGTCCTCCTCCTTCGCTCTGATCACTTCCAGGAGACGTTCAATACCAGTGCACTTGGAGGTGGAGGCCCGTGCTTCGTCCTCAACAGCAGATATTCTGGTTTCGGCCTCATCCAGACGCTCGCCGTGTTTCTCCTGCCTCGCCGCCATGCTGTCCATTCTGCAAGTTAGATTGTCCAGTTTGCCATTGATATCCTGCAAGTTGGACTGAATCGCTAGAAGGATCTTCTCAATGTTGTTGTTTGTCGCAGGTCCGGCAGTGTCGCTATCTACCACCATATCCTCTGTTGGTTTCGTCGGTTTTTTGTTCTCAAAGGAGATTTTCGACTGTTGCTTGTCTGGCTTGCCCATGGTGCTGACTGGAGACGTTGTCTTCTTGTGTGTGGGCCCAGATGCCCTCGTGATTCTGGTCGTGGTCGCCGTGATGTACCGGACAGAGCCGCACCTCGTACCACCTTTAGGATGACAAGGGGGCCCTCCCTCCAGCCACCTACCCACGTGCGTAGTAGGGAGATCGTCCGCAGTTCTCACATGCGGTTGCGCAGGGCCGTGCGGTCGGGGATTCTGTAGTGCGCCTTAGTAATTGCGGCGATATGCTGCAGAGCGCTGAAGAGCAGGATACGGCCCAGGCCACACCGTCCCAGAGGTCATGGGCATTTGGCGCGTGTTTTTACTCCCTCGCACTGCTCGGTCGCCACAGCCCAAACCAATCCACAGGCACTTCGAGAGAGACTGCTAGGTTGACAGCGTTACAGGACCCCGACAGTGTAGCGGCCACCTTGTCATTACCACAATCTTGGGACGGTTGATCGTTCATCGGCGAGAAGTCGAACCTCCCCCACTCCGACAGTTGCCGCCGCCATCTTGTCAGGCAGCCCGCCCGGCGTAATTACAGCAGCACCTGGCCCTTCGTGGTCCCAAGAGGCGAGATGTAGACAGTAAAAGGGAGAAGGAGCAGGTCCTTACCCCCGAGGTGGTGCCACTCGTGCAGGAAGGTGGTATAGTGCTGGCGGCTCCTCACGCAACTCTTGTATGTCCTCCGGCGGCGGCCATATTGTCAGGCAGGCAGCGCGCTCGAACTCCGCTTGGCAGGATAATTCAGCAAAAGTCGATTTGCGGTGCGCGCTGTGCACGCCAAACGCCGCCGCTCATCTTCCCACACCTGTCGATGCGCTCGGAGAGCGGGTACCGGGGGCTTCGACGGCAAGAGATCACAGAATTGCCGATCGCCCGGCGGAGCTGCAGCTCAGGCAGCCATTACGCTGTGCGCCCCCTAGCGCCTCCAATTCATATTAATTATTAAATGAATTACCTATTAATAATTAATAAACAACAAATTGATTTGTCAATACCAAAAATGGATAAGTAATACAATTTTTTACCAATTAAGAATTCATGAACAGTAAATTAATTATCAATACACAAAAATAAATTCAATAATTACTTAATTACAATTAAATTACTTCCCACCCTATTCCCCTATAAACCCACAACCCACTCTGAATAATACATTAATACAATGTATATAATTATCAATTAATCAATTAATAAAACATAATTGTCAATTAGTATAAATTAATTACCCATTAATAATAAATTATCAATAAATTAATTATCAATACCAATAAATAAAATTAAATATTTACTTGATTACAATTAATTTACTTCCCAGCCTATTCCCCTATAAACCCACAACCCACTCAAATCATAAATGAATACAACTAATATAATTATCAATTAATCAATTAATAAAAATGAATTACCAAGGAATAATTAATTACCAATTAATAATTAATTAACAATAAATTATTTAGCAATACCAATAAATAATTACTTACGTACTATTAAATTACTTCCCACCCTATTCCCTTGTAAACCCACAACCCGCTACAGCATTAAATTAGGCAAAAATTAAATAACAAAATTAATTACTTAAAAAAAATGCAAACATACATTACAAAAATAATACATACTTTTAACACATATATTAACACTCAAAACACTATTAAAAAAATCGATATTTTGTAACCACTATATTATGATTGTTGATATTACTAACTTTGATATTATGAAAAACGATATTTCTTACCTTAATTGCGATATTCTGCACCACTTTATTTTTGTGACTCGATATTATGTCCACTCGATATTTTGCCAATTCGATATTAAAAATTCGATAGTGTGACTGTTCACCATCAATATTCTGTCGGATCACCATAGTCCTGTGTTGCTGTATGATCTTGGTATTTCAATAATAAGGCCTACAGACAGCTCTGCTAATGTGCCTTGATCATGACTGGTGCAGCAGCAGCCTCACAGTTCCAGTCCACAAACCCACACTCTATGTCAGTGCCCCTCAGATCTGACATGTAGTACCCCATGTAACTGGCTTTAGAAGCTCAAGCAATACACCACTCTTCACTGAGACTGAAATCATAAGGTAACTTCTTCATATACGTCACTGGTAAGTGCATGGTTGTCATTTACAGATCGCCAGGGGTTTCAGTTGTGACCCCTGGCTTGCACCCTGCGACCCCTGGCACTGCCTTTGTGACCCCTGGTTCAGAGGTGGCCAGATCAATGCCAGGAAAGCTGGGGGAGCTTGTCCTTATGGACGTCGGTTGCGGCTTCACTCACCTTGTTTTCTGTCAATTTGTTTGTTACACTAGTAATTAACAATATTGCATTATTCATTATTAGTGTATTAAAAATGGAGTACAATTAGCATTCCTTTGCAACCGAAGTAGGTAAAAAAAGTATGCTTTTAAATGTAAGTTGGGTGCTTGATTGTGGGTGAGATTGTGTTTAGGTGAGATGGAGTATTTGTAAGTATGAATGTGTGTGTATGTGTAAGTGTGTGTGGGTGCGTGTGTGTGTGAGTGAAAGGCAAAGGACATTGGATGTCACTTCAGCTACCTCTAGAATTTTGGTGAATTGATGTCAATGGGTAAGCGATGCAAAAATGTAGGAAAATGTGGAGGGAAAATGGCCAGGAAGAAGGAACATTTTAGGCATATTTTTAAATTGGGAAAATGATTCTGGGAGTTGCGCGAGTGTAGGCAGAGGAATGGTGGCACCTCTTTGGCTCCTGTGCAATAAAAACAATTGATGGACGGAATGCTTGACAATGTAAACATTCACTCCCAATCACAAGGATATAGGTTTAATCCATCATTCTTTTGTCTGTAAAAGAAACAATTGATGGACGGAATGCTGGACAATGCAAACATTCACCTCCAGTCACAGGATCTGGCTTTAATCCATCATTCAGGCAAGACCTGGCCTGGCAGTTCGGGCTGGACTGTTCCAATTGGACACAGGGTCAAGAGTGATTTGCATATGGCTGGTTTCAAACTGGAATGGCATGGTGCGCAAAAAAACAATGGATTTAGGCCCAGATTTTTCTACTGGGGTGAAGGTATGACATTGTTCTGTATTCTGTCCATCAGTTGTTGTTTTTGCACCTCTTTGGCTCCTGGCACCCGCCAAAAACACGATGTTCTAAAGACGTTTCAGGGCAACTGAAAATTCATTAAACTATGCTGCAGATTTTTAATTTGTTCTGCTGGTTAGTCGGGCTGCTTTTGGCTGCTAAGAGATGAGAACAGCAGCTCCAGGACAGAAAACAGTGACCAGTTTGCCTGTGCAGTACAAACCGAGAGTCCTGCCACCAAGGGCTGGAACTTGAATGCGAGGGATGTGGGAGCTCCTAAGACCCTCCTGCACTGCTGCAGGTCAATTCTTTAAATAGGCTATTTGACTATTTCTTTACTGAAATATAAAGAACAGCTTTTGGCTTATTTTTCTTGAATTGACATTATTTTTCGTTTTATATGACACCTCTTTCTGCAGGAATTATTATTATTTTCAAATGATGCATTCTTTCAAATTGGCCAAAATGGGACAGACAACGATAAATCAGCACTCGAACAAAGGAAAGCAAAGTGGGTCTCCATCACCCATTAAATCTAAAGTAATAGAATCTGCTAATCCCTAATTGAGCACAATATTGGAGGAAAGCTACGTGGTTCGTACATATACTGATGCTATAAGTGACTATCAGCCTGATTCATGAAGCGAAATAGCGCCCGCAATGGCTGCAAAAACGCAATTGCGGGTGCAAAACACGGAATCGGCATTCAAGTACGAAATAGCGAAATCGCTAAAAAATAATAGCGAGCGGAATAGCGATTACGCTGTAATAGTCGCAGACTCTGGGAAGTCGAGCATTAGCGATACTGAAATAGCGACCAACCACGGAATCTGCGAATTGAATAGCGAAACGCAATATTGTCTCAATCGGCATTCATGAAAGAAATACATTAGCGAAAAAGCGCTAAATCGCACGTTTGCGCGGCGCAATTTAAGGACAACTCAAAGCAGGTGGTAACCATAAAAGCCATGATTAACCAAAATTTGAAAAACTGTTAGCCAATCACCAACAGGTCCAGGCCTGACCAATCACACATAAGGACATTCAGCAGCAGCAATAGGCGTTCCACAATGCCTGGGATGTACATGGTGGTGAGGCGGCGAAGGCTACAGCGAGCAGCACGGAGGAGACGCATGAGGCAGGCAAGGATTTACCGGCAGCGGGTCACCTTGCTGGGGCAAACCAGAGAACAGATTTATGCTAAATACAGGCTGAATGGGGAAATGATCACCTGGCTGATACAAGAACTCGACCCCATCATGCAGCACCCAACAAGGCGAAACAATTCTGTGCCCACACATGTGCAGGTATTGTGCAGCCTGCACCTCCTGGCATCCGGCAGTTTCCAGGGCATAGTAGCCGCTGCTGGGGGGATATCCCAGCCCACCATGTCACGCTGCCTCCACACTTTTGTTGACGCCATGCTCAGCCAGCTCCACCGGCACATCACATTTCCCACGAGCCAACAGGATTTGGACCTCACAAAACTACAATTTTATAATGTTGCCCATTTTCCCCATGTCCTTGGCTGCATAGACTGTACCCACGTCGCCATCTGCCCACCAGCTGGCACGGAGTATATGTACCGCAACAGGAAGTCGTACCACTCCCTCAACATACAGATGGTCTGCAATGCCAAGACCATCATCACTGACATTGTGGCCCAGTACCCAGGGAGTACCCATGACTCCTTTATCTTCAGGCACAGCGGACTCCACACACGACTGATCAGGGGAGAGTTTGGGGAAGGACACCTACTTGGTAAGTACACTTTGTCGACAATGTTACATTGCTATGAAGTAACTGCGCTGCACAGGCAATCAACATCTGCTCCTCTCATTCAGGTGACAGTGGCTACGCCCTACGGGAATACCTCCTGACCCCTTACCTCAACCCTGCCACACCTCAGCAATGCCGCTACAATGTTGCGCACATCTGGACAAGGAACTGTATTGAAAGGACATTTGGCCTGCTCAAGAGCAGGTTCCGTATACTGCACAAGACAGGTGGGGCCATGTATTACAGTCCTGCAGCGTGCTGCCGCATTGTGGCTGTCTGTGCAATGCTTCATAACATTGCAACCAAGCGCCGGATACCAGTTGACATCTCAGGCAGTGAATCTGAGGGGGACGACCGGCCACCAGCACATGCGCACAATGCACGCGGGGAGAACCCAGCTGAAGGCCACAGACGTCGCAACCACATCACAGCTAGCAATTTCTAGCCCACCCCCTTCCCCCACCCCACATATCACAATTGCATGCAAACTGTAATGATTACACAAGGCGTATGTGTGCAGCAAAATAAATGTATTTGTTTGAATCACAAGAAAAAAGGGTCATGGTAACAACTATTTACAAAATGCAGTATTCATGCATACTGCATGAGACGGTTCATGGCAGGCTTAGCTTCAGCCTGCGCCTGTGTCCCTGACACAATGTCATTGGCGCCTCCGGCGCACAATTCCCAGGCGCCTGTGAGGCTCTTCCTCATCCTGGGCAGCTGTACCAGGCGTAGCCCTGGTGCTGCGCCTAGGTGGGGGGGCCTGCGTGGCAGAGTGGCTGCTGACACTGGAGGCACCCTCACTCGCATCATCTCCCCCCACAATGGCCGGTAGCACAGGTGCATGCAGTGCGGTGACGGCGGTGGTCAAGTGCTCCAGCACCCGGGTAATGTCCTCGCAGCACTGGACCAGTTGGTGCTGCTGGGTCAACGAGCGCCGCGCAAGCTGGGTGGTGGCATTTGCTGACACATAATTGGAGCGACTATAGGTGGACAGCCGGCTCAGCAGCTGGTGGTGGCGCCTGCTTGCAACACTGCGGTGCTTCACCAGCGCTGCAGTGTTGTCCTCCATAGCCGCCGTCATGCGGTCCATGGCCGCCGTCATGCGGTCCATCCGCTCGCCGACTCCCGCCACATTGCGGCCTATCTTATTCAGCTGGAGCTGGATGGCTCCTTGTTGCTGCGACTGGCGCTGGTGTATGCGGAGCATGCGCCGCTCCACGCTCATGCAGGCATGGAGATGCCCATTGCCCCGCCTGCTGTTGGGCCGCTGTGTAGCGGATGTGGCTGGCCCAGATCTTGTTGGACGTGCTGCAGGTGTTGTAGCAGCTGGTGTTGCAGGTGCGGCAGGCACTGGAGGCACATTGGTGGGGTGCCTGGCTCTGGCAGCCGGTGGGCCTGCAGATGTTGCAGCAGCAGAGGCGGGGGGCCTGGCCTTGGCAGGTGGTGGGCCTGCAGATGTTGCAGCAGCAGAGGCGGGGGGCCTGGCCTTGGCAGCCGGTGGGCCTGCAGATGTTGCAGCAGCAGAGGCGGGGGGCCTGGCCTTGGCAGCCGGTGGGCCTGCAGATGTTGCAGCAGCAGAGGCGGGGGGCCTGGCCTTGGCAGCCGGTGGGCCTGCAGATGTTGCAGCAGGTAAGGTGGGGGGCCTGGCTGCTGGTGTTGGCGCTGCCGCAGGGGCTGGTGGCTGGGTATCAGGTAGGGATTCCTCCTCCTGGGCCTCCTCATCGATCAGCAGCCTCTCGCTGTCACTGCTATCACCCGCACCTGTGAGGGTAAGCGGATACTCATTAGGTGCATGTGACTGTCAGACGTGCAGATGTTACATGCATGCTGGGTGTCATTCCCTGGGTGGCTGTGTATTTGCGCACTTTGGAACCTTTCTGGCGGCATTGTGGTACTACTACATTGTGGACATACTACGTCTCCCACAATGCTTCAGGGCATTTCCTGATGCACAACATAGGCATGACTAAGGGCCAATGAGTGAGCCTATTTGGTCAGGGGCGGTCATAGGGGACAGGGTCGCAGTCGCATGCCACTTACCTTGGGTGTCTTGGGTGGGGCGGGAGGAGTCCAGAGGGGTCACGCCAACACACGCCTCCCTCTCCAAGGTGTCCTCTACCTGGTCCTCCAGGGGGGTGTTGGGTGGGACAGTCGGTCCACCACCTCCGGTGCCTGATGCCTCACCAAGGCGCTCCGCCACCCTCTCCTTGGCACGCCCTCGGAGGTCGTACCACCGCTTTTTCAGCTCCTCCAGAGACCTGTCCGCAACGCCCACAGAGTTGACGCTGGAGGCAATCCCCACCCAGATCCTCCTCTTCTCCTGCTCTGGGACCCTCCGGGAGTTGGCACCAAACAGCTGGTCGTGGTTGGCCACCACCCCTTCTATAAGGTTCTCCAGCTCCTGCTCGGAGAATTTCAGTTTGCGCTTGCGGCCAGCGCTGTTGCTGGGGCCTGGCTGGGGTTCGTCGGACATGGCGGTCGCTATTTCGGCGGGGTCGGGAGTCGCTAACGGCGGTTTAGCGGCAGCTTTCGGTCGTGAACACTCGACTGATAGCGTCACTGTGGTGTTTGGGGGTGGGATTTGGCTGCTTCCTGGTTGTGATGTCATCACGGTGCTCGAAATGCGTCTTCCCGTTTTCCAGATCCCGCGAGATTGCGACTCGCATTCCCGATCGCACGGGATTGCGAGTCGCTATCCCGTGCGATCGGGATTGCGAGTCGCTATCCCGTGCGATCGGGATTGCGAGTCGCTATCCCGGTCGCAGGTAGCCGGAAATAGCGATTTTTCTGCGTTTTTTGTAGGTCGCTAACGGCTTTAGCGCCCGCGTGCGAGTTGCTATTTTTTCCCCGAAAAGTACATGAATGCCGTTTTGCGTTTCCTCAATAGCGAGTCGCTATTAATCGCTATTAGGGACACGCAAAATGGCCCGTACATGAATCAGGCTGTAAATTACAAACATTTAGAGAGACATAGCCACTCTGTTTAGACCCCCCATGATATTGCGCCATGTAATAGCAAATATTGCAGGACACATTTGGGAATTTAGGGGCATTTTTTAGGCACCTTCTTTTGATATTCTGCATAAAATAATGCCCTCCTGAGCCCGCAGCGTGCTCCATTGGCGGCAGACCCTAGATTCAGTCTCTTCCTGAAGGTAAAGGAATGACTGTATAATGCCAGTCGTGGGGCCTCCTTTTTCAACACGTACGTGGGTATCACTTCCTACTGATTTTATATTATATGCTTTACGAGCGCAGCCCCTTACGAACGTAACTGTTTTTGAAGCGAAAACAGCTTCTAAATTGCATACTCAAAATCATAATTAAAAATACGTATATAAAAGAAATACAAAGGCCCCCATTAGGCAGGTGGGCGGACTTTGTCTGCCAGCCATCCTCGCGGTACAAGGGACCACCCGCCATAAGGGCGGGGGTCCCGTGGGGGCTATTAGGATGCGCCCGCCACAGTGTCGAGGGCATCACGTATTCTTAACATTGTGGCGGGCGGTGCTGAAAGCACCGCCTGCCACAATGCGGGGCGGGGGTGATCTGACTGTCATCCTAATGGGGCCCAAAATGTCAGAGGTCAGCTCTCCCCAGACATAATGCACATCCGCCCCCTCCTGGTCATTTCATAAACTGGTGCATCCATTATTAATCCACGGAGAAAGCAGCAGACCTTCCGAAATAAGCAAGAAGCGGTACATTACATGACCTCATTAATCTGCTACAGATCTACATAAGGATACTAGTGCCTACAGCCAAGCGCTGGAGAACAAATAGGTGAACATTGAGCTTAGTCGCCTTAATAGTATGTGTAACATGATTTACAAAGATTATGGCCTCCCTTTCCCTCTAAACATAATTGACTCTGAAAAATCTCCCTTCCTGTTTCCTCCAGTCCTGCCTCTTCCACCTCAACAACCATGCATTCAGCTCAGCCTCCAATAAAGACCATAAATAGTTTATTTATCCTCCATCTCACTTTCCGATTAATGTCCCCTGGGCCCGCAGCATCGCCACATTCTCCAAATTTCACAGTGACTTTTGTGAGGGTGGCTTTGATCAAAACTGCTGATTTCATTTTTTTTTCAAATTGCGAAATCCTGGAGGGTCTGATGGTTAAAATATGTTTCAGATAATTACATAAAAAACAAACTGTTATTGACTAGATGATTCCAGTCACTGCTAAAATCCTTTCTATGAAGAAACTATTTTTTGGATTAAGAGAGATTCGTAATAGATAATACAATTGATGAATCTTCAATTCACCAGAAAATTGAGAAGGAACATACTGTGGATTATAACTGGAGAACATGATACCTATGTTGCTGAATATACAATTTAGAGAGAAATTTAATACTGATTAAACTCAAAGCAAACTAAGTCACTGATCGACGTCATTTTCAGTCTTAATTCATACCCATCGAAATTGTATCCCTAATAATTGAAGGAAATAAAATGTATTTTCACTAAGATTTTGCGATAGAAACTGGCTCTACTAGAAAGGAATTTGCAGCTTTAAGGCCCTCGATAAGAGCTTGGGACTATAAATATGGCCTTGTTGCCCCTTCCACCACAAGGATCTAGAAGAACATCCTCTTCATACATTTTCATCACCCAATGCTTTTATTACTTATCTGGATCAACATCACACCCTATCTATGGATACTCATTACTCAAATGATCTATGTAGAGATTGGCTGGTTGAAGCCTGACTATGTGTTTAATGATGTATGATCCTGTTTATATATAGTTAAGTGCTTAGGTGAGTAGAAGTGCTGTCATTCTGAATGGACACTTTAGTACTTCATACTTTATTTATAGGTTCACACTTATTGGATATTTTCCTGTCTCTTTTTTACTATTTTAAAATGAGCTACCTTCCTCTTCTACTTTTTCTATATTTATATGCTGGGTTCATTCCTATAATATTCACTGTTCTCTCCTTTCCCTATGTATTTTTTATTCATAGAGCTCTGTTGTGTATGGTGCGACCAGGTAAGGGGAAAATCCTTTTAACCCCTAAAATTTGTGTAGGGAAACCCTGCACTATTACATATACAACCAAGTCCTGGGCACACATCAAGTAATTTCACAGTGAAAATATATCAACACAGTTCAAGTAAGGTCAAAGCAAAATTCAATTGTTCTGGTGGGTGGAACATTTCTTTGTTTTTATTCCATTCTCCATTAAGCAAAAAGAAACCAGCAAACACGTGTTTCGTCACAAATGGAAATTAATTCCGCGCCTTCCTCAGGGCTGAACACTCGAGAAAGTGATGTTGGTAGTGGCTCGGCCAGTGATAATTCCGACCCACGTGGTCCATACTCGGAATGGACACAGACTGCCATGAGGAACCACAGCGCACACACTGGAGATCCACATGCCGGTCACGAACTACCCATCACGTTCGGCAGTCTCACGGCAAATACAATAACTTGATCACCATCACTGTGGTGCATCTTTACTTTTCAAGCAGTCCATTATTCTGGGACTGTACCTTGGCGAGTCGGGTCGGAATTATCACTGGCGGAGCGACTACCAACATCACATTCTCGAGTATTCAGCCATGAGGAAGTCACAGACTTAATTTCCATTTGCGAAGAAACACGTGTTGGCTGGTTTCTTTTTGCTTAATGGAGAATGGAATAAAAACAAAGAAATGTTCTACCCACCAGAACAATTGACTTTTGCTTTGACCTTTGGCAGTTCGGGCTGGACTGTTCCCATGAGGCACAGGGTCAGACTGATTTGCATATAGCCATGTCTGAACTGGGGTGGCGGAGTGAGCTATAGAATGGTGATGGATTAAACCCAGATCATTTGACTGGGGGTGAGTGTTTGATTTGCTCAAACGCTCCGTCCATCATCCCCTTTTGTATCGCTTTGTTCGCCCTAAGTGTGGCAGGGTATGCTCAGACGTGAGTCCCTTGCTCACTTTGCCACTGGATTCAAGATAGCCTGGCTGATGAGGATTATGAATCCGAAACCGGTCCCAGGATGCTTGTTTCCGGTCCAGGGAAGATATGGCTTGGCAGTTCGGGCTGGACTGTTCCCATGAGGCACAGGGTCAGACTGATTTGCATATAGCCATGTCTGAACTGGGGTGGCGGAGTGAGCTAAAGAATGGTGATGGATTAAACCCAGATCATTTGACTGGGGGTGAGTGTTTGATTTGCTCAAACGTTCCGTCCATCATCCCCTTTTGTATCGCTTTGTTCGCCCTAAGTGTGGCAGGGTATGCTCAGACGTGAGTCCCTTGCTCACTTTGCCACTGGATTCAAGATAGCCTGGCTGATGAGGATTATGAATCCGAAACCGGTCCCAGGATGCTTTTTTCCGGTCCAGGGAAGATATGGCTTGGCAGTTCGGGCTGGACTGTTCCCATGAGGCACAGGGTTAGACTGATTTGCATATAGCCATGTCTGAACTGGGGTGGCGGAGTGAGCTAAAGAATGGTGATGGATTAAACCCAGATCATTTGACTGGGGGTGAGTGTTTGATTTGCTCAAACGCTCCGTCCATCATCCCCTTTTGTATCGCTTTGTTCGCCCTAAGTGTGGCAGGGTATGCTCAGACGTGAGTCCCTTGCTCACTTTGCCACTGGATTCAAGATAGCCTGGCTGATGAGGATTATGAATCCGAAACCGGTCCCAGGATGCTTGTTTCCGGTCCAGGGAAGATATGGCATGGCAGTTCGGGCTGGACTGTTCCCATGAGGCACAGGGTCAGACTGATTTGCATATAGCCATGTCTGAACTGGGGTGGCGGAGTGAGCTAAAGAATGGTGATGGATTAAACCCAGATCATTTGACTGGGGGTGAGTGTTTGATTTGCTCAAACGCTCCGTCCATCATCCCCTTTTGTATCGCTTTGTTCGCCCTAAGTGTGGCAGGGTATGCTCAGACGTGAGTCCCTTGCTCACTTTGCCACTGGATTCAAGATAGCCTGGCTGATGAGGATTATGAATCCGAAACCGGTCCCAGGATGCTTGTTTCCGGTCCAGGGAAGATATGGCTTGGCAGTTCGGGCTGGACTGTTCCCATGAGGCACAGGGTCAGACTGATTTGCATATAGCCATGTCTGAACTGGGGTGGCGGAGTGAGCTAAAGAATGGTGATGGATTAAACCCAGATCATTTGACTGGGGGTGAGTGTTTGATTTGCTCAAACGCTCCGTCCATCATCCCCTTTTGTATCGCTTTGTTCGCCCTAAGTGTGGCAGGGTATGCTCAGACGTGAGTCCCTTGCTCACTTTGCCACTGGATTCAAGATAGCCTGGCTGATGAGGATTATGAATCCGAAACCGGTCCCAGGATGCTTGTTTCCGGTCCAGGGAAGATATGGCATGGCAGTTCGGGCTGGACTGTTCCCATGAGGCACAGGGTCAGACTGATTTGCATATAGCCATGTCTGAACTGGGGTGGCGAAGTGAGCTAAAGAATGGTGATGGATTAAACCCAGATCATTTGACTGGGGGTGAGTGTTTGATTTGCTCAAACGCTCCGTCCATCATCCCCTTTTGTATCGCTTTGTTCGCCCTAAGTGTGGCAGGGTATGCTCAGGCATGAGTCCCTTGCTCACTTTGCCACTGGATTCAAGATAGCCTGGCTGATGAGGATTATGAATCCGAAACCGGTCCCAGGATGCTCGTTTCCGGTCCAGGGAAGATATGGCTTGGCAGTTCGGGCTGGACTGTTCCCATGAGGCACAGGGTCAGACTGATTTGCATATAGCCATGTCTGAACTGGGGTGGCGGAGTGAGCTAAAGAATGGTGATGGATTAAACCCAGATCATTTGACTGGGGGTGAGTGTTTGATTTGCTCAAACGCTCGGTCCATCATCCCCTTTTGTATCGCTTTGTTCGCCCTAAGTGTGGCAGGGTATGCTCAGACGTGAGTCCCTTGCTCACTTTGCCATTGGATTCAAGATAGCCTGGCTGATGAGGATTATGAATCCGAAACCGGTCCCAGGATGCTTGTTTCCAGTCCAGGGAAGATATGGCTTGGCAGTTCGGGCTGGACTGTTCCCATGAGGCACAGAGTCGGACTGATTTGCATATAGCCATGTCTGAACTGGGGTGGCGGAGTGAGCTAAAGAATGGTGATGGATTAAACCCAGATCATTTGACTGGGGGTGAGTGTTTGATTTGCACAAACGCTCCGTCCATCATCCCCTTTTGTATCGCTTTGATCGCCCTAAGTGTGGCAGGGTATGCTCAGGCATGAGTCCCTTGCTCACTTTGCCATTGGATTCAAGATAGCCTGGCTGATGAGGATTATGAATCCGAAACCGGTCCCAGGATGCTTGTTTCCGGTCCAGGGAAGATATGGCTTGGCAGTTCGGGCTGGACTGTTCCCATGAGGCACAGGGTCAGACTGATTTGCATATAGCCATGTCTGAACTGGGGTGGCGGAGTGAGCTAAAGAATGGTGATGGATTAAACCCAGATCATTTGACTGGGGGTGAGTGTTTGATTTGCTCAAACGCTCCGTCCATCATCCCCTTTTGTATCGCTTTGTTCGCCCTAAGTGTGGCATGGTATGCTCAGACGTGAGTCCCTTGCTCACTTTGCCACTGGATTCAAGATAGCCTGGCTGATGAGGATTATGAATCCGAAACCGGTCCCAGGATGCTTGTTTCCGGTCCAGGGAAGATATGGCTTGGCAGTTCGGGCTGGACTGTTCCCATGAGGCACAGGGTCAGACTGATTTGCATATAGCCATGTTTGATTTGCTCAAACGCTCCGTCCATCATCCCCTTTTGTATCGCTTTGTTCGCCCTAAGTGTGGCAGGGTATGCTCAGACGTGAGTCCCTTGCTCACTTTGCCATTGGATTCAAGATAGCCTGGCTGATGAGGATTATGAATCCGAAACCGGTCCCAGGATGCTTGTTTCCGGTCCAGGGAAGATATGGCTTGGCAGTTCGGGCTGGACTGTTCCCATGAGGGACAGGGTCAGACTGATTTGCATATAGCCATGTCTGAACTGGGGTGGCGGAGTGAGCTGGTGATGAATTAAACCCAGATCATTTGACTGGGGGTGAGTGTTTGATTTGCTCAAACGCTCGGTCCATCATCCCCTTTTGTATCGCTTTGTTCGCCCTAAGTGTGGCAGGGTATGCTCAGACGAGAGTCCCTTGCTCACTTTGCCACTGGATTCAAGATAGCCTGGCTGATGAGGATTATGAATCCGAAACCGGTCCCAGGATGCTTGTTTCCGGTCCAGGGAAGATATGGCTTGGCAGTTCGGGCTGGACTGTTTCCCATGAGGCACAGGGTCAGACTGATTTGCATATAGCCATGTCTGAACTGGGGTGGCGGAGTGAGCTAAAGAATGGTGATGGATTAAACCCAGATCATTTGACTGGGGGTGAGTGTTTGATTTGCTCAAACGCTCCGTCCATCATCCCCTTTTGTATCGCTTTGTTCGCCCTAAGTGTGGCAGGGTATGCTCAGACGTGAGTCCCTTGCTCACTTTGCCACTGGATTCAAGATAGCCTGGCTGATGAGGATTATGAATCCGAAACCGGTCCCAGGATGCTTGTTTCCGGTCCAGGGAAGATATGGCTTGGCAGTTCGGGCTGGACTGTTCCCATGAGGCACAGGGTCAGACTGATTTGCATATAGCCATGTCTGAACTGGGGTGGCGGAGTGAGCTAAAGAATGGTGATGGATTAAACCCGGATCATTTGACTGGGGGTGAGTGTTTGATTTGCTCAAACGCTCCGTCCATCATCCCCTTTTGTATCGCTTTGTTCGCCCTAAGTGTGGCAGGGTATGCTCAGACGTGAGTCCCTTGCTCACTTTGCCACTGGATTCAAGATAGCCTGGCTCATGAGGATTATGAATCCGAAACCGGTCCCAGGATGCTTGTTTCCGGTCCAGGGAAGATATGGCTTGGCAGTTCGGGCTGGACTGTTCCCATGAGGCACAGGGTCAGACTGATTTGCATATAGCCATGTCTGAACTGGGGTGGCGGAGTGAGCTAAAGAATAGTGATGGATTAAACCCAGATCATTTGACTGGGGGTGAGTGTTTGATTTTCTCAAACGCTCCGTCCATCATCCCCTTTTGTATCGCTCAATAAATATAAACAGCAGCTATCAATATTTACAGCAACAGTACGCATACAAGAAATTACGTGGAATATGCTTTGGCTTCAGAGTGTGCGTTTAAAGAAAATCACTCTAACCTTGCTTCTGTGAGGCATTTTGTTCTAAACAGAAACTTTATTTCTGGTTGAAAATAGCGTTGAAGTCTTCCTTGGTTACATACTTGCTTTTCGTATGTGATAGACTTAATCAGTCTCTCTCCAGCTTACCCCCAACATCTCTGCAGGATATGTAAAGGAATTTGAAGGAACCTTTTCAGAGCTCTAAGATTGCACTTGCCCAAAAGAAAAAAGAAGGATAGGAGGTGATGGTGCCTTCTAGCTCCCAATGTCTCTAGCACCTTTCTGAAGGTTTCACAAAAGACTGAAGTGCATCACTGTATTGGAGAAGACCTCTAATCAGAGATACCTTTGTTAGATACAATATATGCCCCATTCAATACATCAATGTGGTTAGTATTCCATAGTGATACGGTCCCACTTAAGCTTTAGGTTGTATTATGGTAGAAAATGTGCAAACAATATTGGTTTACCTCAAAATCATATGTGCAGAAAAGTGGCAAACCACTGCTACTTGAAAACATTTCCCATATCATACATTGCGAATACAGATTCCATTTCAGATACAAAACTGGAATCAAATTGTTTTTTTGGGGGGTTGGAATGACATCTAAAAATTTGCAAAATGATGTAAATGTAATTTGCTGTCAGACTGATTCACTAGTCAAAGGAGATTTTCTAGACAATGTAACTATAATGCAAATGTTAGAATTCTCTCAAAATATTTTGGCAAGAAGAATAGGGCAATTGAAATACTTCCCTTTTGAATCAATGAGTATAATATATGTTAGACACAGTTTTGTGTATAATCTGGCGTTATTTCTATAGGAACCGAGCACCTTCAAGCACTTTCGGATTGGTACGTGTCCCTCAACAGATTACAGAGATAAACATCTTTTGTGAAATCGTATAATGTTTAGAGAATAATCTCTTGAAAAGTCAAGAAAAAAAAGTCAAGAAATATTTTTGCATTAACACAGATTTAATTCGCAAACTGCATGAAAAAGAATAATTATACACCAATAAAAAGGTTTATTTAGTGCTCACAACAAGCTGAATTATTTTTTCCAGCTCGATATAAAGAGTTATAATCATCCAACTCCATCCTGCTTTTTCATAATCAGTGGAATGATGAAAGGCAGTGACAGACCTTCCAGAATTCAAACCCCAACTATGAAAATTCCAAACATATCTCTGAACCAAGTGCATTATATTAGTTAGCTTTCTTGCTAGGGATGTAATCTCTAATCTGACCTGTGGCATACACAAGCAGATGCAAAACCTCCTGAGCTATTTTAGTAGCAATCCATATTTAATGTTTCCATCATCAAAATGGAAGGTCCTTACTAATTACCACAATTGAAAAACACACTTAACAAAAATGTTCTTCTGATGCCCAGTTTAATCTTTGGCAAACAAATAAAACATACGGAAAGTCTTGGACACTATTGTTAAATAAAGGCCAGATTAGTCCGTGGGCATCCTGCCCAGCCCAGGGTCCTTTGGAGTTTGCTAGCAGTAACCCACCAGATTTAAACTTCAAGTAAAACCATCTAAAATGTGCTTTTAAATTGGCCTTCAGATAAAACTGTACTATAAGAGACAGCAGTCCCTCCAAAGAGCTTAAAGACAATGGTT
Organism: Lissotriton helveticus; assembly: GCF_964261635.1. NCBI lineage: Eukaryota > Metazoa > Chordata > Amphibia > Caudata > Salamandridae > Lissotriton > Lissotriton helveticus. Next base: position 454,745,974 of record NC_136073.1, on the reverse strand, counting down.
CACAGACCTGCATCAAAATTCTCCAAATGGAGAGACAATGTATTTATTAAACACACAATCAAAAGACACAAAGCAAAATATACACAATTCTGTGGGTAAAAGGCTGGAAGTCAACAGAGTTCCAAACCTCAGGCATTTACACACATAGTGACTTCATCAGTAAATGCATATAAAGAACAGTCAAAATACAAAAACCATCTTGTGCTCCACATGAATTCAAATGAGACAGTTTGAAGTCACAAAAAAGTGGGGAAAAGAGAGGAAAAAAGTAAGAGAAAGAGATTAGAAAGGTATCTAATAAGGCCGTAGGAGTAATATACCTTTTCTCCTGAGGCGGAAGCCGGGAGCGCTATTTGTTTATCTTTTTAAAAACTTTTGAGAGTCAGTTATTTGTGTGCAATTGTAATTTTAACCCACCTTACTTTCTGCTGACACCGGGGCAGAAGCCCACATCCAGACAACCCGCGCAGCGGATTTTAACGCTGTCGCGGACTCGCAAATACAAACACTTGCTGCCGCCATTACCGGCGTGCACCGAGGCCACGCCCCTTCGAGGCCACGCCCCCCCCGCCCTAGCTTTAAAAAGCGCTGAGTGCTAGCATCTGATCAGGACCTTTTCTCCTGAGGCGGAAGCCGGGAGCGCTATTTGTTTATCTTTTTAAAAACTTTTGAGAGTCACTTATTTGTGTGCAATTGTAATTTTAACCCACCTTACTTTCTGCTGACACCGGGGCAGAAGCCCACATCCAGACAACCCGCGCAGCGGATTTTAACGGTGTCGCGGACTCGTAAATACAAACACTTGCTGCCGCCATTACCGGCGTGCACCGAGGCCACGCCCCTTCGAGGCTACGCCCCCCCCGCCCTAGCTTTAAAAGGCGCTGAGTGTTAGCATCTGATCGGGACCTTTTCTCCTGAGGCGGAAGCCGGGAGCGCTATTTGTTTATCTTTTTAAAAACTTTTGAGAGTCACTTATTTGTGTGCAATTGTAATTTTAACCCACCTTACTTTCTGCTGACATCTGGGGCAGAAGCCCACATCCAGACAACCCGCGCAGCGGATTTTAACGCTGTCGCGGACTCGCAAATACAAACACTTGCTGCCGCCATTACCGGCGTGCACCGAGGCCACGCCCTTTCGAGGCCACGCCCCTCCCAGCGCCCTCCCTCTCCCTATAAATCATGTGCATCTGTCGGAAGCGCAGCGGACAAGCACAGCGGGCGCGCCGTTTGCGCGCCTAAGGCAAGCCCGTCTGCGCCCAACATCGCCAAGACATCGCCTCTCGCCTGTCCCCCTGGCCAAACTCTACGGAACCTCCATCATTATGATGGGGATCGTCTCCTCGCCCTGAATTCGGCCCAGAGCTGTGATAAGCTATCAGGCTGCCTTGGACAGACATGCCTACAATGTAAGTCATGTAACTTCATAACACCCAGTCCCTGCCTATCTGGGAACAGAGTAATCTCGCCAAAATATACTTCCCTCACGGTCCTCCAGCTGAATGTTAGGTCGCTCGTAAAACACCACCTGGAAGTTAATACCCTCTTAACTGATGAGAACCCTGACATTCTATTTCTATGTGAAACCTGGCTCCGTGATAATCCGACCAGTGTCCCGAGCCTCACGCTGCCAGAGGGCTTCTTAATAAAGACTCTCCATAGAGATTCCAGAGGTGGTGGCATAGCAGTCATCTATAAAAAGCTATACACTTGCTCCTTTATAAAGGAAGACATCTGGGGCTGTGAAAGCGCTCGTTTTAAGATCACCACGGGTCCCCACTTTGTCCTGTCAGGGCTCTACATCTATCGACCCCCTGGATCCCCCTCCAAGTTTATCGAGGCGCTTCTAGAGGTGGCAAACGCCTTGGTTGTGACTTCGGCTAATTTTACAATACTGGGAGATCTCAATCTCCACTTCGATTCCACTCTAGACCCTACCATCAAAAATCTCCTGGCGGACTTTACAGCCTTACAATTAAATTCTCTAATTCATACCACCACACATTCCGCTGGACATTTACTAGATCCCGTCTTCACCAACATTCCGGAGGCCAGGGCTGACCCACCAAACCCATGGGCTGGACAGATCACTTTCTCATCAAAGTCACTCTGATGAGGAGAGAATCGCCCAACATAGGAGTGTCAACTCGACGCCTTAAAAGACCATGGCACAAACTTTTAACTAGTGATCTCCACTCCACCCTAGGTGAATTCCACCATAAAGCAAATAAGGATATTAATATGTTATATGCGGCTTTCCATGACTGGATTACAAGAGGACTTGACACCCTTATACCAGCCAAATGGACTAAAGGACGCAGTTCCCCCTCCAACCCATGGTATAACGAATCTCTGAAATCCATGCGGAAAGAATGCAAAAAAGCTGAGCGTAGCTGGAGAAGGGAGTACAAAGACAGAGATAAAGTTTTCTACCTGTCCAAATTAAAACTCTACCACAAAGCCATTCGCGCGCGCGTCCTTCTACGCGAAAGAAATTAATTCCAGCACATATCCTACCAAAACCATCTTTAAATTGGTGCAAGAACTACAGAACAGTAGGAACTCAGCTCCCTGCATTACCTCCACACAGCAGTGTGAGGATCTTGCTGTTTTCTTTATAGAAAAAGTGAAAAAAATGTATAGTGCCTTCCCACAGCACCTTCCCGACCTACCTAACCCCTCTAACCTAATCATCAATGGCACTATGTTGACACTCATACCTGAAATTTCTCACGATGACCTAGCCAAACTTTGCAGAAAGGTTAAGTCTGGCTCTCCGGCAGACCCCATGAGGCCGGCCCAATTCCTCGAATCTTTAGAATTCTTCATCCCTTCCCTGACCGCGATACTCAATCTCTCCGTCTCCTCGGCTGAGGTCCCAATTGGTTGGAAACAAGCATGGGTCTCCCCCATTATCAAAAAGCCCACCCTAGACCCCACGAAGCTAGAAAACTTTAGACCCATCTCGCTGCTCCCATGGGTGTCTAAACTGGCAGAAGCCCATGTAAATAATGTGCTGTCCCACCATATGGTTCAAAACAACATCCTGGACCCATCTCAGAATGGTTTCAGGCCAGGACATAGCACTGAGTCTGCCCTCCTGTCCACCACTGAACACCTCCGGAACATACTCGATGCCGGTCAGAGCGCTGCGCTGATTTTGCTAGATCTCAGCGCAGCCTTTGATACGGTCTCCCATAACATCTTGTTAAAACGCCTTGAGACAATAGGGATCACCGGTCTTGCCCTTGATTGTTGGTTGCGCTCATTTCTGAAGGACAGATCCTACCGAGTGTCAGCCCCCCCTTTTCTCTCCCGGTCCCACTCCATCGGCCAGGGAGTTCCTCAGGGCTCTGCACTCAGTCCATCCCTCTTTAATCTTTATGTGCAGCCACTTGCGGCAGTGGCCAAAGAGTGGGACCTCACGCTGGTGTCGTATGCAGACGACACGCAGCTGGTCATCACTCTCACCGATGGCCCTTCCATCTCGGCCACGAGATTTAGGGATGGCCTGGCTGCAGTAGCCCAGTGGATGACGGACAACTACCTGCAGCTTAACGCAGGAAAAACGGAGTTGCTGCTCCTTGGTAAAAACTCCAGCTATTGGAGTGAACACTGGTGGCCCTCTTGCTGGGCCCCATTCCTCCACCAAAATCCTTGGTGAAAAACGTGGGCGTCTGGCTAGACTCCTCGCTTAGTTATCAGACCCACACAAAAAAAGTGGCAGCCACTTGTGTGGGCCTGCTGAGGAGCCTCAACCCGATACTCGGTTTCTTTGACTCCAAAACTCGCCAGCTCATTGTTCAATCCATCATCCTCTCCTGGTTGGACTATGCCAGTGTCCTATTTCTGGGTGCCAATAAAGCAGAGATAGCGCGACTGCAGCGCGTACAGAACTCAGCGGCGAGAGCCGTGGTGGGCCTCCCCCGTAGGTGTTCCGTCAGAGCTACTATTCAGAAACTTCATTGGCTACCTATTGAATCTCGTATTCAATTCAAAACCCTTACCATTGCATTCAAGATCCTTAAATCTGAATGTCCAGAACTCCTACGCCCGCTACTAGCACCTTATATCCCTCAACGCAATTTGCGCTCCTTAGGTCAGCACCTTGTGACAATTCCTTGGACTAAGCTCTGCCGTACCGGTGGCCGTTCCTTCAGAGTTCTGGGAGCTAAACTCTGGAACTCCTTGCCACTAAACATTCGTTCCTTGGAAAATCTGTCCGCTTTCCGGAAGGCTATCAAAACCCATCTGTTCCCTTCTTCTTAGGTTCCCTTCCTCCCTCCCCTTGTATCCTTAGTAGTTTTCTGTGGTTCTTAGCGCCGGGACGCCTCATTGCTTGGGCAGCTGTTTGCGCTTGATCAAAAAATAACATAACATAACATACCAGTGTGAATGGCGGTGCATCAGCGGATACTAATATGTTGTGAACGATGAATGAGAAGATAATACGGACACCAGCATGTGGCATGCCACTCGGCTAGCCGGTTTGTGAAAAAGGGGCAATTCCTTTGGGGGAATTCCGATGTACGTCATGGTGCGTCATTAACAACACGGCAGAAGCACGATGCCGCTCGAGGTGGGGTGAGGGTAGGGATAGCATTCGGTTGTGCTACTCCGTGGACGGCCGAAGGAGCACTTCAATTAGGAGGAATCTAGTGAGTGAAAAAATGGTCAGTGCCGCACCATTGGGGGCCTGATAATGCTCACTGTGAAGTAGTATTCTGAGAAATTAAAAATTAAATTAAATTAAAGGAGAGTCAATTGAATGAGGTAGCTATCAAGTAGCTAAACGAACGCCAACAAAGTATTGGAGTGGACCGACATTTTCTACAATGATGGAAGACAGTAGGCCAGGGATCAGCTGCAGATAAGGCACCCTGCATCAGGCCCTACGCTAAGAGTGAGCTGCTGACATAACATAAGATAAAGTCAACCGGAATACGAAATTCAACTGGTGATGCAAAGCGGAGGGTTGTGAGCCTGGATTACCTTAAAACGCGCAGTGGAAGGATCAAGCCGGAGTCCGGTGAGTTCGGGAAGTGGAAAGTGGGTTAACCGGGACACACAGCGCGGCATCCTGGAGCGCGAATGCTTGAAGGTAAACAGAAGAACTCTGGTGCGCGAAGAACTAGAGGGAAAAAGACAGGCGCTATGATGGACGACCCACGAGAGTACGTGCAGGAGGAGAGGTGCCATAGAAAATGGAATTTGGAGATTGGGAATAATGAATTAACTAGAGGGGCCGAGAAGGCCAAACCCAAGCATGAAGGTAATCGTGAAAGAAGAGCATGACAGAACACATACAGCATGAATAGGGGGAATTGAACAAATTAAAAGTAAAAAGCAAAGCATTGTATCAGAATCTCGATCAAATATAGCGTACAGTGAGGTTAGTTACTCAATATAGCTAATTATATCGGTAAGGCATTACAAGATAACGGGATATAGTGAAAAGATGACAAAATGAAAAGTAATGTGAAGCAAGTAATACAACGTACCAAATTAAACATATACCGAAGCATAGGCATATATGGGGAAATCATATTTCAGAAATGATAACCATATAGAAAATGTAGAAAAATCATTCATACTTTCTCAAGGTCATCAAATACACTGGCTGTATTGTTAAAAGTCTGTTCTGCATTGGTGTCAAACTAGAGGTAGGAAAAAAAGGCTGGAGGGCCAGAGGGCTGGCGTTATTCAAATTGTTGGAGCGGTTCACAAATTAAATCAGGTTGGTCCAATCCTCTGCTCTTTTAAGTCCAGTGTGTAGGCTATTAGTTTGTAATATCCATTTCAGTTCTTCTTTGTTGAGGATAGTGCTGACGTCTGAGCTGCTTGGCAGTGGTTGGATCACACAGATGTCTTGCCATTTTAAATCATCCTCTGTGTGTCCTAGGTCTGTGAAGTGCTCAACCAGTGGTGCATTTGGTGTTTGGCACCTCAGGCAGCTCCGATGTTTGCAGATCTAGATTCTGATCTTTTGAGTTGTTTGACCTATATAAATTATGTTACAGGGGCAAAAGACAGCATATATAACATTGTTGGTGGTACACTTCGAAAAATGGCTCAATGTTGCATTAACCCCTTGCATGCTCGTGACGGAACCATTCTGTCATGAGCCACGGTGGTGCTGTGCTGGTGACGGAATGGTTCCGTAACAGCCCGGCCGCTGCGCAGGCGCAGCGCTGATTTAGCGCCTGCGCTGAGGGTTCTATTAGGCGGGCGGGGCCGTGACGGAACCATTCCGTCACAAGCACAGCGCCACCGCGGCTCATGACGGAGTGGTTCTGTCACGAGCATGGCGCCGCTGCGCGGCCCCACCTCCCCCCTAGCGCCACGGCGGAATTACCGCCGCGGCCAAGGGGTAAATGTTTCTGAAAGTAAACTCTTTGCTTTCCATGGTCAGATGGCAGACGCTACAACCTCCACATTTAAAATGTCCCAGCGCAGGTGGTAAGACCCACATATCAGTGAGTGTTTGGGATTTTTTGGGGTGGGTAGGCCTGCTCTGACCAAATGGTCTCTGATGTTTTTGTTCTTGTGGAAGGCTAAAAGTGGGCGTTCTAATGACATGCTGCCAGCATTGAGTATAGGCCAATGCTTTAAAATACATTTCTTGACCTGATTGGAGTCAGAAAAGGTAGTCACACAACTAAACGGCCATTCTCTGTTTTGGACCTGGGTGTCAAGAGTGCTTCATGTGGGCAGTACCAAGCTTGTTTCAATGACCTTCTGACAAGTTTGCACGGATAGCCCCTGTTCATGAGTTTTTGTGACAGATTGTTGTCTGTCTGCAAATTGTCCTGTTTGAAGGAACAATTCCTTCTTATGCACAAGAATTGTGAGAATGATAAAGAATCTCTTAGTGCGCATGGGTGGTGGCCGAGAGGCGATGAGAATAAGGTGTTTCTCTCAGTGCGTTTCCGAAAGAGGGTGGTGTATAATTGTCTTCGTGGGGGATGATGAGATGGTCCAGAAAAGTTATCTGGGATCTACTATGTGTTATGGTGAATTTCAAACCATTACAATGGGCAGTCAGCCAGTCATGGAGCATGATCAAGGTAGTTTCAGAGCCTTGCCAAATGATGAAAATATTGTTGATATATCTCTTCTACATTATGATTTTCAACATGAAGGTGTTGGCTTCAGATAGGATTTTGTTTCCAGCCAATCCATATACAGTGTGGCAAAATTGGGAGCAGAACCTGCTCCCATGGATGTTCCCTTAATTTGTTGGAAGAATGTGCCATCAAATGAAAACAAATTGTGAGTTAGACAAATCTTAAGCAGGTGAATAATAAATGGTGTTTGGACCGAGTGTGGGCGGCTCCTAGAGTCACGTACATTTTGAATGACATCGATACCTTCCTCCTGCAGGATATTTGTATACAGAGATTTGACGTCCAAAGTGCATAGTATGCAATTGGCAGAATCAAATGGTAGGCCTTCAACTAGGTTGATCATGTCCATGGTATCCTTGATATAGCATTGTGTGTTTGGAACAAAGTCTTTGATAAAACTGTCCACAGAGCGCCCAAGTGGTTCCAAAATAGAACCACACCTGGATACTACAGGGTGTGCTGGTGGGTCATTTGTGTTTTTGTGTACTTTGGGAAGCGTGTAAATCACCGGTGTCCTTGGCGATCTGGTGTTCAGATAAAGACATTCATTTTGACTGAGAAAACCCTCTGTCTTGCCTGCCTCTGTAATATTGAGAATAACTTCTTGAATCTAAGGTAAGCCTGGCTCACAACCCTCCACCTTGCAGCACCAGTTGGGTTTCGTATTCCGGTTGACTTTATCTTCTGTTATTTTTCAGCAGCTCACTCTTAGCATCGGGCCCCGATGCAGGGTGCCTAATCTGCAGTTGATCCCTGGCCTGCTGTCTTCCATCCTTCTAGTCAGTGTGGCCACTCCAGCACTTTGTTGGAGGATTTTTGGCTACTCGATAGCTACCTCATTCAATTGACTCTCCTTTAATTTAATTACATTTTTCATTTCCTCAGAATACTACCCCACAGTGAGCATTATCAGGCCCCCGATAGTGGGGCACTGACCATTTTTCACTCGCTCTGGGATCCTCCCAAGGTATGTGACCCTTGGCCATCCACAGGTTAGCATATCTGCATGCTATCCCTATTCACCCTACCTCGAGCGGCACCGGGCTTCTGCTGTGTTCTTATTAACGCACCATCACGCGCATTGGAATTTCCCAAAGGAATTGCCCCTTCTTCACACACCGGCTAGCCTATCAGCATGCCACATGCTGGTCTCAGTATTATGCTCTCACCAATCGTTCACAAAGTATTAGTATCCTCTGATGCACCGCCATTCACGCCTTGCTTGTCTGAACTTCGTGTTACCCTGTGGCTCGCGCCTTCAATTCTCACTTACTGTCCGAGTGTTATGCACCACACACTGGTATATTACTCCTACAGCCTTATTTGATACCTTTCTAATCGCTTTCTCCTGCTTTTTTCCTCTCTTTTCCCCACTTTTTTGTTCACCCCTTCCATCCTCCCCTCTCCCCCCTCCCTCATGAACCCCCTCTTTCCCCCCTCTATCTTTGGCCTTTCACAGGCTGATTCTCAGGCATATACTAATTAGAGCTTTTCTTTTTATTGGTACTTATAAGTAAGTACTTATGTATAGTATAAATATGTTAAGAAGCAGTGTTTTATAGAGTGGTGAACTTTTGACCTCTGGTGACAGTTTACAGATGGGGGTAGGGTGGAAAGTTATGTCAGTTGGCAAGGTTTGAATTGTTGAACCAATAGAAATATGTCTTTGGTTTTCAATTATTGTGTGAAGGAATTTGATTTGTTAGTAATGTGTATATATATGTGTAAATTGAGAGGGAAAATGTGCCATTTCTTTGGTTCTGCTGCAAGCACTGGAGCAGAGAGATTCTGTATAAGGCTATCTGCTGTGTGAGTGGCATTCTTCTTAATCTACCAATCAGTTTGAGAGGTGAGTTTAAATGTTGTAAGGGAATGTATGTGGTGCATTTTGTTTTTAGTAAAAGTAATGTGTTTAATCTTGAAAAGTTTGTAGAATTGTATTTTAAGTTTGACTGTATTTGAATAAGTATTGTGATAAAATCATTTGGTAAATTAATGTGGTTAGTGAGTCAGGTTTTTGCAATAAAGTGCAGTACTAAAAAATGTAGAATGTGTGCATTCAGTTAAATGTTTTAGTTTGGTAAATGTGTTTTGGTAAAATGTATGGTTTTGGTAAAATGTATGGTTTTAAATAATTTGACTAGAATCACACTGAGCATCTATGTAAATTAAGGATTTATAGTTGCACCTTTTTCCATAATCTCCGCCGTTTTTCCTGACAGTCTACCTCTTTCTGCTTATACTGTCGCACTCTTGTGATATTTTCTCTCTTTCTTTATTTTTACTTGTCTTTCCTTATAGTGTTGCTTGTTGTCATAGTCCCTTCTTTACTCTTAGTGTCTCTCTGTCCTTATTGTCTCCTTTGTTTTTTAATAGTCTCCCTTCTTTTTATACTGGCTTCTCTGACCTTTTAATTCACCGTCCCTCATCATACCTCCCTGTTAAGAATACCTCAGTCAGAATACATAGACTGCTGCATACAGTCTTAGGTAGATTTACAAGCCCCTTGGGCCTGTTTCTTGTTTTATTGTGTCTCACTTTTGGGTGTAATGTTGGGAAAAAAAATGCAGCAAATTGGAATTGTATTTGGAAAATGTGTCATAATTGTCAACTGAAATGTAGTGGTTATATACATAGAATGTTTTCAGTCAGTTAAACATTTTAGTGTGGGAAATGTGTTATGGTAAAATGTATGGTTTTAAAAATGTGTCTAGAATCACACTGAGCATCTGTGTAAATTAAGGATTTATAGTTGCACCTTTTTCCATAATCTTTACAGTTTCTGCATGCACCATCTCCCCTCTGCCTGCATCATATCTCCTTTTGTCCAAACTATCTCCCCTCTGCATGCTTCATCTCTTCCTCTGCCTGCACCATCTCTCCCTCTGCCTGCAATATGACTCTGTATGTCTGCAATATCTCTCCCTCCACGTGCACCATCTCTCTCTCAGCCTGTAGCATCTCATTCTCTGTCTGTACCATCTTCCTGTCTGCACCATCTCTCCCTTTGTGTGCTCCATCTCCCCTCTGCATGTAACATTTCTCCCTCTGTTTGCTCAATTTCCTCTCTGCTGCACCATTTCACCCTCTACGTGTACCATCTCTCTCTCTGCCTGAACCATCTGTGTCTCTGCCTGAACCATCTCACCCTTTCTCTGCACCATCTTCCCTCTGCCTGCATCATCTCTCCCTCTGCCTGCAGCCCTGCACCATCTACCCTCCGCCTGCACCATCTCATTCTCTGCCTGCACCATCTCCCTCTCTGTCTGCACCATCCCTCTCCCTCTGGCTGCACCCTCTCTTCTGCCTGCTGCTATTTTTACTCTTTTCTCTTCACCTTCTCCCCCCCTCCTACCCCATGGTTTGTCCCTCACAGTTCTCTGCTTATTGAAATAAAGATATGAAATGTGTTTTGAATTTGTGCGTGCGCTGCTGAAATAAGTTTAAATAGACACAGAGCAAATGCGAGGCTGCAGAGCCGTGTTACATACATAGTGTAAGCAGATGGTGTCACTGTATGTGAGGGTATCACCCGGTGCGGTCTGCACCCTCTGCACCCCTCTAGTGATGCCATTGACAAGACCCTTGGGCCTGTTTCTTGTACTATTGTGTCTCACTTTTGGGTGTAATGCTGGCAAAAAAAATAATGCAGTAAATTTGAAATGTATTTGAAAGTTGAGTCAGGATTGTCCACCGAAATGTAGTGGTCATATATATGTAACGTGTTTAGTTATTTAAACGTTTTAATGTGGGAAATGTGTTTTGCTAAAATGTATGGTTTTAAATAATTTGTCTAGAATCACACTGAGCATCTGTGTAATTTAAGGAATTATAGTTGCAGCTTTTTCCATAATCTTCACAGTTTCTGCTGACAGTCTACCTGAAAGCCTTTCTCACCAACAGGGTCCAGGTAGTGGCATTGGGAGAATTCGAATCAGAACCATTTGCACTACCCTGTGGGGTTCCCCAGGGATCCTCCTTAAGCCCCACCCTTTTCAATATCTAGGTCTCCTCTCTTGCCCCGGTTATTCGTTCATATGGGTTTGAACTTACATCTTACGCAGACTACACACAGATTGTGGTGTCACTGCTTCCAGAGAGAGAGGATGGCGTGGCCAGTAAATTCCAGGAATGTATGGCAGCAGTTGGTGCCTGGATGGCCAGGAACTGCTTAAAGTTGAACTCGGCTAAAACCGAAGTATTACTTTTTGGCTCCAGTGACAACTTTTGGAGTCCGAATTGGTGGCCTGAAGAGATGGGGACCCCCCCCTATTCCAGTCACGAAGGTCAAGAACCTAGGGGTCCTGATCGACAATAAGCTCTCTTTTAGGCCCCAAGTAAATGCAATGACCTCTTCCATCCACTGCTCATTGAAAATTATCCGGAAGATTCTCCCCTTCCTTCCGGAGGAGTGTAAGAAAACGGTGGTTACGGCCCTCATTCTATCGCGCCTTGACTATTTTAATAGCTTATTCCTAGAGGCTCAATAGGGGCTCCTTAACAAACTTCAGGTCCTGCAAAATGCGGCAGCTCGACTTATCACAGGCCTACCAAAGTTTGCATCCGTCTCCCAGGAACTGTCGACGCTTAAACGGTGACCGTCCTGAAGCCTTCAGAAGCAGTCGCTCCTCACGCTGCTCCCTGTGGTATCGTAGCGCTTTACTACCAGATTGCTCTTTAAAAGCTCGCATTGCTCAGATAGGTCTTCAAAAGCTCGCATTGCTCAGATCGCTCTTTAAAAGCTTGCATTGCTCAGATTGGTCTTTCAAAGCTCGCTTTGCTCCTGCAATCATTAGTGCCTACTTGCTGTTAATTTTTGTATCGTAGCGCTTGCCGCCTTTGCCTGTATAAATCTTTTGTGCCTGATTGTGCCGGTGCCACTGCCCACTACATAGCGCTCACTAAGGTTGTGCCCCAATCCAGTTTAGCTTTTGGCTTGCTGCCATTTTGTTGTTTGTTGTTTGTGCCTCCCTGCCCGGCTCTCCACCCCGCTCCCGCCTCCCAGCTGCTCCTCCCTCGCCCCTCCCCACTCCACTATCCACATATGACAGATGTTTTGCGCGCAGCGGACGCGCCCTATGTGCGCCGAAGGTGCGCCAAAGGTAAGCCCGTCTACGCCTGTCCGCGCCTGGACCGCGCCCAGCGCCAAACCCCCTGGCCCCCGCAAAATCCACTCCGCTCGCATTACGTACGACGCCGCAACCCTCTCAGCCCTTAACCCTGGCCACCCACCCAACTGCTACCAAACTGTCCCAGGACACACCCATGGACCCTTCACCTGCCACTCCTGCAAGTTCGACTGCATCAGAACCCACACCAAATCCACAAACTCCAAACAGAGCTCCGACACCAACCACCTAAAGTGCATCCTGCTCAACACCCGCTCGGTCCACAAACACGCCATTGAACTCTGGAACCTACTCGACACTACATCGCTGGATGTCGCCTTCCTTACAGAAACCTGGGTGAATGCCTCATCAGCGCTCGACATCGCCACAGCCATCCCGGACGGCTACAAGATCATCCGAAAGGACCGCACCAACCAAACAGGAGGAGGCATCGCCATCGTACATAAGAACACCATCCACATCACGACCAGTTCCGACGATTACCTCGCAACCGCCGAACACCTTCACTTCCAGATCCACACCGACCCCAAGACCACACTCAGAGGCACCCTCATCTACAGACCACCAGGACCCCGCACACAATTCAGCGAAGACATCACGGACTTCATCAGCCCACACGCCCTCCCCTCCGAGGACTACATTCTACTGGGAGACCTCAACTTCCACCTGGAAAAGAAAAACGACAGCAACACTACCACCCTTCTGGACAACCTGGCCAACCTCGGACTCGAACAACTTGTCAATACCCCCACCCACTATGCCGGACACACGCTCGACCCAATCTTCACCTCCAGCAAGCACATCTCCTTCAATCGCACCACAGCTCTCCACTGGACTGACCACAGCTGCGTTCATTTCAACTACAAAAAGACCTCGACCCACAACCCCCCACAACCTATTCCACGAAGAAACTGGAACAAAATTACCACCGACCAGCTCTTCACATCGCTTCACCAAAACCCCCCCGCCAAATCATCGGACCCAAACCAAGCAGCCACCAACCTCACACAATGGATCACCCACGGCGCCGACGAACTAGCACCCTTGAAAAACCATCAAATCAAGCAAGGTAGCAAAAAAGCCCCCTGGTTCAACGATGACCTTAAGAAATCCAAGAAGTTCTGTCGTACCCTCGAAAAAGCCTGGAGAAAAAACCCAACCACTGACAACCTGACCACCTTCAAGAACGCCACCCGCAAACACCACCAACTGATCCGATCCACCAAGAAATCAGCATTCAAGGATCGCCTTGACAACAACGCCCAAAACAGCAAGGAACTATTCAACATCGTCAAAGAATTCACCAACCCCACCGCCGGCACCAAAGACATCACTCCCTCCCAAGACCTCTGCAACTCCCTAGCCTCATTCTTCCACAACAAAATTGCCGACATACATAACAGCTTTGGAAACCAATCCGAAGACCAGTGCACTCCACCCACCTCCGAACCTAAACCACCCTCTAACATCCTTTGCGACTGGAACCCAATCACCACTGAAGACACCATGCGCCTGATGAACTCCATCCACTCGGGATTGCCAACCGACCCATACCCCCACCACATTTTCAACAAAGCAAACTCCATTATCGCACCCCATCTCCGTGACGTCATCAACTGCTCCTTCGACTCCGCTACCTTCCCGGAAAGCTGGAAACATGCTGAACTCAGCGCCCTTCTGAAGAAACCCACAGCAGACCCCACTGAACTTAAGAACTGCCGCCCCAGGGGAGGAGCCTAGCTCGCGACCGAGATGGCCGCGTTTTAGCTCGGCTCCGTTCAACCGCCTGTTTCTCTTCGTTTATCCTGTATTACTCCTGCCCCGGGAAGCCCTCCTTGCTGTGTGTCGGTATTCAAGTCGCTTCGCGGACACTTACCCGTTGCTCCGGTGATCCTGAGTGCTGTCGATCCTGTGCAGCGATCCCGCTCGGAGCCTCCGGGGCGGACTGGCCGGACCTCATTGCGACGCCGGGACGTGACGGAGCATGAAGCTCGGCCCTTGCTGGCGCTGTGGAGCTGGACGCGGAGGCTGATGTGCGAATTGGCCGGCTGTGCCCGTTGGCGACCCGACTGGCCTGGGCCCAGAGGTACGAACGCTGCCCCTCGCGGGAGAGCCTACTCAATTGTCCGGCTGGGTCCCCCCTTCTGTTCCCCGGCCCGGCCATTTTGAATTTTTCCGCCCGGGCTCTGAGAACAGGGCCGGCGGCACGGGGGGACCGACGGACATCCTTCTTCTGTTGGCTCTCCTTCCTGCCTTGGGGCGCCTTGCCGCAGTTCGGCTGACCTTCTTTTGCTCTGGTGTTACCCCGGCCGGGGTCCCCGACGACCGAGGACTTGTTGGGCTTCTAAGATGGCGGCCGGCCCTGGAAGTCTCTGCCGGGCCTGGGCGAGCACTGGGGGCCCGCCGCATGGCCCGGATGTCGGATCTTGTACAGAGTTTCCTACGCTTCAAGTTGTCCTGGATGCACTGAACTCCTGGCGGACTACCGTGGCTGCGCCTGTTTCCGCTGTGAGGGCGGACCCTCATTTTGAACTATGCGGGCCCCCGTCATCGGGTCTGGCCTCCTCGATGCTGGTTGCGGCTGGTGTGCTCCTGGACTCTGTGCCCCCGGCGGGGACCGCATCCTTGGGTCGGAGAGTCTCCGGCGCCCCTCGTCATCCTGTCCGGGTGCCTCGGCCGCTGGTCTGCGGTCTGCTTATATCCTGGCCTGGCCTCGATGATCTTTCCAGTTTTTCATCGCGTCGACTCCCCGGCCTAGAAGCATGTGCCGGCCCGGCTGGGCTTGCCTCGTTCGCACTGTTCTTGGAACTCAGCCTGCGATGCGACTGTTGTGCTATGCCTTTCCTGGACCTTCAGTATTTTCTTTCACGTTTCTTCTTAGGACTGCCGCGGAACTTACTCCGGTGCCCTGTGTCCCTCACTGTTTGCTCTTTGTTTGTTCGGATGGCTACAACTTTGGACAAAAGCGGACAGGGCTGAAACTATTTTTATATGCGGCAGTCTGGCTTCTTTTGATATGTGACTGACAAGTGCTGTTGTGATGTTGTGTACTCTCATGGGACTCCTGAAACTTATCCTAATATCATTGACTTTCCGTGGGCTCTACTTCTCCCTTGTAGCAGGTGGCGGGATGGAAGCAGATGATACTGTTTTTTCGCCCTCCCCCCGTGTGCGCTGTTCTTTCCCTTCCCCTGTCCCTTTCCTTTTTCTTTGTTTCTGTCCTGTTCCTTTCTTCTACATTTCGGGTTCTATTTAGGGCGACAGGCACGCTGCCGGGGGGTAGGCCGTAGCCCTCTGCAGGGGTGTAGGGAGGGCTTGTGGGGTGGGTGGGAGGGTCTGTTGTTGTTTTTGGAGGAGGCTTCTTTCTCCTCCTCTTTTTCTCCCTTATTGGTTCTATGGCCCTTGTGTATCCCCTTTTTCGGGGCTCTGTCTCGCCGTCTATCCCCCTGGTGTCTTTCTGGTGTATTTCTCCGGTATTACAAAGATGGTGATTTGCTATGTCTGTTTTCCTATTTTGTGCTCGATTTTGTACCGGAATTTTGTTTTTCCTGTTTTGTCACCTGGGGGCGGGTGCTTGGGTTGGGGTCCCTTCCTTTTCTTTTTTCCCATTTTCCCTTCCCCCTCCCCCCCCCCTTTTGTGGGGTTTTCTTCTCCCTGGGGGTGCGTTTCGTATTGTTTTGGTATTTGGGTCCTTTAGTGTGCTGATCGGTGGGATGGGTGGTGGCTGCGGTGGGCGGGCAGTGGACGGTGTGCGCAGTTGTCTTTTCTCCTGCCCGTTGTTTTGCCCGGTACTTATTGGTATACCTCTGTCGTATTTGCTTCTCCTGTGTCTTTAAGATCGCTGTGTTGCTGCCCGCCGCGACCCCGCCCCTCTGGTTTGTTTCCCGGCCCGCTATGCTCCTGACCTCCCAAACCCGTTCTTTTTAAAAGAAAACTACCTTTCTATTTGTTTGCTCCTGAGACTGCTCTAAGATGCTGGTTCTTTCCCTTGATTCGTTGCCTTTGTATACTATGACGATTCGTATATGACTCCTGATACTTTTGCTATGTGGTGGCCAGCCCTGGTGGGTTGTAGGCCCGTATTTGTGAGCTTTCTCTGTCCAATAAAGGTTTTCAAAAAAAAAAAAAAAAAAAAAAAAGAACTGCCGCCCCAACTCGCTCCTCCCATTCCCTGCCAAAGTCATTGAGAAAGCCGTCAACAGTCAGCTCGCCGCCTTCCTCGAATCCAACAAATCCCTCGACCCCTCACAGTCCGGCTTCCGAGCCAAACACAGCACCGAAACCGCCCTCATCGCAGCAACAGATGACATTCGAACTCTACTGGACAACGGAGAAACAGCTGCCCTCATCCTACTTGACCTCTCCGCAGCCTTCGACACAGTCTGTCATAGCATCCTCATACAACGGAAAAGCATTGGACTGGATCATCTCGTTCCTCGCCGGAAGAACCCAGAGAGTCCGCCTCCCCCCTGTTAGATCAGAGACCACCAAAGTCTTCTGCGGCGTACCACAAGGATCATCACTCAGTCCCACCCTCTTCAACATATACATGAGTCCCCTCGCATCCATTGCACGCCAACACAACCTCAACATCATCTCTTACGCAGACGACACCCAGCTGATCCTCTCCCTCACCAAAGACCCAAACACCGCCAAAACCAACTTACACGAAGGAATGAAAGAAGTAGCCGAGTGGATGAAGAACAGCCATTTAAAACTGAACTCGGACAAAACGGAAGTCCTCATCTTAGGTTCATCCCCCGCTGCCTGGGACAACTCATGGTGGCCACCGGCCCTGGGAACCGCACCCATACCTACGGACCACGCACGTAACCTGGGCTTCATCCTGGACTCCTCCCTCTCGATGACCAGACAAGTCAACGCCGTCTCATCATCATGCTTCAACATCCTACGCATGCTCAAAAAAATCTTCCGCTGGATCCCCACCGAAACAAGAAAGACGGTCACCCACGCACTGGTCACAAGCCGACTGGATTAAAGAAACACGCTTTACGCCGGAACCACAGCCAAACTACAGAAAAAACTCCAACGCATCCAAAACGCCTCAGCCAGACTCATACTGGACATCCCCCGTCAAGCTCACATTTCCAGTCACCTGAAAGACCTCCACTGGCTCCCCGTCAACAAGAGAATAACGTTCCGTCTCCTCACCCACACACACAAAGCCCTCTACAACCTAGGACCCGAATGCCTCAACACGCGACTGTCCTTCTACACCCCCACCCGCCAACTGCGATCGTCCAACCAAGCCCTCGCCGAAATTCCGCGCATCCATAGATCCACCATGGGTGGAAGATCCTTCTCCTACTTAGCGGCCAAGACTTGGAATTCCCTCCCCACCCACCTCCGCCTTACACAGAACCACCTCTCCTTCAGAAAGCAACTAAAAACTTGAATATTCGATAAGTAAAGTACCCCCCTCCCTCAAGCGCCTTGAGACCCTCTGGGTGAGTAGTGCGCTATACAAATTCTCGAACTTGAACTTGAACTAAAACGGATCTCTTTTAAAACCCTGTGTATAGTCTTCAAGGCTGTCCATGGATTTGGTCTGTTGTTTCTAAAACAGCATTTCCAGTGGTATAGACCAGGTAGGCATCTCAGGTCAGCCAACCTGGGGCTGATTAGGACCCCACGCATAAGGAAAGCACGCTGGGGAGGCAGAAGCTTCGTCCTGGGGGCAGCAACAGCCTGGAATGCTTTACCTGTGACGCTTAGACAGATTACTGACTTGATGACCTTCCGTAAAAGTCTGAAAACTTGTCTGTTCACGAACTAGATGGGAGGCTTAGGCCAGGGTAACTATCATTACAGCGCCAGAACACCGATGGGTAACAGCGCGCTTTACAAATATTATAAATAAATATAAATAAATACCTCTCTCTGCTTATACTGTCCCCTCTCTTGTGATATTTTCCCTCGTTCTTTTTTTCATTTGTCTTTCCTTATAGTGCTGCTTGTTCTCATAGTTTCTTCTGTACTCTTAGTGTGTTTCTGTGCTCATTGTCTCCTCTGTCTCTTAATAGTACCCCTTCTTTTTAATGGATGATGTCATCAGTGATGTCATTTGAGATGTCATTTGAGATGTCATTTGAGATGTCATTAGTGATGTCATTAGTGATGTCACTGACCATGTCATGAATGATGTATTATGTGACATCATCAACAGTGGATTGCGGGCGCGCGAGATATAGTTAATACAACTAACTATATCGGAGGAATATCAATAGTTTTGTACGAGTGAAATGTCCAGCTAACTATAACACCCCTAAAACCTACAGTTTTTTCAGTGAATATGTATGTATATATCATCGTTTTGGGCTGCAGGCATTGTCCTCGTCGCCCCTGTCTAATGGATTTCTGCATTTGGAGGCTGAGGCGCCATAGGGGAGCTGAGGAGGCTCTATTGTGGATATGTAAGCTGCCAAACAAAGCATCACATTTTCGTTTTGTTTTACGGACTCACTTTGCTTCAATCCGCACTCATGCACAAGGGAACCCACGGTTTTTCCACCCCCACCGCACCAATTTCCTCAGTCCACCTACAAAGGACTCTGGGACATGTAGTCTTTCCCACTACGCGGGATGCTGCGCAGGTGTGCTGATACGAACGCAATTGGGGGAGGTGCAGACTCGATACCTCGGGTCTTAAGAGAGGCGGAACCTACAGCTGAGTGACATTATTCTGTGGAAGCTTCGGGCGCTGAAGACGGCACAACAACAGCCAGAAATGCATCCGCCATTACCTGCAAATAAAGCTTCTTAAAGTTTCCCCTGGGTCTCTGCTATCATTTTTCAAGGAAGGAGTGTATGCTGCACACATTCACGCGTCAGCCTGAGACGCCATCGCAGAGTACCCCGCCTCACCTTGGGTTAGGACATCACAGGCATGTGCTGTTCTCAGCTTCTCGTCGTACCAAAGTGACTTGGTTGGTCCGTCACCCGCCCCTGAGTGCAGGAAGAAAACCGGCAGTTGCGAGGTTATTCCAACCTCGTTTTGGGCTGCAGGCATTGTCCTCGTCGCCCCTGTCTAAAGGATTTCTGCATTTGGAGGCTGAGGCGCCATAGGGGAGCTGAGGAGGCTCTATTGTGGACATGTAAGCTGCCAAACAAAGCATCACATTTTCGTTTTGTTTTACGGACTCACTTTGCTTCAATCCGCACTCATGCACAAGGGAACCCACGGTTTTTCCACCCCCACCGCACCAATTTCCTCAGTCCACCTACAAAGGACTCTGGGACATGTAGTCTTTCCCACTACGCGGGATGCTGCGCAGGTGTGCTGATACGAACGCAATTGGGGGAGGTGCAGACTCGATACCTCGGGTCTTAAGAGAGGCGGAACCTACAGATGAGTGACATTATTCTGTGGAAGCTTCGGGCGCTGAAGACGGCACAACAACAGCCAGAAATGCATCCGCCATTACCTGCAAATAAAGCTTCTTAAAGTTTCCCCTGGGTCTCTGCTTCTCTTTTCAAGGAAGGAGTGTATGCTGCACACATTCACGCGTCAGCCTGAGACGCCATCGCAGAGTACCCCGCCTCACCTTGGGTTAGGACATCACAGGCATGTGCTGTTCTCAGCTTCTCGTCGTACCAAAGTGATTTGGTTGGTCCGTCACCCGCCCCTGAGTGCAGGAAGAAAACCGGCAGTTGCGAGGTTATTCCAACCTCGTTTTGGGCTGCAGGCATTGTCCTCGTCGCCCCTGTCTAATGGATTTCTGCATTTGGAGGCTGAGGCGCCATAGGGGAGCTGAGGAGGCTCTATTGTGGACATGTAAGCTGCCAAACAAAGCATCACATTTTCGTTTTGTTTTACGGACTCACTTTGCTTCAATCCGCACTCATGCACAAGGGAACCCACGGTTTTTCCACCCCCACCGCACCAATTTCCTCAGTCCACCTACAAAGGACTCTGGGACATGTAGTCTTTCCCACTACGCGGGATGCTGCGCAGGTGTGCTGATACGAACGCAATTGGGGGAGGTGCAGACTCGATACCTCGTGTCTTAAGAGAGGCGGAACCTACAGCTGAGTGACATTATTCTGTGGAAGCTTCGGGCGCTGAAGACGGCACAACAACAGCCAGAAATGCATCCGCCATTACCTGCAAATAAAGCTTCTTAAAGTTTCCCCTGGGTCTCTGCTATCTCTTTTCAAGGAAGGAGTGTATGCTGCACACATTCACGCGTCAGCCTGAGACGCCATCGCAGAGTACCCCGCCTCACCTTGGGTTAGGACATCACAGGCATGTGCTGTTCTCAGCTTCTCGTCGTACCAAAGTGATTTGGTTGGTCCGTCACCCGCCCCTGAGTGCAGGAAGAAAACCGGCAGTTGCAAGGTTATTCCAACCTCGTTTTGGGCTGCAGGCATTGTCCTCGTCGCCCCTGTCTAATGGATTTCTGCATTTGGAGGCTGAGGCGCCATAGGGGAGCTGAGGAGGCTCTATTGTGGACATGTAAGCTGCCAAACAAAGCATCACATTTTCGTTTTGTTTTACGGACTCACTTTGATTCAATCCGCACTCATGCACAAGGGAACCCACGGTTTTTCCACCCCCACCGCACCAATTTCCTCAGTCCACCTACAAAGGACTCTGGGACATGTAGTCTTTCCCACTACGCGGGATGCTGCGCAGGTGTGCTGATACGAACGCAATTGGGGGAGGTGCAGACTCGATACCTCGGGTCTTAAGAGAGGCGGAACCTACAGCTGAGTGACATTATTCTGTGGAAGCTTCGGGCGCTGAAGACGGCACAACAACAGCCAGAAAAGCATCCGCCATTACCTGCAAATAAAGCTTCTTAAAGTTTCCCCTGGGTCTCTGCTATCTCTTTTCAAGGAAGGAGTGTATGCTGCACACATTCACGCGTCAGCCTGAGACGCCATCGCAGAGTACCCCGCCTCACCTTGGGTTAGGACATCACAGGCATGTGCTGTTCTCAGCTTCTCATCTTACCAAAGTGATTTGGTTGGTCCGTCACCCGCCCCTGAGTGCAGGAAGAAAACCGGCAGTTGCGAGGTTATTCCAACCTCGTTTTGGGCTGCAGGCATTGTCCTCGTCGCCCCTGTCTAATGGATTTCTGCATTTGGAGGCTGAGGCGCCATAGGGGAGCTGAGGAGGCTCTATTGTGGACATGTAAGCTGCCAAACAAAGCATCACATTTTCGTTTTGTTTTACGGACTCACTTTGCTTCAATCCGCACTCATGCACAAGGGAACCCACGGTTTTTCCACCCCCACCGCACCAATTTCCTCAGTCCACCTACAAAGGACTCTGGGACATGTAGTCTTTCCCACTACGCGGGATGCTGCGCAGGTGTGCTGATACGAACGCAATTGGGGGAGGTGCAGACTCGATACCTCGGGTCTTAAGAGAGGCGGAACCTACAGCTGAGTGACATTATTCTGTGGAAGCTTCGGGCGCTGAAGACGGCACAACAACAGCCAGAAATGCATCCGCCATTACCTGCAAATAAAGCTTCTTAAAGTTTCCCCTTGGTCTCTGCTATCTCTTTTCAAGGAAGGAGTGTATGCTGCACACATTCACGCGTCAGCCTGAGACGCCATCGCAGAGTACCCCGCCTCACCTTGGGTTAGGACATCACAGGCATGTGCTGTTCTCAGCTTCTCGTCGTACCAAAGTGATTTGGTTGGTCCGTCACCCGCCCCTGAGTGCAGGAAGAAAACTGGCAGTTGCGCGGTTATTCCAACCTCGTTTTGGGCTGCAGGCATTGTCCTCGTCGCCCCTGTCTAATGGATTTCTGCATTTGGAGGCTGAGGCGCCATAGGGGAGCTGAGGAGGCTCTATTGTGGACATGTAAGCTCCCAAACAAAGCATCACATTTTCATATCCGTTTTGTTTTACGGACTCACTTTGCTTCAATCCGCACTCATGCACAAGGGAACCCACGGTTTTTCCACCCCCACCGCACCAATTTCCTCAGTCCACCTACAAAGGACTCTGGGACATGTAGTCTTTCCCACTACGCGGGATGCTGCACAGGTGTGCTGATACGAACGCAATTGGGGGAGGTGCAGACTCGATACCTCGGGTCTTAAGAGAGGCGGAACCTACAGCTGAGTGACATTATTCTGTGGAAGCTTCGGGCGCTGAAGACGGCACAACAACAGCCAGAAATGCATCCGCCATTACCTGCAAATAAAGCTTCTTAAAGTTTCCCCTGGGTCTCTGCTATCTCTTTTCAAGGAAGGAGTGTATGCTGCACACATTCACGCGTCAGCCTGAGACGCCATCGCAGAGTACCCCGCCTCACCTTGGGTTAGGACATCACAGGCATGTGCTGTTCTCAGCTTCTCGTCGTACCAAAGTGATTTGGTTGGTCCGTCACCCGCCCCTGAGTGCAGGAAGAAAACCGGCAGTTGCGAGGTTATTCCAACCTCGTTTTGGGCTGCAGGCATTGTCCTCGTCGCCCCTGTCTAATGGATTTCTGCATTTGGAGGCTGAGGCGCCATAGGGGAGCTGAGGAGGCTCTATTGTGGACATGTAAGCTGCCAAACAAAGCATCACATTTTCGTTTTGTTTTACGGACTCACTTTGCTTCAATCCGCACTCATGCACAAGGGAACCCACGGTTTTTCCACCCCCACCGCACCAATTTCCTCAGTCCACCTACAAAGGACTCTGGGACATGTAGTCTTTCCCACTACGCGGGATGCTGCGCAGGTGTGCTGATACGAACGCAATTGGGGGAGGTGCAGACTCGATACCTCGGGTCTTAAGAGAGGCGGAACCTACAGCTGAGTGACATTATTCTGTGGAAGCTTCGGGCGCTGAAGACGGCACAACAACAGCCAGAAATGCATCCGCCATTACCTGCAAATAAAGCTTCTTAAAGTTTCCCCTGGGTCTCTGCTATCTCTTTTCAAGGAAGGAGTGTATGCTGCACACATTCACGCGTCAGCCTGAGACGCCATCGCAGAGTACCCCGCCTCACCTTGGGTTAGGACATCACAGGCATGTGCTGTTCTCAGCTTCTCGTCGTACCAAAGTGATTTGGTTGGTCCGTCACCCGCCCCTGAGTGCAGGAAGAAAACTGGCAGTTGCGAGGTTATTCCAACCTCGTTTTGGGCTGCAGGCATTGTCCTCGTCGCCCCTGTCTAATGGATTTCTGCATTTGGAGGCTGAGGCGCCATAGGGGAGCTGAGGAGGCTCTATTGTGGACATGTAAGCTCCCAAACAAAGCATCACATTTTCATATCCGTTTTGTTTTACGGACTCACTTTGCTTCAATCCGCACTCATGCACAAGGGAACCCACGGTTTTTCCACCCCCACCGCACCAATTTCCTCAGTCCACCTACAAAGGACTCTGGGACATGTAGTCTTTCCCACTACGCGGGATGCTGCACAGGTGTGCTGATACGAACGCAATTGGGGGAGGTGCAGACTCGATACCTCAGGTCTTAAGAGAGGCGGAACCTACAGCTGAGTGACATTATTCTGTGGAAGCTTCGGGCGCTGAAGACGGCACAACAACAGCCAGAAATGCATCCGCCATTACCTGCAAATAAAGCTTCTTAAAGTTTCCCCTGGGTCTCTGCTATCTCTTTTCAAGGAAGGAGTGTATGCTGCACACATTCACGCGTCAGCCTGAGACGCCATCGCAGAGTACCCCGCCTCACCTTGGGTTAGGACATCACAGGCATGTGCTGTTCTCAGCTTCTCGTCGTACCAAAGTGATTTGGTTGGTCCGTCACCCGCCCCTGAGTGCAGGAAGAAAACCGGCAGTTGCGAGGTTATTCCAACCTCGTTTTGGGCTGCAGGCATTGTCCTCGTCGCCCCTGTCTAATGGATTTCTGCATTTGGAGGCTGAGGCGCCATAGGGGAGCTGAGGAGGCTCTATTGTGGACATGTAAGCTGCCAAACAAAGCATCACATTTTCGTTTTGTTTTACGGACTCACTTTGCTTCAATCCGCACTCATGCACAAGGGAACCCACGGTTTTTCCACCCCCACCGCACCAATTTCCTCAGTCCACCTACAAAGGACTCTGGGACATGTAGTCTTTCCCACTACGCGGGATGCTGCGCAGGTGTGCTGATACGAACGCAATTGGGGGAGGTGCAGACTCGATACCTCGGGTCTTAAGAGAGGCGGAACCTACAGCTGAGTGACATTATTCTGTGGAAGCTTCGGGCGCTGAAGACGGCACAACAACAGCCAGAAAAGCATCCGCCATTACCTGCAAATAAAGCTTCTTAAAGTTTCCCCTGGGTCTCTGCTATCTCTTTTCAAGGAAGGAGTGTATGCTGCACACATTCACGCGTCAGCCTGAGACGCCATCGCAGAGTACCCCGCCTCACCTTGGGTTAGGACATCACAGGCATGTGCTGTTCTCAGCTTCTCGTCATACCAAAGTGATTTGGTTGGTCCGTCACCCGCCCCTGAGTGCAGGAAGAAAACCGGCAGTTGCGAGGTTATTCCAACCTCGTTTTGGGCTGCAGGCATTGTCCTCGTCGCCCCTGTCTAATGGATTTCTGCATTTGGAGGCTGAGGCGCCATAGGGGAGCTGAGGAGGCTCTATTGTGGACATGTAAGCTGCCAAACAAAGCATCACATTTTCGTTTTGTTTTACGGACTCACTTTGCTTCAATCCGCACTCATGCACAAGGGAACCCACGGTTTTTCCACCCCCACCGCACCAATTTCCTCAGTCCACCTACAAAGGACTCTGGGACATGTAGTCTTTCCCACTACGCGGGATGCTGCGCAGGTGTGCTGATACGAACGCAATTGGGGGAGGTGCAGACTCGATACCTCGGGTCTTAAGAGAGGCGGAACCTACAGCTGAGTGACATTATTCTGTGGAAGCTTCGGGCGCTGAAGACGGCACAACAACAGCCAGAAATGCATCCGCCATTACCTGCAAATAAAGCTTCTTAAAGTTTCCCCTGGGTCTCTGCTATCTCTTTTCAAGGAAGGAGTGTATGCTGCATATATATATATATATTACCTACTGGCGGTCGCCAGTAGGTATATATAGTTAGGATTTTTTCTCTATGGGTTTTTTGAAAATTCTATGTCTAATAACTTTGGCGTTTGTGGACGGAATTGGCTGAAATTTTCAGGAAAATGGCACATTTTGTTTCTGAGCAGCCCTTGAAAATTTGGGGGGGGTTCGTCCAGTGGGGGCCGAGAAAAAAGGGGGGTCCCAAAACGTGTTTTTAACATTGAGTTTTCCATAGGGCGGTTGGCCTCACTTTTAGCCCGAACGGCTGAATGGATTTGCACGAAACTTGGCAAAATTGTAGGGACTGGTAGCCCGATGTGCCTTTTGTAGGTCTCAATATATGTGCTCCAGTGGATTTTGAGAAATTAACGTTTAAAAAAAGATATATATCTGTAACAGCGGACCGGGCAGCGCTCTGGTTCGCGGACTTTTCGCGCAACGGAGCTTTGTGAGGCGAAGCTGATTGGTTCTCCGGCGTCTGTCAACATTCCAAACAGTCCGTAGCGGCCGCCATCTTGTCTCTCGGTAGGATCGAGAGACAAGAGGAGGCCGAAGCGAAGGGGCAAATGACCATAAGGGGGCATAGTACATTGTCGCTCACCCCCTAGGTTTGATGTGGAGGTTTTAAAAGGGCCCCGCGGGGCAAAAAAAAATTAAAATAATAATAATCGAACAGCTGAATGGATTTGCACGAAACTTGGCAAAATTGTAGGGACTGGTAGCCCGATGTGCCTTTGCTAGATCTCAATATATGTGCTCCAGTGGATTTTGAGAAATTAACGTTCAAAAAAAGGTATATATCTGTAACAGCGCACCGCTTCGCGTACTTTTCGCGTTACGGAGCTTTGCGAAGCGAAGCTGATTGGCTCTCCGGTGTCTGTAAACATTCCAAACAGTCCGTAGCGGCCGCCATCTTGTCTCTCGGTAGGATCGAACAGCGGAATGGATTTGCACGAAACTTGGCAAAATTGTAGGGACTGGTAGCCCGATGTGCCTTTGCTAGGTCTCAATATATGTGCTTCAGTGCATTTTGAGAAATTAACGTTCAGAAACAAGATATATATCTGTAACAGCGCTCCGCTTCGCGGAGATAAAATTATATGTGTATTACCTAGCTGTTGCTAACACCAGTTAGCGACGGCTAGTAGAAGATAGCGACCATCTTGGGCCCCACTTTGCATGTGAGTGATATTTATCACTAATGACATGCAAAGTGGGCATGCCAAGATGTTAGCGACTGGAAACAGTCGCTAACATCACTATCTCCTATTATCAACTTTTGGAAATATTCGAGATAAGGGCGAATATCTCTAAAAGCTACCACCTGCCCTGAGCAGTTCTTAGCCATGTTATCCAATGGGAGGTGGATAACATGGCTAAGAGCATTAGCTCGGTAATGCATGAATATCGCTGAGTTTTCAGCGATATTAATGCATTGCGGTCGTTTTTTATCGTATTTCCGATAAACCTTGATAATAGCAAGGTTTATCTGCGATAATTTCTGACGGTAAAAAAATCGTTGCTAAGCATCGTTAGGGATAAATATCGCTTAACTTTGGTAATATGCCCCAACGTCTGTTAACGTTCGATTCGAAGGAAATCAGGAAGTGTTGAAAAACATTGTCTGCGCCATCTTGTCTTTTTTCAAATGCCACACTTTTGTCGTGCACGGCAGCCATTTTAGATGCCTTGACCAGACCCACTCTGTGCACGCTGTCGATCCTTAGCATGGCTCCCCACCCTCGCAAACATCTCCCCCAGGCAGTGGTCACCCCCGCTCTCTGTCTTATGCATGGGTAATAAACCTCCCCCATCTGCGCTGCTGTTCCCTGAGAATCACACCCTGTGCCCGCCCGACACCTCCCTTTCGCCCTATTCACTACCGCACCCTCTGACACTCCTTTTCCTCTGTGTCCGATTGTCCAGGCTGGTCCTAGGGTATCAGCTAGCCCTGCAGATGTAGTTTATGGCCACAGCTGTAAAGAATCACCCCTCTTCAAAGGAGTTATAGTAGATCAAGGCCCACACTCGATGAGATTCGTCACAGCAGAAGCGTTGCTATTATCTGAAAACCATCCTGTATTGTGATTGGGGAGGGGACCGAGCCTGAAGCGGAAGATTCCAGGGATGACTGTTTGTACATCAAAGTTTTTACAATTATGTGTCACATTAAAAATATATAGCACTCCGACAAAGTAGTAAGATTATAAAACTTTAATAATTTATAAATATATACAAGAAAACAAAAATAGTAATAACATATAAACATTTTTAGGGAAAAACAACGAAGTAGCGGTCGGCTGTGCGAATAGTCCCAACGCAGCACAACGTCCAGATTTCCGGCGTGGGGCGTCGCGGGGGGTGGGTCATCAGTAGCAAACTGTTGTGCGAATAGTTCCAAGGCAGCAGAACGCGTTGAAATCTAGATGACACGAAAGTGATGTCTAGTAAGTTGCCACCCAGCAAATAACGGCATGGGGCGTCGCGGGGGGTGGGTCATCAGTAGCAAACTGTTGCGCGAATAGTTCCAAGGCAGCAGAACGATGGCACCAAGGTGATGTCCAGTAAGTTGCCGCACTGGTTTTGGTATCCTACAATGCTGCTCCGAATAACGGCGTGGAGCGCCCCGGGGGAGGCGGCGTGAACGGGCCTCTCCAGGTGGAGTGTCATCTGTTGTAGTGGGGCGCCCCTTTACCGTTTCAGTTGCCATTCCGTCCGTTTTTGGTCCACTGTGTCAAAAGCCGCAATTCAGCTGAGTTGCGCCCACTCTTGCGGTGCAGCGATAGGCGGCTGTCACAGGACTCTCAAAATGGCGGCAGGCTGTTTCCTTTTTGGGCCTGGTCCACTGAAATGGCCCTGGGACACCTTGGAAATCGGACGCTTGTCTGCTAGGTCTTGGACCTCATTCTCGAAAGCGTCCCCTCCGCCTTGAGAATTCATCAAAAGTTTTGGGGGCTCCGACTCCTGCAGGCTTCTGGTGGGGAGCGGCTGCCATGATTGCTCGCGGAATGACCACGACTGAGCTACGAGATGGTGGTGCTTTCATGCTGACGCCAGCTTCAGTCTGAAACATCCAGAAACAAGGTGGGGCTTTCATCGTTTGGGGAAAAAAAAAAGTTTTCATCCTATGAAAAGTGTTGTTTTTAGGTCACATGATCAAGCCTTCCATCATTAGGAAACCAAAAGTAAAATGAACCAATGAAAAGTTTTATAAACAAGTCACATGACCTGTTATGCGGCATAGGGTGTAAAATTAGGAGAAAATACGTTGGCACGTGAGGCGGCGTCAGTAGCGGACCGATGTGCGAATAGGCCGAAGGCAACACAACGCGCCAAGATCTGGATGGCACCGAGGTGGTGTCCAGCAAGTTGCAGCACTGGTGTGGCCATCCTACAATGCTGAAAGTCGGCGTGGGGCGCCCCGTTGGCCTGTGAGTTTGCGTCAGTAGCGGACCGATGTGCGAATAGGCCGAAGGCAGCACAACGTGCCAAGATCCGGATGGCACCGAGGTGGTGTCTAGTAAGTTGTCGCACTGGTGTGGCCATCCAACAATGCTGAAAGTCGGCGTGGGGCGCCCCGTTGGCCTGTGAGTTTGCGTCAGTAGCGGACCGATGTGCGAATAGGCCGAAGGCAGCACAACGCGCCAAGATCCGGATGGCACCGAGGTGGTGTCTAGTAAGTTGCCGCACTGGTGTGGCCATCCTACAATGCTGAAAGTCGGCGTGGGGCGCCCCGTTGGCCTGTGAGTTTGCGTCAGTAGCGGACCGATGTGCGAATAGGTCGAAGGCAGCACAACGCGCCAAGATCCGGATGGCACCGAGGTGGTGTCTAGTAAGTTGTCGCACTTCTGTGGCCATCCTACAATGTTGAAAGTCGGCGTGGGGCGCCCCGTTGGCCTGTGAGATGGCGTCAGTAGCGGACCGATGTGCGAATGGGGCCAAAGGCAGCGCAACAATATTTTCTGATTTGAAGACACCACAAGGCGCTGAGATGCCAAGATCCGGATGGCACCGAGGTGGTGTCTAGCAAGTTGTGGCACTGGTGTGGCCATCGTACAATGGTAAAAGTCGGCGTGGGGCGCCCTGTTGGCCTGTGAGATGGTGTCAGTAGCGGACTGATGTGTGAATGGGGCCAAAGGCAGCGCAACAATATTTTCTACTATATTTTCGGAGTAGAAGACACCACAAGGCGCTGAGATGCCAAGATCCGGATGGCACCGAGGTGATGTGTAAGTTGCGGACGGATGTGCGAATGGGGCCAAAGGCAGCTCAACAATATTTTCTGAAGAGAATACACCACAAGGCGCTGAGATGCCAAGATCCGGATGGCACCGAGGTGATGTCTAAGTTGCGGACCGATGTGCGAATGGGGCCAAAGGTAGCGTAACAAGATTTTCTGTATGGAAGATACCACTAGGCGTTGAAATGCCAAGATTCGGATGGCACCGAGGTGATGTCTAGGAAGTTGTGCCACTGGTGTGGCCATCGTACAATGGTAAAAGTCGGCGTGGGGCGCCCTATTGGCCTGTGAGATGGTGTCAGTAGCGGACTGATGTGCGAATGGGGCCAAAGGCAGCGCACAATATTTTCTGACTGACACCACAAGGCGCTGAGATGCCAAGATCCGGATGGCATCGAGGTGATGTCTAAGTTGCGGACTGATGTGCGAATGGGGCCAAAGGCAGCGTAACAATATTTTCTGTATGGAAGATACCACTAGGCGTTGAGATGCCAAGATTCGGATGGCACCGAGGTGATGTCTAGCAAGTTGGTGTGGTCATCCTACAATGCTGAAACTCGGCGTGGGTCACCCCATTAGCCTGTGAGATGGCGTCAGTAGCGGACCGATGTGCGAATAGGCCGAAGGCAGCACAACGTGCCAAGATCCGGATGTCACCGTGGTGGTTTCATAGTTGAGAGGCACTTCATCTGCAGTGGGGCGCCGAGATCCGGATGGCACCGAGGTGATGTCTAGCAAGTTGCTGTACTTGTGTGGTCATCCTACAATGCTGAAACTCGGCGTGGGTCGCCCCATTAGCCTGTGAGATAGCTGTTCTTTGGATTTGGGCCTGGTCCACTAAAATGGCCCTGGGACACCTAAGAACTCGAACGCTCGATTTTTTTTTCCTTTCCTGTACATGCAAAAAAAGGTAAATGCCCGGTATGTTACACGCTTCATCTGCCACGATGAACTCTCCAGAGGAACCGAAAAAATATATAGTTGTGGTAACTATACCATGCATCGTCATATGGAGAGGTGGCACCAATTAATTATAGTGCTGCATAAAAGAGAGATTTGGAGGAGAACCCCTGACCTGCTAGTACATTCATCAAAGAAGTGGCACTGAGAGCTTCAGAGGCAAGGGAAACGGTCCCAAATATTTAGAAGAACTTTGGAAAGATTAAAATGACATGTTTAGATTGTGGTAAATTAATTTCATGTGGGCAGATGAGTGTTACTCTAATAAATACAGCATATGAACATCATCATAGTCGATGGTTGGTAGAGACATTTTGACTATATCCTGGACCTGCCCGTCCTCGCCCAAAATGGCGCCGGAATAAATGGGACTCGTAACTCCTTGTTGTGTACTGGTTGCAGAACCTTGAAATCACGAGATACGTATGCAGTTTTGAAGCACATGGCGGGCGGGGACGAGAAATGATTGAATATTTCGACATCCCTATTGATATTAAGTTCTGATGTGTTATTGATTACTGTACTGTTGAAAATTCGAATTAACGTCACCCATGGTACTTGCCCGCAAATGTATATCTAGATAATTTTATTGTAACTGGCCCTGTCGTATTTTAATTATAAAATGTACGTCCACCGATTCCGTAACTGTTAGACACCTTAGTTTTTGCAACCTAATGGCCCGCCCGTTACGTTCCTCTACAGTGTAAATGTCTATTCATCATATACGATTACAGTTTGCTCCGTGGCAGGCCCACGTGGTTATAGGCTCGTATTTGTATAATGAAATTTTCACAATAAAGGTTTTTAAAAGAAAACATGGTAGTAGTGTATACATTGGTAAAGTTTTTAATAATAGTCACTGTTTTAGAATCATTAAAAGGCAAGTGAAATAAAGCAGACCAATTACATGAAGGGTAAAAGGTATAATACGAAGGAACGCAGTAAAGATAAATGGTCAAGGGCTGTTGTGTTTTCTATTCCTGCAACATAAAGTGATCGATAAGAATCTCATATTCAGGCGTATCGGCGACTAAGACAGCAGGTCGACCCTCTTTTGCTCAACGGCTCCGTCATGGGACGAAGAAACGCTCTTTTTCTCGAAAAAAGAATATATTTTACTTGCAGGACAGTTGTAAAATTTCCGGGAAAGTACATTAGCCTGGAACATTATAACATATATTTAAGAGAAAATAATGTTCGGAAGTAATTAAAAGCGTAATTTTTAGGTGATATGACCAAGGCTTTCATCATTAGAATAAGAAAAGTAAAATGAACCAATGAAAAGTTTTATTAACAAGTCACATGACTTGTTATGCTTACGTTACGCGCTGCGCGCCCCGGATGACTTCCGGATGCGCTAACGCGGCGTGTCATATGACGCATTACGCGACAACGCAGGTCCAGAATATAGTCAAAATGTCTCCACCAACCAGCGGTCGAAACACAACCCCTTTCAGCAGGCTAAATAGTTCTGTTAAATGACAACAGAAAGGACAGGCAACAAGAACCATCAGTCAAAGAGGGGAGGGCTAGTTCTTCTCTACCGGGTTACATTGGGGCGCTACCGGAACTGATCGAATTGGTAGTCTACAGTGTTTCTGGATGTTTCAGACCGAAGCTGGGGTTAGCATGAGAGCAGCACCATTTCGTAGCTCCGTTGTGGCCATTCCGCAACCAATCATGGCAGCCGCTCTTTATCGTTATTTTGGGCGGGGTGGGTGGCGGAGCCGAGCTGTTTTGCAGCCATCATTGTGTGGAGTTCAGTTCATCTCACTAGTTTTGTATTTGTCATGAGGGGTTGTTCCTAATGTTTCTATTTTAGCGAGGTCAAAAAGAGATCCCATTAGTGGCCTACTGATTTTGCTCGATTCCTTTTCTTTTTTTTTACACGATTTTTCGTTATCTGCAAAGACTAAACAGAGTATTGCGACTCTGTGTTTGTTTGTAAATAGAGAATGAACCAAAGAGAACTAATTCTAAAACAGTAAATACTTGGATAACAATCAATCAAATGGAGAGAGAAGCAGGCACGACGGATTACAACGGGGGCAAAGGCCTGCGTTAACTACCTTTCACTATCTGCAAAGAGAGAGTACTCCTAATAGAAATGAGGGGGGGGGGCACCATTCAAAGCAGATCAGTGTGCATAAACACGAAAATGTTTTCACTTACCACGTACTTGACATTCGACAGCTTATGATATTTGCTATTAAAAAACCATTGAAATTCACTGAAAAAACCATAGGTTATAGACCATATATAGTTAGGAATTAGCATTTACAAAACCTTGAAAATTCACTGAAAAAACCATAGGTTATACACCATATATAGTTAGGAATTAGCATTTAAAAAACCTTATTTTACTCACACAAAACCATTGAAATTCCATATATAGTTAGTTGCACTAACTATATATCGCGCACCCGCAATCCACTGCTGATCATGTCACATATTACATCATTCATGACATGGTCAGTGACATCACTGATGACATCACTGATGGCATCTCAAATGACATCACTGATGAGATCACTGATGACATCTCATTTGACATCAATGACCACATCACTGATGATATCATTCATGTGACAATACAATGCATCTCCTCACGTTTTAATATAACCTCTGTTTCACCCAGTGTTAAATACAGAGTATAATTTTTGAAACCATTGACACACCAATACTAGTTACTACATACGTACTCACTGATTCCTACGTCTACACACACATTCACTCATTCACCCATACAATCATTCATACATACAATCACTCATCTTTACAACACTATCATATGCACTCATACACCTATACAGACACTTACACTCTGCCACTCATCCATGGAGTTACTCACACACCTAGTCAGTCCTGTAAAGAATCAATCACACTTCCATTTTCTTGTCTATACAGTTAAACATAGAGCACCTTACATTTTCAAACATATACTAACACATACTTACTTTCTTATACAATCATTGATACAAGTACACATTGATCTGCACAGAGTCACACACCTCCCAGCCAGCCACACACACACTCAGTCTCCTATACAAATACTTGGACAATCAATCAATAACCCATATAGTTAATCATATAGCTACTGATCAACACATGCAGCAGTTTACAGAACAACAGACATAATGATGCACAAATTAAGACAGTTTACTCACTAACCCATGCACTCAGTGAGACACATTTAATCACTCACTCATACATTCAGTCATGCACCTACTAAATCCTTCGTCCAGACACTTATACATCTACTCATTCTTCAATATGTAAAACATATTTAAACTTTACAGAAACACACAGTCACTGGATGATGTCATCAGTGATCTCATCAGTGATGTCATTTGAGATGTCATCAGTGATGTCATCAGTGATGTCACTGACCATGTCATGAATGATGTAATATGTGACATGATCAGCAGTGGATTGCGGGTGCGCGATATATAGTTAGTGCAACTAACTATATATGGAATTTCAATGGTTTTGTGTGAGTAAAATAAGGTTTTTTAAATGCTAATTCCTAACTATATATGGTGTATAACCTATGGTTTTTTCAGTGAATTTTCAAGGTTTTGTAAATGCTAATTCCTAACTATATATGGTCTATAACCTATGGTTTTTTCAGTGAATATATATATATATATATATATATATATATATATATATATATATATATATATATATATTCCCAAAAAGTTTCCCACATGAGGAAGAAACCGCACCAAGGTAAGTTGTTATTCCATGCTTTATTTCATGCTTTATTTCACAACGGATTGCAGACAGTGTGACGAAGCGGCCTCTTGCTTAGTGCCAAACGCGTTTCAAGTTTTCAACTCTTCGTCAGTGGCAATTAGAAGCATCTGCTTGGACTGGCAACAAACAACTTTTAACCTTCAAACACCCCCCAAGTGGGCGTGGCCTCTTCTGTGGCCCCCTGCAGGCCATGTCGGCCGATCCTTTCACAAGGTAATCCTTCATGAGGGATCAAGAATTGCAGCATGCTGTCACAAAGACTGTCATCACTCCACTGGGAGGTTTTTAACAAGTTTAAGAGGCACTGCGGACGAACTCAATGGAGCACAAATAAACGGACGACTTCAAGTACCTACTACAGTTACCCGTGGGGTGATTCGTACAGCGGGGGCTGAGAAAAAAGGGGGTCCCAAACGCGTTTTTCCCATGCAATTTCCCATTCGAACTTTAGCCACAGCTACAGACTGAACTGCTGAACGGAATTAGGCCAAATTTGGCAAAGATGTAGTTCTCGGTTCAGACGTGTGCCTTTTGCTTAAATGGTGTCAATCTGTTCAGTAGTTCCTGAGAAAATTACAGTTAAAAGCATTCATATATCTATGGGTGCGGTCGGTCCGCGGACTATGAGCGCACCGTGAGTGTATCATAAGCGCGCCCTTCTGATCACGCGCTGAATGCTAATTGGCTGTCAAGTGGTTGTCAACATTCAAAACCAGGAACTGTTGACAGACATTTTGTGCGAGGCTGTAGAAGTCAGTCGAACAAGTGTGCAAAACGTATAAAGGGGGCAGGGTAGAAATACTTTTACCCTCTAAACCGACTTAGGGGGTCCAAGAAGGACCCCCAGGGCCCACCAAATTTTATTTTATTTTTAAAAAGGACCCAGCAGGTGCGTGTAGGGTGCGCGGACTCTGGCATAAATTTTTTTTTTTTTTTAAACTGAGCTTTTTTTATAATTAGCCCCCAAGGGGCTAAATACCGGGAGCAAAATTATAACATTTTATGGCGGACCCAGAGGGGCCCCCAGCCCTGGGGATCGTCATCCCCCGGGGCTAAAAAAAAAAAATAGTGGGGGAGGGGTCCAAGGTCCCCAAAGCCGCGGTGACCACCACCCCCCGGGGCTTTATGTATTGTGTGGGGGGGACTGCATGGCCCCCCTCCTGGAGCACTCGAAGACCCCGTCACCCCCTGGGGCTACCAAAAAAATGGTCGGAGTGGATTGCAAGGTCTTCAAAGCCACAGGGACCACCAATCCCCGGGGCTTTATGTATTGTGGGAGAGTCGGTTCCTGCAGTGTCCCGGGGCGTCCATCCTGCCCTGCCATAGCAAGGAAATCTGTTCTCTCTTTCAAAATCTAAATCAGATTGCTTTTTCACATGGGGAGCTGCATGTTACTAGCTCCCCATGTGGAAAAGCAATGCCGGCTCCCAAACGCGTAGAAGTTGTGCACCAAAGGCGCTGGAGTCGTGCACCCTACAGATTAGTCTTGTATTCACACCAGGGGCCGCACTGAGCGCTGCACTGGGTGCGTGACTTCTAATTTTACCGTAAAAAAATAGCCCATATCAGTAATTTCTAATATCTCCGGGGACCCTATCCCCCGGGTCTTATAAAGAATGTTGGGGACCCTGGGGGAGCCACAATACCCCCACGGTCCCGCCGGCTCCCCGCGTCCTTCGGGAGCAGGCATTGCTTTTCCACATGGGCAGACGCTAACTTGGTTTGGAGTTTGAAAGTTAGAACAGATTTCACTGCTCCGTCTTTCAAAATCCAAACCAAGTTTATGATGGGAGGGGCGGGAGCCGCGAGACTCCCGCCCTCTCATAGCAAAGAGCAGTGGCCCTCGAGGGCTCCAGGCGGAGGGCCACGCAGCCTACCTCCCTCAATATACAAATCCCCGGGGGGTGGTTGTTCCCTGGGCTTGAGGGGAGTCGTTGAGGCTCACACACTTCTAATTTTGCAGGGCCTTGGACGCGAAAATGGTGCAAGGGGGTTGTAAATCTGATACACAGTGTTTTGTTTTACTTTGCTTTCCTTTGTGTCATGTAGAGGATCCTGGGTAAATATAACAGTTTCTGTACAGCCAGTACCTTTCAACCCTACCCCCAAACTGCTTACTGCCTCTTACCATAGTAACAGTTCATGGAACACTAAAGTGAGCACAGAGGTTAGAAGTTCACCACACAATGTTGCTAATCGAAACAGTTACTGTGCTGGAGTTTTGAAAGTTTTCCATAGGAACCGTTAGTCGTAGCTATAGCCTCTGGTAAATAGTTAGCCTCAGTATTATTTTTCTAGTTATAAATATCATTTCTATTTTTAAATGTTTTATAACTATATGATTATCACACTAAATAATAGTGAAATGTTGTCAGAAAAAGAAGACGTATATACCTTTTTTAAATTATTTTTACTAAAATAACAATAAATAACTAGAAATGTAACTTTAAGATAACAATATAATAAATAACTGGAAACATAACTTTAACATAGCAATATAATAAACAAAATGTGAGATGGACTCCAATGGAAGAAGGGTAGGTAATCTGCAAAACAAAAATGAAAATACGTGTTTAAAACTAGATCGATGTGACTAAATGAGATCAAACATTACAAGTTAAGCTAATACTTGGCGATATTTTTTAATTTGCACGTCTGCAGTGTGCCTGAAACATTCCGCCTCTCTTCTAGGCTCGCGTTCAAGAGGTGTCTGTATGGAAGTGCCTACTGCGTCAGATTTACAGTATGGATCAACAGGTCTTTAAAAAGATTCAGAGATGAGACAGAATTAGGTGAGAGTAAGTATGGGCGAATTTTGCGGATTTGTGGTCCGCAAATTTGCACGAAATTGCCCAAAAAATCAGCGAGTTCGCAAAAAAATCCATGAACTTGCGTATTTGCACAAATTACTGTTTCTACTGGCTAACAGTAAGTGCTAGCTCGTTGGGTAAATGTATAGTGCTTTTCGAACACTGCAGCTGTGAAAGGGCCAGAAGAGTTGTCTCCAGTGACCATGTGTGTGTTACTATGCCATCGCGCCGAAGGGCGCAGGGGTCCCTTGAGTGAGCTGTCCATCATAGTAGGTAAAAAGCGGGAAGATGGTGCACACCGCTACTGTGTGGGCGGGGCCAAACAGGGGGGCTTCTATCCGAGTTCACATGCCTTTTGTCTGTATAAAAGGTCAGAGACCGATCAGAGCAGCAGATGAGGAGAAAAAAGCTCCTGGACACAGGAACTGCAAGGGGATTGCGCTCGTGAAAGTGAAGGATGCAAAGGCCTCTATCCAGCATCACAGCTAATTTTCGACGGTAGATATGGGGAGAAAGCACACCTGCCCAGAGCCGGGGTCCCTTGAGTGAGCTGTCCATCATAGTGGGTCAGGGCGGGAAAACGGTGCACACTGCACACCACTAGCTCGTTGGGTAAATGTATAGTGCTTTTCGAACACTGCAGCTGTGAAAGGGCCAGAAGAGTTGTCTCCAGTGACCATGTGTGTGTGTTACTATGCCATCGCGCCGAAGGGCGCAGGGGTCCCTTGAGTGAGCTGTCCATCATAGTAGGTAAAAAGCGGGAAGATGGTGCACACCGCTACTGTGTGGGCGGGGCCAAAGAGCGGGGCTTCTATGCGAGTTCACATGCCTCTTGTGTGTATAAAAGGTCAGAGACTGATCAGAGCAGCAGATGAGGAGAAAGAAGTCCCTGGTCACAGGAACTGCACGGGGATTGCACTCATGAAAGTCAAGGATGCAGAGGCCTCCATCAGGCATCACAGCTACTTTTCGACGGTAGATATGGGGAGAAAGCACACCTGCCCAGCCTCGACAAAGCTCACGATTGTTTTTGGGCTGATGAATGCATTACTGAATTTGAGCTTCAACTCAGGCACCTGCTTTATTTATATATGTAAGTGCTTCCTGTTGAGGTTTCATTTTTGTGACAGGAGCATCGTGCCAGAATGAAGCCTACCCTGCACGAAGATGCCAGCCACAGCCCGCGTGCGGATTTGCGGATTTTTCAGCAATTTCGCGAGATTCGCGGATCGCGAAATTGACCAAAAATCCGCAAATTCTGCGAGCGGAACAGATTTTCTGCCCATACTTCGGTGAGAGATCAAGTCATTATGCAGGACAATATTCTTTGGGGCTCATTTACAAGCCCTTTGCGCCACTTTTCCATTACTTTCCCCATGTTAAAAGTGATGCAAAAGTGGCGCAACGGGCTTGTAAATAAGCCCTTTTATTTCTAACGCATTTAATCGGAGGCATTGTATATTTAGGCCGCTCTGCTTACCTTGTGTAAACACTGTGACCAACAGAGTTCACAACTTGAACTCAGCTTTGGTTGTACATGGCAGAGTGGACAGCAGCGCCCATAACTTTGAAAGAGAGAGAGAAAGATGTGAGAGAGAGTGAGAGAGAGAAAGAGAGAAAAAACGATATTAAAACGTGAAAGAGAGAAAGTTATAGATGGAGCACTTAATACTGGAGAAAATCTTCGTAGCTCACCTTTTGCCTTCGTTGTATGTCCAAACAGGTGCTGGTTCATAGTGCACACTCCAGTTTACTGATCTGAAAGACAGTATATAGAGTAAGTAATAGAATAGTACAAACAACTGCACACGTATATTTTTGTTTTATTTATTTGTACACTCAGGATAATGTATTTCATCAACTTCCTCTGTAAGGAGGTGTCTGTGAGCTGTTTTTCTTCCAAAGTACTATAGCCCATGCACTCCCACTGCATAGCGGTGAGTTCTCAATATTGCGTACCTAGACTGTTGCACCCCATTGACTCGCAGAGTCCGGAGGTGAGTGCTTTTTCTTGCGAAGTCAGAGGCAGATTTATAAGCTCCTTGCGCCACTTTTCCCATGTTAAAAGTGACACAAAAGTGGCGCAAGGGGCTTGTATAAATCTGCCGCTCAGACTGTTGTAACCTATCTATTCTCACTGCTTGGAGGTAATTGTACATTCTTACGCAATGAAGCTACTGCACACCACCCACTCTCTCCACCCACAGGTGACTTGTCGTTGCTTCGGAAACAAGTTTCTTTGCTCACCTTGTGCCATTGGCGTGATTCAAAAAGGGTGCACCACGTGTCGAAGTAGCTTTCTCAGATGTTGTTATGATGGCCACGCATCATCGCAGAATCTACAAACGTAGAGCTTTGGAGGTGTTTTGGGGGGATGACGCCAATTTGTAAAACACAACCTGTAAGATAAAAAGGAAGATAAGATTGTGTGTCATTTGTTTATGAAAGGACAGTGGAAGTGAGAGAGTGACTGAAAAGAATATTCGAAGCTCACCTTTCTGTCACCGGTGTGTTTTTCACCACGTGCTGGGACATAATGCACCCTGAAGCACTACATCTAAAAGATAGTAAAAGAAAGATGTTATGATTGGTAATTGTTACTAGCTTAATGTGGAGTAGAATTACATTGCCCTTTCACACACCTTCCCTCCTGCATTTAAAAACAACTATTTGTACAGTTTATATACCGGACATTTGACCGATTATAAAAAACGGTCCTGGTTTTGGAATTTTTTTTAATGCAATAAGATACGGTATATAGGACTGTGTACGCCTAAATCGCTGCGTTGCTTTTTTGTATCCAGTCTGCCGCACCCCATCAACTCCCTCCAATGCGCACCCAGGCCTCACTGCTCACCTTTTCATGGACAGAACACCTTCTACATCATGCAGTCCTGCTCTGCCACCAAGAAATCTGATATATGGTGCTGAGTCTTGATATCGGTATGGCTAACGTCATACTCGTGCTCCCATCATCATCGCAGGTTCCTCACCCGCTCAGTCCTTCGGATACCACTAACTCAGTGACCAAAGAGGCCACGCACGTAGTGGTGGGCCCTTGTACTCGGTGGTTCGGGTCTACTGAACCACCAGGATGGACCATCACAGCACTTGGGATGGAGCAACCTTAAAATGGCGTAGAGCACGTGCGCGCCTTCTTTTTTTATTGGTAGGGCCACGTATGAAGTGAAGCATGTGCTGGATGGGTGTGGTGTGTGTGTATACCAGGCATGAGGGAGTATGTGTGTGTCGTTCTGACAACTAGACCTGGAAGTAAGAAATCAGTACAATGGAAATCTGAGCAATGTTTCATTTTTGTTTTTTCCTGGTAGCGTAAGTGGAGTGGGTTGGCCTGACGTTTGCCAGTGCTGCGCAAGGCTCTGAACCATGATTCCGGAGCTATGGGTGTGGTTCCTTGTGAGCTATATGAGAAATCAAGTGATTTGGGTGTCCGTTTTGTAGTGCTGACGTCACCCGGGTCTTAAACGCAAATGTGTCATTATATCTGTAAAGTTCCACAACATGGCCAAAATGGAAGGTAAGGGGTATCACTGACTCTCTATTCATCCACAGTTACACCCATAAAAGATAGTGGACATGACAAATTTCTGCGATTATGAATGATTGTTGTACATTCAGTGAAGTGCTGTGAAAGGTTTAAGTAGCAGTTTTTGATACATGAAGGGCAGCTAATATATATATACGTATGTGGGTATTCGGGTATACTGTCGAACCTGGTGCTGTAAATCAATGTTCGAGCCTCGGAGGTGCTTCCTTATCCTGTTATTGTAGAGAAATGACGTAATCTACACGTGCCTGAAAATGTACTGTAAATACGGTGCTCATGTAAATTGTTGATATACTTTTGGGTTGATTTGCGCTACATAAATATGCTAAAAAAATATATTTAAAAAAAGGAGGAATAGCCCACACTTACTGTGAGAGGTAAGATGGCTGTAAACGCTATTTATATCACAATATAATGTGGTAGGGCGCAGGAGCAGCATTTTACGAACATAATAAATATACAGACACATATAGATAGTTGAAGTGTGTACGGGCACGTGTGCTCGATTCCATTTTATTACGTTGCTGTTGGTAACAAGTAGAATAGTAATTATGATATCATACATAGATATTCAATCGTAAATGGTTTATGATTTTTGCTGTACAAAGGCAAGAGCACTACATGTCAAAAAATACACAGAAGATTCTATCGTAAAGTGTTCATGAGTGGTGCACTGAGGTAGGGTTGGTTTGTGTTGAACCTGCAATGATGTGTGATTCAAGCAGACTGCACTACTAACAATGTCTTTTGCTACTGAATTTTGCCTTAGTAAGGCCACGTGGAGATTATTTATGGTGCACTGAGTTAGTGGTACGTCTGGTAGTCAGCGTGTTGCCTACTGGACTGCATAATCTGTAATCACGATTGAAATAAAAGATGAAACATGTATGGAATACATTGTCGAAATGTGTATGTTGCAGGGACATTATAGTTCAATTTGTGACCTGTGCTGTTCACAATTTTGTTAAATGATGCCACAAAAAACATTCCTTAATGAGTGTACTGAGTACTGTTTTCAAATGTACACTGTGATCAACAGAGTTCACTACTTGATACCAGAAGCGCATCAGCACTACAGACAACATTAAATTCCGTCTCGATTTATTTAAGGAAGAGACAATTGTACTGTGTCCTCTGATTCGGTTTACTGTGACAAAGCATTCATCGATATTTGTGTCAACTACTGCCTTCAATTTACACTGCGGACAGCAGTGTTCACACCTTATTTAACACATGTATGGCGCAACAAATCATCCCCGAGGGGATCTATCGGCGCCCGGCAATACAGAAAAGCAAGCCCCATGGACGGCCAAAGCTTACTCAAACATCCAGGTCTTTACGCCCTTTTTCAAATGTGCCAGGGAGGAACAACCACACAATGATTCTGGTAGCTTGTTCCAATGGGAGGGGGCTAGATATATATATATATATCACCTGAGGGCTTCTAAGTGCAAACATCGACGTGTGCGGTCACTGGAAGTATTGCATTTATACGATGCAGTAGTTGTGGTATTTTAAGTACTACATGGTGGGCATGGACAGTGTTATAATTAGCTGATACTGATTAATCTAAAAGACAGCTGCAGTGGAAGCAATTTTTCATGCCTATGCATCACATGCTTTGTTTGACATTATATAAACGCTCCACATTGGCTTAACTACTGGAATAAACAGAGTGGTTTAAAGAACTGGGATCCTGAGATGTGTCAGAATCTGTTTTATTCATGAACAGGTCATGGTTTGGATGTATTAACGTTTTGTTGGCATCGTATCTGACACGCCCTCTCGTTCAGGTGCACTGCGGAGGCCAATGCATTGGTAGGATTGAATGAACTTACACACCACGGAGCCCTGAACTGTTACTAAGGTTCACCGAAGGCTGCCTGTAGCCGGAGCATCGGAAGGCGCTCGACACTGCAGGTCTTGCATGTTGTGGTAATTGGAGCAATTGGGAGAGGGTCTTGCAGCATTTAGCTCAGAAGACAGGAGCACTAGCCCCACTGAAAGCTTGTCTCATACTTTGGTATCCGATTTCAAAAGAGTGGAAAGAATTATGACTTTGGATTTAGGATATTGACTCTGTGTTGTGAGACGAGACATAATGGTATTTACTGCCCGGTAGAGACGCGGACCATTTGTGGAGAATCTGCCCTTTGTATTAGTTTGGTGGCATAGGGTGCAATAAAGTTATGAGTGAGGTGGTCTCATTTTACATTCTACATTGTCCTGGAAAACTTGGAAATACAGGGTTGTGCAAGAAGAACTTGCGAAAGAGTAACCCAGACAAACACAATGTGGCGCCACATTTGGTGATTTGAGAGGATCAGTTATCCTTCTATACACCCATCACACACTGTTACAAAGGACTTGAGAATCTCATAATAGGCAAATGCAAGGATAATGAACAAAACTAATGTGTTTGTGCTAAACTTGGGCAGAAACAGGAAGGGAGAAAGAAGCATTTGCTACTTGCATGCATATAGTGTAACGCCTCCAAATGAACACGGACGAACTACAAATGTTACAATTTAATGTTTATAAGTTTCCATTCCTTCAGTGGTTCAAGTAATGTTTTTGGGTACACTGCATTCACAACAATAATGATTTTGACAAGCATGGAGCGTGACCCAAATTTTGTGATCTCTCAATCATCCTTATTTTTCGGCTGGGTGTGTTGCATTAGTTGAGGTTTAATTGTGAAGACCCAACACTGGTCTTACGCATTTAACCCGAGGGCTTCCAATTGCAAACATCGATGTGTGCGGTCCTAGAAGTATTGCATTTATACAATGCAGTAGTAGTGGTATTTTAAGTCCTACAGGGTGGGCATGGACAATGTTATAACTAGTTGATACTGATTAATCTAAAAGACAGCTGCAGCGCTTTTTCATGTCTATGCATCACGAGCCTTACTTGACATTATATAAAGTGATTTCAGAAAGATGCACATTTTGTGTGAAAAAGGCCCGTGCCTCGGCCGAAATGTGTCAGATTGGCTTAACTACGGAAATAAACAGAGTGGTTTAAAGAGCTGGTATCCTGTGCTGTGTCAGGACCTGTTTTATTACATATATAGAGCTGATGTGTTTCATCCAATGACCACATTGGTACAGCAGAGATTAAGAAAAGATAA
This sequence comes from Lissotriton helveticus, assembly GCF_964261635.1. Lineage (NCBI taxonomy): Eukaryota > Metazoa > Chordata > Amphibia > Caudata > Salamandridae > Lissotriton > Lissotriton helveticus. The sequence continues at coordinate 454,702,258 of NC_136073.1, read as the reverse complement.
GAACATTTCACAAATAGCATTGCAGAAAGTAGCAAGATAGTCATTGGTGTCAACCACCAGGACTCTCTAACCATATCTATTATGGATCGTCAACTCGATCTGTAGTTTTTATCTCACCCATTTTAGATTGAATACAGTGCACCTTATGGTTGCCTTCCCGTTGCAAAGCCTGACTTACCCCCGTGTCACTATAATAACGCCTCGAAAGAGAGCGCAAGTCACTATATATTGTTTTGTTTGTTTTGCTCACTACACTCGATATCTCTGTCCTTTTTTCTGGTTCCTGCTTTGAATAGGTCAAAGACGAGACAGGACCAGTTAGGACTAGAATTTTTGCAGCAACTTTCTACATTAGGGATCTGTTATGAAATGTTCAATTTTATTAAGACGGACTTAAGAATCAGGAAACAATATAAAAAGTTATTCTTCTGATTTAACCCTGTTAGTCTCCAGACTATGAACTCAGTGGTTGTACTTTTGATGATGAGTTAACAACTGCAATTTATATCATATATTTAATTGTATATGTTTTTGTTTTTAGAATTTTGTTTACATTGTCGCGTAAAGATTTGAAACTGAACTGAGATTGAAAATGCACGGCAATTCATTCAATACATATTTTAAAACCTGCATCACAAAAAGCGCTCTCAAACTGATCAACAATTAGGAAAAATTTAAAATACCAATGGCTACATGCGATTTCAAATAATGAAGCCCAGTTTTATCAAAACCTGTAACCAATCCAACACATTCATAAATATTTCTGCGCTCCCAAGTATCTATGTGGTACCAGGTGTCTATAAAGGTACCTTTAGTTACACAGTTGTCCATAATTTTGTAGATTTTTATTTCAGTGTCTATTGTCACAGCGCTCTCTGATCAAATGATCATTCCTTTCAGACTAGGTATTAAATCCATTCAGAGAGGCAATATCGTATTCTTCATAACCATCTAAGTGATAATATTGGTTGAAAAGGATTTATCTTAAGACTTCAAAAAATACCCGTCATTGATAAAAAAACTTAGGTCGAACTAAGCACAGAAAATATGGTACACACTGTGTAAAACCTACACACCCTTTTGTGTCACATCAGTCACAATCTATGTTAAATACAGTGTCCAAATATTCATATTTGCATATAGCATACCTTAAACACAATCAAACTCAAACAAGCTACCCATATAATATTACACATCCATTAACTACAACTTCAAGACAAAAAGGGCAACAAAAATATGTACTTGGGTTATCAATTCTTTATGAAAGCAAACACTCACATTTAAAGAGGAATCCAACCACAAGCTACAACCTGCTGGACACCAATCAGTCATACAACAAGATACACAAATGTGTATGTCATGTAGCTCATTCAAAGAAAAATGACATCAGATTTAGACCATGTCTGTTTAAAAGTATGTTTTTATTCTCCACCCCGACCTCCTGAGGTGGTAACAAGTAACCCTGGGTGGTGAACTCCGATCTGCTTGCGGAGTTTGCAGAGTTTTCTGTACTCCGCATTATGCGAAGATCGCAGAGTTCCCAAAAAATCCACTTCGCATTGTTTTCCTCGCTTGCGTTCGTCAACGTCAAGTTGGCAACTGCGAGCGAGGAAAATCAATCTCCTGGCAAGATTTTTCCTCGTTCGCGATCGTCAACATCAGGTTGGCAAGTGCGAGCGTAGAAAATCAACATCCCACGGAGATTTCTCAACGCGGGGGTCAGGTTTCTCATTGCGAGTGGTAGCGTATGCTCGCGACAGCTCACGTTGAGAAACTGCTCGTTCGCGTTGAGAAAGCTGCTGCTCGAGTAAAAATCTACTCGACCGGCAGAAAAAGAAAGCAGGGACCGCGTGCACTGTGCATGGTCCCGCCCGCAATGATTGCACAGTGCGGACAAGCATCCAGCACTGTGCAATCAACGCTAACTGCATTTTTCTATCATACTCCACCTCTTGTGGAGCTCCACGTAGTGCGGCAGAGTTTTTTTTAACCTTTGTGGAGTTCAGCATAGTGCAACAAAGAGTTGGTGACACATGGACATTTTAGATACTAGCAATGTGTTTGTAATTTGTACACACTTATTTGATACCTTGTTGTGGTAATCCAGATAAAAAAAAGCTCACTTTAGAGGCATAGGGCAGGATCATTTAAATGAATATTGGTATGCTCTATTTTAAGGTCATATGGTAATTGGGTTCCTGAAATTTAATAAAGCTAGAGCGTTATGTGTTATGTTACCACCTGTCAGTGGTAAATATGTATTTCACTAAACCGCTATTGGAATTGGTGGATTTTGTATGGAAATGTTTCCACATGAACTCTGAAAAGGAAGCTACAATACACAATAAAAGAACAAACACACAGAACCAACAACCAAAATATTAAATGGCCAACAACAAAATAACACAACACAAGCAAAATTGAACACAGGTATAAAACACAACACAATGAAGTAACCATTACACAATACAACAAAAAACAAACACAATATTAACAAAAAAATACAATGCAATCCAACTCGCCAGAAAACAACAGCAGAACAAAATTACAAAATGACAACAAAATGAAGTGCATACTATAGCATAACACATAGCACACAACCTACACAACACAATTTTATTATTGTGCTTTTGTGTTGCGGTGTTGTGATGTTGTCATGAAGTTTTGTTTTGTCTTAGTATGTTGTATTTTGATGCTGTGATGGTGTGTTTTGTGGATTTATGTATGCCCAGTTAATGTATTGTGTTATGTTCTATTTGTTTGTAAAATGTTGTATTTTGATGTTGTATTAGAGCATTGTTGTTTCGAGAGTTTGTGAGTATATTGTGGTATTATGTGTGTTAAATTGTGTTTTTGTTGCTATGGTGCTGTTGTTTTCCCCTTGTAATGTTGTTATATTAGGATGCTGTGTGCTGTTTTGTATTCATATTTAGTTTAGATAATCTGGCATGCTGTGTGCAATTATGATGAAATGTTATTGTGCTGCCGTGTTGATGTTTTCCATTGACATGTGTTGTTATCTTGTGTTCTGCTACGTCACTCTGATGGTGTGATGTGTTGTACTATTGTGTTGTCTTGAAGAATCGTTGTGCTCCGTCCAGGCTAGGTCTGTTCTTATTAGTGTAAATGCACACATCAACATGCTTAGGTATAAAACATTAAATATGATGTGAGCCAGATAAACATTTCAAGGTCTCAGCTAGACAGGGCATGCGCTGTCTGGAAGAGGCATATTGTATATACTTTGTGGACTTCAGCCCGCCGATAAGCTTCTCATCTGCTGTCTCCATCATCGCTTTCATATTCTTCCTCCCCATTTGTCCATGGCATGCATTTGTCATGCTTCTTCCTGCATTTAGCCCTCCCCGAGAGCATGGACAAATTACATTATCCCTCCACTGCTTCTATTTTAGGATTTGTTTCAGGAACAACTTTTTTCTTTGTTAAAGAGCACTTAACATGTGCGCTTGTGTTTTAACCTGCTGCTACAATCTCCTTTGTAAACAGGCCTGTAAATCCTGTTCTTATCTCTTCACATTTGTGCATTCAAATGCCAGATGCTGAATTCTAAGGGCCCCTGTTTAGCTATTTATTACACGTGATTGGTGTATGGCAACACTCAGGTCTGGTTTCGGTATTATATGCTTGTAATTCTGGAGTGCCCATGATTGACTTTCAAAACCCGTGGTTAAATCACACTTCTATCATTTCAATTTAAAGACTTTATTTGGGTGTGTGTTACAAACAAAATCAAGTGATGCAAAGCCTTTGTTATAGAACAAGTTGTAAAAGTAATTGACTTACATTCATAATTAAATGTAATGTTGCACCAGCATATCAAAGTTAAATACTTTCAACATACTACATTTATTTTTTATTTTGATATGCCGGTAAAAAGTTACTTTTAATTCTGAGTACATCTGATTTAATTGCAAAATATACGCTTAAACTACGGCTTTTAATTGCATGATTTAATTTGTAAATACATACCTAAACAAACTCTTTCATTGCAGTGATAGACGTGAGATTTAAATATGTGTTTTGGGTGCAATCATAGTTAAAAATGTTTCACCAGCAAATCAGGGTACAAATAAACGAAATGATTTGCCAGTGCTAAATTACTTTTAATTCGGATTTACATTCAAAATACTTGCTTAAAAAAGCTTTACATTTGTTTCAGGTTTCAGACATGCACTTGCATGAATCCTCAATGAAATACACAAAAATGTGAGTTTATAATTACATATGTCCTTGATGTATTATACCTGTGCGCTTAATTTTCAATTGTCACAGTCATCAAATTAAAGGCTGACCATCGCATGGAAACAACTGTGACTACATTATATATACCAACATAAATGCCCTTTCTTTACCTTTTAATAATCTCTTTCACGTGATGGAACAAGAATTGTATAGTGGAAACAAACATACTGACGAGGAACATTGTTCGATGCATGCAGGGAGATCACAATATCAAAAAGCAATTGCTTACATTATGCCAACTAATGTAAATAGCATTGTTTGTAAGTGGAGAACTGCTGTGGAGATGTTGCTTCTCTATGTCGATGCGTGTCTGCTGTGTTGTTTTTAATACTCCGGTCCCCTAAGGGACGAGGCACAAAACATGCTCCATTGGTGACGCTGTGAGGAGGGCAATCCTCACCTGGCTCTGAATGTACATTACATGGCTGCACTGATGTGCCATTAGCATTGACAATGCATTGACAACACCTATAGACATTAACATGGGCAATGCCTATAAGCTCTCAGATTGCCGAGACATATTGGCTTTGCCGATGCTTGTTCTTGGTTATCTCCAACATAGGATGCAAAATACTTTTCTATTCCTCATTTTTCTACAAATAATATCCCACATATCTTTCTACTTTTCCTTTGTTTGTTTAGATCCCTTTTTGATTTGAATGGTTTCATTGCTCCAGTTATCTCATGGCTAATTTATCAAGTGACTCAGCAGGGTCAATTTTCTTGTTTCCAGTGATGAGCAGCCAGACTTGGAGGCAAAGTGTGGCTATGTCCAGCTAAGTCTCCTTTGACAGCAACACATGCCCCAACCTATACTGTACTAATGCATATGAAATTAATGTCTGTCCTTTCCTTTGTCATTTCATAAAACCTTCCATCACTCATACAGATTTCTGATCATTGGTACAGATGTTTCGCTCACCCATTTTGACGGAGATATTGCAATCCTTGTGGCTCTTCCCAAGTCTGCAGTAGAGCCTCTGAAAACATCATTTTTGCTGCTGCCAGGTTGGTCGCATGAGCCAACTAGCTAGAATTGAATCCAAGATGGCATGTAGAGCACTCAAAGCTCTTCAAACTAGCCTACTGTCCTCCCTATAAAACAAACTACCAACCACAAGCAGTAAGAAAAGCACCCTATCAGAAACCATTTTATTCTGGAAATCCCTGAACAGTAAGAAGAAACAAAACATCTCCTGCCTAGCAACCAGAAACTGAAACATGATTCTTTATCAAATTAGATTGAATTTCAATCTATTTAAATTCAGCTTTAGAAATACTTCAAATGGATAAATAATAAATATGCATTTGGGTACCAGTGGTGTGGGAGGAATGCCAGCCTCTAATCTCCTATCATGCATGCGAAGCAATTGTCAGCTGAATACAAGTGAAAAATGTTCTGTTAAAAGCTTAAGTGGGTCCTATGTATACCAGGTTTTGAAGGAGATTACCCTGAGCACTCATTGGAAAGAGTTGTCTACCTTGGTTCATTCCTGTGGTGGCTCAGGGATAGCTCGCAGTGCCTATACATTAAGTAAATAATCCAATAGGCTGAGGAGTCCCATCAAGGATCCCCCTTTCAACTGATCATCTGCATGTGAATCAAACACTCATGCAGAAGTTGCAAATTGATGTATAAATGTTGCAGATGGTTACACAATATGGCTGTGACACTCATGACAAATACTCTTCAGAGGGATCACATATCTCCTGTCCTTGTGCTGCTATGTTGGCTCCACTAGAGCAATGAGTTAAGTTTTAAGTGATATCATATGAAAACATTTTATAAAGCACACTAAAACCCTCAGGTGCCAAAGCGCTAATGCAGGACAGACTAATCAACATGGTCAAATCAACCAAGAAACAGGTGCTACACATAGTCCAGCACCACATGTCACAAAGTTGATCCTAGCTTTCCGTCAAACAATCTTCAACCTCACATATCAGCCCAACTCCTCAAGTCAGTTAACAACTGTTTGCTTCAAGTTCGTCCATGCCACAAAGTTCAGAAGGGGGAGCTGTACCACCGCTTAGCTAAGTGCAGGGCAATGGAGCTCTACTTTTATATCCCAATAAGCAGAAAACTGGTCCAGACTTGGCTGTCTTCAGCTGTGTATTGTTGGTATCTTAGAAGATCACAACTCTGACAGTGCCATGAAGGCCTCGCGTAGGCAGGAGTGAAAACATCAAAATTAATATATGAATAAACACCACTGAAGCAACTCCAGTCTTAGCTCGACATAAAGCACCAAAAGAATAAATGAAGCTGCAAGGCCCAATAAAATGAGGATCATAACGGTTTATGTCATCCCATCTAGTCCGCACAACACAAGTACCTCCTTTAGGTTAAAAATACTCTCTTGACGCCAAAGCTGCCCGATTGAAATGCATTGTTCTGACTGTTCGAGTTTCAACTTTGAATGGTTCATTGAATCTCCAAAGCAGAGTGACTGGTATCAAGCACCATTTCCCAGCAGGCAACCTTCACAAGCAAATCATGTGAGCAAGCAAAAACCTGCACTCCTTGCAGATGTGGATATGACTGACCCACTACCAACATCCTGGTATACACCCAGATGCAAATTGTAACACCTTGAATTGGAAGTGAGTTACCTCTGCCACACAAAGAGATATTTCCAGTAAGCATATCCTGGTTACCACAGATGACACCATGAATGTCGCCAGCAACATTGAAGGTACCACCAGGTGTCGCTAGAGAGCTTTTCTGTGCTCATTACACCCGAGGAACTCCCTGAGTCCTGTGCCGCTGCTGCAGCCATCAGCATAAGCAAGGCTCACAGATTACCCTATCCGCCTGCCCAATTTTGAGTTGGGTGGCCCACAAGTTTTAGCCAAGCAGAGTAAAATTTGGTCTGTCAGTGTAAAACTTCCTCTGACGGCCTGAAGGACTAGGTGCCACTGGATGAAAGCCATCTGAACATCCGCACTACTTAGAGTGGACATCTAGATTGTTTTTTTTTTTACTGACCATCACTGACAGGTATATCCTGGTGGGGAGAGATTGTAAAAAAAACAAATTAGCACCACACTATGGGAGAAAACTGGTGTGGGGTCATTAGTTTTTTTCAAAAACAAACCCCCGCTCCGTTTGACAGAGACGTCCATTAAACCTTTCCTACATTGACAGAAACCACTGTGACAGCAGTTTCTGCCAATGTATACAGATATCTCCTGGTCTGCCGGACATCTCTAAATCTGTTGGGTGGAGTATAGGCAGTAAAGTCCTTCGCCAAAGTCTGTCTTTACTCAGTCTGCTAAATCCTAAATCAGTCCTTCTGTCTAGAGTGGCACGGTGGGCAAAAACCAATGGCTTGGAATGCTACGCCATGGGCATGCCAGTGGTTAAACTATTTGCAAGCATTCGTCCCATCACCTTTTGGCTGTTTGACTGCAGTATGGAACCCTGAGACCGGTGTAGCATTCCAAACCAACAACCGTCAATGTTTGTAAATTCTAAAAGGTAATCATTTACATCCATTCAAGGAGTACTTCTATAGGTGCCTATTTGCCAATTATTTGGTAAGCTGTTTCACTGAGTGTCATATTTACAAAGAAGTGACGCAACACAGTGATGGAGTGGGGATCCTTGAATCTCAATCTTCAATTAGGCGTGCAACCTATGAGACTCCACAAGAATGCCAGAGAGGATGATATCCAAACCATGATGGTTTATTAATAAATTAATCAAATCACAAGTCAAATTAGTTGGCAAACCTAGGAAATGTATCAACACAGTGTAGAAATGAAAATGGCTGAGCAATCAAAAATCTAAGTATTAGAAAGAACACAATGTTAACCACAAAGAGAAGGCAGAATGCCAAAATTAAGAGTTTCATAAAGAAAAGTCCCTAATCTATAGAAAGTAGTGAAACTGACTGGGGATTTCTAAGAAAAGGAAAAAGGGAAGATGGTGTCAGCATCATATGAACCATGCTTAAGATTCAAGTGAAATGAAAGTGTATCAAGCATAAAGCCTTTTCACTTCAGGCAGGGAAATGGGCAGCTTATACAAAAGGGTCTTCTCTCCACAAAGACAGGGTCTACCTGGACTAACTTATGGAACACAAATTAAAACAACAGAAAGTTTCGGCCTGGTACGACTCCTGGTCGCCGATGGCACTAGGTTTACCCCCTATACCTACCAACCACGCACGAAACCTAGAGGTCATCCTCGACTCCACACTATCCATGACAAAGCAGGTCAACGCTGTCTCCTCCTCCTGTTTCAACACCCTCCGCATGCTTTGAAGAATCTTCCAGTGAATCCCAACCGAAACTAGAAGGACGGTCACCCAGGCCCTTGTCAGCAGCAGACTGGACTACGGCAACACACTCTACACAGGAGCCCTGGCCAAACTCCTGGAACGACTCCAACACATCAAGAACGCCTCCGCTCGCCTGATCCTGGACATCCCCCGCTGCAGCCACATCACACCCCACCTGAAAGACCCGCACTGACTCCCCATCAACAGGAGGATAACCTTCAAGCTTCTCACTCACGCACACAAGACACTCCACAACACCGGACCAGCGTACCTCAACAGACGACCCAACCTCTACACACCCGCCCGCCAGCTCCGCTCCGGAGACTACGCCCTCGTCACCATCCCCCGCATCCGAAGAGTGACCGCCGGCAGCAGATCATTCTCCCACCTCGCCGCCAAGACGTGGAACACTCTCCCCATCCACCTACGGCAGACCGAAGACATTCTAACCTTCAGGAGACTCCTCAAGACCTGGCTCTTCGAACAGTAGCAGCATCCCTCCCCTAGCGCCTTGAGACTCTCACGGGTATGTAGTGTGCTTTACAAATGCTATGATTGATTGATTGATCATCAAGTTTCCACCAAAATCAACCAATCCTGTAGCAGAGTTCTCTGGGAACCAGCAAAATTCCACATTCCCAAACTCAAAGAATAAACCACACATCTTCTCATCCTTGAAAGTATTTGTCTGGTCTGCCTTGCACAGGAGACTTTTCTCACCATCCCACCTGCACGTCTGCCTCTAAATCGTAATTACTGTACCTCACGATCAGGCCAATACATAACAAATGAACTTTCTCTAGCTAACAAAGAGTCCAATAATGCACCTGCAGTGAAGAGAAAAACAAGACACTGGGAAACATTTTAAATGTGTAACGTATAAACTCCAACCTAGGTACAGGCTAAGGGCCTGACTACGATTTTGATGGACAGGGTTACTCCGTTATAAACATGATGGATATCCTGTCTAAAAAATCACAATTTCATTATATCCAATGGAATTTGTAATATGTTGAATGGGATATCCGAGTAACCCTGTCTGCCAAAATCGTAACCAGGCCCTAACTTATCCAAAGACTTAAGATGGAAGTTAGGCAACTACATCAACATGAGTAAATGAAACAGTCATATGCAAGAAAGTATACATTTTTTGTTACCGTGAGCACTGTGGTTATACTTCAACTAAATATGTTCTACAGGTGACTCTTAGTTCATTTAGAGGTGGTCACCTACTTCATTCGATTAATATAAGGCACATGGATTTGCATGTTAAAATATGTGTTGAAAATAAATCTTGTATATAAATGACATATAGAGGATGGAGCTCTAAATTGTGGTGCTCTAGCAGCTCATCAAGCAAAGTTTCTGTGCTGTGTTGCATTACCCGAAGAGAGCAAAACTCCACCATCTTTTCAAAGAAATGGTGCAGTTCTGCACTCTCCATGTACTGGTGCACTTTGGGCTGCCTACGGCTAATGCAGACACCGTTGAGCCCTAGTGCAATTGTGTCTGCATTATGGTCAGGATAGTTTTAGTGCAGGGAGGGGTGTTCCTTTCTGTACAAAAACTAGTCTTGGAGGTGTTTTCCTCTTTTTATGTGTGCTACAGAATTCAGCAGACATGCAAAGAGGAAATAACAAGGAAAAATAAAGATCTTGGTGCAAACTCTTATCTGCAACTCTTTGTAAATATGGGTTTGCATCAAAATCCATGCATTGATGCATGGCAATGCCCAGGCACCTCCCATGGAACACCTACCTGACACAACATAACACAAGGCATCACAGTGCGCTGCGTTACTTTTCTTACAAAGCCATGCTTACAAAGCCATGCAAATCAACATTTGCGTGACTTCGTGAATACCAAAAATAATTTTACTTCGGCCTGGGTCAAAAAAGTGAGGCAACCCAGATGCAAAATCATTGTAAAACTTGGCCTACACATTAAAGTTTCTGATCCAAAAAATTAACAAGTTAAAATCTCTTAGTGAAATCAGACTGACACAGACATAGCAGGCATTTCTCAGGGCCCTAGATCCTGCTACCAAGCCAAACATTTATTTATTTGGGGGAGTGTCACACCCCAAAACACCACCAATGAAGCTACACCTACGTGAACCTATCTAGTATTTAGACAGGACTTCCAGGGGTGCCTACCCAACGGCTTCAGAATGGGCTCTGGCCAAGGCTAGACTGGCTGTACTGGGCATCTGATGTTTCCCTGGGAGGCTGGAGGGGTAAGGGACTGGCTTTGCAGCAGTTTAGAAATACCTGCAGTAAAACATTCTGGAGGACTGTCTAGCATAATGACACATTTCTCACTCACACTGCAGAGTTCCCTGTATACCCAGCAGTTTTCAGGCAACAATAAAAGTGGCTAGATTGATATCTCTGGTGGTTTATCTTTCTGCTGGAAAGAGATTGGGTATTGTCTATTGGTAATTTTGACTCATCTAATGAAGTGTAGAGGGATAATATGCCTGCTGCAAAGAACATGTACCATACAGATCACAGAACTGTATTTAGTGTGCATAGCCCAGTGGGTTACTGCTTTTCTAAACAGAGATTCTTTAGTTACTTGCAATTCATAACTTACAATCGTAGTAAATCTAAGGCAGTGAGCTATGAACTGCCATCAAAGAGATTCATGCAAACTGCATGGTACAGGTTTAAATGTTATGTATTCTGGTGCACCTGGAAGGTCATCATTTACTGTGCTCTAAAAGTTAATACAATTAAATATATAATGAAAATGTTTTATAGAATGCACAATTTTTGTAATTTTTCCCCCAAATGTTCTTGGGGAGAGAACCCCAGAGCCCAGTTGTAGTGCTCAGGCTGCCTTGCTACGCTCACTTGCTACGCACCGTATGGGGGCTGGTCTGACAAAATTTGTCTGAATTAGTTCATCTACCAGACGTCTGCACCAATGTCTTTCCATCAAATGTTTCAAAGGGAAAGGCTGGGAAGAGGTGTCTACAACTTTGATACTAAGCTACTAATCAAGTCACAATCGTCTGTGATTGACACAAGAAGTTTGGGGGGAAATTTACATTGCAATGTCGGAGCGCGATGTTACTCCAAAATTAGTAACACTGTGCACTGTCATTTTGTAAAAGCAAGGATGCGCTGTAATTACAAAAATACGGTGCACACCTGCATTTCCCCTAGCGCTGGTGCTTAAAAAGCAGCCAAGAACCAGCGCAGGTACCCTTGCGCCATGCTGCAAGGGTGCCTGCACTAGAGAGGTAATTGTTTATGTGCAGTAAGGGACACCTTCCAGCACCTAAACACTTTTTAAAGGCAATTTGCTGTTTCTATGAAGGCTGCAGAATGCAGCACACATAGAAAGAGCAAAATATGAGGAGAAATTAATAATTTCTCCTCATATCGCCATTCTAAGACTGGGTTTTACCTGGTCCTAGTTTTTAGGGCTGACCCATCCTTGTAAATATGTGGCAGCATCAAAAGCAATGGGTTTGCGGTGGACCGCCCACAGCAACACCCATTGTCCGCCCCTTTGCTGCAGCGGATTGCTGCGGTAAGGGGCATATTTACAAGGTGGCATTAAGCCACGTTAAGTGGCTTAACGCCACGTTGTAAATATGGGTTATCAGCAATGTTAAGAGGAGATGTGGCCTAACAGCTGGAGACTTTGGAACTGGGGAAACAAGTTGGAATCCTGGCGTCAGTTTAACATCCCTTGATTCTTGGCAAATTACTTCATCTCCATTTAACAAAAATTTAAAAAACTGTACTTGTACTCATGCAAAGCACCCTAATGCCCTTGGGTCAAGTTGGTGCCATACAGAATAGCATTTACAGTATAGTAGTAATTACATCACCCATTGAGCAGGATAAGTAAATTGATGTTCTTTGCTAACTCTCAGTGACTGGGAAATTTACTCTAAAATTGGATTCTATTGGCAGATGCCTTGGCAGCCTCTAAGACATCCAGCATAATCTTTTAAAAGTAGCCTCCTCAGAAAGCATGCCTTCAAAATTAGCAATAGGACAAAAGGACTGCAGCACTATCCTAGCCACCGCAGAGAGGCGCTCCCCTCCTCGAAGGGAGATGGACACATTCCCTTTGCTGTTTCTGTAGTAGGTCTGCGTACCACCACTGGTGCGGCTAGGCTGGTGTTTTCAGTCTCAGAGTTCACCCTGCACTTTCTCTGATCGACTGGGGTATTCTTGACAATAGAGTTTGGACAGAAAACATAGACATGCCCAAGTTCAGCAGTACCTCCTTCACCATCCAAGATGTGTAGTGATTGTGCTGTGACTTGAGATGGGTTCCAAATGTGTCTGAGGGAAGGCTACTTCTAGCCACAGATATGCTGTTGAGGGCTCCTAGAGGAATTCCGACCCAAGTGGCAAGTAGAGATGCTTCCTCAGAATGTCCACACTTTTGTTGTTGATCTGGCAATCTGGGAGACCAGCGAGTCATGGCTTGTTGTACTGCCCACTCCCACAGAGTTACAGGTAGCCATCAGATTTGTAGGAAATAATGCCCCCTTCTTCCTGAGGAAAAAATCAGGGAGGAATTTTTCAATTAATGTCAGCCAGTGTGTGGGATCTTGGAGATAGAAAACAGTGATGCCAGGGAGAGCTTGTGGAACAATGGAGACGAGAATGCAAGTATCTGAAGAGCTGGAAGCTGAAGCTGATGTAACTCATACTTGTTCCGGCTCAAATGGGAAAAATCCAGCCCACACTCCAAAGCCAGGTCCTCTCTAGACCAAAACGCTAGCAGCTGCCAGTTCTGTTGCACTGTTCCTACTATGTTAAGATGAAGTTGAATTTGCATATGGTCGGTCCTTGCCTAACGTGGATTATTGGTTAACTGGAGACTAGCTTAGAAGTAGGTTTGGTAGTATTTATTAATATAAATTTATTAATGTAAAAAATCTATTAATAATCAGTGACAATGTTTATTAATTTTATACAGTATGCGTTTAAATATTTTATTTTGAGTTCATATATTGTTTTAAATGGTAACGTTTTTGTGTTATATTTTATAAGTAAGTAGTATTATTGAGTTTTTTTTTTTTAAACAGATTTTTATTATTTTATGCATAGGAAACCGCTGAGAATCACAGTACAAAGGCCGCCATTTCACAGATGGCTCATGCTACCACAGGATTTGAAGCAAATATCAAATAGTTATCTCTCCCCCCCCTAGGCCACAAACCCCCCTCACTATATAGTTATACATGATTTTTATGAATTTAATTTATATATTTTTTCTTTAAGAATATATATGTAAATATTTGTTTTTATTAATTCATGCATATATTTTATATTGATTATATATTGTTGATATGATTTTAGTGGCAATACACTTTAATGTTATATTTTTCATATTTAGTCAAGTTTGATTTCATGTAAAAAAAAGTATTTTTGTTACTCAGGATTAGGATTAGTAAATGTGATTTTTCCAAAATCCTATATTTTTCTACTGCTGATTGGTTGGATTGGGATTAGTAAATATCATCCCTTCAAGGTTCAACATTTCCCTTCTGTTGCTCAGTATAGAATGGGACTAGTAAATCTGACCCTTTCAAAGTCCAGTGCTTTCTCTACAGTTGTTTGGTTTGGAGTGGAAACAGTATCCAACCGATCCAAATCCAGCTCTTTCCTTACTGTTGCTCGGGTTTGAGCCTGAATAATGAATCTGACCTCTTCATAATGGTATTTTTAAACATATATACTTGCCTATGTAATTCCGTGATTTTGGCCATTAAATGTTCAGTTGGTATTTTTACACACTGTCCACCACTAGCCATATGTCTGTTGTACAGCAATACCAAAATATTAACCAAGTTCTGGGAGAACATGGGGAGAGGTAGAATCACAGTGCTGGAATATTAGCAGCACCAGACTCATCTGCATCCCTCTCAGAAGCTGCAACCAATAAAGGAGGAGCCAGGGGGAGAGTTGACAGATAGTGCTGAGGTGGCTGGTTGGACACGATGCCTCAAGGTGGTAGGGGTAGAAATGGCACTTAACCTAAATGTACAAGCTGGTTTGAGTGCAACTCCCTAAATACCCTGACCTTTGAGGTAATTAGCAGGCTGTAGCTCATTGCATTAGGCCCACTTTGCGTTTCAACAAGGTCAAAAATAACTTAAGAGCTTCTGTCATAGATCTTCTTGACTTGAGGCCAGGGCTCATAAAAGGATGTACACAGTGACAATAAAAGAAAAGAGGATATAGAAAATTGAGAATTTCTGCTAGTTTCCTTCTAAAAGCTCACTGTGCATCAGGCATTTACACTTGGATATTTGAGAGTAACTGATAGTGAGACAATTTTGTCATCAATTCATACTTAAAAATAGTGGATTCCCACCCTTCTTGTCCATACTCGCTTTGAGCTAACCATTAGCATTGGGGCAGCTCTAACCTTCCCCTCTTCCCTTTTCAGCACATTTTTGAATCTCGGTTCTCTGTGCCTACAAAGAACTCTTCCAATGCTGATCCAGAGAAGCATCCTACATTCATGATCCTATCAGCTATTTCAAACATGTGAGTCCCAGTGGAAGCTGATGACTCTAGGAAATGGTGGAGATTAGTCCATTTAGCGTATAATGACAATGCGGAGAGCACATAACACAATGCACGTCTCTGGTGTGGAACAAGCGAAAGGATAGGAATAAACTAGAAATCATTTATTTGAACCTCTATGCCTCTCGCTGGCCACCCAGCTCTGCAACTGACAAGTGAAGTCAAGGTGATTGCTCTGTTAAACAAATTGAATATTGAAAAGTGGGACGATCTCTCCCTGGGGATAGCTCTTGTACACCACTAGACATGTTTATGTCACAGGGAGGTGAACACACAGTGACCAGCAGGCCTTACGGAGCTCTCGGGGGCCTTGCTTACGTGATTCCTGCTGGAGAAATCATACTTGGCATAAACCGAGTGAAGTTTGCACAGGGGAGTTATGCATCTGTCATACAAACTCCATTATAGGATGTTATTTATTCCAAAAACAATAAGGGAATGGAGAACACGATGAATGTTAGAGCTGGCATATTTTGGCGTGTATTCCCTGTCTTTTTGCTTTCTGACCTCCTGGGTTTGACTCTGTATTTGCTGGTTTAGGGCCTCTGCACACATTCTCACTGGTGATGTGTTAAAGTGCAAGTGCTCCTATGGTAAATTATGGTTATGAATGAAAAATTTCCTAGCTAACGTAACCGAAAGTTTCAATCCTATTAAGGACTCGGAGGCGAGGATTATGCCTTCTTTCTTCACTTTATTCCATTAGAAGCATGAAGATAAACAAAAGACTACGTTTCCCATCAACCATAGGGAAAAAGTAGTAAAAAACAATCATGACAACAACCAATCATAACCAGTGTCAATATCCAATCAAGGGCAACCAGCCCAATATAGTCCTTTGCTGGTATCCATTCTTCCTCTTTCTGAGGGCGACAACAGCTGTTCTGCAACCTTCAGACATCTTGGTTCTGGGAGTCAGAACCTGTAAATGACAGGGACACGTTACCCAGAGAATAGAAAGCCAACTGGTTACAAGCAGACAGGATACATCATACCAGCAATAAGCAAAGCTCATGAAAAACAGCTACTTACTGCATTACGGGGAGGGATCTCCTCCTGGAGAAATGGGCGGGATAATCCTCGCCTCCGAGTCCTTAATAGAATTGAAACTTTCCGATACGTTAGCTAGGAAATTTTCATTCTATATCAGGACTGGAGGTGAGGATTATGCTTGTTTAAAGCTTGCCCACAACCAGTTGAGCCATATTTAGAACTGGTTTGAAATAGAATCCTTAAAGGTAGAGTCCAAAGACCAATCTGCCGCATTAAGGATATCCTTCAGGCATGCGCCCAAGCCAAACGCCTTTGAGGCCATTGCTCCGCGAGCGGAGTGTGCACCAAAGTGTCGCAAACTTATGCCAGCCTCCTGCATCACCCATCAAACCCATCTGGCGATCGTGGGCGAGGAAACCGCTCTAAAGGGTTTCAGGAGCTAAATAAGTAATTGACGCTCTCCGGGAGGACAGAATTCTTCCATCATCTCTTCATACACCTTAAGGCATCTGACCACGCACAATTTTGGTGAGTCTGGAAAGGCCGGGTATGAAATAGCCATGGTATGGCACTTAGTGCGACGCAGAAGAGTAAAGGTTACTCCCTCAGGAGAGAAAATCCTTCCAGAAATGTTCAAAGCCCGGACATCCGAGACACGTCTACACAAAATCAGACAAAGGAGCATAGCCAATTTCGCGGAACGCTCCTTCCTCGAAAGAAACCGGTTAGGTTGCCAGGAAAGAAAAAGGTTAAGAACCTGATTGACGTCCCAAAGGGAGGAGTAGCGAGGCTCTGGAGGCAGTGACAGCCGTATGCCCTGCAATAGTTGGCAAACCAGGGGGTGTTCCCTCATCGGGGTACCATTTACCAGAACGTGACCGGACAAAATCGCTGACCTAAAGGTATTTATAGACCGGTAAGCAAGGCTGTCGGAAGCCAGCTGCGCCAAGAAATTCACCACGGCAATAACGTCGGCGACCAAGGGATCGTAACCCCATTGCAGACACCAATGGGACCATCTGCCCCATGCGGATCGGTATCGTTTAACCGTACTGTCCTCCCAGGCTTTGGAAATTAGGTCCTCAGCCTCTCTCGAAAGGCCCGGGGTTTCCCATCTGCCCCGGAAATCCGCCACGTCATGAGAAACAGAGAGTCTGCTAATACCAGCGGGTGAGGATTCCCTTCGAGATTCGTGAGAAGAGCGAGAAACTGGGGGAGTAGGATTGGAAAATCTCAAGAAAGTTCCAGAAGAACTGGAAACCACACTTGCGACCTCCACAGGGGGAAAATCAACACCAGATCTGCCCCCTGTCTGCGAATCTGAGCCGAGGAGCATGTGATGATCGCAAACAGAGGAAACGCGTACCCCTGTTCCAGGCTCCAATCCTGGAGGAAGGCATCTGTGGCCGCTGCCAAGGGGTCCGGCGTCAAGCTGAAGAACCAAGGAGTCTGGTGGTCCAGACAGGACACAAACAGATCTGCAGAGAACGGACCCCAGTGGTTGCTCAAGGCTGCAAAGACGGCTCGGTCCAGCATCCACATGCTGGAATCCCAGAAGTGATGAGACTGGAAGTCCACCTCCAAATTGTCTCAACCCTGTAGGTATTCGGCTGTGTCGATATCTGACTGTCTTGCCGCCAGATCTAAGAGGGCTTTGGATCTGGTACCTCCCAGATGATTTACATACCGGACCGCCGAGATGTTGTCCATTTTCAAAAGGACGCACGATTTCACTAAGTCTCACGTCCAACACCGTACGGCAAACAAACCTGCCAAAAGCTCCAGACAGTTTATGTGTAATTTCTGTTCTTCTGGAGACCACAAACCTCCCTTGGACAAATTCCCGCAGTGCGCACCCCAGCCGAGCCTGCTGGCGTCTGACTCGATCACTAGGTCTGGGGCAGAGCCGACGATTGCTTGCCCGTCCCAAGCCTCCACATGGTCCAGCCACCATTGGATCTCGGCCCTCACCTCGGGCGTCAGGTCTACCCTATAAGAGTAAGGGATTCCAGAGGAAGTACGCTTTGAGGTGCTGCAAAGCCCTGTAATGAAGGGGGCCTGGGAAGATGGCCTGAATGGAGGCTGACAAGATGCCTACTACTCACGCTATCTGGCAGAGGGATACCTGTTGCTTGGCCAACACGCGGCACAACTCGTGACGGATTTTGGAAATTTTCCTCCCTGGAAGACTGAGTGTGGAGGATGTCGAGTCGATGATGAACCCCAGGAAGGTAAGAGACTGGGTCGGCTGTAAGAGGGACGTGTCCCTGTCGATCACAAAACCAAGGTCTTGGAGGAGGGCTACCGCCATCTGAAGCTGAGCTTCCAGGCGATGGGGGCACGAAGCTATCAAAAGGAGATCGTCCAAATACACGATCATCCTGACCCCTCTGGCCCTCAAAAACTCTACTGCTGGCTTGAGGACCTTGGTAAAACACCAAGGTGCCGACGAGAGGCCGAACGGGAGGGAGGTAAACTCGTAAACGCGACCTCCCCACGCGAACTGCAGGAACTTCCTGTGCGGAGGAAAAATGGGAGTCACCAAATAAGCATCTTTAAGGACCATCCACTCACCGGGACACAGAACATCCCAAAGGAGGTGAATTCCCTCCATTTTGAAGTGGCGGTATACTTCTCATTCGTTGAACTCGCTTAAGTTTATGATGGGCCTCTTGCCACCATCTGTCTTGCCTACTAAGAAAATGTTGCTCAAAAACCCTCCTAGGTGGCGGACAGAGAGGGAGATGGTGCCCTTGTGCAGGAGTGAAGAGACCTCTTTGTCCACCAGGGCAGCATCCGAAGCTGAAAACTGGATGGGAAGGGGAGGGGAGGGTTGCATTGAGGACCCCATGAACTCTATTTGAAACCCTTGCACTGTCTGGAGAACCCATGCATCGTTTGTGAGAGACAACCTGGTAGCAACTTGCCAACCGCCCCCCTACTTTTGACGGGGAAGAAAGGTGAACACTCACTCGGGTTTGTATTGGTGGAACCTCCACGGAATCCTCTTCCTTTGCCTCTGCGTCCTCTCGTGGGATAGAAATTCCCAAAACGGGACTGGTCCTGCTGCTGACCGGAGCCTTTCTGGTTACCCTGCTGGTGACCTCGACCGGCCGAGCAGCCCCTGCCTCAGCCGGCCCCGCAAAAAACACCAAGAAACACCATTTGGGTCGTAGATTGCGCCCTGTCAAGGGAAGTGAAGGTATTAACAAATTTGCCGAGCTCCTTCACAAAGGGCTCGCCAAATAGACCCCCCTGAGCCACAGCTCCAGCCTCAGAGTCCACCAGGTGACCCAACTTTGGATCGATCTTTATGAGAAGGGACCTGCGGCGCTCTGTGGAGAGGGCACAATTTGCATTACCCAAGAAGACTATAAAGAAGGGGGACCCACAATAAAATAAAGGCAGGTGAGCAGGGGCAATCACGAACAACCAGAAAGGAGGAAATACCTGCCAGGTACATTTAAATGAGGCCCTAGGAGAGGATCCTTAAGAGGTATAGATGGAGGTCAATACAGCTGCCCCCAGACAGACAACGCCGATACGCGTTTCGGTGTAGACACCCAGCCAGGGCTACACCTTCATCAGGGCGGAGATGTACAACGGAGTGTGGGACAATATATCTGCAGACATAAAGAGATATACATATAAAAACAATACATGCTTAATACCACATCAATGCTTTTACTCAAATTACTTTACATAATGCTCCTACGGACACTCCGGGCCAGCATAATTACAAATACATATTCATACGATATCTATATATAGGATAAAGAGCCTGGAATAGACTGTTTTATTGAAGGAGAAAATGAAACAAATCAATAGAACAATCAGCTCATAAGCAGACACTCATATTGTAGAAAAAACTGAAGGACAGAAATCAAAGAAGACCCCATCTACCAGGGAGAGGTATGCCACACATAAGTGTCCAGGGCGAGCCAGTGTAACAAAACAACCGACTATGAAAGTGATAAGTGGGAAATAATGTGACACTGAAGTTGCAGGAAGACATGCAAGACCATTACCCACAGAGATAGAAAGAAGAACAAGAAGGAATATCAGGGTTATTCCTACCCGATATCAAAATCCAGTTGGGACCACGGGCCAGGGGAATGATGTACCCTCGCCCCCGTTAAATATAGAGATCCCAACGCTGTATTGGTCTCCATCTATACCTTTTCCCCCCTTGAGGATTTATCTCCATCCTGTCATCTAATCATCTTGTGGCGCCTATGGACTATTGAGATTATTTGTGCGTCTGATGTATGAGTTGGGTTTAACTGTGGAATGTGTATTGGTCTGATTGTGAGGTATGAACTGTGTGTGTGGGATTTGATGTTTTGAGGTATATTTCTTTGTTTTAAAGAAAACAACCATGACATGGCTGGATATTTATAATGTTTGTCTATGAATAAAGAACTGTTATTATATGTATTTTTTGATTTGATCATTTGACTTAGCCCTTCGTTGCTCCAGTGTTAATGCATGTATTTTTGGATCCTCTCCAAGGGCCTCATTTAAATATACCTGGCAGGTATTTCCTCCTTTCTGATTACCCAAGAAGACGACCACTCTTTGAGCCCAGTTGGAGAGGATTTTGGGAGAAATAGTGGAGCCCGATTCCTTGGCTTCCTCGGCCATATCCAAAAACTTTGTAGCTGGGCTGAGGGCATCCAGGAGCTTGTCCTGGCAAGCTCTCAAGGACCTATCGATCCCTTTCTTCGGATCGCGGATGAATTTCTGTAGGAAGCTATGCATTCTGGGGTCAATCTCTGGAGTGAGGGCTACTTTACCCTCCAAGGAAGGGTGGGAGCACTCCGCCCGCAGACAATTACGGGCCTCCTTTTCTAAAGGACGGCAGATGTGCTCTGCCATATAAGCAGCCACCTTCTCCCTCGGGACCCACTCTGAAGAGCGAGAATGATCGATGTTGTTTAGATCCAACATGTCCAAGATGGCTGGGGGGAGGAACCGCCGGGCGGGAGGGAAGCTACGGCCTCGAGGGACCTGGGTCAGTATCGGGATCACCTGCTGCATTAGGATCAGTGGGCTGGGTGGTCGGAGGGGTAGGCGGAGGGGAAATCACAGTTGGCTGAACTGCTTGACTATCAAGGAAAGCCTGGCGAAAATGCTCAAAAAGCGTCTGAATCTACCCCTGGAGCCCGGGGCCACTTGGCAGGAGGGGAACCAACTGGGACGGAGACCAGGGAGGCCACTGGGGCTGAGGGAGCTCCTATGTGCTGTTCTAGGCGCGAAAATGCATCATTTATCTGGCGTGACAGCCTGTCACCGAGAGGAGAGATAGCCTGGCCTATGGCCTGATAAATAGAAGAATCAGCAGCATCATAAAAGGCATCCCCCCAGGGCATCTCTGCAAGGGGATCCTCCTCCTCAAAATACTCATCATGGCCAATATAAATGGAGATAAGGCACAGGAATGGCAACTACACAAGCCTGTGGATGGGCTTTATGTAAATATAAAAAGGCTGGGTGACAGCTGAGATCAGGGGCGGCAAGGCAACACCGCAATTGGAGAGGTTTGAGCCCCAGGGGACAGCAGCTGGCAGCTGATACATGAAAACACCCCCCCGTGCCAGGGTAGCGCTCACGGGACTGGGCCTTGTCCCCTTCACAGCCTAGGACAGGTGAGTACAGGACCTCACACATAGTGTAAAAATAATACTGACTCCACAACCCCTTAGCTGTAATCACAGGGCGGTGGGGCATACACAATCAGCAACGGGGCAAATTTGGTAACTAATCTGCCTTAGCCGCTACGACCCAGACGGGCGTTCGCCTCAGACTTGGGCCTCTGGAGCTTAAATGCGCGCGCGACGTTTGAATCCTCTGAAGAGATCAAACGTCGCGTCGCGCCCAAGACGACCTCCCACGCCCTCTAGCGGCGGGAGGTCCGCAAAGACCAAGCCAGCAACACACGCCGCATAGGGATGAGGAAACCCTCAACCCCGCGGCATCCCTGCACAACAAAAGAACCGCACACGAAGGTGCCAGAAACGCGACCCCCTAGAGGGGAGATAAACCCGGAAAAACCTGCACGCGAAGATCGCGAAGATCGCGAACAGAGCGGGTGAGCAAACACCACATAAACTAAGCAGGCGTGAACGCGCTAGCACAATAGAGACAAATAAAGTCTACGCATTAATCACAGCGCTAATACAAAAGCGATGCCAACAGCAATGAGCAGACAATAAATCACTAAGCACTAAACAGCACAAAAGAATGGAGAGTACTTATCTTTGCTGCGAAGCAGCAAATAAAGAGGAAGAATGGACACTAGCAATGGACTATATTGGGCTGGATGCCCCTGATTGGACATTGACACTGGTTATGATTGGTTGTTGTCATGATTGTTTTTTGACTACTTGTTCCCTATGGTTCATGGGAAACGTAGTCTTTTGTTTACCTTCATGCTGTTAATGTAATAACGTGAAGAAAGAAGGCATAATCCTTGCCTCCAGTCCTGGCATAGAATTGGTGTTTACATGTTTGACTTATTTGATTTACCTTTAAGTCCCTATTACAGTGCACTGTGTGCACCCAGGGCCTGTACATCAAATGCTGCTAGTGGGCCTGCAGCACTGGTTTTGATACCCACACAAACAGCCCTTCAAAAGGTTCTCAGACCTATCACTGCAGTGTCTGCGCACAGTTGTGACTGCCACGTTGACCTGGTAAGTGCACCCACTTGCCAAGGCCCACACCTTAACTTTTCTTACATATAAGGCACCCCTCAGGTAGGCCCAGGTATCCCCATGGGCAGGGTGCAGTGTAGTTGAAAGGTAGGATATGCACTGGTGTGTGTGACACGTCCTGATAGTGAAATATAGTGCACTTCCTTTTTCACTATTGAAAGGCTATCTGTCCCATAGGATAGAATGAAAAAAACTTTGTAACATCTTACAAGTATAACTTCCCATTGGAACAAGATCGGGAAATTGAGTTTGGGTTCTCTGAACTCAGGATGTAATAAAAACATATTTTAGTAAAGATGGTTTTTAAATTATGTGTTTGACAATGCCACTTTTGGATAGTAGGCATTTTTGTTGCCTAACTATCCTGTGTGCGTCTGCTGGGTTGTGGGTTGACTGTCTGGCTTTGGAGTGCATTCAGTGGAGGGGTTGAGGTGTGTCCTGCCTTTCCTGGATGAGTCAGGGCTGGGCTGAATAGACCTAGGGGCATTTACAGTAGTGGGAGGAGATTTCCTTGCACCTGAATAGACCTTGTCTGCTTACATAATGCGGTCTCCACCTCCTGCCAAGAAGCTGGACCAGGGAGGACAGAACTGGTTTGGGCCAAGCACAGAGACTCTCTGCCACTAGAGAACAAAGGGAACTGTGATATTGGGGGCCAGACCCCAGGACTTTAGAACTCTTTTGGGCTCAGAAACCTGTCAAGAAAAAGAGCTGGAGAAGCTGTGAGGAGGAACTACCACTGTGTTGTGTGCTTTGCTGTGTTGGCCTGCATTGGCAGCTTCTGTCTTGGGCAGAGAAAGGACTGGACTGAACTTTCTGCAACTTCTTTGTTTGAGTTTTTCCAAGGGCTTGAGGTAGAGCTTGCCCCCTGTTTAAGAAGTCTCAAGAACAGCAAAAACGTCAAGTTCATCTGTTACCAGCACTGGGAACTGTGTGTTTTATTCTGCAACAGAATAAAAAGCAACCTGATGTCATAACCGACGCTGCCGTCAGATCCGTGTCCTGAAGGCACCGTAGAGGCCACTGCCACTCTTCACACTGCAACCCTGGTCTCACGCCGCTGCCGTTCGCCACCGCCACCGAGCTGCTGCTTGCACCATGACCTGTGGGCACTGCAATTCATACCGCTTCACTTCAAGACGCTGCCCTGGTATCCCCGACAATGATGCTCCATTCTGACATTGAGGCCGCTGCCTGCATTGTTGTTTGAGGGCAACGCTCGTAAGTTAACAACTCAACGCCCTCATCCCGCACCGCAGCTTTGGCCTATCGATGTCAGCACCATTTACTTTAGTTCGTCAGCTGACGACAGAGCTTCAGAGCTTGCACCGTGACCAGCTAGAATCGCAGCGAGCACTGTATCAATTCGCCCCACAGCCCTGGTTTCACTGATGCCACTGGCAACCGTCACCGAGCCGCTGCCTGCACCATGACCTGAGGGCACTACATGCTGCCCTGTTGCACTTCGTACCACAGCCCTGACGCCTGCTGGCGCTCCTGACTTCAACCGCGAGGAGTTCGATCTACAACGTGTGCGAATTCAAGGGCCCGATGACTCCTGCACCGACCTCCGGAACCGACGCCTGCCAACGCCAGCTCTTCGTAGCTTAATGAGAGGTCACCAACACCCTGCATTTCTAAAGGTACTGTTTTGCGGGTCTCCCCAATGCCGTAGCTGGCCTGCGAGATCACGGGCAACCAGGAACTGTTTGGATTTGTTGTTCACGATGACGTGACAGCCCCAGAAAGCTATCGACTTCAAGGAGCTGTATTTTAAGCCTATTTTTGATTATTGAGATTTCTGAGAACTGTATGGTGGATTCTTATCATTTTTAGTCTTGTTTTGAACATATAAAATATTGGATATTTTTCTAAAACTGATTTGGTGTCCTTTTGTAGTGTTTTCACTGTATTACTGTTGGCTATGTGCAAATGCTTCACACACTGCCTCTGAGATATGCCTGACTGCTTGAGCCAACCCATCAAGGCGGTGAGCAGGGGTTGTTTTAGAAGTGTATCCCCCTTATCTTGGCTAAAAAGAATCGACCCTACTTGGACAGGGTAACAACCTGCCAACTGGAGACCCCCATTTCTAACAATGACCGTTTTCAAGTAGTGAACAGCTATTCCTTCCTGAAAGAAGGAAATGAAGTGCTGTCAATCACGCACATCTGCACCATTATGGAAGAAAAATGCAGCGGTGAGAAGTCCCCAAGCTAGCTTTAACAATAATTACTCGCAAACAACAGCAGCGGCGGAGAGGCTGCACCCTTCACCTCTCTCATGGCGGCACAGATCCACTGCATGTGTTCATCAGGAAAATAAATGGGTAACTCTCTGCTGTATTTCTTATCCACAGGCTGGTGCCATAATAACAGAGAAAGAACAGGCAATCACACGTATTGGCTGAGGATTGGGCAGCCATAAAGGTGGCAAATAATGGATAAAATTCCGCCTCGAGCTTATTCACAGCAGACCCTGAATCTAGGCTAAAGAACAGAAGGTGAGTTAAGAATCTGAAATCTCCCGAAGTGGACCAGAGTCTTCAATCCTAGGAGAAACCATGTGCCATGTACCACGGAGACACAACAGCCTAGTGTGAGCTTTAACTGAGCATAATTTACAAACCTATTAAAATATTCTTACCTCGGAGTAGGCGATCATCTTTGCTAGGCGGGACGACTCTTCAAATTCCACCCGCACCATGCACGCTGCCTGGCTGCCCTGAGCGCAGAGCATGCCGGGCACACAGAAAGTGAAAGTAGGTATCACACATATCGGCAAAAAAAAAACCACTGCTTTTATGTTGTTTATAATAGTAAACAGCATAAGAGCAGTGCAAGTATTTTTGCTGGGACAGGTGAGCACAGCGCTCCATCGGAGACCGATGGGGCTGTGTCTGCTTTCCAGCTCCTTTACAGCGATGACTGGGGAAGCCTGAAGTACGCATGTCAGACTGGAGGATAGCAAAGGACGGGCCAACCTGACATGCACAGTTCAGATACACAGTCCCAGTTGGTCATTGAAGTAAACCATACCTAGAGATTAAGGTATCTGTGGGTAATGGTTCGCTGGTCAATGTACCTACGCTCATATGGAGAAACTGCCCCTGGAGAGTCCAAAAGCTAGCTCCGACTTTGAAGCTGTAAACTATTTCCCCACCTCCATTTCTGAGCCTATAAGCTGCTTCACTTCTACCCTACTGAGATTGTTGGGCATTTTCTTTCCTACTGTGGTCATTTCTATGTCTTGTCCCTTTGCCACTCCAGGTTTAGATTTCAGACCTGCCCAGAACATCTAATTTGCCACACCACACTGTACTCTCATTATTTGTACACCATCCTCTTTTTGCATTCTAATCCTATGTTTGAGCTTTATACTATGTCATTGAGCACCTGTTACCTGCCATAAGAACAGAAAGCCCTTTTTAATGTCTACGCTTCAGCCTGACTCTGTGACGGTCAGCATCCCAACCCGTTTGTGGTCATTTTCTAGGGATTATATTTCTGGTTTTACATCTATGTCAATGTTTCAATGTATTATGTGGCTTACTCTACTCTCTTTGTAAAAGTCACTTGCATCTGAAAACAATTAAAATCGGTTTGATGGTATATCCTTTTACAGGTGGGTTCATCTTGCTTGCTATTTTTTAGGCAGTATTTTCCTTTGCGTGCTATAGATTATCTGCTACTTTCTCAAGAAATAATTAATTCATAAACAAAAATGTGGCTTTTTGTCGGCAAAGTAGAATTCAGGACAGAAAATTCGAACAATCTCTTTGCAAATGGTTGTTTAATTCATTTAGTTCATTGTGTATTAATGACCCACCACTAAACATTTACTTGGAGTGTGACCCCTTTTGTGGGAACCAATTTAATGCAGCCCTGATGGATCACATTGGCTCAATACAAACAGACGGATTTACTGAACAAGGACACAACCGTAGGCTCTGTACACATAGATGATGTGTTTCCATTTGTCAAACTGATCGTAAGTGGTAAGAGGGTGACCACAACCACAGATGGGGACGCTCCAACATAGATGTGTCTGGGAAGATTGTAATGTAACCAATCACCAACAGCAGTCTACTTATACATGTTCCTCTTCTTTACATCTATTCATCACCAGGAGCCTGATTAACAAATCACATGCAGGTTCTGACCCTCTGAGACTCGCATGTTTCTGACAAGGCGCAAGATCATGATGTTTCCTTTCTTAACAACATAGGGATGTGCAAGAGATGTGTGTGATGGAAGGCTTCCAGAAACCACGGTTTATTCACCTAATTCTCATAAGATGCATGCATTGTTTCGGGTTAACTAAGTGCTCTGATTTTAAATGGTGTATGATCACTGAGTATTAATATCAGGCTTTTTTTTTTAAAGACCTTAAGTACTCTCATTTCCTTACCTTAGACCTTTATGTCAAAAAAAAAATTCTTGAAGCCTTACCGTAAATTACGCATTATGTGACCATATAATTTATCCATCGGAATTAATTCTTTATTACCGGGGGTAAAGCCTCTTTGTGAGGCCCACGTTCTTAATATAACTTTACCTTTTTATCCATAACATTTCCATTACACTATTCCTCAGCTGTAGCTGGATTTTTTTAGAATCTGTTTTTTATTTCTTAGAGTTATTCTAGAGACTATGTTCAATTTCCAATGTGATAACAATTTCAAATCAATACCTTCTTGATTTTTAAATATCAAATCTTCAAGACGGATTGGCATATTTACCTGTGGAATCTGAAAGTGGATAACAAATTGGGATTTCCAATGAAGTGTTCTGTATCGCCTTTTTAACTGAGATGTCACTAGGCGCAATATATCTCCAACATTATTATCTTGCAACACAATTTCTATCAGCCCATCATATAGATGACAGTGAAACTCTTGTGTAACTTTAAACTTGGAGGAGTACTGTGCAAAATAAGCACAATAACATGCTTTAAAATTGTGCAGAGCTAACTCTCCATCCTTGACTGACCCATGTAAAGTGCTAAGAGCTAACCCAGGACAAGAGCCTTGCAATAAAAAAGAAGAAATTAACTAATCTAATTTCTTGAAAGAAGTTGCATACAATACGCAAGGGGCAGCAAAGAAAAGAAAATTAAACATTAGGAGCACTGTCATTTTAATCAGAGCTTCTCTACCAAGAATCATAAGAGGTAATGACTTCCATTTTAATAATAGGGCTTTAGTTTGTGCCAGTAACGGCTGAGAATTTAATATATGGAGATCCTCTATTCGATTGGTACATTTAATGCCGAGCTAGCATTCTGGATGTTGATTGTAACAGTGCCACTGCTCAGACAGCAAACTTTCCATAAAACAGTTGCTTATTAATACTTCAGTCTTGAGCTGTTGATCTTTTATCCCTCCAGGGCATGATATAATGTAAACATTTCAAACACCATGTCTTAACATAATTTATCAAATTTTAAAAACAACATGATGCCATCTGCAATTATTTTATTTTGTGCCATATGTGGCACTGAGGTACTAATAAAACTGTCTTTTCAAATTTCAATTGCTAGAGTCTTTATAAAAAGAAGCAAATGGAATAGGAGACATAGGGCAACCCTGCCTGGTCCATCATTTCACTTCTAAGCTGCACACATCCCCTGAATTAACAATAAATCTAGCTATTGCACCCTTATATAATTTAGAAATTACCTGTACTATTTGTGTGGAGAACTGTAAGTTCCCTAATATTGAAAAAAAAGTATTCCATGCCACCAGGTAAAAGCTTTTTTTCGGCGTAAAATAAACCATCATTGTGGGTACCTGTTTTACAGAGAGAGTTTGCAGTGCCTCCATTAAATGGTTTGTATTGGGGTAGAGCCATCGCCCAGGTACAAAATCATTTTGGTCTCTATGTTTGAACTTACTGACTACAACATTAAATCAATTTCTAATTCATTTCATAAAAATCTTGTAGTCAGTATTTAAAAAAGAAATCAGGCGATATGATCTTCTTCAAAAATGATACAATAGCTCCAGCATTAAAAGATGAGAGAATAGTACCTCCAGATAACATAAAATTGAACAAACTAAGCAGATGTCTATGTAACTCATTATAAAATGCTTTACAAAACTCAGCAGAATAACCATCAGGTCTGAAAGCCTTTCCAACAGGCAGGCTAGTGATCATTTGGTGTAAATCTTGCATTATAACAAGCTTTATTAACAGTGCTACCTCTTATTGTATAAGGAATAGAAAGTTTTTAACCCCTTCGATGCTGATGACGGAGCCGTTCCGTCATCAGTATCGGTTGGGCTGTGCTGATGACGGAACCGCTCCGTCATCAGTACAGCCCTGGGGGGGAGCGCTGGCGCTCCCCCCCTGGGGCATCAATCCTGGTTATTTTAGCAGGGGTGGCAGCGGAAGACTTTCCGCTGCCACCCCCTGGCCCCCCCACGGGGGGCAGCGTCCAGCAGACAGGTTGGTGTTTGCTGCTCCGGTGGGGTGGGGGGCCGTTTTTTGGTGCCTTAAGGCATCGGGGGGAGGAAACTGTGTTTCCTCTCCCCTGATGTCCCAATGCAGGGCATTCCTGGTGCACGATCGCGCACAGCGTCGCGATCGTGCACCAGGAATGTCCCACTAGACACCAGGGATTGTGTTTGTGCTTTTGTGCATGTGCTGGATGCGACCCCTTGGGCAAGGGTCGCTTCCATTTTGGGGCCAAAATATTTTTCAGACTTTTCTGCCCCCCCTGGGGCAGATCGGCTGTTTTTTGGGCCGATCTGCACTCGGGGGGGGGCAGAAAAGCCCACTAGACACCAGGGATTTGTTTACAATTGAAAAGGAAGCGACCCCTTGGGGAAGGGTCGCTTCCTAGCGGCCCTTATTTTTTTTTTAGACTTTTCTGCCCCCCCCTGGGGGCAGATCGGCCGTTTTTTGGGCCGCATCTGGACCTGGGGGGGCAGAAAAGCCCACTAGACACCAGGGATTGAATTATATTTATAAAGGAAGCGACCCCTTGGGCAAGGTTCGCTTCCTTAGGGGGATAAATTATTTTTCAGACTTTTCTGCCCCCCCCCTGGGGCAGATCGGCCGTTTTTATGGCCGATCTGCACCCGGGGGGGGCAGAAAAGCCCACTAGACACCAGGGATTTGTTTATAATTATAAAGGAAGCGACCCCTTGGGGAAGGGTCCCTTCCTAGTGGCCCATAATTTTTTTTAGACTTGTCTGCCCCCCCCCTGGGGGCAGATCAGCCATTTTTTGCGCCGCGTCTGGACCCAGGGGGGGCAGAAAATCCCACTAGACACCAAGGATTTGTTTATAATTATAAAGGAAGCGACCCCTTGGGGAAGGGTCGCTTCCTAGTGGCCCATAATTTTTTTTTGACTTGTCTGCCCCCCTGGGGGCAGATCAGCCGTTTTTTGGGCCGCATCTGGACCCAGGGGGGGGGGGTAGAAAAGCCCACTAGACACCAGGGATTTTATTATATTTATAAAAGAAGCAACCCCTTGGGCAAGGGTCGCTTCCAGGGGGCATTATAAATATTGTAGACTGTTCTGCCCCCCCTGGGGGCAGATCGGCTGTTTTTTTTACAGTTTCTGGACCCCGGGGGGGGATAGAAAAGCCCACTAGACTCCAGGGTTTTTTTTTATAGGGAGCGACCCTTGGCCAAGGGTTGCTTCCTTGGGCCCATTTGTTTTCAAAAGTATGTTCTGCTGTGTCTTTATTTGGCCTCTCTGCCCTCCGTAGGGTTGCTTCCAGGGGGCCCACGTTTATAATGATTTATAATCTTCCCCCCTTGGGGACAGACACCCCATTTCGACATACCCTGTGACATAGCCTGTTGTAATGTGTGTTGTTTTTGTTTCTTCTAATGTGTATTGTTTTTTTTTCTCTTTAGATTGTTGCAGTGTGCGGTTCCGTTACTGGTGGTTCTGTTGTTCTGCTGTTTCTGTAGTTGCATGTGTTTGGTAAGAGACCTCTTTTTTGTTCAATTGTAATATAATTGTTTATTTTGCAAAGTGTGTAGTAATACGAGTATGTTTGGTTTCTGTTTTTTGTGATTGTAAAACATGTTTTGCATTTGTTTTTGATGTGTCCTTCTGTAGGTGTAAGTTTTTTTTTCTTCTTTCTAGTGGGATATCGTTGCCTATTTGCTGTGTCTTTGCAGAGTAGGTGCTGGTGAGTGTAGTTGTGTCTTGTAAGTGAATTGTATATTTTTTCTAAATATAGATTTTTGTGACAAAGGCTTACATTTTTTATCTTACTTTGCACAGTGTTGGGGTTGTTGAGTTGTTTGTGCAGACTCCTTTATTTGTAAGGATAATGGCTAGCCGCCGGATTACTGCTCAGCAAGTTGTTGGAATGCTTTTTGATTCTTCCTCTGACCATGGTCCAGAGACTGACTCTGATTCAGAGGTGGGAGGTGAAGATTCAGGTAGTGAGTTTTCTCTACACATGGCTTCATCTGATGATGAAGACACTCTGAGTGCTGATGAAGCTACTTTTGGTGTGGATGATGTGCCTGTGGTTGCGGAGGACATTGCTGTGCCAATAGTGCGGCAAGAGACATCTGGGCTGCAGCCTGGGGCTGCTAGACTTCCAGTCAGGGCCGTTTCTAGGTGTTTTGCTGCCCTAGGCGAGAATTGAAAAATACCCCCCCACCCCTTTTACTACCATCACTCTCTCCCCTGTCTTAAGAAGCCACCGGCTGTCTATGCTATAAAACAGTCTAGGCTCCAAAACTCAGAGAGCCCTGTCCAGCTATAAAGTACTATATAGATGCTCCCGCACGTATTATTCAGAAGCATCCGAGCAGGCAGAGGTAACAGCGAGCAGACAGACTCTCTCTCTGGCCCCACTAAAGCCCTCCTCTCTCCTTCACTCGTGGCCCATTCTTAAAGAAATGCAGGCCGCCCACATCAATGGACCTCAGGCAAGGAGTGGCCTCCAGGGAAATGTCTTTACTCTGTCCCTCAGTTCAATTTCTGGACTGGACTGGAGTGTCGTGGGGTCCTCTTGCTGATACAATACCAGTGAAAGAAAGGAGGGGTATTGCAACTCCTGGGCACTAGAGATGCATACACCCTCTGGAAAGATTCAGCTATACAAGGATCTGTCATGACGTTGACAAACAACCCTGCTTCATTTTTTATGCAAATTATATTGGTCTCTTTTCAGTAAGCTACTTGGCTCAATTCTTCTTTCTTAAGAAAGTACAATTTGATTCCCCATCACGATCCCAAGTAACAAAACAATAATCGACTCCTAACATAGCACAAACACAAACTGAGTTTTACTAGCAGATCTCTGCCGCAGGTACACTAATCCACTGAGCTATCCAGTCCGCACTGGGTGCCCCTTTCTTTAGCTGTGTAAACATTGAAGGTGTTAAGTTGAAAGGTTTCGTACACAGACACTGAGCCAAACATTGCATCAATATCAAAGCCAAGAAGTCCAAGCACCCCGAAGCAGCCCTGTGCTGAATGCAGTGCTATACAAAACTCACAATAACAATCTTGGAGAAGGGCATTTTTATAGGTTGCTCTTATCTTACTTTAGTGAAAATGTATTAAGCACAAACCCTTCAAAACCAATTCCTTCTAGGTACTTTGTCTCACCGAAATATCTTGTCAGTTCATTTCCACAAGATAGGGGGTCCGATGCCAAATGGTGCAGTTTTCTATTCTGCAGTGTGGGAAACTAGTTTAATCATTTTGTAGGGTATCTGCCAAGTCTGCATAGTTTGGCTATGGATTGAAGGGGGCATCTAGACTTCAGCATGACACTTGTAAACAAGAGACACCGAGATCCACAGCTGCCCTCAAAAAAAGTTTGTCACTGTATTCCAACCTGTCCCCTAATCACTCACTTCCTCCCACATACTCTCCTAACCCATCACGGAACTCTCGCACATTACTCGTCACATTTTTATTTATTTTAAATTTGAAAAAAAAATACTCATCACACTCAGTACCCCAAGTCCCCTAGAGCACTCTCACCACCACCCCCTATATGCTCACACTTCAGGTTTTCACTCTTCACATCTCCCTTGGCGCCTTGCTGCTCCACCTCCCTTCTGGGTTCTCTAAGCACCCACAGTTATCCTCCTAGACCCCTCACTGCACCCCACTTCAGCTCCTTCACATCCTGTCAGCACCCCTCACCTGCCAACACACACTCTCCCACACCTCTCACATGCCCTCATCCACTACACTCCTGCACCCTTCTGGACAATCTTTCTGCACCCCTACACCTACCTGCACCCCCTCCTGGGGAACTGCAGCCCCGCTGCCTACCTGAAACTGACCTGAGGCCTGTGCTTTGAGTCTTCTGCGGAGATGTAGCGCGGCAGGATAATGCACCCGAGGCCTGTGCTGTGAGTCTTCTGGGGGAGATGTAACACTGCAGCATAATGTACTCAAGACCTGTACTGTATCTTCTGGGGAGATGTAGCACGGCAGGATATTGCTCATGAACAGAGAGGCTTCTTACCGGAGAGAGGAGTCCTCGGGCAGGCCTGGGGAGTCTCCAGAAAGTGCTCAATAAGCCAGAAAGGGGTAAAAAAGGAGCGTGTCAGGGAAGGTTTGTCACAAGCTTTTGAGGAGGAAAGAGCCGCCCATCCGCCTCCCTCCCCTTCTCTATCCGAGACCTGCTAAGTCCGGCAACTAAGGCAGGTGCCACCACCTCTGTAAAAACACCCAAAAGGTGCAGACAGGCCTCTAGAAAAAATGCAATTGGGCTGAACAAAGTAAGGCAAAAGTTTATTCAGGTTATGCACTTCACTACCACATGTGTGGGCGACATGTACAGGGAGCTCGTTGTTCCAGGTCAGGTGTGATTCCACTAAGGAGATTCCCAAACTCATGTTTTTTGCCGCCCTCACCCTTTTTTGGGTTTAACTTTTTTGATGGGCTTGCTTAGGAAACCATCAATGGCTTCATATTGGTCTACTAGTCCCTTGATGGCAACAGCTATATTTCCGTCATGAGTCGTGATAGGTATTTGCTTCTGCTTCGGATGATGCATTTTTTTGACAATAGTTCTGCTTTGGCACGAGATCACCCTGATTGTGACCGTCTTTTCAAGATTCGGCCTGTCATTGATCATTTTGTTTATCGATTTCCTGAGATCTTTTATCCTGGGAAAGAAATTGCAGTGGATGAGTCTTTGCTGTTGTTCAAGGGCCGCTTGGTATTTCGGCAATACATTCCTAGTAAGAGGGCACGCTATGGAATCAAACTGTATATGCTGTGTGACAGTGAGACTGGATATGTCTCTAATTTCAGGGTGTACACTGGTAAGGAATCCAGGATTAACCCCCCTGGTTGTCCGTCGACTTTTGGAGTGACTGAGAAAATTGTGTGGGAACTTGGTCGTGGATTTTTTAACAAAGGCCATTATTTGTATATCGATAACTTCTACACTGGTGTGTGGTTGTTCAGGGAATTGGCCAAAGTGGACACTGTTGCTTGTGGCACAATCCGCTCAAACCGTAAAGGTTTCCCAAAATAACTTGTTTGTTGAAAGCTTGCTCGGGACAGTGCAGTGCATTGCGTTGTGAGGAGCTTCTAGCTGTGAAGTTTTCAGACATGAGAGATGTCTACATGTTGACTACAATACATGATGAAAGCACTGAACCTGTGACTGTTTGGGGTCAGGTTGCAGAAGTGCGCAAACCTGTGTGCATAATGGACTATAATAGGCACATGGGTGGTGTTGGCAGAGTAGATCAGAGGT
Source organism: Lissotriton helveticus (assembly GCF_964261635.1). Taxonomy (NCBI): domain Eukaryota; kingdom Metazoa; phylum Chordata; class Amphibia; order Caudata; family Salamandridae; genus Lissotriton; species Lissotriton helveticus. Next base: position 454,667,724 of record NC_136073.1, on the reverse strand, counting down.
TGGAACCGTATGCTGCTCTTCGTAAGGCTTACATTTGGTACAAGAAGTTGGCTATCCATCTTTTCCACTTGCTTTTGTTGTGTTCCAGAAATCTTGTCCCCAGTCAAAGATGACTTTTGTAAAGTTTCAGGATTCTGTAATAGGCAGCCTTGTTTTAGTGGAACAGGCAAGTGTTCCTAGAGTTGGAGTGGTGGAGGATGTTGCCAGATTGAAAGATCGCCACTTTGCTGATCAAATTCCTCCTACAACTTCAAAAGACTTTCCCAGTCGGAGATGTAGAGTCTGTTGGCGAAGAGGTTTGCGGAAGGAGGTTCGTATGTACTGCCCCGACTGCCCTTCAAACCCCGGCTGTGTGTACCTGCTTGTTTTAGATTGTACCACACGCAAAATAATTTTTGGGAGCATCCATGAGTGGTAAAGTGAACTGGTTGGTCTTTATTCTTTAAAACTTATTGTTCAGTTTCAAAGTTGGCATTTGTGTAGACTTTTTAGATTTAGTTGTAGAGTTAGCAGATTTGTATCAATTTGCAATTTGTTTTTGTTTCTCTTTTATTTTTTAGTATGATGTTGGTTTGCGTGTAGTGTCCATTGTCTGACGGTGTGCATGGTTTGGCGCTTGGCTGCCTGTGTCTGTGGACTGGTGCTTGTCTGGCGGTGTCTGTGGACTGGTGCTTGGCTGGCAGTGTGCGTGGTCTGGTCTTTGGTTGGCGGTGTGCGTGCTCTTGCGCTTGCCTGGTGTTGTGTTTGGATTTGTCCTTGGCTGGTGGTGTGCTTGGAGTGGCGCTTGGCTGATGGTGTGTGTGGAGTGGCACTTGGCTGGTGGTGTGCGTGGAGTGATACTTGGCTGTCTGTGCACGGAGTGGTGCTTGGCTGGCGGTGTGTGTGGAGTGGTGCTTGGCTGGATGGTGTGCGTGGAGTGGTACTTGGCTGTCTGTGCACGGAGTGGTGCTTGGCTGGCAGTGTGTGTGGAGTGGCGCTTGGCTGGATGGTGTGCGTGGAGTGGCGCTTGGCTGGTGGTGTGCGTGGAGTGGTACTTGGCTGTCTGTGCACGGAGTGGTGCTTGGCTGGCTGTGTGTGTGGAGTGGCGCTTTGCTGGATGGTGTGCGTGGAGTGGTACTTGGCTGTCTGTGCACGGAGTGGTGCTTGGCTTGTGGTGTGCATGGAGTGATGCTTGGCTGGTGGTGTGTGTGGAGTGGTACTTGGCTGTCGGTGTGCGCTGAGTGGTGTTTGGCTGGCGGTGTGCATGGTCTGGTGATTGGATGGTGGTGTGGGTGGACTGGTGCTCGGCTGGCGGTGTGTGAGCAGTTACTTTCTGTTGGTCACTACACACACTGCTAGTTGAGTGACACTCCACGCAGTCCATCATGTTGTGTAGTTGCAATGTCACAAATGTGGGCGTGTGAAAGTGATGGGCCCTTGAATGGCGCTGTCTGCTGGTGTGAATGTTGAAATGTGATGGGTCCGCGGCTGGCGGTGTGAATGTTTTGTATGTGTCACACGTACGAAAGGTATATGAATGGCCTGTAAAGAGGTTGGTGCCTTGACGTGGCTTTACAGCTCACGAGCTGTTAGTCAGTGGTTCAGTTTATCATACTTTCAATTATACGCAGTGTATTTCATTTTTGTGAAATTACTTGCGAATACAATTGTATGTACTGAATCATCACTCACCCTCGTGCCAAATCCAACCAGAATGTGTGTGTGCCTGCGGATTAGATGGCTGTGCAGTAATATTTGTCTTTTTTTTCTTTCTGAAGTAGGGTGTACCTTGTCCCTTATTGTGATTGTTGTAATGTGTTGCTTTTCCTTCCGGATGGTGTAAATGGTCTGGTTTGTATCAGGTATGAAAGGTGCGTGAATGGCCTGTAAAACGGTTGGTGCCTTGTCGTGGCTTTACAGCTCACGAGTTGCGAGTCACTGGTTCGGTTTTTATGCATTTATTTATTGACAGAGCATTTCAGTTTTTTGAAATATCTTGTTAATAACATTTTATGTACTGAACCATCACTCGCCCTCGTGCCAAATCCAACCTGTATGTGTGTGTCTTTGAGGAATAGATAGCCGTGCTTGAATGTTTGACTTTTGAGTAACTCTGTTAAGGTGTACATTATAGCTATAAATAACTTACTAAATTTAGATATTATTAACCATGGAAGTATATGGTCATGTCTTTCTGGTGAATTCTATTGTTGTTTTTTATCCACAATCTCCTGCAAACTTGAAATTGTCTGTCACAATTTCCATGCAATATTGTCCCAAGAGTCGCACGCTCTCAAATTGAAAACTTAGTTCATTAAAAACAATTTGGTTTTGCAAGGGGGTTCCCATGAGTTTTTGGCCCGGGGTTTGGCGGGCATCTTTGGAAACTACCAAACCCAAACAGTTCTGAAAACTAGACACCTGGGGGAGTCCAGGGAGGTATGGCATGCGTGGGTCCCCCAATGTTTTCCTACCCAGAAATCCCTGCAAACCTTAAATTTAGGTTAAAAAAAACACTATTCCATACATTTTTGCGTGGGATCTCCCTGCCGGCACAAATGTCCTACCACCCAGCGTTCCCCTTGATCTCCCGAGTAAAATGATACCTCACTTGTGTGGGTGGGCCAAAGGCCTGTGACTAAGGTTGGGGTGCTTAATTTGTCAAACCTAAATACTACATTTTTAAAAAGATTTATTTTTAGCCTGTTCTGCTTTGGGGCACCCACACAAGTGAGGTATCATTTTACTCGGGAGAACAAGGGGAACGCTGGGTGGTAGGACATTTGTGCCGGCAGGGAGATCCCACACAAAAAAGTTTGAAAAAGTGATTTTTTTGACCTAATTTTAAGGTTTGCAAGGAATTCTGGGTAGGAAAACATTGGGGGACCCATGCATGCCATACCTCCCTGAACTCCCCCAGGTGTCTAGTTTTTAGAACTGTTTGGGTTTGGTAGTTTCCAAAGATGGCCGCCGAACCCCGGGCCAAAAACTCAGGTGCCCCCCCCCCAAAAATCAAGGTAGTATTGCTATAGGTAATTTTAAATTCTCCACCGTACGATTTGGACCTTTTCCTGTTGCAGCCACTATGCCTACCCAGGCAAGTGAGGTACAATTTTTTTCGGGAGACCCGGGGGAACGCTGGATGGGTGGAAATTTGTTGATCCACGCAGATTCCAGAACTTTCCACCACAGAAATGTGAGGAAAATGCTCTTTTTTTTGTCAATTTCTTAGCTTTGCACGGGATTCTGGGTAACAGAACCTGGTGGTAGGCAGTCGAGTCACCCCATCCTGAATTCCCCAGGGTGTCTACTTTTCAAAAATGTATAGGTTTGCTAGGTTTCCCTAGGTGTCGGCAGAGCTAGGGTTCAAAAACAAAAGGTAGTCTCTTTGCTCAAAAAGGGTACGATTTCACTGGGAAATTGAGGTGCAACCACGTTGCGTTTTGCGCTGTTTCCTGTCGCAGGCACTAGGCAGACCCAGGCAAGTGAGGTACAATTTGTTTCAGGAGACCCGGGGGAACGCTGGGTGGGTGGAAATTTGTTGATCCACGCAGATTCCAGAACTTTCCACCACAGAAATGTGAGGAAAATGCGTTTTTTGTCACTTTCTTAGCTTTGCAAGGGATTCTGGGTAACAGAACTTGGTGGTAGGCAGTCGAGTCACCCCATCCTGAATTCCCCTGGGTGTCTAGTTTTCAAGAAAGTATAGGTTTGCTGGGTTTCCCTAGGTGACGGCAGAGCTAGGATTCAAAAACAAAAGGTAGTCTCTTTGCCCAAAAAGGGCACGATTTCACTGCGAAATTGAGGTGCGACGACGTTGCGTTTTGCGCTGTTTCCTGTCGCAGGCACTAGGCAGACCCAGGCAAGTAAGGTACCATTTTTTTGGGAGACCCGGGGGAACGCAGGGTGGATGGAAATATGTTGATCCATGCAGATTCTAGAACTTTCCACCACAGAAATGTGAGGAAAATGCGTTTTTTTTGTCAATTTCTTAGCTTTGCAAGGGATTCTGGGTAACAGAACCTGGTGGTAGGCAGTCGAGTCACCCCATCCTGAATTCCCCTGGGTGTATACTTTTCACAAATGTATAGGTTTGCTAGGTTTCCCTAGGTGCCGGCAGAGCTAGGGTTAAAAAACAAAAGGTAGTCTCTTTGCCCAAAAAGGGCACGATTTGACTGCGAAATTGAGGTGCGACCACGTTGCGTTTTGCGCTGTTTCCTGTCGCAGGCACTAGGCAGACCCAGGCAAGTGAGGTACCATTTTTTTTGGGAGACCCGGGGAAACGCTGGGTGGGTGGAAATTTGTTGATCCACGCAGATTTCAGAACTTTCCACCACAGAAATGTGAGGAATATGCGTTTTTTTTGTCAATTTCTTAGATTTGCAAGGGATTCTGGGTAAGAGAACCTGGTGGTAGTCAGTCGAGTCACCCCATCCTGAATTTCCCAGGGTGTCTAGTTTTCAAAAATGTATAGGTTTACTAGGTTTCCCTAGATGCTGGCAGAGCTAGCGTTCAAAAACAAAAGGTAGTCTTTTTGCCCAAAAAGGGCACGATTTCACTCAAAATTGAGGTGCGACCACATTGCGTTTTGCACTATTTCCTGTCGCAGGCACTAGGCAGACCCAGGCAAGTGAGGTACCATTTTTTTCGGGAGACCCGGGGAAACGCTGGGTGGGTGGAAATTTGTTGATCCACGCAGATTCCAGAACTTTTCACCACAGAAATGTGAGGAAAATGCGTTTTTTTTGTCAATTCCTTAGCTTTGCAAGGGATTCTGGGTAACAGAACCTGGTGGTAGGCAGTCGAGTCACCCCATCCTGAATTTCCCTGGATGTCTAGTTTTCAAAAATGTATAGGTTTGCTAGGTTTCTCTAGGTGCCGGCAGAGCTAGGGTTCAAAAACAAAAGGTAGTCTCTTTGCCCAAAAAGGGCACGATTTCACTGGGAAATTGAGGTGCGACCACGTTGCGTTTTGCGCTGTTTCCTGTCGCAGGCACTAGGCAAACCCAGGCAAGTGAGGTACCATTTTTTTGGGGAGTCCCGGGGAAACGCTGGGTGGGTGGAAATTTGTTGATCCACACAGATTCCAGGACTTTCCACCACAGATATGTGAGGAAAATGCGTTTTTTTGTCAATTTCTTAGCTTTGCAAGGGATTCTGGGTAACAGAACCTGGTGGTAAGCAGTCGAGTCACCCCATCCTGAATTCCCCTGGGTGTCTACTTTTCACAAATGTATAGGTTTGCTAGGTTTCCCTAGGTGCCGGCAGAGCTAGGGTTAAAAAACAAAAGGTAGTCTCTTTGCCCAAAAAGGGCACGATTTGACTGCAAAATGGAGGTGCGACCACGTTGCGTTTTGCGCTGTTTCCTGTCGCAGGCACTAGGCAGACTCAGGCAAGTGAGGTACCATTTTTTGGGGAAGACGCGGGGGAACGCTGGGTGGGTGGAAATTTGTTGATCCACGCAGATTCCAGAACTTTCCACCACAGAAATATGAGGAAGATGCGTTTTTTTTGTCAATTTCTTAGCTTTGCAAGGGATTCTGGGTAAGAGAACCTGGTGGTAGTCAGTCGAGTCACCCCATCCTGAATTTCCCTGGGTGTCTAGTTTGCAAAAATGTATAGGTTTGCTAGGTTTCCCTAGATGCCGGCAGAGCTAGGGTTCAAAAACAAAAGGTAGTCTTTTTGCCCAAAAAGGGCACGATTTCACTGCGAAATTGAGGTGCGACCATGTTGCGTTTTGCGCTATTTCCTGTCGCAGGCACTAGGCAGACCCAGGCAAGTGAGGTACCATTTTTTTCGGGAGACCCGGGGGAACGCTGGGTGGGTGGAAATTGGTTGATCCACACAGATTCCAGAACTTATCACCACAGAAATGTGAGGAAAATGCGTTTTGTTTTGTCAATTTCTTAGCTTTGCAAGGGATTCTGGGTAACAGAACCTGGTGTTAGGCAGTCTAGTCACCCCATCCTGAATTTCCCTGGATGTCTAGTTTTCAAAAATGTATAGGTTTGCTAGGTTTCCCTAGGTGCCGGCAGAGCTAGGGTTAAAAAACAAAAGGTAGTCTCTTTGCCCAAAAAGGGCACGATTTCACTGGGAAATTGAGGTGCGACCACGTTGCGTTTTGCGCTGTTTCCTGTCGCAGGCACTAGGTAAACCCAGGCAAGTGAGGTACCATTTTTTTGGGGAGTCCCGGGGGAACGCTGGGTGGGTGGAAATTTGTTGATCCCCACAGATTCCAGAACTTTCCACCACAGATATGGGAGGAAAATGTTTTTTTTTGTCAATTTCTTAGCTTTGCAAGGGATTCTGGGTAACAGAACCTGGTGGTAAGCAGTCGAGTCACCCCATCCTGAATTCCCCTGGGTGTCTACTTTAAAAAAATTTATAGGTTTGCTAGGTTTCCCTAGGTGCCGGCGGAGCTAGGGTTCAAAAACAAAAGGTAGTCTCTTTGCCCAAAAAGGGCACGATTTCACTGCAAAATTGAGGTGCGACCACGTTGCGTTTTACGCTGTTTCCTGTCGCAGGCACTAGGCAGACCCAGGCAAGTGAGGTACCATTTTTTTTGGGAGACCCGAGGAAACGCTGGGTGGGTGGAAATTTGTTGATCCACGTAGATTCCAGAACTTTCCACCACAGAAATGTGAGGAAAATGCGTTTTTTTTGTCAATTTCTTAGCTTTGCAAGGGATTCTGGGTAACAGAACCTGGTGGTAGGCAGTCGAGTCACCCCATCCTGAATTCCCCTGGGTGTATACTTTTCACAAATGTATAGGTTTGCTAGGTTTCCCTAGGTGCCGGCAGAGCTAGGGTTAAAAAACAAAAGGTAGTCTCTTTGCCCAAAAAGGGCACGATTTGACTGCGAAATTGAGGTGCGACCATGTTGCGTTTTGTGCTGTTTCCTGTCGCAGGCACTAGGCAGACCCAGGCAAGTGAGGTACCATTTTTTTTGGGAGACCCGAGGAAACGCTGGGTGGGTGGACATTTGTTGATCCACGCAGATTCCAGAACTTTTCACCACAGAAATGTGAGGAAAATGTGTTTTTTTTGTCAATTTCTTAGCTTTGCAAGGGATTCTGGGTAACAGAACCTGGTGGTAGGCAGTCGAGTCACCCCATCCTGAATTTCCCTGGATGTCTAGTTTTAAAAAATGTATAGGTTTGCTAGGTTTCCCTAGGTGCCGGCAGAGCTAGGGTTCAAAAACAAAAGGTAGTCTCTTTGCCCAAAAAGGGCACGATTTCAACGGGAAAATTGAGGTGCGACCACGTTGCGTTTTGCGCTGTTTCCTGTCGCAGGCGCTAGGCAGACCCAGGCAAGTGAGGTACCATTTTTTTTGGGAGACCCGGGGGAACGCTGGGTGGGTGGAAATTTGTTGATCCACGCAGATTCCAGAACTTTACACCACAGAAATGTGAGGAAAATGCGTTTTTTTTGTCAATTTCTTAGCTTTGCAAGGGATTCTGGGTAAGAGAACCTGGTGGTAGTCAGTCGAGTCACCCCATCCTGAATTTCCCTGGGTATCTAGTTTTAAAAAATGTATAGGTTTGCTAGGTTTCCCTAGATGCCGGCAGAGCTAGGGTTCAAAAACAAAAGGTAGTCTTTTTGCCCAAAAAGGGCACGATTTCACTGCGAAATTGAGGTGCGACCACGTTGCGTTTTGTGCTATTTCCTGTCGCAGGCACTAGGCAGACTCAGGCAAGTGAGGTACCATTTCTTTCGGGAGACCCGGGGGAACGCTGGGTGGGTGGAAATTTGTTGATCCACGCAGATTCCAGACCTTATCACCACAGAAATGTGAGGAAAATGCGTTTTTTTTGTCAATTTCTTAGCTTTGCAAGGGATTCTGGGTAACAGAAACTGGTGGTAAGCAGTCGAGCCACCCCATCCTGAATTCCCCTGGGTGTCTACTTTTCAAAAATGTATAGGTTTGCTAGGTTTCCCTAGGTGCCGGCGGAGCTAGGGTTCAAAAACAAAAGGTAGTCTCTTTGCCCAAAAAGGGCACGATTTCACTGCAAAATTGAGGTGCGACCCAGTTGCGTTTTACGCTGTTTCCTGTCGCAGGCACTAGGCAGACCCAGGCAAGTGAGGTACCATTTTTTTTGGGAGACCCGAGGAAACGCTGGGTGGGTGAAAATTTGTTGATCCACGTAGATTCCAGAACTTTCCACCACAGAAATGTGAGGAAAATGCGTTTTTTTTGTCAATTTCTTAGCTTTGAAAGGGATTCTGGGTAACAGAACCTGGTGGTAGGCAGTTGAGTCACCCCATCCTGAATTTCCCTGGGTGTCTAGTTTTCAAAAATGTATAGGTTTGCTAGGTTTCCCATTGTGTAAAAAACAAAACTTTTTCCAAAAATGACCAATAATTCTCATGCTAGTATGAGTATTCCCAATTTTGAAAATGTGCAATTATATACTCTTTCTAAACTCTATAATTTGTACCCAATTCAGAAATACATAGGTGTCTTTCATACAGATTTTTCCATGTATACATTTTCCAAGAAAAAGTGCTCTATACCCAGTAAATAAAAAAATACCATTGCAAGTTGCTGCTCAGTTTTTGGATCTGGGTTCGTCGGGTTCTAGGTGAAACTACAAGTCCTATATATCCCCACAACCAGGAGGTCTAACAAATGTAATGGTATATTGCTTTCCAAGAGCTGTCAAAATTACAAAAAGTTATAGGTGAAAAGGTGAGACAAAAGGCTGTTTTTTTCAACAAATTTCCAATTATTCCAAAATTTAACTGTTAGTTTCTATAAAGAAACCTTCATGGATTTAGACAAATGACCCCTTTCTGAATTCAGAATTCTGTCTACGTTTCGTAAATGTATAGCTTTCCAGGATCCATTATTGCTTTCAAACTCATTTCTACCATTAACTGGAAGGAGGTAGAAAACTCTAAAAATAGCAAAAATAGGCTATGTCGCAGAAAAATACCAAAACTGTGTGAAAAATGTTGGTTCTCTGACAAAAGACTGTCATTCCCTAAAAGCTGAGAAAATGGAGATTTCAGCCCCACAAACCCTTTTTTGATAACATTTTCAGGGAAAAACCCAGAGGCTTTCATTTGCAGCCCGTTTTTCCCATTTTTCTGAAAAAAAACAAAAATGTCACTATATTTTGGTTAATTTCTGGGACCCCTCCAAGGGAATCCACAAACCCTGGGCACCTTTAGAATCCACATGATGTTGGAAGAAAAGGACGCAAATTTGGCGTGGATACCTTATGTGGTCAAAAAGTTACAGGGGCCTAAGCGTGCACTACCCCAAATCGCCAAAAAAAGGCTTAGCACAGGAGGGGAAAAGGCCTAGCAGCGAAGGGGTTAAAAAACAAATTCTGTTTATTTGACTCTACTTGCTGTGCATTACCATTTATTTACTTGAAATCATCCAAAAGAACTATATTTATTTGCTCTAAGGAAGAAAAACTGGATCCAGATTTTGGGCACCTTAGCAGGCTTATAGTGTTGAGGGAAACCTTTTCACGTGACTGCCAAGTTAAGAATTTACCAGAGTAGGTATTTTCCTCATATACTTTTTGCTGGTATGTGGAGTTACTTATATAGTTCATAGCATGTACATATTGGTGCAAATTAGTTCTGGTCTTTTAAAAAATCATTCTGTTTTCCTTTTGTGTCTTGTTGTAGACTATTTCATAAGTGCTCCTAACCTGGGCTTCGAGTTCTTATATTTCTGCCACCTGGGTGTTTCTAATAGTGATGTCCTTAGTTATTATCAATGCTGGTAAAGAGGCTTTGATACCATCCCACACTCCTTCCTGGAGGGCAGTGTCAGAAGGCTTAGCAAAAAATCAGAGATCCCTTCCTTTATTTCACTAACCTAAATTTCATCTTATAAATATGAATTATCCTTCTAGGAGTCCACATCTTGTTAAAGCCTATTATTTGCAATTCCACTGCTGAATGATCCGAAAAATTCAGTATGATTACCATGGACACAAAATGAACCGAAGTGGGGGTCTGGAAAGAATCAGTTTGGCGTAATAAAGGCATTTGCTGTTCTGTTGCGTCGCAAACAGATCTAGAGTTGGCGTGCCCCATCTTTGAAAGATCTTGTTCACCTGTTCTTGTTATAGCTCCCATTCGTGGCAACCTGTGAGAGATCTGCTGAGGTTGTCGGCCAGAGAGTTTTGAACCCCTTTCACATGCTCCGCTCTGAGGGTTATGCCATGTGTTATATCCCAATACCACATCTCTTGAGCTTCTTGCGATAGGGAGAGAGACCTCGTCCCCCCGTTTGTTGATGTAAAACATGCTGGTGGTATTGTCCGTACGCACCAGCACTGGGGAATTCGCAATTCTCTGAAGGAATGCCTGCAGAGAAAGGAAAATGGCTCTTAACTCGAGACTGTTGATGTGTTTCTGCCGATATTGGTGAGACCATCGGCCCTGAATCTGAAGGTCCTGGAGGTGACCTCCTCATCCTTCCATAGACGCGTCCGTGGTCAGGATAAACTCTGGAAGGATTGAAAGAAACGTGCGACCCGGAGACAGGTTGCTTCTTTTTGACCACCATTGGAGAGCATGTTTCATTCCTGAAGTCACTTTTATGTTATCATCGAAAGAACCTCCAATTTGTTGCCATTGACGGTGTAACTCCTCTTGCAGCGGCCTCATCCCGAGTCTTGCAAATGGGACTAAACTGATCGCTGAAGAGCACATCCCCAGAAGAGATGCGAATGTTCGGACAGAAACTGACTTATTTCTTGAGATTAGTCTTGCCAGGCTTTTTAATTTGCTCTGCCGTTCCTGAGACAAGAATGCCTTGCAGTGTTGGGTGTCTAGTGACGCTCCCAGAAAGGTTAAAACTTGGAGGGGTTGTAATTGTGACTTCTTTGCATTGAGAGTGAGTCCCAGATTTGAGAATAGATGCAGGCAACTTTTGACCGCTTGTCTTGTAGCCTGTTTTGATGGTCCTTTGAGCAGCCTGTCGTCAAGGTATGGGAAGACTTGTATTACCCGAGACTTCAGCGCAGCAGAGACTGGTGCTAGACATTTTGCGAATATTCTTGGTGCGGACTTCAGTCGGAACGGGAGCACCTTGAATTGAAAGTGGACACCAGCCACCATGAATCGTAGGTATTTGCAATGTTTGGGATGTATAGGGATATGGAAGTAAGCATCTTCCAAGTCCAGAGAAGCCATAAAGTCCCCTTCATTGAGGCAACTGAGTACATCCGCTAATGTCACCATGCGAAAAATCTGCTTCTTCAAGAACTTGCTGAGTTTGCGCAGATCCAGAATCGGGCGCCATTCTCCCGACTTTTTCTTTATGAGGAAGAAGCGAGAGTAGAATCCTTTTCCTTTCCCGCGAGATTGGAACCTTTTCTATCGCAATCTTTCGAAACATGTTTAAGGCTTCTGTGAACAGTAAGTGAAGAGTGAAGACGAGGGGAAGGGGGGCCCTTGGGCAGGGTTGTAGGTGGTGTCTTTAAGAACTCCAGAGTGCGTCCTTTCTCCACCAGGTCAAGGACCCACAGATCCGATGTTATGCTCCGCCATTGTTGGAAAAAGTCTGAGATCTTCGCGCCCACAGGGAGGGGAAAATGTTGGACTGGCGTACGGCAAAGCTCATTGACGTTTATTGGAATCCCGGCCTTGATTATTCGATCTCCGTTGTCCTCCTTGACGAGAGAAATTGTTCGAAGAAGATTGCCTGTATGAAGATTGGTCATACGGCTGTTTATACTGGGAGTAGTATCGTCTGTTTTGTTGATTGTGGTAATTTCCTCTAGAAGAAAAACCACGATCCCGTGCTCCTCTAAACGAGCCTCTCTTATATTGTAGGGTACCAAGTGATTTAGCAGTGTCAGTATCTGTCTTAATGGTCAGTAGGGCGTCATCTATGTGCTTACCGAAGAGTGAGTCCCCATCGTAGGCCATATCAAGGATCTTTGTTTGCACCTCCGGCCTGAAAGAAGTTGCTTTGAGCCAACCCTGGCGTCTGAGAACCGCAGCACCCGCTAACAGTCAAAAGTTAGTATTTGCAATGTCCAGAGCGCAGTCTATTATCTCTGATGCCGCCCTCTCTCCTTCAAGCACTATCTTACGTGCTTCCTGTTGACGATCGTCCGGTATCAAATCTATGAATTCCGACAAATCCGACCACATTTGTCGGTCATAGCGTGCAAGGATTGCAAGGGAATTTGCTGCCTTGATGGATGATGCAGCATTGGTGGAGAACTTTTTCCCTATTAAATCCAATCTTCTTCCCTCTTTATCTGGTGGAGTTGAGATTGGGGTGGATGGATTTTTGGACTTCTGTTGAGCAGCTTGCGAAATTACAGAGTCCGGACGTGGGTGGCCTAACAGACAAGATGGAGTTTCTGGCGGTGCTCTATATTTCTTTTCAATACGCGGAAGGAGTGCAGGAATAGAAGCCGGTGTCTTCATAATGTTAAGACATTCCTTATAAATGAAATCTATGATAGGTATAGCCCTGGTGATTTTTCTATACCCCTCTTTAAAGTTGTGCAAAAAACAGTCCAACTGCTCAATAGTAACTGGAAGGTCAAGCCTTGTAGCAGCTCTTTGTATTATATGGTGAAAGCCGCCAATGTCCTCAGGTGGAGAATCAGAGGGTTGCGGCAAAGGAGGCGAAGGCATGGGGATTATATATATTATATATTCATCCCATTAACTGAAAATGAGTGTACGCAACAGGTGACGTATGAGACACTCGAGGTAAAGCAGGCCAGGCTCTTGCAGGTGGAGTTTTGGAGATTAAAGGACTCTTTGTTGACTTAGGCCTCTTAATTGTAGGCGGCTGAGTCATTGATCGAATTGCCATCGACGAGCTCGTTGTCGATGGACTTGTCATCGACGGAGTTGCTGTCGATGGACTTCTCATCGACTGGATCGCCGTCGACGGTGCTGTCGTCGAAGGGGCTATCGTCGACGGGGTCATCGTCGACGGGACAGTCGTCGATGGGCTCTTCTCTGATGATCCAGTCGTCGACGGGCTCTTCGTCAATGAGATCTTCGACGTCAAAGGGCCTTCGTCGACGATGGAACTGTCGTCGACGGTATTGAAATTGAAGAAGTGTCCTTAGCTTCAGAAGATGTCTCAGAAGAGACTTTGGCTGACACAATAGGAGAAGTTATAGCTGAAGTAGACACCGTAGCAGAAGAGCTTGAGGTGGTAGAAGTCACAAAGACTGTGTGAGAAGACAACAGTGAAACAGTTTTTGCCTGGACTTTACTCACTGTTTTAGACGCTGAAGATCCTGAAGGCGGAGATAATAGAGATTCAGAAGGAGGAGAAGATGACCTCCTTGTGGGTTCTGAAGCTCTATGAGAGGATTTTTGATGTTTCCTCCTCTCAGGAGAAGAGCTGTCTTTGGATCTGGCTCTTTTGCTGGAAGTAGAAGCTCTGTCCTCATCATCTGTAACAGATGATTTGAGCCGTAGAAGAACCTGTGCGACAAATCCTACAATCCTTCACAATGTGATTAGGATGTAGGCAGTAGATGCAGTCTTTATGCTGATCATCTATATGGACCCTCTTCTTATCACAGTTCCTGCAAGCTTTGAATAGGGCTTTCTTTTCAGACATCCTGAAGAGAAAAAGAAGAAAACTGAATAGGCACTCAGGCAGACTCCCTTCCACACGACGTGTGGTGAAAATCTGAGGAGAACTGCCTCTGCTGGGAAGGTTCTAGAGGGTGCTGGCAGCTGATTGGTTGGAACTATTTTTTATTTCTTTTCATATCATGAGGTAGATAGGCTACTAAGCTTTGGGCCTTTTGGGCCTATTATCTTGTCAGCCTACTACAGTTTCTTACTAAGGCACTGCTTTTGTATATAATATTACCGCGGGACTCCCGCCTCGGCGACGGGGAATGATTCAGGCATGTGAATCTATGAAAGATACCCCAATACTGGATAAGTCTGTAAAATCTACAGAGTGTAGTAGTGTTAATAATATCTAAAGTGGCAATAGTGCTTTCCACCCAGTTGTCTCATAAAGTGCTTGTAATAATAAAGTGACAATAGCGCATATTGCACAACTAATTCCAACACTTGATTTTTTAACTCTGCCTCTAATATGTATCCATTTTTATATTCCAACAAACTCATGCATCTTCCACCCCATCGTCCACCTCAACCATGTGCTATAGCAGGTAGCCCACCCAAGTAGCCACCTTCAGGTTCTGCCGACCGCCACAAGACTACTGACACTATGAAAAAGTGGAAAGGCTCTCCAGTTCCTGTAGATTTTATTCATGTGTCTTGACATTCAGTGATCAAAGCAGGCCAGGCTGGTAATCTGCAGAAAGGCTGTTGGAGGAGAATCATTTTAATTTTGTGGAGATGGACCATTGTGGAGATGCTGTGTGCTTGTGTGAAATCCATGTGTTGACTGATCTGGTTTATCTGTTCTTGAACCTTGAAGATGTTGGTTTTAGATGTGCACTTCTCTTTGGAGTTAGCAAGAGGTTGAGCCACTGCAAAGATCACACCTATAACAAAGCCCTTGTTCTGTTAACAGCAACATTGATGGTATTCTTGTGGGAAGTGATCAACGCCTTATTGATGAATTACCTGTTCATTTGAATGACCACCCCCAAGTCCCAAAAGATCCCTTTTACCTCTGCCACCCACCAGGATTCTATATTATGCCCTGTCACCTTCAACCTTTACATAAAGCGTCCAGGGGCTGTACTCACAGATAATAGTATAACAATTCACCAGCATGCCAATTATACACAACTCTATTTGAAAGTCGTTTCTGCTCCAGACATCCAATGGCTCAAACATTGCCACAGTTTATCAAGACCTGGATGTGCAGCGCCTGCTTGAAGTTCAAACCCACCAAGACAGAATTCCTATTATTTGCTATGAAAAATAAGCAGGAAAAAGCACAAGCATGGCTATATAATACGAACTTTTCAAACTCGAACTTTCAATGAATACAAATTCACCTGGATTCACACTGGACATCATCCTCTCACTCAATGAACTCATTGCCTTGTACCAACTGTCTCTCTAAAGAAAGTGAAATTGTTTCTTCCACAAAGCAACTTCAGAACTGCTGCCCAATCCCTTGTATTCCTTCATCCGAATGGTGGTAATTTCTTGCTCAATGGTCTCTCAGGCTCCACATTTTCCCCATATCGCAGAATATCTCATGCAGCATCTGAAGAAATATGAACATGTCACTACTATCCTGGTAGAAGGTCATTGGCTCCCATTGTTGGCCCCCACCATTTTAAAATCATTTACAAAGCCATCACGACCAGCATGCTCAGTTATCTTGCAGATAGGTTCACTGTCTCTGGTACTTCTTGGCACAACTGCAACCAGGAGACCATCAGACTGCAGACTTAAAAGTGAAACAACAAGCTGCACGCCTCTTCCTTTTATGCACCTATCATCTGGAACAACACCCCCATATTCATCCAGACCGCCCTAACACTACTCCAATTTAGGGAAAGATGCACCTGTTTATATAACATTACAACAGAAATGCAGTAGCGGCCCACTTCTGCTCCCAGAACCCAGCTACCTCTGATATCATTTATTGAGTCTAGGATTGCCTATGATCTTGTACAGCCCTGCAGTACCTTTTGCCTAGGTTTGCACTATGCATAGTACCACACACATACATATTGATACACACACGATACACACATAAATGCACACAAGATGGTATGGATGTCAAGATTATTTCAAAAGGTGTTAAGGAAAATAAGTTTTACCCAAAAACATTTAGGAAAATTATTTTATCATAATCTACTTGTGACTGTTCCAGTGAGAGGTTTCAGGGGTGACAAGGTTGTGACTGTATTTGCCACCCCTTGTTTTGTTGGTGTCCCATACTGCATCTGCTGTCCGCCACTTGTAATTGTACCATGTTTGAGAGGGTTTCCCCTTCTTGGAGCAGGATCTGATTGGGATAGTGCCATCAGCTGTTGTGTGAAGCATGCTGTTGAATAATTGGCTCTTTTGGGACCGAATAAGGCTGGCAGGAGTGTCAGGCTAGTCTTGAATCCTTGTAAAGAGAATTTTTTTAAATGACTACTCAGCGTCCTTGTGCTTTTTAAATTGACCTTGGTGGGTTGGAGATGTGTTGGTCAGGTCTTGGGTGATGGTGGAGCAGTCATTCCACAGGGAGGGCTTCACGGTGTGGTGATACATATGAAATGCAAGACTCATTGGTCTATATTGGCAGAAAGAGGACTTTTGCTGTGGGCAGCAGATCAGTGAATTTGCCATTCATTGTTTTATGTATGCAAATCATAGGGCGGTAAGTTGCAGAGGAAGATACTGTTCATGTAACTGGTTAAGCTTGCAGTCATGAGGTCTGACATACCAAGGTTGACTGTTCAGTTGGGGCAAGTCTGGGTCAGCCAGGCACTGGAGATGCTTGAGGGACACAGCACTAGCTCATGTGACCATGAAATCACACTGGCATGAAGTCACTTACTCCGTGCCAGATGAGTTACTTCTGAATTTTTCAGAGGACTGGAAGGCATGGTTGCTTTGCTCTCATTGTCTCTGGTGTTTGTGACTCCCTTAATCCATCACTCGTAAGTGAGGGCCAGATTGTGTTAAAAAATATATTCCGCACTGAAATACGTCCTAAATCGACAATGTTTAGTGAGACTTCGTCTGTCTACAATGGACTCACTCTTCCAATTAGAAAATGCTGCCATCAGATGGAAAATTCAGAAACTGACGACTTTATAGCAACTGGGGAAAACAAAAACGCCCCTTGCACTTCCCCCACGACAAAAACATGGGTGCTCAACCTGAAATATTTTATTTGTATGTGTTTTGTGGTCATCATGTTTTATATACTAACGCCAAAATCAAAGTCAACTGCCGTGTCTGTTTTTTAATTTTTTTTTATTCCCGTACGATTCGAATAAAGTGTTCGGAAAAATAGTGTTGTACGCATGGAACTCCCAGAATGGCAGAGGTAGGCAAATACGACAACGGACGAGATATTGCAAAGGTAGACAGAAAAGTCAAATCATATTTAATAAATATAATTTATTGAAATTGTTATAAACAACTACAGAAACCAAAAAATGCATACAAACACATTTGTTTACCTTAAACATCCCATACACCAGGTAGGAACAATGAAGAAAATAGGTGTCCAAATATTTCATTAGGTATTAAAAAAATAAACACATAAATTCATTTCTTTCTACCTAATTTAATTGTTTGCTATTCTGCTGTAGAAACCGTCTGATAGATTAGGCTATCATTATCACTTAGGAAGACATTTCTGAAAAGTGTATAGAGCTAGTGTGTGTACACTGTCACAATTATTGAACCTACCAGCAGCTAATGGTCCCAGTATTTCTCAGGTAAATGCTGTGGTCTATCGCTGCCTTGTCAGAGTGCTTCCACAAAAATACTGTCTGTCCTCTCCTTCACAAAATGTTTGGCAGGTTTACGGCATGTGTGCTATTAAAGGGAATATTTTATGGATGGCTATTTTTAGCCACATCAAGGTCAAGAAGATTAGGCCTGGATTCAATTTTATTACACATAAGAAATTTGGCAAAATTTGCAAATTTCATGTTATACAACATTTCCTGGAACTTCACATCAGGCAACTTTGCGCATCTCCAGTCTGGGAAACTGGTTCGTGCAGAAAAGGTCTTGCAGGACAGTAATATTCTGCTGGAAACAATGTCCTGCCATTATTTCACGTGATATTTTACACGAGTATACCCTTACGTCTAATTTTCATTTGTGATACGGGCAAACCACTTTTACTATAAATTAGCTGAATTTTTCCCCAAAAAAGTTACGTGATTTCACACACCACTATCATGAATTCAGCCTAACCATACGTTTGTAAATGACTCTAGCTTCATTCAACTGTGTGGGTCTAAAGTTGTGAATTGCCCACACTTATTATTTTTTGCTGATATTATTAGCCAAACTAGAGTCTCAGATGGCCAACATTGGTCGCCGAGAGTCAGTGCAATGGAATTGTTTACATTGTCAATGATTACCTTAAACATATAGTAGTATCTGGACAATGTGGGCTAATGCTGGGCACTTGCAGCCTCTTCCATAGGCAAGAACAAGGGACCAGTGGTTTACAGAAGAGCCTGTTGGACTTTATTTATCTTTCCGTAGGGGAACAGGACTTGCCGGGGGGTGATATGAGCAAAGATGGCAAGGTAGTATAACCTACATCCTGTGGGCAGGAAGAAGACATAGAACATTGACAAAATATTTCAAGCACCCATATTAACAACTTAAAGGGCAATCTTGAAGATTTAATCAAAACATAGTGCATGCCTAACATAATGCATTTAACATAATATCCAGGAGTGGCCAACAAACAATGGGAAATGGGGTACGTGGAGAGCACTCCGTTTGTTTAGAAAAATTATATTTGTTCAATCATCAATTGGTGCCGCGATCATAAAGGGTCGTCAGTCCTTAGATCAGTAATGAGTTATGATGAGTGTCAAAACCCACCCAATCCCGCACTGTTCACGTGGTGATCCGCACCTTATTCGTTTAGTGTATTTATCACCTCTTCAAATGACTACGTTTGACGTTGTTAACACATATTTTTAATCATAATTTGTAACCATATTTTATCATTGTGTTATTCATAATCCTCATAACAACATTCATTTGTACATTTTGTTTCACAAAATAACTTATTAGCCTTGAGACATTTCAACATTATACATTTGATCATTTAATTTTGTGAAGGCCAATGCATTTCGGCAACCATTGTTGCCTTCATCAGGGGCAATTATGCAGAGAAATAAAAATAAAAACGTATTGTGAGTTATTTTGTTATGTGTTGTACATGTTTTTTTTTTTAAATTTCTAAATTCATAACGCTGTATAAATTACGTGATGCATGTCATGTTGCTAGGGATACGGTCAACTCGATGTATTGAAGACACTGTAGACACACATATACGCAATTATTACACTCTGACACAGTATGTTTATCAGACAACGTAGAATCATAGTTTGGGGCAATCGCCGTATTAACCACGTGACACATGTTACGTTATTGTGAACATGGTCAACATTACGCATTTATGATTATAGTAGCGATTGTAAATCAAAGGCAAATAAACATCTAATGAGATTCACGTTTATGTGAGGAAGAACCCAGTTAAATATCAACCACCACAGTAGATTTCATAACTAGAAGTATCCGTGAAATACCGTTTTCTGCCACACTAATATGGCGCTTAGGAAACTGCACTTGGATTGATTCGCCTTTTCGATATGTCTGTCTTCTATTTCTATAACTCCGCAATCACCACGAGGATGCGGAGTTTATGTATTATTCGCGTAGGCCACGGAGGTAACACGGCAACAAGCACAGGGCAGCGGTTGTTTCGGTCGAAGGAGAGAGTTAACCAGTATCAGGTACGCTAGCGGCCTTAATTTCTAATGGTTACCGTCAAAACTTAAATACTTGACATTAACCACGTGGCATATATTGTTTTGTAGAGCAAGAACATAAGTGAAGCCAAGGTACGTTTTGATTACACGTGTTGCATATATCTAACATTCTTGTGGCATCACGTCGTGTACAATAAAGCATATGCTCGTTTGTTGTTTCAGATAACAGTAATACAGATTGCGAGGTACGTAACTAGTTAAGGACTTTACAATCCGTTCCATCTAGAACCCGACAATTAGTCATAGTGGATCTTTCGTTTTTATTTATGCAGAGTACTCATCAGACGCATTGATATCCGTAAAGGTATACCGCCATAAAGTTGATGCGCAAAGGTAGGCACTAAGGAATTTAGAAATTTAAAAAAAACCCCATGTACAACACATAACAAAATAACTCACAATACGTTTTTATTTTTATTTCTCTGCAGAATTGCCCCTGATGAAGGCAACAATGGTTGCCGAAATGCATTGGGCTTCACAAAATTAAATGATCAAATGTATAATGTTGAAATGTATCAAGGCTTATAAGTTATTTTGTGAAACAAAATGTACAAATGAATGTTGTTATGAGGATTATGAATAACACAATGATAAAATATGGTTACAAATTATGATTAAAAATATGTGTTAACAACGTCAAACGTAGTCATTTGAAGAGGTGATAAATACACTAAACGAATAAGGTGCGGAGCACCACGTGAACAGTGCGCGATTGGGTGGGTTTTGACACTCATCATAACTCACAACAAACAATGGGGCCTGCTTTAACTACAGGCAATAAGGATTTGACCTGGTCTTCCTCTGCGTTTAAACTCTTTTCCAAAGTTACAGACATAGTTTAACTCCCACCACTAAAGGTGTGCTTTGGGCTTTTCTTCAGTCTAAGCCATACTCAATGTCCTCTTCTTCAGGCTGTTGTGTGTTAAACATGGATTCTCCAGACTCCGCTTCACCATGTTTCTTGTCTTCTGAAGTGTAACGATCTGCACAATTGAAGGGGAAAATACGGAATGTGAACAGTGATAAGCTTGTAATGGCTGACATTTGTACAAAGAACATTTGTGTTTCCATGAAAACCTTAATTATCAAACTATTAAATATTTCATTCAGTATCATTATTAAACAAAGTCATGTGGTCACTTTCCAAGACTTTAGGAATAACCTCAAAATAGATTACAAAAGCAATATACTCATGAATATGGTTAAAATCTGAAGAAAAGAAAAGAAATGCCGTCTCAGGGGGTGTGTCGTGTTGCTTATCTTGGAAGTAAATTATCTTGGATGTTTCAACTCATACGTGTTAACTTATGTCATAATTTAAATCATAGCTTAAGTCATCTCCATTTTGAAGAGTGGTAAATAAATTAGCAAGTGAAGGTGATTACATATTCTGCATAGTTAAACCAATGTGTTCCCCACTTCGACCATAATTGATGGCAAACCTATAAGCGTCTTAAACAGTTTTAAAAGGTGGCCAAGAGGTCAGATAGCAAATGTATATGGATAGAAAAAAACTATAGATTGAGAACGGAGACAACATTTAGTGGTAGGGAGTGAGATGATGCTGAATTTGACCTTGCCATTCTTACCACGTGGCAACTTAGTATCAAAAATAGTTTGCAATCAGCAGGGAGAACGCTCTGGACATATATAAATAAAAAATACGTCTCAGATATAAATCCAAGATCACTGTCTTGTGCTCTTTGCTTTTATCGTCACTAATAATAGGCAGAATTACAGTGTGCTGACAGTAGTGATACCTGACTTGGGGCCCTGGATCTTGTTCCAACTGGCTGTTTGGCAAAATTTCACTGTGCAACCAATATGCTATAGAACGTTTTACGGAAATGAGAAGGGAGACATTCACCAAGGATTGTCTAGATTTGAAGGTAAATATTCTAGCTAGGAGTAAGTAGGTTCCCGGAATTAAAATACATGGATTTCTGTCTTCTTCCGGACAAAATAAAATTGCCCAAAAAGTTTTCTTGTGGCTTTGCTTTTGCAAGGGTTGCTTGCACAAGGGTTACTTGGAGTTTGGAAGTGAGATCACGAAGTTACTGCTGTTAGAGATGATCAGAAGATGGGGGACTGCCACATTTAGAGATTCCTGCTATTTGGGCAGGGATCTTATTCCCCAATGTAGGTGCTGTCAGCATGGCAGGGGCACATTGGGGTAAAACTCTGTGCATGCAATTCTCCATGCCCACGTGAAATGGTAGAACTGTCTTCATAAAGTGTTGGTTATGCAGATGTACACCTAAAGCAGAGGCATTTTTCCAGTCGCTGCGAAAAAGGTGTCCCCGGTTGCCTCACACTATTCTCTCAGCACATATGGGATGTTTGCATGTTCTGCAAAAAAACTGTTGTGGCTTATAAGGTGGTCTGTCATGAAGGAGGCACAACTTAAAATGGTGACAGTCCAGCAAACCTGAATTAGGTGGCAAGGCCACTACCTTGTTCGAGTGACCCTTATCTGCACATTTCGTGTTCCTGATGGCAGAGCCATAACCTGAAGATCACAATCCGCAGCACTCTATGTGAGGGTGGGAAATGCAGAGATAGGTGGATAGGATGACTAGGTTACCTGTTGTTAAGGTAACTGGTAGACACTCGTATCTAACTGCTGATTTTTCACCATGTGAATCTCCCCATGTGCTAAACAGGATGTGGTAAAACGTTTGTAATAGCTCCTGTGCACTGGCAGATGGCACCAGTGGCCGTCACTTTATCATGACTTCGTGTCATTTCCAGACATGACACCATGGGCCCTGCACTGATGTTAGTTGTCTCCTATTTTTTTCCACTGCCTCAGTCATGCAGTGTAGTTGACAAGATTGAGTTTGTAATAGCAGTGGATAAAATAACTGACATGGGACCTTATTATTCCCAAACGCTCATTCCACATATCCTTCCAAAGAGGCAGCCGAACTGGAGAGCATATGCTCAAGATCAAACGTTTGGAGTATTAAACCCACTGAGCCCAGTCTGGGGCTATCAGAATGAGGTGTGTTGGTCCTGCTTTTCTATAGCACCCATGGGATCAAAGAAATTCATGGAAAGATGCCCAAGGAGGAGACGTGCCACTGAAGCCAGGACACATCTCCAAGAGACCCTTACGAGGGAAACTCTATATCGCAAATCATCTGGCACTGAGTGTTTTAGAGATAGCAAAAAGTTGTCCAAGGGCTCACCCCGCCATGCGAAGGTGCCCTGCATCACCTCTGAGTGTAGATGGTACTTGTGAACAGCAAGATGACTCCTGTTGACTTCACCTGCCCTGATGAGTGACCTCTCTAGATGACTTCCTCTCAGAGAGATACCATTAAGTGTCAGGCCTCTGGACAGAAGGCTCATGACACCATGAGGGACCATGATCCCAAGCTGCCCTGTGTTGTCTTGGATCACCCTGCCCTTGATAAAAGGCAGAAAAGCATTGAGAGTCATATGGCATGCATCTCAAGGAGAATTATGTGATGTGACCACTCCACTGGAGACCAGAAGTCTCTGCTCTCTAACTCTTCCAAGTGGCCTGTCTAACCTAGAGACAACGCATGAGTTCCAGAGAGGGTAGAGAGAACAGTCTGCCACAGGTCAGACTGGCATAAGTCATCCACTGTTGGAAGTCCTGAATTGCCTTTTTGGAGACACATGTCTTATCCAAGATGATTCCTCAGTGCAGGGTCCACTGCAGATGTAGGTTCCATTGAAGGGACCACATATGCTACTGACCCTGGAAAGCCAACAAGATGACTGAGACTAACAGGCCCAGAAGCCACAGTACTGGAAGGGCCAAAGCAGCAGCTCTCTCCTGAATATAGCTTGATTATGCCTGACTCACTTTGGAAGTGGAAAGGCCTTCAAGGTAGCTGTGCCCACAATGGCTTTGATAAAATACTTCCTCTGTGAAGGTTGAAGATGAGACTTTGACTTGTTGATGGAATTCCTAGAGTGGACCTGTTTTCTGTAGGTGGTCCAATACTTGCTGAGAGGAGATCAACTTTTCAGAAAATCATCATGGTATGAAAATACATGTATCCCCATGAAGATGAGTCGCAACCACAGACATGAGTTTTGTAAATACATGAGGTGCTTATGTAAGGCAGAAAGAAAGGACCGTGAACTGGAAATGGTCTGATCCCACCAAATGGAGATACTTCCTGTAAGACTAGAGGAATGGTATGCATGTATGCATCCTCCAGGTCCACCGACTACATCCAATATTTGTGGTCCAAATCCAGCAAAGTCTGCACCAAGATCATCATCTTGAACCGTGCTTTCTGTAGGAACAAGTTCAGAACTTAGAGGTCTAAGATCAGTCACAAGTACAAGTTTGATAGCCAATTTGGTGAACAACATCAACTACTCTTTGGAGAGAATCTTATGTGGAAAAAAATATCCGGGTGAAAACAGGGAAAATGTGAAGAGGGGTGTCTAGAAAGGAAAGGGAATAACTTACTTTGAGAATCTGGAAAACCCATATGTCCAATGTAATCAAGTGCTAGCAGGGTAAACAAGGTCTTATCTTGACCTTACTTGCCCCAGATGCCTATCAAGGGCAAAAAATAGGGGGTTGGAAGTATTGCCTGGGGACAAACAGCAGGAAGATTGATGCTGCTACTGTCCTTGACCCGTGCCACTATCTCTGCCTCTAATGCCCCAAAAAGTCTTTGTATGTTGCTGGATGGCCTGTGATGGCTGCTGCTGGCAGAAGGCAAGGCCCCTAGAGTAACCCAGAGCTTTCTATACTACTGCTGGTGGAAATGGGGAGCTAGGGATAGCACACCCAAGAAGCAAGCCATGGCTTTGCTATTTTTCAGAACCGCATTTGCCTTTTCTCCAAAAAGCCTGGCCCCTGAAAAGTGCCCTAGCTGAGGAAGAATCAGAATCTGATGCTGCAGCCAAATTTCTATGTGAAGCTGGCACCACCAGAGCAGTAAGTGGCACAGATGGAGGAAAGATCAGCTAGACCTGGGGTACCGGGGTGGATTCACAGTCTGGTGCTGGAAGTGCTGAGGCCTAACTTTATCCAGGGCCAGTTAGCGCATGGGTTGAGTCAGCCAGCAGCAGTTCACCTGGAGCCACCATTGGGTCAGTGGAGCCAGAAGGCACGCCAAAGGGAGCTTGGATCAGTATGAATCACTGAAGTATGGCCACTTAGAGGGCTCCAACTTGCTGAGGAGTAAACGATGGCCCAGGGTAGTGCTGCATCCGCTTCAGGTTCGACATCGGGTCCAATTTGGAAGGCAAAGACGGATTCAAGTTTCTGAATGTTGAAGGTGATCTGAACTAGAACCCCCTGCCCCACCCCCCAGGAAAGGATCAACCCTGTTCTTGTTCCAGGTGATGTAGACTTTTCCTTCCCACTCCCTGGTGGCTTTGGGGGCATCAGTGACCATTTGTGACAGGACTTTGAGTCACATTTAATACTGACGCAAAACAGGCAATCTTTGGATGGATCTGTAACTAAAATCTACTCCTATTGTCAAACCTTTTGTTAAAGTACAAACGGGTTTTGATAAAGTAGCAACAGTAGTAGCAAAATCGGCAGAAGCAGGGTTTCAGTGGACATGGAACAAGGGCAAAAAAAGAACTGACATAAAGAGAGCTGGAGTCCTAATGGAAGCCGATGGTGCCACCTGCTAGTGCACACAAGCTATTGGCGAGATTTTCCAGATCCAGTCCGGTGACTAGGAAGATTCAGGTGAGGAATCTGCACACTGATGAAGCAGCCATCAGAATTCTGCATTTTTTGGTCGTTGCCCTATAACTGCCCACCTCTATATCAATTTAAAATGTTTATGCAAGTGTAAAATTATACATGGTGGCTAATATTAATCTCAATTTTGTGATATATATATATCACAGTTTCTCTTCACTAATGCCACGAAAAATCATACAGTGAAATAACAGCTAAAGGTTTTGAAAACTTTCAATGTACAATGTATGACTCCACCACTATTATTTGACTCAAACCAGCTGCTTAGTCTACGTCCATTTCTATGAAATGTAACCAATTTCTTTTTCATGTTCATTTCCTCTTGAACTATGTGCAGTCGAACACCATTTTAGCTTGTATCTAGTGCCCAGTCATCTTCAATAACCTCCTAGCTCTTGAGCACTGTAATCTAATCTTCCAATCGACATGTTCTCAGCTAAGAGATTGTGATTTCTTTGATTAATAAAACACCCCACCAAGCCAAATTCCCTAAAATGTGTCCACGTGTTTAACACTTCCTTCTTGTGCACCCATCTCTTCTCTTTGTATTCTAGCTTTCTGCATCTTTTTCTTACGTCCCTTCCCAAAACAAAGTGGTTCTGTCACTGTGTCATCTTCAAACACACCCTCGTTCTCATTCTTTGTCCGGTGCGGTGCTTTGCATGGCCTTCTGGCAGTAATCCTACCCTGAAAGCGGTCAGCTTTCTTTAGGAAAGGCTCGAAGAAGCTTCTTTTCTACATAAACACCGCTCTCTGCTAAGCATTCACAGGGAGAATAAAGAGGTCTGCACAAAAAATGTCCTCTCACCTTTTGACAAAGCAGAAAAAATAAGGTCCACTTCCCAGTACCTCAGCATATGACAGGAGGCACCACCAAATTAAACACAAAAGGATGCTCTCTAAATTACCTCATGAAGATATAAAGGGCTAAATAAATGCAACCACAAAAGAATACCATGCAAAATAAAACACAATTTCACTTCAGATAGATCTTAAGAATGTTTTCATTTACAGAAATGTTGTTGTTGCATAAGCTACAAAGAACTATGGTAAGCTACGTTATCTTGAATCAGACCTGGTTAAATCACATTTTTGGACTAAACGATACCTTTCGGGGGTTTAAAAAATGCAGTATTCCAAAACATAACAATTCAAGAATGAAAAATGGCAAGGCTCTCATAAGACAAGACAATCTGATCAGTTCTAAAGCAGAACCATCTCATCTAAATCTTCTTTGAAAACCTGCCATTTCACAAAGCTGCATGATGTAATTAAGCAACTAGCATTGTTGAGAAAATATAGACGATGTTCCTTTGTTTGAATGCTTACGAGGCCAACACTTGATTCTGCATAGGGAATGCCTGACGACACAAATATATAGTAACCTTACCAGAAAAATCAGACAAAGCGGATCGGTTCTCATCTACTTCTGACTTCCATGTATTTTCGACTTCATTCTGAGCTGACAAAGTTGACAAACCGTCCAAGGTCCCAGAAGAAATCTCTTCAATTAATACTTTTGGCCAAATCCTTTCATCAGTTTCCTCCATCTCGATGAAGGTTAGGACGTTATTTGCTTCTTCTCTGATTTCTTCTATGTGTGGCCTTATGTGTTTGTGGTTCCCAGATGTCATATTTAAGGTGTCTGACGTCAGACCTTCTTTAATTTCTGCAATCAGCGGATTATCCGATGACTCCCATTCAGATTCACTGTCTTCGTCGTCCCCAGAAATGACTTCAATTTTTGGCCGATATGTTGGCTGAAATTACAAAAACGAAAATGAGGCATCTCTTTATGCAAAAATAACAATTCTGAATCTGTGCATGACTCTAAAACTATAGCGCCTCTCTAACTAACGTGCGGGACCGGCGTTCTAGGAAAGTGTCATCATTTGTTTTATTGTTGGAGAAATTCTCTATGATGTAGCCAGTATGACCAATTAAACAAATACAAAGTCTGCATCATACATCAACATCCGAAACTGCAAAGGTGTCTAGGTAAAGGTCTTTTTGATACCATTGGCTGGCACATTCTGACACTCCATTCCTCCTCTGGCCTTCTGCTAAATTGTGCTGTTTCTCATTGATTTGTTTTCCCAATGTCTGCTTTACTTGATTGAGTGCATGCTGCCTCCCGATTTCAAAATACTTCAAAGATAGGCCTAGGGTATGACTAAAACCTATGATTTGCTGGCCAGAAACCACGTGCAGATGGTTCTGCTTCCATGAGAAATGGCACAGTTATGGCACTACGCCACAGCCAGGTGCCTACTACCCTCTACTCGTGACAAAAGTGCACAAGCAGTGTGTACTACTTGGCACAGAGGATGCACGAGGGCAGTGGTCACAGTCCGTGGCCAGCACCCACTACACATGGCCAAAGGCCTTCCTGACCGGTTTCTGAAACCCAGTAAGTAGGCGCAGGCCTCGCCTGGCACCTACGTCTGCTGAGCTGGCGAAAGTGGTGCGTAGTTGTTTGATACTCTGGTCAAGGCCAAAATAGAATTAAAAAAAAGGAAACAAAAGAATTCAAATAAAATACTTGTGTAAACAGAAGTTATTCTTCTTTGCACAAGAAAGAAAACAAGAAAATACGTTTTGTTATGAAAAATACAAATACAATATCGAAAGTCATTTAAAAACTTCAGTTGAAGGACATTATTGCTATAACGGAAACCTAAATACCTGTGAAAATCATGAGCCGTGGTGAGCAACGCATTCCATGCCCTTCTCATGACCTAAGACATGATATCACAGATGACGTCACAACTGAAATCATTGCGGACCTTCCTGGTGCCTCTTGATATCACATCACCATTGATATTACTAATGACATCACCTAAGATGCTTAATGGCAATGAAGCTCACAGTCTATTGGACTGACTGCACCCCCCATGTATCTAAGGTTACTACAACACTATTGACACTGGTTTGCAGCCAGGTCCTGCAATGAAGGAGAAAGGGGTTCTGAGGTAAGAGCTTTCTTTGCTGTGCTTAAGTGATGTGAGTTAATATGGAAAATGATAGACAGACAGACAGACAGACGGACAGACAGACAGACAGACAGACAGACAGACAGACAGACAGACAGACAGACAGACAGACAGACAGACAGACAGATAGATAGATTGTGATGTATTCCTATAGGTTCTGTATCGATCCCCCTATTCCTGACCCTATTCTGGTTAACAAATTAACTAGCAGCCATCCCATGATGCAGAAACCGTTATCTGATTACGCCAGACCACGGCACAGGAGCGCGTTATCTGATTAGGTCATAACGCTTGCCATCTAATTAGGCAAGCAATATTCCTCCAGCCCCTGATAAGGCATACGGAGTTCTCAAAACAAATCAAACCTATGACAACCTGGGAAAATCCCTGCGGCCATTGTTTTGATTTCTCAAAGAACTTCAGTAAAAGAATGTGCTAACGACCAGCTCGTATGACATCCTTATTGACGTATCTATGTCCATCCTTACGTCAATCTCGGCACCTTACAGGTATAAATATTACCGATATTGCCTTAAGCAAAGACACGCGGTGGTGACGAGATCGGAGCAGCGAGACTTGCCGAAGCTCAGCAGAGAGCGAAGCCCACTGACGCTGCCCCGCCTTCCTGACGCGCTGAGAACGAGACGCTGCCTTTCTCCTGCCGAGAAATCCAGCTCCGGCGCTTCCGAGCAGCCCTTGCAGGCAGCCTGGAATATCGAGACCAAAGATGAGAGATACCATCCCTCAATCATCCTAGATTCAAGGTACGGAACTGAATAACCCCTTGGAGAGAATTCTTGAGTCAGTCACTTGGCAAAACAAACTTAACTTAAACTGCTACTTTCTATCCCCGCCCACGTATTAGGCTTACGTCAGGTACACTGGGGTAGGCGTAGTTAGAAGCACCAGTTGAGTACGATTAGTCAAATGTTTATATGTATGTATCTATTCTGTCCATTTTAAATAACGTATGGCTTAGAAACCATATCAATGTTTTTACAGTATTATTTTATAATTCTGCTTTTATTGTATGCACTTTACTTAACCATAAGTATTGCGATAATATCGATCCATTTCTCTTGTACGAGAAAAGAGACTGATCAATAAATAACATCTTTTATTGAACACGCCCGTCTCTTCCTTTTCTCTATAATCTGGTGAAACTAAGAATGCACGTACTGACTGACTGAGTAAAATAAGTTGTCTTTTGTTTTCACACGACTCTAGAGATACACTCTTGATTAGGGGAGAGCAAAGTTGTCATGTTCTATGGTTGTCAGAAACTAAATCCCTTCTTGTCTATCCAGGGAGGTTCAACTCCTCCTTGCCTATTCGAGAAAGTTTCTAGTGAACTCTGAGCTAGCTGGCATACCCAAAACTTTAAGTCTAATATCGACAGTAGAAGACCTAGTTAACGTCTGGTCTAGGTCTATACTATTGGAGGTATTATTCCAATGCGCAGAGCCTATTGGGATAATAGGAACTACACTACATGGCGCCCAACGTGTTTGGATAGGCGATAAAACTAACGCAAGACTTTAGAGTAACTCAGTCGTGCTCTTTCACTCAGACCCCTTTTTCCCATAATACTCTAAAGACGTCTGGAGTGGGTGAGAGGTAAAATCCGCCAAACCTCGCAGGAGGGAACTCCTATGTATGGTTCTTGGTTCAATCAACGTTGAAGGATACACTGTTCCAAAATATTGTGCATCTAATCTTTGTTTCCACAAGAAACCTGATCTGCAAACAAACAGAATAACCTTCCTGACAGTAAAATGCCAGAAAGTGATGATGAAAGAGAGAGAGCTAGAGTAGCAGCTGAACTAATAGAAGCTGATAATACTATGCAAGAAGCGGACCCGGATATAAAACTCCTCCCGGTCAACATAAGAAGATCTATAACGTTAAAACTTATAGAAAATGGACTGACACCAAGAGGTGGTACAGTCATATTCGTAATTGAGGCACACGAATATCGGCAGACAGAGGTATTCTATTCATGGATAAACTTTCCAGCAGCAAATGCTGTAACGAAGGAGTTCCACTATTATAAAATAGAGGAACCTCCTAATGAGTACACTCCTTTCGAGGAAGTAGAAGTACCACCTAAATTCCAAGAGCACCTGCTCTTGTTTAATGGCGCCCTAAAACACAACAAACACATCACCAGGCTAGGTCCACTAGGTAGACCAGGAGCAACGTGGCCGGTCCTAGCCGGATACACACCACATCCAGACATCGAAAGAATGTCTGCAGCAGATGTTTTAGTACAACTAAAACAATTAATTAAAATATATAGACAACTAGTCCAATATGTAATGCGGACTTCAACCATCCAACCAGCAATTAAAAATCCACAGCTGACCCCTCATCAGGGGAACACAAATAAAATTACACCACAGAACATACAGTCCTGCCTAGGTAAAGTACCAGCTAAACGGGAACAAATACCATTCTGGTTAGCACAAAAAATCACCCAAATAGAGGCGGTGTTTCCAGACACCACCCCTGTGGATAAACACAGGATTCTGACTATCTGTCTTCCAATGGGAATCGCACCACACGTGGAGGACTGTGACACTTGGGGTACAGTCTTTGCTTCCATTTACACAAAAACACATGGTGTACCATCCATGTCGGTAATACCAGATGTGCTAAAACAAATTCAAGACGAATACGGTCCAGAACCCGCTTTAACTCTCGGTATGAAATTACTAAAAGACTTCAAGCAGGTCTCGGCAATATTACTAGCCAACATAAAAGGAGAAGCAGCGAATGTGGCGATCCGCCAGAGGTTAAAAGAGACAGATATAGCAGACCAACCAGCTGAAATTGCCAGAATTATAGAAAAATCCTATGAAGAACTAGGTAGAGATAGTTTGGGTGGAATACCAGTGAAGCCCCAACTAATTGAAAGTCCTGAAAAAATATTTATTAAAAATAATCTAAACAGTCAAAAGAAGAACTGGGATGGAAACAAACAATCCAATCCAAAAGAAAAGAGATTCCAGTCCAGAGGAAGGTCTCCTCGGCGGAGAGAAAGATCTCCGGACCAAGGACCCAAGTCTCCCCAAAGGGAGCCCTCTGTGAAAAAATACAACCTTAGAAATAGGGATAACATAAAGAAACCGGATAGATATCAAGATTTTGATACACGTCCCTCTCAATCTTTTCAGACTTCCTCGCAGAAATCGGAAAGGAACCTGCTCATCCAAATAAAAAATTACAGTTTCCAAAAAAGAAGGTAGCCAGTATTAAAGTATTCAACAATGCCGAGAATACTGAGGACACAGCTGAAAAACGGAGAGTGGGCTCAGACAATGCTAGACAGCGCAGCAGAAGTGAGCATAGCACGCAAAGTCCTTATGAATCATCTGGAGACAGTGGACACGAATGAATACATTCAGGTGGAAACTGCAGACACCAGAGTTAGCAAACCTCACAAAATATATGAAATAACTTTACGTATAGAAGGGGATAAGACTAGGAAAATAAGGGGCCTTTTTTGGGATAATCTCTCCAAGGGCTATGACATCCTTCTAGCTGAAAAAGATTGGCCACCAGAGTTCGTCAGGGAGTGCCCACATGGCGAAGAAATAATTATGCCTGCCTTCTCAAATCATATTCCAATTCATAAAAAATATACACTTGCAAGAAAGTGGGCAGTAGCTCAAGCTCCTGCTTTATATAAAAATCATGTAGGATGGGATGAGGAGTCTCCTCCTCACAAAATCCAGTTAAAATCACAACCTACTGCACAAAGGCAGTATCCAATCAAGCAAGAAGCTAAAAAACAGGTAAAAGAAATTCTAGATCAACTAGAATACCAGGGGGTGATTGAAACTTGCACCTCACAAATGAACAACCCTTTGTTTCCTGTCTCCAAACCAGACAATTCATATCGTCTAGTTTTGGATTACAGACACCTTAACTCATGTTGCAAAACTTTTGCAGTACAAAACTCGCATAGTGCTGCACTAATGAATAACATAGTGCGCAAAAAATATAAAACAACATTAGACATCTCTAATGGATTCTTTTGTCAAAATATAGCACCAGAGAGCAGATACTTGTCAGCGTTCTCAATAAATGGCGCTCAAAAAGAATTCTGTCCGTTACCCCAGGGGTACAAGAACAGCCCAGGATTATTCTCAGCGAGAGTAACAGAGTTACTACAAACATATGATGATGAAGCATTATCGTATGTCGACGACATATACCTAACAGACGACGACTTGGATACTCACTTGAAGAGAGTGAACACCATAATACTTGGGTTCGCGGCAGAGGGTTACAAATTCAACTTTAAAAAATCTAGAATTGCCCATCTAACAGTCCTGTTCTTAGGATATGAATTATCAAGTGAAGGCAAAAGCCTGGCTGACAATTTCCTAGAGAAATGTGCCGTACTCCAAGCACCTAGAACACTAAAAAACCTACAGTCAATTCTAGGCTTCCTAAATTTCGGAAGAAAATACATTGCAAATTACGCAGAAAGGGTCAAACCCCTTTATGATCTAATAAAACCAGATTTAAAAAAAACCAATTGGACTCAAATACACACAGAAATTCTGAGATCCTTACAAACAGATATGTTAATTAAAACAAAACTAGAAACACGTGATAACACACGCAACCTTGTGATTCGAGTCATCCCAGGAAGATGCGGATTCACATACCTGACCTCTAATGAGGGAGAAAAGGTACCAATTGCATTCAAATCACACTTGTACACTAAAGCTGAAAAGAAATTCAGCATTAAAGAAAACATTGTTCATGCAGTTCAAACCGCAATAGCTAGAGAAAAAGATAAAGCTGACGGTAGACACATCACAGTCAGAACAGCAGAATCAGCCTTTGAGGCATTAACAACCCCGTGTAATTTACCAACAACAGCATTGAATCCGGAATGGATACAATGGGTGAATTCCATTACAATGGACAAAGTAAAATACTACTTTGATCCAGAACTAGAGGAACTAAAATATCTAGAATATGAAAGAATATTCCCTCTGCCAATCGACATTCTGCCATTACGACAGTACGCTTGTGTAATCTATACAGACGGACATGCTCAACCATCCGTTTGGGGAGAACAAGCATACAACCCCACATGTGAGATTACAAAAGAAGTGTGGCGCGGAGGTATACTAAGACCTCTATTAACAAAAACACACTCAGTAGAAACTAATTCAGAACAACAGACTGAAATAATAGCATTGAAAATGGCGCTAGATAATGCAGATCAAGAATTCCCGACACTCATAGTGTCCGATTCGTATTACTGCGTCAAATCATATAACAGCGATTTACAGAAATGGATTCAAAATGGTTACAAAGATGACACAGGTGCAACAATAAAGCAAAAACTGCTTTGGGAACAAATAGTTCTGTTAAAAAAAGAACTACCAAAGACTCACGTGATACACTCACTGAGTCATCAGCGTGATGGCGTTCACGTTGCAGGGAATTCATTGGCTGAGAAAGCCACAGCGGTAGCAACTAAATCGGCTTCCGTAGCTAGGAAAAAGCGTGCAGTAAAATACATTGACGGTGAAACAATGCTGGCGGTGAAAACGTCATCAAAAGGCGACTGCTCAGCGTTACCGATCAGTTACCCACTCGAATATACATACATAATCGATGCGAACTCCGTTCCTTTTGCTCGAATCCCTGGAGTGGGGGATAGAGTAATTCCAAACAAGGACAGGAGAACTTTGTTAATAGCAGACGCACATATGGGCGAGGGTCTCAGACACCTCAAACTAAAAGATTCTCTGGAAGAAATACAATCAGTGTACTGGTGGCCAGGCATGAGCCTGCATCATCACATTTTTGTAAAAAAATGCCCGGGCTGCAACAGAGATCGCAGCGGCGAGAGGAACGGGGTAATACCATGGCGTTTCACTCAATAAGGGCTAAACAATAATCAGTGAAACAAGTGTAAATAATGCGTCCCATTAACAAATAAAGACTAGTTTCCACTTATAAATGTAGACCCCAGCACTCGGCTGACGTCGGGACTGTTATACAAAGATTTGCGAGTCTAAATGGCATATACGCTAGGAGCATGCTACGTTTGACCAATGTTTTCACTTTAGCCCTCAAGCTTGTGGGAAAGCACGGCCAAATGAGCATAGCGAAGCGGGATTCTTCTCACTTCCTTCCTGAGGGATACGGGATGGTGTAAAGAAAAAACCAAGGCATAAAGCAATCTATAACAGCAAAGGTATTAGGTTCGGGAGCTGGGTGGGTCAAACATCTAATAAGTGTCCAACGTAGTCTAAACAACTTGCCAAGAAATTCTCTGAGGGGATTCAGTCCGTACGAATTACTGTTTGGGACTAGGATGCTAGTCTTAGATCTTGACAGTCAGACTTCAGTGGTGAAAGAAAAAAGCTTTGATATCAAAGATCGTTTGGCTATTTTACAGGACTTAAACGAAACAAGAAAAGACCTGAGCAACATAAAGTTGAAACAGCAGCCAACAACCACTGAAGAACCACCACCTGTCCCAGCAAGACCTGTCTGGATTCCAAAAATCGGGGATCTAGTCAGAGAAAAGATCGCGGTAAAGAAGGAATTTGGG
The DNA here is from genome assembly GCF_964261635.1 of Lissotriton helveticus. Lineage (NCBI taxonomy): Eukaryota > Metazoa > Chordata > Amphibia > Caudata > Salamandridae > Lissotriton > Lissotriton helveticus. Next base: position 454,633,021 of record NC_136073.1, on the reverse strand, counting down.
CCTTCTTACAGAAAAGCAGTTCCTGTCTTGTCCATCAACGGGACGAGATCAGTTGTACTACCGCCACTTGCTGGTAAAAAGGAGAACCGAGTTGTATCCATCGACCTGGTAAAACCACAATCATGTGGCCGATAACAAACAGTAGGCCAAGTGGACTCCCGATAAGTAGTAGAACACCGAGGTTTGCTACAAGTACAGAGGTGCTAACTAAAAGGCTAATCACATTCGAAACGCCTACAGAACAACAACAAGGAATATGCAACAATGCAATGGAACTCACACCTCTGAAAACCCAAATAAAAACATTTAGTAGAGACACACCAACCTACAATGAAGTAACAAATGAATATGCTGAAGCTGCAAGAAACAGTAATCCTGAAGCAATTGGAACAATAGACAGAACGGCATCCGGCTACTTCATCAACTTTGATGATTCTTCTGAAGATCTAAGTGAATGAAAGACACAGCCATCAACAAAAACTTTTAAAGACAAAGCTAAGGAACTTTTGAAACAGCTGAAAGAAACCTATCTGATTTCTCCATGGATTGAATTTTGGGTGTCCTTTGGTGTATTTATCCTGATACTTTGGCTCATCATGATACTATGTTTGGGACGCTTCATTGAGGGAAAATATGCAAAAATGGACACAGCAAGCCAGAAAATCAACTTGATCCTCAAGCCACACACGTCTTCACACATCGAGAAAAGAGAACTTTCTTCAGTCAACTTCACAGCCAATCCTATACCGGGTGGGGTAGCATGGGACAATACTGACTATGAAATCTATGGTCCGGTTGAAATCCTCAAATATCCACACCAAATCAAGATCTCGTTGAGTGACTTTGTAAAACCAAACTCATTTGCTGATGATTGGGACTTTGAAAGTATTAATGACATGATGTCTGACCTAGTGATGTCTGCTAAATTTACCAAACATGATTATTTGCAGGGGTCATCTAATTATGACAGTATGTACAGCTACAACCACTATGGTAACCATTTTTTACATAAATCAGCACAACCTAGAAATGTTTTAAATTATAATCAATGGGAACATTGTGCAACCCCTCCAAAAGGAAGCTCAAGAACCTTTTATGACAAATATTCATACTTTTCAGGGTTCAACACAAGTAATGCTGAAACATTTTATTTCAAATTGTCAAATAGGACAGGAACAAAAACCATGCTTACAAACACGAAATTGATATATTCGGACTCATTTTTTGAACAAATGAATACATTTGGTTTTGATTATTGGGACAAAAATGTTGAAGTAAAAAGTGTTTGGGGTACAAAAGAATGGCATGTACAAGGTATAGAATCATTGTTTAGAGCCTGCATGATCCCAGAACAAATTATATTCTTGAATGAAACTATTCAACAAACTACCTGTCTTGGATTAGCCAAAATCAAAGACTTAAATAAACCGTCTATTCCAAAACCAACAATGAACAGCAATAACTCTGCAGATGAAGAGATAGACGTAAACTTTGTATTAAACCAAAACAGAACAAATCCTGATTGGAAACAATGGTTGATCTGGCCCACAGATACTAATAACTGTCAAGACAGATTCCTGAACAAAACACAGGGGTTCACATTGACCAGGCCAGACCCTAGATATTCCCAAAGACAACACCCAGGGATAATCACCACCTACAGTGTGGGCAAACTCTGCCTTCAATGGCTACAAACTTCCACACTGACAGAGATTAAGCAACACCTAACTTTACTTACTGATGGTGCTGACTTGCGTGATTTCATTATGGGACCGCGCAAACAGCGTCAAAAACGCTTCATAGCAGCCTCTATATATGCAGCTTACAACGAGGCCTGGAAGATAACTCAAATTGAGACAGCAGAAAGTATACGGGAAATTGACCGTATTAATTTGGAAAAATCGCTTTCTGTAGTGGACAATGGGTTAATGACTCTGTCCTCCAGAATCTTTTCATTGGACAGCATTGTGTCATCAGCAATCGACATAATATCGCAAGACTTACTGTTGTTACAACACGGTCAGTCTCAATTGCGTTCTATTGTACAGCTTGGCTGGACGTTACAAAATCTGCGTTCAGGCTATGTGCCTTGGCGTTTAATCAACACAACGTCACTATTCAATATCTTTAACCTTACTGATAAACAAATCAGTATGGCACAAAAGGGTGCTGATTATACAATCCTGAGCATTGAGAAACTCGAGAGATTACCATTGACAATGTCAGAACGACCTGTCATTGAATGGATAATACATGGGATAATTAATATTCCGATATCTACTTTCAGGTTTCAATACTGCCAAAAATATATACAGGCTGGCATGTACGAAAAATTGGGTAAAGGGTACATTAAGACACCATGGAACTTGCCCTATTCACATGCATGTGTCAGTAATAAAGGACAGAAAGTGTTTCTTAGTGGCAATAATTGTGCGAGGTCACTAAGCGGTACACTTCTGTGTAATGGAATTAATTTGCATGGAGCCTGTGAAGGGAATTCAAATAACCTTTCATGTCACCAGCTAGGCACACCTGCAACAGAGATAGAACCATTCTTTAAAAGACTCTATAACGGGAGTTACATTCTAATTGTGGATCGCAGATGTTGTAGTCTACTGCCCGGGGTTCCTTATCTCGTTAGTACGACTGCGAAGGTCATGTGCTGTGGACGCTTATTGTTCCCCAGCTCCTTTCCAGACAGGGAGGCAAGGGCATGGCCTAACTTGAAAATTACTTCTATTCGAGTTGATACTTTAAGCAGAAAGAAAACAGTGTTTCTTCAGACGCCGACCAGGCTCACGTCATCAAAAGAAACGTATGATCTCCTAGTCGCAAGGACGACTGCAGAGATTCACTCATTATTATCAGCTAATTCCCCCATACATTTCGCAGAAATCCTGAATGAAATCTTAAATATTTCTGATACCAGTGGAGTCTCAAATGTATTTAAGACAGTATTTTCGATGGCATTAACACCATTCAAAGCCATACGGGGTATTTTTCCAGACTTCGTGCATTCGATTTTTGGAGGAGTTCCCCTCATTTTGGGACTAATTGCAGGAATCCTATTCTTAGTCCTTATATTTCGTTATGGCAAACCATGTCACAGACAAAACACCCGCGACAAGGGAAGAAACAATCCGAGCCATTGGATACCGGGACCGGATATAAAAAATCCTGGGACTAACCCGGCTTAGAGACCTGAACATGACTTGGTTTCTTTCATTTCGGCCGATATGGCAAAGATGTGTTTTACCTGTACTATGGTGCATGCTGTGCGGAGAAGAATGCGTGTTGGACACCTGTCTGACGCTACAATCGGATGCGTAAATGGATGCAGAAACATTGTTGGGTCCGGTAAAGGCTCATGCATTGTGCTGCCCTCAACGGCTGCCAATCCTGATGACGGCATTCGTGGAAACTTCACCACTACGATTAAGGGGTAGTGAAGATCAAGATGAAAGCAGCATCGATCAGGTACAACCTTCTGTCAGCAATACTACTCAAAACGTCAATGGCGACAATCATGCACATGAATGCATGCTTACATCCTTTTCCGAGTTAGTGGAACTCTCACAGGAAGCTGTTGACAGCTTTTTCAGCAGTCTCAATGATATGATGTTCTCACCAGAGCAGAAATAATGACTCTTGAACAAGCTAGCACACGGTGTTCCCGACACCTTGAATTTGGCCTTCAACTTTAATAATAAAGTAGCAAGATCAACTTTTCCTCCAGTCCACGGACAGCAATTTTTTTAGCAGCCCCAAAATATTTTTTTAAATTTTACGGGACACTTTTCTTCTGCTTAAAGTAAGAACTATTCTTAGAGAACTAATTTCTATTTTTAGAAACTTCATAGACATTAGCTGCCCGCTGGTATGTTCATAAATATTTTTGAACTGTGATGAAGTGGTCTCGAACTTTTCTTCTGTATTAAGAGCCATTTCATGTGTAATTCTAATATTCAATTACTAATAATGTATACATATGCGTGATTATTTTAGCATTATTCTACTGCTTGAGTGCATATAGTACATATGACTATTTTTTTCCCGTATGTTACATAATTTCAAAATGCATTATGTGTATTTTGGGTGGTAAGGTATACACGATACTCTACAGTATGTTTTACTATGCCTAGATTCGTAAATATGGCCATAGTTAGCGTGGAGTGGGTGTGATGTATTCCTATAGGTTCTGTATCGATCCCCCTATTCCTGACCCTATTCTGGTTAACAAATTAACTAGCAGCCATCCCATGATGCAGAAACCGTTATCTGATTACGCCAGACCACGGCACAGGAGCGCGTTATCTGATTAGGTCATAACGCTTGCCATCTAATTAGGCAAGCAATATTCCTCCAGCCCCTGATAAGGCATACGGAGTTCTCAAAACAAATCAAACCTATGACAACCTGGGAAAATCCCTGCGGCCATTGTTTTGATTTCTCAAAGAACTTCAGTAAAAGAATGTGCTAACGACCAGCTCGTATGACATCCTTATTGACGTATCTATGTCCATCCTTACGTCAATCTCGGCACCTTACAGGTATAAATATTACCGATATTGCCTTAAGCAAAGACACGCGGTGGTGACGAGATCGGAGCAGCGAGACTTGCCGAAGCTCAGCAGAGAGCGAAGCCCACTGACGCTGCCCCGCCTTCCTGACGCGCTGAGAACGAGACGCTGCCTTTCTCCTGCCGAGAAATCCAGCTCCGGCGCTTCCGAGCAGCCCTTGCAGGCAGCCTGGAATATCGAGACCAAAGATGAGAGATACCATCCCTCAATCATCCTAGATTCAAGGTACGGAACTGAATAACCCCTTGCAGAGAATTCTTGAGTCAGTCACTTGGCAAAACAAACTTAACTTAAACTGCTACTTTCTATCCCCGCCCACGTATTAGGCTTAGGTCAGGTACACTGGGGTAGGCGTAGTTAGCAGCACCAGTTGAGTACGATTAGTCAAATGTTTATATGTATGTATCTATTCTGTTCATTTTAAATAACGTATGGCTTAGAAACCATATCAATGTTTTTACAGTATTATTTTATAATTCTGCTTTTATTGTATGCACTTTACTTAACCATAAGTATTGCGATAATATCGATCCATTTCTCTTGTACGAGAAAAGAGACTGATCAATAAATAACATCTTTTATTGAACACGCCCGTCTCTTCCTTTTCTCTACAATCTGGTGAAACTAAGAATGCACGTACTGACTGAGTAAAATAAGTTGTCTTTTGTTTTCACACGACTCTAGAGATACACTCTTGATTAGGGGAGAGCAAAGTTGTCATGTTCTATGGTTGTCAGAAACTAAATCCCTTCTTGTCTATCCAGGGAGGTTCAACTCCTCCTTGCCTATTCGAGAAAGTTTCTAGTGAACTCTGAGCTAGCTGGCAAACCCAAAACTTTAAGTCTAATATCGACAGTAGAAGACCTAGTTAACGTCTGGTCTAGGTCTATACTATTGGAGGTATTATTCCAATGCGCAGAGCCTATTGGGATAATAGGAACTACACTACAAGATAGATAGATAGATAGATAGATAGATAGATAGATAGATAGATAGATAGATAGATAGATATACTGAGGGCGATAGATAGATAAATAGATAGATAGATAGATAGATAGATAGATAGATTTAGTGAGGGCGATAGAAAGATAGATAGATAGATAGATAGATAGATAGATAGATAGATAGATAGATAGATAGATAGATAGATAGATAGATTGAGTGAGGGCGATCGATAGATAGATAGATAGATAGATAGATAGATAGATAGATAGATAGATAGATAGATAGATAGATAGATAGATAGATAGATAGATTGAGTGAGATAGATAGATAGATAGATAGATAGATAGATAGATAGATAGATAGATAGATAGATAGATAGATAGATAGATAGATTGAGTGAGGGAGATAGATAGATAGATAGATAGATAGATAGATAGATAGATAGATAGATAGATAGATAGATAGATAGATATTACACAGCAAAAATGTAGTTATGGTTCAACAGCACTTTACATAGAAAATACATTTCATTTTTTGATTTGCTGATAACGTTTGAACCTGTGGACAGATCTGCACCAAATTGAAAAAAACTGTGGTCATATTGGATATAAGTGACAATACAGAATCAAATATTGAACAAAAAGACAACAATCTGCAGCGGCAGACAAATGTCCAAAGTCCACAGCTCTTACAGGAAATCTTAGTATAACCAAACATGCACATTAGAATGCATAACCAGGCTGACTATTTTGTTTTACCTTGGCTGGTATTGCATCATCTGCTACCAAGAAATCTCTCGCATCAACGTCTTCCAAGTCTGGAAGATCCTAAAGCATTAAAAAAGGAATATTCATTTAAAGTAGTAAGTAAGCGTACACACATGCATAAAATATGAGGTAGCAGATTATTACATTTTACTAAACTATTAAATTATCAAATCCATCACTTGTAGATGATTAGTATACTTAATCGTTCACCTTGACTTGTTCTCCTCGATCTTTTTCTACCCATTTTCCCTCATATTTGATGCTCTCTTCAGATTATCTCGTTAGATACCGACCCCCTCCATCTACCTCGACCTCCCGCCTATGATCTCTCCAGTCAGAAATGCTTTACTGTACTAAATTTTTAAGTCTGACCTGTGTTTTTTTAAGGAGATTTGACCTGTCTTTGATGTTCTACCTGTATGTATGTATGTAATGGTGGTTCTGTTCTTCTCTGACATTCACCCAAAGAGCTGACACTTTAAAGGCTGTTCTGTTCCTGTTTTTTTTCTAAGCTTTACTGTGTAACTCGTCTGATTTGTATGTAAAGCACTCTAACATCCTAGAGCCTTATTCATACTGTATATATTCTCACAAATAAATCAATACAATTTACCACAAATATAAAAAGCAGAACTACTAAGTAATCATGATATCCTCGTGATACTATGAGCAACAAGTCCCGAGTCTGAAGGGCTTGTGAAGCCACACAAGAGGTACCGGGTAAATAACCAATGTCCTTACTGAATTCACATTTACACTCTTTTCTGGCATTAGTATGGCCACAGCAAAACAAGTTTTGATTGTAGAACGGAAAGTCGAGTTGACAGCCAAATGTTTCCAATCAGCTGAAACCTTCATCTACTTTTGTTTTTTTATGGTTTACGTTTCAACAAGTAATTCAGGAAACAGGTTGGAACATAAGGTGCAGAAGGAGAACAAGGAAGAAAACACCCTACATGCTACTCTCGTGACATCTGATAATTTCTTAATTATATATATATATATATATATATATATATATATATATATATATATATATATATATATATATATATTCACTGAAAAAACCATAGGTTATACACCATATATAGTTAGGAATTAGCATTTACAAAACCTTATTTTACTCACACAAAACCATTGAAATTCGCATATATAGTTAGTTGCACTAACTATATATCGCGCACCCTCAATCCACTGCTGATCATGTCACATATTACATCATTCATGACATGGTCAGTGACATCACTGATGACATCACTGATGACATCTCAAATGACATCACTGATGACATCACTGATGACATCTCAAATGACATCACTGATGACATCTCATTTGACATTACTGATCACATCACTGATGACATCATTCATGTGATAATACGATGAACCTCTTCAGACTCTAATATAACCTTAGATACACTCAGTGTAAACAGACACTCACAGACTGTCACTCATCCATGGAGTTACACACACACCTAGTCAGTCATGCAAAGAATCAATCACACCTCCATTTTCTCAACTATACAGTTATACACACCTTACTTATTCAAACATATACTAACACATATTTACTCTCTTATACAATCCCGGATACAAGTTCACAATGATCCATACAGCCACTCACACATTCACTGGCTCTTATGCACAGTTATTTATATATGTCAACTCTCAAATGTACTGTGTTTTACATATGTACTTACTTTGACATGTAGCACTGAGATATCCATTCACTCACCAATACACTCATGCACACAGTCAACCGCCCATACAGCTGTTTCCACATGCACTTTTGAACCCATACATCTAGTGAATCAACTGCTCACACATCTATGCACAGAGTCATACACCTCCCAGCCACCCACACACACACTCAGTCTCCCATACAAATACTTGGGCAACCAATCAATAACCCATATAGTTACTCATATAGCTACTGATCAACACATGCAGCAGTTTACAGAACAACAGATATAATGATGCACAAATTAAGACAGTTTAGTCACTAACCCATGCACTCAGTGAGACACATTTAATCACTCACTCATACAGTCAGTCATGCACCTACTAAATCCTTCATCCAGACACTTATACATCCACTCATTCTTCAATATGTAAGACATATTTAAACTTTACAGAAATATACAGTCACTGGATGTTGTCATCAGTGATGTCATCAGTGATATCATTTGAGATGTCATCAGTGATGTCATCAGTGATGTCATTTGAGATGTCATCAGTGATGTCACTGACCATGTCATGAATGATGTAATATGTGACATGATCAGCAGTGGATTGCGGGTGCGCGATATATAGTTAGTGCAACTAACTATACATGCGAATTTCAATGGTTTTGTGTGAGTAAAATAAGGTTTTGTAAATGCTAATTCCTAACTATATATGGTGTATAACCCATGGTTTTTTCAGTGAATTTTCAAGGTTTTGTAAATGCTAATTCCTAACTATATATGGTCTATAACCTATGGTTTTTTCAGTGAATATATATATATATATATAACATTTCTATGGCAACATGAAACCCCTCATTTTGTTCCTTTTCAAATTAAATGTATTATGTGTTACCACTTTATTCCAATCAAAATGACTTCAGGTGTGCCATACTTTTGTCATAAGTAAGACTGTTAGCCTTCTAGTTGTTCTTTAGAACACTCTGGGACATTCTGTCATTGGGCTATAGTTGGGCTACATCTGGCTGATATTTGTGCTACATTTGGGCTCTTTTGTCTCTGGTGGCCATCTTGGGAGACTGCATATCAGAATTTTTTTAATGAAATATAGGAGGATTTGAGAAGTCACTCAAAATGTGCCCTATATTTTTTCCTTCAGCACTAATCATAATTTCTATGGCAAAATGAACCCCCTCATTTTGTTCCTTTGCAAATTAAATGTTTTAAGTGTTAACACTTTATTCCAATCAAGATGACTTCAGGTGTGCCATACTTTTGTCATAAGTAAGACTGTTAGCGCTCTAGTTGTTCTTTAGAACACTCTGGGACATTCTGTCACTGGGCTATAGTTGGGCTACATTTGGCTGATATTTGGGCTACATTTGTTTTTTTTTTGTCTCTGGTGGCCATCTTTGGGCTACATTGGGCTACATTTGGGCTCTAACATATATATAGCCCAATGTAGCCCAATATATATTTTTCAAAGGTAATTTTCGTAAAAACCACTGGAGCATATATCTTGAGACATTAGCAAAGGCACATCGGGCTACCAGTCCCTACAATTTTGCCAAGTTTTGTGGAAATCCATTCAGCCGTTCGAGCTAAAAGTGAGTCCAACCGCCCTATGGAAAACTCAATGTTAAAAACACGTTTTGGGACCCCCCTTTTTTCTCGGCCCCCGCTTGACGAAACCCCCCCCAAACTTTTAGGGGACGCTCAGAAACAAAATGTGCCATTTTCCTGAAAATTTCAGCCAATTCCGTCCATCAACGCCAAAGTTATTCAACATAGAATTTTCAGAAATCCCTATTCAAAAAAATCCTAACTATATATACCTACTGGCGACTGCCAGTAGGTAATATATATATATACATATATATATACATATATATATATATATACATATATATATATATATATATATATATATATATATATATATATATATATATATATATATATATATATTTAGCTATCTATCTATCTATCTATCTATATATATATATATATATTCACTGAAAAAACCATAGGTTATAGACCATATATAGTTAGGAATTAGCATTTACAAAACCTTGAAAATTCACTGAAAAAACCATGGGTTATAGACCATATATAGTTAGGAATTAGCATTTACAAAACCTTATTTTACTCACACAAAACCATTGAAATTCCATATATAGTTAGTTGCACTAACTATATATCGCGCACCCGCAATCCACTGCTGATGATGTCACATATTACATCATTCATGACATGGTCAGTGACATCACTGATGACATCACTGATGACATCTCAAATGACATCACTGATGACATCACTGATGACAACATCCAGTGACTGTATGTTTCTGTAAAGTTCAAATATGTCTTACATATTGAAGAATGAGTGGATGTATAAGTGTCTGGATGAAGGATTTAGTAGGTGCATGACTGACTGTATGAGTGAGTGATTAAATGTGTCTCACTAAGTGCATGGATTAGTGACTACACTGTTTTAATTTGTGCATCATTGTGTCTGTTGTTCTGTAATCTGCTGCATGTGTTGATCATTAGCTATATGACTAACTATATGGGTTATTGATTGGTTGCCCAAGTATTTGTATGGGAGACTGAGTGTGTGTGTGGGTGGCTGGGAGGTGTATGACTGTGCATAGATGTGTGAGCAGTTGATTCACTAGATGTATGGGTTCAAAAGTGCATGTGGAAACAGCTGTATGGGCAGTTGACTGTGTGCATGAGTGTATTGGTGAGTGAATGGATATCTCAGTGCTACATGTCAAAGTAAGTACATATGTAAAACACAGTACATGTGAGAGTTGACATATATAAATAACTGTGCATAAGAGCCAGTGAATGTGTGAGTGGCTGTATGGATCATTGTGAACTTGTATCAGGGATTGTATAAGAGAGTAAATATGTGTTAGTATATGTTTCAATAAGTAAGGTGTGTATAACTATATAGTTGAGGAAATGGAGGTGTGATTGATTCTTTGCAAGACTGACTAGGTGTGTGAGTAACTCCATGGATGAGTGACAGTCTGTGAGTGTCTGTTTACACTGAGTGTATCTAAGGTTATATTAGAGTCTGAAGAGGTTCATCGCATCATCACATGAATGATGGCATCAGTGATGTGATCAGTAATGTCAAATGAGATGTCATCAGTGATGTCATCAGTGATGTCATCAGTGATGTCACTGACCATGTCATGAATGATGTAATATGTGACATCATCAGCAGTGGATTGCGGGTGCGCGATATATAGTTAGTGCAACTAACTATATATGGAATTTCAATGGTTTTGTGTGAGTAAAATAAGGTTTTGTAAATGCTAATTCCTAACTATATATGGTCTATAACCCATGGTTTTTTCAGTGAATTTTCAAGGTTTTGTAAATGCTAATTCCTAACTATATATGGTCTATAACCTATGGTTTTTTCAGTGAAGTTCAATGGTTTTTTATTAGCAAATATCAAAAGCTTTAAAATGTCAAGTACGTGGTAGGTAAAAACATTTTCGTGTTTATGCACGCTGATGTGCTTTGAACGCTGCCCCCCCCCCTCCCCTCTTTTCTTTTAGGAGTATTCTCTCTTTGCAGATAGTGAAGGGTAGGTAACGCAGGCCTTTGCCCCCGTTGTAATCCGTCGTGCCTGCTTCCCTCTCCATTTGATTGATTGTTATCCAAGCATTTACTGTTTTGGAATTGCTTCTCTTTGGTTCATTCTCTATTTACAAACAAGCACATAGTCGCAATACTCTGTTTAGTCTTTGCAGATAGTGAAAAATCGTTAGAAAAAAACAAAAGGAATCAAGCAAAATCAGTAGGCCACTAATGGGATCTCTTTTTGACCTCGCTAAAATAGAAACATTAGGAACAACCCCTCATGAGAAATGTGAAACTAGTGAGAGGAACCGAGCTCGACGCCATGATGGCTGGAAGACAGCTCGGCTCCGCCGCCCACCCTGCCCAAAATAACGACAAACCCTATGCAAATATTATAAATATATACAACACACCAGCAAAGTAACAGGGTAAAACGTTTTATTAAATAACTATTTACATGGCAGCCTGCTGCAACATCGATCCAAATACATGCCGCCGTTCCCGGGATTTCTCCCCGACTACTCTGCGGCCTACGAGATGGAGAGGCCGGGGCGTTGACTATGCGGGGCCTCCGGCCGCAACCACAGCGCCAACGATCGCTGCTGACGGAGGGGAGCCTTGCCGGTGAGACCACTGATCTGAAGAACCGCTGCCTGCGGTGCCTCCCTGAGCCGCTTGACGGAGGCCCCCGAGGGGCGGTGTGGTGGCGCGGACTCGGAAGGGGCGCTTGGCTCCTGCCCCCTCCCCAAGTCTTGTTGCCCTGCTGTGGCTTGAGATCGCCCCCGACATAGGAGGCCGGCTCCCGGGGTCCGGCGGAACTTTTTGTCTTTTGGTGACTCTTCCATTCTGGACCTTGTCGCACAATCCGTTTGACCTGAAGACACGTCCTGCGGTGCCCTGGTCCGACCATCACATATACCTGCGCCAGGAGACGGCGTGGGGTGCACTGGAAGGAAGAGGCGGCGCGAACGAGCCTCCCCCACCTCCCCAGGTGGAGGTTTTTCAGCTGCACCCCAGCGCTTAACTCGGCATCTGAGTTACGCCCACTCTTCCGGCACAGTGCCTACCTGCGCCACGAGACGGCGTGGGGTGCACCGGAAGGGAGAGGCGGCGCGAACGAGCCTCCCCCACCTCCCCAGGTGGAGGTTTCTCAGCTGCACCCCAGCGCTTCACTCGGCAGCTGAGTTACGCCCACTCTTGCGGCACAGTGCCTCTCTCGGCCAGCTGAGTTGCGCCTGCTCTTGCTATTACAGCGTCTCACCCGCCATCCGGCTGAATTGCACCCACTCTTGCGGTACAGCGACAGGCGGCTGCCACGGAGCTCACGAAATGGCGGTCGGCTCCACAGACTTGGGCCTGGCCTGCAAGGATGGCTCTGGGCAACCCTGGAACTCGGACGCTTGACTGCTAGGGCATGGGCCCCATTCCCAAAAGCGTCCCCTCAGCCTTGAAGATTCTACAAGAGTCACCGGGGCCCCCAACTCCCGCAGACTTCCGGTGGGGAGCGACTGCCATGATTGCTCGCGGAACGGTCACGACGTAGCCACGGGGTGCTCTCATGCTGACGCCAGCTTCAGTCTGAAATATCCAGAAACACTGTAGTATCGCGTTGTCGCGTAATGCGTCATATGACGCGCCGCGTTAGCGCACCCGATGCGCGAAGCGAGGCGCGAAGCGCAGCTTCCCGGAAGCGATCCGGGGCGCGGCGCGGAGCGCGTAACGTAAGCTTAACAGGTCATGTGACTTGTTAATAAAAATTTTCATTGGTTCATTTCACTTTTGGTTTCCTAATGATGTAAGGCTAGGTCATGTGACCTAAAAATGACACTTTTCATTGGTTAAGAACTATTTTTTTTGTCCCAAATGATGAAAACCCCTCCTTGTTTCCTCACTCTGACTTTCATCTTTGTGAGAGGAAGACCTACAGTGCCTCGCTCGGCCACCTGAGTTACGCCCGCTCTTGCGGCACAGTGCCTCGCTCGGCCAGCTGAGTTCCGCCCACTGTTGCGGCACAGTGCCTCGCTCGACCAGCTGAGTTCCGCCCACTCTTGCGGTACAGTGCCTCGCTCGGCCAGCTGAGTTCCGCCCGCTCTTGCGGCACAGTGCCTCACTCGGCCAGCTGAGTTCCGCCCACTCTTGCGGCACAGTGCCTCGCTCGGCCAGCTGAGTTCTGCTCGCTCTTGCGGCACAGTGCCTCACTCGGCCGGTTGAGTTTCGCCTACTCTTGCGGCTACAGCGTCTCACCCGCCATCCAGCTGAGTTGCGCCCACTCTTGCGGCCTACGACATGGAGAGGCCGGAGGGTTGACTAGGCGGGGCCTCCGGCCGCAACCACAGCGCCAACGATCGCTGCTGACGGAGGGGAGCCTTGCCGGTGAGAGCCACTGATCTGAAGAACCGCTGCCTGCGGTGCCTCCCTGAACCGCTTGACGGAGGCCCCCAAGGGGCGGTGTGGTGGCGCGGACTGGGAGGGGGCGCTTGGCTCCTGCCCCCTCCCCAAGTCTTGTTGCCCTGGTGTGGCCTGAGATCGGCCCCGACATAGGCGGCCGCCTCCCGGGGTCCGGCGGAACTTTTTGCCTTTTGGTGACTCTTCATTCTGGACCTTGTCCCACAATCCGTTTGACCTGAAGACACGTCTTGCGGTGCCCTCGCAATGCGGCCTGGTCCCTGAATGTGTGCAGGTGGACAGTATTGATTGGATCAAGATGGCGGCTTCACACAAAGCTGACTCAAGTGTTGCTGCTGATGCTATGCAGACAAAAACTGGTTTTCAGTTTGTACATTCTTCAGGATTTTTCCATCCAAGGCTGGTTGAGAGTTTGTAGAACGATGGCTTCAGATTTTCAACATACTACTCTTCAACATTCTTCATAAATGTAACAATGTGAGACTCACTAGGAGAACGGCCGTTTATCTTTCCTTTCAAAATGCTGCCAACAATATTTTCTGAATGGAAGACACCATCTTGTAGCATAAAGGGCTGCGTCAAGGGTGGTATTGCCCAGAATGTCTTGTTTTCTAGTGCTCGTAATGACGAAGCCAGAACTGCCGAAAGGGATTCTGCTCCTGCCGCTACTTATTGGAGACATTGAACTATACTCTGGACCTGCCTGGCCTCGACCAAAATGGCACCAGTATGGGAGCGACTTGCAACTCCTTATGACGTTCTATTTACTTATCCTTGACGTTATGGGGGATGTATGCGGTCTTTGTGCACATGGCGGGCGGGGAAGGGTACTGACTGGGAATACGGACAACCCTATTGATGTTGATTTTTCATTATTGATTATTGTATTAATAAAGCTTCGAAAGTAATGTTACCCATGATACTCGCCCATGGTGTGCGTATGGACGATTTTATTGTAACTGATCCTGTTATACTTTCAATTAAAAAATCAACCTTCACTGATTCTGCAACCGTTTGTCACGTTTAGTTTTTTCAATTAAATGGCTCGATTGTTACATACTCCTATACCCCTGGCTTTTGAAAGACACCATCTTGTAGAATAAAGGGCTGCGTCAAGGGTGGTATTGCCCAGAATGTCTTGTTTTCTAGTGCTCGTAATGACGAAGCCAGAACTGCCAAAAGGGATTCTGCTCCTGCCGCTACTTATTGGAGACATTGAACTATACTCTGGACCTGCCTGGCCTCGACCAAAATGGCGCCAGTATGGGAGCGACTTGCAACTCCTTATGACGTTCTAGTTACTTAGCCTTGACGTTATGGGGGATGTATGCGGTCTTTGTGCACATGGCGGGCGGGGAAGGGTACTGACTGGGAATACGGACAACCCTATTGATGTCGATTTTTCATTATTGATTATTGTATTAATAAAGCTTCGAAATAATGTTACCCATGATACTCGCCCATGGTGTGCGTATGAACGATTTTATTGTAACTGATCCTGTTATACTATCAATTATAAAATCAACCTTCACTGATCCTGCAACCGTTTGTCACGTTTAGTTTTTTCAATTAAATGAACCGCTTGTTACATACTCCTATACCCCTGGCTTTTGAAAGACACCATCTTGTAGAATAAAGTGCTGCGTCAAGGGTGGTATTACCCAGAATGTCTTGTTTTCTAGTGCTCGTAATGACGAAGCCAGAACTGCCGAAAGGGATTCTGGTCCTGCCGCTACTTATTGGAGACATTGAACTATACTCTGGACCTGCCTGGCCTTGACCAAAATGGCGCCAGTATGGGAGCGACTTGCAACTCCTTATGACGTTCTAGTTACTTAGCATTGACGTTATGGGGGATGTATGCGGTCTTTGTGCACATGGCGGGCGGGGAAGGGTACTGACTGGGAATACGGACAACCCTATTGATGTCGATTTTTCATTATTGTTTATTGTATTAATAAAGCTAGAGATAAGTCAAGTACGTGGTAGATCAAAACATTTTCGTGTTTATGCACGCTGATGTGCTTTGAACGCTGCCCCCCCCCCCCCTCATCATTTAGATTGCCACCGCCCATTGCACAAAAGCGTACCGGGCGCTCCCCACGCAAAAAAACGATTTTTTTCTTTTTTTTTTTGCCCCGCGGGGGCCCTTTTAATGCCTCCACATCAAACCTAGAGGGTGAGGGAGGATCTACTATGCCCCCTTATGGTAATTTCCCCCTTTGTTTTGGCCTCCTCTTGGCTCTCGATCCTACCGAGAGACAAGATGACGGCCGCTCCGGACTATTTAGAATGTTGACAGAGACCGGAGAGCCAATCAGCTTCGCTTCGCGAAGTTCCGTTACGCGTCAAGTACGCGAACCGGAGCGCTACCCGGAGCGCTGTTACAGATATATATATTTTTTTTAACGTTAATTTATCAAAATCCACTGGAGCACATATATTGAGACCTAGCAAAGGCACATCGGGCTAACAGTCCCTACAATTTTGCCAAGTTTCATGCAAATCCATTCAGCCGTTCGGGCTAAAAGTGAGGCCAACCGCCCTATGGAAATTAACATGGGAAAAACGCGTTTTGGGACCCCCCTTTTTTCTCGGCCCCCCTTGACGAACCCCCCTCAAATTTTCAGGGGCTGCTCAGAAACAAAATGTTCCATTTTCCTGAAAATTTCAGCCAATTCCGTCCACAAACGCCAAAGTTATTAGACATAGAATTTTCAAAAATCCCATAGAGAAAAAATCCTAACTATATATACCTACTGGCGAACGCCAGTAGGTAATATATATATATATATATATATATATATATATATATATATATATATCACACCAGCAGTCAAATAACAACGCTGCACACTCTTTAGTTACTTTGAAGAATTGATTTTTCCATGCCACTCGAAATGAAGAAGCACTGGCAAACGTGTTTCAGCAGCCTGGCCTTCGTCTGTGTCAGTGGCGGTCCACAACCTCAGGCCGTTTAACAACAATTGAATTCATTGGCTCACACCAGTCATTAGAAATAATAGAAGGACCAAATGCAGATTATTCATATATCAAACAAATGTCGGCCATTTCAGACTGCCTTAAAGATAGCGTAATTTGTGTAATTTCTGGATTTTGAATTGTGTAATTTCCACAAAGACTGATATATTAAGAAAATCTTGAGAATCAAAAGGAGAGAGAGGAACTAGAGTAGCTAGTTTGTTTCCCCGGTGGATATGTAGTAATCAAGAAGAGCTAGCTACCTTGGTAGTGTATATGTCGTATGTGTTTAGGGAAAGGAAACCATTTGGTTTTTATGAAGGCCCTCACCCACCAACCTAGTTGGTGGCATGCTTCATCATCGGGCCCCACCCAAGGCACCGAGTGTGCCTCAGGTGTGCTACGACGCCTGATTACAGCGGAGCAGGTTTTGTTAAGTGAGTGCATAGTGAAGGTCTTTTGAGTGAGGTTAAAATGCTGTCCTAGAGGTCCCAGGAGGTTAATATATTAATTGGCCCTAGGCAGAGTTAGAAACACGGCTTTGGGACGTGGTTGGAGGGACTTATGGTCTCCCACGTCCAGTGTGGTCAACTAGTTTCAGCCAGGCCTTTTTATAAAACTGGCTTTTGTCAGTACCTTTGTGATGGGGTGGTATAAGGGACTTACATGTCGTCAGTGCCTTTATGTGAAACACACAATTAGGTGTTCTACTTGTGAGAGGAGTCTTTCCTCTCAGTTTGTACTGTCTAACTTCAATGGACAAACTTCATGAGTCTCCGGCCGGGACCCCCGACTTTTATGCACTTTGGTGATGTCTCAGGATCCTCTGGATCACCTGTCGTGTCTGGTCAGGAGCTCCTGTCAATGTCAAAATAATTCTGATACATTTGTTATCTAATTATTGGCGTTACCATTTCTTTTTTTGTAACGAGTAATTCCCAAGTATTCCATATTGTTGATCTTTCCGCACATTTGTTGATCACCTTCTTTGAGTAGCCTCTCATGAAAAATCTATTCATAATTTCAATATTCCACTTTTCCAATTCTTTCTGTTCGTGGGTGTCGCTTATGATTTAATGTTGTCTGGAGCGAGGAGGAGCCGCACCAGCGACCAAGATGGCCGCTTGAGCATCGGCTCCGCCGGCCGCCACATCCTGACTTGCCATCCAGCACATTATCCTGAGCCCCGTCCCTACCATCGGGTGGGGGACCAGCACCTGTGCCACCAGGTGAAATTTTGAACGATTTGGGCGCTCCGATGACCTAATACCATCGTCTGGAATTTTTGGGCCTTCTGGAAACGTCACCGGGACCCCGCGTGTGGCGCTGCCTGCTCTGGAGTTCAACAACAACGGCGAGTGGGACCGGAAGTGCTCGGTGGCACTCGATCCATGGAAGCCGTGTCGCATCTGTGGGGCCTCCGGGTTCCCCTCTCAGACTTGTTCACACTGTGCTCCCCTGCTGGGACGGAGCAACCCGCGATCGACAGGCTTTGATTGACTTGGCGACACATTGACTCGGCCTTGTTCGATCGGCGGAGGTGGTGTCCGGATAGAGGTTGAGAATGGCGGCGAGAGGGGACCCCGAAAAGCCACCGCCGAAAACATCGAGGACTACCAGACTGGTTCAGTCCAATAGACTGGAAAAGTACAGTTTTTCCAAGGGCTCCCCGGTGGACGAGAAGCGCGCTCAAGCGAGTGGCCAGGAGGGTGACCCCTCCGGAGAGGACCCGACGATGAAGGATCTGATGGCAGCGATCACCGGGATCCAGTCCTCCCTCGGTAGGATGGACTCCAAATTGGACACGGTGACTATCGAGGTGGGCCTCATCCGTGCGGGCCTAACCAAAACCACGGAGAAGGTCAAGACACTTGAGATCAAAACATCGAGCCTCACAGATGATGTGTCGGAACTTCAGCGGGAGGTGAGAGACCTGAAGGCGTCTCGGACTCAATGTGACCGAAAGCTGGATGAATATGAGGGACGAGCGAGGCGCAATAACGTCCGCATCCTAGGCGTACCGGAGAGATCGGAGGGACAGGCCCCTTCATGCTGCGCCGTAATACTGCTCTTAATCTTCGTAGACTCCATGGAGTGGTGGCGGGTGCTTCCCGCATTCACGAGCCGGCGGTGCTTCTGTCGCTAGACGCTACTATGGCGTTCGACAGGGTGGAATGGTTTTACCTGTTTGCAGTGTTGGAGAAGCTAGGGTTCGGACCAGAATTTATACGTTGGATCCGTCTTCTGTACTCGGCTCCGTTGGCCCGAGTGGTGGTGAATAACCATAAGTCCCGCGATTTCCAGCTGGGGAGGGGCACCCGTCAGGGATGTCCCCTTTCACCACTTTTGTTTGCCCTGGCCCTGGAGCCGCTCGCGGCTTGGGTACGATGGGACAGATCAATCAAAGGCCTGCGATGGACCCCGGAGTGGGAGGATAAAATTTCGCTTTACGCTGATGATATTCTCATGTACCTGACCCCGGCAGTCCCTGATTGTTTTTCTGGACATCTTAGCAATTTATGGGAGATACTCGGGTTTCGCTATCAATTGGGCGAAGTCAGTCCTTTTCGTATTGAGCGGTGACCCCCCTGGAGTGCCAGCGAATTGTCGGGTAAAAGTCGAATTGGTAAGTTTTCGCTACCTTGGAATTCACGTCTCAAAAGATCCTAAGGTGCGCTTCAATGCTAATCTGGGTCCCCCCTTGGCCAGACTCCGTTGTGATATTGCAAAATGGAGGGAGTTGACGCTTTCCCTGTTGGGTCAGGCGGTTTTGTTTAAAATGATGGCGCTACTCCGGTTTTTATATGCCTTGCAGAACTCCTTCGATCCCGTACCCCCCTCTTATTTTAATGAGATAGAATCGTTGCAGCGTCAACTTCTCTGGGCCGGGAAACCGCGGATTGCACTATCCAAATTGATGTTACCCTGGTATGATGGTGGGATTGGATTGCCCAATATCAGGAAATATTACTGGGCCTCCCAATTAGCCCCTATAAATCATGCAATCTATGGCTCTCCGGCTGACCCCGGGTTTGCTATGGATCGTGGCCATTTGCCGGGGGTGAGTACACTAGGATCTTGTATGCTAGACGTGGCAGGTTTCCTCTGCTGGGTCCGACGTCGGTTTTGACGTGGGTGTGGCATGAGGCTAACCGAGCTCTCAAATGGGAGGGTAAGATAACAATGGCCACGCCATTGTGGAACTCGGAAGCTTTGGGTGGTCTGTGGAAGTCGAAGGGTTTTGATCGCTGGGACCGGATTGGTATCTCGCAGGTCCGAGACATGTGGGGTAAGAAGGGGATATTGACCTTTAAGGAATTGCAAGCCAGACACCAACTGAATGAGAGTGAGCGGTATCGCTATTTACAAATTAAGCATGCACTGGCGGCGGCTATCCCACGCGATGTGAAGCCGCCGGTGGCCTCTCCGCTGGAGGATCGAATTTTGGATGGGTACCTTCCTACCAAGGTGATTTCTCTGGTTTACAAGAAATTGGTCAACCACACTGAGGATCCCCTGGTGAAAGTCCGGGAACAATGGGTTGCAGATGGCTTGGTTTTGGATGACGAAGACTGGGAGGAGGCTGTGTCTTCCCCTCGGGAAGTGGCGATTTCCATGAGACTTCGTCTGATGCAGCTTAGGATCCTCCACTGGTCCTACACCACGGGTCCAGGGTTGTGTCGTATGGGGCTTGCTTCAAATGCAGATTGCCGTAGGGGTTGTGGATGATTGGAACGTTTTTGCATATTTTGTGGGAGTGCCCGGAGATCCATAACTTTCGGATCAAGATTCATGAGAAAATGAGTGAGGTGTGGGGAGTACAGATTGCACTTGAGGCACGCCGTTGCCTACTTATTGTATGGGAGTCTTCCGACCTCTCGAGCCATGGTAAACTTTGGGTCACTCTCGCATGTATGGTTGCCAAGCGAAACATCACACAATTATGGGGTGCTGGTCGAGCTCCTCAGCTTGGGAAATGGATGGAGGACCTTGATTGGTGTATGTTTCGGGAGAGATCCGTGTATGTGGCCAGAGGGAGACCCCACAAATGAGGGAAGATATGGGAGGCTTGGAATGCTTACCGTGGGGATATTTGTACGCTGCCAGAAATAGATCCAGTTCGGGAGGACATGGATGCAACCTGAGCCCACTTTTCACACTCCTTCATAATTCTGTAATGTTGGAATCTACATTCTCCGATTATGATTTGCGGATACCTATGGCACGATGGTCATATTTATTTGTTTTTGTTGTTTATGTTTAATAAAAATATATTTTTTTTTTTAAATGTTGTCTGGAGCATTCCATCCTCAATAAATATTTCTGTATCAAGAAATACCACTCTTTTATTACTCATATCATAAATGACTCTCAGATTTAGATAATTTGTGTTCAATGTCTGGTAAATTGTTCAAATTCTTCCTTAGTGCCATCCCAAATGATCAGTAAATCATCTATGAATCGCAACCAAACTATAATCTTGCTTAGTATCTCTTCATTATTGTCCATGCAGTGTATTTTTCCCACCGCCCATTGTTAGATTTGCAAAGCTGGGTGTAAATGATACACCCATTAAGGTCCCACAGTTCTGTCTGTATATTTCATCATTGAATATGAATATATTATGTTTCAAGCACATCATCATCAGTTCTTCAATCAAGAATTAATGTTCATAAAAGTGTATATTCCTCAGATTGAGGAAATAGCAACAGGCTTCTACACCTGTTTCATGTCTGATACTAGTATATAATGATACCACATCCATTGCAATTAAATGACATGTTTCATTCCATGGAATGTGCTGCAAATGGGTAACCAGTTATCTTGTATATCTTATGTAAGAACGTGTCTTTGACTATTGGTGACAAAAGTAAATACATATAAATTGAAGTTTCCTCCAACATCGATCCTGTGGCAGAAACAATTAGCCTTCCAGGTGGATTCACTCTGCTATATTGTAAAAATAAATTGTTGCTATCACAGATTTTTGGGGTACTAAAAATCTATATTCATCCTCATCCAACAAACCTTGATCTTTCCGATTGCTGAATTTGTTGGTATTGCATTTCTCTCATTCTTTATAGTGTTTATTGTCATTTTCTCATAGCATTCTCTATCTTGTCATAATAACGCCTGTATATAGTATTCCTTATCCAACATCACTATATTTCCACTTTTGGTGGATTGTTTGCTTTAAAAGGCAGTCTCTTCCTTCAACTTTTTCAGTGCTTCCCTTTCTTTCGTTTTCAAATATCCTCCTTATTTTTAGTTGTTTGTTAATTTGCAGACGTCTTTAACCCCATTGCTGCTGCCGTCGGCCTTTGAACGTTCGGAGCACTACCTGGCTGGTGCTGCGAACGTTCAACGGCCTACGCGGCCCTGCCCGTTTTGCGGAAGTGCCGCACTTCTGCAAAATCGGGCCGCAGCAAACGGGTTAAACACCATCTCATGAAATACATCCACAATATTCCCTGGCGGTATATTTCTACAAAATCTCGATTTAGATTTTACTGTACATATGCCTGCTCAAAACATATCGATTTCTGCCTCGTTCAGTAATGATGCTGGTTCAGTCCATCCTCTTGACAAATCATCCTGCTACAATTCATCTAAGGTACAAAGAATCTCTATATTATCAATAATACGTTCATTTGTGGGTGTTGGTGTCACTTTTGGACGCACTTGTTTCTTCCCATAGTATTTTACTAGTTTCAATTTCCTTATGCATTTAAAAATCTCTATTCTGGTATCTACCTAATCAAAGAGCATTGTTGGACAGGAGTTCAGGCCTTTTGTTAATACCTTTATATCCATTTCCCTCAACTTGCATTTCGGCTAATTTATTATTTCCATCTCCATTTCTCTCTTGTCTTTCAATTCTACTTGTTGTTCTGTGTCATCCTCCTTGTTTCTATTGTTCTTCCTGATTTTACGTCCTGTTCTTTTTTTCCTCTTCATTTACCCCCTCCTTGTCACTTGGCTCTCCTTCATTGCACCTCCTCTGTGCCTTATTTGCTGAGCGTGATGTAGCAACCTCATTTCGTCTAAAAAAAGACAATTTTTGTTTCTTTTCTATCACTTCACTTGAAGCTCCTTCCCCTTCACGTGACTCAACATCGGATTCACTTGCAATGCTCAAGTCTGAGAACCATTTTGCAAACATAAATATTCTCCCATCATCGTAATCTTCATGTCTAGTTGAAATGTATTCAATTTTGTCTCCTCTACTTCCCCTTCGTGTTTAAGAAGCTGTTTATCAATTTTGTCCTTCCATTTAATCAAATCATATGGTAAATCAATTAGTTTAAATTAATTCTTCAATCTGGCTATTTCCTCTGGAATTTTAATCAGGTCTGCTTTGGTGTGTTTCACAATGATTTATTTCCATTAGCCCTAATGATAAATGCACAATATGATTATCCCACTCTTCTAACATGGCAATATTTTTATCAACATGACTTGGCATTAGAGTTATGTGTAACCATTTAGGTACTCTCTTCACTTTCAAGTATTTTTCTAAAGACATTATTTTACACCATTTATAAACTTCCTTTCTCCTTAACTTTTCCAATTACATGAAATTTCTATTTTAAGTGTACTCCGCTCATTTATTCACCGTTCCTCGCTCCACCTTCATAGCATTAGAAATATTTTGTATATGCTCAAGTAGTAAATACTCATCCTGGGCCTAGTTTATTTAAAAGGTTAACAATTAGCAGACAGAAATGTATCAATTTAGAATTTTACAAGATAAATTAAGAACAATTTAAGGAAAAAGCCATAGCAAAAGCTCATTTGAAAGCCAACTGGTGAGTATCTCGAGGAGCAATAGCAAGGCACAAAAATTCAATATATAAGATCAATTACGCTAGAAATATACTCATTTCTTTGAAGTGCTCTGCATTAAGCAAACTTGTGAGATCATAGCTGAGCAAACAATCCCTATACGTTTTAAAAAGCAGTTAGTAAACACGTGATCGTCACTTACATGGTATATTGTGAATAGATATGTTAAACTATCTGGTCAAAATATCAAACGAGTAATTGTCTACTGTTAGTAAGCGCCAGAGGAAAAAATGAGCCCTAAGTACAAACTAAAAAAGGTGAGTTCTGCAATATTCACAAACTCAAGTGATGAACAAGTTAATTACCTTCGGTAACGCTTTTTCTGGTAGATACAATATCTGCCTGTGGATTCCTCACCTTGTGAATATCCCCCTGCGTCAGCAACATTCGGAAATTCTTTTCGTAGCTTCGCGCCGACGTGGACTCGGACGTCATAGAGGCACAACATTGCTCGCGACTCCGCTGACGTCACCGACGCCTATATTAGGCCCACCCCGGCCTTTTTTCCGTGCCTTCGAGGCACACGGACGGACCAATGACAGTAGACATATACACAGTATACGCAGTACAAATATCAAGGTAACACACACAGTGTGAAGCAAATGCAATAAAACATTTGACAATAAAATAAATACATAATAGAAACACTGGCATAGAAGAGTGGACAACGGGGAGGCGGGTGGGTCAGTGAGGAATCCACAGGCAGATATTGTATCTACCAGAAAAAGCGTTACCGAAGGTAAGTAACTTGTTCTTCTGATAGATACATCTGCCGTGTGGATTCCTCACCTTGTGAATAGAGTCCCACAGCAGTCCCCACTCCCGGAGGAGGGTGTCCACTCTTCTAGACCAAGAAATCCTGGAGAACAGAGCGTGCAAAGTGACCATCCCTCCTCACCTCGGAATCCAAGCAGTAATGCTTCGCGAAAGTGTGGAGGGAAGACCAAGTTGCCGCCCTACAAATATCCTCTACAGGAACACCTCTAGCTAATTCAGAGGTTGACGACTTAGCTCTTGTAGAATGAACCCTTATACCCTCTGGTGGTTCCTTACTGGCCAAAGAGTAGCAGATCTTTATACAGAGGACGATCCATCTCGATAAAGTTCTCTTATGGACCGCTCTTCCTCTCTTGCAGCCAGCAAAGCCAATGAAGAGCTGGTCATCCAACCGACAGTCTTTAGATCTGTCCAGATAAAAAGGCAGCGCCCTCTTGGGGTCCAGATGGTGTAATCTCTCCTCCTCCTTGGAAGGGTGTGGGGGAGGATAAAAGGTAGGGAGGGTAACAGATTGACCAAGGTGGAAAGGAGTCACCACCTTAGGCAGAAAAGCAGCCCTGGTCCTAAGAACCATTCGATCAGCATGAATGGACAAGAAAGGGGGCTTGGAACTAAGAGCTTGAAGCTCACTTACCCTCCTTGCCGAGGTTATTGCAACGAGGAAAACTGTCTTAAGAGTCAAAAGCCTCATAGGACATTTGTGAAGAGGCTCAAAAGGAGCACCCATCAGAAAAGTCAAAACAAGATTTAAGTCCCACTGAGGCACAATAAAAGGAGTAGGAGGGAACTTATTTGTGAGGCCCTTCAAAAACCTTAAAACCACAGGAGATTTAAAAAGAGATGGCTGGTCAGGCAAGCAGAGAAATGCCAACAGCGCTGAAAGATAGCCCTTCACTGTGGCAACAGCAAGCCCCTGTTGCGCCAGAGAAAGGGCAAACTGGAGAACATCAGACAAATGGGCTCTCAAAGGGTCTATAGATTTCTCCCCACACCAAACGACAAATTTTGACCACCTATAAGAATAGATGGACTTAGTAGAGTCACGCCTGGCTGACAAGATGACATCCACCACGTCAGGTGGGAGAGAAAAAGAACTCAGGTTGCCCCGTTCAATCTCCAGGCATGAAGGTGTAAGGTCTGGAGGTGGGGGTGTAGAACCTGCCCCTCCATCTGGGAGAGGAGATCTGCCCTGTGAGGGAGACGGAGCGGCGGTGAGAGGAGAGGTGGAGAAGGTCTGAGTACCACACCCTTCTTGGCCAATCTGGGGCGACCAATATGACTTGGGCCCGGTCTTGGCGAATTTTCCTCAGAACCCGAGGAATCAAATGTATGGGAGGAAACGCGTAAAGGAGTTGCGAGCTCCAACTCAACTTAAACGCGTCCCCCAAGGCTCCTTGCATCGGATACTGGAGACTGCAGAATAACGGGCAGTAAGCATTCTCTTGAGTGGCAAAAAGGTCCACCTGAGGAGTTCCCCACGTCCGAAAGACGTGACGAACTACCTCCGGATGAAGCCTCCACTCGTGGTCGGCAGAGAACTGCCGACTGAGACTGTCTGCACGAAAGTTCTGAACTCCGGCCAGATGATTTGCTATCAGACAAATCTGATGGTCCTGAACCCAGGACCAGAGACGCAGAGCCTCTGCAGAGACACTAGTCTGCGACCCCACTCCTCCCTGCTTGTTGATGTACCACATCGCGGTCGTGTTGTCCGTCAGGACTTGCACTGACACACCGCGAAGGGAAGGGAGGAAGGCCTTGAGTGCCAAACGTATCGCCCGCAATTCCAGAAGGTTGATGTGAAGCAACCTTTCCTCTGGAGACCAAAGACCCTTGACCTCCAGATCCCCCAGATGAGCACCCCACCCGAGAGTGGATGCATCCGTTATTACCGTGGTCACCAATGGAGGAAGTTGAAAAGGCTTTCCTTGCTACAGATTGCCTTCCACGCTCCACCAAGACAGATCCGCTGCAGTTTCTCTGGAGTTCCTCACTGACTCCCTGAGATCTCCGTTGTGCTGATACCACTGCCTGCGGAGGCACCACTGGAGTGCCCTCATGTGCCAGCGTGCATGGTTGACCAACAGAATGCAAGAAGCCATCAGACCGAGCAGGCGAAGAACCTTCAGGACTGGAACGACCGCTCCATTGTAGAACAAAGGAATCATTTCCTGAATGTCGCGAATCCTTTGAGGTGGAGGGAATGCACGACAAACAGTAGTGTCCAGCACTGCACCTATGAACAGGTTGCGCTGGGAGGGCACCAGGTGAGACTTGGGTACATTTATCGAAAAACCCAACTTGTGCAACAACTGAGTTGTCTCTTGCAGATGATGGAGCACCTTCTCCGGCGACTCCGCTTTGATCAGCCAGTCGTCCAGATACGGGAATACAGGTATCCCCAACCTCCTGAGATGTGCTGCCACCACTGCCCATTCCCCACGAGATTGAGAACCCAAAGATCCGATGTAATCAATTCCCAATCTCATAGGAAATGGGTAAGCCAACCCCCCCACTGGACCCACATGATCCAGAATGGCGGATCTAGGGCTGCTTTGCTGCGGTGGCTGGGGGCTGGGATGGGGAAGAGGAGGAAGAGGAGGAAGCGTGACGGCCCGAGCTCGGGCCCTTTGCTTGCCTCTATAAGATCTGTATAATGTGTTTTGCTGCTGCTGTGGCTGCTGCTGGGTTGACTTATAGGTTCGAAAAGAAGATCTGCTAAATCCTCTTGAACGCCTTCCAAAAGTGCCCCTGGTCTGAAGGCCCAACAACTTTGCTGTCGTCCTGCTGTCTTTAAAGTGTTCTAAAGCAGCGTCTGCTTTTTTTCCAAACAATCCAGACCCGTCAAATGGAAGATCCATTAATGCCGCCTGGACATCTGTGGAAAATTCACTTGACTTCAGCCACGCAGCTCTTCTTGTCGCTACGGAAGAACCCATGACCCTCGCCACAGAGTACGCCGTGTCCAATCCACTTTGAATAACCTGCCTTGCTGCAGCTTGAGTATCAGAGATTACCTCTTGGAAGTCTTTTCTATCCTCCTCAGGTATCTTGGGCACCAACTGTTCCGCAGTGTCCATAAGAGCGTGGATATAACGCCCCATCAAGCAGGTTGCGTTTGTGGACTTCAAAGCCATACTGGCAGAGGAGAAAACCTTTTTAGCAGCCTGATCCTGCTTTCTCGACTCCTATTCTGCTGGGACCTGCGTAAATGCACCCGTAGATCTTTTGGAACAGGCAGCCTGCACCACCAAACTCTCCAGCAGAGGATGAGAGGTTAAAAATTCCGGGTCTTCAGGAGCTGCCCTATACCTCCTATACCTCCTAGCTACAGCAGGAGCTGATACAGGATTTTTCCAAATCTCTAAAATTGGATCCTTTAAGGCATCATTAAAAGGTAGCAACGGTTCAGTCACTGAAGAAGGAGAGTGAAGGACCTCTGTGAGCAGATTAGATTTAAATTCTGCAGTTGGTAGAGCAATGTTCAACAAACTTGCAGCCTTCTTTATCACCACATGATAAGGCGAAACATCCTGTGAGGGCTCATCAGAAACCGAAACAAAGTCCCATTCAGGGGACAGTTCGAGGCCACTAGCTACAGTCAGGTCCTCAAAAGGGTCCTCAGACTCCTGTAGTTCGCCCTCCTCCAGATTTTCCTCTCGATATCTTTCTTCCTCCATCAATCTCTGGGCTTCACGTCTTGATCTTTACTTCACATTCGAAGCCGTCGGATTCGCAATCGACTCCGACGGAGCCGGAGCCAGCGTCGAACCCGACGTCGGACGAGGAAGAGATCCACGACGTCGCTCAGGGTTCGGCATCAAAGTTGATGGAATCGGAGTCATCGATTTCGGCGTCGATGGCTTCGGAGTCGAAGGCCTCACCGGAGTCGGATAATGCCAATGCGGCGTCGCAGCCGGCATAAAGGGCATAAAAGGCGCAGGTGCATAGGATTGAGGGACACCCAGACCATATGCCATCTGACCCATGGGACCAGCAGGAGCCCCAGAGGGATACATAGCCCTTGAATAAATTCCGAACATCGCATTCAGGAAATGCGTAGGATCTTGACCTGGAGCCGGGAAGGCTGGGTACGAACCCCCAGGTTGCTCTTGAGGGCGTGGAGTTGAAACGACGTCGATCTCCTCTTCGGGCTGGTGCACCGGAGTCGTACGACCTTCGGGCAGCTGAGCCCCTCCCTCTCCAACCTACTCCTCCTCACCTTCATCCTCCCGATCTGAAGGATGGGTCCGGAGATGGAACCGCTTTCTGCTTCGGCGAACTCGGCGAATTCGCATGCGACGCCTCAACTTCGGCATCCTGTTCTTCCGAAGCCGAAGATACTACCACCTTCTCGACCAGCTTCACCTGCGACTTCGGCTTGGAACTCGACTCCTTCCTCGATCGATGTCGGGATTCATGGGTTCTCTTTTTATGCTTCTTTTTTGAAGATTTTGAAGCATGGGCCGAGGACGAATCCAATCGCGACCTCGATCAAGACCTTGACTTCGAGCGTCGAGTCCGCGACCTTGATTTCTTCTTCTCCTTTCCTTCTTTAAATTTGGTAACAAGAAGTTTTGCCTCTCTTTCTCGGAGGGCCTTTGGTGTCATCTTCCTGCAGGATTGGCAGTCCTCGACGTCGTGGTCGGAGCTCAGACACCACAAACAGCATTCATGTGGATCTGTAATGGACATTATCTTGCCACATTCTCCGCAGGCTTTAAACCCGGTCTTCTTCGAGGTCATGTCGAAAGAGAGAAGACAAAGAGACTAGAAAAATAGCAAGTAACAAAGTTACAGCAAAGGCTACAGATGATCCCAGAAAACCGTTAGCGTCGACGCGGAAAAGAGGGAACTGATGTCATCACGCCGGCGTGGGCCTAATATAGGCGTCGGTGACGTCAGCGGAGTCGCGAGCGATGTCGTGCCTCTATGACGTCCGAGTCCACATCGGCGCGAAGCTACGAAAATAATTTCCAAATGTTGCTGACGCAGGGGGATATTCACAAGGTGAGGAATCCACACGGCAGATGTATCTATCAGAAGTCAGCAAAAATTTTAGGTGTCTGGGTCAGAGGGTCAAATTTAAACAAAGTTGAGAATCATTCAATCAATTAGTATAAAGAATGTACCGTACAGAAATATTAACATAGCGAGCAATGAAACATATGTAAGTTAACCAATGTGATACATACGTCAATGAAGAGCTTTTTCTGCATCTCTAGGGGAATGGTTTCCACCTCTTCAGTTTCATCCAGTTCAGTGACAAGCACTCCCTGGGCGGACATCTCCTGTAAAGATGTTGCTGCAGCAATAAAACAAATAATGTAACTGGTAAATAATTGAGAGTTCTCTGATGCTAATGTTTTCATATTATATTCACATGTAAATCAGTCCAAACTTATTTTGATTCCCAACTATAGTCTTCTTTCCTATCTCAAGACACTAAAAAGAAACAAATCTGTCTCAAATTATCAATCGTAATTTTCAAGATTAGATTGGAAGCGGTTGAACCACAAATCAAGTATTTCCTAAAATACAGAACTAATCCATAAAATAGAGAAAATAATGGGCACAGTTTTTG
Source organism: Lissotriton helveticus (assembly GCF_964261635.1). Classification (NCBI taxonomy): domain Eukaryota; kingdom Metazoa; phylum Chordata; class Amphibia; order Caudata; family Salamandridae; genus Lissotriton; species Lissotriton helveticus. Next base: position 454,602,848 of record NC_136073.1, on the reverse strand, counting down.
TATTTGCAATACATTGAAAAGTAACATTTATTCACTGTTGATACTTCAGTACTCTTACTCCTGCAATACTATCAGTTGTACGAATGGAGTGTAAGGAACACACTTTCAGTTAACAGGAGTCTGAGAATGCTTTAATTACTGATAATCTTTATCATACTAATCTCTGTTCTTCATTGTCACAATCCTTACTTTTTGTGGGGATCAAACCTGGGCACGTAAATCTTTGCCACTCTACTTTCACTATGTCATAAATACTGGACTACTTATCCAGAAGTGGTATGTATAATACCCAAGCATACCACAACAATCAAAGATGTTCCCTACACAAGGGCAACAAGGAGGAAACATTAATCAGAAAGCCGGAATATAGTATGTCTGGCACTACTAGAATGATGTAGCAAGGGATGACAAAATTATGCATTAGGGTAATTAAATTATGCGACAAGGATGATATCTACCACTTCAAGCAGTAGATTAAATGGAGTCAGTTGCTACGTCTCAATATCCGTGCATGCAGGTGTAGACTGCGCATACATGGGTGGAGGACCTTGCCCTGTTGCTGTGACAGAAGATCCTTGTAAAGTAGTAGCCTGATATGAGGACAAATGCTCCTGCACAGAAGTTCGGTTACCACTCTCTCTGGCCCAATCTGGAGCTACTAGGATGGCTTGGAACTGGTTGATCTTGATGTCTTTCAGAACTTAGGCAGGAGGAACATGGACAGGAACACATATCTGAACATGGACAGGAACACATATCTGAGTCCCTTGTTCCATTCCTGCCAGAAAATATCTCCCAATGAGTATTATTGTGGAAACTCCAGTGCAGACAACCTTTGATGTTGCATGTTCTCTACGGCGGCACAAAAGTCTAGCTAGGGTTCTGCCCACTGTTAGAAGTTGTCCTACGCCACCTCAAGTTGTATACACCACTCGTGATCTGCCAGATGACGCCTGCTCAACTCATCTGCTTTGGCATTGAGGGATCATGCCGGGTGGTTCGTGATCAGGGAAATGCCCTGGTGCTCCAACCAACTCCAGAGGCACAGAGCATCTTGCCACAGGACCCCACTCTGGCATGCTTGATGCTATTCCATCTGGCAGCAGTGTTGTTAAATGAGAACCTGTGCCAGTCTCCCCTTGATGGAAAGCAGATGAATCACCCGCAGCTCCAACAGACTGATATGGAGCTAGGCTTCCATAGGAGGCCAGGGACATCTCATCACCTCTCAGAGGTGAATTCAGCAGTCTACCAGTCCACCGGTCGTAGCATGGATATGTCCCTCACTACCTTCAGCTCTTGGGGGAAGGCCTGTGGACCTGCCACAGGACCAACTGACATTAAGCAGCGAGCCACATTCTCCGAGATCTGGATTGACATCTGTCAGATTTCCTCTATGCTGGGCCCAATTGAACTCCAGATTGCATTACAGAGCCAGGAGGTACACACTGGCATTTCTGGTAAGATGCAAAGTCAAAAAGTTAAATTTATTTAGACCATTGGTCTTAAAACAGCGTAAAAACATGACATTTTATGTAAATATTCTAAAATCATTACAACTTCATCAACCAACGTCATTGCAGAAGCCTAATTTCCATGTACTTCCTCTCAATTTTACACAATACTCCATGCGTAAGTCCTAAACACAACTATATATAAACATAAATAACCTTAAGAGCAATAATATTCCTATTCTAGCATGTTTTTAAAAGGTAACCCGTGAAAAATTCATAAAATCCCTATCCATCATAGCTTCTAATCTAGCTTACAGCGAACTATTTCCTATTCCATAAAAAAACTTTTTACAGCCTTCATGTACTTCGCAATGGCTATGTGGAGAAGTGTGGCTCAATGGTTAGAGTGGCAGACCCTGATGCAGAGGTCTAGCCCGGGACCAGGGTTCAATTCCCCGCCTCGGCGGGTCTTGGGCTCAAAAATTCCACGGACCTGATCATTCTCGCCTCGGGCCTATTCCAATCATGGAGTCCCACTCTGCAACTCTGGGCAATAGCTTGCTTAATCTCCACAACGGCCCCCACAATGCTAAGGATGCCTGGCCTCCACCTTGGGGGTGCCCAGGAGTGGACACCTCACAGGTAAAGCCAGGATGGGTTCCACAGCGGTATTCGTAAAAGCGCCTTGAGACCCTTGCGGGTGAGTAGTGCGCTATACAAGTATCAATTTACATTTACATTTACAATGGCTATTGTAATTTCGAGATTTGGTTTATGTGTAAGGAGTTCAATTGCTTGTGTGCGCAGCCTAGTACCATAGTTTAAAAAGATAGGGCATAAAAACTGTTTGCGGGGAACTAACAATTTTAGGCAGTCCATCAGGATTAATTAATTAATAGTGTATCATTTCTTTCTGACCTCTGGCCCATTTTAGGTCACTATGCTGAATCTCATTCTTACACCTTTGTGACACTTTTGTCTCCTCTCCTGTCCCCAATCTTTTCCAAAATCGTAATAGGCACACTTGCACCTGTACATCCACTGAAGTCATGCCCAACTCCAATCTAATTGCCTAGATCATAGATGAGCCTGGCAATGACATTAGAGATTTTATGCATTTTCCTTCCTCGATATCCCAGGTGCTTTTTCCACCTAAGCAGAGAATTTCTGCTCCATACTGTAATTGCGGGGTATCATAGCGCTGCAGGCCTTTATCGATGGTCTGTGGGACGTCACCATAGCTGCAATTACATTGTTTTAGCCACGTACAGATGTGTGAGCTTGTGCTTTCTGTGCCTCCAAAAGCGTGCACCACTTTAGAGACTTGTCAAACCAAACCCCCAGGTATTTATACTCATTTACAATCTCCAGTTTGGTTGTATACATGTTTACCATGAAATGTTTTGCCACACAGTATATGCTAAAAGCATTTAGCTTCCTCTGTAGGCCCATTTCTGTCTGGCCGAGGATTACTAGATCACCGGCATACAGTAAACAGGATACTTGTTTGCCACTCATTTCTGGGCTAGCACTTTTATCTGCCTTCAAGACAGATGGCAGATCTGGTACAAATATGGCGAAAAGTAGTGGGGCCAGAACACAGCTCTGTCCTAGGCTGTTGTTAATCTGTATTTCCCCCCCACCTAGTCCATAATCACCTGGGCCCAATTTTGGCTATGTAGCTCCTAAACTGCAACTTGGCGGCCTTATAGGATGTGCGGCGTTATTGGTGACTCAGTGGTGACCCGAGTCCGTCGTTCAGCGTTACGTTGCATTGCTAGCCCACACAGCAGAGGTACTGCCAAGAAGTCGCAGAGCTGCTCTCAGCAATATCCAGGCTCAAGGCTAAAACACCAGGATTATAACCCAAATTTCCTGGACTAGTTACAGTAGGGGGGAAGGCCCTGGATTGCACTATGTCCAGGACATTGTCTTCGAAGGAGACAGATGCACTTTAGCTCATTGTAAGAGAACCTGAACAGTGTCAAGAGGTTTGCAGTCATCTGATTGTGATCTATGGATAACAGTGGCAAACTGGCCTTCAATAGCTAGTCATCGAGGTAGGGGAAACTGGTTTCCCTGACCTCAATGGATGGGCAGCGTCCACCGCCATAACTTTCATGAACACAGAGGGGGCTGGTAAAGCCAAAGGGGAGGATGGTAGGCTGAAAATGCTCCTGGCAAAACCTGACCGCAGATATTGTCTTGGGACTCCAGGATGGGTATATGAAAATATACATCCTGCAGGTCCAAGGACACCATCCAGTTGTCCTGGTCCATGGCAAACAAGATCTGGGACATGAACATTTGGAATTTTTTCCATTTGCAGAAAGGCATTTAGAGGCCAAAGGTCCAAAATCGGCTTGTAACCTTCAACTTTCTTTGGCACAAGTTTTTTCCTGATGATCTCCCATAGGGCTGCCTTTGTCTACGGTTATTTTTAGATTTGGGGGTCTCTAGTTGGCAGAGGTAGGTACCTATGACCAAATAGGGATCCTTGCGTCTAGTCAGCGTAAGGGGGTACACTCCTAAAATAACCCCTGCTCACCCCCTTGGTAGCTTGGCACGAGCAGGCAGGCTTAACTCAGAGGCAGTGTGTAAAGTATTTGGGAAAACATACAGTAATCCAGTGACTACATCATGGATGGACACCACACAGGTTGTATATCGAAAATAAGTATTTTTATATAGACTTAACACAAGACCACAAACGACAAAAATCCACAATAAGGTACTTTAAAAATGGTAGAAATAGCTTAGTTCTCTTTAGATGGTAAATGCAACACTTTGCGTTCAATTGACCTTAGGATGTGTAACGCTATACAACGAAAGAGTTGCAGGGAAGGTGATGCATCGGTTCCTTACACGCAAGAACGGTGATGCGTTGGTTCCCTAATGCGGCGTAGGGGACGGTGATGCATCGGTTCTTCTCCGCGTGGGGAGGTGATGCATCGGTTTCTTACTGCGCTTCCATGGCTATGCGACCCGCAACACCGTGATGCGATGAAAATCTGGTGCAATGAAACAAGATGGCGTCATCTTCTTGATGCGACAACGATGCGTGCACGCCCGACGGCCATGCGGCGGCTCAACAAATCTTCTGAGCAGCAACAGGCCCTGCGACACGCTTCTCCGGTGATGCGATGGCGTCTGCTGCGACTCAAAGCACTTCGGTGATGCGATGCGACAGCTGCAGCGGCGACACCCTTCTTCAGTGATGTGACAACAGCGGCTGCAGTGGCGACACGCTTCTCTGGTGATGCGATGGCGTCTGCTGCGACAGCGAAACTCTTCTCTGGCGATGCGAGGTGCTTCTGCGAGGCGATGCAACAGCGGCGACACCCTTCTTTGGTGATTTGATGACAGGGGCTGCGATGGCATCACGTGAGTTGCACTTCCAGCTCCTTGCGACATGCAGTCTCTCAGAAGTCCCAGCACAACAGCAGGCACTTCAAATTCCCAGCAAGGGAACTCAGGGGAGCTGGTTGGTGAAGTCTGTTGTTCCTGAGACTTCAGTGTCCCTGAGACTTCAGCAGGAGGCAAGCTCCATTTCCAAGCCCTTGGAGATCCTATACAAGTTGATGAAAGTAGCACAAAGTTCCTTTCTCCTTTCTGTGGCCGTCAGGCAACCACTGCAGGCCAATCCCCCAAACAGCACTCAGCTTAAGGATAGTCCCCTCCTTCAGTTTCTCTCTGATTCCTCTCCTCAGCAAAGGTTTTTCTTGTTTCCTAAAACTGATCTAAAGTCCTAGGGTCTGGGCCCCAATATTTATACTACTATTCTCTTTGTTCTCTGAAGGCAGAGAATGTCTGTACCTAGTCCAAACCAGTTCTGGTCAGTCTTGGAGCACTTTGTTTACAGGACTCCTTCTTTCCTTTGACAGTGGGGGCCAGGGACATCAGACTCACAACAGGAGGTGGAGCCAGCATTGTGGAAGCAGGCACAGCCCTATTCAGACCTAGGTGACACCCCTCCCCTCACTCTCTTTGCAGATAGCTCTATTCAGCCGTGTGCTGACTTACCCTGTCTCCTGGAATCTCCCACCCCCTGTCACTCAAACTCCAGACAAGGAATACACAATCTAGCAGAGGCAGGCTTGGATAGTTAGGCAAGAAAATACCTGCTCTCTAAAAGTGGTATTTTCAAACCCAGAATGTTAAACCAACTTCACTAAAAGATGTATTTTATCAATCTGAGTTCAGGCGTACTAAACTCGAATTTCTACCTAGTTCCCTGAGTCAGTTAGTGTTAGAACTGGCTATTTCTGGTAGGCTAAGGCTGACGCCAAAGCCTGGCAGAAACCACCATTCTAGTCAGGGCAAGGGAGTCACACGCCAAGATAACCCCTGCTCACCCCCTTGGTAGCTTGGCACGAGCAGTGAGGCTAAACTCGGAGGCAAAGGATCTGTGATGTAACAATTTTGGTTGGACTCCTTTGAGCTTTTTGAGTTGGCCCTTCGTTTTTCAAAGGGACCACATGAATTGAGTTTCCAAACTTGAAATATTTTGTGTCACTGAATGAATCTCACTATTACGTGATCCCATCCTTTTCCCTCACAATACCTTCACCACCCCCTCCCCGTTGTGAATGTGGGAACCTATGCTTATTAATAATTTGTCCTATATGCAATGAAATATATATGATGAACGTTATCCCATACATAGGGAATATACAGAATTGATTAAACCTCTTTTGTATCGACTAGCTTTGCTGTCAGAATTTTTTGTGAATGAAGATAATAATTTGCAGTTACTTGTCCCTTGTCTTGGACCCCTTCCCTTTATACACATAAGGACCAGGACCTAGGCCATCCAAATATCACAGGTCCTAACCAATCCACAGGGTGGGGGGCAGTAACCCCTGGCACACAATAGCCACTCTCCACTCTCTCTCTCGGTGTAGCTACAACTACCACTGATCCTTCAACCCAGGGACCACACCCTCAGGCTGACCAGAGGTCACGGGCAAGAATGCCCCACCCTACCTCTACTTCTGGGTTTCCGCACCCTCACAGGGAAGCACTCACCAGAACGCTATACTCCTACCAGATCAGGACCTCACTCCATCACTGGTCTACCACCTGGAAACTATTTCACTTCTGAAGTACAAGCACACAGCACAGTTCCTCTTCAAGCAGGTGGGGGGGCACAGCACACAGCAAAGCCCCCTTTCCTCTACCTTAGTGGAAACAACAAACTGCAGGTGGGCCCCAGAACACACAGCAAGGGCAGCCCCCTCAATCTCTTCAGCTGATCTACTTTGGCAGAGATTCCTTTTTGACCTAGAAGCTTCCTAATCTCCCAACCTAGGATCTAAACCCCCAGGTTGCACCGGGGTCAGAAGTACACCGTCCCTCTGCACCCCCTTTCAGAGTTCTGCACCCTCCACTTAGGAGCGGTACCCCTCAACACCAGGACCGCCGGAGTTCTGGTTACAGACACTCCCCATCCTCTAGACACAGGAAGATCCTCCTCAAATGACCTGTAAGTACAGCCTAGGCCCCTGACCTGGCGCTCCCGGGGGAACCCTCCAGGCCCAGAGACAGGGTTTCGGGCCAACGTGTGACACACCGTCCCACACTCACTCCGCCTCCACTGAGACAGGACGTGAGCCCCTACACCCCTACCATCCTAATGGGACCTAGCTGGGCTACACATGAACCTCTTCACCTAACAGGATCATCAGATTCACAAGCCACTACTTTTAGAATCACTCCCTAATGTCTCTGCAAGACATCTAGCACACCGCCAGAAATCCACCTTCTTATCCAGTGCCTTTGCAGGACCTCCTGCACACCACCAGAGGTACACCTCCCGTGCAAGCTCCTTAAAAAAACCTCACACCAACTCCTCCAGTTCAACACAGCACTCATCCACACACTCCCCCTCCAGACTGGCGAGACAGGTCCTCACTGCCCCTGACTCTCAACCTGTACCCCTCTTACTGAGCACCAGGCACCATACTCTGGGAACTGGGAATGGGACTTCACACACTGGACACATTTAAGCTGCCACCACTGGATCCTACCATGCTGGGGAATCCAGACATACACACACTACACTCAGGGGATAACCACCCTCCCAAGCAAGTCATTTCTCCTCCACACTCCCTCTCTTCCATCTACCCACACAGGGACAGGAATAGGGATTGGACACTGGACCCAGCAAGGGATTCCTAATCTATGGGAACCTCCCCCTCTACTGGCATCCCGCCCTGTCATTTTCTCTCATCTGCCACTAAACATAAAGCGCAGACACTCTTGAGGAAAAACAAAATCAAAAACAATAATCCCAAACATGTGACTATCTGAAAAATGCAGAGTTTTGTAATGTAGCCAGTTGTCGCTGTGGCACTGCGCAAACACAAGTCCAAATCCCACCGCTGCCACCAATGTTAGAACTGGCTATTTCTGGTAGGCTAAGGCTGACGCCAAAGCCTGGCAGAAACCACCATTCTAGTCAGGGCAAGGGAGTCACACGCCAAGATAACCCCTGCTCACCCCCTTGGTAGCTTGGCACGAGCAGTGAGGCTAAACTCGGAGGCAATGTGTAAAGCATTTGCGCCAGCGCACAACAGCAACAACATCCTAGGCACACCACAAAAAGGAACTCCACACAAGGTTATATAAAAATAACTTCTGTATTGTCAAAACCACATCAGATAGAAATCACACATGTACATTGTGCCAACTGGCACGGGCAATATTCACAAGGGATTATGTACAGGACAGGGCCACATGGGCCACTGTCAGAATCAACACTTTTAGAGATAGTACTTTGTAGATCATAGAAAATAAGATATAAAACAAAATAACAGTTATAAATCACATCCAGTAAATACTGGGAACAGGTAAGTACCTCCTACGGAACCCTAAACACCTTAGGAGAATGTCACGCAGGGGACCAGGACCTTACTAGGACCACCTGTATTAGAAAGAACAACCACCTAAGTATCACACAGCATTTAGGGGTATAAACAAGAACACATTACCCATGATGCATGAAACACATTCAATCAATCAATCAATCAGGAGTTTGTTAAAGCGCGACTACTCACCCGTAAGGGTCTCAAGGCGCTAGGGGTGGGGGGGGAGTTGGGGGGGTGCAGGTTCCATTCCATCAAGGAGGGGGTCTGTCGAAGAGCCAGGTTTTGAGGTTTCTTGCGAAGATGGGGAGCGATGTTGTCTATCTGAGGTGGAGCGGAAGGGCGTTCCATGCTTTGGCCGCGAGGAAGGAGAAGGAGCGGCCTCCCGATCTGGTCTTTCTGGTGCGGGTGACCACAGCATAGGAAAGCTGGGCTGATCGTAGGGTCCTTTGGGGTGCGTGGAATTTGAGTCGGCTGTTCAGGTATGCTGGTCCGGTGCCGTGGAGGGCCTTGTGTGCGTGGGTGAGCGTCTTAAAGGGGATTCTCGCCTCGACGGGGAGCCAGTGGAGTGTGCGCAGGTGCTGGGAGATGTGGCAGTGTTTTGGCAGGTTGAGGACCAGTCTTGCGGCGGCGTTCTGGATGTTCTGTAGCTTGCGTATGAGGTTTTTGTTTATTCCGGCGTAGAGTGCGTTGCCGTAGTCGAGTCTGCTGGTGACCAGGGCGTGAGTGACTGTCTTTCGGTGTTCGAGGGGGATCCATTTGAAGGTCTTACGAAGGAGGCGGAGGGTGTGGAAGCAGGAAGATGAGACAGAGTTGATCTGGCGGTCCATTTTGAGCTCGGAGTCCAGGATGATTCCCAGGTTGCGTGTGTGGTCTGTGGGGGTTGGCGGGTTTCCGAGGGCGGTGGGCCACCAGGTGTCACTCCAGGCGTCGGGGTTTGGGCCCATGATGAGTGCTTCTGTTTTGTTGGTGTTTAGTTGTAGGCAGCTGTTTTTCATCCAGTTGGCGACGGCTTCCATGCCTTCTCGAAAGTTGCGTCTGGCGGTGTTGGGCTCGTTGGATAGGGAGAGGATGAGCTGGGTGTAGTCTGCATATGACACGATGTTGAGTCCGTAGGTTCTGACGATGGGGGCAAGTGGAGCCATGTAGACGTTGAAGAGCGTCGGGCTGAGGGAGGAGCCCTGGGGGACTCCGCAGGTGATAGGTGTGGGGTCCGAGAGGAAAGGGGGGAGTCTGACCCGCTGCGTCCTGCTGGAGAGGAAGGAGCAGATCCAGTCGAGGGCCTTGTCCTGGATTCCTGCATCGTAGAGTCTGCGTATTAGGGTGCGGTGGGAGACTGTCGAACGCCGCTGATAGGTCGAGGAGGATGAGGGCTACTGTTTCTCCTTTGTCCAGTAAGGTGCGGATGTCGTCTGTTGCGGCGAGGAGGGCGGTTTCCGTACTGTGGTTTTTTCTGAAGCCGGATTGGGAGGAGTCGAGGATGTTGTGTTCTTCAATGAATGTGGCGAGTTGGCTGTTGATGGCTTTCTCGATGACTTTCGCTGGGAACGGGAGCAGGGAGATGGGTCTGTAGTTTTTGAGGTCGGTGGGATCCGCTGAGGGTTTCTTTAGGAGGGGGTTGACCTCGGCGTGTTTCCAGTCGTCGGGGAATGAGGCGGTCGCCAGGGAGCGGTTGATGGTTTGGCGGAGCATGGGTGCGATGGTGTTGGCGGCTCTGTTGAAGATGTGGTGGGGGCAGGGGTCCGTGGGGGCCCCTGAGTGGATTGACTTCATTGTCTTCAGTGTGTCTTCGGTGGTGAGGACTGTCCAGTCATCAATCGCTGGTTTCCGGGTGTCGGGGGTGGTTGGTGAGGGTTCAGTGTGTTGGTTGTCTTCGTCGAAGTTGTCGTAGATGCTCTTGATTTTGTGGTGGAAAAGGATGCTGAGTTTGTCGCAGAGGTCTTGTGAGGGAGGGATGTCGGTAGACTCGCTGGTGGGTTGGGCGAACTCCTTGATGATGCTGAAGAGTTCCTAACTGTTGTGTGCGTGGGTGGAGATTCTGTCTTCAATCGCTTTTTTCCTCGTTTCTCTGATGAGTTGATGGTGGGCGTTGGTGGCGGCTCTGAAGTTGTTGTGGGCTTCTGTGGATTTGGTGTTTCTCCAGGCCTTTTCGAGGCGGCGGCATGTGCGCCTGGACTCTCGAAGTTCGGTGGTAAACCATCTGGCTTTCTTGGCACGGGTATTGTTGTTTTTCTTGAGGGGGGCTATGGTGTTGGTGCTGTCCGAGATCCATCTATGCAGGGTTCGGGCTGCGGTGTTGGGGTCGTCGTTTTCCGCGATGGTTGGGGTGGAGTTGTTGAGTGAGGAGGTGAGCTGGTCATCGGTGATTTTGGTCGAGTTTCTTTGTGGAAGCAGGTGCTGGTGTCTGTGGATGGTGGGTGTTCTGAAGGTGAAGTGGACGCAACGATGGTCGGTCCATGGGAGTTCGGTGGTGTGGCTGAAGGTGATGGAGTTTCCTGTAGTGAAGAGGGGGTCGAGGGTGTGTCCTGCTGAGTGCGTGGGCTCGGTCACGATCTGGCGGAGTCCAATGTTGTGGAGGTTGTCCAGGAGGGATGTGGTGTTGGGGTCCAGTTGATTGTCGAGGTGGAAGTTGAGGTCTCCCAGCAGGGTGTAGTTGGTGGATGCGATGGCCTGCGGGGAGATTCAGAGGAGTAGTAAAGGAAAACACATGATGCCTAAAAACATTCAGAGGTGTAAGACAAGGGAAACACATGATGCATAATCCTACACATTCAGCGGTGTTCAGAACAAAGCACATGATGCAATAAAATACATTCAGAGGTACAGCGCAAGAAGACACATGATGCCTAAAACATTCAGAGGTGCAGCGCAGGGAAAGAAAGACACACTCAGGTGCTATCTCCACCCACTTCCTTGGCAGCAGATGCTGCCTTTCATCCACAGGCTGACTCAGACAACCTCCTGGGGGCTCTGCAGCCCCTGTCACCCTCAGACCAGACAGTCAATCCACAAGCAGGCCCAGGCACTCTGGGCCAGGCTCACCAGCCAATCACACGCCAGGCACAAATTACACAAATATACCAACTTCTCAAAGTGGCACTTCTAGACTAGACACAACCATGCCACATACACCATTACGCAGCATTCAATCTCACGAGTTCGCACATATCAAACTCGAACCTGCACTCCCCACACATCAGGAACTACCATGGGCATACATATTCCCCATTCATTCCTATGGGAGGGCAGGTCACTCACCATACATACACAGAGAGCACACGCACTTTACACCGTACCACAGTGAAAAAGTGCGCAAAGGCCTAAAACCATCAACACTAGGTTCCAGAAACAGGCTAGGAAAAAGCAAACATTTCGGGGTGAACCTGCCAAAAGGGCCAGGTCCAACAGTTAGGAGTATAGGATGTTATAATCAAACTGCCCATTCTGGCCTATGGGGAACGGGTAGCCTTGCAATAGTGAAAAACTAAAATGGTTTTAATTCACTATCAAGGCAGGCCACACACAGCAGGGCATGTCCTACCTTTTACCTACAATACACCTTGGCCTTGGGCCTACATTAGAGGTGACTGATATGCAGAAAAGGGAAGGTTTTGGGGATGTCAGCAGCCCTACATGCCAAGAACAGATGCATACTGGTAAGTAGCATATTCCGTTCGAGGCATGTGGGCTGCTGAATTTATATCTATGCATAGAATAAATAGTAGTACCCTCCCTAGCGGCGGTTGCCCGTGCCAGCTGCAGCAGTCTGAAAAAGAGTTCTGAGAACAGCTTGACCTACAGCAGCTTGCTGTTTTGAGTGTACATCCACGCAGTAGTGTTTGGTGAATGTGTGTATGGTGGTCCATGTGGCTGCTCTACAGATATCCTCTAGAGGAATGTTACCCAGGAAAGCGATGGATGCCCTAACTTGCGTGTGGAATGCGCTCTTGGGGGAACTGTTAATGTGCGTTTAGCCTTTTGATAACAGATCTGTATGCACTTAACAATCCATCTGGCTATACCTGATTTTGAAATTGGGTTGCCCTTGTGCTGTGGAGAGAAGGCAACAAACAGTTGTTTAGTTTTCCAGAAATCTTTAGTCCTGTCTATGTAATACAGGAGAGCCCTTTTAACATCTAGTGTGTGTAGTGCTCTGTCTGCTACTGAATCAGGATTTGGGAAGAATACTGGTAGTTCAATAGTTTGGTTAATGTGGAACTGTGATACTACCTTGGGCATAAATTTAGGGTTGGTACGCAGCACGACCCTATTAGCATGAATTTGAATGAAAGGCTCTTGAATAGTGAGGGCTTGCAGCTCACTAACCTGTCTGAGCGACGTGATCGCCACCAGAAAAGCCACTTTCCATGTGAGAAATTGAATCTCACAAGAGTGAAGACGTTCAAATGGTGGACCCATGAGCCTGGTGAGGACTATGTTGAGGTTCCAGACAGGCGAAGGCGGGTGTCTTGGAGGAATGACTCTCTTGAGTCCCTCCATAAAAGCTTAAATGGCCGGCACTCTGAAAAGGGAGAGGTGCTGTCTATTTTGAAGATAAGTGGCCATTGCAGCTAAATGTATCCTGATGGAACTATACGCTAGATTGCATCTGTATATGTGCAGCAAGTAACATATGATGTTTTGCGTGGAAGCATCTAGTGGATTAATGTCATTATTGGAACAATAGATGACAAAACGCTTCCATTTCGCCGCATAGCATGCCCTTGTGGTAGGTCTTCTAGCCTCCTTGATGATGTCCATACAGTCAGGGGGCAGGTTTAGGTAGCCAAACTCTATGACCTCAGGAGCCAGATTGCAAGGCTTAACTGTTGCGGATCTGGGTGCTGAATGTCTCCATGGCTCTGAGTGAGGAGCCTGGGTGTGAGTTTTAGTCGCTGGTGGGGCACCACTGAAAGTTCTAGGAACGTGGTGTACCAGGCTTGCCTCGCCCACGTTGGAGCAACTAGGATGAGTGTCATGGAGTGCTGCCTCAGTTTGCGCGCCACTAGCGGTATGAGTGGTGCCGGAGGAAAAGCGTATGCAAATCTGTTTGACCAGTTCATCCATATCGCATTGCCCTGAGACTGCGGGTGTGGGAACCTGGCGGCGAAGGTGTGGGATTTTGCGTTTTCTGGTGTGGCGAAGAGGTCTATCTCTGGATGACCCCACCGCTGGAAATATGGTTGGAGCACCGAGGGATGTATCTCCCACTCATGCATCTGATGGCTGTGCCTGCTGAGCAGGTCCGCCATCTGGTTGTCCTTGCCTGGGAGGTGTTCCGCCATGAGGATCATGTTCCTTTGAATGGCCCACTTCCACATGCACTGTGCTAGGTGTGGCAATTGTGGGGAGTGTGTCCCCCCCTCCTTTTGAATGTAATACATTGCAGTCATGTTGTCCGTCCGGATAAGCACGACTTTGTTGCAGAGATGCAACTTGAATGCCTTCATCGCCATGAAGATTGCCATCAATTCCATGAGGTTGATGTGCAACCGTTTCTGCTGTGTGGTCCACAGTCCCTGCACAGTATAATGGAGGACATGAGCTCCCCAGCCCTGGAGAGATGCGGCCGCTGTGAGCACCACTTGTGGTACAGGCTCCTGGAACGGTCGTCCCCTGCAAAGGTTTTGTGTGTTCCACCAATGCAGAGAGTTGTATGCACGACCGGTCACCAACACTAGGTCTTTCAGCTGTCCGTTAGCCTGGTTCCACTGGCGTGCTAAGCATTCCTGAAGCGGACGCATGTGTAGCCTCGCGTGCGGGACTATAAAGATGCAGGAGGCCATCATGCCTAATAGTTGCATGAACACTTGCCATGGGAGTGAGTGTTGTGGCCTGAATTTTTGAATCAGCGCCTGTATACTGTTGACTCTCGCCGAGTTTGGTTGCCCTGTGGCAGTGAGAGTGTTTATTTCTGCGCCTAGGTACTGTTGTACAGGGGCGGGTTGAAGATGAGACTTTGGGTAATTGAGTGAAAATCCTAGACTGTGGAGGAGGTGAATCGTGCGGGACATGTGGCTGGCACACTGCTGGGCCGATTTTGCCTGGACAAGCCAGTCGTCTAGATACGGATAGACATAGATGTGTTGTCTCCGAAGATGCGCGGCCACTGTTGCCAAGCATTTGGTAAACACCCTGGGGGCAGTAGTGACCCCGAAAGGCAGGACCTTGAACTGGTAATGCTGGTTGTTGATGGTGAACCTGAGATATTTCCTGTGACTGGGGTGAATGGGAATGTGGAAATAGGCATCCTTCAGATCTAGGGTTGCTAGGAAATCTTCCTGAATGAGCAATGGCAGAACTTGCTGTAAAGTGAGCATGTGAAAGTGTTCTGATAGGATGTATTGGTTTAGGGGTCTGAGGTCTAGAATGGGCCTGAGAGACCCGTCCTTTTTTGGGATTAAGAAGTACAGTGAATACACCCCTGTACCCTGTTGTGCTAAAGGCACGAGTTCTATTGCCCCTTTTTGCAGCATGGAGATGACTTCTTGCTGCAATAAGTGCATGTGCTCTGCGGACATAGGACGGTGCCTTGGGGGTATGTTGGGTGGAGTGGAGGTTAATTCCAGACAATAGCCGTGATGTATAAGTTGTCTCACCCACCTGTCCGTGGTAATGCTTTCCCAGACTGGCAGGAACTGCTGAAGTCTCCCCACAACCGGTGTGGTATGGTCGGGGGGCAGTGACAAGACGTCACTGTTTGTTAGTGGCGGAGGATCTGGCATTATTATTTCCACGTCCTCTGCCTTTGGTGCTGTTTCCACGGTATCCACCCCTATTGTTCTTGTTATAGGTGGATTGTGTGCCTCCCTTGGTGTATTGGGCTTGTTGCGACGTTTGACCTCTAGAAGCTCCCCTGTTACCGGAGCGACAAAAGGAACTGCCCCTGAACTGTTGAAACTGCAGAGCTCCCATGGATTTTGCAGTTTCAGTGTCTTTTTTAATCTTCTCTAGAGTGGTGTCTACCTCAGGACCAAACAGGAAGTCAGGGTTAACTGGCTGATTAAGTAGAGTAGTTTGGATTTCCGACTTGAAACCAGAGATGCGGAGCCAGGCATGCCGTCTGAGCACTACGCTAGTGTTTATGGCCCTAGCCGCTGTGTCAGCTGCATCCAACGCACACTTAATGGACGCGTTGGAGATCAACTTCCCTTCCTGTATAAGCATTTCTGCTCCTTCCTTATAAGCATCTGGCAGGTGTTGCAGTAGCTGCTCTAAGGTGTCATAGTGGGCCCTGTCATATCTTGCTAACAGGGCTTGTGTATTGGAGATCCTCCAAATATTAGCAGCTTGAGCCGCTACACGCTTCCCAGAAGCTTCCAAGATCTTGGATTCTTTTTCCGGAGGAGGAGCATCACCAGTTGTCTGAGAGTTTGCTCTTTTACGAGCATTAGCCACCACTAAGGAGTCCAAGGGGAGTTGGCATTTGATATCACTGGCGCAGGCCGGTACTTCCGTTCAATTCTAGGGTTCACCACCCTCGCTTTAGAGGGCTCTTTAAAAATGTCGCTAGCATGTTTGTGCACACCCTTGAGCATAGGCAGAGTTTTTACAGATCTTTCTGATGTTGAGAACGTATCAAAGAGAAAGTCTTCCTCCACAGGGTCAGCGTGCATGTCGACATCATGGTTAAGGGCTGCCCTTTCAATTAGTGCGTTAAACGCAGCAGTATCTTCAGTAGGCAAAGTTTTTACCGCATATGACTGAGTGTCAGGGGTGATGTGTGGTTCATCAGGGTCAAAAGTGTCAGCCCATGGCTGGGACTCATCCTGATCTGTGTCAATGGGATAGTTAAACTGGTCCTCATTGTCCCCTTCCTCCACATCCTCAGTGACAGGTGTGGGAGAGTAGGCATAGTCTTGCCCATTGGGCTGTAAGGGTTCAAAAAGTGTAGGAGAGGCAGTAGAGTCCCTCTTTTTCTTTAGTAGTATCCTGTAAGATTCCATGGGAGTTTCGGGCAGGATTTTTCGTTTATAAACGGTGAGTCGACCTGATGCGGAGTCGATGTATAATTTCGACTGTTCGTCATAGGACGGTGGTTGGAACAGAACGTCTTCCGTCCGAGGCTGGGTGGGTGCAGCTTCCATTGTGGACTTGGATGAGTCGGTAGCCTTTGGGAGTTGGACAGTTTTAGGCCATGCCGTGGGGGGCAGGCCATATTTTATTGGCGCCGTAAGCATAGGTGATGGGCCTACTTGCTTTGAAGACTTGGTCTTAGATCCGACTGACTCCGAAGATCTTGGCTAAGGCCTTCCGGCGATGCCTCGACCTGAGCTGTGGAAGAGTCTGTATGGGGCCCCGCTACTGCGGTTGGGCCTAGCTCCTCGCTTGAGTCGTCGTCGACGGCTCCGAGAGGTTGTACGTCGTCTCCTACCTTGACGATGTCTTCATCATGGATGTAGAGTTCTTCCTCGTCCTCATTTTATGGGGAGTCCTGCTCTGATGCGGGATCTGTGTGCTGAGCAGGATCCTCCTCTCGTACACCCTCCTCGCCGTCACCCGCGAAGATGTTTTCTGGATCGGGTGCCGACTCCCGCGCTGACTGTCGTGCAGCGCGCCGAAGACGAAGAGTTTTCTTTGATCTGAATTTTGAACAGGCCATGCAGCTGGCCTCGTCGTGGTCCGGTGAGAGACATTTATTGCACACCGGGTGCACATCGATGTGAGGGTATTTCGAGTTGCAAACGGGGGGGCTTAAACGGACTACATTCTATCTTCGATCGTCGATGGGGCCTTTGGTGTCGAAAGGCAATCTGTCTTCGACGTCGTGTTCCAAGAAACTGGAAACAAGTAGAAGGCACCGAACGAAAGAAAATACCGACGCCCCGAAGGCCTTTTGGCCTTGAGAAAGAGTATTTATATATATTCCGAACTTGAGTTAAGAAAGTACATCCGAACCCAATGGCGGAAAAAAACAATCTGAGCATGGAGAGGATGCCCATGCGCACTGTAGTCCAGGGGAGGAGCCACCTATCTCGTGATACTTCGAAGACTCTTCCAGGACAACAATGTGCAATCATCCGGACCCAACACTAGGCGGTGATCTATGCATAGATATAAATTCAGCGGCCCACATGCCTCGAACATATAATCCCGTTGGAAATTATGGTCTGAATAATAGTCATTTTCCTTTGCATCCTCTCCAAAATAAAGGGGCATACCTTCCACTTAGTTGCACTGAGCTATATGCAGTTTGCAAAACACAACTGCTTACTTCCTCTTCCTGATCAGTGTGTAAAATTTGAACGGGTGGCAAAGTTGATACTTTTAAGGGTGAAAGTAGAGGTCCCAAAAATGTATTCTTTGATGGTGTCATCGTCCTATCACCGAGGAATCAGGTTACATTTTGTGATACCTTGACCTCTGGTCTAAGGCCAGCACTCTCCCCAGCAGCTCTCCCTTCAGCCGGACCACTTCAGCACAGAGCCCTTCTCCGAGCAGGGTTCGAGCCGCCAGCCCATCCCTGCACCACAGGTTTTCACCTTGCTTGCAGTCCTCTCTGCTTTTTGGGCTATTTTCCCCTTGTTCGTTTGTTAATTTGCTTTTCCTCATTTTTGCCCTGTGTGCTGTATTTACTGTGTTGTTCTCATCTTTGCCCTGTGTGCTGTATTTACTTGTTGTTTCTTTTCCCCGCGTTACTAGGCATATTCTTCCCGCCGCTGCAGGCCCTGCGGCCCCGCCCTTGTTCAGCCCCGCTCCCACCTCCCTACAGCTGCTCCCGGGCCCCTCTCCTACATAATGGCGACCGCTGAGGGGGAGCGCGTCATACCTTGACCTCTGGTCCAAGGCCAGCAATCTCCCCAGCAGATCTGCCTTTAGCCGGACCTCTTCAGCACAGAGCCCTTCTCCGAGCAGGGTTTGATCCGGCAGCCCGTCCCTGAGCCACAGGTTTTCACCTTGCCTGCAGTCCGCTCTGCTTTTTGGGGTATTTTCCCCTTGTTCGTTTGTGAATTTGCTTTTGCTCATTTTTGCCCTGTGTGCTGTATATACTGTGTTGTTCTCATCTTTGCCCTGTGTGCTGTATTCACTTGTTTCTTTTCCCTGCGTTACTGGACATAATCTTCCCACCGCTGCTGCCCCTGCAGCCCTGACCCCGTTCAACCCCACTGCCACCTCCCTACAACTGCTCCCCCCTCCCCTACATAATGGCTACCACTGCGCGGTTGAACCGCTGGTGCGCCGAAGGCATGCCTAAAGCAAGTCCGTCTGCGCCCGTCCGTGACCTGACAGCGACTGATGCCAGCAACCCTAGCTCTCCTGGACCCTACTGCTACGACTCAACAACCCTCCACGCACTCAATCTCAGAACACTAGCCAACTGCTCAATATCCTCACCGAACACCACCCATGGGCAGTTCTCGTGCGGATGTATGTCAGTACAACATGATCTTTTAGATCGCGGTACTTGACAACGCTGCCATTACAACGCAAGTCGTTACAACGACTTGCGTTGGAGGGCGCGGGTTGTGGAATATTATAATTTTATATTCCAACACCAGTCCACGTAACAGTAGGGAAGGTATTGGAATTTAAAATTACAATATTCCTTAACCAACAGCATCATCCAGCGCAAGTCGTAGTAATGACTTGCGTTGTAATGGCAGCATTGTTAAGGTAGTGCGGTGTAAACACCGCGTTATAAACGATGTTCCCTTTATCTTGCAGACCCTGCCGCAGATCCTTCACCATCGACAAAGCTCCCACGACTGAAGAAGGCCCGCCTGACGCACACTCCACCGAAACCCTGACTTGTATCTTTCTCAACCTATGCCCCCTGCACTGACACGTCGTAGAAATCTGGGACTTGATCGACGCCCTCTCGCCCGACGTCACCGTCTTCAAGGAAATCTGAACAAATGCCACATCGGGCCCCGACATTGCCACCGCCATCCCCGAGAGCTACAAGATCCAGAGAAAGGACCACCCGCACCGCCCAGGAGGAGGACTTGCCATCGCACACAAGACCCCCCTTTGACGCTCCACATCCAGCATGAGTGACCCTCACTCCAACACAGAACACCTCCACTTCCAAATCCAGACCAGCCCCAGGACCACGCTACGCGGCACCCTCATCTACAGACCACCAAGACCTCGCAACCAGCCCGCATATACCATCACTGAGCTCGCCGCACCCCGCGCCATCACCTCCATAGACTACATCCTACTCGAGGACCTGAACTTCCACCTAGACAACTGCAATGACCCCAACTCCACCACTCTCCTCGACAACCTCGCAAACCTAAGACTGAAGCAGCTTGTCAACTCGCCCACCCACAGAGCGGGTCACACCCTCGACCCCATCTTCGCGGGAGGAGCAATCATCCGCTTCAGCCACACCACCCAGCCCCTATGGACGGACCACCACTGTGACCACTTCACCTTCAACACTACCACCGCACTCGCGCCGGCTCCACGCCCGCCACAACGGAACTAGAGCAAGGTCACACAGGAACACCTCAACACCACCCTCCGTCAAAACCCCACCAGCAACATGACCGACACCAACTCTGCAGCCAGGGAATTTCACCACGGGGTCCCCTGCTGTGCCCGACAAGCTTGCACCCCTCAGCCTCCCTGTCAAACAGCTCCCTCCAAAGGCCGCCTGGTTCACCACAGAACTTCAGAAGCCAAAATCTCATGCAGTTGCCTAGAGAAAACCTGGCGAAACGAGAAATACTACCAGTGCATATGGGACACCAAACGGACCTTCATAAGAGACAAAGTCCAGACCAACGCGACCAACGCCAAGGAACTGTTCAACGTCATTCAGCAGTTCGCAAAACCCACCTGCAAGGCCACGGACGTCACACCTTCCCAGGACCTCTGCCACAAGTTCAGCTCCTACTTCCAACTGAAGATCATGGTCCTCTACAACAACTTCAGTGAACCGACACCGGACACCACCCCCCTACCCACTGCCGCCGATAAGTCGACCATCACATCCTGGAATCCCGCTACCGTCAAACTCATCACCGCAACCATGGTGAAAACTCACTCAGGAGCACCAATGGACCCCTGTCCACCGCACATATTCCACAATGCCGCCGCTGCCATCGCACCCGAACTAGGATGGACCATCAACGCCTCCCTCAGATCCGGCATCCGGCCAGACAACTAGAAAAGGGCGGAAATGAAACCCCTCCTCAAGAAACCAAAGGCTGACCCAACGGACCTGAAGAACTACCAGCCCATCTTTCTCCTCCCCTTTGTGGCCAAAGTCACTGGGAGACTCATAAACGCCCAGCTGACCGCCTTCATCGAAGAGAACTCCGTCCTAGACGCCTCCCAGTCTGAATTCTGAAGCAACCACAGCACCGAGACCACCCTCTTCGCCGCCACTGACGACATCTGCATGCTACTCGACCAGGGACACACTGCGGCCCTCATCCTTCTAGACCTCTCCACAGCCTTCGACACCGTTCCACATCGCACGCTTGCAGCCAGACTTCATGAAGCGCGGATACAAGGAGCCGCCCTCGACTGGATCCCTTCCTCTCCAAACCCACAGAAATGAACTGCGGAGTACCCCAGGGATCATCACTCAGGCCCACGCTCTTCAACATCTACTTGTCCCCCCTTGCCGCCATTATCAGACAGCATGGGCTCAGCATCGTATCCTACTTCGATGGCACCCAGCTTATCCTCTCACTCACGAAGAATCCTGAGGACACCAGACTCTGCTTCCAGGAAGGAATAAAGAATGTGGCAGCCTGGATGAAAGACAGCTGCCTGAAGCTCAACTCAGAGAAGACCGGGGTCCTCATCCTTGGACCCTGCACCTCCGCCTGGAACAACACCTGGCGGCCCTCCGCCCTCGGGAATTCACCCACCCCTACAGACCACGCTCGAATCATCTGCATCATCCTTGGTTCCTCCATCTCCATGAACCGCCAGATCAACGCCGTCACTTCCACTAGTTTCAACTGCCTTCGCATCCTCTGTAAGACCTTCATATGGATCCCCCCCGACTGCAGAAGGACCATCACCCACGAGCTCATAACCAGCAGAGTGGACTATGGCAACGCCCTCTATGCCGGAATCATCAGAACTCTTCTACACAAACTCCAAACCATACAGGACGCCGCAGCCAGACTCGTCTTTGGGACACCGCACCACAAACACATGACCCAACACCTACATGGCCTTCACTGGCTCCCTGTTGAGAAGAGGGTCACCTTCAAACTCCTCACCCACGCCTACAAATCCCTCAACAACATCGGACCCAAATACCTCAACGAGAGAGTATCCTTCCAAGTACCCAAGAGGGACCTCCACTCCGCCGTCCTCACCCTGGCGATCCCCTGCATCCACAGAAACAGAACCGGCAGGAGAGCTTTCTCCTACATCGCAGCCAAGACCTGGAACGAACTCCCTGTGAACATCAGACGCTCCCCGACCCTGCACATATTCAGGAAGGACCTCAAAACCTGGATCTTCGACTGATCCGGAGTTGCTTCTGCCCCCTGCGCCTTGAGACTCTCACGGATGAGTAGTGTGCTTTATAAACCCCCAGATTGATTGATTGATTGTTGTCGACGGGATTGGCATTGACATCATCGAGATCTGCGTCAACCGAGTAGTTGCCCGGGGCGCTGATGGGCTCATCGTTGAAGGTCTTGTAGACAACGAAGTCATCAATGGTATCATCAATGACCAGCTCCACCTCCTCCCAGCAGGAGGTGGAGCCAGCATTGTGAAAGGCAGGCACAGCCCTATTCAGGCCCAGGTGCTATCCCCTCCCACCACTCAAGATGCAGATGTAGTCATTCAGCCTAGAGCTGACTCAGTCAGCCTCCTGGGGGCTCCCAGACCCTGCCAGTCTCAAACCAGACAGCCAATTCACAAACAGGCCAAGGCACACAGAAGGGTCAGACAAGAGAACAGCAACTTTCTAAAAGTGCTGTTCTCAAACACAGGATTTAAACACAACCGTTCCTAAAAGATGTATTATTAAATTCTGTGTTGGGGGATACCAAACTTTTATGTCCTATCTTGCTCCTATGGGAAGATATGCTGGTAGCCACTGTAGTCAGCATCCCCCATGATAGCCTATGGGGCAAGATAGCCTTACAATAGTGAAAAACGAAAATGGCTGTAATTCACTACCAGAGCATGTCACCTGCAAAGGTACATGCTCTACCTTTCACATACACTGCACCCTGCCCAGGGGGGTACCTTGGGCCTTACATAGGGGTGACCAATGTGTACAGAAAGGGAAGGGTTAGGCCTGGCCAGTGGGGACACTTCCAGGAGGACATGGCAGTTCACAGACTGCACACAGGCACTGCGGTGGCAGGCCTGAGACACCATTTTAGGGCTACTCATCTGGGTGGCACAATCAGTGTTGCAGGCCCACTAGTAGCATTTGTTATCACCAGCCCTGGCACACTCAGTGCACTTTACTAGGGACTTCTTGGTGACACAAATATACCAATCATGGATAGCCAATCTCAATAACAATTTACACAGGGAGCACTTGCACTTTGACACTGAACAGCAGTGGCAAAGTGCCCAAAGCATCTAAACCAGCAAAAACGAAATCCAGCACAGCATCAAAAATACAGGAGGTAGAGGCAAAAAGATAGGGGGAAACCACGCCAAAGATGCCAGGTCTAACACTGTCAGTAGTGAATCTTCTTCCAGCACCTGTGGTATCAGCAATGGTGCAGGTGTGGAAGGGACTGGTGCAGGTACTGGAGCCAGAGTGGAAGCCTATACCAGTGTTGGTACGGGGCCAGAGGTGGATCCCAAGGGGTCTGACAGCGCCATGGATAGATCCGCCTAAGGTGACCCAGCTGGTGGCCACTACGGATGAAAGCCTCTCATTCCTGCTTTGACTTCAGGTGCATGAGAGCACATTTGTTGCACAACTTCAAGTCGTGTCTTGAGCCCAGACACCAGAGACACACATTGTGTGGGTCTGTGACTGACATCTGTTTTCTGAAGTTGCGGTAAGGTTTGAAACCTGTAGTTTTGAGTAGGGACATTGCTCCCTAGCACACTGGACTTCACTTCTAGAAGTCGTTGGAGACCGAAGAAATTTTGAGTAGAGCTCTGATTCCAAGTTGAAAGATTTAGAAAGAAAGGAACTAATGTCAGCATACACTCTTTGCCCTGCCACTTCTGGGGCAGTACGGAACCAAGGCAGAACAGAACGGTGCCACCTAGCAAGTGCACAAGCACAACTGATGAAACGATTTTCAGATTCAGCCTAGAGCCTGGGGAATATTCTAAGGCGAGGAAAATGCATTTGAAGTATCCAATAGAAACATACGTTTGTGAGAATTCCTAACCTTTCAAGGCAAACCAAACCTTAGAACACCCTCTTCCAGCCCCTCAGTGCTCATGGCGGAGGAGTCCGATCTTGTAAAACCAATAATGCCTGCCAAGAAACACTTAGGTGCTTGGCAGGCATATAAAATGTAAATTTAGTAGTTACATATGTTTATGCACAAATTTACCTTTGTGAACCTGGCCCAAAGTATTTACCTATCACCCAACATTCTAGTATTGGAGCAGGAGCTAATGCTAGCCTGGCACTAGTGTTCTGAAAAAGGCATTTGTAATTTACTGAAGAAAATGTTTAAACCGTTTTAGTATAAATAGCTAATGCATGTACATACATTAACATACAACTAAACTATTAAAACTCAAGTCTCAGGCTTGTCCATATTAAACAAATGTTTTACAAGTGCTGCATGTGAAGAACACAGGTTTGAGGGCAAACTATATTGTTTATTGATATTGAAAACCTGGCATTTGGGGACAAAAATATAAGATCTTTGTAAAAGACTAGCTTTCATCTGCGGAAAAATGTTATTTGTTTGAATTGAAAAACAGACATGAGAGCCAAATTATAGAATTTTTCAGAGATCAACAAGTGATGTATCGGGCAAATTTAGTTTATTTACCAAAAAATGAAAAAGCATAAATGAGGGCAATATGATGTCTGGAGGACCTTATTTTTTATTTTTTGGGAAAAATTAAAAGCTCGTATTGTACAGCAAAAGGTTTTGGTAAAAATCTGTTTGTGCAATCAGAAATCCATAAAAAGCCTATATTCGAGTGAATTCACATACAGAACTGAAAACAAACACTGCTGATATAATTTGGTGCAAATGGGAACTTGCTATTATGCCGAGTAATCCAGGCCCTTTCCGATTCCATTAGTCATAGGACCAAAAATCTACGTGAAACGGGCTGAATCGGAAATTTAAAGGAAATTAACTTGAAGGGAGATGCTGTACACATTTTGTGAAATATTATGGTGCCATATCAAATTGCATACCTGAAAAACCGGTAGATTTGAGCTAATTTCATAAAGACATTGAGCTGCAAAATTAAAACCAATGCAAACTAATATTTATAAAGTTTTGTATTAGGTGAAACTCATCCTCAAAACATCCTATTGGGCACTAAGGACCACCAGGCACACCAAGGAAGGAAATATTGTTTTAGTTAATGACTGATCTTCACACCTGCCTGTAAAAATATATTTCAAAATAATACTGGAAAAAGCTCAATTTATTCCCGTTTCCAAATAGAAAACTATTTCTAGAAGACGTAATGGCCTTTTCCTTGGTGCAAAACACAGAAAAATGTGCACACGCTTAATATCCAGAATTTAAATAGCTGCCATTTAACTCAGGCAAGGGTTATGGTCAAACCGTCTCAACAAAACAATGTAAAGCATAGATAATATGGATTACATCACACAGAATGAACCTTGAAAGCTGAATGGTCATCTTCAAAGTCCAATTCCCAGACCACACACTACCACCTATCTGTCCTGAAAGCATAGCCTAGATCACGATGGGCCCAGTGATTCCCACGGCGACATTACTGTTACTATTTGAGTTGTATATCCCATTTTCGCCATTAATGGTACACATTATATACCTGGTAAGTTGTAAACCCTGTGCTACCCAAATTTCAATAGGTGCAATTTTAAAAGACTGATCGTGATCCGGTCCATAATTTGTTACAAATATGTTTATTCTCTCATCACTGTCCCTAAAAACAAGATCAAAGCTCAAAATTAAAACCCAGTTGCCCTTGGAACACTACTGTCAGTTACTTAAGGTGGTGGAGTACCTTGTTTAGCGTGCTGTACTTTAGTTAAATATATCGACATAATAAACTTATGGGGTATATAGCATATTTCTTTACCTTGTTCATCACGGCTTTCTTTAGCAATATATTTGTCAGTAGGACGCTCTTGTACGATTGTTTTTTTATTGTCTTCTGTACTGCATTGTTTTTCTTCCCAAACATACTGGATCTCTTGATGTGTTAAAGCGTCTCCCTGGAAACCTGACTTGGCCAAGATTTCCTGGTCAATCTGGATAGATTTGTGATCTTGATCAGAAATGATATGATCTCCCTGGGATCTTTCATTTGACTGCTCGTCTAATGCCTCCATAGTTTCGTTTACAAATTTCTGGATTTTTCTTTGTGTTTCCTGTTCCTCGATAGAGCGGGAATTGCCTTCTGCATCCTTAGTCACATCATCAATGGGTGGAACTTCTCCTGCAATAAACACAGTCATTATAAGAGGGAAGGGTTGGGAGAAGTGAAAAAGAAGCTATATTTCCTTTAAAAGTTGTAGCATTAACCTCTGATATACATAAAAGGCATTAATCAATACCCAATAAAATCGACCCTAACACGAGTGCATCAGAAAAATAGGCTTGCCTATAGAATAGTTTGACAGCCCTAAGCTCCCACACCCGTTCTGTAATTCTAGCCATCAACTGTCTTTCCCAACTTTTGCAGGTTATGACCAGATGCTAGAGAAATAGACAGGACGTTTATTTAATCTTTAAGTCAGACACACGAGGGGGCACCAGGGGGTCCCATTGCAGCACAGATCCCAGAGATTAATTGTTAATTTTTTTACAACTCAAAGAGACAACAAAACGACTCCCCATCAGTAATGTTGATTCAGTGAGATGCTATGTTCTGCAGATTGTTTATCCAGCTGCACAGTTGGACTGCTAGAACATTAGTTTAGGTGTTGCTTTCTGATGGGCTATTAATACTATTCTACAAAATTAATTAAAATATTTATACCCAGCTCCCATCGATGCTTGGAAGTGCCTCCTTCCTTCGTGTGCCTTCTCCCTCTGTACTGCTCCTGCCATGTACTGGTTAGTTAGTTATGGTTTGTCATTTTGTTGCCTCGTTTCTTTTCCTGCCTCATTAAGTAGGTCCTCCCTGGACCTACTTAATGAAGGCAGCAGCGTGGCCCCATCAAGCAGGTCCTTACCAGCTTCCCCTCGCTGCTTGGCAGTACCGCCTTCCTTCATGTGCCTCTTCCTTCTGTACTGTTGCTAGGGCTGCTGCTCGTTAGTCCCGGTCAACCAGTCCCCTCTCAGAGGACTTACTTAATGGAGGCCGTAGTGCATCCCCATTGACCAGGTCTTTACCAGCTCTCCTTTGCTGCTCGTCAGTGCCTCCTTCCTCCATGTACCACCTCCCTCCATATTCCTGCGAGGGCTGCTCCTGCCCTGTACTGATTAGTCCCTGTCAACCAGTTTTAGTTTTCTCTTGCTGTTATTTTGCCTTGTTTCTTTTCCTGTTCTCTGCAAGCCTAGCAGCCCACTTGGTGCTGTTCACGCTTCCCGCCACCCGTTGCCCGCCTGCCCTCTGCCCCTCCCAGGACCCACTTAATCGAGGCCACAGCATGGCCACAAAGCAACCGCACGCAGCAGGCACTCAAAAGGCGAGCTTGTCTGCACCTGTCCGTGCCCGGCCATGGTCAGCGCCAGGAACCATGGATCTCCCACCATCCTCCGCTAATCAAGGACCAAGCTCAGAGCACTGAACTTCAGACCCCACAACAAGAACTGCTTCCCCACCTCTCCACGCTCTACAGCAGGACCTTTCGCCTGCCACCTCTGCCAGTTCTCCAGCACTGACACTCCAGTGTACCCAGACGCCACCACCTAACCCAATTTGACTGTGCCCGAACAACTCCACTGCCTTCTGCTTAGCACCTGACCCCTCTGCAAACACGCGACCAAGATATGGGACACTATCACCACCCTCACCCCCAACAAAATCTTCCTCACGAGACCTGGTTCATCTCTGCCTCTGCACCTGACATCGCCACGGCCATGCCCCTCGGCTACAAGATTGTTCACCGGGACCGCATCAACAAACCCAGAGGCGAAATTGCTATCATCCACTTCACCACCACTATGGATGACAACAACACAATCATGGAACACCTCAACTTCCAGTTCTGAATAGACAGCTAAACCACAATCAGAGGCACCCTCCCGTATAGACCTCCAGGACTCCGCCCTGGCTTTTGTGACACCATCCCCAAATTCATCACCCCCTAAGCCATCAACACTGAACATTGCATTTTCCTCAGATACCTCAATTTCCACCTTGACGACCCCAAAGAGATCAACACAGTCAACCTTCTGGACAGCATGAAGAACAATTGTAACTTACCTCTAAACAGGTGGTTCTCCAGTATTGGTGTCTTTGATAGATTCACATGCTTGAATATTCCCCATCGTCGGAGTGGGAGTCCCACGGTAAATAAAATAGCAATAACATACTAATAATATGTATATGTAAAACATAACACATAAAATACCAATTAGAAAAAAGGCAGTAAATGCCTAGACATAATTCCACATAGGAATACATGAAGAGAGAAAAAACACTTGTAGTCTATTCCTGTCATTATGTTGGTCCAAACTGTAGCCAATCAGGCGCCAGCAGCCCTCTAGAACCTTCTTCTCAGAGATCAGTACCTCAGATTTTCGTAGCACAAGAGTGACCATATAGTCTATGAGGAGAAGAGAGACTCTGCGGGGAGGTGGGCGGCTCGCATGTGAATCTATGAAAGACACCAATACTGGAGAACCACCTGTTTACAGCTAAGTAACAATTGTTCTTCTCCAGTATTAGGGTGTCTTTCATAGATTCACATGCTTGAATATAGAATAGAAAGCAGTAATAGCCGAAAAAGGCTTCCATAGTCATGATACACATGCACAGACTTATAAGACCAAAATATATATAGTCATGCAATTCATAACAGTAAAATGGTAAACCATAATGGAGGAGGGAAACTGAGGCTCACCTTATTGAAAAAGATTGCGAAGCACAGCCTGTCCCACTGCAGTATCTGCTTCGTTGATGGCACCCAGCCAGTAGTGTTTCATAAACTTGTGCCTGCTGGACCATGTGGCTGCTCTGCAAATCTGATGCAGCGGCACACCGGCGAACAGGGCAGTTGAAGACGACATCACCCTGGTGGAATGGGCCCTCACTGAAGACTGTAGAGGTTTGCCTGCCTTTTGATGGCAGAAAGCAATGGCAGAGGAAACCCAACGAGCAATAGTAGGTTTGGTAACTGGACGCCCTTTGCGGAAGCGTCCATAAGCTATGAACAGTTGATCAGATTTGCGAAAAGGGGCAGTTCTGCTGATATAGAACTTTAAGCACCTTTTAATGTCCAAGGAGTGTAATCGCTGCTCCGCTGGGGACTGTGGGTTAGCAAAGAAAGTCTTTAAGAAAACAGGTTCGTTGATGTGGAAATCCGAAGGCACCTTAGGCAAGAAGGTAGGATTAGTGCGAAGCACTACACAGTCCGGCTGAAATTGAAGAAAAGGAGGCTTTATAGTGAAGGCATGAATATCACTTACGCGACGTGATGATGTCAGCGCAAGGAGAAGAGCAACCTTCCAAGTGAGAAACTTCAAGTCTGCCTTGTGTATAGGTTCGAATGGTGCCTTAATGAGTTGTGCTGACACGATGTTAAGGCGCCAAGTAGGAGGAGGGCGCTGGACCGGTGGGAATTTTCGGAACAATCCTTTAAAGAATTGACGTATCATCCTGGAAGAACAGAGTGAGGTGGAGCCATCCTGGCGGAAGTGGGAAATTGCAGCCAGAAAAACTTTCAAAGTTGAATGTGAAAGTCCGGACTGAGCCAGTTGCAAAAAGAACGGGAGGAGCTGTGCAGGCGTGGAACGAATGGGATGGACACCAACAGCCGCGCACCAATGGCAGAATCTCTTCCATTTAAGTTTGTAGGTTTACACAGTTGACGGAGCTCTGGCCTGAGCGAGAATGTCTCTACAGTCTGGCGGGATGGCTAGATGGGCAAATTCAAGGTGCTCAGGTTTCAGGCTGACAAATTCAGAGAGGAGGGGTCCGGATGGCAAATCTGACCCTTGTCCATCGTGAGGAGGTCCACCAGAGGATGAAGAAGGATGGGCTTGCACTGGGATAGAAGAAGCAGCTCCGAGAACCATGCCTGACGAGGCCATCAGGGAGCAATCAGAAGAATGTGGCAAGGGTGTCTCCGCATCTTCCACAATACTCGAGGCACCAGAGGGATTGGAGGAAAAGCGTACGCAAACAGATTGCACCAATTCATCAAAAGGACATTGCCCTGTGACCCTCGGTGGGGATGCCAGCTTGCATAAGATGGGCATTTCCGGTTCTCTGGTGTGGCAAAGAGATCCAGCGATGGACGGCCCCAATGCCGAAAAATCAACTCGAGTGTTGGTTGATGTAACTCCCACTCGTGGGTCGATGACGTGGACCTGCTGAGGGAATCCGCTAGGATGTTGGAGACACCCGGAAGATGAACTGCGGTGAGAGTGACGTGGTGACTTAGAGCCCAGTCCCAGATCGATTGTGCCAGTTGAGACAAGATCGGAGATTTTGTTCCGCCCTGCTTGTTTATATAATGCATGCTGGTTGTGTTGTCTGTCTGAATAAGGACTGACTCCCCTTGGATCAATAGATGGAATGACTTGAGCGCTAGACAAATGGCCATCAACTCCAGCCTGTTGATGTGCCAGGCTCTCTGAGGCAGAGACCACTTGCCCTTTATGGACAGGCCTTGAAGGTGCGCACCCCATCCTTCCAACGAGGCATCCGTCGTTAGAGTAAGTTCCGGAGTGATGGAGAGGAACGAAGTCCCTGCCGAAAGATTGGATGGCTGCGCCCACCATTTGAGAGCCGCTCTCATGCGAGCGGTGACACAGACTATGTCGTTGAAGGAACCAGTGACCTGACGCCACTGTCCATCCAATTCCTCTTGAATGGGGCGTGTCCGTAGTCTGCAATTTGGGATCAGTGCAATGCACGATGACGCCATCCCTAGAAATGACTTTAAGAGTCGGACTGAAACGGACTGTTTTGTCTGTAGAAGAGACACTAATTGAAGAATCTTTTGTTGACGCTCCTGAGACACAAATGCTTTTGCAAGAGTTGTATGCAACGCGGCTCCTAGAAAATTCTTGCAGGGAGCTGGATGTAATTGGGACTTTACGGTATTGATGGAAAGTCTGAGGGAGCGAAATACCTCCTGACAAAGGCGTGTGTCCTGAAGCAGCTGTGTGCGAGACTGTGATTTTAGGAGACAGTCGTCCAGGTATGGAAAAATTTGGACACCCTGAAGACGCAGATAAGCTACGACAAGAGCTAATACCTTTGTAAAGACTCGAGGGGCTGATCGTAGGCTGAAAAGTAGTACTTTGAACTGGAAGTCCCTCCGTCCCACGCGGAAACGCAGTACTTCCGATGTCGCGGAAGAATAGGGACATGGAAGTAGGCGTCCTGGAGGTCGATGGTTGCCATGAAATCTCCTATTGAGAGTAAGCGTAATATCTCCACTAGCGTTACCATGCGGAAGGATTGGCACTTGAGATACTTGTTGAGTGCCCGCAAGTCCAATATCGTCCGCCAATCCCCTGTCTTCTTGATGATAATGAAAAAACGGGAATAAAATCCCTTCCCCCTTTGAGACTTTGGTACCACTTCGACGGCACCCTACTGTATCATTAGGCGGACTTGATGGAAGAGTTTTTTAATGTGGGCTGGTGGTGGGCCGGAAGGTGGAGTGGGAGGAGGAAGTTTGATGAACTCTAAAGCATGGCCTTTCTCTACAATGTCCAGAACCCAACGGTCCGAAGTGATGGAGGACCATTGAGAACAGAACAGGGAGATTCGACCTCCAACTCTTTGGGGAAATGGCAAGTCATTGTCTCTTGGGAGCAGATCCTCTGTTAGAAGATTTCCCCCTATAGGTCTTAGAAGACTGCTGACGGGAAGACTGTTGCTGGTTATTGGAGTAGCGTTGGTTGCCTTGGTTGTAGGAGCGATATTGATTGCTTCCTCCTCGAAAAGTTGAAGAGGTACCGCGTCCACGTGCACCCCGAAAGGGCTGTTTCCGAAATTGTAAATTTCCTAAAGAGCGAGCAGTGTCAGTATCTTTTTTGATGGATTGTAATGCCTCATCAACATGTGCTCCAAAAAGTGACTCGACGTCATACGGCATATCCAGTATCTTCGCCTGCACCTCTTGGCGAAAGGATGTGGAGCGTAACCAACCTTGCCTGCGTAGAACAGCCGCTCCAGCGAGCTGCTGTAAACCAGTACAGACAATATCAATGGCACAGTCAATAATCTCCTACGATGTTCTGTCTCCTTCTTGGAAAAGTTGCAAGGCTTCCGCCTTTGAAGCGTTTGGAACCAAAGCCACAAAAGCAGACATGTCTGCCCACATCTGGGGGTCGTATTGCCCCAAAATAGCCAAAGCATTGGCCGCTCTCACTGTGGTGGAGGCCATCGTGGAAAATTTGTGGCCTATAGCATCCAGGCGACGACCGTCGCGATCTGGTGGGGCAGTAACAGTAGACGCAGGGTTCCGAGAACGGCGCTGAGCTGCTTGCGTAACCACCGAATCCGGTTTCGGCTGTCCAATAAGGCACGCTGGTGTGCCAACAGGCGCCTTATATTTTTTTTCCAATCGGGGCATCTGTGCCGGTAGTGAATTTGAGGTCTGCATCAACTTCACCCCTTCAGCCAAGATAAAGTAAATAATGGGAACAGTATGGACTTGTTTGAATGGTTGATTTTTAAAATCATAGAGGAAGCAATCCTCTTCCCTCTGGACTCTTGGCAACTTGAAGCGTTGAGCCGCCCTATCCATCAGCTGATGGAAACTCGCAATGTCCACAGGAGGAGAAACTCCTGGCGTTACCGGAGAGGGAGACGGTGTCTGAACTTGATAATTATCCCACTCCGCCATATCCTCATCATCATCTCGAACCTCACCATCTTCGCGGTCCGGAGTAATCTCATCTTCGTTGTCGTCATACACAGTCATGTGTATCCAAACTGACGTTTGTATTTGAGGAGAAGAAGTTGGCAGAGGCAACAGAGGAGCCGCAGCAGGCACTGCAACAGGCGTCAGAACAGAAGGAACCGCAGGTACCTGTGGAGATGGCGGGAAACGCCAATTATAGTCGTCCAACATATGCTGGAGATTAGAGATGAGCGACAAAGGCACCGTCGCAGTAGGAACTTGAACAGGCGTTTCCTCCTGCTGGAAATATTGGTCCTCATCATCATTGCTATAATCCTGGCACTTGATGACCAAATCAGATGGACTACGTGCCGCTCTAAAAGACTTGCCTACATCTTCCTCCGAGTCCTGATCCGAGTCCGTGGCAAACAAGGGCGAGGGTGGCTGTGGATCACTGGTGATAGAAATCTGGTCAATAGGCACTTTGCGGCGTTGGTGAAGTGGGTCGACGGTGGCAGACCCAGTGGATGACAGTGGCAGCAAAGGCAGAGATGCAAACGCGGAAGAAGTCGTCGGTGGAGCTGACGACGACGATGGAGTTGCTGGAACCACACTGGAAGAATCCATCGTCGAAGGTTCCGTCGTCGACGGCAATGGCGCCATCGACAGAGCTTTCGTCGACAGAGTCGACGAAGAAGATGACTTCTTTTTCGTCGATGGAGCGGTCGTCGACGGAGCGGTCATCGACGGAGTGGTCGTCGACGGAGCGGTCGTCGACGGAGTGGCCGTCGACGGGGCGGTCGTCGACGGAGCTGTTTTCTTAACACTCTTCGTCGACGATGATTTGGTCGTCGACGGCGGAGTTTTCTTCGAATGACAGATGTCACAGTCTTGAAACTGAGGGTTACCTTCGTCGACGACGATGACGTCAACGAAACAGTCGTCGACGATCCTGAAGCAGACGTGGTTGTCACTGTCGCCGTCGACGAGCCGGAGACGGCACATCTCGTCGTCGGGACGACCGTCGAAACTCCCGTCGACGATGAACCATGTTTTTTCACAGAAACATGAGTGGAAGATGCAGCAGACGCCTGAGAGCCAGGTCTCGTCTGCGTGGAAGTAGTAGGTAAAGGTGAAGATACCGCAGGGGCCATAGAGAGTGACATCTTCTTCTTCTTAAGGAATGGGGAAAGCAACTCCTGCACACTACTACGTTTAGAAGCTGCTTGGGAACGACCAGAAATGAGACTTTCGGCATCAGAAAGTACAATATCCTTGTCCTTAAGTCTCTGAAGCCACAGTAGAAGACGGCCTTCCCTGTCCTTTAAAGTCTTTGTGGAAAAAGTTCTACAGAACTTACATTTACCCACATCATGGTCGGGGTAAAGACAGTAAATACACTTACTGTGAGGATCTTCTGAATAAAGGCGTAGCTTTCCACAAGAAGAGCAAGGTCTAAAAAGAGACTTCTTACTTGAAGACATGTTGAGAACACAGGAAAAACCTGAAGAAGTAGAGAAAAATGAGCAGAGCTCAGGGAGACTCCCTTTCACACGACGTGTGGTAGAATATCTGAGGTACTGAGCTCTGAGGAGAAGGTCCTAGAGGGCTGCTGGCGCCTGATTGGCTACAGTTTGGACCAACATAATGACAGGAATAGACTACAAGTGTTTTTTCTCTCTTCATGTATTCCTATGTGGAATTATGTCTAGGTATTTACTGCCTTTTTTCTAATAGGTATTTTATGTGTTATGTTTTACATATACATATTATTAGTATGTTAATTCTATTTTATTTACCGTGGGACTCCCACTTCGACGACGGGGAATATTCAAGCATGTGAATCTATGAAAGACACCCTAATACTGGAGAACAACATCGGCCTAACCAGATAGTTACCGACCCCACGCACATCGCAGGACACACGCTAGATCCTATCTTCACTGCCAGCAACAGAGTCAAATAAAGCCACACCAAGAGCTCACCGGGACAAACCACGCAATCAACCACTTCATCTAAACACCAGCCCCAGCCAAGCCACCAGACCAGTCAGCACCACTCACCGCAGCTGCAACAAATTATCAGAGATGGCACACAGCCTAGGAGCCCACAGACTAGAAAACCTTCCACAATTAACCGGTAACACAGGCTCCTGAAAGACATCAGAAAAAATGCCTCAGCCAACTGAATGGCAGTTCAGGCTGGACTGTTACCATGGGGAGCAGGGTCAAGACTAAAGTGCATATGGCTAGTTCTTAACTGAAGTGGTGTAGTATGCAAAAAAATGATGGATTTAATCCAGATCCGTGACTGGGGGTGAATGTTTGATTTGTTCAACATTACGTCCATCATCTATTCTTTTTGCATTTGTTGCCCTAAGTGGGAAGGGTACGCCCAGACGTGGGTCCTGGGCTTGCTATGTCACTGGATTCAAGCTAGCCTGATGATGGGTGATACCCTGAAACCGGTCCCAGAATACTTGTTTCTGGTTCAGGGAGCACCTGGCCTGGCAGTTCGGGCTGGACTGTACCAAAGGGGAGCAGGCTCAAGGCTGAATTGCATATGACTAAGTCTAAACTGAAATTGCATGGCATGCAGAAAACCGATCGATTTAACTCAGATATGTGACTGGGGGTGAATGATTGATTTGTTCAGCAATCCATCCATCCTCCGTTACTTTTGCATTTGTTGCCCTAAGTGGGAAAGGTATGCCCAAACGTAGGTCCTATGCTTGCCACTCCATTGGACTCAAGATAGCCTGGCTGAAGAGGGGTGATATAATGAAACCGGTCCCAGGATGCTTGTTCCTGGTTCAGAGAAGACCTGACCTGTCAGTTTGGGCTGGACTCTTCCCAAGGGAAGCAGAGTCAAGACTGAATTGCATATGGCTAGATCTAAACTGGAATGGCATGGCGTGCAAAAAAGATGGATTTAACCCAGATCTGTGACGGGGGGGTGAATGTTTGATTTGTTCAGCATTCGGTCTATCATCTGAATTTTTGCATTTGTCGCCCTAAGTGAGATAGGTATGCTCAGACGTGGTCCCATGCTCGCTACGCTACTAGATTCAAGCTAGCCTGGCTGATTGATGCTTGTTTCTGGTCCAGGGCGGATCTGGCCTGACATTTTGGGCTGCACTTTTCCCATAGGGAACAGGGTCAAGTTTGAATTGCATATTTCTAGGTCTAAACTAGAATGCTATGGTGTGCAAAAAAAATAAATGGATTTAACCCAAATCTGTAACTTGGGGTGAATGGTGGATTTGTTCAGCATTCCATCCATCATCTGTTCTTTTTGCACCCACATCAAAGCCAGCTTCTGCCACAGCAAAGAACTCAACAGCATTGTCAAGGAGTTCTCCAACCCATCAGCAACTGAAAACATCAACACCTCTTCCAAGTGACTCCATAGCTGACTTCTCGCATGACAAGATATCCACCATCTACAGGACCTTCAAAACCCAACCTGCTGCTGACAACACCCTCAGCTTCCTAGACCCCACAGGCGCCTGTGCCATCAACATTATCACCATCTGGAACCAGCTCACCATGCAGAACACCACCGACATCAAGCACTTTATCCACTCTGGATCTCCCATGGACCCCTGCCCACACCACCTGTCCACCTTCAGCAACAACACCATCAGCAGCTAGCTCACAGACATCTTCAACACATCCATCACCTCAGACACCTACCTTGAGGATTGGAAACATGCCGAGGTCAAACCTCACCTTGAGAAACCTTCCACCAACCACAACACGCTCAAAAACTACTGACTGATCTCCCTGCTCCCCTTGTCTGCCAAAGTCCTCAAAAAGGCAATCAACAAGCAACTCACAGAATACCTAGAAAATAAAGATATTCTGGATGCATCCCAATCGAGATTCTGCTCCAACCACAGCACCGAAACTGCCCTGATCACTGCCACGGATGACATTAGAACCCTCCTTGACCTGGGAGACTCAGCCACCCTGATACTCCTCAACCTCTCGGCAGCATTCAACACTGTATTCCATAACACCCTGATCAAGAGGCTTCATTAGATCGGCATCCAAGACGACATCCACAAATGGATCTCATCTTTCCTCCCAAGAAGAACTCAGAGGGTTCTCCTCCCTCCCTTCACCTCGGAACCTAAGAGCATCACCTGTGGTATCCAGCAAGGCCAATTCTTCAACTGATCCTTTCTAACACTTACATGACCCTCATGGCCAACATCGTCAGAAACCACAGACTGAACATCATCTTCAACATGGACGACACCCAGCTCATCCTCTCGCTATCCAAAGACCCCTCCACCACCAAGGTCAATTTTCATCTCTGCATGATCATTGTCGCCAACTGGATGCAAGAAAACTGCCTCAGACTCAACACAGAGAAGATGGAAGTCCTGATCTCTGGGAACACAACGTCGATCTGGATCCGACCGCCAGGCCTCCAACAACTTTCGGGACAGCTCTCGCAAAGTCTTCGGATGCATAGCCCGGCAGTCGGAGCACAACTTCGGGTCGTGGTCACGCTCCAGACACCACAAGCACATGAGGTGCGGGTCCGTCACCGACATCATCTTGTGACAGAACCCACAAGTCTTGAAAAAGGTCCCACGTTGGGCCATCTTTCATGGATCAGGAGTCAATAGTCTCAAAAAGAAGTTGACCAAACGTTGCAAAAAGGCTAGTCAAAAAGTGGCTAAGGGGTAGCTCTCTCCGGATCTGCACTAGGCTGGCACGGAAAAAGAAAGAACTGACGTCAGGGTGCAGGGGCGGCATCGAAGTAGGCACCGAAACGTCATCACGTCATCCCGGCTGCCACAATGCTGATGACGGATGCGTAGTCGACCAACGCCACCTACCGACGTGCAGGGGTACTGCTAAAGAAAAATCTCTGGATCCAGTCTGACGCCTGGGGGGAATTCTAAGGTAAGGAATCTACAACTAACAGTCTCTTTCGGATTTAAGACTTAACCGCCGATTCGGCCATTACTAGTGCAGCATGCTTTTTCTCCCTCTCGGTCTTCATTTCTTTTTAGCATGTGCTCTGCCCTTCTTTAAACACCATTCTTGAAGGGTCATGCGTTTCTCTGATACTTCTGCACATTTCCTGGGTTTGCACGCCCCTTTTTGATGATTTATATGCTGTTTATGACATGCATTGCTCTCTAGCTTACAGAGCACGAGTCCCCTGGCCTGTAGAGGACTTGCCATAAGACTTAACTGCTCTTGCAGTTACACTTACGATTACATCCATATTTTAAAATTGTGTGCTTTCGCCCCCACCTTCTATCAATACACCATTCCTTAAGGATTTCACAGTTCTTTGCCACCACTTTTTAATTTTTAATTTCTTGGGGCACCCTCTTTGTGATTAACATGCCGTGTTTCGACTCATACATTTTCCCCATCTTTATTATGCGTATGCATCAACCTCTTCCTCACACAACTTCTGAAGGGTTTCTACCATTTGTTTTCTTTGCTGTTTGTTTAATTCTGCGACACGTGTCCCTCATTATTGATAACAAGTCATGTATGAATATACAGACACCTTGCCTGTAGCATTGTCTAACAACACTAGGTTACCTCTGTAACTTTCTTTAACATATTATAACTGCCCATGTTTCTTTACCATGTTACATCACAACAGGACATACCCATTGAGGTTATTGACATGTGCTTTTCCTGCTTGCTTTTCCCATTTCTTTATGTACATAGTGGGGTCAAGGCGGGAGAGAGGTATTTAAATATCTAAAAAACGAATATTAGGTAAGATTACCTAATGCAAACGATATGATTGATGGCCTCTGTCTGGTTTTATTCTTTTTGCTTTTGTCTTTCAGATGACACGGTGGACCCATTCCTTTGCAATTCCCTGGCCATCGCCCATTCATACAGGCTACTGAAACGTGGTGGCCAGTATATACATTTTTTATTTTCATTTTTATGATTTTGATGCAGAGTGGCTTACCATTTGGTTCTGAAGAATGCCCCTGAACCCCTGCTGGGGTCACTAGAAGGCAGAAGCATGTTGACCTATGTTAGGGGTATATTTGCTGATAACCCCATGTCCTCTCTTTTTTAATCCTGTCCTAGGAGACTGCAGAATGGAAGGCTTTGGGCCTCCCAGATACAGTTTTACCCTTTTCTCTTTGCACTCTGCTCATTATCATTGGTATCTTCCTTAAAACACCTCAGCTCCTCTTCTATCCCAGAAGAGTTGTAGCCCACACCAGTGACCTTGGGGCCCGGGTGTGAGGAGGGAACCCTATGAGGAAGCATGTCACCCTTGGATGAGTGAGGGTTCTTGTTCTAACAGAGGTCTCCTCCCATGAATAGGGCACATTCTGGGCCCAGTACTTTAATAACATCACAACCAGGGGGTTTCCTTTTCTCTCCTCTTCACCTTTTTTCACAACTTTTGAGACATACTTCTAATGAGTTTACATTCAGACAGGGAGAAGTACGGTCTCCCACACAGAGCTCTCCTTTTGATTACAGATGGATAGGAGATCCATGGAGGTCAGCTGTGTGAGAAGTTGGCCTGATATATGATGCTCACTAGTTCTAGTGATCACCTTGTATCAGTCCAAACAACCCTTATGGTGATTGGTTGTAAGTCAACCTTATAGACCAGCTTTCCTAATGGTAGCATGGACAAAGCAGTCTTAGGATAAACTCTTTTGGCATGTGAAGCCAGCTGTTTTACCACAATATAACCCCTTGAATACCAGATGAAAGGACACCACACAGGTTGTTATGAAAATAAACAGTATATTTATTAATAACAACACCTCTGAACTCTTTATGAGGTCAGAGGGCTAAGCACATGACAATCTCTTACGACAAAATACGACAAGTTGCACAAAATTACAATGGTGCCCTAGGGGCACGACAAACCATATACTAAGTAAGTGGAATGTGAAAGTCGATAGAAGGAATGGAGCTGTCCAGAGGCTGGAGTATCGATGGGACCACACTACACTAACTCTAGGTAAGTAATAGGAGGCCCACGGAACGCGTGTGCAGAGTGTGAACTCACACGCGAGATGCGTAACAACGTCTATGGACAGTACAGTTCAAGTAAAAGGTAAGTACGGACAATCCTGACTAGGTAGGACTAAAACGACTGTGGAACTGGACACTAGGACAGTTAAACTACCCTTGAGCACTGAAATGCTCTCGTTACCTCACCCACGGGCTGCGGGTGCATAGGTGCCAAAGTGTGTCGGGTTCTCGCGTTGAAGTCAATGGAGCCTGAAATAAAAGGTGCTGCAGGCGACCAGGAGGAAGATGTCCGGTGCGATCCAAGGGTGGATCGGTAAAGAAGAGGACCTGAAAGCAGAGGGGACAGTGTTCAAAGTCACTAGCCAGTGACCGGTGTGGAACCAGGAAGGAACCAGATGCTGTAGTCGCGATCAGGTGAAGAGTGGACGCTTGACTCTGCAGCATGTGGACCAGGAGGTGTCTTCGACAACCAGGATGGAGGCACGAGCTGTCCCACGCAGGCTCTCGCTGTCGGCGGTGTCGGATCCGGAATTGGAGTCAACAGGCCTTGCAAAGGCAACCCACGCGGTGAGTGGAAAAGGCGTCTGGTGCGGACTAGAGAGTCCTGGGGGCCCCTCTTTTGGAAGGGAGCAAGGGCCAGTCTGGAGCAACCAGACCAGCAGCAAAGATTCAAAGGGTCGTCGTCTAGGAGGCCACTAGCCAGCCGGCAAGTGACCAGACAATGCGTCGAGCAGCAAACAAGCAGAAGGGCCCCACGCAGATCTTGTGGATGCTGGAGGGCTGATCTTCGGTGCAGGGGCTGCTCGGGCTGGGGCTTCTCAATCCCCAAAGCACTTGGTCGAGATTACCTTGGGAGTCGTGCTGGAAGCGAAGTGCAGGTTCGTTCAAGATGGCCGGTCCCACGTGTCTCGTCGCACCCATGGGTCTCAGCTTTGCTGCAGATGTGAGTTGAGGTCGGAGAGGTCTGGGAATCCGGGTCTCGTCGGGCTCTGAAGTCTGGATCCTCGAGGGAAGACGACAAAGTGAAGCCGCTGGACGCTTGATGGTGCCTGCAGTTGCAGGGTGGACACTCCTTGTCCACAAGGGAGATTCTTCAGTCTTCTGGGGAGCAGAACGTCGAAGTCCAGAGTTTCTTCTCGTAGAATTGTTGAGGATAATCTAATTTGGAATGGGACCAGCTCCTACCTTTATCCTACTAAAGGGGGCTGCACTACTGACTAGGTCCCTCCCCTGGGTGGGACCAGGAAGGAGGGTGGTTACACCCCCTATCCTTTGTCCGGTTTCCCGCCAGAGCTGGGGCTGGAGCGCCCCAGCAACTGGTTTGAACCGGTGTATGCACAGGGCACCATGTGTGTCCCAGGCATGTCTCATTCCTTTCAGGCCTGTCCTACCCAATACACAAAATCCTGTCTGGGGTGGTTCTAGCACCTCCCAAGGCAGGAAACCCTTTGTCCAAGCCTCCCTCGCTGGAGGGACTCCCAGCAGTAGGAGGTCAGACTTGTGTCTGTGGTGGCAGCATCCATTTTGTGATGCCAAGGCTCGAGTTAACTTTAACCGGGGTTCACAGTTACATAAGTGTCGTGTCCCTCTAGAAGGGTGGAATGCTACCCCCGTCTCCAGAATTGGCGAGGGGGTAGTATTCCAATTCGTATGACACCTTACTCGAAATGTTTTGATAATGTTATACCAGAGTTGGCATTTAACCGCGAGGTTGATAATGCACTTAATAGTATATGGTATAGCGTTATCATGGAAACAGCTAAAGGACTTGGTTCCGAAAGCTGTAGACAGGCTCAGCTCATGCTAGAGCACCATCTCACATAATTTCAAGCACTCTGCCTTCAGGATTGCTGCAGTATGGGAGCCATCATCTCCGAGGTCTAAAAGACAATCTGCCGGTGGGGCAATTTCTGAGGATCAGAAGAAATTGCTCCACTCGAGCCAATTACATAAAAGAATCGGAGACCCTGAATGAGCGTTTAGTGGCTCGTGGATATCCAGCAAGAATGGTTAGGAGAGCCCGAAAACGGGCCTGGTACAATCCTCGTGAGAGCCTGTTGAACCCCGAAACCACCAACCCAACTGAATTGGAACGTATTATCTGTGTCACGTCCTTCTCTACACGAAGCAATGAAATCAAACAAATTATTAACAAGAACTGGTCTCTGGTAGCTGACGAGATTAAACAACCGGACTTGCCACTTTACTCCTTTAAAAGGGCCAAGAATATAAGGGACTTGGTGGTTCACTCCTATCTTGAACCAGTAACTCAACCGACTCTTACTACCTTGTGGAATTTACCTCCTTTGATTGGACATCACAGATGTGGCACATGCACAGCATGTGATACTACCATCCAGACCAAAACATTTGCTCATGGTGGACGTGTTTACACCTTGAAACATTACACTAACTGTAATTCAACCTGTGTAATTTATGTCATTTTATGTCCATGCAACCACTTATACGTGGGACAAACACAACAAAAATATTTAATCTCGTATTTCCTCTCATTGTAGTAGACTACGATGCAATGTGTTAGGAGCACCACTGGTAGAACACTGGCAAAAGGCAGGACATACAGTGTCTGATTTGAAATGGTTGGTCATTGAGAAGGTATCCCTAGGGAGAAGAGGGGGTAACCTGTTGACGATTCTGAACACACGCGAATCCAAATGGATGTCCCTTTTGGACTCCATAAAAAATGGATTAAATGAACAGGACAGTAGCCTGGCGCAATTAGCGGCGCTCGGCTAACACATTTAACATCCTGTTGTCTCATAGCTAACCAGTGCCTAAATACAGACTCAACATCCCTGGTGTAAAGTCTACCGATAAGATAAATGTGTACCTTTGACTCGTTTACACTCTCATGCTAGAGAAGTGCACGAGTCAGTCTTTAAATGATATTCGTCAATAACTAGGTAATTGACTCGTCTACACTCTCGTGTCTGAGTAGTGCACGAGTTGTATTATTGGCCTGGCACACGTGATCCACCTAACATGAAAACTGTTAATTTAATTCCAATTCAAATTGTGTCACAACGTTGTCTAACGTACAACCTCCTATGTGAGATTTGTCGATGGTATTACGTATGGTCTTGTGATAACACTGTTGGATGATATCTTTTCACCATAACATGAATACTGTCAATTTAATTGTGTCACACTGATGTCTCGCGTACAACCTCCTGTGTGAGAGTTGCTCGAAGTGATAATACTGGTATTCACCATCATTTCCATTGATATGGAATTATTTGCAAGACACTAATAATTTAACCATCTGTGCCCCCACTTTGCATTAAGTCCCGTGTTAATACTGGTGTATGATATGTGGTCAGCTTTATATGCACACTGTCAATTTACTTGTGTTACACTGATGTCTCACGTACAACCTCCTGTGTGAGAGTTGCCTGAGGATGTGATTTATGGTTCTGTGATAATACTGGTAATCACTATTATCCCGATCAATATGGTATTACTTTGTAAACTAGTTATAAACGAACTATCTGCGCTGACAATTTGTATTACGTCTTGCCCTTTAAGTTCCCCTTTTTTAACAAGGTGGTGTAATCCCGACCATGCCTTCAAATTTCGCGGGTCTATATCGCAATTTTAGAGCAACTAGTGCTGTTGAGTGATTCTTCTATGTCCTTCTGAGGTGGTTAGAGTGGTGGCCCCGCCTCTTACGTTGCGTAGCTGCTTGAATCAGTAACCTTTAAATAAGGTGGTGAGTTAATAGCCCCGCCCCCAACTCCGCGTAGCTGGTTCACGGAGCTGACAACAGACGAGTTGCAAAGCGAAATGTAAGTGGGTCAAAAAATCGCTATCTCAGCTTTCACTTATTAAGTAGCCTCTGCATTCTGAACGGGTCCACTCACGCTTCTTTAACCAAGCTGGTTTCCTATTCAGGATACGGCTATATTGACATACTTGTCAACAACAGCTCCAACGCGCCCCCAACTTCGCGGTTCACAGAGCTGACAACAGACGAGCTGCTAAGCGAAATGTAAGTAAAATCCCCATTCCAGCATTCTTTTATGAATTAGCCTCTGCACTCTGAATGGGTCCATTCACGCGTCTTTAACCAAGCCGCTTCTCCATTCAGGATACGGCCATATTGACATATTTGTCAACAACAGCTCCAACGTGGTAGTTAACTACAACTAAATCCGCGCCCTATCTGATGATACCGATGTACCCCCGAATAATCGATTAATCTAGAAGTGGCCTTGAACCCTTCTCTGGTATGTATAGACGACTTAGCCCTTCCATAATATAACGTTTTTTGGAATAACTGGAATGTATGTGCAATTCTGCATGCATATCAATGCAATCACGCGCCCCTAACGCAGTTTTTTCTATCTAGGAATTGATCATACTGACGACTTTGTAAACTCCAGAATCGAGTGTTTGATTTAATCACCTCTACCCGCTACACATGGAATTAGTTATTTCACGTGTAGATCATTGTCAGTAAAGAACCTCCTACAAATGTGTAAGTGACCTTTTGCATGTATTGGTAATTTGCCTTGTCTATCAAGTCCACTATCCTTTAAACCACCGGTTTTCCTTTATTTAGGATTCGGGTACTGTGGCATCCTTTAACTACTGGTCCAGCCCGGGACCCGAGGGCCTGATATAATTGCCGCTGAAGTTCTCTAACCAACTTAGAGGTACGCCTTTAATTTTGGCGCTCATCAGTTCTAATTATTTTTGAGGTTTCTCCTTAAACCCTAGAATGATCTGTCACGTTATCTTTCCCTAAGGCTTCTTTAGTCCCAATATCATATAGCGCTCTTCACCTGAGCCTCAAGTGTTAGTATGTGTCTAGCTGTAAATGTAGCCTGACCTACCCAACTTGTGTTAATTTTTCCCTCTGTTTTATTGAATATTGATGAGTT
Organism: Lissotriton helveticus; assembly: GCF_964261635.1. Classification (NCBI taxonomy): domain Eukaryota; kingdom Metazoa; phylum Chordata; class Amphibia; order Caudata; family Salamandridae; genus Lissotriton; species Lissotriton helveticus. The sequence continues at coordinate 454,558,562 of NC_136073.1, read as the reverse complement.
TTGACCCTGAAAACAGGTTGGTCTCACTCATATTCCTTGCTCTGAGGCCGGTTCTTGGCCCAGACCCCATGGTATATTATCCCCTCTGATTATATTGGTGATGATGTCAAATAAAATGACGACTCTATATATACATTATTCTGATTCTTGTTTTTAAATTTCACAGAAAGAATTGCCCCTGCCATCCCCCCTCCCTTCTCCTGCACATGTCCTGATGAAGACCCCGTATAAGGATTTAACATAGCCTACGGCTAGGGGTCGAAACGTCGACGGCCTTTTTCTTCATAGACCTCCGGCACATGCCCCTGATCAATTGCAATTGTGCATGTGTCCGTTGAATGTCCACATTATACTAGCTTTCAAGTGGATGCCCAAAATTTGGGTTGTTGTATTAGATTTGTTTTGATTTTGAATTGCAAACTGTTACAATTTGTGAACTTTTATGATTGTGTGTATTCTTTTTTGACTTGACACTGCCCTGAGCACTTCCCTTCCCTTTCTTTTCCTCCCCCCTTTGGGGCTCTTAATTAGACATGAACTTTTATATTGACTACTATTCAGTATTGTAAAATAAAGGACAATACTTGTCATTAACTTGATTCATATCTCCTGTTTAATGGTTATGTTAGTCAATGCTAGTGTGTGTTACACATGACACTTTTTTTCTTGTGGGGACCCCTTTCTACATTTACCATTCAGGATTGATAAGGCCTGCCATAGGAGTGACTGATAGGAGGATATGTGTCCATTTCTAGGGTTTGATATAGGTATACTATATCTATAGCAAAGGGTGATTACACCACCTTGCCCCAGCTGTCATGCAGCCAGTTGTGTCAGTTTTATATGGCCAGCCAGGGGTGGCATAATACATGCTGCAGCCCCTGGTAGGCCCTGAGTACACCTATGCCCTGGATACCTAAGGTATACTGTACAGGGACTGATAAGGTGGCCCAGTACCAGTTGGTAAATGCACCTAAAGTACATGGTTGTCAATTTAGAGAGAGAACAGCTAGGCTGTGGGTCTGATTAGCAGGCCCACAGCCAGGGAAAGTCGTAAACCGGTGAAGCAAAAATCTGGGGTGACCATAGGATTGCAGACCCCACTCTCCTACAAGCTGCAGGTTGATTAATAGCACATGAGTGTTGTGCTAAGGTAGCACTATACCTGGCTATAGAAAACATTTGTGTCAGGCACAGGGTGTTCAAATCGATAAGATGTTTCAATGGCAGTCAATGTAAGGTTTCATAGAACCAGGGTCATACAATCAGATTCCTTAAGTTCAAATGAAGTGTGTAATTTGTGCCGGTGGTTCTAAGTGGAAGGCATCCACTCATTTTTAGCAGCCGAAAATTATTTTACCATCATCACACTTTGAGCCAGAAAAAGAGAAAAAGAAATCAAGAGGACGAGAGAGATGGTAAAAGCATTGTAGACAGAGAAAGAATGGATGAAACAATGCAAGAGTGAGATAAAGAGACTAGGGGCTAGATGTAGGTCACCAAGTCAAGTCAAGTCAAGTGTAAGTTTATTATGACCATAGTCTTTAAACAGATACAAGAAACAGTATCACCAGTTTAAAATATTCACATAAAAACAATAAAACATTATAAATTGATCCGATATGAAATTAGACACTTACATACCTTTATGCTGGTACCCACGCTAATAAAATTGCCTTTAAAGTAAAACTTGGCATTTACAGTTAAAACCCCGTAGTTTCCCTTATTTAAAAATAGTTCATTAAATTAAGATTCATACAATCCTACAAGTTATTCCTGATTTCTTAAGTCATTCAGTACCACTTTTATGTATTTCCCAAGGGCAATTGTGATATCAACGGTGGGAATTTCAGTTAATAGGTCGGCTGCCTGTGCCCTCGTTCTTATATCATATTTTAGGAACACGGGGCGCAGCCACCGTTTACGTTGTTCCAATAGTGTTAAGCAGTCGAGTAGGATATGTAACAGGTCTCCTTTACATCCCAGGTTACACCTAGAGCACCCTTTCTGATCTAACATTTTCAGTTTCAGATCTTTATTTGTTAACCATGGGTTGAGACCAATCCGCAGCCTTAAAATCCCAAGGTCACCAAATACCGGTCGGTAACGGCCGATTTCGGCAGTTACCGACAGGTATTTGGATTTTCAGATGTAGGGGGCTTAAAAATTACCGATTCGGTAAATTTACAGAATCGGTATTTACCGATTCTGTAAATTTACCGAATCGGTAATTTGAAATGTAGGTGGCACTGAAAACAGTGCCACAGGGCCTTAAGAATTCGTTATTTACCATCAAATACTATTTGATGGTAAATAACGAATTCCTGTGTACATGCACATCTGTGCATGTACACCTGTGCCATGTGGCACCCATACATGCCCTGAGGGCATGTATGTGTGTCACATGGCACACAAGCCTGAATCAGGGGTGCAACAGGGTGTCAAAATGACACCCTGTCCCCCTTGTAAATTTGGTAATTTTACCGAATCGGTATTTACCAATTCGGAAATTTACATTGGTTCCTATGGGCCTCAAGTCACATAGGAATCAATGGCAACTACTGAATCGGTAAATACCGATTCGGTAATTACCGAATGTTACAGATTCGGTAATAAAATCTGAAAAATACCTACATAGCATTTACCGATTTGTAAATACCGAATCGGTAAAATTCGGTATTTACGAATCGGTAAATGCCATTTACCTACATCGGGCCCAAGAAGTGTAGGGTTGTCGAGGACATGAGATGTAGTCAAGACTAAGCTGCCTTGGTATTCAGAAACCACAAAATTCTGCAGCGTACTCCTAAAAAAACTTTTGACTCCTGCACTTTTTTATTTCTTTATTTATTTATTTATCTGCATTGTCAAACTGAGATGAGTCACCCACTTTTGAAAGAAAAACCGCTCTTTTAGTTTTTTGTCAGGAAAAACAGCTTCGATTCAGCAAGTCAGCGCACGGCCACAGAGAGGATCAGCATAACCTTTTGTTGGGGCAGGAAACTGCACCAACATTTAGTATTTGTAAGAGATATAGATGAATGAATGGGTTTTTAGGAGACATTGATATTAAATTAGGAAAGGACTGAGAAATTTAAATAATTCGAATATGGGAGTTCTTTTCTTACACTGAGCATTCAAAAATGTGCGTAGACAGGGCTGGCATTATGGCAGTGCGATTGGTACGGCCGCACTCGGCGCTGACCTGTAGGGGGGCACTAGCCTCGAGGGGGCAGGGGGTGCTGTGTTAGCAATAACTTAAGATTTAAAAGCATCTGCTGCAGGATTCCTTGTGTATCCATCTTTCATGCAGCAATAAAAATGTAAAGATAACTTTTGTGACTAAAGATCCTGGTAAAGTCCAGTGGCAGTTTTAACTCACCGTAAAGTAGTGCAGAGCGTTAGTTTGTCTGCTACAAAGAACAGATCTGAATGTTATGTTGAGAGCTGAGTGGATTACTGAAGCCAGCCTTTATCAGGGCTTTAAAACAAATAAAATGTATGTAGGAGAGTGGCTATGGATAGATGAGGGGCACTTTTGCTGGGTGACAGTGAGGGAATCAGAGGAGTTCATTGGGGGGCCCGCCAAAATACATTGTTGCACCGGGTTCCACCAGCGCTAAAGACGACTGTGTGTACAATCACACTCTGGACGCATTACGTCATAACTTTCATAATCACACCTTAACACCTCCCAGCAGACTACGCAATTCCTTTTTAAAGCATGCCTAGAACTGCGAGGGTCCTAGCGTGCATAATATCAAAGACACTGCACAAGACACATTATATAAACATAGGATTAGGAAACTAGGCGTAAGACATCACTGTATATAAATAACATACACTTAAGTGTGCAATATATGCCAACCCTGCGATATGCTTGAGTACTACATATACATATGAGAATTAGTAAAATGTTGCAATATGGCTACGCATGAGTGTAACTTGGCTTAGTGTAAAGATATTCAAATAATCATGTGGAAGAATGGACACTTGTAGCTTCATAACCATTGGTTAGAATGGATCACCCACATAAACGCTATGTTTTTAGATTGCGGTGTATATCGGTTCTCCGCCCCACATTAGCGTTATGGCATTGTCATTGGATGTCCAATATCGTGCTATATGCCAGCCTCATCCAGAGACAACCTCTGGTTTTGATAAATATTTAGCGTAAAGATATACACTTTCCAAATTATAATGAATAGGCGTATTTAACCCCAAAACTACATTAGTCAAATGTATTTAACGCTAATGAATAGTCACATGGAGTTATCCGAGCAGACAGAGCCTGCGAGTTCGTGATAAGTAGACCTACTGCACTGTTTTAAAAAAAATGTTTTTTCATGTCAGTTGTAGCAAACACTCTGAAAGCGTTATTGGCACAACATGTGCCAATATTGTCAGTTTCTCACTACTGTAGAGCATTACCTCAAAGCAAGTTTGAGTGACAAGAGAGAGGTGAGCAGAGGCAAGGAAAAACTCAGAGCGGAGTACAAGATTTTAAAGTGTAGTTGTTGTAAGGGAGTCTAATTTGTAGGTTGAATTCCATTCTTGGTCGCAGCCTGAACCGTGATGCTTAGATGAATTAATTAACAGTGTTTGCTGTTCTTAGATGGTTTTTCTTCCTTTACTAGTATTGCCATAGCTAACGGCAGACTTCATAGAAGCATGTTTTTATGCTGTTTGGTAAGTACATATCTATTAAATCAAACAATTGTGTTATTTATCATTTAAATGTAACCTTAAATATAATAAGTACTTCTGTATATTTGGAGTAACAATACCTGATTCTTCCATCATCTTTTGCCTTTTTTTAGCTTCTGCTCTCTTTCTAATGGCCTCTAAAGCATCAATACTGTCTTGGATTTTCTTCCTTTCTCTCGATGCCCATTTTTCTCTCTCCTCTATTTCAGCTTGACGGCCTCCTCTTAACCATGCCTCTGCACACGCCCTGGTGACAATAAGCAAAGTTATGTTATTTGGAGAGGGCACATACAGACATGCATGTGTAAGTAAAACGGTTGAGTTGTTAGGGGGAATGAGTTTAGGTCCTTTCATCAGAAAAGACTCAAATGGTACAATTTGAGTAGCATGGCTTTCGGGTCAGATGAATAAGAAGATACTTACTGGTCAAGGGTGGATATATTTTATACATTAGTACACTTAGAATATCTCCCATTTCTAGAAGGAAGATATTAAAACAAGGTGTTTGCCTTCTCTAGTCTGTTGATTACACTATGAAAGCCCACATTTACCTCCAAGTTCACCATAACTGACAGATGTAATTTTCTTTTGAGTAGGAGACTGTATAGTAAAGCACCTACAGAATGCATCTAATTCTGGAAGGAGTGGTGAGGAGGGTCAATTGGGAATCCATTGACAGTACATGTTCTGGGGGGGAATTGTTACAGATAAGTGCCCTCATGTTCACCAACTTGTGACATTCTATATTTTAACATGATTCGAGTGAAACTTTAGCTAGAGGAGAGCATTGAGAGATTAGCCTTAACAATAATATAGTTTTTAGAAAGAATAATATAGTTTTAGAAAGAATAAAATACTTTTAGACTCTAGAAGTGGTATTCCAGAAATATTGTTTATAGAATTTATGATCAAACCATTTCATCTCTATGTCAGTGGGCCGGGAGGGGCTACTGGAACTCCAAACATGGTGGTTGGAGAAATGTGTCTTGCATGTCCTGTGGCTGTCATACTATGGCTCGGCAAACCGGGCCCAGTAAACACATTCGGCGCTTAACTCTTAAGCAAGGGATCTCAGGTAGGTAGTGTGGGTGGAGAGACTCAGCACACAAGCCCAGGGATGTAACAGAAGGCCCCGCGTCCCCTGCAGTGCAGAGTGCCCCTCTGGTACCTCCACCCTGCAGGGGACCCTCATCCACTTCTGCAGACTGTGTGCATATGCACACAGAACAAATCAGAGCAGCTGCTGCCTGTCTATAGCCTGCTGCACAGTGCATTCTTTCACCATGTCTTCCTCGGGCAGATTTATAGAAAGTGCCCCAGGGACGCAAAAGCCATGTGTGCCCGTCTTGTGAGCCCCCGGGTAGTTTGGTATTACAGATGGGGCTACAGTCGCTTAGGCGGCCTCTTCTGTATTACAGATAGCGCTGGTGCATATGGAGCCCCAGCACTATCTGTAGAGGGCATTACCTAATCACATAGGGGAGTGGTCCCATGCAAATGAGGGAATCTCTTTACCTCTGCACCCACGCCTTATCATGGAATGTAGGCACCAAGGCAAAGAAACTGTCAGGAGCGCTGTCAGTGAGCCCCATGATGACAGCCCTCTGAAGAGGTTTAAGGGGGTTTTATGGACTGCCCCAGATATCCCCTTGCAGGAGGGTGCGGTCACTCACTGCACCCGCCTGCAATGGGATTTCTCTATCTCTTAAAAGTGCTAGTGGTTGCCGCCTGCACAGTGAAACATTGAGCAGCTTTGAAGCAGCCACTCTGTATTTCCCTTGAATGCGCGGCCCTCAGGCATGGGTTTGTGGCTACCCTGAGGGCAGCGCATTTAACATAATAGTGCACACTTTTTTTGTTTCTGCATGGAACACCTGTTTGATGGTGTGCTGTGGCGCAAACAGGGAAAATGTGTCCTATATGTAATAGGGCACCCAGTGAAGCACCAGCAACAAACTTTCAAAATATTGAATTATTGGAATCTAAGGGCGAAAAGGTGTCCCCAAGTTTCAGAATCTCATTTAATATTGATGAGAAAGAAAAATACTGCAGAGTCAAGAGTGGTAAAGTCCACCAGGAAAGGTGAAGGACAGAGGAGAGGGGGCTGGAATTACAGAGATGCAGGTGGAAGGCAGAGAAAGAGAGAGATATGAGAATGCCAGTGAAATAATGGAATAGCTTAGAGAGTGAGAAAGGTGGAAACGGGTATATGAAAGTTAAGAAAAAGGCAGTTTAGAGTGAGATGGAAAACATCTATAGGGTATGACCAGAGAGATAGAAACCGGTAAAGGGTAAGACAAAAGAGAAAGAGGTGCTAAAGAATGAGGCACATACACGTTAACACACAACATGGTAAGTCTGCGCACGATGGTGGCTTGGATAGGTCTGGTGCAGCTGAAACTCTCTTCCGTTTCCACGAAAGGGGCGAAAGCTAGAATGGCCATGAGGTGTAGTGGAGAGGCCCAACGATCTGCCCGATGCACGAGACTCCATGAACCACTCTAGAGTTGAGTCTGCCTTCTCTCAAAACAGACGGTATCCATCAAAGGGCATGTCCATCAAATTAGCCTGGACATCGCCTGAAAAGCCAGACGTTCTAACCCAGGTGTGGCGCCGTAAGACCACTGTCGATGAAATTGCTCTTCCCAGCGAATAGGTTGTGTCAAGTACACACCTAATGGTGAATTTTGCTGCCTCTCTCCTGTCCTTGACTGCCTGAGAGAGCACAACCTGCGCCTCCTCCGGAACTTGTGGCAGTGCTTACACAGCTGTCTCCCAGCAGGAACAGGAGAAACGGCCCAATAAGCAAGCAGTATTTACCAACAGCAATGCCAGGCTGGAGGAAGAAAACATCTTCTTCCCAAGTGATTCCAAACTCTTGGATTCCCTGTCAGGTGGTGTGGACGGTAACACGCCCTGGGGAGTTGAAGCCTGCACCACCAAGCTTTCAGGGGTGGGGCATTGGCTGAGGAACTTTAAGTGACCCGGAGCTAGGCGATGGTGGTGCACCACTGTCCTATTCACAGGAGCCCCCGAGCTAAGCTTGGAACATGTGCCTAGTAGCACATCTCGTCAGTGCTTCATTAAAAGGCAGAAGAGGTTCAGAGGTGGAAGCCCCAGGCTGAAGCACTTCGGTCAGGAGATTAGTCCTGACCTGCACAGAGGGCAACTCCAGTCAAAGGACCTCAGCCACTATCCTTACCACCATGTCATAAGATGCTGCCTCATCTGTAGCCACAGTTGGTGGTGAGAGCATGCCAGTAATTGGGGATGTGGTACTCCAATGGCTTCCTCAAGTTCCTCATACCAGTCCATCTGCATTTCAGACTCATCCTGGTGTTCTAAAGGGTCCATAGACCCCTCCCAATCCTCTCTTGTGCCTGAAAACATCATAAGAAATGCACAGGCAACAACATATAACCCCTCGGTTCTGCCAGCACTTGATTTGGCATCGAGCGACAGCGTTCCAACTCGGTGTTGTCAGGGACGAGGATGGGGCTGGAACCACCAGTGGGCGCTGGCAGCTCTGAAGGCACTGACTTTGGGTCCGACACTGGGGCATGTCGGGTAGGCATGACCTGTGCCGTCCCGGATCTGGAATCGTATCCTCAAGGCCCCACTGGTCCTTGCCAGAGTCAATGGCGTAGAATCCGATGGGGCCCCTTCCGACCCTGTGAGGTCCGAAGGCTCACCAGAGGGGTCAGCCCACTCAAATATGTGGTGCATGGCCTCGTGGGACTCTTTAATTTGAGTGGGGGCCGATCCAACTACCGAAAAAGGAGGGAGGCGCGAAGTTGACCTTAGCTCCGGCTCCGCAGAACCGTGCCTCCAGTGTCGGTGCTCCTTAGTGCTCTCATCAACGGACGACAGTTGAGGTGACGATGAAGTCTGCTTGCACTTCATTTCTTGTGCCTCTTCCCCGAGTGTTCCTAGGACCTTGAGTGGAAGGAAGAAGACTTAGGTCTCTGGGAGTGGTCTTGTGACCGCCTCTTCTTCGATCGGCACCGGGATCTCCGTGAAGTCTCACTGGCCGGTGTCGACTGCCGGGCCGCAAGGAGCTTTAAAGCATGCTCCCGTAAGGTCTTCGGAGCCATGGCCCGGCACTTCGAGCACGACTTCGAGTCATGGTCGTGATCGAGACACCAAACACAGACCAGGTGGGAATCGGTAAACGACATGGCATGGTGACAAGCGCCACATGATTTAAACCCATTCTTCCTTGAAGACATCATCGCACACGATGGGAAAACATTTCCGAAGTCTACAAAAAGTTAAACATTCCTGTCAAAAAGCGACAGATCGGTGTTTATCTGGCGAGAAAAGAAAAAAACTGACGTCCGCATGCCTGGGCGGCATCTATATAGCTGACCGCAACATCATAACCGGCGCTAACAATGACGTCACTGGGCTCTGAATTGAGCCACCTGAAGGCGCATGCAAGGGGTACTACTTGCAAGAATGTTTCCAGATCCAGCCTGATGCCTGGGAAATTCTAAGGTAAGGAATCTTCAGCTAGAAGTGTCTATCAGATATTTACATTTTGTTGGCTGCCGAAAAAAATAACATCCTACATTCTTTCTTTCAGCACACCCCAAGTACCCAGCAAGATTGTCACATAAATCCCTCACTTTTGTAATCGGTGAAAGAAAAGTAAACACCAAGATCCTTTGGAGGACATAGCCTGACATGTGTCCGCTGTCTTTAAATGCACAGATCTGTGTTTAACCCATCACCGTTCTTTAGCCCACTCTGCCACCCCAGTTCAGACATGGCCATATGCAAATCAGTCTGACCCTGTGCCTCATGGGAACAGTCCAGCCCGAACTGCCAAGCCATGCCTTCTCTGGACCGTAATCAAGCTTTCTAGGACCGGTTTCTGGCATTTCAGCCGTCTTCAGCCAGGCTTGCTTAAATCCAGTATATTGTAGAACACAGGGTTGAACCCATAAAGTCGGTGGGACCTGGGTGATTGGTTATTACAGACAGAGGGGTCCCAGACTCCAATATAAAATGAATAGTATAAAAATGAAGATTGAAAGGTAAATTCAAAACATAAAGATCAATTGTAGTGCAATGTTTTATTCACAGTGCACTCTTATAACCTTTCCATGGTTTCACAGTATAGCAAACAAATATTCAATATCAATTTGTGCCCGTAGTGAAAGGGGAGAAGGAGGGGAAGGTGTGTGGGGTACAGCTCAAGGTGAAAGGAATTGTGACTCACTTTACAAATAGTATGGCATTGGCAAATACATTGACATTCATGTATACTTTTAATTTAGATGGTCCCCATCTAACGGGACCTCAAAAAAAATGTGCAAACATCTAAAACATTGCTATGTAAGGTCAAAATCCTTATAGGCTGTATCAATCACGCTGGTATTAGGAGTTGACAGAGTAGATGTCAGTCTACGTTTCGACCCAGATACGTGTAGGATAGTTGGTCCTTACAAGGCGGGTCTTCATCAGGACAAATAAGGGAAGGGCAAACCTCCTAGGGTCAGAAAGAGATATAAAGACTATTTATTGGAAGACTCAAAATGTCATGACATACCGGCGAAACTATCGCAGGTTGATTTACATTAAAAAAGAGAGGACTATAAATAGAGGCACATATTGTGCTCGCAAGGGACAGGACGTGATTACCTGCACCCTTGTACGTTAGAAAGGAACTGATTATGGCGGCGGTTATTCGTCGGCGATCTACAGAGAATGATTTAGAATGGAAAAACTCATGAGTGGTAACTGTGAGAGATCATAGGGAGCATTCTGAGTATTAGCATTTTACAATTGTTACCTGGTTCCGTGGAAACGGCTGGATTACTCAGCACAGCTAGTCTGGGGAGGTAAAGGTGTGGATCGGTAAGTCAGTCTACATGCTACAGATGTCTCTAAATCAAATTAAAGACCACATGAAATGAAAGGATTAGGGGCCGGTGGTTCACTCACCCATTAGTTCAGAGCCGGAGAATGAGTAATTCGTCTTAGTGTCAGCAGAAACGGCTGGATTGTCGACAGCGCGGTTCTGGGGAGGCAAGAAAATAAATCAGTGAACCTGACCGCCACAAAAGTCCAATCGCAGGAAAGGATCATTGAAGAGGGGGAACCTCGGTCACGCAGTCAGCTTACCTAGATTAGGAAGCTTGAACACGAAAAATCCGTCTTGTGGCTTGTCTCCATTCCCCGTAACCAGGAAGTCAGGCGGGGAAGGGGCGTGGTCACTTTAAAAGCCAAAGTCATAGAGGTGGAGAAAAGACTCGTCTTAAGACGTTGCCTAGTAACTGGTAGCGTCCCAGAGGGGAAGCGAGTTAATTGTAGGGCTTTGCAAAAGACTGGGGCCGTGTATTGACATAACGGATAATACATTGATGAAATAATGTACAATAAATTCTGTTGAGCCACATGTCGGTTAAAAATTATTTGCAGTGCGCTGTGGCATAGGGCTTGTACATAATGTACTCATTGACACGTTAGTCAGAGTTGTAAAATTGGTGACGTAGGGTTATCTGTCGCGTGAACCAATAGCGTGAACCTATCCCCAGGATGGTTAAAACGCATTTGTTCATTATTTTACTTAACAAACACACTTTTCATGTCTGTGTGGACCTACCAACATGGCGGTCAGACGCATTTACATATGTTTAACCGGAGCATACTTATTATATGCGTGAACCTGCCATCAAGGCGGTCGGACGCAGTGTACAACGTTAGCATCAGAGTCAAAAAAGAAGGATGACAGAGAGTGGGAGTTTCCCACAACACAGAATGACAAGAAGGATTTTACAGGTTAGCCAGTTGAGCAAAACTACTTTCAGATTCATTGAGTCCACGCTGTAAGGTTCAGGGAGCACCTCTAGTAGAACACTGCATAAAAGAGAATCACTCACCTGAACATCTACAGTGGACCGTACTTGAACAGGTTAAATTGGGCCCAAGGGGTGGTAACATAATTCCCATTCTCAACATCAGGGAACTTAAATGGATACATTTTTTTGATTCAGTCCACAATGGACTCAATGAATCTGAAAGTAGTTTTGCTCAACTGGCTAACCTGTAAAATCCTTCCTGTCATTCTGTGTTGTGGGAAACTCCCACAAATCTAATCTGTCACTCTCTGTCATCCTTCTTTTTTGACTCTGATGCTAACGTTGTACACTGCGTCCGACCGCCTTGATGGCAGGTTCACGCATATAATAAGTATGCTCCGGTTAAACATATGTAAATGCGTCTGACCGCCATGTTGGTAGGTCCACGCAGACATGAAAAGTGTGTTTGTTAAGTAAAATAATGAACAAATGCGTTTTAACCATCCTGGGGATAGGTTCACGCTATTGGTTCACGCGACAGATAACCCTACGTCACCAATTTTACAACTCTGACTAACGTGTCAATGAGTACATTATGTACAAGCCCTATGCCACAGCGCACTGCAAATAATTTTTAACCGACATGTGGCTCAACAGAATTTATTGTACATTATTTCATCAATGTATTATCCGTTATGTCAATACACGGCCCCAGTCTTTTGCAAAGCCCTACAATTAACTCGCTTCCCCTCTGGGACGCTACCAGTTACTAGGCAACGTCTTAAGACGAGTCTTTTCTCCACCTCTATGACTTTGGCTTTTAAAGTGACCACGCCCTTTCCCCGCCTGACTTCCTGGTTACGGGGAATGGAGACAAGCCACAAGACGGATTTTTCGTGTTCAAGCTTCCTAAACTAGGTAAGCTGACTGCGTGACCGAGGTTCCCCTTCTTCAATGATCCTTTCCTGCGATTGGACTTTTGTGGCGGTCAGGTTCACTGATTTATTTTCTTGCCTCCCCAGAACCGCGCTGTCGACAATCCAGCCGTTTCTGCTGACACTAAGACGAATTACTCATTCTCCGGCTCTGAACTAATGGGTGAGCGAACCACCAGCCCCTAATCCTTTCATTTCATGTGGTCTTTAATTTGATTTAGAGACATCTGTAGCATGTAGACTGACTTACCGATCCACACCTTTACCTCCCCAGACTAGCTGTGCTGAGTAATCCAGCCGTTTCCACGGAACCAGGTAACAATTGTAAAATGCTAATACTCAGAATGCTCCCTATGATCTCTCACAGTTACCACTCATGAGTTTTTCCATTCTAAATCATTCTCTGTAGATCGCCGACGAATAACCGCCGCCATAATCAGTTCCTTTCTAACGTACAAGGGTGCAGGTAATCACGTCCTGTCCCTTGCGAGCACAATATGTGCCTCTATTTATAGTCCTCTCTTTTTTAATGTAAATCAACCTGCGATAGTTTCGCCGGTATGTCATGACATTTTGAGTCTTCCAATAAATAGTCTTTATATCTCTTTCTGACCTTAGGAGGTTTGCCCTTCCCTTATTTGTCCTGATGAAGACCCGCCTTGTAAGGACCAACTATCCTACACGTATCTGGGTCGAAACGTAGACTGACATCTACTCTGTCAACTCCTAATACCAGCGTGATTGATACAGCCTATAAGGATTTTGACCTTACATAACAATGTTTTAGATGTTTGCACATTTTTTTGAGGTCCCGTTAGATGGGGACCATCTAAATTAAAAGTATACATGAATGTCAATGTATTTGCCAATGCCATACTATTTGTAAAGTGAGTCACAATTCCTTTCACCTTGAGCTGTACCCCACACACCTTCCCCTCCTTCTCCCCTTTCACTACGGGCACAAATTGATATTGAATATTTGTTTGCTATACTGTGTAACCATGGAAAGGTTATAAGAGTGCACTGTGAATAAAACATTGCACTACAATTGATCTTTATGTTTTGAATTTACCTTTCAATCTTCATTTTTATACTATTCATTTTATATTGGAGTCTGGGACCCCTCTGTCTGTAATAATTGCTTAAATCCAGTGGCAAAGTGAGCCAGGGACTCACGTCTGAATATACCCTGCCAACTTATGGCGAACAAAGCGGTACAAAAGGGGGTGGTGATGGACGGAGCATCTGAATCAATCAAACACTCACACATAGTCAACAGATCTGGGTTTAATCCATCACCGTTCTTTAGCCCACTCTGCCACCCGAGTTCAGACATGGCCATATGCAAATCAGTCTGACCCTGTGCCTCATGGGAACAGTCCAGCCCGAACTGCCAAGCCATGCCTTCCCTGGACCGGAATCAAGCTTCCTAGGACCGGTTTCTGGCATTTCAGATGTCTTCAGCCAGGCTTGCTTGAATCCAGTGGCAAAGTGAGCCAGGGACTCACGTTTGAGCATACCCTGCCAACTTATGGCGAACAAAGCGGTACAAAAGTGGGTGGTGATAGACGGAGCATCTGAACCAATCAAACACTCACACCCAGTCAAAAGATCTGGGTTTAATCCATCACCGTTCTTTAGCCCACTCTGCCACCCCAGTTCAGACATGGCCATATGCAAATCAGTCTGACCCTGTGCCTCAAGGGAACAGTCCAGCCCGAACTGCCAAGCCATGCCTTCCCTGGGTGGAATGCATTCCCAGTTAAGCTATCAGAATGTCCCCAAAAAGTCTTTGCAGACCAGACAACTGCACAGTCTAGTAGGCCTCGATCTAAAAAGATGCCAATGTATGAAAACTCTGGCATTTATGAACTTGTAAAGACAGACATGCTATAGATGTGTTTTGGAAAGTATGGAAGAATGCATGCATTTGAGCTTGCTACAGGTAAGGTTTGTTTTAATATCACGGAAAAAGGGCTTCAAGGCCATAAAACAGGCCTGCACACTGACTCAGACGAGCCCGTCGGGCACTGCCTGATATCCCTAAGGGGCAGTCTAACCCTGCTGCCTGCCAGGGAAGTGACAACTGCAGATGAAAGGTCTTCACTTATAGTCAAATTCATGTTAAGCTCGTAATTATCACTATGCCCCACAACTTATCCCATCAACCAGAGAGCTGTTGTCATAGGCACCCATTCTCAGTGGCAGAGTAATTCTGATAGGCCTGGTGACATTAGTTGTCAGTAGCATCGGAATTATGAGATGAGGTATTTAGCTGCTGAAAATGGTTGAAATCTTCAGGTGAAATGAACAAGTTACTTACCTTCGGTAACGCTTTTTCTGGTAGATACTATATCTGCCTGTGGATTCCTCACTTTGTGAATATCCCCTTGCGTCAGCAACATTCGGAAATTCTTTTGTAGCTTCGCGCCGACGTGGATCCGGACGTCACAGAGGCACGGCATCGCACGCGACCTCGCTGACGTCACCGGCGCCTATAACAGGCCCACGCCGGCGTGATGACATCAGTTCCGCCCTTTTTTCCGTGCCATCGAGGCACACGGACGGACCGATGATAGTAGAAATATACACAGTATACGTAGTATAGAAACAAGGTAACACACACAGTGTGAAGCAAATACAATAACAACATTTGAAATAAACATTTCCATGACAATAAAATAACACATCATAGAAACTCTGGCATAGAAGAGTGGACAACGGGGAGGCGGGTGGGTCAGTGAGGAATCCACAGGCAGATATAGTATCTACCAGAAAAAGCGTTACCGAAGGTAAGTAACTTGTTCTTCTGATAGATACATCTGCCGTGTGGATTCCTCACCTTGTGAATAGAGTCCCACAGCAGTCCCCACTCCCGGAGGAGGGTGTCCACTCTGCTATACCAGGAAATCTTGGAGGACAGAGCGCGCGAAGTGGCCGTCCCTCCTCACCTCAGTATCCAAGCAGTAGTGCTTCGCGAAAGTGTGGAGGGAGGCCCAAGTCGCGGCTCTGCAAATGTCCTCAACAGGTACACCTCTAGACAAAGCAGATGATGCAGACTTTGCTCTAGTCGAATGTGCTCTAATACCCTCTGGAGGGTCCTTACCAGCCAAAGAGTAGCAGATCTTAATGCAGAGCACGATCCACCTCGACAGAGTCCTCTTATGGACCGCTCTTCCTTTCTTGCAGCCAGCAAAGCCAACGAAGAGCTGGTCGTCCACTCGACAGTCTTTAGTCCTGTCCAAGTAAAAAGACACCGCCCTCTTGGGGTCAAGACGGTGTAATCTCTCCTCCTCCTTGGAAGGGTGAGGGGGAGGATAAAAGGTAGGAAGGGTAATGGATTGACCAAGGTGGAAAGGAGTCACCACCTTAGGCAGAAAAGCAGCCCTGGTCCTAAGAACCATTCGTTCAGCATGAATGGTCAGGAATGGGGGCTTGGAACTAAGAGCTTGAAGCTCACTTACCCTCCTTGCTGAGGTTATTGCAACGAGAAAAACCGTTTTCAAAGTCAGAAGCCTCATGGGACACTTGTGAAGAGGCTCAAAGGGAGCACCCATCAAAAATGTCAAAACTAGGTTCAAATCCCACTGAGGCACAACAAAGGGTGTAGGAGGGAACCTATTAGTAAGGCCCTTCAGAAACCTTAAAACAATGGGAGACTTAAAAAGAGAAGGCTGGTCAGGCATACAGATAAATGCCGACAGCGCAGACAGATATCCCTTCACCGTGGCAACAGCAAGCCCCTGCTGGGCCAGGGAAAGGGCAAACTGGAGCACATCAGATAAATGGGACCTCAAAGGGTCTATAGACTTCTCCCTGCACCAAACAACAAATTTAGACCACCTATAAGAATAGATGGACTTAGTGGAGTCACGCCTGGCCGACAAAATGACATCCACCACATCGTGAGGGAGAGAAAAAGAAATCAGGTTGCCCCGCTCAATCTCCAGGCATGAAGGTGTAAGGTCTGGAGGTGGGGGTGTAGAACCTGCCCCTCCATCTGAGAGAGGAGATCTGCCCTGTAAGGGAGACGGAGCGGCGGGTGAGAGGAGAGGTGGAGAAGGTCTGAATACCACACCCTTCTTGGCCAATCCGGGGCGATCAATATGACTTGGGCCCGGTCTTGGCGAATCTTCCTCAGAACCCGAGGAATCAAGGGTATGGGAGGAAACGCGTAAAGGAGCTATGAGTTCCAACTCAACTGAAACGCGTCCCCAAGGCTCCTTGCATCGGATATTGGAGACTGCAGAATGACAGGCAGTGAGCATTCTCGTGAGTGGCGAACAGGTCCACCCGAGGTGTCCCCCACATCTGAAAGATGTCATGAACCACCTCCGGGTGAAGCCTCCACTTGTGATCGGCAGAGAACTGCCGACTGAGACTGTCTGCACGAACGTTCAGAACCCCGGCCAGATGATATGCCATCAGACAAATCTGATGGTCCTGAACCCAGGACCAGAGACGCAGAGACACTGCGACCCCACTCCTCCCTGCTTGTTGATGTACCACATCGCGGTCGTGTTGTCCGTCAGGACCTGGACTGACTGACCGCGAAGGGAAGGGAGGAAGGCCTTGAGCGCCAAACGTATCGCCCGCAATTCTAGAAGGTTGATGTGAAGCAACCTTTCCTCTGGAGACCAAAGACCCTTGACCTCCAGGTCTCCCAGATGAGCACCCCACCCGAGAGTGGATGCATCCGTTATCACTGTGGCCACCGCTGGAGGAAGTTGAAAAGGCTTTCCTTGTGACAGATTGCCTTCCACGCTCCACCAAGACAGATCCGCTGCAGCTTCCCTGGAGATCCTCACTGACTCCCCGAGATCTCCGTTGTGCTGATACCACTGCCTGCGGAGGCACCACTGGAGTGCCCTCATGTGCCAGCGTGCATGGTTGACCAACAGAATGCATAAAGCCATCAGACCGAGTAGGCGAAGGACCTTCAGGACTGGAACGACCGCTCCATTGTAAAATAAAGGAATCATCTCCCGTATGTCGCGAATTCTTTGAGGGGGAGGGAATGCACGACATACGGTTGTGTCCAGTACCGCACCTATGAACAGGTTGCGCTGTGAGGGCACCAGGTGAGACTTGGGTACATTTATCGAAAAACCCAACCTGTGCAACAACTGAGTTGTCTCTTGCAGATGATGGAGCACCTTCTCTGGCGACTCCGCTTTGATCAGCCAGTCGTCTAGATACGGAAATACATGAATCCCCGTTCTCCTGAGATGAGCCGCCACCACTGCCATCACCTTGGTGAAGACTCGAGGTGCAGTAGTAAGGCCAAACGGAAGGACCACAAACTGGTAATGCTGTGACCCAACCGTGAAACGGAGATACTTTCTGTGAGACTTCAAGATGGGAATATGAAAATACGCATCTTGCAAGTCGATCGACACCATCCAGTCCTCTTCCAACAGCGCCTGAAGAACCTGTGCAAGAGTGAGCATTTTGAACTTTTCCTGCTTCAGGTAAAGGTTCAAAATCCTGAGGTCCAGGATTGGCCGAAGTCTGCCATCTTTCTTGGGGATCAGGAAATACCGGGAGTAGCACCCCTGACCCCTTTCCTGCTCTGGAACCACCTCTATTGCACCCTTTCGAAATATTGCCAGGACTTCTTCCTGCAAGAGAAGCAGGTGGTCTTCTGAACAATAACCCTGGCAAGGAGGGTAATTGGGAGGGAATTCCTGGAAAGGAAGACAATACCCATTCTCTACAAGATTGAGAACCCAAAGATCCGATGTTATAAATTCCCAATCTTGTAGAAAATGAGTAAACCGACCCCCTACTGGGCCCACATGATCCGGAATGGCGGATCTAGGGCTGCTTTGCTGCGTTGGCCGGGGGTTGGGAAGGAGAGGAGGAGGAGGAGGAGGAGGAAGCTTGACGACCTCTAGGACGGGGTCTTTGTCTGCCTCTGTACGACTTGTACAGCATGTTCTGCTGCTGCTGCTGAGGCTGCTGCTGCTGGAATGATCTGTAAGATCGAAAGGAAGATCGGCCAAATCCTCTGAAACGTCTTCCGGTAGTACCTCTGGATTGAAGGCCTAAAGATTTTGCAGTGGCCCTACTGTCCTTAAAACGTTCCAAGGCAGTATCAGCCTTCTTTCCAAACAGACCTGAACCATCAAAGGGTAAGTCCATTAAAGCAGACTGGACATCAGCAGAAAACTCTGAAGATTTGAGCCAAGCAGCTCTCCTAGTAGCCACAGAGGAACCCATGACTCTTGCCACCGAGTCTGCAGTGTCCAAACCACTCTGGATGACCTGTCTCGCAGCCGCTTGGGTGTCCGAGATTACTTCTTGAAAATCCCTCCTGTCATCCTCAGGAACCTTTGGAATGAGTTGGTTGACAGAGTCCATCAACGCATGGATATATCTCCCCATCAAACACGTAGCATTGGTTGACTTCAATGCCATGCTGGCTGATGAAAAAACCTTTTTAGCATTTTGGTCCTGTTTCCTGGATTCCTTGTCTCCAGGAACCTGTGGAAATGCCCCAGCAGATTTTTTAGAACAGGCAGCCTGCACTACCAAACTCTCAGGAAGAGGATGCGTTGTTAAAAATGCAGGGTCATCCGGTGCAGCTCTATATCTTCTTGCCACCGATTTAGAAACCGCTGGAGCAGTCAAGGGTTTCTTCCAGACCTCATAGACAGGTTCAGACAACGCCTCGTTGAATGGTAACATAGGCTCGATCACAGATGAGGGTGAATGAAGTACCTCAGTTAAAATATTGGGTTTATAATCAGCTGTAGGCAGAGTTATATTTAGTAAACTCGCTGCCTTCTTAATCACAGTGTGGTAAGGCACCACATCCTTAGATGGAGCATTCGATACAGAAGCCAACTCCCATTCAGGTGACAGTTCAAGACCACTGGCTTCACCTAACTCATCAAAGGGATCCTCAGAATCCTGTAATTCTCCTTCCTCAGTGTCAGAATACCCATATTTTTCCTCTTCTAAAAGTCTCTGGGCCTTTCTCCGAGACCTTTCTTTCACAATCGAAGTAAAAGGATTCGGAATCGACTCCGACGGGGTCGCTGCCGGCGTCGAGCCCGACGTTGGACGAGGCTTCTCGACACGAGGTCGGACAGAATCCTGCCTCGGAGTCACGGGTATCGGCGTCGATGGGATCGGCGTCGATGGAGCCGGCGTCGTGCGCTTCGGCGTCGACGACACCGGTGGTGTCGGAAAATGCCAATGCGGCGGTAGAGCCGGCATAAAGGGCATGAAGGGTGCAGGGGCATAAGCCTGCGGAACCCCTAGATTAAAGGCCATAGGACCCGTGGGACCAACAGGTGCACCAGACGGGAACATTGCCCTTGAATATACACCATACATGGCGTTCAGGAACTGGGAAGGATCCTGACCTGGAGTCGGAAACTCAGGATACGGACCTCTCGGATGTTCCCGGGGAGGCGGAGTCGATACGACGTCGACCTCTTCTTCGGGCGCCGGAGCCGGAGTCGATGAACCATCGGGTGCCGGAACTTCGGCTCCACCAGCCCCCTGCTCCTCACCTTCATCCTCCTGACCAGAAGGATTTGATGGAATTGGAGATTGGACCTGTTCCTGAGGCTCGGGTGAAACTGGATGCACAGCCTCTTCATGTTCCGACTCCGAAACCTCCACTTCTTTACACACGAGCTTGATCTGGGACTTTGGTTTCGAGCTAGAGTCCTTCCCAGAGTGATGACGTGACTCATGGGACTTCCTTCTGTGTTTCTTCTTCGAAGACTTCGAAGCGTGTGCTGATGATGACTCCGAGCGTGACCTCGAACGAGACCTCGACCTCGATCTCGACCTCGACCGACGAGATCGAGATTTTGACGACTTCTTAGCTTTTTTGCTCTTGAGTTTCGCCATAAGGAGCTTTGTCTCCCTCTCTCTTAAGGCTTTTGGAGTCATCTTCTTACAACAGGAACAGTCCTCGACATCGTGGTCCGAGCTCAAACACCATACACAGCATTCGTGGGGGTCGGTGATTGACATGGTCTTGCCACATTCACCGCAGGCTTTAAATCCCGTCTTCTTCGACGACATCTCGAAGAAAATGTAAGAAAGACACAATTACGAAGAAATAGTAACAAAGTTACTGGAAGCTACTACACGATCCCTGAAAACCGTTAGCGTCGACGACGCGGAAAAAAGGGAACTGATGTCATCACGCCGGCGTGGGCCTGTTATAGGCGCCGGTGACGTCAGCGAGGTCGCGTGCGATGCCGTGCCTCTGTGACGTCCGGATCCACGTCGGCGCGAAGCTACAAAAGAATTTCCGAATGTTGCTGACGCAAGGGGATATTCACAAGGTGAGGAATCCACACGGCAGATGTATCTATCAGAAACCCGGGCTACCAAGTATTCATGTACTAGGGAGTATTTCCACAGGGTTACTGATTAGATGCTGCAGGGAGGGTTTATTGGGAATAATCGTGTAAAAATACACCTGACTCAAAACAGGACATTAATACCAAAAAAACACCAGACGAATACCAAATTCAATCTTTATTGTACCTGTCTTTTGGAAAGACCGGCCTGTCATCCAGGAATGTCAGTTGCGGAAGTCGAACAGTGACGGTTTTTCTGTAATTTGAAATTTTTTTAATCACTTCATTTCCCATCAAATTTAACACACGCTACAAGCAAGAAAGAGAAAAACGGACATTTAAGTGTATTGTAATTCGCAATATAGCCCATATTCACAATTGTTTGAAACTCCAAATAGTGACGGAACTTACACATTTAATGAAAGCATTCAGATATGTTATCAAACTAAAAATCATAGACTAAAGGCACAAAACATTTTCATTTCATTGCTATCAGATTACACAAATATTTAACAAACACAAAATAAAATGGATTTGCGGTTGGTGAAAAGGCGACTTTTACAAGAACACCCGTAAACCTCAGTGATTTTAATACATTATACACATTATATATTACAGCACAGTTATGGTTGTCCTTATGCAGTGAACCACATTTTACTAAACCGATTTCTGTGTGACACACATTTTCTCAAAATTATTATTTTTTTAATTCCCATAAAATTTGCTCGGTGGATACAAGGGCTGCTTCATTTTCTAAGATTAGTTTATTAAGTGGTAGATGCATAGAATTATTATTTATTTGGTACATTTTGCAAAGATCATGTAAGCATCTCTCATGAAGGAAGGCACACTCTGATTTCGAACAGGTGGAATACCAATTATTCTCTTACTACGGATCTCTATCGATGTCCCACACAGCACACACACTGTTGTTTTTAAATGATCTGGATAGCCTTCTTAAAAATATCCACAAGGGCCATTCTTATTGTCTGCTATTCATACTAATCATCTCTACATAATTTAGAGTCCCCAAGGCTCTGCTTAGCACAAATGCACAAGCCTGACCTGAAATACAAATTTTTGGAAGGTTGTTTTTTTGTGTCCTAAACTTAGGTTGAAAGGGTGAGTATGCATCCCACTCTGTTTTTTTATAACTTTATTTTTTATTGGCAACAGCATATTCGTCCAGACATTCGAGGTATATACAGTTACTGTTACCGATTAGTTGGCAAATCGGGTACAGTATTCACAGGGATACAACGCCTTTTCAAAAGAACTTGTGTATCTTTTGTTATTTATATTTTTTTACTAAATCTTTTGATGAAGCAGTTGTTCAGTTCACAACAATACAGACCGAATGGAAAGTACATACAGTGAGCCACTCGCAGGAGGCACAGAACATTTTACTCTATCGGCCATATTGCATGCACAATAGTTTGGATACCATGTGTTTCCCCGGACAAACAAGCATTTACAATGCAATGGTTTCGCCTTTTGAAAAGTTTGAGCTATTGGCATTGTAAATGACAATTTTTATTTATGTGTTGGTTTTGAAAATAAATAAATGGCATTGTCATTTACAATGCCAATAGCTTAATCTCTCGCAAATGCGAGACCTATAGCATTTGCAATGCAGTCCTCGCTATGAAGAGGCCTTGTGTGTTGGCACATCTCACAACGGAGGCACGTGTCATGCATAGAGTGGGATAAGTATCTTATGCTGAAGACACAGTTACACTGTGCAGGGAGAGAATGGTCATCTTGCAGTGCGAACATACATCTATCAGAGTGCTGACTGTGAAAGAAATATGCTTATACTGAGGATATATATTTATATATACACACACACACACCTCACAGTAAACGCACACACACACCTCATACTGAGTACACGCACATGCCCCAATGAAGGCGGGTGTACAGTGAGAGCACGTGCGTCTGACAAAGTATCTCTCCGATTTCTGCCGATCTGAATCCCCCACTGTTCCTCAGGCTTACTGTATATATTAGACCGCAGGAGCCGGCCACCGGTTTTAATTGTTGCAGGGTGGACATAAAACGCATTCCTGCAATGTTAAGCTGCCTCTGTCCCCACAGCTACAAGGGTCCGTACATTTCTGTTACCAGGGCTCTATCTGCGCGAACAGACTTTGACATCACTATGGTGTGTGCCGCTCCTGCCAGGTGCAACAAATCAAACAATTCGCTCTGATTGCCACTTGGCATCTCGTAGTAGCCAAAATGTATTTTATCTGCAGCTTCCACTGGTGATCCCGGACCTGTGGTACCGTTTGTACCTCTCTGCGGTCCCCTCCGTTCACGTTCCAGTGACCGCAGCATCGCTTCGAAGCTTCCGCATGGGAGTTTCAAGCGCTGTAAAGAATGTACTTAAAAATAATAAACTCCAGAATCTTGTGAAAAGAATAAAATCCAGAATCTTGTGAGACCACGGCTGAAAACAGCGCGATCAACTGGCAAGTGTTCAATTCCCTACTTCCCTGAAAAAGATTTCACATGGACGGCAAATGTGTTCATTACTCCTCGTAGACACCGACATCCCGCTGATGTCTGCGATGAACCAATGGGTGGGGAGGTGAATGCATTCATTGAATGAAATGCAGGCGGCATAGTCGTAATTCCGTACACAACTCGCTGGAGAAAAGCAAAAATACCAGTCTTTCACCTTGAAATAATTAACGTTACTGCTGGAAGCTGGTCGTTTTACACATAGGCAAGGAGGGGGGACGGGAAAGCCACGGACAGCGGGAGGGGGGACGGGAAAGGCACGGACAGCGGGAGGGGGGGCAGGAAAGGCACGGACAGCGGGAGGGGGGGCGGG
This sequence comes from Lissotriton helveticus, assembly GCF_964261635.1. Classification (NCBI taxonomy): domain Eukaryota; kingdom Metazoa; phylum Chordata; class Amphibia; order Caudata; family Salamandridae; genus Lissotriton; species Lissotriton helveticus. Next base: position 454,534,945 of record NC_136073.1, on the reverse strand, counting down.
AAAGGCACGGACAGCGGGAGGGGGGGCGGGAAAGGCACGGACAGCGGGAAGGGGGGCAGGAAAGGCACGGACAGCGGGAGGGGGGGCGGAAACGGCAAGAAAGGCAAGATAAAGCACTCACCTGGACTTCTTCCGGCAGCGGTCGGCCTGCAATGACCAAAACAAACCTCCCCCCCCCAAAAAAATAGGAACCGTCCACCACCGCAATGACGTTGTCAAAGGGGCAGGATGAGTAAAAATGGCTGGAACGCCCCCGAATCTGCTCCGCAATTGACGGACAGATCTCTGTTCCAATGGCTACCCTCCATTCATGGAGCTAGCCAATGGAATAAAGGGGCGGGACATGAGTACACATCTCTAGACATAAGCTTTCGCCTTGCGCAGAAAGTCTGCTGCGCAGCCTTTCGGCGAGGCGAAACCTAAAAAGGTAAGGGGTATCTCTGGACCTTCCCTCCACCACCTCCCTCAGGACTCTCTGTGATGTACCCAGCTACCCCAAATTTTAACGAATTAGTGGGGACCCTGATACACCTCGCGCTCCGCTAACTGGCACCAGTCAAGATCATTTTCCCAGTCCCGGACATTTGGGAGGTCTGTTTACCCCCACGCTTTGGCAATATTTCTTTTTACAACCCCTGTTGCTAACGTCAGACAGAGAGCGAGGTATTTTGGCCATTTTACTTCACCAGTGATACCCAGTATCAGCCATCTGGCCTTCATTGGAACTTCTAGTCCCACAACCGTGGCCATCACCAGAACTCATGAATCTTTGACATGGCATTTCCACAGTTACCCATTAATGTATATTAGAACATTGGAATGTTGGTAGCTCCATTGAAAACAATGGAGTGCTCCGGGTTTATAATGGGTTATAATGGCTGGTATAAGCCCGGAGCTACAACATTCCAATGTTTCTTTGTTCACAGCTCTGGCTGTGAACAAAGGCTTCTGGGAGCCTGAGGGGATTGCAATCCCCTCGCGCTCCCTGAATGCTTTGTCTTATTTGTTGGAACATTCTGCTCTCTAGTGGCAGAATGTTCTAATAGCCTTATAGCTCTTCATAGCAGGGCTATACCGGCAATTAAAGTCCCGCTGCTTTGTTAAAGTCCCTCGCCTTCGGCTCATGCCTTTAACGCTGCAGCGGGCCTTTAATAGCCGGTATAGCCCACTACGGTAGGCAATAAGGCTATAATAAGCCATACATGCCACAAGCATAAAAACAGACCCCTTATCCCAACTTGGTAGAGAAGTAACAGATTCACAGTAAATTCGTCCATGAAAGAGCTAATGACTACGATAAAAAAATACAAACAGCGCCACATACACCATGAGCAGTAAGAAGTAGAAAGCTGACACAGAATGTCCAGGCCTCTGAGTGTAAAGAAAGCGGTGTTAATGTTGTTTAAATTGCGATTTATAAAAGACAAATAGGATGCAGCCACACAACATCATGAGTCATTTCAAGCTCTAGATTGTCAGTGAAGGTTCTGCTTACCAGGTCGGGCATGATCTCTAGAACAGTGAGAATGTTTGGATCCTCCAACTTGTTGTGAGACAGGTCCAGCACGCTGATGCTTGGGCACTCCTTGAGATGCTGTAAATCTTCCAGTGTCTCCAGTTTATTATGTGCAATCTGGAGGGTGTTCAGGACTGGCAAGCAGGCTAGGAGACAGCAAGCACAAAACTGGGCTTGTATTACTCAATCTGTTACAAGGCATGCAGTATGACTGGGGTGAAGAATTTGTTTAAAGGCCAGCAGCAACAAACTCATTGTGGGTGGTCAGGACTGTTTTATCTCTGAGAAAAATAATGAATTGTATCACCCATCACAAAGTAAATACATTTGGAAAGGACAAATAGTTCACGTTAAACAATAATTCCCCAGCTGTAGAATAACTCGCTCTGGAAAGCACTTTAATTTCTTCATTTCTTTATAAGTTTGCAAACTTTAATGTGTTTTTTCTTTCCTATTTTAATTACAAATAAAATAATAATTTTTCAGTAGGAGGCCACAACTAGAAGCCTATGCGTTTTTCAAACGTTCTACATTCTTTTTCTCCTGTACCCTCCAAAAATGAGTAGAATCAAGGGAACTTTGCTCCACGTCATTGGAGAGTCAGTGGTTACTGCGTAGTATCCGTGGCGGTGCTGTGCTTAAGCAATGAATTCCCAGAGCCCAGGAAGTATTTCAGTTTAACAGAATAACCAAGTTACCACTGATGGAGCAAGGTTTCACATATACCGAAATTTTCTTGGACTCAGCCCTCTCGAAATAACCTATAACTAATTAACCAACATTTTTTGTTTACTAATATTTGCATTTCACGACATTTTTAGTAAGCTGGGGAAGCTTGCATATGTGCTTTACTAACATTAACCCGAGTGTCTTAATATGGCCACCGGAAATGCTGGAACTTTACTGCGCATGCGTCCGCCACATCTACGTGGTGTGGCGTACTTCTGCTTTGGTGGGAACTTCTCACTTCTGCGCACTAGTGCCAGAAATGGCCGCTTTAAACTTCACATGCTAATGCTTATGCTGCTGCTTGTTCTAAGCTTGTTCGTTATGCTTAATTAATAATGCAAAAGTTAAATAAAGTAATGGGGTTAGAGTAGAGATAAGTGGTATACAGTGCATTAATTAATTTTTGTATTCAAATATGTTTCTCTTTGACTTTGCTGATAGCTCATATTTGGGTCTGAATACTGATAAAACTCCATCGTGGACAAAGTTGCGCATGAGCACTCTATCTCCGAAGTTGCTGAAGCATTGGCATTGAACCACTGCCAAGAATCATCTTACCCACGATGTCTATGAGAAAATGCCCTTCTGACCTCAGGAGGAACTGAAGCTATACAAAATGTATCAAATGTGTTGAACAGTATTGCTGGGTGGAATAAAAGTGCATGGGAAAATAAAGTATGGGCAGTAACCGGAATCAACTAAAACCAATAATGAAATTACCTCATCTTAGTATGGTGTGATGACCTCTCCTCATCTTTCTGACCAATCACTGAAGGGGAACACATAGGTTTGCAACATTTAGGGGTGGTACATTGCCCTCGAAATGGTATAACTAAGGTAGGTTTAGATAGAGAAATTGCCCGACTTGTCCAAGTAGCTGACCTGTCACAGACCCAACGCATGCAATAGGAGATCCAGAGCAGAGGTCCTTGCAGAGCACTCTGTCAGAAGAATCGAGGTGTTGGTCGGAAATTATTGATTACCCAGTCGGGGTACCAAATTTTGCTAGTAAGGGGTGTGACGCTGGCGTTGCACTTAGCTGAGGTCACCTGTCCTGATCTGCACCTGTCTTGTCCGGTGGGCACCTGATTAGTCGGGAGCCTGGTCCCTATTTGCCCCAGCCCGTGACCAGGATTGGTCATTGCACCATTCTAGGTAAATATAATCCATGTGGTATGTCCTTGTGCTAGTTCCCTTTCTCACCCTTCCCAGGTACCGATGTTTAAAGGTGTTACTGTGATTTCTTACAAACTTTATGTCCTATTGATTATATTCCTGCTTGTAAAATGTATGGTCACGGTATTGTGGCCTCTTTCTTTACGACTCAGAAAATCTTGCATAGATAAAGCTTCTAAAACTTTCCCAGAGTCTGTGGTTATTACAGGAAAAGTAAATGTGTTTAAATATTGCCTGTTTATGCTAACTCCCTTTTCGATCCCTAGGACTTATAGCAAAGGTGACAAGGATTGGTAAGTCATGGTTTGCAGGTATAAGTCCTAAAAGGACACAAAGTACTGATTGGTGATTAGTTAGTAATCACAGGCAGGACTGCTAGTTCAAGGTGTGAATGTTTTAAGGACCCAGGTAAGTATGGTAAATTTGAGCTAGTGGTGCCGCGCGCTGTATCAGTATTCTTTTCTGGTAGCAGTAGTATGGTTAGGGATTAGTTAAAAATAGGTAGTTAGTGACGTATTGATCATTGATTATTGAGTATTGATTGTTATTGATTTTATGTACTAACGAAAGTCCGCTTGTGTTGTTAAATGTTGTCTGGAATATCCCGGGATAAGGAAAGTGGGTGGTAAATAGAAGCCACACTGCTGTGAGGTTACTTGCCTTGAGAAATAGGTGCGTAAAGTTAGGTAAACCTTGAAGCACTAGTTAGGTATTATTTTTTTTCTTTCTTTTCTGGTATAAAAGCGAGAATGATTGGTAGCAAAGGAGTTCGCTGGTAAAACTTTGGTCTTATATCACCTAGAAAGGGTAATTCTGAAGGAGTAACAGGTTCTTTTTGCTTTAGTGAAGAGTAAACGGAAGGATGTTTTACTCGCAGTGCATGAAGAGTAGGTGGAATTAGGTTTACTCGTTGTGAAATAAATTATCTTTTTCTTGAATTTAGTCAATCAGGCACAGTAGCAAATGTTTTCATGTTGTCAATTAATGAAATGTGTAATTGAATTTTGAAAGAAATTGAATTATCGTATTACCTTGCAAAGGAGGGAGTCAGTTGCGCGTGCTGCACTGATGTCATAGAGAGCCATGCTGGGATTGGTAGAAACAGCGGGTGTGTGGCCATGAGAAAATTGTAAAGGAGGGGTGAGTGCAGAGAGTGAGATTCACGTCACGGAAAAGCCACGCAATCATCGATTAACGCTGCTTGTAAGTTTAAACCACATTGGTCATTAAAATTGAGAAACGCGCTGGTATTGGAGAAATAATTTCTGCAAAATAAACAAACTAAATTCATGGAATTTACTGAAGTTTTGTACGAAATTAAATAGCGGTATATGTGGCATTTAGATTCAGCATTTGTAGGAAACCGTCCTGATAGAAAATATTTAGGATTTGCTAGAGAACAACAAATTAGAGGAAGACCTTTTATCATGTACGGAGAAAAGAGAAAAAAGTTGCTTTTCAAGAAAATAAAGAATTACTTTAAAAAGGACAAAGCTATTAAAACAAGATAAGGGACTAATATTCCACCATCTAATACGCCCGCACCGTACATGATGGTAGAAAGGGGCTACCACACATGTGTGTGGTTAGAAAACTGGATAGAGTACACTAAGGAAGATGGTATTTTGGCATTTCCAGAACATGGTACCTTTAATTGTAGAATTTTGTGTAACTTCAGAACTCGTATGAATAAATTAGATCCTAGACCTAGATTAACGCAGTAGGAAGCATTGGAAGAATGGGAACGGAGGCATTTAAGCGAGACAGGTCCAGAAGTGACAGAAATTGGAGTAAATGTTATCCCAGATTTCCGAAAGAGACGAGAGATAAACAAATGAAAAGATAGAGATAATCTATGCTAGTGGAAGGATTATATCCCGTTTTTACTACAGAAGAACCATCAGGAAGTAAAAGTACAGAGAAAATGAGAAATGTAATGACTATTGGTGATTCGGATGATGATTATTTAGATGATTTATTATTGAAAAATCCGCCACCTTACCAAGAAGAAAACCATAGAGTTACTCCTAATTCTCCGTTTTTGCAACCACCTTTAGTTCCGCAGGTAATACATGAAACCTCATTAGAAAGGGTACTTCAAGAAAGAGAAAAGGAAGCTTTAAATAAACAGCGTAGTGAATTAATCAAGAATATTTCTCAGTTAAATACAAGTCCTGAAGCACTGAGAAGACCTGTAACAATAGGTCCTGTAGTTCCTTTATATGGAGATAAGCAAGCTAATCCTAAAGCTCCCGTTCTGACTACACCCATAGTACAGCCTAGGAAAGAAACCCTAATAGTTGATGATCAAGCAAGTGAATATGAGTTTTTAATTTCCTTAATGGATTTACCCATATGAGAACCAGTAAGTGATTCAGTCAGAAAAATTACTCCCCATATTCAAAAGAAGTACAGATTGAGACATCCTCAGAAATGCAACTGTAGTAAGCCCAGAAGAATTAGATCGATGGACCAGAAACATAGAGAAGCCAAAATCACAATCAAAGGTATTGGACATATTCAAATTGAGGGTGGAATTAGAAGAAATGTTAGCAGGAAATGTGGGATTGGACAGACTGAACTCATTTGATGAAGATGAATTGTTGTTTATATGCAGAAGTATTACTCGAAATACAAAAATATACCATGAAAAGTTAATGAATTTGGATTTGGAAATGGGAATTGACATTGGTAAATCAAAGGTATTACAGATACCACGTAGAGCTGAATTTTCTGACAAAGATTTGGAAAATATGAATGTGTCAGGACGTAAATTGCAGATAAAAGAATTGTTGTCGCTGTTGCAAAAATGGGGAGGTTTAGGCAAATGGAAAGCTAGATGGACAAACAAGAAGAAAGAGGCACAGGCAAATAAATCCACTTCTGAGTATTTACTAAAAGAAACTGAAAAGGTTGAAAGGTTGTGTCCGATGAGAGAAGTGCCAGGAGGAGGTTATGTACAAGTCCCATGGTCCCAACCGGATATTTTATTATTTACTAATGATTTCCCATAGCTCAGAGAAAAACCTGTAGAATGGTATCGACAAGTTGAAAGGTTTGTGAAAGTGTTGAAAGTACTGTTAAAAGATTTAGATGGTTTATTTGACATTGTTGTTCCAGCTGATGTATGGACTGTGTGTAAAATTACAGTAGATTGGCCAAATGATGAATACCCTAGAGATCCTAAAACAGGAGGCCCATCAGAAGATGTGATGAAAAAGTACAATCAGGTGAGATTCCTTCAAAAGAAACTGATTGGACCAAAATAGATAGAACCACTAAAATAAAGATGAATCTGTACATGCATATTATGAACGCCTCTTGCAGGTATTTAAACAGTACAGTGGTTTAGAAAACATTGATAATAAGGACATGACACATTTTATTTATCGGTTTGTGTCTGGACTAAAACCTGAAATCTACCAAACGATTACAGAGCATAAACTGTGTTGGCAAGCAAAGCCTGTTGACGACATTCTTAAGTATGCAAAATACTGTGAGGATGAAATTGATAATAAATGAAAGAAACTAGAAGAAAAGGTAATGTGGGCTCAAGTAAAAATGGCAGAACAACAGAAACTTCAAATAAGTCAGCAAGCAAATAATCAGAAAAGAGTGGAAGGCCAAGGTGAAGGAAGTGGGGGCAAACCTAGAGTGAAAATGAGAAAAGAAGAGGCAAAGAAAACGTTTCCTTGTCATGGGTGCGGAAAATTGCGGCATTGGAGAAACAAGTGTAAATTAATACAGAATAATAATGTCCAAAATCCAAATTTAAATCCACAGACACAGAAAGAGGTGTCAATGAGACAGCCGCAACAGGTAATACAGAATCAGTTACCTCAAGTCCCTATGCCAGATTTTGTGAGTCAACCCAAATACAGTGTGGACACCGGATTTCAGGAGGGAAATGGTAAGAAAAATACGGTAACACCACAGTTTCTTTTGCAGGACACATTTTTTGAAGACGAGACGTACTGACGGTGCCTGAGAGGAGGGAAGAGGATTGCGTACTTGCCGCATCCTTACCGGTAGATCAGTCAGGTCCTCACATTGAAGGGAAAGTGGAGGAAAATTATGTTACCTTTTTGTTGGACACTGTTGCTATCCGTTCTACTGTGAGAACAGCAGACATCCCAAACCTACCCCTCTCGGGAGAAGCGATCCAAGTAGTGGGCATTTCTAATAAACAAATTAGGACCCCTGTCACAGAACCTATGGAAGTAAGTATTGGTAACTTCAAAGAAATGCACAAATTCGTAGTGTGCAATTCTAGCCCTGTACACTTGCTAGGAAGGGATCTACTGTGCAAAATGAACTGCACAATCTTTTGTACACCAAATGGTGTTGGAATTCAGACTCCAGATGAAGACGGAGTGTATAAAATTATGCTAGCCAGACAAGAAGCAGAAGTTAAAAAGATGTACCTAGGAGACTTACCAGGAGAACTACAAACGTTTGTAAATCCTGATGTATGGGATTTTATTGGAAAAGAAGTAGGTCTAATGGCAGATGTTGATCCCATTAAAGTGACTGTAAAAGAAGCTGCAGTTTATCCAAATATTCGACAGTACAAAATGAGTCCAGAAGTAAAAGCAGGAGTTGCACAAGAAATAGGGCGTTTGGTTGAACAAGGCATTCTAGAAAAAATAATGAGCAGTCCTTGCAATTCACCTATAATTGGCATAAAGAAACCAAACGAAAAGTAAAGAGTGGTCCAAGACCTCCGAAAGATTAATAAAATTGTTGTCCCATGTTGCTCAGTAGTATCAAATCCGGCTGTGATTCTGAATCAAGTACCATGGGGAGCAAGATGGTTCACTGTAATTGATTATGCCATGCCTTCTTTTCCATCCCGCTGCATCCAGATAGGAAGTTTTTATTTTCGGTCAAATTTGACAAGCATGTTTACGGTTGTAATCGTGTTCCACAAGGGTACACGGAAATCCCATCTATCTTTAATCAGATTTTGAAAAAGTGCCTTGAATCACTGGTGCTGCCCGGACAATCTGTCCTTGTGCAGTATATCGATGACCTATTGTTGGCATTGAGACAAGAAATGACTGTGTGATTCATTCCATTGCATTGCTGAACCACTTAGCAAACGGTAGACAGAAAGTGTCCCCAGAGAAATTGCAATACTGTACATCCTCAGTCAAGTATCTGGGACACTAGATGGAAAGAGGGGTCAGAAGAGCGACATCCGAAAGAATTAAAATAATTCAAAACATGAAGTTACCCCAAACAAAGAAATCAGAATGTTTCTCTGAGTTGTAGGATCCTGCAGGCAGTGGATTGTGGGACTTGCAGTGCTTGCACAGCCATTGATTCAAATGACAAAGAACCATCATCTTGTTTCCTTAGAAAGCCGCGCCCGTTTGGTAGACAGAGATGTTTCCTTGATTCGATCTGAAGAATAAATTTCAATAATACCTATGAACTCTTGCATTCTTCTTTGATACCGATTTTAAGGTACGTTGTTTTGTGCCTATTTTTGCTTCGACAAACGTATACTCTAGATTGTCGAATGTAGTATGACTTAGACTAAGAGAAGTTTTGACCTTCTGTGAGGCAAACCATATTATACTAAATCTATGGTGTCATTTTTCTCCATGGAGCTGTATGTTCGGTAAAGAGGTTACTATCCTGCCTGCCTTGAATGTCATTAAGGTTTTTCATTTAATGAATTTATTTATTTAAAACATGATGACATAAGAACATTTTTTCGTCCGATTCAAATGCATTATTCTGTTGAAAGGAAATGTAATATGAACTTTAAACGGTGATGACATAATAAGAGCACTGAATGTATATCTGTTTGCTTAACTGTAATAATGTACTGTATGTATATCAATTAGCTGTAGTGCCGTGCTGTCATTTACTGCTGGGATCGATTATGTGATCTTGTGTTACATAACTGGTCTAATGTTTGTCATAAATTTGTTGTGAATAGGGATATGTAGCAATGATTTTTTGGCCCTGATAAAAGTTAATATACTATGTATGTCTGGCAGAATGTATTAATATTGTTTTATATGTACATATTTCTTAATATTACAGATTTTAATGGCATGGTAATATATTTTCCTGAAGAAGGTGACGATATTTGTGTGGCTCACCGAAACGCGTCGATGCTTAAGGAAAAACACATGACATCTTGAGAGATAACAGTTTTTTGACGTGAAGCTTAACTGTGCTCATCATTTTCTTGTGTTTCCTTTTTTACTAATAGGAACTAAAAAAAATCCTTTTATTCTTGTCCCGTTTTAATATGTTTTTCATGATTAAATTGTTTTATTCTATTTTGAAATATGTTTATTTGATTTGGACCATATTGGTCATTTTTAATGTCTGCCTTATTTAATAAATTTGTGACACGCATTTTCTGTTTTTTACCTTTTTGCATGGCCCCTATTGATTGCTACATATATACCTACTGAAGTGTGATTTGTGAGTTGTTTGGGTATTTTTACCCAGTTTTTTATGCCCAAGGGGATTTCTATTTCTTGACATTTGTCAAATGACAAAGAAACAAGCAAAAGACCCAGTCGAATGGGATGATGAAAGCATGACTACTTTCTTAAAATTACATAAAAGTCTATGTGAAGCTCCAGCATTAGGGATGGCAGATTATTCAAAAGAGTTTGCACTATTTGTGACACAAGAGACAATTGTGCTCTTTCAGTCCTAACCCAGTCCCATGGGTTAATGCGACGACCTGTGGTATATTTTTCTGCAACATTGGACCCAGTAGCATCAGCACTGCCAGGTTGCTTGAAAGCGGTAGCTGCAACGTGCATGAGTCTTGAGCAAACTGAATCCATCATTATGGGACATCCTGTAACAGTGTATGTTCCACATTCAATTGTGATTCTGCTAACAAGAACACGTACTCAGCGTTTAATTCCTAGTCGGATGACGAAATATGAAAGAATCATCATTGGTTCAAAAAAAGTGACAATAGTGAGGTGCACTGTTCTAAATCCAGCAACCTTATTGCCAGATTCTCACTTTGAGGAAGTGAGAGAGGAAGTCGAACATGACTGTATCGACTTGACTGAATTCAGTACTAAACCTCGCACAGACATACAGGAAGAACCTTTAAAAGACCTAGAACATGAGCTATTTGTAGATGGCTCGTGTATACGCCATGAGGAAGGAGGACTAAGCTCTGCTTATGCTGTGTGCACATTATCCAATTTAGTTGAAGAATCCTATTTACCAGGGGTCAAGTCTGCACAAGTAGCCGAATTGATTGCTTTAATAAAAGCGTGCAAAATTGGGAAAAATTGGAGAGTAACCATTTACACTGATAGTCAGTATGGTTACAGGGTTGTGCATAACTTTGGCCAGCTATGGATGCAAAAGGAGTTCATGACTTCTTCAGAAACCCCTATTAAAAATGGACAGTTTGTAAAAGAATTACTTGAAGCAATTCAATTGACTAAAGAATTGGCCGTGGTCAAGTTCGCTGCTCACCAATCTGGACATGACAAAGTGACTGCTGGTAACCGTTATGCTGACCAAGTGGCCCAACATTGTGCCAAATATAAAATGGCAGTAAACAAGAAAATCGAAGCATGTAGAAGCAGCTGCTAACTTATGCTATTGAGAGGTGTGAATATATGGGAGGAAGTGAAAGATTTACAAAGTGAAGCAGAGCCCAAAGAAAGGGAAGACTGGCAGAAAATAGGGTGTCAGATGAGACCTGAAGATGGTGTAATAGTCTACCTAGATGGGAGACCAGTGTTACCTGACTGTATGCTTGCACCAATGTCCAGAATGTACCATGGGGATACACACATAGGGAGAGATGCTATGGTGAGGTTGTTTAGACGGGACTGGTTCAATGCGAAGTTCAGGAACACAGCAGAGAGTCTTTGCCAGAGATGCCTAACTTGTCAGCGATTAAACCCTGGTAAGAAAACCTGAGTGTGTCCTGGGAAAATTGGGAAAGCAGAAGGCCCTTTTATTAGACTCCAAATTGACTTCATTCATTTACCTGCTTATCAAGGATTAAGGTATGTCTTGGTCATTGTCTGCCTATTTTCAAAAAGGGCGGAAGCATACCCTACCCGCAGGAATGACAGCTTAACTGTAGCCAAACTCTTTTTGAGAGAGCTCATTCCTCGGTTCGGTTTTCCAGTTACGATTGAGTCAGACCGGGGGAAACATTTTCATAATGGGGATAAAGGGGACTCTGTTTGCCACACGCTGACCTTCCTTTCTGGACCTGCTGCTGTGGAGCCCTTTGGACACGATCCTCTCTGCCCAGCCAAACGCCGCACCCGGTCTCTCCCTGCCGCCGCAGCAACTCCAACTTATGCACGGCCGCAGTGGGGGGGGGGGGGGAGGACCGAGGGGCACTAAAGACTACACCTTCCAGGTGCCCTTGCGGCGAGAGAGCCGCTTCCGGCGGAGTACGCGCCAGGAGGCGCTTTAAATACGAACTTCCCCTTGGTGGAGCGGGGACTCTGTTTGCCACACGCTGACCTTCCTTTCTGGACCTGCTGCTGTGGTGGAGCCCTTTGGACGCGATCCTCTCTGCCCAGCCAAACGCCGCACCCGGTCTCTCCCTGCCGCCGCAGCAACTCTAAATTTTGCGCGGCCACAGTGGGGGGGAACCGAGGGGCACTAAAGACTACACCTTCCAGGTGCCCTTGCAGCCAGAGAGCCGCTTCCGGCGGAGTACGCGCCAGGAGGCACTTTAAATACGAACTGCCCCTTCGCATCGCGGGACGTGCGCGGGCGGCGTCGGGCTAAGCCCGGGACAAGGGCGGGACCGTTTTTGGCAGTTAGTGGCCGTGTGAGGCTGGGCTGGGTCACCCTTTTTGGCTTTTCGTAATTATTGTGTTGAATATTTGTTATCCGTTAGCTTTGACATAGGGTCTTTGTTTGTGTAATACTAACAGCCAAAGTTGCAAAGCTCAATACTGACAGCCTATGGTGTCATATACAGCCTAACACCATAGAGAAAAGTAAGGGGGAAGCGCAATCCTGTGATACCTGTTTCTGTCCCAGCCCCAAAGACAAAAGAATCTACAAAACCTCAGCTCCCTAATCTAACCGCTATAGATCGCATGCTCCAAAAAACTAAAGTGGTGGTGGCTAATCCCATTGAAAGCACCGGGCGCCGCCTTTCGCTTCCTGCTGGCTCTGTGCTCCCTGTAAATGTATCAATGTTCTCTTCTAATTCCCAGGACTCGATGCTGGCACCATCCCTTGCTGCACTTCCAGGTGGCGGCAAGCCCGTGCCGGCACAGAACCTAACCCCCACGGAGGAAAACTCATTTCTAGAGAGTATCCCTTCCCTTGCTAGACTATCACTGCCCCCCCCCTTTTTTCAATATCATGCTACTGTTGAGCCTTTGTCCCAGGGCGGGGTCCTTACTGCTAATGAGAACTGCAACACCCCTGTTAACATTAGTTCAACCTCTGACTCGCAGTCAAGTGTAAGCAATGATAGCCCTAGCGTGAGAACTAGAGGGCAGTTGGCGAGGCGCAAGTCCAAATAAGCTGCTAAAGATTGTCCAACTGTAATAGGCTGTAAAGGGTTAGCGGAGGGTATCAAGAAGAAGAAAGCTTCCGCAAGATTTAGGGCCACAAGGGGCAAGAATGCTGAAAACAACGCAGATTGGGATGCTGCGGTTGCTATTGAGGACCAAGGTCTATCTTTTGATGTATGCTCACAGGTCAGACTAGAGCCTCTTCATGATAAACTCTCTGATAGCCAGGAGGGTATAGTCCCTGCTAGTGGTGACACCATTTCATCGTGCCCCCCCGATCTTGAGAAGGAGATTCCCCTGATTACTTCCATCGAGCATATATTGAAGTCTTTTATTTTGCTTCTAACTGAGAGGTTGAAAGGGATCACAGCAAGACTCGATCGCTTTGAGCAGGGAACTTTGGATCACTTCTTCTCGATAAAGGCCCTAATCAAGTTACACATAATGAAATTATTGCTCTAATCTGTGAAGCATTTAAAATTGAGCAAAAGTTGCACGGTGCATGCTGCCCAGAGGCTTCTGGAGTGATAGAACAACTGAATGGCACAATTAAAGCAAGATTGGGAAAGATGTGTGAATCTACCCATTTAGAATGGCCTGATGCTTTACCTCTTGTCCTGCTGGGACTCAGAAGCCTTTCAGACAAGAAAACAGGCTTGAGTCCCTATGAAATACTCATGGGAAGGGCAATGAGGCAAGCATGTGTGCCAGGACATCAGCTGTTAACTATATCTGATGATTTAGTGTTGGAGTACTGCAAAGAGTTGGCTGACCAAGTGTGTTCTATCTCTCACCAGATTGGGGAAGACGCTGAAGCCAGACATTCAACTCCAGCACATGATTTGAACCCTGGAGATTGGGTAGTGATAAAAAAAATCACACCCAGGAATCTTGCCTAGCTCCAAGGTGGGGAGAGCCAAATCAGGTGATATTGGTCACCACCACAGCTGTAAAGTGCAAGGGAATCCCCAACTAGATCCACGCAAGCTATACCAAAAGGGTAACAGAACCTGACGAAGTTGAGGCTGAAGGTTGTGCAGCTGAAGGGTTTCAAGAAGTTGATCCTGAAGTAGTTGAGAAAAAGCAACCGAGCCCTAGTCAGGATGAATGGATACCAGTGGTTGACATACCTGAAATAAGAGTAAGAAGAAGAAGCCAAACATATTTAGATAGTCAGACTGATAGTGAGGACGAGATAGGAATAGAAGAACGTACTCAGATTGCAGAAATCCAAGCTAATGGTAATCGTAAGGAGGACCAGATAAGGAAAGAGCAATATACTCAGACCAACAAAATCCCCACCAGAACTCCATTGTCTGAGGAGGGACAGATAGGTACTAGTCAAAATGCACAGGCAGAAGCAGGGGTGAGGAATTCATATCTCCCGACGCCCGAGACATGTTGTTTTCTGTCAAGGGCAAGAAGATTTAATGTGTATTTTGCCCGACGGACAACTAGATATTTACTAACCATAAGCAGGATAAAGCTCTGGTTCTCACAGCCAGTCACAAAGGCATAATGAAATGCAATCACCATGGGAAAAGTATCACAACCTGTAATAGACTAGAAACCCAATATTTTAGCCTGGTATTGGCCAAAGAAATATTTAAACCCATTATGCAGGAAACTGCCTTCTTGCAGCGAGGGTGTGTTTAGGGCCAGACAATGTGTTGCTATTGGCCGCGAGGCGCCACACACTGTTTGTGAGGCTGTGAAGGAGAGAAAAGACAATCCAGTTTCGTAGAATACATCTTCAGAAGCAGCTGGTACGAGGTTGGGGGGCTGGGAGGGGTTCTCGCAACACCTAATCTCTTTGCTCTCCCCTGGAATGTTTATGACCAAGTCTCCTGCGGGCCTCTTTTGTGGCAGCTTGCTCCTGGTTCTGACGTCTGTGCCCCTGCCCGGGCTATTAGTTCCCCCAGGGCCTCTGATACCTGCCTTCGTTCGTCCTTCTGTTGGTGTTTTCTCCCACTCGGGCTCCAATATCCGCCCCAGGCCTGCTGGAGGTGTTTCTCTCTTTCCCTCCCCATCAGGCTTTTTATTATCATGGCTCGTGTCACATAACACTCTTGCGCTCATTCTTTCCCCTCAAACCCACGCTCTCACATATTTGCTCTTTCCAGGCTTCTGATGTCCAATATTCAGAGTCAAATATTCAGACTATAAGGGGAGCTGGGAAATTTGGACTGTCCCAGATCGATTTATTTATTTACATTTATGTACTTAGGGGCCTAGGATTGTGTGAGGGGCCTAGATTTGGGTGCAATGGTATATGAAGAGAGTCACTGCTGCACAGTGTCACTCACAAACCGTCTTTGTAAAGCTATTTATTATTTTGGCAAGTACCAAAATTAGTGAATGCCACTACTTGCAGTAAAACAGTCGTAAACCAGCAGGGCATCGGCGGTAAACCAGCTGTAAAGCGGGCCAAAAGCTCCAATATAGGCTACATTGCTCCATCCCTAAACACAGAGCGTGTCGAACCAGTCTGTTTTTGTTCCCATATGTTGAAACCTTCTTAATGACACTTAGTGCAACTGCTTAATATCATGCACCTCCCAGGCAACAGGATAAACCATTTGGGAAGTGTTTTGCTGGACAGGATACCTGCTGAATGTGTTTGTTGCAGTGTGCCTGTGTGTCTGCAAGTTGTGTGTGTGTATGTGGGTTTGTTTACAGGGTTCACATATTTCTAAGGTATGTGCTAACAGCAGATTGTGCAGGGTGGAATTGTGCACGTTTGGAAGGTGCCTGTGTTTATCATTGCAGGGCTGAGTGTATGTGTGCAGGGGTGTACATGTATCTGCATTGGGTTGTGTGTACCAAAGGGGGAAGGTGTGTGCGTACCTCAAAATCTGTCTCTGTAAGTATGTGTCTGCAGGGACTTTCTCTGCATACTCTGTGTGTCTGTGCAAGGGGATTTGTGTTTCTTTTCAATAATGTGTGCTCTGTTCCAGGGTGTGTGCATCAGAGCCAGTCTGTGTCGGTGTCACTGCCAGTGTGTCTCTGTCTCTGCAGGAAGGGTTTGTGTGTCTGCCAGGGAAACTGTGTCTGTAGTAGGGATACTGTGTCTTAAGGAGTGTGTGTGTGTGTGTGTCTCAAGAAGTTTGCATCTGCAATGTTGTGTGTGCAGGGTTTCATGTATGTCTGCACTAATGTGTATGTCTCTGACGGGCTCGTGCATCTGTGCAGTGGCAGTGTGTGTTTGTTTAGTGGACTTGTGTGTCTGAGCAGTTGGTTTGTGCATGCAGTCCGAGGGATACTGAGTCACAGTGCTACTTCTGGTCTAAGGCAGGACTACAAATGGACTTTTACTTTATTGCAGACATGATTTACCAATGTTCCTTAGGGCTGGTGAATAAAATTCACCCATAATCAAGCTCTTCACATTTTGTCCCGATATATTACTCTGAAGCAAAATGGCTTCAATGTACCCAAATATTTTGCTGTGAGAAAAGGGGAAAACTCATGAATTGGAAAATAAGTTGCTTCAAAATCATATTGTAGAGATCATAGTTTAAAAAATGCATTAAGTGCTGTGAGCTATCTTCAGGCTCTTCAATCACTGACTAACAGAGACAACTCAATTTAATGATTAATTCCAAAATTGTTATATATATATTTTTTTGCTTTGACTGGTCCTCACCTACATCATTTATTTCTCTCTATTTGTTCTACTATTGCAAAATGTTACTGAAAAAAATCTATATTAATAAAATGTATTAGCTACTCCTGAAGTGACCTCCCTCAGTCGTATTAGTGACTACAAGAGGGGTTATTTTTTCCCTTATAGAATCTCCATATGCTTTTCTTACAGCTGTGAGTGTTATAGCCATCATTCAGAGAACCTTCTCCTAGCGATGGGGATGAAAAATGTTTAATCTCCGGGGGAGGGAATTCATCTATGTAGACAAGGTGTGAGAGACCTTCAACTTTGCCAATAAGCTCCTCCGCTGTGAGGGAGCTTTTAGCAGCTCCCCTTACAGTAAAGAATGATTGCGAGGTGATGGATCCTCCCCTATTAGCCCTCCATTTCTCTAGGTGGCTTTAAAGGAGAACCTTCCATTTCTCTTAGAGTGATCCCAACATAACGGATGCCTGGGAGGGAAATTTTCTAGTCCCTCTGCAGTGAGCCCCCCTATATGGCATGTATGGCTGAGAGAGATAATTAAATGATTATTGGTTCCTCCTGCTCATCTTCCTCATGCAATTTCAACGGGCAAGGTTAAGTCAAAGTATTTATGCAGGTTACTTTCCGTCTCAGCCTGTCATTTTTGTGAAATCACTGATGACACTTAAGTGATGAGAAAGATGAACAGTTGCTTTGTTTGTATCTTCGGTTCTAGGCGGCACGGGGCTTAGGTACCCCTCCTCAGCAGGGATGTCCTGCATGTCATGCTTTCTTGCTTTTAATGCATCACTGCATTTCATTGTTCTACTTCTGTGGATGTCGCAGGCCAAATCAGAAAACAGCAAGGGGATCTGGTCATCTGACCGTGGAGGTTACATTCTTCTGTCTGTGCCTTGTTACAACTAACATCCCTACATACACCAATCCCCTCATTATATCAGCAGTACATATTAGACACGACTCCTAGCACCATCCTGTGCATAGCATGGTACCAGGTAATTCAGTTGTTTCAGTATTTTCTCTTCAGCAGCACATCCAGAGTGAGCTATGCGAGTACATCAACTTGTAGTACATGTTTGAACCTGGCCCAATCATGCCCACAACACAGCTTTGTAATGTACCACTTTAATGGTGCATGCATTGAATCTATGGTGCATCTATATCCACTTACCAATCTACATATAAACCATACTGAAAACATTAACTTAAACTTACCACACCCAAATACAGATAGGCTATTAAAGCTACATACTGCGCAAAGGTTTTTGTTTTGGCCCTTGTGATTGATGTTATCGATAGGTGGGAAAAGTAGATTTTGTTTTAGGACAAGTAGATTTGAGTTGCATTTCGTCCCTAGGACAAGCAGTTTATTTGATAAATTCCACACCCCTGCAGAAGACAATCAAGAATCTGCAAGACCTGTGCAGGACCAGACAGGATTAGAAAAATGTGTTCAGGATGAAGAAAAAACTCAAGGCCCAACAAAGACATATCCTGAATCAGGTCAGATTAATCTAGAAGAATCCATCCAGGCAGAACAGTCAACAATAATAAGCCCTGGACAAGGTCAGTTAGAGAGGATGCCTGAAGTTGATGAAAATCAAGTTGTGCCACAACTTAAAGAAAATAAAAGAACATTTGAAGAATATGAAAGCACAGTGCCAGTTAAAAGACTCAGAAAAGGCGATAAATAACCTGGTTTTGTTAAAAAACTAAAATATCGCCTAGACACAATAAATGAGGAACCTGAACAGGTGGACGAAGTAACCGGTCCAACTGAACCGTCTACAAGCAATCAAAGAAGGAGAAGTCCATGCCTGAAAAAGCTGAACAATAAATTCAAAGGCCCTGAATGGACTAACGTCATCCTTGAAGATTTCGAGAATCTGGAAATCAGTGATGAAAGTGATGAAGAATTGATTGCTGATCAAAATATTGAAGAAGGGAGGCCAACTTGAGATAAAGTCACAGGTGTATTCTGTGTAAAATTCTCAAAGAGGGGTTAAGCCTCCTTAGTTAAAAATGGCTGATAAAAGAGTTACTGAATACTCGAAAAGAAATTGTATAAAGACATGCTGTAGGATATGTATGTGTAGTGTGTTTATAGTACTTGAAGTATGGCTAGGACTGACAATAGCAATACCGTACTTGATGGCTGCTAAACAGAATGACACTAGTATACACAGAAAGATAACGCACCACAAACAAGATAGAGTAGACTTAGAAGCACCAGATGAGATAGAATTACATCACTTTAGAAACAGAAACGAAACTGATATGAATGTATTCGCTAGTCTATTAGTGCATTATGTAGAGACTATGCAAATTAGTGACTGTTATGTCTGTATGAAATTATCCACTTCAGTAGCTGAAGGTGTTACCTACCACCATTTACCCCTGACCTATGGTATTTCCTGTAGCATACTAACTAGTTTGTTCTATAAAACTGGAAGGTTACAGTACTATTATTCTAACATAGATGTTATTTTCTCTGAAAGTCCTATCCGTAGAAAAATGAATCCTGTCCTTAGTAGTAAAGACTCACAATTCATGGGTGAATTTTGCCGAACAATGAAATCAATAGAAATAGCTGATGCACACAAAGACAATTTAACTTGTAAATTACATGAGGAGGAGAAAATATTTTTAAATTTAGTAGAGAAAAGGAGACAGGATTTCCATAGAAAAGCCACTGAAACGAAACCCCAGATACCCAAATGGGCTGAAAGGGAGGAATTTATGAAGGCGTGGCTAGCGGGCCATGATGGCGGATGGAGTCTGTTAGTGCTCCGGTGCCGCCGGGGATCTCTCATCCTGCTAGGGCCTCTGGGGAGCCCAAACACTGACCGCAGCCTAAAGATCCTGTGCTGAGAGGACCTGTGGAGGCTCCGGAGCGTTTCTGGAGCTCGGAGAGTGCCAACGGTTGGAGATCACGCCCGCGACGAGTGCGGCCTTCCCCCGCATGACCAGCCGGGGACTGTAGCTAGGAGTGTGGCAGAGAGGCTTCGGACGCGACGAACCGGAAGAGCCGCGGACGGCCCACGAAGCGCGGCCGAAACGCCCGCGATTCTCGCCGGCCTGCATTAAAGCCCCACGTCAGAGAGACTGTCCTGAAGCCTGACGGCCCGACTGTGCGGGGGGCCCATAGACGGTGGGGACCGGGATCGACGGGACACAAAGCTGGTGGTCCTTGAGAAGGAGGGAGAAAGGTGGCCCTGAGCACCGGCGCGGGTCCCTGCGGTGGAGGATCAGGGGGTGGAGGTGCGGAGTTGGAGATCCTTGGGTGACACTGCGGGACATACCTTCCGTGTCCCCCCCCCTGGCTTGTCTCTCCTCTCCCTTCTCTCTTTCCCCCGCCCTACGGCTGCGGGGGAGGCTCCTGCTATCAAGAGGTACTGGGAGTATTCATTGCCGCCGCCCTCGAGGACCAACCTGCGGACGCTGGGACGCCACATGGCCACTGGTCCGCTGGAGTCGTCCGAGGAGAGCTGAGGCCCCACTGGCTGGGTAAGACGTCCGACGGCTGGTTTCCCCCCTGGCCTTGTAGCCCGGCACAGGGCGGGGGCGCAAGAGGCAAGGAGGGCCCAGAAGCCGCGCATTTAAGAGACATGGCCCCCGAATTGTGCCGTGTGGCGGGGCGCTGAGGAGGGAGTTGGGACTGAGAACCTCACAACCCCGATCGTTTGACCGATAGGGGGTGCGGAGATGGGAGAGGACCGCCACCTGAGGGCGATACCGGATATCGAGCCCGGATTCCTCCTGCTCCTCTCCCCCCTACCCCCCCACCCCTCTCCCCCTGATTGGTCTGCCCTCCCTGCAGCTCCGACTCCTTCTTGGGGCGACCGGGGCCGGCGGTGGAGCTGCCATTGACCGTGGGCTGGGTCCATTGACGGTGCAAGCCGCTTGAGGATGCCGGGGGGACATCTGAGCCACCTAAACTCTCGTGCTGCGACCCCGGGGGGTTCGGAGTGCGGCGCTGTGGCGCATGAGAGTGGGAGAGAGGCGATCATAACACCCGGTGATCCGGTGAGTGGAAGACATCTAGAGAGGACGAGGAGCTGCCTGGAGTACCCCTCGCGCAGACGATCGCGCCCAGTTGCTGGCCGCGCCTGACAGGTGCCACCATGGTCCGGAAGGGAGCTCAGACACTGGATGGGAAGGAGGGTCCGGCGAATACGGGATTGACCCCGGGGGCTATGCAGGACGGGTCCGTACTAACCCCGCTCGACCAAGCCTCGGGCGGGGATCAGCAGGCAGATAAGTTGGACTTGATCCTACAAGAGATCAGACACTCTCGACTGGCTATGGAGACACAACTAGGCGCCCTCACTACTAATCTCTCTCTGTTAAAAGCCGACCACTGCAAGTTGGCTGACAAAGTGAAAGACCAGGGAGTGACGTTGGCGGAGATAACTCCGACGGTGGCAGATCACACTGTCTCTATCAAGCACCTGCAGGAGCAAGTGACGACCCTCATGGACCGCGTGGAGGATGCTGAAGGGCGTAACCGACGCAATAACATCTGCGTCATTGGGCTTCCGGAGCGCAGTGATGGGTCCCGCGTGACGGAGTTCATGGAGCAGTGGTTCCGCTACCATGTCGCCCCGGAGGGCCTGTCGCAGTTTTTCTGTGTGGAACGGGCACACCGGATTCCTACGGGGAGGCCTAAAGTGGGACGCCACCGCGACCGCTGATCGTCAAGATCCTGAACTACCGGGATAGGGATATGCTCCTGCAGAAAGCCCGGGAGAAATCGCTCACTGAATACGAAAACCAGCGAATTTCACTATACCCGGACTATACTAACCAAGTGCAACGACAACGGTCCTCCTATTTTGCGGTCAAGAAAAAGCTCCAGAAAGCACATCTCCGGTACACCCTGTTATTCCCGGCCCGCCTCAAGATCATCTATGACAACAAGACCCACTTCTTTGAGAGCCCTACTGACACGGAGGAGTGGCTGGAGGTGATGGGCATCGAGGCAGCCCAGGAGGAGGCGTCTGGAGGCTCTGGGACTGGCTCGGATCGCAGAGGGAGAACTTCCCCCACATCGTCGGCGCAACCTAGACGACGCAAGCCCTCTATCGCACAACAAAGGGAGGACCAGATGACAGCGGTCAGTATGGTGGGCTCTTTTCGTGATGAACACGAACTAATTAACACGGATACGGAAGACAGCACACCACATTCGGACTCAGAACACAGCGTGATACTGGCCCCAACTGTGACGCCGAGAGCGGCGGACGAAATGCTGGACAATGGTCTGGAGTAACCGCTCAACCTGGAGTGCCCTATGTCTTTGTCTCCTACTGATATCCTTTTTGATGGTGACTTACATTGGGGTGGGGGGTACGGGGTGGGGTATGTGGATACTCTGTATTTTGGGAGGCGCTTCCTTCTGGGATACTTGGAGGCTGGCTCCACGCTAAGACATTGAGAGCTCGGACTTTGATTGCTGTGTTTTAATGTCTGGTTATATTAGGCATTTGCCAGCTCCCTCCCCCTTTCTTTCTCCCCCTTCCTTCCCACCCTCCTTCCCCCCGTCCCCTGCTCCCCTTCGGGGGTCACTGAGAGACACATAGATTGCGCACAGCCTTCCCCGGCAGCGCTGTTGAGCCGACAGCCTAGCAATGTAAGACTAGACAGACAGGATCCAAGCTATGCCACCCCCCAATGGCAAATGCACCACTGTTTGGTTTGTTATGGTTTACATTTTATGGTTCGGCACAGCAATGTCCTCCAGCTGCGCCACAAGAGTTCAAGTTTGGGGTGGGCAGAAGTACGGCTCCTGGTTTATTGCTGATACTACTTGTGCTGCAGCTAAGAGCACGGTATCTTATGACGCTTCTTACCGAATATGGCTGACACTGTAGGGAAGTATAGGCTGGCTACCTGGAATGTGCGGGGACTTGGCTCCATACAAAAGAGACATAGAGTGCATGCATTCTTGCTCCGACAACATGCTCATATTGTATTCCTGCAGGAATCCCACCTAACGCACTCCGAGACACTCACACTGCGGAAGAAGTGTCGGGAACTGTTTTCTCTACAACTTATTCCGCTTTCTCCAGAGGGGCTACCATCTGGGTGAGATACGGTACTCCCTTTGTGGAACTGGAAAGAAGGGTTGACGACCAGGGTAGGTACATCCTAGTGAAAGGCGCACTAGACGGCACACTCGTAGTTTTGGGCAGCATATACGCCCCGAACTTTGATCAAGACACTTTCCTTGCAAGGGTGGGACGAGCACTGGCTGATTGGGGAGATATCCCTTGCATTTTAGGGGGGATTGGAATAGGATATTAGACGTAGACTTGGATAGGTCGCACCCCCCCTCCAGACGACAGGTGTTCACAGACTGGTGGACTCTTTTAGGACATGGCTACAGGGCTGGGGTCTGACAGATATATGGCGAACACTCTACCCGACACACAGAGAATATTCCTACTATTCTCCGTACATGCCTTACACACCCGACTGGATAGATTCCTGTGTACTAACTCCTTGGTGTCTAAATGCACGTCCTTAGACTATCTGGCTAAAACCTTCTCCGATCAAAGGCCTCTGACACTTGACTTACAATGGGGGCGGGTGCCGTCTCCGGTGCCAACCTGGAGACTTAACCCGCTACTGCTGGAGGATGGCCCCTTCCGCACTTCCTTGTCGGTCTCCTTAGACAGTTACTTTCGGGAAAACTGGGATTCAGTGACCTCTAACTTGATGGTGTGGGACGCAATGAAGGCCGTGATAAGGGGGGCGGCCATTGGTCAGGTAGTGGGTGCCAGGCAAGAGATCCACAGGAAGCTGTGCGATGTAGAGACTCGCCTACAGGCACTAGAGTCGGCAGTGGGTGAGAACCCTGATCGCAAAGGGGAGTTACAACTGAGAAATATTGAGCATGCCGACCTTTTAGAAACGCTGAGAGTTATTGACCACAAAGACTACTTGCGACGACAAACAGGCTGAATCAGACAGATCGGGTGCTTTACTGGCTCGGCTGATTCGAAACAGTCCCGAGACCCCAGTGATTACACGGATTAGGGACAACACGGGAGGACTGGTGACTACACAGTCAGCCATAAATGACGCTTTTAGGGATCACCTTAGTACGCTATACGCTCCCCCCCCCACGGATGATCAAGAGGAGATGATAAACTTTCTGAGGGACCTGCCCTTCCCAGTCTTGTCCCAAGCAGAGCGGGAAGAGATGGGCGGACACATCACGCAGCAGGAAATCAAAATAGCCATGCGATCCCTTAACCGCAGTAAGACTCCTGGTCAGGACGGACTGCCGGTAGAGTTTTACCAGACTTACTCTACGACCCTAGTCCCTGTTTTGAAGAACATCTATAAGGAATCCTATGAAATTGGTCACCTGCCTAGCACGACGATGCAAGCCTCCGTTATTTCAATCCCTAAACCCGGTCGGGACACCCTAGATCTCACCAATTACAGACCCGTCTCAATGCTCTCTACGGAGTATAAAATACTCAGTAAAGCCATAGCTCTGCGAATACAGTCCCACCTTCCGGCCTTAATTCATCCGGACCAGTGTGGATTCCTGCCGGGGAGGAGCACGTCTCAGAACACGAGGAGACTCTACGCCCTTATGGTTGCGACGCTGGCGACTCTCCCTCGGCCGGCTGTGTCGCACTGGACCTCCGACAAGCTTTTGACTCACTGTCCTGGGCATTTATGTTTGAGGTTTTGAAACGTTTTGGCCTCCCTGATAAGATGGATCCGACTGTTGTACACGCGTCCAACGGCCCGAGCTCGCACGGGTCGCCACGTTTCCTCTAGCTATAACATATATCGCGGCACTCGACAGGGCTGTCCGCTGTTGCCCCTGTTGTTTGTCCTGACCCTTGAACCCCTGGCGATAGCCCTCCGGGCCGGGATGGCTGAGAAGGGCATCTCCGTCGGTGGCACATCCAATTTGATATCAATTTACGCCGATGATATACTTCTGTATTTCCGGGATCTGGAGGAGAATCATTCGGCTCTAGCGACCATCTTTGACCGGTTCGCAAACATGTCAGGCCTGGCGATTAACCCGGCGAACTCGGTGGGGTTTTATTTCCATGAGGGACAACGGCCAGCCCATATACTATTTGGCGCTTCCCAAATTCCGATAGCGCAGACTACGTTTAAGTATTTAGGCGTACATGTTTATAGACGACCGGAAGACCAGATTGAAGGCAATATTTGGCGGGCCATTACCGGCCTCCGCAGTAGTGTACAAATCTGGACATCTCTGCCATTGTCCGTCATGGGTAGGATAGCTGTCTCCAAAATGGTCATGCTCCCCGCTTGCTTTATTATTTTGTAAACCTACCGGTTCTCCTCCCACAAAATGTTTTTAATACATTAAATACACTTTTGACCACCCTCATATGGGGTTCTGGCCGACGGAGAGTAAGCCTCAAGAAATTGCAATTGGGAACCAGACGGAGAGGCCTGGGCGTGCCAGACTTTCGCGGTTATTATTACGCGAGTCAATTACAATGGCTATCACGATGGGTGGCGGGTAGACATCTGCACGAAATCGGTTTTACCGGTGATCAGATGGCACGCGGAGAACTGCACTCCTTGCTACTACCCAAGGCCAAAGTACCCCGAGACTGCCACCCTCTTTTACATACCGCCCTGATATGCTGGCGGAAAGCTCTGGCATACACGTCACTGACCCTGCCGTATGCCGCTAACATCCCCCTGCTGGGAATTCCCACGCCACAAGGCCGGCTGACGCACCGTAGATTACAGCCCTGGACGGATGCAGGGGTAGACAGAGTTGGTGACCTGTTCGGAGATGACACACTATTAGATCACGCCAAATTGAGAGGCTACACTGTCGATACTGAGTCAACAAGATCTCAAAATATCTTTATCGCACACACATAACGTATTAATAAGAATAAAGAAGGAAAAAAGGCTAACACTACATGCATAGAGGAGACCGGTACATCATCGATTATTCGTAAAATGGCTGATTAATCCACAACAGATTGTAAAGGGTTTCCATCAAATTAGACTCAATGATCAGTCCTATCATTTGGCCAAACCCATGTGCAAATGAGGCTGGTCCCCTGATCAGTGGGACACTCAGCTCCGCACCTTATTGTTGTATCAGGATTTGGTCCACCAAATACACAAACCGTCCATGATGACTGATCTTTTGATGGTAAAGTAAGAAGAAATAGTGCAACGAACAAGAAAGTGATTTAAAATAGGATGGAATGTCCTCCTTCTAAATACTTTATTCTGCGGACTGGACACGCCTCCTAATTAAAAAATAGAACAGTGCAAGAGAAGACAGTGACAATTATCTGTCTACATAAGGGCCAACATGTTTCTGCCTAACGGGTATTTAATCCCTTGGCATTCGTCAGGGCCTCTGCTCGTATAATAGTTGCACTCCTAATAGTGAAATATAGAATTCACCACCATCACCAAAACAAATTGTAGTAAAACTGGTTTGAAACGGTACAACCTGTAACAACCATGGACATTAACCCTCCAATTCACAATGGTTACTGTGAATTCTGTGAAGGAAAACGTTATATCATTAGTACTGTATTCGATGCATCAGTCTCATGTGCATAGTGTGTCACCAAGCCAACCAATAATGTGTGTCAGAAAATTAATTTTTATGCTTACCCTTTGTGGTAGGGCAATAGACCTCACCTCACCTGGACACTGCTCAGGTACTAAGAGGCCCCGCACTACAAAGATATAGGGAAAACAAAAGAATGTGGCAAAGTACTGTAAAGAAATTTGTTCGCTTTACACCCTGCCTATAATCATTCCTATAACCAAATGCCCTATATCTAGAGGCAAAACATGTGAGGTAGATAAACACCCCAAACTCAGTGTACTAAGCCTCAAAATGACCCAGAAACTCGACTAAGACACCAAACTTTAAGGAAGATTAAAACTCCTTTGTATGCTTATTCAGGAATTTTACAACATTCTGATCTTCAAAACCTGTGATTTGCTAAAGTTTACAACATAGTATAGCTAAAAGTATTCTGTGGTGGCTGCTCACCTTTCCGTCGGTACCTCAAGCTCCCATCTGAGACTTGGGGGAGGCACCGATCTGTAGGAGATGCTAGTATAAGTAGTCTAGTGAGCGTTTGTTAGTGAGGTATCCCTCCACCTTTAAGATGTATACTAGATAGTGGCAATCTTATCATGTGCCCCTTCATTGGTATATATTAGTGGCAAGGACACTATTATCAGACATTTATTGTGAAGTAAGCCTTATTGGTCTTTATTTTCATAAGAAAACTAAGCGCACTACTTTACGCTCGAAATCTCGCGAGATCTCGCGAGAGGACGTGCTCAGAACTACCATATGATGTCATATCGGCCTTCTTTGTAGTTCCTAACACTATAATCTGGTAATCATTAGACCATGATCATTCCTCACGTGCATATGATGTTAGAATGCCCCCAGTGCTGTGAGTCACTGCCTATTTTTCTACAAAGTAAGCCTAGTTGAGCTTGTTTTCTTAGGAACAAGAGCGCACTACTTAGCGCTCGAAATCACGTGGGAAGATGCGCTCAGAACTACCCGATGACATCATATCGGCCATCTTTGTAGTTCTGAAGGCTCCAACCTGTATATCATAGAATCACGATTGACCATGTGTTGTTTCTGAAAAAAGTACCAGTCATTGGGCAATCACAGCTGCCCAATGATGTCATTTCGGACATCTTTGTAGTGCGATGACTGCAACCTATTGGTCTGTGATATTCCAATGTTGTTTTTGGGAACGCAAGTGCTCTGAGTAGTGTGCCATGAGTGGCCTCAGAGTATATTCAATGGGCATAACTATGCAGATGCCCCAAAATCTTACAATGTGGGAACCATCCTAATGATTGTGCATAGCTATATGTCACCCTCCAGTGTATGTCAGAAAACTCCCATAGTCAAACCTATTTGTGATATTATGAGAAGAGTGTGAGCAAAGTAATTCAGGCATGAATCAATATGTACAACATGTTTATATAGACACACCCTATTACAGTCAGTATATCCCAGTTATTGCTCACTAGTGCCAAGGCTACAGGGAGGTCCAAGGAATATCATCATTTAATCCTCCTGTATCAGTCCGAAGTTTATAAATCCATTTTTGCTCTTTTCTAAAAAGGTAACCCGACACATCACTTATGTGACTGGGTATATATGGCTTCTCCAGGACAGTCCATTGGAAGTCCGTTTCTAGATTTGCACGCTCCAGGAAATGTCTCGTAAGTTTAGTGTGTTTTTCTTACAACGAAAAGAACTCTTATGTTCTAACATCCTGGTGCGGACTTTGCAGGTCGTCATACCCACATATCGTGTGGAGCAAGGACATGTCAGCATATAAATCAGATTGGTACTATTGCAATTACTATAGTTACTCTGCAACCAAGGTCTCGTGGTGCCTATATCTATCTCCTTCGTGTGTTTGGTCTGAGGGCAGACTGAGCAAGTGCCGCAAGGGTGATGCCCGACAGCTGGTGGAAGTTTCCACAGTGTTTCACCAAGTTTCCTAGGGAGCTCTTTTGGGCATGTGTGAACAAGTCGATCCCGAATGCTGCTTGCCCTTTTGAACGCAAACAAGGGTTGCGCGATTTTCTCTCTCCCATGGTTCAGAAGGCGCCAGTGTCTTTTGACAATCTTCTGGATGGCATTGCTTCTAGTATTGAAGGTGCTCACGAAAGTGAGTCTAGTCAGAGGTGGTTTAGCGATTGGAGCTTCCAGGAGGGCCTCCCTATTGTTGTTAACCGCTCTCTTTTTTGATCTTATTATGAGTGAATTTGGATAGTGTCTGTCCCGTAATTGTCCACAGAGATTCCTAGCATGCACCTCAAAGTCCTCTCTATTGGAGCAGTTCCTGCGAGCCCGTAGGAACTGGCCATATGGTAGATTCTGGCGCAGGGACTTCGGGTGGTAACTCTCGTAAAGGAGGAGTGAGTTCCGCGCCATAGGTTTCTTATACAGTTCACTCTGCAATCCTGCAGTAGTGACATAGATCGACAGATCTAGGAATGCAATTCTTTCCTTATTTGTTTCCATGGTGAATTTAAGAAACTGGTTTCTACTGTTTAGCCATTGGTGGAATTCATTGACGGAATCCACCGTGCCTCTCCACACCACCAACACGTCGTCAATATAACGCTTCCACCACCTAATAGAGGTGTGGAAGGGGTTGGTGGGTGTCAGTACGTGTTGTTGTTCGAACTGGTGCACGTATAAATTCGCCAGGCTCGGCGCAAAAACGCTGCCCATACTCGTGCCCGAGATCTGGAGAAACAGCTTGTCCTCATACTTGAAGAAATTCATTTTCATGGCTATAGTTGCCAAAGCCATTATAAATGGTACAGGGGTGATAGTTTCACATATACTATCCCTCAGGATGGATGTTGCGACTTCCAAAGTCTCATCCTGAGGGATAGAAGTATACAGTGATTCTACATCGAAAGAGACCAGGAGGTCTCTTTCAATATCATAATCAATTTCTGGAAGGACACGCAAGACATCTTTAGTGTCCTGCAAATATGTAGGCATTTTCTGTACAATTGGCCGCAGAAAATAATCGACAAAAGTTGACAACGGCTCCAGGAGAGACCCTATTCCTGAAATAATAGGCCTACCAGGCGGTGGCCTCTGAGGTTTGTGTACCTTTGGTAAAAGGTAGAAATAAGGAGTGGTTGGGTGTTTAGCAACCAGATAAGTCGCCTCACTTTGAGTGATCCAACCCTCAGATAAAGCTTCTTCAACCATATCCTGTATCTGTTTAGTCACCTCTTCTGTAGGATCTGTAGACAAGGGAGAGTATGCCTGTCTATTGTTTAGTTGTCTATAGCACTCAGTCTGGTAATCCGTGGTGTTTAAAATAACTACAGAGCCGCCCTTATCTGCAGGCTTTATAGTTATTAAATGATCCTCTGAAAGTGATTTCAGTGTCATTTGTTCTGATTTGGTAAGGTTGTTAAATGACCTGACTGTTGTGCTCCACAGTGAAGCAATATCACCTGCAACAGCTTGCTCAAAGGCTAAGACCTGTGGAGGAACCGTGTGAATAGGTGGCTGGAATTTAGATTTTGGTCTAAGACCGGTGTTTGTGTCGCAATCAGCATTGATCTGATCCTTGAAGAGATAGTGTAATCTAAGTTTCCTGAAAAACTGACAAACTGACTCAATTCACATTGGAAAGTGAATGGGTCCCCATGATTCGTCATGACGAAACCCAAGCCTTTATTCAGTACTTGTTCTTCAAGTGGAGTTAGTATCTTGTTAGATAAGTTGACTACGAGGGATTGTTCGATGTGCCTGCTTTCTGGTTCTTGGCAGTTTGGCTCCGTGTACCTGCATGTGGGCCTGTCTGGTCTTCCCATTGTACAACTGTGTTTTGTGCTGCTCGCCTTTTGCCTCTTGGTCGGCATGGGCCAAACCCTAAAAAATGTTGAGAACCCCTTGGGGTTTTCCACCGAACCAACAGCCTTACCCTGTACCTCCACCTCTGCCGAATTTCCAAGGGTTTCCAAATGCCTACAATTCTCAACATTTTTTAGGGTTTGGCCCACGCCGACCAAGAGGCAAAAGGCGAGCAGCACAAAACACAGTTGTACAATGGGAAGACCAGACAGGCCCACATGCAGGTACACGGAGCCAAACTGCCAAGAACCAGAAAGCAGGCCCATCGAACAATCCCTCGTAGTCAACTTATCTAACAAGGTACTAACTCCACTTGAAGAACAAGTACTGAATAAAGGCTTGGGTTTCGTCATGACGAATCATGGGGACCCATTCACTTTCCAATGTGAATTGAGTCAGTTTTTCAGGAAACTTAGATTACACTATCTCTTCAAGGATCAGATCAATGCTGATTGCGACACAAACACCGGTCTTAGACCAAAATCTAAATTCCAGCCACCTATTCACACGGTTCCTCCACAGGTCTTAGCCTTTGAGCAAGCTGTTGCGGGTGATATTGCTTCACTGTGGAGCACAATAGTCAGGTCATTTAACAACCTTACCAAATCAGAACAAATGACACTGAAATCACTTTCAGAGGATCATTTAATAACTATAAAGCCTGCAGATAAGGGCGGCTCTGTAGTTATTTTAAACACCACGGATTACCAGACTGAGTGCTATAGACAACTAAACAATAGACAGGCATACTCTCCCTTGTCTACAGATCCTACAGAAGAGGTGACTAAACAGATACAGGATATGGTTGAAGAAGCTTCATCTGAGGGTTGGATCACTCAAAGTGAGGCGACTTATCTGGTTGCTAAACACCCAACCACTCCTTATTTCTACCTTTTACCAAAGGTACACAAACCTCAGAGGCCACCGCCTGGTAGGCCTATTATTTCAGGAATAGGGTCTCTCCTGGAGCCGTTGTCAACTTTTGTCGATTATTTTCTGCGGCCAATTGTACAGAAAATGCCTACATATTTGCAGGACACTAAAGATGTCTTGCGTGTCCTTCCAGAAATTGATTATGATATTGAAAGAGACCTCCTGGTCTCTTTCGATGTAGAATCACTGTATACTTCTATCCCTCAGGATGAGACTTTGGAAGTCGTAACATCCACCCTGAGGGATAGTATATGTGAAACTATCCCCCCTGTACCATTTATAATGGCTTTGGCAACTATAGCCATGAAAATGAATTTCTTCAAGTATGAGGACAAGCTGTTTCTCCAGATCTCGGGCACGAGTATGGGCAGCGTTTTTGCGCCGAGCCTGGCGAATTTATACGTGCACCAGTTCGAACAACAACACGTACTGACACCCACCAACCCCTTCCACACCTCTATTAGGTGGTGGAAGCGTTATATTGACGACGTGTTGGTGGTGTGGAGAGGCATGGTGGATTCCGTCAATGAATTCCACCAATGGCTAAACAGTAGAAACCAGTTTCTTAAATTCACCATGGAAACAAATAAGGAAAGAATTGCATTCCTAGATCTGTCGATCTATGTCACTACTGCAGGATTGCAGAGTGAACTGTATAAGAAACCTATGGCGCGGAACTCACTCCTCCTTTACGAGAGTTACCACCCGAAGTCCCTGCGCCAGAATCTACCATATGGCCAGTTCCTACGGGTTCGCAGGAACTGCTCCAATAGAGAGGACTTTGAGGTGCATGCTAGGAATCTCTGTGGACAATTACGGGACAGACACTATCCAAATTCACTCATAAAAAGATCAAAAAAGAGAGCGGTTAACAACAAAAGGGAGGCCCTCCAGGACGCTCCAATCCCTAAACCACCTCTGACTAGACTCACTTTCGTGAGCACCTTCAATACTAGAAGCAATGCCATCCAGAAGATTGTCAAAAGACACTGGCGCCTTCTGAACCATGGGAGAGAGAAAATCGCGCAACCCTTGTTTGCGTTCAAAAGGGCAAGCAGCATTCGGGATCGACTTGTTCACACACGCCCAAAAGAGCTCCCTAGGAAACTTGGTGAAACACTGTGGAAACTTCCACCAGCTGTCGGGCATCACCCTTGCGGCACTTGCTCAGTCTGCCCTCAGACCAAACACACAAAGGAGATAGATATAGGCACCACGAGACCTTGGTTGCAGAGTAACTATAGTAATTGCAATAGTACCAATCTGATTTATATGCTGACATGTCCTTGCTCCACACGATATGTGGGTATGACGACCCGCAAAGTCCGCACCAGGATGTTAGAACATAAGAGTTCTTTTCGTTGTAAGAAAAACAACACTAAACTTACGAGACATTTCCTGGAGCGTGCACATCTAGAAACGGACTTCCAATGGACTGTCCTGGAGAAGCCATATATACCCAGTCACATAAGAGATGTGTCGGGTTACCTTTTTAGAAAAGAGCAAAAATGGATTTATAAACTTCGGACTGATACAGGAGGATTAAATGATGATATTCCTTGGACCTCCCTGTAGCCTTGGCACTAGTGAGCAATAACTGGGATATACTGACTGTAATAGGGTGTGTCTATATAAACATGTTGTACATATTGATTCATGCCTGATTTACTTTGCTCACACTCTTCTCATAATATCACAAATAGGTTTGACTATGGGAGTTTTCTGACATACACTGGAGGGTGACATATAGCTATGCACAATCATTAGGATGGTTCCCACATTGTAAGATTTTGGAGCATCTGCATAGTTATGCCCATTGAATATACTCTGAGGCCACTCATGGCACACTACTCAGAGCACTTGCGTTCCCAAAAACAACATTGGAATATCACAGACCAATAGGTTGCAGTCATCGCACTACAAAGATGTCCGAAATGACATCATTGGGCAGCTGTGATTGCCCAATGACTGGTACTTTTTTCAGAAACAACAGATGGTCAATCGTGATTCTATGATATACAGGTTGGAGCCTTCAGAACTACAAAGATGGCCGATATGATGTCATCGGGTAGTTCTGAGCGCATCTTCCCGCGTGATTTCGAGCGCTAAGTAGTGCGCTCTTGTTCCTAAGAAAACAAGCTCAACTAGGCTTACTTTGTAGAAAAATAGGCAGTGACTCACAACACTGGGGGCATTCTAACATCATATGCACGTGAGGAATGATCATGGTCTAATGATTACCAGATTATAGTGTTAGGAACTACAAAGATGGCCGATATGACATCATATGGTAGTTCTGAGCACGTCCTCTCGCGAGATCTCGCGAGATTTCGAGCGTAAAGTAGTGCGCTTAGTTTTCTTATGAAAATAAAGACCAATAAGGCTTACTTCACAATAAATGTCTGATAATAGTGTCCTTGCCACTAATATATACCAATTGAAGGGACACATGATAAGATTGCCCCTATCTAGTATACATCTTAAAGGTGGAGGGATACCTCACTAACAAACGCTCACTAGACTACTTATACTAGCATCTCCTACAGATCGGTGCCTCCCCCAAGTCTCAGATGGGAGCTTGAGGTACCGACGGAAAGGTGAGCAGCTACCACAGAATACTTTTAGCTATACTATGTTGTAAACTTTAGCAAATCACAGGTTTTGAAGATCAGAATGTTGTAAAATTCCTGAATAAGCATACAAAGGAGTTTTAATCTTCCTTAAAGTTTGGTGTCTTAGTCGAGTTTCTGGGTCATTTTGAGGCTTAGTACACTGAGTTTGGGGTGTTTATCTACCTCACATGTTTTGCCTCTAGATATAGGGCATTTGGTTATAGGAATGATTATAGGCAGGGTGTAAAGCGAACAAATTTCTTTACAGTACTTTGCCACATTCTTTTGTTTTCCCTATATCTTTGTAGTGCGGGGCCTCTTAGTACCTGAGCAGTGTCCAGGTGAGGTGAGCTCTATTGCCCTACCACAAAGGGTAAGCATAAAATTAATTTTCTGACACACATTATTGGTTGGCTTGGTGACACACTATGCACATGAGACTGATGCATCGAATACAGTACTAATGATATAACGTTTTCCTTCACAGAATTCACAGTAACCATTGTGAATTGGAGGGTTAATGTCCATGGTTGTTACAGGTTGTACCGTTTCAAACCAGTTTTACTACAATTTGTTTTGGTGATGGTGGGGAATTCTATATTTCACTATTAGGAGTGCAACTATTATACGAGCAGAGGCCCTGACGAATGCCAAGGCATTAAATACCCGTTAGGCAGAAACATGTTGGCCCTTATGTAGACAGATAATTGTCACTGTCTTCTCTTGCACTGTTCTATTTTTTAATTAGGAGGCGTGTCCAGTCCGCAGAATAAAGTATTTAGAAGGAGGACATTCCATCCTATTTTAAATCACTTTCTTGTTCGTTGCACTATTTCTTCTTACTTTACCATCAAAAGATCAGTCATCATGGACGGTTTGTGTATTTGGTGGACCAAATCCTGATACAACAATAAGGTGTGGAGCTGAGTGTCCCACTGATCAGGGGACCAGCCTCATTTGCACATGGGTTTGGCCAAATGATAGGACTGATCATTGAGTCTAATTTGATGGAAACCCTTTACAATCTGTTGTGGATTAATCAGCCATTTTACGAATAATCGATGATGTACCGGTCTCCTCTATGCATGTAGTGTTAGCCTTTTTTCCTTCTTTATCCTTATTAATACGTTATGTGTGTGCGATAAAGATATTTTGAGATCTTGTTGACTCAGTATCGACAGTGTAGCCTCTCAATTTGGCTGTTAGACCCCCTGTGTTTCGTGTGTTATACATTCAGTTGGTGCTGGGGATTAAATCAGGTGTGGGTCTTTAAAATATATATCCCTTGGACCCTATTTTAAATGGTTTTGTTTAATCCACACTATTATATCACGCCTCCTTTGTGCAAGCCACGGGAGCCCCACCACGACTATACATCCTACATGCCACGGTGACCAGCATTACCGAAGGTAAGTAACTTGTTCTTCTGATGGATACATCTGCCAGTGGATACCTCACCTTGTGAATAGAGTCACATAGCAGTCCCCACTCCCGGAGGAGGGTGTCCACCCTTCTATACCAAAAAGTCCAGTAGGACAGAACGCGCAAAGTGACCATCCCTCCTCACCTTGGAATCTAAGCAGTAATGCTTCATGAAGGTGTGGAGGGAGGCCCAAGTTGCCGCTCTACAAATGTCTTCTACAGGAACACCTCTAAACAAAGAAGATGTTGAAGACTTTGCTCTAGTAGAGTGAGCTCTAATACCCTCTGGAGATTCCTTACCGGCCAAAGAGTAACAGATCTTGATGCACAAGATAATCCATCTTGAATGAGTGCGCTTGTGCACTGCTCTGCCTTTCCTGTAGCCAGCAAAACCCACAAAGAGCTGGTCATCCACACAATAGTCTTTAGTCCTATCGAGGTAAAAACTCACGTCCTCTTAGGGTCCAAGCGGTGAAGCCGCTCCTCCTCCTTGGAAGGGTGAGGGGGAGGATGGGAGGATAGAAGGAAGGAAGGGTAATGGACTGCCCCAGATGGGAGGGAGTTACCACCTTAGGCAGAAAAGCAGCCCTGGTCCCGAGAACCATTCTATCAGCATGAATAGTCAAGAATGGGGGTTTTGAACTCAGAGCTTGAAGCTCACTTACCCTCCTTGCCGAGGTAATGACAACAAGAAATACAGCTTTCAAAGACAATAGTCACAAGGGACACTTGTGTAAAGGCTCAAAAGGAGAACCCATCAAGTAGTTTAAGACAAGATTTAAGTCCCATTGAGGCACAATAAATGGAACGGGCGGTTATTTGTTGGTAAGGCCCTTAATGAATCGTAACACAATAGGCGATTTAAACAAGGACGGCTGATTCGGCAAGCAGAGGAACGCCAACAAAGCTGATAAATAGCCCTCCACAGTAGCCACAGCAAAACCCAGCTGGGCTAAAGAAAGTGCAAACTGAAGGATGTTGGATAAACAAGCCCTTAAGGGGTCAATAGACCTCTCTCCACACCATGAGACAAATTTGGACCACCTATAGGAATAAATAGTCTTGGCGGAGTGTCGTCTGGCCAAAAGAATCACATCCACCACATCAGGCGGGAGTAAAAAGAATTCAGATTGCACCGTTCTATCTCCAGACATGAAGGTGTAAGCTCTGGAGGTGGGGGTGTAGAACCTGCCCCTGCGACTGCGAGAGGAGGTCTGCCCTGAGAGGGGGACGGAGCGGAGGGCACGAGGAGAGGTTGAGAAGATCTGTGTACCACACCCTTCTTGGCCAATCCGGGGCAATCAATATGAGGCCGGGTATTGGCGAAGCTTCCTCAGAACCCGAGGAATCAAGGGTATGGGAGGAAATGCGTAAAGGAGTTATGAGTCCCAACTCAACTGAAACGCATCCCCCAAAGCTCCCTGCATCGATTACTGGAGACTGCAGAATGACGGGAAGTGAGAGTTCTCGTGAGTGGCAAACAGGTCCACCCGAGGAGTGTCCCACATCCGGAAGATGTGACGACCCACCTCCGGATGAAGCCTCCACTCGTGGTCGGCTGAGAACCGCCAACTGAGACTGTCTGCACGCACGTTTAGAACTCAGGCCAGATGATTTGCCAACAGACAAATCTGATCAGGACCAGAGACGCAGAGCCTCTCTGGAAAGACAATGCAACCCTACTCCTCCCTGTTTGTTGACATATCACATCGTGGTAGTATTGTCCGTTAGGACTTGAACCGACTGACCGCAAAGGGAAGGGAGGAAGGCCTTGAGCGCCAAACGTATCGCCCGTAACTCCAGAAGGTTGATGTGAAGCAACCTTTCCTCTGAAGACCAAAGACCCTTGATCTCCAGATCCCCCAGATGAGCACCCCACCCTAGAGTGGATGCATCCGTTATCACTGTGGCCACTGATGGAGGTAGATGGAAGGGCTTTCCCTGAGACAGATTGCCTTCCACGCTCCACCAAGACAGATCCGCCGCAGCTTCTCTGGAGATCCTCACAGACTCCCTGAGATCCCCGTTGCGCTGATACCACTGCCTGTGGAGGCACCACTGGAGCGCCCTCATGTGCCAGCGTGCATGATTGACCAACAGAATGCAGGAAGCAAACAGACCGAGGAGGCGAAGGACCTTCAGGACTGGAACGACCGCTCCATTGTAAAACAAGGAAATCATTTCCTGAATGCTGAGAATCCTTTGTGGAGGAGGGAATGCTCAACAGACAGTAGTGTCCAGTACCGCCCCTATGAACAGGTTGCACTGAGAGGGCACTAGGTGAGACTTGGGCACGTTTATCGAAAAACCCAATTTGTACAACAGCTGAGTTGACACCTGCAGATGATGAAGCACCTTCTCTGGTGACTTTGCTTTGAGCAGCCAGTCGTCCAGATAGGGGAAAACTGGAATCCTCGATCTTCTGAGATGGGCTGCCACCACTGCCATCACCTTGGTGAAGACTCGAGGTGCAGTAGTAAGTCCAAACGGGAGAACCGCAAACTGATAATGTTGCAAGCCCACAGTGAAACGGAGATACTTCCTGTGCGACCTCAGGATTGGGATATGAAAATAATCTTCCTGCATGTCGATTGACACCATCCAGTCCTCTTGCTGCAGCGCCTGTAGAACCTGCGTAAGGGTGAGCATCTTGAACTATTCCTGCTTCAGAAAAAGGTTCAAGATCCTGAGATCCAGGATTGGACGTAACCTGCCATCCTTCTTGGGTATCAGGAAATACCTGGAGTTGCATCCCTGACCCCTCTCCCGCTCTGGAACCACCTCTATCGCACCTTTTTAAATAAGGTTAAGACTTCCTCCTGCAGGAGAGGAAGGTGGTCCTCCGAGGAAGCCCCTTGGCAAGGAGGGTAATTTGGAGGGAATTCCCGAAAGGGAAGGGCATACTCATTCTCCACAAGATTGAGAATCCAAAGGTCTGTAGTGACCGATTCCCAATCTTGCAGAAAGTGAGTAAGCCGACCCCCCACAGGACCGACATGATCCAGAATGGTGGATCTAGGGCTGCTTTGCTGTGGTAAGAGGGGGGAGGTAGAGGAAGAGGAGGAGGAGGGTGACGGCTGTTTTTGCCCCTGTAGGATTAGTACAAGGTGTTTTGCTGCTGCTGCTGCTGCTGTTGAGGTTGTCTATATGTCCGAAAAGGACGACCTCTCAAATCCTCTGTATCTCCTGAAGGATGAGCCTCTTGTTTGAGCTTGAAGACCAAGAGATTTGGCTGTTGCCTTGCTGTCTTTAAATCTCTCTAGAGCAGCATCCGCCTTTTTCCCAAAAAGTCCTGAACCATCAAACGGTAGGTCTAAAAGCGTAGCTTGAACATCAGCCGAGAACTCAGAGGACTTCAGCCGTGCACTCTTTCTTGTAGCCACAGAAGATCCTATGATTCTAGCTACAGAGTCAGCAGTGTCTAACCCACTTTGTATCACCTGATGTGCAGCCACCTGAGTATCATGTAACACTTCCTCAAAATTCTTTCTATCCTCCTTGGACAACTTAGGTGTGAGCTGTTCAGCCGAATGCATTAAAGCATGGATATATCTACTCATAAGACAGGAGGCATTAGTTGTCTTTAGTGCCATGCTTGCCGAAGAGAATAATTTCTTGGCAGATTGGTCAAGTTTCTTAGACTCTCTGTCCGCCGGGACTTGAGGAAATGCACCTGAAGATCTTTTTCAACAGGCAGCCTGAAAGACAAGGCTCTCAGGAGAAGGATGGGAAGATAAAACGTCAGGATTTCCTGGAGCCACCCTGTATCTCCGAGCAATGGTTTTGGAAACTGCAGGAGCTGGAAAAGGCTTGCGCCAAACTTCCATCACAGGGTCAGTGATTTCCTCATTGAATGGCAGTAGAGGTTCAATTACAGAAGAAGGTGAATGAAGAACTTCTGTTAAAATGTTTGACTTAAACTCAGTAGTGGGAAGCTGAAGATTCAAAAGTTCTGCTGCCTTTTTGATCACTGTGCGATATGGAACCACATCCTTGGAAGGAGTATCAGATGCAGGCAAAAGCTCCCACTCTTGAGAGATATCAAGGCCTCTTGCTTCCCTTAACTCAGCAAAATATTCATCCGAGTTCTGAACCTCACCTTCCTCCATCTCCTCCAAATGATAACTCTGTTCTTTTATAACCCTCTGGGCTTCTCTCCTAGTTCTTATTCTAGGCCAAGACCGACTCCGTCGGATTCGGAGCCGGCGTTGTGAACGGATCCGACGGTGCCGCCTGCTCCGAACGAGGTCGAATAGAAGGCGCCGGAGAAGATGGAAGCGGCGTCGATGTCCTCGGCGCTGGGAAATGCCAAGACGGCTCCGCTGGAAGAAAAGGCATGAAAGTGGCCTGGGCATAAGCCTGAGGAACCCCCAAATTAAAAGATAATGGACCCATGGGACCCTAAGGTACACCAGAGGGGTACATAGCCCTATTGAAGACTCCGTACATAGCATTGAGATAATGCGACGGATCATGACCCGGACCTGGGAAAGGAGGATAGGTCCCCGGGACTGAATCTGAGGCAGGCGTTACCGTGTTCAGGCCAGCCAGCGCCGACAGCGGAACCAATGGAGTCGCCTGCTCCTCCGGCACAGGAATCTCTTCTTCTGGAACAGGAGAATGAACCGAAGTCGGTGAGGAAACCAGCATCGGAGATCAAGGTGGAGAAGCTGCAGGCGAAGCCGATTTTTCCAGAGAAGCTGGAGTCAAGCGAGAAGGAGACACGAAGTCCTTACGGCGTCGACAAGATGGAGAGGTCGACTCCGGTGCCGCTTCTTTATCAGAATGGCGTCTTGATGAATGCCTCTTCTTCTTCTTGTGCTTCTTAGCTCTCGAAGCATGCCCCGGCGTCGACTTCGAGCACGACCTCGACCTCGACCTTCTCCTACCTCTTTTTTCCTTTCTCATCTTCGCCATGAAGAGCTTCGCTTCCCTCTCCTTCAGTGCCTTCGGATTCATTTTCCTGCAGCAAGCACACCAAACACAGTTCTCGTGTGGATCAGTAATGGACATATGTCATCCGCACTCCCTGCAAGGCTTGAAACCGGACTTCCTCGACGACATCATTAAAAGGAAACAAGAAGAAGCACAGGAACACAGCAGGAAACACAAAGTAACAAACTTAACAACAGAGAGTCCTGGAAAAACCGTTAGTGTCGACGGCGCGGAAAAAACGGGACTGACGCCATCACTCAGATGAGGCTCTTTTATGGCTCCAGTGACGTCAGCGGAGTCGCGAACGAAGCCAGGCTTCTGTGAAGTCATCCTTGTTGGCGTGGAGAGGTACAAAAAAAATTTGAATGCTGCTGGCGCAGGGGATATTCACAAGGTAAGGAATCCACTGGCAGATGTATTCATCAGAAGACATATTACTCATTTGGAAGAAGAACTGAAACCACTGGAGGTTGGTAGTGCATGGAAGAGACTGACTAATGGTCTCTCTTCTGTTGAGAATTAGATTTCTAATGTAGGTAGACGTATTGTAGGTAAAGTACTGATGCCAAAATTGGGGATATCATTAATAATTTTAGTGATAATGATTTGGTGCACATGATGCAGAAATAGAAAAAGATATACAGTAAATGAGAAAAAGAAGAAAAGAAAATTAGATGAAATTCAAATGGAAGAGTTAAAGGGGGATATATACAAAAGAAAGAAATTTTTCCAGAAGGAGAGTGGAAAAAGAACTTCCAAAGTAATTGAAGAAATTGAACTGGAAGAGTGTTGAAGTTGGCATCTGGTTTCTTAATTTGTGATGGTATAAAATATCATCAAAGAGGGGATTGATGGAGCAAGGTTTCACATATACCGAAACTTGCTTGGACTCAGCCGTCTTGAAATAACCTATAATTAATTAACCAACATGTTCTGTTCACTAATATTTGCATTTAACAACATTTTTAGTAAGCTGGGGAAGCTTGCATATGTGCTTTTACTAACATTAACCCGAGTGTCTTAATATGGCCGCTGAAAATGCGGGAACTTTACTGTGCATGCGTCCGCCACATATACATGGTGTGACGTACTTCTGCTTTGGTTAGAACTTCTCGCATCTGCGCACTAGTGCCAGGAATGGCCACTTTAAACCTCACATGCTAATGCTTATGCTGCTGCTTGTACTAAGCTTGTTCTTTCTGCTTAACTATTAATGCAAAAGTTAAAATACAGTAATGGGGTTAGAGTAGAGATAAGTGGTATACTGTGCATTCATTTATTTTTGTATTCTAATATGTTTCTCTTTGACTTTGCTGATAACTCGTACTTGGGCCTGAATACTGATAAAACTCCATCTTGGACAAAGCTGCGAAGTTTCTGAAGCATTGGCATTGAAGCACCACGAAGAATCATCTTACCCACGATGTCTATGAGAAAATGCCCTTCTGACCTCAGGAAGAACTGAAGCTATACAAAATGTATCAAATTTGTTGAACAGTATTGCTGGGTGGAATAAAAGTGCATGGGAAAATAAATTATGGGCGGTAACCGGAATCAACTGAAACCAATAATGAAATTACCTCATCTTAGTATGGTGTGATGACCTCTCCTCGTCTTTCTGACCAATCACTGAAGGGGAACACATAGATTTGCAACATTTAGGGGTGGTACATTGCCCTCGAAATGGTATAACTAAGGTAGGTATAGATAGAGAAATTGTCTGACTTGTCCGAGTAGCTGACCTGTCACTGACCCAACGCATGCTATAGGAGATCGAGAGCAGAGGTGCTGGGGCAGCACTCTGTCAGAAGAATCAAGGTGTTGGTGGGAAATTATCGATTACCCAGTCGGGGTACCAAATTTTGCTAGTGAGGGGTGTGACGGTGGCGTTTCACTTAGCTGAGGTCACCTTTCCTGATCTGCACCTGTCTTGTCCCGTGGGCACCTGCTTAGTCAGGAGCCTGGTCCTTATTTGTCCGAGATCGTGACCAGGATTGGTCATTGCACCATTCTAGGTAAATATAATCCATGTGGTATGTCCTTGTGCTATTTCCCTTTCTCACCCTTCCCAGGTACTGATGTTTAAAGGTGTTACTGTGATTTCTTACAAACTTTATGTCCTATTGATTATATTCCTGCTTGTAAAATGTATGGTCACGGTATTGTGGCCTCTTTCTTTTTGACTCAGACAATCTTGCATAGATAAAGTTTTTAAAACTTTCCCCGAGTCTGTGGTAATTACAGGAAAAGTAAATGTGTTTAAATATTGCCTGTTTATGCTAACTCCCTTTTCGATCCCTAGGACTTATAGCAAAGCTAACAAGGATTGGTAAGTCATGGTTTACAGGTGTAAGTCCTAAAAGGACACAAAGTACTGATAGGTGATTAGTTAGTAATCACAGGCAGGACTGCTAGTTCAAGGTGTGAATGTTTTATGGGCCCAGGTGAGTATGGTAAATTTGAGTTAGTGGTACAGCGCACTCTATCACTACCTTTCCAAATGTGACTCTCCAAGAGTAGTGAGGGCAACAGACACAGCTGATTCAGGAGGTTATAGTAGGATTTCAACAGACTAAATAGGACATCGATAATATAATCAATAAACTCAGTGCCTGGCCACATTAATATCTGTGTAAAATGAATACATCATTACTTTTACATATGTTAGTTTAAATAGGGTATTTACAAAATGAGTTGCCCTAGTGCAATTAATGACGAAATCAGTTTTTTCACTTTAACATAGGTAGAAAAGGAACTTTGTAAAAATTCACGTTGGCCTTCCTGAGCCAAAACTGACTTAAAACCAGTTCTGCCACTCACCATACCATCAGAGCTGGTATTCACATTATTGGCTGAGAGAGTTAACTACCATGGCTCAGAGAACAATTGCCTGCCTCTGAGCCCAGGAAATGCCAATAGCTGTTAACTGCTGACCACTTAGCAGTGATTAGCTATTTGGGAGTGGACATGAGCAGTTGGCAGAGCAAAGGGCAGCTTTATAGCTGCCTCTTTTGAATTGGTGATGTCAAGGAGGGATTTTTCTATTCATTCTTGGACTCTCCTAAATAGTCAGACTCCAGCCACAGTAGGAGGAAAAAAAGTTTTGACCCTTATACCTAGGAGTGTGGCCAAGAAGCTGAATAAAGACCTGTCTGGTTGCAGAGGGGCCCAGTCATATTGAATAAGGGATCCCAGGTAATTTTACTGTAAAGCAAAGAGGAAGCTGCAAAAGGAGGAGGTGGGACTGAGAGAAAATAGTTAAGATTGGATGGTATATTTTCTCCACTCACAAGCTAGTGCACAGGATACATTTGATACCACATCCACCACCTACTCGGAACATTCCTAGACCTGGAAAGACAATCTAAAGAAGAACACCCTGCTCAAATAATGATTCTGACATCAGACTAATCCTGGAAGAAGACTCACACAAGGACTTCTGAAGTCTGTTGCTAACCAACATCTGGGCATGATCTCCAAGGGTCAATTGGTTGCCTCCTGTTTATCTGCTCCTTGGACATAAAATGTATAAGAATTCCTGACTCCAAGAGGGCCCAGTTCATGAAAGATAACTCGACCTTGCACATGACCTGTTTTGAGTGAGAGACTTGGTGAC
Source organism: Lissotriton helveticus (assembly GCF_964261635.1). NCBI lineage: Eukaryota > Metazoa > Chordata > Amphibia > Caudata > Salamandridae > Lissotriton > Lissotriton helveticus. Next base: position 454,491,446 of record NC_136073.1, on the reverse strand, counting down.
CACTAATGTGCCGTAAGGAGTTAGAGGATGCAGGACTTACCAGAAGAAGTTTTCACAAGAGTTGGAAACTAAGTCTGAAGGTAAAACCTTTAACTGGGACAACCCACTTGGTGTATCTATCCTCTGATCAATTGCTATCATCCAAATAAAGCCTACCACAAATTGTTACTTTTTCATAAAGCTTGAGATTATTTTGGAGCTTTTTGCCTTAAAACATTTAAAATACATACCGTCTGTTACCCTTACCCTAATTTTATAATATTGGCATCTTCTTGCTCATTAAATATTGTCTCTATTTTCTAAAATGGTTTGGACATTGTATTGTGTTGTATTTCATACTTTAAAATTGTTGGTACTCCTTAAACATAGCACGTATATCTCTGGGAACTGTGTGCTGCTTGTGTCATAGGTACCAGGGTTTGAGCAGAGGTCCTCTCAGAATTTTGTTTTGACCTAACCAGAGTGGATTTATTTAGTTGGCAGGGGTGCTCCCCTCTTAAATTAAAAACCCCATAATGAATACTATGAAATGTCTCTACTGCCCTAATTTTTCAATTGGCTTTGGTTAAGGATTAGACATCTATGAAACTTTGACGTCCTGTGTTGGAAAAACTCAAACATCCTTCACTCCAACCTAAAATCCGGGGTGATGTTAAGATGCCTCTGGGCCAGTACAGAATGTTTTGGTGCCTAATAAACTTTTTGCCATTGATCCTTCTTTCAGGAATCTGGAAGAATTGAAAAGGTTAGGAGCAGAATATATGACCTCCTATGTGGCTATGTGTTACTATGTCAAGTCGCATATTCAAATGCTGGCATAGGGCTAGCATCCATTTCTACACTCAAAAGGGGTTCCAAACATTAGAGACCTGTATCTTGCAACTGGCCCATGGAACAGAAGATTTACAGTTACTGAATACAGATAAAATGGTCTTGTAGTAACCTCTCAGGCTGACAGGGCATTTCCCTAGATCCTCCTATTTTGAGGCCTATTGTTCTCCATGCCTACCATTAAACCTTCCACTTCTGTCAGGTCACAGTGAGCAGGGTTAAACTCTTTGGTCTGCTACTGAATTCGAAGAAAAGAGTAACCAGCTGGGCCCTGTTTCTGGCTGATATCTAAATGGGTCGGGAAAGAAAGGTTCTCTTGCAAAGTGCAGATGAACTGCAACTATTGGCTTTATGGAGATTAGTGTGTATCCTTTCTTAGGGACACCACTTGGAAAACATCAGGTGAAAGGCAACCTATCTTTAATAGTGCACTCTCTCTTAATCAGGGCAAATTGCTTAACTCTCGGCCTTTGATGAGCAGGAAATAGGAGGGGGGAGCAGATGGTGCAGCTGGTCAAGGAATATAGTATACACTTTGACAAATTCTAGGTAAGGTTAAATAGGTTACTTAGCCTCCTAGGCAAATGCAGGAGATCAAATGAAGGAGAGAGGGGAGGTCAGTGGCTATGGTAGACAGAAACTGACTTGGCAGAATGCATATATTCCCTTAGACCACCAAGTATTTGAGAATCTCAGTGCAAGGTCCAAGGAATAATGTACACATGGGTAGTCGCAGTCACATCAAAATAAAAACATCCCAAACGCCAGCCACCATTTTGTCCAGATCCTCAGCAATGTACTTAATGGACAAAATGTATTTGGCACATCGTCCACCAGCATACCAGAGATGTGAAACAAGCTAAAACACCTAATACAAATCATGGCAGGGAGACATAAACAGTTATGAGGGCTTTGAGGATATTCTGGAAGGTCCACTCTCTATTAGGGACTGAGGAAAAAAATCCATCTCCCTTGATTGCAGTTCAGCTAGTATTTACATTCCAGCTTCACAACAGCCTATTGAGAAAGGGCAGTAGCCATTTGCCAAAGTGTAATCAGCAGAGCCTAGAACTATGTGGCATTGTGGGTAAAAAGAAGTTGGACTGGAATGCAGCCCTGTGTAATTACCAGTGGCTGAGATTAATTCAAGCATTCCACTCATCACATTTTTTGTATACTTCAGTGTGACATCCTAAATGAAACTGGTATGCACAGACATAGGTACTATGCTCATTGAGCCACTGGAACCAAGCTGCACCCTACTGATGAGGCCCAACTAGTCTGAAACTGAGGGCTTACATGTTTTCTGGTTGGGAGGAGACCTGGTGTGGCTCTTTAGACTAGACTGTTCCTATTGGGGCAGCAGGATCAAGGTTATTTGCATATTGTTGTTGGCGTGGTGGGCAAAACAAAATGGACTGGGATGCAGCCTGTGTAATTACCAGTGACAGAAATTAATTCAAACATTTCACTTGTCACTTTATTTTATTACACTATAACTGTTATGATGTCAATAAAATATGGAAAAATACAGGGCTTGTGGAAAACACCAAACAGTGGCAGGGTGGACCAGCTTTACTAGCCTTGTAAGAACAGTTTTCCAAACAGTAACATCTTCAACTAATTTTTCCAGTGCCTCTGGAGGGCAACTCACGAATCTAGAGAATAATGTTTACAGGTAAGTTACTTCTCTTTCTCCAGCAAAGGATGCCCCTTTGATTTGGAAACTGTAGACTACACTTCACAGCAATGATGTTCCAAAGGGAGTGGGAATAACAAGGACGTTTTCAATAAATTATTTACAAGGAACACTCAACCCACTTAAATACTAGTTCTAACATCCATCCAAATCTAAGCACAAATTAATGGAATGTATAGACATCCAAGCCACTACCCTGCATGTGTCCGTCCATGATTGCTCCTTTAATTGGGCTAATGATAGCCAGGTACAGGAACTGCATACATCTTTTATCCCCTGTTGGAGGTGCTCCAGGCTGCAGACAATCCCAGTGCTAGACGGGGCTGCAACTACAGAAATCGACGTGGGCCCATTTGGGGCTGCTCATTACCCGCTTCATTTGCGGCTGCGACTGCTGTAAGCACCAACAGCCTGACTGTGGCTGCAGTTGTCTTCAGACCTGGTGAGGCTGCAACCCTACGAGACCGCCTCAACTGGCTCTACTCCTGTGCCTGCCCAACAGGGTCCACAGACTGCTGTTTGGCGGACGTGCTGTCAGATTCAGCCTGCACCAGACTTCCTTAGGCAAACAGACTTAGTGCTGGCCATGAACCCCACAGGAAACAAGCAGGAGTGCCACCAGACAACAGATAGGCAAACAAAGACTCAAATATGTCACTGTTGCAAAGGGGTAAGACTTAAATACTTTGCACCTGTACTTGATTCATGGCATATCCTGATTTCCCACGGGTAGGAGACTACCTGTGAGGGATTAACAAAGGCAGAAAAGACGAGTAGCGCCTAGAGGAATAAAGCTACCTAGGGGCACATGTATGGTCAGAGGAATTGTGCAGCATTTATTACAAACATGTGATAAAAGTACTTTTTTTCTTTGAAAAGACAAGCACTGGGCTGGACATTGGATATGTTGTATCTGTTGGTTGATTGTTGAGCACTGAGATCAAGCACCCAACACTAAACCACGGATGCCTGTGATTGCTCGTCCTCGCTATTCTGAGTGTCAAGTGGGGATTTAGGCACATCCCAGTTTACAAAGCCATAGTAGGCAGACTCCAGGACATATGTGGGAATCAACCTCAATCCTATGGTAAAGGCCGGTAGCCATTTCATGCCATGAGGCCCCGCAAAGATGTCTGATAACAGTCACCTCTGCTTTCCCTGCTAGAGTATGCTGTAAGTGCTTTCTGAAAAAATCAACACACTGGAAATATTCAGGTACAATTTTAACACCCTTTCCAAGTGTATGGTCTTCTGCTCATCAGGAGGTGGTTTTATGGGCTTTTAGGGGCACTTTTCCTGCTTTCTACTTTAGGGTAGTGCACTGTATAAATGGTGTCTCAGCGAAATGAACTGTGCTATAGTAAATTAGTTACTAATAAAAAAGAGACATGATCGTGGCCTATTTGGGCATGCTTTTGGCCATAGTGACTGATTGGGAACATTTCTTGAAAAGTTACGTCATCAGGCATGTCATTGAGATGTCATGAGTGACGTAAATGACGATGTCATAAGTGATGTAATATGTGAAGTCGAAGCGGTGCATTGCCGGGTCGTATGTTATAGTTACTTCAGGTAACTAGAACTGCTGAACTTCACTAGTTTTCTATGAGTGAAATCTGAGCCTAACTATAACGTCCCCGTAACCTTTAGTTTTCAGTGAATTCCTAAGGTTTTTTACATTCTATTTCCTAACTATAACATTCCTGTAACTTTGTATATATATGTGTGTGTATGTGGGTGTGTGTGGGTGTATGTGTGTGTGTGTATATATATATATGTGTGTATATATATATATATATATATATATATATATATATATATATATATATATATATATATATATATATATATATTAATTAACCTTTGGCTTTTGAAGTGACTGTATATATCAATATGAAGATATTCTACCATTTATGAATACTAGAGCGAATCCCATGGTGAAGAAGGAAGATATTCCGAAATGCTGCACTGGAAGCATACAAAAATATTGGGCAAGCTGCACTAAGTTTTTCAGATGTGGGTAATTTAAGCATTTAAAACGTCATAAATCCCCACTTAGGTGTACTTAATAAAGCCAGAAACATTTTAGTTTAGGTGTCCTTTATAAATATGGGAACTATGGGAAAGCACTAGTAAATGCATAGCTTTTAAATAAAAGGGGATCTTTATCCAGTAGGAGGGAAGGTAAAATGGTTCCTGGAAGGGATTATTGCCGTCAACAGCTTCTGAGCCATTTGTTTTTGTTTGTTTTTCTTCTTTGCTTTGAACACAGTCTACAAGATCAATGGAACATTGGAGACAATGTTTATGATATCTTAACATGGAAACCCATACATGAGTTTTTTGTTAATCACAAGACTACTTGTAGATTCTGAAGGATTCTTGGTGACTTTTCAGTACACTCTTCTGAGAATGGGGATAACATATTAGCCAACCACACTGTTTTAGATGGCAGGCTACCCCTTTTTTGTTTAGCAATTCCTACCATCTACAGATGTTATGTCCCATTCTGATGGGTTTTTAAGGCTCTCTGCCAGCTTCCATCCATTGGCCAATCTCATTACAAATGTCTTCTAAGAGCAACCCTGCTTATGCAGCTCTGAGGTCAAGCTGTACACACACAGGCTGGCCCAGCCTGAGGGGACGAGCTGATGGAGACAAATTTCACTTTTGGCCAATTGGATTAGTCTCAATCAGCTACCAGCCAGCTTCTCAATGTTAATGGAACTGAAAGAAGTGAGGCCTCTGATGTCTTTGGGCTGAGATGAGGTGTCAGCATCAGCACTTCATCAGTCCTCACAGGAGACCTCCAAGAACCACCAAGTTGTCAACCCATGGCCATGTAAGCGTGGTCAGTCATATTAATAAGGCATGGGATACTTGCCCAGACCAAGCCGATAGGCGGATGCTGCTTGGTATAAATAGACTGTCTCAGTGATGCCGGTAAAAGACTGCACTAAACCAAGCGGTGCCAGAGCATCTTAGTGACAATCTTGCCCCCTTCGGCCAAGGATACATTGTGACCATGTTTTAAAGGGATGCATGTATCATTTTAATCACATTACCAGTTGTGAGCGAATGAAAGCCATATTGAGTTCAGACTTAGAGTCGTGTTATGGCTATATCCTCTAAGGTTTGCTGCCCATCACTACATCACTCTTTTCCTTGAAGCATAAACTGTGACAGCAGCACTCCAACTTTAGAGATATTTTAATAAGGAAAAGCCATTTCTATGGCAGGAATGAAATTATCAAAATGCAAACAGTTTCCTAAAAGCATGCCTCAGAACTTATAAACTGACAACACTGGACTGCATTCCTTGTTGCAAGATCTGCTTGGAAAGTTAAGTCTCACGGCAGTACTTACAAGCCACTCACTTATGTTATGTCATGTACTTATCGTGATGTCATTTGGGTGAAATGCCAAATGATAATTTTCTCCAATCCTGGTTTCTCGTGCTGTGATATCCTATGATGTTGTCACCTACCGACGTTCAGTTGACGTCATTTCCGTTGATGTCACCGTTGTTAATTAGTGGTTTCGAAACCTGGAAAAACCCTAACTCTTTCTGGTCTCAGAACTTTGCCAAGTATGGAACAATGCCAACTTTCTGCTAACCCGAGAATACTTACACAGGTTCTCGATACTCCTGATGTAATTGTTGCAAAGATTGAGAGAATCCAACTTTAGGAGAGGCTCAAGATTCTCGATTTTGTGAATTAGGTTTTGCTGAAGGAAGAGACAACGTAACTCTGTCTGGGCATCAAGGTTCTCAATCTTCTGAAGTCCGTTGCACTCCAACCACAGACACCGCAGCCCTGTGTACTCTTCAAGATTTTCAATACGGGCAAAACCTGGAGGGTGGGAAGAGGAAAATGTGTTAGGCCGCTTAACAACCAAAAGAGGGGAAAATGCACTTAAATTCATTTACAGAAAAGAACGTTTTAAACAGAAACATCCTACACATTAAGGAGATGATGCATTTGATCACAGGCAGCAATATGGTTAAATGGGTCGGCAGGCTTATAACCCCTGTTTCACACTCAATAAACAGATGGAGATTTAATCACGTCAAGGGGAAGAGTGCACCTACTTTCAGGATGACGAAATGTCTGAACAATTTTAATGGGATTTTGGAGGCGAGATTTTTCCCCCACGAACAAACATTATCCCCCTAGAAACACAAAAAATGGCTAACAAGTACACATTTAACGTGACCTTCGTTCACATTGTAGCCTTCCCTGGAAGCTGCATCAGTCCCTGCTTCACAGCTGTATTCTTTGGAATTCCTTTTAAATTTTATAAAAGTCGGAAATGTTGGCAACTCGAGGGCACAATGAAACACTGTAAATGACAGGGGACTGACGCCTATGGAAGGGCGAGATTTTGATCGATACCTTATCACTATTGATCTAAACCCCGATCTGGTCGACTGAACCTTTGTTGCCTGTCATTGAAGGAAGAAAGTGCCTCTCCTATCAAGTTAGTTCACCCAATAAAGGACCCCGCTCCAAAAGATCACAAACAACTTCTAGCTTTCAAAAGTTTATTGTAAGGATAGGATAAGCTGCAAATACAGGCATCTCAGAATGAGATTCACGAGATACACAGGTCCAACTACATACATGTGCTCTCTGAAAGCCCTCAGACGAGCAACGGAAATTACCAATACAAGTTCTAGGAATAATAAAGCTATCAGCATTGACGCATATCTCTCCTTCATTTAAGTTGGAGGAAAACACACAGGTTAGGCTGTCCCTACCCTGCTCTAGATGGTATCCCTACTTAACCAAATCCCAACCTAACAAAGGTGTCAGCAGTGAATGACCCCCAAGGGAAGTCACTCACTCTAAGTCTCTTGGTGAAAACCTATAGTTCTCCAGTCATGACCCCTCTCTGCCTACCCATCCGCTCTCTAAAGGGTCCTCAGGCATCTGCTCTAACTCCACCCAGGGGTGCTATCCCTAATACAAAACAGTCAACAACATTTGAGACGCCCCTCATGAGACGCCCCTCACGTGGTGTAGCTTCTGGCTTTTTCCATGCTGCTTTGTATTGGGCCTCATACGTTGGAGTTGACCTTGCTTCTCAGACTCTTCTCCGGCCCGCTGATACCCCTTAAACATTCCAGAACCCTCCTCCATGTCTGGGCCGTCTACTTGAACAGACCTCTATTCATTCATTTATAATTGGATCCCCCCTTTTCCCTTGCAGACAGACATCTGCAGCCAAGATCCCAACTCTCATAGACTTCCAAAAAAAGGTTCGCAACATTTCTCGGCCCAGACATGTACGTGTAAATCAATGTTAAAGCATTTCAGGCCTACAACATTTCTCATAATAATTATAACATTCAACTTCTTCATTAATTAAAGCATGTTAATACTCTTATTCTATTATTCAGTAAACACATCTATAAATCATGGCCCATTAATGCAATAGCCAAAACATTTGTGCAATCTATGTCGTGAAAAGAAACACCTTCCCCTTCCCTTTTAGCTCTGGCCCTGAGGCCTACCACATTCTGCGTTTAACCACATGCCATCTTACATTTTAGCAGCTACACGACATGAATTCAGGAATAATCACATCTAATAAAATCATATAGTGTCACACATTTCTGTATTAGTTCCACTTCTACTTAAATCTCTACATTAGCTATATATTCAGAATATAATTGCAGATACTACTAGCACTCATGGCATTTCTCCTCATGATTTGTGCTTACTACAGGTAAGTGTGATGCACTCATACATTTAGGTCAGTTTGCGCTCTCTCAGTTCCCCCCTTTGATGACCTCTCGGGGTCATCACTAACATTTAAACTGTAGTTATTGCTAGCATAACTTGTCTCTGCGCTTCCAGAGCCCTCAGACTCCTGTACTGATTATCTTGTATGGCAGCCAATCTCTGCAGCTGCTCTCTTTGGGCCCTTTCTGACCTTCTTGCTCTGTACCATTTGAATACCCTCACCAATCCCCACAATATGATCCCACAGATCAATATTATGATGATAGGTTTTAGTATATACCACACAAAGCTTTTGCCTAAGGTGGAGATCCACCCTCCAACTTCACTCATTCCGTGGCCCACCTTTTCCCAGACATTTTCTCTACTCAAGTCTTCGATCTCCTTGTGAATATCAGTTATGTTCCTAATAACTTTCTCAAGGGGCTTCGAATTGTCTGGAATGTAAGTACAACATTCCTGGACCTTCAAAGCCTTACAGACTCCGCCCTCTTTTGCTAGTAGGACATCTAACGCAAGACGGTTCTGAAGAACCATAGCCCTTATCGATTGCATCTCTCCTTCTACCAGCATTAAGGACTGAGCAGTGCTGGCAGACAACCTGTCGACGACTGTTGCCAGTCGTCTAATTTTAACATCATTAAGGATTACTCCCAAAAGAGGGAACATAGCTCCAAAGACATCTCCAACCATTTCTGCATCTCCTATATCTCTCCTTCCCCTCGATGATGTCTTGCCCTCGATGATCACTAAGTCTTGTGCATGATATATTTTGGGGAAGACAATTGCTAGGTAACATGATCCATACCAGTTGTCAGGTAGTCTCACGTAGGCATTTCTTCCACATACAAAATACACATTTGGAATCACCTGCATTCCCTTCAGGAAATCTTTAGTATAGTACTCTATATTGAAAGCATGTTCACAGCTGACTTCTCCCACGTATACATTTTCGTAATACGTTTTGGCTCGGTGAAGACATAGCTTTCCTTTCTGCGTCTTATCTAAAGCTATTGGACCACTACTACCCTTTCTCTTGTGTGCCTTCTCTTCCTCGGTCCAATCTGTTTTCCATTGTCCTGATTTTTTCAAAATCTTTTGTCTCCTGTAACGATCATCCACCTGCCCTATGAACTTCTTCTCGACTTCTGACACCTTGCATGTCAGGTTATTTCTACGGGCATGTGAAGTATCTAAGGTAATCCAAGGAATGAAGAACTTGGCCAATCTGTCTTCACTCTTCCAGTAGTCCCATTTGTTCATCTGCTTATAATTTGGGACTTCTGGCAACACTGAATCATAGTTGGAGAAATAGTATTCAAAACTATCTCTCTCATAAAATATACTAAGCAATAAGCTACATGTAATGCCATATGTCAGCGGGAGGTGATGATATCTAATGCCTTCATCTACAGACGCCGGCAACTGCATGCAGACGTAACAGTCCTTAACCTCCATGGCATCCACGTATTCATATAAGAGTTTGGCATAAGCATTTGACCTAAAGTCTCCTTGGGACTCATCTACGTGTAACCTGCGGGCTTCTGCAGCTAATAACGCTTTCTCTTGAGTGTTTTCCCTTTTCTCACCAGCAACAGTGGGTGTAAGCGTTTCTACAGATTTCACATCAATTACCTTCGCCTCTTCCTCATGTCCCTTTACATAAGAAATTGTTACCACTAAAGCTATTAATATTATCACTCCTACTATTAGTGTACCTATTATACATTTAGCTCTGCGGTTCTGGGTGCCGGCTTCCATTTCGTCAGACAATATGGCTCTCTCTTATCTTGGCACAAAGTTCCTTTCTTCTCGTTCCTTTACAGTCTCTTTTTACTCCTTTTGTCTTTTAGAATCACACAACTGGAAGCTGACAACCTTTTTCGCAAAAGTCCTTTAACAGTTCAATAAAGACAACCCTAGCCCTTCTCCATCAACTCAAGGGAAGTTCCCTAATATTCTCTGCTTCCTGGGCGCTAGGTAATCTTCTTTGTTTCTGCTCGCTTTATTTACAAAGTCCTTTAAGCATCTACTATCAAGTTTGTACCTGCAGCTTCGATAGCAAAGTTCAGTATTTCCAAACGAAGATTGTGCTCTTCATGGGCTGTTATCGTTGTACCAAAGTCGGGGAATTGCAATTCTGAAAGAAACATATGTTTTAACTTGCTGAGGCGGGGAGGTCTGGGGAGCATGAATGTTAGTGACCCTTCTTGTTCGACTCCGGGTACCAACAGTCGTATTTCCACGGTGACGATGGGCTCAGAACTGGACACCACCACCGCTCGAATCCTCCCTGTCTCCTGTTTCAAAGACATTTGTCGCCAGATATGTCCACTCAGGTGTGGAGTATCTTCTGTTAGGCACACGCACTCTTCTTGACCTTCTTCGGTCTGGTGCTTCAGCGCCCTGAGCACCTTCTTCCGGGTCTGAATCTTCTGTTATCGGAGGAAGGGTTACCTCTGGAGTTGACCTCAGGCTAGAGCTCCTTCTTTGCGGCCAATTAGCTTCTCCACGTGCCCTTCTACTCCTTCTCCTTCTTGTCTGTTCTCGCTCTCTGTCAGACCTGTCAGTGTCTGACTCGTACTCCCAGCTACTTTCTCCTTCTGTAGCGTCGTCTGTTTCGCTGTTGTACTGACCGTCCTCAGCTTGGTCAGACTCGTTCCCTGCTTCCGCTGGCACCTCTTCAGCTTGGCTAGCCCCCTCTATGGCTTCTCGGTCCTCTGCTGGACGTCTATCCGAGAGAGGAGCTGTTTCTTCCCGAGGTGCTGGAACCCTTCGCGTATGTGATGCGTGGATCCAATTGGGCAGGCCTCCCACCTTCACAGCCGTATTCGCAATCAAGATGATCTGGAAGGGCCCACGCCAACGAACATCCAAGCAGCTTCTTCTCACATGTTTTTTCACCAGGACCCAGTCCCCAGGATACAGGTCATGGCACGGGCCCTGGCACGATGGAACCTCGGCAGCCTGCACCTGAAGGGACACAGAATGAATGGCGTCAGACAGCCCCTTACAATAGTCCAGGATCATATCATCTGTGATATTTAACAGTGCAGTCGTTGGGACAGATGGCAGCCTCATTGCTCTCCCCATTAACACCTCATGTGGTGACAACCCCGTTCTTCTGTCTGGGGTACTACGAAGGCTCATGAGGACCAATGGCAGGGCGTCAGGCCAACTCAGGGTCGTTGAGGAGCACACTTTTGCAATTCGGGCTTTGATCGTGCCATTGATCTGCTCCACAATTCCTGAGGCTTCTGGTCGGTAACTACAATGCAACTTCTGATCGATATTCAGAGCTGCACAAATCATCTTCACAAGCTCGCTGTTGAAATGCGTTCCCCTATCTGATTCCAAAGAGGCCGGCACCCCGAAGCGCGGAATGAGTTCCCTAAGCAATAACTTGGCCACTGTGAGGGTGTCGCACCTACGTGTAGGGTATGCCTCAACCCATCTGGAGAACACACAAACAACCACCAGGACATAGCGGAGGCGGTTGCATCTCGGCATTTCAATGAAATCTATCTGCATTCGATTGAATGGACCTCCAGACCTTCCTATGTGACTCAGTGCAACTGGTGTTCTTTTTCCTACGTTCAGCTGCTGACAGGTCACACAACGCTGGCACACTGCTTCTGCTGCTATTCTAAACTTAGGATTGTACCAAGTCTGTCTAAACACTCTCAGCATAGCGTCTCTCCCTAGGTGTACGGGACCATGTATGTGTCTGGCCATTGGGCTCACCATCTCATTGGGCAACACTGCTCTGCCGTCTGCTGAGACCCAAAAATGGGACTCACCCACTACACATCCTGCCTTTTCCCATGTTTCTTTTTCAAAATCAGGAGCATTTTCTTGCATGTTTGCCAGTTCGTCCCAAGTATCAACAGTTTCCAATATCATGGCTAATTCAGTCCTTACATTTATTCCACCCACTTCCACCTCTGTGAAAGAGTACCCTTGTTCTGCGCAATACCGCGCGACTTCGTCGGCATATCTATTGCCTTTCGAAACGAAGTCCTCATTTCTGGTATGTGCGGTGCACTTTACAACTGCGATACCTGCTGGACATTGCAACGCCTCTAACAACAGGCGCACAAACTCTCCATTGCGAATGGGAGAGCCTGAAGAGGTCATGAACCCTCTTTGAGACCATAACTGCCCGTAATCATGAACCACCCCATAACCATATTGGCTGTCGGTGTATATGGTGACTCGAATTTGATTGCTTGCCAAGCAAGCACGTGTCAAGGCAATAATCTCAGCTACCTGAGCGGAGTGTACTCCTTCCAGGCACCCAGCTTCTACAACTCCAGTAATTGTACAAACAGCGTAAGCTGCTCTCAACTGCCCAACTTCGTCTCTTACACATGAGCCATCGACAAAGAAAATTTCATCTGGGTCGGTCAGTGGCTCATCTACGATGTCGGGTCTGGGTTTGGTGCATAGTTCAGTCACATCGAGGCAGTCATGGTCTGTACATTCATCATCATCCTCGATATCATTTGGGAGTGGCATCAAGGTGGCAGGGTTCAAAACAGAGCATCTCTTGAGGGTCACATTCTCTGCAGCAAGAATAACTTGCTCATAGCGCGTGAGCCTGCTGTTGGTCAGATGCTGTGTTTTGGTCCTGGTCATCAACAGTTCAACAGAATGGGGCACGCACACCTCTAACGGGTGCCCCATGACGATATTTTCACATCTCTCAATGCTGACACCCGTTGCAGCAACGGATTTGAGACATCCGGGCAACGCTGCGGCTACTGGGTCTAAAGTAGCCGAAAAATAAGCAACTGGTCTACGGGCATTCCCATGGATTTGGACTAACACAGACAACGCGCAACCTTCTCTCTCACAACAGTAAAGCAAAAATGGTTTATTGTAATCAGGCATTCCCAATGCCGGAGCACGACACAGGTCCTCTCGCAGCTGTAGGAATGCCATCAAACAGTCTTTGTCCCATGGTACCGGATCGCTCACCTCCTTGTGCGTCAGTTTTTGCAAGGGCTTTGCTTTCAGTGAAAAGTTCGCGATCCACTGTCGGCAATAACCCACCATCCCTAGGAACATCCTGACCTCTCTCTGTGTCTTAGGCGCATTCATTTTCATGATCGCCTCTATCCTGTCTGGTGACACCTTTCGTTTGCCTTTCTCTATTCTGTGTCCTAAGTACTGCACTTCTGTCAGGCAGTACTGCAACTTTCCCGGGGACACCTTGTGCCCATTGGCAGCTAGGTGATTTAACAAAGCAATGGAGTCCTCCCTGCAAGCTTCTTCTGTTTCTGACGCCACGAGGAGGTCGTCTATGTACTGGACCAGAACTGACTTCTGGGGCAGCACTAGACTTTCAAGATTTTTCTTCAAAAGCTGGTTAAAGATCGATGGGCTCTCTGTATACCCCTGAGGAATACGACACCATGTTAGGACGCGATTTTCCAGCTTAAATGCGAAAAGAAAATGGCTTTCTTCGTCCAGAGGGATCGAAAAGAAAGCCTGACAAAGATCAATCACAGTGAACCACTCAGCTTGGAATGGAATCTGAAACAGTATCACTGATGGATTCGGTACCACTGGACAACACGAAACGACTATGTTATTAATCTTTCGAAGGTCCTGCACTATCCTGAATTTCCCATTTGGTTTCTGCAGACCCATAATCGGGGAGTTGCATGGACTACCCACGATCTCTTTCAGTATTCCCTGTTTAATCATGGACTCGATCACGGGTTTTATGCCTGCAATCGTTTCTGGAGTCAATTTATATTGGGGTGTTCTTGGGAACTCAGCATGCGGTTTCACTACAATTTTCACTGGGTCCACCCCTTTGACCAATCCAATCTCTTCCCCAGTGAAGTCCCATACTTCTGGTGCCACTGTCTCTCTCAAGTCCCAGGGGAGCTCATCTACTGTCAAAGTAGGGTACAGCTCCACGCATATTCTTGAGTTTGCAACTTTGAAGTCTGCGTCATCATCATTGGTCAATACCTCCACTCCCTGAGGTGTACAGTATATTGTACAATTCAATTTACACAACAGGTCTCTGCCTAGCAGACACACAGGACTTGAATCGCAAACCACAAACTGGTGCTCATCGCTGTACTTCCCTATTTTCACCTGTACCGGTTCTGTCAATTGGCTGGTTATTCTCCTGTTTGCGACCCCCACCACTTGTATGGTCTCTCCAGACATGGGCAGGTCTGGAACTGCAGCTGATCTGATCGTGGATCTAGTGGCTCCTGTGTCCACCAGAAATGTCGTGGGGCACCCTGCTACTTCTGCTTCGACATAGGGTCCCCTCTGGTCCACCTCCAAGGCTGCCCCGAGGGTGCAGTCTTCTCTTTCCACTCTCTGTCCGGTTAATGGGTCCACATAATAGCACTCTTCTCCTTCTACAAACAGGGGCATCTGTCTATAGGTCTTACCCATAGTCCCTACTCGAGGAGGTTGCGGGAACTGGGCTCGGGGAGGAGCCCCCCCCCCTTTGAGCACCTTTCCCTGGTATGGCGTCACCCCTCTCGTAGGCGCTCTCTGGACCTCTTCCTCCTCTTCCTCTTGTTCTCCTATCTCTACATTGTAGGGACACTCGCGTTTCCAATGCCCCACCTCGTTACACTGGTGGCACCTTGTCGTTTTCTTCAAGGCAGCTATGTCTATTCTGGGTCTAAAGGTGGAACTCTCCTCATTGCCCTTGTTCTGACTGTACTGCTTCTTTCCTCCTGTACCTGTTCCTTGCTGCTGTTGCTGCTGTCCCCCCTTTCCTGCTGCCTGCATCTGTACCACCATCAACTTTTCTTTTAGTTTCTTAGCCTTGGAGTCTATCTCATCACAGCAGTACCTGGCATACCTCAGTATTTCGTCTAGGGGTTTACTTTGCCAACAAATCGAGTGTTGCTGAATCATTAAACTAATATCCGGTCTCAGTCCCAGGACGAACTTGGACACGAATTGCCCTATGTCTTTTGGATCCATTACATCCAGGCCGCTATACTGTTTAAACGCCTTCAGCAATCTCTCGTAATATTCGTGGACGGTCTCTTTGGGTTCCTGTCTGGTTCGGTCTATTCTGACCCAATCTATGTCTTGCATTGGCACTTTCTCTTTCAGCCAAGTCATCACTCTCTCGAATTTTGCCATCACAATCTCGGACGGCCCATTAGTCTTAGCATCTCTCTCCGGCTCCGTTGTGGGCCACTCAGCGCTAACCTTGCATGCTGTCCACAGATCTCCTGGTACTACAATGTCGAACAGCGTGTTCAGATCTATCCATAGGACCTTTGAGATTTTTACAAATCTCTCGACTTGCTTGTACCACTCCACTGGGTTTTCCCGCAATTTGGGGAAGGAGGTGGTAAAAGCAGCTAAATCTCCCCTACTCCAAGGGACATGCACATAGTTCCCATTGGCGACTTCACGCAAAGGGTATGCTTCTATTCCCTGCAGCCCTCCTGGTGTCGTCCCAAGCGTGCTTCTCCTGACGGTCCCTTTCTTGGACCACCTCTCTTCCCACTTATCTAGTGCCCTCCATGTCCTTATTCCAGTGATCAGTTCCCTTATGTGCGTTTTCAGCCCAATCGTTCTCCTCTCATCTAGGTCTCGATCTGTGTAATGTAGCCTGTGGTTACCCTGTAATGCTTTGGTTCTTGACAGGTCCACCATATATTTGCCTGCTAGTTCGACTAACTTCTCATGGATTGCTCTCGCTTTTCGAGTGATGTCCTTTGCCATATACAGTATTTCATCCTGCTCATACATTTCCATTCTTTCTAAAGGCAGGGTACCATCTATCATGTCATCCAGGTCTGACCTTAAGCTGGCGACATCGAGTCTCTTAGCTTTTATCTCAGCTCGCAATATGTCTTTCGAAGGGGGCTCACTGGTCTCCCTACCATCCCAACTCCGAGCTCTACGTTTGGGCTCGGGAGAGTTAATGAGTGCTCTCCCTTGCTCCCATCTCTCCAGGTCCCATGCTCGGCCATCCGATCTTGGAAGGTGATGGAACACGGGCCTGTTACCCCCACTCTCTCCTGCTTCTCTCCTTTCACCGTACGCCTCTCTGTTATTTTCCCTCTGGTCGCTACTCTCCCTTTGCCTAGTATCGCTTAGTATCCGATACGATCCTTCCTGGTTCCCCATATTCCCTGGGCTACGCTCATTTCCGTCATCACAGGGACTATGGTGCGACCTCTCACAACTCCCATTCTGTTCTCTGGTGCCGGGCACACAGTGTGGACACTTAAAGCTGTTTCTGTACTCTTGCGCTCTCCTCTCCCCTTCACTGAGTATTGGGCACGCCACCCCTCCACTCCCGGGGCCCCCGTTTTCCAGGTCTGTTCTATCTCCACTCCGGGCCCAATGGGTGACTCCCCTACTATCTCTCTCTCTACAGTCCCACTCCGGGCTGCTCTCCCCAGCCCCGCAGTGAGTCCGAGCTTTGCTGTCCTGACTTTCCCTTTCAGCTTCTGCAGCTATGATGCTCTTGTGAGCCTCCACTGCCTCATCCCACTTCTTCATGTACTCATTTAGCTCTTGAAAGGATTTTCGTCCAGATCCCCTCAGATCCACTGGCCATCTAGGGCCCCCAGGGTCCCCTCCTGGATCCCCTGCTGTGTGCATCGGGGTGCTCCACTCTCTTGGTATCGGCATCTGACTTGGGGAATTAATCGTATCGTTCCTCCTTGCCGTCCCTGCTCTTTCTCTGTCCTTCCGTACCCGTTCTTCCCCTCTTGCTCTCTCTGGGTCATATATCGATACTATAGGACCTATGGTAACAGGTACCTGTAGTGCAGCTGGTAATCCGTAGGATGTGGCGCACTCCGTTTCCGGCGCTCTTTGTACCACAAACCTCCCGACTACCTGTTGCACCTGACTAGGCTGGGACAGCTCTTTCTTTGCCTCAGGATCCCACTCTGAACTGGGAAGCGGTCCATGCTCTCCTGCATTGCCCCCCTTTTCTCTTTCACTATGCTCGACCTCCCCCCCTGCTCTATTATACGGGGGTGGCCTGTCTGTCAATAATCTGTTTATCAGGCTGTCCTCTGTTTCGCTCTCATCATCTTCTTCTAGGGGGCTTTTATTACCGGGCACCTCTAACACTGGGTACAGTTTATTTACTTCCATGTTATGCACTCTCCATCCTTTAGCATCTGCATCCCACCTGGCATCCTGCACTGCCCTTACCGATCGTTTCACCCTTTCTTGTCGTCTGTTCATATTCTTTTCATGCGCTGCCCTAATCCATGCATCAAGAGCTTCAAACTGTGTCGGTCTAGGCAAGGGTCTCATTGAGGTCATGACTGATTTTAATCGATGTAACACCTCTAATCTGAACGTCCCGTACTTCGGGAACGTCAGTTCCTCATTTCCTTCCGTAATCTTACTCCACTCTGATATCCAAAGGATCGTATGCAACCCAACATTCACTGCCATGTAACGAGCCGGCGTACCCTCCGGCGGGGCTTCTTCCCCTTCATACGATCCCCGTTTCTCTTTTTTAAACACCGCTCTCAGCCATTTAAAACACTTCATAATTATGCGCACAATATCCAGCCTCGCTACTCTGTTTACTTCCTGATGACAATCCACCAATCCTGTCGCGGCTTTGCTAACTTGGCCTATCGCAGCGCGGTCTTTCTCCGGTCGGCCAATCACAGAGCGACACTTTCTGACGTCTTTGCTAGCTGGCCTATCACAGCGCGGTCTTTCTCCTGTCGGCCAATCACGTCGCGACACTTCCTGACGTCACTTTTCTCCGCTTCGCAGCAGCACCCCTCCTTTCTCAACTCGTCTCCCGGTCACGCATGCGTCCCATTCATACACCGAAAAATGACTACTTCCGACCAAGCGGTCACTTCCCTCGACTGTACGTCCACAGTCCATATGTAATTGTCAACACAACTGACGAAATGTCTATCGTCTCTCTGATAGGTTGCTTACACACACAGTAACCTCCGACCAGCGTCCGTTACTCACGCACTCACTCTTACGTTCCCCCTATCTCGGTCTTTCGGGTGATCAATGGTACCTCATGACCCCCTTCACACTATTTGACAATTACTCTGGGTGTCCGATACACCCGAACCACTTAAGCTCTCCTTGAACTTAAGATTTCCACCGGTTGCGCGCGCTCACAACCTGTTCCACAGTCACTCTACAGACATTCAACTCCGCCAGACATTACAACATAGATACAATACAAAAACACCGCAATCTAACACGCATGACCCTTTATACTCACTCTCGACCGATACTGCTGCTTTTTCTGTCTCACGTCATCCGGATCTTCTTCAGCGGGCGGTTCTTCCGATCATCGATTTCTAGGGGCCTTGGGGTAAGCTAACCTGGCCTAGGTCACCGTCCTCAAGAAGGCAACCATCCTCTATAGCTACCAACTGGAAGGGCGAGATTTTGATCGATACCTTATCACTATTGATCTAAACCCCGATCTGGTCGACTGAACCTTTGTTGCCTGTCATTGAAGGAAGAAAGTGCCTCTCCTATCAAGTTAGTTCACCCAATAAAGGACCCCGCTCCAAAAGATCACAAACAACTTCTAGCTTTCAAAAGTTTATTGTAAGGATAGGATAAGCTGCAAATACAGGCATCTCAGAATGAGATTCACGAGATACACAGGTCCAACTACATACATGTGCTCTCTGAAAGCCCTCAGACGAGCAACGGAAATTACCAATACAAGTTCTAGGAATAATAAAGCTATCAGCATTGACGCATATCTCTCCTTCATTTAAGTTGGAGGAAAACACACAGGTTAGGCTGTCCCTACCCTGCTCTAGATGGTATCCCTACTTAACCAAATCCCAACCTAACAAAGGTGTCAGCAGTGAATGACCCCCAAGGGAAGTCACTCACTCTAAGTCTCTTGGTGAAAACCTATAGTTCTCCAGTCATGACCCCTCTCTGCCTACCCATCCGCTCTCTAAAGGGTCCTCAGGCATCTGCTCTAACTCCACCCAGGGGTGCTATCCCTAATACAAAACAGTCAACAACATTTGAGACGCCCCTCATGAGACGCCCCTCACGTGGTGTAGCTTCTGGCTTTTTCCATGCTGCTTTGTATTGGGCCTCATACGTTGGAGTTGACCTTGCTTCTCAGACTCTTCTCCGGCCCGCTGATACCCCTTAAACATTCCAGAACCCTCCTCCATGTCTGGGCCGTCTACTTGAACAGACCTCTATTCATTCATTTATAATTGGATCCCCCCTTTTCCCTTGCAGACAGACATCTGCAGCCAAGATCCCAACTCTCATAGACTTCCAAAAAAAGGTTCGCAACATTTCTCGGCCCAGACATGTACGTGTAAATCAATGTTAAAGCATTTCAGGCCTACAACATTTCTCATAATAATTATAACATTCAACTTCTTCATTAATTAAAGCATGTTAATACTCTTATTCTATTATTCAGTAAACACATCTATAAATCATGGCCCATTAATGCAATAGCCAAAACATTTGTGCAATCTATGTCGTGAAAAGAAACACCTTCCCCTTCCCTTTTAGCTCTGGCCCTGAGGCCTACCACATTCTGCGTTTAACCACATGCCATCTTACATTTTAGCAGCTACACGACATGAATTCAGGAATAATCACATCTAATAAAATCATATAGTGTCACACATTTCTGTATTAGTTCCACTTCTACTTAAATCTCTACATTAGCTATATATTCAGAATATAATTGCAGATACTACTAGCACTCATGGCATTTCTCCTCATGATTTGTGCTTACTACAGGTAAGTGTGATGCACTCATACATTTAGGTCAGTTTGCGCTCTCTCACCTACTAGGGGACCTCTGGCTGTGGGTAGGTTGGGAAGGCCAGATTTTAACAATCTTGCTCTGCCAGTGGTAAGGGTGACTCCTTCCAGTAGTCCTGATGCCGCCAACACTTATTACAACATTGGAATGTTGAGCACTCCATTGAAGACAATGGAGTGCTCTGGGGTTCTACTGGCTAGTAGAAGCCTGGAGAGCAACATTCCACTGCTTTTATCATTTCACCGCTGTTGCTGTGAACAAAGGCCTCTCAGAGCTCAAGGGGATTTAAACCCCCTCAGGCTCCGAGAGCCCTTTGTTGTTTTTACAAATGAGAACATTCTGCCCTCTAGGAATGGAATGTTCTAATAGCCTCAGAGCTCTCTGTAGCAGGCTCTACTGGCCATTAGAGGCCTGCTCCCTTGTTAAAGACCCACTGGATCGGGACTTCAATTGCCAATAGAGCCCGCTAGGTTGGGCTATAAGGCTATATTGAAACATCTGAATGTTGAGCGCTCCATTGAAGACAATGGAGTGCTCTGGGCTTCTACTAGTTGGTAGAAGCCCGGAGAACAATATTCCAATGTTTTTTTCAGCTGTTGCGGTGAACAAATGCCTCTCAGAGCCCAAGGGGATTTAAACCCCTCGACTCAGAGAAACCTTTGTTTTTACAAATTAGAACATCCTGCCCACTAGGGGTGAAATGTTCTAATATCCTTAGAGCCCTCAGTAGCAGGCTCTATAGGCCATCAAAGGCCTGCTCTCTTGTTAAAGGCCCGAGCCGAACGCAGGAGCGGGTCTTTAACGCTCCAGGTCAGTTGAAGAGCCAGGTTTTGAGGTCCTTCCTGAACTTGTGCAGGGTCGGGGAGCGTCTGATGTCCACAGGGAGAGTGTTCCAGGTTTTGGCTGCGATGTGGGAGAAGGCTCTCCTGCCGATCCTGTTTCTGCGGATGCGGGGGGGACCTCTGCCAGGACGAGGTCTGCGGAGCGGAGGTCCCTCTTTGGTACGTGGAAGGATACTCTCTCGTTGAGCTATTTGGATCTGATGTTGTGGAGGGATTTGTAGGCGTGGGTGAGGATTTTGAAAGTGACCCTCTTCTTGACGGGGAGCCAGTGAAGGCCTCGTAGGTGTTGGGTCATGTGCTCCTGGCACGGTGTTCCCAGGTAGAGTCTGGCTGCGGCATTCTGGATGGTCTGGAGTCTGTGCATGAGGGTTTTGTTGATTCCGGCGTAGAGGGCACTGCCGTAGTCTAGTCTGCTGGTGATTATTGCGTGGGTGACAGTCCTTCTGCAGTGGGTGGGGGGGATCCACTTGAAAATCTTATGGAGGGTGCACAAGCAGTTGAAACTAGCGGAGGCGACGGTGTTGATCTGGTGGTTCAAGGAGAGGGAGGAGTCCAGGATGATGCTGAGGTTCCGAGCATGTTCTGTGGGGGTGGGTGGGCTCCTGAGGGCAGAGGGCCACCAGGTGTTGTCCCAGGTGGAGGTGCAGGGGCCAAGGATTAAGACCTCAGTCTTCCCTGAGTTTAGCTTCAGGCAGCTGTTGTTCATCCAGGCTGCCACGTTATTCATGCCCTCCTGGAAACAGAGTCTGGTGTCTTCAGGATTCTTTGTGAGCGAGAGGATGAGCTGGGTGTCGTCGGCGTAGGATACGATGCTGAGTCCATGATGTCTGACAATGGAGGCAAGGGGGGCCATGTAGATGTTGAAAAGTGTGCGGCTGAGTGAAGATCCCTGGGGGACTCTGCATGTAATTTCCATGGGCTCGGAGAGGAAGGGGGGTAGTGAGATCCTGTGGTTTCTGCTGGAAAGGAAGGATTCGATCCATTTGAGGGCTGGTCCTTGAATTCCTGCGTTGTGTAGTCTGGCTGCAAGGGTGTGAAGTGACACGGTGTCGAAGGCTGCAGAGAGGTCAAGCAGGATGAGGGCCGCAGTGTGTCCCTGGTCGAGCAGCAAGCGGATGTTGTCAGTGGCGGCGAGGAAGACAGTCTCTGTGCTGTGGTTGCTGCGGAATCCAGACTGGGAGGCGTCCAGGATGACGTTTTCTTCCAGGAAGGTGGTCAGCTGGGTGTTCACTAGTCTCTCTGTGACTTTGGCTGCAAAGGGTAGAAGAGAGATGGGCCGGTAGCTCTTCAGGGCCGTTGGGTCAGCCGATGGCTTCTTGAGGAGGAGTTTAACCTCTGCTCCCTTCCAGTCATCTGGGCAGATGCCTGAGCTGAGGGAGGCATTGATGGTGCGTTCAAGTGCGGGTGCGATGATGGTGGCGGCCCTGTGGAAGATGTGTGGTGGGCAGGGGTCCTATGGGGCTCTGGAATGGGTCTTCTTCATGGTAGCAGTGATGAGTTCGGTTGTGCCAGGGTCCCAGGCTGTGATGGTGGGTTTATCTGATGAGGTGGGTAGGGCAGGGGTGTTCATCTTAGGTTCACTGAAGTCTTCGTAGAGGGCCTTGATCTTCAGATGGAAGTAGGAGCTGAGTTTGTTGCAGAGTTCCTGGGAGGGTGTGATGTCCGTGGCTTCGAAGGTGGGTTTCGCGAACTGCTGTATGACGTTGAACAGTTCCTTGGCGTTGGTCGAGTTGGTCTGAATTTTGTCTCTTATGAAGGCCTGTTTGGTGTCTCTGATGCGCTGGTGGTATTCCTTCAGGGCGCTTTTGTGGTTGTTCAGTGCTACCGTGGTTTTCAGGTTTTGACAGGACTTCTCCAGGAGTCTGCAGGAGAGTCTTGCTTCTTGAAGCTCTGTGGTGAACCGGGGGGCGGAGGGGTGCAAGCTTGTTGGCACAGTGGGAGACCCAGCAGTGAAAATCCCTGGCTGCAATTTTCGGGTCTGTTGTGGCGCTGGGAGGGTGTTGGCAGAGGGTGGTGTTGAGGAGTTCCTCTGTGACCATGCTCCAGTTCCGTTGTGGCAGGCGTGGGGCGGGCTTGGGTGTGGAGGTGGTGTTGAAGGTGAAGTGGACGCAGTGGTGGTCAGTCCAGAGGGGCTGGGTGATGTGCTGGAGCCGGATGTTAGTTCTTCCCACGAAGATGGGATTATGGGTGTGGCCCGCCCTGTGACATCATGAGTGATCAAAGCTGTTCCCTGTCACCACCTTGCAGATGTGCTCCTAAGCAGTACCCTTGCTGCCCAGGTGAGAGGAGCACTTTGCCACAGGCATAAGCACAGATACTTTGCTCACCTGCTAGGCTCCTGGTGTTTCTTCTGCAGTGCCCACTATACCTCTTGAATAGGGGGCTCTAAAGTTTAATTGCAGAGTCAGTTTTCGGCTGCCATTGACATATGTCTCCCACCTCCTGCACATCCCTGGCAGCATCTACAGATAATACAGAGGAGGCAACTGAGGAATTTAATGACTCATTTCCAGAAGCTGATGCTTTCTAGAGAATCAGTGGTAAAAAGATGTTATATTAAAAAGGAGGTCCTTGAGGAAATCATTGCCTATTTTGCTGACACGTCACAACCTTCAGCTTTGAAGATACTCAGTGAAATATGTTTGCTCATTATCTTCCTTCTGTGTCATCAGGCATCCTTTCAGGATATCCAAAAAAAGCCTCAGCTCCTAGGCACTAGTCATAAATGTACCCTTTATCTGACTTTTGGTAAAGCTATCCTTAAAGTCGTAAGGTCATTCCTTGCTTCCTTTAATTTTCAGAGTATTCTTTTATTGCACAGAATTCCACTCCATCTGATAATGTGGCTAAAAGAGTTAGAATTGGCCTTGAAGCGTCAATACGCTATCCGCTCTTTCAACATCAGAGCTCAAACGTAGGCAGCCTACTCTGCTCATTCCCTTATGAAGGATTTCCAAGCTTTGATTTTAGGTTTGGCGGATGGTTCGAATTGTGCAGTTTCACTAAGACTGTTGAAAAACAACTGCAATCACTTTCTGAAATCCTCCTTGGGAATTGCTTCTGGTGTGACATTTTATGTCTAAGATCATAGAAAGAATATCCTTCCCAAAAGTGTATCTGTCTTTTTAAGGTACCCTGTCTAGGTCTGTAGTTGTCTTGACCTTGCCTAAAAGAGCTGGACCAACACACTGCCAGGGATATATTGTTTTCTTCATTTCATCCGGGTGCCCCTTGGTCATGTAGGTGGCATTTGAGAGGTTATGCGTCTCTTAGGAGGAAGCCTTGGCAAAGTCAACAGGCCTCCACACTTTTCTACCTTAAAGTCAAATAATCAGCACTGGGCTTTGTTAAACCGTTGGTGTCTCTTAAAACTTAAATCCTTTGTCTTAAGAGCCTCTTTCTTTCATTTTCAATGGCTTCCTATTTTGGCGGTTGGCAGTTACTTCTCTTGGTCGTTAACTAGAGGCTTTTATTGCCTTTCACACTCCCTGAAAAAAACTATGGTCTCTAAATATGGTCATTTTAGTTTTAGAACCTTTGATCTGAATTGACTTACATTTCACTCTCCATTCCTCCTACGGGATCTCCATTTAGTCCTTAAAGCTCTCCAGTTAGTCCCTTTTGAGCATTTCGAGAAAACGTCCATGGAAATTCTTTCTGTACATATTGCTTTCATGATAGCCACTGCCTCTGCACTCCGGTTGGGTGAAATTGTTTTATTTATTTTTATTTTGCCCTCTGAACCTGTTCTTTGTTTTCTGAGGGTCTGGTCCTCTGTTTTTACTTTGGGTTTTTTCCTGGGATAAGGCCCCGATTTCCATTTCAAGCAGCACATTGTCCTTCATTATCTTTGTCCATCTCTTTTGATGAAAAGCATTCTTTACACCATACTTGCTTGCCAAAATTAAAGCTAAAAATAAAGATTAGTGAAACGCCCGCAGTAAGCTGTCCAAAATATATTTTGCCCCTTCTATACATTTGCACTATAAGGTATATTGTCAGTGGTACAAAATCTCTCTTTTCACTCTAAGGACCTGATTACGAGTACCCCGGAAGGAAGGTGTTATTTATTGCATGCAATGAAATGGGACTTTCATGGTTCAGAATTTATGGGGTGAGATATATTACACATATTCCGAGATTTTGGGGACAAATTTGGATTTTCGTGCTTGCTACACCAAAATCCACATCACAATAAACACAGTATACTTTTCACCTTTTAATTTCCGGCCGGTTTGAATGCCGAAATGTGATGAAAGGTGCAGACTGTATTTGACTCAGTAAATACTGCAGTGCCGTAAACTGCATGCAACGCAGAGTTTGAGCAGGGATTTGAAGACACTGGCCCATTCATAACCAGTGCCTAAGAAGCTAAAACGAATGATTAAATAAGTAAAGAAGTAAAAATTGCTACCCACCTCTGAGAGGCTGAGAGTGCGTGTGTGAAAGAGAGTATTTTACCTTAGAAATAGCACAGTTCGTATTCAGGGAAACAAAGAATGATGATAACAAGACCTAGGAATATATAGTTACTAGGAAATTGTCTGCTATATTGTGGACATATTTACCTAGTCAAGTATGACAGCTGAAATCATGATTGTAGACCTTTTAAGAATATGCGTGCCATACTTGTTTCATGTGTTTTAGGATGGAAATAAAACCGAAATATATTGTATTTTGTCAACAGCATTCAGCATTCAGAAATATTAGATGGTTTTTAGCAATATTAGGAACGCGCTTTAGCAGGCCCACCACTAGATGGCAACTTTCACAATATATAACGTGAACCATCGCCATACAGGACCTGGAACATTATGATTAAATACGCAATGTTAGCACTTGTCAAGCCTGGCTACATGAAGCTTTAACTACATTTTGATGTTCTCAACTCTTCAAAAAAGCATTATAGCGAAATTACAGAGAGAGAGGGTGGGCTCTAGGATAGCTCCCTTCAGCCATTGGCATTTAGGTGTTCTTCATGGTTAGCCATTCCCTGGATAGGTTCTTTATCAATGCCATGTCATTTCAGGGATGGTTACACTGCTACATCAGTGTGATCCCTTGAGGTGATGAATCAAGCTGTCCAGTGTAAAACTGCACATGTGGCAGTTACCTTATATTGAGAATCGAAGTGTGTTCTCTGTTGCGTTTATTTTGATGTCACAATTACATTTTAATTGCAGATTTATGGACTTTTAGTTTAGGAAGTGCTTCCTGTTTAAATGTCTTGGCTTGTCAAGGACACAGTTCTATTAACTAATTTGTTGCACTTGTTGTGATACTAAATCAGAATGTGGCCTGTCCCTCATGACACTCTTATGTAACAACTGGACTACATGAACCCTCCTATCATAAACATATCACTCTGAGACCTTGACGTCTTTCTTAACCAATTCAGAAGAATGCAGAGTTTCCATCCATTTAATAGCTCTGATTTCTTAAGCGCCATACCTATTTACACAGTACTAGAGTGCAGAGTCTTCCTAGTACTCATACAGACCCATAAAAGAAATGTGTTACTTACCTGTAACTGCAGTTATCCAGTATTGGTATCTTTCATAGATTCACATGCCTGAATCATTCCCCGTCGTCGTGGTGGGAGTCCCCGGTATATAAAAGAGTAATGTCATAAAGACATATATACATAGTAATAGGCCAGAGGCCTCTCATTAGTAACATATCCATGTCCTTTTGTAAAAAGGACCAAACTTTGGCCAAGAGCCAATCAGATATCACCACCCTCTAGAACCTTCCTGGAAGGAGCCGTAGTCCCTCAGATTTTCGTAAGCACAGTGCTAAGTAGTACCTACTGAGAGAACCAAGGTGAGCCCTTCCAGGGGAGGTGGGTGGGTTGCATGTGAATCTATGAAAGATAACAATACTGGATAACTGCAGTTACAGGTAAGTAACGCATTTCTTATCCAGTATTATAGGTATCTTTCATAGATTCACATGCCTGAATCAGAGTAGCAAGCAATAACCAGCACATTTCGTAGAGAACAACCTGTAAAATCACATGATAATAAAATATCAAGTATGAAATACAGTTAGAGAAATGTGCAATAAGGTAATAAGATGGAGGGATGAAAGGAAGAAGGCTCACCTAATAATAATAATAATAATAATAATAAAGACATTTATAGAGCGCATGGAATAAGTACGCCATCTCGGCGTGTCCCCGCGCTAAGAGAGAGGAGAAACTCATTGGGAAGAGATTCGTGCGAGGCAAAAAAAGGGCGTTTAGTGAGTTATAAGGTGAACAGGTGAGTTTTAAGTTGCCGTCGGAAGATAGTTTCCGAGGGCTCCAGGTGGAGGTTAATGGGAAGTTTGTTCCATGCTCTGGCTACCGCCACTCTGAAGGATCGACCTCCCATTTTTTACCTCCTGTAGCGGTGTGTCACAAGCGTACCCATGCCGGCCGATCTCAGCGATCTGCGAGGTTCATACCTGGTAACCCGACTCGTCAGGTAACCGGGAGCTTTGTGCCACAGGATCCGATGACAAATCAGGAGGGCTTTGTAGTTTATTCTTTTTTTCACTGGGAGCCAGTGGAGGGCTTCCAGGGTGGTTTTAGAGTTGGCTCTTCGTGGGAGTCTGAGCACCAGGCGGGCTGCAGCATTCTGCAATGTCTGGAGTCGTCCTATGCTTTTACTCGAAGCTCCCAGGAAAAGGACATTCCCATAGTCGAGGCGTGATGTAATCAGTGCCTGGGTCATAGTACGTCTAGCCTCCAAAGGGAGAAGGTCCAGGGTTTTATTGAGGGTCTTTAGGACTCCGAAGCACTTGCCAACTAACCGGTTGATATGTGTCTCATAAGAGAGTATGGGATCCATCCATATCCCTAAATGTTTGGCTTCAGTACATGGTGTGGGCATATCGCCTAAACAGCTTGGCCACCAGTCACATGTCCAACGCCGTTGATCACCACCAACCACCAGAACTTCTGTCTTGGATCCGTTTAATTTAAGGCAGTGCGTATCCATCCAGGTGGCCAGTGCCTGCATACAGGCTCTGAAGTTATTAGCTTCCATCGCCGGCGTTTGGGTGAGGGTGAGTAAGAGCTGTGTATCGTCGGCGTAGGATACAATCTCTACGCCGAACGATTGAACTAACTCAGCCAGGGGGGCCATATATAAGTTAATAAAAAGGGTAGGACTTAAAGCAGAGCCCTGTGGCACCCCCTGTTCCAATACCCACTCTTCAGACTGAAATGAGCCCCGCTGAACCTGAAAGCGTCTGCCTGTCAGAAACGATTTAAGACAGCCGAGTGCTCTATCAGTAACACCTCCTCTGTTCAGACACTGTAGCAAGGTGATATGTGCTACAGTGTCGAACGCTGCGCTTAGGTCTAGCATGACCAGTGCCATGGTTAGGCCTGCGTCAGCTCCTTGACATAGGGTTTCGGTGGCTCTTAATAGGGCCGTCTCAGTAGAGTAGCCTCTTCGGAACCCCGATTGCGAGGGGTGCAGGAGATTATTCTCCTCAGCAAATGCCATCAATTGCACATTTGCAATTTTCTCTGCAATTTTAGCGGTGTAGGGTAGCAGAGAGATAGGTCGTAGGTTCTCCAGGACCTCTAGGCTTACATTAGGTTTTTTTCTTATTGGTAATACAATAGCTTTTTTCCAGTTTCTTGGCAGGGTCTGGGAGTCAAAGGATGTAGTAAGGACATGGCGGATGTATGGTTCTAAGGTGGCTATGCTTGCGCCCAGGACTCTAGGAGGAGCGGGGTCACGAGGGGAGCCCGATTTTATGCTCGTACAGATGGTTACCAGTTCTTTACTGGGTGGTACGGTAAAGCATTCTAATCTAGGTTTTTCATTTGCCATCTCCAGTTCCTTCAGTTCTGTGAAGGTTTCTCCAGCCGCAGGATATGTGGAGAAGGAGCTGTATATTTTTTTAACCTTGTCGGCAAAATATTCTGCCACCTTGTTACATTCCATAATGGAATCAGCTTCCGTAGTATTGGAGAGTGAGACGACTGAGATTTCTTTATAGATTTTGAAGAGTTCTCTAGATGAGCAGTCCGCCTCGCTAATTCTGTTTCCATAGAAGGTTGCTTTTGCAGCTCTGACCTGTTTTTGATAGCTTCTCTGGGCTGTTCTGTATTGAAGTTTAGTGCAATCCTTTTTATCCTTGCGCCAAAGTCTCTCTAGCTTTTTGCACTCTGACCTGACCGACTGCAGATCCATATTGTACCATGGGGCCGCTCTCCTTGTTCTGTTCCCTTTTTTGGCCGTGGATAGAGGGGCTACTATGTTCATGGCATCCAGGATTCGGGTTTCTAAGTTTTGATTAGCACTTTCACTATCTGTGCCTCCCGGCATCCCACCTAAGCTTAGCCTCTCGATAAAACTGGGTATAGAACATTTTTTTTTTCCATTTGCGGTATGGGTAGCCGTTATTGCCATTCAATTGGGGGGCAGGTTTAGTTACAGTGTCAATTTCCAAAGGGACTAGAAAATGGTCTGTCCAAGGGAGTGGGTTAGGAGTGCTCGTAGTTATGCCCTCCCAGTTGGCGAACACCGGGTCCAATATATGGCCATGAATATGTGTGGGTGTTTGATTTATTAGAACCAGATTCGTATTTCGTAATTCCTGCCTCACGTCTGTGGCTTCCTTTAACTGGGTATCATCAAAATGAATATTAAGATCACCCAGAAGGAGGACCTTCCTATGTCTCAGTGTTAAGTGAGCAAGATGTTCTTGTAAGCTTGATCTGAAATTTCCCAGGGTCCCAGGCGGTCTATAAAGGAGGACACCCGAGATATGGTCCTGAGGGCCGAGTTTCAACCTCTAGTGAAATAGATGGCGTAGCACCGCTTGACCCACCGCTGCATCCTTCATCAGCTCTGAATCCAAGCAATAGTGCTTGGTGAAGGTATGAGGTGTCTTCCATGTTGCCGCTCTGCATATGTCGATGATGGGTACCCCAGCGGAGATCGCCATCGAGGTGGAGACCGCTCTAGTGGAGTGGGCCCGGACTTTAGAATGCAGAGGATGTCCTGCCTGCTGGTGGCAGAAAGTAATGGCTGCCGAGATCCACTTTGAGATGGACTGCTTTGTCAGTGGAAGACCTTTCCTGGGACTACTAAAGGCAATAAATAGTTGGTTGGATTTTCGAAATTGTTCTGTTCTATGGATGTAGAACTTCAGACATCTCTTGAGGTCTAATGAATGGAGAGACCTTTCTGCTGCGGTGCTTGGATTCGGGAAGAAGGACCGCAGAACTATAGGCTCATTCAGGTGAAAGTTGGATGGATCTTTGGTATGAATTTAGGATTAGTTCTTAAGATAACTCTGTCCTGTTTGAACTGTAAGAAAGGATCTTGAATGGAGAAGGCTTGGAGCTCACTCACTCTTCTTGCTGATGTGAGCGCTAGTAAGAGAGCTGCCTTCCATGATAGATATTTGAGGTCAGCTTTGTGTATTGGCTCAAAAGGGTGCTTCATTAACTGAGCCAGTACGATGTTGAGCTGCCAGGTGGGTGGCAAAGCCCTCACTGGAGGGAATGTCCTGAACAATCCTTTCAGAAACTGCTTGATCAGTCTATTGGACCAGAGAGAAACACCAGACGAAGAACGCCTATACCGAGATACAGCCGCCAGGTGAACTTTTATCGAGGCGTGGGCCAACCCCGAGTGAGCCAAATGAAGCAGATAAGGCAGAATCTGTGCCGGCGAAGATTCAAATGGGTGTATCCTGTTTGTCTTACACCATATACAGAATCTTTTCCACTTCAGGGAATACGTCTTGTTGGTACTGTCAGCCCGGGCCCGGACCAAGACTACCCTGCATTCTTGAGGAATTTCTACATTATGGAACTCTCTGTACTCAGGAGCCAAGCCGATAATTTGAGAGATTGTGGATCCGTTGTTCATTGTCAGGAGAGTCGGGCTTGGCCTGAATTGAATTGGCGGTTCCAGTGACCGGAGGTGAAGTTCCGTAAACCAGTGTTGGCGTGGCCACGCCGGGGCTATCAGGATTAGGGTGCAATGCTCCGTCTTCATTTTCCTGAGAACTCTGGGAATCAGGGGAAATGGAGGAAATGCGTAAGCGAAGACGTTGCACCATGCGACGGAAAATGCATTCCCGACAGACCCCTTCTGGGGATGCCAGCTTGTGTAGTATTGGCATTTTGCGTTGAGTTGCGTCGCAAACAGATCCAGGTGAGGCTTGCCCCAACGGGAGAATACGGAGTTGAGAAGATGTTGATCCAGCTCCCACTCGTGGCAGATGGAGCGTTGCCTGCTTAGAGAGTCCGCCAGGGTATTGTCTGCCCCTGGGACATACTCTGCCCGTTAACTGAGCCAGTACGATGTTGAGCTGCCAGGTGGGTGGCAAAGCCCTCACTGGAGGGAATGTCCTGAACAATCCTTTCAGGAACTGCTTGATCAGTCTATTCGACCAGAGAGAAACACCAGACGAAGAACGCCTATACCGAGATACAGCCGCCAGGTGAACTTTTATCGAGGCGTGGGTCAACCCAGAGTGAGCCAAATGAAGCAGATAAGGCAGAATCTGTGCCGGCGAAGATTCAAATGGGTGTATCCTGTTTGTCTTACGCCATATACAGAATCTTTTCCACTTCAGGGAATACGTCTTGTTGGTACTGTAAGCCCGGGCCCGGGCCAAGACTACCCTGCATTCTTGAGGAATGTTTACATTCTGGAACTCTCTGTACTCAGGAGCCAAGCCGATAATTTGAGAGATTGTGGATCCGGATGTTGGACTTGCCCGTTGTTCATTGTCAGGAGAGTCGGGCTTGGCCTGTATTGAATTGGCGGTTCCAGTGACCGAAGGTGAAGTTCCGTAAACCAGTGTTGGCATGGCCACGCCGGGGCTATCAGAA
This sequence comes from Lissotriton helveticus, assembly GCF_964261635.1. Classification (NCBI taxonomy): domain Eukaryota; kingdom Metazoa; phylum Chordata; class Amphibia; order Caudata; family Salamandridae; genus Lissotriton; species Lissotriton helveticus. Next base: position 454,459,699 of record NC_136073.1, on the reverse strand, counting down.
TTAGAGTGCAATGCTCCGTCTTCATTTTCCTGAGAACTCTGGGAATCAGGGGAAATGGAGGAAATGCATAAGCGAAGGCGTTGCACCATGAGATGGAAAATGCATTCCCGAGAGACCCCTTCTGGGGATGCCAGCTTGCGTAGTATTGGCATTTTGCGTTGAGTTGTGTCGCAAACAGATCCAGGTGAGGCTTGCCCCAACGGGAGAATACGGAGTTGAGAAGGTGTTGATCCAGCTCCCACTCGTGGCAGATGGAGCGTTGCCTGCTTCGAGAGTCCGACAGGGTATTGTCTGCCCCTGGGACATACTCTGCCCGTAAAGAAATATTGTTTTGAAGCAGCCACTTCCAAATACATTGAGATTCTAGCGACAGCATCAGAGATCGAGTTCCCCCTTGTTTGTTCAGATAGTGCATTGTTGTGGTGTTGTCCGTTCTCACAAGCACTGGGGAATCCTTGATCCGAGGCAGGAATGCTCTTAGTGCCAGGTAGACTGCCCTCAATTCGAGAAGGTTGATATGCATCTGCTTCTCTGTCTGAGACCATGGTCCATTGAAATGGAGTTCTTGCAGATATGCACCCCATCCCTCCAATGAAGCATCTGTGGTGATCACATGTGGAGAGGTTGGTAGTAGGAATGGAAGGCCCTGGTCCAGATTTTGAGGTTGAAGCCACCAGTCTAGGGCCTGCAAAATGAATGGAGTGATCCGGATTAGATCGTCGAAGGATCCTGCACACTGGATCCACTGGGTGGATAGTGCCTCCTGCAGCGGCCGCATACGAAGACGGCAGTGTGGGATCAGCAGGATGTTGGAGGACATCATCCCCAATAATGACTTGTACAGGCGCACCGTGATGGTCTTCTTGGCCTGAATCCGGGCTGCTAGAGACCTGAGTTTGAGCTGACGTTCCTGTGAAGGAAAGGCTTTTTCCTGATCCGTATCCAGGACTGCCCCCAAGAAAGTGAGGCGTTGGGAAGGCTGAAGTACAGACTTTTCTTGGTTGAGAGTGAGTCCCAGGTTTTCGAAAAGTTGCAGACAGGTGTCTGAGGACCTGCTCACGTCTGCGAAAGTAGCTGCCTTGACGAGCCAGTCGTCCAAGTAGGGGAAGACTTGGTGATGGTGTTGGCGAAGATATGCTGCCACCGGAGACAGACACTTTGTAAAAATGCGAGGAGCCGATTTCAGTCCGAAGGGCAGCACCCTGAATTGGTAGTGTCTGCCCGCCACCGCAAACCTGAGGAATTGTCTGTGGTTTTTGTGGATCGGTATGTGGAAATAGGCGTCTTGGAGGTCTAAAGACACCATGAAGTCCTTTGAATCGAGGAGCTGCAGCACCTCCTGAATGGACACCATACGGAACGACTGTTTCTTGAGGTATCCGTTCAGGTCTCATAAGTCCAATATAGGTCTCAATTTTTCTCCTTCTTCCTTATTAGGAAGAATCGGGAATAGAATCCTTTGCCTTTCTGATCCCGAAGCACTTTTTCTATAGCTCTTTTGTGGAGCATTATAGAGAGTTCTTTTTGTAGGAGATGTAGATTCTTGTGGTTCATTGGACGTGGAAGATTCGAAGGAGGAGTCTCCACAAACTCCAATGAATGGCCGAACTGGACCAGTGATCCGTTGTAATCTGATGCCAATTGTGGAGGAAAAATGAGCTTTTTCCTCCAATTGCGTAAGGTGGAGAAGAAATGGAGGCCTGCGGTAGAAAAAGGTCATTGCCTTCTGGCTGTGTCTTTCTTCCCTCCGCGTCCACGAAAGAAAGATTTGTTGTATGATGACTGATTTTGATGCTGCTGCCTTTGTTGGTACTGGGGTTTGAACTGCTGGTTTGAGTTGTACGATGATTTGTACCCCTGATAGCCACTACGTGAAGGTTGTCCTCTTCTTCTGGAGCCCCGAAAGGAAGTATTTCTGAACTGAAGAATACCCAGGGCTTTCGCGGTCTGAGTATCCTTTTTAATACCTTGCAGCATGTCGTCTGTGTCTTTCCCAAACAGTAGCTGGCCATCGAACGGCATGTCCAATATCTTGGCCTGCACTTCCGGTCGGAAAGATGTGGCCTTAAGCCACCCTTGGCGCCTTAGGACCGCAGCCCCTGCCAATTGTCTGAATCCTGTGGAGGCGATATCCATTCCCACGTTGATCATTTCAGAGGCTGAACGTTCGCCTTCAAGAAGGATCTTTTTTTGCTTCCTCTTTTTGGTCTTCTGGGATAGTACCCAAATATGGAGCAATATCCGCCCACATTTGGCGGTTGTAGCGCCCTAAAAGGGCTAAGGAGTTAGCCGCTCGAACAGTGAGGGCCGACATGGATGAAAACCTTTTGCCAATGTTATCCAGTTTACGACCCTCTTTATCTGGTGGCACAGTCAAACGCTGCCGATGGATTATTAGATTTACGCTGCGCAGCTTGGGTAATGACAGAGGTTTTGTGTGTCCTGTAAGGCATGCAGGAGCTGTGGTAGGAGCCTTATACTTTTTGTCGAGCCTGGGTATGACTGGAGGCAAAGATGAAGGATTCTTCATTATTTTCACCCCCTGATCCCAAATATACTCAATAAAGGGAATGGATCTCACAGCCTTTTGAAATGGCTCTTTAAAGTCATACAGGAAACAATCCTGAGGTTGCGTGGTCATTTCGATTTTGTGGAACCCTCCGATGTCCTCCGGAGGCGAGTCTGCCTGTGCTTGGTCAGGGGAAGCCGGAGCTGGAATAACGTATTCATTCCATTCGTCTTCCTGCAATTCTCCTTACTCTTGCTGTTCGCCCTCGTCCTGTGCTCCTCCTTCCTCTTCTTCATCAGAAGACTGTACAGTAGTCAAATAAGCAGTCTCCGGTTGAATGACCAGTGGAGGCGGCCTCGGGCGAGATGGAGGGGTAGGTATCACTACTGGCGGTTGCGGCACTACCGGAGGAGCCCGATTGGAAGGAAACCGCTGCTTATAATACGCAATGAGAAATTGTAAATCCGTCACTATGGATGCTGGAAGACACACCATAGGTTGTGAAGGTGGAGGTGGAGTAGAGGGATATTCCTCCTGGAAATCCATTCCTTCCTGATCCAGATCTTCACACTCTGAACTTTCATGGATTTTAATGTTAAGTTCTGATGGATTGGTAGCAGTCTGAAACAGGGAGCCATCCTCAGAGTCCTCCGTGTCCAACAATTGAGCCGGCGGCAGTGGCTGGACTCTACTTGGTGAGGTCAATTCTGGCGTCAAAGTACGCTTAGTTATCCTGAAGTGTGTATACGAGTACTTCAAGGAAGGCGATCCTGTCGTCGGTGAGGCCGTCGACGGTATGGTCGTCAACGGGGGAACGTCGACGGTTATAGCCGCCGTTGACGGCGGCGTCCTCGTCGACGATGGAACTGTCGACGGCAGCGTCGTCGACGGTGTTTTGTTCGTCGACGGCAGCGTCGACGCTGGAGACGTCATCGATGGTCCCGTCGACGGCTTAATTTTCGTCGACGCTGGTGTCGACGTCAATGGTCTCGTCAACTGCTTCGTCGATGATGGAACTGTCGACGGAGGTTTCGTTGACGTCGACGATGAAGAAGGCTTCATCGACGTCGATGGGGCTTTAGTCATTGACGATGATTTTTGTTTCGTCGACGAGGGAGCACTCGTCGACGAAGGCTTCGTCGTCGATTTTTTGATTATTATAACAGACGGAATGGACCTACCGAGGCTGAAGTAGTCGATGCCGTTGAAGTGAATGACGATGCCAGTTATGTGGAGATCGGCGTCGTCGACGTTGTTACAGTCACCACAGAGGATGTCCTGACAGGCTTTTTGAAGGTAGTATCCTGAAGAGAAACCTTCTCAGCCATGGCCTGTGAACGAACCTCTGAAGACTTGGGCGTCTTCTTTTGAGGTGGCTCCAAAGATGGTCCTGGGGATGATGTTCTAGGCCTTTTGGGAGAGGAATGAGTACTTTTGATGGAACACTCACTCTCCCCTGAAGAGACAACCCGGTCCTTGTCTTTAAGTCTCTGGAGCCAGAGCAGCAGGCGTCCATCTCTGTCCTTCAGAGGTTTTGTCGAAAAAGTGCGGCAGACCTTGCAATCCTTTGCAGAGTGGTCAGGGTAGAGACAGTAAAGGCAGTCTTCATGCCTGTCATCAACATGAAGCCTCCTTTTCCCACAAGAGGCACAGGATCTAAAGAGACCCTTTTCAGGAGTGTCAGCCATGATCAACTGAAAAAACTCCTCAAAGAGAACAAATTCTGAGAGAAAAATATTGAAAAAGGTAAAGAATACCAGAAAGACTGAGCAGAGCTCAGAGGAGACTCCCTTAGCACGACGTGCGGTAGAAAATCTGAGGGACTAGGGCTCCTTCCAGGAAGGTTCTAGAGGGTGGTGATATCTGATCGGCTCTTGGCCAAAGTTTGGTCCTTTTTACAAAAGGACATGGATATGTTACTAATGAGAGGCCTCTGGCCTATTACTATGTGTATGCCTTTATGACATTACTCTTTTATATACCGGGGACTACCACCCCGACAACGGGGAATGATTCAGGCATGTGAATCTATGAAAGATACCTATAATACTGGATAAACGAAGCTACTGAACAACTAATAATAGGATCTGGAAGAGACTTTGAAAAGTAAAGTGCTATGCGGAAGTGTTTGAAATAATAACTTTTTAAAATAGGAATACCATACCATAAACATGCAGATTTATAAAGACCACAAAATAAAACATTATGGAGATCAGACTGCTTTGATACCATGTCACAAGAACAGGCTGATAGTTTCACTTGTACACAGGTAGGCTTTCTTACAGATCCAATGAAATTATTGTCCTTTTGTGAAATACATCTACCATGCAATATTTTGCAGTTTATGCCTTTTAAGATCATTAATTAAGATGCAAACTTCATCTTTCACCTCCTTTTCATAATATTTGTCTTTAAGGGTACAGCAAAACTGTGCTAATGTTTTCTATTCAAAGTGGCCCTGAAAGAAGTTTCCATATTGTCGTAGGTCAAAATGTTGATTCACATTATGGCATTTTGCTCTCTGGGACATCTAGCACCCCAAATATTCCCAAACCCTTACCCCAACAAAAGGCATACCCATTGGCTTTACCATTGCTTGCTAGGTCTTGAGGTAGACAAGTCCTTTTGCCACAAACATGAAGAAAGCAAAAACTGTAAAGAAAGGGGATTTAGGCCAACCCCTTGAGACATGGGTAGCTCTAAGTCAGCCTTGTTCAGCCTCTGCTTTAATGAAGTGTCGTTAACAGTCTGGAGCAACACAGAGGAGTATTTTTTGTTCAGCTTCAGGCACATTATATATGGATTAAGAGTATCATTCCACTTCCTAAAGAATGAAAAACCCATTCACTGCAACTGAGGTGTAGTGTCATCATCCATACGTGTGCTGCTGAATGGGGGCAATACCACCAACAATCCAACAGCTCCAAATTAGGGGCGGGCGTAACTCATGTAATTCTGTGTAGCTTAATCTCATGGAATTACATAAAATTCCACAAGATTACTCTTTAATTGCGTAAGAAAAGTAATTCTGCTTTTAGCATTATTTCTTAGCTAAAAAATGCCCACTTGCATCCAAACAGAAAAGAGAAATAGCATTAAATGCAATAGAACATGAATAGTGAGAGCGAGCAGAACCACAGGCAGTGGTATAGCTTAGTCAGTGATATTTGGGGGGGGGGGGTGATTTGTAAATTTCCCAACTAAAAAAACGGTATGCTGAAGGGTAGATGGATGACCATAGTTTGGGATACACTGTTTCCATGACGAACAGGTTCAATACTAATTTGCATTAGGTGGACCTCTGTCTGAGTTCTTGATAAAAAACATAATAACAAGTTAAAACCTGTTAGTGAAATGACGATGATGACACAAATCAACAAAGGCGTAAGAGACCCCAGACACAACTCTCAAGCTCAGAATGCATTTATTTGGTGGTAGATGTCACACCAAACACCCTCCGTGAAGCACAAGTTACTACTTGTGTAACGATATATCTGTAAGAGACATTAGTTAGTGATAGATTCCTTACCTTAGAATATCCCCAGGCGTCAGACTGGATCCGGAAAAGTTTGCGTAGCAATACCCCTGCGTGCCGGTAGGCGTCGTCCGCAGCTCCGCGTCCGTCGTCGGCGTCGTTAGCGCCGGAATGACGTTGTCGGAGTACTTAGATGCCGCCCATGCGCGCTGACGTCAGTTCTGATATACAGCTTTTCCGCGCCAGATACGCAGAGCCATGATAGAACCAACACTGGTGCCATGAAACTAGGTCCCTAAAGAACAAGTTACTTACCTTCGGTAACGCTTTTTCTGGTAGATACAATATCTGCCTGTGGATTCCTCACCTTGTGAATATCCCCCTTGCGTCAGCAACGTTCGGAATTTTTCTTCGTAGCACGCCGGCGTGGAAGACGTCATAGGAGCACGGCATCGCGCGCGACTCCGTCTGACGTCACCGACTCCTTATTAGGCCCACGTCGGCGTGATGATGTTAGTTCCGCCCTTTTTTCCGTGCCTTCGAGGCACACGGACGGACCAACGACAGCAAATATGCAAATATACAGTGTACACAGTGCAAACAAAGCAAAAATTGCACACAAAGTGTGCAGCAGAAATAGAACAATAGCAGAACCATATACACATAAAAACCAGGTATAACAGAGTGGACAACGGGGAGGCGGGTGGGCATGTGAGGAATCCACAGGCAGATATTGTATCTACCAGAAAAAGCGTTACCGAAGGTAAGTACCTTGTTCTTCTGATAGATACATCTGCCGTGTGGATTCCTCACCTTGTGAATAGAGTCCCACAGCAGTCCCCACTCCCGGAGGAGGGTGCCCACTCTGCTATACCAGAAAATCTTGGAGGACAGAGCGCGCGAAGTGGCCGTCCCTCCTCACCTCGGTATCCAAGCAGTAATGCTTCGCAAAAGTGTTGAGGGAGGCCCAAGTCGCGGCCCTGCAATTGTCCTCAACAGGTACACCCCTAAACAAAGCAGATGTTGCAGACTTTGCTCTAGTAGAATGAGCTCTAATACCCTCAGGAGGGTCCTTACCCGCCAAAGAGTAGCAAATCTTGATGCACAGGATTATCCACCTGGAAAGTGTGCGCTTGTGCACCGCTCTGCCCTTCCGACAGCCAGCAAAACCAACAAACAGCTGGTCGTCCATCCGGAAGTCTTTAGTCCTGTCCAGATAGAAAGACACCGCCCTCTTAGGGTCCAGACGGTGCAGTCTCTCTTCCTCCTTAGAAGGGTGAGGGGGAGGATAGAAGGTAGGAAGGGTAATGGACTGTCCAAGATGGAAAGGAGTTACCACCTTAGGCAGAAAAGCAGCCCTGGTCCTAAGAACCATCCTTTCAGCATGAATGGTCAGAAATGGGGGCTTGGAACTAAGAGCCTGAAGCTCACTTACCCTCCTTGCCGAGGTGATTGCAACGAGGAAAACCGTTTTAAAAGAAAGAAGTCTCATGGGACACTTGTGCAAGGGTTCGAAGGGAGAACCCATCAAAAAAGTCAGCACAAGATTCAAATCCCAATGAGGAACAACAAACGGAGAAGGAGGGAACTTATTAGTGAGACCCTTCAAAAATCTTAAAACCACTGGAGACTTAAAAAGAGAGGGCTGATCCGGCAAACAGAGGAATGCCGATAAGGCTGAAAGATACCCCTTGACCGTGGCAACAGCAAACCCTGGCTGCGCCAGAGAAAGAGCAAACTGTAAAATGTCAGACAAATGAGCCTTCAAAGGGTCAACATCCCTCTCCCTGCACCAGGAGACAAATTTAGACCATCTATACGAATAAATGGACTTAGTGGAGTCACGCCTGGCAGAAAGAATGACATCCATCACATCGTGAGGGAGAGAAAAAGAACTCAAGTTGCCCCGTTCAATCTCCAGGCATGAAGGTGTAATGTCTGGAGGTGGGGGTGTAGAACCTGCCCCTCCATCTGAGAGAGGAGGTCTGCCCTGTGAGGGAGACGGAGCGGCGGGTGAGAGGAGAGGTGGAGAAGGTCTGAGTACCACACCCTTCTTGGCCAATCCAGGGCGATCAATATTACTTGGGCCCGGTCTTGGCGAATCTTCCTCAGAACCCGAGGAATCAAGGGTATGGGAGGAAACGCGTAAAGGAGTTGCGAGCCCCAACTCAACTGAAACGCGTCCCCCAAAGCTCCTTGCATCGGAAACTGGAGACTGCAGAAAGACGGGCAGTGAGCATTCTCGTGAGTGGCGAACAGGTCCACCCAAGGAGTCCCCCACATCTGAAAGATGTCGTGAACCACCTCCGGGTGAAGCCTCCACTCGTGGTCGGCAGAAAACTGCCGACTGAGACTGTCTGCACGAACGTTCAGTACTCCGGCCAGATGATTTGCCATCAGACAAATCTGATGATCCTGAACCCAGGACCAGAGACGCAGAGCCTCTCTGCAGAGACACTGCGACCCTACTCCTCCCTGTTTGTTGACGTACCACATCGCGGTCGTGTTGTCCGTCAGGACTTGAACTGACTGACCGCGAAGGGAAGGGAGGAAGGCCTTGAGCGCCAAACGTATCGCCAGCAATTCTAGAAGGTTGATATGAAGCAACCTTTCCTCTGGAGACCAAAGCCCTTTGACCTCCAGGTCCCCCAGATGAGCACCCCACCCCAGAGTGGATGCATCCGTTATCACTGTGGCCACCGATGGAGGAAGTTGAAAAGGCTTTCCTTGAGACAGATTGCCTTCCACGCCCCACCAAGACAGATCCGCTGCAGTTTCTCTGGAGATCCTCACTGACTCCCTGAGATCTCTGTTGTGCTGATACCACTGCCTGCGGAGGCACCACTGGAGTGCCCTCATGTGCCAGCGTGCATGATTGACCAACAGAATGCAAGAAGCCATCAGACCGAGCAGACGAAGGACCTTCAAGACTGGAACAACCGCTCCATTGTAAAATAAAGGAATCATTTCCTGTATGTCGTGAATCCTTTGAGGTGGAGGGAATGCACGACATACAGTAGTGTCCAGTACCGCACCTATGAACAGGTTGCGCTGGGAGGGCACCAGGTGAGACTTGGGTACATTTATCGAAAAACCCAACCTGTGTAACAACTGAGTTGTCTCTTGCAGATGATGAAGCACATTCTCCGGCGACTCCGCTTTGATCAGCCAGTCGTCCAGATAGGGGAACACAGGAATCCCCGATCTTCTGAGATGCGCAGCCACCACTGCCATCACCTTGGTGAAAACTCGAGGCGCAGTAGTAAGCCCAAAAGGAAGGACCGCAAACTGGTAGTGTTGCGATCCCACCGTAAAACGGAGATACTTCCTGTGCGACTTCAGGATTGGGATGTGAAAATACGCATCCTGCAAGTCGATCGACACCATCCAGTCTTCTTCCATCAGCGCTTGAAGAACCTGTGCAAGTGTGAGCATTTTGAACTTCTCCTGTTTGAGATAGAGGTTCAAAATCCTGAGGTCCAGGATTGGCCGAAGTCTGCCATCCTTCTTGGGTATCAGGAAATACCGGGAGTAGCACCCCTGACCCCTTTCCTGCTCTGGAACCACCTCTATCACACCCTTTCTGAATAGTGCCAGGACTTCTTCCTGCAGGAGAAGAAGATGGTCCTCCGAACAATAACCTTGGCAAGGAGGGTAATTGGGAGGGAACTCCTGAAAAGGAAGTGCATACCCATTTTCTACAAGATTGAGAACCCAAAGATCTGATGTAACCGATTCCCAATCTCGTAGAAAATGAGTAAGCCGACCCCTACCGGACCCACATGATCCAGAATGGTGGATCTAGGGCTGCTTTGCTGATGCGGGTGGGGGTTGGGCATTATTGGAGGAAGTGGAGGAAGAGGAGACTTGACGCCCACGTCCACGACCCTTCTGTCTACCTCTATAGGATTTGTACAGAGGGTTCTGCTGCTGCTGTTGTTGCTGTTGGCCTTGCCTGAAGGGACGAAAAGAGGATCTACCTAAACCTCTAAACTTCCTAGTTGCAGACCCTCTCGTCTGGAGACCCAAAGATCTTGCAGTAGCCCGGCTATCTTTAAATCTTTCCAAAGCGACATCTGCCTTTTTTCCAAAAAGGCCAGTCCCGTCAAAGGGTAAGTCCAGCAACGTGGATTGCACATCTGCAGAGAAATCAGAGGATTTCAGCCATGCGGCTCTCCTGGTGGCAACAGTAGAGCCCATAATCCTGGCAACAGAATCAACTGTGTCCATGTCACTCTGAATTACCATGCGTGCCGCAGCCTGAGTATCGGAGACCACTTCATTAAAGTTCTTTCTATCCTCCTCTGGAAGCTTAGATGACAACTGCTTCACAGAATCCATCAATGCATGGACATACCTCCCCAAAAGGCAAGTAGCATTAGTGGATTTTAGAGCCATACTACCGGAGGAGAAAATCTTCTTAGCAGACTGATCCAACTTTTTAGAGTCCTTATCTGCTGGCACCTGAGGAAAAGAACCTGCAGACCTGTTGGAACTAGCGGCCTGTACCACTAGAGTCTCTGGTGAAGGATGAGAAGAGAGAAACTCGGGGTCACCAGGTGCTACTCTGTAGCGTCTTGCAACAGACCTTGAAACAGCAGGAGCAGTCAACGGCCTCTTCCAGACCTCCTTTATCGGATCAGTTAAAGCCTCAGTGAATGGCAATGTAGGCTCAATAATAGAAGAAGGAGAGTGCAAAACTTCTGTAAGGATGTTAGGCTTGTACTCAACAGTAGGTAAGGTTAAGTTGAGAAGATCTGCAGCCTTCCTAATAACAACATGGTAGGGCGCCACTTCCTTAGATGGTGCATCAGAAACTGAAGGCACACCCCACTCAGGAGAGAGCTCCAGACCACTAGCACTATGTAGGTCTTCAAAATAATCATCCTGATCAAGAAGCTCACCCTCTTCCACATCAGAATCTTCACCCCTTTTTTCTTCCAAGAGACGCTGAGCCCTGCGCCTCGACCACTCCACACGAACCGAAGTCGACGGATCCGGTAACGACTCCGACGGAGCCGGTTCCGACGTCGAGCGAGGAGCCGGGGTGGAAGACGAGACTCACGGACTGGCGTGGCACTTTGATCCAAACTACGAGGTCGATCCGGAGCCGGCGAAGCCGCATGCGGAGTCGAAGACCTCGGCGGAGCCGTACCGAGCCAAGGTGTAAGTGGCGCCGGCATAAATGGCATAAATGGAGCTGGGGCGTAACTCTGAGGAATGCCCAAGCTGTAAGACAACGGACCCATGGGACCAACAGGTGCACCAGTGGGGTACATTGCTCTCGAGTAAACTCCAAACATCCCATTAAGGAAATGCGAGGGGTCCTGTCCAGGACCAGGAAAAGAAGGGTAAGAACCTACTGGATGTTCTGAAGGAGGTCGTTCCGACATAGGCTCATTCTGACCCTCTTGATCCAAGGGAGTTTCCATTGGAGTTGGAGTTCGAGGAACTACCTCTTCGTCTTCCTCATGCTCCGAAGAATGTTGAGACACCGGATCCGGTTCTTGTTCCGGAGTCGGGGAACATCCGAGAGACTGAACAGGAGAAGGAGAAACGAAGTCCTTATGATGCTTACGAGACTTCTTCTTCGAATCCGAAGACTCCTTTCCCGAATGATGCCTAGAGCTGTGCTTTCTCCTCTTGTGCTTTCTCTTCGAAGAGCTCGAAGCGTGACCCGAAGCCGACTTGGATCCAGATCTCGATCTCTCCCTGGATCTCGACCTCGCTCTGGACCTCGACGCCGACCTCGACTTCGAGCGTGATTTTTGTCTCGACTTCGAGCGTCTCGACGTCGACCTCGAAGATCTTCCAGTCTCTCTTCCCTTTACCTTTGCAAGAAGAAGTTTTGCTTCACGTTCTCGTAACGCCTTAGGGTTCATCTTGAAACAGGACCGACAGTTCTTAACATCGTGGTCTGATCCAAGACACCATAAGCAATCGCCATGAGGATCGGTGATCGACATCATGCGAGCGCAGGACCCACATTGCTTGAATCCTGTCTTCCTCGACGACATCTTCGACGAAGAAATAAGAATTAAAGGAAAAACAGCAACACTGTAATAGTAGAAGATACTAAGTATCGCAGAAGATCCCAGAAACCGTTAGCGTCGAAGACGCGGAAAAAAGGGAACTGACGTCATCACGCCTACGTGGGCCTAATAAGGAGTCGGTGACGTCAGACGGAGTCGCGCGCGATGCCGTGCTCCTATGACGTCGTCCACACCGGCGTGCTACGAAGAAAAATTCCGAACGTTGCTGACGCAAGGGGGATATTCACAAGGTGAGGAATCCACACGGCAGATGTATCTATCAGAAAGGGGATGACCTTAACCCTAGATATCGGTTCGCAGAACGGGGAGGATGGGTGGGTCGGTAAGGAATCTATCACTAACTAATGTCTCTTACAGATATATCGTTACACAAGTAGTAACTTGTGCATCTGAAAGAGACACGTTAGTGATAGATTCCTTACCTTAGAATAGATACCCCAGCAATACCAACCCCGGTGGTGGGTCTGCGAACCAATAATCACACCAGAAAGTCCTGGAGGACGGAACGGCCAAAGAAGCCACCCCTCCGGACTTGGCTGTCCAGGCAGTAGTGTCGTGCAAACGTGTGCAGCGAGGCCCACATAGCTGCCTGGCAAATGTCCTGCAAGGGCACTCCCCGGCCCAGGGCAGTGGTAGTCGTCGTGGCCCAAGTGGAATGTGCCCTCAATCCAACAGGGGCCTCCTTCTTAGCCAAGGAGTAACATGCCTGGATACACAAGATGATCCACCGGGAGATGGTCCACTTGTGCACCGCCTTTCCCTTCTTAGCGCCTACGTAACCAACAAAGAGTTGGTCATCCACCCGGAACTGGCGTGTGCGATCTAGATAGTAAGAGAGCGCACGTTTTGGGTCCAGACGGTGGAGCCTCTCTTCCTCTTTCGAGGGATGCGGAGGCGGAAAGAAGGTGGGCAAAGTAATGGACTGCCCGATGTGGAAGGCCGTGACAACCTTGGGCAGGAAAGAAGGTCTTGTCCGCAACAGAACCTTGTCGGGATGAACAGAGAGGAAAGGAGGTGTGAAAGAAAGAGCCTGGAGCTCACTCACTCTCCTGGCAGAGGTGATGGCAACCAGGAAAGCAGTCTTCAAAGTAAGAAGACGGAGAGGACAGTTATGGAGCGGCTCAAAGGGCGCACACATAAGGGAAGTAAGAACAAGGTTCAAGTCCCACTGGGGCATCACGAAAGGAACAGGAGGGAACATGTGTGTGATGCCCTTCAAAAGAACAAGTTACTTACCTTCGCTTTTTCTGGTAGATACAGTATCTGCCTGTGGATTCCTCACCTTGTGAATATCTTTACTTTACACTTTGTGTTTTACCTTGACTATTGTGTACTGTGTATACTATGTATATATCTACTGTCATTGGTCTGTCCGTGTGCCTCTAAGGCACGGAAAAAAGGGCGGAACTGATGTCATCACGCTGGCGTGGGCCTATTATGGGCGTCGGTGACGTCAGCGGAGTCACGAGCGATGCCGTGCCTCTATGACGTCCAAGTCCACGTCGGCGCGAAGCTACGAAAAGAATTTCCGAATGTTGCTGACGCAAGGGGGATATTCACAAGTTGAGGAATCCACACGGCAGGTGTATCTATCAGAAACCTATTTACAATAGGGGACTTGAACAAAGAAGGCTGATCAGGTAGCCTTAAGAAGGCGGAAAGGGCAGAAAGGTAGCCCTTGATAGTTCCCAGAGCAGAGCCCTGCTGGGCAAGAGAGAGAAGGAAGAGGAGAACCTCAGAAAGAGGGGCAGAGAGTGGATCCACAGCCTTTGCTGTGCACCATGCCACAAATCTGTTCCACCTGCAGGCGTATACCGACTTTGTAAAAAACACAGGGGGTTGGGAGAGCCGCGAACATGTCTTTGCCGGATTGCCCCATTGCCTCATGGTCATTGTAGTTTGGTATTCTTCATTTTTGTTCGAAATTCTCAAAATGTTCAAAAGTTCGTGGCCAGTGCCCGTATATTCTCCAATCATATCCCTAGACACGTGTTTCTGGTTAAATACCTTCATCAGTAGGGAAAAATATTTTCAGGGGTTGCTTGGCATGCCACCGTCATCTCCTCAGGACTATTACCACTCTCGGTGTGCACAGGCGTCTCCCAGAGCTCGTCAGCTCATGGCCCACGGGAGCCATTCAATACAAAAAACAGGGGGTTGGGAGAGCCGCGAACATGTCTTTGCCGGATTGCCCCATTGCCTCATGGTCATTGTAGTTTGGTATTCTTCATTTTCGTTCGAAATTCTCAAAATGTTCAAAAGTTCGTGGCCAGTGCCCGTATATTCTCCAATCATATCCCTAGACACGTGTTTCTGGTTAAATACCTTCATCAGTAGGGAAAAATATTTTCAGGGGTTGCTTGGCATGCCACCGTCATCTCCTCAGGACTATTACCACTCTCGGTGTGCACGGGCGTCTCCCAGAACTCGTCAGCTCATGGCCCACGGGAGCCATTCAATACAAAACACAGGGGGTTGGGAGAGCCGCGAACATGTCCTTGCCGGATTGCCCCATTGCCTCATGGTCATTGTAGTTTGGTATTCTTCATTTTCGTTCGAAATTCTCAAAATGTTCAAAAGTTTGTGGCCAGTGCCCGTATATTCTCCAATCATATCCCTAGACACGTGTTTCTGGTTAAATACCTTCATCAGTAGGGAAAAATATTTTCAGGGGTTGCTTGGCATGCCACCGTCATCTCCTCAGGACTATTTCCACTCTCGGTGTGCACGGGTGTCTCCCAGAGCTCGTCAGCTCATGGCCAGTGCACACCGAGAGTGGTAATAGTCCCGAGGAGATGACAGTGGCATGCCAAGCAACCCCTGAAAATATTTTTCCCTACTGATGAAGGTATTTAAACAGAAACACGTGTCTAGGGATATGATTGGAGAATATACGGGCACTGGCCACGAACTTTTGAACATTTTGAGAATTTCGAACGAAAATGAAGAATACCAAACTACAATGACCATGAGGCAATGGGGCAATCCGGCAAGGACATGTTCGCGGCTCTCCCAAACCCCTGTGTTTTGTATACCGACTTTGTGGAGGGACGCCTGGCTGCCAGAATGACATTACAGACTTCGGGAGGCAAGTCAAATGGCCTCAACTGCCGCCGCTCAATCTCCAAGCTTGTAGGTGGAGACTGGACAGGTTCGGGTGGAGAACCGTCCCCTGCTGCTACGACAGAAGGTCCTCCCGAAGAGGCAGACGAATCGGGGGATCGACTGACATGCTGAGTAGCTCGGGATACCAGTATCTTCGTGCCCAGTCCGGAGCCACAAGGATAAACTGGGCCCGGTCGCGCCTGATCTTCTTCAGCACTCTGGGCAGAAGTGGTATAGGCGGAAAGGCGTACAATAGACCGCAACTCCACTCGTGACGAAAAGCGTCTCCGAGCGAGTGCCGCCTTGGAAATTCCAATGCGCAGAACTGATGACATTGCGCGTTCTCTTCTGTGGCGAATAGATCGAACCAAGGCTCTCCCCACTGCTGAAAGAGGCCTTGCGCCACGTCCGAGTTCAGACGCCATTCGTGATCCATCATGCACCGACGGCTGAGTTTGTCTGCCCTGGCGTTCAGCGAACCTGCCAGGTGTTAAACCACCAGGGTCACGCCCTGATGCTCCAGCCATTGCCAGAGGCGCAGAGCCTCCTGGCATAGGGTCCACGACCCCATCCCGCCCTGTTTGTTGCAGTACCACATGGCGGTGGTGTTGTCCGTGAACACTTGCACTACACTCCCCCGGACAGAGAGGAGGAACGCTTTCAGTGCTAGACGGATCGCCCACAGCTCCAAAAAGTTGATATGGAGCTGGGACTCCGTCGGAGAGCAGAGGCCTCTGATCTCCGCCTCTCCCATGTGGCCTCCCCAGCCCTGGAGGGACGCGTCCGTCACTACCACGTGCTCCGGGTGGGTAGGGAGAGGGATCTGCCACTGACCCAATCGGTCCGTGAGCCACCACTGCAACTGTCTCGCAGTGCCCTCCGAGATCAAGACATGATCGGACAGGTTGCCTTGATACTGGGCCCACTGAAACTTCAGGTCCCACTGCAGAGCTCACATCCGCCACCGGGCGTGATGCACCAGAAGGATGCAGGAGGCCATCAGCCCCAGAAGCCGCAGCGTCAACCTGACCGAGACCCGGGATAAAGGCTGAAAGATTGGAATCAGAGCCTGAATATCCCGAACCCGCTGTTCGGGAGGATAAACCCGAAACTGCGCCGAGTCTAGAACAGCTCCGATGAAGAGGAGCTTCTGAGAGGGACACAGGTGCGACTTCGGCACATTGATGGAGAACCCCAGCAAGTGCAGGAGGTCGGCCGTAGTCTGGAGGTGGCTGACGACTGTCTGGGGCGAGCCCGCCTTCAACAACCAGTCGTCGAGGTAGGGGAAGACTGGCACCCCTAACCTGTGCAGATGAGCTGCGACCACCGCCATCACCTTCGTGAACACCCGTGGGGCGCTTGTCAGACCAAAGGGGAGCACGGTAAACTGAAAGTGCTCGTGGCCTACCGTGAACCGCAGGTAACGCCGGTGGGCCGGCAGGACGGGGATGTGAAAGTAAGTGTCCTGCAAGTCCAACGCTACCATCCAGTCACCGGGGTCCAGGGCAGCTAAGACCTGAGCCAAAGTCAGCATCTTGAACTTCTCCTTCCGGAGGAAGCCGTTGACGTTCCGTAGGTCCAAGATAGGGCGTAGGCCCCCTTTGCCCTTCTTGGGTACCAGAAAGTAGTGGGAGTAACAACCACACCCTACTTCTGGCCCAGGAACGCGCTCGATGGCCCTCTTGGCCAAGAGGGCCGTGACTTCCTCTTGCAGAAGTTGCAAGTGATCCCCCGACACGCGGTGGAATTGCGGTGGCATGGCTGGAGGGGACGCCTCGAAGGGGAGGGAGTAGCCCCTTCAGACGATTTGCAGCACCCACCTGTCAGACGTGACACTGCGCCAGTGGAGGAGGTGATGGCGAACCCTGCCACCCACTGGCGTCACATGGGCCTGAAAACACGGACTAGGAAGGTTTTGAGGCAGGTGCTGCGGAGGGAGGTGTGGACTGGCCTCGCCGGTCTCCCTGACTGCCGCTACGGCAGTTTCAACGGCCACCACCGCGCTGTTGAACATTCTGCGGGGCGTGGCTGGCAGCTCGTGTGGGGGCACCCCTTCCGTGGCCACGAAAGGAGCGAAAGGCACCCGATTGCTGGCGTGTGGCCGAGAGGCCCAAGGACTTGGCCGTAGCCCAGGAGTCCTTAAAACGCTCAAGCGCATGGTCTGCCTTGTCGCCAAAGAGGCGACGGCCATCGAACGGCATGTCCAGAAGAGTGGACTGGACATCGGCCGAAAAGTTGGCGGTCCTCAACTAGGCGTGGCGTCGAACCGTCATTGCCATCGCCCTGCCTAGTGAGTCCGTGGTATCCAGCCCACACCAGATGGAATATTGCGCTGCATCTTGACCCTCCGCAAGGGCTTGGGCGAGTTTAGCCCGGACCACCTCCGGACATTGTGGCAGCACGTCCGCGACCATGTCCCACAGGGTGTGGGTGTAGCGGCCCAAGAGGCATGCGGAATTGACAGACCGCAGTCCCAAACTCAGGGACGAGAACGCCTTCTTCCCGAACTGTTCGTACCTTTAGGATTCCCGATTGGGCGGGGCCGTCGGGAATGCGGTCTGGGAAGTAGAGGCCTGGATGACCAGACTCTCGGGGTGGGATGGGTGGACAAAAAGCAAGGGTCGCCCGGAGCCGGGCGGTAGCATCTGGCCACGTTCCTATCCACAGGCGGACCTGTGGCGGGCTTGGACCAAGTGCCCACCAGAACGTCACACAAGGCCTCATTAAACGGCAGCAGAGGCTCACTGGAGCTTGCCAGCGGTTTAAGGACCTCAGTGAGGAGGTTAGTCCTCACGGCCGCGACGGGGAGCTCAAGGTTTAAGGCCTTGGCCGCCCTCGTCAACACTACACTGTAAGCAGCCCCCTCCTCCATAGCCACGGTGGGAGGGGAGACAAATCCAGTGTCTGGCGAAGTGTCAATACCACTGGCCTCCCCAAGCTCATATGCCCAGTCCTCTTGAGACTGGCACTCCTGTGCCAGAGGGTCCTCAGACCTCTCCCAATCTCCCTCGTCACCCATCTCCATCTCATCACCGTCGGAAGCGGCGCCCAACGGTGCCCAACGGCGCCGCTCCGGCGCCAGAGTCGGACCGAAAGGAACATTGGGGACGGCGTCCACAGGGGGTGCCGGGGGCGACACCCACGGGTTGGGCGCCGGTGAGGTCGTGAGGTCGACCGGCGACGGCCCGGATCCGGAAGCGGATCCGGTGAGGTCCTGCGGCGCCGGGACCGAAGTCGCCGGCAGTGCCGGGGCCGAAGCACCCGACGGCGTCGGAGCCGGAGCCCCCGACCCGCTAGGGCCTCCAGCCGGGGCCGTTGGGCCCAGAGGCGTCACGGGACCCGGCTGAGAAGGGAGGGACCTCATGGCCATGAGGTACCGCTCGACCTCCTCCGGCGTCGCGTCATGCCCAGGGACCCGAAGGTGTGGGGCAGGCGGCGACGCTGAAGTATATTGCAGAAGGTAAGGCTCTCCTCACGTCAGGTCCTCACGAACGATCGGCGGGTTTCAGAGAATGAAGTTCCTACAGCTGTTTGCGTAAAAGTCTTATGGACTCTCTCGATCGTGGGCCTGACTATGTGATCTTTGTTGTACATTTTACAATACACGTGCACGGGATCTCTTGAAGTACGAAACTACCACCCTTGTGAAAAAGGGGAGGGGAAAAAAAAAACGTAAAAACTATGGAGGAATAAACTTCTTTAACCGGTTCTGAACGGATTAGTGTGGGCTCGATGTTATCTTTGTGGACCTGTGACGAATCGACAGCACCCTTTTTGGATCAGTATACCAGTGGCTCAGATTTGTCACTGGTGTATCATTCATGAGCTGTGTCTTCCCCCCTCCCTCGGTGTGAAAGTCCTGACGAAGGTGCGCCCCTAGATCTGGGCCTGGCACCGAAACGCGCGTTGGCGTTACTTGATGTTGGGATCCTGTATTATCGATCTGGACTCTGGCAGTGTGCTACGAAGGCTCCGCTGGATCCCATTCCTGTGTCACTCTGAGGATTTTGTTGAGAAATTTGTATTGAGTGTGGTACATGTGTGGATGTATGCGCGTGATTGAATGATAAGTTAGTGTATGGTTGGTGAGAGGTTGATGCGGGGAAACTATGTTTTATTATGTGTATTTATTGATGTAATTTTCTATCTATTTATTGAGATGTTATGGTGTCTGATGTTTTGAATAACTAGTACATTAACAAAATATGAAGAAAAGAAAATAAAGATTTTGTACACTTATGCTTGAGACTTATTCTACCCAGTGAATCCTCTGTTGCCCCCTTGGTGAGCTCCTTGTTATGCATGGTAATTAGTGGACTCCTTATGAGCCATTGCCGAATCTATGTGGGTGGACTTTTCTCCTAACTATTGTGTTACTTTCCCCTGACGTCTGCCCGTATTCGTTGCAGGGGGCCCTTCTGGATTGGCTTTAAACCCGGGCATCCCTACCGGCACCGTCGGAGTCGAAGACTCGAAAAGAGCAATGATCAAAAGATCAAAAAAGTTTAGTCAAAAAATGACTAAGGGGTAGAGCTTCTCCGGATCTGCGCTAGCTGGTGCGGAAAAAAGAAGAACTGACATCAGCGCACATGGGCGGCGTCTAAGTACTCCGACGACGTCATTCCGGTGCTAACGACACCGGCGACGGACGCGGAGCCGCGGACGACGCCTACCGGCGCGCAGGGGTATTGCTACGCAAAATTTTCCGGATCCAGTCTGACGCCTGGGGATATTCTAAAGTAAGGAATCTATCACTAACGTGTCTCTTTCAGATGCTACGCCCTGGACCATAGGGTCTGGAAGCAGGGGTGCAGGAGGGGCATGGGTGCATGAATAATGCAGGGGTGACAGGTTCTTTGTGTGGAGTCAGAGCACAGCTTATTGAGTTGTAAGTGAAGCTATGCCCAACTCCACTTCCCCATCCTACCAGTTGATGGCCCATTCAGGCACACCTAATCTCTGCATTGACTGGCTGTCTAGGAAGAATAAACAAAGTCCAACTGCCAACTACACCTAGTAATGTTATCTAGCACAGGCTGCAGGCACCAAATCGTTTAGGGCAGCAAAATGCCAACTTTCTAAAAGTGTAAGGAAAATAACAGCCGTAGTGCACTCAGGGTAATCTTAGTATTCTTGTGAACCAAAGTGCTCAAATTTAAACCAAGTTGGTGTGCTAACCTTGAAGTGGTACTACTCCACCACCTATTCTGAAAGAAAATGCTACCTAGGACAATCTGTCTTAGACAAGGTCAGCACTACCCTATTGCACTCATCCTAGAGTTTATAAAAGTGGCATTTTCAATTTTTTTATTTTAAATCTGACTTTCCCATTAAAGAGCATTTTTAATTGCAATTCCATAAACACTAAACAAGAAATGCTTACCAGTTCCCAATCAAAGGTTAGCACTTATTAAATCTAATAAGATAACCCAATATTATCCTGTGAGACAGGTAGGCCTTGCAGTAATGAAAAATAAATGTAGGAGTGTTTCACTACCTGGGCATGTAAAATGTAAAAGTACATGTCCTACCTTTTAATTACAATGCACCCTGCCCTATGGCCTACCTAGGGCCTACATTAGGGGTGGCGTATATGCAATAAAAGGGGAGTGTAAGGCTTGGCAAGGGGGTTATATTGACAAGTTGAATTGGTAGTTTAAAACTGCTTTCAAGCTGCAATGGCAGGCCTGGGACATTGGCCCATTTGCTACTGTAGGCTGTGCTCTGTCTTCACAGAAAGGACTTGTCACCCTTGCATTGTTCATGCAGCCAGCTTTGAGCTATGGCAGGCGACACTTTAATCACTTCAAAGGGAATTCTCTAGAAACTTCACCTACTTCAAACAAGGCATCAGGTATAAAAATAGGACCTTCAAACTTACTCTTCAGTTTACTTTCTGGACCTGCAGAAGAACTACCTGCTGCTGTCGCCTGCTGTGTACTTCACAAGACTGATTTGCTGCAGCTGGAAGGGCTGCTTTGCTGCCTGAAGCTTGCCTAGAACCCTCAGAGGTCTGCCCTGCTGATTGAGCCCTGTTTTATCACTTGAACCCAGGACTACCAGAGTTACTCCAAAGGCTAAATTGCTGTCCTCCTGGTCAGAGCCTTAGGAACAGAAAAGGCTTCAACCAACCTGAACCCAAACCCGGACCCAGCCTGAGTGAGTCCTGAATCCCCAAGTGCCCCTCCAGTCTGGTGCCTTGGTTGTGGTGTTAAAGGTGCCAAGATAGCCAAAATCTTATACTTAGACTTATAAAACATTTGGGCTAAAAATGAATTTGGGAACTGAGGGAAGGTGTGCCCAACCTGTTTGTCTATCCACTCAAGGTACATCGCCAGTCGGCCTGACTTCACAGTAGCTCTCACCACATTCTTCTTTCAGCAGCAAATCCTGTAGAGTGGTCCTTTGCAAAAGAGGTATCCAGTCTCCTGGAACTCGTGTCGGCTACAGACTCCTGCCTCGTTCCGCTGAAGATGTTTGACTTCCAAAGAGAGACAAAGTCTGAACATAGAAATCTTCACTGCGACTTCATCCAGCAGCTCCCTGATGACGCCTCCTCCTCAGACCCCACCTGCAGCCTTGCGCCACTGAGCTTTTACCTTCTCAGAATTATCAGATTATTTTTTTTTTAAATGTCTTTGTCCTAAGGTAAGCGCTAACAGGGCCCAATCCTCTACTTGTATCCAACTCATGCTCCATCACGGTCGACCATATTTTTCGACTTTGACCCGTCTTTGTTTGACAAGATATCTGAGGTTGGCACTTTGATATTTGAGGCATTATTTTTTTACCTTAAACTTTAAAAATTGATAACGTCAGTTCTACTAATTGGATTTTTGTCGTTTTGGTGTCAAATAATTTATTCAAATTTGCCCTATTTTTCTAACTTTGTGTTGGATTCTGCTTGGGTTGTATTGTCACCTTATTGTCGTTTTTGTGCTGCATAAATTATTTACACATTGCCTCTAAGTTAAGCCTGACTGCCTTTGTGCCAAGCTGTCAGAGGGTTAAGCACAGATTAATTTAGTGACTTTTGTGGTTCATCCTGACAGGAATTGTGCCTGTTACTTAAGCAGGGTGAACACCCCGCTCAACCAACAACCCAATGTCTCACTGTATCAAATCTGGACATGGTCAGTTCTATCTATCTGGGTATGCATATTGCACATTTATATAATGCACCATGTTTGCAGACAACATCCTGCTACGACTAGTACATTTAATAACTTCTCTACTGGCACTAATTGAAGAACTTGGAGATACCCAAAATGTTTTGAGCTTTAAAGTAAATTTAGGTAATCCCAAACACTGAATCTTAATCTCCCTAGTAGATTAGGTAATTTATTGTCTACTAGATATGATAGTAGTAAGACTATGAAATATCTGAGCAGCTACGTTACCCTGAGACAATATGGATTATTTAGAGCTAACCACCCTGAGATGGCTACAGATAGCAGGAAAAAACTATAGCGATTGCATAATACATTCCTTGTACAGTTGTGGAGAATAGCAACAGTCAATTAATGTATTGCTGTCTCAAGCATTACAAATAAACATGATAATGGAAGATGTTGCATCATTGTAACAAATTCATGTGGGAGAGGGGGGCTAGAATTTCTAGTCTGGAAACTACACAGCACTCCAGAAGAAGGGATCTGTGGCTGGCTGACTTGACTAGGCAACTCAATGTAGAAGCCTGTTTCAATGGGTTAGGAAATAATACAGAAAAAGTGGTGCTTTGTTGACCACTCAACCATGGTACTTCTCCTAATGGTTATCCATGACAAACAAAAAACGTTAGGCAGACAAAACAATATAGCTCCATCAAGACTTAGGTTAATCTGCACAAATAAGACAAAATAGGGAATAGATTAGAGATTGTAGCTTTGGTACCTCTTTATGCTGCTAATTGGTCAACCAAATTTTAAAACATGTTTGTGCAAAGAAGAATTTATTGTTCACAAAGAAGGAGTTGTACATGTGATCAATGTGTACTTGAAAAGATCGTGTTATTTTATGCAGAATCTGATTTTTAAAATGCCAGAAGCTCAACAATTGTGCTATTACTATATACAAAATTGGGTGTGGCATAGCTCAATAAATATAGGTGCTACAACACCACTCGGTTGTCCAAGAGGTGTGGCTACAGTGATGACAGAAACATCTGAGAGATATCTGTGAGTTTTAAAAAGTGGACCCATCAAACTCTGCGGTAGAAAGAGAGTCAACCCCATTCCCATTCTTCCTCATGGCTCTGTCTCTTTTGCTATGTTGGGGACTTCTTGCATTGTGGAAGCATGTCCCAGAAACATCACAGAGAGACCTATGACTCCTTATAAACTCACCCAGCATTGTAAGAATTTGTCTCCTGTATAATATGTTTGTTACAAATGAATGGCATAAGTGTTATGGCTGTCAGAAAGAACTAATGAGTAATGTAAGGTCATTTTTCTCTGGGTCTTTCCCATTGCAAATTGGGCCTTGTTAAACAGTGCCAGCATAGTAGCTGAATGAACTGCAGATGAGACAACCACTATTGGTTAAAGGTTATAAACCAATTCAGTTTCTGAATTGAAAAAGAGACAAAAAGACTTCAAGTAAAGCAAAAATGTGTTTTAACAAACCAAACTTAAAAAAAAGAAGAAAATAGTAAAGAAAGGGCAAGATGTCCAGGGTACAGTGATCATTGAGACATACAGCAGAACAATGAACACAGATCTTTTCAGTATGTTGGAACTTGGTTGCTGTCATACAGTAGTAAAGATAATTCTGAACTTAACTGTAAATTCGAAAATGGAAAGGTTGGTCCAGATATGTAGAAAAGATTTTATGGGAAAGATATTTATCATTATGGCACATATTCAGGATCAGTCGGGGTCCGTAAAGGCGGTGGGGCGTTGGGGTGGGTTAGGGGGGATTTCAAGGGACGAGGCAGAGGGAAAATTATATAAATAATTAATTTTCCCTCAGCATCGTCCCTTGAAAACCGTAGCTCTTCTGGATCCCGCATATAGGTGAAGGCAATTCAGTATCCATGAATGCTAATGAAGATCCCATGCTGGAGAATTCTGCTAACAGTGTGTTCTATAAGTTGCCTGTTCAACATTAGGGGACCGTTTTGATAGTAAAACCTGCACTCAAATGAACTTATCAACAGTCATAATTTAATACATCTAAAAATCACCTTGTGCAAATTAAATCCCCTTATGCCGCAAGTATCCAAACGTGCTGCCAAAAACAATTGTTTATTTTTAAACTTAACTTGTTTTTTAAAATAAAATGCAAATAAGTCTCCCTTCCAGGGGACACCAAGGCAAAGGGAAACAGGAAGGGGAGGCTATCTGAGGAGTGAAAACAGGACAAGACACATGACCAAATCACAACTCATACCATGAGTTGAGGCATTGTTTAACAAAATGAGAGATCAAATCAGAAAGTACAAATCATTAAGCAATGTGATGTTAAGGTCATCTCAAGAGAAGTGAGGCATGTGAAAAAACTAATGATCTAGAGGACTATCAGTTGACAACCAAGACTAAGCTCTTCAAATACTTTGCAAGAGTAGTAGGAACTATAGAAACACAATTACAATGTAATACAAAACAAAACTTAGCAAGGTTTAATATGTATTAGGCCACAAAGTTAATTATTTTTTCCTTAACGTGTTGCTGTCAAGAGCTTGGCATAAACAGGAAGTTTTAGGCAGATATTTAAACAAACTACTGAAGAGAGTGATTAGTTTCTTCTGTGAAAAAATGCGCCCCAAGGAAAGAGTCAAACCATGGAATATTGTCTCTTGCTGACTACTGTGTATCAGTTCACATGATTCTGTGGGCCGGCATAAAGAATACTGGGTATATTACAAGTTATGCACATCTTATGGAATGAAAACTCAAGAACTCAAAGCATAATGCAGACACTTTCTTCAAGAGAGCAGTATTCTGAGATGTCTCTACAGGACATTTCAAGTGCCTTTCAGATTAAATTAATAGACGCCTTCAGCAACCTAGAACCAAGACCTTGCTGACAATAAATGATCTATCCTCAGACAAGAATGAAAATGGAAGAAAACAGAACTCCTAGTCATTTGGGACTGAAGTCCCTCTACGCAGCACCCAGAGAGCCCATCACATCAGTAAAATCAATGTACTATAACAACACCATCAATGAAGCTACCAACAAAAGCAGAACACTGTTCAACATAATCAAGCACTGCATCAACCCGCGGGCAGACCCACCTATTTCTTCCTTTACAGGAAAGTGCAATGCAATCAACCCCTCTTTAGTGAAAACAGAAAGAAAATCCAAAAGCACATCATTGAATTCAAACTTGCTTCAATTCTTGCACCCATCTCTTCCATTAAAATATCACATTGATCTGTCTTCAAAGTACAATCTCTCCCAGATCTCACTTACATACTCAACTCCCTCAAAGCCACTTCTTAAGAAGGTGATGTCTTACCATTGTCCCAAATCAAAGCTCTCTCTGGTGATGCTCTCTTACCCACACTTATTATTGTTGTTGCCTTCCTGACACAAGGCAACTTTCCAGAAGCTCTCAGGCAGGCCAGATCCTCTCACCCCTAACAAAACATAGACTAGACTCTGATGACCTCAATAGATACAGCCAATAATTCACCTACCATTCATTGGCAAGATCACCGAAAAAAAAGACTATGCTCAACACTTGTATACAATCAATCCTAACCATTTCCTGCATGACTACAAATATAGCTTCAGATCACACTGCAGCATGGAGACCCCTAGCTTACACATTTAAGACAATATTCTCTTTACTGCAGACAAAGATGACTCCTGCCCCCTGATATTGCCGGACATTTCGCAGTTGCCTTCGACACAGTCAACCATCCCACCCCCAAAAGGATCCTTGAGCCTCAAAATGGAATTCACTTGTAATGTCCTTCACTGGTTCTCCTCTTACCTTTAAATCTGACACCAGTTTGTTCACATGGGCACCACCAGATGCCTGTTACCTGTGTTGTTCCCCAGGGCTCCATACTGACTCTTATCATCAACCTTTACATGGAGATGTTTGGTGTTCTACTCATAAATAACAGCATCAAGATTCACCAATATGCCAATGATACACAACTCTACTTGAAAGGCTCCTCTAATTCACACATCCTACACCTGAAAGAATGCTTGCACATCATCCAGACCTGGATGTCCAGCGCCTACCTGAAGATCAACCAAAGATAGAATTCCTTTTATTTGCCAAGTAAAACAAACAAGATATAGTACAAACCTGGCTTGACTACATGAACCTTGACAGCTTTGAAACCCAACTTTCACCTGAATGCCAAATCACTTTGATCCGCCCTGGACACCAACCTCAATCTAAGGTGATTGATTGCAAAAAAACTGAAAAACAAAGACATCCTGGTACCAGCTCTCTCTTCTAAGGACAGTCCACCCATTTCTTCCAAATTATTTCAGAAGTGCTTTTCAAGTCCTCATACTATTGCATCTGAATGGTGGTAATGTCCTACTTCATGGCCATCCAGAGTCCGTGCTGGCACTCCCTAGGGTCATTCTACGTGCTGCAGACCACCTCATCCAGGGCCTGAGGAAATATGATCAAATCACCCCATCCTGATGGAACTCCATTGGCTTCCCTTGCTGGCCCACACTATCTTCAAAACCAGCTGTATCATTTAAAAAGCTACCACGGCCAGACTCCTCCCTTATCTTGCAGATAAACTCTCAATCCCTGGTGGTTCTTGGCACAACCGCTGCCAGGGCAGCATCAGACTGCAGTCCAAGAAGTGTAAAAAAGAAAAAAACAAGAAACCCGGTTTTTGACATCTATGCACCTAGGATCTGAAACAACATGAAGACCACCCCAATGCTGCTCTAATTTGGGAAAGAGTTGAAGACTCACCTCTTTAAAAAAACATTAAATCACAATGCATTTACCAACCACAACCCAGCTTCCACTCATATTACTTGTTGACTTTGACCGTGTACAGCACTCCGCTGCCTTTTGGCTAGGTTTGCGCAATGGAAATATCATATGGATATATTGCTACAATACATTCTGTAGATTTTTAAGTAAATTCACTAGATTATAAAAGCTCCATATAGAAGAAGGTTACACACAATATGCCCTTATGCTAAAAAAATCATCACTTGTTTTTAGGTAGATGTTCAGCAATTATCTGACTGTAGATATGTGTTGGGTAGCATCGGTTACAGAAGTAGATATCTACACCTTGGCGTCATAGACGATCATTCAACAAGCTCTCCGCAGGAAAACAGACTTACCTTTATAGTGAAGGTAGAGTGTGTCATTCAAGTATGGCGTGCAATACAGTTTGTGCTGTTTGCAGTGGTCACGCAGAAATTTTTTTGTCATCCTGAAATTTGAATAATCTTTTTTTAGTCTTATTAAATTTAAATATGCGTAACAATACCATGACAACTTACTAAATAAGAAAATAAGATATACAAATCTGTACTATTTACGATGCACACAACTGATTAAGCAAGCATAAATTACTTTCAGCCTGGCAGCTACCAGGTGGGGCTGTAAGCAGAGGTTACTGTATTTCTATCTTTTCAAACAACAGGAGTCAAAATCATAAAATGTATGGCTAAGAATGCAAATTATGCAAACTGTACAAGGGGTTTCGTTATCCCAAGGAAGTGAGGCAACGGCAGAGTCAGAATTCAGTTTTTATGACACACTTTTGATAGTAAGACCTTTCTTGCATAAACCTTTCACATTTCAAATTTTGCAATAGAAAAGGGGATACAATACGAACATTTCTGAAGCTGATAAACATGAAGGTTTTAAAGGCTGCAATTGGAGTCTCTTTATTTCAATCATGATTAAGAATTGCATAAAGAAAGAGAAGTTACAGATTACAGCAGAAAATATGTAAAATCCTACCAATATTTTTTGGGACATACCATCCAGAGATGCATTGTACCAACTTGATGCATTGTACCAACTGAAAGTGATTAAAGGATAAATTAGAAGCAATGCCGCTCTATCACACATGCTGGCTTTGAGAAATCTGAAAAGCATTAGGCATTGTGATGCCTTTGAGTGTTACATACCGGAGCTGTTTTCTTCCAATAAATCTAACTTGTTTGAGAGTGCTCTTCGCCGTAATCAATATTTTATGTTCAATATTTTTTACATACCATTATAAGTATAGAGACACAATATTTTGGTAAACAATATCTTTTACATGATAATTGTGTCAAATGATATTGTTTACCTCAATATTGTGTCAATTATCCCAAACTCTTCCCACAGCCACTCATCTGGCCCCATGATCTTGCAAGCCCTTCCACAACTGTCCAAAATGCTGGGAACCTGAACTTTTGTTCAAAGCAGTTATCAATAGGATCCATCAACAGTTCTCCCTACTTCAGAAAGCACTTCCATTGTTTCAGAAAACATTTCCATTACTCCAAATGAAGGAATTCGTTACGATGGAGGACAGACTGAAGTCTGTCCACCATTGTATCGGGGAGTGGGACCGCCTGCCTAACAGGGCCAATTACAATGAGACCACCACCAATTTACATTGCGGCGGGTGCTTCTGGCTGCAGCACCCACTGCAATGTGAAAACAGGGCATTTTACATATCCCTGCACTATGTGGCAGGCACATGGTGCACAGATATGTGGGAGGGCAGCATAGGTGCCCCCCAAAACCCCCAAAAATGTGCCCTGGGTGAAGGGGGCCCGCTACGGGTCCCCAATGTCCATCCCATCAGTTTTTTCGTGGCGGGTGAAACGCCATAGAAAGGCAAGCGGGTAGGGACATCCTAATCCCTGATAGGCACGGCCACTAATGCATGAATTAGGAGGCCCTGCACCACACCGGCGGGCTCAAGGAGCCCGTCAGATGTGTGGCTGTCAGAGTTTCAGACCGCCATGGAACCGCTAGCTACCGTGGCCTTCCTATGGCGGTGAGACCACTACCGACAGCCTGTCCGTTGCAGTCTCAACGTCATCGTAATGAACCTCTAAGTATTGGATAGAGTTATGAAAAACCTGGCCCTGGCACATCTGAGGTTCTTCAACATCCTCTATACAGTTCATCCTAGGAAACTCATTGCCAGACTTCAAAGATTACAGAAGCAAATGACCAGAAAGAGCATAAACCAACAAAAAAAGTTACCACATTAATTCTTCCCTGAAAGTGCGCAATGGCTTCCAGTAGAAGCCAAGAGTAAATTTCTTGGTTCTCTGCATAGTCCACAAAATGTACTAGGACAAAGGTCCAGATGACCCGCAAAACATGGTTTCAGATTATACTCATACCAGAAATCTCTGGTTTGTTTTCTAAATTTGGTTTTATATTTTATTTGGTCATTTATTTAATGTTTTGTAATTGAATTGCTTATATTTTTTGTGTTTCATTTGAATATATACTTAGATATATACCAAAAAAGATATAACAAGGATCTTTTGAGGGGATAAAACACAGTGGTGCATGACCAGAGTACACAGCCTCAAGACTGCAGAATGACATTCTCCTTTCCACCGATATCTAAAGGAAGCCAACGTCAATTCACAAAACTCTGCAAAAACCGACCTATTCAATTTGTTTTTTAATTGATTCACTTACAGCCAGGGGTTACAATAGGCACACTGCCCATGCCTCTTTACATGGAGTTTGTACTAACTGGTCTAGCAGCAAGTTACCATAGTCCAATCTGGGAGCGATCAGGACATTAAGAGCAGAAAATGCACATGCCTTTGTCAGGGATGAGACACCACTTATATCTAAGACGCAAAGTGCAGTGAGGCCTCAAACCCTCAAGGTCCCTTGCACCTTTTAGGGTAAGGAACAAAGGCCTACATTTTCTGGTGCAAACCGAGATATCCATGTAATTTCAGTGCATCCAGCAATTATTATCAACGTCTTATCAGAGTTTAATTTAAACAAGTTTCTTCTAATTTATTAGCTTAGTGTGAGCATGTAGACATAAACTCTGTAGCAGCTGCACCCAAGCATAGGGCAACTATGCACCATTTCTCTAAAGGATTCAAATGAAATCTGTGATTCTAAATAAGAGAAACTAAGGGCTCCAGGTAAATGTTCAAGAAACTCCCTGGAGGATACCACTTGAATAGGACGAGGTGCAGATGAGCATGAGGAAGGTCTAACTGTCCGAGTGCCCTTACGTCAGTCCTAGTCATTATTTAGAAAGACATTACAATCATCAAGTTATGGAGACTTCTGCACCAATAAATCAGTTTTAACGTAAAAGTGAGATCTTTGCAGACTTTGATTCAGGTGGCTATGGCTTCCTGAAAGTGACAGTGCAATATTTCCATTATATGACACAGTATGTAAAGGGATCCGTTTCCTTTCGTTTCCTTTCATGCTTTCTCCTTTAAACTGAGACATCGAAATGATTTGAGCAGCATAGCAGCTCCATATAGTTCTAAACGCCATTTGGAGTTTTAGCATTTTTAAATTTCATATTTAATATTTTCTTAATAGATAAAAAAGATAAAGAACAAGAAAACTTGGCATCATGGTAGGCATTGTATGTCTATAATTTAATTCTCTATGTCGATGCATTCTGGAAGTTAGCATAGGAATGAACATTTTCAAATGTTTATAATTATAATTATTAATGCTATGATGGAGATTGGCTTACTCTGCCATCTAAATCTGGCAGCAGAACACAAAGGTGGGAAGATATGGCAAGCACTTGTGTTTTGCCAAATGACTCATTACTGGCCTCTAAATCATGAAGTTAGTGTCTAGCTGGAGACTGGGCTCAAGAAACTTTCGTCGAAAACAGGCACTGGTATAGCCAAAAGGTCTCGCCTTTGGAACTTTATAAGTGTTTAGCCATGCAGCCCTTATCATATGTGCTACAACATCAATTGTTACTTCACATGCCACCGGTGACATAACAAGGCTATGTGCAACAAGGCTGCATGCATACTGAATGATAGGTGCTACGAATGAAGGAAACAATCAACAACAATCTGTCTTATATTAAACAAAGCTGACCAGAATGTTAAACCCTATTATCAACTACCACAAAAAGGCTATGGCACTCCGGGTGCTTAGTAAGCAGAAATATTTGTGATGCAGGAGAAGAGTTGACACTATATCCAGTGGAAAGGACTGAAAGGAATAGTTTCTTACCTGTAACTCCAGTTCTCTTACAGGGGTATTTCCATGATAAGTCCTAAGCGCTTGAATAGTCCTGCCCACATGCTGGGACCCCGGAGCACTTCTTTAGAAATATCTCCTTAAGTGGATATTTTTTCGCCTTTCTTTACGAAGGCCTGTAAAGACACTTACGAGATAGGAAAGACAATAATGCAGCCTAACTAAATAGGCTACAAAGGCCACAACTTCATCTATCTTGAAGTGAAAAAGATGCCATAATATTATGTTTTGTGTAATTTTTAATGGTGCTTAACACCCAGAAAAACCCCACTTCACAAAATTCCTTTTTCATGATAGAGATGAAAGGATGGGACAGAGTAGCCATAGGCTGCCATTATATGTCTTACACTAGATGCTGTGCCTTTAACCCCTTCCATGCTCATGACGAACTCAGCTCGTCATGGCATATACCTCTCAGGTGCTCATGACGAGCTGAGCTCGTCATGACCACACCCGTTTTCGTTGCTGTCCAGCACAGCAGGGGAAACTCTTAAGCAGCGATGTGGTTAAGACAACTCAGAGACCACCAGTATCCCATGATGCACAGTCAGTGGCAGTTACTTCAGTTCTTTTTGAAAATGATGAGAAGTGAATGCCTATTTAGAACAAAAAAAAAGTCTGTCTATTCCACCGGGGAGGAGGGAGGGTTGCTTATGACTTATCATGGAAATGCCCCTGCAAGAGAACTGGAGTTACAGGTAAGAAACTATTCCTTCTCTTGCAGGGGATTTCCATGTATAGTCATAAGCACTTGAATACACTAGCAAGCCCATCCCTACAACCAGACACGGTGGAAGAGACAGAGATTTAAACTGTAGTTTTAAACAAAGAGATTCCTAAGGGAAGCCTGTTCTACTTGAGCATCTGCCTTGGCATCAGAATCTAGGCAGTAATGTCTTGTGAATGTGTGAACTGACTTCGAAGAAGCAGCCTTACAAATCTCCGAAATGGGTACATTACGCAGCAAAGCTGCAGTAGCTGCCTTCCTTCAGGTAGAATGAACCCTAGGCTTACTAAAAAGGGGTTTTGGTAGCCTTCTGATAACAGAGTAGAATACAAAAAACAATCCACCTGGAGATAGATTGTTTAGAAGTAGCTAACCATGTATAGAGAGAACCGTAGTTTACAAATAACTGATTCGATCTGCTTATATCTTTAGTTTTGTCCAGATAAATTTTCAAAACCCTTCCTACATCCAGGGAATGAAGCGATCTGTCCTGCTGGAGAGGATGGATGCTGGAAAAAAGAAGGGAAGGTTATGTTAATAGAAATTTTTAAAGCGCTCGGTCACCAGGAGGTTTCATGGCGCTGATCAAGGCAAATGTCAAGACGAGGCAGATTACACATGTGCTTTCTCGAACAACCAGGTCTTAAGCAACTTTCTAAACCCCAGCAAGTTGTCACACATCCGAATTGCTAATGGTAGGGAATTCCAGAATTTTGGGGCAAGGTGGGAAAACCTGCACCCTCCCTGGCATTTGAGCTTAGAGGTGGGGGTAGTCCGTAACCGAAGATGAGCGGACCGTAGGTTGCGGAGTGGAGAATGCCTTACTATCAGGCAGCTAATGAATTTGGGGCTCCTGCCGTGCAGAGCTTTAAAAATTATACACCCTGTCTTGAAGGCAGCAAGTTGGGCAATGGGTAGCCAGTGAAGTTTGTCTAGCAAAGGTCTGGCAGACTGCCATCTAGGTTATTTCTGGATTAACCTTGTGGCCTGATTCTGTATCATTTGGAGATGTTTAAGTAGAAATAGTGGTAGGCCGAGGTAAATAGAGTTGGAAAAGTCAAGGCGAGAGAGAACCAGAGCTATCACAACCTGTATGAGGGCTGAGTGGGTCAGCAGGTGGGCAATTTTCTGATCCTTCATAGTTGGAAAAAAACAGGTCGAGACCACTGCCTCCACTTGGCCTCTGAGTGATAGATCTGCATTTATGATGACCCCGAGACTTTTCACAGAGGGAGAGGGAGTGGGAGGAAGACCTAATTCCGCCGGCCAGTAGTGTGGGCCCCAGGAAATCTCGCTCTTCCCTGGCAGGATTAGTTCAGTCTTGCCAGGTTAAGTTTGAGATAATTAAGGTCCATCCAACGCTGGATGTGAAGCATAGTAGCTTGAAATTGTTGAGCAGAGTCAGAGGAGTTGTCCAAGGTGAAGACGAGCTGAAGGTCGTCCGCATAATTGAAGGTGGTTACCTTCCTGTCTTTTAAGGAGTGGATCAAGGGCAGGAGGTAAAGATTGAACAGAAGTGGAGATAGGGAGGAGCCCTGTGGGAATCCACATGCAGTGGCTATCTTTGGGGCGGTGAAAGGAGTGAGTCGTACTGCTTGGGTTCGTCCTTCGAAAAAGGATTTGATCCAGTTGTAAGCGAAGCCCTGTATGCCGGCCTGCTCGACACGGTCCAACAGAATTTTATGGTGGACCGTGTCGAAAGCGGCTGACAAATCCAAGAGCACTAAGGCCTGAGAGACACCTTTATCAGCATTTGCTCTCATAGTATCCAATACCGCCAAAATTACAGACTCAGTAGAGTGGGCGGACCGGAAGCCCGCCTGGTGCGGCTTTAGATATTCTGACTGTTCGATAAAGTTAGATAGACTCTTAGTAACATGGGCCTCTAAAATCTTAGCCAAGAAAGGGAGAAGGGAAATAGGCAGATTATTTGAAAGATTCACAGGGTCAGCCCCTGGTTTCTTTAGTAGAGCGACCACTATTGCGTTCTTAAAAGTGCCAGAGACCTTACACCTGCGTGAGAGACTCATTCAGGAAGGGTAGCACGCTATGTGGTAAGACAGAGAAAGCATCCCTCATGATGTGCGGAGGGCAGCAATCATTTGGGGAACCGGATTTGACGCGGGTCCATAAGTCTGATAAAGTTTGAGGGCAGATGATAGGAAAGTGATCCAAGGTGGATGCATTGGTTATCATAATATCCAAGGGTTCCCTGTATGATGTAGTAGAAATACTGGATTTGATAATGGAAATTCTATCCAAGAAGAAATCATTCAAAGAGTCACATAAATCTTGGGTAGGTGTCTTTTTGGGGAGGATCCGCTCAGCTTTGCATAGGTCATCGACTATTGCGAAGATTTCCTTCGACTTGTTCTGGGCGCTTAATATTCTATTCGAGACATAGGCCGCTTTGCCTTCCAGAATGGCGGTTTTATATTCTTGCGGGCTAATGAAAACTGGCGCTTGTCTTCAAGGGAATACCTTAATCTCCATTTTCTTTCTTTTTGACGGAGTTTGAGTTTCTGTTTTTTTAGCTCAGTGGAGAACCATTTTTGGGCCTCTGCGTGACGAGCACGGGTGAATTTAGTGAGTGGTGCATGAGTGTTGCAGGCCGACAATAGCCAAGTAGAGATGTTCTCTTCCATGGAGTTAACATCGGGATTGAAGGTGGGTACTGAACTGGCCAAGGTTTCGACAAAATCTTGTTTGTCAAAAGCCCTCCATTTTCTTGTCACACCTCCCTCAACTGTGACCGTTTTGATCTTAAAATGCATTGTGACTGTAAATTGTATTAAATGGTGATCTGACCATATACATGGAGAGATTGTCAGTTCCGTTAATGTAAGATTGGTAGACCAGATTTGTTCCAATGCTTGACCTTTTATATGAGTGGGGGAGGATAGATGTTTAATAAAATTCAAGTTAGAGAGCAGATCAAATAATTCTGCAGCATGTAGCCCACCAGAGGCGTCATTGAGCCAATAGTTCAAATCGCCTATAAGTAGAATATTGGTAAAGTTCATAGCGAGGTTGGCCAGCTGTTCTCACAAGGAGAGAGGGAAGTTAGGCATGGGCTGGGGGGGGCAATAGATCAAAACAAAAATGAGAGCTCCAGAGCTGGAATCAAGTTTAATAACAATATTCTCCACCGCCTTAAGGTCCAGGGGAGTCACAGAGGTAAACTTATGGAGTTTATGTATGATAGCAGCTACTCCGTTGCCAGATTTTCCTGAAGACCGTTGGACCCATGCAGTATATAGTAATCCTGGGGTAGGGCTGCTAATAAATCTGGAGTGGAGTCTTGGGTCAGCCAGGTTTCTGTGACAAAAGTACATCTGGTTTTTCAGTTATGAGCAGCAGGAAAGTATCCAGCTGGTGTTTGACCAGGGAGCGAGTATTGAGATGAAGAATGCGCAGGGCGGAGTGTGTGATAATAGTCGAGTCAAGGGTGAGGGGACAGTGAGGGATGAGAGCAGGAACAGAATGGGGACTGCGTGTTTGAGAGATGCAGTTATTCCTAATACGGTTACGAACAGCCACTTCAAGAGGTAAGCACTGTTGGGCAAGGGATCTAAGTTCTGTAGAGGAATATTTATAAAAATTTGGCCATAGTGTGTGGCCCCTGGGCCCGTCAGGGCGCGGACGGGTGCAGACGGGCTTGCCTTTGGCGCGACATTGGCTCGCCGCCGGCGTGCCTGGCGCGCGCGTCCACTGCGCTCCCGCACTGGGGCGTGCATTTGTGTCTGGGCCCCGCCTCTGACTCTTCCCCCTCTCGGCCGATTGGCTAAGGCCTAGGGGTGGTGTCTGGAGCGTCAGGAGAACACACAAACAATTCAGTCAATTTTAAATAGGGGTAAGTAATTCTAACACACAACAATTCTAATGTGGCAATTTTTTAAAATAGTAGTAAGCGCTGGGAGCACTGATTCGCGCGGTAACACAAGCCTAAAATTGCCCGCTCCTGCGCTGCGGCGTGCTTTTGTGGAAAGTAATAGTTTGGTTTACGTGAAAATCCAAAATTACCTTAGGGAGGAATTTCGGATGGGTCCTCATAACTACTCTAGATGTATGAAAAACTGTATATGGTTCTTGACAGCAAAGAGCCTGAATTTCACTAATCCTGTGGGTGGAGGTGATAGCCACAAGGAAAGCTGTCTTACAGGACAGTTGCTTATGAATAGGTTCAAAGGGCTCTTGCATTAAATGAGAAAGCACCACATTAAGCTCCCAAGGAGGAGAAGGACTTCTGATTAACCCTTGGCGTAGCACTTCGCTACGGCCACGGAGTGGGCGTAGTGTTGCCTACTTCGCCATTTGCGAAGTAGGCGTATCAGGCAACACTAAGCCCACCCCGCGGGCGTAGCGAAGTTGCCCGCCAGTTGCCCGCCACCCGCCTCCCTCCCGCCCTCCCTAAATACTTAGATTACATTTTAGAAAGGATTAAAAACCACTTACCTTGTCCGCCGCGTCCCTGGGGCTCCCTCTCGTCATCGCGCGATTCGCGCCGCCGTCTTGTATAGCAATGCGCATGCGCGGCAGCCCGCGCATGCGCATTTCTCGCTATACAAGACGGCGGCGCGAATCGTGCGATGACGAGAGGGAGCCCCAAGGACGCGGCGGACAAGGTAAGTGGGTTTTAATCCTTTCTAAAATGTAATTTAAGTAATTTAGGGAGGGCGGGAGGGAGGTGGGTGGTGCGTAGTGGGGCTACGCAAAGTGCGTAGGTGGACGTAGTGTCTCGCCCACTTCGCGTAGCTTCGCGAAGCCCCACTACGCCCACTACGCCCACCGTTACTTCTGATGGGAGAAACAACTTTTTTCAAGCCTTTCAAGAAATCTTTAATAACAGGAATTCTGAAATAGGACATTTGTGAAGGGCATTTCCTGTAAGCAATCAAGGCTGCTAAGTGAACCTTAATGGAAAAAAATTAGAGGCCAGATTGTGCTACGTGCAGCAAGTATGGAAGTATGACATCTTCCTGGCAACAGATACGATCTTCATTCCTCGATGAGCACCAGATAACGTGTCTCTTCAATTTGTGAGCATAAGCAGAGTGTGAATGGCTGCTTAGCTTCCTTAAAAATGTCCATGCAGCTTTGAGGTAAGTTCAAGTGTCCATACTGCACTAGCTCAGGATCCATGCTGCCAAATTCAAGGAGGAGAGGTTGGGGTGTACCATCTGACCTCCGAATTTCGTTTGCAAAAACAACAGTTGATGGACAGAATCCAGAACAATGTCATACATTCACCCCAGTACAGAGATCTGGGCCTAAATCCATTGTTTTTTTGCTCACCACACCACCCCAGTTCAGACATGGCCATATCAAATCAGCCTTGACCCTGTGCCTCATTGGAACAGTCCAGCCCGAACTGCCAAGCCATGTCTTCCCTGGACAGGAGCCAAGCATCCTAGGACCGGTTTCTGGCTATCAGCTGTCTTCAGCCAGGACAGCTTGACTCCAGTGGCGTGGAGAGCACGGGACTCATGTCTTAGCATGCCCGTCCCACTCGGGGTGACAAATGCAAAAACAACAGTTATTGGACAGAATGCAGAACAATGTCATACATTCTCCCTAGTACAGAGATCTGGGCCTAAATCCATCGTTTTTTTGCTCACCACACCACCCCAGTTCAGACATGGCCATATGCAAATCAGCCTTGACCCTGTGCATCATGGGAACAGCCCAGCCCGAACTGCCAAGCCATGTCTTCCCTGGACCGGAATCAAGCATCTTAGGACCGGTTTCTGGCTATCAACCGTCTTCAGCCAGGATAGCTTAACTTCAGTGGCGTGCTGTTCCCCCTATGTGGGAAGGGTATGCCCAGACGTGGGTCCCGTGCACACTACGCCACTGGAGTCAAGCTATCTTGGCTGAAGACGGCTGATAGCCAGAAACCGGTCCTAGGATGCTTGATTCTGGTCCAGGGAAGACATGTCTTGGCGGTTCGGCCTGGACTGTTCCCATGAGGCACAGGGTCAAGGCTGATTTGCACATGGCCATGTCTGAACTGGGGTGGCTTGGTGAGCAAAATAACGATGGATTAAACCCAGATCTGTGACTGGGGGTGAATGTTTTGCCATTGTGCAACATTCCGTCCATCATCTTGTGTGTTTTGCTCTCCGAATTTCGTTAGCACGTGTGTTTTGCAATGTAGTCTGAGATGAGGACGGATAGACTGGTGAAGGAGGTCTGTGAACCACCATTGACGTGGCCTTTCTGGGGCTATGAGAATCATCTTGGCCTGTGATTGAGAGAGCTTGATAAGCACTGTCGGAATCAGAGGAATAGGGGAAAAGGCATAGAGAAATTTGCCTGACCAGATGACCCATAGGGCATTCCCCAGGGTTCCCGGTTGGTAGAACCTGGAGGCGAAGTTTTGGCATTTTCTGTTTTCTGCGGTGGCGAATAAATTGACCTCCGGAGTACCCCAGTTTTCAAATATGTCTCATACCACGTGGTCGTTTAGGACCCACTCGTGATTTTTCTGAAGGAGTCTACTTAGTGAATCGGCTTGAGCATTTTGAACACCTGGGAGATGGGTTGCTGTTATGGTCAGATTTCTGGCAAGAAGCTACTTCCATATTGTCTGGGATTCCCAAGATAATGGTCTGGATCTCAAGTCTCCCTTCTTGTTGAGGTAGAACATTGCTGCGTTGTCCATCTGTACAAGCAGGGAGTTGGCCTGGAATGATGGTTGAAAAGCTTTCAGAGCCAAGTGAACTGCTCTCAGCTCTAGTAGATTGATGTGATAAGTGGATTCCTTGTGTGACCATCTGCCTCAAATCTGAAGGCGAATTGTATGGGCTCCCCATCCCAGAAGAGAGGCATCCGTGACTAAAGTTTGAGTCGGTATATCCTTGTGAAAGGGACTCCCGCGTAGGAGATTGGTGGACGAGCACCACTATTTGATGAACCGAAGGCCATGTTGTGACAGTTGAATCCGGTCCTCCCAATTCCCCGTTCGCTGGTCTCACTGGTCCTCCAGACATTCCTGCAGGTGTTTCATGTGGAGACGTGTGTTCGGTGTGAGAAATATGCAGGACACCATGGAGCGCAGAAGAGAGGAGACCTTCCTGACAGTCGGGTGCAACATTGACATGAGAGCCTGAGCCTTCCGAAGGATTGATAAGCGTCTCTCCTCTGAAGGATACACGTTTACCGTGCGAGTATCAATGGATGCTCCCAGATATTGTAGGCACTGTACAGGACTCGAGTTAGACTTCGTTTGATTCACGTGAAGTCCAAAACGACGGAGAAGGTCAGAGGTCCAGTTGAAATGTGTTTTAGCCTCCTGCCAAGTTAATGCCTTGATAAGCCAATTATCTAGATAGGGGTAGACAACATTTTGTGTGTTCTCAAGTGTGCAGCCACCACCGCCAACCACTTGGAGAAGGTCCTGGGTGCTGATTTTAGGGCGAATGGAAGCACAGAGTATTGGTAGTGGTTGTTTCCCACTGCAAATCTCAAGAACTTGCAATGTTTATTTGTGATGGGAATGGGGAAGTATGCGTCCTGTAGGTCTACTGCACATAACCAATCCTCCCGCTGTAGTTGAGGATAGATCTGGTGTAGTGCTAACATCCAGAATCTTTCCTTCCCAATCAATTTGTTTGCCTCCCTTAAATCAAGAATGACTCTGAACTCGTTCATGTCTTTATTTTTGATGAGAAAGAATCTTGAATACAGTCCTTTGTCTCGTTGCAACAAAGGAACAGGTTCCACTACCTGATTTCCTAAGAGAATGGTCACTTCCGCTTGTAATTGCGATAGGTGGAATCTTGATTGCTTTGAAGGCACTGATGGTGGAGAGCTGATGAATCATAGAGAATATCCATCGCGCACAATATTCAGAACCCAATTGTCTTGCGTGATCCCGTGCCACTCAGCCAGGAAATGTTGAATGCTTCCCCCTACCGGAGTGGGTAACGGAAGAGGGGGAAGATAGAATTCAGGGCTTGGAACCAGTAGGCAACTTGCCTCCTTGTAAAGTTTGCTGTCCTGACCTTCCTCCAGGTTGCCTTTTTTTATATGGTTGGTAGGATCTTTGATATGATTGCTTTGTACCAGACTGACGCCCCTGATACCACCGAGGGGTATGAACCCTCTGTAATGTATATCATCTTGAAAAAGGATGGAAGGACTTTCGCTGGTCTCTCGAGACCCACCGCTTTCAATATCTCCATTTCTGCTTTCATGCGTGCCATCTCCTCATCTGCATGGGAACCGAAGAGTGTATAAAGGAAGATTTTGAATATGCTGCTGCGCTTCAGGCTTCAATGAAGTCAAGCGAAGCCATGAATGCCGCCTGAGTGCCACTCCGTGACAATATCCATGTGCAGCTAGAACTGGTGTGTCTGCAGGAGCACTAATAACCTAGTTAGAGACCATAAGTCCTTCCGTTAAAATTTCATTAAAATCCTCCCGCTTCTCTCTAGGTAGATGTTCATCAAATTGTTGAAGCGACTCCTATAGTGCTCGGTCATATCTACCGAAAAGTGCTGTTGCACTAGCAGCTTTCATGGAGGTTGCTGCTGTGTTGCACACTTTTCTTCCCACCGAGTCTATTTTACGACTCTCTTTATTAGGTGGAACTGTAGAAGTTGGAGCTGTGGTATGTTGTTTCTTAGCAGCCACCACAATGACTGAGTCTGGAGGCGGGTCCACCCTTAGGAATGTGGGGTCCTGTTCTGGAGGACGATACTTCCTTTGCAGCTTGGATGGGGTCGACTTAATAGAAGATGGTGTAAGGAGAAGTTCCATCGCCGGTTCCAAGAGGCCTGGTACCAAAGGGAGCAAAGGATGAGATGCTTGTCTTTGAAGTAAAGTCTCAAATATGATTGAAGTCGATGGAGCAAGAACAGACAGGAATGTTCAACTTTGAAGCTCCTCGAACTAAGACTTCTTGAAATGTAGAGATGAGGAGGGGAGTCCGATAAAGTAGGTGACTAGCTTCCTGTACTCGTAGAAGAAGTATCCCTGGTGCGTCTAGACTGGGATCTTCCATTGTTATGTCGGTGGTGGGAATAAGTAGAGGAGCGTCTATGTCGATGAGAATAAGCCCTCATACGAGACCTGGATCTCGGCCTTCTTGGTGGAGTAGAAGGTGGAGGCTGAGGAGGAGGAGGTGCAGGAGGAGGAGGAGGTGGAGGAGGAGGAGGAGGCAGTGATGGAGGAGAAGACAGAGGCGGAGGAGGAGGCTGATCATCTGGACGATGAGGAGGAATGAGCAGGTGATATTGTCCTACACGGAGAATATGTCCGAGTATACTTAGAGAATCTGATTTGTAGATTAATCTCCTTCTTTTTCTAGCCTTCTGGGAAGTTAATGATTCCAACTGAGAACCATCTTTCCCCCTCAACGTCAATCTGTTAGTCGACGGCGATCTTCAACGTCGTCTTGAAAGAGAACTCCCTTCTGACGTCGACTGAAGACTCTTTGAAGAGGATCGAGTCTGTGATTGAAGAGTTTTTCTCGACGTCGAACAACAATTCTTCTCGACGTCGATCGACTGTGAGGTGTAGACTTTGACCGACATTGATGTCTCAATGTCGATCGATGATTATGTCTTGAGGCCGATTAACAATGATGTCTCAACGACGATCGATGGTGATGGATGGACGTCGAGTGACACGATGTTCTCGACGGAGCTCTAGGGACCGTATGTGGTGGGCTTCTCGACGGCGAACATGTTCTCACCGCTGGAGCAGCCACCGTCATCGACCTTCTCCCCGACATTACATGTCGACGCCGTTTTGACCCAGAGCCCTGGGTCGACGGCGAACAGGCCGCTGCTGCTCCTCTCGAAGTCGTGGTCTTCGACATCGACCGGGAACGATGCTGATTTTCAGCCTGTCTTCCACTAGGGAGCCCCCCAGAGCCTGAAGATAGGGCCCTGGTAGAAGATTGACCCTCTCCTCACCCTGAAGCCCCACCCGATGACTGGATGTGCTGTTTTCTTCGTTATTCTGCTCCCTGAAGGTGAATGCTCTCCCCGTCACGCAGATTACGCTTGGGAAAGGTTTTGCAGATGGAACAGAAGTCAGGAAACATGAGTAGCAGGTAGACAAATAATACATTCTCTGGGAGTATCAGATTTGGCCTTCTTCCTTCCACAGTCTGGACACATCAAAAAGAGATGTCATTTTAGCAATAAACTGTAGTAAGTTCTGCCAGAAAAAGACAGGAAAAGGTAGAGAAGGACCGAAAACGTTGAGTGAAACACTAAGAGTTACATTTCTGAAAAGATTTTTGATGGAAAAAAAAATTTGGTCGAGGGCAATGCTCCAGGGTCCTGTTAGAAGCAGCCGGAATAAAGAACTGAAGTAACTGCCATGGGATACTGGTGGTCTCTGAGTTTTCTTAAAGGCACAGCCTCTAGTGCAGAGGTCTTCAAACTTTTTGCTGCCGAGACCCCCTTGTAAAACCTTTTTAGGCGTAAGGACCCCCTTCCGACAAAAGATTCTAGAAACTGGTACTCCTCATCATCAACACCTATCGACAACCATAAATGCGCCTGTTAGACCTCATCACATCCATCCCTCCATCCATCATTCATCCACCCACCTTTTCACACATCCATCCATCCTTTCATCCTTACATCCATCCATCCATCCTTCATCCTTTCTTCCATCCATCCATACATCCATCCACCCAACCATTAATTGTTCCATCCATCCTCCATCCACCTTTTCACACATCCATCCATCCTTCATCCATCCATCCACCCTTTCATCTTTACATCCATCCACTCATCATTCATCCACCCAACTTTTCACACATCCACCCTTTTATCCTTCCATCCATACATACATACATTCATCATCCATCTATCCACCCATCATTCATCCACCCACCTTTTCATCCATCCATCCACCCATCATTCGTCCCTCCACCTTTTCACACATCCATCTATGCATCCATCATTCATTCATGCAACCTTTTATCGATCCATACATCCATCCTTCATCCATCCACACTTTCATCCTTCCATCCATGCATCCATCCTTCATCCAGTCACCCTTTCATCCATCCATTCACCCATCATTCATCCACCCACCTTTTCACACATCCATCCATCATTCATCCATGCAACCTTTTATCCATCCATACATCCATCCTTCATCCATCTACCATTTTGTCCTTCCATACATACATCCATCCTTCATCCATCCACCCTTTCATCCATGCATCCATCCTCCATCGATCCCACCTTTTCACACATCCATCCATCCTTCATCCATCCATCCACCCTTTCATCTTAAGTAATGTCGTTAAAAATAAAAATAAAAATAAACCCCACAACTCCAGGTGCGCAACGTCCATCGAACTCAAAGGGCTACAGCCTCCTCCCCTAACCCCCCCTCCCCCCTCGTGTATGTGAGCCCGGCTGAAACAGCTTCAGGGACACACACAAAGGCACACCCGAGTACTTCACAGGTCTTTAAAAGACCTTTTACTTGTTAATGAGGCTTTGATGGTTTTCACCCCTCGGTGTGAATTAGGCCTCCACCGTGAGCACCCTCAATCAGCCCAACGCCAGGAACTGCACGCTCTGACAGAATCTGCGACCCCATTCCAAGGACTCCACGACCCACCTGGGGGTCGCGCCCGACAGATTGAAGACCTCTGCTCTAGTGTAAGACATATAATGGCAGCCTCAGGGGGCTACTCTGTCCCATCCTTGCATCTCTATCATGAAAAAGAAGTTTGATGAAGTGGGGCTTTTCTGGGTGTTAAACACCATTAAACATTACACAAAACATAAAATGATGGCATCTTTTTCACTTCAAGATGAAGTTGTGGCCTTTGTAGCCTATTTAGTTAGGCTGCATTATTGTATTTTCTATCTCTTAAGTGTCTTTACAGCCCTTCCTGAAAAAAGGCGAAAAAATATCCACTTAAGAAGATATATCTAAAGAAGTGCTCCGTGGGTCCGGCACGTGGGTGGGACTATCCAAGTGCTTATGACTATACATGGAAATCCTCTGCAAGAGAAC
This sequence comes from Lissotriton helveticus, assembly GCF_964261635.1. Classification (NCBI taxonomy): domain Eukaryota; kingdom Metazoa; phylum Chordata; class Amphibia; order Caudata; family Salamandridae; genus Lissotriton; species Lissotriton helveticus. Next base: position 454,415,653 of record NC_136073.1, on the reverse strand, counting down.
TCAGTAATCTATTGTGAGGAGAAATAGCATGACATTGTTCTGCACTCAGCAGCCCAAGGATTTTACTCCTGGTGCTGGGATTGGTGCACATTACTTTCCAGCCATAGATTAGTTGTTTTGCAGGCACAGTACTGAGCTTTTTAAACCTTCTCCAACAGTTTCCACATTGCCTCTGTTGCATGGGTTATACATATGTTTTAAGGTCTAGTAGCAAACTACAGATTTCAGGTATGTTGTGAGTTTAGGCCCTAGAGCAGCTATTCAGGTTATAGTGTCTGTAGGGACTAGGATTTATGACAGATTAATAATGTTACGTATTAGATCTATCCAACAGAGTCAGTTTCAGACAGCCAAGCCATAAATTAGATGACATATATTTTATAGTCTTATGCATTGGACACAGATTGCAGATGACACAGATCTCACATCATCAGGGCTGTAACCTGCAGAGCAGTTCTTCATGCTTGCGCTGGCAGAAACCCATTTCCAATGACCCCCCCTACCCCACCCCATCACAGGGCTGCCAGAAAGGCATAATACAAATGCTCACTTTAGGGGAGGCCTTAGTAGGGCGGGATTTCTGCCGCTGCTTTTATCAGCTTACAACTTCCATAAAGGAAACAGAGGTTGCAAACAGGAAAAAAATGTTACTCATGAGTAAGGGGAAAACTCCCAGTGCACCAAGGAGATTTGCCTTTTGTTTTTAGAAACTAACCATCGCTTTGGTGGTTTATTTCTGAAACCAAAATAAAATCAAAACAGGCCATGACAAGACATCCCAACCATCACTAGATTTTCATCAAAAATGATCCTGCCTTGCCAGCAGGAGCTCTTTCGGACAAAATGTGCCATCAGAGGATGGATAACGCTAATTTGGCAGGTGGAGCATTCGCCGCCATAGCATGTTGGCAGCCTGTCTGCAACACGTAGAATAAGGTTATGAAATTCTAACACAGAGAAAAATTGTGAATCAAAATCAAAGTATGACCTGAAGGGAGCGCAGGATGGCGGGCACGGCTTAGTGGGGCTCCAGCTGTGAAGGAGAGGACCTTTGGAATAAAGTGGCATTAAGATGATCTGTGACTGCAGAAAAGAGAACAAGATAATAAGTCAAATAGTGGCAGCAGTTTCCTCAAAGAAAAAGATTATTTTCCAGCCTATTAGCTGACATCTATGAAGAGATGGGATGTGTTTGTTTTGACAAGCACCCGCACCTTGCTCCAGTCAGCTTTTCAAGACCTGCTGAGGAGATTTATGATTTAATAATTTAAAGAAGCATGTGGTGACAGATTGAAGGATGAGCAAGTTTATCTATTCTACAGAAATGTGAAATACGCCGGTGGGGAAGCTACATGTTTCTTGTTATGAGTGTGCCATACCTGGCATGTTTTGGAAGAAGGGCTGAGGTGATTTACGAGCTTTTCGCGCTCTCACTTTATCTCTATTGCCTTGAAAGGCTTCTTTAACACACAGATTACATTTTGTGTATAGTAGAACAGGTATAATAATGAAGCAAAATAATGCTGCTCTGCCTTTCAAGTCAATGCATCTGATAATTAAGGAAAGCATTTGAAAGCCTTTCTGAAATGGATGTAAAACTCTTTTCCTAATAAATAAGGAGGCTTTTATTACCAGGAACACACTGAAATAATTCTCAAAATTACAAGAACATACATGTATGCAGCATTTTTTGGATGAAGCAAATTGAAGCATGGGAAACAAATTCTTGCAGCTTGTTTATTTTTTTCCCTCATGATTCTTTATAAGCTAAGGACCCAGCACTGGTTTTGCTTATTTATAACTGGAAAAAATACTGTTCTGGCTATCTTCAATGAAGCTCCTGGAATGGTGTGGTTTTACTTAAGTTCCTACCTTGACATGCACTCTCTTTAGTGCTCTATATTAATTGTTCTGCTAGGGTGTGGGGTTATTGGCTCCTTCCCCTACCTGGCACCAGTTTGAGGAATATTTTTGCCTACCTTGCTGCAGTTTTATTTCTAGATTGCAAAGTCATTCATGTCCCTATATGTTGCTGGATACCACACCTTCATAAGATCATGTCTCTTTCATTGGCATTGGTTATCAAGTGCAGGTTGAGAGCCCTTACCTTGAATCTTTTGGGCATTGCTATTAACTTGATATTACTTGAGAAGTTTGCCACAAGCTATTCTTTCCTGTGACTGTATGGGGAGATTGCAAAGGGAGAGAGCTGGCACTAAACCTACTTCTTTTTACTTCAAGTCTCCGTCCCTTATCAAGACTAAAAAGCATCAGAAGGATATTGATAACAGCTCTCTTGGGGCCACACTGGAAGAGGAAGGTGAATTTTCATATAGGTGCTCTGCTTCTTCTCAAGTTTCAGGGACAGCTTCGAATAAGCCCAACGCCTCTACCTCTATTAAACGGCCCAAAAAGAATGTCAACTCTCCCTAAAAAAATCACCTTCCCTATTGACCTTGGAAGATCTCAAGGAAGAGATTAGAGCTCTGAAACCTCTTGTTGTTGAAACGAGTGCAGCTCTTCAAAGAATTGAGGGAAAATGGTATTTTCACCATAAGAGAATATCTGCCTGTGGACTGGATGTTGGAGACGCAAGGGTACTTGACCCCGGGGGCATTCCAGAAACTGTTACTAGCATTCTAGATGTTACACATGCCACGCCCCCTTATTCATCACCACCGTCTAAAAGGCAGACTGCGACGGCAAATGGGGTGCGCAACAGAAGATGACAGGAGGAAGCAGCACTGGAGGAAGGAGGGAGGTTCGGAGGACTACTAGGAGACCGGGGAAATCTATTCAACATCAGAATAAAGCAGGAAGGCCCAAGGGATAACAGCGGGAGGCATGCAACGGAGAAGGAAGCGCGAGCAGCAGTGGTGGACCTCCTGGAGATGAGAGTCGGCGGCGACCCTGAAGAAGCCTGAGAGCCTTCAAGGAGAAGTTGGCATTTCCAGTACCTCGGGGAAGGGCAAGATGGACACGGCCTCAGGCAAGTGACCCAAGAGGGAGCACATGCACTGGTTTGGAGAGTGGTGGCATGGGGTTTTACTAGGTGGGACTGTAACAGTTCTTGTGGGGAGCACCCGTCATGCTTGTCAGGGACCAGAGTGTTCTATTTGTTTTATCAACACGGGTGACTGCAAAGAAAGGACCTGCATTCACATCTGCACATTTGGTTTGTTTTGTTCATGTTAACATTAATTGATAGTATGTACCACTTGACGGTGATGTTTGCTCAGTGTGAATTGGTTTAGCTGGTTCCTTCTCCACACAGAGGCTAACACGAACTATCCCTTGGTATTGGGTTCAGGCTGTTGGCCCTTTCAACTAAATAAACAAGCATTTGCAATGCAATAGGTCTCACCTTTGGAACCTTATAATGTTTAGCTGTGCAGCATGTTAATAATTATATTAGTTATTGGACTTGGCCCTTTTGGCAGGTTCACCCCTAAAATTTTTGCTTTTAATTTGGACCTGATGTTAGTTGTTTTTGGCTTCTGCGCCCTTTAACACTGTGTCCCAGTGTAAAGTGTGTGCGCAGTCTGAGTGCGTGTGGTGAGATTGGCCTGCCCTCCCATAGGAATGCATGGGGAATATGTGTGTCCATGGTAGTTCCTGATATGAGAGGAGTGCAGGGGCGAGTTTGGTATGTGCGAACTCGTGAGATTAAATGCTGCGCGATGGTGTGTGCAGATTTAATGTGTCTGGTGTGGAAGTGCCACTTCTAGAAGTTGGCATGTCTGTGCAGTGAATGTGAATTGACTGTCTGGCTTGTGATTGGCTGGAGCGGACTGGTGTGCCTGGCTCCAGGAGTCAGGATGGGTCTGCCCGGTGTTGAATGGGGGGATCTGCATGTTGATGGCAAGGAGGGGTGCACCTGGGACCTGAATAGGGCTGTGCCTTCCCTCCACAATGCTGGCTCCCCCCCCCCTGTGGTGCGTCTGATGTCCCTAGACTGCCCTGTGAATAGCGAGAGGGGCTTAACACAACAAAGTGCTCCAAAACCAGTTGCATCTGGTTCTCCCTTAACCCTGTGCTAGGAGACAAAGGAGAATGTGTATAAAAAGGGGCTGTGACCCCATGAAAAATGTTCACTCTCTGATCCTAACTCGAGGGGGGCCTGCTGCTGCTGCTGGGCACCAGGAGGACTGCTACTGGGGACTGTCTCCCTGCTGGAGGGCCCTGTGAACTGGCCCCTGGGCCCAGCCTTTGCCCCCCCCTCTTTAATTTTACAAGACTTTCCCTGGACTTTGCCTTCCTGAAAAGAACGCTTGGCTCTTTAGTGCTGGCCAGAGCGCTCCATTCTTCACTGGTGGCCTTGGGAGTGCTGTATTTTGGCCCAGGAGGGCTGTTTGGAAAGGGGAAACCCCGGCGTGCGGATTCCCCCGCAATGCTCCTCACCTACGCCGCGGGAGCCTATCCCGCAGTGCCTGCTGCAATTGCCGACTTTTGATTATTAATAAGGAGCGGGTGCCTACCCCGCAGATCTGCTGATTCTTATCCCTAGCGGGTGCCCACCCCGCCAGGGACCTTGCCGCTTTTAATATCCCCTAGCGGGTGCCCAACCCGCCAGGGACTTTTACATTTAAACAGGTGTCTACCCCGTGTTGTGCCCCGAGGAGATCACCGCCACGCTGCCCATAATGACCCGGAAGCGGGCCCCGGCAGAGCTTTGACTGAGGGCAGAGGAAAATGGAAGCCAGTGCCGGGGCTCCTGTGAGGAGAGGAGAGCCCCGCACGGCAAAGAGTAAAGCCGGAGCAGGCAGCCACAGCGCGACGAGACCGGAGGTGAGGCAGAGGACGCTGGACTGTAGGCGGGGCTCTCATGAGAAAGAGGAGAGCCCCGCAAGCTTTATTTGCCCGGTAATCCGAGACGTCTGTGGGCAGGGCTCCCGTGAGCTTGGGAGAGCCCTGCATGCGACAAAGCTATACAGGCATTGCTAGGCAACCAGTGCGGCTGCCAGGAATCACTGACATCACCACCAGGAGACCGGCGGGTCACGCATGGCAGTCAGGACACCTTCCAGCACCCATAGGAAAGAGAGGAGCAAGTGCGGGCCGGAGAGAGAAGAACAACAGCCTGTATGGAGGCGGGGCTCCCGTGACCACGGTGAGAGCCCAGCGTGTGGCTGCAGTGCTAGAAGCGGTGTCAGAAGGGGCCCCGAGGAGACATAACCTGCAGCAGCCTGAAGACAGTGCCCACCCCTGTGACTGAGAGTTCATTTCTCTGCCCCGCTGGACAGTGGGCAGCGGCAACGCTTGGGGGCATATTTGTTTGAGAGCCCATGGGCTCCACCTGGGGATATTCATTCCTAGAGCCCCCAAAGGGGGCTGCATAAGGGGCACCCGGCCGGTGCTTAGGTTTCTGAGCATCCCCACCTGGCAGTGGGCCGCTCCAACAAAGGGCCTGACTATTGGAAAAAGGGCCCAGAGGGGCCTGTGTCTTCCTTCCCAGGTGGCCATTTTCAGAGTTGTCCTGCAAAAGCGCCGGCAACTCCAACATTGGGGGCAAGTGTCTTCAGGAGTCCTGAGGGCACCAAAGTGCCCGTGCCCATCATTTGGATCCTACAGCTGCCCAGCAAGTAGTGGGCAGCTGCTACGTTTAGGCCCTAAACTCCTGCGCACTCTTCTTTTGATTGCCTGTGCAGCCAGCCCGGACATTCTGGACATCGGGCATTTGAGCCCCTGTGGAAGGCCAGTTGGCCTGGGGTCAGTATCTAATGTGATTCTGCGCGAGGTGATGGTATACTGTGTTTGTGATGATAACTGCCTAATGTGATTTATGTGTAAAGTGCAATGACTTTATGCCTGTGATACCTCTAACTGTGTTTTCACGCTTAGGAGGTTGTAGTATAGTTTATACTAGTGAGTGAGTGAGGGAAGCATTGTTCAACCACTGACCTGAATTGAATTGGCCGTGTGCCCGGTGCCCTGTATGCTGAGAGGGGGGCTTCATTGTTGCTGATACCTGCCCTGCTGCCGGACAAGCTCCTGCCTGCACACCCCTCTCCCCAGAACCCGCGGACCGCACGCTGCCTACTACGACATCCACAAGGTAGCGCGGTCTCGTGTGAGGTGAGAGGGGGTGGAGCTACTGGCCCTACAAGATTGGTGCGGGGCTCCCGCGGCGCGGGACGCGCGCGGGCCAAGCCCGGGCCAAGGGCGGGCCCATCCTTGGCCGTCTGTGGCCGATTGAGGCCAGGCTGGGCAACCCTATTGAAGTGTGGGATCTAGATAGGATAATTGAAAGAAGAGCGACTCCAAGCTGCCTGTATATGGACCGTGAGTGTCTAAGACTTTAACAGAGGCTGCCTTTTTTTTTTTTTTTTATAAACCTGGAGACTCTGTGACTGTTATGAGTACATTGCCAATAGCATCGTTCCTGTGGTTAGAGTCCCCTGTTCATGCAATCCAGACTGGTTTATAAAAGGCGTTTTTTTAGATTGCGTCTTTTACCACTTTTTAACTATCTTATTGTTTTATGGCATTTTAATTCCTCTGCCCCAATCCCAGATTAATATGCACAGATTTGCATTTTGTACTGTAGAATAATTCTAGCACTATTTGCACAGATCTACTTGCTTTGCACTGAAGTATTTACAGTAACTTTGTAACTCTGTAAATACATAGGTATTTTGCTGCTGGAACTTTGGCACTTTATCCTTCTCTCCCCAAACCTAGCACATTTTGCACAGACCCGTATGTGGTTGTAGAATAACTTTAGCATAATTTGCACGGACTGTATTATGTATTCCAGAGCCAACTTTAGCATTATTTGCACAAACCTGTATGGTGCTCCTATACAATATAAGTACCTTTTTGTATATAATCCAGCTCCCTGGCCCGAGTATCTTTCCTCACTGCCCTATAAAAATCATAACGTTACCTGAAAAATACACCTGTAGTGTGTTATTAAGATACTAGTATAATTCTTTTTTGGGCAACGTAATTGTTCTATCGTTATAAAATGGGAAAGAGAAAGAACGCTTCTTCCACTAGCAGTAATAAAATAAACTAGTGGTAGAACTGTACAACAGTCACTGATGACATATTTAAAAGGAGAAATGGGAGCTATTGAGAAACAAATAACATCTGTAGAGGAGACCCTATCACAGGGTAGATTATCCCTACCAACAGATTTAAGTACAGGGGGCGAAATACAACAAAGTCAGGATGAGATCATCAATGTAGGGGTAGGTAAGATGGGTGCAACTAATGGGTGTGTTTTGGATATATCAGATCATATTGAGGTGACAGACTCTGAACAAGAGATTGAGCCCCCATCTAAAAGAGCAAAAAACCCAGTATTAAAACACGGTAATAATGAGGTGAGTGAAGATGGGAATATAAATCTGGCTATAAATAGAAATATCCCCGGGAGAAAAAGAAAAAGCAAAAAATAAGTCTGCCAGGCCAACACAGAATAAAAAACAGACGGGAGTTGGCTGTGGGAAAAATGGATACCCTGTAGAAGAATATAGAAAAGATTTAGTCAATATTACAAAAACTCTAGACAAATTGTACCTATTTTTAACGAGCACAATGGGAAATCTACTTGGAAAAGTGGAGGCCATAGAAACCCAATTAAAAAGTATTAGTCAAATAAGGAAATGTGCTCTCCCGGCTCAGGGCAGCTCTATGCAGCCATTGAACCCGGTAATTACATATGTGAATGGTCATGAAAATAAGGATCCACAGACTATGCCAGTTAATACCATTGACAGCAATACCATGGCAAAACAAGCCGCCCTGAGTCAGTCCCTGGATCCGCAGAAATCAAAGGGGCAAGATGTGAGTCAAAGAATAGAGAGACTGACACCTAAGTCTCACAGAAATGATGGTACTCATTTAGATCTGCCTCCAGCTGCTTCACCCTATGTTTTTTTTTTTCTTTTTTTTTTCTTTATTTTTTTTTTTTTAATAATTTTATTTATTTTTCTTCGTTACAACATATCATTATGAGCATTACATATATCACAATTTTGTCCATTACTGTATTATTTTGCATTATTTAAACTCCAGCCTTAAAAAAAACAAAAAAAAAACCCAACATACAAATTATACAATAAAGCTTACCAGTTCAGCTATAATAAGAAACAAACTCCAAAGTAAACCCAAGAAGTCAAAGAGCTGGAAACCGAAAGCAGTAATAAAGACGATACCATCAGCATATTCCCGCCCCCCTCCCCTAATTACTCCTTCTTTGCCTCTCTTTCCATTTACATATTGGCTCCCAAATTCTTCTCCCCAATCGTCTTCCACTTCTCCCCTTTCGAGCATACATTTTTTCCTCTATATTATATGCATACAGAGTATTTGCCAGCCAGGTTTGGAAGCTCGGAGGACTTTTATCTAACCAAGCCCTAGCTATTGTGAGCCTATAGACAGCCATTATTACAAACAGAAATTCAGCATAGTAAACCTGCTCTTCATTATTCACCCCTAGCATGATCCAAGCCGGCGTAAGGGATAACTCAATATCCAGTGATCTTGCCAAAAACCCCTCAATCTCACTAATCAATGTTCGTAATTGGGGGCATGATGCAAAAATATGTACGCTATCTGCTTCCAGCTCATTACATCTGGGACAATTGATTCCTTGATTCCCTCCCCATTTTGCGATCTTTGCTGGGGTAAAGTACAAAGAATACAATGTTTTATAATGCTGTGATTGCAGCGGGGCAGCACATAGTATCGTACAACCCAAATTCAAAGAATCATAAAACGAATTACTGTCAATTCCCAGTTTATCCTCCCATTTCTTGCTAAATTTAACTAAGTCATCCTGCTTATTTTCCACCAATACTGCATAAAAGGATTTGATAGAGCAGTCCCCCATCAATTTTATGAAAATTTTTGGAAGATAGTTAACTCTCCAAATTTGATGACGAGGGACTGTGATAAGTTAGATATAGCCATCACAGAAGATAGGTGGATTGGCTACTTTAGTGCCTTCTATTGTGCTGATATAAGCACTATAGAGGATGAGTCAGGGCATGGTAATGCACAAATAGGAAATTATGGGACAGAGGGCATAAATGAGACATTGAGGAGCCCGTTGGTATACCCACTCGATATAGATCTCACTCTAGATGAGATAATTAGTGCCATACAGAAAAGTGCTGCAGGCAAAGCTCCGGGGCCGGATGGCATTCCAGTTGACGTATATAGATCAAATATTGACATCTGGGCTCCACTTTTAATGAATGTCTTAAATAAGTGCTGTCAAACTGGTTTCATAGAAACTTGGTCAGATGCAATTTTAATACCCATTTTTAAGAAGGGAAATCGTGATGACCCCAAATGCTACCGACCTATATCACTTTTAGACTCTTTTTTAAAAGTGGCTGGGAGGGTAATTTTAAATATACTTCAATTATGGCCTTAGGAGAAGGGAGTCTTATCACGGCTGCAATATGGTTTTAAGTCTGGATTAGGTACAATTGAGCAAGGGTTAAATCTTAGTCTTATTAGCGATAAATATACCAGGGCCAAGAGTGGAAATTAGTTTTTAACATTTGTCCACCTATCCTCCGCATTCGACTGCGTCATACATAATAAGCTATGGGATATTTTATCTGAGATGGGCATTGAAAACGATATTTTATTATTTATCAGAGAACTCTATCGAGAGGCGGGAGAAAGGGTGAGATATGGCAAAAATGGTGAATGCACGGCCAGATTTGGCATTGGGAAGGGAGTGAGGCAGGGATGCGTCATTGCCCCATTCCTTTTCACATTATATATTAATAGCCTAGGAGATTATCTGGCCGGGCTTCCCCATGAGCACCCAAATAATAATGGACACCCAGTACCATTACTACTATATGCGGACGACGCGGTTTTAATGTCAAGGACACCAATAGGCTTGCAGAGAACAGTTACACACTTTGTTAACTACATGCATGCAAGGGGGTTGCAAGTAAACATAAGCAAAACGTTCAGTATGAAATGCGGGAAAAGAACTTCCAAGAATTGTAATATTTTTATTAACGATAAGAAAGTTGAGTGTGTAAAAAATGTTGCTTATCTAGGGATAACCTTTGATCATAATGGCAAGGCCAGCTGCAATATCTGCCCGTAGAAACATGTTCATAAAAGCTACTGGGGCATTAGTCAGTCTGTCAAGACAGTTGGGTTCTCGACCAGTTCCAGAACTGTTGGCAATTTATAAGACGAAATGTGTTTCAACGGCGACCTACGGTGCCGGCATTTGGGGATACACAAATTCAAACTCGATACAGAGCAGTGAGAATAGTTTTTTGCGCTATTTATTTGCTGTCTCTAAATCTACTGCTACACATATCTGTCATGCAGAGGCAGGCTTGAGCCATATTGTAGATATTATAAAATCTGGTTGTTTATTGTTATGGCACAAGATATGGAACACTCCTGAAGAAGCCTTTAACCAGGATGTCATTATGGATTGTTTAAAACTTGACAGTAGATACTGCATTCCATGGCTAGGACATATTAAGGAGGCCACAGACGAAATCGGTCAACCAGAGTTATTTTTAACTCCAGATCGTATGGAAATCACCTCCAGGAAGTTATTAAAAAGGTATATATGTCTTATCTGGAGGATAAGCGTTGGTCTGTGGAGAAAGCAAAATATTCTGTTATGGAAAATCACAATATGTTAGTACGCCCCGGAATTCAGCCATATTTATCGTATTTACACGCCCCTATGACCGCATGCTACTGACACGTTTTCGAATAGGTACTGTGCATAGAATTATTACATTTCCAATGATGAATGACTGGTCACGTACCTTAGCATCATGTCCTTGTGACGGTAGGTCCATACAATCGACCTTGCATGTAACATTATTTTGCAGGTTTTATGCATTGCCAAGGAAAATGTTTTTATTACCGATTCTAAAACAGTACGATCTAAGACAATGCAGAGTGGCACAACTAAAGATACAATGTATGGAAGATGAATTTACAATGGAATGTGTAGCAAGTATTTTAAAATGCATGTTAAGATTGAGAAAGACAATTAGGCTGTAAAGCAAATGTATACTCCTATCTATTGTCCTTGAAAAACATTTTATCTGTGTTTTCAATGAAATACGAATAAAGCAATTTTGACTTGACTCGACTAGTGAGTTTATGCTTCCCTGCGTGATCTATGCCTAAGGTGATTAGTATTGTGTAGTGTGTACCTACCTTGTACCAGTGGATACTGGTTGTGTTCTACAATTATTATTTTGTGCTAAAGTGCTATTTCTACTAAGTGCTAATTCTGACAGTGGCCCACGTGGCCCTGTCATGTGTATATAATCCCCTGTAAATACTGCCCAGTGCCAGTTGGCACAGTGTATCTGCGTGATTATGATCTAATGTGTTTATGGTAATACAAAGACTATTCTTATATATAACCTTGTGTGGAGTTCCTTTTTGTGGTGTGCCTAGTGTGTTGCTGCTGTGTGTGTGTGTTGCGCAAACGCTTTACACATTGCCTCCGGGATAAGCCTGACTGCTCGTGCCAAGCTACAGAGGGGGTGAGCAGGGGTTATCTTTGGCGTGTAACTCCCTTGCCCTGACTAGAGTGGTGGTCTCTGCCTGGCTTTGGAGCGAGCCTTAGCCAACCAGAGATCCCATTTCTAACATTAGTTATTAAAGTTTTTGGTAAAATAGGAAAACTGAGAGCACTTATATACCACCACTCTCGCAACCCCCAGACTATCAGTGTACTTAAGTGCTGGCAAAGTGTTTTAGGGTTGACATCAATGTAGAATAATGAAAGCACAAGGAAAATTAAACATGGTATAGTGTTTGGGGAAAGAAATACAAGAACAGCAATAATGGAAAGCACTACAAAATGAATACATCTTTTTTTCCCTATACCAATACAGAATTGTGCATTTTCATTTTCAGAGCTTGTACTTTAGAAAGAGTTAGTACAGCCGCAGGCAACTTTTGTATACTGTGCATAAGTTAACAAAGGTCCAATGTGTTTTAAAAACACAAGCACTGCTCACTTAAGATATATCATGGCCCCTTCGGTCTTGTGAAAGAAGCGAAAGCGAGTTTGTTTTTTAAAAGCTATATGGTGAGACTGTTTTTGTTAAATAAAACAAAGGTGATACAGGTGCGCTGCATTTGTGGCCTGGTGCCTCTGCAAAAATAAAACCTGCAGCGCCTTAGTAGTGGATTTACGCACATAGAACACACTTAAGCAGTCATGGTTACCTTTTGCAGACATTTTCAAATGCTTCAGTGTGAAAAGGGTAGAGATGTTCAGTCATTACACAGACTCAAAAGCAACACCTTAAACAACAATTACACTGATGCAGTGTATAAAACGTTAAACAAAAAAGGATCAATGAAAACGTTACATGATAAGGTCTTTGCGGACAATAACGTCTTTTGGTGTAACTGAGTGAGTGCATGGCTGGTTACATGCATTGTTTAAACACCAGACACAGTGGATAAGCTCCCATCTGGATATTGAGCAAGACGTGATCGAAGCTCTGATATGATGGTCTTTGAAAAGGAGATAGGATTACAGCTTCAGTGAATCATTCACGTAAAGAAAGAAGAAACAAATCACGAAGGGCCGGTTTGCGACAAGGCGGAGAAAGAGGTGCATATGCATTGTATTCCTCAAAACAAAAATACAAATCCAATTATACATCCATTGTACTACAGAGTAACAAATCCATTTATAGATACGCAGAACAGACTACAAACAGAGGGGAAATTCAGTAAATATGAGCTTCTACGTGGGAATTTAATATGTGTTAATGGAGGGGGGGTACCAGGCATGAAAGAGGAAAAGTACATGAAGGGCGGCAAAGTACGGAAAGGATTAGTCCTGTTGCCGGGCACCCATGGGACTGGGTTCCTATGGTCAACCACTTCTCTACAATGCTACATCCCTAACAGCCCAAGCCCCCTTGCGCCAGTGCACACTTTCCTCAACTACAAAAGCCTTGTGCTTACTGCGGTAGTGGAGCGGGTCAGACATCGACTAGAACAGCAAAGACTTGTGCAGGAAATTAGAACGTGCCAAAAATGAAAAAAATTGGGGTTAAAGAATAAATTACCCACATTTACTGAAGAATGAACGAATCCTGACACAGGACGCGTGAACTCAGCCTTGTGGTGAATGAAAATGTGGATCGTAGGTGATGTTATGCAACTCAAGGTTACGCTCCACGTTTAGAATGATAGAAACTGAAAACAGACTCCCCATCCTATATTAATTATACGCTAGAAACTGAAAGTGAATGGGGTGCAACCAGTCTGCCATGTGAGGTTTAAATACATATGTTATGTTATGTTACGTTATAGAGTATTTATGTTGTGCACTAATACTCACGAGTGTCCTGGCGCGGGCGGGCAGGGGCAGAAAGGTGAGTCAGTTAGATGGTCAGGCTAAACAAATGTGTTTTCAGACATTTTTTAAAAAGATGGAACTCTTGGATAAGCTGAAGATCCATAGGGAGCGAATTCCAGGCTGCAGCAGCTTTAACAGAAAGTGACTGGCCTCCTATACGGACTCTGTGAAAGCACGGGACAGTCATCCGGCGAGAGGAGGCAGATCGCAGAGGTCGGTTCGGCACATAGAAGGTCAAGCTCTTCCTAAGATAGGGCGGACCGTGTCCATGTAGGGCCCGGTGGACCTGGGTAATTGCTTTAAACTGTACTCGCTGTGCCACCGGCAACCAGTGCAGATCCCGTAGATATTGCCTAGCACTGGATCTGCTCGCGGAATTATACAAGAGTCTAAAATAAGGTGAAATATAAACAGTTCCAGTGCTATTTGTCAATACGACCAACAATTGTTTCATTAATATGTGCATGCCTCTCCTCTGGATGGGCACACCCAGAGATCGTGTGATGGGTATCAGGTGCCGCACAGGAAAGGTATAGCTATATGGGTGCGTGTTTTCTGTAAAAAATCATATTTTAAGATATGACAGTTTTTTTGTTTATGGGGGGGTAGCACTCTCTAAAGAGAGAAGTGTCCTCCGGGCTCCTCAAATGTCCTTGCGTGAAGGTTTCTTGCAGGATTAAATATAAAGATAATAGTGAAGTTCACACATTGATGAGGTTCAGATATTTAATCAGGTATTTTTTCGTACATCTTGTTTAAATCACAAGTGTATATTACATAATGTCCTCGTAATTCAGTAAGAGCACTCAAACATTCCAATGCATTTCGGCATTACAATCATGCCTTCGTCAGGGAACGAGATCTGTAGGCAAAGAAGGAAACCAAAAATGGTCTAAGTATTGAGTGGGGGGGTGGGTTACAAGTACTAACATAGTGAAATGTTCGAGTAAGGGCAATGAACGTGCTCTTAACGTGTCTATTGACTATTAAAGAAAGGTACGCGAGTGGCGGGTGGTGGCGGTTCGATAACCCAACTAAACTAAAATCAAAAGTGGTCACGGGGAAAAAGGCGCGTTGCGCGGTGAACATTCGTTAATGGGGTTCAGCGTGAGGGATGTTATTTAACGTGATGCTGAGAATCAGCAGTTGCTTAAAGTGGCTAAACAATAACCGCGTGGCTTACCGTTAATATACCGACGGGCTCCGTGTGCTGTTTGTCCGAGTTCTCATGCCGGGATTAGTGAAAGCTAGACTCCGGAAGTGGTTAAAGCGGAGTTTACACAAATGGGTGGGAAATAATACTTAAAGGTGCAGAGGATATTAGTCCCGAGTGAGGATTTAGTGAGAAAAACGCGATCAGAGAATAATAAAAGGTGATTCATAGAGGTTCCTAACGTGGTGAAAAAAACAACGTAGTGTATCCAAAATTAAATAACGGTTCCAAACAATAAATATACGGGTCAACATAAATGATAACAACAACTGCATGTGATTCAATGCTAAAAACTAAAGATAAGGTAAACAAGGTGCCCCAAAGGGGGTTGTTACTGATAAAGTACTCAATACTGGTGATATGACCATGAAGATGACTAAGCTAGTCACTGGGCGCATAAAGGGAGCTACAGTCTGAAAAAACAGTCTATTAAAGATAACATAGATATTCCATACGATCATTGAGACCGTGTGGTTTCATGCTGCATAGGGTAAAAATCCAGAAATTCTCTCTTTTCAATAGTTCAATGTGATTATCTCTGCCTTCTTTTTTGGCAACTGTTTCCAGGGCGCAATATCTTAATTGGCTGATTCCGTGTCCTGCTTCGAAAAAATGCTGTGCCACTGTGGATTTGAGTTGTTTGGTCCTAATGTTAGATTTATGTTCGTTAAGACGTATTTTCAATTTTCTCTCCGTTTGTCCAACGTAAATCTTCCCACAGGGACATTTTAGCATATAAATAGCATTGGTGGTATCACATGTTGCTGTAGCTCTAACCTTGATTTTATGACCTTTCATGGGATGGTTTATTATAGTGCCTTGGATAACACTATTACAGTGGTTGCAGTTTCTGCATGGAATTGTTCCTTTAAAGTCAGTGATTGTGGGTTTGGGAGTTTTAAGCATTTCTCCTAGATTTTTTGCTCTGGTATAAGCAAAGATGGGATGGTCATCAAAGATTTTGTTGAAGTCAGGTTCTATTCTGAGAATCTCCCAATGTTTTTTAATGATCTGCTTGAACTTGTGGCTGGATGCCGAGTATTTAGACACAATGGTAATGGAATCTCCCTGGGGTGTGGATGTGCTGGATAGTAGGTCGTTTCTCGATTTAATTTCACATCGTTGTTTGGCCTGCTCGAGGACGTGGTCAGGGTACCCTCGAGATTTGAATCTCTGTAAGGTGGTTTGGGCTTCCCTCTCAAATTGGTCGGTGTCGGAGGTAATCCTTTTTGCCCTGATTAGTTGACTGTATGGTAAGTGATTTTTCAAAGGTTGAGGGTGGAAACTTGAGTAATGTAGAGTATTGTTCCTGTCAGTAGTCTTACGGAATAAACTGGTCTTGAATTCTGTGGTGGTTTTGGTGATTTTGACGTCAAGAAATGTTATTGAATCGGTTTGAATTTCATGTGTAAATTGGACCCTTTGGTCAATGTCATTGAGTTCACATAACTGTTGTTGCAGCATGTCTTGTGGACCTTGCCATATCAGGAAAATGTCATCAATAAACCTCACAAACATCTTGAGGTGATCTTTCCATTGCGACTTGTTGAGGATGTTGTCTTCTTCGAATCTGTGCATGAAAATATTCGCATATGTTGGTGCTGCTGAATTGCCCATGGACGTTCCAGTCATTTGTTGGTACCAACTATCTTTCCAGGTGAAGTAACTGTGGAACAATGTGAATTGTAACAGTTCCATTAAAAAAAGTTTTAGGTCATCTTTGAGTTGAGTTCTCAACAAGCAGTATTCAATGGCTTCTATGCCCATGGAATGGGGTATGGAGGTGTATAAGGATGATACATCCTCTGTGCATAGTAACAGTTGACTATGGTCCTCTATTGGCACTTGGTTGAGTTTTACTAGAAAGTCTGTGGTGTCTTTGATGAATGTAGGTAGAGTGCTGACGATGGGCTGTAAGTATTTGTCTAAAAATGTACCCACTGGGTCGTGGATACTGCCACATGTAGAGACTATAGGCCTGCTTGGAGGTGCCTGGAGATTCTTATGTATTTTAGGGACCAAAAAGAAAGTGGGGCTTTTCGGATGTTTCGTAACCAGATATTTGAAAGTTTTGTCGGAGATCACTCCGTTCTCCAGGGCTAAATTGAGTATGTTGTCAAGTCTTTCCTTGAATTGGGCAGTGGGGTTATTGTGTAGCTTAAGATATGTATTAGAATCTGAGAGGTGAAGGGATGCCTGCTGGTCGTAATATGATGTGTTTAGAATCACGATGGCTCCACCTTTGTCAGCTTTGACAGAGGTTATCTCGGTGTTATTGGAAATGGATTTGAGGGTTTCAATCTCCTTGGTAGTGTAGTTTTTATTTTTAGCTGAACGGTTGCAGTTGAGCTTAGATAGGTCGTTCCTTACTAAAATTTCGTAGGTATCAAGAGTCTTGTGTGAGACTGGTGCTAGAAAGTTACTTTTAGGTCGTAGGCCTCTAAGTTGATCCAATGGTGGATCAACCGGTGTTTGTACCACATTTTGAAAAAAATGCTTGAGACGTAGTTTTCTCATAAGCTTGTACAGAGCTATTTCCAACTCGAGTTTGTTAGTTTGAGCTGTGGGGATGAACGACGTTCCTTTTTGTAAGATCCTCGTTTGTGTAGTACTAAAGTTGTAGTCCGAGATGTTGATAACGAGATTATCGTCTACTTCACTTTGGGCTTGTTTTTCTCGCTCGTTACCGTTCTCGTTTGTGGACGTTCTTTGATTTTTTCTTTTGGCCCTCCTGGTTCTTCGAGTGGGTCCTGGCCTAATCCTAAAAAAGACTCAGCTGATGTTGAAGCTGCTTCAATGTTTGTTGGGGTACCTTGAACATTGGATGTTGGTTTGGATGTTGTAAACCTGGGTCTCCTGCCTTGTTGATTGGTTGTATCCTCCTCGGAGGATGAGGTCTCCGTGTTGGCAGTGTAGGGCTTATTTTGTCGTCGTTTGGCATAGATGTCTGCCCAGGTATACACCTCGCCCATTTTATAGTCTATAGTGTCCCTCCTTAGTTTTCGGATTTTACGTTCACTGACTTCCGCAGTGTGTTTGTTTAGTTGTACATTAATGTCATCCATGATTTTTTTGAGTTCTTCCGTGGTGTAGCTGTTTTCCAGTTCAGTCTTGACTCGGGATATATCAGTGGATAACTCTTCTAGGATAGAAGAAAGTTCCTCAATTATCAGTAAAATGAGGTCTAGGCTGCACTTGTTTAGGATGGCGTACCATCGGTCTTTGAATTTTTGGACGTTCTTGCATAAAGATGGTTTTAATGGAATCCTTAAACCCCTCGGAATTCTCTGGGCTTTGTGGTACTTGACCATGGTACTCGCGTGCAGGCGTTGGTTGATTAACTTCTTGGATAAGTACAGCAATTGTCTTATGTTCTGCTCCTTAGTGCGGTTCGTGGTTAGCTCTGTGGTTTCCTCGTTGATGAGTGCATAAATTCTGCTGACTTCATCATTAGAATACGCGAAAGTTTCTGCTCTTGTTTCTGTGAGGTTGAATATTTCATCCATTTTATGTGCGTGCTGACCAGTAAATTCAGAAAAGTGAATCAAACAAAGGGTTGTAACTGGGCGCACAGCTATTAGTCAGGTATTTTTTGATTTTGTAAGGTGCTCCAGAGTATCGCCTTCTGACTGGAGGCGTAAATAATATGGGGGGGTAGCACTCTCTAAAGAGAGAAGTGTCCTCCGGGCTCCTCAAATGTCCTTGCGTGACTGTTTCTTGCAGGATTAAATATAAAGATAATAGTGAAGTTCACACATTGATGAGGTTCAGATATTTAATCAGGTATTTTTTCGTACATCTTGTTTAAATCACAAGTGTATATTACATAATGTCCTCGTAATTCAGTAAGAGCACTCAAACATTCCAATGCATTTCGGCATTACAATCATGCCTTCGTCAGGTAACGAGATCTGTAGGCAAAGAAGGAAACGAAAAATGGTCTAAGTATTGAGTGGGGGGGTGGGTTACAAGTACTAACATAGTGAAATGTTCGAGTAAGGGCAGTGAACGTGCTCTTAACGTGTCTATTGACTATTAAAGAAAGGTACGCGAGTGGCGGGTGGTGGCGGTTCGATAACCCAACTAAACTAAAATCAAAAGTGGTCAAAGTGGTTCTTTAATAGTCAATAGACACGTTAAGAGCACGTTCACTGCCCTTACTCGAACATTTCACTATGTTAGTACTTGTAACCCACCCCCCCACTCAATACTTAGACCATTTTTGGTTTCCTTCTTTGCCTACAGATCTCGTTCCCTGACGAAGGCATGATTGTAATGCCGAAATGCATTGGAATGTTTGAGTGCTCTTACTGAATTACGAGGACATTATGTAATATACACTTGTGATTTAAACAAGATGTACGAAAAAATACCTGATTAAATATCTGAACCTCATCAATGTGTGAACTTCACTATTATCTTTATATTTAATCCTGCAAGAAACCTTCACGCAAGGACATTTGAGGAGCCCGGAGGACACTTCTCTCTTTAGAGAGTGCTACCCCCCCATATTATTTACGCCTCCAGTCAGAAGGCGATACTCTGGAGCACCTTACAAAATCAAAAAATACCTGACTAATAGCTGTGCGCCCAGTTACAACCCTTTGTTTGATTCACTTTTCTGCATTTACTGGTCAGCACGCACATAAAATGGATGAAATATTCAACCTCACAGAAACAAGAGCAGAAACTTTCGCGTATTCTAATGATGAAGTCAGCAGAATTTATGCACTCATCAATGAGGAAACCACAGAGCTAACCACGAACCGCACTAAGGAGCAGAACATAAGACAATTGCTGTACTTATCCAAGAAGTAAATCAACCAACGCTTGCACGCGAGTACCATGGTCAAGTACCACAAAGCCTAGAGAATTCCGAGGGGTTTAAGGATTCCATTAAAACCATCTTTATGCAAGAACGTCCAAAAATTCAAAGACCAATGGTATGCCATCCTAAACAAGTGCAGCCTAGATCTCATTTGACTGATAATTGAGGAACTTTCTTCTATCCTAGAAGAGTTATCCACTGATATATCCCGAGTCAAGACTGAACTGGAAAACAGCTACACCACGGAAGAACTAAAAAAAATCATGGATGACATTAATGTACAACTAAACAAACACACTGCGGAAGTCAGTGAACGTAAAATCCGAAAACTAAGGAGGGACACTATAGACTATAAAATGGGCGAGGTGTATACCTGGGCAGACATCTATGCCAAACGACGACAAAATAAGCCCTACACTGCCAACACGGAGACCTCATCCTCCGAGGAGGATACAACCAATCAACAAGGCAGGAGACCCAAGTTTACAACATCCAAACCAACATCCAATGTTCAAGGTACGCCAACAAACATTGAAGCAGCTTCAACATCAGCTGAGTCTTTTTTAGGATTAGGCCAGGACCCACTCGAAGAACCAGGAGGGCCAAATGAAAAAACCAAAGAACGTCCACAAACGAGAACGGTAACGAGCGAGAAAAACAAGCCCAAAGTGAAGTAGACGATAATCTCGTTATCAACATCTCGGACTACAACTTTAGTACTACACAAACGAGGATCTTACAAAAAGGAACGTCGTTCATCCCCACAGCTCAAACTAACAAACTTGAGTTGGAAATAGCTCTGTACAAGCTAATGAGAAAACTACGTCTCAAGCATTTTTTTCAAAATGTGGTACAAACACCGGTTGATCCACCATTGGATCAACTTAGAGGCCTACGACCTAAAAGTAACTTTCTAGCACCAGTCTCAAACAAGACTCTTGATACCTACGAAATTTTAGTAAGGAACGACCTATCTAAGCTCAACTGCAACCGTTCAGCTAAAAATAAAAACTACACTACCAAGGAGATTGAAACCCTCAAATCCATTTCCAATAACACCGAGATAACCTCTGTCAAAGCTGACAAAGGTGGAGCCACCGTGATTCTAAACACATCATATTACGACCAGCAGGCATCCCTTCACCTCTCAGATTCTAATACATATCTTAAGCTACACAATAACCCCACTGCCCAATTCAAGGAAAGACTTGACAACATACTCAATTTAGCCCTGGAGAACGGAGTGATCTCCGACAAAACTTTCAAATATCTGGTTACGAAACATCCGAAAAGCCCCACTTTCTTTTTGGTCCCTAAAATACATAAGAATCTCCAGGCACCTCCATGCAGGCCTATAGTCTCTACATGTGGCAGTATCCACGACCCAATGGGTAAATTTTTAGACAAATACTTACAGCCCATCGTCAGCACTCTACCTACATTCATCAAAGACACCACAGACTTTCTAGTAAAACTCAACCAAGTGCCAATAGAGGACCATAGTCAACTGTTACTATGCACAGTGGATGTATCATCCTTATACACCTCCATACCCCATTCCATGGGCATAGAAGCCATTGAATACTGCTTGTTGAGAACTCAACTCAAAGATGACCTAAAACTTTTTTTAATGGAACTGTTACAATTCACATTGTTCCACAGTTACTTCACCTGGAAAGATAGTTGGTACCAACAAATGACTGGAACGTCCATGGGCAATTCAGCAGCACCAACATATGCGAATATTTTCATGCACAGATTCGAAGAAGACAACATCCTCAACAAGTCGCAATGGAAAGATCACCTCAAGATGTTTGTGAGGTTTATTGATGACATTTTCCTGATATGGCAAGGTCCACAAGACATGCTGCAACAACAGTTATGTGAACTCAATGACATTGACCAAAGGGTCCAATTTACACATGAAATTCAAACCGATTCAATAACATTTCTTGACGTCAAAATCACCAAAACCACCACAGAATTAAAGACCAGTTTATTCCGTAAGACTACTGACAGGAACAATACTCTACATTACTCAAGTTTCCACCCTCAACCTTTGAAAAATCACTTACCATACAGTCAACTAATCAGGGCAAAAAGGATTACCTCCGACACCGACCAATTTGAGAGGGAAGCCCAAACCACCTTACAGAGATTCAAATCTCGAGGGTACCCTGATCACGTCATCGAGCAGGCCAAACAACGATGTGAAATAAAATCGAGAAACGACCTACTATCCAGCACATCCACACCCCAGGGAGATTCCATTACCATTGTGTCTAAATACTCGACATCCAGCCACAAGTTCAAGCAGATCATTAAAAAACATTGGGAGATTCTCAGAATAGAACCTGACTTCAACAAAATCTTTGATGACCATCCCATCTTTGCGTATACCAGAGCAAAAAATCTAGGAGAAATGCTTAAAACTCCCAAACCCACAATCACTGACTTTAAAGGAACAATTCCATGCAGAAACTGCAACCACTGTAATAGTGTTATCCAAGGCACTATAATAAACCATCCCATGAAAGGTCATAAAATCAAGGTTAGAGCTACAGCAACATGTGATACCACCAATGCTATTTATATGCTAAAATGTCCCTGTGGGAAGATTTACGTTGGACAAACGGAGAGAAAATTGAAAATACGTCTTAACGAACATAAATCTAACATTAGGACCAAACAACTCAAATCCACAGTGGCACAGCATTTTTTCGAAGCAGGACACGGAATCAGCCAATTAAGATATTGCGCCCTGGAAACAGTTGCCAAAAAAGAAGGCAGAGATAATCACATTGAACTATTGAAAAGAGAGAATTTCTGGATTTTTACCCTATGCAGCATGAAACCACACGGTCTCAATGATCGTATGGAATATCTATGTTATCTTTAATAGACTCTTTTTTCAGACTGTAGCTCCCTTTATGCGCCCAGTGACTAGCTTAGTCATCTTCATGGTCATATCACCAGTATTGAGTACTTTATCAGTAACAACCCCCTTTGGGGCGCCTTGTTTACCTTATCTTTAGTTTTTAGCATTGAATCACATGCAGTTGTTGTTATCATTTATGTTGACCCGTATATTTATTGTTTGGAACCGTTATTTAATTTTGGATACACTACGTTGTTTTTTTCACCACGTTAGGAACCTCTATGAATCACCTTTTATTATTCTCTGATCGCGTTTTTCTCACTAAATCCTCACTCGGGACTAATATCCTCTGCACCTTTAAGTATTATTCCCCACCCATTTGTGTAAACTCCGCTTTAACCACTTCCGGAGTCTAGCTTTCACTAATCCCGGCATGAGAACTCGGACAAACAGCACACGGAGCCCGTCGGTATATTAACGGTAAGCCACGCGGTTATTGTTTAGCCACTTTAAGCAACCGCTGATTCTCAGCATCACGTTAAATAACATCCCTCACGCTGAACCCCATTAACGAATGTTCACCGCGCAACGCGCCTTTTTCCCCGTTACCACTTTTGATTTTAGTTTAGTTGGGTTATCGAACCGCCACCACCCGCCACTCGCGTACCTTTCTTTAATAGTCAATAGACACGTTAAGAGCACGTTCACTGCCCTTACTCGAACATTTCACTATGTTAGTACTTGTAACCCAGCCCCCCCCACTCAATACTTAGACCATTTTTCGTTTCCTTCTTTGCCTACAGATCTCGTTCCCTGACGAAGGCATGATTGTAATGCCGAAATGCATTGGAATGTTTGAGTGCTCTTACTGAATTACGAGGACATTATGTAATATACACTTGTGATTTAAACAAGATGTACGAAAAAATACCTGATTAAATATCTGAACCTCATCAATGTGTGAACTTCACTATTATCTTTATATTTAATCCTGCAAGAAACCTTCACGCAAGGACATTTGAGGAGCCCGGAGGACACTTCTCTCTTTAGAGAGTGCTACCCCCCCATATTATTTACGCCTCCAGTCAGAAGGCGATACTCTGTAGCACCTTACAAAATAAAAAAATACCTGACTAATAGCTGTGCGCCCAGTTACAACCCTTAGTTTTTTTGTTTAAGCATATAGATAGTGTTTTGCATATTACTAAATTGAGTTAAGGGAAACAAAACAAGCACACCACCCGTAAAAAGGAGCCCAATCAAAGTCATATCCTACCAAACAAAAGCTCAACTGCCGATCGACATGGAAAATTGCAAAAAGGTTAAAAAATACAACCAATGGAGCGGGAGGCACTGCGTGGGAGGTAGCACTGACCCAACTGTAGCATTAAGAGAAGGTGGGAGGGAGAAATTCTATAGTTAAAGCTAAACAGCTATACCACCAAAGCTGAACATAGGCAAACAGTAACAGAGAAGGAAACTAAGAAAAGAAATAGTCCCTCAAAGAACAAATGAAGAACCATTGCATAATGAGTCAGTATTTAGTTCCTGCTGCTGTGAGGAACAGAAGAGAAAAAAAGGAGGGACAAAGAGGCAGGACTGGCCATTACCAAGCAAGGATTTTTAAAGGGCACTGAAACAAACAAATCAAGAGCAGGGGGATGGTTTTAAGCCACAAGAGAAATTACAATAGGTCTCTCGGATGCTCGACCTAAAAAAGTGACTGTAGTGGCGGGTTCACAATTTATAGCGTGACTAGTTACTTAAGGCCTTCCTCTTCTGTTTCCCAAAGGGTTTAGTCTATCCACCGTAGAGATGTACCAAAAAGAACAGGATTCTCCCAGTGCCCCTGGCGCCTCACTGGTATCGTTGGCAGCGCTTTTGTCGAATTTACATCCTGATTATAGCCTACAGCTGTGCCTGGCTGCCGCTTTGCTTTGTATGCGCTTTGGCCTTTGATTGTACTTTTATCTGCTGTATTAGCGCGTTCTCCCCAAGCGCTCTGTTGTGCTCCCCCCTCCTCCATTTTGTTTATTGTTGTCGTCTTGCGCAGCCCGCCCCGCCTCCCAGCTGAGCCGCCCTCGCCCCTCCCCCTTCACTATCCATATATGAATGGTGTTTTCGCGCGCAGCGTTCACGCGCAGCGACCGCGCCCAATCCGCGCTGAAGGTGCGCCAAAGGTAAGCCCGTCTACGCCCATCCGCGCCTGGACCGCGCCCAGCGCCAGACCCCCTGCCCCTCGCGCTGCCCAGCCCTCCCGCATTACTTACGATGCCACCACCCTCCTAGCCCTTAACCCCGGTCGCGCCCCCAACTGCGTCCAAGCCGCTCCTGGACACACCCATGGACCTTTCTCTTGCTACTCCTGCAAATTCATCGGCACCGACAACATCTCCGCTACGACCACACCACAGACTCCCGACCCCAACCACCTACAAGGCATCCTTCTCAACACCCGATCGGTCCACAGACACGCCATTGACCTATGGAATCTACTAGACACCATCTCTCCAGACGTCGCCTTCCTAACAGAAACATGGATGAACGCTTCCTCCGCCCCAGACATCACCATTGCCATCCCTGAAGATTATAAGATCACACGCAAGGACCGTACCGGCCACACAGGAGGAGGAATCGCTATCGTCCATAAAAAATCAATCCACATCTCAACCAGCTCTGACGTCAACCTCGCCAACTCTGAACACCTTCACTTCCAGATCCACATCGACCCCAAGACCACACTCAGAGGCACCCTCCTCTATAGACCACCAGGACCTCGCGCAAAATTCAGTGAAGACATCACGGACTTCATCACTCCACACGCGCTCCCCTCCAAAGATTACATCCTTCTGGGAGACCTCAACTTTCACCTTGAAAAGAACAACGACCGCAACACCACCATCCTTTTGGACAACCTCGCCAACCTCGGACTTAAACAACTGGTCACTTCCCCCACCCACATCGCAGGTCACACACTCGACCCCATCTTCACCTCCAGCAATCATGTCTCCTTCAGCCACACTACGGATCTCCTCTGGACTGATCACAGCTGCGTTCACTTCACCTACAACAAGCCGAAACCCACCAACCACCTCCAACCAACTCTGCAAAGAAACTGGAACAAAATCACCATCGACCAGATCTCCTCATCGCTCCTTTTAAACACACCAGCCCACTCTTCTAACCCAGACCAAGCCGCCGCCAACTTCACCCTATGGTTATCCAACACCGCCGACATCCTAGCACCACTGAAAAAACGTCAAAACAAACCTGGCAGCAAGAAAGCCTCATGGTTCAACGATGATCTTAAGAAATCCAAGAAACTCTGCCGCTCCCTTGAGAAGGCCTGGAAAAAAGACCCAACCTCCAGCACCAAGGACGCCTTCAAAAACGCCACCCGCATACACCACCAACTGATCCGGAATGCCAAGAAAACAGCATTCAAGGATCGACTAGACAACAACGCCCACAACAGCAAGGAACTTTTCAACATCGTCAAGGAATTCACCAACCCCTCGGCCAACTCCAACGACATCACCCCCTCTCAAGCCCTCTGCGACTCCCTGGCTCTATTCTTCCACAACAAAATCGCAGACATCCACAACAGCTTCGACAACCAACCCGGAGAACAACCCACCCAACCATATGCCGAACATTCTCCCCCCTCGAACACCCTTAACGACTGGAACCCAATCTCCACTGAGGACACCATCCGCCTGATGAACTCCATCCACTCAGGATCCCCCACAGACCCATGCCCTCACCACATCTTCAACAAAGCAGACTCCATCATAGCACCGCACCTCCGAGACGTCATCAACTGCTCCTTCAACTCCGCCACCTTCCCGGAAAGCTGGAAACACGCTGAACTTACCGCCCTTCTGAAAAAACCCACAGCGGACCCCACCGAACTCAAAAATTACCGCCCCATATCGCTCCTTCCTTTCCCGGCCAAAGTCATCGAAAAAGCTGTCAACAACCAGCTCGCCGCTTTCCTCGAAGCCAACAAATCCCTCGACTCCTCACAATCTGGCTTCCGAGCAAAACACAGCACCGAGACCGCCCTCATCGCAGCAACAGACGATATTCGAACTCTACTGGACAATGGAGACACAGTCGCCCTCATCCTCCTCGACCTCTCTGCAGCCTTCGACACAGTCTGCCACAGCACCCTTTTACAACGCCTCAGAAACATCGGAATACAAGGAAAAGCACTTGAATGGATCACCTCGTTCCTCACCGGAAGAACCCAGAGAGTCCGCCTTCCACCATTCAAGTCCGAGGCCACTGAAGTCATCTGTGGCGTACCACAAGGATCCTCACTCAGTCCCACCCTCTTCAACGTATACATGAGCCCCCTTGCGGCCATCGCTCGCCAACACAACCTCAACATCATCTCCTACGCGGATGATACTCAACTGATCCTTTCTCTCACCAATGACCCCAGCACCGCCAAAACTAACCTACACGAAGGAATGAAAGAAGTTGCCGAATGGATGAAACACAGCCGTCTGAAACTTAACTCAGATAAAACAGAAGTCCTCACCTTAGGTACATCCCCCTCTGCATGGGACGACTCTTGGTGGCCGGAAGCCCTTGGAAAAGCACCCATCCCGACAGACCACGCACGGAACCTAGGCGTTATCCTGGATTCTTCACTCTCAATGAACAGACAAGTCAGCGCCGTATCCTCATCCTGCTTCAACATTCTTCGCATGCTCAAAAAAACATTTCGCTGGATCCCCACCGAAACCAGAAAAACAGTCACCCATGCTCTGGTCACGAGCCGACTGGACTACGGAAACACCCTCTACGCAGGTACTACCGCTAAACTCCAGAAGAAACTCCAACGAATCCAAAACGCCTCAGCCAGGATCATATTAGACATCCCGCGTAACGAACACATCTCTGGTCACCTGAAAGACCTCCACTGGCTACCCGTCAATAAGAGGATCACTTTCCGACTGCTAACCCACGCACACAAATCACTCTACGACATCGGACCAGAATGCCTCAACTCACGACTGTCCTTTTACACCCCCCCCCGCCAACTACGTTCTTCCAACCAAGCCCTCGCCACTGTACCTCGCATCAACAAGACCACCATGGGAGGCAGATCCTTCTCATACCTGGCAGCTAAAACATGGAACTCACTCCCCACTTACCTTCGCCTTACCCAGAACCACCTAGCATTCAGAAAGCAGCTTAAAACATGGATATTTGACAAGTAATCCTCCTCCCCTCCCTAAGCGCCTTGAGACCCTATGGGTATGTAGTGCGCTATACAAATTCTCTACTTGACTTGACTTGACTTGATTCATGGAAGGTGATAGCCACGTTAAGGCAGAACTTTAAGGAAGATATCTGGCGCTTTAATATACTAGTTGTGTGATACAACCCATACATCTTTATACTTAAAGCACGCAGGTCTGGGCCACATCACACTTCCTGTTACACTGACATTGAGCGGATAGTGAGTGATGTTGAAGTCGCCATACCGGATGTCTTCCATTTGGTTAAGGAAATGTAACAACTTAAAAAAACAACAGAAGATTTGGAAAAATAGAAACAGGAGAAATAATCTTTGTCACTATGGTACAACAGAGGGATCTGAAGGTTGCAACATGATCTCATTTTTACAAAAGGCTATTCCCTCAATTGCTCACCTTGGAGATTGTGATGCACTGAGCATCAAAAAAGCTCATAACTTGGGCCCTAAGACCTCTTCTTCATCTAGCAGAAGGCCTGAGGGCATCATCATTCTCTGCCTGCATTTTACAGAATTGATGGATGTTCTTTCAGCAGCTAAAAGAACATTTGAGAATTGTTCTGGGAAGAGAACAAAGTTTATTTTCTCACGGTGTCTCCAACACTACAGCACTGAGAAGGAAACAGCTTCTTGCCTTTTGCCCGCAACTCAAATCTATGAATGCTAGATATGGTTTAGTTCATCCTTGTTTTTTCAAGGTCACAAACATAGATGAAACTTTTACAATTTATGACCCTGGCAAACTCAATGATTTTATCAGACCGCACATACCTGAAGATATGGAACTGAGTTCTTCTGGTACTTCATGATTTTGTTGGTCTATTATCTGCTTAAGAACAGTCTAATTCTATCTAACATGTTTCTTCTTTCCTGGTTTTAGGTGATTGCATGGATATTCATAATCAGTGTCTCATTGTTTTAATTTTTTTTTATATATTTCAGACTGGATTGTTGTATAGTTCCTTGTTCTGTGTCCGCCTCCTCTTGTTGTGTGTCTGCCAGTTCATTTTTGACCTATCCTTATGTCATTATTGGTAAATCCAGGAGACTTTTGTAAAATTGCCATTATGTTGTTTTTCTATATTTCAACTGTTCAATATTGAACTGTGTGTCTCGCCCGTTTTCCTTGTGCTTCCTTATGTGTTTTTCTTTTAAATTAGAAACTCTGGCATATATTTTTTCTCTTTTCTTTTCCGTTAGAATCATGATCTGCACGTTCGCATTTAGGTGTGCAACCGCTCTCACATACTTCGGGGTGTTTCAGTTCATATCCATATTGTGTTCACTATGACTAGGGAATTTTTTTTACCCTTTGTCATCAGTCATGTCTTTGTCAGTCTGTTGGGGATTTTCCCCCACTTCTTGTTTTCTTTCTTTCCAATCACTCCTTTCTGTTTTTCTTTCTTCTTCATTTTTTTTCTAGAAGTGTTACATAATATGAGTTTATTAAGCCAATTTCGTACACTCTTATTATTTGTAAAGATTCTTAGATTTACTTTGTGGAATGTAAAGGGTTTATACCCCTATTAAGAGGCAAAGAGTCTTGTCAATTTGGCTCGACTCAAGAGTCAAATAGTTTTATTACAGAAACACATCTTGCTGATATTCAGGTTGTAAAACATAAGAAACAATGGGTCGGTGAAGCACTTTTCTCCTCCTCTATCTCTAATGAGAAAAGTATTGCTATACTTTGTCACAAGAAATGATTCTGAGGGACGCTGGATTTTGGTAAAACTCCAAATAGAGGATTATGGGCCAGATGTAGGTAGCCCAATACCGGTCGGAAACGGCCAAAAATACAGATTTTCGGCCGTTTCCGACCGGTATTGGGCTATGGAGATGTAGGGGCTTAAAAAAACATACAGATTCGGTAATTTTACCGAATCGGTAAAATTACAGAATCTGTAAATTTACCGATTCTGTAAATTTTACCGATTCGGTAAATTTACTGATCGGTAAAATTACCAAATCTGTATTTTCAGATGTAGGTAGCACTTTTAACAGTGCTACAGGCCTTTCAGGACTCGGTATTTACCATGTAATACAATTGCATGGTAAATAACGAATCCCTGTGTACATGCACATCTGTGCATGTACACCTGTGCCATGTGGCACACAGACATGCCCTAAGGGCATGTATGTGTGTCACATGGCACACAAGCCTGAAACAGGGGTGCAACAGGGTGTCAAAGTGACACCCTGTTCCTCTTGTCAATTCGGTAATTTTACCGATTCGGTAATTACCGAATCGGTATTTGCTATTGATTCCTATGGGCTTCAAAGCCCATAGGAATCAATGGTAAATACCGAATCCTACCGAATCCGTAAAAATTACCGAATTTTTACCTACATCAGATTTACCGATTCATAAATACCGAATCTGTAAAATTCGGTATTTATGAATCGGTAAATCTGATTTACCTACATCTAGCCCTATATCCTTCCAATAGTAAATGTATATGGCCCTATTTATCCGGATCTACCTTTTTTGGAAACTCATTTTACAGAAAATACTTGAACATTCTGGTGATAAATCCCTACTTGGTGGGGATCATAATCAATTTATGGAACCCTTTCTTGATAGGCATACCTCAGCTGGATTTCTTCATAACAGTGCTTATAAGGCATTTTCATTACCATTTCGCAGAGCTCCCTCTCTGAATCCCGGAGTTTGTTTAACCAACATCTTTGAGAGTTCTATTTTTACACGGCCACTCATAATGCTCAAACTAGAATTGAGTATTTATTTTTAAGTAAAAGTATGGTTCAACCTTTTGGTTAATTTGGAAATTAGCTCAATTCTGATTTCTAACCATACCCCGGTTCGGACAGACTTAGATATCGTGCAGAGAAATAACAGAAAATCTCAATTGAGATGTAATAATTCCCTACTTTCATATAAGACTTTCATTAACGTCTACGAAAACTCTGTTAAAGAATATTTTGATAATAATAATACAGGGGACACTCTTTTTCACTTTGACTGTGGTGCCTTTAAAGCAGTCTCCAGAGGTTTTATAATTAGTTATGTTTCCTTTAAAATGAACATGCCAAAAGACAATCTGCACCTGATTCTTGACAACATTAAAAGATTAGAACATAAATAATGTACTTCAAACAAAATATAGCTGATCTGGATCCTTTGATGGCAACTAAACTACAGTTTAACAAATAAACTACTGACAAAGCTTGTGGGTGTCTTTGTAAAATTAATGCTAGGTATTATGGTGGGAGGAACAGAGCTGGTTCTTTAATGGCAAATTATCTGAAGTGCAAGAGGGAAAATCAGTTGTAAAATCTTTTGTGAATGACTTGGGCGAGAAAATATTCTTATATTGCTGCTTGCTTTGCTAACTACTACCAAAATGTATACTCTCCTGAGACTAGTCCTTCTGAGGTGCTCAATAATTCATACTTCTCTAGGCTTAAGAAAAGGAATGTTGATAATATAGATTTGTCTCCTCTAGAAAACCTGTTGAAAATTGAAGAAATGGTCCAAGATGATTCCTGAGTGGTAGCAAGCGCATGGAGCTCCGCCGCCCACCTCACTTTTAACGGAGCAACAGGGTGCCTTGAGCTTCCTCCAACATCCATAGCCCTACAGAAGACCGTAAGGATAGTGAGGAATGATTTCCAGACAGACCTGAACCGATTCCTCACTGTTTTGAAACCCTAGCTGCCCCGAGACTCGGTCTGCATATTTGCAAGATGACTACAGCAAGCCACGTTATGCTCCCATCCTAAGCGGAAGGCATGATTGAGCGGACGGAGTAGCCCTAACACTCCTTAGCAGTGTCAGTGAGTACAAAAAAGGCATGCCTGCAGGGGACGTCTAGCTAGAATCTCCATGAACCATGCTGCATGCTTACAGCGAGCAGGCAGAGCACCTGACCTAGTGGGACAGTGGTGCGGCCTTAGGCATGACCAACAAGTGCGCCCTGAAGCCCAGACTTCCACGAAGCCCAGTTGGAGGTCGGACCTGATTCCTGATGCGGGTGGCATGGACAGATTGGGCCACCCACAAGCTTTGGCCGGTTGCGCCTGTGTGCGCTCTGCTGCGTGCCATCCTGGAGCGGCATGGGACCCAGAGCTGACCCGCATCGGTGACACCGTGTACTTGCCTGGCCCCCTACATGACCAGCAGCGGTTGGGGCCGATGGGACTATGATGGCCAGCGTGGACTGAAACCTGAAGCTAAGCCGGGGATATCCCTATTCCCTCCACCATCGAAGGCACTACAATATGCAGCCTGAGCTCTCTCCTTGAGCTGCTGAACCGGATCTCCCATACACCCGCCATGCACGCTTCGCCTCTCTTCCTTGGTATAATCTGCGGCATCACTCCACGCTAGAGGCTCGCCCTCATTGTGCATCTGTAATACGGGGGCCCTGCTGGCTGATGTGATTGCCCACATTGGGGGAGCAAAGGCTCAGTTACTCAAGGGAGTAAGGGTTAGGGGTAGGTAATTGAAATTTACCGATTCTGAAATACCGAATTTTACCGATTCGGTATTTTAGAATCGGTAAATGCAATGTAGGTAAATATTCGGTAAGTATTACCGAATCGTTACGATTCGGTATTTACCGAATCGGTATTTACCGATTCAGTAATTCCCATTCATTCGTATGGGCCTCCAGGCCCATAAGAATGAATGGGAATTACTGAATCGGTAAATACCGATTCGGTACAATAGGGAAACATTCAAGGGTGGCAGGGCGTCACATTGACACCCTGTTGCACCCCTGAATAGTGCTTGTGTGCACATGTGGCACACATACATGCCCTAAGGGCATGTATGTCTGTCACATGGCACAGTTGAAAATGCACAATTTGCATTTTCAAAGGTATTCGTTATTTACCACCAACTAATAGTTAGTGGTAAATAACGAATCCTTAAAGCACATGAGCACTCTTTAAAGTGCTTCCTACATGTCATTTACTGATTCGGTAAATACCAAATCGGTAAATAATGATTCTGTAAATACCGATTCGGTAAATACAGAATCTGTAAATAATGATTCGGTAATTACCGAATCGGTAAATACCGATTCGGTATTTACCGAATCATCCCCTACATAGGAAATTGCCCAATACCGGTCGGTAAGCCTGAAATTTACTGAATTTTCGGTTTACCGACCGGTAATGGGCCACCTACATCTGGCCCTAAATCTGCTAATTGAGACATCTGACTCACCTAGGCCTAGTGGTGCTGCACCCCTATCCAATTACATCTGGACTCCCTGACTTCTGGCAACCTTCTTCATCACCTTGACAGTGGAATTGCCCCTCCACTTGTGGTGGACCTCGTGGGGGTGCTTCCGGGTGAGGTATGGCGAATACTCAACCTCTAACTGTTGAGATTCTCATAACCTAGAGAGCTGAGGCCCTTTTCCGATCAGTGCTACACGTTTGGCCCTCTTACAGCCTGTTTGAGTAACCATGGCAGCCCCACATTCTAACAAGAAGGACAAATCCATCTAGGACCTACTCACTAAGACCACGGGCAAAAGGCCAGAACACCACAGGAAGGTCTCTCCTTCAGCATCGTCCTTGGTGAATGGCACCAACTCGGTCAACATGGGTGAGGAAGCGCTGGTCATCCGGGCCTTCTTAGAGACTCTTTTGTTACTCTACAAGCAGATATTGCTACCATTAAACAGGAAATGGCAGTGGACATCAAAGGCCTTACAAGAGAGCTGGGTGGGAAGGGTAGCACATTTGAATAAAATGGTGACTACCGTGGATAAGAACTCAACACATATTGTCAAGAACTGCTCGAGTTACAGGATAGAAATGCGGAGCTGTACTGTTAATTGGAGGACCTTGCAAATAGGTCTTGGCGGGCCAACATAAGAATTAAAGGAGTCCCTCTCCAAGCAGCAGGATAGAATCTGGAAGATTTTGTCCACTGGCTTTTTAATTCAGGTGGTGTCAGATATCTCGCAACAAAACATTATATTGGACTGTACACACAGGGTAGGCCAACCCGCTAAATCCCCTGGAATGCCCCAAGATATCCTAGCCTGTCTGCACTACTACAAACAGAAGGAGGAAATCATGGCAGCTGTACGAGATCGCAATGCGATTGACTTTGTGGGCAACAAGTTCTGGCTTATTTGTTTAAAAATTTTGTAGCCACAATTTAAAATAGATATTGACGCTGCTAAGGCGTTTGATAGAGTCAACTGGTCCTATCTGAGTGAGGTGATAAGAAAATTTGATTTAGGAGCAAATATATTGAAGATGGTGGAAAACATTTATAATTCCCCTAAAGCAAAAATACTAATCAATTGGGATCTAACTGAAAACATTCTGGTAAAGAGAGGAACACGTCAGGGGTGCCCCCTCTCCCCACTGTCATTCATCCTTTACATTGCACCAGTGGCTGAATGTCTCAGAAACCATTCTTCAATTGCTCCCTTTTGTTACCAAGGTTGGCATAAAAAAGTGGCCTTCTACGCTGACGATCTTATGATCTTTACTTGTGATCTGAAGGAGGCCCTTAAGGCAACAGAAAAGATGTTAACTAATTTTGGAAAAATCTCTGGCTACCAAATAAACAAGTCTAAGACAGAAACCATGACTTGGAATGAGGATTTCTCGACCCCCATAATAAAGAAAAAATTAGATATTTAGGTATTGAATTGATTAAAGATCTAGACAATGTGGCCCAGATAAACATCCACAGGATACAGATGGAAGTTAAAAAGTTGCTGAAAGTTTGGAGTGGTCTGCCTTTATCGATTTTGGGTAAATCAAATATCCTCAAAATGTCAGTCTTGCCGAAATTCACTTTTATCTTTGGTGCTATTCCGTTCGAGTTTAATAGGGAGACCATAAAGAAAATTCAGGGAGAGCTATCGAGCTTTATTTGGTCCTCGAAAAAACCTAGAATTGCCTGGAGCAAAATAAGGAGAAGAAAGAACCAAGGGGGGCTAGCTAGCCCAGATTTTTTAGAATACTGTAGAGCGTTCCAATTGAAATCCAGTAGGATAATGTTAGGCCCATATGAAGACTACCCAACGTACATACAGAAAATGACAAATAACACCAGCCATTTCCTATTTAAATTCGGACATCCGAAAATTTTCAAAAAAGTTAAGCTGAAGACACTGAAGGCAGCCGCCAAGTTGTGGTACTGTATAAGATCTACTTTGAATATCCCTCTCTATAGTGACAAAGCTCCAATTTGGGACTCGCCAACCACCCCAGAGTGTCTTAAAGACTGTCTTGCGACTCCCTTAAAATCAGCTGGAATAGTAGCATGGGGACAACTTCTGTCTCAGAATAAGATTATGGAGTGGGAGATTCTATATGAAATTACGAACTCACGATTATCCAAGTTTAAATATTATCAACTTCTAAGCTGGGCAAAGTCACTTAAAGAAATAAGAAAAGGCAATGTATCTCTAGAAGGAAAGATGCTGGAAAAACCCTTTAAGAAAGAGATATCACTCTGGTATTGGGCCCTAATTTCATCAGGGGAGAAAGAATTCCGGATACCAGAGAGAATTTGGGGAAGGAGCTGCCAACGATGGATACAAATAATTTATGGTAAGTATCAATGAGCAAATGCTGGTCTATTGTGACGTCTGCTGCACTAAAAATAAACCATTTATATACCACCCATAGAGTGTACTGGACACCGGAAAAGCTATTAAAATTCAGCGGGTCCACAGTGAAGTGCTGCCCGAAATGCGGATTACCGAGGGCCAATGACCTCCATATGTTCTGGCAGTGTCCCCATCTTGATGGTTTTGTGGTTCTGAAGATTCTGGATTCACGTAATTGTTCTGGACTCGAGAATTAAAACTTCGTCGAAACATGACGAATTTGGTATCAAAAGACCGAGAATGACGAGCACACCATGTACATATATTTTCAGCATATTCGAGCGACGATTTCACCTCGAAATCGTCGTTTGCGTTCTGAACCCTTGGCCTCCATTTATGTGTTGCCCTTTACATAGGCCTTAATCCAGCTGAATTCAATTCCACAAGGACACATACTCCTTAATCGACTTTTCTATGACCTGTGCAAGTTGGAACCATTGCCCCAGGCCGAACTCGTTAGGTCAGTTCCCCTCCCAGTGGCCGAACAAGATAGCGTCAAGGCTCAACAAGCCATAAAACCATTTCAGCGCACACACCTGCCGTATCTTGCTCCCATCTGTCTCTACTCTTTTTGCTTCACTTACTTTATGGTGGGGAGGTGCCTGTTTTATTGGGGGTCTACCGATATCTGATGAAATGTTGGGCCTTGCCGGGTGATTTGTTGTGGGCAGCACGACGTGAAATATGTACATGTTATCATGACTCTGCTTTTCCTTTGTAAACCAAAACCTGTAAATGATATATTGCAAATTCGAAGAATGTTTGCCTGAAGCCGAATATTCTGTATAAAGAGAGAAGCCTGACTTTGTAAATTCGAGCAGTCTCCTGAGAATATACTTCCCCGTGTGTTGTACTTCTAGGACACTTGTTACCTTGGTTGCAGCCAATAAATCGATCTTTGACTTCACCTAGAAGACTCTGAGTTTCTGTGGTCTGGATCAGGAAGAACCCGAGGTCTCTGGGTGTACCCTGACACCGCTGGGTTGCCGGTTCTGTGCCGGTTCTTAAAAACCCAGTACCCCAGCTGGCGCCCAACGTTTGGGGCGATTCCAGTGGTACCAGGCAGCCAGAGGATCGTGAGGAGCTTCGTGTGAAAATTCCGGAGGACGGCCAACCACCTCATCGACCCCTGCATGTCGACGTGGTCCGAAGGTCTTTGCTGCGAGGTTCCCCGCTTCCCGACGGCTACAAGGACTGCTGCCCTGGCTATCGCCCTGATTTGGACCCTTGAAGTTTGGTAGAGCGAAACACTAAGACGAGTCTTCTGGTGACGTCATCGATATCTCAGTTAAGTATAAGTGGAGCGTCTCCCAGTCCTTAGTTGGTCTTAGTCTTGGGTATCCTTTGGGATAATTGTTGGTACTTGCAAGCACCAAAACCGAAGGACTCGTGTATTCACGAGCAATATCGTAATCGATAATCCTTTGAAGTTTGGATCTAGACTAGAGAGCAAAGATGCCTAGTCTTAAACTTGGAAATTTGTTTTGTCTTAGTTATAATAATAGGGACTCCCGATTGGAGGACTCATGTCCGGTTCCTCCGGTTGGAACTCCAACTTACGAGTTATATGTCAAACACGGAGTAGGTCCCATCACATACAATGAAGTGTGGATCAAATACACAAGGAAAGATGGTGTTTTAAAATGGCCCCAATATGGTAGCTTTGATACCGAAATCTTAGATAACCTTGAAGTCAAACTGTTCAAAAAGAAAGCCCGGCCGGCAATGTTTGACTCTTTTCGTCTATGGCGTAAAGAGGCCAAACAGAAGGAAATCAAATTAGCTAAGAAAAATAAGAGAGAAGGGGGAATTTCAGTAATGCAAGCTGCTATGCAGTTTAAAGACAATGAAGAAGAGCAGATGAGTGAGCAGTTGCACAGGCACCATAAAATGGCAATAGATAAATGTTATCCAGTTTTGCCGTCTCTTCAGCAAGAGGCAGCAAAAGAGCGTGAAAAAGATCCATTAATGTCGCATTTATTAAGTTCGCCACCCCCCTATGCGCAAAATGCCACGGCACCCCCGGAACCTTTAGTTGTGCAGCCTGCGCCTCCTATTCCTCCTATTCAGCACTCACCAGCTGTTCTCCAGCTGGCTCCTGTCCCTATGGTGCAGCCTCCTCAAGGCCCACCGATCACACCTGTTTCACCTGTGCTTTCCACAATTTTGCCTACTGTACTTTCTACTTCTCCTAATGCTCCCTCTACGATTTTGTCTAGTGCTCCTTCTATTTCTCCTGATGCCCCCTCTGCTATTTTCTCTGCTCCTGCCTTATCTCACCCCGTTTTTCCACCCGTTCTTCCTACAGTTTCACCTTCCATTCGGCAGAAAATGGCCAGCACTGTCACTAACATTTTCTCACCTCTTTTCGGGTCGCCTACTACGACCCCTAAAATGGAACGGAGACAGTTGCGAAGTCGACTGCCTGACTATCAAGAGAGAGACTCAGTGAATCGTTTAGCACGGAAATGGGTTATGGACACCGTAAAGTATGATGTAGAGTCTGTCATGGAAGTCTTCCATCAATGGGAAGCACCGACGCAGAGATATGTTTTTGAACAGATGTGTGTTTTCCTTTGCGAGGATTTGGAAGACAATGATCTGGAATGTAACCCGCAAGAATTGTGTCGTGTACGGTTTAGGTTTGGAGAGGGCATGATTGTAGGTCCCGATGTAGAGCAAGCGGTTGAAATATTGTTATCATATCGGAGTAAGGGGAGCAGTTCTGGATCACAATCTGAACCTAGTGCGTCTAGCAGGAAAAAGGCGCGACAATACCCCATGAGAGAAGTCCCCCCACAATGGAGAGAGGGCGACACAACTGTTAACCCACCTATTCTGCCACACTTTCAGCGTGTGTGGGTACATGTCCCATGGAAGCGAGCTGAAGTTTTAGCACTCAAACAGACATTACCTGATCCGCGTAAAAATCCTGCAGGGTATTACAAAGAGTTGTCACAGACTTCTGAATCATATATAATGAATTTAGCCGATATCGATATGTTATTTGGGAATGTTGTTCCACAGCCTTTATGGGGTAAAATTCGTCATACAGATCATGATCAGGAATTAGGTGACTCATGGGCTAATATTGCTGCTTCAGATGCCCGACAAGTTGGTGGTGCTAAGCCTGAGCCTTTGATAGCAGAGCTCCCTGGTAGAATAGTTGATTACATGAAAACGATAATGCCTGAAATACGCGTAAATTGGGATAAGTTATCTGCATGCAAGCAAAAGAAAGAAGAAACTGTCTCAGATTTCTTCACCAGGTTTGAAGAAACATTTGTCGACCACAGCGGTCAAGATATGACCACAGAAGGTGGTCAGAGATTGTTTGTCGATTAGTTCGTGCACAATCTGCTTCCAGAATTGTGTAAAAAGTTAAAGGATTCGGAAAGTTCTTGGGCAGTGTCATCTTCAGCCCAGATATTGGCTACTGCACAATATTACGAAAATAGAGACAAGGACGAGAAAGATAGAGTAGAAAAGAAAACTAAAGAGTTGAAAACGAAGGTTTTGCTACAGCAAGCATATCCGCCACGTGGTGGTGGTAATCAAAATAACAATGGTCAGAATAACTATCAGAATAATTTTCAGCACCCTCAACATATTCAGAGGAACTCGCAAAGAGTCGAGTACACTCATCCACGTGTCCCTGTAGGCCCCAACCAGTGTTCGTATTGCAAGGAAGAAGGTCATTTCAAGTATAGTTGTCCTATTTTGTTACAACGTGCAAATGGTGTTTCTGGTGTAAGAGGTCGTGGTGTTCAGCAAGCGCCTAGAGGTAGAGGATGTGGAAACGTCCCCCAGAACGCACGTCCCCTTCCACCACAAAATTCTATGAATAGGTTCGATCAACAGAACAACGCATCTGACAGGACAGCTCAATACTAGGTTGATGATTACTATACAGAAAATGAGTATTTTGAGGGTAATGATTGCTAGGACAGCCAAAGACAAAGAGAGGGAGTTGTTTCAGTTCCAGTAGATCAGAGTGGACCCTACGTCGAGGTGATTACATCAGGTGTGTCAGAGCCTTTTCTGTTGGATACTGGTGCTACAAAGAGTTCTATTATGCACTCCAAACTCCCTGGTGCACCTTTGTCTGGCGAAATGAACGTTTCTGTAGGTTTTTCTGGCGCCCCAGTTAGAAATCCGATTTCTGACCCTTTGTCTCTTTCTGTTGGTCCTTGCGAATTCGAAGCACCCCTCATTCTGACAACAGGTTGTGGTGAAAACTTGCTAGGATTAGATTTGTTAAAAAGATTGTATGCGACTTTGTACTGTTCTCCTTCAGGAGTACAGCTTACTTTAGGTAAGAAAGTGGTTTCTCCCATGTATTTGTCGAGGGATAAATTGCCAGCAGAATTGTCGTTTCTTCCAGATATTCTTTGGGCCTCTGGTCCTAATGATGTAGGTCTTTTAGAAATTCCACCATATGTTGTAACATTGAAAGCCAACGTTAAAATGCCACAAATTCCCCAATACAAAATCTCGAGTGAAGGTGAAAAAGCTTTGCTAGCGATCGTTTACGAATTGATTGAAAAGGATGTGATTGAAGAAACACGAGGCAACGTTTGCAATAGTCCAGTTCTGCCTGTTTTAAAACGAACTGACCCTTCTCAGCCACCTGTGTACAGATTCGTGATTGATCTTCGAGAGGTGAATAAAATAGTTGTGCCACAATTCCCAGTTGTCCCCGACATTACCACATTATTGACTATGATTCCAGCTTCTGCCTCTTGGTTTTCGGTGATTGATCTGAAGAATGTTTTCTTCAGCATCCTGATTGCTGAGGAGAGCAGGGATATTTTTTCCTTCAGTTTAGGAGGTCGCAGTTTCCGCTTTAAACGCGCTCCTCAGGGCTACTGTGAAAGTCCATCAATATACAGTCAAGCTCTAAAAACACAGCTTGATACGATTGTTTTACCTAAAGGTGCTGCTCTTGTACAGTACGTGGATGATTTGCTCATTGCTGCAGACACTGAGGAAATTTGTGAAAAGGCAACGCTGTCATTATTGCGTCATCTGTGTGAGCTTCATCACAAGGTCTCACTTTCCAAACTACAATATTGCCGACAAGAAGTGACCTACTTAGGTCACCTCTTATCGAAGGAGGGAAGGAAACTGACCCCAGAAAGAATTCAGGCAATAGCGAAATTGAATGTGCCAAGAACACAGAGAGAAGTGCGTACTTTCTTGGGCATTACATCGTACTGTAGACAGTGGATTCCGAATTTTTCGTTATTAGCCAAACCCTTGGTGGCATTAACGTGCAAAAACACACCCAATCCCATTCCTTGGTCTGAAGAGTGTCAGAAATGTTTTCTAGAATTGCGCACAGCATTGTGTTCGGCTCCTGTGTTAGGTACCCCCGATTACAGTAAGCCTTTCACATTATATGTCCACGAGAAAGAGGGCTGTGCATTGTCTGTGTTGACTCAGTTGTTTGGAGGTAGGCAGCGTCCATGTGCCTATTTTTCGTCGACTTTGGATATGGTAGCTAAAGCATTGCCAAGTTGTTTAAGAGCCACAGCAGCAGCAGCTGTTTCTATTCGACAGTCTGCTGGTCTAGTAATGAATAATACACTAGTCGTGATGGTCCCACATGCAGTAGACACGTTGTTAAATAGAACCAAGACACAGCACTTAACTAGTGCTCGATTGTCCAGTTACGAACTGACATTACTAGCGAGTCATGTGCACATAAAAAGGTGCAGTACCTTAAACCTAGCTACATTGTTGCCAATTGCAGAGGAATCAGATGTTTCAGAACAGCACAATTGTTTTCTCAGAACAGAGGAAGAGACGAAAGGGAGAATAGATCTATCCGATACTCCTCTTGCTGAATTTGATGGTACATTATGGGTGGACGGTTCATGTTTTAAGCTCCCGAGTGGTGACACGACTGCAGCATATGCTGTCACGACTTTGCATACAGTTGTTGAAGCTGCGCGTGTGCCTCATAATTCAGCTCACGCAGCAGAATTAATTGCACTCACGAGAGCATGTGTGTTGTCCAAAGGAATGAAAGTGACTATCTACACTGATAGTCAGTATGCATTTGGAGTGGCTCACAGCTTTGGGCGATTGTGGAGAGAACGTGGGTTCCTGACGTCGCATGGAGCTAAGATTCAGCATGGTCAGTTGGTGAATGAGCTTCTTGAATCACTGACCTTGCCCCTGCAAATGGCGATTGTGAAATGTAGTGCTCACAAGAAGGTGACTGATGATGTTGGTCGTGGAAATGCATTTGCTGATGAGATCGCGAAAGAAACTGCAAAGAATGTAATGAGCCGAATGTATGTTGCAGGCCCTGCAAGATGGACTGGTAATGTTGGAATGTGTGAAGACACAATAGAGAGTGTGAAGTCCATTCAAGCTGAGGCCACAGAGAAAGAATTGAGCACGTGGAGAGAAAGTACGGGTAGAATGGATGCAAATGGTTGTTGGATTGAATTATCAGAGCATCAGAGATGGTTGTTACCCGATGCATATGTGCTTGCAGTGGTTACAATGGCTCATGGAATGGCTCATATCAGCGTAAAAGGGATTTGCGAGTTGTTGGCCCCAGTATGGAAGAATTCAGGGATTCCCAAGTGTGCAGAGAATGTTGTCAAGAATTGCATGGTATGTCTGAAACACAATCCTGGTAGGGGAACCCCAACTCCAGCTGGTCATATTGCACCTCCTACGTATCCGTTCGAGGTTTTGCAGCTAGATTTCATTCACATGGAGAGGTGCAACAATTTAAAATACGTACTCGTTGTTGTTTGTGCCTTCTCAAGATGGGTGGAAGCCTATCCCCTAAAATACAATACTGCCTTGTCCACAGCAAAAGCCCTTGTGAAAGAGTACTTCCCTAGGTTTGGAATGCCTAGAATGGTCTGGTCTGATAATGGAAGTGAATTTGTGGGTCGTGTGATGAAGAGAGTGTGTGAAGGGCTAGGTATTCGGCAGAAGTTCCACGCTGCAAATCACCCCCAATCAGCTGGATTAGAAGAATGTTACGATGGCACTTTAAAACTTAAACTGACGCTCTACCCTTAGCACTCCTGTCCACTAGAATGACTGTGCATTCACGAGTGAAACTTAGTCCATATGAGATAGTTTTTGCCGGCCAGCCAACATATGGGGAGTGCCTAGACCCACTAAGTTCAGCGAGCTTGAACACCCTATTTTGTTCAATTATCTGTAGGAATTGACGACTAAATTGCGTGTTTTGCATCAACAGGTCCACAACACCCTGCCTCCGGTCTCTGAGACTCCGGGTCACGCCATTGACCCCGGTTCCTGGATTCTTGTCCGCAACTTCCAAAGAACGAAGAACGACCAGCCCAGGTGGACCGGGCCTCATCTCGTCCTTCTTTCTACAAGATCAGCCGTTCGGGTGGAGGGGAAGGCCAACTGGGTCCACGGGATCCATTGTAAGAAAATCCCTTTCCCTCTGCCCTATGACCAGTGGGTCCAGAAGGGTGCCGCTGACCCAGAACCTAAAACAGTGCCACACGCCGTCCCCTTTAATGATTTGCATGTAAAAAGAACTGACTCTGAACGAGAAGATGGAAACATTTTGCACAAGGCTGTGCCGCCATCCAATCGGTTGAACACTACAGAGTCCGACCTCTTGTTCCAGGATCAGACAATACCAGGAAAACAACGATATAATTTGAGACCGAGAAAAACGAACTAATAAAGGGAAAACAGTTTCTTTTTCAGTTTGAGACCAAGATCCATGGACTAATAAATAGATATTTCTTTTTCCTCCCAAGTACTATTTTTGAAAGTGCAGCTCTCCCATCTAAGAAACTTGCTTATTTTTGTTTTTCGAACCGCCATCCGGGTTCCGCTGCTAGGGCCGCGGTTGATTAAAGTCTTTGGGGTGCAGCTGACGATGTTAGGTCGGTAGTTCTGGTTGGTCCAAGGGAGTTGCCCTAGACTGACAGAAGCATCCCTTAGCAGAGGCAACCTCCCACTGCGGGCAGCACTTTAGAGAGGATGGAGTTTCCCGATGTGGAGAGACCTGCCAAACGGACGAATTTTAAGCACAAATTGTGCAACGTGATGACAAGGAAAAGTTTTATAATATTGTGTATTTGTATGCTATTCAGTGTAATGATATTTCTGATAAGTTATGTTTTATTTTATTTTCGTGTAACATTTGCACCCACTGCATCACCCATACCTCCTCCTACTGTTTCCTCTCATTCTTTCCACCCCCTTCCTGACCATGAGTCCAATAGGAGACTGGAGTTCATTAATAACTCCTTTGTTCAGCTCTTGCACCAACACCAACTTGTAATGAACACAACTAACTGTTGGGTGTGCAGTCTTATGCCTCACAGCACGGATAAAGGTATCCCTTATCTAGTCCTGCCATTCAGTCACAATGGTTCTGTATGGGCCTATAGGACAATGTTCATATATGCACACGAAATCTACCCCATGCGTTCTGTAACAGACAATCCTAGAAAGAGTGCTCTAGTCAAGGGTATAGTAGACATGATTAAGGAAGGTATTTCTTATGAGACTATCCCGAGAGATGAGACACTAGTCTATATAGGATGGAACATGACTGGATATGGAGCTATCCTGAGTGAGAAACAGCAAGCTAAGAGATCGTCCCCGATTTGGATTGTACCCCATCAGGGTCATCTGTGTCTGCAAGGTAATGGCACGAATCCCAGGGCTCAGTTAGGGAAGAGTATCTGCACTAAAACATATGTTTTTGGATCTCAGACTTCCCCCGCGTTTTTAGCAGCTAAGGGTACCTATTTCATCTGCCACGATAGAGCCTATACATGGTTGCCCCCTGACTTTTCGGGCTCATGTTTTGTTTCCTTCCTGTTGCCTCCCACCTACACAGCAGCGGCAGACTACCACAGGACAAGGATAGT
Organism: Lissotriton helveticus; assembly: GCF_964261635.1. Taxonomy (NCBI): domain Eukaryota; kingdom Metazoa; phylum Chordata; class Amphibia; order Caudata; family Salamandridae; genus Lissotriton; species Lissotriton helveticus. Next base: position 454,371,607 of record NC_136073.1, on the reverse strand, counting down.
TAGAGGTGTTTTGAGTGAAGAAGACACTGCAGGTCAAGAATTTGGGGACTTTGCAAAGGGTTTTCTGCCGTTCTGGGGATCCATGGCTAACAGCAGGAACATTAGGCAATTGACAAGGGTAGTTGAGTCCACCGTGATTGAAACAGCTGGTGCCCTTAGTAACTTGACTGCTGAGCTCCAGTCGGATCGACTTATGACCCTTCAGAACAGGGTCGCTTTAGATGTCATACTTGCAGACCGAGGTGGGGTATGCAGATTGATCCAATCGAGTTGCTGCATTTTCATCCCAGATAACGCTCCAACAGTGTACCAGGCCATCTCCAAACTACATAAGATTTCCGAATCTATCTATGTGGATAAAGGAGATTGGTCGTTAATGGGATGGTTCTGGGAACTGATATCTGCCTGGGGATGGAAAATTCTAATGGTCATTGGGATGGTCTTAGCCATTCTTTTCCTGTTCTGTCTATGCATACAGTGTGCTCCTGCAATATGTGGCCTTTGCGTCACATCATGTGTAAGGAAGCCTGTATCAAGAGATGAACTGAGTACTAGAATGATGTTACAGCAACATCTCAATGACTTTAGGAATATAGATCTGGACTCAGATTAACATGAGGATAGATTAATTGCCTATGTAAGGGCAAAAGGAGGGTTTGTGGTTCTGAAGATTCTGGATTCACGTAATTGTTCTGGACTCGAGAATTAAAACTTCGTCGAAACATGACGAATTTGGTATCAAAAGACCGAGAATGACGAGCACACCATGTACATATATTTTCAGCATATTCGAGCGACGATTTCACCTCGAAATCGTCGTTTGCGTTCTGAACCCTTGGCCTCCATTTATGTGTTGCCCTTTACATAGGCCTTAATCCAGCTGAATTCAACTCCACAAGGACACATACTCCTTAATCGACTTTTCTATGACCTGTGCAAGTTGGAACCATTGCCCCAGGCCGAACTCGTTAGGTCAGTTCCCCTCCCAGTGGCCGAACAAGATAGCATCAAGGCTCAACAAGCCATAAAACCATTTCAGCGCACACACCTGCCGTATCTTGCTCCCATCTGTCTCTACTCTTTTTGCTTCACTTACTTTATGGTGGGGAGGTGCCTGTTTTATTGGGGGTCCACCGATATCTGATGAAATGTTGGGCCTTGCCGGGTGATTTGTTGTGGGCAGCACGACGTGAAATATGTACATGTCATCATGACTCTGCTTTTCATTTGTAAACCAAAACCTGTAAATGATATATTGCAAATTCGAAGAATGTTTGCCTGAAGCCGAATATTCTGTATAAAGAGAGAAGCCTGACTTTGTAAATTCGAGCAGTCTCCTGAGAATATACTTCCCCGTGTGTTGTACTTCTAGGACACTTGTTACCTTGGTTGCAGCCAATAAATCGATCTTTGACTTTACCTAGAAGACTCTGAGTTTCTGTGGTCTGGATCAGGAAGAACCCGAGGTCTCTGGGTGTACCCTGACACCGCTGGGTTGCCGGTTCTGTGCCGGTTCTTAAAAACCCAGTACCTCAGCTTCTGGAAGGATGTGGGTAACCCCTTAGAAGAGGTAGTGGGAAAACAGCTAACCATGAGTATTAACTTAGTTATTTTTGGGATGATGGGCTCATCTACAGCAGAAAAGTTGACAAAACGTGAGGAAAACTTGGTGTTTCTATTGATACTTTTGGCTAGAAGAGTGATATGTGTAAAATGGATCAGCCCAACTTCTCCTCTTCACAGGGAATGGCTATCTTCAGTGCTCAAATCTTACAACCTGGATAAAAAAAAGAAACACTTTTCTAACAAGTATAGTTTCTGGGAGTTATGGGAAAATCATCAAATGGGTTTATACGGATTGGTAGATTATTAATTTATTCACTTGTACTCCTTATTTTCTGTTACCACTTCCAATGATTAAGTGCGAGCAACGTAAAACAGACGAAGGCCAATAAAGAGTAGCCAGAATGGCTAGCTCATCCTCCTCCGAAAAGTAACCTTCTCTAAAAGTAATTGGAAGTAAGGGGTCCCTTGCCTTTTCCTGATTTTCCTCGAGGGCTCTGCCTATATCCACCTTTGATGGCAGTGATGGCATAGATCGTACACGGGGAAAAAAAAGGGACCCTGGGATCTCCTTACTATTAAATGTTGCACAATGAGGACTAAAAAAATAATAATAAATAAAAACAAGTTCTGGCTCTATCAGGACCCCTCCCATGCCACCTTGCAACATTGTCATCTGCTGGGGCCTATCACAGAATTTTAGCAGGAGCGGGTGATTTGCTATCCATGGGGACACCTGTTTCGCATTACATTTGTTTAGAACAAAGAGATGCAGTGCATGAGCACCTTGAAGAAAGCTAAAACATAATTGGAAATTGACAAGCCACAGATGCCTTCTGTCCCCCACACGAAGAGCCCCTTTCACTCCTAAGCGGGCTCAAGACGCTTCACGCGACCGAAGATGAAAAGTTCCACCAAACCTACCAAGGTGGAGTGTCGCAAGGAGAGAGCAGTCCTCCTCCTCCAACTTCAGCATCTGGAGGCCACCTCTGAGCCTGAAAAGGATAAGACATCCCTGTGGGACCGCTATCATATGCTCCCCCACCCAGCACACCTAAGATCTAACACAGCATAATATTACATGAGCATTTGTAAAGCACACCTTCACCCAAAGATATCTTGGTGCTGAATAACCAATGTTTATTGTTACCCAACTCAATAGTACTAATTTTATTGACCATAGAAGGATGAAAGGCTGATTGGACCTGTCTAGATTTGAAACTTAGACCATGAGATCAAGCACAGCTCACCCACAAAGGGTCATACTCCTCCAGGTGGTGTGGCTCCCTGATCCAGCAGACTGATGCAAGACCGCACCTGGCAGCGGAGACATGGACCTCATCTCAAACTACTCATCATTATCTCTGGAAGGGATCGCCTTATTTTTGTTGTTCTTTATGCTACTTTTCTCATCCTTTCCTTATCCAGCGCTGTGCACACGGATACACCTACATACATTTGCACTATATGTTCTGCCTTCTCAGAGTTATCAAGGACACACTTCATATGGGCTTCACACATGCATGGCCCTGCAGTATGACTAATGGCTAGAATAATTAGCTATGATGTTAGGGTCCTCAATGCACCATTAAAGCATTTAGCATTCTTGTCTATGTTACGGGCATCCAAATGTGACATCTGTTTAATTCAAGAGACACATCTTCTGAAGGCGAATTGGGGGTGTTTGCGGTCCCGCTGGTTTGATCTCCAGTACTTCTCATCAGGCATGGGGAAGACAGCAGGGGTAGCGATATTATTTGCATCACACTTCTCTGGTAGGGTGGTCCAGACACAAGCTGAGATTCCTAGTGGACTTTTATATCTTTGCATCGCATGCAGACAAGTATGTTTACACTTGCTATTTACATGCCTGAATGAGCAACAATAGGCATGATGGCCACTACTGATGCGCATGTTCTGATTGGAAGGGGACTATAATTTGGTCCCCAAATACCAGCCTGGACAGGTCAGTGCAGAGGGTGGGACAAACTGTTGCATTTACACTTCAGGGTCATAAACAACAAGATACTTATGGACAGATGTATGGTGCAGACGCCATCTCACAGAGAGGGACTACACCTTCTTTTTAGCAGCTCATCAGACAAATGCAAGGATAGATCTCTTCCTTATGACCGCGCGATTATTGGTGTCCACCACCGCAGTCGACATCAGGGTGGATGCCCTTTCCGACCAATCCCCAATTAGTATCACTATACACTTGCCAAACCTCACCTCTCAACACCATAACTGGCGCCTTACCCACAAACTTTTAACATATGAGTTGAAAGTCACAGAGATAAAGGGAGCAATTAGCAGCTTGTTGGATACAAATGATGCACCTGATACGCCCATAGCACTATTATGGGATACTCTAAAGGCAGTAATTCTGACCGGCTGATAGCCAAAGCCGCCCACCTTAATCAGGATAGAAGAGATAAGAGGACCAGTCTGGAGGGTCAGGTAAAGAATCGGAGGAGATACAAATATAGTTGCGCTCTCACAAAGTACGCCGTCAGCTCACCACAGCATGCAAACAACTTAAAGCCCTAAACATGGATAGGGCAGAATATGCCCTTTTACGTACAAAGCAGAAATACAATGCAGGAGGCAACAAAGTGGAGCCCCTTCTGGCACATCGCTTACGGCCCCAGGCCATTAGACAACAGGTGACTGAAATTGAGGGGCCACAGGGCATCAGGCTATTCCAGGATGAGCACATAACTCAGGCCTTTGATCACTTTTATCCTGCTCTTTCTTCAGCTGTAGCGCTGGAGAAGGGAGACGCTACTTCATACCTAATGCAGGGCCTATTAGAGCACTTAGCACTTGGATCGTGACTTCCACATGGACGGGGTGATGGCAGCAATTTTTCATTTACAGGCAGGCAATGCCCCGGGAAAGATTGCTATACCATTGATTTTTATAAACTATATGCGCTCTCACTGGCTCCCATCCACACCAATCTATACAACTCGATTAGCACTACGGACTCCCTTGCCTATACAATGAAAATGGCTATCTATTACGGTTCTGCCCAAACTCGGCAAGGACCCTGTGCACAGCTCCTCATATAGGCTTTTTTAATATTGAATGTTGATACCAAGATTTTTACTACCATATTGGCAACTTGACTTGCTCCTTATATGCAGTGTCTGGTGTACCCAAACCCTGCGGGGTTTATACCTGGGAGGGGTTGTAGTGACAACACCAAATGCCTTTGTCACCCCTTGAGTAAGACCCAGCAATTCCCTGTGCCTGCACTTCTGTTGCCGTTTGACGCCAAGAAGGCATTTGACTGGGTACACTGGCCCTACCTCCAATTGGTGCTCCAAACGGTGGGCCTTGGTGAATGGTTCAGATGCTGTATTTGGTGTAGCTATACGGGCCCCCAAGTTGCTGTTCAGGTTAATGGCTGGACATCCTCGCCCTTCAACGTTGCACGTGGCACTCAGCAAGGTTGCCCCTTGTCAGCACTCCCCCTTGTCATGGCTCCTTTTTGCCCTGCATATGAGACTTTCACAGAAGGCATTCGCAGCAACGGGTGTCACCATGGGCGGGAGGGACCATTAGCTCACTCTCTATGCAGACCATGTTATGATAGGCCCGATACATCCACTCAAATCTCTGCCTCCACTTATAAGTGAACTGCAGGCCTTTGGGAAAGCCTCAGGTTTCAAAGTCAACTTCCATAAATCGCAGATACTCAACCTAACGGTCCCAAAAGCTGCCCAATCTACCCTTAAGTGCCTCTTACCCTTCACATGGGCTAAGCAGGGAGTGGTATATCTGGGCCTACATATCCATTCCACACCAGCGCAGAATGCAGAAAGCAACTATGGTATCCTTCTCTCAAAAGCGTGGTCGGAATTACAGTCCTGGAAAAACTGCACTCATTTATGGCTGGGGAACCTCACAGCGATCAAAATGACTCTTCTGCCTAAGATATTGTATATTATGCAGATGTTACCTGTGCAACCCCCGCTGCAGGAATTGAGCAAATTACAGCGCCTTATAGAGGATTACATTTAGGAAGGCAAGAAAGCCTGCGTACCCAAAAACAAGAATATTTGTCCCCGGCTGCGGGTGGCTTTGGGTTCCCCCACCTCACACATTACTATCAGGCTGCACAACTTCAGTACTTGATAGAATGGGCCCGGCTGTCCACAGAGAAACACTGGTGTTTCATCGGTCAGGTAATCTCTGGCATTCATATTTGGAAGATGTATTGGCTGAACAAACTTCACAGACCACCCGGAATGTACATTTCCCCTGTTCTTAGAGCCACTATGGGGACTTGGGACAGGGTGCAGTTGCCAAAGCAGTTGTCCACTCGCATCTCCCCCAAACTCCGATCATTGGGAACCCTGACTTTTCTCCAGCTTGTCAGGGCACCGAATATATACAATGGCAGCAGGCTAACTGCAAAAGACTTCCCCCAGATCCAACATCATTATGGCATACCCTCAAATGCACACTGGTAGTACATTGCTGTCTGCCTTCCATTCTCCCTTATTGCCTACCCGTTACACAAACACTTATTCTCTGACATCTACGTCTTTCTCAATGCTTCGCAGGCCCCCATCAAATCAGTGGCATAGCAGCACTGGGAAAAAGAATGCGAGCGCTCCTTCAACCCTAAACAAAAGTCGGACATCCAGACACCAGCTAACACCTCAGCTCACAGCATTACAGGCAAAGAAATACTCCTTAAGGCAGTACATTATTGGTATTATAGCCCATCATGAACGGCTCATTAGAAGCGGAATGGGGGTGCACATTGCAGGAGAGGCTACGGACATGTGGGGACGCTGACTCATCTTCTTTGGCAGTGCCCTAAGCTCCTCCAATACTGGGTTGAAGTCCTAGCCACCACTTACCAAATGTACAACACCAAGCTTCCCAGGTTTCCTAGATATATTCTGTTAGGTCTCCCAAACGCCCAGACCTACCCCTTGAAATCCACAGCCGCATTTCTAGGTGCTGTCAAATAAGCCTCATTGGCGCGCTGGGACACTGCCAAAACTCCCACCCACTAAGACTGGCTTTATAAAATCTGAGATCTCCTTCGCATGAAAAAGTTGATGGCCTTTGTCGACCAAAGGATGCCCCAATTCAACAAGACTTGGGGACCAGGACTAAGGTTCCTCTCAAAGGAATTCAGGGAATTAACTTGCCACGCATTCTTGCACATACTCTATCTCACACTGGCAGAACAAGACAACAACTGAGCCCTTCTAGAGCTGGCACCGCCTCTGCCTCTAACCTATGACTTAGGCAACACCATTAGCACACTCATTGAAGGCTACTACCACAATCAGATAGGTTACCTGCTCTTACCTTCCTTCCCTAGTGTACCCCTCTTTCTATCTACTATTACCTCTGGACGTCATCTCTCTCTCACCTGCAATTGTTCCTTACTGGCCGGTGGATGTAGGTGAGTTGTTCATGTATTGTTCTCCTTCACTATTAACCACTCCGCTGCACTGAACGTACCGCGCTGGTGCGGAACGTTCTATTGCGCAAGCAGGGCCGCGACGTTCAGCGGACGTGCGCAGCACTACCGAGGTAGTGCACGCAATGTCCGCTGAACGTGCGCAGCATTAAAGGGGTTAATACTGATAAAACAGTTTTAAATCTAACAAAATGAAAGCACCAGGTCCAGACGGATTCACAATAGAATTCTATTTCCAATTTTCAAAAATCAGTTTCTCTATGCTATTTAAGCTGATGAATCACTTCCCTGTCTTAAATGATTCTTTGAATTCTTTTGTCGGGCTATGATTTGTATAACACCTCAAAAAAGATCAAGATCTCTCTTTATGCAAGAACTACTCACCCATTTCTCTTATTAGTACTGATTGTAAAATATTTGCCAAAGCGCTGGCCCTTAGACTAAATATGTACGAGGAGATACTTCTAATTTTTTCTGTATGCTTTGGTATGCTTTCAGTGTGATTTAACAGGAGTGGTACCAGGGAACTACCTTTCACCAGGTCCTGAAGAAGACCAAATTAGGGGCATGGCTCAAAACATGCCGACTATTTAGGAGAATAGATTCATAACAATCTCTCTTCCTAAAAAACTTCCCATACATTTTTTATCATATCGACTAGAGGTTAAAATAAAATAAGGGGAACCTATTAGGCAGGTATTTTTAAACCACATACCATCATCCCCACTCCCTTACCTTTCTTAGAATAACTCCTTTATCATTGTATCAGAACATCAATAAGTGCTCCCACATAAGCCGTAGGTCACAGCACGGCCCGATCTGCAGCAGATCGGGAGTGATCCAATGATGTAGCATGCCACCAAGGGGTAACCCTTGTGGGGGAGAGTTTCACAAGAAAAACTAGAGTTGTTTTCCTTAGTGGAGAGTTATTTTCACACCTAACTGTACTGGGTTTCTGTTTGTTGGAACTATGCCTGTTAATAAACAGTGCACAAAAGTGCCATTTGTTGAATCAGGTTTATCCTGGAATATCAAATGCTTGAGGATCTTGTATTGTAATTATATTAGGGATACTCTTAAATTCAATACAAATGAAATAGTTATTAAAGTCCATCATCTTACACAAATATGTTATCCTTTTTTATTTATCTTGGCGGGGTCGCATTGACACAATAAAGATGATGATTTTCCCAATTGTAAACTTTTTTCTTATGATGATGTCTATTAGAATTTCTAAAAGGTTTTTTGCTATCTTAGCTCGCATATTTTCTAAGTTTCTTTGGAATGGGAAGAAATCTTCTCCACTTATCACAGCACATTTGGGGGGCTAAACAAATTCAGGTACATTTACTGGATCCTGTCTGCAACATTGGCAAGTTATGGCTCTATATAGAGGGAGCTTTGGTTTTCCCTTTTTCTCGCAAAAATATTCTTTTTAAGACTAATCTACCTAAGTTTTGGTTGCCCCTACTGTAAAACACTCTTGTTCTTTATTGAAACAATTTATGATTTCAATTCTCAACTTTTGATCAGTTTGTTTACAGTCCCATCTGGAATAATAAATTGAAAAAGAAAAGTGGTAAAACCATATTGTAGAAAAAGTGGACGGATAAGGGCATCCTCGCCACACCACAATTATTAAAGCTTAACGCTGTTCTTTCTTTTTCAGAACACATACAATCTCTCAAATAATATCTTTAAAATATGGGCAAAGTGAATTCTACTGCTTGCTCCGCTGCTTCAAAATAAACTCAGTTTTTTTCTATAACAGATTTTTTTACACTCCAATTTTTCTAAAAATGTTATGCATTATAATTCATGTTATATTTCACTCAGATTGTAATAGGACGATATGTTATCATTTATTACTACATTATAACTTTGTCTCAATATGTACTTGATATCCTTCTTACCTTCTTCTTTCCACCCTCTCCTTTATCCTTCTAGTTTATTCCTCTTTTAACTTTCTTTCTTCTTTTTTATTATAATATAACTCTGCATACTGCCTTTTTGGTGACTTATTCATTTTGATTTTTTTTTATCTCTCTTTGTTTTGATATATTGTTCACACCCTCTGTTGTTGACTATATGTCGTACTGGCTTATGTTATAATGTATTGTTTTTATTCTTCAATTAAAAAAATAAACTAAGAAAATAAGTATGACTTGAGAAGCTATTAAGGTAAACACCATAGCAGATATTTGCCCCTATATCAGATACCTTGGCACCAGCTAGCACTCAGAAAACTTAAACCATGTTTACTATTATTTGCTAAGGCAATTTTGTCTAGCATGCTACCATCTTCCAGCAACAGCCATAGAGCTGCACCGCACTCAGAATGCAACAATGACACATTTGTTTTCCTAGGTTAATTTCTGCTGCCTATGGACTACACTGCAATAAATTGATTCTAAGGCAACACAACACAATCCATATTTCCCTGTTTATTTTATATCCTTCTTGGAATATTGTCCTTTAGTTTGCCAATGGCTACATAGAAAAGTCTTATTGTTTTCAGAATGAACTTTTTATGGGCATTCCATTCTTTCACACAGTGGTGTTGATTCTTTTGAGTTGTGCCCCATTGAATCTTGTACCCTCGTCACATATTACATTGTCCAAATGTTGTGCTCAGCCAAGTTATCAAATGTTCATCCACTATGCCATGTGACTTGGGTTCTGTGAACACTCAAGGGATAGCTTGTATATAGAGTGGTTGCCATTTTGTTTACAAAAGGAAGCTCTTTCGGATCACATATGGAAAAGGGATAAAACTCTTAATTTGAGTTTACTTTTATCAATGCCAGAAAAATGTGGGGATCACAGTTACCTTGGTCCGGCATACTTGTCTTCATTCTTGCTTGGTGTGCTTCTGACTGTCATATGATCACCGCCTCCTTTACAATCATTTTCTTGTAATGAGGGGTTCGCCATTGCATCTTTCAATATTAAACCTGTTTTAATACAGAAGTTACACACAGTAAAACTATGATTAAGGTAGATTTATACAAATAGTTATAAAAAGTAAAGAATCATGCTCCAATGTCAATCTTCTACTCTAAGGCTGTGATTATAAGTTGCTCATTATATTTCACCTTATGTGTAAACCCCTGTTTGTGCATGGGTCGGAATTACGTGTTTGAAGGTATTAAAGGCATCCAATAATTATTGGATGTGCTAAATACCTCAACTGTCATTGAGTTTTGGCAGGTCAAGCCTGCTGATATTTTATGAGGAAAATCATAAAGTATTTGCCCTACCATGCTGACTTTGGTGTGTTAAACACCAACATCTGCATGTTATTCTCCACAAACTCATAACAGGTGTTATTTATCACACCCGATAAATAACATACCCCATGGTATTGTTATTTATCAAGTGCAATAAATAACACTTAAACTCGTAATTAGGCCCCTTCAGCGATATTTTCCACATTGTACACTCTGAGGCAAAAACTATTATCCAACTGCGATTTGCCTTTTCTTCATTCAAAATTGGAAGACGAAAAGATTGGCAGGCCTTACCAGAATTCACTGGAACTTCTAACTGACCTATATGAGAGAACAAATTCTTGGCTAACTCACTTTTCTCAATTGCCATCGGCATGCCTACAAAATAACTTGTAAAAGTAAAATCAGCTGGGTGCTTAATTCTACTAACACTGCAGATCATTGAAATATTACATGTCCAACACTTTCACTCACAGTGTAATTTCTGTTTTTATGAAAGCATTGCTTTATGCTGAATGATGATATTGCTGTGCTTTCATTAAAAAAAAGAAAACCCCTGATATAAAGAATACAGATAATTTATTTGCATAAAGCCTGGAAAGGCCACTTTACGATCATACCTGCCCAACATTATAGGGCTGTTTCACCTTGATCAAGATGACAATCAGTCACTGTGGAAATTAACCTTTTTAAAACACTTCTGTATCTTCTTTGGAAGGGTAAAAAGGGACAATTCAAGTCTCTATCCTGAAGAAATTGAAATGGATTTTTCATTTAACCTTCTCCAATAATATGGAATTCTTTTCCCTCTATAGCAATTTTAAAATGATGGTTGTATCAACTGTGGTATGCCGCAGAAGGTGTCTTTTTCCATAATTGTTAAAAAAGAAAAAATAGTCAATATAAAAACAAATGGATATCTGTACGAAAAATGCTTGAAGTTAAAGGGGGAACTCAATAAAAAAAAATTCTCTTTACATTTATCTTCAGAATGATGTCCAGTCTTTATAAAATGTTCTCCCCTCCTTTACTTTATCTGACATTAAGGTCCATGCACTACTTTGAAAGTGCCTTTACTCTGTCCAATTACTGAATTATAGCAACACTATGCCTAAAGCAACAGGAAAACTACTTTTAAAATAAGTATCATTTAATAATTGAGTTAAAACACTATATGATGATTATTATTATTATATTATGAGTAAATAATTCACATTAATGTACTCTTGTTTAATTAAGTTGAAGAGATAATATAACTAATTAAAAAACAATTGAATTTCAATTAGGTGTAACAGTTAGATTAATATTTCTTATTAGTTTAAATATAACTAATTTGAAATAAATCAGTAGCATTTATGGCTAAGGTTCAAGTTAAACTAAGTGATGACAATTACATGAAAAATACATGAATATAATAAAATATAACATTGGGTTTATACTGAGACGGTACATTGTACCTAACCACATCACCATTCACTGTTGCTCGTGCCATCTCCGGTGCCTGTACTAGCACTGTTCATGTTCACCACTGCTTGGGGCAGCACCACTCGCAACTCCCATCTGTGCATTAACATTGAATTTACAACTGTCACACTGTATATGCAGAGGTCCCATCTAACCGACCTTTTGTGTCTATAAAGCTCCCCTTCTACAGCTACTAGATATATTTGGAGAAATGCAGAACGGATTCATGAATCGAGAGATTTGTAAGGTATCCAGGGATGGAGGGACATATAAAAGCTACAGGCAGAACCAATCACTTCCCTTTCAGTGTCTGATGGTCCAGTGCTTTGTAAACTGTATAATCTCTGCCACTCTTTGTGACCTTTAGAGACACAAGCAGATGGCCAGGGAAGGGATGGAATGGGGGAATGCAAGATACAGCTGGTCTGAAGAGCCAAGAAAAGGTAGGCGAAAATCCTTTGTAACCCCCCTGAGAAAGGCAGGAAAAAGAGATTATCTGCGTATTCCATTAAACATAATCGCCAATTTTCCTATCCAGGCAAGAGGCTTTAAAGGGTCAATAGCAAGGGCAGTTAGAGGAATAAGGATGACCCACATATGGTGAAAGAAGCAGTAATTTAGGGTACTACCTCTCTTTAAGCTCAGAGTGTCTTTTGCTTTACTTCCATGGACAGTGAGGAAGGAGGACAACAGACATGGATAAAAAGCTTCTGAAACATAGTTGGTGGCATGTCATCACAATCTACTAGATCACAGGTTAGAATTAAAGTTAAAATAAGGCTTATACAATTTGTAAATGCAATACAATTGAATATAGGTTAGGCTAAACATTGCCTTTATTCAATACAAATGTATCAAATTTGAATTAAATATTTTAAACTGAATTAATTGAATGGTTAGCATTAGACTTGCCATAATGTTCTGAATGTTTTATTGTAATTAAACAAAGTAAAGTAGAGTAATAATAACATTTTGTGTTCACTTAATATACCAAGAATACATTAATTCAGAGTTATCAGTAGCATGATTTTTGGAGTAAGATAAATTACATTTTTTAATTATTTAGAATAATTGGGTAAATCAATTACAGGTAGAATATGTGTTATCACAGATGAAAGTTAATGTGATCAAATTAAATTAAAAATAAGATTAAGAAGATTGTTACCATTATTTTGAAAATGTATGGATAGTATTAGGTGACAAAGTGAAGGTAAGACATAGTAAAGTGAACAAGGTAAAGGTCATTTGAATATTATGGACAGGTGACAGAAGTGTAGGCTGGACATAGTAAAGGTGTTAAAATTAAAGCAATTCCCCTTTTAACACTGAAACAAGACTCAGGTGCTCTGATGTAAGCTTTGAGAAGAATGAAGCATAACATAGGCACCAAACAGCATAGTGTAACCTGCCGCTGATACTTTATGGCATTCAAAATATAGTATCTTACTTTTACATCTTAAAACTATATTTAGAAGGAACTAAAACTAAACAGTAGCAGTAAATGAGCAGCCGTCGTCTAATTTATGGGCTCTATCTCACCTCCATTTAATACAAGAGTATTCCATCCTAGTTCCCTTTGTGAGTATTAAACTGGAAACCGTATCCTAAATCTCCTTTGTATTAAATGATTTTGCAGGTTTTATTAACTAGAATTTGTAAATTATTATTTGATTTAATGTATTTAGGGGTATAAACTTGTGATTTTGTTTTAATTCTGTAAATTGCCTGTATACAATCCACATCAAGGACTGTATTGTAGATTGTAAAAAACACTAGGGAGAACATACAAGTCCCAAGAAATCTACTATTTTGACAAACAGTGAAGAATTAAAGGAAATGTGACTTGAAATGACTATGTTTAAAAAAGTTTTCCTAGAGGATAGGTTTAAATGAGGTTAAGCTACCACCAAAAAAATGTGTGGTTGTGACTCCATAGAAATACCACGATTTAATGAAATCCATCGTCAGGTGAAGGGTACATAGAGAAGGAATACTGTGCTCTTAACTGTATTTTAATGTTGGTGCTATTGCTCCAAAATAAAACATCTTGCTAACAGTAATCAGATGGCAAGCATTCAATAAAATCTCTGAAGAGGACTCTGGAAATGACAGGCACCAATTTGTGTTTTTAGTTCTAGGGTTTCAGCCAGGGACAGATTAAAGACTAAATGGTGGGGGGCGTGGCCAAGATGGCGGAGTGAACGGACGTGTTCCTCCCGAGCTCCCGCACCCGACTAGGCCCTGAGCCCTGATACATTGCTTTTCTCCCCCCTTGCTAGCCCGGAAGACCGGGCGCGGTTGGGAGAGCTTCTACACCTGGCTGCGTTGAACCCCGGTTCTCCCGCCGGCCGCAGTATCAAGGCGGTGAGCCCGGCCCCTGAAGCCCCGAGCAGCAGTGGAGAGGCGGGCCGGATCTGAGGCCTAGCTGGAGGTGACGCAGGACCCGGGGATCCTAGCGGGAGGTCCCGCGGTGCGCAGAGGCACGTCAGCGGCCCAGCGGAGCTGATCACCTGGGACCGGAGAGCGCTGGCCGAATCTTCGGAGGCACGGTGAGCCCCGGACCCGCACCGGAAACCATTCGAGGCCACGGCTGCGGCCTGGCCAGAGGAGAGCGGAGGCCCGGAAAGCCGACGAGGCGGCGCTGGCGGAGTGGCGGGTCTCGGCGAAGGTGACCCCAGGCGCCCTGCAAAGAGCACTCGGGGGCTGGACAGGTGCAGGCCCGGAAAATCGGGGCCGGGCAGAGACGGAGCTAGGCCCTGGACGCGCCCCCCCCCCCGGTTTCGGCAGAGGAGGTGAGGAGAGAGCTGGAGGGGCGTGGGGCGACACGGAGCTCCAAGGGACGTTACGGATCGGCCCCGCACGGAGCCAGTGCCTGAAGCGCACCACACCGGGGAAGTTTTGAAGCCGCGGCGGCACCTGGCCAGTGGCGCCTGACCGGGAAGGGGAAGTGGCTCCTGGGGGCAGTGACTGTGCAAGGGAAGGCGCCCCATGAGTGTGTGGACATCGGAGGCTCAGCAGGATTCACTGGATGGCGCAGTAGACTTTGGGGAAGCGGCGCGCTGGTCCTGGGCCGCTGCGGCGTCCCCGCACCGGCTGTGGTGGGGAGCTGCTTGACCAGTGGCGGAGAGGCGCTCGCGGAGCGCAAAGAGGCGGCGGCTGCTGCTGGTGCGGTGGGGCACCCAACTCGCTGACCAGCCGGACGGCTTGAAGGCCCGGATCTGTGTTGCTGCGAGCGCCTGGGGCGATCAGCGGACGGGGAGGCTCCCGGGGTCGGATACAGGTGCTCGGGGCTTGGAGTTGAGAGTCGGATCGGCTAGTGTTGAGGTGCATAGCGCACGTGCTGTCGGGGCACGGGACAGATGGCCGGTCAGAGGGGTGGCAAGGGGAGTAATCGCACACTCCCGGAGATGCTTAATAAATCCCAGGGAAAAGGGGACAAGAATTCAACGCCGCCGGGAGGTGCAAGCAGCTCCCACGTGGTGGACAGTGGAGAGCCCCCGGTTACCAGATCCTTTTTGGAATCACTTTTTGGGACACTGAGGGAAGACTTTCAAGCGCTAAAGCAAGAAGTGGCCGGCGAAGTGCGTGAAATACGTAGAGAAGTGGACGGACTCGGGGAGAGAGTGGCCACGGTCGAAAGCTCTACGCAGAGGCAGGACGAGGAAATCACGCACCTGCAGCAGGAGGTGCTCCGCCTCAGAGACCAGCACATAGATCTACAACTGCATAATGAGGACTTGGAGAACAGATCTCGGCGGAACAACGTAAGGGTTCGGGGAGTGCCGTCCTCGGAAGAGAACACTGGCATAATGGACTACTTGCAGGGGCTGTTCCGTGACGTCCTGGGCGAGTCGGCTGACTTCCCCATTAGGATAGATAGAGCCCATAGAGTTGGTCCGCAACGACGAGCGACAGGGCCTCCCCCGGACATTCTGGCTTTCCTTCCGGATTTTCCGCTGAAGGAGCGGATCATGACTGAGGCGAGGAGGAAGCAGACTATCACTTTCCGGGGTCATCCAGTGGCGCTGTATCAAGACCTGTCCGCGACCACTCTCCAGAAGCGGAGAGCGTTTAAGATTGCGACGGACTTCCTGAGGCAGCACGACACGCCCTACTCATGGGGGCACCCTTTTCGCCTCATCTTCCGATGGAATGGGGAATCACATCAGCTACGGTCTCTCCTGGATGTATGCGAAGTGCTGGGGATCACTGCGGAAGAGGAGGAATCCTCCACGCCAAGGAGAAGAGATCCTACTAACAGTGGCTGGCGGAGAGTTTCGAGACGCAGGTCGTCCACCGCTCCACGGAGGCCGGGCTCGCCCACCATTAGGGCAGGGATGGAGGACGCTGTTCGCACTGTTTCCGGGTCTTCAGTGGTCGGGACGGAAGTGGCACGGACCGCATAACATGGCTCCGGGGGGAGATTGACTACGCATTACTGTTGGAGCAGGCTCGGGGGTAGGCGGGGGTGTGGGGGCGGAGGAGGGATGCTTGTGGCAGGTCGCCCACGAAGGTAATTTACCACAGACTTGCCCGGTAAGGGCAGGACTGGGACTATCAGGACTGAGGATCACGGGAGGGTTGGGAGGGATGGGTGGGTGGGGAGAGTTTGGGGTTCGAGTTGGGGCACGGAAGGGGGGAGAGTTGGGGAGTTGGGGGTTGGGGGTCGGGAGAACCGGGTGGGGGGAGTTGGGGACAGATCTGTCCGGTGCTATTGTTTTGTTCACTCAGCATGGCCGGAGCTCGCAGGCCTATTCGATCAATGGTTTGGTGTTCTTTACTGCAGGCTGGCCGCTGAAACGAGGTGCCTTTGATTTGGTATGGCGGGGATGAAAGTAGTGACCCTGAATGTAAAAGGATTGAACAATCCCACGAAACGTAGAGCAATTCTCTCCTTGTTGGAGGGTTCTCAGGCAGACATTTGTCTGCTTCAAGAAACGCACCTGCTGGCCGGGGACTGCCATAGGTTACGGTCCCGCTCCTTCCCCACACAGTTCTTTTCCTCCAATACCACAAAAACGGCTGGAGTGGCTATCCTAGTGTCTAAATCCTTTAGAGGGGAAGTCATACACAAACCGGTGGAGCAGAAGGGGAGACTGCTGGTCTATAGGTTTAAATTGGGCCTCCTTCAGTTTACAATAGGGTCAGTGTACAGCCCAAACGAGCACCAGGACCGATTCCTCCACTCTGCATTAGTGGATGTCACGGCGTCACCAGATAGACACATCATACTGGGAGTGGATTTAAACTTGGTGTTCGATTCCTCTCTAGATAGGTCAGCGCAGCGTTACCCACAGACTGGGGAATTGTCGAACACGGTTAGGACACAATTAGCTGATTTGGATTTGCATGACCTCTGGCGGGGGTTTCATCCTTTAGACAGGGACAACTCATATTATTCACACGCACATAAGACGTACGCTCGGTTGGACTATCTGCTGGTCTCAGGCCCGGTTCGAGACATGGCCACTGCTTCCGAGGTAGGGGTCATCTCTCTTTCGGATCACGCGCCGGTCTCGGGGACCTTCCTCCCCCCGTCGACCCCGGTACACCGTGGGGTCTGGCGACTTCGGGACACTCTCCTACACAAAAAGACTGTGGTGCAGCGCATAACAGAATCAGTGCAGGAATTTCAACTGCATAACTCCAACCCCGACACCACATTAGCGACTCAATGGGGAGCACTCAAGGCGGTTTTGAGGGGAAATTTCATAGCAATTTCCTCAGCTGAAAACCAAGAGAGAAAGGCTAAGCGGGAGGAGCTCACGCAGAAGGTCAGGGAACTGGAGCTGGTACATCGTCGCACTGGGGCTCCCAGGATTTGGAGGCAGCTGAAAGCGGCTAGGAAACTCCTATCGGCTTTAGATTTAGACAGGGCTGAGTATGCGGCACTGCGTCTCAAACACGCTTATTACACAGGAGGGGATCGCTGTGGCCGATTACTGGCAGCTAAGCTCAGAGCTGCGCACCAGTGCCGTCGAGTAAAAGAAATTGCGGGGACAGGGGGGCAGTCAGTCACCGAAGACGTCGAGATCGCCGAGAGTTTTTGCCAATTCTATTCTGAGCTTTACACGGCAGATGCCTCGATGATAGGTGAGCCCGATGAGTACCTGGACTCGGTGGCTCTCCAGTCCCTGGCTCCGGCGCAGGCCGACCACCTAGAACGGGAGATTCGGATTGAGGAGGTTGTTGCGGCGATTTCCAGGCTGAAACACGGGAAGGCCCCGGGCCCGGACGGCTACACCTCCCTTTTCTACAGAACGTTCTGCACGATCTTAGCGCCCATACTGACCAAGCTGTTCAATTCCTTTGCCTCCCCCGGTGCAATCTTGCCGGATCTCCTGCAGGCGACTGTTTCAGTTATACCTAAACCGG
Organism: Lissotriton helveticus; assembly: GCF_964261635.1. NCBI lineage: Eukaryota > Metazoa > Chordata > Amphibia > Caudata > Salamandridae > Lissotriton > Lissotriton helveticus. The sequence goes on along the minus strand of NC_136073.1, from coordinate 454,353,523 downwards.
GGAAGGACAAGACTCAGTGTAGTTCGTATAGACCAATCTCCCTCCTAAATGTCGATCTCAAGATCTGTACGGGGATCCTGGCTGCGAGATTGGCGCAGTATCTCCCTGGGCTGATTGACCCGGACCAATCCGGCTTTGTACCTGGCAGGCAAACAGTAGATAATACTAAGAGGTTAGTGCATGTACTGGAAAAAGCCTCACGGGTCCCGGGAGAGAGGATGCTACTTTCGGTCAACGCCGAAAAGGCGTTCGATCGGGTGCACTGGCCGTACCTGGAGCGGGTGATGGCACGGATGGGTATAGGGGAGAAATTTAGGAGCATGGTCTTTAACTGCTACAGGTTCCCTTCGGCTACGGTACGTGTCAATGGCTGTGGCTCGAGGCGCTTTAATATTGAACGTGGCACGAGACAGGGGTGCCCACTATCCCCTCTTCTTTTTGCTCTATACATGGAGCCCTTTGCCCAGAGAGTGCGGCAGAACCCGGGCGCGATTGGGGTGCGGATGGGAGGGCACACTCACACGGTTAGCCTATATGCGGACGATGTAATTTTCACACTAGAGGACCCGAGGCGGGCCTTACCCGCATGTATGGAGGAGCTTGAGGCTTTCGCGGAAACAGCTGGGTTTCGGATGAATGTGGGGAAATCTACTGCATTGGATGTCTCCCTGACGCCTGCGACGAGACAGGACCTGCAGAGGCGTTTCCCGCTTCAATGGTCACGGCACCACGTGCCGTACCTGGGTATCCTCTTAGCTCCCACGTTACAGGCGATGGTGGCGACTAATTATGAGGTGCTGAGCAAGAAAGTGAAAGAGGAGCTGGGGAGATGGAGCAAGGGGACGATATCCTGGCTAGGTAGGATAGCAGCAATTAAGATGACAGTCTTACCCCAGATTCTGTATTTATTCTGTGCGCTTCCGCTACAGCCCCCTCAGGGTTGGATAGGGCAGATGCAGACTGATTTGTCTCGATTTGTTTGGCAGGGCCGCAAACCCCGAATGAAAAGGGCATTGACGACGTTGGCGCCGGAGGCAGGTGGACTGGGGGTCCCTGATCTTCAAAAGTATTTCCAGGCGTCACAGCTCAGGTACCTGGTGGAATGGAGCAGGTGGGAGTCGGACAAGCACTGGCTCTTCCAGGATCAAGCGGTGGCGGGCCGGCCCCTGCAGGAAATACCGTTCCTGCGCAGACCGCACCGCCCTCCGAACCTTTACGCATCCTTTATCACGAGGGTGCCGCTGAGGATTTGGGACGCCACTCACAGACCTTTTGGCCTCACCATGTTCCCTTCTCCGTTCACGCCCATTGTGGACAACCCAGACTTCACGCCGGGGACAGAACCGGGAGCCTACACGCACTGGCGGGGGGGGGGTGCAGAGCACTCTTTCATGTATATGGTGAGGACGGGGTCCTCCCCTTTGAGGATCTCAAAGAGAATTACCAACTGACCGAGGCGGATAGGATGAGGTATTGGCAGGTTCGACACTGGGCCCTGCAGCCACAGGTGCGGGAGTCAGCAGACAGGAACCTGTTGCCTTATGAACGGTGGCTTGCAACGCGTACTTCGGACGCTAAACTAATATCTGACCTGTATAGAATGCTGCAACCACCGCCCTCTCATCTGTATAATGTAGGGAGAGGTGGGACAGAGAACTGGGGAGAACACTTAGCCACAAGGAATGGGAGCAAATCTCATATAGAGCACGACATTCTGCATATCATGTAGGACTCACCGAAACCTTCACCAAGGTCTCTACATATTGGTACCACACTCCAGAGCGCCTACATGAAATGAACCGCCTCCTAGACACTGCATGTTGGCGTCATTGCGGGCAGGTTGGCACACTGACACATATTTTATGGGATTGCCCACTGCTACAGGATTACTGGACAGAGGTGATCAATGAGATAGATGCATGCTTTGGTATCGAGTTGCCCCGCTTCCCGGCCTATACCCTGCTGGGTCTCCCCAATGCCTTAATGTACCCATTGAAATCTCGGAGGGGGAGGCACATTGCTATTGCGCTGGGCTCAGCGATTCAGAACATTTTAATACACTAGCGCACACCCACCGTCCCCTCCATTACGGGTTGGCTACATAGGCTGTGGCATGTTCTGGGAATGGAAAAGATATCACTTACACTGGCTGGAGAAGTAGATCAATTCCAGGAGCTGTGGCTACCCTTCCATACACTGCTGGCCGCTGAATTCAAGGAGATTACCTGCCCGAGGTACCTGAGGCTACTGAGGCTCACACCACCGATACCGTGAAAGGTCAGGATGGAGAGGAATGAACCTTACAAGTGACAGGGGAGCTCATGCAAGTAGGAGATGCGAGTGTCCGCTTTTTACCTGGCGTGGCACCGGACGGGAGGGGGGTGGGAAGGGGAGAGGGGTGGGTAAGGGTGGTTGTTGGGGTGGTTTGTTCAGTTGAAAGAGAGGTACAGCGGGGTTATTATAAGCTTACAGTCCAATGCTCAAGTGCGATACACAGGCGGGCCACCCAGGGCGGCCCTGACAATGCTGGGACTGTTGAACTCTATAGGTAGCGGCGAGCCCTGGAGGAAGCATTTATTTATTTTTGTCATTGATTGTCCTTTATTGCCTTTTCATGTATATCTTCGCTGCTGTACTGTACTTAATAAAATACTTTAAACCTAAAGACTAAATGGTGGCTGGAAGCAATAATTAACTGGGACATGGATTGTCAGAGCAGTATGTTCAAGGATCAGCGCACGAGGAACCTGAATGAATATGCTGCTATTCAAAGGTATTTCAAATTACAATATTGTGTATTTTTTTGTAAAATATAAAATGGAAACAAGATTTCGATGTGTTGTTACAGACCTGTGATAAAGCTGTACCTTATAGTTAAGTAAATTTCCAACCTAGCACACCTAAATAACTAGTTCTTTAAAGTGCCATGAGCTCAACAGTGACATATCGGGACTAACTCTCACCACTGTCTTAAACAGAATTCATCACCCAGTACTCTGAAGTTGCTACAACATGCTATGTTTCAGCAAAATACAAAGCCCCTTAAATAAGAGTTAAACACATAATAAAATGCCCAAATTGGTTGATGGTAAACTTGACTAATCCAAGTATACTATCACATTCACATCCATAGGTGTATCCTCCATATGAGATAGACACCCTTTTGCGTTACACAACTTTTCGGATCACAGAATATTTCTAAAAGAGTTTGTAAGACCCTTCACTACCCTGGAAATGGCAATAAAAGAAAACCAATCCTGTAATCCCACCTGTGGTCCTACCCCAACTACATTATATTGAGGCATAAGCAGGTAAATCTGTGCCTTTCTTAGCTAAGCATATACCTAATGCACACATAGTTGTCTCGATTCTACTGATCCAAACAAATACGTGTCCATAACAAGTTGCATGAAAACACATATCTTTACATAGCAAGTCACGAAGGAGATCAAAGTAATCTTAAGATCACAGGACAGCAGAAAGGTTGTTGGTTTGGAGTGTAGGACACACCTATCTCCCACTATGAGAAGGTAGTAGGAATCAAAGGCAGAGGGAGGAGTCAAGGTGACTTCTTCAAAACATGTCCAGAAGTAACATGTCTTGGTCTGAATCAATGATTTGGCAGTCCCATGCGATGAGACACCCCTTACCATGTTTTAGGGCACCAAGTGAGCCATATTATTGGCCAGTACAAATAACATTTGAATTCATAAACTCAGTAATGTAGTGGAGGGTTTAAGACACATTTCAAGCAACCCTAAAAAGGACAAAGTCTGTTGTAGTTATCAGAAAGATCAAGATTAATATCCACACCTGATTGATGTCCGAAAATCAGGGGTTATGTATCCTTCCTCAAAGAGGGAAAAGGAAGGAAGGTAGGAAGAACAATATGGAGTGCCATGTTGGAAGAAGAGATCCATTTAAGCTTGAACTCTGAACACAAATGAAGCACACGCTTGCAAAGGACAATTCTTAGAAAAGGATGCTTGGACATCAGTATGTCTATATGCCCATGACATTTGACCAGTGTCATTGCCACCAGGATAACAACCTTAAACTCAAGGAATTTTAAAAGGACCGTTCTGTATTATGTCATAAAAAATCTGAAATTCTAAGCGAAGATCTTCAAAATATGCAACATTCCAGAATCAGTATTCTTGGTGATTGTTAGAGATGTAGGGTCTAGGTAAAAAGCACTACGCTGGATCGCCCCTTTTAAAGAACTTCAGGAGAGACTGACATACATTTTACTGTAGAGAAGGTGACCAGAAGATGGCTTGCCCAAGATTTACTTTCCTCAAAAGCTGACTCCCAAGCCCTTCAGTGATCACAATCTCTCACCTTAGCTCTCAAAATACTTTATTGGCAGTTTACTGGTCTCTAGACATGGCCATTACCAAAACCAAAACAAATCGCTACTATAACTTTGGGGTACTAAACAAAGAATTACAATCCTTTGAACCCGCTACCAGGGCAGAAACAAAGAAAAAAAGTTAAAACCATTAAGTTAAAACAAACAATATTTTATTTTAATCAAAAGCAGAATATGGACGTTACAATTTAAAACCAATTTGTTGGCTGGTGTTCTCAATAAATAGCCACCAGGAGGCATCACTGCATTTTAAGCGCTGAAATAAAGCAATGCCACCAGTTTTAAAAAATAATTTTGGGAAAACACTGTCCTTTAAAACCATGGGTTCAATGACATTTAGCAGTCAATGTTTTGCTTTTGCAGAAACTCCTCACAACTTCGGGTCCACAGTAAAATGTCCAGTTGCATCTGCTCCTTGGGTTCCCTCAAATGTAGAGCTTTTCTACTCTTCAAATACACAGGAGAAAATGTGCATGTGGGACTGCGGAAGAAAACATCTAGCTGCTGTTGGTATGCTTGGTTTCATTCAGGTGGGCACAGGTCTTTAGTATTTAACCAACTCTGGTAATCTAGGAGAGCCATTCCTTCTAGGTAGACATTGGTCCATTTCACAGGAGTAGCTTCAGGGGGTGGTGTTTTACTAAATGTTTTATTTAGCAAATAGTTGGGTACAAGAGATTTCAGTCAGGTATGGAAAGGTGTCTGTCAGATTTCACCTGGGATTTTTAAATATTCACTTAGATAAAAACACACACTCTTCTGTTTTGAAGGTCTTAAAACATGGGTATTTTACAAAATACTGTGTTTAAAGTACCCCCCTCATAATCCACACTCCTTTCCCTTAGCATTGAGCTTTAAGCCCCCCTCATGCGTTGATTCTCATGTAATAATTAACATGATTTGTTAATGGGATTGTCGGAAAATCTGAAGCTCATCCTCCCCCCCCCCCAGTCTTACTGATAAAGCTACACACTTGTTCCCTTTGTCATTACTGAGTCAGCAGGAGACTAGCTACCTCAACCCTCAGAGGAGATATGCTCTTACAGCGACTCAAAGCAAAGCAAGACACTTCTGTCAAAGGTTCTTCTTCTGACAGATGGGAATTCTTACAGCAAGAACTATTCTATCTTATTCTATTACCATCATGTCTCTATCTGTCTTGAGAGTGCTGGGCCAGCAAGAGCATGTAAAGGTTGAACTCAGATGTGATTGTGAAATCCCATAACAAATCCAGGGACAGTTCTAACATATTCTCCATCCAGTTTTTACTGCAATATTACCCAGTCCCTCTTTCCTAAAAGATTAATAATTCTCAAAACAAGATCACAGAACTTTGTTCTTCAGTTTTGAAAAAAAAGCAGAGCCAAGAGTTTATTAGAATTGTATATTTGTCTGCCCCAAACTCCTCCCAATACTCACCCTCTTTTCCCCCCAAAGAAAGATAATTCCCATCCCATTTCCCCATGCCACATCTGCCTCCTTTAATTGGAAAGAGTGGTTCTCCAGATCAACTATATTGCTTCTCATCGAGGCTGAACAGGATGTTTTGATCTGGGAGATAGTTTCAGTGAAAGGAAAGGTGTTGTTCAGAGAGCGATTTCATCAATGTCTGTTGGTCCCATCATGACCCTTTCCTATATGTAAGACTATTTTATAAAATACTATTGCCCAATATCACCGCCCCCAGTCATGGTTTAGTTTATGAGCAAGTTCTGGCATTGAAGAATGGGGGTATGAGCTTCCTATGATTTTGGGGCATGACAGGAGCCGTTTCATTCTTTTACATATTAGGGAACTTCAATACAAATGGTAAAGAGTGTATATGATTCAACTCAAAAGCTTTCAAAGCAACCCATTAATTTATTGATTACTAGAGCACCTTCTGAGGCCGGGGTTTATAGTTCATTTTCTTTGGCCCAATCTCATAGCACAGAGATTCTGGCACCATGTCATACACAGGCAGAATAGCATCATTCAATATCCTGCTCGAATCAACCCCAAAGAAATCATCTTGGCCGAGAGAGGACTGGTAAATAACGTCCTAATTTTGGTAAGAAAGACAATAGAACTTGAATGGAAATCATAAGGGGGTTTCCATATGAACAGCAGGAGGGCTTCCAGTCACAACCTTGTGTGCTAGAAAGGAAAGGGCTCGTATTAGATGTTAGTCCCAAAAGGCTGCAGCTTTGTGGAACCGTTGAGATCATCTTGTTTTTTAATTGTTTTGTGGGACCTTTGAGATAATCTTGTTTTTTAATTGTTTGTTGCCACACACACACACAGCCAAAGGTTCAGTAGAGTGCTAACCGGTGCACATTTGTAATTAAGAGATACATGCAGTAGGATGTCTTGGCCTCCTGTCTCATCTGGGGAAGCCCATGGGATCTGGCAAGTGGAATGGTTATCATCTCTATTACCTTTCCATTTTGTAGTGTGATTGGTATATTTGTAAACCCTTACATATCCTGTAGTGATGGGAAAAAAGATGGAAGTGATAATAGGAAATTTGTGGAAATGTAAAATACATTTATAGGCCAGGACACTTCTGTATTCCATATAACAGAGATCTAAATGTGATTGTGAATTACCCAGCCTTCTGCTACTGTGGTCAGTCAATTTCTGTGGAAATGTGATGAGTACAATAATTGAAATCATTTGTATATATGTGAACACAATGTTTTGTGCTAGTCTATTTTAAAGAATAATTTTAAAAATCTGATCTCTGAAGCTCCTATACCTATGTTATCAGTAGTTTGTTCATTCATTTCAAGAGAGCCTCCATTCCCCCCCATCTTCATTACAGTTTCTTCCTTGGGTTCTTCTGTCAATCTGGACTGAAGTTGTTCTGGGTGACTGTTTGGTTCTGTAAAACAAAAAAGATAGACATCTATGAAAGTTATGAACCTCTTTGAGGCAGCATTTATACGTTGATATACATTTATTCTACACAGCACAACTATCAATGTAGTCTCTTAATGATTATTTCTTCTAGGAGCAAGATTTTTTTTCACTTTCTCCATAACAAAAGCAACACACATCCAGTAGTATTTTAAAAAAAGAATTTTCAGACACAACAGAATGCAGGGGTACATTGCTGCTGAATAGCTTCTCAGCCGTGAGCTCCGCAATATCCCTCTGGCTCCGGCCCTGTGTGTCCTCAATGCCGGGCCTGTCTACCTGATCTCAGCTGGTGTCCCGTTCCCGCTCTGTCTGACGACTCCTCTTCTATGGACAGGAGTGTTGATCTTCACACCCCCTCCGTCTCGGCTCCATTGCGGCGCGCCCGGTTTCAGGCTGATGACGCCTGGGGCGCGCCGTCCAGTGTTTTTTCCTTCGGGCAGGGAGGCTGTTTTAGACAGCTGCTGAAGTGCACAGGGAGAGGCACACAGCCTTACGGGTTACTGTCCGGGGCACACCTGGGAGGATCGGCTTCTGCCGGGTACCCCTGCTTCTACCTGGGGCACAGAAGCCCTCAATAAGAACTAGTGGAATATGGCTCCCCCAGGATGCGGTGGTAAATTTGCTTCTTTTTTTTTTTTGCCCATGAGCCCAAGACAGGCTAGAAGTGAGGGCAAGGATTCTGGAGCCTCTTTTACATTTCTGGAGGCTATCAAGAGAGGAGAGAAGGGAGAGAAGGGGGAGAAGCTCGCAAAGGAGGGGCCTCAGTCATTTGCTCAAATAAGTATGGGGGTTTCTACTGCATTATTGGGTGTACAGGCAGCTGAAAGTTGTATGAGACAGCCAAACAGATACGCTTTAAGAAATAATAGTCTCTGCACAGCAGAAATCCCCCTAACCTCCCAAGGCCCTATCTACGAGAAAATTGAGTGTAAGCAAAGAGGTAGGAAAACTAAGATCCTGAACGCAGGGAACATTAGTTTAGAACTTACCCAAGCCCCACTCATACTTACAGCACATCCCCTTTTTGCTCCAGCCCTGCAGAAAAGAAAAGAGGAGTGAATAAAAATAACCCCTTCTCTGAGATCTTTCTTTAAGGTGCAGGCCAAGACACAGATTAAAGGGCCCAATAATATTATTTTCCCAGTCCCCCTACGAGCAATTTGACTGGTCCTATGGGAAGGCAAAGTCAAGAGTTTAGCTAATATGAAGTCCAAATTACAAAGCACGGAAGGATTATGCATGGGCGTTGCTACTGATAATAGATTCCAAGTATTAGGGGATATTGAGACAAATCCCATTGAGGAGGGGGGAAAGATTCGACTAATACAACTGCAGCGGCTACCTCCAGATCGACGGAAGACAACCAGATGAAGTAGGGTCTGGAATAAATGCTAGATGCTTTATCCACTGAGATCAGAAGCAAGTTTGATAGATCAGAGGGAAACCAAATTAAGATTCAAGAGACCTGTGAGACTTTAGAGGCTAGAATGTCATCCAACACAAAGAGAATTTGCTCAATGGAAGCCTTCTTGGAGACCCTTAATGGGGAGGTGGAGCCTAATCAGGTTGAAATTCAAACGCTAAAGAGAGGGGAGAAGGGTCTACTGGACAAGATGGAATATTTTGAAAATAACACCAGGCGAAACAACATCAGAATACTTAATATTCCAGAGGGCCTCGAGGGTGATAATATTAAAGGGTATGTCATTAGCTTATTAAAAGAATGCATCCCCTTTGTGGATGCTCTGGAATTGGAGGCGGATATGGATTAGTTACTTACCTGTAATCCTAGTTCTCTTCCAGGGGTATCCTCATCAAAGTCATAAGCATTAGAATAGTCATAAGCATTAGAATATTCCTGCTTATGTGCGGGACCCCGGAAACACTATATTATATGTGCCCCACATATATATACTCATATAAATACATATATATATATATTCACTGAAAAAACCATAGGTTATAGACCATATATAGTTAGGAATTAGCATTTAAAAAACCTTATTTTACTCACACAAAACCATTGAAATTCCATATATAGTTAGTTGCACTAACTATATATCGCGCACCCGCAATCCACTGCTGATGATGTCACATATTACATCATTCATGACATGGTCAGTGACATCACTGATGACATCACTGATGACATCTCAAATGACATCACTGATGACATCACTGATGACATCATCCAGTGATTATGTGTTTCTGTAAAGTTTAAATATGTTTTACATATTGAAGAATGAGTGGATGTATAAGTGTCTGAATGAAGGTTTTAGTAGGTGCGTGATTGACTGTATGAGTGACTGATTAAATGCGTCCTACTGAATGCACGGGTTAGTGACTAAACTGTCTGAAAGTGTGCATCAGTATGTCTGTTGTTGTGCAAGCTGCTGCATGTGTTGATCAGTAGCTATATGAGTGGCTATATGGGTTATTGATTGGTTGCACAAGTATTTGTATGGGAGACTGAGTGTGTGTATGGCTGGCTGGGAGGTGTGTGACTCTGTGCAGATCAATGTGTACTTGTATCAGTGATTGTATAAGAGAGTAAGTATGTGTTAGTATATGTTTCAAAAATGTAAGGTGTTCTGTGTTTAACTGTATAGATGAGAAAATGGAAGTGTGATTGATTCTTTTCAGGACTGACTAGGTGTGTGAGTAACTCCATGGATGAGTGGCAGAGTGTGAGTGTCTGTATAGGTGTATGAGTGCATATGATAGTGTTTTAAAGATGAGTGATTGTATGTATGAATGATTGTATGGGTGAATGAGTGAATGTGTGTGTAGACATAGGAATCAGTGAGTGCGTATGTAGTAACTAGTATTGGTGTGTCAATGGTTTCAAAAATTATACTCTGTATTTAACACTGGGTGTAACGGAGGTTATATTAGAGTGTGAGGAGATGCATTGTATTATCACATGAATGATATCATCAGTGATGTGATCATTGATGTCAAATGAGATGTCATCAGTGATGTCATCAGTGATGTCATTTGAGATGTCATCAGTGATGTCATCAGTGATGTCACTGACCATGTCATGAATGATGTAATATGTGACATCATCAGCAGTGGATTGCGGGTGCGCGATATATAGTTAGTGCAACTAACTATATATGGAATTTCAATGGTTTTGTGTGAGTAAAATAAGGTTTTTTAAATGCTAATTCCTAACTATATATGGTCTATAACCTATGGTTTTTTCAGTGAATTTTCAAGGTTTTGTAAATGCTAATTCCTAACTATATATGGTCTATAACCTATGGTTTTTTCAGTGAATTTTCAAGGTTTTGTAAATGCTAATTCCTAACTATATATGGTCTATAACCTATGGTTTTTTCTGTGAATTTCATTGGTTTTTTAACAGCTAATATCTGTAGCTGTAAAATGTATTCTTCTTTAAATCCAAAAATATATTTTATATGTTTATGAATAATTTTTTTTTTTTAATATTTTTTTTTCTTCGTTCCCGCTTCGCGAATCGGGAAGCTTCCCGTTAGCTGACCTTGATGCCGCGAAATAGACCGCGAGCCGGTAAACGTTTCTTTACCGCAACTGCCGCGTTAGAAAACAACATCGTGACGCCTCCCGTCCGCATGACGTTTCGCGTTGTCGCGTGATACGTCATATGACGTGCTACGTTAGCGAACTCGTACGCTTACCGAGTCGCAAAGCACAGGTTTCTGGAAGCAAACCGGGAGGCCCTGCAAAGCGCGTAACGTAAACACAGCAGGTCATGTGACTTGGTAATAACACTTTTCATTGGTTCATTTCACTTTCGGTTTCCTAATGATGTAAGACTAGGTCATATGATCTAAAATGAACACTTTTCATTGGTTGAGAACTATTTTTTTTTCCCAAATGGTGAAAATCCCTCCTTCTTTCCTCACTCTGACTTTCATCATTGTGAGAGAAAGACCCTTTGTTACCAGTGAGCAATGGCTTCTTTACTAGCTTCAGCTGGTGCTTCCCCACCACCTCCACCACATCCAAGGAAGAGTGGACCACCTGCTAAAGTTATAATTCAGCAAGAAGAGGAAGAAGAGGAACAGGACGACCTAGATAATCTCCCTATTATGGCCAGAAGATCTGTTGTACCGGAAGTAACGGGACCAGAGGGCAGGGAGATGGTGCCAAATATACAAACGAGATTTCGTGAAGTAAAACAAGTCTGCGTACATTGCAGTGGAATCATTTGCTACGCAGAAAGTAGCATCACTCTGATCAACAGAGCTATTAACAATCATGCTCATGTTTGTCCGAAACTCCCCAAACAATAAATTCTTTTTTTTGTTTTCTTCCTCCTGTTGAGCCCTTTACAATGAATCGTTTTCGTTGCCCCCTCCGAAAAAAAAACAAAAAAAATATAAAACTGTTCAGAAAAATTCAAAAAAAGTAAAAAAATGTTCAGAAAAATAATAAAAAAAATATAAAACAACAAAAACAATTTAAAAAAAAGTTCTTTTCAGAACTACCTCCCCGTTATAAAAAAATTGGTTCAATATTTGCAACTGTGCCAACCTCTATTTCTCTTAGTTCGCTTCCCAGTTCGCTCCCCGGTACGCGAACCGGAAGCGAACCAAAAAAAATTTTTTATAAAAAAGAACAGTAAGTATAAGGGAAGGAAACAGACAGTTATGTTAAAAGAAAGACAGCTATAGGGGAGTAAACTAGAGATACTATTACCCGTAATCCACTGCTGATGATGTCACATATTACATCATTCATGACATGCTCAGTGACATCATCAGCAGAGGATTGCGGGTAACAGTATCCCTAGTTTATTCCCTATAGCTGTGTTTCTTTTAACATAACTGTCTGTTTCCTTCCCTTATACTTACTGTTCTTTTAAAAAAAAATTTTTTAGATCTGTCAGAAACAGTGAAAGTAATGAAATATAAAAGACTACGTAGAATATGAGCACTGTATGCAACAACTTTGACACTGACAGAAGCCTCACCTTCTCCATGCCTCCTACACAGTTCTACATGTACATCATAAATGCAAACAGAACAGAATTAATTATACATGTTAAATGGTTTATTTTTGCTGTTCTCAGAATGTATCAAATTTCACTAAAACAGTGACTTGAAGGTATTCATCATATAACAGCGGGGAAAAAAAAACACTATCAAAATGATTGTGTTTAAAAAACCCATACATTACAAATCAGAATTCAGAACTCCTTAAAGTTAACTTACTTTCCATGACGGCCAAGGATGTCCTATGAACAGCTTACACTCTGTTGTGCTGTTATTACTTTCAACCCGCCACTTTCTGAAAGAAAACCTCCATCGTTTTCAAAAACATGTTACATACAATAAATGACTTCTCGCTCTCTACCACACGATTCCACAAGGCCAAATCGTGTCAGAGCCATGTATAACTCTTGGATTTCTTGTAAGCTAATCCCGTCTTTTCGCATTTCCGCAACTTTCAGAATTAAAATGTTGAAGATCATTTACACAATCCTGGACTAGTAATATCTTCCCCTTCTTGCTCAATCATGTTCTACATTTCCTATCACACTGATACTGCTTACTATGAAGCAGACTTACACTACCTTTATGACTAGTACAATTATTTAATTCTCTACATCACTTTTAATCACAAAGCAATGTAAAACAGTAGACAGCATTGCAGACTTACATTCCCTCTACTCCATGTTTTGATTCGCTGCTTCAATTAGCTTATAAAAAGAAATAGTTTTTCTGAACTCATTCAAAGTGCACGTATTTCTCAATAACGTCCAGTGTTATGGTAAAAAGTTATGTCTCTGTACTACACTTATCCTCAAGGCCAAATAGTGTAGGAGCCATGAGAACTTCTTGAAATTCCTCAGAGCACATCCCGAGATTCTTTCCCTAAAATTTTGGTTTTAAAAACACCAGGTAAGAGTTTTTAAGGTCATATGGCAATTTTTTTTTGAAAATTAAAACAGAATCATTGCAGAATGACCAGCCATTTCTACACTTTAAATAAGCTGTATAATGTCCTGATGTTATTGAAGGACCATCATGATATATAATTGCTACAGTTACAAAAGTCCTTCCTGATATTGACAACTGTGAAGCCACAAAATTTTTAATGAAAGTTGTCAATTTTGTTCCATCAGGCCTACATCGTTGGAACATTAAAATGACATACTGGCCATATGTTCGTATAAATAAAGTGGACATCATTTCAGATTTACATTGGCTACACTCCATGTTGTGATCAGCTGCTTTTACTAGCTTATTAAAAGAGACTGATTTACTGTCTGGCAAAGTTAAATATATAAATCTTTCTGAGTCTACACTAGTAGTAGCTGATACCCTACAGTTCTCGCAGTCATGCTGCCATTGATAAGAAAGCCCAAACAGGTGATCTACATCTACACCTTCATCATGCAATACATCAAGCATATACATTAAAAACTCCTGACAATCTTGCTGACTATTTTGAGAGAATTGTGTTTGGCCTGAACATCTGTCTAACAGATTTCGAATTTCAGACACACTTTCTATGTTTGTTCTATCAGTGCTACATTTCTCTAACACAGAATTTAACAAACTGCAAAATCTTTGATCCGAATTGACCACAATCTGTTCTTTTAAAGTTTCTAGAGAAAAGACAACATTAACCACTACATTAGCATAGCAGTTGACACCAGAACTGTTTTCAAATTGAAAACCAACAACATCTTCAACAGAATCCTTTTTGTTTCTGCTTATAATTTCAGGTTCATCAACTTTTCGTCTTTTTGCTACAACCTCCCCAGTATTGGTCACATTTCTTCGTTTCCGGCGTACCACACGTTTCTCAAACAAAGGATACTGAGGCAAATGTGACGCATACTCTCTTCTCAACCTATTGTATTCCTTAACACAATCTAGATCCGCACAAATGTTTGTGACATCACACTCAATCAAGTACAATCCCGATAAAGTTCTAACTCGTGACAATGCCACATATGCCATACCCTCCTTGAACACAGAACTGCCAATATTCACCAATGCACAGTCTACACTTAAACCTTGCGATTTATGGATTGTCACCGCATATGCCAAGCAAACAGGAAACTGCTTACGACGAACATATAAGTCTTTTACAAGCAAAAATCTAGCAGAACAACGAGCAATTAGCTGTACTTCCTCAATGCCATCAAATTTAATTTTTAAAAATTCAATTCCATCTCTATTTCTGTATTTCACAAAATCAACAACATTACCCATTGATCCATTTACCAGACCTCTTTCAACATGTAAATTCCTTCTTAAAATTATACGGCAGTTCAAGCACACATTCAGAGTCTTTTCAAAACCCGCAGTTTTAGATATACTCTTCTCTAATGAATCCAATTTTGTTTTCAGATTCTCAGACAAAATAATTGTTGATCCCATATGCTCTACTCTGTCAATAGCTTCCAATTTCACAATCTCTTGCTTTTCTAAATGCAACATTTTGTTGTTGAATTTGGCACATTCTGCAAGAGTTGGCATCAAACATATTCCAGATTTTTTCTCAGTAACTTTCTGAAAAATATTCTCAGGCACAACATCTTCGTCTGGATATAAATTTGTCAGTAATCGTGCATGTAAAGCTTCTTTCCCATGCTCGGTCACTTTTCCAATTCTAACATCTTGTAGAATAGTCTTGTAAACTTCATCCTTTGCCTGACGCATATTTTCATGCAGTTCAGCATAATTGAAGTTTAACCATATATTGACGTTGCCAATACTCCCTAAGCACTTCCTGGTATCTTCATGCGTGAGCATTTTGAACACAGGTTGCCCTTTCACTGGTGTCAGCTGCAGAAGATCTCCAAAAACAATGATGTGTTTGCCACCAAATAACACATCATACTCTGTTTTGAGAACTTCTTGCATTCTCAAATGCACAAAGGCAAGCATGACATTGGAAACCATGCTTACTTCGTCAATGATAAGAAGTTTCATTTTCCTCAAGACTCTTGAAACTTCAAAACAAGCATCTCCAGATAGCTTGTGATATTCTAATTTGTTGTCATGCTCCACTGGCAGCATCAGTAAACGATGTAAAGTAATCCCTTTAATGTTATGTGCTGCCAGTCCAGTTGGAGCGGTGACAACACAAGACAGCGATGACTCTGTCCTTTCCTGCAAATAACATGAAATTGCTTTAATAAGGAAACTTTTTCCAGTTCCCGCTTCTCCACTCACGTACAGTCGGACAGGCTTCAACGACGTACATGAGCACTCTTTCTTATCATGACTTAATCCATGATCAATTTGCATGGTAAGTTCGTCATATATTTTCCTCTGCTCAACGTTGAGTTGTCTTTCCAACTCTTCTAAGTTAACCGCATCCTCCTGAGCATGTGCCATGGCTCTTTCCACTTCATTCATAGCAGTGGCAGCTTCATTTTCGATAAGAGGTCCTCCTAGTGGATCCTGACTCAATGAAGCAGAACTCTGACTGTCCTGAGAACTGTCTCTGGCAATCTCGGCTGCAATCGTTGCTTCCTGCTCAATTTCCACATTCAACATTTCTACATATTTGGGAAAAGCAGGACATTCTATGGTCTCCTTGGCAGCATTGAAAGAGTCTTCGTAACAGAGGAAATCTCCAAGCAGTTCCTCTTCTGCACGCCAAGGCTTAAAAAGTTGCAAAAGTGCTAAATAGAAAAACTCCTTTTTTTCAGGAGATTCGCCACTCAATTTTCGATGGTTTATCAAGTGGCATTTTCTTTGCTTGACCAGACATCCCTCACTTCCTATTACAGCATACACTCCTTTCTCAGTATCTTCTTTGATGTTCCTCTTGAATATGTAATTTTGCAGAACCTCATACAGACAAACATTCTCGAGGTGACTGCTTCGATTTGGATAATATGTATCCAACATGTTGCTCTTCAAAATGTCGGTACTGTTTGGCTCCTTTTCCGCCAAATACTCAATTTCCCGCACAGGTTTCAGAACTCGATTACGCGTTGCAGCAAGACCAACACTCGCCCAAACGATACTCCTGGACTTGGCATAGAGACTTGCTGAAGACAACCGGTCAGAACATTCGTAAGCTCCGATTTCTCGATGCGACAACATCTTCAGACTGAAACTGTACAACTTCTTGCTGAGGCTCTTTTCATGGGAAATGTCCTCCCACATATCCTTCAATTCTGTCTTCTCTTTTTTGGTGATGTAAGATGTCACATACCTAGCCACAGCCATACAGTTATCAGCCACAAACTGTATATCCATGTTAGCATTCCACATGGACAAAATCACCGGGTTGTAGTCGTTGATGTACTTAGACTCTTCGTTCCTCTTCAAATTGTATGTGTTTTTAGGTGATTTCTTCATCACATTATGTCGCAGCGAAGACATCAAACTGTTCACTCTTCCTTTAGAAATCACCGATCGTGGAAAGCCGAAACGACATTTGGTGTAGAACTTGTCTTTGTTCCAGAATTTACGACGACAGTACTTTCCACATCGATGGCTTTGGAAACGTAGAACTTTTTCTCTTAGGCTTTTTTTCTCCTTTGCGTTTGGAACAGCACACGTAGAATACTGTTCTATGAAACTCATCACTGAGTCGTCTGCATCCGTTCCAAATTTAGGTGCATCCTTGATCCACAGCAACATATGTATATGAGGAGCACCTCTTGCTTGGTACTCCTTTCTCCAGAAGAAATCCAACACCTCTCCAAGAGGTGGATTCTTCTTATTCATGATGAAAGACATCATAGCTTCAAATCTATGATTGAAGTACCTGCATACATTCACTGGATCCAAAGAGCACAGTTCTCCGGGTGTCTTGAATTCGATATTTTCAATGTTTCCATTTGCCTCTCGTAGAAATTCAAGTAAGTCTTCCCAGCCATACTCGGCACAGCTCAGAGTGAGGAACCATGTGGGAGTACCTAAGTTCCTCAGCATACATTTTAAATCACCATGACGACGGTACCAGTACTCATTAGTACCACGCTGACACGCCATGAGATTAATCAGGTGAGAATCCAAAATACTGTCTTGGACATTGACTTTATCCATAAAGTCACTTGCCGAGATGTTTTGCATGTGTATACCACTTTTCAAGATGTGGTTCACTGCATATGACAGTCCAGACAGATCGCCTTCAAACAGGAGATGAAACAAATAGGGAATGCATTGTCGAAACCTAGCATCTCCTGCATACAATCGCAAAGTCCGGTATTCAGAAGCAGGAATTTGATGAGGTCGCTCATCATATCTTCCTCCCTGACCTGTTGGAAAAAGCTGTGGGAAACACCGAGCTTCCAAACTTTCCTCCCAAACACTAATGGGACTCCCTTTGGCTTGTTTCATTTGAAACAACTCAATAGCATTCCCCATGACTTCCTTGGAATGCAAAGGATGAACACTATAATGTTCATATATTTCTTCACTAGTACAGGGTTCTACTTTCTCAATTTGACCAGCACACAAATCGCTATCCTCTTCCTCACTTACTTCCTCTTCTGCAACATATACATTTTTATAGTATTTATTATATTTTTTCAAATACAATGTTGCCCTTTTGACTTTCCTAACATCTACTAAATCTTGCCATATTTTCTTATTCTTTGTCGGAACCCCATTAACTAAGATAACCAGAGGTTCCTCTTCCACTTTTTCTACTCCAATTGTGTTAATGTTTTTCTTCAAATCTAGAGGCAAATAAACAACTCTTCCCTTTAATCCTCTCTGTAAATCTGATGGAGGCAATTTCCCTGTCTTTGGCTCCATTCTTACAATAGCCTGAAAGGGATGGATACTTTGAATCAAAATAGATTCATAAGTATTTAAATCCTTCAATTCAGAAGGAATTTCAACCAATTCCAGATTATTATGAACTGCTCTAGCAGGCATCTGGTTTTCATTTAATTTGTTACAACAATAAGTACACACACGTTGATCCAATCCCAAATCAAAACAATTTTCTACCATCAAGTATGTTGTAAAATCCTTCCATTCACTATTATTTTCCCTTTCACTTTTTCCATATAAATCCACTAACTTAGTCTGATTCTTATAATAAGTGCGTCGACAACACACACAAGTGAAATTTGGCCTCTCACTTGATTTCACCTCAAACGTCGCAATTTCCCTCTGGAAATTATCTGTACTGGAAACCTGTACACTATCTTCCACATTACTCTCTTCTTCTTGGTCAATTTCAACATTCTCCTCTTTACTTCCAAAGTAACAAAACTCAATTTCTTCACATATATTCTTCACATCTATTTCAGAACCATGCAAAAGAGCAGCGCATAATTGTTTTAGAATAATTGCTGGACTCTTAGCATAATACAACATTCTAACTAATTTCCTCACTTTATTATGATGCACTGCTAGCATCCTGAAATGATGAAAAACACTCTGGCATACTCTCCTGGAAAGACAAGCCAGTGAATGACCATGCAAACCTATCACTTCTCTCACTCTGCAAGGATCTAATTCTTGCAACAACTTCATTTTCTGCTTCAAACTTTTCTTACTAAATGACCGTATAAAATCACAAAGCAAATTGATGGAATCCTGTCGTACACTGCAAATACTACTACACTTCCAGGTGTACACAGGACCCTTAGGACGTCTCCCTAAAACCTCATTACCTAACACCTCTTCTATCTCTGTTCTCACAAGTTTTCTTTTTCAACTGGACAACCATCTTTCACTTCATAAGCTCGACCACTGGTGTCAACTGCATGCACCAAATCATTATCCTGGAAATAACTCTCCTCATTAAAAAATGCCTCAGAGCTTGAACTATGCATCCATTCTCCAGAAAAAACTTCACAAAAATTACTACGATTAACTATTCTCTTCCATCTACTATTTCTTTTGAAATCATAAATTACCTTGTTTAGCTTCCTAATTCTATTGATTGTCAAAATAAATAACTTACGTTTAATTTCAAATGCCTGATCAATAACTTTCTCAACTATTTTTTTTCTCTTATAAAAAACCACTTTCTGCTGACCTTTCTTAATATTTTTTAACAAATTCCCAATTATCCTGTTGCGGAACATTCGTTTACGAATATCCCTAAACTGTTGTTTCCTTCTACTTTCATGCATAGAGTTATCTCTTACTCTAGCAGTAACATTTCTCATTGGCCTTTCCTTACCATTTGAATTCTGTCTCCTTTTCTGGAGTGAAACATTTTCTGTAGTAATATTTTTTTTACTACACATATTTCTTATGACTGTTTTTCGACTCTTACCCGGTGCTTTCTTGGTGACTTGACAAATCTTTTTGTTAGAGGACTGCTGCAATATTCCATGCTCCTGCTGTCTTTGACGTTTT
This sequence comes from Lissotriton helveticus, assembly GCF_964261635.1. Taxonomy (NCBI): domain Eukaryota; kingdom Metazoa; phylum Chordata; class Amphibia; order Caudata; family Salamandridae; genus Lissotriton; species Lissotriton helveticus. Next base: position 454,333,957 of record NC_136073.1, on the reverse strand, counting down.
CCAGCCTTTCTTACTCTTTCTTTGCTAGGCATCCTAAAATCTTGAAATAATCTGCAGTTGAATCTGTGGTAAAATATAATAAAAAATGTTATTAACCACTATTACCCAACAGTAAATTAATAACAGTCATCAAAAACTTAACACACTACTTAAGTATATAATATACTGAAGCCTATCTCCAATTTTTCACTGAACAGGACTCATCTCTTCTTAACCTTGGATAAACCTCACCTACTCTGTGTCCCCTGCACATAATTAAATGTAAAGGGGCAGATTTATATTAACTAGCACATCCCCAGGGATGCACCAGTTAACGTGCACCGCTGCTCTACCACCCACGGTGTGCCGCATTTACAATCAGATAGGACAAAGCTACATCAAAACCCTGCGCCTGCTTGAAGCAGGCATAGATCTTGACGCAGGTAGGCTGAAAGCTAAAGCAACAACTAAGTGTCGTGTGCAGAAGTTACAAAAAAGGAAAAATGGCGTTTAAACCAGTAATGAGACCATGCTAACGTAATACAGAGTAAAAATATCCAGGATCTACATCAGTTTGGGGTTCACGAACCTGGCAGGTACAAGGCACTGAGGCTTTCCACCGTGCATGTCTCATCCCAAAACATATGTTGTTTGTGAATGAAACAATTTCCCAGACCAAATGCTTTGGATTGGCTACTTCTAAAAAATTAAACACCCCTACTATCCCGGAGTTAGAGGAATACGATGGTTGGAGTAATTTTACTCGTTGTCTATTAAAGATTTACAGGCCCTACTCCGTAATTCTTCCTTTAACATTTCCAGTATAAATCCAAAAGGTTGACTGCTTTGGCAACGTGCCTTATCCACGGTTTAATAACGCTGCCTTTTGCTTTATATAAGTTTTCAAATTGTATGAAATATATACCAATAGGTCGTTATTAACCTTTAGGTAGTGGTTTTCTTCATCAAGTCTGGTCGCTTCCATACACATACAGATTTTCAAAGATGATCAAGAACTTTATCTGAATGGAGAGGAATGCACTGAGACGCCAGATCATTCACTAATGTGTAGGCACAGACAGTTACACGGTTCATGCAACAAACACCGACCAAATATGGCTTGCGTGTTGCAAGGCACGCCAGTTCCTGCTATCATCCCCACGTTCAAGTTCTTCGAAAATGGTAGTTATTTGATGCTCAATAATGAAGATTGTTCTGGGTTAATTAAAAGTATTCATTTTATCGTAACAGTAAATGAACGGGTTATTTGCTGCAGAAATGTTCTATTTCCTCCCACACATGAACATAGGGAGTTTTCAATCTGGCCACAAATACCAACCTTGGGAGCACATTTCAACAGCATGGCAAGAATAAGAGCTCTTTTGTCTCAGAGAGAGGTGGCCTTGAGTTCGGCCCGTGAAACTTTCGTGCTTCACATAGCGAACACCCGTACAGAGGTGCAGACCCTTTTAAATACAGATTCGACTTTGCATTTCAGCAAGATTACCCATTCATTTCCATGCAGCAGGAGGCCCATAGGAATGAAGGTGCAATTTGCGATTAGCAATTACCTCATCGCAAATTACGAATTTTTCCGACGGTGCAGGGGCATCTCAAGAACACCCTGCTGCACCCCTGAAAAAAAAATTTGGGGTCATATGGCGCACATAAATTTTGAAAACATTCCTTTACCTCAAAAACGATTTTCAACTCATAATTTGAAAACACTGCACATGGGGAAATGACTTAAAATGTCCTTAAGACACATAAAAGCATTTTTTGATTGCCTTTGCAGCATGTTTCAGTCACCTTTAACATGCCTATGTAACGGAAACATTCAAAATCTAAATTTGCCATGCACAGGTGGGAGCATATTTACAAGCAATTTGCTCCACAGACAAACTTCTTACATTGAAATGGGAAAAATAACATCAGAGACTCTCAATTACCTTATAAAGAAGCAGACACCATTATGTCCTTCTCATCAATATTAAAACCATTGCTTTTTCTCAAAAACGATTTACAAGTCATAATTTGAAAACACTCCACAGCTCCTATGCACATAAAAGCCCTGTCAGTACTAATACTTCACATTTTCTCCAATTACAATTTCTCAAAGAAACAAAATCTATTTGTGAAACACTTGAGACAAAGCAACATTTGAAAAACACAACTTTCTTCATAATTTTCTCCTTAAAGCACACTATTTTCTATCTAAATTAAAGAAATTTTTTCTCACCTTAGCAAATACTTTGAGTTTCAAAACAGTCTCAGAAACACACCAATTTGTCTTCAGCAGAGCAAAAGGTATGCACTCCAGAGTCTGCAGCTATCAAAAGCACAGAAATGCTGTAATTCCTCACACAGATCTCTCATGTCACCCAATCAAAACTCTTCCCTCACTTTTTTTCAAAGCAAAACCCTTCCCCCCTCTGCCCCCTCTCTGCTTTTTCTGCATAGCAACCACCTCTTGCAAGACCTCTCACACAACAATGTTGCAATTGAACTCTGAACTCTCAGTGCACCTGCATATCCAAAGCATTCTTTCATTTAATGATTTTTTCTTCGCCACTCAAAATACATCTTTCAACGAACTCATCCATGCACCCTAACTTTCTGTTTTCAGCAATCAAAATCCACCAATCACTCTTACTGCTTCATTAACACAGAAACTCCTCAGTTTTTTTCATTTTACACTCTCATTTTTTCAACTGCCATTTCATTGCCACACTTCATCTGACTGCAGGAGAACCTTCTCTCGCCATGTTTTCTGTCTGGATTGTTGGACATAGCTACATCTATTGGGCTCAAAGGTACGCTGAAAACAGGAATTTACCTAACCTCAATTTACAAGATGTGGAAATTAAGTGGTTTGGCCACAGAGGATTAAAATGTCACCAATTGATACCATTGGTGAAAACCTTTATGCATTTGCCAAAACCTGACCTGTTAATTGTGCACTGTGGAGGTAATGATTTGGGCACTTTGACTGGGGTAGGTCTGGAAATGCTTTTAAAGGACACCTTTGAGCAATTGATGGCACTTTTTCCTCAGACTGCCTTGGTATATTCAAATATATGCCAAAGACAGAAATGGAGGTGGTCGAATCAATTTTGTCCACAAATTGAGAAATCGAGGAAGCATGTAAACAAATCTGTTTCAGCTTACATGAGAGACCATGGAATGGGCTCCCTGTACAACAATAACTTGCGTTACTACATGCAAGATATCTACAGAGGAGATGGAGTTCACTTCTCAGATGAGGGCAACAGAGTTTTCACTCTGAATTTAAGAATGTGCATTGGTACCTACTTATAAGTACCTAAATGTACCATAAACCCAAAAGCTCTTCTCAGAGCTACCCTACATCTGATCACTCACAATTATTATTGTACTCTAACTTTTTTCACTAATTTTCAAGAAAGTACGCTCCCCAGAACGCTTCCCGGTTCGCGAACCGAGCGCACTCCACGCAAAAAAACTAAAAAAACGGTATATATTTTTTTGCCCTGCGAGAACCTTTCAAAGCCTCCACATCAAACCTAGGGGGTCAGGGACGATCTACTATGCCCCCTTATGGTCATTTGCCCCTTCGCTTTGGCCTCCTCTTGTCTCTCGATCCTACAGAGAGACAAGATGGCGGCCGCTACGGACTGTTTGGAATGTTTACAGACGCCGAAAAACCAATTAGCTTCGCAAACCTCCGTAACGCGAAAAGTACGCGAAGCGGAGCGCTGTTACAGATATATATCTTTTTTTGAACGTTAATTTCTCAAAATCCACTGGAGCACATATATTGAGACCTAGCAAAGGCACATCGGGCTACCAGTCCCTACAATTTTGCCAAGTTTCGTGCAAATCCATTCAGCCGTTCGATTATTATTATTATTTTTTTTTTGCCCCGCGGGGCCCTTTTAAAACCTCCACATCAAACCTAGGGGGTCAGCGAGGATCTACTATTCCCCCTTATGGTCATTTGCCCCTTCGCTTTCGCCTCCTCTTGTCTCTCGATCCTACCGAGAGACAAGATGGCGGCCGCTACGGACTGTTTGGAATGTTGACAGACGCCGGAGAACCAATCAGCTTCGCTTCACAAAGCTCCGTTGCGCGAAAAGTCCGCGAACCAGAGCGCTAACCGGTCCGCTGTTACAGATATATATCTTTTTTTAAACGTTAATTTCTCCAAATCCACTGGAGCACATATATTGAGACCTACAAAAGGCACATCGGGCTACCAGTCCCTACAATTTTGCCAAGTTTCGTGCAAATCCATTCAGCCGTTCGGGCTAAAAGTGAGGCCAACCGCCCTATGGAAATTAACATGGGAAAAACGCGTTTTGGGACCCCCCTTTTTTCTCGGCCCCCCCTTGACGAACCCCCCCCAAATTTTCAAAGGCTGCTCAGAAACAAAATGTGCCATTTTCCTGAAAATTTCAGCCAATTCCGTCCACAAACGGCAAAGTTATTAGACATAGAATTTTCAAAAAACCCATAGAGAAAAAATCCTAACTATATATACCTACTGGCGACCGCCAGTAGGTAATATATATACATGCAATAGCAGCCAAATAAAATCAGAGCTGAAATATGCTGTGTAGAATTTCCACCATACATGAATAATAAGCATTAGAAACATGAGAACAACAACAAAGTTTGTTTAGAAACTGTTTTAATGCTCAGAAAGCAGTAGAAATTCTCATAACTCACTGGAAGCATAGAAAGCTCCCAGGCTGCATTGCTAACACACAGTCTAAAAAGACTGAAAAGCTAACCTGTAGCTGCATAGCAATAAACTGACACCGCGCCTTTAAGGCACCCATGACCCCCAGTATCCCATCATGCCTCAGGGGTGACAGTTAGGTCAGTTGTTCTTTTCGGAGACTGAAAACAAACCCAGTAACAAATAGGTTAACAATATCTCCTTATTAAAGAATGTCCTTTGCCCGGGGAGGCGGGAGGGTTGCTTATGACTTTGATGAGGATACCCCTGGAAGAGAACTAGGATTACAGGTAAGTAACTAATCCTTCTCTTCCAGGGGATCCTCATCAATAGTCATAAGCATTAGAATAGAATAGCGAGACTCACCTCATCTCCCTGCGGGCAAAGGAGTAACAATACAGTAATACCCATACTAAGCCTAGTAACAACTAAGCTTGTACAGGCCGTAGGCTACCCAAATAGATTCCTCAAAGAGGCTTGTCCTACTTGAGTATCGGCCCTGGAATCAGATTCTAGGCAGTAATGCCTCGTACAGATATGAACTGATTTCCATGTAGCAGCCTTGCATATTTCTGACATTGGAATGTCGTGCAAAAAAGCTACTGTGGCCGCTTTCCCTCTAGTAGAATGCGCTTTGGGTGACACCAACAAAGGCTTGCCTGCAAGCTGGTAGGCCAATTTAATGCAAGAGACAATCCATCTAGCGATGGACCTTTTGGCCGCCGGAAAGCCTGTTCTCATCGAACCATAGTTCACGAACAGCTGATCCGACTTCCTGATTCCCTTGTTTTTTTCCAAATAGAATTTGAGCACTCTCTTTAAATCTAATGAGTGCAACGACCGGTCTGCTGGGGTCGATGGATTTGGGAAAAAAGACGGGAGGGAAATGGACTGATTTATGTGAAAATCAGAAACCACCTTAGGTAAGAAGGAAGGGTGAGCCCTTAGGACAACCCTATTGTGATGGAAAACAGTATATGGTTCCTTCGCACAGAGAGCTTGTATCTCGCTTACTCTGCGCGCTGATGTGATTGCCACTAAAAAGGCTGCTTTCCAAGAAAGATGTTGTAAAGAAGCCTTGTGGATAGGTTCGAAAGGAGGTGACATTAACCTGGACAGAACCAGGTTCAATTCCCAAGGAGGAGAAGGATTTGGCACAGGGGGATAGACTTTCTTCAACCCCTGGAGGAAGTCCTTAACCACCGGAACCTGAAAGAAAGAAATCTGATGAGGCGATTTCCTGTACGCCACTATGGCTGACAGATGCATTCTAATGGAAACATATTTCAATCCAGAAGTAGCCAAGGAAAGGAGGTATGGCAGGATTACCTCCTCCTGCCCTTTAGTAGAATCCAGCTGATGATCCCTACACCACAAGTAAAACCTCTTCCACTTGAACGCATAAGACGCTCTCGTGGAAGGCCTCTTAGCCTCCTTTAAAATGTTAATGCATTCTGGAGGCAAGTTCAGATGTCCATATTGCAGGACCTCAGGTGCCATGCTGTTAGGTTCAGCTATGGGAGGTCGGGATGTAGTATCCTCCCGTTCATCTTGCTCAACAGGTCCGGCCTGCAAGGAAGTCGTCTGTGTGGACACACAGAGAAATGTAGAAGGTCCGGGTACCACCACTGCCGTGGCCAATCCGGAGCTATTAAGATCATCTCCATGTCCGACCTGAGGAGCTTGGACACTACCTTCGGAATCAGAGCCAGGGGAGGAAACGCGTAAGCGAATGTTCCTGACCAATCCATCAGAAGAGCATTCCCCTGCGTCCCTGGTCGGTGGAACCTGGACGCGAAGGCGTGGCATTTGGCGTTTTCGTCGTCTGCAAACAAGTCTATGGCTGGACGACCCCAGCAACGAAAAAGCTCTTCTACCACCTCGTCCTTTAGCACCCAGTTTGGCTGATCTTCGAAGTGCCTGCTGAGTGCGTCTGCTTTTACGTTCAACTCGCCTGGAAGGTGCACCGCCACTACCGTCAGGCCTCAAGAGAGAAGCCAGTGCCAGATTGTTTCAGCTTCTCTGGAGAGTGGGCAAGATCGTGTGCCTCCTTGCTTGTTCAGATAGAACATGGTGGTCGTATTGTCCGTCTGAACTAGGACTGAGTTGGACTCGATCGCTGGAAAGAAAGCTTTGAGAGCTAGAAAAACTGCTATGAGTTCCAGCATGTTGATGTGGTATGTCTGCTCCTGCGCAGACCACTGACCTTGTATTTGAAGTGGACCCATGTGCGCACCCCAGCCTTGTAGAGAGGCATCCGTCACTATCGACAGGGATGGAAGAGGTTGGTGAAAAGGTACTCCGACCCACACATTCTTTCTCCGAGTCCACCATTTGATGGCATCCTTCGTCGCCTGGGAAAGAGTGATACGATCTTCCCAATGCCCTGTCGCTTGGTCCCACTGGTCCTCTAGAGCTTGTTGTAGAGGACGCATTCTCAGCCTGGCGTTTGGAGTGAGGAAAATGCAGGACGCCATGGAACCCAGCAGGGATGCTACTTGTCGGGCTGTTGGAAACTGAGACTCTAGCAGAATCTCGCATTTCTGACTCATGGAAAAAAGTCTCTCCTCCGAAGGAAACGCTTTTCCCAATTTTGTGTCCAGAACGGAGCCTAGGTAGTGGATGGACTGTGTCGGCCGCTGGACTGACTTCTCCAAGTTGACATAGAGACCGAGTCTGTGCAACAGGTGTAGGCAAAGTTGCAGATCGTGCGTTACCTGAACCGGAGACGAGCCCTTTAGGAGCCAGTCGTCCAGGTATGGATAGATGAAGAGACCCTTTTTGTGAAGAAAAGCCGCCACCACTGCCATGCATTTGGTAAAGACTCGTGGTGCGGACTTGAGACCGAAGGGTAGCACCTTGTACTGGTAGTGTTTGCTTCCCACTACAAACCTTAAGTACTTGCGATGCTGAAGAGCAATCGGAATGTGAAAGTATGCATCTTGCAGATCCACCGAACACATCCAATCTCCGGTTTGAAGATGTGGGCATATTTGGTGAAGAGCTAACATGCGGAACTTTTCTCTGACGATGACTTTGTTCAAGAGACGTAGATCGAGTATTGGTCTGAACTTGTCCTCCTGATCTTTTTTGGGGACAAGAAAGTACCTGGAGTAGACTCCCTTTCCTTTTTGAGAGGGGGGGACCTCCTCTATAGCTCTTTTTTGTAGTAGAACTTTCACCTCTCTTCGGAGCGAGTTTAGCTGATGAGGGCAAGAGTTCTTTGGAGGAATGCTCTTTGGAAGCGCACGGAAACGAAGCTTGTATCCATTGCGCAGTATATTCAGCACCCACTGATCCTTTGTGATGCTGACCCACTCTGCCAGGTGTTGTGAAGCACTTCCTCCCACTGGAGTGGGCAACGGCACCAGAGGAAGCCACTGCTCAGGCCTTTCCTCCTCTCGTGGTGTTAGAGGATTGCTGGTGACCTCCTCTACCTCTGTTGGCTTTGCCTCGAAACTGGGGTTTTCCCTGGTTCTTATTTTGGGACCACTGAGGGGTTTGAACCCTCTGTTGAGCCCCTCTCCCCCTGTTGGTCTTAAAGCGGCGTTTGAACTCTTTTTTTCTTTTCCAAACCAACCGCTTTTACTGTGTCCAGTTCTGTCTTCATACGGGTCATCTCTTCGTCAGCATGTTCCCCGAAGAGAGAGGAACCCGAAAAGGGAAGATTGAGGATGCGATGCTGCGCATCCGGCTTCAGCCCTGTAAGGCGCAACCAAGCGGACCTCCTGGCACAAACCCCATGTGAGTAGGAATGTGCCGCTAGCACTGCACCATCCGCAGCTGTGCTTATTAACTGGTTCGCCACCAGACATCCTTCTGTCATAGTCTCTTCATAGTCCTTCTGGTCTTCCTTAGGCAGTTTGGACTTGAACCTTTCCATGGAGTCCCATAAGGCTCTGTCGTATCTGCCCAGCAGCGCAGCCGCACTGGAGACCTTGCTGTCCTTGTCTGGTGGGACTGAAGAGGTAGCGGCCACTGCATGTGTCTTTCTCGCCGCTGCCACTATTACAGAGTCTGCTGGAGGGTCAGATTTTACAAAAACTGGGTCAGAAGAAGCCGGTTTGTATTTTTTCTGTATGCGGGCTGGAACCGCTCTGATAGCCGCTGGGGTTAGGAAAACATCCTTGACAGGGTCCATAATCCCCGGGACTAAAGGCAGCAGTGGTCGAGAGATGGATTTTTTGTGCAAAGTTTCAAAAATTACTGTCGTAGTAACTTGAGGCACAGACATTTCAATGCTCAGCTTCTGAGCTCCTCTTTGTAGGACATCCAGATAAGTGCCGATGTCTTCCACTGGAGAGGATCTAGAGGTAGGACTATCCATCAGCGTAGGTGAGTAATCTCTCTTGGAAGACCTGGTCGAAGAGGTAGATGAAGTAGACGGAGTCCTTCGACGTTTACGGTGAGCACTGTGCCTCCTCTCACGCGATCTTCTTGATTGCTCTTCCCTTCTAGGAGAGCGAGATCTGACCCGATCTTCTCCTCTGGGCGAGCGAGGCCTGACTGGACTGTCTTTTCTGGGAGATCGGGGTCTAACCGGAAGTTCTCTTCTGGGAGAGTTGGTTGGTGTTCTCACAGGTGATTTGCGCCTGGGAGGACTACGCTTGTCCATCTCCTCCACCAGATTCTGAAGAGGAGACCCGTGTTGAAAGCTGGCATACTCATACATGCGTTTGGCAGCCCCTGAATTTCGCCAATGGTCCAATGATCTGTACCATCCAGGTGACAGTCTGATCTCCGCAGCCGAAGGATCTGGCTGACGCACCGGAGACTTGCGGACAGGGCTTCTGGACCTCGAGGATGCTGTTGAGGAACCAGAAGACTGTGAAGTGGAATGACGAGAAGCTGACTCCGTAACCATGACAACAGAGTTTCTTTCTGAATGTATCGACGTCGAGCGTTCCTTTCTCGACGCCGAACGTCTCTGGGGGGTCGGCGGGTCGAACAATCTCGACTTCGAATGCTTTGACGGCGACCGATGCGAGGATCTATGGTCTGTCGACGTCGACCGGTGATGACCCACAGTCGACGGATCCTCCTGCCTCGACGTCGAACGGTGATGACCAGCCGTCGACGGAGTCCTCTGTCTCGACGTCGACCGGTAACGACCAGCCGTCGACGGAGTCCTCTGGCTCAACGTCAAACGGTGATGACCAGCCGTCGACGGAGTCCCCTGCCTCAACGTCAACTGGTAATGACCAGACGTCGACGGAGTCCTATGGCTCGACGTCGACCGGTGATGACCAGCCGTCGACGGAGCCCTCTGTCTCGACGTCGAGTGTCCGTGCGACGACGGCGGAGGGGTATTGGACACCCTCGACGCCGAGAGTTGATGAGACGTCGACGGATACTGCGTCCTCGACGCCGATCGACGTTTCCCTGTCGACGGCGGAGGGGTCTTGGTCCTCGACGCTGAACGTCGTTTCTTAGACGACGGCGGAGGGGTCACACTTCTCGACGCCGGACGTCGCTTGGATGACGACGGCGGAGGAGTGACCTCCCTCGACGCCGATCGTCGCCCGGTTGACGACGGCGGAGGGGCCTTGGATCTCGACGCCGACCGTCGCCCGGTTGACGGCGGCGGAGTCACCTTTCTCGACGCCGATCGTCGCCCGGTTGACGACGGCGGAGGGGATTTCGACGACGGGACTGGATCATTCGACGTCGTCGACGTACCTGGTCTTCTCTTCGACGGCGAGCCCGCCGTGGACGGTAGATTTGACGAGAGTTGATCCACCGGTGGTTCTTTTCTCAGCGCCGAGCCCGACGCTGATGTTGAAGGGTGTGAAGACTTCTTTTTTGAAGATGTTTGAGCCTTCTTGGAGCCCTTCTTCACCGGAGATCTTCCTCTGGATGACCTGTGAGCCAGGCCATAAATGCGAATCCTCTCCCTGTCCTTCAGAGTTCTCCCTGACAGGTGTTCACAGTGAGGACAGGTGTCTGGATCATGATCTTCAGGCAGACACAAGATACAGACATCGTGATTGTCTGATTTTCCCTTCTTGTTGCCACAAGAAGGACATTTGTCAAAGAGTGAAGGCATTCTCAGAAGAAAATGTTCACAAAACTGACTAAAAAAAGACAGTATCTTACTTGACAAGTTGTTAAATGTCAAAGTAAGTGTAAAAAAGACAAAAGTGAAGTATTTTTCTGTCAGAAAAACAGAAAATTAGTGGAGCTGTGTAACCAGGATCCTTCCTGAAGGAGCCGGAAAGAACAACTGACCTAACTGTCACCCCTGAGGCATGATGGGATACTGGGGGTCATGGGTGCCTTAAAGGCACGGTGTCAGTTTATTGCTATGCAGCTACAGGTTAGCTTTTCAGTCTTTTTAGACTGTGTGTTTGCAATGCAGCCTGGGAACTTTCTATGCTTCCAGTGAGTTATGAGAATTTCTACTGCTTTCTGAGCATTAAAACAGTTTCTAAACAAACTTTGTTGTTGTTTCTCATGTTTCTAATGCTTATTATTCATGTATGGTGGAAATTCTACACAGCATATTTCAGCTCTGATTTTATTTGGTTGCTATTGCATGTATATATATATACATATATATATATATATATTACCTACTGGCGATAGCCAGTAGGTATATATAGTTAGGATTTTTTTCCTAAGGGATTTTTTTTTTTTTTTTTTTTTTTTCAAAAACCTTTATTTGAGCAAGCATAGAAAAATACAAGAATGGGCCTACAACCTCACGGGCTGGCCGCTAATAATAAGGCACAAGGCACAAATCAGAAGTGTACACCCGTGGTCAGGCACAAATCCAGCACAAAGCATTACTCCCAACATGTCACAGTGCATATTGAATTTTTATTTATACAAAAAGAAAAACAAACACTAAAAAGGCGAATGCACGGTGATCAAGGTCAGCCCAAAGAACGGAGGGGATGGTCTACAGTCAGGAGAACCTACCAAGAGCCCGGAGGCTCCAACAAGGTCGGGGGGGGAGCAGCGGGGAGAATCGGAAATTCAAAAAAACAGTATGAAAGGGTTCCGGGAACGCTCGCCTAGGGAGATAGGACAACATCAGTAGTGCCCACAAGGGGAGGTGTGCAGATATCTCCACGATATTCATTCCACTGGCCCCAAATCCTCGTCCACGCCCTGGGTCTGCCTCTGGCCACATAAACCGTCTTTTCCCGAAACATGGACCAGTCCATGTTGTCCTCCCATTTCGAGACCTCAGGGGGCCTGGATGCGCCCCAGAGTTGCGCAATATCACGTTTCGCAATCATGTAGCCCAAGGTAGCCCACCTGGTCTGGGCCACAGAATAGTCAGTGGGCTCCCACACATTCAACAGACATCGTCGAGGCTCAGGCCGCAGGGCAACCCCAGTCACCTCAGTCATCACCTCATGCACAGCAGTCCAGTAAGCCACCACAACCGGGCATTCCCAAAGAATGTGTAAAAAAGTAGCACTCAACCCACAACCACGCTTACATAACCCATCCAAAGAAAAGCCCATCGTTACCAGACGCGGACCAGTGACATACACTCGATGAAGGATTTTAAGTTGAACCAAACGGAGACGGGCATGAATGGCTACCTCCTTGGGAGAAGAGAGTGCCGACTGCCAATCCTCGTCGTCCAGTTCCAACCCATCGCCGACCCAAGCCTCCCGAAGTCGGACCAATAAGTCCGCCCGATTATTGATCAGCTTCTTATAGATCAAGGAAATAGTGCTATCAGGCAGGTGCCCATCAAGGACACGATCTTCGAGGGGGGAAGACTCAGGCAGGGCCATATCAGGAGTCAAGACTGAGGCGAGGGCGTGCCGGACCTGGAGATAACGAAAAAATTCCCTACCATTCAAACCATATTCCTCCTGGAGGGCCTGGAACGATTTCACACTACCTTTCGAACATACATCACCCACCTTACTTATACCAATCATATCCCAGCGGTCGAAGCCCTTAGTAGACCAGAGACACCCCAAACGTTCCGAGGCATAAAGCGGCGTCGCCAGCGTCATTCGATCTTCCCATCCCAAACTCACATTCGCGGCTCGCCACACAGTTACTGCACTCCTGGAAGGGCCCACAAGAGGGCGTCTGGCTGATCGGGAATAAAGCGCTCTATTAAAGTCCCCACCCGGCAGCTGGAGTCTATCCATCTCGAATGCAGGATTGCGACTCGGTGAAAACATCACGTGATTAATAGCAGATAGCTGGGAAGCCCAATAATATCGCTTGATATCGGGGAGCGCCATGCCCCCGTCGTACCAAGGGATGGTGAGTTTCGCGAGGGCAATACGTGGACACCCGTCCCAAATCAATTGTCTTTGAAGACTCTCGATCTCTCGGAAATAGGTCTTGGGGATAGCGTCATAGGAGTTCTGGAGCGCGTAGAGGAACCGCGGCAAGGACATCATTTTAAACAGGGCCGCCCTGCCCAGAGGAGACAAAGGAAGCTTACGCCAGCGGGCCACGTCTAGTCGCAACCGAAGCAACGGGGGGAGGAGGTTACGCTCAAATCGGAGCGAGGAGTCCAACGTAATAAAAATCCCTAAATATTTGAAGCCAGACTGGACCACCTGGATGGGAAGGCTGCTCGGCAAAGGGGGTAAAACACCCGAAAGAACATACACGCAGGACTTGGCCCAGTTAATAACGAGGCCCGAGTTGGCACCAAAGGAAGTGAGAACGTCAAACAAAACTGTCAGAGATTTACGCGGGGAGGTGAGATATAAAAGAATGTCGTCCGCATAAAGCGAAACGCGGTCCTCAAAGTCCGGAGACCAGCGAATCCCCTTGAGCGAAGGCTCCCACCGAAGCCAAGCAGCCAATGGTTCCAAGGCGAGCGCAAAAAGCAACGGAGACAAGGGGCATCCCTGACGGGTACCTCTACCAAGGGTGAAAGGGGCCGAAACTCTACCATTTACCACTACTTGTGCCAGAGGTTCCGCATATAATAACTTGATCCAACCAATAAACTCAGGCCCGAAACCAAATTTCTCAAGAGCCGCCCAAAGATAAGGCCACTCCACAGTGTCAAAAGCCATTGAGGCATCCAACGACGCCAAAATGTCCGGCTCCGTCAGAAGCCCCGCCCTCGCAATCGCGCCGTGGAGACGACGCAGGTTCAGAGCCGTGTTGCGATGCGGGATAAATCCGGATTGATCTGGATGGACCAAGCCACTAATGACCGTCAGGAGGCGGGACACCAGGAGTTTCGCCAACACCTTGGGTTCAACATTAAGGAGGGATATGGGCCTATAGGATGAACAAAGGTCTCGCGGTTTGCCATCCTTGGGGATGACAACTATCGTGGCCAGTCGCTGATCATAAGGGAGAACACCCCGTTCCCGGGACTCCAGAAACATGGCGCGAAGATATGGCGCCACTCTGTCGGGACGTAACTTGTACAGTTCAATTGGCAACCAGTTCGGGCCCAATGCTTTGCCCGAACGGAGGGAACGGATGGCAGTGGCTATCTCATCAACCGTAAAGGGGGAGTCCAACGCTACACGATCCAAATCAGTGACACTGGGCAGAGCTATATCACGCAATAGAAGGTGAGAGTCAGCCACATCTCTCACAGACACAGGGGTATACACCACACGGAAGTACTCAGCAAAACGGTCAACTATTCCAATCGGGTCCGTCACACTCACACCACTCGAAGACTGAATCACGGGTACCACACGATTAACTCTCTCCTTCTTATCCAGCCATGCCAGCAATTTACCCGCTTTGTCACCCACATCATACAAACGACCCTGTTGCTCCCGAAACATCACTTTAGCAGCATCCGTGACCACAGATTTATATGCAAATTGTTTCAGACCCAGGGCGTGGAGTTTCGCAGACGTGACACCAGATTCCAAAGCATCCTCCAATGCAGAAATCTCTCCCTCAAGGTCCACCACCTCCCTATTTCTCGCCCGCTTAGCTTCAACAATAAGGGAGAGGGCCTGCCCACGAATCACCGTCTTAAAGGCCTCCCATAGGGACACAGCTGAGGAGACCGACCCCTCGTTATCCAGAAAATACGTGTCCAAAGACTTAAGCAAAAGGCTGCGGGTCTCGGGGGAGGTAAGGTACCACGGATTGATGGGAGCTACTCTGTCCACCGCCTCCACTCCAACCTCAAAATGAAGCCAGAGCGGAGAGTGGTCAGAAATACCCCTGGGTAGGTGTACAATCTCACGAACCGCTGGCGACTGAGCCGCAGGCATCAGGAAATAATCCAGCCTGGACAGACTCCCATGGGCCCCAGAATGAAAAGTGTATTGAAGCTGAGTAGGATGCAAAAGCCTCCAGCAATCCACCAAGCCAAAGGTATCCAAAAATCCACCCAACCACCGTTGGGCCGCAGGAGTATCTCTAGGGGGGTGGCGATCGTGAAGACCAGAGAACACCAAATTAAAATCACCAGCCAAAAAGAGAGTACTATCAGGGAGGTCCAACAACACGCGGCCCAAATCTGAAAAGGTAGAAGTCTGCAAGCCGGGGGGCACATAAACAGTAAATAAGGAGAGGGCACGACCCTCATAGCGACCCACAAGGACAGCATATCGCCCCCGATCATCCTGAATCACATCATCAATAGCTAGGGGGAGGGAAGCCCGAACAAGGATACCCACACCCCTAGAACCCGAGGTAAACCCAGAATGTGCCACGAGGCGATAGCCCCACCTATTCATTGCATGACAAACATTGCCTACCAAATGAGTCTCCTGCAGGAAAACAATATCAGGAGATAAACGTCGTATACATTTCAACACCACACTTCTTTTGATACGATCTCCCAGACCGTTAACGTTCCACGAAACAAATCTCAACCCGCTACCACCCATCCCACCCAACAAAGCCAAAACCCCCCACCAATGAGCATGACACCGGAAACATCTTCAAATACAGGATAAAGTCGCCTCGAAAACAAAACACACAAACAACGAACTTCCCAACCACCCACCCCCAAAATAACAAGAAAACACTCCCCACCCTGCACCCCTGCAAAAAGCTAAAAAGCCACCCCAACCTGCAGTGTGCCTGTCGCCCAATAACCCCTATTCTACACAAAGACCCCGGAGGAGGAAAGGCTCCTTCCCACCCGCCACCCCGATCAAGACCAATGACGAGAAAAAGAACATACATCAAATCACATAAGCGGTAGAGGAACAAAGGCACACATTCCTGGAAGAGTTACTCAAAACAAGGCATCCGGCATAGACGAAATGTTCAGCTCTCTACACCACCTTCAGCACCGCCCGGGTGGGCATCGGACTCAGTCTCAGGAGGTCGGTTAGGCAAGGAGTCCAGCCAGTCATTCACAGCATCCGGCCGATCAAAGAAGAAGGTCCGGTCATTATACTCAACCCGCAGCCTGGTCGGAAAGAGCATAGCGTAGCGCATCCCCATGTCCCTAAGACGCTTCTTGGCACCACGAAATCCCATCCGCTGCTTCTGGACCTGTTGGGAAAAGTCCGGATAAAAGTTCACCGTGGCATTCTCAAAAGCCACCGGGCCCTTCACCCGCGACGCCTGCAGGATAGCGTCCCGATCTCTATAGTGGAAAAGCTTGGCAACAATAGGTCTCGGCGGGGCGCCTGGCTTACCCTGGCCCCCCGGAACACGATGTGCACGCTCCACTGTGAAGAATTTACTAAGGCCAGACGGAGAAAGGTGGTTCTGGACGAGGTCTTCAACCAGGAGATCAACCGAGTGGGGTTCTGGGTTCTCCGGGACACCAACCACGCGAACATTACAGCAACGTGCCCTGTTCTCAAAATCTTCCAAGCGCCGGGTCATGAACTCGTTCACCCTACGGAGATTGCCAATCTCCGTCTGTACCTCAGAGACGTCCGCCGTGAGACTGGATGATTTGATATCCAACGACTTCACCTTTTCGTTCGTTTTGGAGAGATCGGCTCGGATTAGATTCAAATCGATTGCCACGGTGTCAATTTTGTGGGTCAAGGTCTCGTATTGTTGGCCTATTGACTCCCTCATGCCAGATATGGCGCCCATGATGTCCTGCAAGGAAGGCTCCGTCGACGCATCCACAACGTGGTCAGATGCACAGGGACCGGGCAGGGCAGCTCCGGGGGACCCCTTAGAATGGGTATAACGGTCCATAACGTTGGATTGGACCGGACCCCCGCGCAGAGGAGTCTTCGTCTTGCGCGTCTCCCAGGCCCCTCTGCCCGCCATCCCGGAGATGCGTCACAGGGAGAGTCACCAGGGCCAACGGACCGGGCACCAGAAATGGAGGCCTCGGGACCAAAGGACCGTAACAAGAGTATCACCAGAATAGGGGCAGCCAAATAGGAGAACAGTCCAGCCAAAGGCCCGACAGCCGACTCGTGTCCTGGAACCAGCTCTGGCCCGACCCTCTCGCCGATGTCCCAGTCAGAGGCAGAATCGAAACCGAAACTTAAGAAGGGGACCCACAAGTCCAATCCCCCTGCCGTTGTTGTTCAACTCCAGGACGGCCACCGAACCTCACCCAGTCCCGGGCGCACCTCAAGGGCGGAGCCCAAAAGTTCAATTCACCATAACTCAGGCACCCGGGGTCAAAATAAATTTCTGAAAGGTCCAGGTAGATCAGCCCATCGTCCTCTATACAAATCCTCGCGAAAAATCAGGATTCATGCAGGATATTATGCCGGGAGCGGCGGGGGTCCGGGGAGCGCTGTGCTCACGCGGCCATCTCGGATGCCCGCCAAGCTCCTCCTCCTATGGGATTTTTGAAAATTCTATGTCGAATAACTATGGCGTTTGAGGACAGAATTGGCTGAAATTTTCAGGAAAATGGAACATTTTGTTTCTGAGCAGCCCCTGAAAATTTGGGGGGGTTTCGTCAAGGGGGGGCCGAGAAAAAAGGGGGGTCCCAAAACGTGTTTTTCCCATGCAATTTTCCATAGGGCGGTTGGCCTCACTTTTAGCCTGAACGGCTGAATGGATTTACACCAAACTTGGCAAAATTGTAGGGACTGGTAGCCCGATGTGCCTTTGCTATGTCTCAAGATATAGGCTCCAGTGGTTTTTACGAAAATTAACTTTGAAAAATATACATTGGGCTACATTGGGCTATATATATGTTGGAGCCCAAATGTAGCCCAATGTAGCCCAATGTAGCCCAATGTAGCCCAAAGATGGCCACCAGAGACAAAAAAAACAAATGTAGCCCAAATATCAGCCAGATGTAGCCCAACTATAGCCCAATGACAGAATGTCCCAGAGTGTTCTAAAGAACAACTAGAGTGCTGACAGTCCTACTTATTACAAAGGTATGGCACACCTGAAGCCATCTTGATTGGAATAAAGTGGTAACTCTTAAAACATTTAATTTAAAAATGAACAAAATGAGGGGGTTCATTTTGCCATAGAAAGTATGATTAGCGAATATATGACGAAATCCCGCATACCATCAGTCCGCAAAACAAATCCCGCATGTACTATTAGGCCGCAAATTAAAATAACGAAAACTTTTAGAACGAATATGCCTTTAGCATACACTAAACAACTAAACTACCCTAAACCCTAAAACACTACCCCCAGCATGACCCTACACTACACAAACAGTACAACACTACCCTAAACCCTAAAACACTACCCCCAGCATGACCCTACACTACACAAACACTACCCTAAACCCTAAAACACTACCCCCAGCATGACCCTACACTACGCAAACACTACAACACTACCCAAAACAATAAAACACTACACCCCAGCATGACCCTACACTACGCAAACACTACAACACTACCCTAAACCCTAAAACACTACCCCCAGCATGACCCTACACTACACAAACACTACAACACAACCCTAAACCCTAAAACACTACCCCCAGCATGACCCTACACTACGCAAACACTACAACACAACCCTAAACCCTAAAACACTACCCCCAGCATGACCCTACACTACGCAAACACTACAACACTACCCTAAACCCTAAAACACTACCCCCAGCATGACCCTACACTATGCAAACACTACAACACTACCCAAAACCCTAAAACACTACACCCCAGCATGACCCTACACTACGCAAACACTACAACACTACCCTAAACCCTAAAACACTACCCCCAGCATGACCCTACACTACGCAAACACTACAACACTACCCAAAACCCTAAAACACTACACCCCAGCATGACCCTACACTACACAAACACTACAACACTACCCTAAACCCTAAAACACTACCCCCAGCATGACCCTACAATACGCAAACACTACAACACTACCCTAAACCCTAAAACACTACCCCCAGCATGACCCTACACTACGCAAACACTACACTACCCTAAACCCTAAAACACTACCCCCAGCATGACCCTACACTACGCAAACACTACAACACTACCCTAAACCCTAAAACACTACCCCCAGCATGACCCTACACTACGCAAACACTACAACACTACCCTAAACCCTAAAACACTACCCCCAGCATGACCCTACACTACGCAAACACTACAACAATACCCAAAACCCTAAAACACTACCCCCAGCATGACCCTACACTACGCAAACACTACAACACTACCCAAAACCCTAAAACACTATCCCCCAGCATGACCCTACACTACGCAAACACTACAACACTACCCAAAACCCTAAAACACTACCCCCAGCATGACCCTACACTACGCAAACACTACAACACTACCCAAAACCCTAAAACACTACCCCCAGCATGACCCTACACTACGCAAACACTACAACACTACCCAAAACCCTAAAACACTACACCCCAGCATGACCCTACACTACGCAAACACTACAACACTACCCAAAACCCTAAAACACTACACCCCAGCATGACCCTACACTACGCAAACACTACAAAACTACCCAAAACCCTAAAACACTACCCCCAGCATGACCCTACACTACGCAAACACTGCAACACTACCCAAAACCCTAAAACACTACCCCCAGCATGACCCTACACTACGCAAACACTACAACACTACCCTAAACCCTAAAATACTACACCCCAGCATGACCCTACACTACGCAAACACTACAACACTACCCAAAACCCTAAAACACTACCCCCAGCATGACCCTACACTACGCAAACACTACAACACTATCCTAAACCCTAAAACACTACGCCCAGCATGACCCTACACTACGCAAACACTACAACACTACCCTAAACCCTAAAACACTAGCCCCAGCATGACCCTACACTACGCAAACACTACAACACAACCCTAAACCCTAAAACACTACCCCCAGCATGACCCTACACTACGCAAACACTACAACACAACCCTAAACCCTAAAACACTACCCCCAGCATGACCCTACACTAAACAACCACCACAACTCTACACTACACTAACACAACACTACACAACACTACACTACACTACACAATCACTAACCCACGAAAAAATTAACACAAACCCACTTACCTCTCTCGTCATCGTGGTTTTCACAACGCAAATGCATTTACCATACATGCCTTTAAAACGTAATTCTTTGTAAAGGCATGCGCGATAAATGCACATGCGTTTTGAAAAAATGCGGGATAATGGTATGCGAGGTCAATGACCTTGCGGGATAATGGTATGCGGACTGAAAGTCTGCGGGATAAAAAATGCGGGAAAATGGCTGCAAACCATGATTAGCAGCAGACTTCCCTGGTGAGCACTAGCTTTACTACAGTGATCTAATGAGCAACTAGAGTGCTAACATTCAGAATTTATGGCAAATGTGTGACACATCTGAATGCCTTCTTGATAGAACCAAAGTAAACAAGCATTGAAAATGCAATAGATCTCGCCCTCGTTTAAGTTAAAGCCATTCTGTTTGTAATGAGGTGGCTTTTTAGCTTTGCTTTTATTAGTGTTTTTAAAACTTTCATGTAAATAACATGCATATGTATGCATATATGTATATGTATGCATGCATTTATATTTATATAGATATGCAGATTATATATGTTTATATATGTATATTACCTACTGGCGATAGCCAGTGGGTATATATAGTTAGGATTTTTTCTCTATGGGATTTCTGAAAATTCTACGTCTAATAACTTTGGCGTTTGTGGACGGAATTGGCTGAAAGTTTCAGGGAAATGGCAAATTTTGTTTCTGAGCAGCCCCTGAAAATTTGGGGGGGTTTCGTCAAGGGGGGGCCGAGAAAGAAGGGGGGTCCCAAAACGCGTTTTTCCCATTCATTTTTCCATAGGGCGGTTGGACTCACTTTTAGCTCGAACGGCTGAATAGATTTACATGAAACTTGGCAAAATTGTAGATATGGTTTGCCCGACGTGCCTTTGCTATGTCTCAATATATGTGCTCCAGTGGATTTTGAGAAATTAACGTTTAAAAAAATATATATATCTGTGACAGCGCTCCGGTTAGCGCCCCGGTTCGCGTACCTGACGCGTAACGGAACTTCGCGAAGTGAAGCTGATTGGCTCTCCGGTGTCTGTCAACATTCTAAACAGTCCGGAGCGGCCCCCATCTTGTCTCTCGGTACGATCGAGAGACAAGATGTGGTGAAAAACGAAGGGGGAAATGAAGGAAAGGGGGCAAGGTAGACCACTCCTGACCCCCTAGGATTGATGAGGGGGATATTAAAGTGCCCCGTGGGGCAAAAAATAAAAATACATTTTTTTTTGCGATTTTACGCCGTAGAGGCGCGTCCCGGTACGCGAACCGGGCAGCTCACCGGGCAGCTCACCGGGCAGCTAACCGGGCAGCTAACCGGCAGCGTAGCTGTCAACATTGTAAACAGTCCGGAGCGGCCGCCATCTTGTCTCTCGGTAGGTTCGAGAGACAAGATGTGGTGAAAAAATAAGGGGGAAATGAAGGAAAGGGGGCAAGGTAAACCCCTCCTGACCCCCTAGGATTGATGAGGGGGATATTAAAGTCCCCCGCGATTTTTCGCGGTAGAGGCGCTTCCCGGTACGCGAACCGGGCAGCTAACCGGCAGCGTAGCGGGAGTCCGCCATCTTGTGTTTTTGGAGCGTCCGGTTCGCGTACCGGGTAGCGTCCCGGTAAGCGTAACAAGGGGAAAACCAAGAGAAACAGTAAAAAAAAATTAAGGGAATAGATTTCCAGCAAACGTGGCAAAATTGTAGGGACTGTTTGTTTGATGTGCCTTTGCAAGGCCTCAAGATATGTGCACGTGTGGATTTTGTCTAATTAAGGTTAAAAAAAATATATATATCTGTAAGCGTGCTCCGGCACGCTTACGTTACGGGTTTTGTTTGCGCTGCAGAGCCGATACGTCACGGTTATGCGACGCGTCATGAGGCGTTTCACGTGGCTACGTGATACGTCACGTAATAAAGAATATATTTTACAGCTATAGATATTAGCTTTTAAAAAACCAATGAAATTCACTGAAAAAACCATAGGTTATAGACCATATATAGTTAGGAATTTGCATTTACAAAACCTTGAAAATTCACTGAAAAAACCATAGGTTAGAGACCATATATAGTTAGCTGGACATTTTATTGACATAAAACCAATGAAATTCCATATATAGTTAGTTGCACTAACTATATATCGCGCACCCGCAATCCACTGCTGATGATGTCACATATTACATCATTCATGACATGGTCAGTGACATCACTGATGACATCACTGATGACATCTCAAATGACATCTCAAATGACATCACTGATGACATCATGACACACCAATACCAGTTACTACATACGCACTCACTGATTCCTACGTCTACACACACATTCACTCATTCACCCATACAATCACTCATACATACAGTCACTCATTATTACAACACTATCATATGCACTCATACACCTATGCAGACACTCACACACTGCCACTCATCCATGGAGTTACTCACACACCTAGTCAGTCCTGTAAAGAATCAATCACACTTCCATTTCCTCATCTATACAGTTAAACACAGAACACCATACTTCAGTGACATCACTGATGACATCACTGATGACATCTCAAATGACATCACTGATGACATCTCAAATGACATCACTGATGACATCATGACACACCAATACCAGTTACTACATACGCACTCACTGATTCCTACGTCTACACACACATTCACTCATTCACCCATACAATCACTCATACATACAGTCACTCATTATTACAACACTATCATATGCACTCATACACCTAGTCAGTCCTGTGAAGAATCAATCACACTTCGATTTCCTCATCTATACAGTTAAACACAGAACACCATACGTTTCACACATATACTAACACATACTTACTCTCTTATACAATCACTGATACAAGTACACATTGATATGCACAGAGTCACACACCTCCCAGCCAGCCACACACACACTCAGTCTTCCATACATCCACTCATTCTTCAATATGTAAAACATATTTAAACTTTACAAAAACACACAGACACTAGATGATGTCATCAGTGATGTCATTTGAGATGTCATCAGTGATGTCATCAGTGATGCCATTTGAGATGTCATCAGTGATGTCATCAGTGATGTCACTGACCATGTCATGAATGATGTAATATGTGACATCATCAGCAGTGGATTGCGGGTGCGCGATATATAGTTAGTGCAACTAACTATATATGGAATTTCATTGGTTTTATGTCAATAAAATGTCCAGCTAACTATATATGGTCTCTAACCTATGGTTTTTTCAGTGAATTTTCAAGGTTTTGTAAATGCAAATTCCTAACTATATATGGTCTATAACCTATGTTTTTTTCAGTGAATATATATATATATATATATATATATATATATATATATATATATATATATATATATGTATTTATATATATATGAGTATATATATGGGGGGCACATATAATATAGTGTTTCAGGGGTCCCGCACATGGGCGGGAATATTCTAATGCTCATGACTATTCTAATGCTTATGACTATTGATGAGGATCCCCTGGAAGAGAACCAGAGGATTCACAGAGACCCATTTTCCAGGAATCCAAATAAGAAAAGTCAGAGGAAAATTGTGATCAATTTTAAATTCTATACTCTTATAGACCGAATTCTCCCAGAGGTTCTGAAGGTGGACAGCTTCACCAAAGGGGAATGGTCATTTTGTGTCCGACCAGACATTTCTAGGATGACACTAGATAAACATTGGGAGCTAGGAAAACTCATACCTGAGTTGAGATCACTCGGTGCTACAGCCCAACTGAGATTCCCGGCCCTGTTAAAAGTCATGTGGAACAACAAGATGCATAGTTTTAGGGACCCAAAGGAGGCTGGTAATTTTTGTGAGCAAACAAAGACTCTGCAGACGCATAAAGAATAAAAGGCCTTAAGCCGGAAGGAGAAGAGAGCTCTAAAGGGTATTAAAACAATCATACTTTTCTTTCTGGGGAGTGTTCCCCAGGGTGGAATGAGATCACTTGATGAGATAGTTATTTTAGGACTCCACTGGGTGGGGTGCAGTTGGGAAAAAAATAAAAAAATAATTCAGTACTCATTTATAGGATTCCCTGCTTAGGGTATAGCTGTACATGGGCAAGAGTCAAGTCAGTAAGGGACTTATGAAAGAACGATTTCAAGATGCCAGATTCTAGAGATCATACCCCTTTAAAAAATTTAACTTGGAATGTCAACGGGCTCAGAGTCGCTAGTAGAAGGAGAAGGATTCTACAATATTTGAGACAGGCTGACTCGGATATAATGATTTTGAAAGAGACCCATCTTTCGTTTGAGGAATGGAAGGCCATCCTGTCTAAAGAGAAGTTGATTGCAGAGTCAGTCCACACTAATCAAACATATTACACTAAGGGAGGGGCCATGATTATAAAAAAATAATGTAATATAATATATATAATGAAATATTAGCATTGCAGCAAAAAAATAGAAGGAGACTCGATATAGGATAAAAGTCCTGGAAAACAATGTTTTAAGGGCTTTGAGTGAGAGAAGCTTGCAACTAGAAGAGCAGGGCCAGGCTAAAAAGACAGTAGTAAGGCTAGCAAATCAAGCCTTACTAGATCATTTAGATAATATTTTAAGAAAGAAATGGGAGGCAAGTAAATTATCCTACTATTAGTATGGGGAAGGGTGTGGGAAGCTTCTTGCCTGGAAATCTTGCTCCAAGTTTACAAGGAATATAATACAAAAAAATCTTACCTAATGATTCAGGGAGAGAATGCCCTGCCAACACTGAGATTCAGCAAGCTTTTGTGGCTTTTTTTCAAGACTTATACACTGATGACCTTACAGCCTCTGAGGGTTAGGTGAAGAACTAAATGAATAGTTTAGCACTTCCCTCACTCTGTGAAGACTCATTACTGCTGCTTAACCAGAGAATTACCTTAGAAGAGGTTCAGGTAGCAGATACAAATTTAAAAAGAGGTGGTGCTGCTGGACTGGATGGTATCCCCAATGAGTTCTATATTTCCCTTCCTGAGGTTATCGTGCCTGTCTTGTTAGGTTGATGGATGGTATATTTTCGGAGGAGATGTCAAGCCCAAAGGTGTGGGATGAAACGGCTGTTACATTAATTCTGAAGCAATAGCAAAAAAAGAAACTCCAATCCGTGCGGAATTTTTCGTCATCCAGGAAAATACGCGGCTCAATCCTGACTATGAGGCTAGGTGGTGCTACCCCCGCCGTGTAATACTCTGTCATCAATGCACCATGCAATGCTATTCGGACCTGTTTTTTCTTTAATGTGGATAATTTTTCCCACTCCTCTCTCACGGATACGGATCCCCGTAGTGGAGCCCCTAACATCAACGAAGGGCCCGACAAAATAGCCGAGATCTGCTCTTCCGAGAAGGCCAGGCAGTTCTTATCCATTTGTACCGATACTATCAAACAACACAGAGGGTTTGGAAAAACACACCAGTATCTCCTATGGATGGGGATAGGAAAATGATTCTACCCCTGGAGATGTGAAGAGGTAATTCTGTATATATGCAACCAAACCCAATCAAGGGAAACGGCAAGGCCACAAGGACCGAGCTAATGACTATCTCATGGGCACGTCTCTTAAGATAAAAAGTTTTAATTTTTAGACTCTCACGGCTGAGCCGCCGTTCTACACAAGCAATAGCAAAAAGGAGCCAAGAGGGATCTGGAAAGGTATATAAGGGATCGCCCTCCACTCTAGACAGTCAATCAACAACAAGATCCCTATACCTGGGGCGATTATTACATTTCAAAGACATGAGTACACATCACTCAGGTTGTATTCTTTGTTTACATACCAAGGTAGACCCCTGCTATCTATCGCAGTGCGGTATCACTCCTCTAATGTCTGATTGTCCCCACTCATTCTATTGTTCCAAAAAATTAAATACTACGGTCTCAATTCAAGAAGTGTCCAGCGTGATGTCCAACAAATGTCTGCCTTCTATACTGACAGTACATCTATCCACACTTCACCACATGTGTACACACCTTAGGAGGGAAAAATGTGTGGTGGAGAGGAAGGCACCTCAGGGGCGAACACCCTCGGGGATGTTGGCGGATGTTACCAACTCAATGCCCCTTTCTCATCATCGGTTGCCTTCCAATCCGAAAAGAAAACAGAATAGATACAACACATAAACTGAAATGCGTGTAAAGGTGCAACATAAAGAGTATAACAACATTAACTCATAAAGGACAGAGTGACGTAAAATCAACAGCCACACCCACTCAATCACTTTATTCTTCGTTTCAGTGTGAGCTGAAGAATTAAAACAAAGGTTGGTAGCTTAATGTCGCCTACCAGTACCTGATACCGACATGTTTCACTGCCCCATTAGTTTCGGCAGATTCATCAGGGTATTGAACACTCGGTCACTGCACCAATTTTTTGAACATCCTTTCTGGACACTATTGCATTGAGACACAAATAAAAACCAGAGACATGCCCTGTAGTCAATATAGATTCATAGGTTTCCACATCAGAGTAATGGTTGAAAGCATATGATTATACATTTTTAATTATAATTACCCCTGGCCAGCATGGGCAACTCATACCGGCTGACCCAATCACGCTTTGACTCGTTTAAAAACGATTGAAGTAGCAATCTATAGGGAATGAAAAAGGACATTATAGAGCTGCCACGCCTTATACACCGACAATGAACATCAGGGTCAATTTCTATCGTTTTGAGGGCATGAGAGTCGTGACAACCCTACTCGCGCATTTAGACAAATAAGCAATGGCGCGTTTCAACTTAGGGCATTATAGAACTGCCAAGCCTTATAAAACACAATTGCGCATCAGTGTCGATTTCTGTCGTTTTGAGGGTATGAGAGCCGTGACAACCCTACTCGCGCATTTAAACAAATAGGCGAGGGTGCATTTCAACCCCCGACCGCATATATCATGATGCCTCTCTCATCAACATGTCTCCTATGTAGCACTAGTTACACCCGCGTCCGCGGCAAACATTAGCGCTAGACACGCAACGCACAACATCAGGCAATTGGTCCAAAAATGAGACCTATGGCAGGAATATAAATATCTGAGCAATTACCGCAAATTTCCACCTTGGATGTCTACAGGCACATCAAGGCACATATATTAGCCAATTTAGCTGTGATTTAGATGTTATAACTAAAACTCATCGGATAAGAGGTATAGATACCTCATGAGGCAGGGTCTAGATGGTATCCCACTGTCTCTCATTCCCCCATAACATGGTCAAGTACCATGCAAGTTCATCCATGACAGAGCACACCAGGCACATTATTTGGGCAGCATCAAACGCCCTCAAGAGTAGCGGTTGATCAACAAGGAGCACTTACCAAAAAATGGGAGTCATTTACAGCTAGCTCACCCTTAATTGTCTATTTCACTCGGTTCCACTCAAGGATTTCGTTCAGCCCTACACTGTCACTGCGTTCTCTGTATATCCATCTGGCTTCTTTACTGAGCAACGCTGTTTCCATGTTCTGTGGATTGCCTTTTATTACTTCCAACACAGTCCATGTGAAATCATGTTTTTCTTTGTGGCAATGTTGCACCAACTTTGTGGTCAGTTTGCCCGCCTTGATGGTACTAAGGTGTTCCTGAATGCGCACCTTGATTTTTCTTGTGGTCAGGCCAAAGTATTGGAGACCACAGCAGCATAGCAGTCTATATACCACATGCGTGGTGTTGCAGTTGCTAAAGTTGTTAAAAAACCATACTCTCCCTGTACTCAAGGTCACACTGTTGCTTTTTTTAGTGAGGGGGCAAACCGAACATGTCCCACAGGGATAATGTCCCTTGGGCAAAGTGGACAGATCTCTTTTGTGTGGTACTGGGGTGCGGGTATGGACTAGTTTGTCTTTAAGGTTAGTTGCTCTCTTAAAGGCAAACCGTGGTGGTGGCATACGGAAGTCTTTAGTGGATAGTAAGTCCCAGTGTTTTCTGATAGACTGCCTAATTTTTGTTGCCATGGGGTCAAATGTCATAACCACCGGGAGGCAGTCTCTTTTTTCTTTCCTTGTGTGTTCCAGCAGGGCACTCCTGGGTGTATTCAGTGCCCTTTTTCTAGCGTTCTTCACGACTTTACTCGGGTAACTGCGCTGTACGAGTTTTTTTGTAAGATCTTGTGATTGCTCCAGGAAACCACTCGTACTGGAGCAGTTCCTCCTGTACCTCAGGAATTGGCCCACAGGGAGGTTGTCACGAAGGGCTCTGGGATGATACGAATTATACAAGAGGAGTGAATTCCTATCAGTTGGCTTCTGGTGGACCCTGGTGCTCAGGCCACCCTCCAGTCCCGTCTCAATGTCAAGGTCCAAATAGACCGCACTGGTGCGGCTGTAGGTCCACGTGAATTTTAGGCTCTCATCTTGCAAGTTGAGCCATCTCAGGAACTCCCCTAGGGATTCTTCAGTGCCCGCCCAGATGCAGAGCACATCGTCTATATATCGCTTCCAGAGGCAAATGTGCCGCTGGAAGGGGTTGGTATCAGGATAGACGATGTGCTCCTCAAATCTACCCACATAGATGCATGCCAGGCTGGGGGCCATTGTGGCCCCCATCGATGTTCCAGAGGTTTGTAGGTAGATCTGGTCCTTGTATCCGAAATAGTTCCTTGTGAGTGCGAGCTCAACGCATTCCATGATGAATGATTGGGGCGCATCATAGGGCCACTCGAGGTCCCCCAGTGCGCGTGCTGCTGCCACCAGCGTTGCGTCCTGGGGGATACTCGTGTACAAGGACTCAATATCGATGGTTACAAGGAACTGGTTGCTTGAGTCATAAGGGGTATTTTCTAGAATATTCAGCACGTCGGTGGTATCCTTAACAAAGGACCGTTGGTTGATCACCGACTCCCGCAGGAAGTAGTCCGCAAATTGTGAAAGCGGCTCCAGCACAGATTGAATCCCCGACACGATGGGCCTGCCGGGCGGGGGGCGGGTCGGCTTATGAATCTTTGGTAAGATATAGAAGGCTGGAGTCCTGGGGGTGTTGTTCACCAGGAACTCCGCTTCTTTTACCGAGATCCATTTGTTGATTTTGGCTTTATTGACCATTTCTCTTATGGTATCAAGCAATTGATCTACCGGGTCTTTACTCAGGGGTTTGTAATTGGTGCGGACACTCAACAGGCGGAGCACCTCTGTCTCGTAATCCTGGGTATTGAGTACCACCACCGCACCCCCTTTGTCAGCTGACTTGATTGTCAACGCGAGGTTTTTTTCTAGACCTCTTATCGCCTCCCAGTCCTCCTTAGTCATATTTGAATGTTGAGAATGTTCCTGGGATTTCTCAAACTTCTCAATATCATTAAGGACTCTTTCCTCGAAGACAGACACTTCAGGGCCCACAGCGGATCCAGCCGGACAAAAAGTAGATGGTCTCTTCAGATTGGTACCTCGGAACGAATTGATGTCTTGTTCGTTCTCCTTGTGAGCGAAGAATTTCTTGAGCTTGATTTTTCTCAACGTTTCGTGAAATTCCACGCGACATTTAAACGAGTCATGTTTAGGGGTGGGTACAAACCCTAGTCCTTTATTTAGTACCCTTTCTTCACTAGGTGTCAAGATATGGTCTGATAAATTGACTACAATGCTCTCGTTTAGTTGTCCGTTCGTCCCCGGCTGCGGGTCACTCTGGGTGAGAATGTCTGCCATTGGGGTGTCGAGCTGCCTCTCCCTCGGCCTCGCCCTGTGGCACCCCTCCCCCTGTTGTGGTTGGATCTCTGGCCCTGCTCTAAAAAAGCACGTAATAATGCACCCAAATCTTCTGTCTGGCGGTTTTGCTGGTTAAACCGCACCCTACTGTTTTGCTGGGGTTCTTCCTCTTCCTCACTCGAGGTGTTATCAAAGGTCCAGTTGTTTGGTGTACGTCTCTGCTGTTGTCTCCCTCCCCTACCTCTGTATCTGCTGTTGGTGTTCTGTGGGGCAGGTGCTTGTTGATAGTATTCTTGCTTCACATAAGGGAAAGCCCACTCGTGGGTGTATCTTTCTAAGTTCTTTGTCAACCCTTTTATCTTCTGGTTGACCATATAGTTTTTATAATCAACAAGGTCGTCCTGGATTTTTTGCAAGTGCTCCTTGCTATCCACTAACGTGGTATCTTTTGAGATTTTCTCTTCCAAGTCGAGGATCTCCTTCAGGAGCTCCTCGCTCAGTCGCTGGGCAGTGCTAATGATGAGGATGAGCCAGTCCCTGGTGCACTTATTGGCAATGAAACTCCAATCCGTGCGGAATTTTTCGTCATCCAGGAAAATACGCGGCTCAATCCTGACTATGAGGCTAGGTGGTGCTACCCCCGCCGTGTAATACTCTGTCATCAATGCACCATGCAATGCTATTCGGACCTGTTTTTTCTTTAATGTGGATAATTTTTCCCACTCCTCTCTCACGGATACGGATCCCCGTAGTGGAGCCCCTAACATCAACGAAGGGCCCGACAAAATAGCCGAGATCTGCTCTTCCGAGAAGGCCAGGCAGTTCTTATCCATTTGTACCGATACTATCAAACAACACAGAGGGTTTGGAAAAACGCACCAGTATCTCCTATGGATGGGGATAGGAAAATGATTCTACCCCTGGAGATGTGAAGAGGTAATTCTGTATATATGCAACCAAACCCAATCAAGGGAAACGGCAAGGCCACAAGGACCGAGCTAATGACTATCTCATGGGCACGTCTCTTAAGATAAAAAGTTTTAATTTTTAGACTCTCACGGCTGAGCCGCCGTTCTACACAAGCAATAGCAAAACGGAGCCAAGAACGATCTGGAAAGGTATATAAGGGATCGCCCTCCACTCTAGACAGTCAATCAACAACAAGATCCCTATACCTGGGGCGATTATTACATTTCAAAGACATGAGTACACATCACTCAGGTTGTATTCTTTGTTTACATACCGAGGTAGACCCCTGCTATCTATCGCAGTGCGGTATCACTCCTCTAATGTCTGATTGTCCCCACTCATTCTATTGTTCCAAAAAATTAAATACTACGGTCTCAATTCAAGAAGTGTCCAGCGTGATGTCCAACAAATGTCTGCCTTCTATACTGACAGTACATCTATCCACACTTCACCACATGTGTACACACCTTAGGAGGGAAAAATGTGTGGTGGAGAGGAAGGCACCTCACGGGCGAACCCCCTCGGGGATGTTGGCGGATGTTACCAACTCAATGCCCCTTTCTCATCATCGGTTGCCTTCCAATCCGAAAAGAAAACAGAATAGATACAACACATAAACTGAAATGCGTGTAAAGGTGCAACATAAAGAGTATAACAACATTAACTCATAAAGGACAGAGTGACATAAAATCAACAGCCACACCCACTCAATCACTTTATTCTTCGTTTCAGTGTGAGCTGAAGAATTAAAACAAAGGTTGGTAGCTTAATGTCGCCTACCAGTACCTGATACCGACATGTTTCACTGCCCCATTAGTTTCGGCAGATTCATCAGGGTATTGAACACTCGGTCACTGCACCAATTTTTTGAACATCCTTTCTGGACACTATTGCATTGAGACACAAATGAAAACCAGAGACATGCCCTGTAGTCAATATAGATTCATAGGTTTCCACATCAGAGTAATGGTTGAAAGCATATGATTATACATTTTTAATTATAATTACCCCTGGCCAGCATGGGCAACTCATACCGGCTGACCCAATCACGCTTTGACTCGTTTAAAAACGATTGAAGTAGCAATCTATAGGGAATGAAAAAGGACATTATAGAGCTGCCACGCCTTATACACCGACAATGAACATCAGGGTCAATTTCTATCGTTTTGAGGGCATGAGAGTCGTGACAACCCTACTCGCGCATTTAGACAAATAAGCAATGGCGCGTTTCAACTTAGGGCATTATAGAACTGCCAAGCCTTATACAACACAATTGCGCATCAGTGTCGATTTCTGTCGTTTTGAGGGTATGAGAGCCGTGACAACCCTACTCGCGCATTTAAACAAATAGGCGAGGGCGCATTTCAACCCCCCGACCGCATATATCATGATGCCTGGTTCCCCGTTATCAATACGTGAGGCATTGGACATCCAAAACATTATGTGCGTCATTATGTCTAGTTGCCCCCAGCTGAGTAGTAGCGTGTTGCTCAAAGTGACTGCTCGTTAGTAATTACAGCTTAATGCAGCCGTCTACTAGCCCCCACTCCTCACCGTACGGTTAGGAACCAGGACCGTATCTCATCCCAGGAACGCCGCGCTCGAGCCGGCGTTTGTTTTTAAGCTTCCCGGCAGAGTCCGGTCAGGTGGTAGAACGCGCATGCGCATATGCAGGCGCTCCAGTGTGGGCCGGTGGCGCCATCTTAGAACGGCAAAATCCTATGCCTAATGCTTACATTCAATTACCCTGGTGCCAACAACTACCTCCAGAAAGCCGGGAAATACTTATACACAATCACAGTACTGACTAACATATTTATACATATCGGAGATGTATTTTATATTTTATATTTTTTATTTTTTACTCTTTGCCAAAGATACCTCGAGGAGGTCGTCTGTGGATCCATCAATAAATGATAGTGGCGCAACCTTAGAATGAAAACAATTCTTATTTTGCATTTTGTGTATAGACTAACATGTTGCGCTCTCTCATCAACATGTCTCCTATGTAGCACTAGTTACACCCGCGTCCGCGGCAAACATTAGCGCTAGACACGCAACGCACAACATCAGGCAATTGGTCCAAAAATGAGACCTATGGCAGGAAAATAAATATCTTAGCAATTACCGCAAATTTCCACCTTGGATGTCTACAGGCACATCAAGGCACATATATTAGCCAATTTAGCTGTGATTTAGATGTTATAACTAAAACTCATCGGATAAGAGGTATAGATACCTCATGAGGCAGGGTCTAGATGGTATCCCACTGTCTCTCATTCCCCCATAACATGGTCAAGTACCATGCAAGTTCATCCATGACAGAGCACACCAGGCACATTATTTGGGCAGCATCAAACGCCCTCAAGAGTAGCGGTTGATCAACAAGGAGCACTTACCAAAAAATGGGAGTCATTTACAGCTAGCTCACCCTTAAGTGTCTATTTCACTCGGTTCAACTCAAGGATTTCGTTCAGCCCTACACTGTCACTGCGTTCTCTGTATATCCATCTGGCTTCTTTACTGAGCAACGCTGTTTCCATGTTCTGTGGATTGCCTTTTATTACTTCCAACACAGTCCATGTGAAATCATGTTTTTCTTTGTGGCAATGTTGCACCAACTTTGTGGTCAGTTTGCCCGCCTTGATGGTACTAAGGTGTTCCTGAATGCGCACCTTGATTTTTCTTGTGGTCAGGCCAAAGTATTGGAGACCACAGCAGCATAGCAGTCTATATACCACATGCGTGGTGTTGCAGTTGCTAAAGTTGTTAAAAAACCATACTCTCCCTGTACTCAAGGTCACACTGTTGCTTTTTTTAGTGAGGGGGCAAACCGAACATGTCCCACAGGGATAATGTCCCTTGGGCAAAGTGGACAGATCTCTTTTGTGTGGTACCGGGGTGCGGGTATGGACTAGTTTGTCTTTAAGGTTAGTTGCTCTCTTAAAGGCAAACCGTGGTGGTGGCATACGGAAGTCTTTAGTGGATAGTAAGTTCCAGTGTTTTCTGATAGACTGCCTAATTTTTGTTGCCATGGGGTCAAATGTCATAACCACCGGGAGGCAGTCTCTTTTTTCTTTCCTTGTGTGTTCCAGCAGGGCACTCCTGGGTGTATTCAGCGCCCTTTTTCTAGCGTTCTTCATGACTTTACTCGGGTAACTGCGCTGTACGAGTTTTTTTGTAAGATCTTGTGATTGCTCCAGGAAACCACTCGTACTGGAGCAGTTCCTCCTGTACCTCAGGAATTGGCCCACAGGGAGGTTGTCACGAAGGGCTCTGGGATGATACGAATTATACAAGAGGAGTGAATTCCTATCAGTTGGCTTCTGGTGGACCCTGGTGCTCAGGCCACCCTCCAGTCCCGTCTCAATGTCAAGGTCCAAATAGACCGCACTGGTGCGGCTGTAGGTCCACGTGAATTTTAGGCTCTCATCTTGCAAGTTGAGCCATCTCAGGAACTCCCCTAGGGATTCTTCAGTGCCCGCCCAGATGCAGAGCACATCGTCTATATATCGCTTCCAGAGGCAAATGTGCCGCTGGAAGGGGTTGGTATCAGGATAGACGATGTGCTCCTCAAATCTACCCACATAGATGCATGCCAGGCTGGGGGCCATTGTGGCCCCCATCGATGTTCCAGAGGTTTGTAGGTAGATCTGGTCCTTGTATCCGAAATAGTTCCTTGTGAGTGCGAGCTCAACGCATTCCATGATGAATGATTGGGGCGCATCATAGGGCCACTCGAGGTCCCCCAGTGCGCGTGCTGCTGCCACCAGCGTTGCGTCCTGGGGGATACTCGTGTACAAGGACTCAATATCGATGGTTACAAGGAACTGGTTGCTTGAGTCATAAGGGGTATTTTCTAGAATATTCAGCACGTCCGTGGTATCCTTAACAAAGGACCGTTGGTTGATCACCGACTCCCGCAGGAAGTAGTCCGCAAATTGTGAAAGCGGCTCCAGCACAGATTGAATCCCCGACACGATGGGCCTGCCGGGCGGGGGGCGGGTCGGCTTATGAATCTTTGGTAAGATATAGAAGGCTGGAGTCCTGGGGGTGTTGTTCACCAGGAACTCCGCTTCTTTTACCGAGATCCATTTGTTGATTTTGGCTTTATTGACCATTTCTCTTGTGGTATCAAGCAATTGATCTACCGGGTCTTTACTCAGGGGTTTGTAATTGGTGCGGACACTCAACAGGCGGAGCACCTCTGTCTCGTAATCCTGGGTATTGAGTACCACCACCGCACCCCCTTTGTCAGCTGACTTGATTGTCAACGCGAGGTTTTTTTCTAGACCTCTTATCGCCTCCCAGTCCTCCTTAGTCATATTTGAATGTTGAGAATGTTCCTGGGATTTCTCAAACTTCTCAATATCATTAAGGACTCTTTCCTCGAAGACAGACACTTCAGGGCCCACAGCGGATCCAGCCGGACAAAAAGTAGATGGTCTCTTCAGATTGGTACCTCGGAACGAATTGATGTCTTGTTCGTTCTCCTTGTGAGCGAAGAATTTCTTGAGCTTGATTTTTCTCAACGTTTCGTGAAATTCCACGCGACATTTAAACGAGTCATGTTTAGGGGTGGGTACAAACCCTAGTCCTTTATTTAGTACCCTTTCTTCACTAGGTGTCAAGATATGGTCTGATAAATTGACTACAATGCTCTCGTTTAGTTGTCCGTTCGTCCCCGGCTGCGGGTCACTCTGGGTGAGAATGTCTGCCATTGGGGTGTCGAGCTGCCTCTCCCTCGGCCTCCAACCACAACAGGGGGAGGGGTGCCACAGGGCGAGGCCGAGGGAGAGGCAGCTCGACACCCCAATGGCAGACATTCTCACCCAGAGTGACCCGCAGCCGGGGACGAACGGACAACTAAACGAGAGCATTGTAGTCAATTTATCAGACCATATCTTGACACCTAGTGAAGAAAGGGTACTAAATAAAGGACTAGGGTTTGTACCCACCCCTAAACATGACTCGTTTAAATGTCGCGTGGAATTTCACGAAACTTTGAGAAAAATCAAGCTCAAGAAATTCTTCGCTCACAAGGAGAACGAACAAGACATCAATTCGTTCCGAGGTACCAATCTGAAGAGACCATCTACTTTTTGTCCGGCTGGATCCTCTGTGGGCCCTGAAGTGTCTGTCTTCGAGGAAAGAGTCCTTAATGATATTGAGAAGTTTGAGAAATCCCAGGAACATTCTCAACATTCAAATATGACTAAGGAGGACTGGGAGGCGATAAGAGGTCTAGAAAAAAACCTCGCGTTGACAATCAACTCAGCTGACAAAGGGGGTGCGGTGGTGGTACTCAATACCCAGGATTACGAGACAGAGGTGCTCCGCCTGTTGAGTATCCGCACCAATTACAAACCCCTGAGTAAAGACCCGGTAGATCAATTGCTTGATACCATAAGAGAAATGGTCAATAAAGCCAAAATCAACAAATGGATCTCGGTAAAAGAAGCGGAGTTCCTGGTGAACAACACCCCCAGGACTCCAGCCTTCTATATCTTACCAAAGATTCATAAGCCGACCCGCCCCCCGCCCGGCAGGCCCATCGTGTCGGGGATTCAATCTGTGCTGGAGCCGCTTTCACAATTTGCGGACTACTTCCTGTGGGAGTCGGTGATCAACCAACGGTCCTTTGTTAAGGATACCACCGACGTGCTGAATATTCTAGAAAATACCCCTTATGACTCAAGCAACCAGTTCCTTGTAACCATCGATATTGAGTCCTTGTACACGAGTATCCCCCAGGACGCAACGCTGGTGGCAGCAGCACGCGCACTGGGGGACCTCGAGTGGCCCTATGATGCGCCCCAATCATTCATCATGGAATGCGTTGAGCTCGCACTCACAAGGAACTATTTCGGATACAAGGACCAGATCTACCTACAAACCTCTGGAACATCGATGGGGGCCACAATGGCCCCCAGCCTGGCATGCATCTATGTGGGTAGATTTGAGGAGCACATCGTCTATCCTGATACCAACCCCTTCCAGCGGCACATTTGCCTCTGGAAGCGATATATAGACGATGTGCTCTGCATCTGGGCGGGCACTGAAGAATCCCTAGGGGAGTTCCTGAGATGGCTCAACTTGCAAGATGAGAGCCTAAAATTCACGTGGACCTACAGCCGCACCAGTGCGGTCTATTTGGACCTTGACATTGAGACGGGACTGGAGGGTGGCCTGAGCACCAGGGTCCACCAGAAGCCAACTGATAGGAATTCACTCCTCTTGTATAATTCGTATCATCCCAGAGCCCTTGGTGACAACCTCCCTGTGGGCCAATTCCTGAGGTACAGGAGGAACTGCTCCAGTACGAGTGGTTTCCTGGAGCAATCACAAGATCTTACAAAAAAACTCGTACAGCGCAGTTACCCGAGTAAAGTCGTGAAGAACGCTAGAAAAAGGGCACTGAATACACCCAGGAGTGCCCTGCTGGAACACACAAGGAAAGAAAAAAGAGACTGCCTCCCGGTGGTTATGACATTTGACCCCATGGCAACAAAAATTAGGCAGTCTATCAGAAAACACTGGGACTTACTATCCACTAAAGACTTCCGTATGCCACCACCACGGTTTGCCTTTAAGAGAGCAACTAACCTTAAAGACAAACTAGTCCATACCCGCACCCCGGTACCACACAAAAGAGATCTGTCCACTTTGCCCAAGGGACATTATCCCTGTGGGACATGTTCGGTTTGCCCCCTCACTAAAAAAAGCAACAGTGTGACCTTGAGTACAGGGAGAGTATGGTTTTTTAACAACTTTAGCAACTGCAACACCACGCATGTGGTATATAGACTGCTATGCTGCTGTGGTCTCCAATACTTTGGCCTGACCACAAGAAAAAAAATCAAGGTGCGCATTCAGGAACACCTTAGTACCATCAAGGCGGGCAAACTGACCACAAAGTTGGTGCAACATTGCCACAAAGAAAAACATGATTTCACATGGACTGTGTTGGAAGTAATAAAAGGCAATCCACAGAACATGGAAACAGCGTTGCTCAGTAAAGAAGCCAGATGGATATACAGAGAACGCAGTGACAGTGTAGGGCTGAACGAAATCCTTGAGTGGAACCGAG
This sequence comes from Lissotriton helveticus, assembly GCF_964261635.1. NCBI lineage: Eukaryota > Metazoa > Chordata > Amphibia > Caudata > Salamandridae > Lissotriton > Lissotriton helveticus. Next base: position 454,296,169 of record NC_136073.1, on the reverse strand, counting down.
TGAAATAGACACTTAAGGGTGAGCTAGCTGTAAATGACTCCCATTTTTTGGTAAGTGCTCCTTGTTGATCAACCGCTACTCTTGAGGGCGTTTGATGCTGCCCAAATAATGTGCCTGGTGTGCTCTGTCATGGATGAACTTGCATGGTACTTGACCATGTTATGGGGGAATGAGAGACAGTGGGATACCATCTAGACCCTGCCTCTTGAGGTATCTATACCTCTTATCCGATGAGTTTTAGTTATAACATCTAAATCACAGCTAAATTGGCTAATATATGTGCCTTGATGTGCCTGTAGACATCCAAGGTGGAAATTTGCGGTAATTGCTAAGATATTTATATTCCTGCCATAGGTCTAATTTTTGGACCAATTGCCTGATGTTGTGCGTTGCGTGTCTAGCGCTAATGTTTGCCGCGGACGCGGGTGTAACTAGTGCTACATAGGAGACATGTTGATGAGAGAGCGCAACATGTTAGTCTATACACAAAATGCAAAATAAGAATTGTTTTCATTCTAAGGTTGCGCCACTATCATTTATTGATGGATCCACAGACGACCTCCTCGAGGTATCTTTGGCAAAGAGTAAAAAATAAAAAATATAAAATATAAAATACATCTCCGATATGTATAAATATGTTAGTCAGTACTGTGATTGTGTATAAGTATTTCCCGGCTTTCTGGAGGTAGTTGTTGGCACCAGGGTAATTGAATGTAAGCATTAGGCATAGGATTTTGCCGTTCTAAGATGGCGCCACCGGCCCACACTGGAGCGCCTGCATATGCGCATGCGCGTTCTACCACCTGACCGGACTCTGCCGGGAAGCTTAAAAACAAACGCCGGCTCGAGCGCGGCGTTCCTGGGATGAGATACGGTCCTGGTTCCTAACCGTACGGTGAGGAGTGGGGGCTAGTAGACGGCTGCATTAAGCTGTAATTACTAACAAGCAGTCACTTTGAGCAACACGCTACTACTCAGCTGGGGGCAACTAGACATAATGACGCACATAATGTTTTGGATGTCCAATGCCTCACGTATTGATAACGGGGAACCAGGCATCATGATATATGCGGTCGGGGGTTGAAATGCGCCCTCGCCTATTTGTTTAAATGCGCGAGTAGGGTTGTCACGGCTCTCATACCCTCAAAACGACAGAAATCGACACTGATGCGCAATTGTGTTGTATAAGGCTTGGCAGTTCTATAATGCCCTAAGTTGAAACGCGCCATTGCTTATTTGTCTAAATGCGTGAGTAGGGTTGTCACGACTCTCATGCCCTCAAAACGATAGAAATTGACCCTGATGTTCATTGTCGGTGTATAAGGCGTGGCAGCTCTATAATGTCCTTTTTCATTCCCTATAGATTGCTACTTCAATCGTTTTTAAACGAGTCAAAGCGTGATTGGGTCAGCCGGTATGAGTTGCCCATGCTGGCCAGGGGTAATTATATTTAAAAATGTATAATCATATGCTTTCAACCATTACTCTGATGTGGAAACCTATGAATCTATATTGACTACAGGGCATGTCTCTGGTTTTTATTTGTGTCTCAATGCAATAGTGTCCAGAAAGGATGTTCAAAAAATTGGTGCAGTGACCGAGTGTTCAATACCCTGATGAATCTGCCGAAACTAATGGGGCAGTGAAACATGTCGGTATCAGGTACTGGTAGGCGACATTAAGCTACCAACCTTTGTTTTAATTCTTCAGCTCACACTGAAACGAAGAATAAAGTGATTGAGTGGGTGTGGCTGTTGATTTTATGTCACTCTGTCCTTTATGAGTTAATGTTGTTATACTCTTTATGTTGCACCTTTACACGCATTTCAGTTTATGTGTTGTATCTATTCTGTTTTCTTTTCGGATTGGAAGGCAACCGATGATGAGAAAGGGGCATTGAGTTGGTAACATCCGCCAACATCCCCGAGGGTGTTTGCCCGTGAGGTGCCTTCCTCTCCACCACACATTTTTCCCTCCTAAGGTGTGTACACATGTGGTGAAGTGTGGATAGATGTACTGTCAGTATAGAAGGCAGACATTTGTTGGACATCACGCTGGACACTTCTTGAATTGAGACCGTAGTATTTAATTTTTTGGAACAATAGAATGAGTGGGGACAATCAGACATTAGAGGAGTGATACCGCACTGCGATAGATAGCAGGGGTCTACCTCGGTATGTAAACAAAGAATACAACCTGAGTGATGTGTACTCATGTCTTTGAAATGTAATAATCGCCCCAGGTATAGGGATCTTGTTGTTGATTGACTGTCTAGAGTGGAGGGCGATCCCTTATATACCTTTCCAGATCCCTCTTGGCTCCTTTTTGCTATTGCTTGTGTAGAACGGCGGCTCAGCCGTGAGAGTCTAAAAATTAAAACTTTTTATCTTAAGAGACGTGCCCATGAGATAGTCATTAGCTCGGTCCTTGTGGCCTTGCCGTTTCCCTTGATTGGGTTTGGTTGCATATATACAGAATTACCTCTTCACATCTCCAGGGGTAGAATCATTTTCCTATCCCCATCCATAGGAGATACTGGTGTGTTTTTCCAAACCCTCTGTGTTGTTTGATAGTATCGGTACAAATGGATAAGAACTGCCTGGCCTTCTCGGAAGAGCAGATCTCGGCTATTTTGTCGGGCCCTTCGTTGATGTTAGGGGCTCCACTACGGGGATCCGTATCCGTGAGAGAGGAGTGGGAAAAATTATCCACATTAAAGAAAAAACAGGTCCGAATAGCATTGCATGGTGCATTGATGACAGAGTATTACACGGCGGGGGTAGCACCACCTAGCCTCATAGTCAGGATTGAGCCGCGTATTTTCCTGGATGACGAAAAATTCCGCACGGATTGGAGTTTCATTGCCAATAAGTGCACCAGGGACTGGCTCATCCTCATCATTAGCACTGCCCAGCGACTGAGCGAGGAGCTCCTGAAGGAGATCCTCGACTTGGAAGAGAAAATCTCAAAAGATACCACGTTAGTGGATAGCAAGGAGCACTTGCAAAAAATCCAGGACGACCTTGTTGATTATAAAAACTATATGGTCAACCAGAAGATAAAAGGGTTGACAAAGAACTTAGAAAGATACACCCACAAGTGGGCTTTCCCTTATGTGAAGGAAGAATACTATCAACAAGCACCTGCCCCACAGAACACCAACAGCAGATACAGAGGTAGGGGAGGGAGACAACAGCAGAGACGTACACCAAACAACTGGACCTTTGATAACACCTCGAGTGAGGAAGAGGAAGAACCCCAGCAAAACAGTAGGGTGCGGTTTAACCAGCAAAACCGCCAGACAGAAGATTTGGGTGCATTATTACGTGCTTTTTTAGAGCAGGGCCAGAGATCCAACCACAACAGGGGGAGGGGTGCCACAGGGCGAGGCCGAGGGAGAGGCAGCTCGACACCCCAATGGCAGACATTCTCACCCAGAGTGACCCGCAGCCGGGGACGAACGGACAACTAAACGAGAGCATTGTAGTCAATTTATCAGACCATATCTTGACACCTAGTGAAGAAAGGGTACTAAATAAAGGACTAGGGTTTGTACCCACCCCTAAACATGACTCGTTTAAATGTCGCCTGGAATTTCACGAAACGTTGAGAAAAATCAAGCTCAAGAAATTCTTCGCTCACAAGGAGAACGAACAAGACATCAATTCGTTCCGAGGTACCAATCTGAAGAGACCATCTACTTTTTGTCCGGCTGGATCCGCTGTGGGCCCTGAAGTGTCTGTCTTCGAGGAAAGAGTCCTTAATGATATTGAGAAGTTTGAGAAATCCCAGGAACATTCTCAACATTCAGATATGACTAAGGAGGACTGGGAGGCGATAAGAGGTCTAGAAAAAAAACTCGCGTTGACAATCAAGTCAGCTGACAAAGGGGGTGCGGTGGTGGTACTCAATACCCAGGATTACAAAACAGAGGTGCTACGCCTGTTGAGTGTCCGCACCAATTACAAACCCCTGAGTAAAGACCCGGTAGATCAATTGCTTGATACCATAAGAGAAATGGTCAATAAAGCCAAAATCAACAAATGGATCTCGGTAAAAGAAGCGGAGTTCCTGGTGAACAACACCCCCAGGACTCCAGCCTTCTATATCTTACCAAAGATTCATAAGCCGACCCGCCCCCCGCCCGGCAGGCCCATCGTGTCGGGGATTCAATCTGTGCTGGAGCCACTTTCACAATTTGCGGACTACTTCCTGCGGGAGTCGGTGATCAACCAACGGTCCTTTGTTAAGGATACCACCGACGTGCTGAATATTCTAGAAAATACCCCTTATGACTCAAGCAACCAGTTCCTTGTAACCATCGATATTGAGTCCTTGTACACGAGTATCCCCCAGGACGCAATGCTGGTGGCAGCAGCACGCGCACTGGGGGACCTCGAGTGGCCCTATGATGCGCCCCAATCATTCATCATGGAATGCGTTGAGCTCGCACTCACAAGGAACTATTTCGGATACAAGGACCAGATCTACCTACAAACCTCTGGAACATCGATGGGGGCCACAATGGCCCCCAGCCTGGCATGCATCTATGTGGGTAGATTTGAGGAGCACATCGTCTATCCTGATACCAACCCCTTCCAGCGGCACATTTGCCTCTGGAAGCGATATATAGACGATGTGCTCTGCATCTGGGCGGGCACTGAAGAATCCCTAGGGGAGTTCCTGAGATGGCTCAACTTGCAAGATGAGAGCCTAAAATTCACGTGGACCTACAGCCGCACCAGTGCGGTCTATTTGGACCTTGACATTGAGATGGGACTGGAGGGTGGCCTGAGCACCAGGGTCCACCAGAAGCCAACTGATAGAAATTCACTCCTCTTGTATAATTCGTATCATCCCAGAGCCCTTCGTGACAACCTCCCTGTGGGCCAATTCCTGAGGTACAGGAGGAACTGCTCCAGTACGAGTGGTTTCCTGGAGCAATCACAAGATCTTACAAAAAAACTCGTACAGCGCAGTTACCCGAGTAAAGTCGTGAAGAACGCTAGAAAAAGGGCACTGAATACACCCAGGAGTGCCCTGCTGGAACACACAAGGAAAGAAAAAAGAGACTGCCTCCCGGTGGTTATGACATTTGACCCCATGGCAACAAAAATTAGGCAGTCTATCAGAAAACACTGGGACTTACTATCCACTAAAGACTTCCGTATGCCACCACCACGGTTTGCCTTTAAGAGAGCAACTAACCTTAAAGACAAACTAGTCCATACCCGCACCCCGGTACCACACAAAAGAGATCTGTCCACTTTGCCCAAGGGACATTATCCCTGTGGGACATGTTCGGTTTGCCCCCTCACTAAAAAAAGCAACAGTGTGACCTTGAGTACAGGGAGAGTATGGTTTTTTAACAACTTTAGCAACTGCAACACCACGCATGTGGTATATAGACTGCTATGCTGCTGTGGTCTCCAATACTTTGGCCTGACCACAAGAAAAATCAAGGTGCGCATTCAGGAACACCTTAGTACCATCAAGGCGGGCAAACTGACCACAAAGTTGGTGCAACATTGCCACAAAGAAAAACATGATTTCACATGGACTGTGTTGGAAGTAATAAAAGGCAATCCACAGAACATGGAAACAGCGTTGCTCAGTAAAGAAGCCAGATGGATATACAGAGAACGCAGTGACAGTGTAGGGCTGAACGAAATCCTTGAGTGGAACCGAGTGAAATAGACACTTAAGGGTGAGCTAGCTGTAAATAACTCCCATTTTTTGGTAAGTGCTCCTTGTTGATCAACCGCTACTCTTGAGGACGTTTGATGCTGCCCAAATAATGTGCCTGGTGTGCTCTGTCATGGATGAACTTGCATGGTACTTGACCATGTTATGGGGGAATGAGAGACAGTGGGATACCATCTAGACCCTGCCTCATGAGGTATCTATACCTCTTATCCGATGAGTTTTAGTTATAACATCTAAATCACAGCTAAATTGGCTAATATATGTGCCTTGATGTGCCTGTAGACATCCAAGGTGGAAATTTGCGGTAATTGCTCAGATATTTATATTCCTGCCATAGGTCTCATTTTTGGACCAATTGCCTGATGTTGTGCGTTGCGTGTCTAGCGCTAATGTTTGCCGCGGACGCGGGTGTAACTAGTGCTACATAGGAGACATGTTGATGAGAGAGCGCAACATGTTAGTCTATACACAAAATGCAAAATAAGAATTGTTTTCATTCTAAGGTTGCGCCACTATCATTTATTGATGGATCCACAGACGACCTCCTCGAGGTATCTTTGGCAAAGAGTAAAAAATAAAAAATATAAAATATAAAATACATCTCCGATATGTATAAATATGTTAGTCAGTACTGTGATTGTGTATAAGTATTTCCCGGCTTTCTGGAGGTAGTTGTTGGCACCAGGGTAATTGAATGTAAGCATTAGGCATAGGATTTTGCCGTTCTAAGATGGCGCCACCGGCCCACACTGGAGCGCCTGCATATGCGCATGCGCGTTCTACCACCTGACCGGACTCTGCCGGGAAGCTTAAAAACAAACGCCGGCTCGAGCGCGGCGTTCCTGGGATGAGATACGGTCCTGGTTCCTAACCGTACGGTGAGGAGTGGGGGCTAGTAGACGGCTGCATTAAGCTGTAATTACTAACGAGCAGTCAATTTGAGCAACACGCTACTACTCAGCTGGGGGCAACTAGACATAATGACGCACATAATGTTTTGGATGTCCAATGCCTCACGTATTGATAACGGGGAACCAGGCATCATGATATATGCAGTCGGGGGGTTGAAATGCGCCCTCGCCTATTTGTTTAAATGCGCGAGTAGGGTTGTCACGGCTCTCATACCCTCAAAACGACAGAAATCGACACTGATGCGCAATTGTGTTGTATTAGGCTTGGCAGTTCTATAATGCCCTAAGTTGAAACGCGCCATTGCTTATTTGTCTAAATGCGCGAGTAGGGTTGTCACGACTCTCATGCCCTCAAAACGATAGAAATTGACCCTGATGTTCATTGTCGGTGTATAAGGCGTGGCAGCTCTATAATGTCCTTTTTCATTCCCTATAGATTGCTACTTCAATCGTTTTTAAACGAGTCAAAGCGCGATTGGGTCAGCCGGTATGAGTTGCCCATGCTGGCCAGGGGTAATTATAATTAAAAATGTATAATCATATGCTTTCAACCATTACTCTGATGTGGAAACCTATGAATCTATATTGACTACAGGGCATGTCTCTGGTTTTTATTTGTGTCTCAATGCAATAGTGTCCAGAAAGGATGTTCAAAAAATTGGTGCAGTGACCGAGTGTTCAATACCCTGATGAATCTGCCGAAACTAATGGGGCAGTGAAACATGTCGGTATCAGGTACTGGTAGGCGACATTAAGCTACCAACCTTTGTTTTAATTCTTCAGCTCACACTGAAACGAAGAATAAAGTGATTGAGTGGGTGTGGCTGTTGATTTTATGTCACTCTGTCCTTTATGAGTTAATGTTGTTATACTCTTTATTTTTCACCTTTACACGCATTTCAGTTTATGTGTTGTATCTATTCTGTTTTCTTTTCGGATTGGAAGGCAACCGATGATGAGAAAGGGGCATTGAGTTGGTAACATCCGCCAACATCCCCGAGGGTGTTCGCCCGTGAGGTGCCTTCCTCTCCACCACACATTTTTCCCTCCTAAGGTGTGTACACATGTGGTGAAGTGTGGATAGATGTACTGTCAGTATAGAAGGCAGACATTTGTTGGACATCACGCTGGACACTTCTTGAATTGAGACCGTAGTATTTAATTTTTTGGAACAATAGAATGAGTGGGGACAATCAGACATTAGAGGCGTGATACCGCACTGTGATAGATAGCAGGGGTCTACCTCGGTATGTAAACTAAGAATACAACCTGAGTGATGTGTACTCATGTCTTTGAAATGTAATAATCGCCCCAGGTATAGGGATCTTGTTGTTGATTGACATTAATTCTGAAGCCAAACAAGGACCCTAAGAAGTGTGAGTCCTATAGACCAATCTCTTTGCTGAATTGCGATTATAAGAACAAGTTACTTACCTTCGGTAACGCTTTTTCTGGTGGATGCAGCATCTGCCTGTGGATTCCTCACCTTGTGAATATCCCCCTGCGTCAGCAACATTCGGAAATTCTTTGTGTAGCTTTGCGCCGACGTGCACGACGTCACAGAAGCACGGCATCGCGCGCGACTCCGCTGACGTCACCGACTCCATAATAGGCCCACGTCGGCGTGATGACATCAGTTCTGCCCTTTTTTCCGTGCCTTCGATGCACACGGATGGACCGACAACAGTAGATATATATACACAGTGTACACATTACAAAATACACACACAGTGTGAAGACAATATATGCAAAACACAATATTTCTGCAAATAATACATATACGTTAAAACATTGCCATAATCTTAGGTATAGAAGAGTAGACAACGGGGAGGCGGGTGGGCATGTGAGGAATCCACAGGCAGATACTGTATCCACCAGAAAAAGCATTACCGAAGGTAAGTAACTTGTTCTACTGATGGATACATCTGCCAGTGGATTCCTCACCTTGTGAATAGAGTCCCACAGCAGTCCCCACTCCCGGAGGAGGGTGTCCACTCTCCTATACCTGAAAATCCTGGAGGACAGAACGTGCAAAGTGGCCGTCCTTCCTAACTTTGGAATCCAAGCAGTAATGCTTCGCGAAAGTGTGGAGGGAGGCTCAAGTTGCCGCTCTACAAATGTCCTCTATAGTTACACCCCTAGACAAAGCAGATGTAGCAGACCTTGCTCTAGTAGAGTGAGCTCTCAAACCTTCAGGAGGTTTCTTACCTGCCAGAGAGTAGCATATCTTGATACACAAGACAATCCATCTTGATATTGTGCGCCGCCTTGCCTCTTCTTGCTCCAACAAAACCCACAAAGAGCTGGTCATCCACTCTGAACTCTCTGGTTCTGTCCAGGTAGAAGCTCACCACCCTCGTAGGGTCCAAGCGGTGAAGTCTCTCCTCCTCCTTGGAAGGGTGAGGGGGAGGATAGAAGGTAGGAAGGGTAACGGACTGCCGTTATCACCGTGGCCACCGATGGTGGTTGGTGGAAGGGCTTTCCTTGCGACAGATTGGCGTCCACGCTCCACCAAGACAGATCTGCCGCAGTTTCTCTGGAGATCCTGATCGACTCCCTGAGATCTCCGTTGTGCTGATAACACTGCCTGCGGAGGAACCACTGGAGTGCCCTCATGTGCCAGCGTGCATGGTTGACCAGCAGAATGCAGGAAGCCACCAGACCGAGCAGACGAAGAACCTTCAGGACTGGAACGACCGCTCCATTGTAAAATAAAGGAATCATTTCCTGTATGTTGAGAATCCTTTGAGGAGGAGGGAATGCACGACATACAGTTGTGCCCAGTACAGCACCTATGAACAGGTTGTGCTGGGAGGGCACCAGGTGAGATTTGGGTACATTTATTGGAAAACCCAACCTGTACAACAACTGAGTTGTGACTTGCAGATGATGGAACACTTTCTCTGGAGATTCCGCTTTGATCAGCCAATCGTCCAGATAAGGGAATACTGGAATCCCTGACCTTCTGAGATGTGCAGCCACCATAGCCATCACCTTGGTGAAGACTCGAGGTGCAGTAGTAGGACCAAACGGAAGGACCGTAAACTGGTAGTGTTGCGAACCCACTGTGAAACGGAGATACTTCCTGTGCGACTTCAGGATAGGGATGTGAAAATACGCATCCTGCAAGTCGATTGACACCATCCAGTCTTCTTCCAGCAGGGCTTGAAGAACCTGTGCAAGGGTGAGCATCTTGAACTTCTCCTGCTTCAGAAAAAGGTTCAAGACTCTGAGATCCAGGATTGGACGAAGTCTGCCATCCGTCTTGGGGATCAGGAAATACCGGGAGTAGCATCCCTGACCCCTTTCCTGCTCCGGAACCACCTCTATCGCACCTTTTCTTAACAACGCCAGGACTTCCTCCTGCAGGAGCAGAAGGTGGTCCTCCGTACAATACCCTTGGCAAGGAGGGTAATTTGGGGGAAATTCCCAAAAGGGAAGAGCATACCCATTCTCTACGAGATTGAGAACCCAAAGGTCTGATGTGACCGATTCCCAATCCCGCAGAAAATAGGCAAGCCGGCCCCCAACAGGATGGAAGGGAGTAACCACCTTAGGCAGAAAAGCAGCCCTGGTCCTGAGTACCATTCGTTCAGCCTGAATGGTCAAGAATGGGGGCTTTGAACTAAGAGCTTGATGCTCACTTACCCTCCTTGCCGAGGTAATTGCAATCAGGAAGACCGTTTTAAAAGACAACAGTCTCAAGGAACACTTGTGTAAAGGTTCTAAAGGAGAACCCATCCGGAAAGTAAGTACAAGGTTCAAGTCCCATTGAGGCACAATAAAGGGTTGTAGGAGGAAATGTATTTGTAAGGCCTTTTAGAAACCTCAAAACCACAGGAGATTTAAATAAAGACGGCTGATCCGGCAAACAGAGAAATGCCGACAAAACCGAAAGATAACCTTTGACTGTAGCTGCAGCAAACCCTTGCTGAGCCAAAGAAAGCGCAAACTTAAGTATGTCAGATAAACGAGCCCTCAAAGGATTGATGGACTTCTCTCCACACCAAGAAACAAATTTAGACCACCTATAAGAGTAGATAGACTTGGTGGAGTCACGCCAGGCCGATAAAATGACATCCACCACATCATGTGGGAGAGAAAAGGAATTCAGGTTGCCCCCTTCAATCTCCAGGCATGAAGGTGTAAGGACTGGAGGAGGGGGTGTAGAACCTGCCCCTCCATCTGAGAAAGGAGGTCTGCCCTGAGAGGGAGACGGAGCGGAGGGCATGAGGAGAGGTGGAGAAGATCCGTGTACCACACCCATCTTGGCCAATCCGGGGCGATCAATATCACTTGGGCCCAGTCTTGGTGTATCTTTCTTAGAACCCGAGGAATCAAGGGTATGGGAGGGAATGCGTAAAGGAGTCGTGAGTCCCAACTCAACTGAAATGCATCCCCCAACGCTCCCTGCATCGGATACTAGAGGCTGCAGAATAACGGGCAGTGAGCGTTCTCCTGAGTGGCGAACAGTCCACCTGAGGGGTCCCGCACGCCCGAAAGACGTGACGAACTACCTCTGGATGAAGCCTCCACTCGTGGTCGGCTGAGAACTGCCAGCTGAGATTGTCTGCACGTACGTTTAGAACTCCAGCCAGATGATTTGCCATCAGACAAATATGATGGTCCTGAACCCAGGACCAGAGACGCAGAGCCTCTCTGCAGAGAGACTACGACCTCACTCCTCCCTGCTTGTTGACATACCACATCGCGGTAGTGTTGTCCGTCAGGACTTGAACCGACTGACCGCGAAGGGAAGGGAGGAAGGCCTAGAGCGGCAGACATATCGCCCGCAACTCCAGAAGGTTGATGTGAAGCAACCTTTCCTCTGGAGACCAAAGACCCTTGATCTCCAGATCCCCAGATGAGCACCCCACCCTAGAGTGGATGCATCCGTTATCACCGTGGCCACCGATGGTGGTAGGTGGAAGGGCTTTCCTTGAGACAGATTGCCCTCCACGCTCCACCAAGACAGATCTGCCGCAGTTTCTCTGGAGATCCTGATCAACTCCCTGAGATCTCCGTTGTGCTGATACCACTGCCTGCGGAGGAACCACTGGAGTGCCCTCATGTGCCAGCGTGCATGGTTGACCAGCAGAATGCAGGAAGCCACCAGACCGAGCAGACGAAGAACCTTCAGGACTGGAACAACCGCTCCATTGTAAAATAGAGGAATCATTTCCTGTATGTTGAGAATCCTTTGAGGAGGAGGGAATGCACGACATACAGTTGTGCCCAGTACAGCACCTATGAACAGGTTGCGCTGGGAGGGCACCAGGTGAGATTTGGGTACATTTATTGAAAAACCCAACCTGTACAACAACTGAGTTGTGACTTGCAGATGATGGAGCACTTTCTCTGGAGATTCCGCTTTGATCAGCCAATCGTCCAGATAAGGGAATACTGGAATCCCTGGCCTTCTGAGATGTGCAACCACCATAGCCATCACCTTGGTGAAGACTTGAGGTGCAGTAGTAGGACCAAACGGAAGGACCGCAAACTGGTAGTGTTGCGAACCCACCGTGAAACGGAGATACTTCCTGTGCGACTTCAGAATAGAGATGTGAAAATACGCATCCTGCAAGTCTCTCGACACCATCCAGTCTTCTTCCAGCAGGGCTTGAAGAACCTGTGCAAGGGTGAGCATCTTGAACTTCTCCTGCTTCAGAAAAAGGTTCAAGACCCTGAGATCCAGGATTGGACGAAGTCTGCCATCTGTCTTGGTGATCAGGAAATACCGGGAGTAGCATCCCTGACCCCTTTCCTGCTCCGGAACCACCTCTATCGCACCTTTTCTTAACAACGCCAGGACTTCCTCCTGCAGGAGCAGAAGGTGGTCCTCCGTACAATACCCTTGGCAAGGAGGGTAAATTGGGGGGAAATTCCCAAAAGGGAAGAGCATACCCATTCTCTACGAGATTGAGAACCCAAAGGTCCGATGTGACCGATTCCCAATCCCGCAGAAAATAGGTAAGCCGGCCCCCTACAGGACACGCATGATCCGGAATGCGGATCTAGGGCTGCTCTGCTGTTGTAGGAGGGGGTTGGGTAGAGGAAGAGGAAGAGGAGGATGCCCGCCCCTGTAGGATTTGTACAACGGATTTTACTGTTGCTGCTGCTGCTGTGACTGCTTGTAGGGAGGAAAAGAAGATCTTCCAAAGCCCATATGCCTTTTGCTCACAGATCCTCTAGTCTGCAACCCCAAAGACCTGGCTGTTGCCCTGCTGTCTTTGAACCTCTCCAATGCAGCATCAGCCTTTTTACCAAAAAGGCCTGAGCCATCAACGGGCAAATCCATCAAAGCAGCCTGAACATCTGCAGAGAACTCGGAAGTCTTCAACCAGGCAGCTCTTCTGGTGGCATTCGAAGATCCCATGACCCTAGCCACTGAATCTGCTGTGTCCATACCGCTCTGTATGACCTGCCGAGCAGCAGCCTGAGGGTCAGCAAGCACCTCATTAAAATCTTTTCTGTCCTCTCTAGGAAGTTTAGGAGTCAATTGCTTTACAGTATCCATCAAGGCATGGATATAACGACCCAGGAGGCAAGTGGCATTCGTAGACTTGAGAGCCATACTCGCTGAAGAAAAAACTTTTTTTGCAGATTGATCCTGTCTTTTTGAATCCTTATCACCAGGTACCTGGGGAAAAGCAGCCCCCAGATTTTTAGAGCAGGCTGTCTGTACCACAAAACTCTCTGGTAAAGGATGAGAGGACAAAAAGTCTGGGTCCCCAGGAGCCACTCTATAACGGCTTGCAACAGCCTTAGAAACCGCAGGAGCCATAAGAGGTCTACTCCACACCTCCAGGATAGGATCTGTTAAGGCATCATTAAAAGGAAGCATAGGCTCAACCACAGATGAAGGAGAATGTAGGACTTCAGTCAAAATATTTGATTTATACCCCGCAGTGGGCAGAGTCAAATTCAGTAGATCCGCTGCTTTCTTGATAACCACATGGTAGGGAGCCACATCTTTAGAAGGAGCATCCGATACCGAGGCTAAATCCCAATCAGGGGACAGTTCCAGTCCACTTGCCTCCCTTAAATCATCAAAATAATCCTCCGACTCTTGAAGCTCTCCTCTTCAAGTTTAGCTTCTCTATACCTCTGCTCCTCCAAAAGGCGCTGAGCTTCACGCCTCGACCTCCCCTTCCGGAGCGACGTCGTCAGTTCCGGAATCGACTCCGAAGGAGCTAGAGCCAGCGTCGAACACGGAGCCAGAGCCGGCGTCGAACACAGAGCCGGAGCCGACGTCGAACTCCGAGTCGGAAGATCATGCCGAAGTTCTCGAGGTCGGTCCGGAGCTGGTGACGAAGGTATCGGTGTCGAAGACCTCGGCGGTGCCGAGAGATGCCAAGGCGGTGTCGGCGCCGGCATATGCGGCAAGAACGGAGCCGGAGCATAAGCTTGGGGAACATCCAAATTGTATGCCAACGGACCCATGGGACCAGCCGGTGCTCCAGAGGGGTACATGGCTCTCGCATAAACACCATACTTGGCATTTAAAAACTGAGAAGGGTCTTGTCCTGGACCCGGAAAAAGAGGATACAAACTCACCGGCTGCTCTCGAGGAGGCTGCACTGGAATCGACTCTTCTTGTTCCTCGGGATAGTGAGCCAGAGTTGTCGAGCCCTGAGGAACGGAAACCTCTTCCTCCTCCTGAACTGGAGGATCAGACGGAGCCGGAGAGGGATTTGACACCAGAGCCGGTAAATGTTCCGGCAACTCCACAGGCGAGGCCTCACCTTCCGGATCCCATACTGGAGAAGGAGATACAATATCCTTTCGATGCCTTCTACCAGGCGACTTCGTTCTCGAATCCGACTCTGTTCCTGAATGGTGCCTTGAACCATGCTTCCTCTTCTTATGCTTCTTTTTCGTTGATCTGGAAGCATGTCCCGATGACGACTTCGAAGCTGATCTCGATCGATACCTCGACCTTGACCGCCTCGCTTGCGACCTCGAACTCTTCTTGGCCGCTTTTCCTCTTAATTTGGCAACCAGGAGCTTCGCCTCACGTTCACGAAGGGCTTTTGCATTCATCTTCCTACAGGAATGACAACCCTGGACATCGTGATCCGAACTCAGTCACCACATGCAGTCATCTTGCGGGTCCGTGATAGACATCATCTTCCCGCATTCACCACACGGCTTTAAACCAGTCTTCTTAGTCGGCATCACGACAGGAGACAGAAACACTGGAAAAGACACAGAAACCACAATAGTAACAAAGTTACTATCAACGCTACAGAGGATCCCTCGAAAACCGTTACCGTCGACGACACGGAAAAAAGGGAACTGATGTCATCACGCCGACGTGGGCCTATTATGGAGCCAGTGATGTCAGCAGAGCCGCGCGCAATGCCGTGCTTCTTTGACGTCTTCCACATCGGTGCAAAGCTACAAAAAGAATTTCTGAATGTTGCTGACGCAGGGGGATATTCACATGGTGAGGAACCCACTGGCAGAGGTACCCATCAGAAAATCTATGCACAGGTTCTTGCAAAGTCAGTGATTGGCCCCTTGGTTCAGGCCCACCAAAAGGGTTTCATTTAGGGCCGTCAGCTTCACGACTTAACACACAAACTGATAGGTGCAATTGACATAGCTTCAGTAAACAACATTCTCATTTCTGTTTTCACTTTTGACACGGCTAAAGCTTTTAATAGAGTTAGCTGGCCTTTTATCCACTACATGATGTATCAATTTAGCTTAGGCAAGAGGTTTGCTAATGCTATCAGTGCCATATATAAGACTCCTTCTGCCATGTCTTGGTTAATGGGTCCCTTATTAAATAAATTACCATAAAGCATGGGGATAGACAGGGGTGTCCCCTCTCCCCTTTGCTTTTTGATTTATTAATGGAACCCCTAGCATGTAAAATTAGGTGGAATCAAAACATTTTGTCATTTGAGTGGAATGGAAGGGTGAAAAAAGTGGTACTTTATGCCGATGAACTGATGGTTTTTACAAGGGATTGCTCTGACTCCGCTCCTGTGCTAGAACATCTGTTGGTCGATTTTGGGGAAGTCTCTGGTTGCCAAATTAATGCACTGAAAACCGAGATTATGTCCTGAAATTCTCAAATAAATAATCCCTTAATAAAGCAAGAGATTAGATATGTTGGGATACAGATGTTATGTTATGTTAAATATATTTACTATAGCGCTCAACTCACTCAGGGGCATCTCGGTGTTGTGCAGAAGCAGGGATCGGAGCAGAACGATGAAATTAGAATAGGTGGGATTTGAGAAGTTTCGTAGATTTGCAGTAGTTCGAGCATGTACGAACATAAAGTGGCAGCTTGTTCCAGTAGTGGGGAGCAAGATAGGAAAAAGCCTTTTCTCCACTACGAGTCAGATGAATGTGAGATACACATTATAAGGCTTTGTCACAGTATCTAAGGCAGAGTCATGGGGTGTAAGTTTCGATTTTTTGTTGCAGATATAACAGGCCTTATCCTTTTAGGGTGTTATAGGTAAGGCAACAGATCTTAAAACAGGACCTTTTCTTCATTGGAAGCCTGTGCAGTTCTCTCAGCAACGGTGCTGAGGACGTGGCTGACGGGCGGTTGAGAGCAAGCCTGGCAGCAATATTTTGGACTACCTGGAGTTTGGCTACTAAGGTCTCATGGACATCCACAAAAAGGGTGTTGCCCTAGTCCAATCAACTTATTACCAAGGCTTGTACTAAAGTCTTATGGGCGGGTGTTGGGCGGTAGGGGAATATTCTGCGCAGAAGGCGCATATTATAAAAGCAAACTCCTGAGGTTGTCAAAATGTGCTCTTTCATTGTGAGAGCTTGGTCAAATTTCATGCCCAGGTTTTTTACGTCTTGTTTGGGCATAGGAGTGATGCCCAGTTGTTGAGGCCACCAATCGTTTGCCCAAATAGAAGCTGCTTTCCCAAACAGCATAATCTCCGTCTTGTCTGTGTTCACTGGAGATCATTTCTGTTCATCCACTCCGAGATGGCTACATGCCCAGGGTGAAACGGTTTTTGACTGCTATCGAGTCCTGGTCGAAAGTAAACAACAGCTGGGTGTCATCCGCATATGAGATTATTTTGAAGCTGAAACACTTGGCAATCCTGGCAAGGGGAGCCATAAAGATATTAAACAGAGTGGGGCTCAGGCAGGAACCCTACGGGACACTCTTGTCCAGGATAGTCTTAGGGGAAGAATATGGGCCCAAGATGACAGATTGATGTCTCTGTTCCAAGAAATGCTGGAGCTATTTTAATGCAAGGCCCTGAATGCTGATCTCTCGCAGCCTATCCAGCAGCCTATTATAAGAGACTGTGTCAAAGGCTGCTGAGAGATGTAACATGCATTACTGAGTTACCTGAGTCCAGCCCACTGCACAGGGAATCAGTCACAGCCAGGAGTGCCGTTTCCTTGCTATAGCAAAGTCAAAAACCAGATTGGGAGGACTCTATGATGTGATTGGTTTCAAGGTAGGTAACTAGTTGTTTGTTAATTAGGTTTTTAACGTAATTTGCCCAGTAGAGAGAGCAAGCATATGGGCCAGTAATTGGCCCGAATTTTGGTCCGGGGAGGGTTTTTTAGGATCGGACGAACACATCTCGTCTTCCACTCAGATGGGATGGAGCCAGATTTCACCAAACAGTTAAAGAGTTCTAGGACCGTTGGGGTGAGATAGTTGGCCAATAGAGCTATTTGGGTGGACAGATGTCCTGAGGGGAACCGGATTTGGCTGTCATCAAGGAGCTACAGATTACCTCCAAAGTGAAGGGCGTGAGCTGTTCAAAATATAGGGTTAACCCAAGACCTTACTAAGTTGGCCCAGGTAAACCTTGATAAAAAAAATGAAAGAGGCTAAGGCTCTGCTAAGGCTCTGGGGGTGCCTACCACTCTCAATTATAGGTTGTTCAAACTTGGTGAAGATGTCAATCCTCCCAAAATGTACATTTATCTTTGATGTGATCCTGCTGATGTTTAATTCCGAAGCTTTACAATCTGTACAAGGAGATAGTTCAAATTTTATTTGGTCCTGTAAAGGAGTGAGGATCACCTTGAACAAACTAAGAAGGTCGAAATTAGAAGGCGGCATCACTAGGTCGGATTTCCGCTTCTACTGTTGGGCCTTTCAGTTAAAAAACATCAGATCTCGTTTTGGCAATTCAGCTTATTTTTCCTCATGCCTTCTAGCCATGATAAAAAATTTACCTTTTGGTGGTGAGGGTTCCTTTTTTAATGCTGCAATCCAAAAATGTAAGAAAGTCAAACTACAGACTTTTAGAGCAGCTAGTGAGCTTTGGTACCAGATCAAAAGAACTTTGAAGATCCCATACTGCAGTCCTGATGCTCTGATCTGGAATTCCCCAGGGGCCCCAAATTGTCTACAGGATAAACTGGCTATCCCTCTGCTGGAAGAAGGAATACGTAAATGGGGACAGTTATTGTCGGACAACAAATTAGTCTCCTGGGAGCTCCTGGACACTATCATGAACCAAAAAGTGTCTAGGTTTAAGTTTTATCAACTATCGAGCTGAGCACATGGTCTAGGTAAAGACGGGGAAGGTAATGAAGAATGCAAAAATAAACGTTTGGGGCCTCTTCATCAGTGTAAGGTGGTCTCTTGGTGGTACTGGACTCTGGAAGAGGGGGATTTGTCGCCATCATCTTTGGAGGAGTCCTGGGGGCGTGACCTGCCATCGTCTGACATCACACACTTACGGCAAGTATCGATGCTCACTTTATGGTCAGTTGTCAGTCAGTTGTCAAAGCCACTCCATTAAGAATAAATCATTTGTTTATAGTCCACAGAGCATACTGAACCAGTCAAAGGCTATCAAAACCTAGAGCTGAAGGAACCAAATGTTGCCTAAAATGTGCCGCGGCGAATGCTGATGATACACATATGTTTTGGCAGTGTCCTCAGATCCAGGTCTTCTGGGATGACATTTAATAAGTTGATTTCTGAAATTTTAGGAAAGTTGATCGATCTAAGTCTTGCTTTAGTTTTTTTTGGTATCCAGCCAGGGGAGCGGCCACAAGTTAAATTTACAAAACAGCCTGTACAATTATTATTTGTTCTAATCTTAATTGGAAGAAGAGAGAATTGTTTAAAAGGGGTTTCCTCCTTGCCCCCAGTACTCCTGGACTGGATTAACTCTGTTAAAAGAGTCAACAGCCTGGATCGCAGATGTCGTTTACAAAAAAAAGCTAGATTTTGGGATGCTTGGGAGGAGTGGGCCGAAGAAACTATTTAGTTACCACAAACCCAAAGGTCCAATGATTATGTAATAAGTAATACCATGGCAGGTTGGAGGGGGTAATCTCAGGCTGCTACTTTCCCTTCTGCACACCTGGTTGTCTTGAGAATGGCTTTAGGAGGACCATTGACAGGGCTGGAAAATCTTATGCTGATGATCCCTTCTCCTGTCGGGACCACTTTCGATCCCTTACCTCGTAAAGACAAACTTACATATTGGTGAATGAGGACTGAAAAGGAAAAAAACAAATAAAATAAATAAAAATAATTTTTCACTTTCTCCATAACAAAAGCAACAAACATCCAATGGCATGTCAGTTGTATTTTGAGAAATTTTTCTCCACGTTTCTCCCAAATGAGCTTTAAAATGCTTGGAATTATGATCTCAGATGGCTTAACAGCACACTGTGTAACGTGGGAAAGCTGATGATGAACTTTATTAGGGCATAATTTTGTTACAGCAGAGCAATGATTAGTGCCCTCAAATTCCATTTTGTAATAGGACTTACTATGGAACCAATTTAAAAAAACATCTCTTCTCATTTAAACCTGCTTACCCATAAAGAGTTCTTGAGCAATTTAATCAGTTAACATTCAGCTGAGATGAGGGAGTGTTTAAAGAAACGCTAGCACCATTGTAGAAATAGACACATATGAAATTGTACGTAAATATCAGGAGTTGGACCTGAGAGGATAAGAACAATGGCTGTGAAAACGCAGCTATTTAGCTATTTCTATGTGGATGAAACATAATTACTTTTGTAATTGCCAGTATCATGAATACTACTTGCAACAAATAAACTCTCTGCTGTACTTGTCTGTAGGAACCCCACAACTGTCTTTCTGGATATGCTCGATACAATTTAATACATTTAGATGGCAATAAGGCATGATTTTTCATGATATATTGGTCTGTTCTATCTGAAAAACATTTCATGCATTAAAATTCAAAACTTTATTAATGAAACATGTCAAGACCACACATAAAAAATAACTCCTGTAATCTGTTTCATATTTACTTTACCCATTTTATGAGAAGACTGCTCTTTCTCTGCTGGGGAGCCTCTATTTTCCACCAGCTCCATTATGGTTTCGCTTTCACTGTGCAGTGATACATCCTCCATGGGTTGCTCTGACATTCTTGGTTCTGCGTGTTCAAGATTCATTTTTGGTTCTGCAAAGCACAAATGGTATATCTCAATTAATGTAAGGACTCATTAAAAGGCTTTTCCTTAAACACCCTATGTGGGAAGGGTATGCCCAGACGTGGGTCCCGTGCTCACTAAGCCACTGGAGTCAAGCTATCCTGGCTGAAGACGGCTGATAGCCTGAAACCGGTCCTAGGATGCTTGATTCCGGTCCAGCGAAGACATGGCTTGGCAGTTCGGGCTGGACTGTTCCCATGAGGCACAGGGTCAAGACTGATTTGCATATGGCCATGTCTGAACTGGGGTGGCTTGGTGAGCAAAATAACGATGGATTTAACCCAGATCTGTGACTGAGGGTGAATGTTTTGCCATTGTGCAACATTCCGTCCATCATCTTGTGTGTTTTCCTAAAACACATCCAGGATACACTTCTAACTAACATACCTTTGTGGAAGTCTTAATGATTATTTGCTTCAGGTAAAAAACATATTTTCACTTCCTACCTATCAGAAACAATATTAATCTAAGGCAGTTCATTATGGTGCAGTGAAATGTCCTTACTTTGAGCTTTAGAATGCAAGTAAGTTCTAAGATAGCTTTCTGGTATCCCCTTGATATGTGACATGTGAATATCATACTATATTTGTAAAGCGTGCAATCACCCATAAGGGTATCTATCTTACTGCCAGGATCACAAGGCAAGACTGGGAGCAGCTAGAATGAAAACAAGACAAAATCTAGAAGGATTAGTTGGGTTGGTAGAAAAATAACCAGGTGTTTAATGATTGCAGCTAAGAATGGCCCAAAGAGTCCTGGATGCAGGAGACATTACGTAGACATTGGCAACATATGAATAGGTGATTTATCGCATATACAATCGGGTGGATAAGTGATCATCCCTATTACCTTTCCGTTTTTTAGTGTGATCTGAATATTTGTAAAATCTTACACATCATCCTGTAGTGATGGGAAAAAAGAAGGCAGTGACACTGGTAAATGTGTGGAAATGTCAATTATCTTCATGGGCCAGGACACTTCTGTATTCCATATAACAGAGATCTAAATGTGATTGTAAAATACTGCTACTTTAGTCAGTCAATTTACATGGAAATATGATGAGTATAATAACTTAAATCGTTTATATATATTTAAAAATAATGTTTTGCGCTAGTCTATTTTAAAGAATAATTGAAAAATCTGATCTCTGAAGCTCCTCTACCTATTTTATCAGTAGTCATCTTATCTTCTTCATTACTCAGTGGCACTTCTTGCTTGAGTTCTTCTGTCAGTCTGGCCTGTACTTGTTCTGGGTGACTTTTTGGTTCTGTAAAACAAAAAAGATAGACATCTATGAACGTGATGAAACTCTATAAGGCAGCATTAATATGTGTATATACATTTATTTTACATAACACAATTATCAACGTAGTCTCTTAATGATTTTTTTTTTAAATATATTTTTATTGCAGAATCAGAAGTAAAACCATTCAATAGGCCAACCTATACACTGACGGCCCCCAACATTCAGTATGATGGAAATTCAATACACAGCCATTTAGCCCACATCCCGGAGGCTGGGCGGCGCTTCAATGAACCAGTTCGCTGGAGGTGCCTCTGTGCTTGCCCTGTCCGGGTCATAGGTCAGTTATATCGTATCGTATCCGCTTTTACCCCATAACAACCAACCCTCCCCTCACTCCACCCAGCCCTAGGCCGCACCACTGTCGCTCCTCGCAAATCCCTACTACGACCTTCCAGGGCCACCTGGTTCCGGGAAGCTGCCTCATTGCGGCAAACCACCCCCTCCTCTAACTCCCCCCCGTCCCTCCCCCCCACCAACTGCTGCTAATGCGGGTCCCAAAAACCCCTCCCTGCTCTGAGGTATGTCATCCATCAGGAAGTCCAGACAATCATACAGTCCCCATGGAATCCCTTCCTATTCCTGATCTTCCTCCGCGCCTTCAGTTATATAGTCCCTTAAAGCCTGGACTACCAGCTCCCAGGACCGCGCCAGTTCCAGATTTTTCTCGTTACCAGTTCTAGTCGCCTGACGCATCCTAATCACACTCTCACATCCCGACCACTTCAACAGTTTATTCCTCCATCTCCGCACAGACGGGCCCTCCTTAGATTTCCAATGCCAAGTGATTTCACGCTGTGCCAGTATTAATCCCAAATCAATGAATTTGCTCGTCACTTTAGTCTTCTTGGTGTGCGGGAACCAGAGGAGCAGACATGCAGCCATATCAAAGTCCACCTCTCTATCCGTGACAGCGTTCAGGAGTTCTCCCACTTCCGGCCAGTAGTCCCCTAACTTCGGGCAACCCCACAGCATGTGGTCCAGATCTACCTCTGGCTCCAAACATCTCAGGCACATGGCATCAAGCACCCGGAAGTGTCGACGTAACCTCTCCGGGGTCAAATACGCCCGATGTACAATGAAAAAATGCACCTGCTGAAACCGTGCATTCCTCGTCCCTTTCCAGGTCCTATGCAACACTTGGCCCCATATGGTGTCCGGGATTTGCTTACCTATGCTGGCCTCCCATCGCGATTTCAGCTCTACCAAAGGCACTAGTCCCTCATTTAGCATTCTGGTGTGGAGGCAAGTCACAGCCTTGATGGTGCCCGCGGCCATCACCACATATTGGCATGCCATCGTCACCTCCGGCTCCACCAGTCCTCCCCCCCAATGCCGCTGCATCGCTGTCATGACCGCCGCATGCAGCAAGAAGGTTCCACTTGGTAGGCCGAATTGTTCCTGTAAAGTCCTGTACGGGACCAGCTGCCCGTCCATATAGAGGTCTCCCACCATCTGCAAGCCCAATTCTTCCCACGTCAATAATTGGGACCAATCGCCCCCATGTGGGAGGGCAGTCAGCATTCCCAGCGGTATCTCCGGCGCATACGGCCGATGCTTCCTAGCTCTTTTCAGGTTCCTATTCCAACACAATCTAAGCGTCCTTTCCTCTAACGTAAGATCTCTACCATCCAGTTTCTGTTGCATCACGATAGACGACAAGACATGTCTCTGAATGCCGATCCCTCGGTCGCTATCTGGTCCCCTGAACTCTCTGGCTACATTCTGCGTCAGGACCTGGAGCTGCGCCGCTAGATAATATAATTCAAAGTCGGGGACGGCTATCCCCCCCTCGCACTTGGGTCTCGTCAAGGTAGTCAGTGCTACCCTTCGGCGTCCCTGGCCCCAGAGAAAGCCGGTCACCAACGTCTTCAACTCCCTAAAGAGTCTCTGCGGGATCCATACCGGCAACGTTCTAAAATAATAGAGTAGCCGCGGGAGTGCCACCATTTTCAACAGTGCTACCCGACCCAACACGGACAGTGGGAGAGAGGCCCAGAAATCCATACAGCCCTTCAGCGCCCGGATACAGCGCTCCACATTCCCCTCAAGGAGGTCCGCTGCGTCATGGTAGATGCGCACTCCTAGATAAACAAAACAAGAGGGTTCCCACACCACCGGTCTTGTGAGCTGTGGGCAGTGCGTGGTCTTCCGCAACGGAAATACACAGGTCTTGGTCCAATTCACCCTGAGGCCTGACAGCCTCCCGAACCTGCCCAGCATGTCCACCGCGCCTTCCAATGCCCTCCCGGGATCCGCCAGGTACAGTAACAGGTCGTCGGCATATAACGATATATAGTGCGATTCAGGTCCCTGTGCAATCCCGTCATAGACGGTGCCCGATCTTGCCTGCGCCGCCAGCGGCTCCATTGCTAAAGCAAAGAGCAGAGGGGACAGCGAGCAGCCCTGCCTCGTGCCCCTACAAACCGGATAAGCCGGAGAGACCATGGGTCCCAGCCGCACCCGCGCCTTAGCTGAGGAATAAAGCACTCTCGTCCAACTCCGAAACCCTTCCCCAACTCCGAACTTCATCAGCACTCCATCCAGGTAATCCCATTCTAAGCTGTCAAACGCCTTTTCGATATCAACTGTCAATACCACCGGGTCCTGCTCCGCTGTAGCGGCATCATCAATGACCCTGATCAATCGACGGATATTCATCGAGGTGCTCCTGGTCGGGATGAATCCCGCTTGATCCCTATGTACTAAGGAGGTCATCTGCGGTAGGAGCCTGGTAGCCAGGATACGACTCAAGATCTTGTAATCTACAGTTAACATAGACAATGGACGGTAAGAGGATACATCCAACGCATCCCTGCCCGGCTTCAGCAGCGGTACTACCAGCGCCTCCCTCATCGAGTCAGGCAACCGCCCCATTTGTTTTGCCTCCGCGTACACAATCTGCAGCCTGGGCGCCAAGATATCCATAAATTTAGCGTAGAACTCAATCGGCAGCCCATCCACCCCTGGCGTTTTGTTCCGTGCCATGTGTTTAATTGCCCCTCTTATCTCTCCCAGGGTGATGGGGCCCCCCAGGTCCCGGGCATCCTCCACATCCATTGACGGCAAGGGGATCCGATCTAAGTATTCACCTATCTCCGTAGCCTCTGCCTCTAGGTGGCTTGCATACAGTCCCGTATAGTAGGACTGGAAGCGCCCCAGGACCGCTGACTGCGAATAGATCACTTCCCCGTCCTCGCGTCGTACACTCATGATTGGGCACCCTCTAGGGTCTGGATCAGCCAGCTTGGCAAGGAGCGTACCCACTTTATCCCGCTCCTCATGCACCCTTATAGCATACAATTTATAGTCATAACACCGCAATCTTTCCGTCTCAGTCGCCACCGTCTCTTTAGCTTGCAACAATCGTTCCTGCAACTCCGGCCTCTCAGGTCTTCGCCGTTCCAAGCCTCTCAGTACTTCCTCCGCTTTCGCAAGGTCATTCAGCACCGTCCCTCTCACGGTCAGAAACCGTCCCATACACACCCCTCTCACCACCACTTTCATTGCATCCCATTCAGTCGCTCTAGTCGCCGCTGAACCAGCATTATCTGTAAAATAGCTGTCTATGCCCTGGCAGACCATGTCGCTGAACGCCGGATCTTCCAGCGTATCCGGACGAAGTCGCCATGAAGGAACAGCCGATCTCACCAGCTGCCATTGCATAGAGAGCAACAGGGGATTGTGGTCCGAAATGGTCCTAGACAAATACTCAGAGTGAGTCACTACATTCGCCAGTGAATTGCTGCATAGCACCGAATCTAGTCTAACATGGAGGTCGTGCAGCGCGGAGAAGTAAGAGTAATCCCTGGTCTCGGGGTGTTGCGCCCTCCATACATCCACCAAGCCCCACCTTTCCTGCCATTCCCGCCTATGAGTTGCTAGTCGGCGCACTGGGGAGTCCACTAGAGGTGGGTGCGATCTGTCTAACAGCACATCAGAGATGGAGTTAAAATCCCCCGCTAGTAATACAGGGCCTGCCAAATAATACGCCAGTGAGCGCGATAAATCCTCAAAGAAATGAGCTTGATCAGTGTTGGGGGCATAGACGTTGCACAGCACTACCTCCCTACCATACAGCCGTCCCTCAACTACCACATATCGACCCTCTGGATCTATTCTCTGACTCGTAACTTGAAATGGCGTGCCCGCTCGTATCCATATCAACACCCCTCTGGCGAATGCCGAGTATGTCGTGCCAAACACCTGACCTCGCCACCTCTTCTGTAAAGCCCCGCACTCCTTCTGTGTCAGGTGAGTCTCCTAAAGCATTGCAATCTGAACGCCCCGCCTCACCAAGTAGGCATGTACCTTGTGGCGCTTCACCATTGTTCGAATACCACGGACATTCCATGTGACATATTTCAGGTTAGGTAACGTCCCCATAAAGCATCAATCCTTTCAGTGGCGCAAGCCAATAAATGTTTCCCGCATTGCAGCAATTGTACAGCCCCTTCAAAACAGGTCCCCAAACTCCCAGTAACCCCCTCCCCAGGACAGGGCCTAATAACCCAGCTTCAGCCCCGTTCCAAACCTTAAACACCCAACACATCACGCTAACCTGTGGTCGTCACCACAGAAGACCTTAAGGGTCTGAAAAGGGCTATCGAGCCCCAAACCAGGACGGCAGAGCCATCACCCCGCGCATGTAGTCCCACACTGCTAACGCAGCCCCATACCTGGCAGTCCATTAGAAGTTTGGAGTGTCCGCACCGTCAGGCATCCCAGAATTGTTCAGTGGCCTCGAGCCTCACTCGTTAAATATGACATCCGACGTCTGTGGGGTGACCTCTGGTCCCTGCGCTCCCCCCACCTCCGAGTCGTCGTCTCCGGTCTTCTCCCCTTCCTCTTCCGAAGCCGAGCCTCTGGAAGCGTCCTCCTGTTGCGATCCCGTGATGCTCGCCGTGGCCGCCAACGCACTCTTCCTGTCAGCCAGCATTTGCGCCTCTCGCTCAGCCCGTTGGCGCTTATTCCGGGAGCGAATGCGCTGGGATTTCCTGACCTTGACTGGCTGTTGCCGATCCCTATTAGGTCTGTGTGCACGATCCGTCCCCGCACGGTACAGTTCCAGCCAGGTCCATGCCTCGTCGGGTGTTTGGAAAAAGTGAGTCCTATCATCAATGATTACCCGCAACTTGGCTGGAAAAAGCAAGGAGTATTGGATCCCTTCCTCTCTCAGCTCTTTCTTCACTGACAAGAAAGAAGCTCTGCTCCGCTGCACCTCCTGCGTGTAGTCTGGAAAAATTGTTACCTTGCTATTGTCCACCTGGAAGGGCCCTTGAGATCTCGCCTTTTGGATCAGCAGATCCCGATCTTTATAGTGCAGCAGTTTGACCACCATCGGTCGGGGCGGTCGGCCTTCCAGGGGTGGCCTGGCGGGCACCCTGTGCGCTCTTTCCAGAGAGAAGAAGGGGGACAGGCCCTCTGGCGCCACCACTGTTCGGAACCAGTCCCCCATATAGGACACCGCATCGCCTTTCTCAATTTTCTCTGGAAGCCCCACCACCCTCACGTTGTTCCTCCGGTTGCGTCCTTCCACGTCCTCTGCTCGACGCTCCAGGATCGCCAGTCGGCCAATAACGTCGTCGAGTTTATGTTCCGCAGTGACCACCGCCGGTTTCAGCTCCTGAATCAGTTGTTCGTTCGTTTTCACTCGGTCAGATAGCTTGGCGTGGTCCGCTCTCAGCAGGCCAAGCCCCGTCGCCACCTGCGCAATGTCCTGGTGCAGCTCTTCTTTCGTGGCAGTAATCGCAGCCAATATTGCGTCAAGGCGGAGGTTCAGCCTCTGTTCTTGTGGCGAGGACTCCGCTGGGATATCCCCATCCGTGGTCTTGGACTTCCCGTCCCCCCGCCCAGGCGGTGCAGCGAGGCCAGCTCCCAGCGCGGCCATCTTGATTGTGAGAGACACTCCGTTCGAGCAGCCTCCACCGACGACGGCCGGCCGCGGCAATCCCTCCAACTGTTCCGTCCCTGGTCCCAACTGGTGTCGCCCAATGGCATATATCGATTTGCGCAGCTCTTCTTGCCCTAGATCCAGCTCGGCCACGCAGCGCTAGCAGTCCTCCCTCTGCGTGTAGCCGCCCACCGCCGTTCCATATGTGCGCTCCGCGTTGCACCACTAACACACTTATTGCGCCTCCAGAGTCTGCAATGTCCAGGGGTGCAAGCCCAGTGCGCCCCTCCGAAAAGGCCATCAGATATCTTATTAGAAGTCCGTATCCCCGGGCATACTGAGCCCGCTTCCCCCAGCAGCACTTTTGCTCGTGGGCCCCAGTGCTCGTTGGCGTCCAAGTACCGTTTCACCAACCCGGTGCACCACTGTCCCCCATCGGGTTGATCCTGCCTCCTGTGACCGATCCGTCGGCCGCTTCCGAGTCTGTCCGCTCCTCAGGGCACCCAAGCGCCGTGGGCGGCCGCCCCCCCAGCACTCCGCCAACTCGCTGCTCTCCTCCACTCCATAGCGGCCCCCAGCTAGGCACGCGGAGCCCCAAGCCGCGTCGATCCCGGCAGCCCAGCACCAGCAGTGGCAGTCTCAGCAATGGGTCGGCCTCACAGGCCGGCAGCGCCTTCACCGGTGCAGCGCGAGGCAAGGCCCAGCCCACCAGGCAGGGTCCGGGGGAACAGGTGGGGGAGGGGCGCCGCTCCTACCAGTCCTCCACCGCCGACCTCCCCCGCCGCTCCGGACCCGCTCTCACGGTCCTCTCCCCGGTGCACTGCCCTGTCAAGGCCTCCCAGGCACCTTCAGCGCACCCGGCACTCCTCACTGCTCAGCCTCTAGTGCTCTCGTTCCGTCGGCGCCGCCATCTTGCGTCTGTGCACCGGTCGAGCCGACTAGGCCGCCAAGTCCGTCCTCTCACGTCGCCCAGGGTCCTGACGGGGGTCAGATTCTCCTCTCTGGGTCAGCGACCCCTCCGAAGCTCGATTGTAGCCGCCAGGGGTTTCGGGGCCAAGTATTTCAGGATAAGCAACAGGACTCGGCGCGGAGCAACTCGCTCACGCAGCCATCCCGGTCGGCGCCGAAACCACGCCCCCAACGTAGTCTCTTAATGATCACTTGTTCTAGGACCAAAAATTAATTTTCACTTTCTCGATAACAAAAGCAACGTATTCCAAGTGCATGTCAGTAGCATTTTGAGAAATTATCTCACATTTCTCCCAATTAGCTTTAAGTATGATGTCAGATGGCTTCACGGCACACAGTGTAACATGGGAAAGCTGATGAAGGCTGTATTAGTGCATGAGGTATTTATACTTTTGTCACAGCCTCAAGTCCCTTCTTCAGTAGGACTTAGTATGGAACCAATTTAAAACCCCTTCTCTTCTAAGTAAACCTGCTCACCATAAAGACTTTTTGAGTAATTGAATTAGTTAACAAACAGCTGAAATGAGGGAGGATTAAAG
The DNA here is from genome assembly GCF_964261635.1 of Lissotriton helveticus. Classification (NCBI taxonomy): domain Eukaryota; kingdom Metazoa; phylum Chordata; class Amphibia; order Caudata; family Salamandridae; genus Lissotriton; species Lissotriton helveticus. The sequence goes on along the minus strand of NC_136073.1, from coordinate 454,267,408 downwards.
AAAGGCTAGCACTGTCGAACCGAAGACATAGACACATATGGAATTGTAAGCAAATAGCAGGAGTTGGACCTGAGAGGATGAGAACAGGTCTGTGAAAAAGTAGCTATTTAGCTATTCCTATGCATTGAAACATAATTCATTTTGTAATTGCCAGTGTCTTGAAAATTACTTGCAACCAATAAACTCTCTGATGTACTTGTCTATGGGAACCCCACAAATGCCTTTCTGGAAAAGCTTGATGCAATTAATAACTTTAGATGACAATAATAAGGACTGAATTTTCATGATATATTGCTCATATCCGTCTGAAAAACATTTTTAATATTTTAAAATAAAACTTACATAATGAAACATGTCAAGGTCATACATAAAAAGAACTGTTGCAATCTATTTAATATTTCCTTTACCCATTTTATCAGAAGCCAGTTCTTTCTCTGTTGAGGAGCCTTTATTGTCCACCATCTCGATTACGGTTTCTCTTTCACTGTTCAGTGATACACCCTCCATGGGTTGCTCTGACGTTCTTTGTTCTGCGTGTTCTAGATTCTTTTTTGGTTCTGTAAAGCCCAATGGTACATCTCCATTAATGTGAAGACTCATTAAAAGGTATGCCCTTAAACACATCCAGGATACACTTTCTAGCTACCATACCTTTGTGGAAGTCTTAATGATTATTTACTTCTGATAAAAAAAATATTTTCACTTCCTTCCTATCAGGAACAATATTAATCTAAGGATGTTCAATATGGTGCGGGGACATTTCCTTTCTTTGAACTTTGGAATGCAAGTAAGTTCTAATATAGCTTTCGGGTATTCTCCTGACATGCGACTATCATACTATACCAGAATATCTGTAACGCCTGCAGTCACCCATAAGGGTATCTCAGTGTCGGGTTCAGGAGACAAAACTGGGAGCAGCAAGAGTGAAAACAAGACAAAATCTAGAATTATTAGTTGGATTGGTAGACAAATAGCCAGGTGTTTAATGATTTCCAGCACTGCAAGTGATTGTGGGTAAAATGAAGGTTCTCCAGCAGAACCCCCCATTGCTTAGAGGCCAGATACGAAAATGAGTGGTGCCAGCCGTCGTTTTGTACTCATTTTGAGGGAGAAGGAGGCAGTTCAACAATGCAGATCCTATGGGTTTGTTAGGTTTATAGGGGAAAATGCCAGATTGCAGATAAGAATGACCCACAGAGTCCTGGATGCAAGAGATGTTACATATACAATGACAACATATGAGCAGGTAATTTATCGCATAAACAATCAGGTGGATAAGTGATCATCTGTATTACTTTTCCGTTTTGTAGTCTGATCGGTTTATTTGTAAAATCTTACATAGCATTCTATAGTGATTTGAAAAAAGAAGGGAGTGGTACTAGGAACTGTGTGGAAATGCAAATTATCTTTTTGGGTCAGGACAATTCTGTATTCCATATAACAGAGATCTAAATGTGACTGAGAAATACCCAGGATGCTGCTACTATAGTCAGTCAATGTCTGTGGAAATGTGATCAGTATAATAAATTAAATCGTTTTGATATATGTAAGCATAATGTTTTGTACTAGTCTATTTTCAAGAATAATTTTCAAAAATCTGATCTCTGAAGCTCCTCTACCTATTGTATCAGTAGTTTGTTCATTCATTTCAGGAGAGCCTCCATTTCCCACCAACTTTATCACAGTTTCTTCTTCATTACTCAGTGGCACTTCTTGCTTGAGTTCTTCTGTCAGTCTAATCTGTACTTGTTCAGGGTGGCTTTTTGATTCTGTAAAACAAAAAAGATAGACATCTATGAAAGTGATGAACCTCTATAAAGCAGCATTCATATGTTGATAAACATTTATTTTATAGAGCACAACTATCAACGTAGTCTCTTAATGATCACTTGTTCTAGGAGCATGAATTAATTTTCACTTTCTCCATAACAAAAGCAACATACATCCAAGTGCATGTCAGTAGCATTTTGAGATATTTTCCTCCACATTTCTCCCAATTGAGCCTTAAAAATGTTTGAAAGTATGATCTCAGATGGCTTCACGGCACACTGTGTAACATGGGAAAGCTGATGATTAACACTGTATTAGTGCATAAGGGTTTTTATACTTTTGTCACAGCCTCAAGTCGCTTCTTCAGTAGGACTTACTAAGGAACCAATTCAAACACGCTCTGTTCTAAGGCAAGCCCACTCACCCACAAAAGGTTCTTGAGTAATAGAATTTGTTTACTAACAGCTGAAATGAGGGAGGATTAAAGAAAGGCTAGCACTGTTGAATTGAAGACCTAGACACATATGGAATTGTAAGCAAATAGCAGGAGTTGGACTTGAGAGGATGAGAACATTGACTGTCAAAAGTAGTTATTTAGCTACTCCTTTGTGCATGAAACATAATTCATTTTGTAATTGCCAGTGTCTTGAAAACTACTTGCAACCAAAGAACTCTCTGATGTACTTGTTTATGGGAACCCCACAATTGCCTTTCTGGTAAAGCTCGGTGCAACTTAATAACTTTAGATGACAATAATAAGGACTGAATTTTCATGAATTATTGGTCAATTCAATCTGAACAATATTTCATATTTTAAAATAAAAACTTAAATAAAGAAAAGTGTCAAGGTCATACATAAAAAGAGCTGTTGCAATCTATTTCACATTTCCTTTACCCATTTTATCAGAAGCCAGTTCTTTCTCTGTTGAGGAGCCTTTATTTTCCACCATCTCGATTACGGTTTCTCTTTCACTGTTCAGTGATACATCCTCCATGAGTTGCTCTGACATTCTTTGTTCTGCATGTTCTAGATTCTTTTTTGGTTCTGTAAAGCCCAATGGTACATCTCCATTAATGTGAAGACTCGTTAAAAGGTATGCCCTTAAATACATCCAGGATACACTTTCTAGCTACCATACCTTTGTGGAAGTTTAACGGTTATTTACTTCTGATAAAAAAATATATTTTTACTTTCTTCCTATCAGAAACAATATTAATCTAAGGAGGTTCAATATGGTGCGGTGACATTTCCTTCCTTTGAGCTTTGCAATGCAAGTAAGTTCTAAGATACCTTTCTGGTATTCTCCTGACATGCGACTATCATACTATACCAGAATATCTGTAAAGCCTGCAGTCACCCATAAGGGTATCTCAGTGTCGGGTTCAGGAGACAAAACTGGGAGCAGCAAGAGTGAAAACAAGACAAAATCTAGAAGGATTATTTGGGTTGGTAGAAAAATAGCCAGGTGTTTAATGATTTCCAGCACAGCAAGTCATTGTCAGTAGAATGAAGGTTCTCCCGCAGAACCCCCCATTGCTTAGGGGCCAGATACGAAAAATGACTGGTGCCAGCCTCAGTTTTTAAGTGATCATCTCTATTACTTTTCCGTTTTGTAGTGTGATCGGTATATTTGTAAAATCTTACATAGCATCCTATAGTGATTTGAAAAAAAAAGGGAGTGATACTAGGAAATGTGTGGAAAAGTAAATTATCTTTATGGGTCAGGACAATTCTGTATTCCATATAAGAGAGATCTAAATGTGATTGTGAAATACCCAGCCTGCTGCTACTGAAGTCAGTCAATGTCTGTGGAAATGCGAGGAGTATAATAACTTAAATCGTTTTTATATAAGTAAAAAAAATGTTTTGTACTAGACTATTTTCAAGAATAATTTTAAAAATGTTGATCTCTGAAGCTCATCTACCTATTGTATCAGTAGTTTGTTCATTCATTTCTCTAGAGCCCCCATTTGCCCCCATCTTCATCACAGTTTCTTCTTCATTACTCAGTGGCACTTCTTCCTTGTGTTCTTCTGTCAGTCTGGCCTGTACTTGTTCTGGGTGATTTGTTGGTTCTGTAAAACAAAAAAGATAGACATCTATGAAAGTGATGAACCTCTATAAGGCAGAATGTATACGTTAATATACATTTATTTTACACAACACAACTATCAACGTAGTCTCTTAATGATCACTTCTTCTAGGAAACATAATTATTTTCACTTTCTCCATAACAAAAGCAACACACATCGAAGAGTAATGTCAGTAGTATTTTGAGATATTTTCCTTCACATTTCTCCCAATTGAGATTTAAAAATGTTTGAAAGTATGATCTCAGATGGCTTCACAGCACTCTGTGTAACATGGGAAAGCTGATGATGAACACTGTATTAGTGCATAAGGGTTTTTACACTTTTGTCACAGCCACAAGTCGCTTCTTCAGTAGGACTTACTAGGGAACCAATTCAAAAGCGCCCTGTTCTAAGGCAAGCCCACTCACCCACAAAGGGTCTTTGGTAATATAATTAGTTTACAAACAGCTGAAATGAAGGAGGATTAAAGAAAGGCTAGCACTGTTGAATTGTAGACATAGACACATATGGAATTGTAAGCTAATAGCAGGAGTTGGACTTGAGAGGATGAAAACATTGATTTTCAAAAGTAGTTATTTGGCTACTCCTATGTGCAGGAAACATAATTCATTTTGTAATTGCCAGTGTCTTGAAAACTACTTGCAGCCAATAAACTCTCTGATGTAGTTGTCTATGGGAACCCCACAATTGCCTTTCTGGAAAAGCTCGGTGCAACTTAATAACTTTAGATAACAATAATAAGGACTGAATTTTCATGAATTATTGGTCAATTCAATCTGAACAATATTTTATAAAAACTTAAATAAAGAAAAGTGTCAAGGTCATACATAAAAAGAGCTGTTGCAATCTATTTCACATTTCCTTTACCCATTTTATCAGAAGCCAGTTCTTTCTCTGTTGAGGAGCCTTTATTGTCCACCATCTCGATTACGGTTTCTCTTTCACTGTTCAATGATACACCCTCCATGGGTTGCTTTGACATTCTTTGTTCTGCGTGTTCTAGATTCTTTTTTGGTTCTGTAAAGCCCAATGGTACATCTCCATTAATGTGAAGACTCATTAAAAGGTATGCCCTTAAACACATCCAGGATACACTTTCTAGCTACCATACCATTGTGGAAGTCTTAACGATTATTTACTTCTGATAAAAATATACATTTTTACTATCTTCCTATCAGAAACAATATTAATCTAAGGAGGTTCAATATGGTGCGGTGACATTTCCTTCCTTTGAGCTTTGGAATGCAAGTAAATTATAAGATACCTTTCTGGAATTCTCCTGACATGCGACTATCATACTATACCAGAATATCTGTAAAGCCTGCAGTCACCCATAAGGGTATCTCAGTGTCGGGTTCAGGAGACAAAACTCGGAGCAGCAAGAGTGAAAACAAGACAAAATCTAGAAGGATTATGTGGGTTGGTAGAAAAATAGCCAGGTGTTTAATGATTTCCAGCACAGCAAGTCATTGTCAGTAGAATGAAGGTGCTCCCGCCGAACCCCCCATTGCTTAGGGGCCAAATACGAAAATGACTGGTGCCAGCCTCAGTTTTTTACTCATTTTGAGGGAGAAGGAGGCAGTTCAACAATGAACATCCTATGGGTTTGTTTAGGTTTGTAGGGGGAAAAACCATATTGCAGATAAGAATAGCCCACAGAGCCCTGGATGCAAGAAGCGTTACGTATACAATGACAACATATGAGCAGGTGATTTATCACTTTCTCCATAACAAAAGCAACACGCATCGAAGAGTAATGTCAGTAGTATTTTGAGATATTTTCCTTCACATTTCTCACAATTGAGATTTAAAAATGTTTGAAAGTATTCGTCTCGATGGCTTCACAGCTCTCTGTGTAACATGGGAAAGCTGATGAAGAACACAGTATTAGTGCATGAGGGTTTTTATACTTTTGTCACAGCCACAAGTCGCTTCTTCAGTAGGACTTACTATAGAACCAATTCAAAAACGCCCTGTTCTAAGGCAACCCCACTCACCCACAAAGGGTCTTGGGTAATATAATTAGTTTACAAACAGCTGAAATGAGGGAGGATTAAAGAAAGGCTAGCACTGTTGAATTGTAGACATAGACACATATGGAATTGTAAGCAAATACCAGGAGTTGGACCCGAGAGGATGAGAACAGGTCTGTGAAAAAGTAGCTATTTAGCTATTCATATGTGCATGAAACATAATTCATTTTGTAAATTGCCAGTGTCTTGAATACTACTTGCAAACAATAAACTCTTTGGGGCCATATTATGGTAAATACACATTTTCATTGTTTGCGCAGGGCGCACCTTTAAAAAGGTGCGCTGGGCGCAAACAGTGAAAATGCACCCTATGACCATGAATGTGCTGCCCCCAGGGCATTGCAAACTCATACAGCACCTGGGGCAGCGCGTTCCTATGAAAAACAGAGCGGCTGCTTTACAGCTGCTCTGTATTTTCACAGTGTAGGTGGCAACCTGCCCGCAATTTTGAGGGGGATTAAATATAAATGTAAATGTAAATGTAAATGTAAATGTAGTATACTTGTAAAGCGCACAGCTGCCCCAGCAACGGGGCGTCCCGGCGCTGTATAACTCTGGGGAACCCGTCCTGGCTTTCCCTGTGGGATGGTCCCTTGCTGGGAGTCCCCACGGTGGAGCCAGGCATCCCCGGAATTGGTGGGGCCGTTGTGGAGATTAGGCAAGCTAATGCCCAGAGTTGCCGAGTGGAACCCCTGATTAGAGTAAACACCGAAGCGAGAATTATCAAGTCCGCTGACCAAGGTCCATGACCCTGCCGCGTCGGGAATTGAACCCTGGTCCCGGGCTGACTTCTGCTCTCAGGCCTGCTGCCTCTAACCAGTGAGCCACACTACTCCACTTAGACTGACTGACTGCACCCGCCTGCAAGGGGATGTCTGGGGGGTCCATGGGACCCCCTTTCCCCCTTCCAGACGGCTGCCATTATGGGGCGCACTGACAGTGAGCCACCTTTTAGATGGCACACACTCAGTGCGCTTCCTAAGGGCTCTTTGGATCTGCACCCACGTCTGTAATACAGCGCGTGCGCGGAGGCAAAGGGATTCCCTCATTTGCATGGGGCTCGCCCCCATGCAAAACAGGGAATTCCCCTGCAGATATGTGAACTTTATGTGAGCCAGTGCTATCAGTAATACTAAATTGCCCAGGGGGCAGACAAACCAGGCGCAAACGCCCATTGCGCCCCCAGGGCACTTTATGTAATACGGCCCCTGATATACTGGTCTATGGGCACCCACACCTGTCTTTCTGAAAAAGCTTGATGCACCTTAATAACTTTAGCTGACAATGATAAGGCCTGAATTTTCAAAATATATTGGTCTGTTCCATCTGAAAAACATTTCATCTATTAAAACAAAAACTTTAATAATGAAACATGTCAAGGCCATACATAAAAATAACTGTTGCAATCTATTTCATATTTCCTTTACCCATTTTATCAGAAGCCACTTCTTTCTCTTTTGGGGAGCCTCTATTTTCCACCATCTCGATCATGGTTTCTCTTTCAGTGTTCAGTGACACATCTTCCATGGGTTGCTCTGACATTTTTGGTTCTGCTTGTTCTAGATTCATTTTTGGTTCTGTAAAGTAAAGCACAAATGGTACATCTCCATTAATGTGAAGACTCATTAATTAAACACATCCAGGAAACGCTTTCTAGCTACTATACCTTTGTGGAAGTCTTAATGTTTATTTGCTTCAGATAAAAAAGACATATTTTCACTTTCTCCCTACCAGAAACAATATTAATCTAAGGCAGTTCATTATGGTGCAGTTAAATTTCCTTTAATTGAGCCTTGGAACGCAAATAAGCTCTAAGATAGCTTTCTGGTATCCCCTTTGTGAGAAGTTAGCCTGGCATATGATGTCCACTAGTTCTAGTGGGCACCTTGCACCAGTCTAATCAATCCTTATTGATGGTGGTTGTAAAGTCAACCTTATAGACAAGCTATCCTAGTGGTAGCATGGACCAGCAGTCATAGGCTAAGACTTCAGAGAGCATGTGAAGCAAGCTGCTTTACCAATTATAATCCCTTGAATACCATATGAAAGGACACCACACAAGGTTTATATCAAATATATATGTATTTATTCTAAACACAACCCCTCTGCACTCTTTATGAGGTCAGAGGTAAAAGTACATCACAAGTTACTCAATTAGCATACGATAAGTTGCACAAATACAGTTATGCCCTAGGGGCCTCACAAACCATATACTAAGGAAGTGGTATAAGAACCACGTGAGAGTTAGAAAGCAGGCCTAGGGCCTGTAGAATAGCTGGGACTACACTAAACAACCAAAGGGTAGGAAGTAGGATGCCCACGGGAGACGCGTGCCTTATAATGGGAAACGAAGAAGTTACAAAGTTACTGTTTAAGGACACTTCCGGATGGACTACGAAAAAAAACCTTTATACTAGGACACTTCGAGAGTCAAGACCCATGGGAGCACCAGAGTACTCGTGCTACCTCACCCAGGGAAGCCGGGTGCGTAGGTGCCTTTGGTGTCTGGTTTTGTGGTCGTTTTCTATGGAGATCTGCAAAGAAGTGCTGAAGGCGACCAGAGGAAAATTGTCCGGGTGGATCCAAGGGTGGATCGGTGATGTGAAGAACCTGAAAGCAGAGGGGACAGAGTCTGGGTCACTAGCCAGTGACCAGGAAGGAACCAGGAAGATACCAGGCGATGTCACGTGCTTGAAGGTGGAAAAGGTGAGCTTGTCTCTTCAACCACGAGGTCCAGGAGGCATCGACGATAACCAGGCGCTGGATTCGAGCTGTCCCACGACGGATCTAGTTGACTGCGGTGTCGGTATCTGGATTGGACCCAACAAGCCCTTGCAAACGCAACCCACGCAGGATGTCGAGATTGGCTTTGTTGCAGACCAGCAAGGTCTGTGGAGCTTCTCCTTTGAAGGGAAGCTGGAGCAAGCCTGGAGCAACCAGAAAAGTAGTTTAGTTCCAAAGGAAAGTCTTCAGGGGGCTCACTAGCCAACGGGTTGTGAACCGGGAAGACGCGTCAAGCTGAAATGCAAAAGCGGGCCCCACGCGGCACTCGTGGAGTGTGGAGGGCTGAGCTTCGATGCAAATGGCACCCAGGTCTGGGGCTTCTCATACCCCAATGCACAACTGCGAGGGTACCTCAGTAGTTGAGTAGTTAGCAAAATGCAGGATGTCCAGGGTGTCCGGTCCCACGTCTCTCCTGTCCGCCACGGGTCTCAGCTTTGCTGTGGATGTGGGTTGGAGTTAGAGAAGTCTGAGAGTCCAGTTCCTGTGGCGCTGAGTCTTCGGGTTCCGGCGGGAGCATCGACAAAGCAGACCAGCAAGTTACTGGTGGTGCCTGTTTGCACAGGGTGGTCAGTCCTTGACCACAAGGGAGATGTCTTCCATCTTCTAGTCAGAATAGAATGTCGAAGGTCCAAGAGTTCTGTATCAACATTTCTTTCCAGGATAATCTCAAGTCCTGGGGACACAGCTCCTATACTTATACTAAGCTAAGGGGCTGGATTACCTGCCTAGGTCCCTCCTATGGGTGGACCTGAGAAGGGGGTGGTTACACCCCTTTCTCTTTGTCCAGTTTCGCGCCAGAGCTGGGGCTGGAGTGCCCCAGCAACTGGTTTGAACCGGGCTATGCATGGAGCACATTGTGTGCCCCAGGCAGTGTCTAGATGCATTCACTGAATGCAGCCCTCCCTGCCCCAATACACAAAACCCCTGTCTGGGGAGGTGCTGGCACCTCCCTGGACAAGAAACCTATTGTCCAGGCTGCCCTTGTTGGTGTTTTCCCCAGCAACAGGAGGTCAGACTCGTGTCTGTGGCAGCAGCATCCCTTTTGTGATGCTGAGGCTCTGTTTAACTTTAACCGGGTAAAGCAGTAACATACATGTCTTTTCCCTCTAGAAGGGTGGAATGCTACCCCCGCCACAAGAACTGGCGAGGGGGGTAGTATTCCAAAGTGTTTGACACCTTACACGACATGTTTTGATAAAGCCAAACCAAAGTTAGCATTAACCGCGAGGATTATAATGCATTTAAGAGTATATGGTATGGCTATATCATAGAACAGCTATACGGAGATGGTTCCGAAAGCTGCAGTGGGGCTCAGCTCATGCTAGGGCACCCTCTCACAATAAAAACACTCTGCCTCCAGGATTGGCGAGGCCTACCATAGGAGTGACTTATAGGTGAATATGTGTCTATATATAAGGTAGATATAGGTATATTATATCTAAGTAAGGGGTGATTACCCCACCTTACCCAAGCTGAGTGATCAACCTGTGGTGTCAGTTTGGAGGGTCAGCCAGGGGTGGCATAATACATGCTGCAGCCCCTGGTAGGCCTTGGATGCACCTATGCCCTGGGTACCTATGGTACACTATACAGGGACTCACAAAGGTGACCCAATACCCAATCTGGTATGTACCTAAAGTACATGGTATCAATTTAGAGAGAGAACAGCTAGGCTGTGGGTCTGATTAGCAGGCCCACAGCCACACTAAAGTCGAAAAAACAGATAATCACAGCAAAAAGTGGGGGTGACCATAGGAAGCAGACCCTACTCTCCTACACAACCCCCCCTCCCCCAAACGCAGGGACACTAAACTAACCTTGACCAGTTGAGTCCACATGTTCTAAGTGGAAATATCTGGAGAGTCCATCTTCATTAGCATGTTCAGTCCCAGGTCTATGTTCCACTGTAAAGTCCATCCCCTGTAGGGACATGGACCACAAAAGCAGTTTGGGATTTTCACCCTTCATCTGATTTAGCCACAAGAGGGGCTTATGGTCTGTCTGAATCTTGAAGTGAGTACCAAACAAGTATGGCCTCAGCTTCTTTAGTGCCCAAACCACAGCAAAGGCCTCCCTCTCAATAGCTGACCAACGTTTCACTCTAAGGGTCAGCCTTCTGCTAATAAAAGATCTGGCTGGTCTTGACCATCTTTATTCAGTTGTGAAAGAACAGCACCTACACCCAACTCAGAAGCATATGTTTGAACAATGAATTCTTTGGAGTAGTCTGGACTTTGCAGAATAGGAGCAGTGCACATGGCCTGCTTCAGGTCATCAAATGCCTTTTGACAGCTTACTGTCCACTGAACGTTCTTTTGCATTTTCTTTGAAGTTAAGTCATTATGGGTGTCACTAAGGAACCATACCCCTTGACAAATTTCCTGTAGTACCCAGTCAGGCCCAAGAAAGCTCTGACCTGTGTCTGGGTGGTGGGAGCAGTCCAGTCCTTTATGGTCTGGATCTTGGTCTCCAATGGTTGAACCTGACCTCCACCTACAAGGTGGCCCAGGTATACAACCTTGCTCTGCCCTATCTGGCACTTGGTAGCCTTGATAGTTAGGCCTGCCTTTTGCAGGGCCTCCAAAACATTTTTCAGGTGGATCAGGTGATCTTCCCAAGTGGAGCTAAAGACAGCAATATCATCTAGATAAGCTGCACAGTAGTCATCCAGACCTGAGAGGACTTGGTTCACCAATCTTTGGAATGTGGCAGGTACATTTTTCAGACCAAAGGGCATTACCACAAATTGATAATGTCCTCCTGGGGTTGAAAATGCTGTTTTGGCTTTTGCATCATCAGCTAGTCTGATCTGCCAGTAGCCAGCTGTCAAGTCAAATGTACTCAAAAACTTGGCAGATGCCAATCTGTCAATTAGTTCATCTGTCCTTGGTATTTGGTGGGCATCTGTCCTAGTGACCGCATTGAGGCCTCTGTAATCCACGCAAAACCTCATCTCTCTCTTACCATCTTGGGTGTGAGGATTAGGCACCAGGACTACAGGACTGGCCCAAGGGCTCTCTGAGGGTTCAATGACTCCCAACTCCAACATCTTTTGGACCTCTATCCTGATACAGTCATGACATGATCAGGTTGCCTGTAAATCTTACTTTTAACAGGCAGACTGTCCCCAGTGTCCACTTCATGAGTGCACCAGGTAGTCTGGCTTGGAGTCAGAGAAAATATATGTCTGTAGGACTGTAGAACTTGTCTGCAGACCTGTTGCTGTTGGTCAGTGAGGCTGCCTGCCAAGGCTACACCATCAACTGAACCATCATCAGGGTTCTGAGAAAGCAGGTCTGGGAGAGGGTCACTCTCCTCCTCCTGTCCCTCATCTGTAGCAATGAGCAAGCCCATGTCTGCCCTGTCAACATATGGTTTCAATCTGTTGATACGAAGCACCCTGTGGGGGCTCCTGGGAGTTCCAAGATCAACCAAATAGGTTACCTCTCCCTTTTGCTCAACAATAGTGTGGGGTCCAGACAATTTGTCTTGGAGAGCTGCTGGGACCACTGGCTCCAACACCCACACTTTTTGTCCTGACTGGGAAACAATCAGCACAGCCTTTTGGTCATGCCAGGCTTTCTGTAATTCCTGGCTAGCCTCAAGGTTTTTGGATGCCTTTTTCATATACTCAGTCATCCTGGAGCGGAGACCAAGTACATAATCCACGATGTCTTGTTTGGGAGGTTTGAGAGGTAACTCCCATCCCTCCTTCACCAGACAAAGGGGTCCCCGTACAGGATGCCCAAACAGAAGCTCAAAAGGCCTGTAGCCAAGCCCCTTCTGTGGGACCTCTCTCTAAGCAAATAAAAGGCAGGCAGCAGTATGTCCCATCTTCGCCTAAGCTTTTCAGGTAAACCCTTGATCATGCCCTTTAAAGTCTTGTTGAATCTCTCCACCAGACCATTGCACTGTGGATGATAGGGTGTGGTGAACTTGTAGTTCACTCCACACTCCTTCCACAAAGCAGTCAAATATCCAGACATAAAGTTTGCACCTCTGTCTGAGACAACCTCCTTTGGAAAACCCACTCTTGAGAAAACTCCCAGGAGGGCTCTTGCCACAACAGGTGCTGTTGTGGTCCTTAGGGGAACAGCTTCTGGGTATCTGGTGGCATAATCCACTACCACCAGAATAAACCTGTGCCCAGTGGCTGGGGATCCATTGGTCCAACAATGTCAATCCCTACTCTTTCAAAGGGAACCCCCACCATAGGTAGTGGTATTTGGGGGGCCTTTGTGGTGCCACCTGATTTGCCACTGGCTTGGTAGGTGACACAGGAGCGACAAAACTCCTTGGTGTCTTCTGACATGTGGGGCCAGTGAAAGTGAGGGACAAGTCTGTCCCAAGTCTTGTTGTGGCCAAGATTTCCTGCAAGGGGAATATCATGGGCTAGTGTGAGAAGGAAGCCCCTGAATGCCAAAGGTATGACTAACCTCCTGGAAGCACCAGGCATGGGGTCTCTAGCCTCTGAATACAGGAGCCCCTCATCCCAATAGACTTTGTAGGTCCCACTAGCATTCCCAGCAGCTTGCTGTCTGAGGGGTTCAAGAGAAGGCAGTCCAACTGCGCCTGCCTCAGATCTGCCCTGTAGGGTCCCCCTGTCCCAAGAAACTCAACCTGATCAGGCTCAAGCTCTTCTAGGACAATTCCCTCCTGGGTCTCACAACCAGCTTCCTGAGAAGGCTGATCCTCTTCCTGAGGCAAGGGGGAAGGCACTGCCTTAACCCTACTGTTTTTCCTCCTGGTAGGCAACTGGTCCATTATTTCAGGATCCAGGGCCTATTCAGTGTTGCAATTTTTGACCTGTGACCTGGTCACAGCAAGGACATGTGCTGATATACCTAACATCTCTGCATGAGTCCTATACTCCACTTCAGACCAGACTGAAGATTCTAGGTCATTGTCAAGCAAACATTCTACAGGGAGGTCTGAACTAACAACAACTCTTTTGAGGCCAGTTACCCCTCCCCAGGAGAAATTAACAATTGCCATACTATGGGTGGTAGTGACATTGCCTGCATTGGTCACTAGGTAATTGTCACCTAGTATGATCTGTCCAGGGTGCACAAAGCTGGGTGTCACCATTGTGACACTAACACATGTGTCCCTGTAGGCCTGAGCCACTTTGTTATTAATTAAAGGAGTCTGTCTGTACTTGCCCAAGTTACTGGGGCTCACTGTAGAGGACATAGCCATGTCCATATCACAGACAAGAACATCTTGAGTTGGTATTCTGACTAAGCCAGAATCCATCTCAGTTCCCAGGGTTAACCCTACTACACCCTTCTGTTGAGAACCACCACTATTAGCTGTACTAGGGGGAACAGTTGCCTTAGGGGCAATGGTGGCTGGAGCTGCCTCCTTCTTGGTGCATTCACTGGTCCAGTGAGTATTTACCTTACATACTTTGCACCATGGTTTCTTAGGACCTTCTTTCTGTTTTGCAGGTTGGGAACCCCCACCATTAGAAGCTTTTTGGGGACCTTGAGATGACTTCTGGTCTTTTGTTTTCTTCCCACCCTTTTGGTCTTGCTTCTTCTGATCGCCACCTTGGTTCTGTACCTTCTGCTTCACCCTGGTTCTGACCCATTTGTCTGCCTTCTTACCCAATTCTTGGGGAGATGTCAGATCAGAGTCAAGCAGGTGCTGATGCAATAACTGGTTCTGACAGTTGTTAAGAATTAGTTCTCTCATAATTAAATTATACAATCCTGTATAGTCATTGACCTTACTGCCCAGTAACCAGCCTTTCAGAGCCTTAGTAGCAAAATCTACAAAGTCAGTCCAGTCCTGAGTCTGTGTCTTCTGGGTATCTCTGAACAGCAACCTGTACTGTTCAGTGGTTAAGCCAAACCCATCTATCAGAGCACTCTTCAGGACATTGTAGTTGTCAGCATCCTGTTCACTAACTGTCAGGAGCTTATCGCTACCTTTGTCTGCAAAAGAGAGCCACAAGATTGCTGCCCACTGCTCCTTGGGGACCTTTTGCACTTTGCAGGCCCTTTCCAATGCAGTTATCCACTTGTGGATGTCATCCCCAACCTGATAGGGAGGGACAATCTTGTTCAGGTTTCTATGGTCATGAGACCTCTCCCTATCTCTAGGTACTATGCTGCCACCAGTGGGGTCTAGCCCACACAATTTTTTCTCTCTTTCAAGAGCTAGGGTCTCTTTTGTAAGGGCAACTTCTTGCCTCTTGACCCTACGCTTGACTCCTTCATCCTAGCTTTGTGCTCTCTCCTCTGAGGGGAAGTCATCCTCTTCAAAGCAGAGGCACTGGACCCTACTGAGGAATCAGAATGATCAGAACCACTGGACAGTGATCTGGGCGTTCTGGTTCCATTGTTAGGCCTATCTGGAAGGATAGAGGGGGAGCTACCATGCCCCTCTCTGTGGAAAATGACTAAAATTAGGTATCTATAAGCGGCGTTCATTTATGTTCACCCCAGGCACTGTTGAAAGTAAAGTGAAAATCGTGAAACAGTGGCCACGCCATCTTGTCCCTTTTAGGCCCCACCATGCACGTAAGTGGCAGCCATTTTTTGTGTCGTGGCCTCTCTGCCCACTGCCAATAGCCTGCGTGTCTCTCCCCCTCACTCCCCGGCCTCGCAAGCATTCCCCCGCGCCCCGACAGCCCCCGGTCTCTCCTGCTTGGGCCATAAGCACACCTCTAACGCGACCCTGTCTCCGAGCCACATCCCGTGCTGAACCCACTCACTCTTTCATCTCATTCAAAGAACAGGCCCTTTTTTTAACCTCTTCCTCCCTGCCCGATTGTCCGGCCTGATCCCAGGCCATCACCTAGCCCAACAGATGCAGTTTATTGCCCCCTACAGTAGAACCTCGCCTCACATCAAAGGAGCGGGGATTAATCAATGCTTTCGCACCCCGAAGATACGACTGATCACACACATCCCCGTTCCCAGCGGAATGTCCAGCTGCGCGATAACCACCACATGCTGAGGTCGGGGTGGGAACTCTACTGTAGATGTGTGTGGGAATGGGCCTGGCCCGGGGATTCCGAGGATGTCTTTTCTGTCCTTCAAAGAAACATTACGGATGCAGTATATGTAATAAAGCCATAAACCTGTGTATAAGAGGCCAGGCCTCAGAGATGCGGTTAGAGCACCTCGAGAAGATACCCTGTTGTCTGATTTGACGTGTTTTGCTACGTCGGAATAAACTCCTGTTTCCTGCCTTCTGTCTCCAGCGCCTGCCTTTTTGTTTGGTAATCTCGAATGGTATGAGAGGCGGCTAACGCCGGGCAAACACTGAAGGGCTCTTGGTCGAATTCGGGCCTACCTTTTCACAATTGGCGTCCCAAACGTGGGGCCCATCAGTGACACGTGGATCCAGTGGGAGAGGTCCCAACGACAGAGTGAACGACTGCAACGATCGGGAAGTGCACCTGCCCGATAGACCCTCGTCTGGCAGCCGATCATCCGAACTTCACTGGTTCCGAGCAGACCTCTCTCTCGAGTGATCTACGGTCCTGACTGGGAACCATCAGGAGTGCCACAGCAATTACGGAGAATAAAGGACGATCAGGCGCTGGAAGCGGAAGACGAGAAACGGTCCATGCGGTCCGGGTAAGGTCGTGTAACACGACAAATTGCGAATTGATTGTTTGATTGTTTGAAAATACTAGTATTACTCATTTGATTGTTTCTGAGAGATTCTCTATTTGCAAACAAGCACAGAGTCGCAATACTCTGTTTAGTCTTTGCAGATAGTGAAGGGTAGGTAACGCAGGCCTTTGCCCCCATTGTAATCCGTCGTGCCTGCCTCCCTCTCCATTTGATTGATTGTTATCCAAGCATTTACTGTTTTGGAATTGGTTCTCTTTGGATCATTCTCTATTTGCAAACAAGCACAGAGTCGCAATACTCTGTTTAGTCTTTGCAGATAGTGAAGGATAGGTAACGCAGGCTTTTGCCCCCATTGTAATCCGTCGTGCCTATTTTTATCCCTCATTTGATTGATTGTTTATCTGAACATTGATCGTTCGGAATTGGTTCTCTTTGGATCATTCTCTATTTGCAAACAAGCACAGAGTCGCAATACTCTGTTTAGTCTTTGCAGATAGTGAAGGATAGGTAACGCAGGCTTTTGCCCCCATTGTAATCCGTCGTGCCTATTTTTATCCCTCATTTGATTGATTGTTTATCCGAACACATTGATTGTTCGGAATTGGTTCTCTTTGGGTTATTCTCTATTCACAAATAAGCACAGAGTCGCAATACTCTGTTTAGTCTTTGCGGATAGTGAAGGATAGGTAGTGCAGACTTTTGTCCCCTTTGTAACCCGTCATGCCTATCTTCGCCCCGTTTGTTGGTAGTTGGTTCAACCCGGACCGCTTATTAGAGGTAGATCATCCGGCTCCACCGGAGGACACCCCTAATAAAAAGGACATATATATAAAAATGCGGATTAGCCGTTGTATCGTGCTAGCAAACTATAACATAAAAATCGTTAGGGAAAACAAAAGGAATCGAACAAAATCAGTAGGCCACTGATGGGATCTTTTTGACCCCGCTAAAATAGAAACATTAGGAACAACCCCTCATGAGAAATATGAAACTAGTGAGGAGAACCGAGCTCGACGCCATGATGGCTGCAAGACAGCTCGGCTCCACCGCCCACCCCGCCCAAATAACGACAAACCCTATGCAAATATTATAAATAAATACAACACTCCAGCAAAGTAACATGTTAAAACGTTTTATTAAACAACTATTTAAAACTTTTTATTAAACAACTATTCACATGGCAGCCGGCTGCAACAAAAAACCCAACGCATTCGCTGTCTGCTTAACGCTGTTCCTGTCCCGCCTTCAATGTTGGGCTACTTTGGTCTACTTTTTAGTTGGCTTTGGGCTATAAAAGTATACAAAAGCCATCAGCCGGCGAGGTAGCGTCGGTGGCGGCCCGTTGTGCGAATAGGCCGGAGGCTACCCAATGCGCCAAGACCCGTCCCCGGATCATCCAGAGGTGATGTCCAGCAAGTTGTGTGCGGGGGATGCCTTGCTGATGGCTCCCCCCTTTCTTGCCTGGTCCAGCCATTTTTTTATACCTGCGCCAGGAGATGGCGCGGGGCGCCCGGAGATGGCGTTGGGCGCCCACGGAGAGGCTGCGCGGACGGCCCCCTCTCCCCCTCCACCTCCAGATGGAGGTTCCTCTCCTGCACCAAGACTGCCATTAGCGTTCCACTCGCGGACCCCCCCACGGCTGGCTGACCGGGAGAGGCCGCTCCGGTGGCCATGGTGAAGGGCAGCTGCTGGGGGGCTCTCAAGATGGCGGCCGACACCCCGGATTTGGGCCTGGTCCATTAGGATGGCTCTGGGCTACCTTGGAACTCGGATGCTTGCCTGCTCGGGCATGAGCCCCACTCTTGAAGACGTCCTCTCAGTTTTAAAGATTCTACGAGAGTCGTTGCCCCTCGACTCCCGCGGGCTTCCGGTGGGGGCAACCGCCACTGTTGCTCGACTATCCCCCATGGATATGCCGCTGCCCCGGGCGACCGCCGCCTTATCCACATCTGGTACCGAAGGAAAGACTGATTCAACGTATCTGTGGAGGGATACGCCTGCTGTCCCGCTCTCCGGAGTGGCCACAACGTTGTCACAAGATGGTGGCGCTCTCATGCTAACACCAGCCTTTGTCCGAATTATTAAGAGACACTGTAGACTGCCAACTCGATCAGTTCCGGTGGGACCTCAGCGTGACCCGGTAGGAAAGATTTTGCCTTCCTCGCCTTTAAGTCGCGGTTCATGCCGCCTGTCCCCTCTGCTGGCGTTAACGGAATTTTTTGAACTGCCGAAAGGGATTCTGGTCCGGCCGCTAGTTATTGGAGGCATTCGAACTATACTCTGGACCCGCCTAGCCTCGACCAAAATGGCGCCAGTATGGGCGGGACTTGCAACTCCTTATGACGATTCTAGTTACTTAGCCTTGATGTTATGGGGGATGTATGCGGTCTTTGTGCACATGGCGGGTGGGGAAGTGTACTGAGCATGCGGACAACCCTATTGATGTCGGGTTTATTTACTATTGATTATTGTATTATTTAAGCTCCGAAGTAAATGTTACTCATGATACTCGCCCATGGTATGCGTATGAACGATTTTATTGTAACTGATCCTGTTTTACTTTCAATTATAAAATCAACCTTCACTGATCCTGCAACCGTTTGTCACGTTTAGTTTTTTCCAAATAAATGGCTCGCTCGTTACGTACTCCTATACTACAGTGTAATCTCTCCTTACCTCATGCGTTTCCCGTCTGCCCCGTGGCCGACCTGTATGGTTGGAGGACTGTATTTGAATGCTGACATTTTTACAATCAAGGTTTTAAAAGAAAAATATATGGAACTAGCATCGTAACAGTCATTTTAGATTGATAGGTTTGTTTTTTTAAATACCATGCTCTGCGAAAAGGAACGACCCTATACCACCGTAAACCTTTTCTTTTGCTCGAATGAAAACATGAATCCGTCACCCCCCACCTTATACTGAATACCCCTGACCTTTGACCCTCCCCTACACGCGGTCTGTACTACCGCCCTCGGGCGATCTATGTAATGAACAGACTACCATTGGTTATCTTTACCGCACTACCAGTTCCTCTGGGCCTCAATGTTGAGACATAAGGGACTGCGTCCCAGAGAGATAAGTCAAGTACGTGGTAGGTAAAAACATTTTCGAGTTTATGCGCGTTGATGGGCTTTGAACGTTGCCCCCCCCTCTTTTCCTTTTTGCAGGTTACATCGGAATTTCAGCTGAAGTATGGAGAAGACCTAAAACCGCACCGTGTTCCACGCGAGGAAAATAGGCTAGCTCTGTGAGACGGTACATTATATGTAGGAGCTATCTCTGGGAGCATGAAAAATTGTATGGTATGAATGTGCGCATGGGCCCTGATTTGTACGGTATGAATGCGTATGTGTGGCGCACGTCTGGGTCAATAAAAGAATGCTTTTTGTATGATTGAGGCGTTGATCGAAACGGTTAATGGGATAGGAAAATTAAGCCCGAACATGGTACCTGCATGTAAAAGACGAATGAAAATATAGCACTTTCCTTACTTAGGAACGACTCTCTCTGGAGCTAGCGAATGGGAGAGTGGCCTACACCAGAAACTTGAAGGTTTATTTTAGTACGACGAACCCAACCCCAACCGATATCCCAAATGTACACCCAAAATAATGCGCACCAGTGAGTCAATTTATGTGCTGACTAAATAAGAAAAGTTAAGAGTACCCCGGGTTGGGGTTCATCCAAAACCCCCCTCAGCCCAGATATTAGGGATATTGTTATTTTTTTAGATTTACCCCTTCTCCTTCCACCCTCATAGAAAAGTCAGAATTGTACCATTGCACGTCCGATTGACACCCCTCCTTTACCTCAGCTTGGATCATCATTTGCTAGATGTTGGAAGACCCCATCGTGAGTATAAGCGCGACTGGACTAGTGGCCGACCAATTAAAAAGGAGTAAGTATTTTTGAAGCGAGGTTACCAACAAAATTGTCTACTATTAGGAAGGAAGGAGAACAAAGAGCTCGACCCCCAAAATGAATTAAAAAGAATACTGAGAATACGCAACATGCATGACAAAGTCCTTTTGCCCAAAATAGCTCTGTGTTCTGTCTTAGGTTTCCGTACTTGATGTATGTACTGTCGCACCCTGTCTGGTATTTGTGTGTACGTAAACTATGAATTTATGTTTTCCCTCAGCTTGTGTTTTATACGTGAAACCGATCCGTACTGTTCTATATGTGTGTGCACTGAATAACCTATTATTATACACCTCTCTCTCTCTCTTTATGTTGGACGTGTACTAATAGCCTATTTGGTGCACACGACGCTCTCTCCCTCTGAGGGCTCCCTTGCTCCCCTTTTGAATAAATGACGACCCTGTACCTCACCGGCACAGGTTTAATTGGCTTTAGACACGACAGTGTTTGAACAAATTGACAGAAACAAAACGATCGTATTTTGCCATGTTACTGCCTCTCCTTTCTGTAAAATGATGGAACTTAATTGGCTGAGAAAGAAAGGACAGGTAAGACGACTAATGTCCCCTAATCTGACCCTTAAAAGGGAACTATATGTCAGTGGCTTTTGTTTTAGTGCTTTAGTAACACCACCCTCATCATTTGGATTACCACCGCCCATTGCACAAAAGTAGAATGTCCGAAACGTCCCCATTTTTCCAGAATGGTCCCAGTTCTGTAAACCAGCCGTCCCAGAAAAATCTTAAAGACTGTATCTGATGACCTTGTTTTTAAAGATAAATCGTCCAAAAACTGATAAAAGTTAGCCGTTGCTGTCAGAAAAGAAAAAGAAAAAAGATGCTTAACGTATGTCCTTCCCTGGAAAAGGTAGCTGTAAGCCCATGATAATAAGCACTTCACACTTTTTATGAATTAGCAGACCTTGAAGAAAAATATAGCTCAACAGGATGTGTTTTAGAAAAACACAAGTCTTTACTGGAGGAGCCGCTTTGAATTCGATGAACCATGTAATTGTTGGATATCAGACTTCTTGCCACGCTTGCGAATATGACAGGAATAGACACCAGACAGACATGATGTTTGAAAATAGAAAGATACTTGCAGACCTGCACCACAGCCATGATGCATGAGTTAACAGCATACACCGATGTAAGGGTTACTAAGCATCCACCCTATCGTGACCAATAAACGTTTCCCCAACTACTTGGGGTTGGGAGAGAAATTAAAGTGTGTAAACATCTTCCCCTGTCAGTTCTTTTGACTTGTTTTTTTTTTGTACTCATTTAAAGATAACGTGCGGTCGTCGGAGGAGAGGGGCCGGATGTGACGCACAGCCTGGCTGCAGATCGGGGAATATCAATGACCTCGACCAAGGTGGAGCCACAGAGCAAAGAGTTGCGGGACAAGGCACCATTCTCAACGTGGAAAGTGAAGGAAAGAAGGACTGTCCAGAAGCCCCTGCATGTTGATGAGCTTGTGCCGAAAGTCCCAGCCCATTGTGCCCGGTTGATGGGCCCACTTGCTTGAAATTTCTGCCCTCCTTGGTCCGTTTCAGACCCGATCCCACTCCACCCTCTTTTCCCTCGGCCTCCCAAAGCACGCCCCCATCACCCTTTTTCCATATGGAGTTTTTTTCTTTTTTTGAACGTGACTTAAAGAAGAAACACAGCACAAAAGGTAGAATAGGGTTTGTCCCGAAAGAAGAACGGAATACGGGTACCCCGACTAAAGTACCTATGGTAGATTAGTTAGGTAACAGGACAAACAGGACTGTGGTCCGAGAGCAAAGAGTGGCCACACCCTGCAACGCGAAATCTGAATCCGAGCTGGATGCATAGCTCCACCGCCGGTGCTCAACAGTGCCAACGAAAGAAGAAAAGCAATGAGAGCCTACCAGTGATGGCTCGCTGTAATAAGACACTGGAAAGACGAACCTTTTTTTGTCGAACATTGCCACCCCTTGACTGTCCCTTGTATTAAGTTGAATTCCTCTCCCTACCGCTTTGTATTTGATTACCACCCAATTGAGCTTTCGAAACCTTACATCGGTCACTTCCAACTGTACATGGATAACTAAGAAGGCGTTAACTCTGTATCTTGATGATTGTAGAACACCAGTTATGCACATGAACATGCTGTCTAGTTTTTGACCCCCATGGAGTCCAGACCTCAAGTGATAATAGCCCTTATCCTGCCAGAACATTTTTTGTATGACATCATGTTTGTATTCGAACGAATCTCCTACATCGTCTAATGTAATGTCCCCGCCTCCAAGGTTTAACGTATGACGCAGCTAATGTAATTTTGTATGCACTGTCTCCCCGCCCGTCACATTGACTACATATGGTTATGTACGATTCTGTCTGCATTGATAGCAGAATTATTTCCATCTGTCTGTAATGCATATGGGCTACCAAAGCGAATTGTATAACTTATGTCAGCTTGTACACCCTCACCTGTGACATGAACAGGAATGAACTAACTTATGATAAAAACTGGGGACTGTGGAAAATGACTAAAATTAGGTATCTATAAGCGGCGTTCATTTATGTTCACCCCAGCCACTGTTGAAAGTAAAGTGAAAATCGTGAAACAGTGGCCACGCCATCTTGTCCCTTTTAGGCCCCACCATGCACGTAAGTGGCAGCCATTTTTTGTGTTGTGGCCTCTCTGCCCACTGCCAATAGCCTGCGTGTCTCTCCCCCTCACTCCCCGGCCTCGCAAGCATTCCCCCGCGCCCCGACAGCCCTCGGTCTCTCCTGCTTGGGCCATAAGCACACCTCTAACGCGACCCTGTCTCCGAGCCACATCCCGTGCTGAACCCCCTCACTCTTTCATCTCATTCAAAGAACAGGCCCTTTTTTTAACCTCTTCCTCCCTGCCAGATTGTCCGGCCTGATCCCAGGCCATCACCTAGCCCAACAGATGCAGTTTATTGCCCCCTACAGTAGGACCTCGCCTCACATCAAAGGAGCGGGGATTAATCAATGCTTTCGCACCCCGAAGATCCGACTGATCACACACATCCCCGTTCCCAGCGGAATGTCCAGCTGCGCGATAACCACCACATGCTGAGGTCGGGGTGGGAACTCTACTGTAGATGTGTGTGGGAACGGGCCTGGCCCGGGGATTCCGAGGATGTCTTTTCTGTCCTTCAAAGAAACATTACGGATGCAGTATATGTAATAAAGCCATAAACCTGTGTATAAGAGGCCAGGCCTCAGAGATGCGGTTAGAGCACCTCGAGAAGATACCCTGTTGTCTGATTTGACGTGTTCTGCTCCGTCAGAATAAACTCCTGTTTCCTGCCTTCTGTCTCCAGCGCCTGCCTTTTTGTTTGGTAATCTCGAATGGTATGAGAGGCGGCTAACGCCGGGCAAACACTGAAGGGTTCTTGGTCGAATTCGGCCCTACCTTTTCACATCTCCACCTCCAGATAGTCCTAGGTTGCCCAGGTGAGCTTCATCAGCTGCATCCTGGTCATCATCCTCATCAGAGGGCACTGGATCATCTCCAGTAGTATTTTCCTCTGTTGAGAGATGGCCCCCCTGTCTCCCCCCATGGTTACCTGGATCTGATGCATTCTCAACATCATGAGCCACTAAGATATCTACCAGGTGGTTAAAGGTTGGACTCTGTCCTTGTCTCAACTTTCTGACTGCACACAGGCTTCTCAGTTCATGAAAGGTGAATGAGTCATACTTAGAAGGTACCCTCTGGGTTTTTTCTTGAAGAGGTCCACTAGGGCCTGCTTCCAAGGACATTTTCTAGTGATGTGTGGTGTGTGCACCTACCTACACTAAATGGTTTCCTACTAGAACCTCTCAATGAGTTGTAGTCAGGGTGTGCTAGGCCCTTACCACCTACAACTGCTAAGTTCATTAGACCTTATGTATTATAAGAACTTGATTTATATGTACCTACAGGTACCTTAATGTGATCTTTCAGATGATATCTTAAGATTATATGGTAAAACAACAGCAAGCTCTTATCCCATCCGCTGCACACCAATGTGAGAAGTTAGCCTGGCATATGATGTCCACTAGTTCTAGTGGACACCTTGCACCAGTCTAATCGACCCTTATTGATGGTGGTTGTAAAGTCAACCTTACAAACAAGCTATCCTAGTGGTAGCATGGACCAGCAGTCATAGGCTAAGACTTCAGAGAGCATGTGAAGCAAGCTGTTTTAGCAATTATAATCCCTTGAATACCATATGAAAGGACACCACACAAGGTATATATCAAATATATATGTATTTATTCTAAACACAACCCCTCTGCACTCTTTATGAGATCAGAGGTAAAAGTACATCACAAGTTACTCAATTAGCATACGATAAGTTACACAAATACAATTATGCCCTAGGGGCCTCACAAACCATATACTAAGGAAGTGGTATAAGAACCACGTGAGAGTTAGAAAGCACGCCTAGGGCCTGTAGAATCGAAGGGACTACACTAAACAACCAAACGTTAGGAAGTAGGAAGCCCACTGGAGACGCGTGCAGTGTCTCAACTGTTAGATCTGCGTGGTGGATTAGCCGGTCTCCACCCTTCCAGCCAGTCCTGTGCAAGCTCCGGGGTGTCAAAGAACCATGTCCTATTATCCGCCACAATACGTAGTCTGGCTGGAAAGAGCATTGAGTATGGAATCTCCCTCGATCTGAGCTCTTTCTTCACTTCGAAGAACGTTCTCCTTCTACGTGGGACTTCCGCCGTATAGTCCGGGAAGAAAGCCAGCGTGGCGTTCTGTATTTTGACTGGAGGGGATGTTCGCGCTGCCTGAAGGATCGCGTCCCTATCACGGAAGTTGAACAGTCGGGCAATAATGGGTCACGGAGCAGCTCCCGGTTTTGGTTGTCCTCCCGGTACACGGTGTGCCCTTTCTACGGAGAAGAATGTGGACAGACCCTTCGATTTCAGTTCATTTTTAATCAGCTCCTCCACATAGAGGTCCATTCCCCTCAGACTCCGGCACTCCAAGTATGCGGACGTTATTACGTCTGGAGCGTCCTTTTTGATCATCTAGTCGTTCTTTCAACGCTTTATTCTCAGCGGACATCCGTTCCACCGCCGTCTGTAGCTCAGATACATCTTCCACCAACGATTTCGTCACAATCTCCATCGTATTGACCTTTTCCGACATTTTATGAAAGTCTGCTCTGATCAGCGTAATTTCAGTGGAGATCGATCCCACAGTCGCCTGCACCTGCGCTAATGCTCGCATCACGTCGTCCAGCGTTGCCCCTTTTCTTCCTGTTCCATCTCCGGATTTGCCGGCCGGCATTTTCCCATCCTTCGGGGAGGACGTGGTCTTGTCGCACGCATATTTGTCGATGCGGGTCTGTGTGGTACCACTCTTGGGGCCTCTGCCAGCCATTGTTACAGGGTCCTCTGCAGGCACCTCCTGCCAGTAGAGCTATCCTTTAGCGTGTTGGCACTGTGTTGGTGTGTTGTCGGCCACCCCTGCACACTACTATCCTGTCACCGTCTTCCAGCCCACCGGGCGTCAAGGGTGTAGTGAACCCCTGCAGATGCAGAGCGAGTGGCTCTGCGTGAGGCCAGTACTGGAGTAGGAGGCTGCGTTTTCCCCACTCGGTCGCGGTGACGTGTCGCTAGTGTTGGTATCACCCCCAGTTCGTGGTCGGAAGTTCAGCCGTGGTCGCCTGTGCAGAGGACACTCGTGGAGCTACCAGCGTCTGTGAGGCTTCAGGTGGGTTCCGTAGGTAGTAGGGGTCTATCGTGCGTTTTGTGCCCGTGGCATTAGGAGCGGGACTGATGCGGCTGGTCGAGCAGTGTTCGGTCCTCCGGAAGAACTAGGTGGGAATCTGCAGTCTCCCCCACTGCGTAATGCGCCTATTCCGTGCGTCGTGTAGCTGTCCCCCGTCGTTGGATTACTGTGGGACGTCTGCTGTTTTTAATGCGGGCGAGCTGCACCACCGCGTCCCCAAGAACACCCTTTCGGAGGGCCAGTGCGGTTGGAATCCGTGGCTGTCGCGGCCCTCCGCCACCATAGGATAATGACCCAGGGTCGGGCCCCCGGGGGCCAGCTGTTATGCGCTGTCTCCGTAAGTCTGCGCAGGTTCTACCACTGCTGCCGCCCCAGTCTATACGTTCGATGTCCTTGGGGCTCGTCGGGCGCTCAGGATGGCCGATGGTGGCAGGGGGTGGAACGGTGGGGCCTGCGCCACGGTCTGGGATCGAGTTTCAGTTGCTAACGACCGCCATCCGTAACCACCGTCCCTCCTTGTGCCAGTTTTCGATTTGGCTCCTTCGTCCTCCAGCCGGTGGTCGGCTCCGGCTACTTACCGCTCCGTCCCGTTCCGGACAATATGGCGGCCACCCTCCTCACCTTCGTCCGCCTCAGCCGCTCTCGATAGTCGCGCCTTTCGGCTCGTGTCCGTCCGCGGTGGTGCAGCCGCTGCCTCCCACTCGGTTCCCGTCTCTACAGCTCCGGGTGCTGTCGTCTCGTCCGCGATCCCGGCATCGGTCGGCCACTTCCGGTGTAGTGTCTCCGGATCAGCACCACTTCCTGTCGGGCTCTCCCGCGAGGACAGTCCCCGGTCTTTCTTCCCCTCGCAGGCCGCTTCGGGATGTTGTCAAAACTTGCCTTCCCGTTTTCGGATTTCCTTCTGAGTTGCCGCCTTTTGGACCGCCCGGTCCTGGGGTTCGGGTCTCTGTCCCAGAGTTCTGAATTTTATCGAATTACTGGCCGGATAGCAGGAGAGGTCGCCTCAGTCACGGAGCCTGTCCCTTATGCGGCCGCCATCCTCGGCTGCTAGCCACGCCCCCCCCCCCCCCAAAAATAGAAGAGATTTTACTCATCTGGGAAACAAAGCTTATTGATTGGCCTATGGGAAAGCCAATAATTCTCCCCAAATGGGCTGGAGAAGGGAAGGAGCATAAGTCAGAGTAACACCATCTTTTGGAGCATGGGGAGGGTTGTTTACACACTAACAGGACTTTTGTTTTGTCCGTTTTAAGTTTCAAAGAACTCATCTACTTCACAGCTGCTTTAAGACTTTCATGGACGTTAATCTTGACTTCAGATGATTTATCATCTAAATGAATTAGACTTTGGGTGTGGTGAGCATACAACATCTAAGAGCAGCCAAAAGACTTGATGAGATAGGACATTGGCACAAAGGATGCATTACACAAAATGGTACTGAGGGATGAGCTCCGGCAATACCATGAGAGAGGATTTTACATTCAGAATGGAAAGAAGGAGAGTAGATGGGCTTCAGACTGGTGGGATATACAATAGGAAATCAGGGCTCGACAAATCCACTCGCCCGCTCGCATTTGCGAGTGAGAATGGATGAGGACGAGCTATTTTTAGGTCCTACTCGCCCTTTCTGGCGAGTAGGAAGTCAAACTAACTTTTGTCCTATGTCTTTGAAAACAGAGCAAAAGTGACAAGATAACACGATTTAAAGGCATTTTTATTGCTCACAAAGGGAATGAGCAATAAAGATGCCTTTAAATCTTGTTATCTTGTCACTTTTGCTCCGTTTTCAGAGACGGAGGTCAAGTGGGTTGCAGTCAGGTCGAGGGGATTTTCCATGGTACCAGACCTGCAGGACTAGTACCATTTTTCGGATTTGTCGAGCCCTGGAAATTCAGTATTTCAGTTGTCTGTTGCGAAAAGACAGTGGAGGACAATATCATAAACAACTATAACAAAAGCAAGCTGCACTGGTCCATCAAAACTCAAAGGCCATCTAAACCAGAGACCACAGCAGACCCTGTACTCTGAAGATACCAATGAGATTGGGTCAAGAATGTGAGACGCCTCCAAGAATGAAGAGAACTGCAAAAAAAAAATTCTCAAGCTAGTTGCGACTGTACTTTCCTTAGGAGGAGTGTTACAAATCTCCCCAAGAATTGGAAATACTGTATCAGCCACTGAATGTAGCATGTGTGCAGACCAATGAATCAAAGGGGAACCAGGTTTAATGCATCACAAATGAAGTTTAGTGAGTGCAAGAGTCAGAGGAGAGAATGTATAAAGCAGTGCAGACAAGGACTCAAAGGAAGAGGAAAGGCAAAGATTGACTGGATTAGTGAACAGTGTTCTGGAAGGATAATTACTACAGATAATGGTATTCTCATGACAAAACGCATGGAATGGAGAAACAAGTGGGCTGTGACAAAGGAATGAGCAGATTGTAATGAGCAGGAATAACAAGGGACTCAAGAATGTTGAAAGCTTCCTTAGATGAACAACCTGCTTCTACAATGCATTTTGCTTAGTAGGGTGCATGTGCCAAACCCACTAGATTCTTGGAGGTGGGAAGGACTTACTGATATACTTGATATTTATTCGTATCATAGTCTAGTCGTCAACTCCATTGGAGAGATTTTTTGTGTTGTTTATTCTACTGCAGCAAATTGATAAACTTTTTGGGGATGTAAAAGTAGACCACATTCCAGTAATTGAGACAAGAGCCTATGATGTCACAGGATATGGGAACAGCATAACTTTCTTTCACGGGAATCTGGATGCATCTGTTGCGGGGATTCTGTTCATACAAGGAACTGTGCACACAGACCCAGGACCTCAGTGAATTGTGGTGTACCAAAAAACTCACCTCAGTACCTAGAACCCCTAACCGACTAGCATCAGTGTCTCATTAGCTCTCCGTCCTATAGCAAAGCTACCAATGATTAGACAACCCAGAGCATGCAACTTAGGTTACTCTCAGGAATGGTGGGAATCAAGAACACTCTTTTGTTTGTCATTCTCATACCAGTCAACAACGTGAGTAAATAGAGACACGGAAAAGTTTAAAATGTTTATTTTAACGACGTGCTCTAAGGTGCAGTATTTTTGCTAACAAAAGCAGGCATGTGATTAAAAATAATATAATTAGCATTGTAACAATTCCATAAAACACAAAGGGAGAAAGCATATTATAACGCTATTGGAAACAGGACCTATAGTGCCTAGTGTACCACCCTCCCCAGCTAGGAACTAAGGCCTAGATGTAGGTAATTCCCATTTACAGACTCTTAAATACCGAATTTTACTGATTCGGTATTTAAGAGTCTGTAAATGGGAAGGGGGCAGATTTAGGTAATTCCGAATTCAGGAATACCGAATCTGTAAGATTCGGTATTTACCGATTCGGTAAATACCGAATCGGTATTGCCCATTGATTCCTATGGGCCTTGAAGCCCATAGGAGTCAATGGGCAATACCGATTCGGTATTTACCGAATCGGTAAATACCGAATCCTGCAAGGGTGCAGGGGGTGTCACTTTGACACCCTCTAGCACCCCAAGTACAGGCTTGTGTGACATGTGGCACACATACATGCCCTAAGGGCATGTCTGTGTGTCACATTGCACAGGTGTGCATGCACAGATGTGCATGCACACCTGAATTCGGTATTTTATCACACAATAGGATTGTGTGGTAAAATACCGACTCTTAAGGGCCTGTGGCACTGTAAACTGTGCCACCTACATTTGGAATTACATAATCGATATATTTACCGATTCGGTAATTTACCGAATCGGTAATTTTACCGAATCGGTAAATATACTGATTCTGTAATTTTCAGCCCCCTACATAGCAAAACCCAAATACCGGCCGAAATCGGCCGTTACCGACCGGTATTTGGGCTCCTACATCTGGCCCCAGGTTTTATAATAATAGAAGGTACCTTAGGCTTGAATGGGGAACCCCATACCTCCAAGATCAGCAGAAGTGAATCACAACAGGATCAGCAAAGCTCTCTCTCTCAGGAAAAGGATGTTCTCCAAGTGCCCTAATCATGCATGCAGTGCAATATTAGAGGCGCTAGAATTTCAGTTAGCTGCAGCTGTGTTCATGTTGTGTCTAGAGCGTGGGCCGGTCAGCCAGAATAACAGCTTACATTTTTATGATAACTCTGGAGGCTTCTGCACACACTGTACAGATGGAGGTTGCAATGTAAGTCTAGGGATGTTGAAAACAATCCTTTCTCATATGAAGAAATGAAAGCAATCTAACTTACAACAACAGTTATATGCAGTGTTGTGTGCAAAAGCTGAAAAATGGCATTTAAACATCTAATAATCTAGGCTAACATAGCAATGTGTGCACGCATGGCCCTGCCTTCACTACACCCTCTCTTGATCGGAACAGGCACAAGAAGGGAGGCAATTTAGGAACGCAGAGTTCAAGTTCGAGTGAGACAGAATCAAGTAAAAAAAATTACCAAAACCTATAATTGGGAGTAATAAATTCAGAATAGCCATGCAGAATTCTAGAAAAAAAGTGTTCTAGCATATGCCCTGGTGAAGATGGACAAATACCAAATAAATCCAACAGCGTATAGGCACAGTACGTTGCAACTGCCTCCAAGAGGAAGTCATTATTATCTTCAGAAAACATTTCAGCCATCCAATTCAATAAGGCGAAGGAACATACACGTTCTTCGACAGCCGGAGCCTCTAGCACCATTAGAGGACAACTCGGGTGTTCTTCGAGATAACTGCGTGCCAGAAAGTCATGGGCTGCAGCCCATATGTCCCAATTGCCTAATACTCCATGTGCCGCTGCACAGGCCATTATTCCGATAACAGAACAGTCTAACTCATGAGCAACTAAGGGACTCATCAGTAGATCATAATCCGGGTTAGGAGACACAAATCCAGAGCCCATTCAAAACAGCAATCCAGGCAATGGAAACAGGTTGCACGCATGTAAAGTAGGAAAACCGGAAGGACAATCCATATGCTACACTCAAAGTGGCTAGAGGTAGCGTTCCATAGTAATCAAGCATCCGGTTGCGAAGCTGGAGCAGGTGGGGCATGTTATCTTGTGACACAGGGTGTACAGCCATTTTTGAGCACGCAAATTAAAAGCAGTACACCAGCAGCCAAGGCGAGAATTATTGGTAAGCCGCCAAAGAGGCCGGAAAAAATATAATGAAAATACGCTGGTATCACCCCAAATATAGTTTGGAATTAAGTCACAAGGCCAGAGCTTACTACTTAAAAAAACTTAGCCAAGCCTGTGGTCGACGAGGCATTGAATATAGTGTGAATCAAAGTGCCAAAATGAAGTGAGAGATCAGTATTTAAAAGCGCATGCACCTCAGTGCGGGTGTTTGCCATGTGAAGGACGAATGTTTCACGAGATGAAGTAAGGGCAACTTATTTCTGTGACAATAGAGCCCTTATTCGACTCATCTTGTTGAACTCTGCTTTCAAGGTCGGAATGGAAGGCCAGATGGATACATCGAGCTTCCCATGAGGGGGAAAGAGCACATTCTTACAGCAGACTACACGTTGGGAGACGGTCACAATGTACGGAATCCCTGCCAGCATACCACAGCAATCTTCATTATTTAAAAGTATATAGCTACCGTTAGCTAACAACGTGAATGTTGGTGTAAAAGCTGGGACTGGATTACCCTTTAAAATGCATGCTAAATTCGGGGCCCTCGTGTTGCACGAGCCGTGCAATTGGATGTTCTTGCAAACCAGTGAGTGATCAGGTGTAGAAGTGCATTCTTCTCCCTTTAAATAAACCTCTTTACCCTTCCTCGGGCATCTATAAGTAAATGACAGAGACCATACTTCATGGAGATATGCGCTACCCAATGGTTCATATCTGCCTATGGCATAATGTTTCATGCATGAACTGAATTTAAATAGGGGGAAAGGTAGCGTTATTAGCCTCTTAACTAAGCCATACAGCTGAATTACTTTCGGCAACAGAAAAAGGTAAAGGTTCCAACTTTTCAATATTCCAAAGTGAATATGCAGCATCCTTCATAGACATAAATTGCTGTTTTTCAGTCAAATTAAACTATAAAAATAGAGAGGACGTGTTCATGTAGTCCCATGGGACTTTACCAGCTTTTAAGGTTTGCAAAGTCCAAGCAAACTGCATAATAGAACGTAATTGATTTTGACCATGGTACAAAACAGACACTTCATCCTGAAGAATATCAACAACAGATGAAACAATATTATCTAATGTATAAATCTGGGAAGAAAGAGTATTAATGCTATTATCAACGACTGCCAGCACTTTTTCTAAATTGGCTTGATCAATAGCCCGCAATCTAGAAGCAGCTTCAATTTGAGGCAGTTGGCAAACTTAATTGTACACAGCATATACCCATCTTTTTGACCTGCCTCCAACAGGGCCTTTAACAAAGTCATTCAAATCAACATCGTCAGACAATTTAGAGAAGTGAAGTTTAACTGACGGTAAAGTGGAATGTTAAAGCCAGTTCTGACATAACTTGCCTACTGAATAGGTAGTAACAGAAAGGGCAGTTTCAAAACAGGGATCCACCCTAACCTGTGTATAGCCAGGGGTCAGACCCAGAAAACGATGTTGGCATGAATCTGCACTTTTCTGCCATAGCAACCAACCCTCCGGATCAAAGCTGGAAATATTAAAGGAGGAATTGGCTAACAGGGACTGCAAATCATCAATGGGCATATAAGTGTGATTGTACCATGTAGGGTATTTTCCCAAATTAGGAATGGAAGGGGTATTTAATTTTTTAGATGTGGCCAATCCAAGCAAGTAGTTTGTGAAATAGTCAAGTTCAAAAACAACATATGGTTCGGGATGAGACTTGCACGATGCAAAGATTCAGTGCCCTGTGCTTGCCAACTTTTAGAACCCCAAACAGATTTAAGATCAATAGTATCTTTCCACGGCTCATAGCCCCCTATAGCCAATGATCAATAAAGGACTTCAAATATAGTCATTTAGTGTGGGTGAGTCTAACTTTGGAAGAGGACTTAGTAGTCATCTTAAATTGAAACGCTTCAGGGTTAGATTGATTAAAATCAGTAAAATAAGTAAACTTTTTCAAAAGAGTTTTGCTGCTGGACAATGTTCCCATTGTGTAAAATTAACCACATTTCTAAACGTGTTAGCTTTATGCAGAAGATGATTACCATAGTGTTGGTAGCAGAATAAGTCTGTATAATTAGCTGATTCGAAGTACAAAACTTCAGCATCAAAAGCAGCATCATATTTCAAGTCAGAAAAAAAGAGCCTCTACTGCTTGGACATCCCAATCATCAGAGCATATGTTTTGTTTTACAACATCCCCCATTGAAACACGATGCACATTGGGGACATTTATAACCTCTGTAGGGCCATGTATCCGAAATTTGACAGCATCCCAAACAATACCATCTAATACAGGCCAAGCTGTGATGTTAACAAAAGTCTGGCCCCTTTTCATTATGTGTGATGAGGAGTGGGGTGTCAAAGTTCCATCAATTAACCGAATTGTAGATCTCTCTTTAACATAATGTCCATTAACAAGACGGATAAACACAACTATGAATCCAACTGACATGAGTAAAAAGATTGAAAAAGCACCATCCAAATGTAAGTCCAAGGGGGTATCAAGAAATGTTTTTTAAACCAAACAGCAAAAATAGAAACTTTTGATGGGGACTTAGAAGTTGTCGAATCAGTGTCAAATGAAAAACGTGACTGATTAACAGTATCCGTGAGTACACCAGGCAACAACACATCGGTGGGTAAGTATACTCAGTATATTCAAGGGGATCACCAGTCGGTGGATTAAATAAAGGATTAGTAACTGCAGTCATCTCGATGGCAACGTCAGGCCTGGTGGTACTCGCCTGAGCCAAAACAGAATTTCGCAGCATTGCTGGACAAGAGACCTCTGGAGTCATACTAAGAAGAATGGGCCACTCGCTGTAATTTGACATTGTCAATGGAGATGTACCTGCTTTCCTTGCGACCAGGAAGTGAAGGTAAAATGACTGTTATTGAACCCTGCACGCCAAGCACATGAACTGGTGCACGATATGAGGGGCCAAACTCCTTCTTGTTCTCCACCTTCTCACGTACCAGGTCTCCGACTCAGGATAGCCAGCCAACTACCGGAATCTGAAGCGTAGCATCAGTTGTGGAGGACAAATGTTCCTTTGCAAGACTGTCACGGGTCTTTTGTAGGTTCTTTAATACAGCAGAATGATCATCTACGTCAAAGGGTGCGGCAGATGCCGTTATGTCTAGAACCTCAAGGGCCGGAACAAACATTTTGATGCCAAAGAGCATTTCGTATGGGGTTCGCCCACCCAGAGACCTTCCAGGGAGATTATTAAGTGCACGTTGAACGCTATAGAGATGGGCCAGCCAGTTCCTGTCAGTACCTAAAACCCTAGCTGTCAAGGATTGCTTTCAGTCATGGTTCATTCGCTCCACAATGCTAATACCCTTAGGTTTGTATGGAGACGAAAATTTGACCTGGACCCCCAATGAACCCATGGTATCTTTGTACACCTTAGAGACTAACGCTGGACCCTGGTACGAATGAAGGGTGCCACATGCAAAAATTCCCACAAAGACACACAAATCCCTTATGACAGTTCGGGCATCAGCACTCCTTTGCGGCCAGAGCCAAATAAAGCGCGTGCACGAATCCACTGCAACTAAGATGTACTTATACGCAGAATCTGAGGAGAAAGGACTGCTGTGATCCAAACAAACGCACCCAAGTGGTTAATTAGATATGTACAACTGGGTCTGGGACAGGCATTCAGCAGTTGAAGGTTTAATCTGCTGGCAAATGTCACAATGAAGGACATGATCACGCATTTGTTTGTACAATCTGCGCCACCAGTAATGCTGCTGTAGGAGAGTTGCAGTCGCTGAAACGCCGGCATGAGTCGAGGCCATACGTGAGTGGCTGTTATCAAGGACTTGCCTGCGGTCTGCGTTGGGAATCAGTCTGTCACCAACATCATTAATTCTCACATAGGGAACTTTATCAGGACTTAAATGATAAGACTATTTAGAACGGAAACGTCTAGGGTAATTACTTCCCTTCTCTGTTGCAGCAATGGCTGCCAAGATTTCATCATCAATCTTACTTTTAGAATGTGTAATAGCAGCTACTACATATGTTGCTACTGCCGTCTTCGCTGCTTCCTCAGCAAGACAGTTACCAACAGCATGTACCCCCATGCGCTGGTGACCAAGAGTATGAATCACACACACAAGTGGCAGACGTTCTTTAAGCTCCGCCACTCGAACCCATAGCATTTTGTGTTTGATAGTGCTACCTTTGGAATCACGATAGTCATTCTGAGTCCAAAAGAATAAATTGTCATTGTACGACTGAACACAGTAGTAAGAGTCACTTACGATAAGAGTAGTCACAGTAGGATCATCATACTCCAGTGCAAGCACCGGAGCATGAAGCTCTGCCAACTGGGCGGTACAGTCCCCTAATGTCTGGGTATTGCTGACATCGGACTTGAACTCTCCATTCACCAATGTACGCACCACTATTGTGCAGGCTGCTGAATAAGCATGCTTTGAACCCATCGCCGGTCGCGCCGAACCGTCAGTGTAAATTATACAATGGAAATCCTCCAGTGGGCGTAAGGACAGAGGAGCCGGATGAACAAATTCATACTGCAAGTACTCCCGTGTTTACAAAGAGGAATCAAAAATAAAAGTGACATCGGAGACGTCAAGGATGTGGCCCATTGTATCCAACGGGTATTCAAAGCTTTTTGAATTTTGTACACTGGCCTTTGTCACTGCCTCCATTGCAGGATACGGTGTAACAACCAACAAGAGTTTCCCCTGTGACAGCGCGCTTTCTTTTAGAATCGCCATCTGCACTGCAGTCAAAACGTGCTTTGACAGTGGAAAATCACATTTCAGCCGAAGTGTACAAGTGTGACTTGTAAGCAATAGGGACTGTGTCACCCTCATTAAAAGTCAGGTATGTAAAACCAACTGAGCCCTGCACAATTCTTATTACCAGGTTTTTGTGGTTGTCACGAGTCAGTAAGTATTTAGATTCAAGAAGATCAGACTGCAAAGATTGCAGTATAGCTGAATGTTCTGGCAGCCAGCAAGATTTGGTAAAATTAGGTTATATCAAGGCCTAAAGCTGCTTGATACGCTGGGCATAATCGGGAATATAAGTACACCCGAAGTTCAAAAAACCCAGTAAAGATTGCAGTTTTTTCAGAGTTGTCGGAGCGTGCAGCTATGCGCATTTCTCCAGGAAGTGAGGTGCTAAACCTCGACCTTCATTGTTGAGCTCATAGCCCAGGAACAAAACTGTGTACTCTGCAATGTGTGATTTTGCAAAGTTAAACTTGTAACCGAAGTTCACAAACATACAAATGATGCGGTCAACAGGACACAAATGCGTCCAGATTTAGTCGTCTGCGAGATAAATATCATCCACATACGAGCACGCATCAGGGTCGAGTCTCTCCAAAAGAGAGACAACATGAGCGGCAAAGACGCCCAGGCTATTTTTGCAGCCCAAGGCTTATCTTTTGAACTGATATTGTTCGCCGCCGGAAGTAAATGCTGTCCACTGACTACTAATAGAGGACAGGTTATGGCTAAAAAAGCCATTGGATATGTCAAGTTTGGTTTTAAATAGTTTCTTCACGAGACTATCCACAAGGGCAGAACTGTGAGTATTGTGTACCGCGCAGATCCGACAATGAGAGTTCAAATGCCCGTAATCCAAAACTAGGTGGTAAGATCAATCAGGTTTGGTCACAGTAAAAAGAGGATTATTCATCGGTGACACACATGTTTCAATCACACCTTGATATTCCAATTGTTCAAGGATTTCTGCAACGGGAGATTTTGCTTCACACCGCATGGGATATTGGGATTGTGGCTGTGGCATAGACCGCAATGGTATCTCATGGTGGGGTGGAAGTTGATCCCATCCACATTGAGTACGGTACAAAGCTGGTGCAAGCACCTTAGACCACTCTTCTGCAAAATTCAGCGCCTGCTCTTTCAACACTGTGTGCGCAAAACTAGGGAGGATAACCTCTTCCCCTCTAGGAGTGGCCAAAACGAAAGGTGGGGGCCAGTCTGCCTCCGCTAACAAAATGTCATATGTAGAGGTCAGATTTTCCCCAAAAATCCCTTTTATTCTACGTTGTATGTCACCTTCAATTAAAAGGACTATTTAAAAAAGTCTGTCAGGGGGAGCCACTCTAGTGTCAGCTGTTTCAACAGTGACAAACTTGTCAGTTGCTGTCGCCTTCAGAAACGAACGCAGTGCTTGCTGCACTACTGTAATTTCCGCCGCGCCTGTCTAGAAAGGTCAGCGCCCATGTCTGGTTCCGAAGCTGTGCTCTCACTGTCCGTGGCATACAGCGCTGTTAAAGCAGCAACTTTCTTTTTCCGAAACGGAGGGCGTTGACGTTGAAAGTCGTCCTGCTTGCCTTTACTGTCAGTCTGATGGGGCTGCTCACGACCTTGCGGTTCACCCTGTTCTCTGCCGCGGTCTCCTCCGCCAGGTTGTAAGGCCGATGTTTCCTGCAAAGAGTGAGGAGAACGTTGTTCAGGAACCTGAAATCGAATAGGTAACTTAATATTCGCACGGTAGTGCAAATCATACCTGAGCTTAGTAGACAAAGGTATGGACGATGCAGGACGTGACCCCTGTTTCTTTTGTTGCTTACCCTGTTTTTTAGATTTCCATGTATATTCAGGAAAAGTGGGACGGTCGTCTTTATCAGACTTAGCCGTCTGAGTTTGCGGCTGAGCTGTTACTTTAGCAAAAGGCTTAACACCTAAACTATTGCGGCCAATGGTCTTTTAAGCCTCCGCAATAGCTTTTGGTAACTGTCGGGGCTTATCGGGGACTTCACGCAAAGCATTAGACACTTAAAAGTTCTCTGAATCTCCCTTGACATAAGCAAGGAGGAGATTGGAAACTACATCAAACACTCTGACCAGCCTAATTCCCAATTCAACAGCCGCCTCCGTCCCGTGGTGATCTTGGACACGCTTAATCACGGAGGGTAGGACAGCCAAAGACTGCCGCAAATATCTGACCCCAGGTATCACAATCTGTTACTTCAGGCACTAAGGGCCTGATGTAGGTCGCCAATTACGGGTCGGTAACGGCCGATTTCGGCCGTTACCGACCGGTAATTGGTTTTCGAGATGTAGGGGCCAATATTTTACAGATTCGGTAAATTTACCGAAACTGTAAATTTACCGAATCTGTAAAATACCGAATCGGTAATTTTACCGATTCGGTAAAACCCAGATGTAGGTAGCACTGTTTACAGTGCTACAGGCCTTCAGAATTCGGTATTTTACCACCAAATCCAATTGGGTGGTAAAATACCGAATTCAGGTGTGCATGCACATCTGTGCATGCACACCTGTGCCATGTGACACACAGACATGCCCTTAGGGCATGTCTGTGTGCCACATGGCACACATGCCTGTATTTGGGGTGCTAGAGGGTGTCAAAGTGACACCCCCTGCACCCTTGCTGAAATCGGTATTTACCGAATCTGTAAATACCGATTCGGTAATGCCCATTGATTCCTATGGGCTTCAATGCCCATAGGAATCAATGGGCATTACCGAATCGGTATTTACAGAATCGGTAAATACCGAATCTTAACGATTCGGTATTTACCGATTCTGAAATACCTACATCTCCCCCCCTCTATTTTACCACTTCTTAAATACCGAATCGGTATGATTCGGTATTTAAGAAGTGGTAAAATAAAATTACATACACCTGGCCCTAAGTCTTTCCGCAAACTAATGGTGAGAATCCTGTGTTTCTCAACAGGATTCGTATTAGGAAATAACACTTCCAGTAGGTCAATAATTTTTCAGCAAGCCAAAAAAGCATTTCGTCCTTATCTTGGGGGCGCTTGCCCATAACCGCGTTAACCATGACGGGACTGAGTTTCAT
The DNA here is from genome assembly GCF_964261635.1 of Lissotriton helveticus. Lineage (NCBI taxonomy): Eukaryota > Metazoa > Chordata > Amphibia > Caudata > Salamandridae > Lissotriton > Lissotriton helveticus. The sequence continues at coordinate 454,228,487 of NC_136073.1, read as the reverse complement.
CCCGGCTGGTCCAACTGGATGCGCCGCAGCACCAGGTGCCCACACCTGGACATTGTAGGAAAAGTATTGCACCAAAGCCCTAAGCACCACTACAACAGAGGTATAAAGGACTCTTAATTCCCCAATGGGAACCGTAGGATAATGGTGCGCCATGTTGCGGGGATTCTGCTCATACACAGAACTGTGCACAGAGACCCAGGACCTCAGTGAATTGTGGTGTACCAAAAAACTCACCTCAGTACCTAGAACCCCTAACCGAGTAGCATCAGTGTCTCATTAGCTCTCCGTCCTATAGCAAAGCTACCAATTATTAGACAACCCAGAACATGCAACTTAGGTTACTCTCAGGGATGGTGGGAATCAAGAACACTCTTTTGTTTGTCATTCTCATACCAGTCCACAACGTGAGTAAATAGAGAAACTGAAAAGTTTAAAATGTTTATTTTAACGACGTGCTCTAAGATGCAGTATTTTTGCTAACATAAGCAGGCATATGATTAAAAATAATACGATCAGCATTGTTACAATTCCATAAAACACAAGGGGAGAACGCATATTATAATTCTAGTGGAAACAGGACCTATAGTGCCTTGTGTACCACCCACCCCAGCTAGGAACTAAGTTTTATAATAATATGGGTTACTGATTGATTGTCCAAGTATTTGTATGGGAGACTGAGTGTGTGTGTGGCTGGCTGGGAGGTGTGTGACTCTGTGCAGATCAATGTGTACTTGTATCAATGATTGTATAAGAAGGTAAGTATGTGTTAGTATATGTTTGAAAATGTAAGGTGCTCTATGTTTAACTGTATAGACAAGAAAATGGAAGTGTCATTGATTCTTTACAGGACTGACTAGGTGTGTGAGTAACTCCATGGATGAGTGGCAGACTGTGAGTGTCTGTATAGGTGTATGAGTGCATATGATAGTGTTGTAAAGATGAGTGATTGTATGTATGAATGATTGTATGGGTGAATGAGTGAATGTGTGTGTAGACATAGGAATCAGTGAGTGCGTATGTAGTAACTAGTATTGGTGTGTCAATGGTTTCAAAAATTATACTCTGTATTTAACACTGGGTGAAACAGTGGTTATATTAAAATGTGAGGAGATGCATTGTATTGTCTCTTAGGCTTGAATGGGGAACCCCACACCTCCAAGATCAGCAGAAGTGAATCACATCTGGATCAGCAAAGCTCTCTCCCTCAGGCAAAGTATTTTCTCCAAGTGCCCTAATCATGCATGCAGTGCAATATTAAAGGTGCTAGAATTTCAGTTAGCTGCAGCTGTGTGCATGTCGTGTCTAGAGCGTGGGCCGATCAGCCAGAATAACAGCTTACATTGTTATGATAACCTTGGAGGCTTCTGCACACACTGTACAGACGGAGGTCGCAATGCGAGTCTAGAGATGTTAAAAAAAATCCTTTCTCATGTGAAGAAATTAAAGCAATCTAACTTACAACAACAGTTATATGCAGTGTTGTGTGCAAATGCTGCAAAATAGCAAAATGGCGTTTAAACGTCTAATAAGCTTAGGCCAACATAGCAATGTGTGCACGCAAGACCCTGCTAAATTTAGATGGTAATGGAGGTTTTTGACACAGTGAGCCATGCAACTTTCCTTTGGCATAGGTCTGCATTTCCATTATACATTGGTCTGTTACTTCTGAAATATATATGATTAGTTTATATAAAATCGTTAACACTAAAGCATTAAAGTCATACATATAAATAACTGCTCAAATCTCATTCCAAGTTGTTTTATCAGGGACTACCCCATCTCCATCACGACTTTTGCTTCACTATTCAGTGCCTCTTTTGGTTTCTCTTAGATTCTGGGCTCGGTTTGTTCTAGGCGTATTTTTGGTTCTGTAAAGCTCCAAATGGTGATCTCCATAAACTAGGTGGCCCATTAAAAGGCATGTCTTTACACACATCTCACTCCAACTCTCCAACTATCAAATCATACTTTTGTGAGAGTTCTAATGTTTCTCCCAGAATGTCCTACCTTGAGGTTCCGGATATTAGAAACTATGTAGTAAGAAAGCGTCTAAGCAAACCCTTCAATATCTATCTGCTGACTAGGCACACAGTGTTAGTGTGCAATGGCTGTTGCAGAATGTACCCAAGGACAAAGTTAAACACACCTCATGTCTCTAAATCCAAATTGAAACACACCTAATATCTCTAAATCCTTAGATACAAAAGGTATATATATATATATATATATATATATATATATATATATATATATATATATATATATATATTCACTGAAAAAACCATAGGTTATAGACCATATATAGTTAGGAATTAGCATTTACAAAACCTTGAAAATTCACTGAAAAAAACATAGGTTATAGACCATATATAGTTAGGAATTAGCATTTACAAAACCTTATTTTACTCACACAAAACCATTGAAATTCCATATATAGTTAGTTGCACTAACTATATATCGCGCACCCGCAATCCACTGCTGATGATGTCACATATTACATCATTCATGACATGGTCAGTGACATCACTGATGACATCACTGATGACATCTCAAATGACATCACTGATGACATCACTGATGACAACATACAGTGACTGTATGTTTCTGTAAAGTTAAAATGTGTCTCACATATTGAAGAATGAGTGGAAGTATAAGTGTCTGGACAAAGGATTTAGTAGGTGCATGACTGAATGTATGAGTGAGTGATTAAATGTGTCTCACTGAGTGCATGGGTTAGTGACTAAACTGTCTTAATGTGTGCATCATTATGTCTGTTGTTCTGTAAACTGCTGCATGTGTTGATCAGTAGCTATATGATTAACTATATGGGTTACTGATTGATTGTCCAAGTATTTGTATGGGAGACTGAGTGTGTGTGTGGCTGGCTGGGAGGTGTGTGACTCTGTGCAGATCAATGTGTACTTGTATCAATGATTGTATAAGAAGGTAAGTATGTGTTAGTATATGTTTGAAAATGTAAGGTGCTCTATGTTTAACTGTATAGACAAGAAAATGGAAGTGTCATTGATTCTTTACAGGACTGACTAGGTGTGTGAGTAACTCCATGGATGAGTGGCAGACTGTGAGTGTCTGTATAGGTGTATGAGTGCATATGATAGTGTTGTAAAGATGAGTGATTGTATGTATGAATGATTGTATGGGTGAATGAGTGAATGTGTGTGTAGACATAGGAATCAGTGAGTGCGTATGTAGTAACTAGTATTGGTGTGTCAATGGTTTCAAAAATTATACTCTGTATTTAACACTGGGTGAAACAGTGGTTATATTAAAATGTGAGGAGATGCATTGTATTGTCACATGAATGATATCATCAGTGATGTGGTCATTGATGTCAAATGAGATGTCATCAGTGATGTCATTTGAGATGTCATCAGTGATGTCATCAGTGATGTCACTGACCATGTCATGAATGATGTAATATGTGACATCATCAGCAGTGGATTGCGGGTGCGCGATATATAGTTAGTGCAACTAACTATATATGGAATTTCAATGGTTTTGTGTGAGTAAAATAAGGTTTTGTAAATGCTAATTCCTAACTATATATGGTCTATAACCTATGCTTTTTTCAGTGAATTTTCAAGGTTTTGTAAATGCTAATTCCTAACTATATATGGTCTATAACCTATGGTTTTTTCAGTGAATTTCATTGGTTTTTTAACAGCTAATATCTGTAGCTGTAAAATGTATTCTTCTTTAAATCCAAAAATATATTTTATATGTTTATGAATAATTTTTTTTTTAAATATTTTTTTTTCTTCGTTCCCGCTTCGCGAATCGGGAAGCTTCCCGTTAGCTGACCTTGATGCCGCGAAATAGACCGCGAGCCGGTAAACGTTTCTTTACCGCAACTGCCGCGTTAGAAAACAACATCGTGACGCCTCCCGTCCGCATGACGTTTCACGTTGTCGCGTGATACGTCATATGACGTGCTACGTTAGCGAACTGGTACGCGAAATGAGTCGCAAAGCGCAGGTTTCTGGAAGCAAACCGGGAGGCCCTGCAAAGCGCTTAACGTAAACACAGCAGGTCATGTGACTTGGTAATAACACTTTTCATTGGTTCATTTCACTTTTGGTTTCCTAATGATGTAAGACTAGGTCATATAATATAAAATGAACACTTTTCATTGGTTGAGAACTCTTGTTTTTCCCAAATGATGAAAATCCCTCCTTCTTTCCTCACTCTGACTTTCATCTTTGTGAGAGAAAGACCCTTTGTTGCCAGTGAGCAATGGCTTCTTTAGTAGCTTCAGCTGGTGCTTCCCCACCACCTCCACCACATCCAAGGAAGAGTGGACCACCTGCTCAAGTTATAATTCAACAAGAAGAGGAAGAAGAGGAACAGGACGACGAGCACGAAGAGAGGCAGTTTTTGCCTGAGGAGCCCAGGACGTCTCACCGGAAAGAAAACTTCATTTGGCAATTTTTTAAAATTCCCAAAGGTCAGAAAAAAGTAAATGCAAGATACGTAACTTGCCTTATATGTCAAGATAGACTGTCCAGAGGGACCGAGAAAAAATACAGTTTCGGAAACTACACAATGCATCGCCATATGACTAGGTGGCATCCTAACAACTACAGTGCTGCACAGTTTCCGAACGACCTAGATAATCTCCCTATTATGGCCAGAAGATCTGTTGTACCGGAAGTAACGGGACCAGAGGGCAGGGAGATAGTGCCAAATATACAAATGAGATTTGGTGAAGTAAAACACGTCTGCGTACATTGCGATGGATTCATTTGCTACGGAGAAAGAAGCATCACTCTGATCAACAGAGCTATTGACTATCATATGCAAGTTTGTACGAAACGCCCAAAATAATAAATACTTTTTTTTTGTTTTGTTGCTCCTGTTGAGCCCTTTACAATGAATCGTTTTCATTGCCCCCTCCATAAAAAACCCAAAAAAATATAAAACTGTTCAGAAAAATTCAAAAAAAGTAAAAAAATGTTCAGAAAAAAAATAAAAAAAATATAAAAAAAAAAAAAAAAAAAAAAAAGTTCTTTTCAGAACTACCTCCCCGTTATTAAAAAATTGGTACAATATTTGGAACTGTGCCAACCTCTATTTCTCGTAGTTCGCTTCCCAGTTCGCTCGCCGGTACGCGAACCGGAAGTGAACCAAAAAATTTGTTTTTAAAAAAAGAACAGTAAGTATAAGGGAAGGAAACAGACACTTCTGTTAAAAGAAAGACAGCTATAAGGGAGTAAACTAGAGATACTATTACCCGTAATCCACTGCTGATGATGTCACATATTACATCATTCATGACATGCTCAGTGACATCATCAGCAGAGGATTGCGGGTTTTTTGGCAACGTGCCTTATCCACGGTTTAATAACGCTGCCTTTTGCTTTATATAAGTTTTCAAATTGTATGAAATATATACCAATAGGTCGTTATGAACCTTTAGGTAGTGCTTTTCTTCATGAGGTCTGGTCGCTTCCATACACATACAGATGTTTCAAAGATGATCAAGAAGTTTATCTGAATGGAGAGGAATGCACTGAGACGCCACATCATTCACTAATGTGTAGGCACATACAGTTACACGGTTCATGCAACAAACACCGACCAAATATGGCTTGCGTGTTGCAAGGCACGCCAGTTCCTGCTATCATCCCCACGTTCAAGTTGTTGGAAAATGGTAGTTATTTGATGCTCAATAATGAAGATTGTTCTGGGTTAATTAAAAGTATTCCTTTTATCGTAACAGTAAGTGAACGGGTTATTTGCTGCAGAAATGTTCTATTTCCTCCCACACATGAACATAGGGAGTTTTCAATCTGGCCACAAATACCAACCTTGGGAGCAGATTTCAACGGCATGGCAAGAATAAGAGCTCTTTTGTCTCAGAGAGAGGTGGCCTTGAGTTCGGCCCGTGAAACTTTCGTGCTTCACATAGCGAACACCCGTACAGAGGTGCAGACCCTTTTCAATACAGATTTGCCTTTCCATTTCAGCAAGATGGTTCGGACTATCTTTAACGCGTCCTCCACAAAGGCCATGGCGCACTTTTTTAAAGTTGTTACCAGTGGTCTCGTGACTTCATTTGAGAAAATCTTTGGAGTCATCCCTGCTTTCTTTCATTCTATTTTTTCCACTCTGCTTCGTGGATTCCCATTTTTACTTGCATTACCAGCGGACGCTCTTGTGCTTTTTTACATTTTTAAATATGGATGTCCCTCCTGTGCAAGCTCCCGCCCTGCAGCTGCTGACACTGTTCCGCAATCGCATGCTAGAATATTATGGCACAATGCCGTTGGCGATATTAAGCACGGCATATGGATTATCTTTTCGATTCTCCTACTTCACCTGTGTCCAGCCTGTATTTCACTGCCTGACCTGTGATTTCGATTGGGCCATTGATTTGTGTCTCTGCGGACCGGTTTCTCCTGACGTCGACTTTAATCAGCTGATGACTCCTATCATTACTCACGAGTTGGTTTGTCCTGGCGAAAGGATTATGGCTGTGGCATTGATGCATGGACTAATTGGTCCCTGGAATTTACTGGCGGCAACACAGTCTTTCTTGGAACAGAGCTTTCTTGAAAACCCACCGAGCTGTCCTCTGATGGTGATAGAGGATCCGGTGCTGGGAGAGCACGTATGTTCTTTTCCGCTTTTAAATTGGATGGCTGAACTCTTTTCGGATGAAGACGGTGACTTCCTATTGGAGGCTGTTGCAGCTTATTTTGCATACACAGTTATGTCATAGACCTTTTTCATGTTTGATATGCTGAGTACTAGCATTTCATTGACAATTCATTGACTTATTTGTCAAGTTTTTATTATTTAGCTTGCCTATTGGCTTAAGACTCGATAAAGTACTTGGCTGTTTTATTTTTCTTTAGCATTACATTTTCCTAGTTTTTAATGCTTTACCTTGCGGACCGTCCACATATAAACTTGCAATCTGCTCTCATGAGATGGCACTTCTATTATCTTATTCAGTTCGTTTCCGGATCATGGGGAGGTGTCATCTAGGTCCTGGATATCTTTACACCGTGTTAAGTTAGCATGGGCTCATTACCGGTTTAAACGCCATTTTTCCTTTTTTGCAACTTCTGCACACGACACTTAGTTGTTGCTTTAGCTTTCAACCTAGTAGTTCATCGTGGTTTACATGAGAATAATATGTTCTTGCTCTACTATCTGCTTTGCTTGTTAAACTATATCTGTACAGCGAGTGCTGAAGTTTCAAGAACAACACGATACAGAATTGTTATGAGGTCTGATCTCCACGACTTCATACTCATAACATAAGTGCAACTTCTGCCAATTCTGGGCATGAGGCGGGTTTTATATTGCTTTGCCGAACACACATACACAACAGTTGATGCGGTTCACATGAAGAGAGAGCTGGTGTATGCTGATGTGATTCCTTCAAATCTAAGACACTAAAGTATGGGCACGCCCTAAACCAACACAAAGAGACCTTCTTAGCAAATAATATAATATGTGTATTAGGGAGGGTGAGATATAAGCAGCCGCGGGCCGTGGAGGGAGTTACGGTGGGGCAGGGAGGCGGGGAGGGGGAGGGGCAGGGTGGAGCCCTCTCCACCCTGCCCCTCCCCCTCCCCGCCTCCCTGCCCCACCGTAACTCCCTCCACGGCCCGCGGCTGCTTATAAGTGTTGCTAACTCTTATTTATTTACAGCATGTTAACATACTGTCACCATTCGCTTTTTATGTACTAGTAACTATGCTGGTAATTTTGCTACTGATAATATGTGTACTTGTATTATCTAACATACTACGCCTGAGAAGACGGCATTAGTAAATAAACATTTCAAATACACATGTGTTCTTCTTAACTCCATGTTCTGGTTTCTAAGAAATATATAACGACCGACTGTTCATGAGTTCCACGTATCCTGAGGTACTATAAGTTCATATTCTGGATTGTCTAAACATTGAGAGTTTGTTATCTCCAATGTGACACTGTACCTAGCTTGCTAAGGGGTTTTGATTACTAAGGTGAGTTCTGGGACACTTTAATTCGCCGAGGTTCCAATCCTCTGTCCACAGTTCTGTGTGAGAACAGAAACCCTGCGACAGGGGCACCCCTGAGCCTTGCTGGAGCTTCATCACACTTGCGATACAACTCCAGCAATGCGCCACCTTTACGGCACAGATACGTCACGCATCTGTGCTGTTTTTGCCCCATGATGCGCCGCATTGTAAATGCAGCACACCATAGGTGACGGAACAGCGGCACAGAATGACTAACACATCCCTGGTGATGCGCCAGTCATCATAAATCTATCCCTATGCTTCTTATCTTGTTAGAGATGAACCGCCATATGTATCATCAAAGTTTTTTGCATTTCCTAAATAGCGAACTTTAAGGAATAAATAGCGATTCTTTACCATTCCTAGTTTGCGATGACCTATTTGCTAATTACAAATTACCCATTAATTTCCATGCAGCAGGAGGCCCATAGGAATGAAGGTGCAATTTGCGATTAGCAATTACCTCATCGCAAATTACGAATTTTTCCGAGGGTGCAGGGGTGTCTCAAGAACACCCTGCTGCACCCCCGAAAAAGAAATTTGGGGGCATATGGCGCACATAAATTTTGAAAACATTCCTTTACCTCAAAAACGATTTTCTTTTTTTTATATATTCATACTTTGAGTTTCAAAACAGTCTCAGAAACACACCAATTTGTCTTCAGCAGAGCAAAAGGTATGCACTCCAGAGTCTGCAGCTATCAAAAGCACAGAAATGCTGTAATTCCTCACACATATCTCTCATGTCACACCAATCAAAACTCTTCCCTCACTTTTTTTCAAAGCAAAACCCTGCCCCCTCTCTGCTTTTTCTGCATAGCAACCACCTCTTGCAAAACCTCTGGTGTTTCCAAGTTCACACAACAATGTTGCAATAGAACTCTGAACTCTCAGTGCACCTGCATATCCAGAGCATTCTTTCATTTAATGATTTTTTCTTCGCCACTCAAAATACATCTTTCAACGAACTCATCCATGCACACTAACTTTCTGTTTTCAGCAATCAAAATCCACCAATCACTCTTACTGCTTCATTAACACAGAAACTCCTCAGTTTTTTTCATTTTACCCTCTCATTTTTTCAACTGCCATTTCATTGCCACACTTCATCTGACTGCAGCAGAACCTTCTCTCGCCATGTTTTCTGTCTGGATTGTTGGACATAGTTATATCTATTGGGCTCAAAGGTACGCTGAAAACAGGAATTTACCTAACCTCAATTTACAAGATGTGGAAATTAAGTGGTTTGGCCACAGAGGATTAAAATGTCACCAATTGATACCATTGGTGAAAACCTTTATGCATTTGCCAAAACCTGACCTGTTAATTGTGCACTGTGGAGGTAATGATTTGGGCACTTTGACTGGGGTAGGTCTGGAAATGCTTTTAAAGGACACCTTTGAGCAATTGATGGCACTTTTTCCTCAGACTGCCGAGGAAGCATGTAAACAAATGTGTTTCAGCTTACATGAGAGACCATGGAATGGGCTCCCTGTACAACAATAACTTGCGTTACTACATGCAAGATATCTACAGAGGAGATGGAGTTCACTTCTCAGATGAGGGCAACAGAATTTTCACTCTGAATTTAAGACTGTGCATTGGTACCTACTTATAAGTACCTAAATGTACCATAAACCCAAAAGCTCTTCTCAGAGCTACCCTACATCTGATCACTCACAATTATTATTTTACTCTAACTTTTTTCACTAATTTTCAAGAAAGTACGCTCCCCAGAACGCTTCCCGGTTCGCGAACCGGGCGCACTCCACGCAAAAAAACTAAAAAAACTGTATATTTTTTTTTTGCCCTGCGAGACCCTTTCAAAGCCTCCACATCAAACCTAGGGGGTCAGGGACGATCTACTATGCCCCCTTATGGTCATTTGCCCCTTCGCTTTGGCCTCCTCTTCTCTCTCGATCCTACCGAGAGACAAGATGGCGGCCGCTACGGACTGTTTGGAATGTTTACAGACGCCGGAGAACCAATCAGCTTCGCTTCACAAAGCTCCGTTGCGCGAAAAGTACGCGTCCTGGAGCGCTGCCCGGTCCGCTGTTACAGATATATATCTTTTTTTAAACGTTAATTTCTCAAAATCCACTGTAGCACATATATTGAGACCTACAAAAGGCACATCGGGCTACCAGTCCCTACAATTTTGCCAAGTTTCGTGCAAATCCATTCAGCCGTTCGGGCTAAAAGTGAGGCCAACCGCCCTATGGAAAACTCAATGTTAAAAACACGTTTTGGGACCCCCCTTTTTTCTCGGCCCCCCCTTGACGAACCCCCCCCCAAATTTTCAAGGGCTGCTCAGAAACAAAATGTGCCATTTTCCTGAAAATGTCAGCCAATTCCGTCCACAAACGCCAAAGTTATTAGACATAGAATTTTCAAAAATCCCATAGAGAAAAAATCCTAACTATATATACCTACTGGCGACCGCCAGTAGGTAATATATATATATATATATATATATATATATATATATATATATATATATATATATATATATATATTTATATATATAAATCTCTCAAAAGGTACTCTAAAAAGTCAGGGCTCTTTTGAAAAGGTGCAGCTGAGCTAAAATGAGAAAAAGCAACGAAATATGCAAGTATTCTAAACATTCTTCTAATTCCATGCGCATTGATTACGTTTCAGAAATGGGGACATATATTTATTTACACTTGCATTTTGTCTTGTGAAAAGATAACCATTTTTTTTGTATTTACTTTCATAACTTTACATTTCATTTTATGATGTTCTAATTTTTTTGCATGTTTATTATTCTGATCAATGGCCTTTCTCGAAGAACAACCGGAATTGTATATGCTGTGTAATTAAACATCTGTGTAAGACTACATTTTCTGTGCAGCAAAGTTATCAGCCTCAATCACAGGGGCACAGAAAAATTACCACCTGCGAGCCCAAATAACAGAACCAGTTTAAAGCCATTGGATTAGAGCTAGGGGTGTTTTCAGATTTTTTCACATATGGAAAAATATGTGCCTACCCTTTTTGCACGTTATGTTTTTTATGTGGACAATATATTTTTCCTGTAGACACACGTCCCCATTGCACTCCCAATGTTATCACCTACCCATGTCCACCCCAGAAAATCACTTACTCCTGCCCATAAAGAGGGTATATTTGCATGAATATCCACAGTGGGAAACTGTCTGCAAGTGCCTGGAGGGAGTATGTGAATTAGAAGTTTGTGGGTGTCAACCTGCGTTTGAAATCGTCTCTTACTATAACACCTTTATAATGGTAGCAGTGGGTCAAGTGCTATCACACATCTACATATAGTACCGTTTCTTAAAGCAGTATAAGTCAATCTTAGCACCAGTGCTATATCCAATTGAGCACCTTGCACAATTTGGACTAATGCGCCAGCCTGCCACTTGCACAAAAGTAAATTAGAATGTACTGCCAGCAATATTTTACTGTAGTAAATTTGTCAAACAAGTTGCGTGTAGCAGATGGGCTGCCCTTCAAGGAATACATTTATCTCTATTAAAATGGACTTTCACCTGTTTCTCACATTTGACAGTTTACAAAAGTAAATATTGTTGTGAGATGTCAATTCATTATAATTTAACCTTAGTGGAAAATGCACAAACCCACATCACACTCAAATGAGAATGCAGAAATTCTACTATACTGTTGAAATGTCTATATTTCTATACATTATTTACATTGTGTGCACTAGGGGCCAGATGTAAGTAGCCAAATACCGGTCGGTAACGGCCGATTTCGGCCGTTACCGACCGATATTTGGCTTTTGAGATGTAGGTGGGTCTGAATTTACAGAATCGGTATATTTACTGATTCGGTAAATTTACCACTTCGGTATTTTACCGAATCGGTAAATATACCGATTCTGTAAATCCATATGTAGGTGACACTCCTAAGAGTGCCACAGGCCCTTTTTTTTTTTTTTAAATGTTTTTATTGAAATTTTTTCCCCTTTTCCCCCCCCCCTGAGATGTGGACAGGGCACAATAACATTCATTACAGCGCAGAATCATGTATAGAAATGGGAATTATACAAAGCATTAAAGTCAAAAATAGTATCAAATCATACATAATTTTTCCAAGACAGATCATATATACCAAATATACACAGACTTCTATATACTTCGTTCTCAATTTCCCTGCCCCCCCCTAGTAAAACAGTAATCAGTAATCGGGACCTTGTTTCCAACGGACGAGAGGCTCCCATATTTGTAGACCAAGTTTCTTGCCATTTTTCCCCCTCCTCGCATATATAGCTGATTCTAGCTTTTGAATAGATAGTATCTTCCCCAACCATTGATGATATGTAGGAGGGTTAGGATCCAACCAAGCCGAGGCAACTAATAGTCTGAGAATAGCCAATGCTACAAATAGGAACTTTTCATTACCCACGTGTGTCTCAGGGTTGACTCCTAATAACATTACAGCTGGATTTAGTTCTATTGTAGTTGCTAATACATTCTGTAAAAATTGCTCAATATCCCGTTTTATACTATTTAAGTGTGGACAGAGTGAGAAGATATGTATTAGGTCCGCCCCCGGACTACCACATCTGAAGCAGGTGGTTCCCGTAGAGCCCCCCCATTGAGCAATTTTCCCAGGCGTATAATAGAGATGGAATAGGGTCTTATAGTGTTGAGCCTGTAATGATGATGAACACAACAATTTTCTTCCCATCTCTAATGAATCTGAGAAAATATCCCTATTTATATCCAAATCTACAGACCACCTGTTGATCCATTTCTCCATATCATCTTTCTTTAACATTGTCATCTCAAAATAGAATCTCTTAATGGTACAATCCGAGCCTGTCTCTATAATATCCATCAATATATTTCTATCAAACCCCAAGGGCCCTCCTTTCCTGTTTATTAAACAACTCCTTATTTGAAGATATTTAAAAAAGTGTTTTGTATCTAGGGTATATCGAGCCTGTAGCTCAACAAATTGTAAAATACCTTGGGGACCCTGAATATCTCCAATCTTTATTATCCCCCGCATCTCCCAGTCTTGAAATACAACTCCCGAAAAAACCATACTAGGGAGTGAGGGGTTGTTTTTGAGTCTAGTGTAAAAATTATATTTCCCAAATCCTATCTTTTTTGATATTCCCTTCCAGACATTGTGCGCAGCCATTAGGATCTTGAACCGTGTTCTTTTATAATAACTTTCCTCAGTGAATCTCAAAAATATATTTTCCGCGTTTTTACCTAAAACCAAACCATAAATTGCAAGTGATCCGGCATTGTCCCAGTCATCTATATCAGCCCCCCCTACCAATCCCAACATGTTTTGGAATGCGGCGGCCCAATAATACACTTTTAGATCTGGTAAGGACCAGCCACCACGCTCCCGCGGTAGAGACATATATCTCAGTGCTCTACGTGTTTTTCCTTTAGCCCAGACGAAGCGGTTGATCATTTGTTCACATATTTTAAACCACTTGTTTTCGAATAAGAGTGGGATGGCCCTGAATATATACAAAAATGTTGGCAATATCATCATTTTAATAATATTGACCCGGCCTACTAGTGATAAGTGTAAATTTTCATACCGGTCCAGGTCCTTCTTTGTTTTGCTTATTATTGGGACAATATTATTTTCTACCAAATTATTTAGATCAGCTGATATTTTTATTCCGAGGTAGGTCCCCGCCTGAACCACACGATTATCATCACACGTGGTCGCTGAATTTTTAATAATCTGAGTCTTGGAGGCATTTAGAGCGTACCCAGATATCCGTCCAAATCTGCGGGCCTCTTCTTCTATATAAACAGTTGCCTCTGTGGGGTTTGGTGTTATCACCACCACGTCATCAGCATAAGCCAAGATCTTACATGGTCCCAGCAATGTCGGCAGCGGAGTTATCTCTGGACAAAGCTCTAGTTTACGGATCAGTGGATCCATATACATGGCAAATAGTAATGGGGAGCATGGGCACCCCTGCCGTGTACCCCTTTTAATTAAAAATTGGCCTGTAGTCCCCCCATTGACTCTTAAAGCCGCAACCGGTTCTTTATATAAAGTTTGCAGTGCTTTTATAAACCCACCCCTAAGTCCAACTCTAGCCAAAGTATACCACAAATAGTCCCAGGAGACCCGATCAAACGCTTTTTCAGCGTCCAACAGCATCGCTGCCATCGGGTCCCCTGTGACTTCGGTGGCATCCAATAATGTTATTACTTTCCTAGTATGGTGGGTCATTCCTCTACCAGGAATGAAGCCATGTTGGGTATAATAAACTAATGAGCTTATCACTTCTGCGAATCTCATTGCCAACATTTTGGAATATATTTTGGTATCATTGTTCATTAATGTAATGGGACGATAAGACCCAGGCTCATCCTCCGGCTTGCCCTTTTTAAGAATCAGGACAATGTCTGCACCCCCCCAAGACTTTGGTATAGACTGCCCGAGCTGTGCAGATTGAATCACTCTAGTTAACTCTTGAGCGAGCACTCCCCAGAAAGTTTTATAAAATTCTAGAGGTATCTGGTCGGGACCAGCAGCCTTACCTGAGGGGAGTTTACCCATGGCTTCCTTAACCTCATCCATTTCTAGCTGAGTTTCTAATCTATCTGCTTCTTCATCCGAGACCCTCTCGATTGGTATATTCTCCAAGTAGTCGCTAATCTCTTCACTACTACAGGGGTGTTGGTGATCATAAAGGGTCTGATAAAATTTCCTGAATACTTCCCTAATTTCTTCAGGGCCAGTTTGTATATTGCCGTTTTCATCTCTAATTTGCCTGACCGTCCCTGCTGCCGCTATCTGCCTAGTACGCATGGCCAGTACATGCCCAACTTTTTCATTGTATTCATAACATTTCTCCCTACGAATTGTATAATGTACTGCCGCTTTTTTTGCCAGATCCCCTTCCGCCTCGCTTTTAACTTTTACTAAATCTATCAGATATTGTTCAACTGGGTCCCCTCTGATGAGACAGTTATTAAGTTGTTCTTCTGCTTCTGAGACGGCTCTCTCTAACTCCCTTTGCAGTGCCCCTTCCAATTTGCGTTTATGAATGCTGTAACTACATGTTTCTCCTCGGACGCCTGCCTTAAAAGCATCCCATATGACTCCCACCGATGCCGTTCCTTTATTATAATTAAAAAACTCAGTGATCCATTTCGACATATGTAGTACATAATCCTCTTCTAAAAGAAGTCTTCTTTCAAAAGTCCATACCCGATTAGCTCTTTTTCCTCCTTCTAACTTTAGTTCCAAAATTAATGGGTTGTGATCACTCAAGATTCTTGGCAATCTATCGATCTTGACCCTTGACATTAGATTGTTAGAAATCATAAAATAGTCGAGCCTAACACAAACTTGGTGTGGTGCAGAGTAGTAAGTATATCCTTTCTGTTGTAGTCTAATTGTGCCCCAAACATCATTCAGATTATTATTACACAGGAGATCGACAAGTGCCTTATGGACTCTTTTCTTACGGCCTTTATAACATCTATTTTGACCAGTTCCTAACCCGTCAGCCCCATTGATATTGAGATCTCCTCCTATAATAACCTGTGGGGGCCAAGCAGCTATCTCAGAGTCTATAAACGGTAACACCTCCGGATCTTCCTGCGTGGATCCGTAAACTGACACCATCGTTGTCCAAACCCCATCTATCTCTATCTCCACCATGGCCCATCTTCCCCATTTGTCCTCTAATTTTCTCCCTATTATCAAATTCTTACTCCTTGACAAAATGGCAACTCCTCTATTTTTAGCACCTTGTTTAGAACTAACTATGAGCTGGTAGCCCAGCTGATTCAGACAAAACTCCTGGGTACTCATTATGTGCGTTTCTTGCAAAAAAATAAAATCTACATTCATCTGGCGTAATCGAGCGCCTATCTTATACCTCTTTTGGACATCATTTAAGCCGCACACATTCCATGTTACAAAGCTAAGTGTCATTGCTAATTTTCCCGAAACCGTTGACTGCCTGCTCACTTGACATTATTTTAACGAAATTTATCTTCAATACAGCTGATACATTCAATGCGTAGAACTTAATTTCAATACTCCCTTCCTTAACATCCTGCCACTGAATCACTTTTTCCATCATATGTCCATCATGACCCCTACAAATTTCAATACCCTTGTGCCCTGTCCCTGGATTCTCCCTCCCCCACCCCAGAATTCCCACCCTCGTAGTCCCTCCCCCCCTACGGGCAAATAGGTCCATAAGACCTATGTCTGGCCGACGTTTGCCACCGGGTTATCTCACCCCCCCCCCCTGAATTTCCTTAACTATATACATTATTCAGAATGCTCACTAACATAGAATCAAAGCTAACCGTATATGCTATGATTCAGAGTTTTTAGCAGTAACTGCTACCCATTAGGCAATGGTTTTACACTTTAAAGAGGCATATCCACCAATTTGAGCAACATTAGAAAATTATACAGCATACAAAAAAACCCTCTCAAGAATAAGTATATTGCAAGAAAAAAGGAATATACAAAGGAGTTAGCAGTTAGCTGCACTACTATACAACCACCCTTCAAATAAGAGTTTATAATAAATAGGGTTAGAGATCAGACTACTCCTACTACCTTGCTTTTCTTTTCTTTTTTGTTTCTTGCATAGTATATTACTTTTTACGGGGTATATTTTTGACAGGGCCAGCTTGTATATCTTGGACCTCCAGAGTACCACGTGAAGACTTTTGGCGGCCCCTATTCTCTCTCAAATAGGTGAGATATTCTTGCGCCATGATTTCAGAATAAAAAACTCTGAAGTTACCCTCTAGTCCGACTTTCAAACGTGCCGGAAATAAAAGATAAGCCTCATAGCCTATATTTTGAAACGGGGTAATGAGCTGTCACATCCGCCACCTTCTTTCCACGGTGGCGTGGCAGAAATCAGGCCGGGCAAAAAACTCAATTTCCTTATAGGAACGTTTAGACTGTGGTTTTGCCTTATTAATTATTTCTTCGCGCAAAAGAAAGTTACCAACATAAAGCCGTATTGCCCGGGGCTTGCCCTGCGAATCCTTTCATATCAACGGGAATCGATGCACTCTTTGAATCTCGTGTTCCCAATCCCATGAGGCCAGATCAGGGAATGCACCTTTCATCAAGTCAATCACAAAAGCTCTAACATCCCCCCTCTCTTTCCCCTCTTGAATTCCAATTAATCTGATATTATTCCGCCTTTGTCTGTTTTCGAAGTCCTCTAGCTTCCAGAGCATATCAGCGGTTGTCTTATCCTTATCATCACCAGCATCTTTCATCTTAACAAAATCGTCTTCCAGTTTGCTTGTTCTGACCTCGAGCTCAGATACTCTCCCGACCATGTCCTCGTACAATTTGTTAACCTTCTGCAGAGAGGATTGTATCTTTCTGTTTGCATGCCTGGCCCTCCTGCTTGATCTCTGGCTCTCAGCGCGTGCCTCAGTTTGGATTTGCTTTAAGGTCGAAAATAAGACTTCAAAGTTTGAGGCGCCCCTTTCAGAGCCCCCCTCAGCTCCATGAGAGGTAAACTCCTGAACCCTTGTTTCCGTGTTTACAAATACTCCAGTCTGAGTTATTCCGCACTCTGCTGTGTTATCCCAAATTAATTTTTTTGCAACTGGTTTCACTTGTCTTCTGCGAGGTGCTTTAGATTCATTCCTGCGGCTTGGGTTGCCATTTTTACCCTTATATACAGAGACATTATCTTTTGACTTCCTAAGCTCCTCTCTTAAACCTTTTTTAACTTTTGGTCTTACTTTTGGTCTTACCACTCTTTGTACTGTCTCATGCGCCAATGAGTCAGTATCACTGTCCGAAATGGTCGAAACGTTCCCAAGTCCGGATATATCAGTTTCTGAACCTGAGCCTACCACAGAATCTGAGATGCCCAATTCTGAATCTAAAATAGAAGGGTCTGAACTGCTTGTTTCGCTTCCATCAAGCTCCTCCTCGTCTTCTTCATTGTCTGCTTCATCATTCCCAGTGAAGAAGATCTCTTCGCCAGGGGATGCCAAAGATGGCTCTGGAATACTTTGCATGTGTTTTATGTTGCCAGTGGTCGTGTTTGTATCCACTAAGATGTGACTGTTTGACATTGATGGATCCAGTACCTCCTGTACTTGCGCTTGTGTCTGCCTTTCCATAGCCTGCATTCCTCCATTGTTTCCACAGGGGGCGGCATTCACACCCTCGTTCACAACACTGCCCACTGCGCCAGGACCAGAATCTCTAATTGTGTGTAGGACTAAGGATAGGACTGCCACATTGTTTCCTTCCTTTGTTAAAGTAGTGTCTGCATCAGGCTCCTGGCCCTTTAAATCCGTAGGCCCGCCCCCTTCTGCAGCCGCTGAAAGGACGTCCGCTCCCTCCGATTCTGTAACCTCACTTCCTGTAGGAGGCTTCGCCAGGCTGCCTGCAATTTCGGCGCCCACCGCATCTTCGTTGGCCCCAGCGAGAGCGACAGCCGCTGCAGTGCTTTGCAGTCGCACATGGCCCAACCTGTCCCCGCACAGAGCCGCCAGCGTGGGAATGAGAGGCGCCTGCTGCTCCGTTTGTGTATCCGCCAATACTCCCGCCGCCACTCCCGGTGCAGGTAGGAACGATTCCACTATTGTGGTCTGTCGTAGAGCAGGTTCTTTTCCCAGCGTTTCCGGCAACTTCAGGTCTGTGACTCCCTTGCTAAAACCTTTACCGGATCGGGCACTTTCCGTTTTACTCGCTTTAGTCAGCTCTCTTTCTTTTAGCTTTCGCGCTTTAGCCTCCTTTGCCTCTTTCGCCGCCTCCCGCCTCAGCTGGGCTTTACTCCTTGACTTGGCTCTCAGGTTGGTAGCCGAGGCTCCAGGACCATCTGCAGACAATTCCTCCTCGTCGGAGGGGGCTAAGTCGTTACTTTTGTTGTTCGTGCGGTAGATTTTGGGCGCCATCGTTGTAGAGTAATAGAAGCGACCCGCCTAAAATGTCCTTGCAATTAAAGCTGTGAAGGATTCAAAAAAATTTCTTCCTTTTCTTAGCTTCTTAACGTACGTGAAATCTTTAAGTATTGTGGGCCAGTCTGTCAAAGTTGCAAACATCTCATCAACGGGAACTTCAAAATGCAGTGCTAGATATAGAATATTGCGCCGCCCGATACTTTGAGAGTGTAAGATACGGGATGAGCATTCTTTCATTTCATCAAGCCACCATCAGGAGCAGGGTAGGGTGCGACCTTCCCCTACGGCGTCTCGGCAGCCATCTTGCCACAGGCCCTTAAGAGTCGGTATTTTACCACCCAATCCTATTGGGTGGTAAAATACCGAATTCAGGTGTGCATGCACATCTGTGCATGCACACCTGTACCATGTGAAACACAGACATGCCCTTAGGGCATGTATGTGTGCCACATGGCACACATACCTGTACTTGGGGTGCTAGAGGGTGTCAAAGTGACACCCCCTGCACCCTTGCAGGATTCTGTATTTACCGAATCTGTAAATACCGAATCGGTATTTCACATTGAATCCTATGGGCTTCAAGGCCCATAGGAATCAATGTGAAATACCGAATCGGTATTTACATATTCGGTAAATACCGACTCTTACAGAATCGGTAATTTTTTTACCTACATCTGCCTCCTTCCTATTTACCGACTCTTAAATACGGATTCGGTATGAGTCGGTGTTTAAGAGTCTGTAAATAGGAATTACCTACATCTGGCCCTCGGTCCATTTACGTTTCGGGTAAGCAAATACAGGCCACATTGCAGTAACCAAGACAAGAGGCCGAAGTCAATGTTCGACCAATTAATCCCGTCAACATTCCCTAAGTGAAGGATTCTAGCTTCATAACCTATAATTATATCCATTTTAAATATATCTTATATATTAAAACAAAATAGGAAATCAAAACAAGGATATATATATATATATATATATATATATATATATATATATATATATATATATATATATATATATATATATATATATATACACACACACATATACATACACACACATATACATGTATAGTTCTTATATACTGTACATGGCCTGTACCTATTTCATCAGGAACTTGTCCTTTCGTTGTTAGGGAGCTTCCATTTTCCCCCTTCTCAATCAGGATTTCTGCCTGACTAATCAGTGACACATCCTCTTTGGGTTCCTCCTCAGCTGTTCTCGGTTCTCCCTGTACAGGATGCATGTTTGACTCTCTAAATAAAAAACGATAGACATTCGTCAAAAATGATGATGATGCATTAATGAGCATGACTCTCAACAAATCCAAGTTATTCTGTTCAAATATCATACATTTGTCGGAAACTTAATGATCATTTGTTTATAATTTGATCTAAGAAGGCATTACCTTTGGCGCATGAATGTTGAAGTGCCCACAATATTAGCAGGCTATCGGATTCCTGTGACATTTCTCAGATTCGCATAGGTTCTGTGGAAATGTGCGACAGTTGCAGGTTTTGAGAAATTTTCCTGGAAAGCATTTCTGAATTCTTACATATGCTAATGCAAAGGCTTTTCTATATGTGTCATTCTAAATGGTGTGCAAAATTCAAATTTAAATCAATCAGAATGTCCTCCTCACCAGCATTGAACTACGTGTGTGAATCCACCTATGGTGTGGTTTTGTTGGAATGTATGGACGAGAAAGAAAGACCATTATTAATATTTTATAAACAAATCTTGAGGTGCAAACAGAAGCATTTGTGATGTGGGTGGTGCCGTGCAGATCCACTAAGGGGTGGCCTTTGGATTTTGTGCAATTGCTACTAAGTAAGGTCTGGTCTCTCACAAGCACACAGCCCTTACAATATCTAGGAAGAAAGCAAAGTGGGCTTAACAAAAGGAATCACGGGCCAGATGTAGGTAATTCATATTTACCGACTCTTAAATACCGAATTTTACCGATTCGGTATTTAAGAGTCGGTAAATATGAAGGGGGGAGATGTAGGTATTTCCAGATGTTGAAATACCGAATCGTTAGAATTCGGTATTTACCGATTCGGTAAATACCGAATCGGTATTTCCTATTGATTCCTATGGGCTGTGAAGCCCATAGGAATCAATGGGAAATACCGATTTGGTAATTACCGAATCGGTAAATACCGAATTTTGAAGGGTGCAGGGGGTGTCACTTTGACACCCTCTGGCACCCCAAAAATAGGCATGTGCGCCATGTGGCACACAGACATGCCCTAAGGGCATGTCTGTCTGTCACATGGCTAGGTGTGCATGCACACATGTGCATGCACACCTGAATTCGGTATTTTAACACCCAATTGGATTGTGTGGTAAAATACCGAATTTGTAGGGCCTTTGGGACTCAGAAGAGTCCCACCTACATCTGGGATTTACAGATTCGGTAAAAATACCGATTCGGTATTTTACAGAATCGGTGAATTTACCGAATCGGTAAATTTACCGATTCTGTAAAATTATGCCCCTACATGCCAAATCTTAAATACCGGTCGGTAACGGCCGAAATCGGCCGTTACCGACCGGTATTTAGGCTCCTACATCTGGCCCCAAATCTCTTGATTTGTGTTTCTACTGTTTGTTGGCAGCATCAAATGTTGACATTTTCGGAAGATATTAGATCAATTAAGGCTGGCCAAAGCAGAGTCAGAGTGGGAAACAAAACGAGCCCTAGCAAATATGCTCCAACTGCTACATATTGTGCCTTTAGCATGAGTGTAGCAAGAGGGCTTGATTCACTCCACACGTTTTGCCTGTATTGTGGTATTTTTCCACTTCTAAAGAAAGGTATTAAAAAAATGGCTAAAATTATGCAAATTAAAGAATTACGGGCCATATGTAGGTAGCCCAATTGCGATTGCAAATGCAGAAATTCTCAGAATTTCTGCTTCTGCGATCGCAATTTGGGCAGTGTGGTATATAGCACACAAAAACCCACACGCAAAATAAGTTATTGCAAAATTTGCAATTCCTTATTTTGCGAATGCATTTAAGTAATCCCAGATTGCGATTCCTTAAATGCAATGTAGGAAGCACCCAAGTTGTGCGATTTTGGCTTAAGGAATCGCAAATTACCACCAACTTCAGGTTGGTGGTAATTTGCGATTTTTTTGTAAAATGCAAATTTTTGCATTTTTCAAAGTGCCATGTGGCGCACATACATGCCCTTAGCGCATGTATGTGCGCCACATGTGCACACATGTTTATTTCAGGGGTGCAAAAGGGTGTCCTATTGACACCCTTGACACCTTGAAATTGCATTCTCAATTTGCGATTCTCTATTTGAGAATCGTAAATTGAGAATGTCTTCCCATTCATTCCTATGGGCCTTCTAGCCCATAGAAATTAATGGGAAGGTATTCCTTATCTGTGAATCTCAATTTGCGATTTGCAAATAAGGAATAGGTGGGATTCTCAAAATATTTTGTTAATCCTACCTACATTGCGTTTTGCGATTCTCTAATTGCGATTCCCTAAAAATCCCAATTTGAGAATAGCAAAACACCTATTACCTACATATGGTCCTACATTTGGAATTAATTGGCTAAGCTCTTTCAGAGCTGAGGACACTAGGAATCGAAAAGTGAATATGAGTTGAACCATTGATTCAAAGTGTCAAAAGCAGCATTGGTATTTTGTTTTGCCAGGGCCCTGTATACAGTTCAAATAAATAAAAGTGTTCTTTTGAAGTTATTCATGAACCCCACAACTAGTTTATCAGGAAATGGAACATTCAGGAAACCCAACTTTCCTACTCCACAGAGACTGATTTTAGTGGCCTTTGCAGAGCTTTACTTGTAAATGAGTTCAGTTTCTGTGAGAAGTTGGCCTGGTATATGATGTCCACAGTTCTGTGGGCACCTTGTATCAGTCCAAACAATCCCTTATGGTGATGGTTGTAAGTCAACCTTATAGACAAGCTATCCTAGGGGTAGCATGGACTAAGCAGCCTTAAAGGCTTAACTCAAGAGGGCATGTGAAGCCAGCTGTTTTACCATATGCAATCCTGTAATATCAAATGAAAGGACACCACACAAGTTATATATTATAAAAATATATGTATTTATTCTCAGAATAATCCCCACTACTCTTTATGAGCAATGAAGCACAAGCGTTTAAACAAAAGCACAATATAACATATACAAGTTGCACGTTTTTGGATGAGGCCGGTGGCAACTCAAACCATATATCAAAAAAGTGGTATAACAATCACTAATCGATCGGGGGTAAGGCCTAGGGCCTTGGGAATCGCTGGGACTACACTGGACTAACCACAGTTAGGACGGGAGTAGCCCGCGGGATTCGGTGCAGTGCCTAAAGCACAATCTTGCACCAATGTAAAGTCAATGGTGCGTAAAAGTTATCGTGTTACAGTTTTAAGAGTCTTCCGACTGGACTAGAAGGACAAAACTTTAGACTTAGACACTAGAGGTGTAAACCTGTACAGGAGCATCGGCGTTCAAGAGTTACCTCACCCACAGGAAGCGGGTGCACAGGTGCAAAGATGTGTCGGGTTTCGTCACGCAGTTCTAAGGTGCCTGGAGATGAAGATGCTGCAGGCGTCCAGAAGAGAAGTGTCCGGTGCGATCCAAGGGTGGATCGAAGTTGAAGAGTACCTGAAAGCAGAGGGGACAGAGTCTGGGTCACTAGCCAGTGACCAGGAAGGAACCAGGAAGGAACCAGGCAATGTTGGGCGCAATCAGGTCGATGTTGTGTAGCTTCTCTCCGCTGCCACGTGGTCTCTGGGGCACCGAGGATGTCCTGGAGTGAATCACAAGCTGTCCCACAAAGGCTCTCGCTGTCGGCGGTGTCGGCTTCAAGATCGGAGTCAACAGGCCTTGGCAAAGGCAACCCACCCAGGATTCGAAGATGGCTTAACACTCGGACCAGCAAGGTCTGAGCGAGTGCTCCTTTTCAGGGGAGCGAGGGCCAGTCTGGAGCAACCAGACCAGCTGTGTAAATTCAAGGGTTCGTCGGTTCTGGGGCCACTAGCCAACGGGCGAGCGACCGGACCAACGCGGCGAGCAGGAAAATACAAAAGGGCCCCACGCAGCACTCATCGAGTGTGGAGGGGTGAGCTTCGGTGCAAAAGCTGCTCGGGGCTAGAGCTTCTCAAACTCCAATGCACAGATTCGAGGGAGCCTCGGATGTTGCACGGTCAGCGTTTTGTTGTTCCTCCAAGATGGCCGCTCCCACGCTTCAGGTTGCCTCCACGGGTCTCAGCTCTGCATAGACTGTGGATCGGGCTGTTAGAAGTCATGATCGCTGGCTCTTGTTGATCTCTGTCGCTCGAGTTCCGGCGGGAACTACAACAAAGCAAACGTCGAGGTGCTGGATGGTGCCTGTTTGCACAGGGTGGTCACTCCTTGACCACAAAGGAGATTCTTCAGTCTTCCACGTCGAGTGGGATGTCTAAGGGTCCAGAGTTTCGTTTCATAAGTTTCAGTCAGGATAATCTGATGTGCATTGGCACTGCTCCCACCTATATTCCAAATCTGGGGGCTGGATTACCTGCTAGGTCCCTCCTATGGGTGGGACCCAGGAAGGGGCTGGTTACACCCCTTTCCCTTTGTCCAGTTTGCCGCCAGGACTGGGGCAGGATGGCCCCAGAACCGGTTTGACTGGAATCTGCCCAGGGACACCTTGTGCGCCCCAGGCAGTGTCTAGTTTCTTTCAACCCTCCCTGCTACAATCCACTATCTCCTGTCTGGGGTGGTGTGACACCTCCCTGTGACAGGAGATCCTTTGATCAAGCCTCCTCTGTCGAGTTTCGGTCAGCAGCAGGAGGCCAGACTCGTGTCTGTGGCAGCAGCATCCATTTTGTGATGCTGGGGCTCTGGTTAGGATTAACCGCATTTGCAGTAAGTAACATGTCTTCCCCTCCTAGAGGGGTGGGATGCTGCCCCCGTCATCAGAACTGGCGAGGGGGTAGTATTCCACATTGTATGACACCCAACACGACATGTTTTGATAAAGTCAAACCGGAGTTGCAATAACCGTAAGGATTATAATGCACTTAAGAGTATATGGTATGGCAGTATCACTGGAACAGCTATAAGGAAATGGTTCCGAAAGCTGCAGACAGGCTCAGCTCATGCTAGAGCACCATCTCACATAAAACCAAGCACTCTGCCTCCAGGATTGTTAAGGCCTGCTATAGGAGTGGCTGATAGGTATATATGTGTCCAGATATAGGTTTAGGCATAGGTATCCTATACCTAAGCAAGGGGTGTTTACACCACCTTGCCCCAGCTGTGTGATCAGCCAGTTGTGTCAATTTAAGAACCAGCCAGGGGTGGCAAAAGATATGCTGCAGCCCCTGGTAGGCCTTCGATGCCCCTATGCCCTGGGCACCTATAGTGCACTGTACAGGGGCTGACAAGGAGTCCAGTACCAAATTGGTTATGCACCTAGGGTGCATGGAGTCCATTTTAAGGGAGAGCAGATAGCCTGGGACCCTGATTAGCAGGATCCCAGGCCAACTAAGTCGAAAACCAGCTAAACACTAGGCAAAAAGTTTGGGGTAACCATAGTCAGATATCCATCCTCCTACAGTTTCAAATGTAATATTAAGCTTAAAAAGATAGATTTACACATTCAGTTTGAAAATCTGCATAGATTGAAAACGTTTAGGGATCGAATATTTATCCCAGTTTGCTCTGATTTATTTAAACACTTGTAGCCATTAAATACTTCAGAAATGTACCGATGGTTTGACGAGGCTGCATTACGAGTAAAACCTTGAAGTGAAACAATGAATTAATACTGTTTGTAACTTACAATTTGGTAACCAGTAAAATAAACGGTAATTACAGTTTATATTTTCAGCCAGAGTTGCCATCTGATCTGCATTTTAACCTCACTGATTGTAGCGTGATCTGGCTGCCTCCTGAGCCACTGCAAAAAAGATAATGTTATAAATGGAAGGGGACGGCAACTAGGACGTGGAGCGTAGTGGGAAGGCGAGGGTGGCTCATAACCATTTTGATGGCAAGATCTATTATCACATTGAATTGGCAATGGAAGAACTACCTTTCTTGGATCAGTGCATAAAGAGGAAGATATTTAGGCTAAGCGTGTTGGGGCTTTGAACAAATTTATTAGGACAGGGTCAAGGTTTGATAACTATTTAATAATAAATTCATATGTGCATTCAGATAAAAACATTATTATTTAATTTAATGAGGACGATTTACTGAAGATATGAAGATAAAAATTTGAAAGGTCATATCTTTTTGATTGTCAGTTGGACCCTGTTTCTTGTTATTTGATTATTCATACCTGGGAGAAATTGGGTTTTGGTTGTCTGGGGTGTGAGCCTTGGTCTATCAACAGTCACAATCCCTTGCAGGGTGACCCACAAAAAGTCACTAAATTAACCTCTGCTTAACCCTGGGTAGGTTGGCACAAACGGCAGTCAGGCTTAGATTAGACCTAATGTGTAAAGTACTTATGCAGTACACAAACAGTAACAAAGTGAAAACACAATACAGGAAAAACCCCACACCAATTTAGAAAAATAGAGTACATTTTAATAAATTAGTTGGCACCAAAACGATAAAAAATCCAATAGGTAGAACTGGAGTTATGGATTTTCAAGGTTTTTGGGAAAACGAACACCTAAAAGATTAAAGTGCCAGCCGCGGACATCTAGTCGCACAAGACCAGATCATTGTCGAAAAATATGTCAATTTATATGTGGATAGTAGGGTGTGGATAACTTATCAGTAACCCAACACTGCTTCCACATAGACTTCATGTACCTGGACATGAAGTTGGTGCCCTTCTGACACCACTTCCTGGGGGAAACCCAATCTGGTGAAAATCCCCATCAGGGCCCTGGTCACTACAGGTGCAGTGACGGTCCTCAGAGGTATGGCCTCTCTGATCCTAGTGCCATTGTCCACCAAGGACAGGATAAACCTGTTGCCTAAGGCTGTCATGAGGTCCAAGGGTCCTACAATATCCATGCCCACGGTCTGAAAGGGAATTTCAACTACAGGCATGGGAATCATGGGAGCTTTTAGCTTTTTCTTAGTCTTCCCACTAGCCTGGCAAGTAAGACAAGTCCCACAGAACTCATCAGTAGCTGTCTTCTTTCTGGGCCAATTGAAGTGGGTGGCAAGTCTGGCAAAGGCCTTGTCCTGCCCCAGATGTCCTGCCAGGGGTCTCTCATGAGCCAGCCCCAGTAGGAGGGCCCTGTAACATTGGAAAACTACCAACACCCACGTTTGGCCCATGTTTCCAAGCCTTTGACTCACTATACAGGGGGTCATTGTCTCAATATATAAGGTGTTCTCCAGAGGTGTCCCGAGCTATCAGGGCTTCAGCTTGCCGACTCATGCCTTCAAAGGCCTCCTGGCTAGCCATGGACCTGGTGGTCACACAAACCCCCTCAAGCAACCCTAACATTTCTAGGTGTAACCTGAGCGCCACTTCCTTCCAGGCAGTGTGCTCCGGGTCATTCCCTAAAAGACAGTCCATGGGCATGGCTGGGCTCACAGCAACTATCAGATGATCTGAGACCCCCTCCACCAAGAGAATCAGAGTGACAGGGTAGTGACTCTCGCGGTTGTCTGCTACTACAACCTGTTGGAAAGTATTGGGTATCACCTGCTCTGAGGACACCAGATGACACCTGACAGTAGCTGTCTTCTTTCTGGGCCAATTGAAGTGGGTGGCAAGTCTGGCAAAGGCCTTGTCCTGCCCCAGATGTCCTGCCAGGGGTCTCTCATGAGCCAGCCCCAGTAGGAAGGCCCTGTAACATTGGAAAACTACCGACACCCAAGTTTGGCCCATGTTTCCAAGCCTTTGACTCACTATACAGGGGGTCATTGTCTCAATATATAAGGTGTTCTCCAGAGGTGTCCCGAGCTATCAGGGCTTCAGCTTGCCGACTCATGCCTTCAAAGGTTGGGCAGTTTTTCTGTGCCTTGCAGAACTACTACCTGGTGGGTCCCCCTTCTGTTTACCATCCTGCAAGCTTAGGCAGGTCACCAAGGGAGGCAGTGTTTTCCACAGTACACCCAGGGATAGCCTACACCAGCACTCCATCCACCTCTACAGTGTGACATTCAGGGGCTAGTTCCCACACCCCATTCCCACACCCCCTGCCTTTCCCTTTCCAGCTCGAAGACCTTTTTGGCTCCCCTCCTGGCTAGCCATGGACATGGTGGTCGCACAAACCCCCTCAAGCAACCCTAACATTTCTAGGTGTAACCTGAGCGCCACTTCCTTCCAGGCAGTGTGCTCCGGGTCATTCCCTAAAAGACAGTCCATGGGCATGGCTGGGCTCACAGCAACTATCAGATGATCTGAGACCCCCTCCACCAAGAGAATCAGAGTGACAGGGTAGTGACTCTCGCGGTTGTCTGCTACTACAACCTGTTGGAAAGTATTGGGTATCACCTGCTCTGAGGACACCAGATGACACCTGACAGTCATCCTGGCTCCAGTGTCTCTCAGAGCCTCTACCCTCTGCCCACTGATGGTGACCCACTGCTTATACTTTGATGTATTTGAAGGCATTGAGGCTTTGAGCACCATCTACTTGTCACCTAGGGACACTAGGGTAACCTCACTAGTCTCCCACACACTAACTAAGGCCATCTCCTCCCCAAGCGCTACACTGGCCAATCCCTGTGACTGCCCACCATTGGGGACAGTGCCCTTTTGGAGCACTTGGCATCGCCTTCAACATTCCCATATTGGTAGAACTCATAGCACTTCGGGACTAATTTTCCAGTATTCTGGTCCATGAAGCCTCTCTTCTGGTGGCCAGATTGGGGCCCTTTTCCCGGTGAACTGGCTTGGGGGCCTAGAGAGAACTCCATAGTTTTATTTTTGTCTCCTCCCACTTTCTTCTATTGGGAACCCTGACCCCCAGATGCCTTCTTAGACACCCCGGTGATTACCCAGAGGTCTGCCTCCTCGTCAAGCTTCTTGGGATCAGTAAGCCTGATATCCACTAGGTGTTGGTGCAGCTCTGTAAAACAAATATTGAGCATGTGCTCCCTCAAAATTAGGTTGTACAGACTAGTAAAATCACCAACTTTGCTTCCCCTCACCCATCCTTTCAGTGCCTTGCTTGCATAATCTACGATGTCCACCAAGGACTGTTTGGGAGTTAGTGGCTGTCCCTGAACCTCTGACAGCACTTCTAAGGGTCAGCTCAAATTTAGCAGAAAGTAGGGTTTCATGGGGGCATACCTGGTTTGATCCTCTTCCTCTAGCGTAAGGAGTCTATCCCTCACCACCGTGGGCATGGTGCTTTCACAGGCTACCCTCCATCCCCCAGTACTCATCTGGGACCGTGTATACCCTGAGAACAACTTCATATGGAGTAAACCACTTGTCTATATCATCTCCCACCACAAAGTTAGGCAATTGATCCTGTGGTATCAGACTCTTACCTCTACCAATGTTCCCGCTACGCTGAAGCACCGAGTCATTTCCTGGTAGACACCCATTAAGGAGTCCAATCACAGAGGGCGGAAGGAGGAGCTAAGGCTGAAACTGGCCATTTAATGCCGTCGCAGCGCGGGAGTGATGGTGGCGTGCCAAAGGCAAGCCCGTCTGTGCCAGTCCGCGGCCGTCTGGGGCCAAGGCCAGCCACTATGTCCAAATTCTAAACTATACCTCGTCAGAACTAAAGCTGCTACACCCAAAAAAACTACCCCTTCAATCTCTTCACTGGCCCCAGACTTTTCCAGAACTTGATCATTCTCCCCAAGAAGAGAGTTCAGCTATAGGTTTCGGTCATACAGTGTAGGGCGCTCATACAGTGCTGACAGAATTGATGGTAATGAATAGAGTTAGAATAAGTTGAAACGGTGCATACAGTATAGAGGGAAACCTAAGTGCCTCTCAAAGGTGAGCAGACCTAGAAGCGTCTGAACACTTGAATACAATGAACAACAGGTACCGTGCACACGTGTGGTACAGTCGTATTCTGTGATACAAAATTCAAAAGACAAAGAGGAACTTGAAAATCAATCAATGGTCAGTTGTATTGGTTCAGTGTAGATTTTTTATTTCTTAGTCTTGTTTTTATAGCAAACGCCAGCCGACACGTGTTTCGTCATCAGGGTACAACCTGTGACTCATCAGGGCTGAAAGGCGTATCAAGAATCTGGGATAGTATTCTTAGCTACTGAAGTGAAAAGGTCGACGCCAGCTAGTGTGAAAGCTGCAACGTCGCGACGCCAAGCAGTGGATAATGCTGCTGGTGGACTCTTCGGATCGTGAGGCATGCTCCAAACCGGGGTCTGGCAATATGTCTTGCACTACATATTTTCATGCACTACATACAACCTTTTCACTTCAGTAGCTAAGAATACTATCCCTGATTCTTGATACGCCTTTCAGCCCTGATGAGTCACAGGTTGTACCCTGATGACGAAACACGTGTCGGCTGGCGTTTGCTATAAAAACAAGACTAAGAAATAAAGAATCTACACTGAACCAATACAACTGACCATTGATTGATTTTCAAGTTCCTCTTGGTCTTTTGAATTTTGTATCACAGAATACGACTGTACCACACGTGTGCACGGTACCTGTTGTTCATTCTTCCCAAGAAGTAGGAAATACTCAGAGACGGTATAACCACAGGGCCTCGGAACTAACAGTCACATACCTAAACACGGGTTCCCTGGCGAAACACAAAGTAGATATTTTTCACCTACTGGACTCAACTAAACCGGATGTTCTTTTATTAACCACAACTGGGCTCTCACAGGAGTCTGGCCCTGATATTTTTGCCGCCCTCCCCAACAACTACTATATTCTCCAGGTGAACCGGCCAGCTGGGAATATTGATGGAGGGGTAGCCGCTATAATACGTCAGGAATAAAAAGTCACCACACTCACTATGTTAGACACACCCTCAGTGGACAATCTAGTCATTACATTGGAGTCAGCCCTGGCACCATTAATTTGTGTACTGCTTTATAGGCCCCTTCCGAGTATGCCCCTTTTTCCTCAAATATTGGGTGAGCAGGTGGCCCATCTAACAATCAACCACGCCATACCTTTGCTGTTTGGCGACTTTAATTATGGGCCAATGATGCATTAGGCTCATCACATTTTGCAGAATTGACAGATCTACTCAGTAGGTTGAACTGTACTCAACATGTAACATCCCCTACACACATCAAAGGACACATACTTGATCAAATTTGGACATCTAACCTTGCAGTGCCCACCCTGACAGTGTCCCCTTGTACATGGTCTGATCACTCCTTAATAAAGTTTGCAATCAACAACATAACTACAGACAACCCCCCCGGTCAAAGTAGGGTTCAGGACAAGGAATTGGAATCGCATTGACATGAATGCTTTTTGTAGCTCATAGGCATGAACAGCCCGGAAATAATCATCCTTCTATTAACCTAAGCGAGTAAAATATCACAGCTTGGTTAACAGTAGCTAGACACGAACATGCCCTCCTCAGGACAATAAAAACAGCTAGGCGTCATGAGGCTCAGAGATGATTCTCAGAAGATTTAAAGACTTAAAAACTAGTTCTGTACCAAACTGAAAGGAAATGGAGATGGAACAACTCCCCTGACAGAAAAGACTTATCTAGCTCAACTTAAGGAATACAAAAAATCCATCTTGCTCAACTTAAGGTATACACAAAATCCAATGACCAAGGCCACTTATTTCTCCTCAAAGATCTTGAGCTCTACTAATAGATCTAAGGAAATATTCACAATTGTTAATGAGCTGTCTAACCCCAGCAGAGTCACAATCAAACACATACCTTCCCAAGCACTTTGTAACTCCTTGAAAACATTTTTTATCGACAAAATGATTACGATTAAAGCCAGTATTCCTGGCACTACCATCGACGCTGAAAAACCCCTTTTCCATTCATCAATTTCCTTTTTTGTTTGTTATATTAATCCTCATTTTGCGATTGTATGTATAAGGAGTTTCGGGAGTCTGTTGTTCCAATTGTCTATCCCGTCACAGCCCCATATTCCTCGTGTTTGTTTGGGGAGTATCCCTTTAGGTGTTGGATCCAAACAGATTTCTCCTTTATCCTTTATCATTGTCAATAATTCTATTTTGTAAGGGGGGAGAGCAAGCCATCCTGGCTACTCGTCAGAGAATGATTTCCGCCTGAATTATTGCCATCGCATTAATCATCGGATTTAGTTTCCAGGACCATACGGAAGATATTAGTTAACTATTTGGAAGTACTGTTCCCAGATTTCCCAGAAGTTTGATTTTTTGCCAGTTTTCCCATTCCTATCAAGTTTGTTAGTTTTTAATATGGAGTTTAGCCAGTTTGTGTGTATAGGAGGTGCTGGTTTAACCCAATTTATACAGATCTCTCTCCTTGCTAGTAGTATTAACACAAACAATAGCCCTTCCTGTTTTTTGTTCAACTTACTTGAGTCTATATCATTAGTGAGTTGAATCCCAAAGATAATAAGGGCAATACTTACATCTATTTGATGTCCCAACACCATGGATATCGTCTTACCAACTTCGTGCCAAAAGGAGGTGAGTAGGGGGCATTTCTGGAACATATGGATGTCGTCCGCTTTCTCCATTCCACATTTGGGGCATGGTTTGATGTTTGTTCCTTTAAATTTCGATAATCTTTTTGGAGTCCGGTATGCCCTATGAATTGTGAGCAAGTGGTTCCTTTTCAAGGTGGCTGGTTTTACAGTAGACCAGCATTTTTCTAGAGATTTTTTCCAGTAAGATTGTAGGTCAATTCCAGGCATATCTTTCCTCGATGTTGTTTCAGGGACTGGACATTCTTCCTCTCCGGCCACTATGAAAGCCCAGTACCATATAGATATTTCCTTTTTTATTGGTGTGGATTTCATCATTCCTTCTCCTGATCTTCATAGCCCATTTTTTTTCCGTAAGGGATTTGGCCCAGCTGGTCAACTGATAATATTTAAATTTAGATAAAGCTGAGTTAGTGGATAAGAGTAATTGCTCCCACGTGATTATGGAGTTGTCTATCATGAGTTGCCCCCAGTTTTCGATTCTTGCAGCTTTTAGTGGTAAGGCTAGGGAATCTTTTAAACAGTCTGGTGTACCAGGGGAGTCCCATATCGGAGCTATGATGCTGTAATACGGTATATTTACTGTGTTCCTTATTTGATACCATAATTTTGCAGCATTGTATAACATCTTTAGTTTTATTTTTTTTAAGAATTTTGGGTGGCCAAACTTGTATAAAAAATGGTCCAGATTGCCTGTCATACTCTGTAGAAAAACTGGGTAGGATTGATAATTCCTTAACAGGGATCTCAGGTTCTTAAATTGGAATGCCTTGTAATGTTCGAAAATATCTGGGCTAGCTATTCCTCCTTGCTCTTTTTTCCTCCTTAATTTGCTCCATGCAATCCTTGTACTTTTGGATGACCAAATGCATCTTTTTGGAATTCCAGGGGTATGGTATTAAAAAGATATGTAAATTTGCGTATGATTGACATTTTTATAATGTTGGATCTTCCCAGAAAGCTTAAGGGTAGCCCATCCCACACTTTAAATAGTCTCCT
Organism: Lissotriton helveticus; assembly: GCF_964261635.1. NCBI lineage: Eukaryota > Metazoa > Chordata > Amphibia > Caudata > Salamandridae > Lissotriton > Lissotriton helveticus. Next base: position 454,194,971 of record NC_136073.1, on the reverse strand, counting down.
TGTTTCTACTAGGACTCTGTTCAGGTTCAATTGGGGTATTTTTTCTAGATTTTTAGTCAAATTTATCCCCAAGTATTTTATATTATTTCTAGAGTATGGGTTGTTGGGGTGCGTATTCCAGCTCATAGACTCAGTTGTCGTTTGGTTTGTTAAGTAATCTAACACATTGCCAAATTTAACTATCGTATCCTCTATTGCCTCAATGGAGTTTTCAAAGTTATCTGTGAATATAATTATATCATCCGCATAAAGTGCTACTTTTTTTTACCAGTTTTGATATTTGAAAGGAGATATTGAGGAATGATTTCTCAGGGAACATGCAAGTGTCTCAATATAAAGGTTAAAAAGTAGGGGAGATAACGGGCACCCTTGTCTTGTGCTTCTTTGTATTTCGATGTTGCTGGTGAGACTACCGTTAATTAGTATTTTTGCTCTTGGTTTTTTTTATATTTCCCCTATCATATAGCCAAAATTTTCCCCTAGGTTGTATTTATTGATAGCTTGATTTAAAAATGCCCAGTTAACTCTGTCAAATGCTTTAGCTGCATCAAACGTGGTTATGGTGAGAGGCATTTTTTCATAGATGGCTATGTCTATTGTTGCGAACAGTTCGTGTGTTATTTCGTGAATTTGTCTTCCTTTTCTAAATCCTTTCTGGTCGAGGTTGATCAATTTTGATATTACTGTAGATATCCTCTTTGCTATGACTTGCATGAAGATTTTATAATCACAATTTAACAGTGAAATTGGTCTATAGGATTCACAGAGTTTAGGGTTTTTTCCGGGTTTTAAAATGATGCTGATCGTTGCATCAATTTCCGGCAATAAGTAGAGAAGCCCTTTTGGATCTTCTGACCAAAGTCAAATCTGGATCCCCTACTGATAGCTCCCCACCTCATATTTTAAAAGAAGTTTTTACTGTAAACCCTGAGCCAGCCCTTTTTCTTCTAAAAAGAGTCATTGACACAGAGTTGTGTCCCTAGAGCCTTCAAAAAAGCGATCATATTGTTCCTTCTACAAAACCTAGGGCAGACCTTCTGATCCCGAATAACTGCCCCCCCCCCCATCTCCTTGCTTCCCTACCTAGCCACAGTACTGGAATCCCATGTGGCAAAATGCCTCTGTTCATTCACTGAACAGACTCAATACCTTGACCCCCACCAAGCAGGGTTTTGCGCTTTCCATTCAACTGAGGCAGTAATACTGACCGTGCTAGGGGAACTTCGGAGAGAAGCTGACAAGGGCTCTCCCCAGGCTCTGGTACTATTGGATCTTTCAGCAGCATTTGACACGGTCAACCATGGAATTTTAGTGTATCGTGTCAGGGACGCAATACTCTAGAGTTCGGCTCTCAGATGGATTACGTCCTTCTTGGAGGAATACTCCCAGTCTGTTTGGCTCTCCCATTTCACTGCACCTAATATGAAGTCAATGTGCGGAGTACCACAGGGATATTCATTATCCCCCCACCTGTTCAATCAGTATTTACTCTCTTTGATTCTGTCCTTAAGAGAAAGAAATGTGATCACATTAAATTACGCAGATGACCTACAACTAATATTTACCTTTAACAATAAGCCCGATTCTATGTGGGAATTTCAAGCCACCATGCTGCACATCCATAACTGGATGGACAGCAACCACCTAAAGGTAAATCCGGACAAAACCGAGCTGATCCTGATATGAGGTGGTCGAAATCCGTGGAGCTCACAATTCTGGCGAGGTGAGTTGGGCTCTACTCCAACCCCATCCTCCTCAGCTAAGAGTCTCGTGTTCGCAATCAACTGTGACTTATCCATGAAGTCAGAGATTGGAATGGTAGTCTCTACCTGTTTCTTTCAGTTGCGGAAGATAAGGAAAATCACCAGACTCCTTAATAGGGAAGTGTTAGTGCGGGTTGTTTTAGCCATGGTCTTGTCCTACATAGACTATGCCAACTCACTGTACATTGGCCTCCCATTATATTTTATCAAAAGACTGCAACTTGACTGTGCTGCCCGCGACCAAAGTGAATAACAGCGGCGGCCCAATCCGGAAGTCGCCGGTTGGGTCCGCCGAAGACGCCGATTTTCCAGGTGCGATTGCAGCGCGCGGAACCAGTGCTATCGTGGGACCATCTCGGCCCCCCCCCCCCTCCCCTTCCTCATTGATTTGCTGATGCCCTGCTGTGTTGGGGAGCCCGGGACCCGGTGAGATGCCTCAAGCCGGCGGAGACTGCCACAGTGGATCCTGAGTTCGGCTGGGGGGTGAGTGTGGATCAGGGCTTCGCTGTGGGCTTACAGTATTATCTTATTCTACTCTTTTTACTGTATGCATTATATTTTGCAACCAGTTTTACGATTGTAGCAGTTCATTTCTTATGCTTGAGAAAGAAGACTGTTCAATAAATCCTTTTATTGAAAACGCCCGTCTATCTATTTCTCTGCACCTCTGGTTAAACGAAGCATGCATGATTGACTGAGTGAAATATCTATCTATTGTTTCCACGACTCTGAAGATCAGTTTTATCTTGTGGAAACAAAGTTGTCATGTTTATGCGTTTGTCAGAAACTAAATCCCTTCTTGTGAACTCGAGGAAGTTTCATGTGACCTCTGAGCTAGCTGGCACTCACAATTAAGTCTAATATATTTCGATAGAGACCTAGTCGACATAAATCCTACGTCACATCTATAGGATATATTATTCCAATGCGCAGAGCCTATTGGGACTATAGGAACTACACTACAGTATATGTGCGACCATTAGCGAACGTAATTGAAAGCTGGTTCACGATTGTCTCCTATGCAGATAACACGTAGCTCATCATTACGCTATCAAAAAACTTCACCCATGGGGGCGTGGCTTGGCCGCCCAACATGGCGGACGTGCTTTGGCAAGGCTCCCCAAGCCTGACATTAATCCGCCAATCATCCTTCAGTTCACTTATCCATCTTTCTATCTCGAGATGTGGTGATGCCTGGTGATACTACTCTGTAGTCGCTGGCAAGTTCCCAAGACTTGATAGCTGGGGCCCAGCGGCGTAGCTAGTGACTGAGATGGAGCGCACTGACTGCCTTCCCGGCGCATGCTCGACGGTGGGGGATAAGACTGGAGCAACGGAACCTCGCGGTCGAGGCCAATGGGGTCTGAGTCCATTGGAGCGCGATCGAGGACATAGGGCTGGGACGACCGAGTACTCGGCGGCCAGATCGGGTCACGGTATGGGGACCAGTTTGTAGCCGGCATTACTACGGGCCAGGTGCGCTGATGATTCGGCTGAAATGTGCCCCACCGCTACGGATTGTGTGAGGCCTGAAGTCAATGTAAAGAACTTACCAAATGCCAATACTGCTTCCTTATTTGAACTCTCTCTTCTGTGTAGTCCTATTGAAAGTGCAACAACATGGACTACAGACTCCTTTTTCTTTTTATTTAATTTTTCACAGCATATCAAAATGTGATCATTACTTTTCTCTTTTTACCCTATTCTAACATCACACTCCTAATACTCACTAATAACACACCTTTTAATCTCATTCAACTTTCCACCATTTATTCATGTCCCATCTCACCACACTCTTCTCTTCTATTCATTCGCTGCACATAACCCATCCACCATATTTCTTAATGAAACGTTTTAGTCCCTATCTCTAAACCTAGCCATAGTTGACACTATAAACACAAAAATTCTGATATTTCCAATGATTCAAACTTTGTTTAAAAGTCTTATGGCTAATAACACAAAATAGTCTACGCGTTTCGAACTCTTGCCCTTTCTAGAGTTCTCTTCAGGACCACGCAGCTGAAACACAAAGCAAAAATGAAAATAAAACTTAGATTCCCTCTTAGAAGGCCACCATCTCTTTAGGTCACAAGTGTTTCATTGCCTGAGAAATATCACCTTATCTAAACCTTGCTTGGTCAATCAGAACCTTTCAATGCCAGAGCATGTACCTGTATTAGATCAACAAATAAATAAGCCTTAGTAGATGTCCTTCTTTATATTTATAAGTAGTACTGGTTTGATAATAGAAACAGACTTATATTAGCATTCCGAATCTCAGCCTACTTTTCTCAAGGATGGCGAAGTGTGAATGTCAGGCGCCTAAGGACAATAGAGGTCAGTTAGAGGTGCGTCTAGCGGTGGACTTTGGACACACTACGTGTATTCAATAATGGTTTGCAGAAGGATTCTTACTTGCGCAGTAGTAATGCTGCACGCGGGGGGGAGAGAGTAAACAAGTCCTTATCTCTATGTAGTGAGTTCTTGCCGTAATTTAGACCTACAAATCAAACGGTCAAATTATTCGTTGGCACCGTTTTCAAAACAAATTACCTTTCGGTATTGTCACGCTTTAAGCGATTCTCACCTCCTGTTATGTTATGTTATGTTAACAAAAACTTCTATAGCGCACAGCTGCCCCAGCAAAGGGGCGTCCTGGCGCTTAGGATAAGCAGAAGAAACATAACACACAAAGAACAACAGAAAAACCCAGGGCCTAAAATATTAAGGTATGAGTGGAAACAGAAAAGTTTTGATAGCCCTCCTAAATTCAAACAAGTCATTGAGGGCACGAATGTGATATGGAAGAGAATTCCAAAGTTTGGCAGCTAAAACGCGGAAGGAACGTCCACCAACTCTGGACAGCCTGAATCGTGGGACAACCACCAGATTCTGGCCAAGAGACCTCAGAGATCGTGAAGGAACATAAGGATTGAGGAGTTTCTCAAGAATCGGAGGGGAAGATAACTTGAGAATCTTAAAAGAGAGACATAAGGTCTTAAAATCAATCCTTTGCGCCATTGGTAGCCAATGGAGTGCACGAATGGTACCTTTTGCAGAGCAGAACCTCGGTAGGCCTACCACGGCCCTGGCCGCAGCATTCTGTACACGCTGTAACCGGACAATTTTCGCTTGATTGGCCCCTAGCAGAAGTGAACTGGCATAATCAAGTCGGGAGAAAATGCTTGCCTGAATAATCAACTGCCTGGTAGGGGCATCAAAAATTTTTAATACGGGCCTCAAGCCCCGTAAAATCCCAAAACAGGTTGCTGCTACTTTTTGGCTGTGTAATATCTTGCCAATGACTCATGGAACCATGAAGACGTCCGCAGCCACAGCGTCTATTCGTCCGCGTTGTTTGCAAATGAGCAGCGAACCGGCTTCTGAGTCGGTGTTCTTCAGTCGAATCTGTAGTGATAAAAAATCGATTGTAACTCTTCGTTCGTGGGTCTCCTGACCTTAACAGGCGCAGCATGTCCAATCCTTCAGAATTACCTGTTTTGTTAGATCCAGTTCTTAGTGAACGCTCTCGGGATGCTGTCACCTGTGTGTTCTCACTGCAAAGGAACGCATCTGAGGCGGTGCCACGTTACGTATTTATCAAGGCAGCCTGGGAGTTGTAGTCAGTATAACGGTCATTAAAGTTATACTTCCAAGAACTTGCATGTTATCCTGGAGTACGCTTTACTCCTCCATGGGTCTGAAGCCTTATCTGATATTTACATCACGAATGCTAATCTTCTCCAAAAATTGTTTGTCGTAGTATACAAAGCCATGTTTTTATAAACTTTATTGATGTATGTTTGCACGAACATTACTGGCAATTCTGACCAATCAGCTTACGAACCAGGAGGGGGACCTCAGGAATGTTACTATTACGTTGGCCGAACTGGTGCTTTGCGGATTGAGACAGAGGCTGCTGCTCCCGCTGGAGACTCCCTGGGGATGGACGGCGCTGCTCGGAAGCAGGTAGCAAGCTGAGCTCCAGGGCCTGACCTCGGGGGACACCAAGCGGAATGCAGATGGTGCCGGGAGGATCGGGAGAGACACCCGGGCACCAGCGGTCTGGTGAGTGAAGGAGAAGTGAGGTGGGAGGAGTGCCGTCCACCATTTCACTACGCAGCGTGGCGGAGAACACCAAGTGGCACACCTGCCAAGGCACTAAGCAGCGCCCTGAGAGAGTTGGAGAACATAAGCTGCTCAAAAGTAAAGGCTTCCTCGCCCTCTCAATAGAAATCCCACAATAACGTCTGAAAAGGGAACAAACACGAGCGGCGCCTGACTCCAATATGGCGCTCGCGCGGGACAAAAGGCCTCGCAAAGACGCCAAGGCATCATGCGAGTCAGGAAATCCACTATAGGAAAGGGGCGCCCCCTTGCTCCTTGCGGTGCAAAATAACAGAGCACCTGGCACCAATGTGACACAACAAGAGTGAGGAGCACTATTGGGCAACATCCAGGCCGGCTGGCAAAGGCAACGGGATGCAGCGAACGCCACAACCTTTGCCTAGGTGAGCGATTGGGAGCTTAGGTCATATCAGACCTCATCACGGACAGGAAATTAGACATACTGTTCGTCACTGATATCTGGATGGACAACGCTTCAGATCCCGATCTAGTGGTTGCCGTTCCATCTGGATATAAAATCTATCGATATGATAGACAAAGAAAGAAGGGAGGTGGTTTGGGAATTATTGCCCGCAACACCTTCATGGTGACGCTGTCTCCTATACTCTCACCATCTTGTGAAGCAATTCATTTTTCCATTATGTTAACACCCTTGCATAACTTCAAAGGAGTCCTCCTGTATAGACCTCCAGGAGCACGTACACAATTTCTCTCCAATTTGAACTTAATGCTCGAATCACTAGAAACAGAGGACTGCTTTACGGTCTTAGGTGATTTTAATTTCCACCTAGAAAAACAAGACAATAATGAAACACATACATTACTGTCTGATATGGAAACCCTAGGACTTTCCCAACTGGTTACTTCATCCACACACGAGGCCGGTCACACTCTGGATGGCATTTTTTCCAACTTTATGGGGATTCATTTACAAGATATCCTTCCGCTCCCCTGGTCCGACCATCATGCCATTCTCTGTGATATTTCAATCAATGATGCTCCACTAGGTAGACCGACCAACCCTGGTCGCACCCCCTTCAAAGCCTGGAACAACCTAAATAATGCAGACTTTAGAGAACTACTAGATAGCACCTGCCCTACCATTTCAGAGGACCCAAATATAGCCATGATTCAATACTAATAGTGGTTAGGTAACACCATAAAAACACTGGTACCACACAAAACCATATCTAGAAACAGGACAGCTCCCTCGGAACCATAGTTCTCGGAGGAGCTTAGAACACAAAAACAAATCTGTAGGAATCGTGAGAGGATTTGGCGCAGATCTTACGACGTAGAAAGCAAATCTCGCTATAAGGAAACACTCGCCAACTACAAAAAAATGATTACTGAGGCAAAAAGGAAGTATTTTTGCGACCAAATAGACAACGCAAAGAACTCAAATAAACAACTCTACGAGGTAGTGAAGCAACTAGCGGGGAATACGCCTGACCTAGCCCCTCCCCCCTCTCAATCCTTCTGCGATGCGTTGGCCAATTTCTTTAACAAAGGTTAATGATATTTATTTAGCCTTTTCTTCCAAAAGATAATCCCATTACATACCCTACTTGCACCAGGCCCTCTGCCTGTTCTTTATCTCAATTTAAAGAAATAACAGAGCAACAAACAATGGACATCATCAAAATTATAAAAACAGGATCGGCTCTAGACCCATGTCCACCAAACGTTTTTCCACCCGTTCTGGACCTAGTAACACCTGTAATCACCCAATTATGTAATATCATGTTTAAATCAGGGATCTACCCCAATGTTTTGAAAAACACCCTCTTAAAGCCACTTTTTTAAAAAACGCATCTGGCCAAAGACGAATTAAAAAACTATAGACCAATAGCTAGTCTTCCTTTTTTGGCCAAGGTGGTAGAGAAAGCTATGAACCAGCAGCTGTCTGAACACATTGAGGAACATCTCCTGCTGGACAATACCCAGTTTGGGTTCCGTAAATTCCACGGCACTGAAACTGCCCTCATTAAAGCCGCCGATGACATCAGAGTCATCAGAGATCAGGGGGGAACAGCAGTACTTGTACTGCTGGACCTCTCTGCGGCCTTCGACACGGTCGATCATTCCATCTTGCTCGACCGTGTCGGAATGATTGGCATCCAACTGGAAGCTAAGAAACTACTGGCCTCCTTTTTGTCTGGCAGGACTTAGGCAGTTAAACTAGGGCCTTTTCAATCAGCCGAGCTCTCTCTACCATGTGGGGTTGCCCAAGGCTCATCCCTCAGTCCGACACTCTTTAACATCTATGTGTCGGACCTAGCAAGAGTCATCAAACAATATGGGATGGGCCTTACCTCCTACGCGGATGACACCCAGTTAGTCCTCGCCATTAACAACGATGGAGAAGAGGTGGCGGAGCGCTTCCCGGAAGGTATGCTGGCAATTGGAGACTGGTTGTCCTCCAGCTGCCTTAAACTTAAGTCCGAGAAGACCGAGGTTGTCATCTTTGGGAAACTTTCCCCACTCTGGTCATCCGTCTGGTGGCCTTCATCCTTTGGAACCCTGCCCAATCCTGTTCCGAAGGTCAGGAATTTGGGAGTCGTTTTTGATGAACATCTGAACTTCTCCGCCCATGCTAATCAGACAGCGGCAACAGCTTTCCATAAGCTAAAACTCATGAAAAAAATCATGCCGTTTCTACCTGACAGTGCAGGCAAAACTCTGGTCAGCACACTTGTACTATCATCACTCAACTACTGCAACGGCCTGTTTGCCAATGCTCAAATTCGGGTTGTTAACAAAATGCAATCAGTACAAAATGCTGCGGCAAGATTGCTTTCCAGAACCCCAAATTCAAACCTATTGCCCAAACTATTCGGAATTTTCCCTGCTTATCGATTAAATATCGAATAAAATTCAAAACACTCTGCCTTGTATTCAAAGCACTGCATAATTTAGGTCCGCAGTTTCTTAGGAACCAGCTTATACCATACCATCCTTCAAGGCAATTGAGATCGGTGACTCTGCATCAATTAACTGTTCCCCGCACAAAAACAGTCTCCTGGGGTGACAGACGCTTCCCAGTCACGGCAGCCAGACTCTGGAATTCACTTCTGCTGGCAATCAGATTAAGTCATTCCCTTCTCTCTTTCCGTAAAGGTTTAAAGACTTGGCTGCTTAACCAATAACCCTCAGGAATCACATCAGAAGAGCTACGAGTTGAGTTTTCAGCGCCGAGACGCCCACTGGCATTCGTTCGCGCTTTACAAATCTCAAAAATAAATAAATAGGTGGGCCACGGGGGCAGCATTCTCTGACCCATACTTCAGCCTACAAAACGGGGCACCTCTACCCCAGCGCGTCCCACTGAATGAAACCTCTCCAGGGCGGGTAGCCTGACCCCAACATGGCGACCGCTTTAAATCAATAATAGCTGAAAACTAAAGCAATACAATGTGGTGCAACAGGAACCTCTGAACTTGTATATAGCCTTTGGATACCGGCCTCTCTCTCCTGTTCAGGCCTTAGGGAGTACCCAAACCTGCCTATAGCAGAAATAAAGGGACCACCTCAGGATTAAAGTAGGTCAGGGAAAGAGGGGAATGAACAAACACAGAAATATAAGTTTTCCCTCATTGACCAAAGTACTTCAATAATGACATGCTTCCAATTCTTTATAATCCATTTTAAAAGTACATTAGTGACAAACACAAGTAGTTCATTCTATTTTTTATTTCCACAAGATATTTCTTTTTTTTTAATTTATCACTCTTTTTTTATAAACAACTCATTTTATCTTTTGTATGTACCAAAAAAGTATTGCTTTTCATTTCTTTTTCCCATTATTTCATAGTTTCTATATCTGAATACATCATAGAAAAGACACCATCAAAAAAGCGCAATTGCTTCAATGCAATATATACATCATAAAAAACACAATATTTTAGAATAAGTACAGTCCAAATAGAATCTATACCCCTGGATACACAACACTCTCACAACAATCATACCATTCCAACCTCACTCTCACTAAATTCACTCAAACAATATCTGTACACGGGCGAGATCTGAATGACAAAGAAAATCTCTGCCACAAGATAAATCTCAAATGCCAAGCATGAGACTCTGCACTAGGTCGACGCCCGTTTCGTACCCAAACCTGCCTGACTTCAAGCTGACGCCAGGTGCTGATTTCCAAATGAGAGTCATCAGCTTTAGGTCAGGAGGAGAGATGAGTAGTGACGGATGATGCCCATGCTGCACAGAGGGTACAAATACTACATAAGTGAAGTGGTCATCATTTCTCCCATCCCACCACCCCTATCCGGTTCACCCTTCCTACATTTAATCTGTGAACTTGCCACTGATAGTGGAGACCAAGCACTTTGGCGGATGTAGCTACCTCAATTGATGCAGAGGAGATGGGCTACAGACCTCCCCCTCAACCATCACCTACCACCCTGGACATTGGACAGTCAATTTCCTTCGGCGCCCCGCCGTTTCTCACTCCTCGTGTCCCTTTTACCCTTACTCTCCTTACCCTCCCATGCGCCATTAATCTTGTCTTATATGCTAGTTAAATGTGTCGAACTACCAATGTAACCAGTACCTGATCTAATCTAGAGACCTAGCCATCTGACTGATGCCCGATGGAGCTACCCTGTGAGCTAAATGGGAAACTGGCTGTGGACTCCCTCCTCGACCATCGCCTACCCAGTCGACCATTGAGCAGATTTTCCCTTCGTCTTTTCATACTCCCTCTTCCTCTCCCTTCTCAATCCCCCTTGGCCCCATCCTCTTTATTTCTCTCCCCTTCTCGCTCTTCAATTTGTTGCATATATGTATCTATACCTTCTTACCCTTCTTAGATCCATTTACTTCATCTTCTATCCTCCTGAAATGTTCTTCTAGTATTTGATGTAATTGTGTAACTGATGTAATTTCGTTATTTATTTGAACCTTATGGTTAGCACCCCCTCCACCCCCTGTCCGCTGTACAGCCCCCACCGCCCAACTGTCCCTTATCGGCCTCCATGATTGTGCCCCTTGCCAAAGCACTCCCTCTCCCCTTGTTGGGGAGGGTTCCAGCAGTATTGCCTCGGAGTCTCAGAGTCCCCCCTGAGAGAGTCCACTGTGTTAGGGAGCTCACACATAATGGAAATAGGCCTTAACTGGCCTCCTTGAATGTGCCCCTTGCCAAATCACTCCCTCTCCCCTGGTTGGGGAAGGATCCTAGCATTGCAGTCCTGGAATCTCAGATATCCCTCTGAGAGAGTCCACAGTGCTAAGGGAATCTTCACTTAGCGGAGGTCTGGGATAGTTCCCTTTATAGCTATATGGCACGCCTTGCCAAAAGCACTCCCTCTCCCTTTTTGGGGAAGGATCCAGTATGTAGGCCTTGGAGTCTCAGAGACCCCTCTGAGGGAGTCCACTGCATAAAGGGAACCTCTCGCAACAGAGATAGGGAAATTATACCACTTCCCCTAGGATCACAACTTACTGGACTTCGGACGCAGCTTTGACTTGTCTACCGGTTTGTGTCCCCGTCACCCTCCTACTCCTCTTTCCACGCCGTGTCTCTCACCCTCCCCTCCTCTTTCCCTCCTTCACTCTCTGTCCTCCCCTTGTTGTGAATGTATCTAGAACCCTAATTAAATATTCCCAATTCATGCCCTTATGTGGTTATAACAAATAATATCCTTATAAAGGCATAAGAATCATATCCATATTTAGTCATAGCCAATGCTGTCCAAATACGGCAAGGCTACTCCCATGGACTCCTAGAAAGTACAACGCGTTCTTTAAACAAACCAAGCCTCCAGCAGTCCGGGAATTCCCCCTGCTTTTGTTTTGATTTGTACAAGAACTCTTGGAGTCCAGAAAGAACTGTAAGTTCTTAGTGACGTCTTATGTCCAACCTTACGTCAAACTCTGCACCTTTCAGGTATAAATATACCAGCATTTGCCTTAAGCAAACACACGGTGGTTTGGAGCAGAGCGGCTATCTACTTGCCTGACGCCCAGCTAATGCGAGTGCTGAAGGAAGCCGACCCTCCCATTGATGCACTGAGAGAGACGCTGTCTTTTCTCCTGCCGAGAAATTCAGCTCTAGTGTTTCCAGTCACCCTTGCTGGTTTGCTGGGAGATCGAGTCCTCAGAGAGAGATACAAGACCTCCTTCATTCTATAAACAAGGTACGGAGCTGATTAAATCCTCAAGAGAATTCTTGAAGCAGATTCTTGGCAAAACTATCTTAACTTACTTACTCCTTCTCACGTATTAGGCTTAGGTCAGGTACACCGGGGTAGGCTTATTTTAAAAACACCAGTTGAGCACGTTTAGTCAACTTTTATCATTATATGTATTTTATCCGTTTTAAGTATCATATGGCTCAGAAACCATATCAATGCTTTTACAGTATTATTTCATAACACTCCTTTTACTGTACGCACTTTACTTTATGACAAGTATTGCAATTGTGGCAATTCACTTCTCTTGCATGAGAAAGAGGACTGCTCAATAAATAACAACTTTTATTGAAAACGCCCGTCTCTCTATTTCTCTGCACTCTGGTGAAACTAAGCATGCACGATTGACTTAGTGAAATAGCTGTCTATTGTTTTCACACGACTCTGGAGATATACTCTTTATTCTGAGGGAGCAAAGTTGTCATGTTTATGCGGTTGTCAGAAGCTAATCCCTTCTTGTCTGTTCAGGGAAGTGAACACCTCCTTGTTCACACGAGAAAGTTTCTAGTGACCTCTGAGCTAGCTGGCATTCATAATTAAGTCTAACATATTCAATAGAGACCTAGATGACCTCAGTCCTACGTCTACACTATTGTTTATGTTATTCCAATGCGCAGAGCCTATTGGGAATATAGGAACTACACTACATGGCGCCCAACGTTTGGTAAGGCGATAATCTAATGCAAGATACTAGAGTAACTCAGTCGTGCTTTTCACAAAGACCCCTTTTTCCCGTAAAAATTCCAATAGACGTCTGGAGTGGGTAAAAGGTTAATATCCGCCGGAACTTAGTAGGATGAGAATCCTATGTATTAGTTTTTGGTTTAGTCAACGTTGAAGGATACAGTGTTCCAAAATATTGGGCACCTAATCTTTGTTTCCTTGAAACTTGCCCTGCAACAAAAACTTTCAGTCAGCAAATGGCAGAAAGTGACGATGAAAGGGAGAGAGCTAGAATAGCAGCTCCACTGTTGTTAGATGACAGAACTCTCCAACAGAATAACCTGAATGTTATAATCATTCCGGTAAACGTAAGAAAAACTATAACTATTAAACTTATAGAAAATGGACTATCATCAAGAGGTGGTACAGTCATATTTGTGGTAGAGGCCCATGAATATCGGCAGACAGAAGTATTCTATTCATGGATACATTTTCCTGAAGAAAATCCGATAACACGTGATTTCCACTATTACAAAATAGAGGAATCTCCAGAGGAATACTCTCCTTTCGAGGACGTTGAAATTCCACTAACATACCAAGAGCACCTGCTCTGGTTTAATGGCACCCTAAAACATCAAAATCACATCACCAGGCTTGGTCCACTAGGTAGACCAGGAGCCACGTGGCCGGTTCTAGCCAGCTACATACCACATCACGACATTGGAAAAATGTCAAGAGAAGAACTTTTAGTTAAACTAAAGGAATTAACAAAGGCATACAGAGAATTAGTTCAATTGACACTTGACGATACAATCTACCTGCGGAAATTGAAAGAAACAGATATAGCAGAACAACCTTTTGAACTTGCCAGAATCATAGAAAAATCCTATGAAGAAATAGGTAGAGATAGTTTGGGTGGGAAACCACTCAACCCCCAACTAACTGAAAATCCTGAAAAAACTTTTATTAAAAATAATCTCAATACTCCAAAAAAGAGGTGGGAGGTAATGAACAAACAACTCCCAGAGAAAAACAGTTTCAGTCCAGAGGAAAGTCTCCTCAACGGAGAGATAGATCTCCAGAACGAGGAAGCAAGTCTCCCCACAGGGAGCCCTCTGAGAAAAGATATAACCTTAGAGATAGGGATAAATAAAAAAACCTGACAGATATCAAGATATTGATACACGTCCCTCTCGATCTTTTCAGACTTCCTCACAGAAATCGGAAAGAAGAGGACGGTCAGGACACAAAGAAGAGCACGTCAAGTCCAAAGACAAGGAACCTGCTCATCTAAGTAAAAAATTACAATATCCAAGAAAGAAGGTAGCCAGTATTAAAATAAAACATGCCGAGAATTCTGAAGACACAACTGAAAAACGGAGAATGGGCCCAGACAGTGCTAGACAGTGCAGCAAAAGTGACCATAGCTCGCAAGATCCTGATGAATCTTCTGGAGACAGTGGACTCGAATGAATACATTCAAGTGGAAACTGCAGACACCAGAGTTAGCGTGCCCCATAAATTATATGAAATAACATTGCGTATAGAGGGGGACAAAACTAGGAAAATAAGAGGTCTCTTTTGGGACAAACTATCGAAGGGCTATGATATCCTTCTAGCAGAAAAATACTGGCCACCAGAGTTTGTCAGGAAGTGCCCACATGGCGAAGAAATGATTATGCCTGCCTTCTCAAATCATATTCCAATTCATAAAAAATACACATTTGCAAGAAAATGGGCAGTAGCCCACGCCCCTGCATTATATAAAAATCATGTAGGATGGGATGAGGATTCTCCTCACCACAAAATTCAGTTAAAAAATCAACCTACAGCACAGAGGCAGTATCCTGTTAAGCAAGAAGCTAAAAAACAAGTCAGGGAGATCTTAGATCAACTTGAATATCAGGGGGTGATTGAAACATGCACCTCACAAATGAACAATGCTTTGTTTCCTGTCTCCAAGCCAGACGATTCATATTGTCTAGTTTTGGACTACAGACACCTAAACTCATGCTGCAAAACATTTGCAGTACAAAACTCACACAGTGCAGCACTAATGAATAACATCATGCGCAAAAAATATAAAACGACATTAGATATTTTAAATGGCTTCTTTTGTCAAAACATAGCACCTGAAAGCAGGTATTTGACCGCTTTCGCAACAATAGGGGCGCAAAAACAATTTTGCCGTCTCCCACAGGGATTCAAGAATAGCCCAGGATTATTCTCAGCAAGGGTAACAGAGTTACTACAAATGTATGATGATGAGGCATTATCTTATGTCGATGACATCTATCTCACAGACGATGACCTGGAGACTCACTTAAAAAGAGTGAACACCATAATACTTGGGTTCGCAGCTGAAGGGTACAAATTCAACTTTAAAAAGTCACGGATTGCCACCTAACTGTCCTGTTTTTAGGATATGAATTATCAAGTGAAGGCAAAAGTCTAGCAGACAACTTCTTAGAGAAGTGTGCTGTACTCCAAGCTCCAAAAACGCTGAAGAACTTACAATCAATACTAGGTTTCCTGAATTTCAGAAGAACATACATTCTAAATTATGCAGAGAGGGTCAAACCTCTATATGAATTAATAAAACCTGATTTCAAACCAATTAATTGGGCTCAGAAACACACAGAAATTTTAAGATCATTACAAACAGACATGTTAACTAAAACAAAACTGCAAACACACGCAAATGAACGCAACCTTGTAATCTGAGTCATCCCAGGAAGATGCAGATTCACATACCTGACCTCTAATGAGGGAGAAATGGTACCAATAGCTTATAAATCACACTTGTACACACAAGCTGAAATGAAATTCAGTTCTACTGAAAAAATTCTAACTGCGGTTCAAACTGCTGTAGCAAAAGAAAGAGCCCTAGTCCAAGGGAGGAACATATCTGTTTTGACAGCAGAATCATCCCTTGAGGCAGTAACAAGACCACGCATTCCAAATGCTGTGGCATTAGATCCAAAATGGATACAATGGGAAAATTCTCTTGCTGCAGAAGACGTGAAACACGCTTTTGATCCAAAAATGAAAAAACTAGAAGATCTAGAATACGAACATGAATATCCTCTGCCGATCGAAATTCTGCCTCTAGAACAATACACCTGTGTAATCTACACAGACAGATTTGCACTACACTACGTTGTGGGAAAACAAACTTACAATGCAGCGTGCGCGATTGTTAAAGGTCGCTGGCGCTTAGGTAAATTCAGACCGATGGTCACTAAAACTGAATCACTCAGAAACTGTACAGCTCAGCGAGCTGAAATAAGATCTTTAAAGATGGCGTTCGAAAATGCCGATCACAAATTTCCGACACTAATAATGTGCGATTCGCATTACTGCGTCCAGTCTTACAATAATGACATGCAGACTTGGGTCAAAAACGGTTACAAAGATGAGACAGGTGCCACAATAAAGCATAAAAAGCTCTGGGAACAAGTAGTTCTTTTACAGAAAGAACTACAGAAGACTCACGTGATACATAAACTGAGTCATCAACGTGATGGCGTTCACGTTGCAGGGAATTCATTGGCTAACAGAGCCACAGCGGTAGCGGTTCAACCGGCTTCCGTAGCCACAAAAAAGCGTTCTAAAAAACACATAGATGGAGAAACCATGCTGGCAGTAAAAGCCTCATTAAAAGGCGACTATGCAGCACTACCTCTCAACTATCCACTCAGTAATACATACATAATTGATGCAAACTCCGTTCCTTTTGCTCAAATCCCTGGAGTGGGGGATAGAGTAATTCCAAACACGAACCGGAGAGCTTACTTGATTCAAGAAGCACACATGGGAATGGGTCTGAGGCACCAAGAGATCTTGAAATCTCTAATAGAATTGCAATCAAAATACTGGTGGCCGGGGATGAGCGTGCATGTTTATAACTTTGCAATGAATTGTCAAGACTGCAACAGAGATCGCAGTTGTGAACCGGACCAGATACCAGCCCGGACACCTCTATTAGAAAGCATAAGGCTATCTATACTCAAAAATCCAGATGGAGAAATGCGATCCCATAATTATTAAGACGAGATACATTTAGATATGGCCCCCAGCGCTCGGCTGACGCCAGAACTGTTATAAAAGATTTGCGAGTCTTTATCGGCACATACGCAATTGGCATGCTACATTCTGACCAGGGTCCCGCGTTTAGCTCTCGGGCTTACAAAGAGGCCATGACCAGCATGGGCATTACATTGCGGTACTCTTCTCCCTTCCATCCTGAGGGTAATGCGGTTGTGACATCAAAAACACAAAACTTCCCTCACGACCTACTAATTTCTACAAATCACAACATTACTCCTTTTAATAAAATTTATCGACACAAGGTGGAGATTTTTCTCATTTTGAGTATTTTATTATTTTATATTTTAGTTTTTTTGTTATTTCTTAATATTATTCTTATTCGATTTGAAACATTATTTTACAAAAAATACACATACTTCAACATTAGAGCATTTAATATAAAGATACCAAACAGAGAAAGCAAAAACTAATACATATTTACTAAAATATCATGCACACTCCTTCATACATTCCACACTCATACTTAATTCTGTATCGGAGGAATCACAAGTTGTTGTGTGATAAGTACGCAAGGTCGACGCGTTTCGGTGGGATAAAACCACCTTCCTCAGGACCTCTTAGCAGAATCCCCAATCTTTCCCAAGTAAATTATATGCTCTGTATGGATATCCTGATAAATCTGTGAAGACTCACCACTTCTATTTGGACTTCGTATGCTGTCAGAGTGAGTACTGAGGGTATACCTACAACATTCTATGTGGTCTTATTCCTAGGTATAACACTCTGGAGAGTAGAGAACTGTCGTCATTTGTTTGTCTAGATTACTCAAATAACTGCATTTCTTTTATAGAGATGAATCACCATTCATATTCTGTCCATTTGTGTTTTTATAATCTTTTCAACGTGTTCACTAAGTCTATGGCCGTCCACTAATATATTGAATTTGAAGACTCAGTCATCAGGCAGTGTGGACGCCAGGAGAATCACGTTGCAAAATCCCATGCGGTTGTGGAAAGAAAAAAACGGGACATAAAGCAATCTATAACGGCGAGGGTATTAGGTTCGGGTGATGGGTGGGTCAAACATCTAACAAGTGTCCAACGTAGTCTTAATAATCTGCCAAGAAATTCTCTAGGAGGTATCACTCCATACGAACTTTTGTTTGGTACTAGAATGATTATCCAGGACTTAGATTGTCACACTTCAGTGGTGAAACAAAAAGCCTTTGATATCAAAGATCGTTTGGCTGTTTTACAGGGCTTAAATGAAACAAGAAGAAGTCTAAGTAACATAAAGCTAAAGCCAACGACCACTGAAGAAAAACCACCTGTCCCAGCAAGACCTGTCTGGATTCCAAAGATTGGGGATCTGGTCAGAGAAAAGATCGCGGTGAAGAAGGAATTTGGGCCTTCTTACAGAAAAGCAGTACCTGTCTTAGCTGTCAGCGGAACAAGATCAGTTGTACTACCGCCCCTTCCTGGTAAAAAGGGGAACAGAGTTGTATCAATTGACCTGGTAAAACCACAATCATGTGGCCAATAATAAGTAGTAGGCCCAGTGGACTCCCAAGAAGACCAAATCTTGCTACAATCCAAGAGGTTCAAACTGAGAGACTAATCACATAAGGAAATTCCTCCCTTTCCTCTCTACTGCCCACAGGAAAATCACGGTGCAAGCATTGGTCGGATCGAGGTTGGACTACGCTAATGTACTCTACCTTGGCCTGCCTGAGTACCTTCTATCACGCTTGCAGGTTGTGCAGAACTCGGCTGCACGGGCAATCTTTGGCCTTGGCCTCAGCTCCCAGGTCGCAGGACTGCTGAAGTCTCTTCACTGGTTGCCAATCCGGAAACGCATCAAGTTTAAGGCTCTTACCATCGCGTTTAAGGCTCTCCATGGCACCGGTGCACTCTATTTGAGAAAGAGAATTGGCTTTCAGCACCCGTCCAGAGCCTTACGTTCGGCATCACTGGCCACGATCCCGGTAATTAGGCGTGCCCGGATTGGGGGCCGGTCTTTTAAATACCTTGCGCCACGGGCCTGGAATGTCCTGCCACTGTCTTTAAGAAAGAGTGAGAATTTAGTGTCCTCTAGGAAAGAGCTCAAGACGTGGTTGTTCTGTCAGTAATTCCCTTCCAATGCTGGGGTTATGCTATGTATGGTCTGATAGCGCCGGGACACTGCTTGAGTAGCTGAGCGCTCATTAAAACTCCTGATAACATAACATAACTAAGGCTCCCGGTTTTCCGTTTTTACAGATTTTTACAGATAAATACAGACAAAAAACAATGTGTTTTCTGTCTGTATTTATTTTTAAAAATGGATAAGTACAGAAAACTGGGCTTCTTTTAAATGAGGTTCTAAATCGCCATACTAGTGATGAGGACCAACAAGACTCAAACGCACTTGGCATCCTTCCAACTGGGATTTGTCAACACACTGTTCTTCCACAGGCCATCATTTAGAGTTGGCCAGGAAATTCAGAGTAACACCAGAAATTGTTGTTGACTGCACTACCACACCTGATATTCATGTTACCCCCAAAATTAGAGGCTTTCAAATGCTGCTGATTTTTTTCGCTCTTAAAGCTGCAGAGTAGCACCACTGGCACTAATGGACATGCTGTCCCTGTGCTATGAGGTAGTGGTGAAATATTGAGCAACTGCTAATAACAATTGTATTTAAATCGCTAAAGTTGTGGTACACATGTTCTTAACTGTAAATAAAAATTTGGGTGACGTTTTTGCTTCTAAAGTCTCACACAACAACATCCTATGTTAGGCCTCCACTGCTTTCACAAGAGCAATTTAAATATCCCTCCATGCACCCTGCAATTTTTTTAATCAAAAGTGTGAACTTGGCCCAAGGGCATTAGAGTACTGAGAGATTCCATTACACAAGGTCATATTTTTGTGTCTAGAAGTCTAGGGTGTTCATGGCCAGTGTCACCAAAAGAAGAAGACAGGACCTTGGTAAAAATAGGATCCGTGCTATGTCCCATCCAACAGAATTTTCCTGATTACAGGAAAACTGCAACCCAGACACAGCAGTCGTTGCACAGATTTACCACCACTGGGGAAAGACTAACAAAGTTTGAATATGTAACGTCCTGCTGCAATTATGCAACCCTCCAAGGCACAAACATTAACCAGCCAAGGGAGGAAGGCAAGTGGCACACAGATAATTCAATGTATTTTTCATCCTGGAAACCAAATCATTATCACTTCAACTGGTAGAACTGTATTGCATGGAACATCCTGACCACAGATACGACCCCTTTAAACTGAAAGCTCAAATTAAGAGGCTGAGGTGACTGAACCGGGCTACTAAGTTGAGAATCTAGCAAATTATATGCCCTATCACCGCTCTAAATCAAAAATGTAGACACTTGGAAATAATGGTGATATGTGGGGCTCACTATGAAACTTGTCCCTAAAACGTCATGTTTGCAACACATTTATGGCAAGAACTGCCAAAAACATAGATTTGAGTATTATAAATTGCCTGTTAACTAATTGTGTCAACACACATTTATGATGTAATGCTAATATTTACCAGTAGATGTTTTGTTATATAATATTTGGCAGCTGAAATAGCTAAAACAGACAGACATCAAGGTATGAGTGCGCGTCTATCATTTAAATAAATATGGAAATATACAGATTTACCACTTCTTTTTCCGCAAAACACAAAATAAATATGGATAAATACAGATAAAGCTGGTAAAAAATAAATATGGATAAATACAGACGGAAATGCTAAAAAAATAGATACCATAAAACCGGGAGCCCTAAACATAACATAACATTTGCTAAGCCTGCAGTGAATAAAAAAGGACTATGCAACAAAGCCATGGAACTTGTGCCTCTTGAAACCCAAATTGCAACAGTTCATCAAGAAACACCAATCTACAACGATGTAGCCTCTGAACATACAGAATCAAAGATTAATGACAATCCAGAAGCAATTCCAACAATTGACAGAACTGCATCAGGCTACTTCATCAATTTCGATGACTTTTCTGATGATCCAAGTGAACATGAAGAAATGCCAGCAACAAAAACTTTTAAACAAAAAATGACGGAACTCTTTCATCAACTCAAAGAAACATATCTGATTTCACCATGGATTGAATTATGGATTGTGTTAGGTGTACTTTTCCTCCTTCTATGGCTCATCTTGGTTTTAAGTTTGGGTAGCTTTATTGATGGAAAATATAGTACAATGGACACAGCAAGTCAGAACATCAACTTGGTTCTAAAGCCTCACAGATCGTCACACATCGAAAAAAGAGAACTGTCATCAGTGAACATCACAGCCAATCCTATACCCGGTAGGGTAGCATGGGACAGAACTGATTACGAAATCTATGGCCCGATTGAGCTCTTGAAATATCCACATCAATTCAAGGTTTCCTTAAGTGACTTTGTGACACCAAGTACTTTCTCTGATGATTGGGACTTTGAAAATATTAATAATATGATGTCAGGTTTAGTAATGTCAGCAAAATTCACAGAACATGATTATTTACAGGGTTCATCGAATTATGAAGAAATGTACTGTTTTAACCACTATGGTCATCACTATTTGCATAAATCTGCTAATCATGGAAATGTTTTTAATTATAATCAATGGGAACATTGTCCAACACCGCCAAAAGGCAGCTCGAAAACATTTTATGAGAAATTTCGATACTTCTCAGGGTTTAACAACAGTGATCCAGAAACGTTTTATTTTAAAATGTTGAATAAGACAGGAATGAAAACAATGTTGCCAAATACTAAATTGATTTATTCTGAAAAATGTTATGAAAAAATGTCTACATTTGGTTTTGAATTTTGGAAAAACAACATTGAAACAAAAAACATCTGGGGTTCAAAAGACTGGCAGGTACAAGGTCTAGAAGCACTATTTAGAGCCTGCATGATCCCAGAACAGATAATTAATATTCCTGAATGACACCATTCAACAAACAACCTGTCTTGGCCTAGCCAAGATTAAAGACTTAAACAAACCGTCTATTCCAAAGCCCATACCTGATAGTAATAGCACTGCAGCTGTGGAGATAGACGTATCCCATATTTTATACCAAAACAGAACAAATCCTGATTGGAAAAAATGGTTGATCTGGCCCACAGACACAAATAACTGTCAAGATAGATTCCTGAACAAAACACAGGGGTTCAAACAGAACAGGCCAGACCCAAGATACTCCCAGAGACAACATCCAGGGATAGTTACAACATACAGTGTAGGAAAACTATGCTTTGAGTGGCTACAGAAATCCACACTGCCTGAAATTAAGCAACACTTAACTTTACTTAAAGAAGGTGCTGACTTGCGAAATTTCATACTGCGACCTCGCAAACAGCGTCAAAAACGTTTCATATACGCCGGTATATACGCTGCTTACAACGAAGCTTGGAAAGTGACACATATTGAAACTGCAGGAAAAATACGAGAAATTGATCGTATTAATTTGGAAAAATCACTGTCTGTAGTGGACAATGGGTTAACGACTCTGTCCTCCAGAATGTATTCACTGGACAACATTGTATCATCTGCTATTGATATAATAGAGCAGGACTTGCTAATGTTACAACATGGCCAGTCCCAATTGCGTTCTATTGTACAGCTAGGCTGGACGTTGCAAAACATGCGTTCAGGCTACGTGCCATGGCATCTAATCAACACAACATCATTATTTTCTCTCTTTAACCTTACTGATAAACAAATCAGTTTGGCACAAAAAGGAGCAGACTACACGATTCTGAGCATTGAAAAACTGGAGAGATTTCCATTGACAATGTCAGAGAGACCTGTCATTGAATGGATAATATATGGTACAATTACAATTCCGATAACACCTTTTCAGTTTCAATATTGCCAAAAGTATATACCAGCAGGCCTGTATGAAAGGTTGGGTAAAGGATACATCAAGTCAACCTGGAATTTACCTTATACACATAAATGTTATAGTGAAGGGAAAAAAGAAGTATTTCTTAGCGGCAACAACTGTAAAAATTCACTAAGCGGTACACTTCTGTGTCAAGGTATTAACTTGCATGGAGCCTGCGAAGGTTCATCAAATAACCTTTCATGTCACCTACATGGCACCCCTGCAGCACAGATAGAGCCTTTTTTCAGACAGCTTTCCAACGGCAGTTACGTTATAATAAGTGACCACAGCTGTTGTGGCATGGTGCCAGGAAAAGCCTATCTCGTAACCGTTACTTCCAGGGTCATTTGCTGTATGCAAGTATTGCATCCAAACAGCAAACCAGACAAGGAGGCAGCAATATGGCCTTCTCTGAATATCTCTTCTATTCGAATTGATACTTTAAGCAGAATGAAGTCTATTCTTTTACAGACAACTGTGCCTTTAACCTCGTCCAAAGAGACGTATGATCTGCAAGTTGCAAGGACAGCGGCAGAGATACATAACCTATTATCGACAAATTGCCCCGTACATTTCGTAGAAATGTTAAGCCAAATCTTAAACATGTCTGATACCAGTGGCATAGCACATGTATTTAAGACAATTTTTTCGGGACTGTTAGCACCCTTTGAAACAGTTCTTGGCATCTTCCTGAATTTTGTGCATTCTGTATTCGGCGGCCTGCCTCTTCTTTTGGGACTCGTAGCAGGAATTTTATTTTTGTTCCTTCTGCTCCGATATGGCAAGCCAAGCCACGGACAAAACTCAGGCTACAATGGAAGAAACAATCCTGGCTATATGATACCGAGAACGGATCACTAAAGTCCTCGGCTTCACCAGGCTAAGAGATCTGAGTACTACCTGGTTTCTTTCATTCAGACCAATCTGGCAAGATTGCATCTTACCTGTGCTTCGATGTCTGCTAAGCGGAGAAGAATGCGTGTTGGACGTCTGTCTTACACTACCATCAGCAGTACCTATGGATATCGATACTTTGCTTGGTTCGGTAACGGCTCATGCAACGTGTTGTCCCAACGGCTACCTATTCTGATGACTGCATTCGTTGAGACTTCACCATTACGATTAGGTGGCGGTGAAGTACGAGATGAAAGCAGCACCACACAGGTACAACCTTCTGTGAGCATTGCTGACCAAGACATCGATGATAGCAATGATTCTCACATGTGCACTATTTCAGCTTTTTCGAACTTGGTCGAACTTTCACCTACTGTTGTAGACCAATTTTTCGCAAGCCTGTCTGATTTGATGTTCTCTCCTAACAACGAGAATAACTTTTAAAACAGCGAGCACACAGCGTTCCCTGAACTCTGAATTCAGCCTTCAGTTTTTGATAAACAACACTACTGAAAACATTTGGAACTATTTTTTTCCCTGAAAGCGAAATTATTTTTCCATTTCCAAAATATTTACCTTTTTTCTGGCACATGGTACGCTGCTTAAAGTAGAACTATTCTTAGAGAACAGAACTTCTATTTTTAGAGACTCTGGAGACAATATTTTGACTTAGCCTCTAGCACATGTACAGTATTGTATAAATATGTGATGAAATGGTCTCAACCTTCTCTTCTGTATTAAGAGCCATTTCATAAATGTAATTTTCGCAATTCATTCAGCCGATATTTATATATGCATTATCTGAATGATACCACTGCTTGAAAGACGTACAGTATAAATACTCATTTTTCGTGTATATACAATATACCATTTCAAATGCATTTTATGTATTTTGGGGTGGGTTGGAAAACACATGCATCGTTATATGTTTAGTATTGCTAAGTATTTTAGTAATGATGGACATTATACGTGGAGTGGGTGTTGTGAATGTATCTAGGACCCTAATTAAATATTTCCGATTCATGCCCTTATGTGGTTATAACAAATAATATCCTTATAAAGGCATAAGAATTATATCCATATTTAGTCATAGCCAATGCAGTCCAAATACGGCAAGGCTACTCACATAGACTCCTAGAAAGTACAACACGTTCTTTAAACAAACCAAGCCTCCAGCAGCCCGGGAATTCCCCCTGCTTTTGTTTTGTTTGTGCAAGAACTCCTTGAGTCCAGAAAGAACTGTAAGTTCTTAGTGACGTCTTATGTCCAACTTTACATCAAACCCGGCACCTTTCAGGTATAAATATACCAGCATTTACCTTAAGCAAAAACACGGTGGTTTGGAGCAGAGCGGCTATCTACTTGCCCGACGCCCAGCTGATGCAAGTGCTGAAGGAAGCCGACCCTCCCATTGACGCACTGAGAGAGACGCTGTCTTTTCTCCTGCCGAGAAATCCAGCTCCAGTGTTTCCAGTCACCCTTGCGGGTTGCTGGGAGATCGAGTCCTGAGAGAGAGATACAAGACCTCCTTCATTCTATAAACAAGGTACGGAGCTGATTAAATCCTCAAGAGAATTCTTGAAGCAGATTCTTGGCAAAACTATCTTAACTTACTTACTCCTTCCCACGTATTAGGCTTAGGTCAGGTACACCGGGGTAGGCTTATTTTAGAAACACCAGTTGAGCACGTTTAGTCAACTTTTATCATTATATGTATTTTATCCGTTTTAAGTATCATATGGCTCAGAAACCATATCAATGCTTTTACAGTATTATTTCATAATACTCCTTTTACTGTACGCACTTTACTTTATGACAAGTATTGCAATTGTGGCAATTCACTTCTCTTGCATGAGAAAGAGGACTGCTCAATAAATAACAACTTTTATTGAAAACGCCCGTCTCTCTATTTCTCTGCACTCTGGTGAAACTAAGCATGCACGATTGACTGAGTGAAATAGCTGTCTATTGTTTTCACATGACTCTGGAGATATACTCTTTATTCTGAGGGAGCAAAGTTGTCATGTTTATGCGGTTGTCAGAAGCTAATCCCTTCTTGTCTGTTCAGGGAAGTTAACACCTCCTTGTTCACTCGAGAAAGTTTCTAGTGACCTCTGAGCTAGCTGGCATTCATAATTAAGTTTAACATATTCAATAGAGACCTAGATGACCTCAGTCCTACATCTAAACTATTGTTTATGTTATTCCAATGCGCAGAGCCTATTGGGAATATAGGAACTACACTACACCCTGCTCCTTCCCCCCTCCCCTGAATCTCTCCCCTTGCCTGCTTTTTCCCTTACGTATATGTCATTATTGTCTATCTCGCCCTTGTATGTAACTATGTTGCCATGCTCTAACAACTGTGTAACCTTTATAACGATGTAACCTGCAACTATGGTCTGATACTCATGTAAAGCGCTCTGATACCTCCGGGTCTAGCCAGCGCTATATAAAACCTTTTTAAATAAAAATAAATAAATTTGTGGGTGCAGATGCAATGCTGCTACGGCAGGATCTCCGAAACGCACTGCAACGTATTGCGGAAACGGAGTCCCAGATCTTGACTGTGAAGGACACGGTTGGCAGCTCAGGAAAAAAGTAACTACTCTGGAAACGCTCACGAGGGGCCTAGCAGCGTGAGTGGAAGATGCGCAAGGGCATGCCTGCAGAAATAATCTCTGCTTTGTTGGCTTTCCTGAGGGATGTGAAGGGAATAGCGATGAAAACTTTATCGCCAAGTGGCTCATGGAATGGCTCTTGCCAGATGCGTGTTTTGTACTTGAGGGCGCACATGGGGCACTATTACAGAAACAACCACCGGGTGCCCGTCCTCGACCAATAATTGTGCAGCTCCTCAATTACAGAGACAGAGACATTATTTTGCAACAAGCAAGAGCGAAAGATTTCCTTACCTATGACTCCCAATGCATTATGATTTTTCCGGATTACACTAAACTGGTAAAACAGCACCGATAGTCATTTGTTGAGGCCAAGGCTCCTCTTCGAGGTTTCAAGCTCCAATACTCCTTGTTAAAGCCGGCTCGCCTATGTCTGGCGTACCCCACAGGAGGTATTCCAATGGCTTGACGAAACTGTGAAAATTAAAATCCATACCCCACCCCGGCTCATCTTAGACTCCTCATCTGGTGGAACTGGACGTGGCTCGCCTGCAGCAGATGGCAAGCAGCGAGGCAGATCGCGCTCTAAGAAACGATCCAAGACTTGAAGGAAATCCCGTAAGCGACTGTCGGATGAACAACTGGAACCTGCAGCTTCATAATTGATGCATCACCGAGATCTGTAACTATATGAATCATATAGTCGGCTCATTGAGTCGGCAACCCAGCTAGCAGTTAGATATAATAAACTAATTATTTTAGGTGACCTAAATCTTCATTTTGAAGACACTAACTCCAGGGAGGCACAAATGGTGGCTGCCGCACTAAACTCTGTGGATATAAAACTTCTCTCCACAGCCCCCACTCACCAGCAAGGTCATCTTCTGGACCCCATCTTTGCGAATTGGGATGGCATTAAGATCCTACCCCCGATCCCATTGATCTGGTCAGACCACAGTATTGTGCCATTTGAGATACAAATAGAACCCATAGGTACCATACCCATAAAGCATCCCCCTCAGAAACGTCGTAACTGGAAAAAATTCACTCCTGAACTCTTTAATAGCATTTTAGCAGAGCATCCCCCGATAATAGGTAGCACGTTACAGGAGGTTTGGGACAACTATGAATTATGGATGTCAAAAGCATTAGATAAAATTGTCCCCTGGACATGCAAACCTCCAGTGAGACAATCCAGAACTGCTCCATGGTTTTCAGAGAAACTCAGAAGAGCCAAAGCTCAATGCAAAACCATGGAACGGAGATGGAGAAAGAGCTACGCACCTGAACTCAAAGCGAGTTATAAAACTAAACTAAAAAAATATCAGAAACTGGTTAGATCGGAGAAAAGTATTCGTTTTAAATACAGAATTGAGCAAGCAGACAATCCCACGAGAGAACTGTTCAGTATCTACAAAGAACTCACAATCCCCTCAAGACTCGACACTCAAGACACATACTCTGCTGAGATATGTGATCTGATTGCTGACTTCTTTGTAGAGAAGGTGGATAAAATCCATGCCACCTTTGTAAACAATAAAACTATCTTAAACACCAACGTAGACACCAGTTCCACCCTAACATACAAATCCCCACTAACTAGTTTTAAAGTCCCTGACAAACATGAATTGTTGGGTATCATTAATGGCATACAGTCCGGCTCCCCCACTGATGCCTGCCCACCGGATCGATGTAAGGGAGTTATGGAAAGTACATTAATTGACCACATCAGTCACATGATCACTCTATCGTTCCAGGAATGCCATGTTCCGGAAGTATGGAAAACTGCCCAAGTTATGCCATTAAAGAAAAAGCCCAACATTCATATCTCCCAGCTCCAAAATCTCCGCCCAATCTCCCTTCTCCCATTCTGTGCTAAAATCATAGAAAAAATTACTAACAAACAACTTATGGAGTACTTGGAGAGAGAAGCTCTCCTTCACCCCTCTCAGTCGGGATTTAGATCAGGCTACTCGACTGAGTCGGCAGTCCTATACTCGACTGAGTGTCTCCGGCAGATAGTGGACGAAGGCGAGACAGCGGCGTTGGTCCTGCTGGACCTTAGTGCAGCATTTGACACCGTGCTGCACTCAACGCTGCTGTCTCGTCTTTCGGACATGGGAGTAATGGGCCCAGCACTTACTTGGCTGCGCTCCTTTCTGGCCGACAGAAGTTTTCAGCTACATTGCCCACCCTTTAGATCATCTCCTCGGAAGGTGAGCCATGGGGTTCCACAGGGCTCAAGCCTAAGCCCAACGTTATTTAACATCTATATGGAACCCCTGGCACACATCGTAGAGGACTTTGGGGTGGGCATTGTTAGCTATGCTGACGACACCCAGCTGATGTTTAAGCTAACTCCTGACCGAAGAGAATATGCCACCAACTTCTCGGACTGTATGTCGGCAGTAGCGGCTTGGATGAATAACAACTGTCTCCGTCTGAATGGCGATAAGACCGAACTACTGGTGGTCGGGAGAGCAACTTCTGTGTGGTCTCATTCATGGTGGCCTAGCGAGCTGGGCAACCTGCCTACCCCTGCAGAGGCGGTTAGAAACCTAGGAGTCATGCTGGACTCAGACCTTTCTGGCAAGACCCAAGTCAATAGGATAACGGGAAGGTGCTTTAGCATATTAAAAGTTCTTCGAAAGGTGTTGGATCTTCTTCCTACCGAAGCCAGAAAAACCATAGTCCATGCACTGGTAACACCCCATTTGGACTATGGGAATGCCCTTCTGATTGGGCTCAGTCAGAAGGGCCTACATCAACTACAATGCGTGCAGAACGCTGCCGCACGCCTGGTGCTCGGACTCCCAAGAAGAACTTCTGCTAAGGCTGCCCTGACCAGACTCCATTGGCTGCCAGAGAAGGAGAGGATTAAGTTTAAGACTCTTTGCTATGCCCACCGCATTGCTCAGGACAAAGGTCCTGAGTACTTAAAAAATCTCCTCACTATACACCGTCCGACCCGGAACCTAAGATCATCTGGCATGATGCTATTTAAACTCCCCCGAATCGTCAGGGCCAAAATGGGAGGAAGATCTTTTAGGTATTTAGGGCCCGATGTAGGTCGGTCGGTAACGGCCGAAAATCGGTATTTTTGGCCGTTACCGACCGGTATTTGAGCTTTGGTATGTAGGGACACATATTTTACAGAATCGGTAAATTTACCGATCGGTAAATTTACCGATTCTGTAAAATACCGAATCGGTATTTCTACCGATTAGGTAAATTTGGTATGTAGGTGGGACTCTTCTGAGTCCCACAAGCCTTACCGAATCGGTATTTTAGCATCAAATTCAATTTGATGTTAAAATACCGATTCAGGTGTGCATGCACATGTGTGCATGCACACCTGTGCCATATGACAGGCAGACCTGCCCTTAGGGCAGGTATGCCTGCCACATGGCCCCCGAACCTTTTTTGGGGGTGCTAGAGGGTGTCAAAGTGACACCCCCTGCACCCTTGTCAAAATATGTATTTACTGATTCGGTAAATACCGACCGGTATTGCCCCATTCATTCCTATGGGCTTCAAAGCCCATAGGAATGAATGGAGCATTACCGGTCGGTATTTACCGAATCGGTAAATACAGATATTTACCGATTCGGTAAATGGAACATCTGGATGTTCCTACATACCCCCCCTTCTTATTTACCGATTCTTAATTACCGAATCGGTAAAATTCGGTAATTAAAAATCGATAAATAAGTACTACCTACATCGGGCCCCTGGCCTCTAAACACTGGAATGCGCTCCCGCTCCACCTGCGGATGGAGCCATCTGAACTGAGATTTCGGACAAAACTGAAAACTTATTTGTTCCCCAACATGTAATCCTCCCTTAAGTTTCCATTTCCACAGCTCCTCTGGATCTCTGTATTGTATCAGCAGTTCGCGCGGGGACACACAGTTCTGTGCAGCCAGGCGCTTTATAAATGTTTTATTATTATTATTATTATTATATGTATTTTGGATATGTATAATCAGGCTTTAACTGTAAAGAGGGTCCCCGATCACTAGCCTTTACTATGTGCAGGGGACTTGTACTGGGGATCCACTGGCTGAATGTCGCCGGGGCCCCACGTTGGGGGCTGGGGTCGCATCATGCCACAACAGATACTTCAATGTGAGGTATTGGGCTGGGGGGGTTGTTGGGGAAATTCTTTGGGAATACTTGTATTTTATTACTGCCACTGTATCTTTTCTTGCATGTAAATCTGGGGTTTGCCTTAGCCACTCAGGTATTTTCATTTGTCCGCATGTCTCAATGTCAATCATGATGCAGGACCCAACCAGGGATAGGGGCAGAGAACTTCGGGTCTTTGGCTGGAATACTAATCGCCTAGTTGATAATCTCCAACGGGGGCCGTACTGCTACAGACTAAGCGATACAAAGCTGACATTCTGCTCCTCCAGGAGACTCACCTAATGGGCACCAAGACACCATGCTTGGGGAGATTTGGCTATGCACAAACTTACCATGCTGGATTTACCAGAGGATCCTGTGGGGTTGCAATCCTCATACACTGCGGTATCCCCTTTGTACATAGTAAGACATGGTCGGAACCCAAGGGTAGGTCCATTGTGGTGTATGGAACATTATATGGGGAACCCCTCATTCTGGGCAGTATCTATGCCCCCCGTACATGGAATCTAGTAGATCGCTTGACAATGCTCTGGACCGAGATCCCATCCGGACTGAAAGTGCGCAACACTGACCTGAGACTCCAAACTAATGCCCCTGGTTCAGGGAATGTGGTGCGTTGACTCTTGGAGGACATACCACCCCATTGATCATGACTACACTTTTTGTTAGGAGTTCACAAGTCTTTCTCTCGCATTAATTACATCTTCCATTCTATGGCCTATGCCCACAGTTACTTTTGGTGGAGATCCTGCCTAGGGCCTGTCAGATCACTCGCCAGTTTCCTTGCAATTGTCCTCAGACCCTAGACGTTCCCACTTCCGGTGGCGACTTTTGCCATGGCTGCTGCGGGACGAGCAATACAAATCACACATTCATAGGTCCCTCACAGAATACTTTTTTACACAACACGAATATGTTAGATTCTCATGTTACTCTATGGGAAGAGATGAAGCCCGCGCTTAGGGGAGCGGACATTGTTTTTTATGCCGCGAGACGTCGACAGCGCCAAGATAAGTTGCTGCAGATTAAAGCCCAGTTGCTCACCTTACAACCAGGGATGCGGAGGGGCATGCCACACGCAGGCAGCTGTTGAGTACACAGGAACTATATGCCAGGGAGCTCTTGGATGAAGCTCAGCTTTGTTGGCTCGCTACTCGCAGCCGAAATAACCAGTGGGGAGATAAATCCAGTGCCTTGTTACATCGCCTTCTTCAACAGACGCTGCGCCCACAGACCCTCCTGAGCATACATGGTCCAGATGGGACAATTTTTACCGACCCATCGCTCATAGCTGACTGCTTTGCCTCATATTTTGCAGAACTGTATGCCCCTCACGAGACCATACCCGCAGAACTTGTTCAGAAATTCATTGACGATCTTCCCCCCATGCTTTATCCGATGATGTACAAGCGACATTGGAAGCCCCATTGTCAGTGGAGGAATTGCAAACCGCGTAGCTGGATATGCGGGCGGGAAAGGCACCTGGTCCAAATGGCTTCCCCTGTGAGTTTCTTCAGAAATACCATCCACAACTGTTGAATCCATATCTGGCGGCTCTCAAGGTGGCCGTGGAGGGTTGCGGCCTCCCGCCTGATAGGGGACATGCAGAGATTGTCATTTTCCCAAAGGCGGGTCGACCCCCGGAACAGTACTCGTCATATCGCCCGATAGCTTTACTCAACGTAGAGGCCAATCTCTTGTCCAAGGTGATGGCCATATGCTTGGTTCTCCATATCACAGATTTGGTTAATCCGGATCAGGCAGGCTTCATGCCTGGCCGGGCTACACAACACAATATCAGACGCACACACAATTCTATAGCCGCTGTTGACCGCTTTAAGAGCGGACATCGACAAGGCTTTTGACTTCCTCAGTTGGACTTACATATTCGCTCTGCTCAACCGATTAAATATTGGTACCCGCCTACTGAACCTCATACATCTGTTATATACAGACATAGCAGCATCAGTCCGGATGGCTGATTCAGTTTCAAGACGCTTCATGATTGGGCGAGGTACACGCCAGGGATGCCCCCTCTTTCCATATCTCTTTGTTTTGGCCATGGAGCCACTGGCGCCGTGGGTGAGAATGAACGCGCATTTACGTGGTTTTGATTGGGCGTCATGAGTCTCCGACCACATAGCATTGTATGCAGACAATGTATTATTTTTCCTCATGAGTCCCGATAGGACCAGCTCACGCCTTCTCAGAATCATGCAGATTTTTGGAGAAATGTCCGGCTTATACATGAATTGAGGCAAGTCCTGTTTGTGGCCACTGCGGGTGGGGATCGATTGGGTAAAGAGCCTCGTGAGGTGGTCCCAGATGGTTTTATTTATATTGGGGTATTCCTCTCGGCATCCCAGACTACTGCATGGGACAGAAATCTGGCTCCACAGTGGACACAGGTTGTTGATCAGACCTGAGTATGGTCCCATCTGCAGCTGTCTCTATTAGGCAGATCTGCCATTTTAAAAATTATCTCCCTGCCCCGTCTTCTATACCAACTGCAGAATCACCCATACCCAATACAACGGACATGGTTTCGCTAGTTAAATGCCATTTTGGCCTGGTTCCACTGGGGCAGACAGTGCAACACGAGTGGCCCTGAGGACTTGTTTTCAACCCACATATTCTGGGGGGGGTACTCCAACCCGGATGTTCAGGCATACTATATGGCTGCGCACCTTCTCGTCCTCAATGATTGGTGATATAGTGATCGGGGAGACCCGGCATATGCGGTTGAGTGCTGGCTGTTGAGTGACAATGCCTTATACACTGTTCTTTATTCTGCTGCAGTGCTAAGGGAGCTGCCGTCTGTGACTAGTAGGGTGTTCAAGATCTGGAAATCTGCACGTTGTACAATGAGCTGGTGGGGGAAGCTTACAAGAGAAACTCGTTTGTGGCCAAACGGACAGTTGTCACAGCTGGCACGGTTACCTGGCTTTCGGGGCTGCGAGGCTATCGGGATAGATACGGTAGGTGCGGCAATGCATGGTCGGAACCTAAAGCCCTTCCAAGAACTCCAGACTGAATACTTTATGCGCCGCTCTCCAATTTAGACATGCCTTCACCCCCTACCTAGCACAACAAGCAGATATACCCAAATTCAACCCTGTTGAGGCGAAGGTATTTATGGGTGAGATGAGAGACCATACA
Organism: Lissotriton helveticus; assembly: GCF_964261635.1. Taxonomy (NCBI): domain Eukaryota; kingdom Metazoa; phylum Chordata; class Amphibia; order Caudata; family Salamandridae; genus Lissotriton; species Lissotriton helveticus. The sequence goes on along the minus strand of NC_136073.1, from coordinate 454,161,436 downwards.
ATAACCAAAATCTATTTCACACTCATTAACAATACACCTACAACATTACATAAAACTAAAGACGCATGTCAGCACGCCCTGGGTCGACTAGATTGAGAAGACTGGCTTAAGGCATTGGAGTCCCCGCACAGTGTAGTGATAGCGGCCCGCTTGTGACTCATCCAATTTCAGTATTTGCATAGGGCCTAGTGCACTTGACACAGACTATGGCACGTTGGTTTGATTATGCCCACATTGCCTACGATGTGGGACAGCGGAGGGTACCTTTCTACATACGGTGTGGGCGTGTCCAACATTATTGAGGTTTTGGAGAGGAGTGAGCACGTGCCTGTCTGAGGTTCTGGGTGGGATGCCCCACTTTCTCTACTGCTGGCTATGCTGTATATTACAGAGGGTCTGGATGGCAACAGATATAGGCGCCACTTGCTGTTCCTTGGCCTCACCCTGGCAAAGAGAGACATCGCTATGGCATGGAAGGATGAATTCCCGCCGTTGGTGGCGGTCTGGAAGAAGAGCTTGGACTTCAGTGCTGGGCCTGGAGGTCCCTGTCTTTGAGGCAAAAGGGTGCCCTCAGAAACATTTTAAAAATTGGAAAAGATGGGCAGACTACAGAGGGTTGTACTTAGAACCTCCTCATCTCATTTCTACTATTGAAGAACAATTGACATGACCGTACTAAGCTGGGACTAGAACACTATGGATATTAGATTTGGTTTTGAATGGCTTAAACTCCCCCCATTTATAAGATTTCTTTATTTCTCATGAAGATAAAATGTGGCACTGTTGTTTGTTTTTACGAAAAGTTATTAAGCAACATGTTCCCTTTATGAACAATGCTATAATTTCATTGAAAATGTTGATATCACTATCTGTAAACATGCTTACATATTGCTGGTGCCCTTTGAGGCATCAATCTTGTCTTGGCTGTCAACAATAAAATTACGTTGTGAAGAAAAAAAACTCCGCCCACATGGCCGCTTTGTCATGCCTCTGCCTTGCAGAAGTTGCTGAATGGATGGACTTGAACTGCCTCAAGCTCAACACTGGAAAGACAGAGGTTCTGACTTTGGGCAACCACTCAAACATCTGATCAATTGTATGGTGGCCTAAGGTGCTGGGTCCAGTACCTGATTCCAAACCCAAGATTAGGAATCTTGGCATTTGGGTGGGTGAAAAACTGTCTTGACAGCCAAGTTACTGCAGTTACAGGAAAATGTTTTGGACTTCTCAAAATGCTGAGGAAAATATTGTGCTTCTTGCCTGATTCAGCTAGAAAGACTGTAGTTAAGGCCTTAATTGTTTCAAGAGTTGACTACTGCAATGTTTTATATCTTGGAGTTACACAGGGGAGGATCAGTAGATTACAAGCAGTGCAGAATGCTCTGGCGTGGCTTGTATTGAATCTGCCTAGGCAAATGTTGATGGAGGTTAGGCTTAAGCAGCTTCACTGGCTTCCAGTGAGACAGAGATCTTCATATAAAGCCTTGTGCTATTGCTACAAAGCCATGGACATCATTTGAGGCTATTAGGAGTCACATCTGCAACCTCTAAATTGCTCCCGGCTACTACTGGCACTTTCTTTGCACCCCGGCTTCAGGGGAGGCAAAAGCTTTGCCTCCTTTGAGGCTAGGGGTTGCAAAGGAAGTTCCAAGAGAAGCAGGGAGCAAGTTAGAGGTCGCAGCCACGACCCCTAATAGCCTCAAATGACGTCCGTGTACAAAGCCCTGAATAACAAAGGCATGTGGTACTTGTACTCATTTGTCAGACTTTATGTACCGCCGAGGAACCTTAGATCGGCAGAGGAGATGTTGGCAATTGTTCCCAGAGTCAAGAAAGTGTGCATGGGCGAGAGCTCGTTTGACTACATGGCCCCAAAACTGTGGAATGATCTGCCCCTAGCAGTTCGTTGGGCCAAATCGGAAGATTTTTCCAGGAAAAAACCTAAACCCTTTTTTTTTAGCTCAGGATATAGGGGGGCTTAATAACTGCATGGAGGACTGTGGATACCTATACCTAGCGCTGGGACACTTCAAATGAGGTAGCTGTGCGTTTTAAAAATCACAGTATTATTAATTGTAAAGGGGTATTTGTAAATGTGTTGTGTGTAGAAAGGATGCTAGATGGCAGATGTGGGATTAGTATGATTCCTCTCATGCTTTTGGCGGAGATAGGGACTTATCTCTATCTGTGCTCTGTGGAGGGCTATCTCTATTCCACTCCCTGTTAAAATCTCTAAAACGTTGGTGGTATTCCTGCTACTCAAATCAAATCACAGCATTGTTGGTATATGTTGAGCTGTTTCCATTGCACACGTCTGTGGGTCTAGACCTTCTTACCATTTCTCCAGCTCGTGTAGATATTGGAATGCCATAGTGTTGCCAGTTTTGTTATTAGCATGACTGTAGGTTCTAAGAATCCATATCTGATATTTAGTTTTTTAGAAGAGGTCTGAGATCCATAGTTCCTCTGCAGTGAGTTTTATTTCAAAAGTCAGCCGAGGATGAAATTCAATGGCCTTTAAACATGCAAGGACCGTGTTTTTTCGCTAGTTGTAATATCATCCTTGGTTGCTGGTATTGGAACAGGTTCGCTATTATCAGCCTTGGTATCATTATTGAAGGACCAACACGTTGATATCCTGTGACCTCAGTGGAACTCTAGAGGAGGTGAGAAGTCTGTTTCCAGGAGCTTCTGGAAGAATGAGGACATGTAGGAGGGTGCATCTTGGTTTTCCTCATTTTCTGGCACCCTAAAGATTCTAATATTGCCCCTTCAACACCTGTTCTCAAGGGCTGTAAGTTTCTTCTGTGGACTCCGGAGCTCCCAACTCCAGTCTGGCGTCTCCGCTATTGTAATCTCGAAGGCATCCAGATGCTTGTCAGTACCATCCAGACAAGACTTCATTGGGCCAATAATCTCCCCCGGTTGATTTCAGTTCATTATATGTTTCAGCAGTTGATTGTTCCATAGTTGAGATAGATGAATAGATCTTCTTGAGTTCAGACTAAATTGAGTCCAGTGTCACTCCAGTCTTAGACACGCCTCCAAGGCTAGTGGTCTGCATTTCATTGGCAACAACTTCAGAGAACCACAGCTGTCTAGACGCCTTATTTCTCTGTTAGCTATTCTGATAACCCTCTGCTTTGAAACCCAACCTCACCAACCCCCAAACTGAAAGGGCCATCTTCTAACGCAGTAGGTACCTGAGTGACCTGAGAGGATGGGGAAAAAATGGAATCCTTCAATAGGGAGAAGAGCCATGGCCTTCACAATTGTTGCGGGAAGAACGGAATTACCACAATTACCTCTGCTCCTTCTCTCTGACATTTTCAATGCAGCTGACGGATGAGCAGAATATGTAGGAATGCACGCAGGCAGCTAAAGAGGCCGGGGTGAAGACAGCATATCTGCTACCCATGCCTCTAGAACCTGACATTGAGAGAAAAAACTCTGGAGCTAAGAGTTCTTTTGAGAGGCAAAAATGTCTATGAAGGGTTCCCCGAATATCTGGGATATTAGGGCAAAACCTGAGGCATGAGAGATAGAGTATGGGATGATATAAAGACTCTGTTTAGTTTGTCTGCCTCTATATTCTGCTTTCCTTGAAGTGAATTTCTTTCAGGAAAAGACGATGATTCTCTGTCCCTTCTCCAATCGATCATAAATAATGCAAGATGAGAGAGAAGACGTTTGTTCACTCTTGTCTGTTTATATATGACACTGCTGCGGTGTCGGCTGTCCAAATAATCACAAGATAATTGACAATGTCATCTTGAAATTAAGCAGTGCCTGAAAAACAGCTGATAATTCTCTCCAATTTGATGACCTCCAACTGCCGTCCATCTAATGACCATCTTCCCTGACACTTCTTGCTCAACATCACTGCTCCCCACCCTCCGGAGCTGGTATTTGTTGTTATTACTATTGCTGGAGGGGACAGTAGAGGAAATCCCTTTCTCAACAACTTCAGTTTTAGCCGCCATTGTAGTTGCCATATGATCAGCGTTGTTACTGAAATCTCCTTCTTCCAATCCATTGAAGAATGTCACCAATATTTTGCTACGTGTGACAAGACTGTTCTCATATGAAGTCTTGCCCATGATACTAGGAATACACACAACACCATGTGTCCCTTCACCTCCAGCCACAACCCTGCTGGTACTCTTGCTCGAGATGACAAAGAGATGAGTCTAACTCTAAGTCTTGCAGCTCTCTCCTCTGGAAGAAATGTCATGTTAATATCTGTCCTGTAATGAGCTCCAATAAACACCCTGTCCTGAGAAAGATACAACCTGCCTTTTTTTAGTTTGAACAGTAGACCATTGCATTACATCACTTCAGCACCTCCTTCTTTGAGTGAGTACAGAGAAGTCAATTGACCAGGTATAGAAAAATATCCTAGCCCTGCAGATGTAAAAGTGCCATCATTTTTGTAAATATTCTTGGGGCACACATGATCCCTCAGAGTAACACATGGAACTGAGTGTTTCTTCACCGGAAACAAAGGAGGTATTTGTGATGTTCCCTTATGATGGGAATATAGAAGTAAAAGTCTATCAAGTCCATAGTGATAATGAAAGACCTACTAGGAATCAAAGGGATTATCCTTTGCAAAGTCTCCATCTTGAATGGGATTCTCTTTATCAATGCGTTCACTCCTCTTAACTCTGTTATCTAACTCAATTGTTATGATGTTTTGGGGACCACAGATACGATCGACTACACTCCCATGCCACTCTGCTCCTTTGAACCGGAATAGCAGTCCTTTTCACCATCAGATTGTGAGGTTCTGCCCTCAGTACCCTCTTGATGATTACATCTTGAGGTTCTGGCATAAGAATGAGCCCAGTCTCTATAGGGGTTTCCAGAAACTCTATTTGTTATCCCTACATTATCTCCTAATGAACCCGGGCATTGGAAGTAGATTTCCCCCATGCTACCTGGAATTATATATTTTTCCTCCCGCTGGCTGAAGTAAGCCCTCTTTTTCACCGTCATGAATGCTGGTTTCTGTAGCAAGACAAGGACTTCCCCTGCTGATTTCCTTGATTCTTGTTTTCATTGCCTCTTTGTCTCCTAGTGAATGAAAACTATTGTTTTTGATCTGTTTTTCCTGAGGGCTGGTGAAAAGAAAACTTTGAAGAGGAATGAAACCCTGAACAAGCTGCACCAAAATTAGGGCTATACAATAAGGAATGTTTCTTCTCTTTGAAGATTCTGTGTAATGTTCTCCCAAATCTGGACTGAATAGTCTTTTTCCCTCAATCGGCATGCGTAAAGACACAGATTTTGATTTTTTTACCGGTATGCCACTCCTTCAAATAAATGTTCTTTCTAACGATAATAGTTGCTCATTCTGCTAACACCAATGCTCTTTCAATATCAAAGAAGATATCAGTAAAACATTCCACTTGCTTCTCTGATGTCTCTAAAAGAGAAAAACGCCTGGTCCCTCATGAAGAGCCTTAAATAAACTTTTGATGGTAGTGATCAAATACTATGTTGTGCAGGCTTCTTATATTACAGCACTCATGCTCAATTAGCCCCTGCCTAGGATTTCTTCAGGGCCAAATCAATCTTCTATTCAGTCTGATCCTTTAAGATACTTTCCTCTGCCATGGAAGTATCCTTGACCAAACTGGCCACACAGGAATCCACAAAAACGGATTCAGGCTTGGTCTTCCCTACAACCTCCAAGGGATATAACCTAGATATGAATCTAGGACAATCTTTTCAATTTTATTCTCCAAATAGTGCTCCTCGTATTTAGCCCTCTGATGCCCCCTAGAGGGAGAAGGACTGGAGGAGGAAGAATCAGAAAGTGTCCTTTTACGGGAATGCTTGTCCATTTTGAAAGCACTCAGCACACTGTTCTAGTAGCAGATTGTATGAAACTAAGTTACTGCCAGAGTAGGTAATGGCAACAATAATACCTATCTCTCTCTGCTTCGATAGGGAGCTTTCAGGCACAAATCTGAGCGTTAATATCATCTATTCTTCTGCGAGTCTCCATTGATATGCGCCCATTCTCCCCACCAGTGGTCGAAGTGGGCAGGATCTGAGGGGCACAACCTGCCCATACTTTGTTAATTTAATAAAAACAGCAGACTTGTAAGACAAGAAGTCTTTCTTCTGTGCTGTAAAACCGAGGGAGGGCCAGACAGCTCAACAGGGGCGCCTGCTTCCTTGAAAAGAAATGTAAATGTGCGCAACTCTTAATCTGCAAATGTAAAGGGTGCTTACAAGTCGGTATTGGCTTTAATATATGGAGTCACTTGAAGCATGCTGATGACATACATTTATTCTTTTTGAGTGGTATTGCAAGGAAGTTACCAGTTAAGCTGTGAAGTGTGTGCTTTTAAAGGACAGTTATAAAAAATGCACTATGTACAGTATGGGTATTACCAAAAATATATCTTGGAAGCACTTTTTTTATTTTAAATCTTTTCCCCCATTTTGTAGCAGAATATCTTATACTCTGTGTTCACATTGCTTTATCTCACAGAATGGGACCTCGTAGCACTAAACATACACAAGCCACTGGTATCTGGTTACACAGAGACATCTGTAGGGCATTCAGTAACTGAGGTTTCATAATACGTGATAGTGCATTTCTCACTGATTAACTTAACTTGCATTTATTTTTCATTTAATCTGTGCCTTATTTTATATGTAGATACCTGAAGGTGAAAGGCTCGAAAAAAGTTATTGAATATTTTGTTTTTTAGCCATGACTTGGACCACGCTCCCACTGTATGAGGCATCACAGTTTCCCTACTTCTTTAAATGTACTTCAATCGCTGCTCCCCCGCATTGGCGTAAACATCCACAAGCAAAATAAACCATATATATATATATATATATATATATATATATATATATATATATATATATATATATATTCACACAGTCACAGGTAACCCTAAATTGAAGACAGCCACTGGTCGTATGATTATTCACTTTTAATGGACAAACGCGCTAGCAGCCAGAACGTGCAGAAAGTCTCTTCAAATTGATTAAACGCCAGGACGCGTTTCGAAAGCCCCATGCTCTCTTCTTCAGCGGCGTAGAAAATGCTTGCAAAGCAGCGCTCTGAGTTTATCACCTGCCCTGGGTGGGCGTGGCCGTCACAGCGGCCTTCTGGATAGTGTAGTCCCAAGTGGGCGCGCTTGCTTTCCAACTGTAACATAATTGTAAATCCCAAGTGGGTTGAAGTTGCAGACTGCCTCCTCGCTGCTCTGCTTCACAGTGTCCATCATGAACGGAGCGTGTGTCCCCCTGTAAAAGACACCGGCTCCACGACCATCCTTATAGCATGACGCCTCACGGAGCCTGCCAGGACCTGCTTGTAGTCAGTGAGCTGTCCTCGCGACCGGAGACAGCCGCTAAAATTCACACAGTCACAGGTAACCCTAAATTGAAGACAGCCACTGGTCGTATGATTATTCACTTTTAATGGACAAACGCGCTAGCAGCCAGAACGTGCAGAAAGTCTCTTCAAATTGATTAAACGCCAGGACGCGTTTCGAAAGCCCCATGCTCTCTTCTTCAGCGGCGTAGAAAATGCTTGCAAAGCAGCGCTCTGAGTTTATCACCTGCCCTGGGTGGGCGTGGCCGTCACAGCGGCCTTCTGGATAGTGTAGTCCCAAGTGGGCGCGCTTGCTTTCCAACTGTAACATAATTGTAAATCCCAAGTGGGTTGAAGTTGCAGACTGCCTCCTCGCTGCTCTGCTTCACAGTGTCCATCATGAACGGAGCGTGTGTCCCCCTGTAAAAGACACCGGCTCCACGACCATCCTTATAGCATGACGCCTCACGGAGCCTGCCAGGACCTGCTTGTAGTCAGTGAGCTGTCCTCGCGACCGGAGACAGCCGCTAAAATTCACACAGTCACAGGTAACCCTAAATTGAAGACAGCCACTGGTCGTATGATTATTCACTTTTAATGGACAAACGCGCTAGCAGCCAGAACGTGCAGAAAGTCTCTTCAAATTGATTAAACGCCAGGACGCGTTTCGAAAGCCCCATGCTCTCTTCTTCAGCGGCGTAGAAAATGCTTGCAAAGCAGCGCTCTGAGTTTATCACCTGCCCTGGGTGGGCGTGGCCGTCACAGCGGCCTTCTGGATAGTGTAGTCCCAAGTGGGCGCGCTTGCTTTCCAACTGTAACATAATTGTAAATCCCAAGTGGGTTGAAGTTGCAGACTGCCTCCTCGCTGCTCTGCTTCACAGTGTCCATCATGAACGGAGCGTGTGTCCCCCTGTAAAAGACACCGGCTCCACGACCATCCTTATAGCATGACGCCTCACGGAGCCTGCCAGGACCTGCTTGTAGTCAGTGAGCTGTCCTCGCGACCGGAGACAGCCGCTAAAATTCACACAGTCACAGGTAACCCTAAATTGAAGACAGCCACTGGTCGTATGATTATTCACTTTTAATGGACAAACGCGCTAGCAGCCAGAACGTGCAGAAAGTCTCTTCAAATTGATTAAACGCCAGGACGCGTTTCGAAAGCCCCATGCTCTCTTCTTCAGCGGCGTAGAAAATGCTTGCAAAGCAGCGCTCTGAGTTTATCACCTGCCCTGGGTGGGCGTGGCCGTCACAGCGGCCTTCTGGATAGTGTAGTCCCAAGTGGGCGCGCTTGCTTTCCAACTGTAACATAATTGTAAATCCCAAGTGGGTTGAAGTTGCAGACTGCCTCCTCGCTGCTCTGCTTCACAGTGTCCATCATGAACGGAGCGTGTGTCCCCCTGTAAAAGACACCGGCTCCACGACCATCCTTATAGCATGACGCCTCACGGAGCCTGCCAGGACCTGCTTGTAGTCAGTGAGCTGTCCTCGCGACCGGAGACAGCCGCTAAAATTCACACAGTCACAGGTAACCCTAAATTGAAGACAGCCACTGGTCGTATGATTATTCACTTTTAATGGACAAACGCGCTAGCAGCCAGAACGTGCAGAAAGTCTCTTCAAATTGATTAAACGCCAGGACGCGTTTCGAAAGCCCCATGCTCTCTTCTTCAGCGGCGTAGAAAATGCTTGCAAAGCAGCGCTCTGAGTTTATCACCTGCCCTGGGTGGGCGTGGCCGTCACAGCGGCCTTCTGGATAGTGTAGTCCCAAGTGGGCGCGCTTGCTTTCCAACTGTAACATAATTGTAAATCCCAAGTGGGTTGAAGTTGCAGACTGCCTCCTCGCTGCTCTGCTTCACAGTGTCCATCATGAACGGAGCGTGTGTCCCCCTGTAAAAGACACCGGCTCCACGACCATCCTTATAGCATGACGCCTCACGGAGCCTGCCAGGACCTGCTTGTAGTCAGTGAGCTGTCCTCGCGACCGGAGACAGCCGCTAAAATTCACACAGTCAATTTAGGGTTACCTGTGACTGTGTGAATATATATATATATATATATATATATATATATATATATATATATATATATATATATATATATATATATATATATATATATATATATATTACCTACTGGCGGTTGCCAGTAGGTAGTTACAGTTAGGATTGATTTCCATAGGGAAATCGCAACATTCTATTTGGAATAACTTTGGCGCCGGTTGAGGAATCGGCCTGAATGTTTCAGCAACTTTGCCTCGCGGCGCTCCGCTCCTTCTCTGAAAGTTTGGGGGGGATTCGTCAGGTGGGGGCCGAGATAAAAGGGGGGTCCCAAAACGTGTTTTCCCCATGTTAATTTCCATAGGGCGGTCGGTCGCACTTTTAGCTCGAACGGCTGAATGGATTTTCACCAAACTTGGCAAAATTGTAGGGACTGGTAGCCCGATGTGCCTTTGCTATGTCTCAAGATATGTGCTCCAGAGGATTTTGAGTAATTTAGGTTCAAAAAAATGTATATATCTATAGCCGCGCCCCGGTACGTGCACCGGGGAGTGCTCCGGGCGCGCCACGCGACTTGCACACGGGAAGCTGATTGGCTCTCGGGTGTCTGTAAACATTCGAAACAGTCCGGAGCGGCCGCCATCTACCGTCTCGGTAGGACCGAGACACAAGAGGTGGCTAAAAACAAAAGGGGGAAATGACCAAAAGGGGGCAGGGTACACCCCCCCTGACCCCCTAGGTTTGATGTGGGGGCCATAAAAGGGTCCCGCAGGACAACAACAAATTTTTTTTTTTTTTTCGATTTTCACGGGGGGAGCGTACCGGGGAGCGTACTATGGAGAAAAAAGAATTACAGAGTTTTTAAAAAAATTAGCATTTTTTTATGAATTGGAGGTAGTTCTGAAAAGAACTTTTTTTTTCTTTTTGTTTTTTTATTTTTTTTATACTTTTTTAAAACGATTTTATATTTTTGGGGGATTTTTTTCAGGGGAAAAACAAAAACAGGGATTCCAAAACTGCTCAACAGGAGGAAAAAATTGTGAAACATTAGGGACGGGGAGGGCAGCGGTGTTCCTGTCTCTTTATAGCAATGAGTTCAACGCTCTGCTCCCCATAACAGAGCAGTTCGTCACAGTCCACGCATAGAAATGTTATGCCTGCAAACACCGGCTGCATGTTAGGGACCATTCTTCCACGTGGTGTTCCTGAAGGTGTTGCTCCACCAGTGGAGGTGCTGCTGCCATCTCTTGGTAAATTCCGTGCCAGGTCCCTCACACTCTCCCTGGCATAGTTTTTTGGGTGTCTTCTCTGGACATGCCTAATTAAATTGGCATTTCCAAAGCTATATTTTTTATTAGGATTGCCTCTGGATAAAATACTGCCACATATCTTGCAGGTTACCTTAGCAGCATTAACCTTTTTTTTTCCTTCAGGGATGTCAAAAAATTTCCAAATGAAGTGGTCCTTTGTTTTGTGGTGAGGAGGGTCCTCAAGCAAAAAACCATCAGAATCACTGCTGGATGACTCCCTTGCAGCCATTGCTGTAGATCAGAAAACTTTGAGAAGCAGATAATGCAAAGAACACCTCTTGCTCTCTCCAAGTACAAAGCAATAGTGAGAGAAATGGGTGGGTTTCTCAATATTTGGAAAAAAAAATGTTCTGAACCAATGAAAAGTGTTATTTTAAAGTCACATGGCTTGACGAGCTTACGCTACGCGCCCTGGGGCGCGTCCCGGGGCGCGTAGCCTAAGCGCGTCGGGCGCTTACGTTGCGCGATCGTATGCGATCGCGTGCTTCCGGGTGCGCTTACGCAGTGCGTCATATGACGCATCACGCGACTACGCGAAACATCACGATGTTGCTTTCGTTCGCGGGAATAGCGCTAACGGGATGCTCCCCGGTACGCGCCCCGGGGCGCGCCGTAACATTGCGCTTACCCGTGCGTTCTCCGGTACGCGCCCCGGGAGCGCACCGGGCAAAAAATATTTTTTAAAAAATTTTAAAACAAAAAAAATTACATATTTATACAACATAAAATTCATTATAAAAAATATTATTTCATACCTATAGAGATTTGCTATTAAAAAACCGATGAAATTCACTGAAAAAACCATAGGTTTCACACCAGTTATAGTTAGGAATTAGCATTTAAAAAACCTCTTAAATTCACTGAAAAAACCATAGGTTTTACACCAGTTATGGTTAGCTGGGAATTTTACTCGCATAAAACCATTGAAATTCCCACGTTATAGTTAGTTGGACTCACTATAACTTGCGCGTGCAATGCACTGCTGATGACGTCACATATTACGTCACTCATGACATGGTCAGTGACATCACTCATGACATCACTGATGACACCATCCTTGTGACAGAGTGACAGACCTCCTTTCACTGTAATGTAACCCTTGAAACACATATTCAAAAATAGAAACTAAAATTTTCAAAAAAATGGAGATACCCATACCAGTTACAACAAGCAATTCAGTAATTCCACCATCTATATACACATCCACTCATTCACCAACAGTTCTATGTAGTCAGTCATACATATACTCACTCATCATATGTAGTGATACACCTATACATCCTGTTACACACCGACAGTCATCCAAAAGATACTGTCCCACATACTCACACATGCAAATAAACTATTAAACATCCATTTATTTGCATATACAGTTATACACACACTACCACTTTACTTTTAAGGAAACTTACACATACTTACTCTCTTAAACAATCACTTATAGAAACACATACTAATTTAAAAAGGAACTCTTACAATCCCTCACTCTCACATATACTCACTTATATACATCAATATTCACATATACTACATTAAAACATATGTAGTTACTGATAAAGACACTAGTGAGACAGTCATTCACTCACTAACATACACATATACACACTCATCCACCCATACAGTCCTGCACATGTACTGTATTGAAAACACATACAAACAGAGAGTCAGTCATTCATGCATCTATGTGCTAAGTAATACTCCCACCAAACCATACAAACACTTATACTGATACTAAGAAAAACATCTAATAACCCATATACCTACACATGTAGCTACACACCAACCCATGCAGCCACTTATACACAAAGTGTTACATTAATACATATATTTAAATATTTAAACATTACTCACTATTATTTTTTTTTCAGAAAGACACACATTCACTGGATGGTGTCATCAGTGATGTCATGAGTGATGTCACTGACCATGTCATGAGTGATGTAATATGTGACGTCATCAGCAGGGCATTGCACGCGCAAGTTATAGTGAGTCCAACTAACTATAACGTGGGAATTTCAATGGTTTTATGCAAGTAAAATTCCCAGCTAACTATAACTGGTGTAAAACCTATGGTTTTTTCAGTGAATATATATATATATATATATATATATATATATATATATATATATATATAGATATATATATATATATTTAGCACAATTTGACAAAGCCCGAAGGCGAAACGCGTCTTGTTGCTGTGAAGTAGGCACAATTTGACAAAGCCCGAAGGCGAAACGCGTCGTGTTGCTGTGAAGTTCCCGTAATAAATTCTTTGTGGAACTACCCCCTGCGTGTGCTACGTTCTTGATGGATTAAAAATCCGTGGATGTTGGAAGCGTTGATATATATATATATATATATATATATATATATTATCGCTCCGGTTACCTTCTATTTCAAAAAGAGAACCCGGTACTCACAGGAGAAGTACAGGTTTGTTTATTGTTAACAAACACTAAGCAGACAAACGCGTTTCGGTTTTCCTTCATCAGTGTCTACCATTGACACGGAAGGAAACAGATTTAAAGAAACCTTTCGTCATTGCATGCATAAACATAGAAAGAGGATTTACAATCAAAACCCTGTGAGCAGTAGATTTTACATTGTATATCACAGTATGAAGTCTTGTCAAAGACGATACATGTTTATATTCATTTGGAATTAACATTTTCTCCTGGTCATTCTAAATAATTAGATAAAAGCCAGATTCCTAACTCTCGAATTACATATTGCCCTAGTACATGAGGCAATATCGTATCGTCTTTGTTGTGTGTTATTAAGCCGTGGATCGGCATTTCTCACAGGGTATAGTACTTTTGGGGCTAGGGGACATTTGTTCTCATTCTATTGTTTTCCCAAGTGAGATGACAGTTCTTCATTCCTATTCAGACCAGCTGGTAGGAATCTGGCTTTTATCTAATTATTTAGAATGACCAGGAGAAAATGTTAATTCCAAATGAATATAAACATGTATCGTCTTTGACAAGACTTCATACTGTGATATACAATGTAAAATCTACTGCTCACAGGGTTTTGATCGTAAATCCTCTTACTATGTTTATGCATGCAATGACGAAAGGTTTATTTAAATCTGCTTCCTTCCGTGTCAATGGTAGACACTGACGAAGGAAAACCGAAACGCGTTTGTCTGCTTAGTGTTTGTTAACAATAAACAAACCTGTACTTCTCCTGTGAGTGCCGGGTTCTCTTTTTGAAATAGAAGGTAACCGGAGCGATAATTTAAAGACGTGGAGCATCACCACGAGAGGCACCCGCCTACGAGTGCCCCAGTTCACTTTTGGCGCAACGGAGCGGCGATATATATATATATATATATATATATATATATATATATATATATATATATTACCTACTGGCAGTCGCCAGTAGAGGTATATATAGTTAGGACTTAGTTTCCATAGGAAATCCGCAACATTCTATTGGGTATAACTTTGGTGCCGGTTGATGAATTGTCGCGAATTTCACAAAGAAGATGGCCCGCTCCGCTCCTTCCCTGAAAGTTTTGAGGGGGTTCGTCAAGTGGGGGCTGAGACAAAAGGGGGTCCCAAAACGTGTTTTCCCCATGCAATTTTCCATTAGACACGGCTACAGCCCGAACGGCTGAACGGAATTCCAAGAAATTTGGCAAAAAGGTAGTCTGATTCGCAGATCGCCCTTTTGTTTAAAAGGTGTAAATCCCTCCAGTAGTTGTTGAGAAAATTGAGTTTGAAAAAAAGTTATATATCTATAAGCGCGCACCCGTGCGCGCGAGCTGAATTCTGATTTGCTGTTAGACTTCTGTCAACATTCTATTCGGACGAAATGAGGAAGTGTTGGCCGCCATTTTTTGTCCGAGGGAGAGGCCAAAAGAGGAAAGTGTGAAAAGGGGGCAGGGTAGTCTCCCTGACCCCCTAGGCCTTCTGAGGGGGTCCCTGAAGGACCCCGAAGGGCAAAAAAAAAAATTTTTTTTGTTTTTTAAAGTTGCGAGGTGCGCGCACGTTGTGCGCACCCTATAGCCGCCATTTTGTGTAGTTTTAAAAGAGAGTGACAAATAAAAGTGGAGAACGTGAAAAGGGGGCAGGGTAGAGTTTCCCTGACCCCCTAGGCCTTCTGAGGGGGTCCCTGAAGGACCCCAAAGGGCAAAAAAAACATTTTTTTTTTAAAACAAATCGCGAGGTGCGCGCACGGTGCTCGCACCTCCGAGGCAGAAGAGAGTGAAAAACAAAAGTGGAAAACATGAAAAGGGGGCAGGGTAGAGACTTCCTGACCCCTTCGCCCTTCTCAGGGGGTCCGTGAAGGATCACGAAGAGCTAAAAAAAAATTGTAAATTTTTTTTTAAGGTGCGCGTACGTTGCGCGCATGTCAAAAAACAAACCAAAAAAAACTACTTTGAGTGTTTAGCTGTTGTATTTATAATCATGTAAAGAACCATAGATTTCACACACATTATATTTAGGGATTAGCATTTAAATAATCTTAAAAATTCACAGAAAAAAACATAGGTTTGACACACGTTATAGTTAGGAATTCGCTTTGAAAAAACCTTTGAAATTCACTGAAAAAACCATAGGTTACACACACGTTATAGTTAGGAATTAGCATTTAAAAAAACCTTAGAAATTCACTGAAAAAATCATAGGTTTCACACACGTTATAGTTAGCTGGACATTTCACTCATACAAAACCTTTGAAATTCCCCCGTTATAGTTAGTTCAACTAACTATAACTCGCGTGGCCGCAATGCACTGCTGATGACATCACATATTACATCACTCATTACATGGTCAGTGGCATCACTCATGACATGACTGATGACATCTCAAGACCGAGGCACAAGAAAGCAGAAAAACAAACGTGTAGAACAGAAAAAGGGGGCAGGGTAGAAACACCCTGACCCCCCAGGCCTGCCCTGGTGGCCCCACAAGGACCCACAAGGCCAACATTTTTTTTAAAACCCGTTCTTTTTTTTTAAAATTACCCCCCCGGGGGGACAAAATCGCGGGGGCATAGTGATAAAGAAGTAGGGGGGCCCAGTCCCCCCTATACTGCCCCGGGGACCGCCGCCCCCCCACCCCGGGGAAAAGCAATGCAGCCCCCTGGCGCATAATGGAGGCTCAAGGTGGGCTAGTTGGCCTCCAGGGACCCCCAGTATGCAAGGGAACATAATCCCCCAATTTAGAACACTCTACATGGCGCGTTTGCACAGTTTAAGTTGGGGAATTAATTCTTGTTCAATTCAGAGGTCCCCTAGAGGGAACTAGTCCAACAGGTATCTCCAGTAAGCGCCATGGAGCTGCGCTGCAGAGTGTTGTAAAAAGGGGGCATGCCCTCTGAACATCTGCCTGCAAAAATGTAGTAAATCAGTAAAAAAAATAACAATTAATACATTTAAAAATTGTCATTTAAAAAACCTTCGAAATTCAATGAAAAAAACCATAGGTTTCAGGCCTGATATAGTTAGGAATTAGCATTTAAAAAAACGTTGAAATTCAATGAAAAAACCATAGGTTTCAGGCCTTATATAGTTAGGAATTAGCATTTAAAAAACCTTTGAAATTCACTGAAAAAACGATAGGTTTCTGGCCTTATATAGTTAGGAATTAGCATTTAAAAAACCTTGCAAATTCACTTAAAAAAACATAGGTTTCAGGCCTTATATAGTTAGGAATTAGCATTTAAAAAACCTTTGAAATTCACTGAAAAAAACATAGGTTTCAGGCCTTATATAGTTAGGAATTAGCATTTAAAAAACCTTTGAAATTCACTCAAAAAACTATAAGTTTTAGGGGGTTATAGTTAGCTGGACATTTCACTCATACAAAACCATTGAAATTGCTCCTATATAGTTAGTTGCACTAACTAAATTTCGCGCACCCGCAATCCACTGCTGATGATGTCACATATTACATCATTCATGACATGGTCAGTGACATCACTGATGACATCTCAAATGACATCACTGATGACCTCACTGATGACATCATCCACGTGACAATCACATACACCTTTTCATACACTAGTAAAATCTTTCATCACCCTTTGTAAAATACAGGGTATCATATTTGAATCCATTGACACAGCAATACAAGTATCTAAAAACCCACTAAGAGATTCCTAGATGTATACACACATCTAATCACTTATCTGTAGATTCACTCATACATACTGTCAATAAACAATAGAACACTATCAAATATACGTATACACCTATATCGACATTACACACCAGCACACAACCTATTCACATATGAAGTTATGGTACTCACTTATGTAAACAATAGATCATACTTACATACTTACTTAGCTATACAGTTATCCAAACACCAGTTTATCTATTCATTTAGGTAGTAAGTCATACTTAGTGTATTATAAAATCATTATTACAAGTATACAGTTATTCATATAGTCACTCACACAATCATTGAGTCTTATGTATACTTATTTATATATAACAACTGAAACATACACTGCCTTTTATTTTTCTAGTTTGTTGGACATGTACCATTGAGAAATATATTTGCTCATCACCACACCCATAAACATATTCACTCACCCAAACAATTGTTAGAACATGTAGTTTTAACTTCATATATCTACTGAATCAACTATTCACACATCTTTGGGCAGTCACACACCCCCACCGAACCACACACACATTCACTCTCCCATACAAATACTCAGTTAACTAATCAATAACTAATATAGACTTTCACATAGCTAGTAACCAACTGGAGTACCACTTTACACAACAACTGACAAAGTGATACAGGTATTCACACAGTTTAGTCAGTATCCACTATATTTAGTGAGACACTATAAATTGTTAAAGTAAACAGTCAATTACACTGCTACTAAATCCTCCATCCAAATATTTATTTTTATATATCACTCATTCTTCAATGCAAATTGCTATATATATATTGCATATGTAAATAACGAAGCAAACCACATTCACTGGATGATGTCATCAGTGATGTCATCAGTGATTTCATTTGAGATGTCATCAGTGATGTCACTGACCATGTCATGAATGATGTAATATGTGACATCAGCCGCAGTGGATTACGGGTGCGCGAAATATAGTTAGTACAACTAACTATATAGGAGCAATTTCAATAGTTTTGTATGAGTGAAATGTCCAGCTAACTATAACCCCCTAAAACTTATAGTTTTTTGAGTGAAAAAAAAAAAAAAAAAAAATATATATATATATATATATATATATATATATATATATATATATATATATATATATACACACACACGCATTAATTCTGCTCTTCGTGGAACATGACAAATTTATAGAGCGACATGACAAATTTATAGAGCGAGCAGCACATGCATAAAGAAAGCAAGGCACAACGGGTATACCATGAGAAGGGCAGCAATAGACCCTGAAAACGTATATTAACACATAAAAGGTTTGCCTCGCCTCCTTACCTCTCCGCAGTTTCCTAGAAGTTCTTTCATACAGTATCCACCTTTATGGTTGTGTGTGATCACCAGGCAGCAAACTTGCTTAAAGAAAGAACATAAATCCCACAAAGCTACCATGCACTAAACTGGAAAAAATTAAAACAATTTGAAATTTCTCTTCATGGGTGTAAACCTGACGTGGTCGCCTCAAAACATCGTCGTCTACTCAGATCTACAGTACGCCTCCCCCTGTGTAGACAATTACTCCTTCGCCGTTTAAACTTACCGGTTTTTGTTTATTCGTTCTAAAAGTTTCAGCGCGTCTCTGGTAACCATAGAAACAAAGCGGTACCGGAAGCTGTCATAATAACGAGGGATTCCCTGAAGTAGGCGTGGTTTGCAACGCAACATTCCGATAAAGAACTAGAGCGCTGACAGATATACGTGATGTACCAGAGTAGGCGCCATGCCGCCGGTTACACCTTGTACCGTACACAGTGGATTCAATGTTACTAATTTGCTGAATCTGGACAGAATTGCGTTAAATCCCACAACTATCACAGCATGGCGTCCAGTGACTTCCCTTCCCTTTATACACATTTTGTTGAAAATAGCAGTACTATGTGGTTCTTTATTGAAAGTCTGAGGGTTGTATATTGTGCTCTAATCTTGGCGAAGCATTGAAGTTTTATCCTAATGACAGTGCTTCCGCGAGGTACAGCACAACCTGACCTCTGCGAATCCGCGATTTTTCCCTGGCTCTCTTCTAAGGCTGGCTACTTCAGACAACAAACGTGGAAACGCTTTTCAGTATTGACGGCGGACGCGATACATATTGATAGGCTTTATGGTTATAGACAGAGATCGCGCACTGAGAAAGCTTTGCGCTGGTTGCTACAAGACCCTAGGCCATCTTGGAGAAGGAAGGATCTGTCTGTCATTGTTCACTGCAGTTAAACGTTGCTGCCACTTTGTAAGTTTTTAGATCGTACTTTGTAATATTCTAGCTTTCAGTTTTTTTTTTTGTATTTTCTGTACAAATCCCTAAGTATTCGTTAATGTAATCTATTCAAAGTGGATGGTTCATTGCTGGTATTTACTTGCATTTTTGTAGCTCCTCTTGCGTCTCACAGGTGTGCTACATATATATTTACAGTCTCTTGTTTAAAGCGGCCGCAAGATCTTACAATGTTTTATTGGTTTAAAAAAAAAATAGGAGTCCGTTAATCTTAAAATTACATGTTCTTCCTTTTTGCCTTAAAACCTAGCCAAGAAGAGGGAAGAGTACTGGAAGGCAGCTCACTTTAACAAAGCTAGCATGTTTGTCTTTTCAGATATAAATATTTTTTTAATACATTTTGGAAAATATTTGTATTTTCGGTAGACTGGCGATTTATTTGAATAGGAATGATTTCTGAATTTCTGAAACAGTTGAGAACTGTATAAATTAAATAGTTGTACATATAGAATTCCACCTCACTTAGGCAGGCACCTGTTTAGCTTTACTTGCCCTACGTGTTATTATTCCAAATTTCGAGATTATGTTTGCTCTTTGTGGTTTATAGGTGACATACATCCGTTAGCTAGTGAGTTTTTCCACTTATTGTCATTTTTTAATTGAGAAAACTGTAGCTTTTTTAAAAATGTCAACGTTAGTTTATGTTCTCTTAAAATTGCGCAGTTGGAGGTGGACACCAATTAAAGAGGGAGTCAAGTGTCTCTAAATGCAAATTGCATATTAATAACAACCTTATCACGGCTATTGTTTCCAGTTCTGGGTTAATTTGTGATACCCTTAATGCCATCTCGGTATTATAGGCTTGGTTTGTTTGCTTCCATGGAATCTCTATTCTAATACACCTGATAGCAGTGACTTGCAGGTGAGACGCCACGATGCCGGTTAAGTATGTGGTTATGGTTGTCCAGTGACGGTAATTTTCCTTATTTGGCCGGTATTTTAAGTTAAGGAAGGCTAGTTGAAAAACAACTGGGGACTTTAACAAAAGCCTATTTTACCCCAGTGAAATATCAACCGATAACATCTACATACAAGAAGAAATCACATGACCTGCATTTCCATGCTATAATAACGATTCCTAAATAATTATAAAAGTAAACCGTTGCAGGAAACACGTTAAAACAGCAAATCGGGGAATTTAACAAATACATTGTATTGAAGTATCAGCTCTGAGCCCCACCAGAATCTCAAAACATCAACAAATAGCCATGTTGCAACCCTTGTGGCGCTTGATCAAATCTTAGCAATTCTATTTTACTAAGTGGATGAAAAGCTGCAGTTTGTAAACTCCACACTTTCCCAAGCAATTGCTGAACTAATTGTCTCATTAGTATGTTTGATTACTGTGGCAAGGATTGTTTCGATTGAAAAGTGTATAGCGCACCCTGTGATTCCTTTACCAACGCTCTGCAGTTTTGGTTCATTATAAATCCTTTCACATAATCCTCCCCATATGTCCTACTACCCTGGCTATGGTTTCAAAATACTAAAGTCTACAAAAAAGTGATGGATGGAATGCTTCAATTAATCTCAGCCACTGGTAATTACTTGGGCCGCATCCAAGTCTTTCGTTATTTTGCACACCTTTCCACCTCAGTTTCCCATGCATACTGTGTTACTGGAACCAAACAATACCTGACTGACCAGCCCATAACTAGGGCGGAACCAGTCTTGGGTTGCTTGAGTTCCTACTTAGGGAGGACCTGGCTTGTCAGTTCATGCTGGTCTGTTCCCACTGGAGTAGGGTCAAGACTGATTTGGATATAGCTGGGTCCAAACTGAGGTGGCATGGTGTGCAAAATAACGATGGTTGGGAATTACCATTTGCTGACATTAATTCAAGCATTCCACCTATCACTTTTTGTCATGGGTTCGAAATAGCACTGAAATTAGGACGTCATTTATTTTGCTGTAATCTGTCCTGCCTTCACGTCTGTATGTAATGGGCTGTGTCTAATTAAATTCACTTTTTCACTTCCTCATCATTACATCTGTTCATTCATGTAATATTCAGTGGCCGCTGTTGCGTGTGACTCTCAGATTTATTTCAGATTTTTTTTATTAAGTGCACTGTTAGTAAAAACCTTTGCATCAAGTGCTTTAAAAAAGATCAATCACATCAGAAATATACATTAAAATGTTAAAAAGGCTGAGAGCTAACAAGAATAACGATATAAAGGATTTGCTCACATAACCAGTACATAGTACAAGCAATTTCATAATATAAATATCAAGAGGGTTAAAGTGCAGTGGAAAAGATCAATACAATCAGAAATTAGTCCATATACATTACAATGCTAAATAGGCTGACAGCTAACAAAAGTAAGGTTTAAAATGGTTAGCTCATATAACCAGTGCATAACAAAAGTAATATAATTGAAATATCAAAAGGGTTAAAAGGTCGGTTCCACTTAAAAAGTGCTTTGCTTATGTGGCTACATGACTTTTCTATGTAACCCGGCTATACCCATATGCCATTCTTAACAGCCGGTGTTAAGTGTTGCGCCTAGGTCACAGGGTGACTGAGCTGTGGCTTCATGGACTAAAAATGTCTAAGTCCCGGAAATGTGTGTGAGTCTCCTTATAGAGTGGTTTGTTTCTTACATAACTATCACTCATTTAGATCAATTCATCCCCTCAGTGTGGTTGCATGAAAGTATTCTAGCTGTGTTTTCTGCCTAATGTGGCGTAAGATGGCAGTCTTGATGAATCGGGTCTTTCTTCCATCAAACTCGCCACTCAAGGAGTAATGGCACATCTACAACAGATTTGGAACCTTCCACTTCGGGGAGGTGGTGATACTGACTCCCTTCCCTTATCTTATATCTATCCCTGTGAGAGGTTTGAGGTTCCTGTAGGACACTGGGTCTCTATATAGTGTACTAAAATCAAGTACACCATACAGAGAGTCCAGTGGATTGCCAATAGGTGTGTAGAGGTAAAAGCAGATAATTCTACTGCTCTTTTTAAAGTAGTGTGGGCAAGCAGTGTTAGGCCTGTCAGAGGATAGTGCTAAGCATTTGTCTCACACACCGAGATAATAAATGAGACACACTCGAGAACATTTAGTAAAATAAACTGGTATCTATATATATATATATCTATATATATATATATATATATATATATATATATATATATATATATATATATATATATATATATATTTAGAAACCAATAACTTCGTTCAACAGTCAATAAATGCTTTGTATGCCGATTTTTAACCAAAAGCAGTTCAGGACATATCCTTACAAGTTTTAACCAACAGCAGTCAATACCCTCAGTCAAAGGGTGTAGAGGTGAAGGGGAAGAAAGCATAGGGTTAGATAGCAGAATACTGCCAACACATTTACCATCGCGGTTGACGCAGGCAATACTCCGCCACAGAGGTTGGGGGACAACTGTCACCCAGAGTTCACAGGAAGTTCTCCTCCAGGGCAGTCAGATTTTTGGAAGTCCCAGGGCTCGGGCACAAAAGGCAGTCCTGGGTTACCTGGGTCAGAAGTGCTGGAGGTTTTGGGATGCAGAATTGGTTCTTCACAGGTGGCGTTCAACTACAGGTGCAGTGAGGGCTGTCTGTCATGGTTGTTCCCAAGTTGCTGCTTCAACACAGTCGATGCCTCCAAAAAGTGGGTACAGTGGGTTCAGGCTTAGCAGAGCGGGGCTGTTTCCAGCATCGATCGCAGGTACTGTGAGGATCCCTCAGGATAGTGGATGCGTTGTAGGGGTTGGTTACCGGTCAGGTGGCCAACAGGCCTTGGCTGCTGCAACTTTTGGTTGGTGGGGTGAAATGTGTAGACACGGTCTGTGACTGTCTTCACCCCAGCTTTCTTTACTGGTGGTCAGACCGGGACTAGTGCCACTAATCCAAAAAGAGGTCCCAGGCAATTGGCGAAGGCTGGCTGGGCTCTGGGTTTCTTGGAGGCTCCACAGGTTTCAGGTAGGGATGGCAGGCCACAGCTGTCGAGTCCTTTTGCAGTAGGCATGGTTTGGTGGCAGTTTCTTCTGCAGCAGGGCTCAGTTCCTGGTTCTGTAGCATGTCTTCTTCCTGGGTCTTCTTTTGGTCCTTGAAATTTGAAGTCAAGGTTTCAGGGAGCCACCCAAATACTCAATTTATGGGGAGACAGGCAGTAGCCAATGGGCTACTTACCTCTAGGGTGTCTACACCCTATAGTGACTACGTCCTGTGGGAAGAGGTACTACCCTAGCCCGATTGGAGGTTTTCTCACAATCTCAAGATGGTGGAACTTCAGGAGAAGGTTTCACCTCACCTTCCCCGCCCTAGGGGTGGTGCAGGCTGAGAGAGGACCCTCCTCCTCATCGAACTAATTTTCTTGCCTTTCCTCCAGCCAGAAGTGGTGCAGGAAAGGGGGCTTGGCCTCCCCACTATCAGGGGGTTCCTGGGTTGGATTTCAAAAGCGGCATCACCATTAGAAGCTTCCCGCTTGGGAAGGCCATAATGTCCTGGAGTAGGTGTGAAACACCCGCGCCCAGAGCAGGTTTTGTTTCTGTCCTCTGAGAGCCGGGCTCTCATCCAATGAGTTCAGACACAGGTCTGGTGGTGACCGGCTGGTGGAAACCGGCCAAATACCCCACTAGTGTTTGGTTAGGTTTCAGGGGACAATCTAAAGTCAAACATCTTAGAAATCAGTGAAGCCATCGTGGAGCAAGGAACCTCGTGCTGTAGAGTATTCAGTCGATGTATTCTTTATGGCTTGCCTGTTCATTTACGTCACAGAATGGACCTCACATTGTAGCAGCATATCTGCTCCTGTTGATATGCCCACACATAAGGTATAGTGCACCCTGCCTTTGGGCTAAAGGCCTGCAGTAGGGGTAGCTTACCTATATCTTACTCAGTGTAGGGATGGCATGGCACACATGGCTGTGCGCCATGTCGACTATTCGTAGTACCTGAAGCTAATGATGTGCCTCTGAATTATATTTTTAGTGGTGTTATGCATACTCTGATCAGTAAAGGTGACAGGATAGAGTCTTTCTTCACCCTAACAGTGAATTACTAGACTTAATTTCACATATACTTACCTTCCCTATACTTTGGTAGTAGATATTCTGGTTATAGTATTGCAAGGCAATATGTAAAAGACACAATAATGTGGCAGAGCAACCCCAGGGCCACCTTAAGAAGGGAAACTTTCTATTTTAATCGTTCTTTCCTCATCTATTGCTAATTAAATATTCAAACTAAAATTCACTAGCCATTGAACCTGGCATGTTCCTGCAGATCAGGGCAGACTGAACTACCACTGCTATTCCTCCATTCATTACTTTGGTGAATGTTATGTTGTATAAAGTAAACGTCTGAGTTATAACAGTTGCTTTTTTCAAGGCTCAATTCAGGTATCTTATTGCATGAAGGTCAGGATTCCCCTGTTTAAATATCTCATAGTTTAGATTATTTTTAAGTGTAGGAACACCCTTGTTGGTGTCCAATGTTTGTATGTTCAACAATGTTGGGGAGGCTGCTCTCTGTATCCTATCAGTGGACTGCCGACCACCAGTTCGCTGACTTGCAGTAGTCCAAAATGCAGCTTCCAACCTAGCCAAGCAGACCACCACTCCACAAGTAAGTATCCTTCGAAAGATGCTGTGCATTTAAAACAGCTAAGTAATCCACGGTGCTAAAGAAAACGACAAAAGTTCAATGTGTGTCAGACATGTGGAGATATCTTTCTCCCTACATCATTTTCACAAAACACTGGCGGATACAGGGCACTAGCGACCATGGAAAAAAAGCAAAAAGGTACACAGGGAGTAAGAATATTAGGCCTATGAGTCCCCAAAATGATTTCATCATTCCTTTATGACTCAGGTCTTCAAATGTACTGAATGTTTCTTCATTCAGTAACAAGTGGCTGTATAGATGGCATAGTTGCCAGTGTGTAGCCTCTGAAGTGGGCACATAGACTCAAATGCAGAAGAATTTACTGAGGGTCGCGTATGGCAGGCCTTGAGCTGATAGATGAGGAAGGGGGTTCAGGCAGGGATGAATCCCCAAGTAGGTTGATGGTTCTGAGGCAGAGATTCCTGATCAGACCCGTAGTTCGGAGAGTCGAGTATGCAGTTTCAAAATAGCAGATTTGATGTCAGATTTGTCTTCTGCAGCAATGAAGACTAGTAGTAAACATCAACAAGCGCTGCCTAACATGGATGTTTATTGATCATATTGTGAAAATGTAGTTTTTCATCAGTTGCTGGGACTTTGCCAACCTTAATGTACCAGTGTAGCGTCAAATACCCTGGTTGTAAGGATCCATTTAATTTTCAACTTTCTGTGCAAGATGTGGATTGCACCAGAGAGTTTAAAGTCCCAAAGCAAACATAGGCATGGGCTTTGTTAGAAGAATAGAATTGAAACCTGTCCCATCCTTAAATGTTTAAAAGTTAAAACACATTTTTACTTCTCCATTTTGCAATTTCAGACATAGTTCTTGTTGTATGTTATGTTATGTGTTAATTGTTTATTTCTATAGCGCACGGCTACTCAAAAAGAGTGTCCCGGCACTTTATTGGAGAAAGAGACAAAACTGCAACATACTAACATAACACCAGATAAAAAGAACTAACAGAAAAGTGGGCCAAAGAATTCACGGAAAACCGGCTACTGAGTGAAAAGCCAAGTTTTAAGGCCTTTCCTAAAAGCCAGTAGGCTAGTGGCTCCCCGCAGGGCCAGTGGTAAAGAGTTCCATAACTGAGATGCCAACAGTCCAAAAGAGCGGCCTCCGAGGCGCGCTTTCTTTACCCGGGGGACAACAGCAAGGTGCAGGGCTTCCGACCTCAGAGACCTGGCCGGATGATAAAAGACCAGCCTCTTTTGGAGGTACTTGGCTCCCTCCTTGTGAAGAGCTTTGTAGGCCAAGGTCAGCGCCTTAAAGGCGATCCTCTTGCGGATAGGAAGCCAATGTAAAGTTGCCAGCAGGCCCGAGGCCCTGGAGCGCCTACTAAGGCCATGGTGGACTGACCATCTCATTTACCTGAATAAGACAATAATCTTGTTTCCGGGTTCATAGTATTCTCCTGTTTTAAGCTTGAAAAACACCATCTTAGATGATGTTTTGTTCAGTCTTCACTTCCAGGCTCTGGGTATTGGCTTCTGTCTGAATACACATCAAATACAATTGTTAAAGATACATGAAACTTTACTAATCCATGGGTTTGGGCTTAACAAGTAATGTGGATCTTATGTTTTATACTTTGAGTATTTTTGACCGATTGGGTATATGGTAAGTTGTTCAGTGTTTCATGTGGTATATTAGAAATAATACGTTTTTTATTGTCTTTGCAGAGTTTTTGATATCATGGCTGCTGTTGATAGTTTCTACCTGCTTTACCGCGAGATCGCCCACTCTTGCCACAGCTATGTGGAGACTCTTGCCTTGGTTGGGGCCTGTTATATGGCCAAAAAAGGCTTTCATCTCCTATGTGACTCCTATGGCCTTCTCAGAGTATACTTCATCCCACGGCTGGTGAGCCGTATTGATCTAGTGAAACATTATGGAGCATGGGCTGTGGTTACGGGTAAGAGGTTCAAATAAACAAATAACAATGTAATTTCTGAGAACATTTAAGCTTTCTGAGCCCCTCAAACTCTTCTGCTACTTAATGTTATTATCTGCTCCTTCATCTACACATTTATTTTTAAATCATGTTCATATCTGTTTATTGAAAATGCAAGTGGGTTTTCTAGCTTCTGATGTCATTTCCATTTTGAAAACACAACCGTTGTCTTTGCCATCAAAAAGCCTGGAACATTACTCGTCTCCATTCAGCAGATTGTAATAGAACCAATGCAGTGAGCAACTCAACAGAAAAGTGATGTGCTGAACTGTTTTATGTTCTCTTCACAGAAAAACAAGCATTGGCAAAATAGGTTTTACTTTTTAGCTGAAGTATTTGGTGATAGTTTAGCCTCTGTGCGTTGTTTGTTGGCTATAGCAATATGATAACAAGGAGTAAGCCTCCTTAACTAAATTAACTTCATTAGCATAGTTAAGCTGCATCCTCAGAGAAGAAAACAATTGATTCAGAATATGAAGTTTACATGTAGGTTGTGAATTTAAAGCTGATACACAGCAAACTACTGAATAGTAGATTGTTTTGACAAAAGGCCAGTATTTTTGTTGCATCTTTAAGAAAGTCTGTGCTTGCATACATCCTAACTTACAACATCAACCTACCAACCAGAGCTACCTACATATCATACCTACAATTCATACCTAATATAATTGCCGTACATTACCTTACCTACCATACCTAATCAAGCACACCAACGTATAATCCCTACTTACCTAACACACCTACCTCCTTACCAAGCCTTACCTACCATATGTACCAAGCAAAACAGAAATAAGGGAGAAGCTCTCTTGGTGGCAGTTAAAACACTATAAACAAGAACAGAGTATTTGTATCTCTCCATAAGTTCCAACTTAGTTGCACATCATCTCATTTAATTTCATGTAGATGCCAAAAAACAGGTATGGTTAAGATATCCATTCTTTATTTCTTGCTTAAAAATAACAAGGACATAGGCACAGCCAACGCATTTCGTCCTATAATAACCAGACTTCTTCAGGGCTGTTAAAAGACATACACATGACAAAGATTAAGCACCATACAAAACATTGATCAGCACAAATTATTAACATCAAATGCACAATAAAGCAACATACAGAGCAACCAACTAAAAGATATATAACATTATTGGCACAAGACATAATTAAAAACAGCTATGTCATTGTTTGAGAAAAACCAAACTTGGAACAGTAAGCCAACGTACAGCACCCCAATTTGAAAGTCTTCAAATAAATTGTTTAAATATAGGTTTCAGTTGCATGTTCTTATTCCTTGAACATACCATTGTTTCTCAAAACATTCCTATTAGTACACATTCATATTTATAGTTTCATCCAAGACATATCGAATGTTGTAACTCTGATCCACCATGTATTCCAAAAAACGTTTCTAACAGAACAGCAAAATATCCCATTGTTGGACACAACAAAATCTACAAAGGGGTTAAATAAAAACATATCTAGACAAGAGGTTCTATTTGCAAACTAATCAGCTTCGAAGGTGTAAATGAGCTTCCTGAAAGATTAAAGGAGAAAGTGGTTTAAACTAATTTAAATCCACATTCCTCCTTCAAAGGTGCAACATGCACAAAAGTATAATTTTTGTGCAAATAAAAAAAAAAGTTTTTTCTCTTACCATAAATTGTATCAATATGCCGTTACTAGTCATTTGAGAATGTTGTTACTGTAATTGCATCATTCCCAATAAGTGGAAAACAAATTCCTTCAAAAAATATTAAGTTAATATTAGCGTAAGTACCCAGCTCAGTGTTTCTCAGTTAAACAAAATATATCAGAAAAGAGTGTCCAACCATTGTACACTCAACAGTGCAACTAAATCTCACCTGTGAGTGAAGAGTAAATATTTGATTTAATCACCAGAGCTCCAAATTTACCTCTTACCAAAATCCTGTGTGAAAAAACATAAAGTAACAACCACCATAAAGCTTCTCGCTTACGTACAACACCTGATAGGCATTCCATATCATCAAAAAGCACATGCAGCAAGTCTTTTTAAAATACTTAACACCACAAAATACATTTCTTTTTGCTACAATATATATATATATCGTAATAATGTACCCTAAGAACATATTTTTTAAGGTATTGAAAGTATTTGAAGTCCTAAAAGTAAGAGTCTCTTAAGAAATACAAAGTAAGCAAACTGAATCAATGCACTCATTCAGTCAGAAATGTTACATCAAGCCACTGTTTGTGATTGCAAACAATATTCACCACGACTGCTCATTAACATACTTGTGAAAGCCTGCACACAGTTGTGAAATCCTCTCATATTTCACAACAATCGTATTAGAGCATAGTCAAGAGCAAGCATAGTCTTGCAATCCCGACATAAAGAGCTTGGCGGTAATCAAGCAACATTCATTCATACCCCTTCACATACCAAAGTTCATTCCAGTCTATCCTAGCATCACCGTTCGTGTACGCCATAAGCAACAAAGCTGTGTTCAGATTCACCACCATACTCCAAAAATGTACCTCCGATCAACTCATATGAAGAAAATCAACCTATTATATTTCAGTGCAAACACCCTTCACCCTGAATGCTGAGTAACACAACGTGAGAGCCTGCATGCAATCATAAAGATCCTCCCATGTTTCACAACACTTACATCCAACAGTAATCAACCGCACATAATCTCCCAACACTGACATTCCACGGAGCTTGGCATTCATCAAGCAATACTCACTCGTACACCGTCACTTACCAAAGTTAGGCCCAGTCCAATCTTACATTACTGTCGTAAACAATAAAGCCGGTTTCAAATTTGCCGCCATTTTTAAAAGAAAAACCTTTTTAATAATTTTCACTGTTTGAACACAATGAGTCAGTCGTTTACATAAAAAAGAACCAACATAGCACCACACTTCAGTAATAAATAATTCAACAAGTATCTCAAATGCATAGTTATGACAGTTGTCAGCAATTAACTTGCCGCCATTTTGAATGCTCATGAGATTATCCTCAATTCTTTCCAGTTGGAGAAAATCGCTTCACTCGTATCAAGGCGATTGGGTTTGCCATTGTGGAACAGTAACTTTGATCAAGTTCCTATTGGGTTGTGCTACATAATGTCACACGCTGCCTTGAGAAATATATTAAATACCCTCTCTAATGTATTATTTTCGCTGAGGAGCTGATGGTAACTTCCTTCCAACTTTGTCAATAAAGAAAAAAAAATCCACCAGTGGAAAAAAGAGCACACTAACGCTATACTCAAGTTCAAACAAGTTCCATCTCAGTCCTTGTAAACAGCAGCCATTTTGTAACAGTAACAGTTCGGATCAGAACAGCTATCAAACGTGTAGCGTACAATGCATTTGCATTTTCAAAACTCTACTACATAATTTTAAAATTTGTAATAAATATGTCTGTAATCTAACCATAATCACTGTATTGATTAGAATAATATCAAAAAAGTGTCATGCAGCATATATACATGAACTCCCTAATAATGTTGACTTAAACGGAGATTCACTTCTTCATATATAATTTATAGGGAGACACAAAAGCAGAAAACAGAAACAATGTTGAAATCCTAACCAAATGTATGGACAATCAATAAACACAATCCAATCCACACAGTGAGGTACCAAAAATGTGTAAGCAAGAGATCAAACTCCTGTTATTGCTCCATAGTATTGATTTCTTCACTGCAATATTATATCAACATATCGGCACCAGACAACAAAGGACCGTCTCGCCTATCACAGTTCAGCATAGAAGATTCAAGCCCGTCTTCAACAAGATTCTCAATTGACAGTCTAAGCCAATGTGTGATACAATCAGGGCATACAAAATTGCAATATTTGTTATAGCGAGTTTGGAAAAAGGCAACAACCAAGTGACATACTCCAGTATAAATTTATCAGGAAGAGCGGTCCTTAGCTTGAAAAATAAAATTTGTAGATGGAAAACATAGACTTAAATAAGTACTATGGCGTAGTTTTTCTCCAATGTCCAGCCGGACAAGGAAGTATTTATTTTCAAAGTTGTACAAGGAGTTGCGAATACGTGAAACAAGAATCAAACACACTGGGTACAAGCCTGTACCAAGTCAAGGAGAACAAACAATAAGGGGAAAGAATAAGGAAGGTTTAAGCAGGCAAAAGTTGGAGCAAGTGGCGGCTTACAATACAATGCAATCTTGTGCAAGCACAAACCAACAGTAGCTGCAATAAATATATACAGGTGAGCCATGCAGTACTGTTAAAACAGTCGACGTGACGTTTCGATCCCTAGCTCCTAATTTTAAACTGGGATCATCTTCAGGACTAATATTAAAGCTAATGCCTGAATTATTAGCAGCATGTGAAAATAAATAGGGGAAGAAAAAAGGAAAACATTTTAAACGGCAAACATTGCATATGAATTTAAGCATGTCATCCACTTATCCACGATTACATTAAAAGTGCACAAGTGAATCTTTAGGGACAGTGACAACCGTGTAACAAGTGTCCAGGTCGCATTACGAGTCCATGCAAGTGTGGCGCACGTGTCTGGTGAGTTGTGACAATCAACAGAGTACCATTTCGGACATGGTTGGGCCATATGCTTAGGGCAAGGCAGATGACTGATTCGCGGGGTGCCCGTCTGCAAGCAACCTAGGTCGTGTGGCTAGTGCTGGTGATGCCGCGGCTGTGGGGCAAGTGAACTGGCTAGTGTGGGGGAATGCCAGGTGCCGGATACTAACTGAATCTCCATCAACGGGCGAAGTCCGGGATAGCGTCTTGATAGAGAGCCTTACCGGAGACGGGAGTTATCTATCAGGATAGAAAGGGACTGTTAGGGGTGACGTTCGCGTGCGAGGGCGTGCGGTGGTCGCATAACCGGGCGAGGTATTTACCTTGGTTATCCTCAAACAGAGCCTAGAACGCGAGTGCGTGTGGTGGTCACAAACCCGGCGGGTGAGTTACCTTGGTTATCCTCAAACAGAGCCTGACACGGATTCTGTGAACTAGTGGACGGGAGGAAATCCTCGTTTTGGGAGCCTAGAAAACAAGGCAACCAGTGAGGAAGAATTGCAGGGAGATCGAGACATTCGTTCCGGGGACATGCAATTGCGACGAATTACCTGTAATTAATATTCAAGGCCCTGAGGGTTGGGTGTGCCTCGGAGAGAAAATAATTGAAAGCGGCTGTAGGATAAGGCAGTCCGCCTCGTATTGATCCTGTGGGAGTAAGTCAGTAAAGGGAATCAATACACGGGCTAAAAGATAATAGCGTTCAGGGAGGGAGTGGGTTAGGCAGGCATACCTTGATAGGATTGCGTGTTGAGCTTGGTCTCGGGCGTCTTGCTCAGTGGCAGAGGAGCGGAAACTCGGCGCGGGAGGTCTTTAAATGGCATGCAGCTAGTGAGTGATAAAAATGGTGAAAGGACTGGTCTCGATAGCACGTCTTGCGCTTGGGCGCCATTTTGGAGAGGTGAATTGGAGTGAGAGGTGTTTTGGTGAAACGGCGGCGGACATCTTTAAGGGGTGAAGGAGTGATCATGGTGAATCGTGTTAACTTAATAAAATTCATACAATTCATTAAGAACAACCACTAGTTATAAAGGATTTTCAATGGCAATGCAATATCTGTAATGAAGTAACATGAACAAAGTCCTACATAGAAGTGTTATGGGTACATTGAGCCCTTCGTTCACTTTTTCAGTTGTACGCCAGGGAGGCCAGTCAAGGAGGGAAATGCACCTATTGTAGGTTCACTATCACAATGATGGATAGGGCTCAGTGTGTTAAAGCAAACTAGTCCAGTCTTCCGATCTGTTTAGTCCATCTTGAATGGAGTTGAACTGGATGATTGACTTGAGTTCCTCTTTGTTCAGTAATGCTGCCATGTTGCCACCTCTTGGTGGTAATTTTAGTGCCTTGAGGACTGTCCATTTGAGGTCATCTTCCGTGTGTCTTGAAGCTGCATAGTGTTCAACAAGAGGGGCATTTGGGGTTCCGCATCGAATGCGGCTTCTGTGCTGTCCAATCCTGGTACGAATCTTTTGTGTAGTCGTTCCTATGTATACTTTGAGACATGGGCACTGAATCAAATATATTACATTTTGCGTGTTACAATTCGAAAAGGAGTGACTATGAACAGTGATGTTGTTAAATGTGAAGGTTTTTCCTTCTATTGTCAGATTACAAACGTTGCATCCCCCACATTTCGCGTGACCAACAATGGGGGACAGACCCCATACAACATCAAGAGTGGAGGCTGTGGGTGCATAGGGTAGTGTTGCCCTTACCAAATGGTCTTTTAGGTTCTTGCTTTTTTTTAAAGCGAAGATAGGTTTGTCAATATTGAGGATGCCATAATTGATAATGGGCCATTGTTTGAGTATTGTTTTCCTCAATTTGTGCGAAATGGGCGAAAATGTGGTGACGCATGCAATGCGTTTCAGGTCTTTTTTAGGTTTAGGGGTAAGCAGAACTTCTCTCGGGCAGTACCATGCTCGTTTCAAAGCATTCTTTACGATTTTTTGGGGGTTCCCGCGTTCTTTAAGTTTGGATGTTAGGACTGCTGCTTCCTGAAAATAGTCATTTTTACATGAGCAGTTACGTCTAATTCTCAAAAATTGAGAATAAGGCAAGGAATCGCGTAGGGCCCTAGGGTGAATACTGCTGTAGGCCAAAAGAGTGTTCTTTTCTGTAGGTTTTCGGTAGAGCCTGGTGAGAAGATGACCCTCACAGTGAAAGATTGTAAAGATGACCAGGTAAAAAGAAGCCTGGTGAGAAGATGACCCTCACAGTGAAAGATTGTAAGATCTAAAAATGCTATGGAATCAATGGCAGTAGTGATAGTTAATGAGAGTCCTGAACAATTGTTATTCATCCAATGAAGGAATTGGCGCAGGTCCTTGACGTCCTGTTTCCAAATGATGAAAATGTCATCGATATACCTGCGCCAAAATCCTATTTTGGCAAAGAATGGGTTGGAGGGTGTAAGGGTGACATTGGTCTCCAATTGGTCCATATAGAGCACCGCCAGGTTGGGGGAAAAAATAGCCCCCATAGATGTCCCCTTAATCTGTTCAAAGAAGTCATTCCTGAACATGAAAAAGTTCCTGGTAAGGCACAGCTCTAGAAGCTGGAGAATGAAAGTAGTAGGTACGGGGTGAGGACGAGGTCGTGAGTCAAGAATTCTTTGGATTACCAATAATGCAGATGTCTGGGGTATGTTTGTGTAGAGAGACTCTACGTCCATGGTGCATAGAGTCTCTGTGGCAGGATTAAAAGGATGATGTTCGATCATATTAATCATGTTCATTGAATCTCTGACATAACATTGAGTTTTTGGAACGAAGTCTTTGATGAAAAAGTCGACATACGAACCGAGAGGTTCAAGTATTGAACCGCACGCGGAGACGATGGGCCTCCCCGGTGGGTTAGTTGCATTTTTATGCACTTTGGGGAGTGTGTATATAATGGGGATGCGTGGACTCTTTACATTGAGAAAAATGAATTCTTTTTTTGAAAGGAATCCTGCTTCCAGTCCTTCATTTGTGATTTTATGAATAAGTGTCTGTATCTCTTTGGTGGGATTATGTGCAAGCCTTCTGTAATGTTCTTTGTTATTAAGTTGGCGTTCTATCTCTGTGGTATAGGCTGTTTTTTCTTTCCAGAACTATCCCACCGCCTTTGTCGGCGCTCTTAATTATCAAGGCATCATTGGCTTTAAGTAACTGAATTGCCTGTTTTTCTTTCAATGTGATGTTGAAAGGAATAAACTTCCTCGCTTGTTGGAGGCAAGAGAGTTCCTTCAGAATACCTTTTTCGAATGTCACAACTTCAGCAGGGATCATGCCAGCTGAAGGTAGAAAAATGGAAGGGGGACGGAACGGGGTATTGGCAGTTTGTTCAGTTTTTTCAAGCTAAGGACCGCTGTTCCTGATAAAATGACTAATCACCCGAGGTCCTTTGCTACCTAAAACGGGTTCCCTTGTTCACTATACTGATACTCCAGTATAAATGCACGGGTCTAGCAAATGCCAACCTATAATTACAAAAGTATAATGTTAACCCCTTCCATTACCAAACGGGCAGACCATCCAGATTGACTCACAGCTAATTACAAAAAGTGATGACATTCATGCTCTTTATTGAGGCCAAATTCAACAGTTCCTAAATGGGCCTCATCTTGCCGGAGTAAATTTTCACTGTATCTATTCTATGAAATTTAAAAGGACATTTTGCATTTCTATTCCATTCATGGGAAGACAGTAGGTATGATGTATCTCTATTTCAGCTGGCCCTATTCAAAATCTAAGTTTTCTGGTAGTACTACCTACAAACTCCTTACCACAGTTGCACACAATTGCATAAATCACAAACGTCATCCGTCAGTTGATAAATGTATTAGTTTTGTGATTTGCACTGGTGTTATAGTTAAAAGTGGTTGTCTTGCTCATGCCATATCGACACATGGTACATTTAGTACTCTTATAGAAACCACATGGTTGTTGAGGTAACCAGACCAATTATCTTGTTTTCTTACACGGAGACCTGTAACTGGGATCTTTACTATTGTGTCCCCTTCTGTATATCACACTCTGTTTATCCATAAGCATGGTTTCTAAACCAGGTACACTGTATAATAATCCACAATGTCTGTTCAATACCTGCCATATCTGATGACTAGAGGTATTATATATGGTGATGAAGGCCAGGTGACCATTTATCTTGTTCTTCACCTTTTTATTCCTAACAAGATATTCTGTCTTATAGTTGCTCACTCTTTTATTAATCTTGTAAGAGCTTGGAATTGTACCATCTTTGTACCAATTTGTTGTTCACAAGATCTAGATTAGACGTACATTCTACCTCCTCGGTGCTATTTCTTCTGAAAGGTAGCATCTCGCCAAATTGAATGGATTTATTAGTGTTGGTTGGATGCACACTTGTTGCCAATAGTGTGCCATTGCAGGCAGTGGATTTACGATATATTGAGCTTTTAATTTTGCTGTCAGTAATGTAAAGGGTCACTTCTATGCCAGCAATTCTTGTTTTGTGACAGTTCATAGTAAAATTGACATTTAAACCGTTATTAAGATATTCAAAATAGTCTTCCATTTGTTACTGAGAGCCTGTTCAGATGACAATAATATAATCTATACATCACCCCCAAAAGTGTATAAACTCAGTGCATCTGGATGCCTTTGGAAACCAGGCTTGCCCCTTCTCAAACCAACTCATAAAGAGGTCTGCTTAAGAGGGGACAAACCTTGATCCCATGGCAGTACCCTACAGCTGCTGGAGCCACAGCCCATTGTATAGAGAGAAATTATTACTCAAAACAGGCCAGCCATCTCCAGCAGCATCCAGGAGTGGGCGATTCATGCATCCTTTTGAAAGAAAATGGTCTTGAGCCCTAAGACCAAATACTTTCTTTTTTGCACGTGTATAAGCTCTCTACATCCAGAGTAACATACATCATGCATTCCAGATCCCATACAACATCTTTGAACTCCCTTAGGATGTTCGATGTATAACATACAAAGGATGGAAGGTTAAAAAAAAAATAGTTTATGGAACATATCTGCAAATTCAGAGATGTGTTCCACAGGTGATCTTATGCCCGCAGCAATGGGACGATCCAGTGGATTTGAAGCATCGGTGTGTATTTTAGGAAGCATATATATGCAAGGATATCTAGGATAATCCACTTTAACCCCTTCCACACTCATGACGAGCTGGGCTCGTCATGAAGTAGCCTCCTCGCACGCTCATGACGAGCCCAGCTCGTCATCTTGTGTGGGATTTCCGATTTCTCAGCACAGCAGGGGAATATGCTGAGCAGCCATGGGGTTAAGATACCTGTTTTCGGACGCCTGTATTCCAACTCAGAGTTGTCTTAAAGCATGGCCGGTTCTGACACCCAGAACTTTTAAAGCAAAGAGAATCAAACTCAATTAATGGGTGAAGGTGCTGGGCCTAATACGCAGTTCAAGATAAGCTGGACAAGGGAGGCTCATTCGCCCACAGGGAGAAGGAATCAAATCTTTCAGGAGTGGAGGGTTCAGGAGATAACAAACCTAGAGGGTAGAATTCCAGAAATAACCAGACCCTGGACCTTTCTCTGGAGGAAGGGGATACGTTTTACTCCCTCATTGACAAGCCAGATTCTACTGATCTCAGGCCCTAGATCGAGAAAGGATGAAGCCAGTACCTCCCTGTCTGAGGCGAGTGAAAGTAGCTTCTCCACTGCACTGGGGGCAACAGCCAAGCATTGGTAATAGCAGAAAAGGTCCAAAGGAAAACCAGCGACATGTGTAGTAGGAAGAGACAAAGAGCCCCAGACGGCAGCTGCTCTAAAATGGGAGTATACAGATACTCGATTGCTGCAGCAGGATCGCTGGCATGAAATCTCATTTGTCTATAAGGAGGCAATACACACTGGCATCAGGGTTGAACCAGGTGAACCTACATTAAAACTTATCTATGGCGTGATCAATGAGCACCAATCAGAAACCCGAGCCGGAGTGCCCGACTTTCTACTACACAACTTCAAGACACCCTAAAGAAGGTGTCTAAATCTTGTGCAGACATTGGGGAAAAACTCAACACCATAGAGGAAAGAACAACGGTAGTAGAAACTTATGTGGGGGTCCTTAAGTGACAAGTTGAAATTCAAGAAGGACAGATCTCTGAAATCATGTGGAAGATCGAAGACTTTGAGAATCGTCAAAGGTTGAACAACCTCTTATTCCTCAGGATAAAAGAGTGGGTTGAGGGCAATAGCATCAGAACATTTATGCTCTATCTCCTCAAAGGTGCCTTCTTAGAGCTTGTGTCCTGGGACTGGGAGACAGGCGTGCATAGAGTGCAGAGACTGCCTCTTATGCATAAAAAGCAGAGCCACTCTGATGGAGCGAATGAGAGCCATCCTGGAGCTTTTCTTGTCTACTTTAGGAATTTCCTTCTCAGGCAAGCTATCTTTGAGAAGGCGTGCCCGGATGCCCATTGATGCTTTAATGGTCTCATATTTTGTGCGCCCTGATTTTTGCCACGTTAACTTCAGAAGCTCCAGAGTCTTTGGGCTTTGCCTGGATGAATTGGGTTTAAAGCCTGAATGTAGTTTGTTGGAGGGAGGGGGTCCTTCTTCTCCTCCTTATGTGATTATGAAGTTGCTTAGATATGCCGACTATGTTTTGGTGGGGGAGGGGCTTTTTTATCTAGATATTTGATGACCTCTGCTCTTGTGCTCCTTTGCTCGGTGGTCTAATCGCTATTGTAATGGAGGAGGACTCTGGGTGCTTTATGGAATGATCCCTCCTCTCCATCTGAGAATCGCTCGGACTTGGGGGGGGGGGGGGGGTCACCCCCTTTCTTGTCTGTTCCCCTGTCCCCTCTCTTTGCTTATCTGATTGACCTTGTGTGCTGTGGTGGTGGTGGTGGGGGGGGGGGGAAGAGTCTATAGAGGTGGACACGAAGCCACCACTCAGGGCATGAGTGGCCTGATTGCCTGTTGTGGTAGTTGTGGGGGGGGGGCGGTCGAGGGAGGGTTGGGGTAAGGGACTTGGGGATGGATCATGGCGGGGGTATCGAAGGGGGGTCTGGGTAGGTCACAGTAGGTAGAATGTCAGAGAAGGGGGTCAAGGGTCTGATCACAGTGAAAGAAGAAGAGGGAGCATATAAGCACAACACAGAAGCTGAATTAACACACATAGGATCGTTGAGAAGGTATCTTGTTGGTATGTACTACTTACTAGGGTTTATACGGCATGATCAAGGTTACTATGGGGTGGCTTTCGGTGGTAGGCTGTTCTGGAACCAATATAATGTCTAAATTGAGTATTGCTACTGTAAACCTATGTGGCTTTAAGAATGGAATAAAAGAAGGGTAACTGAGGGGTTGAAAGTTCTGGGGCAGATATTTATTGTTTCCAGGAAACACACATTAATTGAGCTAACGCGATTGCTGGAAGCATTAGGTTTAGCATTGGTAGCGAGCACCACACAGGACACACAAACTAGGGGGGGTCCCTATCCTCATACAAAGTAAACTATGTGATATAATATGGGTTCTTTCACCTTATGCTCATTGTATAGCCCAATTCTAGATGACCCAGGTAGCACAGATTTTTAGCGGTAGAATTAGCTGCATGGCCTGCTCCCTATATTTTATGTGGCCATTATGCACTTTAATGGATCCAGTGGCACTGCTCGAGATGCAACTGGTACCTTTGCAGGCCATAAACCACGTGTGTTTAGAGCTTTACGCAGTTTAGTAAAAGATAGAGACCTGGTAGATGCATGGCTGAAACTCAGAGCTATGATTCAATTATCAAGGAAAAAATCTCTTGGAGAACACCATACATTTATATATTGTACTACAGCACCTCCTTACAGGTCATACAATCATCTATGCCAGTCTTAAAAGGGACCAACACAACAATTAATAATCACATTTATCAAATTTTAAATTAGTCATATCACATAAATCATACAATTCATAAAAAACATTAAAAACATTAAAAAACCAATTAAAAACAAGACAAAGTCTTTTAGCACAAAAGGGGCAATTCACACATAATACATACACATTTGTTATCAGCAGGATGTAATTCATGGGAATCAACAGAAGGTGCGTAGTCTTGAGAATTTCTTCAACATACAACACTACCGTCTTCAAATTTAACAATAGTAGGCGTTGACGCATTTCAGTGCGAAGAGAACAATACAACCACCTTCTTCAGGACAAATAGAAATATAAAGTCCCTCCTAATTATTTGCAAAGCATCGTTCTGTATAATTTATCCTGTATAAAATCATAAGACAAATATCAGCTCAGGCCACTTATAAAATCCATATAAAAAAGGATAAAATAACAACCTTATATCAATGTTTACATTTTCCAATCAAGCAATCCAAATGTAAACAGAATCTATGTATAGAGAACCGTAATTTCTATAGAGTTTCTTTAAAAATCTTTTTTAATCAGAGTAATTGTCTAGAAAGCCCCATCAAGACTGGAATACAAATCTCAATGCCTTCAATTCACCTAGTACATAATAAGGTGAGGTCCTGTGCAGATTGGTCTTTAGAATGTACCCCCCCCCCATTTAGCGAAGAGTGCTAAATGGGGGTGGGGGTACAGAGGGGATACGTTGTCCACACTGTTGAGCCCTTGAAGCAGATTTGATCCAAATGTTTTGTATATGCCCACGGCTAGACTCACCTTTTCAGAGATCTCCAAATTTTTAGGTGTTGTCCTAAATTCATTTGGTATTGACTTCTCAGTAATACTATTGGGGGTTCAGGGGACTATAAGAGGGTATTATTTACTTTTCATTGCTATTGCAATATGTCATTCTTTGCATTGCCTCAGCGTAGCTCGACCTTCACTCCCCCCCTTCCTTCCAACAAGGATGTTTCCTTTCAATTTTTAACTTGGACCCTGTGCTGTATGAGCGTAAAGGAAGGAAAGCCAGGCAGAAGGGGAAGAACATCTGGGGGCCTCTTTCTGATTTGATAAAGTCCTGTCAGCAGGCTGGTGGTCTGTCTAATAGCTGATGGAGTCCACTTATGATTTGGCTGAAAGGCTTATGCAATCGGATACCTGCACACTTAAAGCACTTTATATTTTAACCTACTGCATTTTTATAGTACTTTGAGACATTTTTTTAAGTCCTGTTATTGATTGTAGTTTTATGTCTATCCAGCTATAAACTATGCACAAATTTCCTGTATTGTATCTAATGTCTCTGGGTTGCAGGCACGGAAATCATTTCAATGAACTGTTGAATATGATTTACTACTTGCTGCGTGGCCTCTTAAGCACTTTAGAAGTTAGGTAAATGCTAGCACTTTGCACTTTAAGATTTTTGGGATTTGGTTTCCAGGCAAAGGTCCTGTGGAACATAATCCCTAGGCGCTAAACTCATGTGCATTAGCACTTCAGCTATCCCAAATAGATGAATTATGTATATCTGTTAATTTTTCTTGTATTATTTAATAACTACTAACTGTTCCGTTGTCGTTATGGATGTATATCCCTGAAGACCTATTGATTATAATCCTCTTTTACTGTGTGTTCTTTCCTCCCCGGCATTCCCTTCCTGAGGATGTATGCACGGAAATTCTAAAAAAGCATCAATAAAAATATTTAAATAAAAGAAATTACATGTATTCCAAGTCTGTCAATAAACATGTTGCCTGCCAGTATCCCAATTTATTGTTAATAATGGACATGATACACAAAATAGGATTCAATCCTAAAGCCTTATAACGCTTTTTAATATCAAGTTGTCCCATCGCTTCTTAATGGTATTGGGAGCTATTCTTAACAACAACAACATTACCCCCTTTATCTGCTTCACTGATGATTATCAACTTATTAGACTTGAGACTTTGTAATGCCAAAAACGTATCTTTTTAAGGTTATTGGATTTAGTGTTGCAGAAAGTAGATATTCTTATCATGTCGTCCAAATCATACAAATCCATAATTTCCTCTTTCGTTAAGATTTTGGTTTTAGCGCGGTAGACCATTTTCTTTCAACAAGACGCGCAAATCTATATGAGCACTCCCAGATGCTGCCAGAGATGGCTGACCTGATTTTGAGTAATAATTTCTTTATAATGGACAGTGGTTCCAGCAGCTGCAGGGTACTGCTAAGGGAACAAGGTTTGCACCCTCTTATGCCAACCTCTCTATGGGCTGGTTTGAGAGGATGCATGCCGGGTCTCCAGCGGCATCCAAGTGAACTGAGTTTATCCACTTTTTGGGGGTGATATATTGACGATATTGTCATCTAGACAGTATATCTGCTACGAATAGAAGACATTTTTGAATACCTCAATAACAATAGTTTGATTGTCAAGTTTACTATGAATTGTCAGAAAAGAGGAACTGCTTTTCTAGATGTGACCTTTTACATTACTGGCAGCAAAATTCAAAGCACATTATATCAGAAACCCACTGCCTTCAATACCACACTATTAGCAACAAGTGTGCATCCATCCAACACTATTACATCTATTCTGTTTCGCTAGATACTACATGTTAAAAGAAATTGCAGTGAGGAGGTAGAATGCATGTCTAATCTAGATCTTATGAATAGCTGGCACAAATAATATACTATACCAAGCTCCTATTAGATACACAAAAGAAAGAGTGAGCAACTTTAAGAGAGAAGATCTTCTTAGAAATAAGAAAGTAAAGAATAAGAAAAAAACCACCTGGCTTTCATCACCACATATAATACCTCTAGTCATCAGATATTGGGGATTATTATCTGGTGCACCTGGTTTAGAAACCGTACTTGCGGATAAACAGAGTGTGACATACAGAAGGGAATGCAATAATAAATAGAATATTAGTCTCAGTTACAGATCTCTGTGTGAGAATATGAGATCTATGGGCTGGTTACCTTAACCATGTGGTTTCTATACATATACTAAATGTACCATGGGTCAATTCGGCATGAACAAGACACCCACTTTTAAATTTAACACCAGTGCTAATCGCAGAATGACTGCCTTTATCATCTGCCTGACGACATTTGTTATCTATGCTATTGTGTGTAGGTTTGGTAAGGTGTATGTAGGTAGTACCACCAGAGAACTTCGAATAGAGGAGCATATTAGGACCAGCCGAAATAGAGATACACACTGTCTTCTCATAAATGGAACAGAAATGCAAAATGTCCTCTAAATTTAATGGAATAGATTCAGTGAAAATAGATAAACATAGTGGTGATAGGGAACGTTTACTCCGGCAGAGTGAGTCAAAATGGATTTATTGTTTGCGAACTATTGAATCTGGCCTCAATAAAGAGCATGAATTTCATCACTTTCTGTAATGAGTTGTGAATCAATCAGGATGATCTGCCTGTTTCTTGATGGAATCAATTACCGTTACAAGTTTTTGAGGACAGGTTGGCATTTATTGTCATTTCTGTATGCCCTGATTCCATCTCATGTTGGATTAGACTGTCAGTTGAGAATCTTGTTGAAGACCGGCTTGAATCTTCTATGCTGAACTGTGATAGACGTGATTGTCCTTTGTGGTCCGGTGCTGATATGTTGATATAGTATTGAGGTGAATAAATCAATACTATGGAGCAATAACAGGACTGTGATCTCTTGCTTACACTTTTTTGGTACCTCACTATGTGGATTGGATTGTGTTTGTTGATTGCTCATGCATATGGTTAGGATTTCAAGATTGTTTCTGCTTTCTACTTCTGTGTCTCCCTATAAATAATTTTTTAAGAAGTGAATCTCCTTTTAAGTCAACCTTATTAGGGAGTTGACAGATATATGCTGCATGACAATGTTTTGATAATATTCTAATCAATACAGTGCCTATTATGCTTAGGCTACTGATATATTTAATACAAATTATGTAGTAATATTTGTATTATGCAAATGCATTGAACACTACATGTTTGATTGCTGTTTTGATTCAAACTGTTACCGTTACAAGATGGCTGCTGTTTGCAAGGAACGAAATGGAACTTGTTTGAACTTGTGAACTGTGCATCTGCTATAGTGATAGTATGTTCTTTTTATGCTGGTTATATATTTTTCATTATCGATGAAGTAGGAAAGAAGTTCCTGTTGACTTGTCAGCTAAAATAATACATTAGAGAGTGTTTTTGGTATATTCCCTAAGACAGTGTGTGACATCATGTAGCACACCTAATAGGACCTTCGTCAAAGTTACCATTCTACAATGGCTGATGCAATTGCCTTGATACGAGTGACGTGATTTTCTCCACTTGTATGGAATTAAGGCTAATCTCATGAGTATTTAAAATGTTGCCAAATTTGAAAACGTTTTTTCTTTTTGTGACGTACACTAACAGTGATGTAAGGTCAGACGTGACCTAACTGGTAAGTGCCAGGGTACGAGTGAGTATTGTTTGATGACCGCCATTCTGTGTACAATGTCTGGTTGGGAGATTACGCGTGCTTTGATTAATGTTAGATTTTAGTGTTGTGAAACATTTGGGACCTTTATTTTTGCATGCAGGCTCTCACGGTTGCCTTACCCTGCATTCGGGGTGAACG
Source organism: Lissotriton helveticus (assembly GCF_964261635.1). Lineage (NCBI taxonomy): Eukaryota > Metazoa > Chordata > Amphibia > Caudata > Salamandridae > Lissotriton > Lissotriton helveticus. Next base: position 454,117,719 of record NC_136073.1, on the reverse strand, counting down.
GTGTTTGCACTGATATCTAATAGGTTAATTTTCCTCATATGAGTTGATCTGAGGTAAATGTGTTACTGAACATGAACACAACTTTGTTGCTTATGCTGTACACGATCAGTGATGTTAGGAAGGGTTGGATTGAACTTCGGTAAGTGATGGGGTATGAATTAATGTTGCTTGATGACCGCCAGGCTCCTTATAATGTTAGGAGGCTATGTTTGCTCTTGACCATGGTCTGATACAATTGTTGTGAAATATGAGAAGACTTTCACAACTGTGTGTATGCTTTCACAAGTATGGTAATGTGTAGTTGTGGTGAACATTGATTGCAATGATATACAGTGTCTTAATGTAATAGTTGAGCGAGCACATTGATTCAAGTGTGTTTACTTTGTATTTCTTCAGGGACTCTTGCTCTTAGGAGTTTAAATCCTTTCAATACCTTAAAAAATATGGTCTTAACATACATTATTATGGTATTCGTTTTTGCAAATAGAAATTTATTTTGTGTGTTATTTAAGGATTTTAAAGAGAATTGTTGCATGAGCTTTTTGATAATAATGCAGATCGTGTTTTTTTTTGTAAGGGAGAAGTTATATAGTAGATGGTACTTTATATGTTTATTCACATGGCAGTTTGGTAAGAGGTACATTTCGAGCTCTGGTGATGTGGCTATCGAATAAAATATTTACTCTTCACTCACAGGTGAACTATAGTAGCACTGTTTAGTGTACCAGGGTTGGACCTTCTTGTCTAATATATTTTGTTTAATTGAGAAGCACTGAGCCGAGTAGTTATGTTAATGTTAACTAAATAATTTTTGGGGAAGGAATTTGTTTTCCACTTTTTGGGCATGCTGGAATTACAGTAATAGCATTTTAACATGACTTGTTATGATCTATTGATTACAAATGAAGGTAAGCAATTTCTTTTTTTATTTCTGTTTTTCTCCAAAATGGCACTTTTGTGAATGTTGCACCGATATATGATGTATGTGGATTTGAATGAGTTCAAACCTCTTTCTTCTTTCTCTTTACTATTGAACATATTATTACTGAAAGCTCATTTACATCTTCGAAGCTGAGATATGGTTTTTTTGGACCCCTTCATGTGGATTTTGTTGTATCCGTTCTGTTAGAAATCTATTTTTGGAATACAGGGTGGCTCAGAGTTACAACATTCAATATATCTCAGATTAAACTATAATTATGACTGTCTACTGATAGGATTGTTTTTAGAAACAATGGTATGTTTAAGGAATTGGAACATGCAGCTGAAAACTATATTTAAACAATTTATTTGAAGACTTTAGAAATTGGGGTGCTTAATGTTGGCTTACTGTTTCAAATGTGGGTTTGCCCAAATTACTGACAAAACTGTTCTTAATTATGTCTTGTGTCAATAAGGTTATATATTTGTTAATTGGTTGCTTTGTATGTTCCTTTATTGTGCATTTGTTGTTTATAATTTGCACTGATCAATGTTTCGTATGTTGCTTAAGCTGTGTCAAATATGTCTTTTAACAGCCCTGAAGAAGTCCCGGTCTTATGGGTCAAAAAGCGTTGGCTGTGTCCATGTTCTTGTTATTTTCAAGCAAGAAATAAAGAATGAAGATTTTAACCATACCGGTTTCTTGACATCTACATGAAATTAAATAAGATGATGTATAACTCTGAAATAGAATTTATGGAGAGATACTAATACTCTGTTCTTGTTTTTGGTATTTTTTGACTCCCACCAAAAGTGATTCTCCTTTATTTTATGTTTTGCACTTAATTTTGGCGCATTCTATGGGACGGTTGGCCTTGGGAGTGGAGTACCTTTAGTTTGAAACTATACTGTGTGTGGCAATCAATACCATAACCGTACTTGTGTTCTCTTTTTGGTACCATATGTACCATATCTTCCTTGCTGGACTTGCCCTTTCTGCAGGGTCATCCCCAAACACTTTGACTTCACCCTCCTGTTTTCTGAACCTGTGTCTGTTGGGTTTTAGAACTCTGCACTGTTTACCACTGCTAACCAGTGCTAAAGTGCTTGTGGTCTCTCCTTAAAACATGGTAGAATTGACTTCCATCCAATTGGCATATTTAATTTACTTGTAAGTCCCTAGTGAGGTGGCAGTACCTGTGCCCAGTGCCTGTCAATTAAATGCTACCTAGTGAGCCTGCAGCACTGGTTCTGCCACCCGCTTAAGTAGCACTTGCCTTTGCAGCCTGTGTGTGCAGTTTTAAACTGCCATTTCAACTTGGCAAAATTAAACTTTTGCCTTGCACAAACCTTCCTTTTTACTACATATAAGTCACTACTATATTAGGCCCTAAACAGTCCACAGGGCAGGGTGGAGTGTAGTTAAAAAGTTGGACATGTACTTTTAAGTTTTACATGTCCTGGCAGTAAAAAACTCTTACATTCGTCTTTCAGTACTGCAAGGCCAACCTCTCCCATAGGATACCAGTGGAGCTACATTTAATAAGCTGTAACTTCCAAGTGGGACCACATAGACAGGTTGAGTTTGATGTCTAAAGAATTGTAATAATTAAAAGCCCTCTTTAATGGTAAATCACAACTCTGAAAATGCCACTTTTAGAAAGTTGACATTTTCTTGTCCTAACCGTTTGGTGCCTGCCGCCTGATCCTGGGTCACATGACCAGGTGTAGTTGGTCTTTGTCTACTGCTCCCAAGTGGTAAGACAAAGGTGAATAGGTGTTGACAGGAGGGAAGAGCTGTCGCCTACCACACTTGAACATTACAAAGCCTCTGACTCAGCACACTCACAAAGGGTTTCACACTAGTCCTTTGCCCCCCCCCCCCCACGACAAGCTGGTGCCAGGTCAGGAAATTTCAAACACCTCTGGGGTGGAAACTTCCACCAGTTTCTCGTACATCAAAACTGGAACCAAGTATATATATTGGACTCTCAGACCCATCTTTACAGTACACCTTTGCACCGGTGAAAGGCTCAAAAGGACTGCTCTGCTGCAAGAACGACCAATACTCTTTTGCCCTCCTGCATGAGTGAAAAGGACTGGATCTGCATCCTGAACCCAGACCATCAGAGTGACTCCAAGGGCTAGTTGGCTGACCTCCTGATCAGAGCTTCGGGTACAGAAAAGGCTCCAACCACCTTGAACCCATCACCTGGATTTTGTCTGCTGTGAGTCTTGCCCCCTAGTGGTGCCAGCTGTGGTCACTTGGGCAGAATCAACACATCTCCTCACTACTCTGCATCAGAATTGTCGCAGTGTAACGTATCTTCTTACAGCTCTGCATCGCAACCACCGCTACATGAAGCATCTCTGGCGCAGGATCTTGCATCACAGCCCACAGCTTTTTCGGAACCGCCGCTGCGCGATGCATCCCTGAGGCAGGACTTCAAATCGCAATCCTTGTCGACAGCTACATCTAAACTACCGCTGCACAACCCATCTCAGACGCAGGACCTCTCATCACAGGCTGCAGCTTCTCTGAACTGCCGCTTCACAACACATCCTTAACGCCCGACCTCGCAACTCTCCACAACCAGGATTTGTTCAGCTGGCCTAACTTGGTTCCTATATAGGGCCTGCGCTCCATTGTGATCGGTCTGAACTTGTCACTTTGTCCCAGTCATGGTCAATCAGCTAACCATAGTTGGCGCATTGTGCTTTTAAACTCTATTTTCAATTAAATCTTTAGATTTGCTCAGCTCTGATTCTACTGATTGGATTTGTGTAGTTTTAGTCTCAAATAATGTAATAAATTCTACTATATTTCTAAATTGGGGATGGGATTTTTCTTCTGTTGTGTTTTCACTTTATTACTGTTTGAAGTGCTACATAAATACTTTACATATTGCCTCTAAATTAAGACTGACTGCTCTGTGCCAAGCTAACAGAGGGTTAAGCACAGATTAATTTGGGGTCGCTTGTGTCTTCACCCTGACATGAATTGTGGTGGCTGCTTGAGTAGGGTTTCACCCACCTCTGCCTGTAACCCAATGTCCTACACCATGCATGGCTCCCCGTACTCACTTGGCTAAAATAAGTGTTCCTGAAGTGAGTCCGAGCTAAAGACCACTTTATCGCAGAGTACGGTTTGCGAATGCAGCAGTCATTTTGAAGTATTCACCGCAAAGCCTTCTTAAAGTGATTTATTTAATCTAAATTAACGCATGCAATTGTCGGCATGGCTTTCCATAATTTTTACATCATCTCGAAAAAACTCTAAAAGCATTGGCCATGTGAACAGTTATGCATTTATTTCTTGGAGGTAGACAATTGCTGTAGAGGTGGGGGTTCGGTGCATGTCACAAAGTGTAGCCTCTCCTGTCACTGTCTGATCACATGCACAAATGGATAGGCTTGCTGCTTGTGTACTCCCTCCTGCCCCTTCGGCGTTCTTGCTGCTTGTGACCTCCCTCCCCAGCCGGCATTCTTGCTGCTTGACCCCTTCCTCCGACCACTTTCCACGTTCTTGCTGTTTGTCCCTTGCCCCCCCCTCCATTCTTGCTGCTTGCTCCCTCCCGTCCTACTGGAAAAAAAGTAATATGGCTCAGCCATCGCTGGCGGCATAATAGGGCCTTTTTTTCAAACTTTCAGTCATGCAGCTCAGCAGTTGCGCCGCTGTACAACATCCTAAAGACATTGACAAGGCAAATATCTCTCATAAGCGGGAGCTATGGGCTTTGACAATACTTCTTTATATATGTACAGTAAGTGAAAAAAGTAACTATTGCGATAGCATAGCGAAGTATAATACATTTAATTTAAAACTCACCTCCACCAAGCTTTAAAATGAGCAACGGGAATTGCTAAATCAATGAAACAGAGTTTCGCCCATTGGTAGTTGGACCTTGATATGCTAAGCCCGATTTCTGTGTTACATTTTCACACTTATTCTCAATGCCAGTGAATGGAAGCAGAAACTCATAATGGGCAAAACCTGCTGTTAGGAGCTAATGAGTTGGTGCAAGCTTGTATTATAGGAAGAATGACAAAACAGCATTTCCTAGTAATTACATGACTCTTTTGTTTTTGTTGTGTAGTTGATTAGAGACTTTCATGCCAGGCTGTTCATTTATCTCTGTTGGTTGTATATCCTTCTGTTCCTCAAAAGGACTCTTTTCATACTATTGATGCCAAAAAAAAGACTTGCATTACCCTGTACAGAAGACCAATGACTTAAAAGACATATCTTTGAAGCTTGTAGCTTGGGGCAAGAGGCAGTTTCTTTCCAATGAAGGCATTGTGAGGCCAGCTACTTGTCACTCTTCCAAATGTCATGGATTGTCCCAGGACGTACTCCTTTAGAGGCAAACTTTTTGCTACAAACTCTTGGTCCGACACCTGTTATGCTGAAATCTGTATAAAAAATGTGAATCTTTATAAGACCTAATTCAAGCCGTCCGAATTATGTCTCAGAGTGGATATATGCCATAGCCAATTCTTCTTTGCTGCGCGTCTTGATTATCATATGCTTCCGGTGGAATGTTCCGAGCTGCTCCGCTTTCATCTGGATGCTCGTGTGTCTATTATGCTTACCATACCACAAAGCAGACAAACGCAGAAACATACGAGCATGCAGATGAAAGCAAAGGCCCTCGAATGTTCCACGATATGCTTATCATAATGAAAAAGCACAGCACAGACGCGGCAATTGGCTCATCGATTGGTACACCAACCAAGACCCATGTTGAGAGGATCTGGTATACTTCACTTATTTTGAATTAAAAAATGTACCAGCCTCCATGAAGATCTCGCAGATTAATTATCCCCACCGAGATCGAAGCGCAGTGGCTTAGCTCAGGGAGTGCGCGGATGTCCTTTCATTAAGAGACTGAGCCATTGCATGTTTGAGTACACCATAGGGCACCGGAGCAGGGGACCCCTTTCATGAACTGTCTTACGTTAAGCAAGGACGCCATCTCGATACCATTAGGAATGGGTCAGGCAATTTCCACACATGAAATGCACTGATTATGAAAAATGCTATCAATATGTGACAAGATTGTTTTGAAAAATGCTATTAATATTTGATAAGAGTGTTAGTTTCACGTGCAAATAACCGTGGTATTGCTGTTTTGTGATTTTGTTCAATGCTAAATGTATTGAAAGTGAAAAACTCATAAAATGAGTACAAACCAATTTGGTACTTGTTGAATAATATTTCGCTGTAGCAAGGTGATTTGCTCGTTGAAATCTTCAAATTATTTTCTTAAATAATATGATTATTAACATGGTGAAAAGGATTTGCATGTCATATCTAAGTAATGTATGTTAATCAATAGCGCCTTGAGACCCTCACGGGTGAGTAGCGCGCTCTACAAATGTACTGATTGATTGATTGAATAGTGAATGAGATATATTAAATACTGAATATAATATAGTAAGCAGAGTGCTTGCACGCCGACTACTTTCACAACTGATACAACTTGTACACACAGACAAGTGCGGTTTTGTGCCAGGACGTAGAACATCTTTAAACATACGACGACTATATCACATGAGGGACGCAACCCATACCAAACTAAGAGGAGCTACATGATTTCCCTGGACCTACGCCAAGCATTTGACACCCTCAGCTGGGAGGACATGCTAGTAGCGCTTAGTAAATTTGGTATCCTCTCTGTATACCTACAATGGGTGAAACTGCTATAAACGTTACCAACAGCGAGAGCACGTACAGGCATACATATTTCACAGTCCTACCCAGTCTGCAGAGGCACAAGGCAGGGATGCCCTTTCTCAGCGCTGGAACCACTGGCACTGAGACTACGACAAGAGACAGCGGAATGGGGTATCCGTGTAGGCCCAGCAACAAACGCATTGTCTCTATATGCAGACAATATCCTTTTATATATCAAGAACCTACATGAGGATTTAAGTTCATTAGCCAGCATTTTCACACACTTTGAGCAAATCTCGGGACTTGCTGTAAACGCGACCAAATCATATGCCTTCCTTTTTAAAAATGACCCACAGCTTGCAACAGTGGAATTTGGAGACCTGAAGCTCCAGGCCATGCCCTCCACTTTCAAATACCTAGGCATCCAAGTATATAGGACACCTTAGGCTCTACTAGAAGGCAATCTCCAAAAAGCAATATCCTCGCTACGCTCCCAGGTATCCTTCTGGTCTTCCCTTCCTCTATCGGTAGCGGGCACATAGCAATTTCCAAAATGGTTATGCTCCAGTGAGTATTATATTATTTTACTAATTTACCAATAGTGATTCCTAAACAGCCCTAAACACGCTTCTGACAGAGCTGATGTGGGTATTGTACCGTAGAAGGATGGGACTCTCTAAATTACAGTTACAGACTGATAAGGGTGGCATGGGAGCATCTGATTTCCGAGCATTATGTTTTGCGAGCCAATTACATTGGCTGGCGTACTGGCTGTCTGGCCACAACCTACATGAAATAGGATACACGCCGAGTAACTTAGCACAGGGGACACTACACACATTATTACTACCCCGGATTAAGACTCTGGCGTCGGCTTCATTGTTATTAAATATTCCTCACATACTGGAGAAGAGCCCTACAATACACAAAGTGAACCACTCCCTAAGCCCTGAACATCCCTCTTATGGGCCACCCCCCCCTGCTTACAGGAACACTAACGAGGCACCATTTATGCCCATTGGATCAGGCTGGAGTGACAACAATAGGGGCATTATTTAGTGATGGGATTCTACTAAATCACGAGGACTTTGTCCATGAACAAGGACTTCCGGACTCCCTATTTTTTAATACATGCAAATGTTACAAGACCTGTCAAGATGCACTGGTCTCCCACTGACACAGAGCCTCACACACACAAGTTCGTCCACTAGATGGGAAATGGCAGACATTTGATTAGATGGCTATACAGAGGATTCCGTGCACACGCAGCTGTACCTCTTACACAATTAAAGGTAAAATGGGAATGAGATCTATAAAAGGTACTTCCAGACAAGGAATGGGAAACACTATTGGCTTTTCCCCAAAAAGTATCACACAACAACAGATTCAAATGTATACAATACATTATGCTACATAGAGCTTATTTAACGCCACACAGATTTCACAAAATGTACCCGGGGGTGCTGGCAAAGTGCCCAAGGTGCCCAACCCCAGACCCGAGTTTGATGCATATGTTTTGGGTATGTCCGACCCTTTCTTCCTTTTGGTCACAGGTGTTGGACACAGACGCAATTAGTGAAGTGACTGGGGAATTGCTCTGGGATACAGCCGAAAGCTGTATACTGGGATTACACGGTTGACCCAAAAATCAAAAGTTACAAGTGAAATTTGCGGATCTAGTACTACTCATTGCAAAATGATTAATAACCAGAAGATGGAAATCAGCCTCTCCTCCAAATCTATTGTATTGGCAGGAAGACATAGTTCGATGTGGGAAGGCAGAGAGTGCTGCAATACGTAGAGAGGAACACAGAGGAATGTGAAAAACACCAATATCAATGGAATGGGACGTAATGTTAGAAGCTTTTAAAGCCCTTGATATGCAAATACACTAACACCCTGAACACTGCTCACCCTGTTCCTAACATCATAAGACAGATCCTGACAGCTAAGATGTATCTCTTAATAGCAGAGCACCCAGTTGACGTTATAGCAACATAACCACAAAGCCACGATCAAACCACATGAATGACAATCTCCGGACAAATCCATCCAATGTCGCAAAAAGCTGATTTTAGATCTAGTAAAACTTTGCCAATCATTACACTGGATACTAAGGCTGGTTATGTCTTGTGTACAGAAAAGATTGTGTGCTAAGTAAGGGTAGGAAGGGGGTAGTTTATATACATCACAGACAGAAGATGGCACACCGGACACATGTATAACACAGTACGTATACCCAGATTTGATGTATAGCAATAGTATTGAATATATACAAAGTTAATGATATAGATGTAATCCAATTATACGATTGACAACTGGCAATATGAAACTACTAGACCCACATATGCCAAATAAATTACCAAATCAATAAAGTTTGTAGAAAAAAAATCTATAGTTAATTAGGGTAATACTTTCCTTAGAAAAAAAGTAATTTTTGAATCTTTTATAAAGTTGCTATTTTTTCGTCCCAACTGTTTGATGCCTGTGGCCTGAGTCGCAAGGCTTTGGGTAGTTGGCCTTTTGTGTGGTCCTCCCAGACAGTAATACAAAGGGGGACTAGGCATTGGCATGATGGGAGGGATGGAGCTGTGTGCAGCCTGACTTACATTTCAACGGTGCTCCAACTCGGCACACACACAAAGGGCTCTCACAACAGCCTTTTGTGACCACGGAGCCTGGGCAGGGAGTCAGGAAATTCCAGAACCATCTGTGGGGTTGGAAACTCCAGATGTTCCTTCCACTTCAAAGCTAGAAACCACGTATAAATAAATATAGGACCTCCGACCCATTCTTCAGTTCACTTGTAGACCTGTGGAGGACTGGCAGAGGACTGCCCTGCTGCTTAAGACCTGTTGTGTAGTTCAGAGGACTGCCTTGCTGTTCCCAAAGCACCGTCCTTCTACTTGAAGCCTGCCATGAGCCCACAGAAGACTGCCCTGCTGCTTGAGACCTGTTTTTCTTCTGGAATCAAGGACCATCAGAGTGACTCCAAGGGCTAATTTGCTGCCCTACTGTTCAGAGCTATGGGTACATGTAAAGCTCTGACAAAGTTCAAAGGGTTCCTTGATCTAGCCTGAAGTGAGTACTGACCGTCCAAGTGGTGCCCACCAGTCTTGGACCCTTGTAAGTGGTGCTTAGGGTGCCCAACCAGCCAAAATTCCAACATTGGGACTTAAAATATTTTCTGACAAAAAGTGCTCTGAAAACTGAAAGGAGACCAGAACCTGCCTGCTCACCGACCTGCCCAATGTCCATCGCCACCAGCCTGGCTTTGCGGTACCTCCCATTGCATTCTTCGCCACAGTCGCATATCCTGTTCAGTGGCTCTTCTCCGGTAGGATATCCGGCCTCCAGGAGCTCTCATCGGATACAGCCTGCAGCTTTGTCCCAGTGGAGATTTTCACACTCTAATAAAGAGATCAAGTCGAAATGAAGAAATCTTCACTGCGACTTCGTCTAGCGGGATCTCAATGATGATGCAACTTCCTTGGACACTGCCAGCTGCCGTGCCTCGCTGAACATTACCTTTTCAGACATTTTTCTTTTAAATTTTTTTCTAAGTCTGAAGGTAAGGTATCTGAACCGTGCTCCATTGTTGTCGGCCATAGCGTTTGTGTTTACCCGGTCTCGGACAAATAGATATCCGCGGTTGGCATTTTGATCTTTTAAGTGGTCGATTGCACTAAAAGCTTTAAAAATTCATAACTTCAGTTCTACTAATTGGATTTTTATCGTTTTAGTGTCAAATAGGTTAATACATTTTACTCTATTTTCTAAATTACTGTGGGATTTTTCTTGTTCTTTCTTTCACTTTATTGCTGTTTGTGTGCTGCATAAATAAGTACATATTGCCTCTAAGTTAAGCCTGACTTCTTTTGTGGCATGCTAAAATGGGTTAAACACTGGTTAATTAAGTGACTTCTGTGGTTTACCCTCACTAGGATTGTGGCTGTTGTTTGAGAAAGGTGAATAACCCCGTCAACCAACAACCCAATTTATCACACCATTCCACTAAGTTTGTCAAAATTCAAATAGTTATCCCTACTGATGGTTAAACGGTAACTACGTAAACGCATTCTGAGATTTTCCACAGTATGTATTACAATTTAAAGATTATGTCAACCAGATCCAAGTCTTCACTAGAGAGTTACTGTTGCGGGAAAATTAGTTTGGTTCTAATAGGCCTTAAAAACCGGCGTCAATTGCAGGATACATTGAAAGTTGGGCTCTACGAGAGCCCCCCGATTTGTCGAAAGCAACTTCTGGATCAAGTATCTTCGGACAATATTTTTAGTTTTATGGAAACCGAAATGTGTATGATTTGCTGTAAGTACATTTGTCTTTTCATATTTATGCTTGTACGTTTTATTGCCAGTTTGGCCCTAACTCTACTTATATGTTTTTATTGGGTACAACTATGTTCCAGAATGTGTGATGTGACCACGTTAAACCAAACTGTCTCATCATTTTTGACCCTTGTTTTATTTTTTCTAGGTGCCACATCTGGCATTGGAAAAGCCTATGCTGAAGAGCTGGCACGGCGGGGCGTAAACGTCATCCTCATTAGCCGGAATAAGGAGAAGTTGGAAAGTGTTTCTGATTCCATCGCTGAGAGATACAAAGTGCAAACTGCATTTATTGTAGCAGATTTCAGCAAAGGCCATGAAATTTACCCTGCAATCAAAAAGGCACTGAATGATGTAGAGATTGGTATTTTGGTAAATAATGTTGGAGTAGCTTATGATTACCCTCAATACTTTAGTTTGGTGCCTGAAGAGAAGCTGTGGGACATTGTCCACATTAATATCGCTGCTGCTACGATGATGACAAGCATAGTGCTTCCAGGGATGATAGATAGAAAAAAAGGTGCTATTGTCAACATTTCTTCTGCCTCCTGCTACAGGCCTCTACCACAGATGGCTGGATTTTCTGCTTCAAAGGTAAGAAAACCTGGAGCTGCTGTAAAACCTTGGGACAGATAACCAACATTCTGCCAACATCAATCTGCTACTAATGTGCCATGAAGTCTCTGTCACAAAGGTGGCAGTATTGGTGGTTCACTCTGTCATAGTGGTGAATATACAGTGATAATGTCAATGATTATTAGTAATTCCAGGTATATATAGTGAATATCTGCAACTTATATGAAGGCATACTTCTAGAACATGTACTCCACATTTTGGAAGTAGTATATGGTCTAGCACCTAAATTGCAGAGATGATATCACCAAGCTAAGGTTTGGTTGTGAAAAAGGGATGAGGAAAGAGCTGGGTAATTTAGTTTGACCAAAGAGGCTAATGGCGGAAGTATTATTCTGCACAAGGGATCTTGGGTACGGTTTATGCTTGAACCTGTAGTCCCGAGTTCAACTTTTTCACCTTGACCAGTTATGGGAATTTTGCCTTCTGTTTCACGGATTTCAGTTCTCGAATGGACACATCATGTTTTAAGTATCGAAAGCACAACAGTACAATACAGATTTGAAACAACAACTGTTAATCTTTAGTTTTTGACAGAGTTAAATATTTGCAGTTTTATGTTCTTATAGCAGAATGGTTTTTAAATAATCTCACAGCATTATTAGTAATTGTATGACCTCTGATCTCCAAAGAAGCCTACATTGCATGTAAATGGAATAGGCAGGCGTCTTTGGGCTTGATATAATTAAAAAGACACAACTGCCAGGAACTCCTAGGTAGCATAGTAAAGTAGCACGAATCAAACATTACACTTTTGATCTGTATTACTGCACAAACACCATGACATTATTTTAAAGTAATTTGTGCTAGATTGCAGTTGCGAAATGATGCAGGATGCATTTTAGCGTGGTGCACCATGGATGTCGTCATTGTGTAACATAATTCAGTGAACTGTAGTTTTATTGCAAAGTCTCCTCTTTTAGTTGTTTTTCTAGATCACCCCGTTCCCTCTCACAGTCTCAACTTTAGTGTCATGAATCCTTTCTAAAATAATGAACTCTCAACTTTAATGTCAGGAACCCTTGGCTAAAATAATTAGGTGCCGTAAGAATTGAGACCATCTGTCTATATTTCCCAAATGCGAGGAACATCTTTAGCTAGTAGGAAACTACCAGGAAACATTCTTAGCTAAAAGTATTGTAAGGTCAAGTGAGCCGGTGAGATCTCAAGTACATCCCATGCTGCGTTTTATGTGCTAATGTGTCCACTGGTGGACACACTCAACCACCACCCAGCCTCAGAGGTCTGAGGTATTTTATCAAACCTTAGTCTACACGGTCTCCCTTCTACTGTCACAGAATAAAGGCCACTTCTTGGATGACGTCCGGTCTGTCACCCACTATACAGCCATCTCAGCATAATACCTTCTGCCGTTGAACCAACCACTGTCTGATTAAATTAACTCTAAAAATAAACCCTTCCCTTTAGAGCCCCTCTGTATGCCCAGAAACCAACGAATCTGCCCGCAGCCTTAAGAATACTGTGAGATTCCCTCCTCTTGTCTCTCACCTCCTTAGTGATATAAGCAAAGCTGCAGATGAGGTTGTATTACATTATGAATGCAGTCAATGCAAGCTTCTAATCCTGACCTCACCAAGAACAACTTCCATTAACTTCAACTCACTTGGCACTGATCCAGTCAGACCTCACCAACCTAAAGCCCAATCTCCTACCCTAAATTCCTTTTTACTCCTTAACCGTATTTCTAAATTGCCAACAATTTAACCAACTATCAGTCAACTGTCTGTCTATTGAGATATTTGTGAACACCAACTGCAAAGCCTCTTCTATATTCCCACAACATAGTCCATGCTATGATGTTACCAACCTCATTATTGAAAGATTAATATAATGCAGAACAAAATTGCCGCATAACTCATTTATATTCCCTTTCTGTTGCGTAGAGCCACCTCAACCCTCACAATGGATCCCTTCCAACAATGAATCTGAAACTTTTCTTCACAAGCTACAGCCTTCACTGGACCCCAGCATCCTTTCATGGATTATTTATTCTGTCCACGCAGAATCCATGGGGCTAACATCATTAAACACTAATTGCCACCAGGATCATTTTCACCAATCCATCCTCACCTGCTTTCTGAAATCACTACTTGACCAGTATGGCTTTTGCCAACCATTGCTGCTTCCGTCTCTCCAGAAGCATGGGAACAGCGTGGTTTTTAAACTCTAGGAGTTCATTAAAATCTGGCACATCCTTGACTCTTAACTACTTTCAGACTGTTATGGCCATTGGCTACTTAATTCTTACAGGAGCTGATGACGCATCCTATCCCTGCCAATCCTTCATTGTCGGCAATGACCTTGACCTTTAGTAGAATGACTGTAAGCCGCAGCTGTAAGTGATGGCTCCACCTTTGAGAGATTCACTTCATTCACAAGCCACAGACAGCAAGGACTAAACAAAAGACCCTTTTATCTGAGTCATGTGTGTAATCCCTCTCCTGTTCAATATTGGACAGGGCACTATATCCTACCTCTGCCAGGCCGCTGTTATTTATGCCATTTTGTTCATGCCCTATACCCTCACTTTTATTAAGGTTTATTTCTTGGTCAGATCCTGTTTTTAGGAATGCTAAATTCTAACAAACTGTTACTCGCCATCAGTGCTCCTTATATACATGCCTCCTGGGCTCTTTATCATTCGGAAATCTACTTTGCAAGTTATTTTCTGCATATCATTGCATTATGAGACTGTCCTCAGGAGTACTACGATTTGGTCATGAATGGAAATCTCTTCTATTCCTGAGATTTGTTTACCAGTTGTAATTCTCTTCTGCAGAACTTACTCTGAATATTGCTTCTGATGATATTTCTTCTGGGCACACTTTTGAATTCGTCTGATATGTATAAAATATATTCCTGTTTACTTGTTCTGGTTCACTTTTTGCTAAAGAAAGTTAAAGGTATTCGTGGTTTGTGAGAAATCTAAGTTGTTTCCCTTAATATTTCTTGAGTACTCTGCTTACCAAAACTCCTGCAATCTTACCCTCTGCTTGCTATATACATTATTGATTATGAGCTGGAGATAGGTAAGAGTATTGAATTAGAAGCGTGCAACAGTTTCTTTGAAGCATTCCAAAGTCGGGCAATCATCCATGAATCCTGCTGCTTTTTCTGGAATATTTGGCACTCTCTTCAGCAAGGGTAGATCTGCCATGGGTATGGTATCATTGCACTATTCGCTATAATGTAAAGTAGGGCACCTCAACAAGTATAGAGCTAGTTCTTTACCACATGAGGAGCTTCCCAGAGGCCAGACAATGTAAGTGTACTGGACATTATTCTGAGGTCTCCAATACTGAATAGAGAGGAAGGCTACATTTCAAATATACACACCTTCATGTCATGGTACCCAATCTGCAAGACTTCTGTCACATTAAGCTTAACATTAGAAGCTTGAGCTAGGAAATTTGCCTCTGTCTACAGGAGAGGATGTTCATCTTTGTCTGGAGATAGATGTGAGATACTGTCCTTGGGCAAATGCATACTCTGTGGAAACAAATCCCCCCTTTTTGCTACTTCCGGCAGTTAGGAGCATTGTAAGAGAAACAAGACACATGAAATTGAGAATAAAGTTTGTAAGAACTGCAAGTGCATCGAAAACTGATCAAACCTCTTTTCCTGTCTCACAAGAAAAAACCCTGGTGCCTATCTGCTTGATGCATCCTTTGTACTTCTGCTATTGTGCTGGATGTCCTAGGTTCTTCTCACTTGTTGATGTTCTATTACTATTTGTGGAGGACTGATGAGACATGTTGAACCTGTCTATTTCTCCCTGCTTTCTTGACAGCTTCGAGAGACCTGTCCAACATTGATACAGTTTCTGGTGCCAAAGGTCTATGACAATTTGCATCACATGGTTGGATTGTACACCTCCCTGTATGGTCATAATCAACACTTCATTGATCATTCTGATGTCAATAAGTTTCCTTCCATAGAAGTAGTGCAGTGCAAGAAGCTACCTATGGGAAAACAACAGGTCACCTTGAACATTGTGATATTGATGTCATACTCACGGTCTTTCCTTGATACCAACTCATACATCAGGCTCACATCTGTGTTGGTCCCATATCTAAACTCTTATGAGCAAATGTAGATAGAGACATTTGTGGTTTGCATATATTAAGGGAACACCCTAAAGCTGGTGTTCAACTAGGGCTCATCAGAATAAAATCCAATGTACTGATGCAGCGGTCATCCCCTTCACCTACAAACCCCTCATTCATGCATTGTCACTAATGATCTTCTCGGGAAACAATGAAGCCTTATACTTTCTGATGAATTGGGAAGCTACAAAAAGTTTCTCTCATGGCTTTTTCTACTGAGAGGTCTTTGGCATATACATCGAATAGTCTCTTGATCTGCACAGGCATGTTGCCTGCCTCAGACAAAGCACATTGGTGATGTGCCAACCTGGCCATCGTGCCCAAAATGTGCCTTGCCCACACAAAAGGTAGATTTTTTGGCTTTCTGGGCCCTAAACTGTGGAATAGTGTTCTGGAGTCTTTGAGGCTTAACACAGACCTTCTTTCCTTTAGAAAGAATCTAAAAACTTGTCTCTTTAGTCGATAAGTGTCTTCTTCGATTCTTATCCCACCGCTGTTCATGCACTGGGACTCTCTAGTTTGAGTAGTTGTGCGCTCTATCAAATACTGTTTTTCATTTCATGTGGGTGGTTCTGAAACGGGTAACCTGCATTCTAATTGAACGAATGATGTAAATATTTTATTACACTTTTCAAAATTCAATGTTGTCATCACCTGAAACAGTGCACCTAACCAGGACAGACGAACAATGTTACTTGAAACTCTCACCATAGGGGGTTAGGAGTGTCTAATGTTCAGGCAATACTAGAATAATGATTTAGGTCCTACAGAATACTCCCATTGACAGGACATAAACAAAGAGAAACTAGCAGGATTTCTCTCAGCAGCCTCAGGCAACGCAGCCAACATAACTGGCCTCAACGTTTTATAGCCACCTCAAGTTAAAAAGATCTCCCACCCGCAAGTTCCACTGTCAAACTTGTCTTCGCCATTGAACTTCAGCCCCTCTACATAATGTATCGATGTCCGTTTTAGGGAGGTTGTTTCTTTGTGCAATACCTTCAAGCCATGGGATATATGATAGACTATTGTGCCCCAAAACCAGCAGGCTGCTTGTAGTTGTCTTCTTTGCTCAAGCAACTCTAGTCTAAGTGCTGGGAACAATAATATGCATTTACCCCCAAAACAAAAGCCGCATTGTAAGGCAGCTGTGCTCAAAATGGGCTTACTGATACCGTTATCCCAGAGACCAACTACCACAATGCCGTGCTCCCTTTCTTCTACTTTCTGCTTCATCACTTTATTACTCTCTCCACATGGATAGATCTTCCCTTCCAGGGCCGGGTTTACCTCTTGCAGCAGATTTTTTTAGGATTTGCTACTTATCCATTAGTGGCCAGCCCAGCACCTGCAGATTCCACAAGCACTTTGCATGCTCAAAATGCTCTAGTTTTTATTCCATTTCCATCACCCCCTTAGCACACACATTTGAAACTCTATATTCCGTCCAGAATAGCCTCAGCAATTTCATGTTTTGTCACTGTATTATCTGCCTTTTCTTATCTCTTTTCAACTTATTTTATTTTCTACTCCAGCTGATTGACCTTAACCGCAAAGGCTGACATTCTCCTCTCCATTGTATCAGTTTCCATGTATCTGTCCATAGAAGGACTTTACTCTCCCTTCAACAATTCTTCTGTCCCATCTTATTCACCAGAAGTATTCTCTGTTTCCATTGACTATCCTTTTTTTAAATTCTCCAGAAGATGGTGCTCTCCATTCTGTTGATTTGGTGTGGCCCGCTGGGACCCAATTAGCACATCCGTCACTGTGCAACACTTATTTGAGGGACTTAGGATGCCATTTCCAGTTTTGTTCCAATGCTCAGGTTTTCAAATTGCTATATAACCATTCTCCTATGTGGAAGGACAGGGATGATTGATCATATCAGGCTAGACTATTCTGCAGTGCCCCGCAGACCACTGCATCCAAACCCATCTGCCCCCCTCAAGTAGTTGCTACTAGATGGGCCTGCGTCTAAGCAGGGGTGTAATAACGGACTCCCCGCCCCACAGTCTGGCTTCCATACTGACGCTACTTTTTTGCCTGCCACTGGTTCAGCTGGGTTCCTTATCTTAATGGTTGCTGCTGATTTTTTCTCCAACATGACCTCCAGCTGGCTTCTTCTCACTGATACCAGCTTTTGTCTCAGTCAAAAAATGACAGCTGCCACCGTTTCTATACTGTCCTAAGAGAGGGGGCCTCTTGGTCGAAAACCTTTAGCCTCATTGCACCTCTACATCACCCTCATTGATCCAAGGGAGCACTGGAGGTTCTGCTGCAATACAGAGTTGTGTGAGGCTAGAGCAGGGTCCTCTGACTGGGAATGTAGCCCACCCCACTGTGCGCCCTAGCCCCTCTATTGAATGATTTAAAGGAAGCATTCATTCTGGGTTAGCAGAGTCTTTTGTTATTACAAAGAGGATCCTCTGTTACATTTGCTGCTGATTTATTGAAGATCAGCTGTAAGATGTCTGCTGGAGTAATTATTTTCCACAATGACACAAGGCTTTGACTACGTTGTATCTCTTGAGAATTTGTTTATTTGGCTTCTAAGGGCAAGGTTCATAGACCCTATATACTTGGTTGTCTCTAGAATTCTAGATAGGGGTGTGCCAAGATTGTGGCGGATTGAGACGCCTTTGTCCTTCCCACTGCATCGGCTTGCAGAATAAGCTGATCCTGTTCCCACTGTTCTTGCAAAGGAGAGTGGCAAGAGAAGGGGAATGAAATTCTGCAGGTAAGACACCCTGAGAGGAATAAGTACGGTCCTGAGAGAAATGTGGTTAATACCCCCATAGTAAGATGCCGCTTCTGCAAGTACAGCCAGATATAAGCTGCACATGTGGAAACTTGCCTGCTAAGAAGAGAAGTTCTGGAGGAAGCTCCAGCACCGCCGGCATGAAACTCCCAGGGTTCCAGTAGAAGGCTTCTGAGTAGGTCAGCAGCTGACAGGCGTGGAAGCTGCAGCTGAAAACACATAGCTGTCCCCAGAGGAAAGGAGTGGTCCGGCTAAAGCAGGAATATTTAGACCCTACTCTGGTGCAGCACATTAGTGCTCAGCGAGTGAGGTGAGCAGCAGGGTGTAAGCACACAGACCGAAGAGTTGTTAAAGTTTGATTAGAGGTACACCTAAATAACTTCGTACAGTAGCGCTCTGGTGGAAAATAGAGCTTTAAGTGAGGGCAACAAGGTGCCTTGAACCTCAGAAATCATAAACTAGACTAAGAGAAAAGTTGTAAGGCGTGAGACTGTCTAGCAACCAAGAACTCCCATGATCCATGGAAGGATACATAAAAGGAATAATGTGGGTCCCCATCATCTAATAAAGCGCTAATCTGAAATTAGTTTCGACCCACTACAAGAACCACCTGGGAGATTACAAGATGAGGGAGGGCAGTGGGATGCTCGCTGGTTCTCATTAACAGGGTTAGGATTTTCTGCACTGCAGCGCAGATGCAACAGAGATAACCGGCAAAGAGGTGATGACTTGCTTCTGGAAACGCTTCTAGAACACACACAATTGCTTCACCTAACGGGGAAAAAACAGCCCTTGAAAGAACTGTTTCAGAAATCAGTTACCCAAAAAGTTCACTCGCATAAATAGAGCAGACTGGCGGAATATAACATCATGGACTTCTGGGGTGAAGGCATTTAAGGCAGAAGTGTCCATCATGAAGAGGTTTCTGGCTAAACACCTCAGGGATAACTTTTCAACTTTAAGGAGAGAAATGAAGCAGGACATTCAAGAGCTGAATGGCCTAGGGAAGAGGGTGCATTCACAAGAACAGTTGGGAGATGTAAGAGATAAGGAACAAGAATACTAAGTTTCAAAGAGCCCAGGGTCTTGAAAACGACTTCAGGCAGAATAAAATGCAGATTCAGGGAGTATCAGACGGCACAGGAGGGAGCAACATTGTTAGCTAGGTACAAAGACTGTTTAAAGCGCGTCTTTAGGATTCTAGCTCAGAAGATATAATACTAGCTGGAACACACCATATTGTGTTACGTGCATCGTAGGGCTGTCGACCACCGGACATCTTCATGAGGATCCTTGTATTTCACCAGAACGAGAAGATCATGCAAATACTAAGGGAAAGAGGAGAAATTGTCTTTAACCCATTTGCAGCGGCCGCGATTCCGCGGTAGTGTGGCACTTCCGCAAAACGGGCGAGGCTGCGTCGGCCGTTGGACGTGCACAGCACTACGAAGGTAGTGCTCGCAACGTCCAACGGCCGACGGCAGCACTTAAGGGGTTAAAGCCATTTAGTTTACCAAGATTGTCGCTTATCATAACCTTACAAAAAAGCAGAGTATTGCGACTGACACTGAAGCATCTCAGGTCCCACAAAACAAAATGTAAGTATGGTCACTCCTTCTGCTTGATCTTCACCTGACACGGCAATTATACCAGCCAAGATCTGTAGCCGAACAAGGCAAGGTCTTAATTCAAAACAAATCATAGGGGGTTTATCACCAGCAGGAGGATGATCCGCAGCTCCATGGTTTGTAACTACAAAAAGATAGAGGTAAGACTGTTGCTAGAACAAGGATGAGCTAAAACCAGCATCAGCAATCAGCTAAGAAAGAAAGCAATTCTAGACCAGCTGAAAAGCAGTGCGCACCTGTGAAAGAGCAGTGCCACCAGAGACTGGACACCTTAGGAGAAGACTTAGAATAAATTTGGATCTTGGGTGGTAGCTGAAATTAAAGAACCCCACACACTACAGTCAGAGAACTGCGGTCAGCTTGTGCTTACCAGTACTAGGGCTGCCGGGCCTGGCTGAGTGAAGCCTCTTACCTTATAGTGTTGGGGTCCCAAAGAAATAATACCCCCACTTTTCTTCTCTGGTCACACCTAGCATTGTAGATGACAAGAGCGAAGTCCCCCCTCAAAATAAAACTAAACAGCGTTGGTCCCTGGTACTGTCGCTAAGCACTTCGGGCCTGTAGACATGATGGATCACACGACCCCTGGAGTGCGCCACGATGCTGCTACTTGTACAAACATGATCCTAAAGGCAATTGCGAACATCAGACAGGCTCTAGCAAAATTTTAGGAAGTTTGGTTAAAGCAACATCTCCCAAAGGCCCGGTTTTGTACATGCTTTATAAGTGAAAGAGCGCATGGGGCGTTGGACGTTCGGTCACCTCCCGGGGAATCGCCACATATGTTCGTTGCTAGTTTCCTTAATTTTACAGATGTCAACACTGTGCTGCATTCGGCACAGCAGGCGAACTTTGACCCTAAGCCCACAACATCCTAATCGTCCCTGATTCACAATCAAATCGTACAGTGGCAGTGATCCTTTGATCTGGTGAAGGGAAAGCTACGGGCTATGGGAATGCAAAACATGTTGCTCTTCCTGGCAAATTTGAAGGTTTTGTTCCAGGATAAGGTCCATTTCTTCGAGTCCCCGGAGCAGGCCTTGTAGTGGGTGGAGGAGTGTCTCAGGCTCCCTGGCGACCCGACTCAGGAAAAAGGAACTCCAGGTCTTCACTGAACTCGAAGAAACAGCGCAGACAGATGAGGCGTTGATCACAACTCCGGTAGTTCAGGAAGACTAATCAACATACAGATGGGGCAGAGGGCTGTGTCCCCCGGGGAGACACATCAGTCTCAAGGGGAGGCAATGGCTGACAACAGGGGTCGAGATGGAGAAGAGTGACTATATATTACCTGTAGCTCACTTTTGTTTCCGGCATTGCTGGCCTGGAGTAATACATAGTGCCCTTCCGCAGGGCCTGTAGCTGCCGATGCTGGTGAACACTCTAAGACATGGAGTGCGATGTGAGAGCTTGCAGCAGTAGACTTCTCTGCGGGGTGGCGGAACTTGGGGGTCGCTTGAAGAGGGTATCCTTCCTCATACTGTATGATTATTCAACACACCATATGGTTCTTCTATGCTTTGCCTTCTTTTTGTCTAGGGATGCCATTAGTTAGGGGTGAAACCCTACTAGCAAGTGCTCACCATGCCTCTTACCTCGATTTAAATTTTGCTTCAGAATATGAATGTTTTGGTTCTATAAGAGTGATGGATTCTCCAAGGGTGGAAGAATAGGGTGGGTGGTTGTTGGGGGAGGGGTGGGAGTTTGGGATTTGTTTTGGGTATGTTGGTTTTCTTGTTATTGTACATTAGAAAGCAGCAACACTGACTTTTCCTCAGGCCACTATCCTTCTTCACTGATGAATACGAAGGAGCTAGTGAGCGAGGACTTAGTATAATATACTGGAATGTGAACGGGCTGAATATTAAAATGAAACCGGGCAGTTGTGTTATACGTAAAGCATCACACCCCTGAAGTCATTCTTTTACAAGAGACTCATTTGTTGGGCTCACGCTTTGGATTTATAGGCAGACATGAGTACATACTGGTATACCGATCTGGCTGACAAAGGGATCCAGAGAGGTGGCAATCCTCCTATGGGAGAAATTCCTCCTTACAGTACAGCAGGTTTATACAGGTGACTTAGGACACCATATCATCATAGCAGGAAGCTGAATGGTTCTCCTTGGTTTATTGTGAGTGTGTACATCCCTCCCAGTCTGATCAAAAGTACATTGACCACACTAGCACAGCTTCTATCTAGCACAACCATACGAATGATATTTATAGGAGACTTCAACTCTGTGGTGGACCATGCACTAAACGCTAGAAACCCCTCACCTGCATATCGTACACCCCATTTCAAACAGTGGATATCCACGAGGGGCCTAATGAATGCCTGATGCTATCACCATGCTTCTGACATGCAATATTCATATTACTCCCCTGCACACACATCAAATTCCTGAATGGACTACCTACTCACACCAGCTATGGAATGTCTTAAAGTAACTGCAGCGGCCATTCCTCCCTCAGGGCTTTCAGGCCACTCCCCTATATAACGCCGTCATTGCAGCAGTCTGGGATCGTGGCGGTTGAATGCCTGGTGGTTGTTAGAGGACACCTTTTCGGAGTCCCTTCAAGCCAAAAGTGACGAATATGTTACGATTAACGCGCCTTTCGATTCCTCTGCCAATACTGTCTGGGAAGCTTTCAAGTTAGTCATTCGGGGGTCCAGCTAGGTGTCGCATCTGGGGGATACAGGCAGGAAGGAGGAGGGACATAGTAGAGCTGGAGCGACACATTTGGTTGTTGGAAAGCAGAGGGTTTGGCCCGCAGGAACAGGATCTACAGTGTGCGCATTATCAGGCCTGCCTGACATGGAAACTAAAGCTCATTGATTTAGCTCTAGTGGCATGGATGTTCCACCAGAGCAAGTTGTACGAACAGGGTGACAAAGCAGGAAAATTACTATGTTGGCTAGCCAACTGTGAATCTATACTAATATAATAAAGAGAGAGCCCAAACCTTTGAGGCGGGTAATCTCAGGAACCACAGCACCAATCACAACACCCAATACAGCGTTGGAAAGGGCAGTTGCAGCAGAAGGACATAGGCTATGCAGACGCCCACCATATACATTTAAAAGGTAAAAGATCCGTGCCAGCAAAGCAGTCCCTTGTGGGCATGTCTGCGTTGTGCTGTAGGCGTGTGCTGGGGGCGTGACAAATGCTGGGCGTGTGGTACGTTCTGCCCTTCATGCCATGTCTCATATCGTGTGCTAATCCCACCCTGCTCCCTTTAAATACCCCTGCACCCCATAATCATAACCCAATCTTACTCCTTAAAATACCTCAACACCCTTGAACACTAACCCATCTTAACCCTATAAATATACCCTGTATCCCAAACCCCAAACCTATCCGTAGACCCTAAAAATACCCCTGTACCCCAAAACCCAAACCTAGCCCTGAACCCTATAAATACCCCTGTATCTGAAAACCCAAACCTACCCTTGAACCCTAAAAATACACCTGTACCCCAAAACCCAAACCTAGCCCTGAACCCTAAAAATACCACTGACCATACAGGGAGGTGTACAATCCAACCATGTGTTGCAAATTGTCATAGACCTTTGGCACCGGAAACTGTGTCAATGTTGGACAGATCTCTCGATGCTGTCAGGAAAGCAGGGAGGAATAGACAGGTTCAACATGTCTCATCAGTCCGTCACAAATAGTAATAGAACATCAACAAGTGAGAAGAACCTAGGACATCCAGCACAATAGCAGAAGTACAAAGGATGCATCAAGCAGATAGGGACCAGGGTTATTTCTTCTGAGACAGGAAAAGAGGTTTGATCAGTTTTCGATGCACTTGCAGTTCTTACAAACTTTATTCTCAATTTCATGTGTCTTGTTTCTCTTACAATGCTCCTAACTGCCGGAAGTAGCAAAAAGGGGGGATTTCTTTTCCACAGAGTATGCATTTGCCCAAGGACAGTATCTCACATCTATCTCCAGACAAAGATAGACAGAGGCAAATTTCCTAGCTCAAGCTTCTAATGTTAAGCTTAATGTGACAGAAGTCTTGCAGATTGGCTACCATGGCTTGAAGGTGTGTATATCTGAAATGTAGCCTTCCTCTCTATTCAGTATTGGAGACCTCAGAATAATGTCCAGTACACTTACATTGTCTGGCCTCTGAGAAGCTCCTCATGTGGTAAAGAACTAGCTCTATACTTGTTGAGGTGCCCTACTTTACATTATAGCAAATGGTGCAATGATACCATGCCCATGGCAGATCTACCCTTGCTGAAGAGAGTGCCAAATATTCCAGAAAAAGCAGCAGGATTCGTGGATGATTGCCCGATTCTGGAATGCTTCAAAGAAACTGTTGCACGCTTCTAAATCAATACTCTTACCCATCTCCAGCTCATAAACAATCTATACTAATATAATAAAGAGAGAGCCCAAACCTTTGAGGCGGGTAATCTCAGGAACCACAGCACCAATCACAACACCCAATACAGCGTTGGAAAGGGCAGTTGCAGCAGAAGGACATAGGCTATGCAGACGCCCACTATATACATTTAAAAGGTAAAAGATCCGTGCCAGCAAAGTAGTCCCTTGTGGGCATGTCTGCGTTGTGCTGTAGGCGTGTGCTGGGGGCGTGACAAATGCCTGGGGCGTGTTGTACGTTCTGCCCTTCATGCCATGTCTCATATCGTGTGCTAATCCCACCCTGCTCCCTTTAAATACCCCTGCACCCCATAATCATAACCCACCCTTACTCCTTAAAATACCTCAACACCCTTGAACACTAACCCATCTTAACCCTATAAATATATACTGTACCTCAAAACCCATACCTATCCCTAGACCCTAAAAATACCCCTGTACCCCAAAACCCAAACCTAGCCCTGAACCCTATAAATACCCCTGTACCTCAAAACCCAAACCTACCCCTGAACCCTAAAAATACACCTGTACCCCAAAATCCAAACCTAGCCCTGAACCCTAAAAATACCACTGTACCCCAAAACCACCCCTGAACCCTAAAATACCCCTGTACCCCAAAACCTAGCCCTGAACCCTTAAAATACCCCTGTACCCCAAACCTACCCCTGAACCCTAAAAATACCCCTGTACCCCAAAACTCAAACCTTGCCCTGAACCCTAAAAATACCCCTGTACCCCAAAACCCATACCTATCCCTAAAAATATCCCTATACCCCATAACCCAAAACTATATCTGAACCCTTAAAATACCCAAACACCCCAAAACATATACCTCAGTACTCCAAATCATATACCCATACTTACCTTATCCAAACATTTTTTTTAAAAACATGCTTTTACCATTAATGCATTTACAACGAATTTCGTTGTAAATGTATGCGTGGTAAAAGCATATAAAATGTAATGCCATGCGTTATAATGGCATTGCGGAGTCATGGTACTTTCGTAATGAAAGTATGCGGAGTGATGGTATGCGGAAAGAAAGTTGCTGAATAATGGATGTTTACCCTCCCCCGGTAAGTACATTGGTGGCACGGCGGCCCACATCTCCAGCAACATACTCATATTTTTTCACCACCCATTAGAAAAATGCACAGGTCTCTCTCATTAATGGCCAGCACCGACATACACTTTTAGACACACCTCCCGCCACAAGTTCTAGAATTGTGAACTTTAGAGCTGGGGAGCTACGTTCGAATCTCGGCATCAGCTCAACATCCTGTGATTCCAGGCAAATCGCTTTGTCTCCCCGTGCCTACCACAAATGAATGTATTCTTCTGTAATGTAAATTGTGCTCATGCCATGTTGTCGAGTTCGCGCTATATAATATTGCAAGGAAAAATAAAGTAGGGAAACTCGAGTTCACAAACTACTGAACGCGCACTCTTAAGTGCATCAGCAGTGCACTGTGAATCGGAGCGTTTCACAGGCCTGTCACAGATAAGAAATGCTATCAAAACGAAATCCTACAAAACAATATACTACTGGCCTGCAGCAATTCATACCCGGACAACGTCGGGACGGGCTGCTAGTATAGTATAAGAATAGTTACGGCCATTCGAGAGGCAGCTGTCACATTGCACATGACCCCCACTGACATAGCAAAGGCATTTGCTACTTATTACAAAGTTCTCTATGCACATGTGCAACCCCCTCCTCCGTTGGAGACACAGAACCCCATCATTAAAGATTTGCCCATGAAGAAATTGTCTAGAGAGGGTAGAGGAGACCCTGACCTCCCAATCACATAGGTGGAGATTTGGGAGACTATTGAAGCTTTGGCCTCTGGTAAATCTCCAGGTCCTAACGATTTCCCAGTAGAGTTTTTCAAGGAATATGCCTCATTGATAACACCCTACCGTAAAGCACTCTTCGACAAGGCCTATGAACGGTTGTTACTGCCCACAGATTTAAGAGGTGTGACAATTTCAGTGTTACTCCAACCATCTAAACCTCCTGACCCTTTTACCTCTTATCGCCACATCTCAATTAATACTGAGGGAAAAATCTTAGTCCAGCGACTGGGCACAGTCATCTGCTCAAGGATACATGTAGACCCGAATGGGTTTATGACCAACAAGGGCACATCACACTGTCTCCAGCGCTTACATCTAATCCTATCCAGATCTGGGAAAACAAGAGGCTTTATGGCCTTCCTTTCCTTAGACTTTGTAAAAGCTTTCAACACGGTACACCAGCTCTTCATGTGCCAAGATTTGGCAAAAATAAATTGGGCTCCGTGTTTCACCTGATTAGTTGATACACTGTATACACTGCTGTGGGCGCAGGTAAGGGTAAATGGTGTACTATCAGCCCCTATCCTGATTGAAAGGGGTAACAAACATGGATGCCCTCTCTCGCCCCTATTGTTCGCCCTGGTTATAGACCCATTGACTGAATGGATCCTTACAGATGTCCGGATTACATGACTATGCTGGAGTGATGGACAAGAAGGCAGAATATAATTATATGTGTATGATCTCCTGCTCAACTTGCAGGACCCGGAGAGCTCCATATCAAGGCTTATGGAAATACTTGATATATACGGATACGCCGCGGGTCTGTGGGAGGACTGGGCTTAATCAACCTATTTTCCTAATGCTGGAGGGGGCATCAAACCTAGATGTTCTGCAATTACAGGTGGCAGGAGATCATTTCAGATACTTAGGTATGGAAATAGCCATTTCAGAAACTTGAAATTGAATGTGACTACCCTGAAGGGTCGATGAAGCACGAATTTCAATCATGAGAGATTGTCTCCGTGTCAATGCTGAGGAAGGGAGCCCTGTTTAAAATGATAATCCTCCCCAACTGCTTTATGGCCTTCAAAACTAGCCACACATATTGTCACCTAACTTTTTCAGAAATATTCAATCGATGATATCGGATTTCCTATGGGAGGGGTGCGGCGGGGGTCGACTAATTTCCCAAGAGTCTTATTCATGAAATGTCATCGATCTCAATATGATGCCTCTTTGGGATTGGCAGATGTCCAGCTCTACTACTGGGTAGTACAGATGCTCTCAATTAAGGATTGGTTTTCTGGGTATAGACTTAGCTCCCTGCAGAGATTATCCCTGCTATGCTGAAATCGATCAGGAGTTATGGTATCCTTTCAATGGCAACCCCACTATAGCATGGTAGATGCTGCACCTACAGGGATTTGGCGGTGGGACCCGATTGGTATCTCAGTGCTCGGGGATGTATGGACCCATAACTACGTTAAATTCTTAACAGACCTTAAGGCAGACTTCTCCCTGCATACACCTCACAGTTCTATCGCTATCTTCAGCTGCTGCATGTCTGGCGGAATGTGAGCATCGGTTGGGGGAGCACCCAGACAATCATTCCCTAGAAGACAAACTGGTGCTGAATAAGTTTGAAAAGAAGTGCATTTCTCAAATTTACGGAGCATTGATACTCCATGCCTCTGACACCCTTAAACAACTCTGAAATGGATGGATCCTAGATGTAGGTGACTTGGACAAAGATGGCGGAAGATAGGCCATGATGATCTTGCGGGGTCCTCTAGGTTGCGCCTCATCTAATTTAAATATTTGCATAGATTCTATTGCTCACTGACATGACTCTGGCGTAAGGGTAGAGTTGGATCCCCCTATTGTACTAGATGTGCAGCTCACAAGGGAAATTTCTACCATTTGATATAGTTGTGCCTGATCATAAAGAAACACTGGGAAACCATATGTGCAGAGTTGGGAGAAGTGATTGGTCATGCAGTTCCTGTCGACCCACAAATAGCGATACAAGGCTTACCAAAGGAGTGGGAATGCCCTCTATACATGCTCGTATTTGTAGTTACGGGGTTTCTGGTTGCAAAAAGGGATGTAGCAAGACATTGGAGGGATGTTGAGGCGCCTACATTGACGGAATGCACTAGGGGCATGGATCGTTGCGCCAAAGGTTAAGGAACTTGTTTAAAAGGCACAGGGGCCAGACAGAAAAATAAGAGGTTATTGGAAGGTTGGTGGAACTATTCACTAGTTTGAGGCATTTCTTTGTTACCATGTTATGTGAATAAGATGTCTCCCCCTTAGAATGTGATTGTCCCAGATACTGACTAATGTACTGAATATGGAATGCTGTTTTTCTTAATAATGTTGGATAATGTTACTGATTGGAAAAAACAATACAAAGATTTCATTTAAAAACAAAGTTTCATCTGGCCTTTCTAGGGCATTAGGTGGGTCAAAAAAGATTCCCTACTTAAGTGTGCCCATACTCTCCATTGATGATCGCCCAGATTCATAAGTGTATCAGCATTCAATGTACAAGGGATCCTCTCTTGCACCTTTGGGTCATTAATGAGAATTTTCTTCCTTGTTGGTTCACTGTTAGATGAGGGCTCCTTGAGGGATCTCCCATGCATCCATCCATAGTAATCCGCCTCATGCAGACCACTGCCCGTCAACTTCTAATTTACTCATCAGGTTCCACAATGGCCTAACTGCTAGGTTCCCTTGGGCTTCACATGTTAGACTCCATGAAAACAATATATCCTCTTTTTGGATCCCCTTTATTGCAGTGGCAGTTAACCTGGTGCATGCTATACACACGTTTCGGGTTCTTTTCCTGGTATTACTCAATTAAAAAATGTCTTTGTCATTAATCTTGTTTCGTTATTTTACTCCGATAACTGAAGGCTCCGGGCCCCACAGACTCAAATCAGCCCACATCTCGCTGCAAGGTACACTGTGCCCGATATATTTCCACCGGTGACTTATGCATTATCCAACTCAACTCAGTTGTCACGCTACATTTCTTTCACCATTACCTGTGTAATACTGTTCCAGTAGGGTTTAAGAGGTCAGAGCTAGTTCCTGGCTTGATGTTTGAGCCTGGGTTATCATGTCCTCTACAATTTACAGGCTCAAGAATGTCATCTTAGCTGCCTCCTGATTCAGTGGCTTCTACCAGGTGGGGGTTGAGGAGCCATATATAACCCTCTAGAATACTGTTCTTCCTGTAAAGGTGCTAGCATTGTGTTCACTGTCATCCACCATCATCTACTGTTTCCGGTCAGGCCAGGCACCTACTGAGAAGGCCTGTCTGTAGGGGTACATCTACCAAATTGTTGTGGAACCGAATAGGTGATGCGTCGACAATGTTTAGTGCCAAGCCACACTTTCCCAATCTGAAATAATTCTAGAAGATTTGCATAAGAAAGTTTCAATATTCTAATTTAATTTTAGGAAACCCACTACTTTGCTGACATAAATTTATAGTGTCAGATTTGAATATTCATGATTGTGCTCATCAACTTTGGTACCAAACAATAGAGCGGGTCCCTACCAAAAAGTTCTAACTTCAAGCTTCTTATTTTTCTCTGGTACTGGCCTACTTTATATGGATATCAGGAACCACCCCCTCGTTTTGACCTAGTAAACGGTTTCTCGACCTTGGGAACAAATACACATATTTGAGAGAGTTTTCCTGATTAAAGACTTCTGTCACGTAAGCCTTCTTTTGACATACCGATAGCAAGCACCTTGTCCTTTTTGGCAACCTGATCCTGACTTTTATGTGGCCTGTTTCTAGATAAATGATCAACCGCTACACCCTTGCCTTTAAGTTCTCAGAATCACTCCTCTTGTTTTACTCATAGAGGAGGTTTTCACACTTTATCTAGGTTTAATTACTGAATAAAGAAAGCTCAGCAGCAATAAATTAATTCCCATTCGGAATTCCCGGCAGCACAAAGTATAGTTACCTCTCCAATGTAGTTAGCACACATTTCATTTTACCATTAAAGTAGATTTTGGATGAATATTAAAAAAGAACTTTTAATTAAGATTTTTTGTATTTTCCTAGCTAAATTGTAAAAATAGACTTGTATTCAAAGTTGGGCTTGCCCATAGACAAATGCCACCATATTTAAACATTAAAACAGCTTTGTGCCGCTGTTCCTTATAGGGACATATTTTTCCTTAATATGTAACATGTTCTACTTCTATACATTCATTACCTAAAACTGTGGGGTATATGCCCAGTTAGATGTGACCTACATTATGTTTAAAACTAGTTTACTGCAGTGTTTAGATTGCAGCCTTCTAGGCGACAGTGTTGAACCCGGACCGGAGCCAAACATTTCTAGTCATTTGGTTCATTGATCTAAATGTACACTCCAACACTTGGTGTTTAATTCACTTGCCACTGATGGGCTTCTTGTACCAAATTACCCACAGCATTAGTGGAAAGTTTAATAAATCAGTTGGGTACTGACCTCATGTTATAGGGGCAGAGCACATGCAGAGTGATGCTAAAAGGCAGTGCCACAGCGCCCGAGCTATAATGCATGCAAAACCCAAATAATAAGAAAGTGAAAAATCAAAGGAGACCCCTTACATTGAGACCAGTTATCTTCTTCGCTAACTTGGTCCACCCTATTGAAAAGGAAATATGTGCAAGACATGAACTCCCATTCTGAAAATCAGAAACAACAAGTATAGCAAGGGTCTGTCTCAAACCCAAAACCTTTGGTCAGAACCACTTTTGGTTCATTTGCCAAGGTGGCTGTATTAGGTAAAATGTCTTATGCCATCCAGACATCAAATTACACTCCAACAGCCACCATAAAATGGCGACAGCTGTTAGTGTAAATGTAACTATAGGGTAACCTAACCGAATTGTGAAACTAATATAGGGTCCATTCGAGAGAAAACGGATACCTGCCAATGGGACAAGAACTCCTCTCAACCATGCTCACATTCCGGTGATCATTTTCTACACATTCAAACTGCATCTACACTCCACATAAAACCACAGAGATCTTCAAGAGCATGTGTACCTGCTCATCGCCACCCTCAATCCCAAGAAATATTAGAAGCAAACAGTAGGCAGCAGTCACCAGTGCTCACATAACACCCAAACAAGCACTGATCATCATCTTGGTGGTGCAGCAGGCTGTAGGCTCGGCAGACTGCAATTTCATCAGGATGATCAGGTTCCCAGGCTGCAGCACCAGGGGCTGATTCTTCCATCAAGCAGTTCAGTAACTCATCTACCTCTTACAGCCAATGATGCGTAGACCTCCACAGGCAGCTCTTCTTTCCATGTATCACTGCTCCTCATCCAAAGCCCAAATAGCTTGCAGGTACTGGAAAACCCAAATTTGGACTCGAGTCTACTGCATCCAGTGCCCCTGTGGAGGTCCAGTGTCAATCCAGCCTCCAACCCTCCAGCTCCATGGTTCACGGATAGTTTAAAAGTGGAAAAAAGCTTATGCAAAAAACTAGAAAGACAATGGAGAAGAGATTACGATCCGGCCAAGTATAAGATAGCACTTAATACTTATCACCGATCATGTAAAATTGCCAGGGGAAACTTCACCAAAAACACGATCTTAGAAGCACAGACTCACTCTGGGACTCTTTTTAAGGTCCTTAAGAATCTAGCTGGTGCAGCAGCCCTACCTGAACCTCCTATCCTATCATCTACCCAATTCAACTGCATTGCCAAGTTCTTCCATGAAAAAATAGCTACGATATATGCCAATTTTACATCTAACAAGGATGGTATTGATATTAGACCCCCTATACCTCCTTTGGAGGATCAACGAGAGCCTCCTAGGGAACAAGAAATTAGAACATGGCAACCAATAGACGATGTAGCCTTTAGAACGGCTTTGAATAGCATAAAATCAGGTTCACCCCTAGATCCTCTGCCTGCGCACGTCCTTAAACAGTTGGACACTCCTGTCTTGGAGATACTGAGAGCACTACTAAATACTTCATTAAAAGAAGCTGTACTACCTAATGACTGGAAACACGCCATGGTAGTCCCCCTACTAAAAAAGGCTAACAGCGACCCCGAAGTGTTCTCCAACTTTCGTCCGGTATCTTTATTACCGATTATGTCCAAAATACTAGAAAAAACATGTTAATAAGCAGCTATCAGAGTATGTCATTGATAATAACCTGCTGCACTACTCACAATCAGGCTTCAGGAAAGGTCACTCCACGGAGTCCACCCTACTTGGGGTCACCGAGGTCATACGCCAAGAACTTGATGCAGGAGGCACGGTGGCACTCATCCTTTTGGATTTGAGTGCCGCATTTGACACCATATGCCACACAACCCTCATCAAGCGCCTGGAAGACATCGGAATTAGAGGGAAAGCCCTAGAATGGCTGGAGCAGTTTCTTTTGCATCGCACTTATCAGGTCTTCTCAAAAAAATAACCGGTCAGAAGTACACATGTCCCCCTATGGAGTGCCACAGGGCTCCATTTTGAGCCCCCTCCTTTTTAATGTATATGTCACTCCCTTAGCCAAAATTGCTGAAGAGATGGATCTTACCATTTATTCTTACCCGGACGATACACAACTTGTGTTCTCCCTTACATCCACAGAAAAAGCAGATATCTCTCCCCTTCGATCTGGACTACTCAGAATGGCCAATTGGCTCCATTCTAAAAAATTAAAACTAAATGGGGATAAAACAGAGCTATTAATTTTCGGCAATCAAAAAAATCTCTGGGGCCCAAAGCACTGGCCCGCCGAAATGGGCGCTACCCCGGTCGCGGTGCACTCCGCACGCAATCTGGGGATAATAATCGATGACAAGCTGTCCATGCGGACACACAACCAAAACTGCCTCCACATGCTTTCTCATCCTTAAATGGTTGAGAAAAATATTGTGGCAACTACCAGACGGGGCTCAGAGGACTGTCATACAGGCATTAATTACGTCTAGATTAGACTACGGTAATGTCCTATTTCTAGGAGTTACGAAAGGCACTCTGAATCAACTGCAAGTAGTCCAGAATTCTGCAGCCAGAATGCTCCTTAAGCTCCCAGGACGCACGAGGATGACAGAACATCTAAAACATCTACATTGGCTGAGAGTGACTAGCAGAGTAAAGTTTAAAGCACTATGCTACATGCACAGGATTAACTCTGGTGCAGCTCCGGGGTACCTATGCAAAATGGTCCAGAAATACCTACTTGCGCGTAATCTACGGTCAATGAATCAAGTAAAATTCATGGTGCCGAGGGTAAAGAGGACTCGACTAGGAGGTCGCTCTTGCTCCTTTTTAGCACCTGCACTGTGGAACTCATTTCCCCTCCAACTACGGCTAAAACCATGTTATCTAAGCTTTCGCAAGGGAGTGAAATCATGGTTGTTTAATCAATAATGGCCCACTGCTTCCTTCCTAGGAATACTGATCCAGGGCGCCGGGAAACCCTCAGGGTAGCTGTTGCGCCATATAAATGCAATAAATAAAATAAATAAATCCAGACTGACCTTCACATGCTGAGCACACTGCTTTCTCCATATAATAAAACAACTGTAGGATAATCCCTATTATGATAGTGCCTAGCTGTACATTCAGGGGATCCAAACAATATTCAGGAGACTGATTGTGAGCATATAAAAAGGCCAAAGGTAAACACCTGCAAGGACCTTCAGCAGATCATGGAATATGCAAGACACATCTGGAAAATGGCCATAGAGGTAAAATACTTGAAGAAGTCAAAACTTAAAGAAAACTGAAATAAATAGGAACAGAAAGCCAGCTTTAATATTCGAGTGCTGGTGACAAGGAAAGCTGGATGTGTATATTAAGGAGTTGTCTAGCAGCTGTGTTCTGGTAGAGACCGGAAAGCGCTAAGAAGGTGATGACTTGTACTTTTTAACCACATGCGCGCTGCGGTTTTTCCCGCTGAAGTTTTTAAAACCCCGCGGTTCATGACGAGCTCAGCTCGTCATGAGCGCACGACAGGTAAAGCTCATGACGAGCTGAGCTCGTCATCGGCGCAGAAGGGGTTAAAGGAACTGTAGGTGAGGGATCCCATGATGCAGAAAGTTCCATTGGTGACTTGATTTACTTTTGCTACAGTGAAGAGAAAGGGATTTATAAATCACCCCTACATTATTTTGTTGTGTTACAGGAGTTAGTATGGACCAAAGGAGCCACGCATGGATGACATTGAGCAGCTACAAACTACTCGGTCCACTGGTATATTTTAAATTAGGGTACTCAATGAAGATTAAAGAGCAATTTTTAAAATATAGGTTAGGAATCCTGCCAGCCATACCGCACCCCCTACCCTGGCAGAGAGAGAACCACGGGAACTCATGCAGGCTGTGTGGGGACGGAACTGAGGATATAAAACATCTAATATGCTCTTGCACTAAATTAAAAGGGAAAAGAGTAGGCCTACTAAAAGCACATTTTAACGAACAAGGGATTCAAACCCGGAGACTGGCTGTGATTGCTTGCTTCGATCACAAGGACCCGCAGCTAAATGGGAAGTTAGTAAGGTTCCTGTTATTAATAGCATCTAAGCAAGGATCAGCGGCACCCTGAGCAAGTGCAAAAACTATATATGGCTTTAGCCTTCATAACCACAAACTGTGAGTACAGATGTTGGACTGTCTCCAGTACAACGCAAATGAGGGCTTCTCTTATACCGGTAAACCTTCCGTTTTTAGAAACGCATTTCTACCTTTTTTAATATAGAAGACTTTTACCAATGTGTATTTTTTTAATGGTGTTAATTAATCAAAAACAATACATTATTTACTTACTTACTTACTAGTGTGGACCAGATGGTTGTTGGGTGTTTGTTAGTCCATTACTGAATGAGAGTATCTCTGTCCTCCTCCTCCTCCTCCTTCTAGTTATCCCTATTTATCAGCCTCCATAATTATTAATAATCCACCCCTTAACCAGTGTTTTCTAAGTCTGGCAAATAATAATCAGACATTCAGTGTTTTAATTTAATCTCCTAAATCTGTTCCAAACTGACTGTGTAACATGTTACAAGAAATGATAACAAAAGTTTTTAGAAACAATATGTTCCAAAATTTTGAGCCCACCAAAAACGCTTAAAATAGTCCTAATGTGTTTCTTTCTCAACAGGCATATTTGGATCATTTTAGCCGAGCCCTGCACCATGAATATGCTTCAAAAGGAATCTTTGTTCAGAGTTTAACTCCAATGTATGTTGCCACCAACATGACGGCATTCAGTGGTACTCTATGCAACTCACCCTGGCTGGTCCCCTCGGCATCAGTGTATGCCTGCCATGCTGTTTCTACGCTTGGGATATCCACAAGGACTACAGGATACTGGTCCCATTCCATCCAGGTAACTCTAGTCTTGCCTTCATTTTACTTTCCAAAGGCATGCATATGATTCCAAAATCCCTGAACCTATCCCAGGTAGGTGTACTTGTGCATGTAATTTATAGGTTCTCGTGGGTGTTGGTTCTACCTGACATACGTAGTAGATAGATACCACTTTACTGCAGCTTTGTGTGAATCGCTAATAACAAATATTTATGGCAAGTCATAAAGTAAATATTCTTGGCTTGATATAGGTCTAAAAGGCATAATTTTCGTGAATCCCATTGTTCAGTCGCAGATGGCCCATTCACTTTAGCCCCTATCTTTTTCTTGTGATCATTGATTGACTAAGATATCAAGAAAATACGAGTTCAGAAAGATACAAGAAAGCTTACTTTTGACTTAATTAAAATTAGTTTTTTCAGACAGAGAATGCACTTTGAGCATTTTTGCTCTCTAATAATGGAGAGATTATTGAGGCTGTGTGTCTTAAACCTTTTATGATCATTTTTGTCATTTGTCATAGTGTCACAACATAGATTGAAATTTAGACCTGCTTAATACCATTTTGCTTCTTTTCAGCTTTAAATTTCCTGGATGCAAATATTCCTCTGCATGCTGTGTACATTGCACATCTAGGTAGACATTCCATTAGAGTGCTCTCCCCTTGACATTTCTTTAAGGTGACGGCTGTTTGCCAGGTTTACCTCAAACAGCTTTGGTACTTTATACTCGAGCCCAAAGGCTGTGCAAAAAAACAAATATGTGTGCCATGTAGGGGAACTACAACTTTTTGTCCCTTCCAGTGGCAGCAAAATTGTATAGGAAAACACTTGAAGAGACAAGGACTCAACTTCTTTGGCACCATCTGGTGTTCAGGTATGATTTAGTCGCAAGGAGAGCCAGTACTTATATGAATATGTTTGGTATTTATGCATCTCGAACCAGCCGAACGATAGCGCAGTGTGGAGTGTCGAAGCCAAAGGTAGTGTAAGCTTATTATAGAAGTGGTAGTCGATTTCTAAGAGTGAAAGTGGACTGTTACTTCATCATGGCGTAGCGTTCTTTAAAGAGGTGTGTCTTCATCTCTTTCCTAAATTGGAGCAGGGTTGGCGCAGTCCTGATGAAGATGTGGAAGTCAATAGTACTAATAGGTCATATTACAAATTGTACATTTGCAGATGTTCCCAAAACAACCTATAGGCAGTCATCAGGTTGCTACCCCCTGCAAAAAGAGGGATGGATAGAGGAATTTGCCTTCCCAAATATTTCATCTTTTTAGGTCTCGCCTGAGCCAGCGCATGCGCTGTTCTGGCGAAACTTTTAGTTAGTGGGCTTCTAAAAGCCGACCACAGCTTTTTGTGTGGCCTAGAGCGTGCGGTTATAAGCACAGTTACGTGTGCGCCATCTGGATTTCCTCGCATCGCTCGCGGGCACCCTTACAGCATGCGATCAGGCGCCATCTGACTTTCCTCTCGCTTGCACTCCCAAGCGCCTCGCTTTGCCTCTCCCCACCCACAGAGCATGTCTCACGGCTGCGCGTCTTGTTTTACTTTGCGTCTTGTTCACCTTTCCTTTGTCCCTGCGTATCTCACATCTTGCTTTTCCTTCACTGTTTCTTATTGTTTGCGTAGCCCCCACCTAATGCCAGCACCTTCTCTCTTTTCCTTTCGCTTTCCTAACCTCTCCTTCATCCCCATTTTGATTTTTGCATCCATTCCTCTACTGCATTCCACCTCGGTTTTCCTACTATTCTGGTTACTCCTCTCCTCCCAAACCTACTTCCCAACCCTTTTGCCATCTTGGATTCCCTTTTGCCTTCCCTCCACTCATGCCTCACCTTCTTTTCACAGACTCAATCTAGTCGGCTTTCCTCTCGCTTGCTCTCCCAAGCGCCTCGCTCCGCCCCTCCCCCACCACAGAGCACATTTTGCGGCCGCGCGTCTTGTTTTACTTTGCATCTTGTTCACCTTTCCTTTGTCCCTACGTATCTCACATCTTGCTTTTCCTTCACTGTTTCTTATTGTTCATGTAGCACCCACCTAATACCAGCATCTTCTCTCTTTTCCTATCGCTTTCCTTACCTCTCCCTCATCCCTATTTTGATTTTTGCGTCCATTCCTCTACTGCATTCCACCTCGATTTTCCTACTATTCTGGTTACTCCTCTCCTCCCAAACCCACTACTCAACCCTTTTGCCACCTTGGTTTCCCTTTTGCCTTCCCTCACCTTCTTTTCACAGACTCTAATCTAGTCGATGTCCACCATTCCTCCCTCGTTTCTTACCTTAGCTCACCATGAACATTCCCTGTTATGCCCCTCGTGCCGCACTCTCACACCTCCCTCCGTGCTCACCATGTGTCCCTGATGAGGCCCTTGTGCCGCACTCACTGCTCCCTCATTTCTTACCTTTGCTCACCATGATCATTCCCTGCTGCGCCCCTTGTGCTGCACTCACTCCTCCCTCAGTCCTTACCTTTGCTCACCATGAACATTCCCTGCTGGGCCCGATTCACATTTCGGTTTGCTTTACACCCACAAAGAGCCATTTTTGCAAGCGTGAACGAACTTAAGCAACTCTCAATAGCGGGTTTTACACTTGTAAAAGGATTACTCAACAGGAAAATGTTCGTGTGATTAAGTCAACAGACGAAGGCGTTTCAGGGGGGGAATGCTTTCACAGTTCCTGGACTCTCACAAATGCTGCTTATTTATAGGGATTTACAATCGTTTCTTTTCCTGATCCATTCCTCTCCTGTGAATAGAGATTTACCACTGTTGAGGGAAGGAGTAAGTCTCTTTCCAGGGTAAGAATGGAGCACCCAAAAAATTGGAGAGGTTTAAAAAAAAAATCGTTCATCAACAGGGCAAAATATTTTCCCTTTAATTTAAAAATAAATAAATAAATAAAATAAAGTTATATATGTATATACACCCAATTGTACACCATTCACAAATGTTGCCTTGAAATATATCTGAAAACCTGCTTTGGCAAATCATTGTGAATTGGAAATACTTGGAAATGTGAGGTCCCAAACTTGTGTGTATGTGAGAGAGAGAGAGAGAATATATTCATGTATTTATTTATTATTTTGTGACTCT
Source organism: Lissotriton helveticus (assembly GCF_964261635.1). NCBI lineage: Eukaryota > Metazoa > Chordata > Amphibia > Caudata > Salamandridae > Lissotriton > Lissotriton helveticus. The sequence continues at coordinate 454,078,969 of NC_136073.1, read as the reverse complement.
GTTCCTAGCCACACTTTCAGGCTCGCTCTCGGGTGCCTTGCCTTTACCCCTTCCCCCTACTTCTCCTGATCACGCAGCCCTGCTTTCCTGGCCTGGGGCGGGCAGGATGTTGCAGCCAGGTATTGCCTAGCTAGCACTGGTGTCTGCACAGACCTATGCTCTTAGCACTTCCTGTTTTTCTGGTGTTCAGCAATGGCCACACTCAGCTGTGCTGAATAGGTGGGTGTGCCTCACTGCTCGTCTGGACGCTTCTTGGGACTAGCCAGTACACCCTGCCTGGTTTCTGTGACACGTGGCCGTCGCCCTAGGGACTTTGGCGACCTGTCATCCTTCATGTCTGCCACCCTCTGCAAGACTCCCTTCCCACCTCTGCCTTAATCCATTTATGGATCATTCTGGTTTCTCACAGTAAGAGCAATTTACTTCTGACGCAAGTCCTGTGTTATTCTGAGGGCGTGAAGCAGGGTCTCTTACTCAATAGGGAAGAAAGGCTGTGTGTTCTCCCGGGATGCGTGACGTCAGGTAAGGTTACTCAGGTCTCCATCATGAAAGGGAGGTTACAGCTCCGACTACAGTGTGTCAGGTGCACAGAACAGTTGTGAGCACACAGTACATCTGTGATGTTCAGTGCAGGTTTGAGCACTGCACGACCCTGATACTTACTGCTCACTACAGGGGTGCGTAAAGTACTTTTCTCTTGCTTATACACGTGAGTACCATATTTCTCCGGTGTTCACTACACCTGCGAGTACAGTGTGTCTCTGCTGCTGAGCAGAGGGTGTGTAAAGTACACCTCTAATGCTCAGTACAGACTTAAGTACACCAAGTCTCTGTGCGGTGAGCACAGTATCCCTCTGGTGTACAGTACAGGTGTGAGTACAGTATGCCTCTGGTCCTCAGTCAATGTGAGTACAATATGTCCCAGTACCTGTGAGCATAGTATGCCTCTAGTCCTCAATACCTGTAAGTATAGCATACCTGTGGATCAGTGGACCTGTGAGTACAGCCCTCGGTACCTGTGAGTACAGTGTGCCTCTGGTCCTCAGTATCTGTGAGTACAGTATACCTCTGGTCATTCGTACCTGTGAGTCCGTATGCCTCTGATTCAAAATACCTGTGAGCCACCACAGCATCACTCGGCGCCACGACAGCATCACTCAGCACCACCACAGCATCACTCAGCACTACCACAGCATCACTCAGCACCACATCAGTATCACTCAGCATCGCCTTTGCACTAGTACACCACCACATCACCATCACTCAGCAAGACCTGAGTATCATTCAGCATCACCTCAGCATCTTCTCCGCACCAGTCACCACCACCCCCACCACTACCACTTCAGCATCACTCAGCACCATCTCAGCCTGCTCTCGGAATCTGGCATCTGTTTATTCTCCCCTTGCCCCTGGCCGCTGCTAGTGTTATAATACAGGTACTAGTTCCCAACCTTCACCCTCCGATTGTTTATGCCCCCTTAAAAAAAGCTTTAACAAACAACCATTGGAATAGGCAGAAACAAGTTGCCAGCATTGCAAGATCAAAAGAAAACTGAGGACATTTTTGTATTGTAAATACTTTTTTTTATATGGTTGTACATACTGCCTTCTTGGTCATATATAAGGTAACAAAAATGCTTCTGACACTTTTATATTATAACTTTTCAGCATGCTGCACAGCAGCCACACTTCTCTACAGTACAGCTTGAAGACATTGGCAAAGTAAATAGTTCTGGCTAAACACTTATAAGGCACCAAAGGTGAGACCCATTGGTTATGCCAGTGCTTGTTTTAAAAAAGAATCCAGTGTCCCTTAAAGGGACCAGTGATGCAAAAAATAGTTTCCTGGAGTGTGTCCACTGCAGCTATGGAGTTGGACGCATAGCCAGGAGCTCCAATGTCAGTAAAGGCATCCTTCTGGTCATACCGAGCCCCATGGCCCTAAAACACAGTGGGGCTGGGAGGGTCTATAGGATGCACCCTCTGGGAGTTGTGGCTCCCTGGACGGATCTAGGGGCAGCGGTGGCTGCTTCATGCAAATGTGCCGAAGACATGTAAAATGGAGACCGCCAACCGCACTGGAGCTTAGGCCGGGTGTCTGCAGTGATCTAGATGCGGGCCACTGGGCTGTCTTCCCCGGCTCCAGACTGGGCGTCCAATTTAAGAAGAGGCACCAGTGAACCATTGGGAACCATAGGTGATGTTGGAGCGAGTCAGACGATCCTCGGACAGGGGCTCTGGGGTCTGCAAACGGGGATGCTGCCTCTGAAGGCCAGGTCTTGACGGGTGCCCAGCTGGACCTAGAAAACCACACAGCCATGGCCTAGTTGCCATCTGCGACACTAAGGGCTGAATGGAGCAAAACATAGAGGCAGTGGTGCCCAATGGGGCCTATTGATTGTGCACCACAAAAATATGTTGATGACAGCTCACCCAGCACCTGGAGCAGCACCCAGACCAATAGTGACCCGACTGCTCAAGTTCGGGGCAACATATTGCAACTTGCTCAATCTCATGGGCCCTGACAGATCGAGGGCAGCCTGTTGAGCATATACCCACGATGGTGCAGCACCAATGCGAACATTTCTAACTGTCAAAAGAGACCTGCGGCACCTCAACAAGAAATATGCCCTGCTGTTCCCGGCCCACCTCCAAGTTTCAGTGGAAGGTGAGCCCTACAAAGGCAGAGGCATAAACAGAGAGAGATAAGGTAGTCACGTAACTGCAGCATGGCCTCCTGAAGACTGACTGAAACTGGTGGGAGTTCCTTAACAGAGACTCTGGGAAGTCAGACAATATATTGATTGCCACAGGAGTGGACAGTGAAGACCTGACCCTCTCGAAGGTCACGCCATGATGGCAAAGTCACCTGAGACACTGGGGGGACATTAGACAGGCTCTTGAGGGAGTGGGGGTTGGAGATGACCTGGTGATAATGTGCTCCAACTAGAGACTGGGGAAGCGGGGCCAGCCATGCTGGGTCCCTATTTGAAGAGCTGGACAGGGTGGTAGGAACACAACTTTGGGTAGGGGAGGAGACATGTGCCTTGAGCTTTGGGGGGTGGAGGGGTTCTTTTATACTTGCAGCACAAGGTGGTTGGAGACTGTTGAGGGGTGCTCCAGCAACAAGATTTGGACACTGGGTAAATTAGCAGTGGGGACAAGATGAGATGACACAGAAAATTCACAGACATCAGTATAGGGAAACCTTCCTTAGGTCTATCTTGTGGAGCATGAATGGGCTCAGAAACAAATTAAAAGGGCGAGTGATGTTGAAAAACCTGGCGCGTCATTCACCGGACCTGGTCCTGTAACTGGAAACACATCTGAAGGGCACCCTCTGCAACTAGGGCAGGCAAGCACAAAACGCTGATACATGCATGCGCATGCTACTCTACAGAGGCCAGAGGGGCTGGGATCCTGCTATGTATATCCACACTGTTCTAGATCACAAAAACATGGACAGACCCATTGGGGTGTTGGGTAGCGGTTGAGGCACTTGGCATTGGGAACACCTAATAGTGGCCTCCTGGTACCTCCTGCTAGGCCCCTCCCACCTCCCCATATATGCCGGCCGCTGCGCGGTGAGGTGAGCGACCCCTGACCCTCCTGGTAGGTCGCTCCCCCTCCACGCAGCTCCGACTGTGTGCCCCTGCTGCCGCTGCCACTGCCGTTGGGAAGTGTCCTCCGTCCTTTTTGCTTTCTGTGCCACTGTCTCCCCCTCTTGTGCCTCGTTTTCTGCTTTGTGCCACTCATTCCCCCCCCGCTTGTGCCCCATTTTGCCTTCTGTACCACTGTTTCCCCCTCTTTGTGCCTCGATTTCTGCTCTGTGCCACTCGTTTCCCCGCCTTGTGCCCCATTTTGCTTTCTGTACCACTGTTTCCCCGCCGCAGTGCCCCCTGCGGCCCCGCCCCTGCCCACTCACTGCTCCCGCCTCCCAGCTGCTCCTCCCTCCCACCTCCTCATATATGTCGGACGCTGCACAGCCGCGCGCGCCTAAGGCAAGCCCGTTTGCGCCCGTCCGCGCCTGGACCGCGCCCAGCTCCAGAACCCCTGGACCCTGCGAACGCCACGACACCAGACCACACCTGCTTCCAGGCCGCCCCAAAACGGACCTACGGACCCTTCTCCTGCCGCATCTGGAGCTTCACCTGCGACAGAGCCACCAAACCTCCAAGGACTGGACCCAACGACCTCCGATGCATACTCCTCAACACCCGCTCCACACGCAAACACACCGTTGAGCTCTGGGATCTGCTCAACACCTCCGCCCCAGCCGGGGCCTTCCTGACTGAGACCTGGTGGAATGACTCCTCGGCGCCCGACATCGCCATAGCCATCGCGGACGGCTACAAGATCACCCGCAGGGATCGCGCCAATGGAATCGGAGGAGGAATAGCCATCGTCCACAAGTCCACCCTCAAGGTCGCCACCCACGCAGACGACACTCTGAACACCGCCGAACACCTCCACTTCCGGATCCACACCGACCCCAACACCACCCTCAGAGGAACACTCATCTACAGACCCCCCGGGCTCAGTTCAGCGACTCCATCGCCGACCTCGCCAGCACCCACGCACTCACCTCCACGGACTACATCCTCCTCGGGGACCTGAACTTCCACCTCGAGAACAACAACAATGCCAACTCCGCCACCCTGATCGACAACCTTGCCAACCTTGGCCTCAGACAACTTGTCACCGCACCCACCCACGCCACCGGCCACACGCTGGACCCCGTCTTCTCCACAGGCACCCACGTCGCCTTCGAACACACCACCAAACTCCACTGGACAGACCACCGCTGCATCCATTTCACCTTCAAGAAACCAACCACGCACCACCGCAACAACAGCTGCCTCGCCGCTGCTGGAGCAAAGTCACCGAAGACCAGCTGATCACCACCCTCACCCACAACCCACCCGCCGACCCCACCAACCCAGACGCCGCAGCCTGCAACCTCAGACAGTGGATCGACGACTGCGCCAACACCCTCGCCCCGCTCAAGAAACCCTCTAACAGCCACGCCAGCAAGAGAGCCACCTGGTTCACCGATGAGCTCCAGACCTAAACACTCATGCCGGAAACTGGAGAAGATTGGCTCCACGAACGCACACCGGACAACTACGCAGCCCACAAGGACGCCACCCGCAGACATCACCACCTCATCAGATTAGCCAAGAGATCCTCCTTCAAAGACCGCTTGGATAACAACGCACACGACAGCAAGGAGCTCTTCAGCATCGCAAAGGAACTCTCCAACCCCAGCTCCAACGTCAACGACATCTCGCCCTCACAAGAACTGTGCGACTCACTAGCCATCTTCTTCCACCGCAAGATCGCTGACATCCACGACAGCTTCAACACCACGACCACCCCGACTACGCCAGACTCCACCTCCCCTGTGAACACTACCAGCACCAACCGCCTGACTTCCTGGTCCAACGTCAATGACGACGAGACACGCAAGGTCATGAACTCCATCCACTCAGGGTCTCCATCAGACCCGTGCCCACACCACGTATTCAACAAAGCAGATGCAGCCATCGCACCCCAACTACGGAAGGTCATCAACATCTCCTTCGAAACAGCGACATTCCCGGAAAGCTGGAAGCCCGCCGAAATCAAGGCCCTCCTCAAGAAGCCCAAGGCGGGCCCCAAGGACCTCAAGAACTTCCGGCCCATCTCCCTGCTCCCGTTCCCAGCAGAGGTCATCGAGAAAATCGTCAACATGCAATAGGCCCGCCACCTGGAAGGCAACAACATCTTGGACCCGTCCCAGTCCGGATTCAGATGAAACCACAGCACCAAGACAGCCCTCATCCCCGCCACAGACGACATCAGGCGCCAACTAGACAACGGCGAAACATCAGCCCTCATCCTCCTGGACCTGTCAGCCGCCTTCGACACGGTCTGCCATCGCACTCTGAAGACACGCGTCCTAGAAGCCGGAATCCAAGAGAAGGCCTTTGACTGGATCACGTCCTACCTCTCTGGCAGAACCCAGAGCGTCCACCTCCCACCCTTCCAATCCGAAGCCACCGACATCATCTGCGGCATCCGCAAGGGCTCATCTCTCTGCCCGACGCTGTTCAACGTCTACATGGCCCCCCTCTCACAAGTGGCCCACCATCACAACCTCAACATTATCTCCTACGCCGACGACACCCAGCTCATTCTCTCTCTCACCAAGGACCCACACATCGCCAAAACCAACCTCCACGAGGGAATGAAGGTCGTCACCGACTGGATGAGGAGCAGCCGTCTGAAGCTGAACTCGGACAAGACGGAGGTCCTCATCCTCGGACCCACCCCCTCAGCCTGGGATGACTCCTGGTGGCCGACCACACTGGGAACAGCACCAACACCCACTGACCATGCACGCAACCTAGTATTCATCCTCGACTCCTCCCTCTCCATGTCTAAGCAGGTCAACGCCGTCTCCTCCAACAGCACCCTCCGCATGCTCCGCAGGACCTACAAGTGGATCCCGACCGAAACAAGAAGAACGGTGACACAGGCCCTCGCCAGCACAAGACTGGACTACGGCAACGCACTCTACGCAGGAATCCCAGCCAAACACCTACGAAGACTACAACGCATCCAAAACGCCCGACTGATCGTCAACATCCCTCGCCGCAGCCACATCACCCCCCACCTGAGACCTACACTGGCTCCCCGTCGACAAGAGGATCACCTTCAAGCTCCTCACCCACGCACACAAAGCACTCCACAACGCCGGACCAGCCTACCTGAACAGCAAACTCAGCTTCTACACCCCCACCCGCCAGCTCCGCTCCACCAGCCTCGCCCTCGCCGCTGTCCCCTGCATCCAACGAACGACCTCCGGCGGCAGATCCTTCTCCTACCTCGCCGCCAAGACCTGGAACATCCTCCCTACCCACATACGGCATACCCAAGACCTACTCGCCTTCAGAAGACTCTTCGAGCAGTAGCAGCACCCCTCCCCATAGCGCCTTGAGACCCTTACGGGTAAGTAGCGTGCTTTACAAGTACTCTGATTGATTGATTGATACCTGATGGCCCTCTTAGAGCGTGTGACATTGGCCCCACATACCAGGCATGGGTGTGCCTTCTCTATCACAGGCCTCTGGCAAGGGTGTGGCTAATTGGCATGCTGTCAAATTAATTCAAGCTGGGCAGGAGCACCTTCCATAGCTGTCCACTCCCCACCATTAATCCATGAATCTACGTGTTGAGAAGAAGCTGCTGTTAAAGTGGATTTGCCAGGATGTGCCGGAGCACGGGGATGGAGATTGGGAGCACGTGATCTTCCTATGCACAGACTACTTCCTCCTATACCTTACAGACCTCGGCCACTCCCTTCCAAGGACTTTGAATATTCTATGGAATGTAAAACTTTTTTCTGGATTAAAAATTAACTGGGAAAGTCCATAGCATACCTGCTGTCTCACTGGACAGGACGAGCCGGATGGCCCGTCCCACTAATTTGGGATATCACTGGGTCACTTGGCTGTGGATCTACATGACCACAAACCTCAAACTATTCTATGAAAAGAACGCAGGATGAATTCTGCGGAACTTCCACTGAAACGTGGACCCTGATGACTGACAGACGGGCCCTGGTTCCCCACAGGTTCATGCAGTAGCTTTTCAGTACAGGAAGAGTGACGATCCTCCTGGAGCCGACTGCTTCTGTGGTTCCATCCTGGAGACACACAATATGGAAACTAGGCTGGGCAGGGAGACTGATGCTAGAGACACCATTGTGGGGCTGAAGTGCATTGATAGAGCTACGTGGGATGTTGGGACACCAGCAATGGGACAATATTGGTATCTCGAAAATGGGAGACCTGTGGGGAGACACGGGTGACTGGCGTTTGCAGACTAACAGAAGAAATATGACATGCCAGGGGGCAATATTTTCGCTGCATGAAGATCAAGTCTATCCTCACACGATAGATCACCCAGCCCCAAGACATGGAAAGATGTGAGCCCTTTGAAACACGCAATATCTCAGCTGTACTCCATGATCCTTACCAATAGTCAGGTTCTGCTATGAAAACTGCAAGACAAATGGGAGGAAGCCTTTTTCGGAGAAGTTGCCATTCAGGCGAGGTTCAGGGTGATACAAGTGAAACTGATGCACTGGGCATACTTCACACACATGAGGCTCAATGACATGAGAGCATCTAACATGTACCGTTGCCCAAGGGGATGTGGTCAACGGGGCATCCTGCTGCACACGTTCTGGGAGTGCCCCGGAGTAAGGGACTTCTGGACAGGGGTACAATTCTAAGAGGCTGTGGGAGACGCCCTGGAGCTTAGAACCTAGCCCATTGGCTAGGTTCTAGGGGAGAGGTGACACTAGACAGATGCACACTTCATTTTTACAGTGTGGCACTGGTGATCAGATGGCATGATGTGATTAGATCTTGGGGGGGGGGGGCATGCGGATTTCGACATTGAGGGATTAGCTATCTAACATGGACTGATGTAGATTGGCAGACAAAACAATATTCCAGGGGAGAGGCTGCCCCGGTATTTGGTGAAGATGTGAGACTGAGTGACAGAAATACAGGGGATGTGATGGAGGTGACCCTCCAAGTGCCACTGACTTGGGGGGAGGGGGGTAACTTGGCAGGGATGCCCTCTGAGGATCGAGACCTATGAAGCCCTGACAGAGGAACCTTTATATTCATGGACCTGAGTCTAATACGGTTTATACTAATAAAAGTCACCTGAAATATCCTATATACAGGTACACTGCAGCTGCCAGGGTTTGGTTTGAACATTTTCAATCTTTCGTGTTTGTGATAAATGGACAATAAAAAAAAATATATTTTTCTCTTGTTTGGGAGGATGTCAGGTTTAGCAAACAGTGGTCCACTTTCTGCTTCCCCTGAAGATGCCATCATGATTCCCAAATGGGAAGATGTCCCCCACGGACACCTTCCCCTTTATCAATCCAATATCGCCCCCTTTTAGGTGTTGATATCTGATCAATGGTTTGAGACTAAAGTTGTGGTTACAAACTATTGATACATTCCTCCCTGAGTCGCAGATAGATGGAGGATACCCAATTAATCTCCCTCCTATTTGCAATTAGGAAAGAGTTGCAAAACCCTTTTTACAAGTCAAAAACACTTCTCTCCCATAATTGGGCTGTTGTTAATAACGAAAAGGTATTTTGCTGTCACAAACTTTGTGATTTAGCTGATCAGCGGCTGCACAAGATTTAACTACCTTTTTAGGTCGAGCCTTGCGGCAGCGCGCATGTGCTGCTCTCTCTGTGAGACTGCTGTAGTAGAGTATGGGAGAGAAGGCGTACCCACTCCTCCCATATTTTTCATTGGCTTGTGTCATTGTCTTTGGTAAATGCTGCCTTCAGATTCGTTAATAGGCTTGTTAGTCCCTACTTAGTACGGCCATGTCTTCACTTGTACCCTCCCATGGCGACTGTCCTTTTACTTCAGTTGTTACCTGGGATCTATTATTTAGTCTGTAAGCACTATTTACTTTATTGAGTTTCTCTTACAGCAGGCCGGACATGCGCTGCTTCAGCTAAAACCGCTTGTGTTTTTTTAAGCAGCACAGCCGCCCCGTAACATGGACGCCTGCTTTCAGTCACTTTACCCCGGCATTATCTTGTGTCTGTTTCAACTCCCCAAGTAAAATGGATTTAGAAATGATTAGCGAATTAAGTCATGTGGATTCCAGGTAGCACATAATCCTGTGCTAATGGGCTGAAGCTGACAACAGCACATCTGTGTTACATGTCAACTAGGCTAAAGCCACCTGACAGGTTGTTTTCAAAAGCCTGTTTTATTAACAACACCACCACCAATACCACCATCAACACCACCACTACCACCAATACCACTACCACCAATACCACTACCACCACCACCAATACCACCACCATAACCACCACCAATACCCCCACCACCATCAACACCACCACCACCAATACCACTACCACCAATACCACCACCACCAATACCACCACCAATACCACCGCCAATACAAATACCACCACCACCAAAACCACCACTATTACCACCACCACCACTATTGCCACCACCAATAGTAATACCACCACCAATACCACCGCCACCAATACCACCACAACCAATACCACCACCAATCCAATACCACCAATACCACTGCCAATGCCAATACCACCACCAGTACCATCAATATCACTACGACCACTACCACCACCAATACCACTACCACCACTTTCACCACCAATACCACCACCATCAATACCACCACTTCCAGTACCACCAACACCACCACCAATGCCACCAATACAAATACCACCACCAATGCCACCACTAATACCACCACCACTTTCACCACCAATACCACCACCAATACCACCACCAGTAGCAATACCACCACCAATACCACCGCCACCAATACCACCACAACCAATACCACCAGCAATACCACCACCAATCCAATACCACCTACACCACTGCCAATACCAATACCACCACCAATATCACCACGACCACTACCACCACCAATACCACTACCACCACTTTCACCACAAGTACCACCACCACCATCAATACCACCACTTCCACCACCCCCTATACCACCACCAATACGGCCATCACCAATACCACCACCAATCCCACTACCACCACCAATACCACCAGTGGCAATACCACCACCAATAACACCAACACCACTGCCACCAAAACCACCACCACCACCAATCCAATACCACAACCACCACCACTACCACCATCACACCCACCACCAATATCACCAATACCACCACTACTACCAATACCACTACCACAAATACCACCAGTACTAATACAACCACCAATAACAATACCATCACCGATACCACTAATACCACCAACACCAACACCAATACCACCGCCACCAAAACCAATACCACCACCACCAAGAACACCACCCCCAATTCCAACAACACCACCACCAATACCACCATCTCAGCGCCTCTAACTCACTAGTGATAGCAGGTGCACTGTATGAGGCCGGAGCTGCAACCAAGACCATCCATCCATCCATCCTTCCCTCCCTGCCATAAAGCACAGCTCGCCCAGCACCAGGAGGTGAAGCCAGGGCCCTACCACAGCTGGAGTGTTTTTTATTAGTCAAATTAATCAGAAAGGAGAATGGACACTTGTAGCTTCATAACCATTGGTTGTGATTGAGCACCCTCATAAACGCTACTATGTTGATTGCGGTATATAACTGTTAGACGCCCATTATCAGCGTTATGGCATAGTCATCGGGTGTCCAATTTTGTGCCATATGCCAGCCTCATCCTGAGGCAACCTCTGGTCTGGGTAGCAGTGTCTAGAGAATAGAGGACACCCCCAGAGGGAAGGTGCAGGAAAAACAAGAAAATATCTACCTAAAAAACAATGCCTCTCCAAACAAAACTTTAATATAAAAGGAAAGGTAATGTTAAAAAAGAATTTTGATACTATGGTAAATCAAGTTACTAGATCACCTCATATCTTCAAAGGAACGGTCGACATGTTTCAGCTCTTTATGGCCCCACCGGGTCTATAGAGCATTCGTCAGGACATAACAGGTAAGAACTTACACCATTTGTGTAGCTTTCAAAGGGTGTGTGAATTTGCAAACACCTGGTTGAACTATTACTTGATTCCTACAGTAAAGGAGAAAGAAATAGAAAACACACATACAGAAATCCACATTTTAGAAAAAACTGTCCAATATAGCACTAAAACATATACTCTGATTTCAGAGGGATAAACAGTTACATGTGAATTACTTTTTGTAAATGTGGACAGAAAAAAAGTTGAACAACTGAGGAGGTATACTGGGTCTATTTGAAGGGAGCATTTTCAATAAACACAATTGTCTGGCGTTTCTTATTGTATTTAATTTGCAAGAGTAATGATTAACATTACGACAGTCCTCATCACCTTTGCTGGATAGGTGTATTAACCCTAGGAATTGGAATAGAATGGTAAGCATTCACAGGGTAATACCCTATATCGTACAACTCGATAGGAAATGAGTAATGTTCTGCTGTGTTTTTTTCTAGGCAAAACATATTGTGAGTAGCGTGCACATAACCATGGCCCATGTCTGATGCCTGAGAGTTATTTTTAACTATGGTATATGCAAAAAAGTGATACACATTTAATGTCATAGTAGATTGTAAAAGTCTCCGATGCTGTTCCATTGATCTAAAACGTGCCGTTAAAGGAAAACTATGAACACGCTCTTGGCGGTTCATATTACATTAAAGGAAAGAGTACCTTATTTTCGGAGGTTTGGTTCGTCTTCGGGGTACAGGGGATGTGTCTAAACCCGAGCTAGAAAGGGTAGAATAGGAAAAGGAAAAGGGGGAATCTTTTCAAAAATGGGTTCGGGCATAATATTATTATATTCGTTTTGTAGTTATCTGCCGCCATTCTTACCCGCGTTTGCGAGATACTCCTCTTCATGTGCTGGCTCTGCCCCCGGATATACGGAGGACACTGCCCCTTCCTGTCCTCTAACGGCACGTTTTAGATCAACAGCAGAACATTCCTCATTTCCTATCGAGTTGTACGATATAGGGTATTACCCTGTGAATGCTTACCATTCTATTCCAATTCCTAGGGTTAATACACCTATCCAGCAAAGGTAATGAGGACTGTCGTAATGTTAATCATTACTCTTGCAAATTAAATGCAATAAGAAACGCCAGACAATTGTGTTTATTGAAAATTCTCCCTTCAAATAGACCCAGTATACCTCCTCAGTTGTTCAACTTTTTTCTGTCCACATTTACAAAAAGTAATTCACATGTAACTGTTTATCCCTCTGAAATCAGAGTATATGTTTTAGTGCTATATTGGACAGTTTTTTCTAAAATGTGGATTTCTGTATGTGTGTTTTCTATTTCTTTCTCCTTTACTGTAGGAATCAAGTAATAGTTCAACCAGGTGTTTGCAAATTCGCACACCCTTTGAAAGCTACACAAATGGTGGAAGTTCTTACCTGTTATGTCCTGACGAATGCTCTATAGACCCGGTGGGGCCATAAAGAGCTGAAACATGTCGACCATTCCTTTGAAGATATGAGATGATCTAGTAACTTGATTTACCATAGTATCAAAATTCTTTTTTAACAACATTACCTTTCCTCTTATATTAAAGTTTCGTTTGGAGAGGCATTGTTTTTTAGGTAGATACTTTCTTGTTTTTTCCTGCACCTTCCCTCTGGGGGTGTCCTCGATTCTCTAGACACTGCTACCCAGACCAGAGGTTGCCTCAGGATGAGGCTGACATATAGCACAAAATTGGACACCTGATGACTATGCCATAACGCTGATAATGGGCGGCTAACAGTTATATACCGCAATCAACATAGTTGCGTTTATGAGGGTGCTCAATCACAACCAATGGTTATGAAGCTACAAGTGTCCATTCTCATTTCTGATTAATTTGACTATCACAATGGGGAACTGAATGGACCTCTTCTCCTCCTCCCAACTATTTGATTATCGTGTTTTTATTAGGCCAAAGATAGCAATGACATTATGCAATGCTACACTGCACACTCAAATTATGGATAGGGCCGCTCTTCCTCCTGAGCTGTGACAGTGTAATTTACAGGGCGAAAGGTGTTGGAGCGCTTTGTTAGTGTGTATTGCACTGATCATGTGTAACTCTCGCTTCACCCTTTGTGTCTGTGTCATTTCCAACACTTACACATCTTCACTGCACTATTTATCACTACTTTGAAGACTTCGCAGGCCAGTCTCTTCCTCTGATATTTACAATCTAACAAGTGGTCGAGAAAGACCTTTATTTCAATGCAATAGGTCTCGCATTTGCGAGAGTTTAAGGTATTTATATTGTAAATGACAATGCCTTTTATTGATGTTTTAAAACTCAAAACATAAATAAAAGGCATAGTCATTTACAATGCCAATAACTCAAACTCGTGTGAATGCGAGACCTGTTGCATTGCAAATGCTTGTTTCACTTGTTTATATTGGCCCATAGTCTTGTTTTAGATTACAGTATGTTGCCTTGTAAAAATAACTACATGTCCCTGGCTATTATTGTAGATATTGGGCTATATTTGCACATTGTAATGTTTTTTGTGATTTATATATTTTTTTCCTTCTCTTCTTTAGCTACTTATTCTAAGAAGCATGCCCGAGTGGCTTTTCGTGTGTGGTGCAAACATTTGGAATAATATTTTGCGTAAAGAGGCTTTATCCCGGATCGCCTCCTAGTGTGATGCAGTAGAGGACCTTTACTGAACTGTCTCCAGTGATTCCACCAGTTCTGTATTTTCAGGTATTTCATTGTATGTTTCTGGCCATTGAAAAAGCCCAGTCTTCGCATCCGGCCTCACACCGGAAGTGCAGCAGGAGCGGAGTGGAATGCGGAAAGGATCAGGTGTGAGGGTTTCAGAGTGGAATAGTCTTTGGGGTGCCCCGCGCCGAGCCAGATAATGTAACAACTCTCAACACCTAGGAAGAAAAAAACATAACCACAGCGTGCGACTGGGATTTCCATCCTTCAAAAATCTGCATGACAACAGCAGTTTAAGTAGAACCCTGGCCTTCGGCTATTGGACATATCTCAGTGACACTTATTAATTATTAGTTTCTGGAATCTGATCAAATGAATGCACAGGTGTTTTTTCTTCAACACAAAAAAAAGCCATGATTTGACAGGAACGTTGGTATTACGGCAAATGAACGTTGGTTCAAATTTCATGAGAAAACGTTCCTCCATATTAAAAAAATTATCTGTTTTCCTGGACGTGAGGTTTGCTTAAAATGTACGGAGTGACTCTTCACTACACTTCCTAAGTTGAAAACAGATTGATTGTAGCCATAACATATATGCAAACAGAATTACTATTGCTTTAGGCTGTGACGATAATTTTAACAACAAACAATACATAACTGTCAGTTTTTAGGTCTCGCCTGATCCAGCGCATTCGCTGGCTCAGGCGAGACATTTAGTAAGCAGGTTTTCAAAATGCTACCCACAGGCTGCCGGCCACCAGCTTGCTGTTACCTGCCCAAGTGCGCAACTGCACAGCTGCCTCTGTAATGGCTCATTAAGCACGGGTGAATCCCTCCCCTACCCCCTCCCTTCTCCTCGTCAGCTCTTCATTTTCGTTTGTTTCGTGCCACGCGGCCGTGTCACTTTCACGGCCGCGCATCCATTGCTCGGTTTATATAATACCCTCCCCTACCCCCATCCCCTCCCTTCTCCCACTACCTCCTCGTCAGCTCTTCATTTTTGTGCAGCGCGGGCGTGTCACTTTCACGGCCGCGCGGCCTTTGCTTGTTTCATATGACTTCTGTTTTGTTGCTCCCGCAAATCAATAACCGGAGTGATGTGATCTGTTCAGAAGCAGTGTCTGTTCCCGCGGAGGCCGCCTTTGGCTCCGTAATGTGAGTAATTATGTGAGAAGCCGCCCTTGAGTGGACATATTGTAACCAGGAATGTACTTGTTAGTGGATATCGCTTGCATAAAGGCTCTCTATAAATAATTGACATGAATATTGTTTGTTTTAGCCCTTTTTTCCGCTTTGCTCGAGGATGGAGACTGGCTTTTTGTGCTTAATGCTAGAGGACGGCTAGTAACGGAGCCGGCTCGAGCATTAACACAGAAGAACCGGGCCGCTATCTGTTTAGCACTTTAAGAATGGTGGGTTTTCTGACCCTTTAAAACAGGAGCCCTGGCTCACAAGGCTGGGCACTGAAAGCTTCTGGGAGAGTTGAAGAAGCGGTCTGGGCAGTGCTTTAATTGGGCCTTTACGGAGTACCGCCACTCTTCTATTTTAAGAGGGAGAGTACCAGCACTTCTGAAGAGAAATGCAATACTTTTAATTGGAGAGTACTGCACTACCGGCACTTCTCAGAAACAAGCCTGCACTTATATTTTTCCATTTCAAGTACTGGAGGCGGGCTATAGAAGTCTCTGCACTTATAGCAGGGAGTGTAAGAGCGGAATTAATTACATTTACTGGTCTAATGGGGTCTTTCTTCGGAAGGGGCAGCTGCCATAGTGTACCACTCAAGACAGCTTTAGGGATGGGGTAAAAATGAGCAGGCGCTCAACTTCTACCTGCCTAAAAGTGTTTCTGCTGTGACCCCCATGACCTGGCATAGCCCACGTGGCTTCCGTAGGACGCACACAATTCTTTAGCTGATATGTGCTCTGCTGCTATGGAATAGAGCCAGGGTTCAGGGCTTGAGGCGTTGCTAAAAAGAACACATTATTCAGCAACTGTATTGTTGGCCTTAAACGAAAAATAAATGCAAGTTAACGTATTCGGCGGGAAGGTTCAATAGGTCAATGCACTCACTGCTTACATCTGTGTGTGTGTTCCAGACAGGGCTGGTTATTGCATTTTAGTTTTTTGTCGAAAGCAGTAACCAGGTTGGCTCGAGTCGCATATGTACTGACTCTGAGGCAGAGCCTTGTTGTCACACCCTCCTTTTGGATAGTTGTCTTGACCCTGCACGGGAATGGCATGATGATAGCACTAGGGTGACACTGGGTGTCGCTTACACTGCACTATGGTGACACATTGGGGGGATGGACTTCACGGTGGTGACAGCAGTTGGGTACATTGCATGGCGGTGACACTGCATAGTGGTAACAGACCAGGGATAGCACAGCATGCTGGTTACACTGCGCGGTAGTGACAACATAGTGGACAACATTGCACCAGAGTGATATTGTACATGGGGGATGACTCTGGCACTTCACGGTGTGACACAGCACGCCGTGGGGACCGGAAGGTTTCTCCAGGATTTCCAAGTTACGTTTACAGAGCTGCCCATGTTTTCCTACCAAAAAGCCCCTGAGACTGAAACTCACGGCAGATCCTCACTGTACGGCAGGCCCATGCTGTGCTTCGGCCACATGCATTGACTTCGAGCACGCAACGTGTATGTTAATTCCTTTTCCCACTGTTAAAGATGTGCCAGAATGATATCCTTGTACGAACTAAGTAGATGAAAAAAAGTTAAAAGGGGAAAGGTGCCATCGCTGCGAGGTAGAGTGCACATCAGGGGGTGGTAGGGCCTGCATCAGCAGAAGAGCATGCTCATATATGTCGAAATTGCAAGCCTCCCCCTGCCCCTTCCTAGTCCAGGGCATTGGTAGCTTGCTCTGGATATGCCCTGCAGCAAAACAGGAGGAGCACTTTTACACCCACAACCAAGAGATCCTCTGGTGGCGGGGATGGACTGCAGAGAGACCGGTGCAAGCACTCTTGTGTATTGCTTGAGAGAGGCCATTTAGCGACAGGGGCAGAGCCTAGGTGGGCTGCACCGGGCCTGCACTCTATCCGAAAGCCCCCCTGGCGGCATAAATTAGAAGTGACTCACAGCGCACATGCAGCAAGAACTGCTAATCAAGTGTGAAACCGAGGAAGGGGCGGACAGGGAGATACAAGCCTTCTTGTCAGTGTGCCTGCTTTCCAAAAAAGAAATGTAAATATGTGCGCCAACTGGTAAATCTTCAGATATAAATGGTACCTGGGCAGGAAGCCAGAATTTTGGCTTGGATTGATGGAATCACTTGAAGCTTCCTGAGATATGTTTAATCTTTTTCAGACATATTTTAAGGGAGCTACCAGCTACGATGAAAGTGTATGCTTTTAAAGACGGTTACCAAAATAATTACTTCCTGAAGAGACCCATTTATTCTTTTTGAGGAGTATTGTAGGGGAGCACCCAGTTAGGCTGTGCAAAGTGTGTGCTTTTAAAAGACTATGGCATTTAAAACAAGCATTGGCATAGCCAATAGGTCTCACTTTTGGGACCTTATAAGTATTTAGTTTTGCAGCACAATATCCTTGGTGCAACAACATCAGCTGTTGCATGGCTAAACCTTGTACCTTATAAATGTTTAGCCATGTAACAGTTGATGTTGTTGCACCAAGGATATTGTGCTGCATAACTAAAAACTTACAAGGTCCCAAAAGCGAGACCTATTGGCTATGCCAATGCTTGTTGATTGCAGTGGCCTCTTCTGCTTTGACAGAATGTTAGTGGGCGAAGGCTCTGTTATACACGTCCAGCTTCATCGTTGTATTATCGACTTTAGGGCTGAAAAATACGCCCTCAGGCACCACAATATTGGTAACATAACCACCTAGCATCTTGGAGTTAGGAAGCAATCTAGTCCTGATATATTGTCGCAGTCATGGTCGAGATTTCCAAGTCTTTACTGTGATTTTCTTTTCTTCCAAAAAATGTCAGATGTAGCTGCTACTAAAAGTTAGATTAAATCACAGTTTAGCAGACCATCAAAAGTATTCGATGGCCTGGAACGTAGCAGCTGAGCATCAAAAGTATTCGATAACCTGGACCATAGCAGCTGAGCAGCAAGATTATTTGGATCAGCTCAAGAATCAGAACTGGCGGTGGAGGGCAACCGACCATGACATTTGTCCTATGAGAAAGCTTTCCTATTTTCTGCTTGCCAAGGGATGTGTAGGTTTTTATATGCTCCCCTTGTAGTGTGGAAGCTCTCCCCTTTGTTAAGTGCTCCTCTAGATTGGTTCTGATTAATGCCGCAATATTGAAAAAAAAAATCTAGTATTTTTCTTTTTTTATAAAATTCATGTTTTTCGTCACCAACAAACTACAGAAGAAGCATTGGAAAAGCCAATAGGACTCTTCCTTTTTTACAAATTAATTTGTATTCCTTGAAACGCTGCAGGAAGCCCACTGTCAGTTAGGCAGCAATACCGGCATAGAGGATATTTTAAGAGGCATGATGGTGAGAAACACTGACTCTTATCATGATGGTTAAATTTCAGAAAAGCCTGGTACACAGAAAAAAATGGGTGTAGTGTTAACGTGTTGGGCAAATGATGCTCAAGATAATGTTACTGGATGAAATGAGAAATACGGCAAAGGATAAGAGGGTCTGGAATGGAAGCTGCAGATTGTCCAGCGCAAAAGTGGGCGCAGCAGTCCGTTCCAACCTTACTTAGGCTGAGCAGGGATGTAGTGATGGAGTTTTTAGAAACGGATCAAATGAAGGGGGTAAGAACCGGACTATAGTTGGAAAATGAGGTGAGAATGGCAGGGACCAGGGCAAGATCAAAAGCGTTTTCTAAAGGAGGACCACATGACTTGAGAACCCAATGACACTTCACTACATACCCGGCACAAGTGCAACATCTGCTTGTAGAATGGCTCTAAAAGGTTTGGTGACTGAGTCCAGTGCTAGAGTTCAGCATCTCAAGCAGGTACGTGTTTCATTAGTAAGGTGTTTTGCAAGATCAAAGTAGTAAGGCCATCAATACCTCTCCTACACCACCTTCCAAAAATCACACATGGACCTTTGTCAGACTGAAATGTATGGACATTGAATAATGCTGTCACAACATTTACAGACATCTGATTAAATACAGAGGTAGTAGAATGCAGAAATCGTGTTCAATGAAACTTGCTTGAGGTCAGAGCAGGCAGATCTACAGTTATGACTGGCCCAACAGCATAGAGACACATACATATATATCAGAGAGATTCAAACAGCTTTTGGTGTGTTAAGATGTTAAAATAAATGTTGATGACGTAGTGCCGTATTCAGAATTTGGCTTTTCGGATACCCCAGTCACAAACATGATGGGTGTCCCATCCACCGTATTTTTAACGCTTTATAGCTTACAACACTTGTAATACCGCGGACTTGTAATACCACGGACATGCCCTTTGCATTTTTGTATCTCTAGAACATATATGTCTGTGTCCTATTGTAAGATGTGGCATGCACCAATTTCTGTAAACTAACGTCAGACAGACTGAGCCTAAGGTGGGCCACCAAATCTGTGTCATAACCAGACATGTGTTGAGGGTGCCTGGCAAGCATTTGGAACTGTAATGGACAAAAGTGCTAATGGGCAGTCAGGTGCAGTGACAGAGGATTCTGTAATAAGAAAGTACCAATGATAGAGTAGTAAGGGATATAGTGAGACTTGCACTTATTTTTCATTTAGGGTGCGCTCTTTTATAAGCAGTCAACTGAAGGGAAAGACCAATAAAATAGTTATGGAAAATGTTGGTCTTTTTAACCACGCTATTGATTCCGGCCCCCACGCTCACTGACCCCGCCCCAATTGCACTCCGGATTACAGCCTCCATACCTTTTTAATGCACTTAGATTACTGCTTTTGGATCATTTTTGTATTCACCCACTTAACAATATGCACAACCATAGAAAAGTCATTGAAGAATCACTTTATTTAATTAAAAAAACCAGATCTGTTGCCTTTGCCAATCCATTTTACATCATCAATGGATTTCTGGTATTATTCGCATGTTACCTCAAGGCACCCTTGGTATTCGATAGCAACTTGAACTATTTCGCCGTTCTTCCAGGTTCCAAAAAACATCATTGAGGATTCAAAAGATTACAGTCCACCCAGCGTTTACTTCCTTGCATACAAGTTAGCTAGCGTACATTGGTTCTCAAGGTGTGACAATAATGGAAAATGTTTGAACCGCAGTTATAAATGCGAGGAAATTAATGGAATAGTTTTAATGTTGATGTGGAAATGTTTGTAGTGGGAGTTAAGCAGGAGCTAAGGACCATATTTATTAGAAAGTAGGAATGACCAATGGTAGGACTGGAAATGAAAAAATCAATTTGAAAATACCTTTTACCAGTCTTATGTATTTCTTTCCACCCTGTCAGCTCTGGGCTTCAGACCGAATCAGATAAGCTGTTTGTCTGCAAATCCACGCCTCATCCTGTTACTGGTCCTACTCTCCTGATAACTCTTGAGTTTGACCACTCCACTTTCACATTACTATCTATTTATAGGGTTGTATAGAATTCAGATTGTAGTGCTAGGAAGGTAACTTATTTTATTTCTTAACCTGTGTCTTTATAATAGACCATATTCAGTATGTAATTTGCCAAACCAAGTCATGGCCCTTACTTAAATATTTGGTGTAAATGTATTGTTTGGATAGGAACACAATGGTCTTTATAGATAAGTACATATATTGTAGACTTTTAATCTGCTGAATAATGTAACTGTAAAATCAAGGCTGCCCTATTTGTGCTGATTTGAAGGCCTACGTTTTCAACTCTCTATTCTTAGTCCAACAATCACTGGGGATTCCCAAGAGCAGTTTGTTTTTCCTTATATTGTGAGCCTAAAACTAAGACAAATAATGTGCAATGTATTATGTTTGCCCACACTGAGCTAACACGTGTGCAGGTTTCGTATTGTAAAATTACCGTAATTTGTAAAGCTGTGTATCTTTTATTGATTTCACTAAAACATTGGTTATACTGATGCAGTTTAGTAGAGTAAATTATTTCCGTTGAAGAATTGGAGAGCTTGATTACACTTTCTGAACAATGTACAACTGGTCTTTTAGAATGTAAGTCAGGTGATCAGACAAGTGTTGCAAATGCATTTCTCAGCGTTTGCCAGTGCCACAAAATGTACAACTTTGGTGGTGTAAATCAAGTTCCCTGTGCTCATGTGGGGATGCCAAGAGCTTCTTCAAAATATACGTCAGTATATTCAGCATCTCCTGATTTGCTTAAGTGCAAATCTTTGGCCTTTGTAAATGCAAGATTCTCTTAGGCATCTTTGAGTTTGTTCCAGAGGAAATCTTTGTTTAAATGGGCGGATTGTTATCCTATTTGTTAATATTTGCACAAATAAACCTTTTATTGAACATAATCATCAGTGGTCTTCTGACAGCATTTATCACTTTGTCCTTATTCTTATTGCCAACGAAAGTGATCACAAGAAGGTTTCCTCATGTTCCATCGGTGTTTCTTTGAAGGATGACGACTCCTTTTCAGTTGCATTTTTTGGAATTTTAGCCAACTTATCCTGTTTTTGATAATACACAAATCCAACTCTTTTTTGACAATATGATGATTTCCCTTTGATCACTTAATATTTACTAAAGCCTTGTTTTTAGCTGGACGTTATACATGTTGTTAATAAAAGTCTGTATAAAATAGTTGTCCTTATTTCAGCTTTTCACTGAGAATAAGAATGCAGTACAATAAGTTTCCAACCATCATTGTATTGGATACCTGAGAAAACTAAAAAAATTAGGCATTGAAGTTTACTTTGTGTTGCAGCTGTATTTGAGAATGTTAAAATTCAATGCTATTTTGCAGTACAGTTATCTGCAGCTGTTAAATATTACAAAACATCCACCTAGTAGGGCCATCTGCTCTTGTTATTGAAGACATCAAATTCTAGAATAATGTCACTTTCTTCTCATGACCTGTTTATCAGCAACCAATTGCCTCACATACGCACACCACAATGCGTTTTGCTGTAGCCTAGTTTCCTCCACTAGAAAAGCAGTATTGTAACACAAAGCTGTAGTTTGAGAGGCATTTTTTTACAGCACGTAAGTTCCAGCACTGTCCATATTTAGTTTGATTCGAAGAAGAAAAAGAAAAATTCTCTATTGTGTAGTTAATTAAAACCATTACAATATTCCAAAGCATAAAATATATTACCTTCACGTGCTATTATAAAATAGATATAAACAATTAATACCACATTTTGAAATTTGATTTCAATTTACAAAATATATGCCTTTTTAATGAAGAAAAAACAGCAGGAATTGCTGAATTATGGTTATAGCCTATATTATTCTTTCGTTAAATTCTCGAAATAGGTTAAAAATGTAATTAATTGACAGATTAATTGTGGGTCCTTTGAGTCCAGGATTTTTAGTATTGCCGATCTACAGGTACGGATACCTCTCATTAAACTTCCTCCTGAGCAAATCCCGGCGGTAGCACCCTAACACCGGGCAGATGCATATCAAATGTATAAAGTCCTGTATTGATGCTCCGCATAGGTTACAATCTTTTGGGCCGTGGGTCCTCCAAATCAGTTGATCAGTATTGGACGGCAATTTCCCCATACGCAGCTCCAAATACTTGGTTTTCAGATGAGGCGGGAAAGTTAGGCCCAGGTATGCAGCTAGCTCAGACCTCATATAAGATTGTAAGACCATCCATGCTGCGCACGTCGACTTAAAATTGCTTTGCCTTCGATTAGTGAATGCGATTGTGGCGCTTTTTTCATAATCAACTGGAGTGATGTCCAAGGTAGTTTCCGTTGGCAGCATCTTGGTTATTTTCAATGAAGCATTTAGGTACTTTGCGTAATGTGATTATGGATCATTTTGCAGGTCTTCCCAGAGTGCCGAGTTGATTTCTAGGTCACAATTAAGCCATATTTTGTACCAAAATTTGATTGTCTCATACCTTTTATGGAGTGGTTGTCATTGTATTGTATTCTTTAGTGCTTAATACCCTGTGTGGAGTGCCAAAGCTGTTACCTGGGTGGCACACTACACCGTCTAGCGTCTGTGGTTTGAAAGATGTTGTCTTTGTTTTGATCCTATGTGAGAAGTGTTTCCAAGTTGTGTGTGGTGACCTCCCGAGGTGTTATTGTTTTCTGGAGGCAGTGCTTAGCAGTGTAATGGAGGAAGAAGACTGAGAAATAGGTGCTCTGGTTTATAATTTTTGGTAAACTGCTAGCTTTGTTTAGCTTCACACGACATTTTATGTTATTCCTCATTGACACAGTCAACTAATGTGGTTATTGCAGAGGGTTATCGACTGAGATTTTTGTTTAGGTTTATGGTTCTGAGCAGGCATTTGTTGGAAGAAGAGATGGTTGGATGGACTGTGAGGATGGACATCGTTGCAATCATTTCTTATATGACTGTCATTATGAGGTATCTAAAAGCATTAATAGTATGTAGTTTATTCTTGTAGTGGCTTGCAACCAGATTGGACCACCTAGCACGATTCCCCTATGAAAATGCAAAACGCAGGTCCTAATCTTTACATTTGCATACTTGGTCATCTGTAGTGTTTTATACACATAGCACCCCTCTTTGAATTTCTGTTGACTATGTACATTTTTAGGACACTGTGGCTTTTTAACAAATTTGCTTACTCTTCATAACTTTGAAATAGCTTACTTTTAAATGTTTATTTTGCACTAGTATTTCTGTCTGTAGCTTTTTGAAATCCGTTTCGTGACTTGCTTAGAGAATATGCAAAAAGAACAGTTGATGGACAGAATGCAAAACAATGTCGTACATTCACCCCAGTACAGAGATCTGGGCCTAAATTCATCATTTTTTTGCTCGCCATTCCAGTTTGGACCCAGCCATATGCAAATCAGTATTGACCCTGAGCCCATTGAGAACAATCCAGCCCGAACTGTCAGACCAGGTCCACCCTGGACTGGAAACAAGCAGCATAGGACCGGTTTCGGGCTTTCAGCCCTCATCAGCCAGGATACCTTGACTCGCTTATTCATTTTAAAAACACTGCACTTCTTCTTTGGTCGGATCATGAATTGGTTTCATTTCACTTTTGTTTTAGACTCAGTTTTCCTTAGTCTTGGTCTTTTCTCTTTGACAATGCTTTTTCGAGACTACCCGGTACAGACCCCGAAGCCAACTCTACTGTAGTTAACAAATCGATAACCGTGTTTCTTGACTCTATCATCCCCTTGAAATCTGTTACATTTAGGTGCCCCTTTCCTTAGTCTCCCTAGAATACTGAGGCACCTAGAGTAGCCAAGCTGTGTGCAAGAAATTAGAAAAGCAATGGAGTAATAACTTTAATTAATTAAGTTGCATGGCCTATGAAAAACAGCTGCAACCGTATAAAAATCTGATTAAAGAAGATGGGGCCATCTGCTTTAGGAATCGCATTCTAAATTCTAAGAACCCTATTAGGGAGGTGTTCACTCCTTACAGAAGTATGGCCTCTCTATCTTCCCAAGCCTTTCACATTAAGCCTTCCCACACATTCTGTACCTTATCTGACTTTTTCCACAACAAGAAAGTCAATCTTGCAAACACTTTTGTCCATCTAAGTATGAGTCTGGAGATGTCCCTATATAATACTTCTCATATGGGCACGGACACGCTCTCCTCGTCTTCATTTAAGCCTACCACCATTGAAAAGGTTGCTGCGAAATTGTCCTCAATTAATTCTGCTCCTCCCTTTGATCCCTGCTCCATGCATCAATTGAAGAAAGCTATTAACATCTTTACTCCTACACTGACCACCTGCAATTCCTCGCTCCTTTCCCGAAAGGTAGCGGTAGCTAAAAAGCAGCCTTCATTACATCTGCTTCCAATTGTAATTGCCTGATGCTAATATTTTTGATGGATACTTATGCTGCCTTATCACAGATCTTCCAATACTTTTACCAACAAACCCTGATAGTGGAAGAATGAACCTTCATGACTGACAGGCAAAATAAAATTGAAATAGACCCTCATTGTGCATGTCAAGGCCACAAAATTAATTAAAAACAAAGTAGGTGTTATTCGTACTCATGATTTGTTAAATATTTTCATAAAAACATAACTGTTGTTTCCTGGGTTGCTCATAAAGTATTGTATGGTACAAAACAAATCAAAAGAAATTCCAAATAGATTCACTCTGCCTGAAGTCATTCAGCAGCTTCTCTATTTTACTTCTGTGATCAAAACCATGGGATGTAGAAGCACTCTCAACATGCGAACAGAAGATAATTTTTCACAACAGGAATGGAGTTAAAATGTATTTAATGTAAAATAGAAACTATATGGGCTAAACATTTAGAGGATTTTATCATCACCATTACATTGATTACAGGTAGGGAGAAGTCTTTTTTCTAAACCACCTGAATAGTGGATATTCATGATAACCAGAAAACCGTATAAACCATGTTCTTTATTTGTAAGTTATGGTTTGGAGAGGAGACCACTTATATAATTTCAGAGAAACAAGCGTTGGCCGGCTGTGGTCATCAGTCGTCATTTTTCAAGATTATGTTTTCAAATTCATGTTAAGGCCTCCCTACGCAACGAAAGTAACACATTTTTTATTATGAAAACCCAGAGGCATTCGGGCATCCACAGCTTCAGAAGAACCTGGAGGCAAAGACAGGAAAAAATATCTTATGAATGATGATTAAAACATATTGCATATCTCTTGCATATCTGTTCATGCCACTGTAAATTTGCTCACAAAGTTGCCATCATTGAAGCTTTACATTGTAAATCTCATGAAAGAGGGGCAATAATACAGTTCAGACAAGAAAAGTAAACACAATATAACAAGTGCAATTAAATGAAAAGCAATTCAAATGGCCATCTTGAATACTTGTCATTGCATTGAGCACACATTAAGGTTTATCGAATCAAATAAACCTCCTCTTGTAGATACCTTTGTACATGGTTTTCTCCAGCAATGTTCTGGGGAGTCTACTTGCATCATTCAAATAAAAAAAAATATATATATATATATATATATATCTCCTACTGGCGATTTGCAGTAGGTAGCTCTAGTTAGGACCTAGTTTCCATAGACAAAGCATTTTTTATTTTGCGGATAACTTTGGTGCCGTTTTATGAATCTTCACTAACTTTTCAAAACTAGCACGCCTGTCAATACAGCTGCTGTCTGGGACGTTTTGGGGTGATTTGTCAAATGGGGGCCGAGAAAAAGGGGGTTTTCCAAAACACATTTGTCCCCATGCAATTTCCTATAGGGGTTTCAGACACAATTACAGCCCAAACCGCTGAACTGAATTGCACCAAATATGACAGAAAGCTCAATCTTGGTCAGGAAATATCTCTTTTTGTATTTTGACATAAATCTGTTAAGTAGTTTTTGAATTATTGAAAAAAAGATGTATGTATATCTAGAGATGCAGATCCACCACAATGGATCAGTGGATCCACATGCCACCAGCAGGGTCGTGAATGACTGTCCGTAACCTAAGAGGAAAGTTGCGGACGCCATTTGGTATATTGGGACTTCTTCCCGAAGGAAATATAATGCAGAAAAATAGGATGTAGGGGTTAGGGTAGAGGTGCCCTGACCCCATGGGAGTGATGGAGGGGTCTTTGAGGGACTACTCAAGGGCAAGAAATGTCCCCCAAGTCTTTTTTTTGTGTGCGTGAGGATAAACGGATCCACAACTATGCTCAGCTCAACCCCAGTGTGAACCTGCAACGGATCTGTGAATCTAGTGCTCATTTAAAAAAAATGTACACACACTCTTACTCCCCTACACTACCACTCATACACCCACTCAGACCCACAAAACCACTCACAGACCCATACACCCCCTTGCACACACATACAAACACTTAATTATGTAGTCACAGACCCACACATCCACTCTAACAGCAACTCTCAAATCCACCCACAAACCCACACAGCTTCTCACACACCCACTCACAGACCCATACAGACACTCACAGACCCACTCACCCATACAACTACTGACACACCCATGCACAGACCCGCAGAACCACTCACAGAGCCACTCATACACTCTCACACACGAAAACAACTACTCACACACCCATTCACACACTGAAACACTCACACAAACATTGACACACACTCACTGGATGATGTCATCAGTGATGTCATTTGAGATGTCCTCAATAATGTCATTGACCATTGCATAAGTGATGTAATAGGTGAGGTCATAAGCAGTGCATTGCTGGGGAATAAGTCATAGTTAACCCAGGTAACTATAACTGCTGATTTCTATGGTTTTGCGAGTGTAAAATCTGAGCCTAACTAGAAGCATCCTTATAAACGTTGTTTTTTAATGAATTTCTAAGTGTTTTAAAAAAATTCTATTTCCTAACTACAACATTCCTGTAACCTTTGGTTTTTTGTAGTGAATTTATAAGGTTTTTTAATTCTATCTTCTATCTATAACGTCCCTGGAACCATTGTTTTTTGTGTGATTTATGTGTATCAATCAAACCTATACTCATTAGGGCTAGAGTGAAACATAAATTATGCAAGAAAGAAGCCCGAGAACTCTGAGCAGTTCCCAAGTTTAGGTGGAGAGCAGTTTCTGTATAAAGAGGCTAGCCTCGGGAGAGACGTTGGCCGTTTCTGGAATATAATAAGAACCAAGAATAGACCTGGCCACGACATAATAACTTGTAACATAGCAGGACAAATATGGTTTGATCATTTCTCTAAATTGTATTCTTGTCCGCAGGGTGGTCTAAACGAGTCTTTCCCCTACAGCCTCCTGCAAATCTCGGGCGATACAAATAGCTTCCCTTTTATAGATATGGAAGTTGAAAACGCTATTAAGTGTATCGTGCCACAGAAAGCAGCAGGCCCAGACTGTATTCCCGGTGACCTCCTTCGCTCCGACTCTCACAAATGGGCAAAGATTATTTCTGGATTATTAAATGCTATTGACAATGGGGCTCCTAATCCCGAGTCTTGGAAGGGGGCAGAGGTCATCCCGATCTTCAAAAAGGGAGACAGGGGCGACCCTGCCAATTATCGTCCCATAAGCCTTATTGATTCCACCCAGAGTTGTTGGGAAGGGGATTCTCGAGAGAATACTGCATTGGGCAGAAGAAAATAAAATTCTCTCTGATTATCAAGCAGGTTTTAGATCTGGAACTGGGACAATAGAGCAAGCCTTCAGATTGCTACTCATTTACTGGAAAGCGGCACATATAGGGAAAGGCAGTCTTTACTTGGCATTCATCGATTTAAAGACTGCCTTTGACCTGGTGCCTCGTGAACGTCTATGGGGAGTATTGGCTGATATGGGGATTCTATTAAACATTCTGTCATTGTTAGTGAGGCTTCACAATGGCAATTTTGCTCAAATAAGGTGGGGTCCTCAGGATCAGATGACCAGCAGAATCCCGGTGAACAGGGGTGTCCGCCAGGGATGCGTTCTTGCCCCAACTCTGTTTTCACTCTATGTGAACGGCGTGGTGGAGCATTTGCTAAAAAGTCCATCCGATGCACCATCCCTGGCGGGTGAGCGTATTCCAACTCTCCTGTTCGCCGACGATACCTCCTTATCTCTAAGTCCCCGGTTGGTCTCCAGAATCTCCTTGATAGCTTTCAGTCTTTCTGTACCTTGAGAGGGCTTGTGATAAATACAGATAAAACCAAGTATTTAGTGCTGAATACGCCAAAAAAACTTGGTAGACCCCCAGTTGCGAATTCTGTATCATTAGAAGGGGTTATGGTATTCGATTATCTTGGAATACGTATTTCGGACTCGATGAAGTGGAACCCTCATATCCAGAAAATGCTTTTAGGTCATAAAAGGGTAGTGGGGGCCATTCTTAAGGAACAGCGCTCTTCCTCAACCAGACCTATTGGCCCAGTAATTGATATCTATAAGGCTAGAGGTGTAAGTTCG
Organism: Lissotriton helveticus; assembly: GCF_964261635.1. Taxonomy (NCBI): domain Eukaryota; kingdom Metazoa; phylum Chordata; class Amphibia; order Caudata; family Salamandridae; genus Lissotriton; species Lissotriton helveticus. The sequence continues at coordinate 454,049,751 of NC_136073.1, read as the reverse complement.
GCCTTATACGGAGCCGAACTTTGGGGTTCAAGCAATATGGAGCCACTGTCTAAATCTGAAAATAGATTTCTAAAAGATTTAATGGCACTCCCACAGAGCACTCCTATGATCCCCTTGCTACTGGATTTGGGTTGTAATTCAATAAATGACCTGGCTAAACTCCGACCGCTTCTACTTTGGGCTCGGTTATGGCGAGTCCCGGAGCTAGCAAAGTATGCTGAAGGTCTGTCAGAAGTGATGTCCATGTTGGGATGGCAAAAAATCAAGTGGCTCAAAGATGTTAAATCCCTTTTATGTGATCTGGGCCTTCGTGAGGCATGGGAGAACAAATCAGCTCCACCGAAAGCAATATTAAAGAAACTTTATTGGAGCTGGGTATCTAATAAGCGTAACTCTGATCCCAAATTAGGAAGAATAACTAGCGATTTTTTGAGGATCAAGGACGCACCAGTTAGTGAGCCTTATCTTGATATCATCCAAAAGTCTTCTGACAGAGCGTTGTATTTTAAATTTAGGACAGGTACATTGCCAATACGGAATTGACCGCACTTTGGAAAGTTTCCTTCCAAACATGTCTTTCTTGCCCTAATTGCGACTCAAGGGTAGAGTCAATGGCAGATATTTTATTTGCATGTCCGGCATACAAAGCAATTAGGAATCATTGGCTTAAGCCATTATGCAGAGAATTGGGTACAATAGATCACTCTGTAGCGCTGCGCATTCTACAATCTGATACCCGATTGTTGTATGTATGCGGACTGGCAAAGTTTCTGAGATGGGCGTGGTCCATCGGATGTAAAAGGCTGAGAGAAATTGTTTAATCTAAGATTGTATTTGTTTGTGCAAATAGTTTTTATCTCCATGCAATGTGATTGATTTGTTGTACAAATGTGTATTTTTTAAAGAAAAAACTTCAAAAAGTTGCTATTGGGACGCCAATATTGATGAAATGAGCTGTCACCCTAAAGTACTGATTTTATGTACATGCTTTTAAGATATGTTTTTATCGAAATAAAGCCTTTTTCATACTCATACTCATACTGTATAGAGCACACTACAATACCAGCGGCACACTGAGTCTGCACACTTCAAATGTCTGTTTCTCTACCAGCGTTTTTAAGCATAGGACTAGCACACCCTCATCCATGCCGCGCTCGAAAGGGACAAAGTCTTTTGCCATTTCTACAGCAGAGTCTTTTGCCATTTCTACAGCAAAGTCTTTAAGGATTAGCATGGTGCCACACACACCGGCGGGTAAAATGACAAAAGTCTTTTACCACTCCAGGCACAGTATTACTGCTTTGGATTTATATATTACCATCCAAGCCAACCCGGAATAAATAAAAGCAACCCCTGACACGTGTTTCACCATCTTTATAGAGGTTCCGCTTAGTCCAGACACAGGGAAGCACCCAATAGAAGTCAAAACAATACCCCTTCGGGGTTAGAGTGCTGCATACATTATGCAAAAAAAATAAAGCGGAGAACTATGGCTGTTTGCACGTTTAGATGGAGCGCAGTGCCTGTATAGAGCACCCTACAACACCAGCAAAACACTGAATCTGCTCACCTCAAATGTCTGTTTTTCTAGCAAAGTTTTAAGCATAGTATTAGCACAGTGCCATCCACACCAAGCTAGAAAGGAGGGGCACACTGCCCCCTGGGCAGAGCCAATTTTGCCATTGGGGCCCCCATCTCCGGGGCCCGGCCAAAGTTAATAAGGGGAAGGGGTCATGCAGCCTTCCTTCCTGAGTTGATTCTGGCATCGGGACCCCATTCTCCTGGGGCTGGTAGGAAAGATGCGTGCCCCTTCTCCCTGGGAGCCCAGGGTCTGGCCAATTACTGAAAGGGGGTGAAACGAGGCCACACTCTTCTAGCTGATTTTGCCCCCAGGGACCCCATCCCCTGACCTGGCCAACATAGGGTGGGTGCCCTGGTCTTCGATAAAGAAAAGAACTTTAATAAGCAAACTTGATACTTCACAGAACAAGCTACAAATTCAAATGTTTTACTGTTGCTGGGTCTTCAACGCCTGGGATCGTGGGTTCCTGCCTTTCTCTCCCCATCTCCTGCCTGTGGTGCCTCCTCTGTAGAGCAGGGAGGCTCTCCCCTTTCTGGATTTTAGTTCATTCTCAGCTGGTATCAGTGGCATAGGTGCAGATTACTCCTTCTAACTAGTTGGAGCGCTCACTTAGCTCAGCAGTCCCCAAGTGTTTTTTGCCACCACAGGCCAGTTGGTTAGTGCTTCTAGGGTGTCCGGCTAGGACCTTCAGCACACGTCTGGCTCACTCCCTCTTCCAGGAGAAGATGCATTGGCTGGAGGTTCTCCCACACCCGGGCTGCAACTACTGTAGGCAGAAGTGGAAGCCGCTGTCTGGAGTTTTTGGAGTCCCTGTAGAGGGATGGGGTTTGGGGGTTTAAGGTCAGAGCAGTCTCTGCGGTGGCACATCCCCACTACAGGCCCATTTCTTAGATGCAGTAGAACAATCCACTTGGGTACAGTCCATTGTTGTAGTGCCACAGTCTGCTTATGCACACTTCATAGATGCAGTAGCAGAGTCAGCTTAGGCTCTTTTTTTTGATGCAGCAGCACAGGCTGTTGATACCTTGGTTCCGGACTGGAACCCTGTGTCTGAAGACAATGAGCTAATGTCCCTTCGAGCATGCAGATCATTCTCCTCATTCTTCATGTTTGGAAGGACCCTCACATCACTAGGGTCAAGCCTGTTCTGTCTCTTCCTGTACATTTACACCTCCTGCAGGGTTGGCAAGTTCTTTCCATCTCAGAGGCAGGTTGGCTCCCAGGGACTTCAGATCAGGGGAACATCTTCAGTCTAGACAAGACATCAGGTGAAGTCCCCTCAACCCTGAGAAGCCGGCTGTGGCAGACACCTGCTCTGGTTTAATAGCAACTTTCTGAGTACTCTGCAGAGCACTCCTTTCTTGGCCAAAGATGACTTGGAACTGGGTTAGTGGCTCCCATGTTTATTCAGCGAAAGCAGACCGGGGATATGGATTCACTGTTTGATTTTTTTTTTAGAACCAATTTGATGTGGTTCTTCTTTCAAGTGTACTTTCCAGGCTGTTCTCAAGGCACAGCCTTTGGGCAGAGTGATGCTCCTCCAGCAGGGTAGTCTCCAGCCTGGAGTATCCACAACAAAGACAAGAAGAAGTGTGAGCATTCTGCACTTGGCTATCAGCAACCACACTGAACAGTGATCAGGAAAGAGGTAAAGGTTGTCCTTAACTAAAGGACCCTTATCACCCTAAACAATAGAGACTGCAGTTCAAACCTTCATCCCACCATCTACCAAATGGCAGTGCTCAGGGAGACTAATCAGCAGTTGCTCTCAGCAAAAGGACTTAGTTGAATTTCTAAAGGAGCCCTGTCTTTTCTTTGCCCCCTTCAGTGTCTATGTCTCCTCCCTCCATCCTTGGGAATGTCAGAAATATACTTTCTGTATCTGGAATAGCAAACACACCTCTTTAATGTACATGAACATGCCAGGGGTTCCCAAAATGGAACCTGCCTGCTTCCATTCCTCTGGATCACTTTCACACATAATGCATGTACTACACAGGCCACACGCGCTAAGATCTGGGTTAGCTCACAGAAGTAAACATTTACACTGCACTCCAGTGACCAAGCTAAGAAGGTCTGGTCACAACTACTGATTCACAAAACACTGTACATTTCCACCGCTGATCTACATCTTAAATCCTTGAAAGGACAGGGCAAGCATGGTGGGCCCTCAAGGTCGGAGGACATATTCAGGATCTCACTTGTGTCAAAGGACAGGCCTAAGGTTTCATGCACACACTAGATTAGTGTGATGCTGCTGGGCCAAAATAAAAAACAGGATACCAGATACTCACAGTCTGGCACTCCGGGCAGGAGACCCCGACTATACACCATGCAGAAGATCTTTTCATCCCATAATCATATGACCGTCGACCTCTTGATACTTGAGCATACATCCATCGAATGCGTGGAAAATTAGTAAATGTTTCTCAATTGTTGACATTCAGTTGGTCACATTTAGCGACAATTTCACACTCCTAGGATAATACCTAAACAGGAGCATTATTAGTTATAACTGTAACCTCACTGAGAAAGAAGCCAAAGTTCTATGCACATGTGGCACTGCCCTACTTTCGTTTCTTATCTGTATCACAATTGCCCCTAAAAACTGTTCATCTAACACATAGTTTTTGTGACCGCACCACTTCAAAAACATCCCACAAGTCACTTTAACGACATTTGGTCACAATTGTTTTGTTGTTGTCATTTTTCATTTTCAACTTGAAATACAAGGGTGTATATATAAAGCTATATAGCAGTGTCATTGTCATAAACACACCTGTGTGTCGGGAGTAGAACAAGGAGAGGGAATGGGAGGAAAGAGGGGAAAAGACTCAACAATGTTCCACGAAAAGCGAATAAACTGCAGAATGAGTGGTGCAACGTACAAGATACAAAATATGAAATATGGAACACAAAATAATGTACAAAGTATCACAATCCTCAGATGTATGTAGGAGGCCTTCCGAAGGACAGGCATCTGTGTGTTGCTGGAGCGCAGGTGGCACCAGACAAGGCCTGAAGTATCAATTGCTCGAACAACGCTGCTCCAGTAAAACCCCATTTAGGAGCCATGCAAAAAAAGTGATGTATCCAACGCCCGTAGATAAGGAAAGGGAGGTGCAATGCATATACAATGAAGTACTAGAGCACCAAAGTTGTTGGAACATGGGGGTGGGGGGGGGAGGTGTCCTTCTGGTGAATCGGAACATGTCAGCAATGTTTGGTGATAGTGTGGGGAAGAGGGTCTGGAGAAATGTATCTGCACTCTTACAGGCCCCGGGCAAATTAGTTTGTCTGCCATCGAGCCAGTTCAGCCTCCTTTCGGTTTCCAGGGTGTCCAGAAAAGGCACCCAGACTTGTGTAAATGCCTTTGATCTTGCAATCTGTAGGTAAGGTGCTTAAATGTCACAGTTTTATACATTTTGTTCAGCCATTCTGAAGGGGTTGGTAGCTGAGGGGAATGCCAATGGCGCAAGTCAGAGAATTTAGTGGCTAGTGACAGTAAGCTGCACTTGGGTTCTGTCAGAGGAGGCAGGTTAGTTACATCATCTAGGATGACTAGCTTCCCAGCCAGGAGGAGAAGAGAGTTGAGTGCGCCGCTCAAGGTGGCGCATGTTACGCACCAGTAGGTCGGCAGGGCACAGTTAAAGGATATGGAGCATGTCACAGTCCAAAGCTTTGCATCTCCAGCAGTCCACATGGGAGAGGAGAGCTGCTGAATGGAGTTTTTTGTAAGTTCAGTACCAGTTTTGTATCATGTTGACGAGGGTAAGTTTCATCCTTGCTTCCCAAACCATCCTATTAAGGGCTTCAATCACGTCTGCCCAGTCCTCCTCAGTATAGTTTGTTTGCAATAGAGTCTACCATTTAGTACGTAAGTGAGTCAGGATAGTTTGGGAGTATAGGTGGTGTATTGTTAAGTTGTAAAAATGGTACAGTAACCCTTTGACAAAACCCCAGTGTTTCAAGTATTGGAGGATGGGAGAGTCAAGGACAGTCCATGGTAGGACACCCAGTATGTTACAATGGGCATGTTTCAGTTGCACATATCTCCATTTATATGTCTGAGGAAGGTGTAACTAGTTTCAGAGGGTAGCAAAAGGCTTTCGCATCCATGCTGAAAGAAGTTGGTCTATTGTCAATATCCCCTTGGAGCACTACACGCCCCATGCTATGAGGTGTTTCCCCAGAAGTATTCTGGTGTTATCCCAGAGTGGGGCGCCAGTGTGGATGTGTATGTCACTTCGGAACAATTTGCGGGAACCTCACTAGGTCAGGGTGATGGAGGACCAGTGGATTGAATACCTGCAATTGGGACAATATATTAGGTGGAGAACTGTGTCACTCTGCAGCAGGTGCCATTTGATTGATAACTGTGGGTGGGGGAGTCCCTGTGCAATCCGAAAAAAATAGATACATTGTGGCAAATGAGGGGCTGTTGCGCTTCTCACTCAAGCCTACAAAGCTCTCCACGATGCAGGACCAGAATATCTGAACCACCGCCTTGCCTTGAAGTAAAGGTACCCCCTAATTATTGAAGGTTCAACAGGAGGGGGAAAGGAGAAGTAATAACAAAAAATAAACCTCTTGTCTAACCTATATAATTTACAGTCTGGCAGCCGCTCTATTATTTCCTAAGTACACAGAGCATAAACATTTAGAAAAAATAAAACCTTAATTTCCATGCAAATTTCATTGTTCTTTGTATAATTTTATTTTTCATCTCTTTTTGTAGAAAACATATTGTGATATATTCCTGTATTTACAAAGTACATAAAAAGTTTTTTCTTATAAGAGACAAAACTGTCAATTATTATCATCTATGTATACATTTTCCTTACAACATTGAAATACTAAAAAAGTTTAAACACCCCACAGGCAAAAGGCCCCGTTATAGGAACAAAACTTGGAATCAAAATGACATATTCACAACAACTCTGTCATCAGGCATTCTCTCAATCATACTCACTCACATACCATACAGTGCAGTTATTATAAAAAAGGAAAAACATAGGAGAAGGAAAGAGGGCACATCTGAAAGTTTAAAAAGGATTAGTTGGTATAGGATTTAATCATGAGAGGAAACATTAATCCATCCTCTTATTCAAGTCACAGCTGTTGTTTCTTTAGGTGGCTTTTCTAGTCCTTGGCTTGTCAGATGTGCATGACTGGCCTACCTACGTTTCGGTGATTAGAGTAGTATATCACCTTCATCAGGGCCAAACACCCCTCTTTTATCTACCTTGGACCCCGCTGTTCCCCCTTCTTGGCCCTGATGAAGGTGATATACAGGAATATATCACAATATGTTTTCTACAAAAAGAGATGAAAAATAAAATTATACAAAGAAAAATGAAATTTGCATGGAAATTAAGGTTTTGTTTTTTCTAAATGTTTATGCTCTGTGTACTTAGGAAATAATAGAGCGGCTGCCACACTGTAAATTATATAGGTTAGACAAGAGGTTTATTTTTTGTTATTACTCCACCGCCTTGCCTTCCACACACCCACCAGACAACTCCACTCTGCCTAACTCACCCTGGCCTCCATCCCACTGATCCACAAGACCAGAACCGGAGGAAGATACTTCTCCTTCCTCGCCGCCTAGACCTGGAAACAGCCTTCCCCTCCACCTCTGGCAAACTGCATCATTGGCACGATTTAGGAAGGGCCTCGATACCTGGCTCTTTGACTGAACCTCCTCACCCAAATGGATCAACAAACGTCACGCCCGGCACCTCTTCCCCCCCGCCCCTGCACCGTGAGACCTTCACAGGTGAGTAGCCGCACTTTGCAAACCCCTGATTGATTGAATAGTTTTCCATGCTCTGGAGGCTCAGTCTGCCGCAACTCCTTAGGGTAAGGAGTCTAGGTATTCATAGTCTGGGTTTCATGGGCCCCATATAAAGAGCCTTATCCAGTGATCGACGTCCCATAGCACTGATGACTGGATAGTGAGCAGCAACATACAAAGCAGTCCTCTAAAAATCTACTCACTATAGCGAGTCAGATTATCAGAGCAAGCTATTTTTACAGCATTCTGGTGAGAGAGCTGGCAAGGAACATGTGGTCTGTTCATTCAGAAAGTGAATGAGCACTAAATCTTGTTTTTATCTCGTCACATTTGCTGTGCATTCAAAGACCAAGATCAAAAGTCAGCTTCTCTCTTCTCACAAATTGCTGCTTATTTCAGCCTGGCGATTGGTATTTATTCCTCTTTCACTGACAGCAAAGTTAGAAGATTTTTTACAGTGAACTGCCTTACAATCGTTGTGAAACAAAAGGCTGTAGGATGGTAGTTTTTGATCTAGTCCACAACATATTTATATAGATTGTAAATGAACACTACAAATATAAAAAAAAATATCTGCAATTAGGAAAGGACAATTTTGTTTGTAATTCAGAAGTGTGATGGAAACAAGGTTGTTTATAAGATTAATACAAATCAGAACTTTATTTGGTGAGAGTCTTTCTTTTACAACGCATGTTAAGAAACTGGCAGGATGCTGTTTCGGCCTCCTCAAGACTCTGAGGATTTTTTTTCCACTCCTCCCGCAAGCAGCAAGAGAAACTGTCACATGTGCTTAGATTTTATCACACTTGGATTACGCCAATGGCCTCTATGCTAGTGCCCCTGGCTACCTCTTTAAAAAGCTCCAGGTGGTCCAGAATGCGGTGGCCAGACTGTTATTGGGCATTACGACGAGGAACAGTGTGGCTCTCCAATTGCTCTCGCTTCACTGGCTGCCTGTCGCTGACAGGGTCAAGTTCAAATCTCTGGTTTTGGCCCATTGTGCCCTCCATGGTTATGGCCCCCTTTATCTTCAGAGGCGCTTCTCTTTTTACTTTCCTTCGCGTGCGCTCCGATCTATGTCCCTGCGCTTAGCTCGGGTTCCGCGCTTTATGCTCCAGAGTGTGGGTGGTAGCTCTTTTGTAGTGAAGGCAAGTGTAGCCTGGAATGTCCTCCCCCTTGCTTTGCGGTCCATCCAGGACCCAGCTGTGTTCAAAAGGAAACTTAAGACTCACTTCTTTGCTTGATAGCATCTCCTTGTACCCCTTTGGCACTGCGCCGGGCCACTCACGAGTATCCGAGCGCACTACAAATGGATATAACATAACATAACATGTGCAAATAATAAATATTTGCAGAAAACCGATTTTCGAACAGTAGCATTTGTACGCTATGTAGTTTTATCGCTAAAACTACATATCATTGAGAAATTTTGTGACCATTTCAATGGAAAATGTGCTGACTGTAAATGAGTGTGCTTTTGCATTATGCTTGAGTAATATATTTATTGAAAGATGAGCTGTGAAGCATTCCTTCCCATGTCCTGATGATGATGGTGTTAGAGATGAGCCGGATGTCATGTGTACCTCTTTGAGGGCTAGACTTGCATTATAAATGGAGAAAAAGATTAGTCTATTAAATTAAGCAAGAGTTTTTCGTACAGCTGAACTCACATATTTGAAGGGTCTCATATGTATTAATGAAGAAAAAGGCAGCATGGTGAACTAAAATATTTGACTAGGATCGCAGAATTGGGGACCAGTTTATGGGTCAAGAGCATTACAGTCAGGTCGAGTAGATTACTCAAGTCACTAGACAAGCACGTCTGGTCAATTTTAATTAAGAATTTTTAGACCTGCCTAAGACATAGCAGAATCGAGGGACCACAACCTTTTTGACCGCTTACACTCTGCCCCACAGTGATCGATTCAGCTGGGACCATTTAGCGTAGTCTGCCTCCGTTTTTGTTATTAGCGGATCAAGACTGACAGAGTCCAGTTTATCTAGGCTTCTGTTAATGTCTATCTCTAGGTATTTGAGGCAATCCGGTACCACTGAAACTGATAGGATACAATTGCTGCCCTTGTTGTCAACCGGAACATTAGTAGTGCCTTACTCTGACCCTAATAACTTTGTAACCTCAGATAACATGCAACAGTGGACATCAATGGGGGGAGAGAGGCTGCTAGGTCTGTCAAGGTTAGAAGGATGTCTCCAGTGTATAGAAGGATTTTGTTTTTGGCCAGGCCAGGGTGGGTATAGCCACTATGTTGGCGTCTTGACAAATGGCTGATGCAAGTGGCTCCAAAGTCAGCAAAATTAGAAGGGGAAAGAGGGAGAAGCCCTTGAAATATGATCACTACTGACCTACTGTGCAACCTAATTTTACTGTTGAGAAAAAAGGGTTGACTGGAAATGCTAAAAAAATACATTCTGTTGATAATGTGTAGAAATTAGTGACTGCTATTAGATTTAACATTTCAACATAGCTAGGCCACTGAAATAAAAACAATTCCTAACCTTCGCACAGTGCAATAGCAAGAGATGTACCTCACTACAAATACAATTAAATAGTATTTCAAATCATTTTTCAATGTTACAATACTATCAACAATTGTATCCATATTTTATAAAGGGTCCCTCCAGTTTTTCATCAAGGCAGTCAGGAACCCCTCAGCAGAGCACACAATCAGAACATACCTTTTCTTGAAAGAAACACAGATGATATCTAGGTAATTATAATTCACCTTTTACATTACAGAAATCTATTAGTTGGCAAGGCATTGTTGATCAAAGAATGGGAAACACTGCATTTACACTCAGATAAGGCTTCCAGAATACTAACCATCTAGAGTACACACAATTCAGATTCTGAAAACAAACCAGATGGTCCTGAAAAAATGTATTGGTGAGCCACAAAGACCTTTTAAGATTAGATTTAATATGTAGTCCTGTTTTCCAGAACCTGACTTCGAATTGGAGCCATAGCAGGAAACCCAGACATGATGGCAACTCCTTTACTTGCCTTTCTGGGCATACCCTCTTGAAAGCACCTTCTGGTCTAGTATGAATTGACTCTCATGAGCCCTAGATGCTGTGGAACTGGATCTTCCTGATGTTAGTAGGCTTTGAACCTTTGGCCCATATGGAAAAGATTATCTTCCAACTAGCATTTTCAGGAATGGTCAGATAAATTAAGAGTCACCCTTATTTCAGGGTGTGTGAACATTTTCCTGAACTCCAGTGCTAATATCTTTTAGGAGTCGTTTTCTTACAGGGTCATACAACGTTTTGTGGAGACATATCTGTCCCTTTCAGTTTTAAACATGGCATCTTATGGCATGGTTTCCTCTGTCGTTTTGCTTCTGACCTGTTCTTGACTGTGTGCTGAATTTCCTTTTTGCTGAGTTTAGGACTCTGGGCACTTTAACACTGCTGACCCGTGCTAAAGTGCAAATGCTCTGTCTAAAATGTAATGGTATTTGGTTTCTTCATGATTGGCCTATTTGATTTACTAGTAAGTCCCTAGCATAGTGTACCAGGTGTGCCCAGGGCCTGTAAATCAAATACTACTAGTGAGCCTGCAGCACTGATTGTGCCACCTACATGAGTAGCCCTGCAAACATGTTTCAGGTTTGCCACTGCAGAGCCTGTCTGTGTGTGCAGTTTTAAACTGTCATTTCGACCTGGCAAGTGCACTCACTTGCCAGGCCCAAACGTTCCCTTTTAGTACATGTAAGGCACCCCTATGGTAGGTCCTAGGTAGCCCCACGGGCAGGGTACAATGTATCTAAAAGGTTGGACATGTACTTGTGACTTTTACACAACCTGGTAGTAAAAGGCTGTTAAATTAGTTTTTCTCTAAAGCAAGGCCTATCTCTCCCATAGGTTAGCATTTGAGCTGCCTTATAACATCTTACAAGTGTATCTTCCAATTGGGAGCAGTTGGAAAATTGGAGTTTGGTGCCTCTGTACTCCCAATTTAAAAACACATCTTTTAATGAAGTTGTTTTTTAATTTGCAGGTTTGCAAATGCCACTTTTAGAAAGTTGGTATTTTCCTTCTTAATCATTCTGTGCTGTTGCCTGTTCATAGAATACATGCCTGGGTTGTAGAGCAGTTGGGCTTTGTGAATTCACTGTACACAGACACACAAAGTGAGGTGAGGTGTGCCCTGCTTATCCTGATGGCCCATCACCAGGCTGATGAGCCTTCCTTAGCTAGAGTTGTGAGAGGAGCTGACACTTGCAGCTGAATAGAGCTATACCTGTCCCCACCTACCTGCAGTGTGGGCAAGGAAGGGCAGTATTGTGTGCACTACCAAAGACATTTCTTTGAAGTCTCCCTACTTCAAAGGCCAAAATGGGTATAAATACTTGACGTCTGACACCATATACTCAGGACTGAGGACATTCTGCCAGAAAAAAGAGCTGTTGTGCTGCCATTAGAGACTGACACTTTGCTATGTTAGCCTGCTGCTTCTGCCCTGGGAGTGAGAGGACTGGACTTTGCTCTCTACATCCTGATTTTTAACGCTTCTCCAAGAGCTTGAGTTGCGCTTGCCTCCTAGTGGAAGTCTTGGTCCATTAAAGACTTCACCTGTCGCACCTGGGCTCTTCTGCTGATTACCCTACTTGCCAAGTGGTGCCAAATCCAGTTCCTGGGCCCTTGGAAGTGAGTTGCTGTGCTACAAAAAGAAACAGACCCCCGAGCAATTCGGAACCTACGCCGGTCTGCAACTTTGATGCTGTGCTGCTGCCTGCACCGATGCCATGGTCCCCGCTCAATGCTACAACCGCGACTTACAACAGATGCCACGACGACGTAGCACCTCTGACGAACTGCCACTGCGGAGGTCCCAAGCACCACGCCACTGACGTCCGTGATGCACTGCTCTGACTGCGCAGCTATGGTCCAGTGGTTGAACCTCGTTACCGTGAAATCAAAGCCTCACGGCTTGACCTGCAGTATGGAACAGAGAGTCATCTCAGCAACTGCTATATCACCTGCCCTAAACTCCACCGCCAGGAACCAACACTTCACATGCTTTAGTGACACCTCACCCACTTTATGCAACACACTGTCCTCTAGTGCCGATGTGCCAGCGACCTGAATAGCAGTAAGGAACCAACACCGCACTTGCCTCCCCGACACCTCACCACCCTTGCTCTTTTGCATCGTCTTTGATTTCCGACATTTACAAGGTACGATACCGGGGTCTGCATGACTACCGACCCCAGCTCTCGCTCCATCGAGGTCGTACTGACTTTGTGGAGTGGTTGCATTAAGTGCGGCCAGATAGCATGGGTTATTCTTAGTGTGTAACTTACCCTGACTAGAGTGATGGTCCCTACTGCCAACTAGAGACTCCATTTCTAACATTCAGCTTCTAACATTTCTATAGGAATTGGATTGCAACACACAAAGATCTTACTGTATTATTTTATGAATGAGTGGTATGCTAATATGTACGCATAATGGTGCTATGTCCCAACGTTAAAATGCTTATTTCTCCACATCGGTGCTTCGGAAGATCAGGGAAACAAGTTGGGCCATATTTACAGGCCACTTTTTTACACTCCGGTGGTGCACAGTGCAGGGCCATATCTGCAAGGCCACGCAAAGCCACCCTGCATGGCTTTTCATGGCTTTGTATATAAGGTGTAAGGCCACATAGAGCAAGTCACTCCATTGCACTACATTGCGGCAAGGAGGCATGCCATGGGTGTTGCTGTGGATGTTCCCATGCAATACCCATGGATTTTGACACTGCCCTAGATTTATAACATAGCGGCAATCTGGAGCAGTGCCAAAAACGTACGCCTCCCTTGTTTTTTTCTCATTCCATGTGTGCTACTTTCTGCAGCACACATAGAACGAAGAAAACACCTCTTGTGATTGTTTTTGTGCAGGAAGGTGCCCCTTTCTGCACAAACACAATCATGCCACAACGCAGACACCCTTGCTCCATGGTGCAAGTGTGCCTACATTGGCATACTGCTGCAATTTTTGCATCAGCGCTGGCTAAAAGTCAGGAATGCACTGTATCTTGTATATAGTTTGCATTTTTGTCCTTTCAAATTGGCGTAGGGCAGCGCAGCAAAATGACTTTCAGCACTACCCTACAGCAATTCTTTGTAAATATGTCTTTTTGTGTGTCTCGTTCCTGAATGTTCCAGGAAGTGTAAGTAGCTGCATCAAATAAAGATAAAAGCAATTAATGTACCAAATAACAAACCTATAGCCAATGGGGACCATCTGTGATCATTTTGGCTGTGGCATAAACATGGAGGAAACATTAACATTATATTAGAGTGTTTAGCAAGGGTGCAATAAGTGGATCCCTCATCAAATGTCCCACTGGGAGATAGTGCTAGATTAGTGACCACATAGGCTCCTGGTGGTAGTCGCCAACGCCTGACATCTTCAGACCACAGACGGTTGCCTTCCAACTAATAGAAACTGTATGGAGAATGTATCTTGCAGCAGACCCAGTCAATGGATGGAGGTAGGAGTCACATCTGCTCTGCACCCAGGAACACAAGGTGTGTCAAATTATTTTTTAAATATGTGCATTTTGCCATGTATTTTCTGACAATTTAAAATATAGTAGTTTAGATTAAAAGATATAACAGGTTGAATATAGTTTCTGTGGCAAACCTCCCTTCTCAACACACACACACAAAGCCAATCAATATATTTGTTAGTGTAGCTATCTAGTTAAAATATATACTATATTACCCAGTGAAGGTCGCCACTTGGGTAGTTATGGTATTTCCCTAGGAAATGCATTTTTAGTGTTGCTAATAACTTTGGTGCAGTTTGCAAATCTTAACAAACCTTTTAAAAAAACATGCTACTTTTTGACTAGTTTGTGCATGGAAGGTTTCTGGATGATCCATCAAGTGGGGGCTGAGAAAAAAGGAGGGTCCCAAAATGTTTTTTCCCATTCATTTTCCCTTAGGAACTTTAGACACAGGGAGAGCCTAAACTGCTGTACCGATTCATCCCAAATTTGGCAGAAAGCTAGATCTTAGTCCAGAAAGAGTGCTTGTTGTATTTTGGTGTCAATCCATTTAGTAGTTTTTGAGCAATTATTGCTCAATAACATCGCATATCTAGGGTCGCGAAGCCTCCATGAATCCAGACAGATCTCAAGATGAGATCTGATTGGCTGTCACCACCTCAAACAGGAAGTGGTGTAGTAGTCAGGACTCAGTTCCTAGTCCTAAAAAAGAGAGAAAAAAATGAAATAGGAAAATGATACTCTGCCCCCCCCACCCCCCAGGCCCAGTGGTAGGGTCCAGAGAGACCACCACATGGGCCAAATTTTGATTTTTTAACATTTTGGCACTAATTCACAAAGGATCAGTGAATCCACAGCAAAATATAACAAAAAGTGGCGGCTCCTATGAATTGCAAAATCCCCCCCCCCCAGTGGGCCTGGGCTGTGGGGGAAAGAACGCCATTAATTCAAGGGGGAGAGTGGGCACGTGGCCGTCCTACCTAAGCCTCCCCAGGGACCGCATCCCCTAGGGCTGGTAACTACATTGAAGCCACGCAACCTCCCTCCCCGGGCCAGGAGAGGCCTCAGAGACCCATCCCCAGGGGCTGGTAACTATACTGAAGGGGTTGAGGGCCGCATGACCCTCCTTCCCTGGGCCAGAACAGGCCCTGGGAACCTCATCACCCGGGGCCATTGACTAAATTGAAGGAAATGATGGCCAGGAGAGGCCCCAGGGGCCCCGGCCTTGGGGCCAGTAGGTTAATTGAAGGAGAAGGTGGGCCACACAACCCCTCTCCCCCAGCCAGGAGAGGCTCTGGGGATACCAGTAACTAAACAAAAGGGGAAGAGGATGCGAGCCCCCCTGCCTGAGCCATCAAATAACCCCCTCCCAAGGGGCTGGGTCATAGACGGTGTCCCAGGGTCCCCAATCCCCGAGACACTGTCCATATTCCTGCCCACGGGCAGGGAAAATGCAAGGTTCTCTAACCGTGAGGGAGCACAAAGCTGAGAGTACAAAGCATTTCCCTGCCCGCAGGAAAATGCTCTGAATTGCTCCAATCCCACAGGAAAAAGCCGTCCGTAGAAGGGGCAGGGACATCACCCATGGGCGTAGGAACTGTGGGGGACGCGGGGGACATATCCCCCCCAGATTTTGGAGTGGGGGGGACACGGGGGACAAGGGTGGGGGGACGAGGGGTCAAACAAATTTCCCATCTACCTCCTGAGAGGGAGATTGGCAGGCCATTAGCGCGCGAAAAAAAGTGCGAGAGGTGCTGCGTCGCCTAATGGCCCTGCACTTGACCTGGCGCCTCTACAGGTACCTGTCTGTGAGCCGCCATAATGTGACGTCTGAGGCCACTCGCCCCCCTGCCTCTGACCTTTTGAACTCTTTGTGAGGCTTTATTTCGTTCTCACCAGTGCTCTGGTTGATATGCTGGCCTCCGACTCCTCGCATCGTGCCTGTTGCCTGCAAGCAGCAGCACGCTCCCTGAAGCGTGAGGTCCCTTCTGCGTGAGCACCTATCCCATTGAAATGACTGACGTTCGGTTCAGGGGCTTAACAAAGGCCCACTCAACCCCCGCGGTGCGGGGGGGCCCCAGGCCCAGGAGCCCCCTAAGCGCACAATACACCTATTCACAGACGGGGTCCGTCTGTTGATGCCACCCTATAAAATATCTCACCGGTTACTTTGCTACCATGAGTGTTCAGCAGACTCTTTCCCATAAAAATCTGCCTCCTCTCCGTACTGCCACACATGGGTTTTTGTTGGAGTGTCACAGCTAAGCGTCCCATCACTCCCAAATATACCAGAGTCTCGCTTTTTCCCTCAGCCAAGGCACCACAGAACAGAAGAGTCTGACGGTTACTGTAAGAAAGTGCACCGAAGCAACAAAGACTTGAGGTATAACTATAACTGTAGTGCTTAAAAAAAACTCACAATAAATAAACGTATATGTAGGACATGCACCGCGTTCATTCTTATATGAACTCTGATTCTAATGTAATGTAAACAGTTTCCAGCTCGGCGTCGGAGACCAGCATTCACGCACTGAACGATCTAATCTGATTTTCGCTTTGGGTTGACACGAAAACTTGACAAATGGGATTTTTAGGATTTCAGTAATCTGCAGCAAACAGACAACATAACACTAACACAAGGCAGGTTCTATACCAATCCCGGTAGCCTGGAGTTATAAAAATGTAAGCCCCGGTTTATTTTCTACCTGCTCAAGAATTTCGCGGGAAAAAAACCAAGTCTAAATTGTAATAACTTGCTTTTGAGCACCAATTGCTACCACGATCTCAAGATACCATAACAATGAAAAGTAATAGCGGTACTATTTTCCAACCAATTACATTCATTTTATAGAACCTAGGAGGATGAAAGGCTGAGTGAGCCCTGCTGGGATTCTAAAGGGTGGTTCAAAGACTTTAGTGGCATTTCTACAGGCTTGTACACTTGCCCAGCACTGATGATAGCATATGCCCATGGCACTAGGTGACAACTCTCTGTACTGCTAGCCAGGGTGGAATATTCCAGAGTTCAGAAACTTTATCCAGCCTCCCAAAAAGTTTACACTGCTCCACTACCAGAAACAATAAATGCGCATATATATATATATATTCACTGAAAAAACCATAGGTTATAGACCATATATAGTTAGGAATTAGCATTTACAAAACCTTGAAAATTCACTGAAAAAACCATAGGTTATAGACCATATATAGTTAGGAATTAGCATTTAAAAAACCTTATTTTACTCACACAAAACCATTGAAATTACATATATAGTTAGTTGCACTAACTATATATCGCGCACCTGCAATCCACTGCTGATGATGTCACATATTACATCATTCATGACATGGTCAGTGACATCACTGATGACATCACTGATGACATCTCAAATGACATCACTGATGACATCACTGATGACATCTCATTTGACATCAATGACCACATCACTGATGATATCATTCATATGACAATACAATGCATCTCCTCACATTTTAATATAACCTCTGTTTCACCCAGTGTTAAATACAGAATATAATTTTTGAAACCATTGACACACCAATACTAGTTACTACATACGCACTCACTGATTCCTACGTCTACACACACCTTCACTCATTCACCCATACTATCATTCATACATACAATCACTCATCTTTACAACACTATCATATGCACTCATACACCTATACAGACACTCACAGTCTGCCACTCATCCATGGAGTTACTCACACACCTAGTCAGTCCTGTAAAGAATCAATGACACTTCCATTTTCTTGTCTATACAGTTAAACATAGAGCACCTTACATTTTCAAACATATACTAACACATACTTACCTTGTTATACAATCATTGATACAAGTACACATTGATCTGCACAGAGTCACACACCTCCCAGCCAGCCACACACACACTCAGTCTCCCATACAAATACTTGGACAATCAATCAGTAACCCATATAGTTAATTATATAGCTACTGATCAAAACATGCAGCAGTTTACAGAACAACAGACATAATGATGCACAAATTAAGACACTTTAGTCACTAACCCATGCACTCAGTGAGACACATTTAATCACTCACTCATGCATTCAGTCATGCACCTACTAAATCCTTTGTCCAGACACTTATACTTCCACTCATTCTTCAATATGTAAGACACATTTTAACTTTACAGAAACATACAGTCACTGGATGTTGTCATCAGTGATGTCATCAGTGATGTCATTTGAGATGTCATCAGTGATGTCATCAGTGATGTCACTGACCATGTCATGAATGATGTAATATGTGACATCATCAGCAGTGGATTGCAGGTGCGCGATATATAGTTAGTGCAACTAACTATATATGTAATTTCAATGGTTTTGTGTGAGTAAAATAAGGTTTTTTAAATGCTAATTCCTAACTATATATGGTCTATAACCTATGGTTTTTTCAGTGAATTTTCAAGGTTTTGTAAATGCTAATTCCTAACTATATATGGTCTATAACCTATGGTTTTTTCAGTGAATTTCAATGGTTTTTTAATAGCAAATATCATAAGCTGTCGAATGTCAAGTACGTGGTAAGTGAAAACATTTTCGTGTTTATGCACACTGATCTGCTTTGAATGGTGCCCCCCCCCCCTCATTTCTATTAGGAGTACTCTCTCTTTGCAGATAGTGAAAGGTAGTTAACGCAGGCCTTTGCCCCCGTTGTAATCCGTCGTGCCTGCTTCTCTCTCCATTTGATTGATTGTTATCCAAGTATTTACTGTTTTAGAATTAGTTCTCTTTGGTTCATTCTCTATTTACAAACAAACACAGAGTCGCAATACTCTGTTTAGTCTTTGCAGATAACGAAAAATCGTGTAAAAAAAAAGAAAAGGAATCGAGCAAAATCAGTAGGCCACTAATGGGATCTCTTTTTGACCTCGCTAAAATAGAAACATTAGGAACAACCCCTCATGACAAATACAAAACTAGTGAGATGAACTGAACTCCACACAATGATGGCTGCAAAACAGCTCGGCTCCGCCACCCACCCCGCCCAAAATAACGATAAAGAGCGGCTGCCATGATTGGTTGCGGAATGGCCACGACGGAGCTACGAAATGATGCTGCTCTCATGCTAACCCCAGCTTCAGTCTGAAACATCCAGAAACACTGTAGACTACCAATTCGATC
The DNA here is from genome assembly GCF_964261635.1 of Lissotriton helveticus. Lineage (NCBI taxonomy): Eukaryota > Metazoa > Chordata > Amphibia > Caudata > Salamandridae > Lissotriton > Lissotriton helveticus. Next base: position 454,030,680 of record NC_136073.1, on the reverse strand, counting down.
AGTTCCGGTAGCGCCCCAATGTAACCCGGTAGAGAAGAACTAGCCCTCCCCTCTTTCACTGATGGTTCTTGTTGCCTGTCCCTTCTGTTCTCATTTAACAGAACTATTTAGCCTGCTGAAAGGGGTTGTGTTCCGACCGCTGGTTGGTGGAGACATTTTGACTATATTCTGGACCTGCGTTGTCGCGTAATGCGTCATATGACGCGCCGCGTTAGCGCATCCGGAAGTCATCCGGGGCGCGCAGCGCGTAACGTAAGCATAACAAGTCATGTGACTTGTTAATAAAACTTTTCATTGGTTCATTTTACTTTTCTTATTGTAATGATGAAAGGCTTGCTCATATGACCTAAAAATTACGCTTTTCATTACTTCCGAACATTATTTTTTCTTAAATATATGTTATAATGTTCCAGGCTAATGTACTTTCCCGGAAATTTTACAACTGTCCTGCAAGTAAAATATATTCTTTTTTCGAGAAAAAGAGCGTTTCTTCGTCCCATGATGGAGCCGTTGAGCAAAAGAGGGTCGACCTGCTGTCTTAGTCGCCGATACGCCTGAATATGAGATTCTTATCGATCACTTTATGTTGCAGGAATAGAAAACACAACAGCCCTTGACCATTTATCTTTACTGCGTTCCTTCGTATTATACCTTTTACCCTTCATGTAATTGGTCTGCTTTATTTCACTTGCCTTTTAATGATTCTAAAACAGTGACTATTATTACAAACTTTACCAATGTATATACTACTACCATGTTTTCTTTTAAAAACCTTTATTGTGAAAATTTCATTATACAAATACGAGCCTATAACCACGTGGGCCGGCCACGGAGCAAACTGTAATCGTATGTGATGAGTAGACATTTACACTGTAGAGGAACGTAACGGGCGGGCCATTAGGTTGCAAGAACTAAGGTGTCTAACAGTTATGGAATCGGTGGACGTACATTTTATAATTAAAATACGACAGGGCCAGTTACAATAAAATTATCTAGATATACATTTGCGGGCAAGTACCATGGGTGACGTTAATTCGAACTTTCAACAGTACAGTAATCAATAACACATCAGAACTTAATATCAATAGGGATGTCGAAATATTCAATCAATTCTCGTCCCCGCCCGCCATGTGCTTCAAAACTGCATACGTATCTCGTGATTTCAAGGTTCTGCAACCAGTACACAACAAGGAGTTACGAGTCCCATTTATTCCGGCGCCATTTTGGGCGAGGACGGGCAGGTCCAGGATATAGTCAAAATGTCTCTACCAACCATCGACTATGATGATGTTCATATGCTGTATTTATTAGAGTAACACTCATCTGCCCACATGAAATTAATTTACCACAATCTAAACATGTCATTTTAATCTTTCCAAAGTTCTTCTAAATATTTGGGACCGTTTCCCTTGCCTCTGAAGCTCTCAGTGCCACTTCTTTGATGAATGTACTAGCAGGTCAGGGGTTCTCCTCCAAATCTCTCTTTTATGCAGCACTATAATTAATTGGTGCCACCTCTCCATATGACGATGCATGGTATAGTTACCACAACTATATATTTTTTCGTTTCCTCTGGAGAGTTCATCGTGGCAGATGAAGCGTGTAACATACCGGGCATTTACCTTTTTTTGCATGTACAGGAAAGGAAAAAAAAATCGAGCGTTCGAGTTCTTAGGTGTCCCAGGGCCATTTTAGTGGACCAGGCCCAAATCCAAAGAACAGCTATCTCACAGGCTAATGGGGCGACCCACGCCGAGTTTCAGCATTGTAGGATGACCACACAAGTACAGCAACTTGCTAGACATCACCTCGGTGCCATCCGGATCTCGGCGCCCCACTGCAGATGAAGTGCCTCTCAACTATGAAACCACCAGAAAACGCTTGAGTCAGCTTTGTGTGAAGCCGCCATTTTGATTCAATCAATAGCGTCCCCCTGCACACATTCAGGGACCTGGTCGTGTCTTCAGGTCAAACGAATTTGGGACAAGATGCAGAAAGGAAAAGGAAAAAAGTTCCGCCGGACCCCGGGAGGTGGCCGCCTATGTCATGGGCGATCTTAGGCCACACCAGGGCAATAGTGAAGCTGCAGCAGGTGCAAATAAGCTTCAGACAGTGTTACAAGCGCTGCTCAGAACTCTCAACTATGACACCACCTCGGTGCCATCCGGATCTTGGCGCCTTGTGCTGGTTCCGGCCTATTCACACATCGGTCCGCTACTGACGCCACCTCACAGGCCAACGGGGCACCCCACGCCGACTTTCGGCGCAGCATTGTAGGATGGCCACACCAGTGCGGCAAGTTGCTGGACACCACCTCGGTGCCATCCGGATCTTGGCGCGTTGTGCTGCCTTCGGCCTATTCGCACATCAGTCCGCTACTGACGCCATCTCACAGGCTAATGGGGCGCCCCACGCCGACTTTCAGCATTGTAGGATGACCACACCAGTACAGCAACTTGCTAGACATCACCTCGGTGCCATCCGGATCTCGGCGCCCCACTGCAGATGAAGTGCCTCTCAACTATGAAACCACCACTGTGACATCCGGATCTTGGCGCGTTGTGCTGCCTTCGGCCTATTCGCACATCGGTCCGCTACTGACGCCATCTCACAGGCTAATGGGGCGACCCACGCCGAGTTTCAGCATTGTAGGATGACCACACCAACTTGCTAGACATCACCTCGGTGCCATCCGAATCTTGGCATCTCAACGCCTAGTGGTATCTTCCATACAGAAAATATTGTTACGCTACCTTTGGCCCCATTCGCACATCAGTCCGCAACTTAGACATCACCTCGGTGCCATCCGGATCTTGGCATCTCAGCGCCTTGTGGTGTCTTCTCGTCAGAAAATATTGTTGCGCTGCCTTTGGCCCCATTCGCACATCAGTCCGCTACTGACACCATCTCACAGGCCAACAGGGCGCCCCACGCCGACTTTCAGCATTGTAGGATGGCCACACCAGTGCGGCAACTTACTAGACACCACCTCGGTGCCATCCGGATCTTGGCGCGTTGTGCTGCCTTCGGCCTATTCGCACATCGGTCCGCTACTGACGCAAACTCACAGGCCAACGGGGCGCCCCACGCCGACTTTCAACATTGTAGGATGGCCACACCAGTGCTGCAACTTGCTGGACACCACCTCGGTGCCATCCGGATCTTGGCGCGTTGTGCTGCCTTCGGCCTATTCGCACATCGGTCCGCTACTGACGCCGCCTCACGTGCCAACGTATTTTCTCCGCATTTTATACCCTATGCCGCATAACAGGTCATGTAACTTGTTTATAAAACTTTTCATTGGTTCATTTTACTTTTGGTTTCCTAATGATGGAAGGCTTGATCATATGACCTAAAAACAACACTTTTCATTGGATGAAAACTTTTTTTTTTTCCAAACGATGAAAGCCCCACCTTGTTTCTGGATGTTTCAGACTGAAGCTGGCGTCAGCATGAGAGCACCACCATCTCGTAGCTCCGTCGTAGTCATTCCGCGAGCAATCATGGCAGCCGCTCCCCACCAGAAGCCTGCAGGAGTCGGGACCCCCAAAACTTTTGATGAATTCTCAAGGCGGAGGGGACGCTTTCGAGAATGGGGTCCAAGACCTAGCAGACAAGCGTCCGATTTCCAAGGTGTCCCAGGGCCATTTCAGTGGACCAGGCCCAAAAAGGAAAGAGCCTGCCGCCATTTTGAGAGTCCTGTGACAGCCGCCTATCGCTGCACCGCAAGAGTGGGCGCAACTCAGCTGAATTGCGGCTTTTGACACAGTGGACCAAAAACGGACGGAATGGCAACTGAAACGGTAAAGGGGCGCCCCACTACAACAGATGACACTCCACCTGGAGAGGCCCGTTCACGCCGCCTCCCCCGGGGCGCCCCACGCCGTTATTCGGAGCAGCATTGTAGGATACCAAAACCAGTGCGGCAACTTACTGGACATCACCTTGGTGCCATCGTTCTGCTGCCTTGGAACTATTCGCACAACAGTTTGCTACTGAAGACCCACCCCCCGCGACGCCCCACGCCGTTATTTGCTGGGTGGCAACTTACTAGACATCACTTTCGTGTCATCTAGATTTCAGCGCGTTCTGCTGCCTTGGAACTATTCGCACAACAGTTTGCTACTGATGACCCGCCCCACGCCGGAAATCTGGACGTTGTGCTGCGTTGGGACTATTCGCACAGCCGACCGCTACTTCGTTGTTTTTCCCTAAAAATGTTTATATGTTATTACTATTTTTGTTTTCTTGTATATATTTATAAATTATTAAAGTTTTATAATCTTACTACTTTGTCGGAGTGCTATATATTTTTAATGTGACACATAATTGTAAAAACTTTGATGTACAAAGAGTCATCCCTGGAATCTTCCGCTTCACGCTCGGTCCCCTCCCCAATCACAATACAGGATGGTTTTCAGATAATAGCAACGCTTCTGCTGTGACGGATCTCATCGAGTGTGGGCCTTGATCTACTATAACTCCTTTGAAGAGGGGTGAATCTTTACAGCTGTGGCCATAAACTACATCTGCAGGGCTAGCTGATACCCTAGGACCAGCCTGGACAATCGGACACAGAGGAAAAGGAGTGTCAGAGGGTGCAGTAGTGAATAGGGCGAAAGGGAGGTGTCGGGCGGGCACAGGGTGTGATTCTCAGGAAAGAGCAGCGCAGATGGGGGGAGGTTTATTACCCATGCATAAGACAGAGAGCGGGGGTGACCACTGCCTGGGGGAGATGCTTGCGAGGGTGGGGAGCCATGCTAAGGATCGACAGCGTGCACAGAGTGGGTCTGGTCAAGGCATCTAAAATGGCTGCCGTGCACGACAAAAGTGTGGCATTTGAAAAAAGACAAGATGGCGCAGACAATGTTTTTCAACACTTCCTGATTTCCTTCGAATCGAACGTTAACAGACGTTGGGGCATATTACCAAAGTTAAGCGATATTTATCCCTAACGATGCATTGCAAAGATTTTTTTACCGTCAGAAATTATCGCAGATAAACCTTGCTATTATCAAAGTTTATCGCAAATACGATAAAAACCGACCGCAATGCATTAATATCGCTGAAAACTCAGCGATATTCATGCATTACCGAGCTAATCCTCTTAGCCATGTTATCCACCTCCCATAGGATAACATGGCTAAGAACTGCTCAGGGCAGCTGTTACTTTTTGGAGATATTCGCGCTTATCTCGAATATTTCCAAAAGTTGATAATAGGAGATAGCGATGTTAGCGACTGTTTCCAGTCGCTAACATCTTGGCATGCCCACTTTGCATGTCATTAGTGATAAATATCACTCACATGCAAAGTGGGGCCCAAGATGGTCGCTATCTCCTACTAGCCGTCGCTAACTGGTGTTAGCAACAGCTAGGTAATACAGATATAATTTTATCTCCGCGAAGCGGAGCGCTGTTACAGATATATATCTTGTTTTTGAACGTTAATTTCTCAAAATGCACTGAAGCACATATATTGAGACCTAGCAAAGGCACATCGGGCTACCAGTCCCTAATATTTTACCAAGTTTCGTGCAAATCCATTCAGCCGTTCGATTATTATTATTATTTATTTTTTTTGCCCCGCGGGGCCCTTTTAAAACCTCCACATCAAACCTAGGGGATCAGCGAGGATCTACTATGCCCCCTTATGGTCATTTGCCCCTTCGCTTTGGCCTCCTCTTGTCTCTCGATCCTACCGAGAGACAAGATGGCGGCCGCTACGGACTGTTTGGAATGTTTACAGACACCGGAGAGCCAATCAGCTTCGCTTCGCAAAGCTCCGTAACGCGAAAAGTACGCGAAGCGGTGCGCTGTTACAGATATATATCTTTTTTTGAACGTTAATTTCTCAAAATCCACTGAAGCACATATATTGAGACCTAGCAAAGGCACATCGGGCTACCAGTCCCTACAATTTTGCCAAGTTTCGTGCAAATCCATTCAGCCGTAAGATTATTATTATAATTTTTTTTTTTTGCCCCGCGGGGCCCTTTTAAAACCTCCACATCAAACCTAGGGGGTCAGCGAGGATCTACTATTCCCCCTTATGGTCATTTACCCCTTCGCTTTGGCCTCCTCTTGTCTCTCGATCCTACCGAGAGACAAGATGGCGGCCACTACGGACTGTTTGCGGCCACTACGGACTGTTTGGAATGTTGACAGACGCCGGAGAACCAATCAGCTTCGCTTCACAAAGCTCCGTTGCGCGAAAAGTACGCGTCCTAGGCCGCTGCCCGGTCCGCGCTTACAGATATATATCTTTTTTTAAACGTTAATTTCTCAAAATCCACTGGAGCACATATATTGAGACCTACAAAAGGCACATCGGGCTACCAGTCCCTACAATTTTGCCAAGTTTCGTGCAAATCCATTCAGCCGTTCGGTCTAAAAGTGAGGCCAACCGCCCTATGGAAATTAACATGGGAAAAACGCGTTTTGGGACCCCCCTTTTTTCTCGGCCCCCCCTTGACGAACCCCCCCCAAATTTTCAAAGGCTGCTCAGAAACAAAATGTGCCATTTTCCTGAAAATTTCAGCCAATTCCGTCCACAAACACCAAAGTTATTAGACATAGAATTTTCAAAAATCCCATAGAGAAAAAATCCTAACTATATATACCTACTGGCGACCGCCAGTAGGTAATATATATATATATATATATATATATATATATATATATATATTACCTACTGGCGGTCGCCAGTAGGTATATATAGTTAGGATTTTTTCTCTATGGGTTTTTTGAAAATTCTATGTCTAATAACTTTGGCGTTTGTGGACGGAATTGGCTGAAATTTTCAGGAAAATGGCACATTTTGTTTCTGAGCAGCCCTTGAAAATTTGGGGGGGGTTCGTCCAGTGGGGGCCGAGAAAAAAGGGGGGTCCCAAAACGTGTTTTTAACATTGAGTTTTCCATAGGGCGGTTGGCCTCACTTTTAGCCCGAACGGCTGAATGGATTTGCACGAAACTTGGCAAAATTGTAGGGACTGGTAGCCCGATGTGCCTTTTGTAGGTCTCAATATATGTGCTCCAGTGGATTTTGAGAAATTAACGTTTAAAAAAAGATATATATCTGTAACAGCGGACCGGGCAGCGCTCTGGTTCGCGGACTTTTCGCGCAACGGAGCTTTGTGAAGCGAAGCTGATTGGTTCTCCGGCGTCTGTCAACATTCCAAACAGTCCGTAGCGGCCGCCATCTTGTCTCTCGGTAGGATCGAGAGACAAGAGGAGGCCGAAGCGAAGGGGCAAATGACCATAAGGGGGCATAGTACATTGTCGCTCACCCCCTAGGTTTGATGTGGAGGTTTTAAAAGGGCCCCGCGGGGCAAAAAAAAATAAAAATAATAATAATCGAACAGCTGAATGGATTTGCACGAAACTTGGCAAAATTGTAGGGACTGGTAGCCCGATGTGCCTTTGCTAGATCTCAATATATGTGCTCCAGTGGATTTTGAGAAATTAACGTTCAAAAAAAGGTATATATCTGTAACAGCGCACCGCTTCGCGTACTTTTCGCGTTACGGAGCTTTGCGAAGCGAAGCTGATTGGCTCTCCGGTGTCTGTAAACATTCCAAACAGTCCGTAGCGGCCGCCATCTTGTCTCTCGGTAGGATCGAACAGCTGAATGGATTTGCACGAAACTTGGCAAAATTGTAGGGACTGGTAGCCCGATGTGCCTTTGCTAGGTCTCAATATATGTGCTTCAGTGCATTTTGAGAAATTAACGTTCAGAAACAAGATATATATCTGTAACAGCGCTCCGCTTCGCGGAGATAAAATTATATGTGTATTACCTAGCTGTTGCTAACACCAGTTAGCGACGGCTAGTAGAAGATAGCGACCATCTTGGGCCCCACTTTGCATGTGAGTGATATTTATCACTAATGACATGCAAAGTGGGCATGCCAAGATGTTAGCGACTGGAAACAGTCGCTAACATCGCTATCTCCTATTATCAACTTTTGGAAATATTCGAGATAAGGGCGAATATCTCTAAAAGCTACCACCTGCCCTGAGCAGTTCTTAGCCATGTTATCCAATGGGAGGTGGATAACATGGCTAAGAGCATTAGCTCGGTAATGCATGAATATCGCTGAGTTTTCAGCGATATTAATGCATTGCGGTCGTTTTTTATAGTATTTCCGATAAACCTTGATAATAGCAAGGTTTATCTGCGATAATTTCTGACGGTAAAAAAATCGTTGCTAAGCATCGTTAGGGATAAATATCGCTTAACTTTGGTAATATGCCCCAACGTCTGTTAACGTTCGATTCGAAGGAAATCAGGAAGTGTTGAAAAACATTGTCTGCGCCATCTTGTCTTTTTTCAAATGCCACACTTTTGTCGTGCACGGCAGCCATTTTAGATGCCTTGACCAGACCCACTCTGTGCACGCTGTCGATCCTTAGCATGGCTCCCCACCCTCGCAAACATCTCCCCCAGGCAGTGGTCACCCCCGCTCTCTGTCTTATGCATGGGTAATAAACCTCCCCCATCTGCGCTGCTGTTCCCTGAGAATCACACCCTGTGCCCGCCCGACACCTCCCTTTCGCCCTATTCACTACCGCACCCTCTGACACTCCTTTTCCTCTGTGTCCGATTGTCCAGGCTGGTCCTAGGGTATCAGCTAGCCCTGCAGATGTAGTTTATGGCCACAGCTGTAAAGAATCACCCCTCTTCAAAGGAGTTATAGTAGATCAAGGCCCACACTCGATGAGATTCGTCACAGCAGAAGAGTTGCTATTATCTGAAAACCATCCTGTATTGTGATTGGGGAGGGGACCGAGCCTGAAGCGGAAGATTCCAGGGATGACTGTTTGTACATCAAAGTTTTTACAATTATGTGTCACATTAAAAATATATAGCACTCCGACAAAGTAGTAAGATTATAAAACTTTAATAATTTATAAATATATACAAGAAAACAAAAATAGTAATAACATATAAACATTTTTAGGGAAAAACAACGAAGTAGCGGTCGGCTGTGCGAATAGTCCCAACGCAGCACAACGTCCAGATTTCCGGCGTGGGGCGTCGCGGGGGGTGGGTCATCAGTAGCAAACTGTTGTGCGAATAGTTCCAAGGCAGCAGAACGCGTTGAAATCTAGATGACACGAAAGTGATGTCTAGTAAGTTGCCACCCAGCAAATAACGGCATGGGGCGTCGCGGGGGGTGGGTCATCAGTAGCAAACTGTTGCGCGAATAGTTCCAAGGCAGCAGAACGATGGCACCAAGGTGATGTCCAGTAAGTTGCCGCACTGGTTTTGGTATCCTACAATGCTGCTCCGAATAACGGCGTGGAGCGCCCCGGGGGAGGCGGCGTGAACGGGCCTCTCCAGGTGGAGTGTCATCTGTTGTAGTGGGGCGCCCCTTTACCGTTTCAGTTGCCATTCCGTCCGTTTTTGGTCCACTGTGTCACAAGCCGCAATTCAGCTGAGTTGCGCCCACTCTTGCGGTGCAGCGATAGGCGGCTGTCACAGGACTCTCAAAATGGCGGCAGGCTGTTTCCTTTTTGGGCCTGGTCCACTGAAATGGCCCTGGGACACCTTGGAAATCGGACGCTTGTCTGCTAGGTCTTGGACCTCATTCTCGAAAGCGTCCCCTCTGCCTTGAGAATTCATCAAAAGTTTTGGGGGTCCCGACTCCTGCAGGCTTCTGGTGGGGAGCGGCTGCCATGATTGCTCGCGGAATGACCACGACTGAGCTACGAGATGGTGGTGCTTTCATGCTGACGCCAGCTTCAGTCTGAAACATCCAGAAACAAGGTGGGGCTTTCATCGTTTGGGGAAAAAAAAAAGTTTTCATCCTATGAAAAGTGTTGTTTTTAGGTCACATGATCAAGCCTTCCATCATTAGGAAACCAAAAGTAAAATGAACCAATGAAAAGTTTTATAAACAAGTCACATGACCTGTTATGCGTCATAGGGTGTAAAATTAGGAGAAAATACGTTGGCACGTGAGGCGGCGTCAGTAGCGGACCGATGTGCGAATAGGCCGAAGGCAACACAACGCGCCAAGATCTGGATGGCACCGAGGTGGTGTCCAGCAAGTTGCAGCACTGGTGTGGCCATCCTACAATGCTGAAAGTCGGCGTGGGGCGCCCCGTTGGCCTGTGAGTTTGCGTCAGTAGCGGACCGATGTGCGAATAGGCCGAAGGCAGCACAACGCGCCAAGATCCGGATGGCACCGAGGTGGTGTCTAGTAAGTTGTCGCACTGGTGTGGCCATCCAACAATGCTGAAAGTCGGCGTGGGGCGCCCCGTTGGCCTGTGAGTTTGCGTCAGTAGCGGACCGATGTGCGAATAGGCCGAAGGCAGCACAACGCGCCAAGATCCGGATGGCACCGAGGTGGTGTCTAGTAAGTTGCCGCACTGGTGTGGCCATCCTACAATGCTGAAAGTCGGCGTGGGGCGCCCCGTTGGCCTGTGAGTTTGCGTCAGTAGCGGACCGATGTGCGAATAGGTCGAAGGCAGCACAACGCGCCAAGATCCGGATGGCACCGAGGTGGTGTCTAGTAAGTTGTCGCACTTCTGTGGCCATCCTACAATGTTGAAAGTCGGCGTGGGGCGCCCCGTTGGCCTGTGAGATGGCGTCAGTAGCGGACCGATGTGCGAATGGGGCCAAAGGCAGCGCAACAATATTTTCTGATTTGAAGACACCACAAGGCGCTGAGATGCCAAGATCCGGATGGCACCGAGGTGGTGTCTAGCAAGTTGTGGCACTGGTGTGGCCATCGTACAATGGTAAAAGTCGGCGTGGGGCGCCCTGTTGGCCTGTGAGATGGTGTCAGTAGCGGACTGATGTGTGAATGGGGCCAAAGGCAGCGCAACAATATTTTCTACTATATTTTCGGAGTAGAAGACACCACAAGGCGCTGAGATGCCAAGATCCGGATGGCACCGAGGTGATGTGTAAGTTGCGGACGGATGTGCGAATGGGGCCAAAGGCAGCTCAACAATATTTTCTGAAGAGAATACACCACAAGACGCTGAGATGCCAAGATCCGGATGGCACCGAGGTGATGTCTAAGTTGCGGACCGATGTGCGAATGGGGCCAAAGGTAGCGTAACAAGATTTTCTGTATGGAAGATACCACTAGGCGTTGAGATGCCAAGATTCGGATGGCACCGAGGTGATGTCTAGCAAGTTGGTGTGGTCATCCTACAATGCTGAAACTCGGCGTGGGTCACCCCATTAGCCTGTGAGATGGCGTCAGTAGCGGACCGATGTGCGAATAGGCCGAAGGCAGCACAACGCGCCAAGATCCGGATGTCACCGTGGTGGTTTCATAGTTGAGAGGCACTTCATCTGCAGTGGGGCGCCGAGATCCGGATGGCACCGAGGTGATGTCTAGCAAGTTGCTGTACTTGTGTGGTCATCCTACAATGCTGAAACTCGGCGTGGGTCGCCCCATTAGCCTGTGAGATAGCTGTTCTTTGGATTTGGGCCTGGTCCACTAAAATGGCCCTGGGACACCTAAGAACTCGAACGCTCGATTTTTTTTTCCTTTCCTGTACATGCAAAAAAAGGTAAATGCCCGGTATGTTACACGCTTCATCTGCCACGATGAACTCTCCAGAGGAACCGAAAAAATATATAGTTGTGGTAACTATACCATGCATCGTCATATGGAGAGGTGGCACCAATTAATTATAGTGCTGCATAAAAGAGAGATTTGGAGGAGAACCCCTGACCTGCTAGTACATTCATCAAAGAAGTGGCACTGAGAGCTTCAGAGGCAAGGGAAACGGTCCCAAATATTTAGAAGAACTTTGGAAAGATTAAAATGACATGTTTAGATTGTGGTAAATTAATTTCATGTGGGCAGATGAGTGTTACTCTAATAAATACAGCATATGAACATCATCATAGTCGATGGTTGGTAGAGACATTTTGACTATATCCTGGACCTGCCCGTCCTCGCCCAAAATGGCGCCGGAATAAATGGGACTCGTAACTCCTTGTTGTGTACTGGTTGCAGAACCTTGAAATCACGAGATACGTATGCAGTTTTGAAGCACATGGCGGGCGGGGACGAGAATTGATTGAATATTTCGACATCCCTATTGATATTAAGTTCTGATGTGTTATTGATTACTGTACTGTTGAAAATTCGAATTAACGTCACCCATGGTACTTGCCCGCAAATGTATATCTAGATAATTTTATTGTAACTGGCCCTGTCGTATTTTAATTATAAAATGTACGTCCACCGATTCCGTAACTGTTAGACACCTTAGTTTTTGCAACCTAATGGCCCGCCCGTTACGTTCCTCTACAGTGTTAATGTCTATTCATCATATACGATTACAGTTTGCTCCGTGGCAGGCCCACGTGGTTATAGGCTCGTATTTGTATAATGACATTTTCACAATAAAGGTTTTTAAAAGAAAACATGGTAGTAGTGTATACATTGGTAAAGTTTTTAATAATAGTCACTGTTTTAGAATCATTAAAAGGCAAGTGAAATAAAGCAGACCAATTACATGAAGGGTAAAAGGTATAATACGAAGGAACGCAGTAAAGATAAATGGTCAAGGGCTGTTGTGTTTTCTATTCCTGCAACATAAAGTGATCGATAAGAATCTCATATTCAGGCGTATCGGCGACTAAGACAGCAGGTCGACCCTCTTTTGCTCAACGGCTCCGTCATGGGACGAAGAAACGCTCTTTTTCTCGAAAAAAGAATATATTTTACTTGCAGGACAGTTGTAAAATTTCCGGGAAAGTACATTAGCCTGGAACATTATAACATATATTTAAGAGAAAATAATGTTCGGAAGTAATTAAAAGCGTAATTTTTAGGTGATATGACCAAGGCTTTCATCATTAGAATAAGAAAAGTAAAATGAACCAATGAAAAGTTTTATTAACAAGTCACATGACTTGTTATGCTTACGTTACGCGCTGCGCGCCCCGGATGACTTCCGGATGCGCTAACGCGGCGCGTCATATGACGCATTACGCGACAACGCAGGTCCAGAATATAGTCAAAATGTCTCCACCAACCAGCGGTCGAAACACAACCCCTTTCAGCAGGCTAAATAGTTCTGTTAACTGACAACAGAAAGGACAGGCAACAAGAACCATCAGTCAAAGAGGGGAGGGCTAGTTCTTCTCTACCGGGTTACATTGGGGCGCTACCGGAACTGATCGAATTGGTAGTCTACAGTGTTTCTGGATGTTTCAGACCGAAGCTGGGGTTAGCATGAGAGCAGCACCATTTCGTAGCTCCGTTGTGGCCATTCCGCAACCAATCATGGCAGCCGCTCTTTATCGTTATTTTGGGCGGGGTGGGTGGCGGAGCCGAGCTGTTTTGCAGCCATCATTGTGTGGAGTTCAGTTCATCTCACTAGTTTTGTATTTGTCATGAGGGGTTGTTCCTAATGTTTCTATTTTAGCGAGGTCAAAAAGAGATCCCATTAGTGGCCTACTGATTTTGCTCGATTCCTTTTCTTTTTTTTTACACGATTTTTCGTTATCTGCAAAGACTAAACAGAGTATTGCGACTCTGTGTTTGTTTGTAAATAGAGAATGAACCAAAGAGAACTAATTCTAAAACAGTAAATACTTGGATAACAATCAATCAAATGGAGAGAGAAGCAGGCACGACGGATTACAACGGGGGCAAAGGCCTGCGTTAACTACCTTTCACTATCTGCAAAGAGAGAGTACTCCTAATAGAAATGAGGGGGGGGGGCACCATTCAAAGCAGATCAGTGTGCATAAACACGAAAATGTTTTCACTTACCACGTACTTGACATTCGACAGCTTATGATATTTGCTATTAAAAAACCATTGAAATTCACTGAAAAAACCATAGGTTATAGACCATATATAGTTAGGAATTAGCATTTACAAAACCTTGAAAATTCACTGAAAAAACCATAGGTTATACACCATATATAGTTAGGAATTAGCATTTAAAAAACCTTATTTTACTCACACAAAACCATTGAAATTCCATATATAGTTAGTTGCACTAACTATATATCGCGCACCCGCAATCCACTGCTGATCATGTCACATATTACATCATTCATGACATGGTCAGTGACATCACTGATGACATCACTGATGACATCTCAAATGACATCACTGATGAGATCACTGATGACATCTCATTTGACATCAATGACCACATCACTGATGATATCATTCATGTGACAATACAATGCATCTCCTCACGTTTTAATATAACCTCTGTTTCACCCAGTGTTAAATACAGAGTATAATTTTTGAAACCATTGACACACCAATACTAGTTACTACATACGTACTCACTGATTCCTACGTCTACACACACATTCACTCATTCACCCATACAATCATTCATACATACAATCACTCATCTTTACAACACTATCATATGCACTCATACACCTATACAGACACTTACACTCTGCCACTCATCCATGGAGTTACTCACACACCTAGTCAGTCCTGTAAAGAATCAATCACACTTCCATTTTCTTGTCTATACAGTTAAACATAGAGCACCTTACATTTTCAAACATATACTAACACATACTTACTTTCTTATACAATCATTGATACAAGTACACATTGATCTGCACAGAGTCACACACCTCCCAGCCAGCCACACACACACTCAGTCTCCTATACAAATACTTGGACAATCAATCAATAACCCATATAGTTAATCATATAGCTACTGATCAACACATGCAGCAGTTTACAGAACAACAGACATAATGATGCACAAATTAAGACAGTTTACTCACTAACCCATGCACTCAGTGAGACACATTTAATCACTCACTCATACATTCAGTCATGCACCTACTAAATCCTTCGTCCAGACACTTATACATCTACTCATTCTTCAATATGTAAAACATATTTAAACTTTACAGAAACACACAGTCACTGGATGATGTCATCAGTGATCTCATCAGTGATGTCATTTGAGATGTCATCAGTGATGTCATCAGTGATGTCATTTGAGATGTCATCAGTGATGTCATTTGAGATGTCATCAGTGATGTCATCAGTGATGTCACTGACCATGTCATGAATGATGTAATATGTGACATGATCAGCAGTGGATTGCGGGTGCGCGATATATAGTTAGTGCAACTAACTATATATGGAATTTCAATGGTTTTGTGTGAGTAAAATAAGGTTTTTTAAATGCTAATTCCTAACTATATATGGTGTATAACCTATGGTTTTTTCAGTGAATATATATATATATATATATATATATATATATATATATATATATATATATATATATATATATATATATATGTCTCGCGCACCAGCTATCTACCAAGCGCCTTCTGTTTCATGGCCTCTCCCCTCCTGCCAGATCTCTTGTGTGCTCTCTACCACACCACCTTCAGTCCCTCCCTGTCCTTCCAGGTCATGCTCACTCACCCTTCTACGGTCTGTGACACCCTCCTCCGTACCCCTTGACATGCTTTCTACCCCCTACCATGCTTCTTCCATGTTATGCTTCCTCTTTTCTGCCAGGCGCTCCTTTATTAATAGCCTCTTGCCTCCCTCCATAACATGTTTTTTCCCACCTCATTCTCCTTCACTCCCTTTACCTCAGACCTCAGTGCGTGCTTCACCCCACTCCAGCTTCCTGCCAAGCTTCTGCTACCCCCCACCCCATACCCCACCAGGATCATGATTCCCCCACCCGCTGTACTTCATCCATTCCTGATCCTGACAATGTTTCACCCTCCTTCCCTCCTTCACGCCCTCCCTGTTCCTTCCCCTCATTCTCTTTTGCCGTGTCTCCACTCACTCCTCTCTCCACCATACTTTCTCCTTCATTCTTTTCCATGCTGTCACCATTTCTCCCCCTATCACCCCATCACCGCTTTCAGCCTTTCTTCCTCACACGCCCCCGTCGTGCCACTTCTCTGCCAATGCCTGTCACCTCTCCGTCCCTGAGTGCTTAATTTGTGCCAGTGCTTAGCACCGGCACTTATTTTTCAGGGCCGGGTCTACACTCTACACAAAATATTGATAATTGGTTGCACTGCATGTTGCTTACTAAGTACTGACATGGTTCCCAGTGTACCCGGCGAAGAGCTCCTATCTCATGTGACTGCATGTGTTTAAAATATTTCAAATTGGATGCCGCTGCTTGTCGCGGCCCAGCTGGCCGCCTTATTGTAAGCCACACAGTACTGCCAGAAACTGCCTGGGCCCCTGCCTTGGGGTAAGTTAGGTCACACCCCATTTTGAAATCGTTCAATCAATGGTGAAGGGTTGTAAATTCGACCCTGCTTGGCGAATCTTCAAGTGTGTACCCGGAGTGGCCCAATGAGCAGTGTTTTTGCCCACGGCCGGCCCATACTGCGCAGCCGCAGACCTATTCAGCCGACGACAGAAGTAATCATCGTGTCGAGCAGCAAGCCTCCTTCGTAGATTACTTAAACCAAAAAAGGCTGTCCCTGTAAGTAATTAATTTAACTCTGTAACATGATGGTAGTGGTAGTGTGAACGGAACAGAGCAGTCAGAGTGTCTGTTTTTAGACAAACCGTGGCATTTGCAGTTTATCTTTCTCATAGTCATTCTTTATAGCTAGGTTTTATCCTGTTATTTGCTTGCACTGTATAAATGAAAATAAATATGAAACTTCTGAGCTGCGCTGTTTGATATCGAGATAGCACATGTGCTGGGGTGAGCATTTGTGCATCTGTGCAGAGCCATGATTTTGAGAAATACATTTGCAAACTAGGATATTTACCCATTCATGTTTGAATTGCTCTTGTGGAAAAGGGCAAGAGAAGTTCTGATGACAGAGTCACCATGGCTCGGAGACAGATAACTTGTGATACTACTTTTGAGCGTATGTGGGACATTCTGTGATTGGGAATGTATCCTACTTTGTGAATGCATTTTAATGTCAATAACTCATATTAAACCTTCAATAAACATGTGCATCCATTGGTTGGATTAAATAATGTAATAAGCTGTAATGTAATGTAATGTAATGTAAGTATATACTTGTAGAGCGCGTCTATCACTCCAGGGAGCATCTGGGCGCTGTAGCCCGTAGCCTAGATGGAGTGGCCGGAAAGTGTCAACTCACACATCAATCTCATCAATACTAATCTCCCTATAGCAAGACCAGAGTCATGCATACTGTGTCTGAAAGGTTGAAAACCCAAGTTTTCAGAGCCTTTCGGAAATTGTTCTCGGCGGTCAGTGTTCAACTGGTCAGTGAAATGCTGAACCAATATTAGAAATCACTACAAGCCTTACACCCATCATAAAATAAGCCTTTCTTTTGCAACATTTTGCAGATGTCAGCTTTCAGCCCTGCAAGGGTATTTGATTTATTGATGTTTCTTTATTGGAGGGTCTGGTGCCTCTGGATGCGGTGTGACACATGAAAAACTTGACAAATGGCTTTTGCAACAGATATTCTCCATGTACATTTTTAACTTTGTTGAGAATACCGAATCGTGTTTCGCATCCACACATTCAGAGTAAATTGAGCACGCCCCTATTTATTTTTCGGCAACGTTTGTATGTATATTAGGCAATACTTCAGTGATTATTTTTCTTCAGCAGTGATGTAGCAGAAGCCCCCACAATGCGGGAGTGCAGAGCTCCAGGGGACCCCTAAGCAAAAGTGGTAGGTGTTGGGGAGTGGGCCCCCTCCGTGTACTTTGCAGGGGGCGCCCTCTAGTTTCGTTACGCCACTGGTTCGGTTAACTTGTAGGGCTGTTACACTGCATTGCCAGGGGCGCCTGGTGACATTTGACAGTGGTGCGGGTGTGGGGTGTACAGGTTGTGGCGAGCGAGCACAGCAAGCAAACCTGACTTGCCCTGCTAATGGCTGAAGGGAATAACAAAATGTGCATATGACATTACTATACCATGCAAAAATAACTGCTCATTTTCCCCACGGGCTGCTTAATGCTGGATAGAGTCAAAACACAATTATCTTCATATAATCACCGGAGTGCAATAATTTGGTAGCATGCTTTTCAGTACGCATTCACTAGGCCTGCCTTTACATATAGAGCAGGCGAAACAGAGATTTGGCAGGGAAAGCACACTATTGATTTATGGCACTCTCTTCAAGTACCACAAGCCTGATCCCTCACCAGCACGCTAGTCCTTTTTTTCACCTCCTCAGAGCCCTGTTGTGTTTTCTTCACACCTCCTTGTGATTTCTCTTTCTGAACGCACCTACCCCATACTCCTTTCCATCCTCTTGAATTCTGTCTCCAAACTCTGCTTGCCCTTTGATCTACAAAGATCCTTCTCTTGGTCCTCTACGTCTCTCTATTCAGCTCCGCCTCGCTTCTCTCGGTGATGCGGATCCCTCAGCCCCTTCTTTAGCTCAAAAGTACCTCTCCGTCTGCACACATCTGTGCACAACCGACGGGTCAAAAGCTGTGACCTTGGATTTCAAGGAGGGTCAATGATTGTAAATATCCTTACAATCATTTTCCTAGCAGCAGAAACGGGGCACGTGCTCGGTTTGCATCAGATCCCCCCATTCCAAATAGGCCTCACGAAAAGCTTTGCCATCTGCCAAATTTCAGGGCAGCCCTGACAGCCCTTTCGAAAAATATAAATGCACACACAGATACATGCACATACACGCAGAAACGAACGTCAATAGCATGTGTTTGCATATGTATTATTCATTCTAGGCCCGATTGCATTTTATTAATCAGTGGTCTGACAAGTGTAAATTATTAGTTAACACAAAGTTGTGATAATCGTAAAATGTCCCGTAATCATCCCTGGCCAATAATTTATTCCACACATTGCAAGCACCTTTCCAACACACGTTTAGCAAGGGATGGGGGTGTGTGGGACGAGGGGTAGTAGGGATTGGGGAATTACCAGTTATCACTAGTAATAATGACAACCATAATAAAGGAAGGTAAAATTCCAGACATTGCAGTACCGTCCGCGTGCCACCTCTCATTGGGGCACTGAGGCTGGGGCAGGCTTTGTGGTAATGTGCCTGGGTTGGCGCGCAGCGGCCGCTTCAACTCTCTCCTCCGGTTCAGCAGCACAATAATCACTCCGAGCCCGT
This sequence comes from Lissotriton helveticus, assembly GCF_964261635.1. Taxonomy (NCBI): domain Eukaryota; kingdom Metazoa; phylum Chordata; class Amphibia; order Caudata; family Salamandridae; genus Lissotriton; species Lissotriton helveticus. The sequence continues at coordinate 454,011,628 of NC_136073.1, read as the reverse complement.
TTAAGTATTCCTGCTTTCAAAATATTCAGTGCAGACAATACCTTCAGAGTTCAGGACATGTTTAGCCTTGTGTACATATCACTGCTGACTCAGCATTTCATCCTTCTGAGGTCGCTATACTGAACACCAGGCGCTGGATGTTATGCAATAAAATTCGATTCATAGTTTCTGTTGCCATTTACATATAATTGGGTCTATTGCTTTAAGAGATTAATAGTCTCTATCCACACACTGACATGCACAAGCATAACCTCTCCCCCCTCCCTTCAATCCCATAGGTTACAACATAACAGTTGCGTCGAGGCCAGATGGAGGGGTGTAAATATCACCGGAACCCCAAGGCCGCTTCATTGGAGAATAACACAAGTTATCCAATAGGCGGCTTTCTATTATTTGTTAGAAGCAAGTTGCACTCAAAAAATGTTTCCCCAGAAGAAAAGCGTTTTTTTAAAAACAATGCAACATACATAAAGAGATGATGGACTCAGTTGACCTGCATAGAATAGCGAAATAATATGTCCTCTGCAATGAACGGCGCAAGAAATTATTTGGCTTTTCAAAATAAAGTTCATAATTTTAAAACAGATTCCTGCAGCAAGAAAAACAATTTCTAATTTGTCTGATTGAATTTTGAGATGTAGGAATGTCGCTAAGAGCGTTTAGTTTATTATTCCTTTTTTTGTCCCGCCTTTGTTTTCTTGGTGCATGAAGATGCAAGATTCATATACATATTTTTTTCCCATTTGGTCTTTATTGTGAATGTAAATAAAAATAAAGCATACTTGCAGACTGTGACTACTTGCCAGCGTTTCTCAATATTTCTCTTCATAACTATGCAATTGTATATGTTTAACGCGCGTACGGTCTCGTACAATGGGCGATTTGTATAGGGTCACTGGAAAGTCCACAAGGTTGTCCCTGTCCCCCCCAGAAATTTAGTGTCTCCTACGCCCATGACATCACCAACACTTTTTGTTAATGTTGCAGGGGGCCTGTAGGAAGTTCTGCAGCCCCCCACCAACAGTGGGAAAAAAACATAAGTCTCCTGGGTCATTGAAACCATGACGCTAGTAGAGCTGCTGTTTTTTTAAAGCATTTCCGAGCTGGATCTTTGGTCTACAGCTGGGATTGCAGTGCCACCTAGGGGCTGATTGTAGTTTGTGATACAGTATATCTCATAAACTACAAGATCTGTATGTGTTTTTTATTTTTAATATTTTTTGGGGTGTAAAATGTTAAAAAGCAGGAGGGTGTTTTTTTTTTTTAGGAAAGGATAATGAATTTCAGAGTACATATCTTACATTTTAAACCCCAAAAATATAATAATAAAAACTATGTAAAAAGAAAGAATCAAAGACACGTAGTTTGATCAAATGTTATTAAATATTTTATACATAATCGTTAATGATTAACATTGTATTGTGTGTATTATTGAAATATACATTTGATTAAAATAATTCCTATTTTTTTTGAGAAAGATGATAGATCTGCTTTATGTATAGGATGTGAAGTGGAGAGAAGGGGAGATTGGCCACAGGGCCTGGCCGCATGCTGTTGCAACCAGGATAAAGGTACTTTGTTCGGCGGGCCTTGCATGGCTCCTGTATCCAATGCGCTGCATCACAGTTGGCCCGAACTCTTGACTTTGCCCCGGTCCAGTGCGACCAGATAACCCCCAGAGGCACTTACTGCTTGTGTGCGCTATTTTTACATTTAATCTTTAAAAATTCATCTCTCGACTTCCACTCAGTTGATGTTTGTCAGTTTGGTCTTGTTTTATTCATAAAGTCATAATCTATGATTCTAAACTGGCAGTGAAGTCTTTTCCTGGTAGTTTCACTGTGTTACTGTTAGAAGTGTTGGACAAATAATTTTTCTTTAATGCCTCTTAAGTTACGCCTGCCTGCTCGGTGCCAAGCTACCAGAGTGTGAGCACTGGTGTGTATCTGATTTACCTTGACTAGAATTGTGGTTCTTGCTTGCGTAGGGTGTATACCTCTGCCAACCAGAAACCCATTTTCTAACATTATTTAAAAGTAGGACAAGTTGATATAAACAATGTTCTGACGGAGACTAGCACCTCAAAGCTATTTTCACTGTAGCGATTTGGCTGTTCCATAGGAAAGCACTGGCCTATAGTATTAAGTTTAGTACATGTTCTTTCCGCCCAGGAAACAGCTACAAATTTAAATGTTTGACTTTTTGAAATATTTATTACACACCCGTTTTACAGGCGAAGCCGGATTTGTAATAAATATTTTGGAAAGATGACTTGTAAAAAGTCACCTCTGACCTGCCTGAAGTCCCTGAAAGCTAAATCTGCAATTTTCAGAATGCAGAAATTTTCACCCTCCCTTTTGCTAGACAGTAATAAGCATTTCAGTGAGCACGACTGAGATGTGCACTTGTTCCCAGGATAGGAACCAAAAGCCTTTGAGGGTGGGAAGGTGGTGTGCCCTTACCAGGATGGCCTGTGGACTGGGCCCAAGGACCTAATTATCTTCAGAGAGGCCTGTCCTATCACAAACAGATGTAGCTAAAGCCCAGCACTGCACCCTTGTACTGTCCCCTAGTCAGACCAACCTCCATCACATGGGACATCTAGCTAACATCACAGTGTAAGATCCTGCTGGGGTGTTAAAACCTGCTTGACATCTGCAGTGGGTTTTCATATGCCATTTGGAGCACACTTCAAAAGGAAGGAAACATAATTCCAAACATTTTGTGTGTATCCACTGTATGGTTTCTGTAAATTCAGCTTTGTCTTACGAGACTTCTGTCTCTAAGTTTGTTCGGGGTACCGAGACTGCCTAAAACTAGATTTTAGTGTTAGATGTGGAGGACACTAGTATTCCCATAAAACATTCTCCAGACACACACCCAGCCCTCGGAAGCCACGTTTAGTGTGGCCAAAGCCTTCAGCCATGTTGAAAATACCCAAAGTGGGTAGGGCTAGCCCCAGGAACCTTTGCCCAATTGGCTAGGACATCCCCAGGGGTCACTTTCACCCACCAGTTCGTGCCAGGCATTAATGTGGCACTTTATAAACACTTCTGGATCTGCTCAGAAGAGGACTTAACCTGCTGTCTGAGTCCTCTGAAGCGCCTAGAATACTGGACCTGCTCTGCCTCTTGCACCCAGAACAAAGAGGAGGACAGCAAGGGTCATAGAACTGACCTCCCGTTAAAGCTACAGGGACATAACAAGCTACAAATGACCAGCTGGCCAATGACAATTGGACCTGGACTGGACCCTCATGGTGGCTTGTGTCTGACACCCTGTGTGCCTCCAAGCACGTCCGATCTGGACATTTTAGAATGTAGGATTGGGATTTAAAGAACTAAAGTCACAAGATAAAACATTTGACCGGGGCGATCATGGTTAGTGTATATGACCCATGCTCCATTGCAGTCAGCGCAGTTTTACAATTAGGTCCTGTTCTACAGTGACCCTTGAATATCATTGGCACTTTGTGCTTCTTGGTGTGTTAGTTGAGTTCGAAATCCCTTAAAAACAGAAAACAAGAGGAGTTTGGCAAAACAGGAACAGTTTGTTTACTTAAACATTACGGCCGGGAGAACAGTTACAAGCGCAAGGTCTGAGGACTATCTCAATTTACAATCAGTATGTGTCCTTCTTTTATACAAAACATGATGGGTAAAAGTTTCCGGCAAACCATATATGGTGAGGAATGTTGGTTGCTGCCTATGGAGTTGTAAATTAATTGTCTAATGGTTACCCCAGGTGGGTATCGATCTCACTTGGACACAATGTGGCCCGTGGATAATGTGTCCAGATGTCCTGCATGGGGAGCACTTGAACACTGCGTGTGCTTAGTCCTGATTGGCTATGTGTTCCTAACTTATGTGGCATCTGACTTTTTCTGGTGTTTTTAGGAGCACGCGTACCCCCTCTGGCCATGTGTGCTTTATTGGGGCAATCTCCCTTGGCCCTTGTAATGTCGCTGTACCTATCTGTGGGATTGTTGAAGAGTTTCCTGCCCGAGCATTTGCCAGCCAGCTAGGCACCCTCCCACCTGTGACCTTTCAATCCGCAATCCTGGGCCTTGATTTCAGGGCCTGCTTGACTACATATTTGCGAGTCAAGGTTGATGTGGAGTTCACAACAGGCAATTCTGTTAATAAGGAGGACAAGTTTTCATTTTCATTGATTAATGCATCGATTTCCATATTAACATACGTTATTCTCTACTTAAAACTTTAAGAAATCCATATCTCCGGTTCTCCTCATTGGATTTTTGTCATTTTGTTTATTAACATTTACTCTTTTTTTAAATCGTTTTGGTATTTTTTTTGTTTTGCATTTCAATGTTATTACTGTTTAGTACTGCATAAATACTTAACACGTTGCCTGTCAATTTAGGCTGTTTGCTCTGTGCCATAGCTACCATAGGTTGAGCTCAGGTTAATTTAGTGACTTTCGTGGTTCACCCTGACAAGCACTCAGTGGCTACTTACCCGATCAGCTAATAACCCAATCTCTTACAGACTTGATAATGTCTCTTAAATAAGCTTTCCTTGGTTATCTTGAAATGAATGTAGAATGAGTGGTGCATAAAGCTGAGGCATAGCGAGGACTGTCTGCAGTCTAGTCCTCTACCACTTCCTGCCTTCTGCATACAATACCTGTGGTTACTTACAGATATGATATTTTGAGATTCTCAACTTCACCTGCACAGTAAAAATCTAGAAAAGAAGATATGTTAAAAAAACGATAGAAACTGAAGTTAATGGTATTTTATGATATGCTACCTTTTTGAAATCTTGGAAAATACTTCAACTAGCGAATCATATAAAAGTACTGTTAAAAATTGGGTTGTTTGGTTGACTGGGGTGTGAGCCCTGGTCAAGCAGCAATCAAAATCCTTGTCATGGTAAGGCTCAAGCAAACTCTAAATCAACCTATGTAACCTGTGCTCAACCTCTTGCTAGCTTGTCACAGAGGAGTTAGTCTTAGCTTAGAGGCAATGTGTAAAGTATTTGTGCAGCACTTCAAATAGTAGTAAAGTGACAATACCACAAAAAAGAATCCCACACCAAGTTAGAAAAATACAGTTAATTTTTAATAGATATATCAATACCAAAACAACAAAAATCCAATCAGTAGATCCGGAGATATGTAATTTGAAAGATTTTTGTGAAAAAAGCACAAGGCCCAACCTGTGGCTATCTGGTTGCACCAGACTGGGACAAAGTCACAAGTTCAGGCTGACCGCAATAGAGCGCTTGCTGGCTAGAGGGACCCAGTAGGTTCCGCTGAACAAAGTACTTTAAATCCTGGTTTCTGGAGTGTTGCGTCGGTCCCTACACGCGGTCAGGCTGCGATGTTAGGTCCTGCATTCTGGTTGAAAATCCCATTGACGAGTGTCCAGCACCAAGACTGCATTGCGCAGCTGCGGTTGCGATGAGACTGTGGGCTGCGAAGGCGATGAAGATCTTTGTGACAGATTAGATTTCCACAACCGCGGCGATGCACCAGTTCTGTTCAGGGTTGTGCCGCACATCAGAGGAGATGTCAGTTCCGCTGGGTCCACATAGGCTGATAGAGCACCTTAGGCCCACTTCCAAGGGTCCAGGACTGGGGTGGCACCACTTGGCAGGGTAGACTCACTGATGGCAGAGTCCAGGTGCAAGGTGGTTGGAATCCTGCTGTGTCTCTGAGGCTTCTGGTCAGGAGGCCAACCAAGTAGACCGTGGAGTCGATCTGGGTTCAAGAGATGCAGATCTAGTCCTTCTCACCCCGGGAAGAAAGCAGAAGGTCAGCACCAGTCTAGCAGAGGGGCAGTCCTTTCAGCAGCACAGCAGTCCTCCTTCCTGCCAGAGGATCAATAAGTCCTGAAGTGCACTGTCCAGTTGGTGTCAAAGGTCCAAAACCTATACCCAGGTCTACCTTTGAAGTGAGGGAAGCTACTAGAGGCTTTCCTTTGTAGTCGGCAGGTGCCCTTTCTTCCCTGCCCTGGCTTCACACTAACTAAAAGTGGTATGGAGCCATTTGTGTGAAGGCAGGACACAGCTTATTTAAGTGTAAGTAGGGCTGTGCCCAGCTCTTCCCTCCCATCCTGCCATTGCTGGTCCATCCAGACACACTTTCTTATTTTTTTTTAACAACGTTTTATATAGCGCAAACTTGACCCGAAGGTATCGGGTATCAGAGCGCTTTACATAGCACCAGTTGTGTTACATGAGGACACATTCATTTTTGTTAGTCACAGGGAGATTAAGTGATTTGCCCTGAATCACAGGATGTTCAGCGTCATTGCCGAGACTCAAACTCAGTTCCCCAGATTCGAGGTCTACCGCCCTAACCGTTAGGCCAACTCCTCTCCCTTAGCTCTCTATTGTGTGTGGCTGTCGAGGAGGAATACATAAAAGCCAACTGTCAGTTCCATCCAGTCTTGTGACCCAATGACAGGCTGCAGGGACCAAATGGCGAAAGCAGGAGAAGGACAACTTTCTAAAAGTGGCATTTTCATAATTTGCCATTCACTGTAAGGTAGGGGTTTGCATTACAATTCTAGAGACACCAAACATGAATGAGTTACCTGTTACTATTTGGAAGTTACAGCTTATTAAATGTAATAAGGTTACTCCAAAGTTGTTGTATGGGAGAGGTAGGCCTTCGGTAGTGAAAAAACAAATGTAAGAGTTTTTCACTACCAGGACATGTAAAATTTAAAACATGTCCAACCTGCCCACTGCACTGTTCAAAGCATACCATAGGAGTGACATATATGTATTATAAAAGAAGATTTTGACCTGTCAAAAAGGTTAGTTTGCCAGGTAAAAATGGCAGTTTAAAATGCACACACTCCACCTCTGTTCCATCAGAGATCCCTATTCTTAGAGACACCGCTTCTGCCTGATTTTTCGCTTAGACAGGATGATCCACCAGCTCTGATCACTGAAGAAGGCATGTCAGGTGTTGGACATCTCTGCCAAATCTCCGGAGTGGTCCCCACCTATGGGTGGGGCGAATGTGAGCCGAGGTGCCCACAGATGGAAAACCACAGGCAGTTCCCTGGTTGACTCCGCCCAGATCCTGAGACAATGGCCAGAGAGCACCGGGCGGTGTTAACATCCCTCGCTGAGGGCTCATCTGACCTGGCGCAGCCCTGAGCTCCGCTATGCCTCCTGATCACTGCTTCTGACATAAGCTTGCTCCACCTTTGCCTTTCTATCTCTATTCTCCTGAATGGATGGTGCCCCGAGCGGGCCTTGGGGGTGGAGTGGGGTGCCACTGGCCTCTTTCACTTCTCACTCAGGGGAATTATTTCCAGGACATTGATGATGTTTATTTTGTTGTGTTGTTTGTTTGTTGGGGTTTTTCCAGGATGTTTGATCGCCCTCCTTCCCTGGGCTCCCCAGGACGGTTCCCTCCACCATTGCACCACTGCATCATGGTGTTATGCTCTTTATCCCTCTGCTGCTGAATACCCCCTCACCAGATGGTGGCATCAACTAGATCCACTTCACCGGAAACCAATGTGGTAGCACACTGCTTCACCTCCCAGCGGGTTCGCCCCTGAGCATTATGGTCAATGTAGTTCACAAGCGTGTGTGCTTTCAGGAAAGTCTTGAGTAATTACACAGTTGTGCTGGCCATCTCTGGACACGTGTTTCTGGATCTTTATCTGTCATCAGCAGAGATTAGGCATCAAGTATTCGGGTTGCTGAGCAGGCTGCCAAAGTGTTCTCGGGTCTCGGTACCTCTCAAGGCGCGCAGGTGCATCTCCACGAGCTCGTCAGCTCAACCGGCTCGAGGGAGCCTTTATAAACAGGAAACCAATGTGGGAGCACACTGCTTCATCTCCCAGCGGGTTCGCCCCTGAGCATTATGGTCAATGTAGTTCACAAGCGTGTGTGCTTTCAGGAAAGTCTCGAGTAATTACACCGTTGTGCAGGCCATCTCTGGACACGTGTTTCTGGGTCTTTATCCGTCATCAGCAGAGATTAGGCATCAAGTATTCAGGGTTGCTGAGCAGGCTGCCAAAGTGTTCTCGGGTCTCGGTACCTCTCAAGGCGCGCAGGTGCATCTCCACGAGCTCGTCAGCTCAACCGGCTTGAGGGAGCCTTTATAAACAGGAAACCAATGTGGGAGCACACTGCTCCCATGAGCCCCTAAGCTGACGAGCTTTTGGAGATGCACCTGCGCGCCAGAGAGGCAACGAAGCCTGTGACGGTTGTTTTGGCGGCCTTCTCAACCACCCCAGAACTTTTCTGTACTGACGAGGGATACAATCCCGAAACACGAGCCACGTCTCGTGTCGAGAGATACTGGAAATATCAAGTACTATCTTGCACCAACTTTGGTGAAACACTCACAAACTTTTTTCGAGACTCTTCTAATTGTACGCACTGCATATACCAGAATGCAGAGGGGCGATCCGGAGGAGGGGCTAGCAGTGTGCTCCCATCGTGGTTTTCCTAGATCCACTTCACCGTTCCCCCAATGGACTCGGACCTTAAGATCATCACATTAAATGTGAAGGGTTCTCAACAACCCTGTTAAGAGGCTCAATACTCTCTCCTACCTGCAACATTCCAGGGCCCATATGTCCAGTCCAGTATTTGTAAAGCGCAAACAATTACCCGAAGGTGTCAAGGCACTGGGGGCAGTCAGGAAGATTAAGCGAGCTATTGCCCAGAGTCACATGGTGCTAGGCTGATCTGCCGCCGGCACCGGTGATCGAACTGTGAGCCCCCGGGTTCTGGAGTGAGTCGCCCTGGCCCCTAAGCCACACCTCTTCCATATATTCCACATATTCCTTCTCTAGTGACCCACTTTGTCGCTGGCGATGCCCACAGGCTCTGATCTAGGGTGTTCCCCCACCGTCTCTTCTCACCAAATCTGTTGGGGTGATCCTTGTTTCCGCCACCTTTGCCGGGAGTATTGGTCCAAAGAAGGCACAAATTAGGGGCAGACTATTGGCTCACTGACTCTCGCTGGGTTCGCACACCTTTACACTGAGTTCATTGTATGCCCCATACGATGGTCAGAAGACCTTTTTATGCCTGGCGGCGGTTAGAGTTGCCAAGGTCGATGGATTGACTGCTGCTCGGGTGGGGGTGACCTTAACATAACCATTGAAAAAGCACTGGACTACAGGGCCCAGCGTCAGGAGTGGTCTGGGTCTCTCTCACTCGAAGAGACACAGTGGCGGGAGAAGGTGGGTCAGATTGATATCTGGAGGGTTCTCCATACCAACGCCCAGGATTACACTTTATGGTCCTACTCCAATAAGACATATGCAAGGATAGATTATTTCTTGGGCACCTCTGGTATCGTATCTCACACCCACGCAGCCTAAATAATGCATTGTTTGCTGTTGGACCATGCAGCGGTCTCTCTCACGCTTTCTCTTCCTTCCACCCGCCCACCTCCTGAGACCTGGTGTCTCATACTTCAACCCGCTGTGATAAAGCAGATCACCACAGCCCTACAGGACTTTCTTGACATGAACGATAACCCTGAGACCTCGCCCACCACTCTCTGGGAGTTTTTAAAAGCAGTGATCAGAGGGGACTTTATTGCAATTGCCTCAGCAGACGAGAGACGTAGGTACAAGCGGGACCAATTCTCAGAACAGGTCCAGATCTGGCAACAGCTTCAGGCTGCGAGCTCTCACTTGTCCAGCATTGACTTTGCTTTCGCAGAATATGTGGCGCTCCGGTTATGACATACCTTCTTAGTTGGGGGTGGTAGATGTGGATGGCTGCTTGCCAAAAGGTTTCAGGCCCATCGGCAGTCTTCTGGGGTCTCGTCTGTGATTGATGCATCTGGGGTGGAACAGACTGAGGACCTGCATATAGCGGAGACATTGTGCCAATTCTACGCAGAGCTCTATGTGGCACAAGCACTTCCGCCAGATGCCCCAGCCAGTTACCTCCATGGGGCCTACTACCGCTAGGCTCACACTGGACCAAACTGCAGTTCTGGACTCCCCGATTTGGGTTGAGGAAGTAGTGTCTACTTTTTCCCGGCAGAAGCTACTTAAATCTCCTGGCCCCAACGGGATTTCTGCTCTTTTTCTTAAGACATTCTGCCCCATCCTGAGCCCAATACTCACTGGAGTCTACAATGCTGTTGGGTCTCTTCGGCACTCCCACCAACCATGCTGAAGGTTTCTAATGTTGTCCTCCCTAAGCCAGGTAAGGACAAGCGTCACTGCGACTCTTATAGGCAGATTTTCCTACTAAATGTGACCTTAAATTGTTTACTGGGATCTTGGCTTCGTGATTGACCCCTCTCCTGCCTGGCTTGATAGATCCAGACCAGGCTGGATTTGTCCCCAATGCAGCGACAATACAAAACGAGTAATTCACCTTATAGATAAGGCATAGCGCTTTGATACGGAATGCATGCTTCTATCCATCGACGCAGAGAAGGCGTTCAATAGAGTTCACGGGCCTTAGCTGGGAGTGACCCTCCAGGCACTTTGGATTTCCTTTTTTTTTGTTTTTGTTAAAAAAAACACTCCTTTGTCCTGGATACAAGGGGGCGGGTAGATCCAGCCCTTCGGGATTTACTCACAGGTATCAACAGCAAGTGTAGTTCTTCTTCTATCTACCACAGGTCCAGTAGTGTTCTGTAGTGCCCAGGGGTGCCCTAAGACCAAGATGGCAGAACATATCTCACCTGTTTAGAGCACTTTTACTCATCCTAGAGTTGCGCCCAGGGAAATGAGCAACCCGTCCCCTTTGGTCACATCAATCCGGTCCTGGGGGAAGGCTCTCTCCCACTAAGTTTGGTGCGCTGGGTAGGCGGACAGTAGAGGAGGCAGGCCCAGGTGTGCAATACATCTGCCTGTGACAGGGCAGGTCGTTTTGAAGATTAGTAAATTCCTTTTTTTTAGTATATTTTATTTTTAGTAGGCGCACATAAATAAATTCATATTCAAATGATCATTCCAAGAGATTCCATGGGAAACTAAACAAAAGAATAAGAATTTATACATATTATACTTTCATTACTCTCATGTATACAGGACATTTTTTTGAATACATTATTACTCTTTTTGGGGGTAATTATTACTTGGAGGATAAAAAAACAAAAATAGGGAGCAGAGAAAAAAAATAAGGAAAACACCCCTGCACGCTATAGCGACATTATTTTCATATACAGATTTTCAGTTTGCTATTATTTCAAGGGTCCCTAGCCTCCCCCTTCCACCGATAAATTGGAGCCCATATTGTTTTGCCCAGCTTTTTGGCCTTTCGACCTTCTTTCATAAATTCCTTTCTCCAGGTTGAAAGTGGAGCAAGACATTGTGAAAAAGATGGGGCCACCGGGTCTAGCCAGGCTGTAACAATACAGATCTTAACCACTGCCATTGCCAATGCAGCGACAATACGTAACAAGTAATTCACCTTATAGATAAGGCATAGCACTTTGATACGGCGCATGCTTCTATCTATCGACGCAGAAAATGCATTCAATAGAGTACACAGGCCTTAGCTGGGAGTGACCCTCCAACACTTTGGATTTCCAGACCAGTTTATCCAGTGTGTCCTGAGCAGTTTTACACGCCCTCTGTATCGCTGCGATTGAACAGTTACACCTTCGCCTCCTTCCCAATCAGAAGCAGTACGAGACAGGGCTGTCCGCTGTCTCCCCTCTTATTCACCCTATACTTGGAGATCATGGCTCAAAGGGTACGCAATAACCCCCTTATATCTAGGGGTAGTTTCGGGGCGGGACATGGACACGATTAGTCTGGGATCCCTTGATCTCCCTCATGGCATTCTTGGCTGAACTTGAACTGTTCGCCCACGCCACAGGATTTAAGGTCAACGTCCAGAATTCCAAAGCTCTTAATCTATAGCTCTGGGCCTTCACACCCTCCGAGTTACAATGCTCTTACCCTATTCAATGGGCCTCTGTCCCCAACCTTGGGTCACAGCTCACGGCGAACACTTAAAGCACGGTGTCCCTTAATTATGCAGCCCTTCTTTGGAAAATACAAGCGGATCTGTGCCCCGGGAGACACATACCCTTATATGGATGGGTCGAGTAGCGGCCGTAAAGATGGCCATATTGCCGAAGATACTCTTCCTTTTCCAAGTCCCTGTGGTAGAACTCCCCTGGGTCTCTCCACCCATTACATTGGGAGATTGATCGCTTTGTATGGGCAGATAAGTGGCCTCGCTTGCATAGAGACCTTTGTCACAGGCCCCTAAAGGAGGGGGGTCTGGGGCTACCGAATCTGCGGTGGTATTAGTGGGCTGGGCTGAGCTTAGGACCTTCATGGAGTGGTCACGCCCCAAATCCAGAAAGCACTGGCTCTTCATGAATAGGGCAGTGCGGCACATTCCCTGTGGATGATTCCCTTTATCCCCAAACTGGCATGTCCCAAAAGCCTGTATTTGTCTCCTATAATGTTGGCCCCTCTAGCTGCATGGTACACAGTTGCTGAGGGGGGGGTCTTACCTCATTCCCATCACCACTGACATCCATCGTGGACAATACTGATTTCACTCTGGGCCTCTCCATGGGGAGCCTCGCTCAGTGGAGACTTGAGGGCCTTAGAACCATTGGTCATTTCTTCGATGAGGTCAGTCCCCTGTCATCCGAGGACATCCGCTTACAACAGGGCATCCCTGAATCCGGACAATGCCAATACCACCAGATCAGTCACTGGGTGAATCACTCCACGATCCGTCCCATGCACAACACAATCTCTCCCCTTTTGAGAGGTGGCTGCTTTCCAAAACTTCAGATTCTTGCCTCATAACCATACTATTTAGCCTCTTTCGCCCCCCCACTGCCCATCTCAAATCTCCGGGCCAGAGAAGAAGGGAGTTCGAACTGGGCCGCTCCTTTACACGGTGGGAATTGGAAGATATTTATCAATAGGGAAGGCAACACCACATGCAATGTGGCAAGCATAGAGACAGCAACTAAAATCGCTACTTACTGGTATCTCATCCCTCCGACTGCACAGGGGGAACCCCGCTCACACACTATGTTGGCGCGACCTACTGGGTGCAGGTGTTGTATGATATCGATACCTACCTCAACATTCAGCAACCCCGCTTCCCAGCCTACACTATCTTAGGCTTACCTAGTGCTCTTACAATTCCCCTCAAGTCCCATACGGGGCAATAGATAGGCTTAGCACTGGGAGCAGCCCTTCAGAATGTCCTCTCACACTGGGGTTCGGGTCGACTTCCCTACTCATGTGGGCTGGCTACACCACCTTTGATAAACCTTGGGCATGGAACGTCTCTCTCCCTCTCCTCATCACTTCAGGGGGCTTCATTCGCAGATCTCTGGTGCCCCTTCCTATCATTGCTTACCATGGAATTCCTTGAACTTTCATGCCCCAAATATTGCTGCTTCTGCGACTCACAGAGTCCCTACCTGCCAGCATCTTGGAAACCTCCTCCTTTATGCTGGCCCTCCTCTTGTCTGACCGCCAGCAGATTTTGTTTTTGACAGGGGGACTGTCACCAGTGTTAATGTCGTGAGTACACAAGCGTGTAAGCCCAGGGGTGAGGGAGAACATTAACCCCTTCCATGCTCATGACGAGCTCAGCTCGTCATGCAGTACACTGCTCATGTGCTCATGACGAGCTAAGCTCGTCATGAACAATGGGAAACAATGGTCTGCAGCACAGCAGGATAATCTCCCCAGCAGCCAAGGTGTTAAGTTGAACTGTCCCTATAGCTGGCAACAGGCCCTCTGCTGCTCTGGGGTCAGAAAATGGGAGAGATTGACACCCTCAACTGACCCATCTTGCTGTTTGGATGACAGGAAATCAGGGAGAGGATCGCTCTCCTCCTCACTCCATCTTCCGTCACCAACCACATTGTAATCTCAGACCTCTGATTGTGGGGCTTCAGGCAATTGAGCTTGATGACTCTTAGTGGATTTCTGGGGGTTTGAGGTCCACCAGGTAAGTGGCCTCCTCCTTCCTTTCAATCACCTCATAGAGCCCTGTCCGATGATCTTAGAGGGGCCTGGGCTTAAGCGCTCCATCACCAACATCTTTTGACCTGGCTGAAACTCAATAACAGTGGCCTTCTGGTCATTCCATTGCTTTATCACCCCCTGGCTGGCTTCTAAGTTATCCGAAGCCTTCTTCTACAAATTCTGCATTTAGTTGTGGAGGGCTAGCATGTAGCTAACCACATCCTGAGTGGGTTTCTTGGGAGATGGCTACCACCCTTTCTTCACTAAACTGAGAGGTCCCCTGACAGGGTGACCATCGAGGAGTTCAAAGTGGCTGACCCCTACCCCTTTTTGTGGTACCTCCCTGTAGGCAAAAAGTAGACCTCACTTCCACCTCATGGGCTCCGGGAGGCTCATAATCATGCCTTTAAGGGTTGTGTTGAATCTCTCAACAAGCCTATTGGTCTGGGGGTGGTCAGCACTTGTTCAGACACCCTGTACACTTCAGGTTATAAGGAGTCTTTCATGCATTATAATAGTTGTTACAGTGGCTGACTCACCATTGGTGCTCTTTTTCACACACAATCCGAGGTACATTCCATGTTTTTTTTGCATACAATCACTCCGGTGACCAGCTTGAATGTCCACACACATTGTTCTTATCTTTTTCTTATCACTATTCAACTACCTGCGGTACGGGGGTCATTTCTGATTAGCTTTAAGCGATACCATGTTACACATGTACGTTTTTAAAAAAAAAGTTGCTTAAAAAATTCATGTTTGTTATTTTCAGTGTTCCCCTGACGAAGGGTCTTCCCGAAATGCATTGGTATATGAAACACTACATGGGATATGGAACACTACATGGAGTCTGGATTTGATGATTGCATGTGCGTATAGATTCATTGCACAATAAAAGAAGAAGTTTATGTATCTTTAATTTTGAGAAATTTTGTGGAGTTTATTGATGTGGGAGTCCACTAGAGACAAGCTCTTGAAAGTTCGTGGATTAGTTATTATTTGTAAAACTTATGTATCATACCAATATTTTTTTTTAATTATTGCAGAAAGTATACTGCCACTAATGGGCTTGTGAAAAGTGCACCTTGTACTCATGTGACAGTTTTTTGTCTCATGTTATTGTGATCTTGTAGGTTACCCACATTCCTTCCATGTGGCCTTCATGTACATGAAGTTGGTGCCCCTGTTAGACACCACTTCCTTCATTCTTCTGACAAGCATGTATTTCAGCGATAGCTCAGTTACTCTGTGACCATGTTTCTAGTTCATATTTCAACATTACTAAGGTCCCACTGCATGCAAAGCTCAGTGTTCATGTTGGGGTCTACAACTGTATCTATCTTCATTGATTTTGTCTGGTTTTTGTAAGAGGTGCACTTGACTGTGCGGTATTGTGCTAACAGGAGTGCTGCATCTATTCTCAGTCTGAAGCAATAAACTGGGGGGGTTCTGCCACTGGCGTGTCTGTCATGTCAGTTTGTTCTTTATTGATTACTTCACATTCAATGCCTGGTTTTGGTTGCCACATACATATGTTAACCGTTTTTTGTTGCACTTGGCTGCTTGGTACTGACTGGGTGGAACTGTTCAATCAGGTTTTGCAGATGACTGATTTAGACGCTCTTGCAGTTTATAGCCCTCAGTAGGAGGGACCTGATATTGACTGCTCTCCATAAAATGCGACTCCGAAGAGAGAAGAGTTAAAGGGTGCGAAAAGTAGCACCACACCCTCAAGTGCCAGTCATTTATCTTAATGATTGCAGTACTCGCCTATTAGGTTGGGTGTAGTCATTGAATTAAAACAGTAATTTTCTTACTTCGACTGCAGCTTCTGTTGATTTATGTTTTATGAGGTTTTTTTTCCTGCATTGTTTACACAACCTGCTCTTCACAATCTAAAAAAAAACTAAACAGTTTTACCTCTTGTCCCTTAAGTCGAAATTGGTGATTTAGTAGTGCATTTTTACGATTTGCTATTGTTTGAGTGGAAACAAAATGTCTTAATAAATCACATATAATGCACAATTTGGTTGTATGTATGTATACAAAGTATATACGCATACACAGGTTAAAGTGACGTTATACTTAGGTGAAAATGTCAGTTTTAACCTAACATTTTAAACAAGAAAACACTTAAAATTCACCAGTTAAAGCTGTTTCAAGTCATTATAACACACACCTCTGCCATGCACAGTTTTGTCGTCAGTTATATTATTTCAGGTGTCGTTTTAATATTATCAATGATGTCATAAAATGTAATCAGTGATATATGTGAGGTCATAAGAAGAGCACTGCGATTGCACGAGTTATAGTTACTTCAGCTAATTATGTACTGTGAATTTCAATGTTTTTTAAAAGTTTAAAATATCGCACACCCGCGCACACACAAAGCCAACCCACACACCCTACACCTACATCCATCATTTGAAGAATTCAATTTCTCTGTTAATGCCGCCCAATCCTTTGGTCCCTTAGTACCGCTCCAAAAGCATTACTTTAGGGGGGTCTCTATAATTTGAATATGAAGGGAAATCAAGCAAATGACAACAAAGGAAATGAGCTCACAAGAAGTGACATCACTTCATCGTGCATGCTCTTTGGCCTCATTGTAACTCCGTTCCCAAAAGTAATTTCCTTGGAAGGGATATCCGTAAAACTGATAAAACCATAACTAAATCTAAACTCCGTTTAAAGTAATACCTATATTCTAAAGCTCTGTGAACAGGATACACTTTACATTAGTTTCCCTGGATGGAAAAATGAATCCCAAGCCTCACCAAACCTTCTATCTTTACTCAAAGTTCAAAGCCTCAAACACGGAGCAGGGAAACGCAGTAAACTGAGGTGTAGGGGTTGATGCAAATCAGGTATAACACATTTCTATCACCTTCAGCCGGTCCCCAATGATGTTACACGACAATAAAGACTGGCCTGTGGCAAGTGCAGGTTCATTGAGGTGCAGGCCTCGGTGGACACCAATGTTTAGTTCTGGTGTCAGCAAATATTTTTGGATTTTACTCAAATTACATATACAATATATTTATTTATAGGAGCTTTCAGCTAGTTCTCTTCATCTATTGTTGGGTCATTCTCATTTGTATTCCTTCCACTGCAGCATATAGCTCCTGGCAATGGGTCAGCCAACTTTAGCCACTGGCTAACTTTTCTGCGCTTTGTAAGACCTAAAATATTTTTGCTTTTAGCGGGTGTTTCTTTTTATTAAATTGGTGCAGGCCTTAATGTTCCTCACAATTAAAGTTTCCAAAAGCTATGACAAAGCAATCACTAACAATACCCAAAGGCTAACCATCCATGCCAGACCTACTGGCTTTGCCAATGCTTGTTTCAACAGCAGTAATCCCCACTAATGTGACAACACAAATTTAAAATAAAACACGCATTGGCAAAGCCAATAGGTTTCCCCTATGGGAGGCCTATTTCAGTTGATGGTTTTTTAAGATGTGGTACAGGCAGCTGTGTAACATGGCTCAAAATAAATACAAATAAAGCACCATAGTGTGGCCAGTGTTGATTGTGTCATAGCACTTTTTTGATTTACTCTAAGCAATTCTGCTGTGCTGCATCTTAAAAAAATTAATAAAGCCAAGAGGTCTTGCATACGTGAAACATGTTGCCTTTGCTTGTTGAAGAGCCCGACCCCACTATACAAACATTAAGGCGCCAAAACACCCCAAACTAAATGCTATCGCAACTCAACATTCCCTTGTGTGCTCCAACGCAGCTGCATTGTAGTGTCAGCTCTCACAACAAACCATAATCCTGGCAACACATGGCCCGATAAAACATTACCATGGGCTCTAACACCTAAACTTTAGCCAACGGGACAAAGAGGCTCTAACTCTTCTGCAAGATACAGGTGAATCCTATCTGGTGCCAGAACCAAATATCCATGAATTACAACTTTTTAGGTTCCCGCCAAACACATATTGCAAAGAATAAAGCGCTATGACGCTTCCTGCACTGGCAATCGTAACTCTTTTTCTTCTGGAGCTGGGGTTGCAAAACAAATTAGACATGAGGGTTGGGAGGGATAGCACCAAGAAACAACAAAGTGGGATGTGGTGGGAGGGGCAGGTCAAGCAAAAAGGACGGGAGAGGGGGCGGGAGGAATTGGGAGGGGTAGAGAGAGCCTCCAAAAACATGCACTCTTAAGGAGTGCTAGATTAAAAATAAAAACTTACCTCTACAAGCTGTGGCTAGTAGAAGACACTGGCTGCAGAGATAGGAAACTGTACTTGGGCCAAGCTCCATGGACTACCGGAAGAACGAAAAACAAAGTGGAAGCAGCAGGTAGCCTTGTCCAATGAGAAGCAATAAATGAGAGCAAAATGGAAACCAACAAATGAGAAGTAACTAAGTATGTGGCAGGCTTTAAGCCTGTTTATTATTTTTTTTGCAGCAGTTTCTGCAATGACAGCACATTCGCTGTCTAGGCAAAGCCTTAAAATGGCTTGCCGCAAGTACATGGCCACAGACTGGGAGCACGATAAACAAGATGTAGCCCTTATTGGAAATGGTGCGGAGCTTCAAGGCATTGAAAGCTTGGAATACAGTTCACTATTCACAAAGAAATTGGACGCCAATAACTACTATCATTGATCTATTGATCTAATGATGCCTAACTCACCACACCTAATTTGTGTGGCTTGAAAGGGCTGGGTCAAAATATACATTACTGATTTTCATGTCCTTTGAGGTTTTGTGCCGTAGCCTCTATTAACCTTGTGTCAGTCTTAACTAAACGTTCTTCCACTGATTTATATTGTTTTCCTGTAGTTCAAAAACCAATCCCATTGCGTTAGTGGACCTTGGTTTTAATGAGGATCAGTATCTACTAGTAGGAATAAGCCTTACTGTCCGCATACATTAATAGGCCAGAACGGGAAACAACCTTTACAACGCAACTTTTACAACGCACTACCATTACAACGAAACTTTTACAACGCAACATCCATTATAACGCGTGCCATTACAACGAATGACACTACAACACACACCACTACAACGCATGTCTTTACAACGCAGTCATTACAACGCATAACATTACCATCCAACACTTACCCTACTGTTGCACCCCCTGGAGTTAGAATAGTAATTTTTACCCCTACACTATCCAATACTTACCAAACATGCAATGTAATGTTATGTGTTGTAATGGTATGCGTTGTAAATGTAGTTTTTAAAATTTCGTTGTAATGGCATGCGTTGTAATGGAATGCGTTGTAATGGATGTTGCGTTGTAAAAAATGCATTGTAAGGGTATGCGTTGTAAAAGTGTGGGTTGTAACGTCATACATCCGGCAAGAACGGCCCTAAGTGTTCATGTCCTGTAAGAACAACTCACTCTAAGTTTTGAAGGGCTATTTCAGTCAGTCCTGTGAATGTAGGATGTAATTGCTCTTACCTGTGAGGATTTGTAATGTCTATACACATTATAGAAAGTGGATGGTCTCTCGGCATTATAAACATTAAGAGTTCCTTGAAAAACTGAAGATCAGTGGGCCCCAGGCAAGGTCCCCAAGGAGTAATGAGCATTCATGTTTTGTTGCAGTGATGAGCCACAATGTTATTAGACAATAATGACAGCCGGATACTCGAAGCAGCAATATGTATCGATGGTGTCAGCCTTGAAAGAGCATCAAAGTTGAACCGGGTAACAATGAATAGTTTTGGCAGGAGGTATTACAGTTCAATAGACTTATGGAGTAACAGGCATCAATGGTTTCAGCCATTAAGAAGCATCAATGGCTGCAGTGAAGAACATCACTGCGGGGGGCAGGGGGGCGGGGGGGGGGGGGTATTTCCAAGCCCTACCTGGGGGGGAGTGTTTATTCCCAAGCCCTACCTTGCCTAGGGGTAGAGGAATGGTGCTTGTCCTTCGCCCCACCTTGCCCAAGAGTGAGTGGGTATTTGGTGGTTGTTAGCCCTATACATAGGGAGGGCGTATTTAGTTCCCGGGGTTGGAGGCTTTATGACTCCCTTCCTCTCTCTGCCTTGTCCAATAGCTGGGATATTTGGTGCCTGTTCTCCATCCCACTTTACCACTGACCGGGGGTGCAACCGGTACTGCTTAATGTTGGCCTTTCAAAAAAGGGCAACTTAGTGGTTCTTTGATGTCTCGGTCAGCCGCGGCCCTTGCCGCTAAGAGCAGTGGGGCCGGGTTGGGGGGATATTGATAAATATTAATTTTTTACTTGTCACCTGTCGAAATTTCTTCCCCCACCTGTCCCCCACTGCTCTTACCTGCCGGGCCGAGGTTGGTCTCTGCCGTCTTCCCAAAAATAGGGGTGAAGGTGGACCAGGACCACTGACAGATGCCTTGTTAAGGCATTGGCAATTGAGAACACGGACCCAGGGTGACTGTCGGGAGTTCCAATCCTTGCTGACTTATATCCGTGAGGTTAAGGAACCTCCAAGAACAGATTTCTTTTGGAAAACCAATAAACGCCATCTGTCTCCCTTGTGCAAACAGTGTGGAATCGACACCCCTCCTAACTTAGTGTGGAGGAGTTATGTTGTCTGCCGGAAAATGACATCCCCAGTAGACCTAAACACATGAAAAACGCACAAAAACAAAGAGATGTGGGGCTTATCCCCCCACACAAAGGATTATATCTTTTAAATAATGAAATAAAAAAAAATTCTTCAGTCATGTTTTAGCTCATGCTGTGTTTGCAAAATTTGGGATAGTTTAAAACTGTTGCCGTACTACGTTATAGCTGCCAAGGTACTGAAGTTTGACACTTAACACATTTGTAGTTTTTAATCTATCCCAATTTCCTAAACACGAATGTTAACACTTACAAACATTCAACTACCATGGAATCTACAGGTTTTAGTTGGAAGTTAAAAATGCATGTAAGAATCACATTTAAAAGCAATTCACATAATTAATCTAAAAGGTTTCTAGTTAAATTATTGACAGTATAACAGAATAAAGTGCAACGGATCCCTTAGTTTAAGGCCCTTAGTGAACAAGGACACATTTTTAATTGAATATGCTGGATAAGGTCTAAAACATAGCAGTGATTTAAAAACAAGCATTGTCAATGCCAATAGGTCTCGCATTTGAGAAAGTTAGAGCTATTGGAGTTGTAGATGACGATGTCTTTTACTCGTGTTTTGGTTTGTAGTGAATGTATGTGGTGTGGAGTGGAATTATTCACGTTGGATTGGAATTGTTAGTTGTGGAATTGTGTGTGGTGGATTTGTGCAGTGGAATTATGTGGCATAGGGGGGAGATAGGGGTGAAAGCTGCACAGAATAGATAGCCCATATCAGGATGTTTAGACACTAATATATACTGATGACAAGATATGGCAAAGTCAAAATATTGCAAAGTCAAGATACACCGTCATCAAGATATGCCGACTTCAGCATATAGCAACATCAGAATTTGCTGATGTCAATGCCTAAAAAGGTTGTAGTGCTGGCTGCAGAATGCATTAAACACATCTTGACTTCTGCGCGTGTGTGTGTGCCTGCTTGTGTATGACTATGTTTAGTTACATTGTTGATATGTGTATTTAACTGTATATTATCTAGCAAATATAGTGCATGCATGTCTTCTATCTTTAATACCTATTAGATAAATAACTATATTTTCATATTATACACCTGTATGGGAAACAGACGGGAGGTGGGTTTTGGAAAGACAGTAAATGGGTAAATTGACTGGCCCTTCAAATGCCCCATAGATTACCCTTGCCAGGGTCCCTAGAAAGAGGTGCTGTCTTAACACATGGGCTTGCTGGTCAGTTGCCCGAGGGACCCACCACACGCATAGGGGCCACATGCTGACCAGAATTTAACACAAATTTTCTGTTAAACATTTTTATTCCTGTGATTGGTTGTTTAGGCAAGATCCAGTGCACTGCTTTGCGAGGGGGGCTATAATGCTGTTAAGACTGCCCTGCTTGCGAGCAAAGCCAGCAGCATGAATTGTGAGGCATTATATATCTTGAATTAGAACATTCCAGCCACCAGTTGTGCTCTTTCCGACTGTGTGCAAACGTATGCAAATGCGTGCAGTTGTCCTGATCTTACCTTGCAATGAGAACAACAAACTCTGCCACCACCACTACCCCGCTCCTCCAGACACATTAGATCACAGCTCAAAGATCACTACCTTTTTGTTAGGGCTGTCATGTTAGACCGTTTACTTCTCCTCTGCCAGTTTCGAAATGTAATATGACAGGTGCTGCTGATATGTGTACTGGTTTGCATTCATAAGTCAGCATTCTGAAAAAGGCCAAGTGAGCAGTCTGTCCTTCCAAGGTCGGTAACCTGAGTACCATTAAATTGAGCAATAGTATCACCTGTTAATTACAGCGCTTAGAAAGGGCAAAGGCGGCATGAATTGTTATATGTCCCATTCGGAATTGGCATAAATGTGTACTCTGTGTGTCATGGCTTGAAAACCACACTGTGTAGCCTGCAGTGTTTTTGGGCATCAGGGGTGTGCTGCGTGATATTTTTGCTTCCATTCTGAAGAAGCATGGCTGGCACCGAGACTTGGAAGAAGACCTGAGACTTCCGCCCGCCCGACCTCAAGTGGTGATACGAAAGAGCAGTGCACATGGGGTCAACTGCCTTGGAGGTAAGCATATGTGTCGAAGTGCCTCAAGACCAGGGGCGTAACACAGGCCTCCGCAGCCCACGCGGTGCGGGGGGCCCCTAGCTACAAAGGGCGACCCCCTCGGCACTGAACTCTGGCCGGGAGAGCTCCTGATTGAGCCCGGAGGGGGCCCCCCTAAGTACCGTGCAGGGGGGCCCCCCTCACTTTTCGTTATGCCAGTGCTCAAACTGCGAATGGCTAACCTTGTAACAGAAATGCTAATGTCTTTGCTTATAAAACGTAATAATAAAATACTTTGAAGAAAAAAAAAGTCACACTGTAAAGACTAACCAAGAAGAGCAGAATCACCAAGATCGGGACTGGCGGAAGTGACACAAGATAAAGGAGAAGGAAGCCTTCAATGACAAGCGTGTGTTTTCGAAGCTTTTTCATTAAAAGCTTTCTTTCGTAAGGCTGAGGTAGCGTGTATGTGCTTGTTATCGCCCTATGGCAGTATTGTAATTACAATTCAAACAGTAACCCAGTCAGTGCTGCCATGTGGCCACGCAAGATGTGATGAGTTCATCACGATCTGGCTTTGAGCCCACAGTCCTTCACCTAAACACACTTCTACTACCGCACTGACTCCACCTGTGTCTTGAGATCTGGAAACCACTGGTCTGAAACTCAGTGTCTCATGTAGTTGTCGGTAGGTTTCGGTGTTATGCTTGCTCATGGATCATGACTTTTTGGCAGGAAGCCAAGCTAAAGATAACTACATTGAATCTGACCCAGGCTGGCACAGACTTTTTTCAACCAGCAGTTCACAGCTGAGGAGCTGACCTTTGTAAAATAAGCAAGTCTCAATGTGAAACTGTCAAGCTCACATGAGTTGCCATTAAATAAGTAAACTGTTGCACACTTATTTGTGATCAGCGCAAGGAGGTTAGAGCAAAGAGTGTAGGAGTCTGAAACCTCTGCGTGTCCTAGGTTTGCACTGCCATGCAGGGCTTTGTTTCGAAGTGCTTTTCATGTGATGGACGGAGCGCTGAAATGTTTTAGCACTCCATCCATCATCTCCTTGTGTTTGCTTTGTTCGCCCTAAGTTGGCACGGTATGTCCAGACATGGGTCCCTAGCTCACTTTGCCACTGGACTCAAGCTAGCTTGGCTGATGAGGGGTGTTACCCCAAAACCGGTCCCAGGATGCTTGTTTCCAGATCCTGGAAAGACCTGGCTTGGCAGTTCCGGCTGGACTGTACCCATGAGGCACAGGGTCAAGTCTGATTCGCATATGCCTGGGTCGCAACTGGGGTGGCGAAGTGAGCTAAAGAACCATGATGGATTCAATACAGATCTGTGACTGGGGGTGAGTGTCTGAAAAGTTTCTGCACTCTATCTATCATCTTCTTGTGTTTGCGGTGAAGCAAGATATGTCAGACTTGGGTAATAGAGTTAATGACATGGAGACAAGCATACATGAGCAAATTGATGATTGTGAAAAACGACAACAATGTATGCTGATGATGGAGGAGCAGGACATTATTCTACAGGAAAAATATAAAGACCTCCATAATAGGTCCTGCAGAAATAATATTCGTATCAGGGATATCCCAGCAGAGATAATGCAAGCTGACCTCCCGATATATGTGCAACACCTTCTCAAGGCTATCTTGGATTCCGCGCGGGACCCCTACCCCTCTCGATAGAACACACAGGGTATTTTGCCAGCACACCCCTCGAGGCACCCTGCCACATGTGCTAACTAGGGTTCACTTCTTTGAGGACAAGGATGTCATGAGGATGCGCGCCCGCTGATGGCCCAATCTCCTTTAATGGTGCTGTCATTCATTTATTCAGAGATCTCTCCCCAGTCACACTAGCCAAATGTAACGCTTTCAAACCTGTGCTGGATATTATTTGCTCTCCAAGGACATTAGCTATAGATTGGGTTATCCATTTCAGTTTATCTTCAAGTGGAAGGATAAGCAGTTCTCTGTAGCATCCCGAGAAGTAGCTTGTAGAACACTGTGGCTCCCAGACAAGGACGCTGAACTGGTGCAGAGTCCTGATAGGAATGGCTGGAGAGGCTGATGGACCACAGTCATTTATAAGAAGTTTACCTGAAGCGTGATCTTACTGAAATTGTGGCATGCAGCAAGAGCATTCAGATGCATTTACGCCAATCAATCACGGAGGAAGGAGACTCCTTCTTAATGCCCCCCACAAATGTGTGCCATTGGAACATTCTTATTTCGATTTGTTCCCCTTTCTTCTTCTGTATGGGATCTCCCAGGTC
This sequence comes from Lissotriton helveticus, assembly GCF_964261635.1. Lineage (NCBI taxonomy): Eukaryota > Metazoa > Chordata > Amphibia > Caudata > Salamandridae > Lissotriton > Lissotriton helveticus. The sequence goes on along the minus strand of NC_136073.1, from coordinate 453,986,819 downwards.
TACTAGCATCATCTGGGCCCAGGAGGCTGAGGGCCCTCAGGTGAGAAACAGTGTTGTATTCCCCTTTAGATTGCCATACCGATGAAAGAACTTACGGAGACTGATGCCAAAATATGAGGGCCACATCATATTCACGGTGTGTTGGCTTCAATCTCGTTCTACGGTTTCTTTGATTTCAGGTTTTTGATTATGTATGTTTGTATTTGGTATATGAAGGAGGGGGTGGGTAATGGTACAAGACTCTGCACACCGCATGAACATAGTTAAACTCGGACAGCAGTAGAGTAGTGCATCCCGTGGCCTTTTCGTGCTGTTCCATACCAAAGCATGCTATGATCACTTGTGCATCACTTAAAGTTCTCACATACAATGTGAGGTGACTGAACAGCCCTGCCAAATGTCACAGCATACTGGGGCAACTTCGGTGCTCAGGAGTCTTTTGCAGGTGACACACCTATTAAAGCAAGACCAACGTTGCCTGGGCTCTAGATTTTTTCCCCAGCCCAATACCACTTCGCAGCCCTGACTAAAACTGACGAGCTTCGGTTTATGATGAAAGCGGACAAACAGGGCAGATGGCTGGTAGTAACTGGCCGATGGGATTAGATGCATCTATTTATGCTCCACACATAGCCCTTTAGCAGAAGTAATATGGGGCCATATGTAGGTGGCCAAATACCGGTCGGTAACGGACGATTTCGGGCGTTACCGACCGGTAATTTGAGTTTCACATGTAGGTGGCAAAATATTACCGATTCTGTATATTTACCGAATCGGTAAATTTACCGAATCTGTAAATTACCGAATCGGTAAATGTACAGATTCGGTAATATGGGATGTAGGTGGCACTGGAAACAGTGCCACAGGCCCTTAGGAATTCGTTATTTACCATTAAATATTATTGCATGGTAAATAACGAATTCCTGTGTACATGCACATACCTGTGCCATGTGGCACACAGACATGCCCTAAGGGCATGTATGTGTGTCACATGGCACACAAGCCAGAAACAGGGGTGCAACAGGGTGTCAAACTGACACCCTGTCCCCCTTGTAAAATCGGTAAATTTACCGATTCGGTAATTGCTATTGAATCCTATGGGCTTCAAGGCCCATAGGAATCAATGGCAAATACAGAATCGCTAATTACGGAATCGGTAATTACCGATTCTTACCGATTCGGTAATTATTACAGAATAATTACCTACATGGCATTTACCGATTTGTAAATACCGAATCGGTAAAATTCGGTATTTACGATTCGGTAAATGCCATTTACCTACATATGGCCCATGGTTCCCTAAACACCAACGATGCTGCAATCTATATATTTCACCTATATTTAGAGTTACCCTAGCCACTTGGGATTATCTGACCAGACACAGGAGCTGCACTACAACCCCAATCCCCTGAAACACCAGTAGTGAGCAACTCTGATTTTACCCTGGGGCTGGATAAACACTGCTTCTAGGATTGGACAGATGGAGGGTGCTATTTCCTTTGGAAGCTCTACACTAATCGCATTATCAGACCTTTCAAAGACATTCAGACCATTTACCAAATCATGGAAAGAGAACAATACGCTATCTCCAACTCTGTCATTGGGCCTTCCACAGCGGTATTAGTAAAGCAGAAATTAGACCCTAAAATACATTTGAAAAATTTCTTCAAAGACTTCAAACACCACAACGTTTGATCTCAAGGTTATACATTTTACTTAATGAGAGACCCCCGAGTCCCAAACACAAATACTCATATCAAATTAGCTGGGAAAAAGGCTAAGAGACACACTTGCATCAGAAACAATGGGACGCTGTTTTCTTCCACAGAACAAATTATGTACACCATAATTAGGAATGGAAAGACCCTATATGAGTTAGTATATGGGTGGCTCCAGCCGGAATGCATGTCATGATCCCGAGTTACTCTGAATTGTGCTGGAGGCCTGTGAAGGTTCGGCACTATCCTCCATCTTTTATGGTCATGCCCTAACCTTGAGAATTTGTGGGTCTGTGATTCCTACAGTTATAAAAGAAATTGAAGGAATAGATCTGACAGCCAAAATATTGTCTGTTATACTGGGCATCCCTGTAGATGGCATCTACCCACTATACTTCACAGGGGGTAGGAGGATATCACATCTCCTTCTTTCATCAAAACATACAATACTGGGTCTGTAGGGTAAACGTGTTACACCTACAAAAGAACTCTGGTTGCAGAATCTGTGGTAACTGATTGCCAAAGAGAAGATCTCCTACGATTTGAAAGAAGAGGTGGAAAAGTTGGTGATACTACGGAACCAGGTCCTTTGATATCTTAGCAAGGACAATAGAGGCCCCACATGCCCAACAAGATCATGATCTCTGAGACTCTTAGCCTCAGATGACCACTTTGATCAGTAAATTAAATGAATATATCTTGGTTATGCCTATGTGATATGCTTCTGTCATAGATACACTGCGGCTTGACCTGAGGGAGGAGGGAGGGTTGGGCGGGCATTTTTGGGTAATGATTTATGTTTGGCGGAAACACCCGCCAAAGTGTTGTAAGTTGCAAAATCCAATAAACATTATTAAAAAGAAAGAAAAAAAAGTACATCCACTTCGAGTTCTTCATGGCAAGTATATTGCAGATCCTTCAAGCAGGGCCAATAAAAAGATGAGGTCCCAGAAGAGCCATTTCTCTTTTTAATTCCCATAGGATTGGCTGCCCCATAACATTTAGAATTATGCTCAGGTTGGACACAAGGAGGTTAAAATCTAGAGACATCTGCACCATTGAACCTCAGCAGATTTACAAAACCACTTAAAAAATAAAGGCACACCATTCATCTAGTGTGCTTTTTAGAGTGCTAGAAAACACATGGACTCTCATGGATTGCTGAATGAGAAAGAAAAAGAGGTTTACTAAATGGGTGCAGTGGAAGGATATAAGTCAGCCAATTAAAAGGATCATAAAAAGGCTATGCTCCAAGGCATGGGCAAACACAAGAGGAGGAAAGCAAGCTTCTGAATCAAATGCAATCAAATGAGAGTGACAGTAAAGTCAACAAATGGTAAGCTCCAATTGTCAAGCCCACCATAATTCAACAATAGGTCTTTCGCAACCAGACATGTCACTGTGTCTGGTAGTTAAAACCTAAAAAAAAGAGTAAGGTGGCAGGGTGAACCGACAGGCCCCCAGTCCCATGCACTGGAGGCAAAACAAGACCTCTACCAGCTGTAAAATTATTTCCATTGCTTCTAGTGATTCACTAGAAAAAGCGATAGTTAAAGTGATGTTATAGTTAAGTATTGAAATAACACAAAAACGAACATGAAAAAAAGAAAAAACTCTAAAATTTACCATTTATAGTTTACTGAGCTAACTATAACTTATTTCTCCTCCATGCACTGCTTATCCCCTCAAATATTACATTCCTCATGACATGTTAAATGGAAGGCAGGCCCTGCACCCAAACCAATGCCCCCCCATTACCCTCAAATGTACTTTCTTTTTGTCAGAACAATGGTACGCTTGCTTGTACATTTTGGGTCCCCATTTTTCTTGGCCTCTGCTTAACGCATTACTCTGGAGCTTTCCAAGAATGAGCTCAGGTGAGCAAACCTTTTTTTGGAAAAGTTTGTGTAGATTCAGTAAAGGGCGCCAAAGATCTTAGCAAAACAAAAACACTCCCAATATGGAAACTTTGATTAGCTATATCTAAAGAACAGCAGTCGCCACTAGGTAGTTATAGTTAGGTCTGCTTTTCCATAGACTGAGCGTTTTTTGGGTTGCTAATAACTTTGGCCACGTTTAACAAATCTTCACGAAATGTTCTCCCCAAAAAGTGTATCCACCTCAGCTCCTCCTTCCTGGAAAGTTGTAGGATGATCCATCTAGCGGGCCAAGTAAAAAGGAGGGTCCCAAAACATAAAATCTCCATGCATTTCCTATAGACAGGTTATTGCAAAAACTGTTGAAAGGAATTACACCAAATTTGGCAGGAAGCTAGATCTTGGTTGCAGATTGTGTGTTCTGTGAGTTAGTGTAAATCTGTTCTGTAGTTTTGGGAAATAAAGGGTCAAAAATAACTGTCGATTTACACAGTTGGGCTCGTGTGAGTGTCACCAGCAAATCACAAGAGTGCAAAATCAGAAATGGATCCATGTGATTGGTCAAGAGGTCTGTTTTTCCCATAAGCCTTCATGTCCTCTCATCCATGAGAGCAAGGGAGTCTGATAGTCTCGCAGTTGGACTTTCTTTTTAAAGAAATGCCCGCCATTACTGTTCACTGTGTTGTGCTAATGAAGTAAAAAATATATTAAAAAAATATATATAAGGGAGCAGGAGAAAGGTATGCAGCCCTCCAAGATTAAGAGAGGAGGTGTCTAAGGGATCATACTGTGAAGAAAATAAATGTATATTGTTTTTAATTAACTTTTACAATGTTGCTGGACTCTTGCAGGATCGTGAATAGTAATAAGGAGTAGATGACTCTTCAATGCACTATACTAGTAGGAATGCATATTGTGGTCCTTGTTTTTTGAGAGGAAGTGTGTAGGAGATGAATACTGTGATGAGTAAAAGGTTATTTCTTATCTAAAAAAGATGCGATCTCAAGAGACTCTCGCGGAATCATGAACAGTAGGAAGAAGTAGGTGATCTTTGAATACACTACTATTTATTCTATTTATGCCCATTGGTTTGAGAGCGCATCCCACTTTGCACACCTGTCATCTGAGGGAGAGATCTGAAAAGAGAGGCCAGTCCACCCACACACTGTACTACTCACACCCGTCATCTGAGGGAGAGCTCTGACAGAAGAGGGCAGTCCATCCACACACCCTATTACACACACCATTAGTCTGAGAGAGAGGTCTGAAAGGAGAGGCCAGTCCATCCATATACATTACTGTGCACACCAGTCATCTGAGAGAGAGGGCTGGAAGGAGAAGCTAGTCAATCCACACACCGTACTATGCATAATCATCATCTGAGAGAGGGGTCTGAAAGGTGAGGCCAGTCCCTTCCCACACCCGACTGTGCACACCTGTCATCTGAGAGAAGGGTCTGAAGTAGGAGGCCAGTCAATCCACACACCATACTACGCACAGCCCTCATATAAGAGAGAGATCTGAAAGGAGAGGCCAGTCCTTCCCCACACCCTACTATCCACACCTGTCATCTGAGAGAGAGGTCTGAAAGGAGAGTCCAGTCCCTCCCATGTACCCTACTACACACAGCCGTCTTTCAAGAGAGGGGTCCAAGCAGAGAGGCCAATATTTTCATACACCCCACTGTGGTCACCCATCATCTGAGAGATCAGTTCCTCCCACACACTACTATGCATACTGGTCACCCTGAGGGTAGGTATCAGCAGAGAGGCTAGTCTCTCATTACACCTTACTATAACCTCCTGTTATACTCTGGAAAGCTGTGAGTGGAGAGACCACTTTCTCCCCATAACCTAGTAGTGGGAACTATAAAGTATAAGAAGTGTAATCAAAGAGAGTGTATCCCCCCCAAAAAATGTACAATCTCGCTGGATCTTAAACAAGTAGGGAGGGGTAGAGAAAATCTGTCTGAGGAAAGAGGTCTCAGATTAGATGCTCATGTGTTTGAACAGTTTACTACCCACACCCAAGAATACAGGGCTGTTATCCACGAGAAATATGACAAGTGTTTGAGCCCGCAAGAGTTGGAGAAATACACGGGTGGAGGCAGGTGTATGGGTGCTCCCCATCTCAAGAGACTCTCGCAGGTGTCAGTATAATAAAATAAAAGGGAGTTACAACATGAAAGAATCACATAATGTTGCAATAGGGGCTCTGACAAGAGCCTAGGTGTTTATAGTGTGTAATGTTCAGTTACACATAGAACTTGTTGCATTCCTTGATGTTATTAAGGAAGGTCCTGTTCCCTTCTGCATTAAAGTGCGCTCCATCTCGCCTATTGACAACTGGCATATCCAAACGGTTGTTATGATATAAAGATTCCATGCCATGGTCACAAAGAAATGCAGAAATTGTTTTATTAATATACTTCCAGGACTTGTCAATCTTAGGACAACAGTATTTTGACCACTGCCATTTTTGCCTTTGACATATATCAGAATAAACAGAAGCAGGGATGGAAAGAGAGACATCAATTGGGTCATTTAGATTTCAAGCACAACCCATGTGATTGATTGTGCCTAGGTCATTGCCACCACAGTTCACTATCTTCAAGTCTGGGAGCACACAAGCCAAAATGCTTTCAACGATTATTAGATATGGATGCCACTTCATACCTCGATTGCCAATCCAAATGGTGTCGAAGTTAGGAAATGCAAGAATCTTTTCAATATCACAATAAATTGCATTTTCAATAGCCCAGTTGATAAAGCAGAGTCCCAAAAGCGAGAGGCAAACCATGGTGCAGTATGGAGATGTCAGTCACAAGAGGAGTACTCAGGAGAATGAGTAATCTTCAGAAAGAATATGTACTTACAAGAGGAGAGAAAGGGAGGGAGGGATGCAGACATAAAAATATAATTGGCAGATTTTTGACAGTGAGAAAAGTAGATTAGGTTGTGACCAACTGCTTTTTGTATGGTACACATTTATTTTTTAAACAAAAGGAGGTTTTCTATTGGGTGATTTTCAAATTGTGCTGTGGTCCCGCATGAGTCTTGTGAGAGTCATTAACAAGCATCTGCAGGCTTGGGATACCCACCAATTAAGGTGGGTTTTTCTGGCTCTCGCGAGAGATTTTGAGAAAGAAAAAAAAGGGAAACCTTACAAACAACTTTGGTCATGAGACTATAGGGTAGCTCTGAAAAGAGCTAATTTTGTTAACAGTTATCAACAGCCATGAAAAAAATTATGTTTTCTGACATTTTAAATTTTGTTTGTGTTTTAAAACTTTTTAATAAGGTAGGAAAAAACATACAACTTGAAGTGTGAAAAAAACCAACAACATCTCCTTAAACGCAAAAAAGATAACAATTTGGAAAAAACTGTTAAAAGATAACTAGTGCATAGAGGGGCATTTGTGATCTTGGACACGCTTCTCCTGGGCAGACCAGCTTGCCTCTGATGACAAAATGATCTGCTCACCCAAGCAGGAAAATAGTGCTTTATTCAGGTAAGCAGGGGTATTGACTGCTGCTGCACATTCTACCTGCCCAGGCACAGTTTCTCCTATAGCAAATGATGTGGAAGCCCCTGAAGAGTTGTCTAGCTCTGCAGCATGAGCAGACTCTGCCCGAGGAAGCCTTTGCAGATGCATAGATCTACGGTGTTTCTCCCTTACCAAGGACCCCCTGACCGCCAAATCCAACCTGCACCAGGGTATGAAAGCCGTCGCCGATTGGATGGAGGCAAGCCGGCTCAAACTGAACACGGACAAAACAGAGATCCTCATCTTCGGGCCCAACCCCTCAGCGTGGGACGCTCCTGGTGGCCAGCATCACTGGGAACCCCCCAGCACCAACCAACCACGCACGCAACCTAGGGGTCATCCTCGATTCCAATGTCAGCATGACCAACCAAGTCAACGCAGTCTCCTCCTCCTGCTTCCACACCCTCCGTATGCTCTGCAAGATCTACAGATGGAGCCCGGCGGACACACGGAAAACCGTCACCCACGCGCTCATAAGCAGCCTACTCGACTACGGTAACGCCCTCTAAGCCGGAGCCCCGTCCAAACTCATCAACAGACTCTAAAGAATCCAGAACGCCTCTGCACGCCTGATCCTAGACGTCCCACGCTGGGACCACATCACCCCGCACCTTAGAGACCTGCACTGGCTCCCCATCGACAAAAGAATCACATTCAAAATCAGGATCCGCGCACACAAAGCTCTCCACATGACCGGCCCAGCCTACCTCAACAACAGACTCTCCTTCTATGTACCCAACAGGAAACTCCGCTCCACCGACCTGTCCCTGGCCACCGTCCCGCGCATCCACAGAACCACTTCTGGGGGCAGATCATTCTCCCACCGCACCGCCAAGACCGGGAACGCCCTCCCCCTCCACCTACAACAGACCGCAGACCTCTCAGCCTTCAGAAGGCTGCTTAAGACCTGGCTCTTCGACCACTAGCTGCAGCCCCTCTCCCCCAGCGCCTTGAGACCCTAGCGGGTAAGCAGTGCGCTCTACAAATCCCCTGATTGATTGATTGATGCATGTGGTACTCGTACTATACTGTTTATTTCTGTTCCCCGGCTTAACAACATCTTGCAAAGTTTACAGATGACGTACTATGCAGAAACTTTCTTGTCACCTGGGCACATTTTAGAGAACTGACATACAAACGATTCCTTGGGAGGCTGGGGAGGCTGAGGTGGCTGAGCTGGTGCAGCTCTCCCTGGCTGCTCATCAGAATCTGATGAATACATCTTTGTGTTAGAAGCTAAACAGGAAAGGAGAGCAAGCCAGAAATGTATACCTTCTCCAAAATAAATCAGAGAAATAAACCAAAAACAAAGGAATCTTCATTTTCTAAATTAGACATCCATATGAACCAATTACAATCCTTCCTTAGGGTGTGGTTTCTCTCCTGGACCTCTCGCAAGACTCCAGTGGCCATCTCAGGAGAGCTAAAAAATATTATTGCTTCATATATTTCATGGAACAATTCATAATCAAATGTTCCAAGCTTATCAACATCTCTAATGTCTTAATTTGTTCAGAATTACAAGAAAACACTGTCATTAACCTAATCCCTCATTCATGACCCTGCGGGTAGATCATGAGAGCCAAACAGGAAGTACAGCATTCTCCGAGTCCAGGCAGGAGATTATGTTCGACTCCTGCACATCTTGCAAGATCATAAAAATATTATTGCTTTATGTAGTCAATGGAACACATCATAATCAGTTCTACTAATATAATCAACATCTCTAATCTGTTACTTTGTTCACATTTGCAGGAAAACACTGTTCTTAACTTAATCCCAAATATCGCGAGAGTTGACCCGGAAATACACCGCCCTCGGAGTCCATGCGGGTAGATTGTGTGTTTGCAACCATATTTTAATGATTCTCTTATTACAGATTAACATTAATAATAACTGAACACCTGAAAAAGAACTCTAAACAGTAGACTAAAACAAAATATAGAACTCTAGTGAGTAATCACACACTTAAAAATAGATGCATATAATGAAAGTGAATACTATACAATATTCAAAACACTGATTAGTCACTTTCTGAATTATAGTTACAATGTTAATGTAAAAACAAATACAGAGGCTATGAAAACTATGCTATTGCAATATTAATGAACTTGCTGGGAAAATGTTTCTATATGAAAGTCAAAATAACTAAGGAGGTTGTCAATCTTAACACAAATATTGTCTTACTCTGTATTATACACGGACATTAATTTTTAGAAACATTTTGAAAAGTGTGCTTTCCTGTTAAGTTATAATACAAATACAATTCCCTTTAAGAATAATGTCCACACAGAGGATACATTAAGTTATTCTACCATACACACACTTTAAAAAAAGTAATTTACTTTTTTTTTTTTAAACTTAGCAATTCACTGAAAAAAACAAAGGTTAAAGTAACATTATAGTTAGGTGTGATAAAAAGATCTGGTTTTGTTTTCAAAACATATCCTAGAAATTCACTGAAAAAAAAGGTTAAAGTAATGTTCTAGTTAACTGAATTTCTCAGCCACAACATTAACATTTTGAACTAAAAAAAACAAAGGTTAGCCTTCAGTTATAATTAGCAGAGCTAACTCTAACTTGCACCACCATCATGCACACCTTATGACCTCACTTATTACATCGCTCATAACATGTTTTAAGACATAATTTGCATCCCCTCTCCCTGAGCCTTCTTGGGCCTTGGGGACCCCATCACCTGGCCCAAAATAAAAGGGAAGGAGGGCATGCAGCTCCCTCTCTGAGCCCTGTAGCCAAACTCCCAGCAGGCTGCCAGGCCCATTCCATGCACAGCCTTTGGCGTATGTAGAATAGGGCTGGCCTCTCAGGCCCTGAGGACCCCCCCACGGCCAAAACATATATATTAAGGAGATGGGGATGTAAATCCCCCCTTCTCAAGCCTTAAGTGGCCCTGGGGTCCCCGTCCACTAAATTAAATATACCCAGCCTGAGGGTATTGGGGGTTCTTAATGGGCGCAGGGACGGGGTACTATTGACACCTCAGATGCATTATATTTATAATAAAACGTAGGACTGCCATTTTATGGGGGGGTTGCTGTGATTCCACAGGACTGCTTTTGCAGTCTATATGTAGTCTATATGGGCAAAATCCCAAACTGGATTTACTAGGTCTGTCTCCTTAGACTGCCTAGCACTAGATTATGATCTTAGAAATTCCTGATATATATATATACTTCATAGTCTCTCCGCAATGCCTATATTGTTTTTCGGTTCTTGAATAGGACCCGAAGTGGGCCTAACCCAGTGTTTTCTATCTTTAAGCATCCCGTGGCATTAATGGGATATGCACATTTGGGCACTTGCCCATTCCTCCATCACTGTATTTTTGCTCCTTGATCAGTTCTTGGGGCCTCATTTATGAGGCCGTGCGTGAGTTTTGCGCTTCCGATGCGTCACTTTTTGTGACGCATCGGCGGCGTAAAACATGCATCGTGTTGCGCACTATTTACAAAGTGACGCATCTAAGCAGATGCGTCACTTTGTAAACCCCTGCGCTACATTTTACCTGCGTCAGGTATAATGTATGCAAAGGGAGCGTTCACACGCAAAAAGCCTCGTAATGGTGACGCAGTGAAATCTATGAGATTTCACTGCGTCACTTTTAGGACGCTGGTGCGTCAAAATCTTGCGCCTGCCTCACAGCAGGCGTAAGACTGACGCAAGCCCTTTCACATGGGGCTTTCCCCATGTGAAAGGACGCATTGCTGGAGTTGCGTCACTTTTGTGACACTCCCCAGCAATGCGTGACTTTTGCGCTTACAGATACGTCAGAAATACTGACGTATCTGTAACTCCTTGCGACATGATGCGTCATATTATAAATATGACGCATCAATCATGTCGCAGGGAGAGCGCAGTAAAAAGTGACGCATCGCTGTTTTCACGCAGCGATGCGTCACTTTTCATAAATAAGGCCCTTGGTGTTTAATGTGTCAGGAGGTATCTAGTGCACTAAAGCGCAGCGCCTTCCCCTCCTTTTTGAAAACACAATGTAGCACTACACCTGTGTTCTCTGCCACTAGGCGATTTGGCTTGCGCTTTTCACCCATTGCCACACGTGCATTTTTTTAATCATTATTACTCTGCATAGGTTTGATTCAACTGTCTTATTCATGTATTGTTTAAATTGTTTACACATTTTTAATTAATGAACTGATAACGTTTTTTCAAGTCTGTCTTCTAAACCTACAAGGCAGGCGATCATCCTATGCAATGTCTTCTAAGTCTATTGTTAAACAGGAAATGCTCAAATAGACAGCCACTTCCTGGTCTTTGTATGACTTTTTGACAAAGACCGTGCTGTCAAAATGCGTCAAGTCATTAAATACAACTCCAAAAATTGAAATCCTGAGTGTGACTCTTCTTGCGTTCTGGCAGCGCGAGACAATCACAAATATATATATATATATATATATGTATATATATATATATATATATATATATCATCGTAGAGTTTAGCCCTCAAAGGAAGAAGCCACAAGATCAGTAAAATTTGCATCCATTTCATTAGGAATCAACTGTAACAGGAGACGCAGAGAAAACAGTCCCCATCTGTTCTTTTCAGCCAAACCGGTTTCGGGAATCTTATCCCTTTCTCAATGGCATCTGCTGGCAATGATGATGCAGCATGCACTGTGATTTAAAGCGCCTACCTCCAAGGGCGTGGTCACATTAAATGGCCTTCTGGGTCTTGTAGTGCATGAACCAATTGTTTCGAGTGAGATATATATATATCAATGCTCGAAGGTGTCCACCTTTTAGTAGCACGCGAACAGCAGCTTGGTATATGTATAGGTGAGGACGGGGATCCACTCGTAGACGCCGCTCCGTACGGGATCTGCCCGACGCGTTTCGAAGCTCCATATGCTTCTCTTCAGGGGCTTTAACGGAAGCGGTGTGCGCAACCGCCGACCCACTTCCCCATTTTATATATAACACACCCACCGATGGGAGGCTCACATGAGACTGTGCATTCTGGGAAGTGTGGTCCGGGAAGCACACAATCAAGTCCTGTATGGACTCCACAAGTGGGCCAGTCCTCGATTCCAAGTACGACTGCTGCTTCACTTTTGTGACCCCCAGGGTACCGGGTGGTGCATACTCCGCGGCTGGACGGCCGCGTATAAATCAATGCTCGAAGGTGTCCACCTTTTAGTAGCACGCGAACAGCAGCTTGGTATATGTATAGGTGAGGATGGGGATCCACTCGTAGACGCCGCTCCGTACGGGATCTGCCCGGCGCGTTTCGAAGCTCCATATGCTTCTCTTCAGGGGCTTTAACGGAAGCGGTGTGCGCAACCGCCGACCCACTTCCCCATTTTATATATAACACACCCACCGATGGGAGGCTCACATGAGATTGTGCATTCTGGGAAGTGTGGTCCGGGAAGCACACAATCAAGTCCTGTATGGACTCCACAAGTGGGCCAGTCCTCGATTCCAAGTACGACTGCTGCTTCACTTTTGTGACCCCCAGGGTACCGGGGTGGTGCATACTCCGCGGCTGGACGGCCGCGTATAAATCAATGCTCGAAGGTGTCCACCTTTTAGTAGCACGCGAGCAGCAGCTTGGTATATGTATAGGTGAGGACGGGGATCCACTCGTAGACGCCGCTCCGTACGGGATCTGCCCGACGCGTTTCGAAGCTCCATATGCTTCTCTTCAGGGACTTTAACGGAAGCGGTGTGCGCAACCGCCGACCCACTTCCCCATTTTATATATAACACACCCACAGATGGGAGGCTCACATGAGACTGTGCATTCTGGGAAGTGTGGTCCGGGAAGCACACAATCAAGTCCTGTATGGACTCCACAAGTGGGCCAGTCCTCGATTCCAAGTACGACTGCTGCTTCACTTTTGTGACCCCCAGGGTACCGGGGTGGTGCATACTCCGCGGCTGGACGGCCGCGTATAAATCAATGCTCGAAGGTGTCCACCTTTTAGTAGCACGCGAACAGCAGCTTGGTATATGTATAGGTGAGGACGGGGATCCACTCGTAGACGCCGCTCCGTACGGGATCTGCCCGAAGGCGTTTCGAAGCTCCATATGCTTCTCTTCAGGGGCTTTAACGGAAGCAGTGTGCGCAACCGCCGACCCACTTGAGATGGTAGACGTCATGCACTTTACTGCTGGCCCCTGATGAGGAAAATAAATTTCCGAAACGCGTCGGGCCTATTTCAAACACGCAACTGCCCATACCAACTAACGCTTTGGGGAAGGCGCACGCAGTCTCGGGTGCTACCCGCTACTTGGACAACCCCATGGAGCGTAATACATTAGCGGCGGTCCTGCCGCTGTATTGCACCACCCCGAAGAAACGGGGGCCACGAGACTCGCTATCCAAGGAGTCTCGTATGTGGAGCTGCATGATGGATGAGGACAGGAGTGATGTTTGGGGCTCATGGTAGAGCCTTTGGAACGAGCAGTAATTTCAAAGTGCATCCATCCAGGATATATGGACTACATCTCCCACAAGCACAATGTGTGTTTTCATATAGGGAGATGGTAGACGTCGTGCACTTTACTGCTGGCCCCTGATGAGGAAAATAAATTTCCGAAACGCGTCGGGCCTATTTCAAACATGCAACTGCCCATACCAACTAACGCTTTGGGGTAGGCGCACGCAGTCTCGGGTGCTACCCGCTACTTGGACAACCCCATGGAGCGTAATACATTAGCGGCGGTCCTGCCGCTGGGTTGCACCACCCCGAAGAAGCGCGGGCCACGAGACTCGCTATCCAAGGAGTCTCGTATGTGGAGCTGCGTGATGGATGAGGACAGGAGTGATGTTTGGGGCTCATGGTAGAGCCTTTGGAACGAGCAGTAATTTCAAAGTGCATCCATCCAGGATATATGGACTACATCTCCCACAAGCACAATGTGTGTTTTCATATAGGGAGATGGTAGACGTCGTGCACTTTACTGCTGGGCCCTGATGAGGAAACTAAATTTCCGAAACGCGTCGGGCCTATTTCAAACACGCAACTGCCCATACCAACTAACGCTTTGGGGAAGGCGCACGCAGTCTCGGGTGCTACCCGCTACTTGGACAACCCCATGGAGCGTAATACATTAGCGGCGGTCCTGCCGCTGGGTTGCACCACCCCGAAGAAACGGGGGCCACGAGACTCGCTATCCAAGGAGTCTCGTATGTGGAGCTGCGTAATGGATGAGGACAGGAGTGATGTTTGGGGCTCATGGTAGAGCCTTTGGAACGAGCAGTAATTTCAAAGTGCATCCATCCAGGATATATGGACTACATCTCCCACAAGCACAATGTGTGTTTTCTTATAGGGAGATGGTAGACGTCGTGCACTTTACTGCTGGCCCCTGATGAGGAAAATAAATTTCCGAAACGCGTCGGGCCTATTTCAAACACGCAACTGCCCATACCAACTAACGCTTTGGGGAAGGCGCACGCAGTCTCGGGTGCTACCCGCTACTTGGACAACCCCATGGAGCGTAATACATTAGCGGCGGTCCTGCCGCTGAGTTGCACCACCCCGAAGAAACGGGGGCCACGAGACTCGCTATCCAAGGAGTCTCGTATGTGGAGCTGCGTGATGGATGAGGACAGGAGTGATGTTTGGGGCTCATGGTAGAGCCTTTGGAACGAGCAGTAATTTCAAAGTGCATCCATCCAGGATATATGGACTACATCTCCCTCAAGCACAATGTGTGTTTTCATATAGGGAGATGGTAGACGTCGTGCACTTTACTGCTGGCCCCTGATGAGGAAAATAAATTTCCGAAACGCGTCGGGCCTATTTCAAACACGCAACTGCCCATACCAACTAACGCTTTGGGGAAGGCACACGCAGTCTCGGGTGCTACCCGCTACTTAGACAACCCCATGGAGCGTAATACATTAGCGGCGGTCCTGCGGCTGGGTTGCACCACCCCGAAGAAACGGGGGCCACGAGAATCGCTATCCAAGGAGTCTCGTATGTGGAGCTGCATGATGGATGAGGACAGGAGTGATGTTTGGGGCTCATGGTAGAGCCTTTGGAACGAGCAGTAATTTCAAAGTGCATCCATCCAGGATATATGGACTACATCTCCCACAAGCACAATGTGTGTTTTCATATAGGGAGATGGTAGACGTCGTGCACTTTACTGCTGGCCCCTGATGAGGAAAATAAATTTCCGAAACGCGTCGGGCCTATTTCAAACACGCAACTGCCCATACCAACTAACGCTTTGGGGAAGGCGCACGCAGTCTCGGGTGCTACCCGCTACTTGGACAACCCCATGGAGCATAATATATATATATATATATATATATATGTATATATATCAAAGCTCCAAGGTTCCCACCTGTTGGAGACGCACACTGACATCCACTGCAGCAACCTTCAGGAGGTAAAAGCCGGATCGGCGAGCGGATCCAGTTTACAGCATGCCTGTCGATTCACGCCGGACGCGTTTCGTGTATATATATATATATATATATATATAAATAACATATTTAAACTTTACAGAAACACACTGTCACTGGATGATGTCATCAGTGATGTCATTTGAGATGCCATCAGTGATGTCACTGACCAAGTCATGAATGATGTAATATGTGACAACATCAGCAGTGCATTGCGGGGGCACGAGTTATAGTTAGCTCAACTAACTATAAGGGCTGAATTTCTCTGGTTTTGTGCGAGTGAAATGTCCAACTAACTATAACGTCCCTGAAACCTGTGGCTTTTTCAGCGAATTTCTAAGGTTTTTTAAATGCTAATTTCTTACTATAACGTCCATAAAACGTATGTTTTTTTCAGTACATTTCAAAGGTTTTTGAAATGATAATTTCTAACAATAACGTCCCTGAAACCTATGGTTGTTTGAGTGAATTTCTATGGTTTTTCAAATGCTAATTTCTAACCATAATGTCCCTGAAACCTATGGTTTTTCAGTGAATTTCTACGTTTTTTTAAATACTAATTTCTAACTATTCCTACAGTGGTAGGACATGTGCAGAAAGAGGAAGAAAAGCGCAGAAAGAAGCAAGAGAAATGCAGAAAGAGGCAGCAGAAGTCCAGAAAGACGAAGAAAGGTGCAGAAAGAAGCAAGAGATATACAGACAGACCCAGCAGAGGTGCAAAAAGAGGCCTTGTTGCAAAGTCATCCTGTGCCTCCAACTGTTTGCTGACTGGTACTGGTGGTAACTGACTCTGACTAACCAGGCCCAGAGCCAGTGCTATCCTGAAAGACACTTAGAATACAGTGAAAACACCTACATACACTACGGTACACTATGGGTTGCGGTACCCCTGTGATTGGCATGACCTCCCCTGTATGGCCCTAGTACATAATAGGGCAGGGGGATTAAAACTACCTCCAAGTCAGAGGTGCAGAAAGAAGCAAGAGAAGTGCAGTAAGAAGCAACAGAGGTGCCGAAAGAGGCAAGAGAGGTACAGAAAGAGGGAACAGGGGTGAAGAAAGAGGCAAGAAGGATACAGACATTTGAAAGCGAGGTACAGAAGGAAGCAAGAGCAATGCGGAAAGAAGCAAGACAAGTGGAGAAATAGTGAAGATGGTACAGAAAGAGGCAAGAGGGATACAGAGATTTGCAAAAGAGGTGCAGAAACAAGCAAGAGAGTTGCTGAAAGAAGCAACAGAGGCATACAAAGAAGCAAGAGAAGTACAGAAAGAGGCAAGTGAGGTGCAGAAAGAAGCAAGAGCAGTGCGGAATGAACCACCAGAGGAGAGAAGTGCGGAAAGAGGCAAGAGAATTGCTCAAAGAAGCAACAGAGTTGTGGAAAGAATCAAGAGAAGTACAGAAAGAGACAAGTGAGGTAAAGAAAGAAGCAAGACTGAGTGCAGAAAGAACCAACAGAGGTGCAAAAAGAGGCAAGAGGGGTGCAAAAAAAGTAGAGGACTCCACAAAGAGGCAACAGATGTACAGAAAGAGGCCCGAAGGGTGCAGAAAGAAGGAAAAGAAGTGCAGAAAGAGGCAAAAGAATTGCTGAAAGAAGCAACAGAGATGAATAAAGAAGCAAGAGAAGTGCATAAAAAAGCAAGTGAGGTGCAGAAAGAACCAACAGAGGTCTCGAACGAGGCACGATGGGTGCAAAGAGAGCAGGAGAAGTGCAAAAAATTGCAACAGAGGTACAGAAAGAGGCAAGAGATGTGCAGAAACAGGCAGGAAAAGTACAGAAACAGGGAACAGGGTGCAGAAAAAGGCAAGAGAGGTGCTGAGAGACAAAAGAGGGGTGCAGAAAGGAGCAAGAGATCTTCAGAAAAAAGCAACAGAGATGCTGAAAGAGGCAACAGAAGTGCAAAAAGAAGCAACAGAGGTGAAGATAGAGGCAAGAGAGGTGCAAAAAGAAGAGAGAGCAGCGCAGAAAGAAGCAAAAGGGGTGCTCAAAGAGCCTAGAGGGATGCAGAAAGAGGCAAGAGCAGTGCAGAAACAACCAAGAGAAGTGCAGAAAAAAGCAATAGAGGTGCAGAAGGAGGCACGAGGGGTGCAGAAAGAATCAAGAGAAGTACAGAAAGAAGTAACAGAGGTACAGAAAGAGGCACAAGTGGTGCAGAAAGAGGGAAGAGAGGTGTCGAAAGAGGCAAGAGAGTTGCACAAATAGGGAAGAGGGGTGCAGAAAGAGGCAAGAGAGGTGCAGAAAGAAGCAAGTGAAGTACAGAAAGAGGCAACAGAGGTGCAGAAAGAAGCAAGAGAGGTACAGAAGGAGGGAACAGGGGTGCAGAAAGAGGCAAGAGATGTGCATAAAGAGAAAATAGGGGTGCAGAAAGAAGCAAGAGCCATGCTAAATGAACCAACAGAGGTGCAAAAAGAGGCAAGATGAGTGCAGAAAGAGGTAGGAGATATGCACAGAGAGGCAAGAGAGATACAGAAAGAGGCAGGAGGTGCAGAAAGATGGAAGAGAAGTGCTGAAATAGGTAAGTGAGGTACAGAAAAAAGAAAGAGCAGTGCAGAAAGAACCAACTGAGGTGCTGAAAGAGGTGTGAAGGGTGCAGTAAGAGCAAGAGAAGTGCAGAAAAAGTTAACAGAGCTACAGAAAGAGGCTAGAGAGATGCAGAAACAGGCACGAAAGGTGCAGAAACGGAACAGGGATACAGAAATAAAAAAGAGGGGTGCAGAAAGAGGCAAGAGATCTGCAGAAAAAGCAACAGAGGTGCTGAAAGGGCAAGCGAGGTGCAGAAAGAGGCAATAGAAGTGCAGAAAAAAGTAACAGAGGTGCATAAAGAGGCAAGTGAGGTGCAGAAAGATGGAAGAGATGTACAGAAAGAAGCAACAGAGGTGCTGAAAGAGGCACGATGGGTGAAGAAAGAGGCAAGAGAAGTGCAGAAAGAACCAAGAGAAGTGCAGAAAGAAGCCCCTCTGGAGTAAATTGGACTTCACCCCCATCCCGTAGTCTGCCAGGAGGCGCATTTGCAGAGTGGTGGAGAAAGGGGGGCATGGCCTCCGAAGACGTTTTAGCAATCCCACTAAGTGGGACTTACTGGAGGTAACAAGAGGGGTAGGTGGCCCCCAAGGACATCCTTGGGGGCCAACTACCCCTCCTATTACCTCAAGTAAGTCCCGCAAGCAGGTCCTGGCGCACTGCTGCTTGGGTATGAAGTCCACTTGTGTCCTGAGGTCCTCAGGACACAAGAGGACCTCGTTGCTCTACCAGCAGTGCGCCAAGATGCGCGTTTGCAGAGTGGTGTAAAAAGGTGCATGGCCTTGGACCACCTCTCTTCAATCCAGCTGTGTGGTGCTTACTGGAGTTACCTGGTGGGCTAGTTGGCCCACAGGGACCCTCAGTATTCAAGGGGATTTAATACCCCAACTTAGACTGCGTCAGGAGGTGCCTTTGCAGAGTGCTGCATGGAGGGAGTGGGGACTCCGGCAAGATGCCAGCTTTTTAAAATAAATGTGTTAGAACGGGGGCCCCCCATCTTTCCATCTTTTTTGGGCCCTGGGGACCCCTTCACCCAGGGCCTGCCAAATTTTAAAAAAAACGTGGGAAGGGGGCCGGGCGGCCCCACTCCCGAGGCCAATTTCGGCCCCGGGAACCCCATTCCGCTGGGCAAGGCCATTATATACTTATTTATTTTAAAAGAGGCAGGCCGTGCAGCCCCCCACTTCAGGCCGTTTTCATACCTGAAGACCCCATCCCCCGGGGCCCGGCCATTTGTTTTTTTTATAAGGGAGGAGGGCTGTGTGGCACCCCTCCCAGGCCGCTTCTGGCCCTAGGTACCCTAATCCCCAGGTCCAGCCCTTAGCGCTAGGGACCATGGAGGGAACCACAATGCCCCCGCGGTCTCAGCCGGCTTCCTGCCTCCTGCGGGAGCCCATATTGCTATTAAGCAAGGGGAGCTGCTGACATGCAGCTCCCCTTGCTCAAACGCAATCCTGCTTTGCTTAGTTGAAGCAAGAGCAAGTTTGCTATGATGCTCCCACCCTGCCATAGCAAACAGCAATGTCCCAGGGTTGGGCAACCCTGGACATTGCAGGAGCTGGCCCTGGGGGTGGCGGTGGCCATGGAGGGCTCCAGGAGGGGGACCATGAGCCCCCCCCCTTCACTTGCATAGCCCGGGGAGGTGGTGGTCCGGGGGGCCACCACATTAACATAATTTGTGCCCCGGGGAGTTGGTGGTCCTCGGGGCAGTGTGGGGAAGAGCAGGAGCCCCCACCACACAAATTTTAATTACCGAAGCCCCTGGGAGGTGGTAGTCCCCGGGGCTTGCGGGGGCCTGTGAGGCTCCCCACACATAAATAAAGATTGCCCTGGGAAGGTGGCAGTCCCCGGGGCAGTTTGGCGGGCAGTAGCCCCACACACATTTTTTAAATGAAGTACCGGGGAGGTGGCAGTCTCCGGGGCTGCAGGGGGCCACGTGCCCCGTGCATAAATAATAAAGCCGCGGGGAGGTGAAGGTCCCGGGGCTGCAGGGGCCCTGTGGGACCCCACTACATAAAACAGCATTGTCCCCAGGACCTGGTCCACCCGGGGGCTTTTTTAATTTTTCGTCCAAATTCGCGCACCAAATGTGAATTTGCCCATTTTCACAAAAAAAACACAGCCTTTTTTTTAGGCCTGGGGGCTCTTGTGGGACCCCCTAAGCAGGTGTTTCTACCCTGCCCCCTTTTCTTGTTTTATTACCTTTTTTCCACAGTTTTCTTGTGACTCGGTTACCAAGTCACAAATTGGCTGCCAACACTTCCTGGTTTGGAGTGTTGATAGCCAATCAGAAGTCAGTTCATGCTCGGGAGGAGTCGCGAATCCTCCTCAGTGCTCAGATATATATATATTTTTTTTTTACTTCTTTGGAACTACTGAATGGATTTACATCATTTAAAAAAAGCATGTTTTCTGGACCAAGACCTACCTTTTTGCCAAATTTGGTGTAATCCCGTTCCGCAGTTCGGGCTGTAGCTTTGTCTAAAGTTCCAATGGAAATTAACATGGGGTAAACGCATTTTGAGACCCCCATTTTTCTGTGCCCCTGCTGGACAAATCACCTCCAAACTTTCAAGACAGGAGCTGACCTGAATGAACCATTAGTTTTGAATATTTTGCGAAGATACGTCAACCGGCGCCAAAGATATTGGCAAATCAAAAAACCGCCTTTCCTATGGACAATAGGTCCTGACTATAACTACCTACTGGTGACCGCCAGTAGGTAATCTATAGATGTTTATATATTACACTACAAAATCAAGTATTCTGCGAATCCACCATTGCATAACTCTACACCATCTACTTTTACCCAGGAATGGCCAATTTCACAGCTTTACTGTTTCTCCACATGACAGAATAACATGAAAAATGTGCCACCCAAATTCTGATGCCACACATGTCCACCTCCCTCTCCAGCCAGCATCAGAATACAAACCATAATAAGCTACAAAAATGAGAGTTATGTAAAGAACCAAACTTATAGGCATTGGCCAATGTCACCTGTTCACTGCCCTCTATGGCACTACTATACCACCTTTTACATGCACATTACTCAGAGCAGAATTTTTCAAAGATCATTTCCATCCGCACTACCTCTGGGATTCAGGGATTTGGGGTATGGCTATTCTGCATGGGAATACATTGCAATTACGCCCTTAGGAATTGAAGTAGTATAGAAAGCCCCAGGTTACCGCCAAGTGGTGGATCCAATAGCCTGCAGTCCTTGTGGATAATCCAATTGTTGACACGGCGTGGCGGCAAAATACATCATCAGAAGGTACCAACCAGGGTGAATTATGCAGCCTGCTGCTGAAGGACGTCATATCCGTTGCAATAAAGTAAGGTGTTATACACTGAAAGAAGATTCCGCTGGAAGCATATTCGTAATGTAGCGATCTAGTGAAAATGTCCAGAAAAGCCTATAAAAAGACAAAAAAAACCTCATCAATTCAACAAAGATGTAGATGGAGTTGTAAAAATACTCAAATCTAAAGAAATACTATATTCTTCTTATCTGTATTTACAGCTCACTGAGGTGCAAAGAGACTGCTAAGATCTGACAGCTGTTGCTTCACCCCTGCGTATTACAATACAGTGCATTTTTTGTCTCAGTACAGGTCTCCAGGGAAAATGGCTGCAAGCTGTTTAGATTGGTTGGGTTCAAACTGAAGAAGCGTTGATATCCTGTGAACTTCCAAAAGTCAGGAGTAATTATAGCACTACAAGAACCTATACTTGTCATCAGGCCCGGTTCCAGGAATTTTTATCTGGGTGGGCCAAGGGTGCGTTTGGGTTGGCCCATGCGGGCCCAATTTATAACAATTCTGAAGGTAGAGTACAAGCCCTAGAGCATGGGTACTCAAAACATTTGCCCAAGGGCCACAAAGTACGGTCTGTGGTGTGAGCGAGTGCCACACAGATGCCAGCAAGCTGGCGGTAGGGGGTCTGGGTGGGTCAGGGACTGTGTAAGGAGGTCTAAAAAATGTTTAATAAACGGGCAAACATGTATTTGCAGGTTAATAAATGCTTGCCTGTTTATTTTTTCTGAATATTAGTGTTCAGCAACTAAACAGCAGCTCGTGCTGCTGTTTACCAGGGTGGCCGCATGTAAAGATAATACTTTGAGTATCACTGCCCTAGAGTTACACATGGACATTGATTCACCAAAATGCCTGGGGTAGCGGAAATTATATCACACATCCTTGACCTTAATGACATGACAAGAAGTGACATCATATGAACTTTGGCCCTCAATCGTCCTACAAAGCGATGTTACATCACCTTAACCAGTATAACATCAAAATAATTGACGTCGCTGAAGTAATAATAAAAGCCATAAGAAAATATGACTAATACAATAACTGAACGTTGAAAAATGTCTGTTTTAGATACCCCTTTTATTAGGGTGCTGATGTCATATGAAGGAGATCATTAATAATTTTTCTTAGTTTTACATGAAAAAAATATGTGTTCACCTGAAGAGGATAGTTCCACATTGATTCTTAGATATGGGCAGACATTTATGATTCCCTTGTGGCTGCTTATGCAATGAGGCATGCACTGCCACTATGGGAATATTATAATGTATGCCACATCCTGCAGTATATTAACGTTGTACCTCATACACAGACTAAAATACATAAACACCTTTAGAATCCACATACAGAAACAGTCGGGTCTGGTGGACAAATGTGTCCACTGTAGGGGCCTGTATTTGACCTCCTGGTCACAGGTTTAAATCCTGGTGGGTCCACTCAGCATTTCATCCTTCTGAAGTCAATAAAATGAGTACCATTGAGCTGGGTAACAATAAACATCTGTTATTCAGTGCCAAGATACCCTTGGGTGAACGTGAATTTTACAAATACACGATATGTTAGATTGAGGTGCAAAAGGACGCTCACAGCTCTGGGCTCCGGGGCCACTGCACTGCTGCATCATTGGCAGGTAACACCCTGCTCCCACTCACCCATACACACCACTTAACAGCAGCTTACCTCCGACATGAGGTACGGCTGCCACATTGCCGTTTTCTTCCTACATGAATATTGTAATGTCTCAGCCAGTGTACAAATAGAGAAGATCATCCAAAGTCAGCATTTTCCCCCTTTAAAGTGCATACTTAGAACAGTATTTATAAACACAATGCACTTTAAAAAGTGTTCTAGAGGTTCCTTAGTTACACCTGACTAGGGTTGTTACATGGCCGTTTATTTACTGGCACCACCGGTATTTTAATGTCCCAGCTGGTACAAAAATTAGCAAAACCACCTAAACCAAGAATATTTAGCCCATATCTGAACCTAATTCAAACGCAAATATAAATGGAAAACACTTTGAAATGGATTCTGGAGCTGCAAAGATTCCTGACTATTAAATATAGCATAAAGTCAGAAAAGTCACGGTACAAATGTATACATACGGTTTTATTCATAGTTCTATTTAGTATCATGTCCATGCCTGTGCACACTCTTAAAACTACAATAACTAGCCAATATTTTCTTTGGAAAGGTGACAACGCTACCCCAGATTGATAATTAATGTAAACAGAGAGAAAAAGCATCACAATGTTTGGCCGTCCTCATTGCCTCTTCTGCTGACTGGGAGGGCCATAGATCATGCTTGGGTGGACCTGACCCAACTGCTGGAACCGGGCCTGCTTCTCATTCTGTAGTGTAAAGCTTAAATTGTACCACTGGGCTCTTAAACACTATTCAGCATTCTGCTGCTTTCAAGCTGGGTTTGCGCTGCATTGCATACTTATACTAAAAGAAAAGCTGAGTCTGAGCACAGGGTTATAGGGCTTATGTTTAAGAACAAGCATTGGCAAAAACCAATAGGTCACGCCTGTCGCATCAGTACTTTAGCTTAGTGGCTTTGCCAATGTTTTCTTTTACTTTTTTTTTTTTTACTTTCCCAGTTGGTTGCTGTGCTTGTGCATGCACGGGAGGGCATCTTGGAATCGTTTTTTAAACGGCTTAGATAAAACAATTCAAGATTGTGGCCATCGTGAAGTGCTTTTTCTTTTGGGCCACACCAATAAAACACAGATACTACAATCATAAGCTCTGTTTATTTAGGAACTTTGATTTCAATATTACAGCAGTTGTACAATTGTAATGGTCGATGAGTTAGAATGTAAATGCGTGACAACTGAGAGAGAGAGTTTCTAATGGTCAGAGAGCACAGAAGTGTTATGGTAAGTGTATTATCAGTGGCGGCACCTCCGTTTAGTTATTATCATTTTATTTCTCCTTTTGCATGCAGTCAGTGGCCGTGTCCAATGTGATGAATTTAGAAGGTTGTGAGATGCTCACCTGGGTACTCCTCATTTTTGTCAACGCTTGCCATCTTCAAAATTATGCAGGCATGCACGCTTGATTCGCGCTTCACCCAATTGTGCACTACGTAACGAAACACAAAGGAACCTCTTTTGGTGCCTTTTCAAGCTGCACAGCCCAAACACTGAATGAATCCAATCAATCGAATTATAATTTCTTATACTTCTGTTTGTCCATATTTTAATCAATATCATTTTCACCAAGTTTAACAGTTCTTTCAATTTATTTTACTCATTCACATACAATGCGAAGATGTTCACTCAAGCACAGGAGGCGTGATGGTTTCCATATGTCACGTCTTTATTAAAATTTACCCAATGCATTTCGGGGGAACAATCCCTTCGTCAGGGGTATCTAAAATGCAAAACTTCATAAACAAGACTATTAGCATCGTTGTTACACATCTATTTCACATAACAAACGTATTCAATTCTCTGTACACTCTATTTTTTCTATTTATCAATATATCAGTTGAATGTCAATTGCTGGCATCATTTTCATAACAGATCAATCACCACATTCCGACAGCGATCCCTTTACTAAAAGGCCCACATAATTTTCAGTTGCCCTACGCAGGTTACACCTCCTGCTTTTAACTGAATGTTCTCCTGCGTACATACAGCGCACCACTACAATCCCTTCACCAACTTAACTTCAGATGCGCTTACCATGACATGTTAATTTATATCCATTTTAAAATAACCACAACTCGCTTAACATCGGCTCTTCTTAGACAAGCATATTAAATACCGGTGCTCACGTCTATCATTTCAAAAGAGTGTCGAAGCATCCTTCCCTCTCTCAGTGAAAGCAGAATCAATGTGGGGCAGGGCTGGCCAGAGCAGGAGAGGAGTGGTTTGCACTCCCTAAGTGCACATGACTGTTTGGCCAGCCCTCTTGTGCTGGCCAAACAGTTCATGCGCATTTTGCATGTTTCCCACCTGCCTGTAATGCACAGCCTGGTGGGGAACATGCACAGGCTCCGTGTCCCCGTCTGAGCGCCGAACCACAGCACTCAGACCAATCACAACGCTGAATTACAGTATTGTGATTGGCTTAGGGGAGCTTCCTGCTGCCGGCCAGGACCGGAGCCAGGAAGAAGGAAGAGGATGGAGGAGAGGCGGCGGCCGGCCGTTCCAAGATAAGTGTTTTTTTTCTTAATTCCCACCTGCCCCACCCTCCTGTCTGGTAGCATCCACGACTGTGTATTATGGAGTGCCAGGCTGAGTAAGTATGTAAGTGTATTGATTAATTGGTATGTAAGAGATTATCTGAGTATGTGTCTTCGCAAGTTTCAATTAGTGGATGATTGTTCAAATGAGTGTCACAGTCAGGTGAGGGATGTAAACTATATGTCTTGTGATATGAACAAAGCTAGTAGATTATCTTGTACCTTTGGTGCTGTGAATATTTGGGCACATGTAGATAATTTGCTCATGTACGATAGGTTATCCTTTACTATGCCGGCCTGCCCTAAAATATTTTGACATTGTGCTCAGGACTATAAACTTTAACAACATATCTCAAAACGGACAACCCAGTACAGTAACCAGCTAAGTGGACTATGAATATAAGAAATACAACAAGCATTGGAAAAGCAAATAGGTCTTGCCTATGCAAGAGCTATTGGCTTTACCAATCTGTTTTAGCAATGTTGTACAGAGTGGCTGCTGTTCAGCATTGCTAAAAGCTAGTGGGGTAAAGAAGAGTGTCGTAAAGTAGAGTATAGTGGAGTGTTATGGAGTGGCGTGGAGTTGCGCACAATGTAGTTGAGTGTCGTGGAAAGGAGTGAAGTGGAGTTTCATAGAGTAGTGTACAGTGTTGAGGAGGGAGTAGCGTGTGGTAGAGTGGAAGGGCATAGCATTGAGTGGCGTAGAGTGGATTACAGTGTCAGATTAGAGTGTCGTAGAGTGGAGTGGCATAGTGTCGTGGAGGGGTGTAAAGCAGAGTAGAGTGGCATAAAGGGTGTGGAGTAGAGTTTTGTAGAGTGGAGTAGATTGCCATAGAGTGGAGTAGTGTTGTTATAGTAGAGTGGAATAAAGTGGTACAGAGGGAGTTGCGTAGTGTCACGTAGAGTGGAGTAGTGTCATTGAATAGCATAGAGTGCTGTAGACCGCTGTAGAGTGGAGTAAAGTGTCAGTAGAGCAGAGTTTGATGGAGTAGAGCATCATACAGGCTAATATCGTGGAGTATAGTGGAGCAGCCTAGAGTGAAGCGGCGTAAAGCACAGTGGTACAGAGTAGATTGACATAGAGTGAGTTGGTTTTGAATAAAGTGGTATCGGATGCATTGGCACGGAGTGCAGTGACATAGAGTAGTATAGAGTGCAGTGGAATGGAGTAAAGCGGTACAAAGTAGATTGCAGTGGCATAGAGTGCAATAGAGTGGAGTGGCGTAGAGTGAAGTGGCATAGAGTGGAGTAGTGCAGGGTAGAGTGCAGAGGCGTATAGTGCAATGGCGCAGGGTGCAGCAGAGTGGCATATAGTTGAGTTGTGCAGAGTGCAGTGGGATAGAGGGCAGCCATGCAGAGTAGAGTATCAGAGTGCAGGGTCATGCAGTGGTGCAAAGTAGAGTGATGCAGAGAGCAGTAACATAGTGTAGAGTGGCATAGAGTGCAGTGAAATGGCATAGGGTACAGTGGTGCACAGTAGAATAGCGTGGCATAGAGTGCAGTGGCATATAGTAGAATGTTATAGAGTATAGTGGCGTAAATTGCAGTGGTGCAAAGTAGCTGGCATGGGGCAGTGGCGTAGGGTGCATTGGTTTTGAGTAAAGTGGTGTAGCATACATTGGCATAGAGTGCATTTGTTTTGAGTAAGGTGGTGTAGAATACATTGGCGTAGAGTGCAGTGGTTTAGAGTACAGTTGCATATTGTAACCTGCAGAGGCATGGAGTGAAGTGCTGTAGAGTGGATGAGAGTGGTGTAGAGTGCACTGGTGTGAAGTACATTGTTTCAGAATAGAGTGAAGAGGTGTAGAGTAGAGTGGTGCAGGGTAGAGTGGAGTGGTATAGGGTACTGGCATAGAGTGCATTGGTGTAGGGTGCAGTGTGGCATAGATCGGATTGTTTCAGCATAGAGTGGAGTGGTGCAGGGAAGAATCTAGTCATGCAGGGGAGCGCGCAGTGGCATAGAGCATAGTGGTGTAGAATGACGCAACATTGATTGCAGTGGCGCAGAGTAGATTGTTTTAGAGTAGAGTGAAGTGGGGTAGAGTGGAGGGGAGTGGTATATAGTGGTGGCATAGAGTGCATTGGCATAGAGTGCAGTGGTGCAGAGTGGAGTGGCGTAGAGTGGAGTGCCTAAGAATGCAGTGTTGTATAGTAGAGTGGAGTAGAGTGCACTGGCTTAGAGTAGAGTGGTGCAGAGTAGAGTAGAGTGGCGTAGAGTGCAGTGGTGAACAATAGATTAGTGTGGCGTAGAGTGCATTGGCGTAGAGTTCAGTAAAGTGGCACAGAGTGGAGCCTCTTTGAGTCAGAGAATGAATAGAAAACAGGAGAAGATGTCAGCTGAAGGGATGCCAGGCGCCCTAGGAAGACAACACACAAGTATTCCTGGTATCATGCCCTGCCCCTTATAAATGAATCACTCTTGGACTCGGTATAAGAGCCTAAGGCAGGGGCGTCCTTGCCACTCAGCAGATTAATACGGCCCCGTTTGAAGCTACAAATGAAGAATAGCGGGTAAGAACCTTTTTACGTTTTTTGATCACGCGACAAAGCTGCATCACCCAAAAACTTTATCACGCCCGATATTTACACAGTGTCATAATTATCTTGACAGGGACACAGCGTTACCGGCGCGTCCCCGGCGGATTTTTCCACACGCTCCAACACAAGTAAGCTGTGGGGGCAGTTCTGTTTCATAAAATTCTGTTTCATAAAAAACTTTATCGCAATTGAACCGCATCTGGTACTTATTGCTGTTCTTACAAACACAAAGAAATCCACAATCTATTAGCATAGAAGCCGGCCAAGAATGGATGGATGTGAGTATTGATTTTGCTTACTCCTTGGCTGTTATCATTACTTTTGTGCAGAACATGAGCCTGCCGAGCAATTAGATATGACTGTTGCCTGTTTATTGTTTATTCCAGAATCCCTGAGTTTAAAGAAAAACAAGCATCTGTGAGGTAGGAGTAGGTGTCGCCCCTTCATTTTGTGCATAGTGACACAGACTAGGTCGTCCCTGTAGACTGACCGCTCTTATGTCTTCTCATTCACAGCTACGTGGTCCTGAAGAGAATTCCCTAGAAGAAAGGGTTTTCGAAACACGTAGACCTTTTTGTACAGCACTAGGATGTTTTCTTTAAAATAAGAAATTTTCATAACAATTGATCTGATTTCCTGTGTTGTTTTGTTTAAAATTTATCTCATGAATATATTTGGTACAAACTAATGTAAATTGATTCTATATGTGTTATAATGTGTATGCATGTCTGAATGTGTGTAATTGTTGAGAATGAGTGTAAGAAGTGCTATTGTAAATAAATGTGGAGTGTAATAATTTTTGTATATAAACTTTTGAATGTGTTCTAAATAAGTTTTTGGAAAAATGAAAAATTAAAAATAATTAATTTATTCTGGACTAAAAAAGTTGACTGAAAACTCACTGTTTAATTGAGTAAGTTTTGTGGTCACTTCCAGGCCCCTATTCTAAGTTTTTGGCAATATTGGTGCTTGTTTTTGGTTTTTGGCTTTGTTCAGAAGCATGGACCGGGACTGGACCCATGGCTCCAGTAGGCCCTGGAGTACGAGCTCCCATCCTGTGGCCCGCATCGCGTCCAAGTGCCTGGTACGGGGTTCCATGCGAAAAATGTGCTATGTCCCAGTAAAATGCCAAAACAGTGTTGTATTAATTGGCTTTTTGATTCAAGTCTGCCTGGTCCTGAAAGCTGGGAAGATGGTCATTTTAGCACTGTAAACTCTTTGTTGATGCCATTCTGCAGCTTTTTTTTCCCCCAACCCCCAAATTTAGCTGTATTTTGGCTGATATCTTGGTCCCCTTCAGGGGAATCCATAAACCCTGGGTACCTTAAGGATTCCCAGGAAGTTGGAAAAAGGATGCAAATTTGGGATGGATACCTTAAGTGGACAAGAATGTTATGGGGGCTTAAGAGCAAACTACTCCAAATAGCCAAAAAAAGGCTTAGCGCGCGGGTGGGGAGGCCTAGCAGCGAAGCGGTTAAGGTGTATATTTGACTGGGCTACGCAGAAAGTAACAATGTATTTTGTGTGCACCTGTAATCCTTATGCCTTACTTACAAGTTGTTCCTGGGCATGTAAAACGTAAATATTGGATTTATGGCCAGACCTTCAAGGTTCAATAAAAACACAGTTATTGCAACAACTAAAATTACAGAAAGCTCACAGGATCCTCAGTTTATTTGGTACCAGACTGCCACTTGAAAAGGTCACTTAAGGACGGGCATGGCATAAACATGTTATTTGTGAAAGATTATAGCATCTAATCATTCATCAATCATTCCGTTTGTATCAAGGATGTACACAAGAGAAT
This sequence comes from Lissotriton helveticus, assembly GCF_964261635.1. Taxonomy (NCBI): domain Eukaryota; kingdom Metazoa; phylum Chordata; class Amphibia; order Caudata; family Salamandridae; genus Lissotriton; species Lissotriton helveticus. The sequence goes on along the minus strand of NC_136073.1, from coordinate 453,956,901 downwards.
AAGTGAGGGAGTAAGAGAAAAGGGGAATCCTGCATTTAGTTATTCGTGAACCCTGACTTGAGGGCATGTTATTGTACACAATATGTGACCATATTGAAATTGAGCGGTACAGCAATTTTCTGTAGATACAATTTTTTTTATTATTCATAGCCACAATTGACAATAATCCAGGCGTCCTCACAATCAATATGATCTTTTGTGTCCCTAAATAGCAGCTGCTAATGTACAGAACTGGCACAATTATAATTTCGAGGGAAAATGTAGTCAGCAAATCTGTATGGTTCACACGAAAAACACCTGTTGAGAGGTACAAAGGCAACAGTCTGGTGGAACAGCAGGACCAGGGCTTTAAGTGGTCCGGGTCTCACCGGTGTTGAGCACTGGCAGTTTTTTTCAGGGAGCCTCGAAACGGGTCTCAATCTGGCTCTGTTTTGTGCCCTGGCACAGTCGGTCCATTTTATTTCCGGACTGCAGTGACCTCAGGCACATCGATGTGCGTGTGCTCACACTGCTCACTTCTCACTGACACTAGTGGAGAAGTTACGGCATGAGGTCTTGCCAGGTGAACGTTGTAGGGGTAGAGAAATCCTTTAAAGAGAGTCCTTTTCTCTCTGGATTTCCCTTCTCTTCCCTTCCCTTCTCTTCCCTTCAGCAACATTGTCATATAGTTACTGCTTGCCTATATACCGTGTTAAGTTAGCATGAGCTTATTAAATGTTTAAACGCCATTTTACCTTTGGCTGCTTCTGCACACGACACATAAGTGTTGTTTTAGCTTTCAGCCTAGAAGAGCGTTGTGATTTTCACAAGAATAATATTGTATTGCTCTGATATCAGTTTTGCTTAGTAAACTGTGTCTGTACAGTGAGTGCTGAAGCCTTCAAGGATAACTCGACATAGTGTTGTTGTGAGGTCTGATCTTCGCACCTTCCTAGACGTAAAATAAATGCAGCTGCTGCCAAAATCTGGCTTTAGGCGTGTTATATATTGCTTGGCATACAGCACACGACACACACTTTATGCTGTTTCGCATGCAGAGAGCTGGTGGAAGATGATGTGATCCCTTCACACTAGGATCTTGAGGTATGGGGCCGCCCTGCTAAAACCCACTGAAACCTTCTTAGATATAATATAATATGCTAGATAGGGAGGGTGAGAAATAGGTGTTGTTGAACCCTATTCATTTCAGCATATTTAGTATGTTGTCACCTTTTGCATTCTATGGACTAGTAACTATGCTGATAACTTTGCTTCTTATAATATGTTTACTTGTATTATCTAAGATACTGCGTTTGAGAAAACTGCATTAGTAAATAAATATTTCAAATATGCACGCGTCCTCATTTACTCCACGTTCTGGTTTGAAATGATTGTATAACGAAAGAGTGCTCATGTATTCCACGTGACCTGAGGTATTCTAAGTTCATGTTCTGGTTTGTCTAAACATTTGGAGTGTGTAATGACCAATGAGACACTGTAGCTAGCTCGGTAAGGGGATTTTGGGTACTAAGGTGAGTTTTGGCACACCCTAATTCACTGAAGTCTCTATGCACAGTTCTGTAGAAGAACGGAATCCCTGCTACATGGCGCCCATACGTTGGTGGTCTTATTTCATGACACTCGAGTAGTACATCATTCAATCCTTAACCCCTTCATTGTCGTTTCAGGAGAACGGAGGTGTCGGAAATAAACCTACCTATTTGTGAAATAGGTCTTTCAAGCTTGAATCTTTCTAAACGGTTTCCTTAAATTACTACCCAGTTCTGCTACAAAGTTTACTTTGCCTGTTTTTTTCTCTGTGACGTCATGGCTAATGCCGTGGACATTCCGCAACATAGTCGAATTGCGGTGCGCAATCATTTGCAACATTATAATGTCCCTGTGGATGGCATGGCTGTGATAATGGTGGTGAGTGCGGAGACAGCTTACCCTTACGAGATCTTTTATTCGTGGGTGACGTTCCCGGCTGTGGACGGCACTTCAGGTGTGTTCCACACGTACACTCCCTCCCCTGTGCTGAATGAGTACACGCCGTACCGGGCACAGGAAGTACCTATTGATACTTGGCAGCATCGCGTTCGGTTTGGTGGCGCCCTCCCCCATTCTTTGACAGCTCAGAGGTTAGGTTCTTTGTCTATTCCAGGCGCAAATTGGCCTGTTTTGGCTGGGTTTACACCTCATCCTCAACACGGCAATTGTACCATTGTTGAACTTCGTAGACTACATGTAGCCTCCATTAGCGTTATTCGAGCATTGGTACAATACATAACCCGTAATCTTCCGGGTGGGGCCCCGGGAGGCGCGGTGCTTCCTGCGGGACAGGGTGGTATGAAGCTCAGTCCCGTGATGGTCAATGCTGTAATGGGCAAGCGTCCCCAGGATAAGGATGAATTTCCTTTCTGGCTTGCCGAGAAATTTCACCAACTGGAAGCAGTATTTCCTAACACAACTCCTGGTGAAAAACACAGGATTCTGACAATTAGTTTACCCAAAGACTTGGCCCCTGAAATCGGTGACTGTGAGACCTTGGGTAGAACATTTGCGGCGGTCTATGCGAGGTGCTACGGCACTCAGTCTATGACTGTCCTGCCTGCGGTCCTTAAGCGTGTTCAGGACGAGCACGGACCTGAGGCTGCTGTTGAATTGGACATGCGCCTGTGTGGCACCTTTGATATGGTTTTCGATCTCATACTTGCTAATGTCAAGGGAGATGCAGTGAACTTTCAGGTTGCCAATGCTTTGCAGGCGATCCCCGATGCCGAAAAACCCCGTCAGTTAGCGAGGTTTATTGTGGCGGCTTATAAAACCGTGGGTCCCAATAGTAGAGGTCTCAAGCCTTTTTCTACTAAAGAGAAAACGCAACCCCAAGGGCAGAAGTCAGACACGGACGTTCAGCCCAAGTCCAAGAAACAAAATTGGCCTAAAAAACAAAAACAGGGAAAGCAACAGCAACAGAAACAGGAGTCTCGTCCTGCGTCTCCCGTGCCGTGCCCCCACAGAACGTGTTTATGACGTGCGCGATCGCGCGAAGATTAAATCACCTGATCGATTTCAGGTTTCTGATCAACGCTCTCCTCGTTTTTTTTAGGAGTCATCGGCCTCGTCGAGCGGTGGTGGAAGAGGTGTAAGGGGTCGGTGTGGCCAGCAAGGACGCGACCAGCCCCGCCCAAAAGACGGTGCAGGAAAGCAGGACGGCTCGACGCCGAAAAGACCCCAGTTTCAAAAGAAGAAGGTCGCCGCTTTAACAACGAGATATGCCACAGATATGCCACAGATAGTGAGAACACGGCTTCGGAATCTGACATGGGCTCTGACCTTGCTGGACAGCGCGGCGGAGATTACCATAGTGCGAGAGACCCTGCGTCCACTACCGAAGGTGACAGCGACTGACAGTTATGTTGTAGTTGAAACAGCTGACACTTGAGTTGCTCCCCCTGACAGACTTTATGAAATTGTCCTGTTAATCGAAGGTGACATACAGCGTACCATAAAGGGGATATTTTGGGAAAATCTTTCGTCTACGTACGACATTTTGTTATCGGAGGCTGACTGGCCCCCACCTTTTGTGCTCGCAGCTCCGCGAGGGGAGGAGGTAATCCTCCCTAGTTTCGCGCACACAGTCTCGAAAGAGCATGCGCTGAACTTTGCAGAAGAGTGGGCTAAGGCTCTAGCGCCAGCTCTGTACCGTACACACTGTGGTTGGGATAAATTTTCCCCACACCACGAGATTCCTTTGCGGTCTCAGCCACAGCCTCAACCTCAATATCCCATTCGACCTGAAGCTAAGGCTTCCGTTGCGGAAATCCTTGAACAATTGGAATATCAAGGAGTGATTGAAACATGTGTATCACCAATCAATAACCCTCTTTTTACTGTGACCAAGCCGGACGATTTTTACAGTTTGGTATTGGATTACCGGCATTTAAACTCACATTGCCATTCATGTGCAGTACAGAATACTCACGGCTCTGCCTTGGTGGATAGTCTAGTGCGTAAGCTTTTTAAGACCATATCCAACGGTTTTTATGCCCACCACTTGGATGGTCTAAGTTCCCAATGGACCTCCTTTACTTGCGGCGGTGTCAAAAAACAATTTCGGCGTTTGCCTATGGGCTATAAGAACAGCCCTGGGATTTTTACTGCCCGCATAGTCTCTCTTTTAGAGAGAGTCGACCCTGATGCTTGCTCATATGTGGATGACATTTATCTCACAGACGACGAACTTTGGGAGCATCTGTGTCGCGTTGATTGCTTAATTTGTAGCTTTGCAGACATGGGTTACAAATTCAATTTTGCAAAATCGCACATTGCAGAATATACAGTGTTGTTCCTGGGCTACGAGCTCAACAATGAAGGTAGAGGATTAGCTCCTCACTTCCTGGAGAAATGCCCACAATTGCGCCCTCCGACAACTCTGAAAAAATTACAGTCTTTACTGGGTTTTTTAAATTTCAGGAGGACATACATTCCGGAATATGCCCAGCGTATCAAGCCTTTGTATGCTTTGATACAACCAACTTTTTCCAAATCATGCTGGCTGCCTGAGCACTCCTTGCAGGCTGATCTGCTCGCTTCAAAATTTTTGCTGACTCGTGACAACCACACCAACCTGGTGATAAGAATCATCCCTGGGATGGAGGGTTTCACATACCTGACTTTTAATGAAGGAGACACAATACCTATTGCTTACAAGTCACACTTGTACACTTCGGCTGAAATGCGATTTTCCACTGTGGAGAAAGTTTTAACGGCTGTGCAGATGGCGATTCTTAAGGAACGTGCTCTGCCACAGGGAAAACGCATGTTGGTTGTTACCCCGTGTCCTGCCTTGGAGGCAGTTAGGAAAGCCAGTGTACCTAATTCAAAAGCTTTGCACCCTCGGTGGATACAATGGGCTGCTTCCTTGACGTCCCGGACGTCATGTTTATTTTTGACGCCTCATTACGGTCGCAGGAGTATTTACAGTATGAATTCGTTCATCCAGCTCCTTTAGCTATGCGACCTTTGGAGGATTTCCATTGCATCATTTACACTGATGGTTCGGCGCAGGTTGCGCATGGCTCTAAACACGCCTACGTTTCCGCATGCGCCATTGTGGTCGGTGCCATGGTGAACGATGAGTTCAAGTCCAGAGTCGTGCACACGCAGACTCTAGGGGACTGCACCGCACAATTGGCAGAGCTTCGGGCTCTGATGCTTGCATTGGAGTACGCAGATCCTAGTGTGACGACTCTTATTGTTAGTGATTCCTATTACTGTGTCCAGTCTTACAATGAAAACTTGTTCTTTTGGATTCAAAATGATTTTCGTGATTCCAAGGGTAGCACAATAAAACATAAAATGATCTGGGTTAGAGTGGCTGAGCTTAAAGAGCAGTTGCCACTTGTGTTTGTGATTCATACTCTCGGTCATCAGCGTGTTGGAGTTCACGCTGTTGGTAACTCGCCTGCTGATGAGGCGGCGAAATCTGCAGTATCAACGTATTTAGTTGCAGCAGTTACACGGTCCAAAAGTAAGATTGATGATGATATCTTGGCGGCTGTTGCTGCCACTGAGAAGGGAGGTAAACATCCTACGGGGTTCCCTTTGAAGTACACATACCACTTAAGTCCCGATAAGGTTCCTTATGTGAAAATTCCTGAAGTTGGGGAGTGGTTGATTCCCAACTCGGACCGCAGGGCTACATTGATTACAGCGGCGCATGAAGGTGTGGCGTCTGCGGGCGTCTCGGCCACTGTAACTAAATTACAACAGCGTTTCTGGTGGCAGGGACTGTACAAACAGACGCGCGATTATGACCTTCAATGTGACATTTGCCAGCAGATTAAGCCTTCGACTGATGCGCGTCCGCCACAGACACAGTTGTACATATCTAATAAACCACTAGGATGCGTTTATTTGGATCACTGCGGTCCTTTTTCTTCTGATACTGCGTATAAGTACATCTTAGTAGCAGTTGATTCATGCACACGCTTTGTGTGGGTCTGGCCCCATCGCAGCGCTGATTCACGGACTGTCATAAGAGTTTTGCGTGTCTTTGTAGGGATTTTTGCCTGTGGTACCTTCCATTCGGATCAGGGTCCGGCGTTCACCTCTAAGGCGTACAAGGATGCCATGACGTCGATGGGGTCCAAGTCAAGCTTTCGTCTCCGTACAGACCTGAGGGTAACAGTGTAGTGGAACGAATGAACCGTGACTTAAAGCAATCATTGACAGCTCGAGTTATAGGCACTGGCAGAAACTGGCTGGCCCATCTCAACGGCATGCAGCGTGCTCTTAATAATCTCTCTAGAAGGTCTCTGGGTGGGCGGACCCCATACGAAATGCTCTTTGGTATCAAGATGTTTGTCCCGGACCTTGACGGTCTAGACTGCGTGGCCCAAGCCACAACCTTTGACGTGGATGAACATTGCAATGTTTTACAGGATCTACAAAAGACCAGAGACAGTCTTGCAAAGGAACATTTGCCCTCCACATCGGATGATGCGTTGCAGATTCCGGTAGTTGGCTGGCTACCCCAAGTTGGAGAACTGGTTAGAGAGAAGATCGATAACAAGAAAGAATTTGGTCCTTCCTATCGAGCTCCGGTTCCTGTCCTTGGCGTGAAGGGCACAAGAACAGTCATTTTACCACCACTTTCAGGTCGTAAGGAAAACAGGTTTATCTCAATTGACAATGTCAAAATACACAGAGTGGCCGATTCTTCTTAGTATGACACCGGCGGTCTCCTGTCCTTCGATTGTGGGAAATTCTGTTTTGGCCACTGCTTCTAATCCTGAGCCTGAGGTGGCCATCGAGATGCCTACAATTTTCAGTCCTTTTGCCTGGTACTAATGTTGATGAAATTGATTACACTTACCCTACTGACTTGTCAATGCCTGATCTGCAAACACATCTGGCCACAGAATCGATATTTTCTTTTGACACTGTTTCGAATGCCTCAAAAAAGCCCTCACTATTTACAGTTCATGCCAGTTTATTTAAAAAACATTTTTTGATTCCCCCATGGACATATATTTGGCTGGTACTTTTTTCTATTTACCTTTTTATGTCAATTGGTTTTGTGTTTTATTTTTTTCGAATCGTCAATGGACACTATGTCGAGTAGAGAACATGCATTCGACATCTAAATGGAACTTTGGCCCCCCTTTCCTCATCACATTCAGCACACAGACTGAAAAGGACTTGACTTTTGTTAACATTACTGCTTGGCCTGTCCTTGATGGGATTGTGTGGGATGCCGTTAAATTTCAAATCCATGGCCCTACTAAGGTTGTTAATGTCCCTAATGTGCTCAGGGTAAACATGGGGGATGTAGTAAAACAAAACATGCGTTCTGATGATTGGGATGTTCAGGCCGTAGAGGCTTTGTTTTCTGATTTGAAATATTATGCTGCCTTTGATGCTGAGGATTTGTACTTAGAATCTGCTAATTATGGTGATTTATTTTGCTTCCAACATTTTGGCAACCATTTTCTGCATAAGACTAATTCCAGGAGGAGTACTGTAAATTATACACAGTGGGAGCATTGCCCGGCTCCTTTACAAGGCAGTTCTAGTACCTTTTTGAAAAAGTACACATATTTTACTGACTTTAATCAGTCCAATCCCGCTTCTTTTTATTTTAAATTGACAGAGAAGTACATGTCCAAGGTTAGACTTACCGATACTAAGTTGTTGTACTCGAAGTCCTTTCTAGACAAATTGGCTATTGAAGGCTACGAGTTTTGGAGGGAAACTATTGACCTTAAATCTGTTTGGGGTTCCAAAAGCTGGCAGGTACAAGGCACTGAGGCTTTGCACCAAGCATGTCTCATCCCAAATCATATGTTGTTTTTGAATTCTACCATTTCGCAAACAACATGCTTTGGATTGGCTACTTCTAAAAAATTAAATACACCTACCGTCCCTGATTTAGAAGAATATTCTGGTTGGAGTAATGCTACACAGTTTTCCATTAGAGAATTGTAAACTCTATTGCATAATTCGTCCTTTAACATATCCAGTTTGGATCCAAAAGGTTGGCTGATGTGGCACAGAAGTTCCGATTCATGCCAACGTCGTTTTCTGGGTTTAGCTAAAGGATTTACACAAATTAGGCCTGATCCCCGTTTTGATACTGACCATTCTGTCACCACTTATTCAGTAGGTAAATTATGTCAGAATTGGCTGAAACATTCTACATTGGCTGCGGTTAAACTACATCTCTCCAAGCTGACTAATGATGTGGATTTAAATGATTTCATAAAAGGCCCGGCTAGTGGTTGATCTAAAAGATGGATTATCGTTTCGATTTTCCTTTTTCACCTGTGTCCAGCCTGTTTTTCATTGCCTGAGCTGCGATTTCGAGTGGGCCCTTGATTTGTGTCTCTGCAAGACGGTGTCTCCTGACATCGATTTTAATCATTTGATGAGTCCCTTAGTTGCTCATGAGTTGTTTTGTTCGGACGAAAGGATAATGGCCTTGGCAGCGATGCATGGACTAATGGGTCGATGGAACATACACACAGCAGCACAAGATTTCTTGGCACAGAGCTTTATTGAGAACCCACCGAGTTGTCCTCTGATGGTGCTAGAGGCTCCGGTACTGGAAGAGCACGTATGTACTTTCCCACTATTAAATTGGATGGCTGAACTGTTTTCGGATGATGACAGTGACTTCCTGTTGGAGGCTGTTGCTGCATATTTTGCATATTCAGTCTTGTCCTAAAGGCTTTCCAGGTTTTTGATGATAACCCGTTTTATACTTACATCATTTTTTTGCAAATTGTGCATACATTTTTCACCACCCAGACCTATTGACTTGAGTAAAAGTGAACAATGGATTGGCAAGTTGGAATTTTTTTAATTGACTTATGAAAAAGTTTTTTCCACCATTTTTAAATTTTGACATGGCTCATCGTTCTTGAACTCTGCTTTCATGATGTGCTCCTTGCCTTATCTTATCCGTGCTCGGATCATGGGGGGATGTCATATAGTTACTGCTTGCCTATATACCGTGTTAAGTTAGCATGAGCTTATTAAATGTTTAAACGCCATTTTACCTTTGGCTGCTTCTGCACACGACACATAATTGTTGTTTTAACTTTCAGCCTAGAAGAGCGTTGTGATTTACACGAGAATAATATGTTATTGCTCTAATATCAGTTTTGCTTAGTAAACTGTGTCTGTACAGTGAGTGCTGAAGCCTTCAAGGATAACTCGACATAGTGTTGTTGTGAGGTCTGATCTTCGCACCTTCCTAGACATAACATAAATGCAGCTGCTGGCAAAATCTGCCTTTAGGCGCGTTTTATATTGCTTTGCATACAGCACACGACACACACTTGATGCTGTTTTGCATGCAGAGAGCTGGTGGAAGATGATGTGATCCCTTCACACTAGGATCTTGAGGTATGGGGCCGCCCTGCTAAAACTCACTGACACCTTCTTAGATATAATATAATATGCTAGATAGGGAGGGTGAGAAATAGGTGTTGTTGAACCCTATTCATTTCAGCATATTTAGTATGTTATCACCTTTTGCATTCTATGGACTAGTAACTATGCTGATAACTTTGCTTATAATATGTTTGCTTGTATTATCTAAGATACTGCGTTTGAGAACACTGCATTAGTAAATAAATATTTCAAATATGCAAGCGTCCTCATTTACTCCACGTTCTGGTTTTAAATGATTGTATAACGAAAGAGTGCTCATGTATGCCACGTGACCTGAGGTATTTTAAGTTCATGTTCTGGTTTGTCTAAACATTGGGAGTGTGTAATGACCAATGAGACACTGTAGCTAGCTCGGTAAGGGGATTTTGGGTACTAAGGTGAGTTTTGGCACACCCTAATTCACTGAGGTTCCAAGTCTCTATGCACAGTTCTGTAGGAGAACGGAATCCCTGCTACAACATCGTTGTGGTGTCACCAGGACTTTAAGTGGAAGCTTGTTCAATATTATATACAAGCCATAGTTGCTGCTTATTTATCTTATGCAACTAACAACCATTGACAAAGCCAATAGTCCTGACTTCTTGTAGGTATGATGTTACTTGTATAATATATCTGGATGCAATGACTAAAACAGCAAAATACAAGTCGCGCAGCACACTATGCTAAGCACAGATTTTTAGCTTACCTGTTTTAAGCCATGCTCTTAATTACATTGGCCACGCCCCTTTAGGAGACCCCCCAGCTTTTTCCTCCCACTTAGAGTCCAGAGCAGGACTCATGCATGCAAAGCAGGAGACTTCCAAGCACTGTCCTTGATTTGTACTTCAATTCAACGCCTCTGCCATCTCATCATCCCCCAAAAACTCTCAAGAAATGACCATGTCACACTTGAGGGTTTATTTGTCTTTCTTTGTTTGCTTATGATTCTATGTGTGTGTGGAGGGAGGCATAAGTTTGTTATTTGATTGTTTTTTTAAGCGAAGCTGTTACACGTTTGTGTGTGTTACGGTAGGGAATGAAAGTGGTGCACATTTTCAAATGTTTCAAATGTTTAATAGTCCGAGGCAGGAATCTGTCAATCAAAAGGTGTTTATGGTATTGATAAGCAGAATGAGTAAATTATCGCACTATTCCATAGTCTATTTTTGTGCTCCTGGAGGCTATATCCATTAGAGTCTCTGTGCTTTGAAAATAGGTGTTTCCACTGAAATGTGTATGTACTGAGCAAACCAAGGGATAACCGCTGCCTCGTCCCAAGTCTGTACAATTCCACACCGAGGCCCACAGTAAAGAAGCACTGGCAAACCCAATAGGTCTTGCTTTTGGCTTTGTCAGTTTCTTGTATCCATATTGTACCGCTGCATGGCTTAAAGTTAGGGGAGAAAGGGCACTATGACGCAGCCAGCGCTGACCATGAGTGGAAGTGAACCGTTTTCTCAGTATGAGAATATTTTCTGCCTTCACAAAGAAAAATAATCGTTTTACTTTCGAGCTGAAGTTTGCGTGAAGATAGCTTCAAACAGGCCATGCAGAGCAGGGAGTGCAGTGCCATTTGCAACTTTGTAACATCTTGATACCCATTGGCGTGACTTCAGGGAGTATTTTTTTTCTGCTGGGACAAGAGGGTGCAAGCAATGAAGAGGGAGGGGGTGGAGGGTGGACAGGGCAAGCAACACAGGAGGAAGGGCAGGCCTGTAACAACAGAGGAAGCAAAAATGCGGGAGGGGGAGGGTGAAAGGAGGTACAAGCAAAAAGAAAACTAGCACCTCTGAAAGCGGCGAGCAGTGTAAGGACACTGCGCAAGGGAATCAGTACTTGGGCCATGATCGCATCGTGGCAGGAACAAACACACGAAAAGGAAGTAAAGACGGCACTTGCTGACTAAAGAGAAGCAAGGAAATGAGAGTGACAATAAAGCCAACATTTGTGAGCAATGGTAAACAAGTTTCACAAGTGACAGTGCATGCGCTGTCTCCAGCGGTACCTAAGAAGAGGCAAAGTGTCAAAGAGGCAAAGGAGCCCCCAAACCTACTGAAGGGCATATAACAACTAACAGCGGCCCCAAAACATGTATGTCCAGCCTTTACCTTGCAGCCTTTATAACCAGGACATTTACCACACAGTCCTCACAATGCAGCTAAGTATTTGTACATTTACCACAAAGTACTTTACCACACAAGTAAAAACACTTTTTAAACATACCTTTAATGTTATTTTAAAAAGGTGATATTAGGGTTGAGGGATAAGTAGAGGTAAAAGTGACTTTAGGGTTCAGGAGTGGATAGAGGTAAAGGAAGGTAAGGGTGACTTGAGGGTTTACGGGTGGGGTAGATGTAACTGGAGGTGAGTTGAGGGCTCAGGGGTGAGAAGAGGTAAAGAGAGATGAGGTTGACTTGAGGGCTCAGGGATCAGTAAATATAAGGGAGGTGAGGGTGACTTGAGGGTTCAGGGTGCTTAGAAGTAAAGGGAGATGAGGGTGACTTTAGGGTTTAAGGGGTGGGCAGAGGTAAGGGGCCTTAAGTGTCTAGAGTTGGCTAGAGGAAAAGGGAGGTGATGATGACTTTAGGGTTCAGGAGTGGATAGAGGTAAAGGAAGATAAGGGTGACTTGAGGGTTTGACGGGTGGGGTAGATGTAACTGGAGGTGAGTTGAGGGCTCAGGGGTGAGTAGAGGTAAATAGAGATGAGGTGGACTTGAGGGCTCAGGGATCAGTAAATATAAGGGAGGTGAGGGTGACTTGAGGGTTCAGGGTGCTTAGAAGTAAAGGGAGATGAGGGTGACTTTAGGGTTTAAGGGGTGGGCAGAGGTAAGGGGCCTTAAGTGCTTAGAGTTGGCTAGAGGAAAAGGGAGGTGATGATGACTTGAGGGTTTAGAGGTGGGCACAGTTAAAAGCAGATGAGAGTGACTTGATCGGATAGTATGATATGGTACTGCCTATCGTATTGTATGGTATGGTCTGTCATTGGATGGTATGGTGTGGTTAGTTATGGTATGGCCTGTTGTTGTATAATATGGTATGATATGTTATTGTTTGGTATGGCATGGTTTGTTATTGTATAATATTGTATGTTATGGTCTGTTACTGTATAGTACGTCTTGGCCTAAGGATGACTTGATGTGACTTTATTCATGCATTTTGAAGTAGTTCTAGTCCCATTACTCCCTTTAGGGATTTGCACATTTTTGTGAACGCTCCTAACTTTTTTCTAAGTGTTTTCTCTTCTAGGAGTCATTCAACTTAGAAATGTAGATAACATAGCATCGGGAGGAGACCAGAGAGCAGATAAAGAGCCTCAGGATAAGGAACAGCATCCAAAGACTTCTCCTGACTCAATTTGATGGCAACTCTTCTCCATATCACCCAGAGAAAAGAAGCTGACTGTAAAACCAAAGGGAACCAGACACAGGCAGCCAACCCCTACTGCACATGGCTTACGGGGGGCAACCAACCACTTTTTAATAATCATTTTTAGTGCTTCAGTACTATTGCAGTACTATCAGTACCACAGTAATAATGTAATAATGGGGGATATCAAAGGGGCCTCGCTAAGTCATATATATATATATATATGTATATATATATATATATATATATATATATATATATATATATATATACGTATAAAATCCCTTTTTATTTCCTCAATAAATATGCAAATAGAACCCAATGCATTATGGGACTGGTACTGGCATTAGTCCATTCTCATGGGCGCCGCCAGAGTCACTTCTTAAAACAATCATAAGGGGCTTTAGTAATCCTCTGTGAAAATGCTGTGGGCATGTCCCGGGGGTGCCGGGTTTACGGGGATATCGACCACCTGAGGGGGTTCTGGAGGGTCAAATAGAAATACCGGTTCCTTCAAGAGAGGTTTTAAGGAAGGTTTTATTGGAATGAAGGTTCTTTTCATGGATATCACAGTACAGTCTATTGAAATTAGGTCCCGTCGCGATGCCTTGTGGTCTTGGTAGTTCCACTTTCAGGAAGGTGTTGCCCCAGGCGTCTCGCGGTGAACCCAGAAAGAAAAAGAAAGCAACGAGTTATACTCTAAACTCGGGAATGTCTACAAGGGCCGGGAGTGAGGGAACGCACCCAGTGCACAGTGCTCGAGATACTGGTTGTGGCTAGGAGTGCTCGTGCTCGGGGAAAGGGTTCTTTGCGGGAGATGTCTACGGGGGTGGCTGCCTCCGCCTCCCAACCCAGCCCGCGACCCGGCCCCGTACCTCTCGCAGCCACGCTCCTCCCGTGGGCGCGTGGCAGGGCGAAGCGTCCAACCGGGGGCCTCCTGGCTTGTCGTCTCCGTCTTCTTCTCGTCCTCGTCCTCGTCCTGCGTCCTCCTTCGCTGCCTGGGAATCGCCGTCCGTCTTCGTGTCGGTACTTCCTGCTTTTGACGTCATCGGGGGTGGAGTTCCGGGCTCAAGGTCCCAAGCCTTAAAGGAACCGCACTCATTCTCCTCGGACCATTCCGTCGTGATGTCCTCGGGGTTTCCATACCATGTACCGACTTGTGGCTGTAGGGAAAAGGTGCAGGGTGTAAGGGGGGTGGCGGACCACCAGTCTTCCGTAACAGGCTCCTGGGGGCTGGACCTGTGACACACCTCCCCCCCTGGCTTCTCCCATTCGGGGAGAGGGAACACGCGGGAAAGGAAGTCCGCATTCGCATTGTCCTTCCCTTTACGGTGTTGTATCGTAAAGGAATATTGTTGTAAGGACAAGAACCATCTCAAAACCCGGGGGTTATGACCGCTATTTTGATGCATCCATTTCAGAGGGGCGTGATCCGTATGTAGGATGAATGGTTTTCCCTCCAAATAATACCTTAGTTTGTCAATGGCCCATTTTATAGCTAGGGCCTCCCTTTCGATAGTAGAGTACCTACACTCCCTGGGGAAGAGCTTCCTACTGACAAATAACACAGGATGTTCAACCCCCTCTCTGATCTGAGAAAGTACGGACCCTATCCCCTGATTGGAAGCGTCTGTGGCCAGGATGAAAGGCTTCCCATGGTCAGGCGAAACCAGAATGGGAGCGGTGGTCATGGTTGTCTTCAGGGTTTGGAACGCCTGTAATGACTCCTCAGAGGGTTGACTGAAGTCCTGACTCCTGGTTTCTTTTCTGAGCATGTTGGTCAATGGGGCCGCTAGTTCAGCAAAACCGGGTATGAATCTTCGGTAGTATCCGACCAATCCCAGGAATGCTCGAAGGTCTCTCCTAGAGCTGGGAAACGGGACTGCTGCTATTGCTCTCACTTTTTCACTCTGTGGTGCAATGGTCCCCTCGCCGAGGACGTACCCCAGGTACTTACAGCTCTGGAACGCTGCTCGCGATTTCTTCGCGTTGATATGGAGTCCTGCTCTGCGAAGAGCTGAAAGGATGGTTTGCAAATGAAGGAGATGTTCTTCCCACTCTCTACTATAGATGACAATGTCATCTAAGTAAGCCGAGCTAAAGCCGTTGTAGGGCCGTAAGACCTGGTTCATCAGACGCTGAAACGTCGCTGGAGCTCCATGCAGACCGAAAGGAAGAACTGTGAATTCGAATACCCCGTCGTCTGTCACAAAGGCCGTTTTCTTCCTATCTTCCTCACGGAGGGGGACTTGCCAATACCCCTTCGTGAGGTCGATGGTTGTGATGTATTTAGCCTCGCCGATCTTCTCGATTAAATCATCGACCCTAGGGATGGGGTAGGTGTCGAAATTAGAGACGGCATTCAGGGCACGAAAATCCATACAGAACCGTTTGGTTCCGTTCGGTTTGGGAATCATGACAATCGGGGAGGACCAATGGCTCTGGGAGGGCCGGATGACTCCCATTTTGAGCATCTCTTGGACTTCCTGGCGTACAGCTTCTTTCCGTGCAGCGGGGATTCTGTAGGGCCTCAGTTTCACCACTTCTCCTGGACGTGTTTCGATGCGGTGTTCTGCTAGCCTCGTTTTACCCGGCACATCGGAGAACACGTCTGCATAAGGCTTCAAGGTTTCTGTTAAGTCCTTCTTTTCTTTGGTGCTTAACTCAGGGTTCACAACCAGCTGTTCCAGAGTGGAGGTGCTCGGGACATCGTTCAGTCCCACAAAATGGCCTGCTCGGGGAACTGTACCCAGCCACTCCTTCAAGAGGTTGATGTGATAGGTCTGGGTTTTGGAAGGCGAGAGACGTAGGCGATTGGTGGTGTTTCCTATCATCTCTATAACCTGATAGGGCCCTTGCCACTCGTTTTTGGTTTTAGAATTGATAGAGGGCAACAACACAAGGGCCCATTTGCCCACCGCTAAGGTCCTCAGCCTGGTACCCTTGTCATAGGCCTTTTTGTACCGTTCCTGGTGGTGCTCCATAGAGGAATACGCCAATTCTCGGAGTTTGCCTAGTCTGGTTCTTAGATGTGAGGTGTACTCCAGCATGTTCTTCTGGTCTTGGGATGCCTCGTTTTCCCACATCTCTTTGGTGATGTCGAGGAGACTCCTGGGTAGTCTCCCATACAGGAGCTCGAAGGAAGAGCACCCTAAGCTGCTTTGCTTCTGTGCCCGTATAACATATAGGGCAATGGGTAGGAGACGATCCCAGGTGGGTCCCTCGGTAGTCAGCATTTTCTTCAATGTTTGTTTTAGCGTTTGGTTGTACCTTTCCACCAAGCCATCCGTTTGTGGATGATACACTGAGGTCTTCAGGTGTTTGATATCCAAAGAGGCACATACCTCTTTCATCAGTTTTGACGTAAAAGGGGTCCCCTGGTCCGTCAGCACTTCTTTGGGAAACCCAACGCGTGAAAACAGTTCCACGAATTTTTCGGCAATGGCAGCTGTCGTGGTGTTTCTCAACGGAAAGGCTTCCACGAAACGGGTCGCGTAGTCCACTACGACCAAGGCATACATATATCCCCGCCCTGTCTTAGGCAAGGGCCCGATGAGGTCCATGCCGACACGTTCGAACGGCACTCCTATGAGGGGCATCCTTTGTAAGGGCGCAGCCGGGGGTCGCTGGGTGTTTCTTCGTTGGCAAACCTCACACTGGGCGCAGAACTCCTGAACGTCTTTATAGAGACCTGGCCAATAGAAGTTTCTCACAATGCTGTCCGTGGTCTTTTCCTTGCCTGCATGTCCGGCCGTTAAGTGGGCATGCGCAAAAAAAAGGACTTGTTCTCGAAATGACTGGGGAACCAACAGTTGCAGGTCACTCTCGGATCTGGCTTGTCTGTACAATAATTCGTTTTTAATCAGAAACCGGGGGTAGGTAGGGGTGGGCAGACCTACGGAATGGTGGGCGGCTTCCCATGCGTGGAACAGGGTTCTGTCTTCGCTCTGTGCAAAGCGAAAGCTCCGGTCTATAACCCAGGGTTCTGGTGACAAGTAAGCAGGGACATGCTCCCTATTCTCGGGGTTGGATAGGTGTTCCCTAAAAAGGGACAGGAACTCAGAATTGTCAGTTCCTAGGATCATATCCTCAGGTAGGGAATCCACCACCCCCACCCTTACTGTATAGGGTTCTCGGTCTGGTAGAGTGATGGATATAGAAGCTACTGGGTAGGGCTTTACATCCCCGTGAACACACCTAATGTATACCGGTATCTGGGGAATAATCTGTTCAGCGGTGACAAACCGAGTCTGTACAACGGATTGTCGACACCCCGAGTCTAAGAGTGCTTTTAACTTGTAACCATTCATCCACATACTCACGTAGAACGTGCTGCCCATTTCCGCGGAATACATCACTGTCCTGGGAAGATAACCAACTTCCATTGGTTCCTCTGGACTCTTTCGTTTGGGACACATTCGGGCTATGTGCCCCCATTCGCCACATTCGAAGCACTGTGGGCCTTTTGTCATAGGAGCCATCAGTCCGGGTGGTTTGTAAATCCTGGGTATCTCAGGGGTGACTTTCGGTCTCCTGTCTGATTTGGAGGGGAGTGGTACCGTCTTGGAGGTTTTCTCGGTTTCCCACAGGGGGGTCTTTGGCTGAGCTCTGGCATACTGCGAAGCCATTTCAATAGCTTGTTCTACAGACAGGCCAACCTGTTGTTTCAGCCACCTTTGGGTGGCATACGGTAAGGCCTCCATGAATTGTTCCAAATATATTTTCTTCATAATGTCCTCCTTGGTGCTCATTTCCGGACGTAGCCATTTGTCGGCCGCCATCTTTAATCTAAAGAATAAGGTTTTAGGGTTTTCCCCTTGAACTCCTCTTTCCTTACGGAAGCGTACCCTGTAGGCCTCCTGATCTAGACCTAAATGGTCCAGGATCACCATCTTTATGGTTGCATAGGGGGTTGTCCCTAGGGGGTTAGCAGCCTGATAGGCGGCTTGAGCGTCGGCGGTGAGAAGTGGAGCCAAGAAAAACGGCCATTTTTCTTCGGGCCAGCTCATTGCCCGGGCCGCCCTTTCAAAATTTAACAAAAAAGCGTCAGGGTCTTCGCCTGGCACATACTTCTGGGGTGTGTACCCGCACTTCTCCGGTAGCTCCATGGGAAACCACAGGTAGAGTCTTGAGTCCTTCTACGTGGGCGGTCATGGTCTTAGTGAACATCTCTCTGTCCGCCTGGGCGATTGTCATCTGGTTTCCAACAGCCCATTCTAGCTTTTCCTGTCCCTTAATGAGATGGTCGATAAGGGTCTCCATCTTAGTCTGGCAGATGGATGATGTAGGGGATCCCACTTCTGACACCAGTTGTCCCGGGGGTGCCGGGTTTACGGGGATATCGACCACCTGAGGGGGTTCTGGAGGGTCAAATAGAAATACCGGTTCCTTCAAGAGAGGTTTTAAGGAAGGTTTTATTGGAATGAAGGTTCTTTTCATGGATATCACAGTACAGTCTATTGATATTAGGTCCCGTCGCGATGCCTTGTGGTCTTGGTAGTTCCACTTTCAGGAAGGTGTTGCCCCAGGCGTCTCGCGGTGAACCCAGAAAGAAAAAGAAAGCAACGAGTTATACTCTAAACTCGGGAATGTCTACAAGGGCCGGGAGTGAGGGAACGCACCCAGTGCACAGTGCTCGAGATACTGGTTGTGGCTAGGAGTGCTCGTGCTCGGGGAAAGGGTTCTTTGCGGGAAATGTCTACGGGGGTGGCTGCCTCCGCCTCCCAACCCAGCCCGCGACCCGGCCCCGTACCTCTCGCAGCCACGCTCCTCCCGTGGGCGCGTGGCAGGGCGAAGCGTCCAACCGGGGGCCTCCTGGCTTGTCGTCTCCGTCTTCTTCTCGTCCTCGTCCTCGTCCTGCGTCCTCCTTCGCTGCCTGGGAATCGCCATCCGTCTTCGTGTCGGTACTTCCTGCTTTTGACGTCATCGGGGGTGGAGTTCCGGGCTCAAGGTCCCAAGCCTTAAAGGAACCGCACTCATTCTCCTCGGACCATTCCGTCGTGATGTCCTCGGGGTTTCCATACCATGTACCGACTTGTGGCTGTAGGGAAAAGGTGCAGGGTGTAAGGGGGGTGGCGGACCACCAGTCTTCCGTAACAGGCTCCTGGGGGCTGGACCCGTGACAGGGCATCTTCTCGTTCTACTCAGCTGTGGCAATCTCAACAGTGAGCGGACCCGCCTAAATTTGGGAGGTGGGACTCCTTTGCAAACTTCGCCACGTTGGAATCACCTTTTCCCGTGTGCCTAATCCATCCAAAAGGCACACGGACCTCCGGGGCGTAGGCGGTGGTGCCTGTCCGTGATATATATGGGGCATCTTATGCCTGCAGCCCATTCATATTGGCTGAGGATCAGGATTTGCTGACTCTGGCCCCTTATATGCCCATGAATGCAATATTTCGCTCAAATTCAGGACTTAGCATCAACATGTTCTTCAATGTTGAGACAGCCAATCAGATTGTTTCAATACTGCAGTACCGAAATGGCAAATGGGAGAAAAAGCGTGCTCGGCCAATCCAGTTTGAATATTGTTCTTTTTGTTGTTTCTGCAGCAGTATCAGAGCATCATACCATTGGAGTACCACAGGGCTAACTGTCCATACTACCCCTTCATGGCCAACCAAAACCCTTCTTTAAATGCTAGTTTCTCTGAACAGATTTACACCAAATCACAATAAGCACGCTTTCTGAGTAAAGCTCTTACTTTTAGCCACATTTTGTGTAATTCAAATAGCTGTTTTTCCAGTATTGGAGACCATCAAAAAACACCATGAAGCTTCCCTTGAATGAACTCCACATTCCCTTCTTGGCTGCAGAGTGTGGGCGGAATCTCAATCCCCCAAGCTAGCAAAATGAAACAAGTGGCAAAATTATTCAGCACACACAGCCATACACGTAATGTTGTACACAGACCTATAACCAACCAACACCCAATGTAATTCATCTTTAAACAATACACTAGTCCATGCTAATCTTGCCGGACACTATCCAAAGAGATTCACATCTAAACAGTGAAAGACAAAACCAAACTCCATCAGGGCTGGACTAGGCATTTATCCCGTCGGACAATTCCTTTTAGGTGGAAGGGGCCCTGGGGACATCTAAGGCTGTTTTTATTGAAGGCTGCTATTGGATCTTCTAAAGGAAATTCAACCTCGACAGAGAGAGAGAAGAGGTAGAGAGCGAGAGATAGATAAATAGAGAGAGAGATAGGGAGAAAGGTAGAGTTGAAAGAAGGAGAATGGAGGGAAGTAAGGGAGGCTCGAGCTGGCTTGAACTTTGTTGCCAGTACTTCTACTGGACCTCCATCCTGCCCTGAATACTAAGGCCTAGATTTATAAATATTTCACTCAGCACATGGCAGCAAGCAAACTTGCTGAACTGCTTTGCATGAAACAGAGTATAGCAAAAAAACAACGGCTCCTGTGGAAACTATGGTAAACAATACACAATATTGCATTGCACAATGGCAATGGGAATAGGGGTAAGGGGATGTCAAAAAGAAAAGAGAAACCAAATGCAGCATAGTGCTAGTAAGTTCAGAAAGTTTATATACAAGAATATTTATAATGGTATTCAATATACGTGCGTAGTGTCTCCAAGTGAACATGGAACTCATAACACTGAGCTGGAAATTCTGTGACATAGAGAACACGTTTCCATAATGACAAAGTCGACCATTGGTTTAAATACAGGATGAACACAGTTCTCTGATATAATAATCAAGACTGGTAAATGGTTCGCTTTCAATATTGTCGATCACATTTCGACACCGTTCGCTGTGAGGGGTCTTTTCAGGACCTAACAATGCAGGGACATCTGTGGAATGATACCATATGGGAATGAGTAAAGGTAGGCCAACACCAGCAGGGATGCTGGAATTATATGCAGGAAAATAATTCCTATAGCAATGAGCAAAAAGCATTAGTCCAAAACACAATCACACTGCACAATTGGTGTAAACTAGCAATAGGAATGGTTGTTTTAAAAACTTAATGCAGTTTAACCAAGGACTTGCATCGACGCGTTTCGGTGGGCTTGAAGATAAAAAGCCAGCACCTTCTTCAGGATTAAAAATAGACGTGTCCCACATAAAGATACAGTATCTGAAGATATCAATATCTTTGGAGCGTCAATCAGCTCAACGTGACACGGTACGTATCTTCCTCTAAAGCAAAAACGGCACCAGAGTTTATATAAGTGCCAGGTTATTTCGGTGTCCAAAAACGCCCAAGATCTGAAAAATGCAGATGCCTAAAGGATGATAAAACAGTCAAGACAGCTGGAATTATTTGTCCAATTTTGTCTAGACACTTTTCTGGAGACGTCGGTCCCAAATTCCGCCGTGTTTTGTGACAATAGCAGACTGCGGGCGGTCGTGCTGAATAAGATAACGGAGATATGTATTTCACCCGGGCCGTCAGTATAATTCCAAAATTGGACAAATAATTCCGGCTGTCTTGACTGTTTTATCGTCCTTTAAGCATCTGCATTTTTCAGATCTTGGGCATTTTTGGACACCGAAATAACCTGGCACTTATATAAACTCTGGTGCCGTTTTTGCTTTAGAGAAAGATACGTACCGTGTCACGTTGAGCTGATTGACGCTCCAAAGATATTGATATCTTCAGATACTGTATCTTTATGTGGGACACGTCTATTTTTAATCCTGAAGAAGGTGCTGGCTTTTTATCTTCAAGCCCACCGAAACGTGTCGATGCAAGTCCTGGGTTAAACTGCATTAAGTTTTTAAAACAACCACTCCTATTGTGAGTTTACACCAATTGTGCAGTGTGATTGTGTTTTGGACTAATGCTTTTTGTGCTATAGGAATTATTCTCCTTTTTATTTGTGTTACCCACTGTATGTATTTAATGAATGACTGTACTGAGTATCTTTCATGTATAGTGGTTTTTTATTGAAATAAATTGTAAATTTTTTATGCATTTTTTATGTCATTATCTTTTATTGTTTTCTCCTTGCTCCTTTCCTTGATTTAATAATGAATGTTGTGTTGGTATACATTTGTGCTTTGATACTGTCTACCAGCAAATGATACTAGTGTAAGCCTATCCAAAGGGGACTTTTCTATGTTGACTAATAGTCTTTTGGTACCCCACCCCTTTGGTTTGTGGGTCCCTCTCTTTAACTAGAGGAATTATATGCAACCAAGAAAAGGTACATGAGGAAGGATGAAACTGACAAGGTGCAGTGTGTGCTCTCCAGGGAAGTGAAGGAAAGGATACTCACATGGGATCCCAGCCGGGAACTAGGAGAAAACGAAAACCGTGTTACAATTGGGCGGAGAAAATATGTACAATACACTGTGGAGTCAGTTGTGTACATGTATGCAATTACAGGATTAGGAAGGAGACAAACTTACCCCAGTGAGGGAATGGCAGTCTTCAAAAACGGCTGAGTGCAATGACTTGTTTCTTAATTCTGGTAATGAAGCAGTCTTGGTGGACGTGATTGAATGAGACATACGAGAACCACAACTGATGCGTACCAGAGTATGTCTGGGAAGGGAGAAAAGGCCACTGTAGTTGTTGATTAAAGACGTACGATCAGAATGGTGATTGGGAGTGAGCGAGCTGTGCTCTTACCTTGGAAGCGGCACAATGGCAGGAAGAGTGATTCCAGAGATGTGTGCAGCCAGTGGCGTAACAAAAGTTTAGGGGGCCCCCCTGCAAAGCCTATTGAGGGGGCCCCCTCTGGACCCACTCAGTGGCGGAAATGCCAGGGGACTGTGCTGAGAGGGCCCCCTGGAGCTCAGGTGCCTCCATGCACTGCGGGGCCAGCAGATGCCTTTGTTACGCCACTGCTACAAGCAGAGCATCAAAGCACCCAATCTTTTAGGACAGATACAGAGTTCAAAGACAGATGCCGGACAAGTCTAGCACAACCATTCTTTGTATCAAAAAGTTGCAGGCTTTGTTGTGACGTGGTAAATTAGGACACACATTGAACATAATTAAAACACAATGAGTTTTTGAAAAAGAGGTTGATTACTGTATCTTGCAGTTAAAGTGCCAGTACACTTGAGACATAGGCTCCCTTTGTTTAGGTTTTACTAGTATGGACTGCATGAGCAAATGGGGTAGCCAATCGCTCTAAACAGACTACTTAAGTGCCAGGGTTTATTTTGTATCCCAGTTACCAGTGTCCCAATCATCTGGAAGTACCTTTAAACAGGCAGACAGCTCAGAACTGGACATTTGGGCTCAAGATTTCGGGAGCTGTGAGCATTGTTCAGAATTATGTCCAACAAGCTAAATTTAAAGAGCTATATATCCAAGCTGTAAACTTTAGCTGGTGGTTCCCTACTTTGGACAAAAGAGGAAGGAGGGATAGTTCCTAGGGAATAGTGTTCCAAGTGTAATACACCGGCTACTCTTCCTCAACTCTATTGAGGGATGAGAAGCACAGACCAGACACTTGCTAGTCTGTGTTATTGGTATAATTTTGGATTTTTCTCGTCCACCGGACCAGTTTCTCCATCGTGGATAGAATGGTCTTCCCTTATGTAGGAAGGTGGCTACCTGACTATGGTTACCCCAGATTTTTTGCCTTGTGTTTAGCTGGTTTTTGACTTAGTTGACCTGGTTCCCTGCTAATCAGGGCCCCAGGCCATCTGCTCTCTCTGTAAAATGGATTCCATGTACCCTAGGTACATACCACAATTGGAAATGGACTCCTTGTCAGCCCCTGTACCATGCACTATAGGTGCCCATGGCATAGGGGCCACCAAGGCCTACCAGGGGCTGCAGCATATCTTTTGCCACCCCTGGCTGGTTCTTAAATTGACACAACTGGCTGATCACTCAGCTGGGGTAAGGTGGTGTAATCACCCCTTACTTAGATATAGTACACCTATATCTAAACCTATATCTGGACACATATAAACCTGTGAGCCACTCCTATGGAAGGCCTCATCAATCCTGGAGGCAGAGTGCGTGGTTTAATGTGAGATGGAGCTCTAGCATGAGCTGAGCCTGTCTGCAGCTGTCGGGAAAAACTCCCTAAGCTGTTTCAGGATAATGCCATACCATATACTCTTAAGTGCATTATAATACTCGCGGTTATATAGCAACTTTGGTTTGGCTTTATCAAAACATGTCGTGTAAGGTGTCATACGATTTGGAATACTATCCCCTCGCCAGTTCTGGCGACGGGGATAGAATTCCACCCCTCTAGAGGGGTAAGACATGTTACTTTACTTAAATGCGGTTAATTTCTAAAAGGACCTTGGATCCACAAAATGGATGCCTCTGCCACAGACACGAGCCTGACCCCCTGAAGATGACCGAAACTCAGCCAAAGGGGCCTGGACAAAGGGTTTTTTGTCGCAGGGAGGTGTTACACCCCCCCAGACAGGAGATAGTGGATTGTAGCAGGGAGGTTTGAAAGAAACCAGACACTGCATGGGGAGCACAAGGCTGCCCCTTGCATAATCCGGCCAAACCGGTTCTGGGGCACTCCAGCCCTCGTGCCAGGGCGGCCCGGATCAAAGGAAGGGGGTGTATACACCCACTTCCTGGGTCCCACCCATAGGAGGAGACCTAGCAGGTAATCCAGCCCCCAAAATTAGTATAAGACTGGGAGCAGTGCCAATGCACTTCGGATTATCCTGATGAAACATAAGAAACGAAACTCTGGACCCTTCGACATCCTACTCAACGTAGAAGACTGAAGAATCTCCCTTGTGGTCAAGGAGTGACCACCCTGTGCAAACAGGCACCATCTAGCCCTCGACGTCTGCTTTGTTGCAGTTCCCGCCGGAACTCGAGCGACAGATATCGACGAGATCAAGCTTGCCTGCCTTCTAACAGCCCGATCCACAGTCCCTGCAGAGCTGAGACCCGTGGAGGCGACCGGAAGCGTGGGGCACGCCATCTTGGAAAGACCACGAGACGCTGACCGTGCAGCCCACGAGTGACCCTCGAAGCTGTACACCGGGGTTTGAGAAGCCCCAACCCTGAGCCACTCTTGCACCAAAGTTCAGCCCTCCACACTCGACGAGTGCTGCGTGGGGCCCTTCTGCTTCTTTTGGCTCAACGCATTGGCCCGATCACTTGCCAGCCGGCTTGTGGCCCCTATGCCGACGAAACTTGAAATTCGACTTGCGATTCTGGTTGCTCCAGATTTGCACCAGCTCCCCTGAAAAGGAGCCCCCACTCTGACCCTCCTGGTTCGAGTGAGAAGCAATCTCCCGGTTCCGCGTGGATTGCTTTTGCCAAGTGTTGTTTGCTCTAATCTTGAAGCCGACAGCGCCGACGGCGAGAGCCTGCGTGGGACAGATCGTGACCTGCTCCTGGACTTCGTAGATGCCCCAGAGCCCACGTGACAGCAGAGAGAAGCTCCTCGACAACCACCTGATTGCGCCCGACATTGCCTGGTTCCGTCCTGGTTCCACCCTGGTCACTGCTGAGTGACCCAGACTCTGTCCCCTCTGCTTTCAGGTACTTTTCGACTCGAGTCCACCCTTGGACTCCACCGGACACTTCTCTTGCACCCCGCCTGCAGCCCTTTCAGCTCCAAGCACCAAGAGCCTGCGTGACGAAACCCGACTCAACTTCGACCCTGTGCACCCGCTTCCTGTGGGTGAGGTAACATTGCAACGCCGGTGTTCCCACACTGGTACACACCTCTAGGGTCTGTGTCTTAAGTTTTGTTCATCTAGGTTCAGCGGAAGTGTCCTTAAACTTTAACTTTGTAACTTTTACGCACCATTGGTTAACATTGATGCATGCGTGCACTTTCTGCACTGCACCCGAATCCCGCGGGCTTTTCCCGACTTCAGCATTGCTTGTCCCGACTGCTCCCAGCGATTCCCTAGGCCCTAGGCCTAACCACTGTTCGATTGGTATCTCTTATACCACTTGTTTAGTATATGGTCTGAGTGGCCCCTCGCCCTCATCCATATTTGTGCAACTTTGTATGTTATACTGTGCTTTTGATTTAACGCTTGTGCCCCTTTATTCATAAAGAATACTGGGGATTGTTTTTAGTAATAAATACATATATTTTTATAATATATACTTGTGTGGTGTCCTTTCATTTGATATTACAGGATTGTATGTGGTAAAACAGCTCGCTTAACACGACCTCTTAAGTTAAGCCTTTAGGTTGCTTAGTCCATGCTACCCCTAGGATAGCTTGTCTAATAAGGTTGACTTACAACCAGACACCATAAGGGATTGTTTGGTCGGATAACAGGTGGTTCCAGAATTGGAAACATCACCTATCAGGTCAACTTCTCACATTGGTGAGCAGCGGTGCGGATTTGAGCTTGCTGTTTGTTTTACCATTGCAATCTTTTTATCAAATTGAAAGATCACATCAAGTACCTTAGGTACATATAAATCAAAAGCTTAGCATATTAAGTTCTACTGAACTTAGTAGTTGTAGATTAAAGGGATTAGCACACCCTGACTACAACTCACTAGCAAGGTACAGTAGGAAAACACTTAGTGTAGGTAAGTGCACCACTTACACCACACTAGCAGTCATGTCTGGCACAGGTGAAGCTTCAGGCTCTCTGCCTGTGACAGTTGACCTTACCAAGGCAACTTCCAGCTATGACAAACTAACCCACAAAGACTTGGTTGCCTTGTGCATCTCAAGAGGGTTAAAAAGGGGCAGAAGTCCCACCAGTCCTTCCCTGATAGCCATTCTAGAACAGGATGACTTAGAAAAGGCGAATGCAGTTCCCTTAGAGTCAGGAGATGGAGTGAACCCCCCTGTAACTGATACCACTCCAGAGGAGGAAGAAGAAGAGGAGGAGGACCTAGAAGATCAGGATCATAGGGGTAGCCAGGTTATAGTTGCCAGGCTTAGCCAGGCCAACTTAAACCTACTTGGGAATGGAGAGGGCCAGCACCTCCCCAGACCCTATAACATTCTCCCAGGCAACAGATGAGTGAGATCTCCAGCAGGGGACTCTCATATTTCTAGTGCCTCAAGAGAATCTCAGAGAGGGATGACCCCTTCTCCGAAAAAAGAGCATGAGGCAAGAATGAGGGCTGTCAAACTCCAGATAGAGAGGGAGGAGGTAGCCCTGGCTCAAGCTAGACTTGCCTTGGCAAGAGAACAGAAAATGTGTGGCTTAGATGCCACTGGTGGCAGCAATATTCCTAGAGAAAAACCCAGGTCCTATGATAGTAGAAACCTGACAAAGATTGCGCCCCCCTACAAGGAAGGGGATGACATCCACAAGTGGATAACTGCTCTTGAGAGAGCCTGCATGGTACAGCAGGTTCCTGAGGAACAGTGGGCAGCAATCTTATGGTACTCCTTTTCAGAGAAAGGGAGAGATAAGCTCCTCACTGTTAGACATGAGGATGCAAACAATTACAAAGTCCTGAAGAGTGTCCTAATAGATGGGTTTGGCTTAACCACTGAACAGTACAGGTTAAAGTTCAGAGACACCCAGAAGACACAGACACGAGACTGGACTGATTTTGTAGATTGTGCTACTAAGGCTCTGGAGGGTTGGCTAAATGGCAGCAAAGTACATGACTTCAAAGGATTGTATAATTTGATTATGAGGGAGCAGATCCTAAGTAATTGTCAGAACCAGCTCTTACACCAGCACCTGGTGGACTCAGATTTGACCTCTCCCCAAGAATTGGGAAAGAGGGCAGATAAATGGGTCAGAACTAGGATTAGGCCTAAGAATCAGGACAGTAACCAGAAGAAGGAGTCTACCAAGCCTCAAGATAAGGGTGGGGATAAAAGTAAAGAAAATACTTCCCCAGGGCCCCAAAACTCCAAGAATGGGGGTGGGTCCCAAGACACTTCTTCAACTGAGAAAAAGCTCTATTGCCATGTCTGTAAGCAGGTTGGGCATTACAAAACAGACAACTGTTGTCCCAGGAATGGCAATAAAGAGAATATACCTCCAAAGCCAGCTCCAACACCTCCTGTTACTGTCAGCAGTAATCCCCCAGGAAGTGGGAGCACACCCAGGAATCTGGGTGGGTTTACCTTTGGAGCCCAGGAGGACCCTGGCCTATCCAGGTCCCCATCCCCAAATAATCTTGTTTATGAGACTGGCATGGGGTTTGCCAACTTCTCTGACTGCCCAAATACTTTGAGCAAATATAGACAAGAACCCATCATCAATGGTTTGAAAGTTGAAGCTTTTAGAGACACAGGGGCTAGCATCACCATGGTGGCTGATTGTATAGTCCCCTCTAAGCAACTTTTACCTGGTGCCACATACCAGGTAACAAACATTGATGGCATCCAAACAAATTATCCCATGGCAGTAGTAAGTCTCAGCTGGGGAGGTGTCACTGGCCCAAAGAGAGTGGCAGTGTCATCAAACTTGCCTGTGGACTGTCTACTTGGTAATGATTTGGAAATCTCAGCCTGGGCTGAGGTTGAACAGGAAACCCATTCTAGAATGGTAAATTCCAATGGAAAGGTTAGTGGGGCTGTAATGGCTACAGCCCCAATTCAAGATGTCCTTCCTGAAAAGGTTGGTAGGGCTGAGCAACTCTCTGCCCCATCTTTAGCAAAAGCTCTTCCTGAACAGAATAGCAAAGCTGTTATGATAACAGCAGAAACTCAAACTGAGTCTCCTCCTGAAAAGGTTGGTGGGGCTGTGATGGCCACAGCCCAAACTCAAACTGATATGTGTGTTGTGAAGCCTGAAATGATGGATAACTCCACACAAACTGAGAGCACAGAGGAGGACGAGAAATCTCCCCCTCACCAGACTTTAGGAAAGGATCAGCCTCCTCAGGGAACTGATCTTACCCCTGATGAAGGAACTGCCCCAGAGGTGGTTAGGCCTAGCCTGACAGAGCCTCTGATGTCAGTGGACCCTTCTCAGGTGGGACCCAGTCTGGAGCAGGTAACCTGCCCCTCTCTACCTTGCCTTAGCCAGCCCAGGGCTGCAGAGGACAAGAAGGACAGTGAGACCCAGAGGGCCCCCTGTCAAATAAAGCACCCCCATCAACAGATTAGGGGCACCAAAACTAGTAGCCCTAGTGAGGTGAAAACTTTAAAAACTCCTGAGGGAGCCCCTTTAAAAACAGTTAGGGACCTCCCACAGATGGATTCTGTTGGGCACAGCCAAACCTGGGACCCAAAGGGCCCAAACCTGAACTGTCCCTCCAGCAAGCCAAACAGAGGGACCCAGCCTCCAGCTTTAGGTAGCCAGAGGTTGACCCTGAGAGCACAGTGCAACTCAGTTAAAGAAAAAAAGGCACACATGGTGGAAGATAATTGGAGGAAGCTGAGCCCTAAATTAGTGGTGCCTCACTTCAATACTCCATATCCAAACCAGCCTTTAACTTTGCATAAACACACCCAAGGTAGTGATTCCCTATGGTGGAGACCCTCTAATACCCCAAGGGTGAGGGACTGCTTAGTGGACCATGAGACAGGGGGTACCCATGCTAGTGCAGGTACTTCCTTATATGGCCACTCAGGCAATATAGGCTTTCCTGGACAAGGATAGCCTTATCTCCTTTCGTTTGGGGGGGGGGGGGGGTTATGTAGGAAGGTGGCTACCTGACTATGGTTACCCCAGATTTTTTGCCTTGTGTTTAGCTGGTTTTTGACTTAGTTGACCTGGTTCCCTGCTAATCAGGGCCCCAGGCCATCTGCTCTCTCTGTAAAATGGATTCCATGTACCCTAGGTACATACCACAATTGGAAATGGACTCCTTGTCAGCCCCTGTACCATGCACTATAGGTGCCCAGGGCATAGGGGCCACCAAGGCCTACAAGGGGCTGCAGCATATCTTTTGCCACCCCTGGCTGGTTCTTAAATTGACACAACTGGCTGATCACTCAGCTGGGGTAAGGTGGTGTAATCACCCCTTACTTAGATATAGTACACCTATATCTAAACCTATATCTGGACACATATAAACCTGTGAGCCACTCCTATGGAAGGCCTCATCAATCCTGGAGGCAGAGTGCGTGGTTTAATGTGAGATGGAGCTCTAGCATGAGCTGAGCCTGTCTGCAGCTGTCGGGAACAACTCCCTAAGCTGTTTCAGGATAATGCCATACCATATACTCTTAAGTGCATTATAATCCTCGCGGTTATATAGCAACTTTGGTTTGGCTTTATCAAAACATGTCGTGTAAGGTGTCATACGATTTGGAATACTATCCCCTCGCCAGTTCTGGCGACGGGGATAGCATTCCACCCCTCTAGAGGGGTAAGACATGTTACTTTACTTAAATGCGGTTAATTTCTAAAAGGACCTTGGATCCACAAAATGGATGCCTCTGCCACGGACACGAGTCTGACCCCCTGAAGCTGACCGAAACTCAGCCAAAGGGGCCTGGACAAAGGGTTTTTTGTCGCAGGGAGGTGTTACACCCCCCCAGACAGGAGATAGTGGATTGTAGCAGGGAGGTTTGAAAGAAACCAGACACTGCATGGGGAGCACAAGGCTGCCCCTTGCATAATCCGGCCAAACCGGTTCTGGGGCACTCCAGCCCTCGTGCCAGGGCGGCCCGGATCAAAGGAAGGGGGTGTATCCACCCACTTCCTGGGTCCCACCCATAGGAGGGGACCTAGCAGGTAATCCAGCCCCCAAAATTAGTATAAGACTGGGAGCAGTGCCAATGCACTTCGGATTATCCTGATGAAACATAAGAAACGAAACTCTGGACCCTTCGACATCCTACTCAACGTAGAAGACTGAAGAGGTCAGTCAAAAATACTTTTATTTGATCTTGTTAAAAATCATAAAAGAAGGGAAGAAGTTCAATGATACAAACATGTTAAAAAAAAATGCATAATTAGATAAATTGATAAGGGTTAAAAAGGTACTAAAAAGAAAGAAAAAAATGAAAACACACTGCTGTAATGACCTGGATAATCATCCATTGATAATACATTGGATAAAACTTTCATATTAAAAGGAAATTTTAAACAGTGAGAGGCGGTACTTTACAACAGGGGCCCAGAAATTATGTTGGTGCAAGAGAAGACCAAGGGTCCAAGCGGTCTTAACTGGACCACTCCAGTTCATTCTTGTTTGTTGTCTAATTCTTTGGCTGCCATTTTCCAAAGCATAATGGCTTTGCAAGAAAGTTCAATGGAGTGGCCTCCAAGACAATGTATGACTGCCGCTCTGCATGTCCGTAGCTGATTTTTTATCAGCAACTTGCGGAGGACCCTTTTCCGAATTTCTAGAAGTGTAGGGCAGATGCATAGGAGATGTAAGAGGCTCTCTTCTCCTTGTCCACACAGCCGGCATTCTTTTGTTAACCATACTTGTTTCCATTTTGGGGTTAGGTCCTTCGTGGGGAATGACCCCAACCGTAACATAGTCAGATAATGCTTTTTATGTTGTGAAAAGTGATCTAACAAGTATGGTTGTGGTTTGAGCAGCTGGTAAGAACTAATCACTGCCCAAGCGTGTTTTTTCTTTGAGAATGCCGTTTTGTCCATTAGCTGTGAAATTTGTTTGGTTGCGCTGTTTACTGCCTTTTTGAAGCCAGAGAGGGAAGTGTTTATGTGCCATGCCCCTTCGAGGTGTAAGTCCTTGAGTGAACATTTTAGGACCGTGGCGATGGAATTATTTAGCCTTGCTTGCTTTTCGATTTCTTCCCAGCAGGAGTGGGCTAATGTGTTATCTTCTGCCTGCCTCATCCGCCAATGGTATTTGACGACCGCCCCTTGTCTGGCTGGTTTCTGGTTTTTTAGCCCGTATTCCAGTCGAATCTGGGCTTGAGAAATGTGCTGGGGAATTGAGAACAACCTCTTGAAAAAGCTTGATTGGGCTTTGTTAAGGGCGGCTGCATCTATTGTATGCATTATTTCTGACCCGTATGATATGGTTGGTATGAATTTGGCTGCGATTACCTTCAGCACATGCCCTGTTGAGCAGCCTTTTAATTTCCTGTATAAAATTTTGAAGGCGTAGAGAAGTTGTTTTGCTTTCGTTCTCACTTGGTTCAGCTGTTGTTTGAAGTTAAGGTTTTGATCAAGATGAAACCCTAGATATTTGTAAGATTCCACCTGGGTTATTGGTTTGTCACCCAGGTTCCAGATGAATTTGCCTTTTGACCCTATTTTGTGATGTTTTGAGAAGCACAGCACCTTTGTTTTCTTGAGATTAATTGTTAATTGGAATACAATGGTGTAGGCTCCTAGTTGGGTCATTGATCGTTGAAGGCCTATCGGTGTTTGTGATAGAAGGACAATATCATCTGCGTATTGAAGACTAGTGATTGGTGTTTTGCCCAGTTTTGGGAGGTCGGTTTGGACTTGTTGAAGGTATTTCTCGAGGTCGGCGGTGTAGATGTTGAAGAGGCAAGGGGCCAGCACGCACCCCTGTTTCAGCCCGTTTTTAGTTTGGATCTTACTTGTTATGCTGCACCCGTCTCCTTTTTTTATTTGGACCCATGTGTCCGAGTAAAGGTTGATAATTGCCTCCAAAAGTTTTGTTGGTGCCCCCAAGCTTTGCATTTTGGCCCATAGCTTTGCCCTCTGTACTTTATCAAATGCTGCTTTGAGGTCAATAAAGCAGGCATAGAGGGAGCAGGATTTGGCCATGGCTTGATTGGCTAGGAGTGTGACCGCAGAGATGTTGGTAAGGGTGCCCATTCCAGGCCGGAATCCTGTTTGTGTGTTTGGCATCAAGTTTGTGTGGCTCACCCAGTCTTCTAGATCTGTCAGCAGGTTTGAGGCGTAAATCTTGGCTTCAACATCGATGAGTGCGATCAATCTGTAGTTGGCAGGGTCTGAACGTGGACCAGATTTGTATATGGGATTAAGGATGCTTCCTCTCCAGGAGTCTGGAACCGTACCTGACGATAGTGCATGTGTGAATAATGGAGTGAGGATGTCGGACCAGAATAGGGGATCGTGCCGGAATAATGCGTTAGGCAATCCGTTAGGTCCTGGAGCTCCTTCAGGCCTTAAATTTTTTATGGTTTTAAGGACCCCATCTTGGGAAATTTGCAGAAGTGGTTCTGGCAGTTCAATCAATCAATCAATCAGAGCATTTGTATAGCGCACTACTCACCCGGAGGGTCTCAAGGCGCTGGGGGGGGTCCGCTACTGCTCGAACAGCCAGGTCTTGAGCTGCTTCCTGAAGGCGAGATGGTCCTGGGTCAGGCGGAGGTGGGTCGGAAGGGAGTTCCAAGTCTTGGCAGCCAGGTAGGAGAAGGACCTTCCTCCTGTGGTGGCTCTTCGGATGCGGGGGACGGCGGCGAGGGCGTGGCTGGTCGATCGAAGCTGGCGCGTGGGAGCGTAGAAGTTGAGGCGGCTGTTGAGGTATCCTGGTCCTTGGTTGTGTAGGGCTTTGTGTGCGTGGGTGAGGAGCCGGAAGGTGATTCTCTTGTTGACCGGGAGCCAGTGCAGGTCTCTCAGGTGTCCGGAGATGTGGCTGCGGCGGGGGATGTCCAGGATGAGTCGTGCTGAGGTGTTCTGGATCCGCTGGAGTCTCTTCTGGAGTTTGGCGGTGGTTCCGGCGTAGAGGGAGTTACCGTAGTCCAGACGGCTGGTGACGAGGGCCTGGGTGACCGTCTTCCTGGTCTCGGTGGGGATCCATCGGAAGATCTTGCGTAGCATTCGCAGGATGTTGAAGCACGACGAGGAGACGGCGTTGACTTGTCTGGTCATAGAGAGGGTGGAGTCCAGGATGAAGCCCAGGTTGCGTGCGTGGTCAGTTGGTTTGGGTGCGCTGCCCAGGGCGGGGGGCCACCAGGAGTCGTCCCAGGCGGAGGGTGAGGATCCCAGGATGAGGACTTCCGTCTTGTCCGAGTTCAGTTTCAGGCGGCTGTTCGACATCCATTTGGCTACGTCTGTCATCCCTTCGTGCAGGTTGGCTCTGGCGGTGGCGGGGTCGTTGGTGAGGGAGAGGATCAGCTGGGTGTCGTCGGCGTAGGAGATGATGTTCAGGTTGTGCTGGCGTGCGACGTCTGCGAGGGGGCTCATGTAGACGTTGAAGAGAGTTGGGCTGAGCGAGGAGCCTTGGGGAACGCCGCAGATGACTTCGGTGGCCTCCGATCTGAACGGGGGGAGGCGGACTCTCTGTGTCCTTCCGGCGAGGAAGGAGGTGATCCACTCCAGTGCCTTCTCCTGGATTCCGACGTTGCTGAGGCGCTGTACTAGGGTACGGTGGCAGACAGTGTCGAAGGCCGCGGAGAGGTCCAGGAGGATGAGGGCCGCTGTTTCTCCGTTGTCGAGCAGGGCTCGGATGTCATCTGTAGCTGCGATCAGGGCGGTCTCGGTGCTGTGGTTGGCCCGGAAGCCAGACTGCGAGAGGTCGAGGGAGCCGTTCATCTCAAGGAAGGCGGCCAGTTGCTTGTTGACGGTCTTCTCGATGACTTTGGCCGGAAACGGGAGCAGCGAGATGGGGCGGTAGTTCTTGAGGTCGGTGGGGTCTGCTGATGGTTTCTCAGTTCAATCGTAGGTGTATCATAAGCTATTACTGCAAAGGGGGTTTCCTGATTTGTGGTTCCTGAAGGTAGGATGTCATTATATGTTTGCTCGATGTGTGCTTTCCAGATGTCCTCCATAACGTCAGAGTTAAAGTGCCTGTTCTTGCCGTTCGATAGCTGGTTGATTATATCCCAGAAGAGCTTAGAGTCTTTTTGTTTGCTGGCATGGAGGAGTTTTGCCCAGAGTTCTTCTCTGAAGGCTTTCTTGGCTACCTTGGAGTCTCTTTTGAGGTCTTTTCTTGATTTTGATATTAGTGAGAGAATGTCCTGAGTGGATTCTGGGCCTCGAGTTCGCAAATGCCTTAGATGTTTATTCAATTGTTTTTTTTGTTTCCTTAAACTATTGGTGAACCACCCTACCCCTTCTGGTCTGCCTGGTTTGCGGCCATTTTTTGAGAATTCTTTGTTTAGGTCTTGAGCAAAGGTTTCCCAAGCCTTTATGCATGATGGATTGACTTTAAAACTCTCCGAAAGGGTTATACATGTGGCCATGATGTCACCGATGTTTTCCTTTTTCCATATTAAACGTCTCAGATTGTAACATTTTGTGAGTTGGGACATCACTTTGTCTTTTGCTGAGTCGGCCGTATTTAGGAGTAAAGTGAAGGTTTGAGGATGGTGGTCGCTTTCTGACCTATCTTTTATTTCAAAGTTAGTGATGTGTGCGAGAAGGTCTAAATCTGTTAATGAATAATCAATGATGGAGCATGTTTTCTGCGTTACCCGGGTATATGCTGGGTGGCTCTCTGATGTCACTTGGCCGTTTAACACGCCCAATGATCGTTCTTCCAACAGGGAAGCGCATCTGTTACCATGTCTGTCACGTTGTTTGCTTGATGGAACGTGGCCTGTTGGACTATCTTTCCTAGGATTTTGTAATTTCATGTTAAAATCTCCTGATAGAATTATGTTGGAGTGTGGGTGAGCCAGTTTTAATGTATCCAGTGTTGCTGCTATAGTATCAATATTCTGTCTCTTTTTTTTGGATGATGGGTGGATGTATATATTCAATATTAGTAAACTGAAGAAGGTCGGGGCTGTTAATTTGATACATAGCATCCATGTTGTGTCTAAATCTACTTCCTTGGCCTGCCAGGAGATGTTGGTCGAGACATAGATTGAAAGCCCTCCTTTAGCTCTTCCATATTTCGAGTCCTTCTGGGCCGGGTTAAGATATTCTTTGTAACCTACTATTGGTGAAGGATTTGTTTGCCATGTCTCTTGAAAGAGGATTAAATCGTGTTTTTTGAGAAATTCCATGAAGTCCGGGTCTTCTAGTTTTGGGCTCAGGCCGTTTATGTTCCAAGAGCATATGTTACACCCATGGTCTGTTGTTTTAGCTTTGGATGGGTTTGTTCATGCTGTACATTGGCGGGTTCCGACTGGGTTCTGTTTCATTTGCCCTGTGTGTTTTCCTGCTTCCGGATGAACGAAGGTTATGGTTATTTTCCTCCCCTCTTGATCTTTGCCAATTCTTGGGCTTCGGTTTTCTGGGCCTTTCGCGCCTCTCAACAAGCTCTCTGGTGGCTTTAGTTGTTGAAGTGGGGTTGGATAGCGGGCGGGCGTTGTTTTTTTTAATTCTATACCCCATTTGGCAAATAAAACCTGCTGCTGCCAGATTTGCTCTGCGATGGAATTATCTGTAAAGCTTACTGTAGTGATTTCTCGACCAGATGGGTCGGGATTAGGGCTAAATTCAACGCTTTCAAGATTCCCCGTCTCGATGTGACGCAGGGACGGGAGTGCTTTGAGCAATTTTAATATTACGCTTCTATTAAGGATATCATGGGTTCCCCTCGATTCGAAAAGAGGGATGAAATGCAGCTTGTTGTAGTAGAAGTTATTGCTGTCGGAAGGGACCAGCTCGGCGTGATGGCTTTTTTAAAATTCTTTTCCCTCTGAGGGTTGTCCCGCGGTGGTTGGGAGAAGATTCTGAGTGTTGCATGCGGTGTTTAGAGGAGGTATATCATTGTTCATTGCAGTGGCTGGAACACTGCTTTCCCTGTGAATCCTGTATGTTTTGTCGGCGATGCACCCATCCTTGCTGTCTCCCTCATTGGGCCAAATTGCGTCATTTGAGCTGGTTTTAACGGATTCTGTTGTGTTGCGTCTGGTAGTTTTTATTGGGGTATGAGTGGACTGAGATGTTACATGCCGATTCTCTTCCTTTTCTGCGGGTTTGAATATGCTATATACTTTAGCTGGCTGCGGTTGTTCCATTTTTGGTTGCTTTTGAATTGTTGTGTTGGTAGGCTTATTTGTAGATGGGGTTGTGTTGACCACAAGGCTTGCTTTCTCAGTGTTTGTTGCTGATGTGTCGTCTTCACTTTGGGTAACGTTTAGCTCCGTTGTGGTACTGATTACGCTTGGGGCATATCTTGCTTGTTTACCCTTTCTTGCCTTTCTTAGTTGTTTCCTCTCCCACTTTGATATTGAAGCTGTGGTATTTGCTTCTTTAGCAGGTGGCTCATTGCGGTGATCAACTGATGGGCTGATTGAGACAACTACATTGTCCGAAGCGGTTTTTAACTGTAATGTTTTTGTGCTTTCGGGTGTTGAGGCACTGTTAAGCTCCCCTGCTTTTTCATTATGCTCTTTTGGGGGACTTGGATAAACCTGATCCATTTCCTGCTGAGTTTCTTTGAATTTCTTGGTTGGTGGATTAGTCTGTGCTGAGGTGTCCCTGGCGACCCCCAGTAGTTCGGACATTAAGTTTGGAACTACGGCTAGTTGATCTATTATTTGCGTGCAATGGCAGTGGCTTGTTAGGTAGCTTGTTTCTCGGTCTTGCTGCACCCGCTCTATCATTTCATTAAGGTTTTGCAGCTTTTGTTCCACCCCCTGAACGTAGATAGCTAGGATGTTTAACAGGCCGACTTGGGTATCTAGTTTGTCTGCGTGATAAGTCATGGCTTTACCGATGGTGTCCAAAGTGTTTAACAAGTGGGGCCAGACTTCTGAGGATGGTGAGCTGGCTGCCAGTATCGGTGAGGGTGTATGCTCTAGAGGCAAGGAATCCAGAGAGGCTGGAGTTTCGTGTACTTTCTCCCTATTTTGCGACTGCGGCACAGTGGGAGAATTTTTGAGATTTTTTAAACTAAGAAATAAATCATCTTGTTGCCTTGAGGGCGGTGATTTTCTACTACTTCGATGGACAGATTCCGGTGAATAATGCTTGTTGGTTATTGCTTTGACCGGGTCGTCTGTGAGTAGAGCCGGCGACAGCATGTGTATGGTTCGGAAAGGGCTTAGAGGGCCCGAACTTATCTGATGTATTGAGATGGCTTCTTTGTTACCGTAAGGACCATTGTGGCTCGGTAACAGTTGTTGTTGCCCCTTCGGCTGTGGTTCTGGGATAAGCGGATGATGGTGTATTTCTGCTTCTGTGGCGTTGACTTTATGGGTGTGACCGTCTTCTGAAAGGGGTATGATTTTTGGAATTTGGGGGCCGTGGGCTTCGCCTTTTAATGCGTAATCCAGGTCTGGACCTGTACCCCGAAGTTCTGTTTTTTCGTTGATGCAACTCTTGATGCACTTATCGAGGGGGATATTCGTATCGGCCTCACTTAGGCCGTCAATGGTGTCGATGCTAAGACTAGTATCTTGTAAATGTTTGAATTGTTTGGGGTCGTCGCATTCCTGGTTGTTTTTAGCTGTTTTTGTTTTTGTTGCCACTTTTAGGAAGTCGGTAATCAATGCCCGTTTGCTGCTATTTGGGCATGAATAATGCCTTTTGGATGCCGATAGTATGCCCTTCTTGCCGCCTTTGTTAGTGACGGGCGGGGCTGTCTCAGTCACTTTTTTGCTGACAGTTGACTTTGCGCTTGCGAATCCGGAGATAACTGCGATGCCCTGTGTTACACCTTCCATCGCATACTGCTTGTCGCTATTTGTTTGCCTCGGCTCCGTAGGTGACATTCCTTCCTGCGCGGTACCTGATGCTATGCTGTTGTCCTCCATAGCCAACGCCTTGATGACCTCCGTTTCTGTTTCTGGTTCCATCTCCCTTTCTTTTTTGGGTTTTTTGGGGTTAGATGGTGATTTTTTCTCTTTAAACTCATCCCCCCTTGTTCTTCCGGACCTCATGATTGGGTTGTTGTTGCCCGCCCACCTTGCGACTTGGTGCTGTGGCGAAGATTTTTATTTATTTTTTTATTGTTGCTTAAGGCGAAGCTGTTTATTTATTTATTTATTATTTTATTTTTTTAAGAGGGTCGTTATTATTATCAGTCTTTTTGCCGATTGTAAAAAAAAAAAAATGTATTTTCTGTTTTGTTTGATTTTCTGTTTATTTGTTAGTTTGTCTTTGTTTGTTTGTTTGTTTTTGTTCTCCTGTCGATTCGCCCTCCTTTTCTATTCACCAACCAGGAAATGTTAGGCTCCTGTTCCTGCCTGTGCTTAGCCTTAGCCTGTGGGTTGGGAGGGAGGACGTCCACCGAGGAAACAGCTAGAGAGCAGGGAGACCGGGGCCGTCAGCTGTTCGGCGTTCTCCCACTCGCGTCCTCCTGCTTCTGTTCTCCCCCGGACACCCGCAACTCACCCCCAACTCTGCGCTACTGTCGGACAGTTACAGGCAGTTGCAGAGGTTATGGAAACCTGGCGTACCTTCTTTCCTTCCTGCGGTCCTCTCACTCTCCTCCGTCGATTCCGGAACTGCTGGAGCCGCTGGACCAGAGCCACCAGAGTCCACCGAAGTCCAGGGAGCGGAGGTGACTCGGTGGTGCAGCGGTGAGTCGGAACCGGGTGGGGAGTAGGGCAGACTCGTAAATCACAGCCGCTGACGGACTGAGCTGAAGCACGCCCCTGCTGTCTGCTTTCTCCACCTCACCTCACCTCGGCCCCCCGACCGGCGTTTCTCTGCCTCGCCGGTATCACCCGCTGCCTGCAGATTGCTGCCTGGTTCAAGCTCCGAGCTCCGATGAGACCGTCTGATTGAGACCACCTGAGGAGCACTCAGCAGGCTCCCTTGCTGCTCGCTGCTCACTCGCTGCTCGCTGTTCGTGGCTCTCTCGCTGCTCTCTCGCTGCTCGTGGGACAAGTGCTGCCCTCTGCTCACAATCTGAAGAATCTCCCTTGTGGTCAAGGAGTGACCACCCTGTGCAAACAGGCACCATCCAGCCCTCGACGTCTGCT
This sequence comes from Lissotriton helveticus, assembly GCF_964261635.1. Taxonomy (NCBI): domain Eukaryota; kingdom Metazoa; phylum Chordata; class Amphibia; order Caudata; family Salamandridae; genus Lissotriton; species Lissotriton helveticus. The sequence continues at coordinate 453,917,556 of NC_136073.1, read as the reverse complement.
TTGTTGCAGTTCCCGCCGGAACTCGAGCGACAGAGATCGACGAGATCAAGCTTGCCTGCCTTCTAACAGCCCGATCCACAGTCCCTGCAGAGCTGAGACCCGTGGAGGCGACCGGAAGCGTGCGGCACGCCATCTTGGAAAGACCACGAGACGCTGACCGTGCAGCCCACGAGTGACCCTCGAAGCTGTACACCGGGGTTTGAGAAGCCCCAACCCTGAGCCACTCTTGCACCGAAGTTCTGCCCTCCACACTCGACGAGTGCTGCGTGGGGCCCTTCTGCTTCTTTGGCTCAACGCGTTGGACCGATCACTTGCCAGCCGGCTTGTGGCCCCTGTGCCGATGAAACTTGAAATTCGACTTGCGATTCTGGTTGCTCCAGATGTGCACCAGCTCCCCTGAAAAGGAGCCCCCACTCTGACCCTCCTGGTTCGAGTGAGAAGCAATCTCCCGGTTCCGCGTGGATTGCTTTTGCCAAGTGTTGTTTGCTCCAATCTTGAAGCCAACAGCGCCGACGGTGAGAGCCTGCGTGGGACAGATCGTGACCTGCTCCTGGACTTCGTAGATGCCCCAGAGCCCACGTGACAGCGGAGAGAAGCTCCTCGACAACCACCTGATTGCGCCCGACATTGCCTGGTTCCGTCCTGGTTCCACCCTGGTCACTGCTGAGTGACCCAGACTCTGTCCCCTCTGCTTTCAGGTACTTTTCGACTCGAGTCCACCCTTGGACTCCACAGGACACTTCTCTTGCACCCCGCCTGCAGTCCTTTCAGCTCCAAGCACCAAGAGCCTGCGTGACGAAACCCGACTCAACTTCGACCCTGTGCACCCGCTTCCTGTGGGTGAGGTAACATTGCAACGCCGATGTTCCCACACTGGTACACACCTCTAGGGTCTGTGTCTTAAGTTTTGTTCATCTAGGTTCAGCGGAAGTGTCCTTAAACTTTAAATTTGTAACTTTTACGCACCATTGGTTAACATTGATGCATGCGTGCACTTTCTGCACTGCACCCGAATCCCGCGTGCTTTTCCCGACTTCAGCATTGCTTGTCCCGACTGCTCCCAGCGATTCCCTAGGCCCTAGGCCTAACCACTGTTCGATTGGTATCTCTTATACCACTTGTTTAGTATATGGTCTGAGTGGCCCCTCGCCCTCATCCATATTTGTGCAACTTTGTATGTTATACTGTGCTTTTGATTTAACGCTTGTGCCCCTTTATTCATAAAGAATACTGGGGATTGTTTTTAGTAATAAATACATATATTTTTATAATATATACTTGTGTGGTGTCCTTTCATTTGATATTACAGGATTGTATGTGGTAAAACAGCTCGCTTAACACGACCTCTTAAGTTAAGCCTTTAGGCTGCTTAGTCCATGCTACCCCTAGGATAGCTTGTCTAATAAGGTTGACTTACAACCAGACACCATAAGGGATTGTTTGGTCTGATAACAGGTGGTTCCAGAATTGGAAACATCACCTATCAGGCCAACTTCTCACATTGGTGAGCAGCGGTGCTGATTTGAGCTTGCTGTTTGTTTTACCATTGCAATCTTTTTATCAAATTGAAAGATCACATCAAGTACCTTAGGTACATATACATCAAAAGCTTAGCATATTAAGTTCTACTGAACTTAGTAGTTGTAGATTAAAGGGATTAACACACCCTGACTACAACTCACTAGCAAGGTACAGTAGGAAAAGACTTAGTGTAGGTAAGTGCACCACTTACACCTCACTAGCAGTCATGTCTGGCACAGGTGAAGCTTCAGGCTCTCTGCCTGTGGCAGTTGACCTTACCAAGGCAACTTCCAGCTATGACAAACTAACCCACAAAGACTTGGTTGCCTTGTGCATTTCAAGAGGGTTAAAAAGGGGCAGAAGTCCCACCAGTCCTTCCCTGATAGCCATTCTAGAACAGGATGACTTAGAAAAGGCGAATGCAGTTCCCTTAGAGTCAGGAGATGGAGTGAACCCCCCTGTAACTGATACCACTCCAGAGGAGGAAGAAGAAGAGGAGGAGGACCTAGAAGATCAGGATCATAGGGGTAGCCAGGTTATAGTTGCCAGGCTTAGCCAGGCCAACTTAAACCTACTTGGGAATGGAGAGGGCCAGCACCTCCCCAGACCCTATAACATTCTCCCAGGCAACAGAAGAGTGAGATCTCCAGCAGGGGACTCTCATATTTCTAGTGCCTCAAGAGAATCTCAGAAAGGGATGACCCCCTTCTCAGAAAAAAGAGCATGAGGCAAGAATGAGGGCTGTCAAACTCCAGATAGAGAGGGAGGAGGTAGCCCTGGCTCAAGCTAGACTTGCCTTGGCAAGAGAACAGAAAATGTGTGGCTTAGATGCCACTGGTGGCAGCAATATTCCTAGAGAAAAACCCAGGTCCTATGATAGTAGAAACTTGACAAAGATTGTGCCCCCTACAAGGAAGGGGATGACATCCACAAGTGCATAACTGCTCTTGAGAGAGCCTGCATGGTACAGCAGGTTCCTGAGGAACAGTGGGCAGCAATCTTATGGTACTCCTTTTCAGAGAAAGGGAGAGATAAGCTCCTCACTGTTAGACATGAGGATGCAAACAATTACAAAGTCCTGAAGAGTGTCCTAATAGATGGGTTTGGCTTGACCACTGAACAGTACAGGTTAAAGTTCAGAGACACCCAGAAGACACAGACACAGGACTGGACTGATTTTGTAGATTGTGCTACTAAGGCTCTGGAGGGTTGGCTAAATGGCAGCAAAGTACATGGCTTCACAGGATTGTATAATTTGATTATGAGGGAGCAGATCCTAAGTAATTGTCAGAACCAGCTCTTACACCAGCACCTGGTGGACTCAGATTTGACCTCTCCCCAAGAATTGGGAAAGAGGGCAGATAAATGGGTCAGAACTAGGATTAGGCCTAAGAATCATGACAGTAACCAGAAGAAGGAGTCTACCAAGCCTCAAGATAAGGGTGGGGATAAAAGTAAAGAAAATACTTCCCCAGGGCCCCAAAACTCCAAGAATGGGGGTGGGTCCCAAGACACTTCTTCAACTGAGAAAAAGCCCTATTGCCATGTCTGTAAGCAGGTTGGGCATTACAAAACAGACAACTGTTGTCCCAGGAATGGCAATAAAAAGAATATACCTCCAAAGCCAGCTCCAACACCTCCTGTTACTGTCAGCAGTAATCCCCCAGGAAGTTGGAGCACACCCAGGAATCTGGGTGGGTTTACTTATGGAGCCCAGGAGGACCCTGGCCTATCCAGGTCCCCATCCCCAAATAATCTTGTTTATGAGACTGGCATGGGGTTTGCCAACTTCTCTGACTGCCCAAATACTTTGAGCAAATATAGACAAGAACCCATCATCAATGGTTTGAAAGTTGAAGCTTTTAGAGACACAGGGGCTAGCATCACCATGGTGGCTGATTGTATAGTCCCCTCTAAGCAACTTTTACCTGGTGCCACATACCAGGTAACAAACATTGATGGCATCCAAACAAATTATCCCACGGCAGTAGTAAGTCTCAGCTGGGGAGGTGTCACTGGCCCAAAGAGAGTGGCAGTGTCATCAAACTTGCCTGTGGACTGTCTACTTGGTAATGATTTGGAAATCTCAGCCTGGGCTGAGGTTGAACAGGAAACCCATTCTAGAATGGTAAATTCCAATGGAAAGGTTAGTGGGGCTGTAATGGCTACAGCCCCAATTCAAGATGTCCTTCCTGAAAAGGTTGGTAGGGCTGAGCAACTCTCTGCCCCATCTTTAGCAAGAGCTCTTCCTGAACAGAATAGCAAAGCTGTTATGATAACAGCAGAAACCCAAACTGAGTCTCCTCCTGAAAAGGTTGGTGGGGCTGTGATGGCCACAGCCTAAACTCAAACTGATATGTGTGTTGTGAAGCCTGAAATGATGGATAACTCCACACAAACTGAGAGCACAGAGGAGGACGAGAAATCTCCCCCTCACCAGACTTTAGGAAAGGATCAGCCTCCTCAGGGAACTGATCTTACCCCTGATGAAGGAACTGCCCCAGAGGTGGTTAGGCCTAGCCTGACAGAGCCTCTGATGTCAGTGGACCCTTCTCAGGTGGGACCCAGTCTGGAGCAGGTAGCCTGCCCCTCTCTACCTTGCCTTAGCCAGCCCAGGGCTGCAGAGGACAAGAAGGACAGTGAGACCCAGAGGGACCCCTGTCAAATAAAGCACCCCCATCAACAGATTAGGGGCACCAAAACTAGTAGCCCTAGTGAGGTGAAAAGTTTAAAAAACTCCTGAGGGAGCCCCCTTAAAAACAGTTAGGGACCTCCCACAGATGGGTTCTGTTGGGCACAGCCAAACCTGGGACCCAAAGGGCCCAAACCTGAACTGTCCCTCCAGCAAGCCAAACAGAGGGACCCAGCCTCCAGCTTTAGGTAGCCAGAGGTTGACCCTGAGAGCACAGTGCAACTCAGTTAAAGAAAGAAAGGCACACATGGTGGAAGATAATTGGAGGAAGCTGAGCCCTAAATTAGTGGAGCCTCACTTCAATACTCCATATCCAAACCAGCCTTTAACTTTGCATAAACACACCCAAGGTAGTGATTCCCTATGGTGGAGACCCTCTAATACCCCAAGGGTGAGGGACTGCTTAGTGGACCATGAGACAGGGGGTACCCATGCTAGTGCAGGTACTTCCTTATATGGCCACTCAGGCAATATAGGCTTTCCTGGACAAGGATAGCCTTATCTCCTTTCGTTTGGGGGGGGGGGGGGGGGGTTATGTAGGAAGGTGGCTACCTGACTATGGTTACCCCAGATTTTTTGCCTTGTGCTTAGCTGGTTTTTGACTTAGTTGACCTGGTTCCCTGCTAATCAGGGCCCCAGGCCATCTGCTCTCTCTGTAAAATGGATTCCATGTACCCTAGGTACATACCACAATTGGAAATGGACTCCTTGTCAGCCCCTGTACCATGCACTATAGGTGCCCAGGGCATAGGGGCCACCAAGGCCTACCAGGGGCTGCAGCATATCTTTTGCCACCCCTGGCTGGTTCTTAAATTGACACAACTGGCTGATCACTCAGCTGGGGTAAGGTGGTGTAATCACCCCTTATTTAGATATAGTACACCTATATCTAAACCTATATCTGGACACATATAAACCTGTGAGCCACTCCTATGGAAGGCCTCATCAATCCTGAAGGCAGAGTGCGTGGTTTAATATGAGATGGAGCTCTAGCATGAGCTGAGCCTGTCTGCAGCTGTCGGGAACAACTCCCTAAACTGTTTCAGGATAATGCCATACCATATACTCTTAAGTGCATTATAATCCTCGCGGTTATATAGCAACTTTGGTTTGGCTTTATCAAAACATGTCGTGTAAGGTGTCATACGATTTGGAATACTATCCCCTCGCCAGTTCTGGCGATGGGGATAGCATTCCACCCCTCTAGAGGGGTAAGACATGTTACTTTACTTAAATGCGGTTAATTTCTAAAAGGACCTTGGATCCACAAAATGGATGCCTCTGCCACAGACACGAGTCTGACCCCCTGAAGCTGACCGAAACTCAGCCAAAGGGGCCTGGACAAAGGGTTTCCTGTCGCAGGGAGGTGTTACACCCCCCCAGACAGGAGATAGTGGATTGTAGCAGGGAGGTTGAAAGAAACCAGACACTGCATGGGGAGCACAAGGCTGCCCCTTGCATAATCCGGCCAAACCGGTTCTGGGGCACTCCAGCCCTCGTGCCAGGGCGGCCCGGATCAAAGGAAGGGGGTGTATCCACCCACTTCCTGGGTCCCACCCATAGGAGGGGACCTAGCAGGTAATCCAGCCCCCAAAATTAGTATAAGACTGGCAGCAGTGCCAATGCACTTCGGATTATCCTGATGAAACAATAGAAACGAAACTCTGGACCCTTCGACATCCTACTCAACGTAGAAGACTGAAGAATCTCCCTTGTGGTCAAGGAGTGACCACCCTGTGCAAACAGGCACCATCCAGCCCTCGACGTCTGCTTTGTTGCAGTTCCCGCCGGAACTCGAGCGACAGAGATCGACGAGATCAAGCTTGCCTGCCTTCTAACAGCCCGATCCACAGTCCCTGCAGAGCTGAGACCCGTGGAGGTGACCGGAAGCGTGGGGCACGCCATCTTGGAAAGACCACGAGACGCTGACCGTGCAGCCCACGAGTGACCCTCGAAGCTGTACACCGGGGTTTGAGAAGCCCCAACCCTGAGCCACTCTTGCACCGAAGTTCAATCCTCCACACTCGACGAGTGCTGCGTGGGGCCCTTCTGCTTCTTTTGGCTCAACGCGTTGGCCCCTGTGCCGACGAAACTTGAAATTAGACTTGCGATTCTGGTTGCTCCAGATTTGCACCAGCTCCCCTGAAAAGGAGCCCCCACTCTGACCCTCCTGGTTCGAGTGAGAAGCAATCTCCCGGTTCCGCGTGGATTGCTTTTGCCAAGTGTTGTTTGCTCCAATCTTGAAGCCGACAGCGCCGACGGCGAGAGCCTGCGTGGGACAGATCGTGACCTGCTCCTGGACTTCGTAGATGCCCCAGAGCCCACGTGACAGCGGAGAGAAGCTCCTCAACAACCACCTGATTGCGCCCGACATTGCCTGGTTCCGTCCTGGTTCCGTCCTGGTCACTGCTGAGTGACCCAGACTCTGTCCCCTCTGCTTTCAGGTACTTTTCGACTCGAGTCCACTCTTGGACTCCACCGGACACTTCTCTTGCACCCCGCCTGCAGCCCTTTCAGCTCCAAGCACCAAGAGCCTGCGTGACGAAACCCGACTCAACTTCGACCCTGTGCACCCGCTTCCTGTGGGTGAGGTAACATTGCAACGCTGGTGTTCCCACACTGGTAAACACCTCTAGGGTCTGTGTCTTAAGTTTTTTTCATCTAGGTTCATCGGAAGTGTCCTTAAACTTTAACTTTGTAACTTTTACGCACCATTGGTTAACATTGATGCATGCGTGCACTTTCTGCACTGCACCCGAATCCCGCGGGCTTTTCCCGACTTCAGCATTGCTTGTCCCGACTGCTCCCAGCGATTCCCTAGGCCCTAGGCCTAACCACTGTTCGATTGGTATCTCTTATACCACTTGTTTAGTATATGGTCTGAGTGGCCCCTCGCCCTCATCCATATTTGTGCAACTCTGTATGTTATACTGTGCTTTTGATTTAACGCTTGTGCCCCTTTATTCATAAAGAATACTGGGGATTGTTTTTAGTAATAAATACATATATTTTTATAATATATACTTGTGTGGTGTCCTTTCATTTGATATTACAGGATTGTATGTGGTAAAACAGCTCGCTTAACACGACCTCTTAAGTTAAGCCGTTAGGCTGCTTAGTCCATGCTACCCCTAGGATAGCTTGTCTAATAAGGTAGACTTACAACCAGACACTGTGGAAAAGTCAGCCCATAACGCACCGGATGCCCAGGCTGCTGGCGCAAGGCGCCTCTTAGTTCCCATCGTAAATAATTACCAAATAAAGAGACGGGCACTGGAAGCAGGAAGACAAGGAAAAAGGTTTATTTCTCATGAGGAGAGCCTGTCATTTGGGACACTCGCATAGTGTCTTCGGGAGGTGCTCTAACAAGTTTCTCTGAGGCTTCGTCTTTTATACACAGGTTTATGGCACATACATCCTTCATTACAATCAAGACATTGTGAAGTGTGAAGATATCCCAACACGTGGCTACAGTAGGGGCCCTTATCCTCCATACAATAGGAAGGGCTGTCACGCAGCTGAGTGTTCTGCTGATTCCTTTGGAATGTGTGCGCCTGATCGAATCTCAGGGGGTGGGGTGGTCATAATCAATAGTGGCTCCTTTCAAGAGAGGCGAGTGCATACAGTAGTGGGCAATAACTGTATCCTCGGGCTAAGGGATGACCAGCGGTCCGTGCAGACATTCAGGCTCAGAGGTCGGGGTCATCAAAGGAGGGGTATTCATGGAAGGAAAAGGAGGTGTTGGTCAGGTGTGTTTCTCAGAGACAGAGTCATGCGGGAGGGGAGGGCTCATGACTTGTGCATGTGAGAGCGGGGGCAGTCAGGGTGCATGGGGGAAGCTTGCAGGGTCAGGGAAGGGGCTGATAATCGATCGCAAACAGAGAGACCATGGTACATAAAATGGCTGCTGTATATAGGTGTGTATGGGTCTATGCTGGCGGGATAACACAGTCAGTGTTTTGCAATATCCATTCTGCTTACGACAAGAGGTACAGTGAACACAAATGAACGCCGCTTATGTGTATATACATTGCCAATTTCAACAGTACCATAAGGGATTGTTTGGTCTGATAACAGGTGGTTCCAGAATTGGAAACATCACCTATCAGGCCAACTTCTCACACCTTACAAAGGCATCACAAGTCTCTTGGTCAGGACAATGATCAGTGGGATAATGCCAAAATTCTCTAAGTGCTCAGGCAACTTGTGGTGCCATAACCAGCCAAACAGCAGGCACTGAAATCAGGTCGAAGCCCAACTGTTGTATGTGGCGGGAAACGGACATCATGCCACTCTACATTCATGTGAAGTGAATTGCACTACATAAGAGTGGAAAAATACATGAGAATTAATTTAAGTAGCTGCTCACAGGCCCAGCTACAATCAACAAAAAACTTTCATTCAAAATTCAAGTGGCAAGTCAACCAGCAAAGGGCGTTTTGCAAGAATTCAAGCATGCACACAGGTGGACCTGATGTGAGAGGCAGTTCATATGATCTTCAAGTCAAACATCTATTAAAGAAAATTCATTTGACAACATCTGGCTCAAAAGATGCAGTTTACAGTGACAACACAACTTCTTCTACTAGGGGACAGAGACATACGCTTGCAGCTTTATCCCACAAACCTGGATAATAAAGGGTGCACTATAGAAGAACCTTAGTCATTCTTGTAGTCTTGAATTTATTTCAGAAATAAAATCAATCCAACCAGTATAATCCCATAAATAAGATTCGCAACAGCGCTAAAACGTTCAACTCTTGAAAAAAAAAGTCTCTTGTTCAAAAACAACCACAAAGACACCCTTACAGGTATGTGCACACGTTATAACAGTTAAGTCAAGCAGTTGTAATTTCAGTTGCACACTGCCATCCGGACTGAAGAGCCCCTCAGGCACAGTTCCCTCTGAGATACAGCCATTTAATAAAATCACTTGCAGGAAGTTAAAGTGAGAATGCTGTGGAGTACAGGATAAAGAGCAAAACTGTATACAGTATAATTATAAAAGCGCAGTTACATCCCTAAGCAGATAAACCTGCAAGAACCACCTCACAGGAGGGCAATATCAGAGCCCACTCCAGCAAGAAGAGAAGGTATGCACAGGTTACTTGCTGCAAAATAGGGTTCTAAGGTAATGAAATATCAACCTTCTATAACCCCAGAAATGAAATTCTTTACTGCTTAACCTCTAGATCTCCTGCAGATTTAAAATGCCAAAATGCATTTTATCGTGTTCTGTACAAAGCCACAAACCGTTTCTGTGATCTTATTCCATAATCCTTAAAAAATAAATAAACGTCTGTACCAACAAATCTCATAAGTTCTGAAAGCGTGTGGAGGGTGTAGAGAAAAACTGAACTCACTGATATTTCCAACTGCTTATTTTTATCAGGTCGAATTCTACCATGAACCTTTGCAAAGGGGGAATACCAAGACCAAGTATAAACTAGATGCTAATGCTGAGTGAGCCAACCTACATAGGGTTCCATTACCCTTGGCACTTTGTTCAAGTAACCTGCTTCAAGAACTATTAATATTTCGGCTTGATTAACTGATTTTAACAAGTGGCCAAAAATCTTTTTATATCAGTGTTATCGTAAGTATACTTTCAGGTTCTAGTCAAATGGAGTTTAGACTGATGCCCTAAAAAACATTAGCTGCAATGTATTACAGACAGTAATGACATAGATCCTGCTTACAGTTCATATCAATAAGCTCCCCGATTATTCGATTCACCCACAGTTACAACCAGATGAGAACTGGCTGGAAAGGTGCTTTGTAGTCAATAGACCTGACTCCCCACTAGTGGCTCAGAGGTAGTAGAGGAATGTTCTGAGCTAAACTACAGATACATCGCAAACATTAATTCGACTACTGGAAGACGTTTTTACTTTAAATGATCCACCATATAATCGCATGGATTTTATTTTTTTTATGCTCGACAGGTGATCAGAGAGCATGACACCCAAACATCACCACGCAAATGCATAGTAACAGTAGTGGTCAGCGTTAACTATTACAACATTGGTGAAGGATTTGAGCAACGCTCACAGGTAATTTAAGACAACACACAAAGCAAATGTTGAACTCTGTCTCTCACTTTTAAAATAGGATTTATTTATTCTAACTGTCGGTGTAGCTAGTAGACCCAACGCGTAGACACTACTAATGCAGCAATCATCTGCTTGTCACAAGCGGTAGGTTATTCAATGAAGATGAAAAGAAGGGACTATTTGGATGCTTTTCAGGCACACCGTCACGAGCTCTGCCTATCAGAACTCCATTATTTCACTGCAGATAACAAGGAGATCTCTGGTGGTAAGGCAAACAAAATATCATGGAACGTTGGGCGAGGGGGAGGTTGGAACAGAAACAAACATGCTTGACTGTCGCATTTACAATGAACCCAACAACAAAAGGACTTTAGAGAAAAAAAATAAGGGAGGCAATTCAACAAGGTCTAGTTTGTTAATCCATTCTTCCTAAATCCCAGATCAAAATTTCTCTATGGGCAATTCTGGAAATCAATCTAAGTTGGCAGAAAGTAATCTGCTGCAAAGGCACTTAACCGATCGGAGAACAGGACCAGAAACCCAACACTGAGGCAAACAAGAAATATAAAGCTTCATGACAAGGGGAAAAACACAGCGAGGTAAAAAACATTATTAAATCGACAAGACCAAAGTGAATAGTGCAACACAAAGGTAATGAAAGCACCTAGGACTCGGACAGACTCAGACTCACCTGAAGAGCTGAGGCCTGGCCTTCACCTTCAGAGGCAGGCGTGAGACAGGGCAGGGGCAGGGCAAGGCTAGCCAGGCAGGCAGGGGCTCTAGTAATAATTTAAATTATGGCCCGTGAGTGACGGACGATCCTTCTCAGTCTCTGTCGTGGCTGGCTCCTGGGATGCCCCACCACACAAGTCACGCGCACTTTGATTCCATGACAAATTCAATGGAATTGGTCACCAGCCCCACCCTGGACTTGTTCAGACGCAGAGACAATTGCCCACCGTGCACCCACCCACCATCATAGCTGCTAAGGTTTCAAATCGCTATGATTGACATGTTCATAATTTCAGTGTCATTATGAGTGACATTACAACGACAAACATGCAATGAAGAACAGGGAAACACATAAATATCAGAAAATACACCCAGTTGAGTAACAAGAAACACTAAGAAGAACTTAGAACTTCTACAACGCACTTCAAATATAGGGGCAGGAAAGGCACACTCACAGCCTAGGGGTTACAGCCTGGCCGCAGGCTGTAATTTATTTTACAAAAAGACACACAAATAAAAGAGTAAGTTGCACAGCCTTAATATTCCTATAAGCAATTATCACATAATTTGTGGCACAGACGATGTTTACTTAGTTTTATTAGGATAAATACAAAATACACTTTACCTGCGCTCACTCTCTCAGGCACTTGTAATGCAGCATGCAGATTCCTCCTCACAGCAGCTGCTGAGGCGGTGCTGCGGGTAGTGGGATGGGGTCAGGTGACATTTGGTTCCTCCTGCTCGAATGTGCAGTTACACTGTCCGATGTGACCTATATTTGCTGCACTTACTTCACTTACTGACTGTAGTAACAATGGCCTGCCTCATACTGAGTCACTCTCATCCGGTGCTGGTGGGCCTGGTATCGATTTTCCACATTATTTACAACTTATCGGCCATTTATTACCAGCCGGGGCGTCAGTGAGCAGCTGCTGGCAGACTGTACCTTCATGGCGGCCAGCATGCAGGGCCTGGCACGCAGTGATCTTTTAGAACAAAATGGAGGTTAAAGAATGAGAAACAACTTTAAAGAGGTAGAGGGCGGACAGGGAGGGGCGGCTGAAATGTATCCAGACTCAGGGAGGAGTAGGGTCCAGGTAGCATCTCCCCGGCAGGAGTACAGGGAGGATGTAGGGGGCTGACAGAAATCAGTGCTCTTGTCACAAGCCCACATGAGGCTTTAGGTCCCTCTGTTAGCCGAGAATTGTTCTGTAGTTGCTACTCCCAGTGAAACTCCTCAGTGTCTGTGGGAGGCGACACTACCCCCTGGCCTAGTAGTAACTGTCTTAAACCGCGTTAGAATTACCCTTCATTTCCACAATGCAGGGAAAATCCATATATGTAAATTTTACATGCCAAAAAAAACGTGTTAGGAGAAACCGAGTTTTAGGAGAAATCCGGCCCATACTAGCATTTAACCTCAGCTGTAGCAAACTCTCGCACACACTCCTCCAGATTGTGAGGCATGACACTGCGCCACATTATGAATACGTTACTGAAAACTAAGGTGCTTCTATGCACATCTTCATATTTTGCCATTTAAGGGAACTGGTATAGAAGGAAAATAGATCTTCCTCAGAGCACACATACGGGTCAGTGGAGAGCAAGGATTCAAAGCCAAGTTTGCTTCTGTCAAAGTCTTCTAAGCCCGGAGTCATTTTAGTTCCTCGTGTGTGTCTGTTCCACAAGGCGCTCTTCGTCCTCTGATGAGAAGAGGGTGTGGTGCATCGGCTGGAGCTGCCGACTTTGGGGCTGGAAACCAGGGTTCGAGCCTCTGGGTCGCGTACACATCCTGTGATTCTGGGAAAATCAGTTAATCTCCCCGTGCCTGAATGTGTAAGTAACCTGTGCTCATGCAAAGCGCTCCAATACCTTGGGGTCGAGTTTCCACAATATAAATATGCAACAAAAAAAATGAGCACGCGCTTCTTGGACTTCCTTACTTCAGTGGCGACGATAGTTTCCATACTACACCTCGCGCTGTGAGCCCGATGCCGGCGTCTGTAGGGTCAAATAATGCATAGGAAGCTCACGTGCCACTTGTGTAACAAGAGAAAGGGCTCTGCAAAATTCTCACTCGGGACAACGTGTGAACCAACTTAAATTGAGATGCCGAGCCTCGAACCCGTCCGTACATTCCACCCCCCACCTCCCTCCAAGCTTCAGTGTCTCTCGTGGTCCATGTAGTTCATCAGAGTGGCGGTCAATTAATGAAGAGCTCTGTCTGCCTCAGAGGTCCTGCTGAGGCCCGGGCATGCTCAGCGCACCATTTAATTTATGAAGAGCCTCTGACGGAGGCCCGGCCGGGGCCCCGGCCCGGGTGTGCGGCTGCGCACAATTTAATTTATTACGGGCGTGCGCATCATCACAATGAAGAGGCTTTGCTCTTCCTGGCTCCGGCTGAGTGAGGGGGCCCCTGGCGAGCGGGGCCTTCCGCAACGCGGGGGCTGCGGGGGCCTGTGTTACGCCTCTGCGTGCAGCACCTATGCGTCAGAGAAGAAGACCGCGCGAGTTCATCTCTTTTCGTGAATGACAGGGGCGGCACACGTACAGGAGCAATATAGGTGCGTTTACCTGCCCAAATACAGAGAGGACAGACCGACCAAGCTGGTGATCATGGACTGTGGATCTTATCTGTAGTGTTGATTCATGGTGGCAGACCTGGCCTATTGTGAAAGGGACCAGATAGGTCAATAGAGGAGGAAGCAATGCGTGTCTGTTGTTCTAATGGAATTAAAACAAAAGTAACAGAATTCCCTTGTACATATCGGCCTGGCCACGTTCTAAATTAACATGAGGGTGCTTGAATAAAAATTATAAAAATACAGTGCTGTTACGGTATTCAGTAAGAGAAAACCTAATCATACATGTTGGACATATAAGGCTGTGGCCATGAAGGTACATGAAGGAGGACATGGAAACACAGTGGAGTTATGTTAGTCATTGAGAGGGCAATGGGGTTTAAAAAAAGCCCTTACCATACATATTGAATGAAGACATATACAGTAAGAGACAGCGTCCAATGGGGAAATATGAGACTGTGGACAAGAGACCCCACAGATGGTCCTAGATGGCAGCCTATTGATCAACAGATAACCAGAGCAATGTAACAGAGTGGGAGCATATGTTATTGCTAATTAGCTGGCCAGATGCTGCAGACAGTATGCAAGATGACCTGGTCTGTATTGTGGATAGTTCAGTTGACTAGAGTTGCCACAAAACCACACCATTCTTCAGCTGTATTCAGTCCTTCAATGATTACTTGCATGGAACAAAGAGCACGGAAATGCTCCATATCCACTGAGATATGGCGCACTTCTGCTCCCTCGTAGAGCTAGCGCTCTGTGTGCTGATTAGCTCCAAAGTAGCGAACCTTGCGCCATGCTGCAAGGGTGCTTGTGTTATGGGTAGAATTGCTTGTTGTGCAAGAGAGGATACCTTCCTGCCCAAAAACAATCCTTCGAAGCTTTTTCCACTTTCTATGTGTACTGCAGAATGCAGCAAGGATAGAAATAGGGAATAACAAGGGGAAATACAGATATTTTTCCTCGTTAAGAATCTCTGTTGTAGATGCAGGATTTTCACACAATCCCAGGGTTACTGCATTTAGTAAAACTGGGTGACGTGAACTCCATGGGTGGATGCATGGGAACACCCATTGCTCCACCCATGGAACGCCTACTACAATAATTGGAATGCAACACAGCAGAAGCCACTGCCTCGCAAATCGGCCATTGTATGGCTTTGTAAATCTGGACTAACAAAAAACTGGCGCAACCACAAAGCAAAATGTTAATCTTGGCCAATGTCCACAGACTATGTTGACTCTGATTAAAGAGAAATCAGTGACCAAAAATGGCACCCAGACTTAAGAGCACTACAGGACCATACAGGACCATACAAATGGTAAAATTCCCTATTCAAAAGCAGGTAACATCCCATTACATTAGCATATAATTACTAATGCAAAATATACACGATTGTCTGTGAACAGCTGCATGTATAGTCCCTGTCTATTGCTAAGCAGAAGCCTGTGGGTAGATGCCTAGTATAGCACAGTTTTCGGTCTGAGTAATTTCAGTAATGCCTTGCAGAAGTACTTCCATTGCACAGGGCTCCAGATCTGTGGGTTAATCGGAAAACATTTTTGATGCATGTTATTTGATATCCTTAATGGTAAATAGCGCACTGCTTACTGCACAAACCTTTTACCACGGTATCCTAAAAATGGATTTGTGGTGGTGGTAATGTGAAAAGAATATTTGGATATATATATGTCATGTGATCAAGGTCCCTGGAGGACTGACAAGTGTAATGGCGGAGAATAAACAATTGACTATTAGGCACATGTAGGTGGCCAAATACCGGTAGGTAACGGCCGATTTCGGCCGTTACCAACCGGTATTTTGAGTTTCAGATGTAGGTGGCGAAAATATTACCGATTCTGTATATTTACCGAATCGGTAAATTTACCGAATCTGTAAATTACCGAATCGGTAAATGTACAGAATCGGTAATATGGGATGTAGGTGGCACTGGAAACAGTGCCACAGGCCCTTAGGAATTCGTTATTTACCATGAAATATTATTGCATGGTAAATAACGAATTCCTGTGTACATGCACATCTGTGCATGTACACCTGTGCCATGTGGCACACAGACATGCCCTACGGGCATGTATGTGTGTCACATGGCATACAAGCCAGAAACAGGGGTGCAACAGGGTGTCAAAGTGACACCCTGTCCCCCTTGTAAAATCGGTAGTTTTACCGATTCGGTAATTACCGAATCGGTATTTGCTATTAAATCCTATGGGCTTCAAGGCCCATAGGAATCAATGGCAAATACTGATTCTGTAATTACCGAATCGGTAATTACCGATTCTTACCGATTCGGTAATTGTTACAGAATAATTACCTACATGGCATTTACCGATTTGTGAATACCGAATCGGTAAAATTCGGTATTTATGATTCGGTAAATGCCATTTACATACATATGGCCCTTAAACACTTATCATGGGTCCGTGTCTGCTTGCTGTTTGGAGGACTGAATTGATGGTGGAAAGCAGCTGTTTCTGATAGATATATGTATATATATATATATATATATATATATATATATATATATATATATATATATATATATATATATATTCACTGAAAAAACCATAGGTTATAGACCATATATAGTTAGGAATTAGCATTTAGAAAACCTTATTTTACTCACACAAAACCATTGAAATTCCATATATAGTTAGTTGCACTAACTATATATCGCGCACCCGCAATCCACTGCTGATGATGTCACATATTACATCATTCATGACATGGTCAGTGACATCACTGATGACATCACTGATGACATCTCAAATGACATCACTGATGACATCACTGATGACATCATCCAGTGACTGTGTGTTTCTGTAAAGTTTAAATATGTTTTACATATTGAAGAATGAGTAGATGTAGAAGTGTCTGGATGAAGGATTTAGTAGGTGCGTGACTGACTGTATGAGTGAGTGATTAAATGTGTCTCACTGAGTGCATGGGTTAGTGACTAAACTGTCTTAATTTGTGCATCATTATGTCTGTTGTTCTGTAAACTGCTGCATGTGTTGATCAGTAGCTATATGAGTAACTATATGGGTTATTGATTGATTGCCCAAGTATTTGTATGGGAGACTGAGTGTGTGTGTGGCTGGCTGGGAGGTGTGTGACTCTGTGCAGATCAATGTGTACTTGTATCAATGATTGTATAAGAGAGTAATTATGTGTTAGTATATGTTTCAAAATGTAAGGTGCTCTATGTTTAACTGTATAGATTAGAAAATGGAAGTGTGATTGATTCTTTACAGGACTGACTAGGTGTGTGAGTAACTCCATGGATGAGTGACAGAGTGTGAGAGTCTGTATAGGTGTATGAGTGCATATGATAGTGTTGTAAAGATGAGTGATTGTATGTATGAATGATTGTATGGGTAAATGAGTGAATGTGTGTGTAAACATAGGAATCACTGAGTGCGTATGTAGTAACTAGTATTGGTGTGTCAATGGTTTCAAAAATTATACTCTGTATTTAACACTGGGTGTAACAGAGGTTATATTAAAGTGTGAGGAGATGCATTGTATTGTCACATGAATGATATCATCAGTGATGTGGTCATTGATGTCAAATGAGATGTCATCAGTGATGTCATCAGTGATGTCATTTGAGATGTCATCAGTGATGTCATCAGTGATGTCACTGACCATGTCATGAATGATGTAATATGTGACATCATCAGCAGTGGATTGCGGGTGCGCGATATATAGTTAGTGCAACTAACTATATATGGAATTTCAATGGTTTTGTGTGAGTAAAATAAGGTTTTCTAAATGCTAATTCCTAACTATATATGGTCTATAACCTATGGTTTTTTCAGTGAATTTTCAAGGTTTTGTAAATGCTAATTCCTAACTATATATGGTCTATAACCTATGGTTTTTTCAGTGAATTTTCAAGGTTTTGTAAATGCTAATTCCTAACTATATATGGTCTATAACCTATGGTTTTTTCAGTGAATTTCAATGGTTTTTTAATAGCAAATATCATAAGCTGTCGAATGTCAAGTACGTGGTAAGTAAAAACATTTTCGTGTTTATGCACACTGATCTGCTTTGATTGCTGCCCCCCACCCCTCATTTCTATTAGGAGTACTCTCTCTTTGCAGATAGTGAAGGGTAGTTAACGCAGCCCTTTGCCCCCTTTGTAATCCGTCGTGCCTGCTTCTCTCTCCATTTGATTGATTGTTCTCTTTGGTTCATTCTCTATTTACAAACAAGCACAGAGTCGCAATACTCTGTTTAGTCTTTGCAGATAGCGAAAAATCGTGTAAAAAAACAAAAGGAATCGAGCAAAATCAGTAGGCCACTAATGGGATCTCTTTTGACCTCGCTAAAATAGAAACATTAGGAACAACCTGTTGAAAATAGCAATGCGTATGTATATAAGCGGCGTTCATTTGTGTTCACAGTACCCCTTGTTGATTGTTTCAATCGAGCATTGAATTGTTCGAAGTTAATTCTCTTAAGGATCTTCTCTACCTGCAAACGAGGAAGAATAGGAATATTCTATCTCCCTTTGCAGATAGTGAAGGGTAGGTAACGCAAGCCTTTAACACGTCGTACCTATTTCATTCCTCATTGATTGATTGATTGTCCGAACATTGACTGTTTGGGAATTAGTTCTTTTTGGAGGTATTCCCTGTTTGCAAATAAACGTAGGAAAATCTTTGCAAGTAGTGAAAGGGTACGTAATGCGGACCGTTCTCCCCCGTTGTAATCTGTCATGCCTATCTACTCCCCACTGATTGATGCACCTTTTTCACCCGGACCATTTACTAGAGATACGTCATCTGGCCCGACCAGAGAGCACCCCTAGTGAAAAGGACATATGCAATAATAACGAAGTGATCACTGTATCCTGTTAACAGAAACTTTACCATGAAACAACCTGGAAAGAAAAAAATAGGAAAACGAAAATCAGTAGGCCACTGATGAACATGAACTTTTATTAAACAACGAACAAAGAAACGATAACATAACGTAATGATAAAACCTATTAATGTCCTAGAAACAAGAAAACGTTAAAATATGCCAGTGGTGAGAGACCAGAAAAACAGTAAGAGAAACCAAATCACCCCTCGCTGTCCCACCGCCTGCCACGCCAAAAAAATCGATAGACTAGGGAAAATGCAAGTCAGTAGAACATCCACCCCCACTCTGGAAACTTCCAAGGTGGGGCAGGGTTCCGGCTACGCCCAGCCGGGAGCAGCCCATATAAGGCAGGTCCTGCTGCCACGCCTCGGCCAGGAGATCCTAACGTAGGGTGTAGCCGAAGGAGAGGCCGAGGCCAGCGGGACCCGGCCAGGGGATTGCCTTTACAACGCTGAACAGTTGCAGGGGGGGGGAATGTCTCCTCGACCCTCCCCTCTCTCTCCCAGTCCGGCCGCGGTGGCCCTTGAGAGTTGCAGGTAGTCCCGCCACATGCTCTTCTGGTCCGACCACCAACGGTCGGGGGGCCGAGGCCGACGGGATCCGGCTGCAGCCGATAAACCAAGAAACCCGTTCATGGGGCCAGAGCCAGGGGCGTCCGGCCGACATCCACCGGAAGCCCGGCCCGAAGACGGACGGGACACTTCTTTCTTTTATAATGGCTGCGACAACACTGGGGGGGGATGTCTTGCACATGCCTCCGACCCCCCCCTCGTCCTCATCGCCTGGTCCGGCCATAACAAATCTCAAGCGAGACGCCGTGGGGTGCACTGGGAGGGAGAGACGGTGCGAACAGGCCTCTCCCGCCTCCCCAGGTGGAGACTTCCCAGCTGCACCCTCAGCGCTCCAGGCGCCCGGAAAACGGTTCTTCCACTGTGGCCATGCTGCAACGTCTCGCCCGGCAGGGTGGAGCCCGTCCGCTCATGTGACCCCGCGATCGCCGGTAGCTGCCGAACTCTCAAAATGGCGGTCGACCTGGCAAGAGCGGGCCCAGCATAAAGAAATGGCCCGGTCACTGGTTGACTCCACCACCGTAGTCCTCCACGACCTTGAAGATTCTAGAGGAGCCGCGGGAGTCTCCGACCCCCGATGGGGAATGACTGCCATGATCGCCCGTGGAGTGACGAAACTGTATCCGCGGGACGTCGGCGCTCCCATGCTGGCGCCAGCCTCACTTTGAATTACTAGCATCCTGCAGACCTCACTTCCGGTGAAAGCACAGTGTGACCCGGTAGGAAAAATTATTGCACCCCCTCCCCTTTTTGACTGATAGTTCAAACCACCGATCCTTTCCTTTGCCCTTTTAACGGAACTTTGGACTGCCTCCCCCTCTTTTACATTTTCTAGAGAAAACAAAACATTAACCACTACATTAGCATAGCAGTTGACACCAGAACTGTTTTCAAATTGAAAACCAACAACATCTTCAACAGAATCCTTTTTGTTTCTGCTGTGACCCTGCTACAGCACAGGCATTGTCCCCAGCAGTAATTCTGCAATGCCGGTAAGAATAGCTGTGGTGCCTACTGGACTCACTCACCCCCGCGGCGCCCCACGCCGTTTTTTGCTGGGCGGCAACTTACTAGACATCACTTTCGTGCCATCTAGATTTCAGCGCGTTCTGCTGCCTTGGAACTATTCGCACAACAGACCGCTACTGACAAGAATATTTCATTATTGGTGCTGTCAATTTCAATAAATCTATTGGATAATTAAAAAGAAATTGCCACGGTCTCTTCGTTGTTTAAATGTTTTTACTGTTTTTGTTTTGTTGTATATATTTATATGTTATTAAAGTTTTATATTCCTACTACTTTGTTGGAGTGCTATATATTTTTAATGTGACACATAATTGTAAAAACTTTGATGTACAAAGAGTCATTCCTGGAATCTTCCGCTTCAGGCTCGGTCCCCTCCCCAATCACAATACAGGATGGTTTTCAGATAGTAGGAACACGTGTGGTGTGACGGATCTCATCGGGTGTGGGCCTTGATCTACTATAACTCCTTTGAAGAGGGGTGATTCTTTACAGCTGGGGCCATAAACTACATCTGCAGGGCTAGCTGATAGCCTGGACAATCGGACACAGAGAAAGAGGAGTGTCAGAGGGTGCGGTAGTGAATAGGGCGAAAGGGAGGTGTCGGGCGGGCACAGAGTGTGATTCTCAGGGAAGAGCAGCGCAGATGGGGGGAGGTTTATTGCCCATGCATAAGACAGAGAGCGGTGGTGACCAGTGCCTAGGGAAGATGCTTGCGTGGGTGAGGAGCCATGCTACGAATCGACAGCGTGCAGAGAGTGGGTCTGGTCAAGACATCTAAAATGGCTGCCGTGCACGACAAAAGTGTGGCATTTCAAAAAAGGCAAGATGGCGCAGACAATGTTTTTCAACACTTCCTCATTTCCTTCGAATCGAACGTTAACAGACGTTGGGGCATATTACCAAAGTTAAGCGATATTTATCGCTAACGATGCTTACCAACCAATTTTTTACCACTAAGCATCGTCAGAAATTATCGAAGATAAACCTTACTATTATCAAGGTTTATCGCAAATGCGATAATAAACGGCCGCAATGCATGAATATCGCTAAAAACTCAGCGATATTCATGCATTACCGAGCTAATGCTCTTAGCCATGTTATCCACCTCCCATTGGATAACATGGCTAAGAACTGCTCAGGGCAGGTGTTACTTTTTGGAGATATTCGCGCTTAGCGCGAATATCTCCAAAAGTTGGTAATAGGAGATAGATAACTTGCATGTTGTAATGCAAGTTATTGTGGTATATGGAACTCATACCATAATCTCTCAGGAAAGCAGAAACTGATCCTTTTGGGACCGCCTAAAAAGGCCTAGGGGGTGAGGAGTACTCTACTTTGCCCCCTTTTCACGTTCCGAACTATTTTATTTTACTCTCTTCTGTAATTACACAAAATAGCAGCGATAAGATGCATCGGAGACACACAGTGAGAGAAAGGAGGCCGGAGATGAAGAAGACATGTCAAATACACATTGGAGATAATATAGTGGCAGAAGGGAAGTAAATATGAGTAAACTTACCATGTAACATAAAAATGTTGCACTCTATACTATAAGTCTCATTTTATACTACAATCACTTCGCTACAACCTCATAAATTAAAAATAAAAATGAATAATGTCTCAAACAATTTTTGAATTCTAAATATAAATTTATTCTTCAGAATTTTCTAAATTTGAAAGAACTAGTAACATGTCCTCATCAGCAATGTCCTCATTAAAAGTCTCCAATGATGATTCTTGTAACTCTATGGTCTCCAAACACTCGATAAATTCGCCATCAAGAGATTGATCAAAAAAATCATTCAAGTCATCTCCTCCTTGTGACAATATTTCATTATTGGTGCTGTCAATTTCAATCAATGTAGTGGAATCATTCAAGTCATCTCCTCGTGACAATATTTCATTATTGGTGCTCTCAATTTCAATCAATGTAGTGGAATCATTCAAGTCATCTCCTCCTTGTGACAATATTTCATTATTGGTGCTGTCCATTTCAATCAATCTAATGGAATCATACAAGCCATCTCCTCCTTGTGACAATATTTCATTATTGGTGCTCTCAATTTCAATCAATGTAGTGGAATCATTCAAGTCATCTCCTTGTGACAATATTTCATTCTTGGTGCTGTCCATTTCAATCAATCTAATGGAATCATACAAGTCATGTCCTCCTTGTGACAATATTTCATTATTGGTGCTCTCAATTTCAATCAATGTGTTGGACAATTCAAAAGAAATTGCCACGGTCTCTTCATTGTGAGCCATTTTATTTTGAAATTGCTTGCTGTAAATTGCAGAAAAAAATAATCACTTTCATTTATCGTTTTTAGTAATACATAATATAAAACTAACTTTATCAAGTATTTAGTATAACAGAAGGACTGCAAATAAATAACAGAAAACATTTTTCAAATTATCTTCAAGTGTACAACATAGTTCCCCTTACAAATTAACAACTCACCTTTTTAAAAGTAGCAGAAGTGTTAGTACTGTGTAAATCAAACACCAGAAATTCACCACCAAAAATTCCTCACAAATGTACCTCAGACAGTAGTATCACAAAATGGCTGTGGTTTCCTCTCATTTGACATATATACATAACCAATTAACTTTCATCACACACAAATACAAAACCAAAGTAACATTTTAATTGGTTCTAAATTTCAACACTTTCAAATGTGTTTTCCCCATGCAATTTTCCATAGGACATTTACATACGTCTACAGCCTGAATGGCTGAACGGAATTACACCAAACTTGGCAAAATGGTACATCAAACCTAAGAGGTCAGGAAGGATCTACTATGCCCCCTTATGGTCATTTCCCCCTTCGCTTTGGCCTCCTCTTGTCTCTCAATCCTACCGAGGGACAAGATGGCGGCCGCTACGGACTGTTTGGAATGTTGACAGACGCCGGAGAACCAATCAGCTTCGCAAAGCTCCGTAACGCGAAAAGTACGCGAAGCGGAGCGCTGTTACAGATATATATCTTTTTTTGAACGTTAATTTCTCAAAATCCACTGGAGCACATATATTGAGACCTAGCAAAGGCACATCGGGCTACCAGTCCCTAATATTTTGCCAAGTTTCGTGCAAATCCATTCAGCCGTTCGATTATTATTATTTTGTTTTTTTTTTGCCCCGCGGGGCCCTTTTAAAACCTCCACATCAAACCTAGGGGGTCAGCGAGGATCTACTATGCCCCCTTATAGTTATTTCCCCCTTTGTTTTGACCTCCTCTTGTCTCTCGATCCTACCGAGAGACAAGATGGCGGCCGCTACGGACTGTTTGGAATGTTGACAGACGCCGGAGAACCAATCAGCTTCGCTTCACAAAGCTCCGTTGCGCGAAAAGTCCGCGAACCAGAGCGCTGCCCGGTCCGCTGTTACAGATATATATCTTTTTTTAAACGTTAATTTCTCAAAATCCACTGGAGCACATATATTGAGACCTACAAAAGGCACATCGGGCTACCAGTCCCTACAATTTTGCCAAGTTTCGTGCAAATCCATTCAGCCGTTCGGGCTAAAAGTGAGGCCAACCGCCCTATGGAAAACTCAATGTTAAAAACACGTTTTGGGACCCCCCTTTTTTCTCGGCCCCCCCCTTGACGAACCCCCCCCAAATTTTCAAGGGCTGCTCAGAAACAAAATGTGCCATTTTCCTGAAAATTTCAGCCAATTCCGTCCACAAACGCCAAAGTTATTAGACATAGAATTTTCAAAAAACCCATAGAGAAAAAATCCTAACTATATATACCTACTGGCGACCGCCAGTAGGTAATATATATATATATATATATATATATATATATATATATATATATATATATATATAAAATTAGACACACTCCAGTTGATGTTGCGCAACAACATTGCAGAAGCACAGTACCACAATACAATAACAGCACCACAATAGCACACCATTAATATAGCATAACAGCACCAAAACACTAGCACAAAAAAACAATGAGGCAAAACCCCATCAACGGTTGGGTTATAATGGTGTTGTTGGCATTTTGTGCTCTTTTGTGGTTGTTTTGTTGTGTATTGTACTGTTGTTTTTGTATTACTGTTTTATTATTGTGTTATTATGTTCTGAATTTTCTTTACGTTTCCCGCAAAAAGAAGAATGTTCCATTATATCTCCAGTGTAAAAAGGGGGGCGTGGCTTGGACGCCGATCGGGATGGCGGCGTGAGCTCGCAGCTCCGCGCAGAATCCCGCTAATTCTCCTGTTTTCGGAACCCTAGGCGACCCGGAGACGACGCTCCTGCCCTCTGAAGTGTGAGGGGACAGCTGGACACACTTGGTGAGCTGCTGGGGGACTGCCGCCCCCGAGGAGACCGAGTCGAAGAAGCGGCTGAGGTGTTGCCGAGGGTGCGAAGAAAATGGCGGCGAGGAGGTCGGAAGGCCCCGAACTTCAGCCCTGAGCCGAGTTGTCGCCGACTGGCGAGAGATCCTGGCGAGAGATCCTGCGATCCGCTGACCGAGGCGCGGTGCTGTGCCCTGAGGCCAAGGGACGCTGCCTTGACTCGCCCGGAGCTTGGGGACCCTAGCTGGCCACCGCCCTGAGACTCATCCTTTCCCCCTCAGGCTCCCGAGGGGGGCGGCGGAGCGGAGTGTACCTCGCCGGCCATTGCTCCTGTGAGTGTCGGTGGGGACATTGCTCTGCCCGGTGCCCGGCGACCGGCACTGACCTACGGGCGCTGACGACAAACGGGCTCCTGGACCTGTGACGCAGCACCCTGGAATGGCGGCGACTGGAGGGCTGATGGCCGAGAGACACACTGAGGGGGGCTCGGCGACGTCAACCCGGCTGGGTGAGAGTCCCTCCCCGGAGCTTGACCGAGAACAGCGGCTGAACCGGCGATTAGATGCCATACTTGATGCGATCGCCTCGACTAAGGACGCGTTGCACCAAGACATCGCCCAAGTGGCCACGGGCTTGGGGCTGCTACGCGCGGATCATGCGAAGCTAGCGGACAGAGTTAAGGACCATGACCAACTGTTGCTGGACCTGAAACCATCGGTGGTGGCCGCGGAGCATAGGATCACTGACATGTTGGCCCGGCTGGACTCGCTGGAGCGGAGGGCGGAGGATGCCGAAGGCCGCAATAGGCGGAACAACGTGCGGGTCGTAGGCCTTCCGGAACGGATTGAGGGGGAGGATGCGGTGGCCTATATGGAGACCTGGTTCCGCACTGTGGTGGCGCCGGAGGGGCTCACTCCTTTCTTTACGCTGGAGCGGGCCCACCGGGTACCTGCTCGCCCGCCGGGGCTTGGCCGCCCCCCCCGCCCGATGGTGGTGAGGCTCCTCCACTACAAGGACCGGGATCTCCTCATTCAGCGGGCCAGGATGTCGGGCCCTTATGAGGTGGAGAACAGTAGGGTTCCGATCTTCCCGGACTACACCCAAGCGGTCCAGAAAAACCGGGCATCGTTCCTGACGGTGAAGAAGGAGCTCCGGGAGGAAGGCATTCAGTACTCCTTGCTCTACCCGGCTAAGTTGTGGATCATGATGGATGGGTCTACGCACTTTTTCCAGACTCCGGACGAGGTTTGGCACTGGCTGGAGTTGTATAGAGCGGGGACGGACAGATCACATAAAAGTAGACGAGATGAGCCCAAGCAGCCCCGGGTGAGGCAATCGCAACGCATCAGATCCCGCAACAGGCGCCAGCGGGAGAAACGGGAGGCTCGAATGGCGGCGGAGAAGAGGGATGCACTCGCGGCGATGGCGGCCATTACAGGGTCGCAACGGAACAGTGAACGAGCAGAAACTGACTCGGGAGGGGAAGGCAGCAAGTCGGGTGCGGAACTCTCAGAAGCGGACAGCTCGAAGGGGCCGGTGGTGACCCCACAGACTTCGGATGGTATCTTTTGCGGCTGAGATTGGATTGGGCTAGATCGAGACTTCATGGTAGGGTGGTATCCTGTTGATGGGGGTCGGGATGCCGGGAGGGGGGGCTGTGTGCTTCGGGAGGGATGGAGGCGCGGGGCGCGGGCTCCGCTTGCTGGGGTCGGCGGTAATTCACCCCCCTTGGGCCCTTAAGGCCGACTGTGGTGGAGACCACAGGGTAAGAGTGCGAGAAGTTGGTTCAAGGTTTGGATGGGGGCGGACATTGGGTTCGTGTGCTCTGTCCTGGGGAGCGGGGTTTGGGAAGTTTTTCTGTTTTGGGTATGTTCGGGGGGGGGCAACTGCATAGGGGGGGCTATGAACATTCGTTACTTGATTCGGACTGTACGAAGTTGGAATGGGGACATTACCTAATCTGAAATGCCTGACGTGGAATGTCCGGGGGCTGCGAACTATGGTGAAACGTCATAAAGTCCATGCATATCTAGTACGCAGGGGGGTTCAGATTGCCATGCTCCAGGAGACTCATCTCACTAAGAAAGAGTGTGCTGCCTTGCAGAAAAGATGGAGGGGCCAGGTGTTTGGCACCACTTACTCAGCGTATGCCAGGGGGGTGTTGATCTGGGTGAGGGCGGGGATACCCTTTCAATTGCTGAATCAAGTCGTGGATCCGGATGGCCGGTTTGTGGCGGTGGAGGGGAGGTTATATGGACGGGATGTGGTTTTCTGCTGTGTGTATGCGCCGAACGCTGATCAAGCTCGATATTTTGATAGCCTCTCGGGGTCTTTGGCCTCTTTCCTGGCGGGCCCAATAGTGCTAGGGGGGGACTTTAACTCGATCACGGATGTGGCTCTGGATAGGTCCCATCCCCCCCTGGTGGACTCCCGGTGCGCAGGTTAGCCGCGCACAGGAAGGACTGGCAGGATAGATGGGGGTTGCTGGATGTCTGGAGGGAGCGGCACAGGGAGACCAGGGATTACTCCTTTTACTCTGCTCTTCATGACCTGCATGTCAGGATTGATTCGGTGCTCTGCGGTGGATCCCTAGCCCCGCTGATTTCCCATGCGGAGTACTTGGCTAGGACTATCTCAGATCATAACCCCCTATTGGTACACATTCAGTGGCAGAAAGAGCGCTCAGTAATACCAACGTGGCGGCTTCGGCCGGAGACGCTTGAAGATCCTGTGTTCAACGATGCGGTTCGGCAAGGCATTGATAGCTATTTCGGAGTGAATGAGGGCACGGCCACGAGTAGGTCCACTGAATGGGATGCAATGAAAGTGGTGGTGAGAGGGGTGTGTTTGGGTAGGTTTTCGAATGCTCGCACGGCTGTGTTGAATGACCTCATGACAGCGGAAGATAGGTTGAGGGACTTGGAGCGCCGCAGGCCGGCTAGGCCGGACTTACAGGCCCAGCTATTAGAAGCGAAAGAAGTGGTCGCCACCGAGACGGAACGTTTACGGTGCTATGACTACAGGCAGTATATCATCAGGGCGCATGCGGAAAGGGACAAGGTGGGTACCCTCTTGGCCAGACTGGCCAACCCGGAACTTAGGGGCTCCCAGATACTCAGCATTCGTACTGCGCAGGGGGAGATGGTATACACCCAGGCAGCGGTATTGGAATGTTTTAGGGGGTACTATGAGGAACTGTACCTGAGTCAGCTGGGAGTGGGGGTCCGGGACATTGCGGAATACCTGGGGGAGAGGCAGCTTCCGGTCCTAGAGGAGGAGGACGCGAAGGACCTGGGCAGCCCGGTCACGCTCACGGAAATACGGGCGGCCATAAAGCATATGGCCCGCAACAAAACGCCCGGGGTGGACGGACTACCGATTGAATTTTATCAGCAGTATGCGGACAGTTTGGCGCCCAGGCTTCTGGCGGTGTACGCGGAAGCTTTCGAGGCTGGGGCATTGCCTGGGTCCATGCGGGAGGCCTTGATTGTGCCGCTCCTAAAGCCTGGCCGGGATGCCGCGGATGTGAGGTCTTACCGCCCGCTATCCATGCTGACGGTGGATTATAAGATTCTGAGCCGAATCCTGGCCACCAGGCTGGCCCCATTTATGACGGGCCTGGTACATAGGGACCAGGCCGGGTTCGTACCCACGAGGAGCACGGCGCTGAACATTCGCCGCCTGGTGGGGATAATGGACGCCATCTTGGACGAGGAGGGAGCCCCGGCTGTCCTATCCGTGGACATCGAGAAAGCCTTTGATAGCTTGGAATGGCCGTTCCTGGACGGAGTTTTGGAGAGGTTTGGCATGGGCGAGGGGTTCCGCAGGTGGACGAGGGTCTTATATGCTTCGGCGACGGCGAGAGTGCGTTTGGGCGGCCTGGTGTCTGCGGCGTACCCGGTGGGCAGGGGCACGCGGCAAGGATGTTCTCTGTACCCCCTGTTGTTTGCTCTGGCGATGGAACCTTTAGCGGTCCGTGCGAGGTCGGGTGTCAGGTACGCGGGGATAGCCAGAGGCGGGCAGTGGCATTATATATCGCTGTATGCGGATGACTTGCTCCTGTACCTAGCTGACACCTCGCGGGCATTGGCCGGAGCGATGGAGCTGTTGTCGGAGTTCGGCCGGCTGTCGGGCCTTAAGGTCAATTGGGCGAAGACTTGTGTGTTCCCGCTGCGAGCGGGTTCGCCCGATCCTGGTGGCAACCTGGGCGTGGTGTGGGAGCCATCTTGTTTCACCTATCTGGGTGTTCGCATTTACCACGCAACTGCGGACCTATTGGAGGGCAACATTGGTCGCTGTGTCCGGGCACTGAGGGGCAGCTTGTCTTTCTGGTCGACCCTCCCGCTGACGGTGCTGGGTAGGATTGCGCTTTTGAAGATGGTGGCCCTCCCCCGCTTCCTTTATTATTTCCGAACGCTGCCTATCTGGATTCCCCAAGGGGTCTTCAGAGACCTGAGATCGATGATTATTGGCTTCCTATGGGGGCATGGCCGCCGTAGAGTGGCCCTGACCACGCTCCTCCGCCCTAAGATAGAAGGGGGCATGGCTGTGCCTGACTTCGAGCTGTATTATCTAGCGGCGCAGCTGCAGGTTCTTACACAGAACGTAGCTAGGGTGTTCAGGGGTCCAGAGGAGGACCGGGATCGGGGGATACGACGCCATGTGCTGTCCTATATTGTCATGCAGCAGAGGCTTGAGTTGCGGGCCCTCACCATGGAGGAAAGGACGCTCCGGCTGTGTTGGCAGAGGAGCCTTCGGAGAGCGAGGGCTTCGCGGCCTTATGCGCCGGAGATCCCGATCGGCATGTTGACGGCCTTGCCGCACGGGGGAGATTGGTCCCCGTTGCTGGATTGGGAGGAGGCGGGACTACAGGTGGTAGGTGACTTGTACATAGACGGGGCTTTGGCACCGTTCGAGGCGCTCCGGGACCAGTTCGGGCTGCCCGACGGGGGGTTCCTCCTGCACGCGGCAGTGGTGGCTGCCATACAGAAGCACTGGAAAGGGGGGCTCGTAGAACCAACGACGACTATGGCGTGCCAATATGTGGTGATGGCAGCAGGCACGGTCAAAGCTGTGACGTGCCTCCATAATAGGATGCTGAATAAGGGACTGGAACCACTCCAAGGGCTCAAGGCTAAATGGGAAGAGAGTGTGGGCCGGCCCATACCGGATACGGCATGGGGACATATCCTGCGGCGCACGTGGAAGGGCACGAGAAATGCGCGCTTTCAGCAAGTGCATTTCTATGTGCTTCATAGGGCCTATTTAACCCCGGAGAAATTACAGCGGTACTTCCAGGTACCGGATGCCCGATGCCCAAGGTGTTCGTCTCTGGGAGCGGACATGGATCATTTGTTTTGGAGGTGCCCGCAATTGGGGACCTATTGGGCGGAGGTAGGGGAACTCCTGAATGAAGTGTCTGACAGGGAGGTGGACTTCGATATGGCGGCGTGCCTGCTGCTCTGGTTCCCGCACACCAAACACACCAAGGTGACGAGCAAATTCATTGATCTGGGTCTGATACTGGCGCAGAGGGAGATATCGTGGCATTGGAAGTCCAGGGGGGGGCCCTCGCTGCGTAGATGGAAGAATGAATTGCTGCGGTGGTCTGCCTGCGAGAGTGTGCTCCGGATGACGCAGGCTGTTAAGTTGGGGAATGAGAAGGTTTTGGAAGCGGCGCGTGCATGGGAGCTAGTGGTGCAGGCCTTGCGTGATTCTTTGGTAGAGGACGAGGATGGGGAGAACTGAGCCGGTGGACACCGCGGGGCGAA
This sequence comes from Lissotriton helveticus, assembly GCF_964261635.1. Lineage (NCBI taxonomy): Eukaryota > Metazoa > Chordata > Amphibia > Caudata > Salamandridae > Lissotriton > Lissotriton helveticus. The sequence continues at coordinate 453,887,399 of NC_136073.1, read as the reverse complement.
CACAGAAGTGCTATATTCCGCACTGTGGTGGATCCATCTAACTCGACAGGACGAGGTGTACACCTAGCAGTTGCCAGGGGGGGGGGGCCTTGGGGGGGACTGGTTCATGGGAGTTCGGGGTGGGACGGAAGCCATTAGAGGGTAGCCCGCCTGGGTGCCTCGACTCTATTAGGATGGTGGGCACAGTGTGGAGTGTGGAAGGGCTGAGGGGAGCGGCCAGGCGAGATAGTACGATAGCGCCTGGGGGAGGCCCTGACATGAGCGGTGTCACTGATTTATTTCTGGGATGGCTGACGGAGGTGTTGTTGTGGGTGGGGGGGTAAAAGCAGATACGTGAAACGACTTTTCAACCATGGTCCCCATGGGACATACACCGTGATTTTTCCTATTGAATGTAACAACATGCCGCCCGGCCCCCGGGATGCGGGCTGAATGGCTGTGTACAGTTTGGATTTCTTATTGAACGGAGGGATGTCACGAGTGCACTGGTTGATTGATTGTATCCTGTGGTTTCTAACTCTGCAATAAAAATATATTTGAAAAAAAAAAAATATCTCCAGTGTAAAAAGACAATTTTTCTTTGTCAAAGTTAGTAACTTACCTTTTGTCGAGCTTTAGATCTTTTAGACAAAATTCAGCATCAAACAGTGTCATAGGCCATGCCTTGAATCAGCACTTTTCACGATGGGGACCCAGGGGGACCGTGGCGCGAGCCGGTGTCCCACTGGGAAGTTTTGCGCCGTGGAACAATCCACCTTAGCGCGATTGGGCGTTAGGTAGGGAAGGGGACGGGGCTTAGGCAGGCTACTTATGAAGTTGGGGGCGGGAATAACATCATCGGGAGGCGTAAGGCGCAGTTTGTTGGTCCCACCCACCCTCCCTCTTTTACCTTTTGTTTCTTTTTCTTTATTTGTTTTAAAAAAATAAAAAAATAAAAATGTCACATTAAGACAGTTATCCTTTCTTGGTTTAGATTGGTATTAGGTGCTCTGTGGGGGGTCTGGATTGTCTAGAGCTGGTTTATCCTTTCCCTCTGGGAGTGAGGGGAGGGCAGGAGAAAAAATGGTGAGGAAAGAGAATGAGGAGAAAAAGCAATGTTGGGGATTGTACAGTATTTGGGGCATTGATTGATAAGTGGTTGGGAAATGTTTTGCAGTTTATATTTTTTATGGAAAACGTTTGGGGGAAAATGTAATGGGTGTTCTTTCGATCATAACAAATTGCAAAAAATTGGACATCTGTTTTTGACTGTTTTAAATAAAAGTGACCTTTTTTGCTATAAATATATGGTGTGGATTGTTCTTATTGCGCGATCACTTTATGTGATCCAATCTCTGTATTATTTACTCATATTATCTTAAACTGACCCACTTCTCTCTCCTCTGTATTTCTGTCAAAACTTTACTACCAAGCATCTCCCCTTTGATTAATTTCATGTTGTCATATTTTGTAGAATTTCATGTTACCGAAGTTGCCTATTTGAAGCTGACAGAAAACGCTGTAAATACGTGAGAAACTAAAGATGCTCGTAATCTGTCCTTCTGCCCTCATCAAACATCTGACTCTTGTTTGACAGCTGACCACCCTGTGACTGCCCCGCCTACATGCATGGATACTCATTGCTTTCAGCCTCATCCCTCTTTATTTCAATGAGCCAACAGTTTTTCTCATGCCAATAATTTCTGTAATGTGCGTGTGGTTATGACATCTCTCTTTACTCAAACAATAACAAAACACAGAGGGCGATTCCATACTTGCAGAGTGGGTGTGTAAACACAAGACAGGATTTTTGAAGGGAGTAGTTTGATAAATGGCAAAGGTTGCATTAAATCAGAGGGAGGATGCTTCTTATGCTGATCAAAAAGGAAACGAGTTCCGGCATCGCTTTATGGCTTTAAAAAATGTATGCTGCTAGATGAGATTAAATAAAAAGTCACTGACGGACAAAAGAACAAGTATTGGTGGAGATGCTATGGTGCTGCTGACTCGAGAACGGGAGTTCCAGGTTAGAGTCTCTGCTCTGAACATCCTGTGATTCTAGGAAAATCACATAATCTCTCCCGGTGATAAATTGGCAATACATATCTGCTGCAAGCACAGAATGGGGTAATTTTACAAAACCAGGAAATGAAGTTCCCTTCGCTCCCCACGGTAAAAACCTGTCATCCAGTTATGACCAGATACTCAAGAGTTATTGTTATACAGCAATACTTGTAATGCCACAAAAAAAGTGAAGCTCTTTATACTAGTATACCCAAGACAATACCATCAATGTGATTAGAAAAATTGTAGGAAAAGTAAACATCCCGGGGGTAAACAAGGAATTCATCAAAAAATGTATAACAATGGTACTCAAAAATAAAAAAAATGTGTTCAAAGATGTACTTTTTAAACAATGCAAGGGGACCAGCATGGGGGCCACCTGTACCTCCAGCTTGGCATGCTTCTATATTAGTGCGTTTGAATCCAGTCATATTTATAATGAGATGGCACCTTTCTTCGAGAACATCATCGGGTGGTATTGATTTATTGATGACATTTTGGGAAGGGCCGGTCGCTACACTCAATATGTTCTTAGAGTGGTTACATCTGGGTGACCTTATCCTGAAGTTTACAGCCCAATGGAGTAAAAATGCGGTTAACGTTCTAGACATTATGCTAAAAAATAGTGGTGGCATTCTTACACTTGAATTGTATACGAAGCCAACAGATAAGAATACCCTATTACACTATTCCAGTTTCCATCCAAAGTCACAAACAGACAATATACTGTTTGGACAATTCCTGCGGCTGCGCAGGAATTGCTCAACTTTAGATGACTTCTATAAACACTCTGAGGGCGGCTCTGAAAAAAGAAACTGAAAGATAGGGGTTATCCCAAGAAGAAGATAATCAACCACTCGTTTAAGAGAGCGAGATTCTACAACAGAGACAGCATGTTCAATAAAGACAAAAAAGTGATAAGAAATGAAAATATAGTTTTTGTGAGCCAGTTTTCCAATATGAGCAACAAAATTAAGAACATTATCAACAAAAAATGGAATATGTTAAATGAAGGTGAGGATATTCAGCTAAACAAGCCTATCTTCACCTATAGACGAAATCAGAACCTATGTAACAATCTTGTACATACGTATAGAGACAGCATTAGAACCCAACAGTCCACACTTGATAGACATAAGGCAGTAGGCAATTACAAATGCGGTCAGTGTGCTATTTGTGACCAGTGCATTGTCAGTAAGACACTGGAATACAATGAGGCCAAGATAACTTCAAAAAGTCTCAATAACTGCCATAGTACTAACCCTTATATCCTATAGTGTCCTTGCGGACTAGGATATGTGGGAGAGACTGGACGGGAATTGAGATCACGACTTACAGAACACAAATCAGCTCTAAAGACTGGCAAAACCAATGCACCATTAGTGGAACATTTAGTTAAAGCCAAACATAGCCACTTAGATTTCAAATAGTTTGTTTTGGAAAAAATAGAAGGAAACAAATGTGGATGCAATTTAGAGGAAAATTGAGAGAGTAATAGTATATTTCATATTTGAATACGGTTAGGAATGGGCTTAATACCAGGGTTGAATGGAATAAATTCTTGAAATAAGTACTTAGTCTCAACACCTTTATAACTTCGCATATTGCAGCAGTGTGGTGGCTGTAAATCTGTGAACACCATCAATGTGATGACATTTATATCTAGATACACACATTTTGTCACTCTTTAGATTAAATTAGATTACATATATATCTGATTTAAACAATTTGTTTTCCCATACTTGTGAAATCGATATAGTTTACAAAAAATGTCTTCCATGTTGGTAAATTTAAATAGGAATGTACACTCCACTCCAAGACGGCCACCATTGAATGTTGGGGCTAAGGGTCACCGTTTTTAGATCATGTGATGGTAGCGTAGGGGGCTGGACAATCACGTCTGACCATGGAGGATATAAACCATGATGCATTCGAGCACGTGGTCATTTAACAATGATAGATCAGACGCCCGAATGCCTTGAAGGCTTGCAACACAGCAGGTGAGAGATGAAGGAACTATTCTTTGAACCTCTTTAGTCCTGATTAATAGATACTAGATGCTGGACGCATATACACAGTAACGGCATGAATCTGCAGCGATTTCAAACAAACACCAAATATTTCTTATACAATTTCTGCAGCATTCCAGTACTCCGAGGAGACTGTTGGTCCCGCATATAGGAGTTTTTCGAACATCCACTTATGAGGAAGGATACTATAGACCAGCTCTATGAGAAAAGTTTTTTTTTATAATTCAATAGGTATGGCTGTTTTTATTTTATAGATCACTGCTTAGCTGTCACGGCAGGAACCTCTCAATGAGGTTTGTTGTTAAATTCTCTAATGATGCATTTTGGAGGGCATGATAATTAGATACCCCCTTAGTTATATGAGCATACAAGCAGTTGTTTTTAAACCTTAGTCCTTATAAGAAAAGGTTGTGTAATAACTACTCATCCTTTCATTTCTTGGCTACTCCTAAACAGAACATATAATGATATTGACTGACTGGGAGATCGATATATTTGAAAGGATTGGAGAATACATTTTCCCTACGAGGATTTTATATGTACTCCTACGATATCCACTACAATTATTTGGGTGAGTCAAAAACTGAATGACTTTCTCATATTAATCACCATAATTGGAAGACAGTTAAAAAAGGTGATTGTATGAGTAGTCTCAACAACACCTTTGGGTTGGTTAATAAGTATAAAGTGGGGGATACTCATGCTATGTGAGTTGACAATAGCAGACAAACATGCTTGAGAGAGTTGTTTGTCCTGATTATTAGTTCTAACAATATGCTATACATTGCAATGCCATGATATACCATTTTGAGGACAGGAAACCATATATTTGTTTTATAAATTTCGCATGGGGGATTTTGATTATGTAGTTGAGTGATGAAACAGATGATTTTTGCAATATAAGATGTATATAGTTAGCAATTAGTGTTTATTTATACGTAGGTATATATTCAAAGACTATCAAATAGGGGCACATTATACTTGTCTTGATAAAGGTGAGCATTAATCCATCAATACAACCGAAACGCGATCAACGTTTGGGATATAACTAAATCCAGTGCACAGGCCAGCACCTGTGACGAGGAAATTTGGACAGTCTACTTGTCTGGCATTATACTTTCTGACTTGGATTACTTTATGAACCACTAATAAGTGTATTGTCGTATTTGCTGTTTGTCTCTCGCTTTTATGTTTTATTATTTTTCTTTTGGAGAACATTTTTTATTGTGACTGTGTAATATCAATGACAATGAAATGAACTATAGATCGGCTTTATAGAAGCACCTATATATTGCACTATTTTGCACTGAAACCCGATTAATTTTTGTATATTTCCCCTATTGAAATTATTGTCTGTGTATTATATGTCACTGATTAAAGATGTATGGTTTTTTTAATGATGTGTAAATTGATGATCGGTACTTGACAATTTTTTTTAATGCTTCTAAGGTTTTAAATAAAAAGAGTATACGTTTTTCATCACTTACTAGTGGATGTTTTGTGGCATTACAAGTATAGATATATAATAATAACTCTTAAGTACCTGGTTATAACTGGAATACAATTTTTACCTTGGGGAGCGCAGGGAACTTCTTTTCCTGGATTGGTTTCGCCCTGTGACACGTGGGGTCTCTCTCTCTCTTTATTGAGTGTTTTATACAAAAAACAGAATTTGTTTTTCAAATTGACAACCAAGTGCTTTTTTTGTAAAAGTGTGGCGCTTGTAAAAATAATAAGTAGTCCATACAGAAATAGAAAAAGACCTACAGTGTAAGAAAACTGTAGTTGGCTGCTGCTCCTGGCTTAAAAACGGAAGTGATGTATCGGGAGCACTGGCCAATAAGGATCCAGAAAATCAGAGCGATGGAGTTGTGAGCCAATGGCAAGCCGCAGCTGCAATTAAAATTCGTAGAGTGATTACAGCAGGTCTTGCAGACAGCGCATGTGCGCTGATACTCGACTTAAAAAATAGCACTCTGGGGCGTGGCCAAGACAGCGATGTGAGCAGACGTGTCTCGATCGAGCTCCGTCGCCCCGCTGCACTGTTGAGCCTGTTTTAGCGTAGTTTCGGGGGTCATCTGCTCCTGAGGACCCCCGGTGCACTGCCGACCCTGCTGGCGATCCTTCTTGGCGGCGAATCGCGGCCGTGAGCACTCACGCGGCCACAGCGCACGGCTCTGGGGTCCCCGGCTCGGCCGCTGGCCGCCATCTTGCCGCAGGGCCCGCTGCCGAAACATCCGGGCTAGCTCCCGAGAAGGAGACCGGCACAGCGGCCAGAGTGAGGCTCCGGAGCATTCTTAACCCAGCCTGCGGCTCCGATCCATCAGCGGAGCCGGTCTGACACCGGCTGCGGTGCACCGACGCTGTCTGCACCGGGCTGCCACCGGCGGGGCGAGCAGCGGCGGCCTGGACGCCGCATCCACGAGAGGCCCCGGCTTTGGCGGGAACAGCAGGCCCAGACCGGAGGAGTCGCCGGAGGCCCCCTGCCCGTGAGGCCCGACCACGACCCCATCGCTGGACACACCTGGTGAGCTGCAGCGCGCCGCCCTTACCCCCCCTTCTCCAACTCCCGGGGGGAATCCGGCGACAGCGGAGCTCGGCCGCGGGCCTACCCGCCATCTTGCACCCTGGGTGGAGGACAGTACCACCAGTGCGGACAGCCCCTACTTAGACGCTGCCCCGGACGCATACAGCAGCGCTTTGGGGAGCGGCCCTGACGCTGCTTGCTGGCGCTGCCTGAGCCTCGGTGGGCCCCTGCACCACAGGACACTTCCCCTGACCGCCTCTCCACCACAACCCGGCCCTGCTGAGCCTGGTGAGCTGCAGCCCGGACCACCACCTTGCCACGGGCGGGCGGATCCGCCATCTTCTACCCCCAGGCACTGGGCCTCCTACTGCTGAGACGTGGGGACACTGGGAAGGACCCCCCTGATCACTCCTCGGCTGTCGCTGCAGAGCCGGCTGGGGGTCGCGCTGGGGACTGGCCCTGGCACAGTCGAGACCGGGAGGCTGCGCCACGCCACGAGCCATAGGAGGCTCTTCGCCTGTAAGCCCCGGGTCCTGCTTGTCGTGGAGCACCTACTGCCATCGCCCCCCTGACGCCTCCTCTACCTCCACGCTGCCTTGCCTCCCCGGCTGCGCCATCTACCTCCGCTCCTGCGACCTCTCTACGGCCTGGCCTTCTCTCGCCTGAGTGCGCTCCGCGTCCTGTTGGCGGACCTTCCAGGCTTTGGACTCGTGAGGGCCAAGGCGTGCACCGCCCTCTCTAGCCTCATGGACTTGAACCCCTGCCCGTGAGATCCGGACGGCTGGGAAGCGGGGCACCAGGGCGGCCTCACACAGCGTATCCCCCGCCGCTGATCAGGGATCGTCCACAGCAACTGACCCTGCCCCCCACTGCCCTTTGCCGCCCTGAGTGGACCATGACCCGCGGCAAGGGGACCAGGCCGGACCCCCCGCCCACGACGACCAGAGGAGCATCAGTGGCTTCCATGTGGGGCAAGGCGGGTTCGCCGTCATCATCCGGGGGGCCCTCATCGTCTTCAGGGGGGAAACCCCCACCGCCAGCCGACTCCCCACCGGTGACGCAGGCCTTCATGTCCTCCTTCATGGCTGATCTGAAGACTGAGATTGGCTCCCTCAGGTCGGAGGTCCATACATGCGTCAAAGAACTTCGCAAGGAAGTCACCGACCTTGGCGACCGGGTCGACGGCCTGGAAAAGACGGTCGATTCCCGCACCGAAGACCTGGAGCAGATCTGGCGGAGGGTGGCGACCCTCGAAGAACAACATATCCAGCTCCAGATTAAGCAGGAGGACTTGGAAAATAGGGGACGCCGCAACAACCTCCGCATACGGGGTGTGCCACTTGGAGAAGAGGGGACTAATACCATGGCCTATGTGGCCCTACTCCTGCAAGCGGTGTGGGGCGAAGAGGACGCCCCCCCGCCGCGCCTCGACCGCGCACACCGAGTCTTTGGAGCGGGAGGAAAAGCGGGTCCCCTGCCCGACATCGTCACCAGGCTTCATTATTTCACTGAGAAGGAGGCCATTTTGAAGGCGGCTAGGGACAACCCGGACCTGAGGTACGAAGGCCACAAGATCCAGATCTTTCAGGACCTGGCCCCCTCAACCCTCTACAGACGAAAGGTCTTCCGCCCGATCACGGAGAGACTCCGGACCCTCAACATCTCTTACCAGTGGGGCCACCCCTTCGCGCTCATCTTCAGGTGGGAGGACAAGCGCAGGGCGCTCAGGTTCTATCAGGAAGCGGCACAACTGCTAGGCATGCCGGAGTCCCCGGATCACAGTCCAACCCGACCTCCCCACCTGGAGAAGGCCCCTCCACGCTCGGAATGGTCCACTGTGCGCAAACGTCGACGGTCCCCTCCGGTGGCTGCACTCTCTGCCTCACAGACCAAACAGGACATCATCGCACACATCCGCTCTCTTGAGGGCGACCGCGAGGAACAGGCCTCCCAGCTCCTCGCTTCTGGATCTGAGGGTGGGGATCGCCCCTCGGCTACGGAAGAACACTGACCATTGCTATTGTGCTCACAGATGCCCTGAACATGCGCTCGCCCATTGGGCACCCCGATGTGTCCTCATGCATCATGGAGACTTCACCCCACTGTTCTTGGAAAAGGGGCTTTCCCCCTCTCACTGGCAGGCCACATCCGTGGCTCTCCCCCCCCCGCCCGCGGGGGTCTGAAGGAATGGACGATATCTTTTGCCTCCTCCAGGCCATGTACTGCATCAAGGAGCCCCAGCGCCCCACTGGCGCCTGAATGGACCAAGTGGTCCCACGGCCCGACACGCCCCCGAACTACCTTGGAGCAGCGGGGTGGACGGGCTCTGAGATGATTCAATCTTACTCCACTTACCTAGCTCTTCGCTTCCCCCCCCCCTTTGTCCCATAGGAAGTGACATTCCTGAGTTCATCCAAACCCTTGGGTAGAGGATGTCCGGTATCTGGGACAATGTACACTGGCCCTGTTGGCCTGTTTTGGTTCTACTTCTTCTCTGCGCCTTTTCTCTTTTTCCTCTCTCTCCTCTTCCTACTTTACCCTTCACTGCCCTCTCTTATCACTCTTTCCCCGCGCCTGCGAAGGGGTGGCGGGGTGGGTCCCGTGGGGGTTGGCGCGCTGGAGGCGAGATGAGGCTGCCGCTGTCCTGTCTGCGGGTGGGTCTGCTATGTTGGGTCTTGCGCGACTCCACACCCCCTTAGTGCTATGACAGCGAACATCCCTACGCCCTTGAAGGTCCTCTCCCTCAACGTCAAAGGGCTCAACTCCCCCAACAAGCGTAAGCAGATATGGCGCTACCTCCTACACCACTCCCCTGACATTATCCTCCTCCAGGAGACGCACCTTCTCAGGGGAGACATCAAACGCATGGCGCACCCCAGATACCCTACACAGTTCTGGGCATCCTCTGACACCAAGACAGCGGGGGTGGCGATCCTCTGTAGGGCTGGCATTCGGCGGGGACCCGTGAAACCCTTCAAAAGCGCTGACGGGCGTTTCCTCCGAGCCACGGTACAGATGGGACGAGCACAGTTCACTCTAGGATGTGTGTACGCACCCAACCAGTCGCAGGACAAATACCTCCAGGCGCTTCTGCGGGAACAGTTCCCATCGGGCGACAGTAATGTGATCCTGGGCGGCGACTTCAATCTTGTCTGGGACCCTGAGCTAGATCGGGCGGGAACCCCCTTTAACGGCGCGGGAGCAATGTCCTCTGCCCTTAGAACGCAGCTTACAGACCTGGGACTAGTGGACGTGTGGCGCTACCACAACCCGGGGACCCGGGACTATTCCTTCTATTCACATTCCCATCGGACATACTCCCGAATCGACTATCTCTTCACCTCCCTTGAATTGGCCCGAGACTCCTTAACAGCCACTATCTCCGACATTTCCCTGTCGGACCACGCTCACGTGGAGCTTTTGTTGCAGGACCCCCTGACCCGTGCCACTCGTGAGCGCAGATGGGCGCTCCCGCCGAGGATCCTCCGGGATCCGGACGACGTCGCCAGCATCCGAGACGCCATAGACTCTTACTTCGCCATCAACGACACCCCCGACCTGCCCTTTCACACGGTCTGGGATGCCTTCAAGGCCACCATTCGGGGCCATATCACCTCCCTGGCGGCGGCGCGGAGGAAGGAAGCGTTCCAGATGGAAACCGACCTGGCTAGCGAGATCAAGCAGGCGGAGTCTCGGGACCGGGACTCCCCTTCACGGGCGTCAAAGAGAACTCTCGCCATTCTCAGGGGGCAACTCCGCGCCCTGCGCACCAACAAGGCGGAACACTCCCTACTAGCGCTTAAGCAACGGTATTACGAGGGAGGGGACAAGGTTGGTCGTCTATTGGCCGGCAGGCTGCGGGCACGCGCAGCTAGGGCCCACATTGCCAATGTCAAGCGGCAGGATGGCACCAGTGCCACCTCAGAGAAGGCCAAACAGGCCGCATTTGTCGCTTACTACTCCTCCCTGTATGCTGAGGAGCCCACCTCTGCGGAGGCGCGAGAGGCCGTTCTCGCGGACTTCGGGGGGTCTCCACTGTCCCCTGCTTGTGCGGCCATGCTGGAGGGGCCCCTGCAGGAGGAGGAAATAACAGAAGCGGTCAAAGACCTCCCTGTGGGGAAAACCCCGGGGCCGGACGGCCTGCCGTTGACCTTCTATCGCCTGTTCTTGACCCAACTCCGCCCGCATCTGCTGCGGCTCTACAGCTCCTTCTCTGATACCGTTGGCCCATCCCCTGATATGGGCCTGGCGGAAATTGCCCTGATCCCCAAGCCTGGGAAGGATCCCGACCTGTGTGCCTCCTACCGCCCCATCGCCCTCCTTAACACCGATCTCAAGATCTACACTAAGATCCTGGCCAAGCGGCTGGACCCGCACATGCCGGGATTAGTGAACCCGGACCAGGTGGGATTTATACGGGACCGTCAGGGAGCCGACAACGTTCGCAGGCTGGCACACCTAGGGGGTAAGGTGCACCACTGGAAAATCCCGGCCTGCCTCCTTTCGCTGGACGCAGAAAAGGCTTTCGACCGGGTCGACTGGATCTTCCTACGGGCGGTCCTCACGAAACTTGGTCTTGGCCCTATCATGATCTCCAGGTGCATGGCCCCTTACCTTGGGCCGCAGGCCAGACTTCGGGTCAACGGTCAGCTGACATCGCCGCTCTTGATCCACAGGGGCACGAGGCAGGGATGCCCGCTTTCGCCGCTCCTGTTCGCTCTTGCGGTCGAGCCATTGGCGGAGCTGATTAGGCGCACTCCTGATATTCATGGTATCCCCCACGGAGGGCGCTCTAACAAGGTTGCGCTATTTGCGGACGACCTGATTCTTACTCTTACGAATCCTCGGGTCTCCCTCCCAGCGGTGCACGAAACCCTCTCATTGTTTGAGCAGGCGTCCGGCCTTAAAATTAATCACACCAAATCTTGGGCGCTTAACCTCACCATCCCCGAAGAGGAGGTCTCCCTCCTGAAGGGGGTCACACCCTACCGTTGGGCGGATGACCACATTCAATATCTGGGTCTAGACCTCACACCCCACCTCGACTCGTGGTCCCCGAGGAACTGGGCCTCTTGCCGCAAGGAAGTCCTGGCGGACCTGCGGAAATGGAAACCTTTGATGATTTCCTGGCTGGGGCGGCTCAACGCTGTCAAGATGTCGATCCTCCCCCGCATCCTGTATGTCTTCCAGTGCCTCCCCACCCCGATCCCGATTCACTGCATCAGAACCCTCCAACGCGACCTCACGTCCTTCATATGGGGGGGCAAGCGGCCCCGGTTCTCACAGAAAGTCCTCATGGAGCCGAGAGACAGGGGTGGACTGGCCTGCCCGAATCTCCTCCACTACTATTGGGCGGCGCATCTCCGGTTCGTGATCGAATGGGGTGCACGCGAAAGCGACAAGCACTGGTTCCACATGGACCGAGTGGTCACGGGACGCACCATATGGGACCTACCATGGCTACCGCGTGTGGCGCGCTCCAGAAGTGCATATATGGCGGTCCCCACAAGGACGGTTCTTGAAGTATGGGACAGAGTGGCAGTGCCCAAGGGCCTCACCATGTTCCCCTCTCCGCACACCCCCATTGCAGGTAACCCGCACTTTCCCCCTGCTGCCCAGACCCGAGCCTTCGAGAGTTGGACTCAAGGAGACTGCAGGGTCGCAGGAGATCTTTTTCTTGGTGGGTCGCCTAAATCGTGGCTGGACTGCAGAGACGAATTTGGCCTTCCTCTCACCGCTAGCTTACAATATGCGCAGCTACGCCACTGGCTCTCGGGGGACGACATGTATCAGGCTGCTACCAGGGCATATACCCCGTTTGAGAAGTTGGCACGCTCCCTCGGGGGATTGAAACGGCTCATCTCCCAGATCTACAACATATTGCAACACCCCGTCGCTCCGCCTGCGCATCCCTATCAGAGGCAGTGGCAGTCGGTGACTGGCGCTGATATCACGCCATCTCAATGGACTCGGCTCTGGAACGACATCCCCAAAACCTACCGCAGCATCCCACAGAGGGAAAACGCGTACAAGATGTGAACACAATGGTACTACACTCCCCTGAGACTCAGCAAAATGTTCCCCGCCGCTGTGCTGGAGGTGTGGCACTGCGACTGGTGACTTCGTACACATCTGGTGGTCGTGCCCTACCCTAGCTGTCTTTTGGAAGGAGGTCCTTAGTCACATTAAGAAGGTGCTGGGTTTTCCCCTCCCTGAAGAGGTTTGCACACTCCTGCTGGGCATTCGACCCCCCACACTTAGGGCCCTCACGCGCAGCGACTGGATCCTCTCCCTTCACATGTTGGGCGCAGCCAGGCAACTCATTGCTCTATACTGGAAGCGGACTGAGGCACCGCCGATAGCCTCTTGGTTCGTGCGCCTCTGGCACGTCCTGACTATGGAGCTACTCACGGCGCGGATACAATCACGGGGGATACGCTTCAAGGCAGTGTGGGAACCTCTCGTGCGATACCTGTGCTCCATCAGTTATGCCCGCCACATGCCTCCCAGGCTCCGCGCTCTGCAATTGTTTGAGGATGCCCTCATCCCTGCTGACCCAAACAGTCTAGCCACCTAATCGCTTCCCCCAGTGCTGATTTGCGCTGTCCATCCCATATTGGCGACTGCAGTCACGCCCCCCAGATCCCTCTCCACCTCGCTACTACTCACTCCTCCTCTGACTTTTCTTCTTTCCTACTTGCCACTCTGGCTTCCACCCCTCTTTGGGGCAGTTCGGCCCCTGTTGGACCTTTGAAAATGTGGCACCATTGCTCTCTCTTACGTACGCACCTCCCCCGCACACCGACGCATTGCCGTCATCTGACCACCTCTTGTTATACTCTCCCCTAAGCCACGCGGCCGGCCCCTCCAGGGGTTGTAGGCAGAGCGCTGTGTTAATGGTTCCACCTCCCCCGGTTAATACTGCCCACTGGTCTTTTTTTTTTCTGCGCGGCCGGCCCTGAAATGGGGTTGTAGGCTTATCGCTGTGTTCACAATAAAAACAGATTTGAACAAAAACAACAAAAAAAAAAAAATAGCACTCTGCCAGATTTATGCCAAACTGCGGTCCTACCACACCAATAATGGTAAGGCAAATATTAGCCACAGCGTACTTTTGCTTTGTTAAAATTCTTTGGTTTCATAACCCGAAAAACCCTAACCCTGAATGGCCTTTCTCTTCTATAAATGAACGTGAAAATGAATGGAGGAAATTTTAGGAAGGTTCCACCTAATTTACACACAACACATCAGAAGTCATTATTAACTGAAATAAATTAATGGACTTGCATGGAGGGATGAGGACAGGAGGGTGATAATTGGGCAGGGAGGTCAGAGCAGTATTCTTGTACCAAGGCAGTAGCCTACCAATTCTTGTATTGCTCACCCTCCTACGTGAAGAAGGTGGTGCACTTTCAGTGAGTCTCCTAAAGTCAGTCCTCTGGACGGGAGAAAGGGGGTCCCTTGAATCTCCCAGACATTTCCTTGTAGGCAGGTGCAGTCACTTACTACACTCACCTGTGTCAGGATCTCTCCCCCCCTCATAAAAGTGCAGGCTGGTTACCGCCTGCACAGTGAAACACATAGAGGCTTTAAAGCAGCCGCACTATATTTTACTGAATCTGTTGCCACCAGGGCAGCATGAGTTCGCAAGTGCCCTGGGGTAATACGACACAGATTCCTTGTTTGCGTATGGCGCACCTATTTAAAGGTGTGCCGTAGTTTCAAAGTGGAAAGTGCGCCATATATAAAATATGGCCCGCTGGGGCCCGATTACATGTAGGGCACACATTCTCCTTTTGCACCATGGTGCCTGTTTGAAACCCACCTGCACTTTTAAGAGGAGAACAAGATTCCCTTGCAGGCGGGTGCAGTAAGTGACTGCACCCACCTGCAAGGGGCTATCGGGGGCAATTGGACCCCATTGACCCCCTCCAGAGGGCAGTCATCAGGGGGCACTGACAGTGCACCACCTTTTTGTAGCACCCTGTCAATACACATCCTGACAGCTCCTTTGCTTTGCTTTTGCAGAGGTAAAGAGATTTCCTCTTGAGATAGCGCTGGTGCTACTTGTGGGCCAGTGCTATCTGTATTACAGAAGTGGCCATACAAGACTCTGTGGCCTCTTCTGTAAAACCAAAGTACCCGGGAGGTGCACAATGGGGCGCACAAGTCTGTTGCGCCCCGTGGCACTTTCTATAATATGGCCCCTGGACTACCATCATACTGTGATTACTCTCTTTTGTTTGACACACACATAAACACAAAGGCATACACACAGAACACCACACAAAAAATACATAACACTGTACAGAGAACATAGCACACATATATCAAACACAGCCTAAATTATTGTATAGTTGGCTATCAAGTAACCACTACAGCATTAACCAATATGAGACAACACACACATCCCCTTCATCACACTAGAAAACGAAAACATTCATCCCTGCAATATATCTCTAGTATGATATATAGCTTGCTACTAGATGACTCACCGCAACATTAACCAGTATGAAACAGCACACAAACCTCCAATAGAACACATTAGATGGAACATACCACATTTATCCAACACAAAACAGACATAGCAAATGGAAGGCCATTGTTATACTCCTACGACATTAACCCACTATGGGCCTTATTTATCCTTTGGCATGACAGCCAGCAAAAGGATGGTGCAAGCAGGGGTATTGTCTGCTCCATACTAACACAGCACGTCCTAGAACTCTAAATGAGGCAGAGGAACCAAGATTTTGGCTACCAGGGCATCCACCAACCTTTGATGGATGTTGTCTTACCATTACCCGCGGACTTCAACCTGTAAGTGTGCTAGGCTATTGAAAGAGCGAGAAGAGCATAAGAAAGGCAAAATGTATGCTACCAAATGCTAGTAACAAAGTAATAAATCAAAAATGGTACCCATCTGATGCTAGCAGTAAGAAATATGAGGAGATAAGTGATAAAAGCTCAGGAAACTGGTATGTGAAGCAGGAGCTTTATTGATACAACCATCAACAAGCAGAAGTTACAGCAAACTGTATTCTTAGCAATTGGAATGTAATCATTCTAATAGTGATGTCACTGTCCATGACACTCTTAAAGATACAGTAACATAACACATCCCCTATACATAATAAAAGAACAAATTGAATATTGATGAAGACACAAAACAACATAAAAGAAAAAAAGATCAAAGAGTAATAGTGAACATTAATGCATCACATAATCATTGAACTTCTTGGGAAGCTGTACAGACCTCCTGGGAGTATTTCTCTGGTAACTGGTGGAAGGAGGAACATTGGAATTACAGGAAAGTCTGGGACCATCATTGTATTGATTTCTGACATCATTGCATTTGGCCAGTTTAGACATGTTCCAAGTGCAACCATTGTCTAAGGTGACAACATTTTTCTTAATGGAAACAATGGTGAAAGGACCAATAAAGTTCGAAACACCCTTGTGACCAAATTTCGTTTTTTTCACGAGAGCACTGTCACCCACATTCCATTTCCTGTGTTTGACAACCATTCTAGTATCATAGCGTTGTTTGTATTTCTGCTGATAATTTGTCAACACAGCCCTCCTTCTCACTTCCCTTTCCACACTGTCCTCAACCACCTTTTCCAGAAGCCAAGTAGGATTTAGCTTTGAACAAGCTAATCTACCTCTCAAAGCCTCAAAAGGAGACCTTTGCATAACAGCATTGGGAGTCGTGCGATTTGCCCACCACGTCTCCCTTAAAACACTGCTGAATGAAGTCTTGGACTCTAAAGCCCTCTGTGCACAACTTTTCACAACCCTATTCATCCTCTCCGTGAGACCATTTGCTTGAGGAGAGTAAAGAGCTGTCTTCTGATGAATAATACCGAGACTTTTCAAGAAACTGTCCATCTCACTGGAAGTAAATTGTACCCCATTATCAGTGAGTAAAAACTTGGGAACACCCTCAGACCCAAACACATCTTTCAAGAATTCAATCACAGTTCTTGAGTTAACTACACGCATGCATTTAGACACTACCCACTTTGAAGTGTAGTCAACCAATAAAACAACATATCTCTCATGTGAGGGCATAAGCTCAAAAGGGCCGGCGATGTCTAGGCCTAACTCTGTCCATACAGCAACAGGAACTTCCACAGGTGACAACAGAGAGTGACTGGTGGTACGTGACTTGTCATTGACTGCACACAAATGACAATCTTTAACCACGGTTTCCACCATGCGATCCATTCCAGGCCACCAATATCTTTCCCTAATGCGAGCCTTCGTTAAATGTCTTCCCAAATGCCCCTCATGAGCCAGGTTGACAACCCTCTCTCTCAATTCACTTGGAGGCACTACTCTATCACCTCTCATTAAATTTCCTTGGAAAAAAGTTAAATCATCTCTCACGGACCAAAAAGGCTTCAACACACTCTCAAGAGTATCATAATCCGGCCAACCACTCCTGATAACATTCCTCAGCAAAAGAAAAACAACATCATCATCAACCTTGCGTGACCATTCCTCCTCGGAAATTCTAGACTCCAAAACCCAATTTATACACGTAGTAACTTCTGTGACACAATCTCTATCTATGGGAAGACGTGATAAGCAATCAGCAGGTTTATTGTTCAACCCCGGAATATACTGTACAGAAAAGTTGAACTCTTGCAAACCTTCACTCCATCTTTTCAACCTTGGTGTCACATGATCACTTTGATGACATGAAAAAACTTGAACTAGAGGACGGTGGTCCGATTTAACCACAAATGGTATCCCCCATAAGTAAAATTTGAAGTGATGTATAGACCAATATACTACCAATGCTTCTCTTTCGATGCAACATGCGGCTGCTGAAGCTAAGCCAAACGGCATTCTTAAAAAACAGTAGGCACCCAAAGGTGTAACAAATGATGTTAAGTGTCTGCAATCTTTATGTAGTACAACTTGATGGTAAGCAGAAGAGAGATCAAGAACACTAAATATCTTTGCTCCCTTTAGAATGCTGATACTCTCAGCTATGTTAGGCAAAGGCTGACGGTCTACCCAGATCCATTTATTCAAATCGCGAAGATCCAGACACATTCTAATCGATTTCCCACCATCCTTGGGTGCTAGAACCACTGGACTCAACCACTCTGATGATTCAATCTCTTCAATCACTCCTAAGTTTAACAATTTCTCAATCTCAAGTCTAAGTGGCTCCAGCATCATGTTAGGTACTTTCCTGACTTTGTGTACACACGGTCTGGCAGATTTTTTAAGGATGATTTTATGTTAAAATCCTTTCAGACACCCCAATTTGTCAGAAAGACATTAGGATAATCATCAGAATATTTACTAGACTCACACACAAGATCTATCTGGGGGTGAAGATAATTGGAAAGAAAATCTTCCATCAGCATGACTTGATTTTTTGGATCTCCAGCTCCCGGATTAAGAATAATCCCTAAATCATGCTGATGTCGCCATCCCAGGAGATTGTCACCTCTGACGGCTACATAAACTTTCCCAGATATACACTTGCCACTAAAAGACATGTTGGCTACAATATATCCTAAAATCTCTATTTTTGACTTATTGTAGCTAAGGGGAGAGATATCAGGGGGTAATAATTGAACATTTTCCAACCCGACCACTTCATCCCAAATCTTATTACCAATTAACGTAAATGGAGACCCAGAGTCTGCCATAAGTTTAAATACAAATTTGTAAATTTTCACATCACAGAATGGCATAAAAATATGTTCTGTGTCGACCATTGCATCATTAACATTGGAAACCACAAGTGTACGTACAATATCAGAGGTTGGTTCACTAATTTCTCTCTTTTTTCCAGATCTACATATACGTGCATAGTGTCCTTTGATACCACAGTTATTGCAGATGCTATCTCTTGCGAAACAATGGGGAAAATTAGAAGTGTGAGAGAAACTCCCACACCTGAAACAACGCATTTTTTGGTTACTAACAGAACGTTGTTGGCGAGGATCACGTTCCTTAGGGAAGGTAGATTCTTTGGTCGAAGAGGAACGATTATCAAGAGTGTTTTTCTGGGCAAACGTCTTTTGGATGGGTTTGCCCTTAGAACTTACACTGACTTTAGCTACATCTTCGTGATATTCAGCAAACTGTTCGTCCTCTTCTAACATATGTACAGAATCAGAGACTTTCTTTTTACTATCACTGACAGAGTGACTATCATCTTCTTTATTCTTTCTTATCTCTTTAACCCATGTAGAGGTGTTTTCCATACCCTCTACAATGTCTAAGGCTTCTTTCAATGTGGGATTTTTGGATAATAACTTCTCCTGAACTCTAGAACTGTTCGTGCATCGAACGAGTTGATCCCTAACTAGAGATTCAGACAACTCACCAAAATCACAAGTTCGAGAAAGAGTTTTCAGAGCTGCAACATATGTACCTACACGCTCACGGGAACCTTGGACACGAGTAAAGAATCTATGTCGCTCTAAGACAACATTAATTCTAGGACCAAAATACAGTTCCAACATGGTCATAGACATCTCAAAAATATCTGCAGGTTCCCCATCAGCTCCCCCCACAGGTATACTGTCCATGCTGTCATAGGTATGTCTACCTTCAACTCCCAAATTGTGCAACAAGATGGCTTGTTTTCTGACAGCCGAAAACTTTTCTCCACCAATTGCAATTAAATATGAATCAAATAGGTTTCTCCACCTTTTCCACGGAAGAATGGGTTCACCCTCCTCTGAAAGAAAAGGTGGAGGTTGCGACATGCTAGAAGTAGTGGCCATAATGAAACAAGGAATAAATAATAAGAGAACTCTTATAATAATGGTAACAGGCTAATTCTGCAGTAATGTAAAGTAAAGCGAGTAAAAAGAATTATTATCAATGAAGAGTTAACAGTTCCACAACAGTTGTGCACATTAGAGTAGAATTATTAGTCCAAACCTCCAAATCTTCGAATAGTATAATGTGCAGCTGAATGTTACCAGTATCTCAGCGTGCTATGGAGCACATCGAAGTTGTAGAATTGACACACTGCTGTGTGTGTCAGTGTTGTAAATTTCAGCCTGTTATTTGATTTTTTGATTGAATTATGCACAAAAGATGCACCGCTGTGTGTATCAGCGATTGAACACTCGTAAAAATGCGCTGCCGTGCGCATCGGCGTAACCAAGGTAACGAGGGTATCAAAATGGCCGCCGCTACGTGAAATGCGTGACAACGTATTGACGTTGTACGCGAGGTCACGGTTTGCGTGTAGGAAGATGAGGCAGGAAGCGGGCGAGCGAGCAGGAAGACGAGGCGAGATCAAGATTCGCCGAGAAGAGCGAGCAGCCAGGCGAACGCTGAAGCGTTTCAGCACTCGCGCACTGATGCGTGTGTAGATGCAATGGCACGCGAGATGCCTGCACGGAATTCAAATCCAAACAGGAGACAACGGTGAGCGCCAAGAAGGCGATAACGATGTCTGTCTAGTCAATTAAGCACTTGGCAATTCAGCTCGTCTTGCACTCGGGGTCGTTTTTCACACGGGAGCGGTGTCCAGAAAGGAGGCTCAGCTATGTTCTCCTCTCAGCTCCCAAAGTAGCGCAAACAGCACAGCTTCCAATGTAGCCCAAAACAGACAGTCAAAATAAGTAAAGTCAGTCAGGAAGAAAGGTAATTCATTCCAAAACACCATGGGGTAAATCCAAAGGAGTAAGAGCAAAATCCAGTTGAGTATCTTGTGTCCAAAGTAGTTTGATAACCCAAAAACGATGGTTTAAGTAAATCCTAAATCCAAATCGATATCCAATGGTAGGGGAGTTGATGGTTGTGGATGCTTGTCCCCAATCAAGCCTTGACCCTCGTCGCCAGTGATAAAAGCTCAGGAAACTGGTATGTGAAGCAGGAGCTTTATTGATACAACCATCAACAAGCAGAAGTTACAGCAAACTGTATTCTTAGCAATTGGAATGTAATCATTCTAATAGTGATGTCACTGTCCATGACACTCTTAAAGATACAGTAACATAACAATAACGCAATATAAAAAGACAGGCACACTGACAGAGAAGCTGCTCATAAACAGCAAAGCTACTTTGGAGAAGACAATGGCCTCAACAGAACCAGGGCATGCCCAAAGGGGACTGCAGAAAGCTACACGCCAGAGAGTGCTAGCACTCTGCTGGAACAGGAGCGGCAGAGACATGAGGCCATCTTGAACTGAACAAGATCCAAATTAATCAACATTGACAAATAAACAGTACTCAAACAAGACCAGACCGAATTGAACAAGCAGCCCTAACACCTCTGCATATCTGAATTCAAAGGAATGGCCCTTAAGCATGACTAGAAATACCACATGACCAGAGAAAGCTTTTTAAAATAAGTGTAGTGTTGGTGCTAGGTACCTAGTTTTAGAGACAGCACTAGGGAAATCACAGGTGTGTGCTGTATTGTAGTAAATACGGCACATACCTGCATTTTGGAAATGTCAGAGCTTGACACTGCCAAATCTGGCGCAGTTTCGCGCTCTGACATTTTATTGTAAATATGCCCCAGAATGTGCAAATATACAAGCTGGTGTGTCAGAACAATGCATTATGCACGGCTCAGTTTTCTCTGTTTCCAACTTTTGAGCATGTCTCATTGACACACAGCTTTAATTTCTAATGAGACACATTCCTTATTTCTCTACTCAGCGTGTTCGCTAGTTTATCTTCCCTATGTCACCGCATGGAGCTCTGCGAGTGCTGTAACAGTTGTTCTCTTTAGATATGGCATTTTAAATTATGTTTTTAATGCATTTTCAGCGCCTGGAGTGTTTTTAAAAATTTTCAATGATTATTACTTTAACCTTCTGGGAGACTCGACAAACAAAATGAACCTGAATGACGGAAAAATGCAGGTAAAAAACTGCATGCCTTTACAACGCATTTTTTACCTCACATTTTATTAGCACCCATATGATTTTACCTCACATGCCATTATCACGCTTTAATAATAAGGTAAGTATTGTGATCTTGTGAGGTCGGTGGCTGAAAGTAGGGGACATAAGGTTGGCATTGTTTTGAAATTTTGCTGTGGTCTCCCACCGTGCCGCATCAGATCACCAACATGCTGTATTGTGGGACGAGTAGTCCTTGTCATTGGCACGTGCAGAATAATCAGGTGAAGGTGAGCCCCCTACCACTGGGGAAGGAGGAGCCTACATAAAGACATTCAGTTGGGAATCACGCTTTTGGACTGTGGCATCTGAAGAAGGCTATTTGCTGAAACCGGTCATGCCTAATTTCAAAATAAACAACCTATGAAGCCCTGCTGTGTCCTTTGTCTCGACTC
Organism: Lissotriton helveticus; assembly: GCF_964261635.1. Taxonomy (NCBI): domain Eukaryota; kingdom Metazoa; phylum Chordata; class Amphibia; order Caudata; family Salamandridae; genus Lissotriton; species Lissotriton helveticus. The sequence continues at coordinate 453,865,499 of NC_136073.1, read as the reverse complement.
TGAAAGGAGGAGAAGTTGGTGATATATATATATATATATATATATATATATATATATATATATATATATATATATATATATATATATATATATATATAATATATATATATATATATATATATATACACCACTCCCTCACAGGAATCACCTAATCCCAGGATCCTTGAGGAATGGGCGGATAATTCCGCCAGAAGCTCTAAACAAATGTTAACCATCCTGGTGAAATACGCTTGGGAGGATAGGGAGTCTCTATTACAAGAACTCAAACTGTTGGAAGATGAAGTTAAAAATCATAAAGAGCAAGACATAATACATAAATATGTGGACTATCTGAAATTAAGACTTAAAACCTATGAAGAGGATATAAATGCTCGTAAGCAGCACAAATTACATTGCGACTCCGTAGACTATGAAAGCGGTATAATTCTAGCCTACTCCCACAAATATGACCACCTTTATGAGAAGCTGTCCCTAGGGGAACCTCTGGAAAGCGAAACAGAGAATGCCAGCGGAACAGATTCTGTAACAAGCAGTGATGATGAAGTGGAACAACCCCATACACTGAACAATCCAGTGGGAAAAGAGCCAAGCCCCAAAATACAGGCAACTTATTTTAGACGAATATCACCGCCTACAAATGAGGCGGGAGATACTGTGGACAATACAACCAGTGAGAACGCGAGGAAGAGGTCAAGGGCGGGGATGGGGACAAGGAAAAAACCAGGAAGAAACTGGAGAAGAAGGAAGCGACAGAGAGAGCAAAAGAGCCAGAGGATGAGGAAAACAGCTGATGGGAACAAGACAAATGGGCCAGAAGAAACAAAAATGATGGATGACAATATGGTAAATAGAACCATCATTAATTTATCATATAGACCTCTATCTATGTTTGAGAAACGCACTCTCTGCTTAGGTCTTTCCTTCTTCCCTACAAACTCCTTTAACTATCCTGAGACTAGAGTAGCCATGATTACATTGGTGAGAAAAGTAAAGTTGAAAAAATGGCAAACCCTGAAAGGGACATCTGAGCAAACCCGCTCTGATGAAATAACCATGACTGAACAAAACACTTTTTTAAGCATAAAGGACAGGGATCTCTATCAACAGGAGCTGCTTTCCACCTACACTGAAGAACTACCCAGAGTTCTCTCCTTCTTTTTTGCATATATATATATATATATATATATATATATACATCCAACAGAGAGATGGCGTCATGGAACGCCCCTCCACTCGGGTCGGGGCTCACCACGAGTGGACGTCGCCGCTTTACAAATAATCCATTAATCTTACCGATTGCAGCAAGAAACGAGCCACTCTGATTGTGGATGCAAAATTAATAATGTAATCGGGCAAACAAACAACATGTTGTGACCAAGACCTGGATCGGTCGAAATGCGTAGTTAGTTTGTATGCCCGATTAAATTATGAATTTCGCATCCACAATCGGAGTGACTAGTTTCATGCTGAAATCGGTAAGATTATTGGATTATATATATATATATATATATATATATATATATATATATATATATATAAGTTTTGCCTTGCACTTCTTATGTTTGTATTTCATACAACTTATTACGAACATTTTATGTGGTGCTATCATGCCATTTTGTGTATTTCTGCTTTTCATCCTTTTTTTATGGGTGATTGAGCTTTTAAAACACTATTTAATGCAATACCTACTTTTGGCGCGTCATGTGACCAAGCTATGCCTGCGGAGCGAAACACCTCGAGGAGAGCACTTGCTCTGTAAATTGCTTAATAAAAAATCACCACTGCTGATACGATTCATGGAGTGATGATTGGTGTTTATTTTAAAGCTTGAATCCATTTGAAGAGGAGAAGAGGTCTGCGACTGTTTCAAACCGCGCTGATAGCGGTCAGGATTGTTACGATTTTCGTCACCGGACTTTGGCTGTTTCCGGTTTCGCAAGACCTGCCCAGACCCAAGAGGCTCAGCGTCTTTCCAGCCAGCTATGCTTCGGTGTATTGTGACTTCAACTCGGATGAGTTTTTTGTTTGCTGTGCCCCCCGCTTATCAGTGACTTTTCCATTCGAGACGGCATCCGGGTGCTGCACGGCGTGGTGTTCGAGGAATCGGCGAGGTCGGCTGACCTACGCAAGCCCTGGACGCCGAGAACGGTAAGACGCCTGGTGCTAATGAATTACGAACTGATGATATTTTAAGCGGGTCTTTTGGGATAATTCTCCTAATATTGAAATCAATAGACTTTTGCCATCTAGCAGTGAAGCGGCGTTATTTTATTTGCAAGCCGGACAGTTTAAAATTTTTTGCAATCATGATCTCCAGCGACGCGCTGAAAAGTAGAGAGACGGCGGCTGAGGCTCTCTATTAAAACTTACCGGCGGTTAATGTTGTTCCGCCTACTGCCAGTCATGGAACATCGAGCAATAGTAATGTGAGGGATTTACTAAAGACTTTGGAGAAATTACTCCGTAATGAGTTATCCAAATGGTGAGAAAAAAAGTCACTTGAGAAGTATCGTGACGCCAACCGTGTACCGAGGGGCCTCAGGATACTAATTGTTCCCACGTATGAGAATCCGGATCCCAAGATGTTACAAGAGTGGGCCGACAACAATCTGCAGGCCTCCAAAAATATGTTGCACATCTTGATTAAGTACGCCCAAACTGACAGAGAGGCTCTTCTTGTGGAAATAGAGTGCATTAATGGATTATTGGAAACTGACCTGATTAATAAAACCAGAAAGGAGACTGAAGCCCGTTTGAGTAAACATGAGGAGTCAATCCAAGAACGCAAAATACAAAAATTTGCACGTGATCAGCGCGACTATGCTACGGTCGCATTTTTACTTTTGCGAGGAAGTACGACTCCTACAAACGGAAGGCTATGTCCGGACAACAAAAATCAGGGCTAGCAACTGGTCAATCGTCAATTCCTGATATTGATCCCACAGACTCGGTTGATGTGTCCTTGACGTCGCATAGCGGATCAGATGACAGCCGGTCAGCCACCTCTATGGATTCTAACGATCTAACAGATTTCTCTGTCATCGATGAGCTGAATTTTGTCAGCGAGGACCGGCGGTACTCTCTGCGCCTCCGCAACCCTCAACAACAACAAGGCAGAGCAGCAGTCAAAAGCGCCACATCAGGAGGCACAATTCCAAAGCGAGGCGCAGCGAGGGGCAACTCACGCAGGAACTGGAACAAACAATAATGAAACAACAAAATACTGTGATAAATCTGACAGACCTTGTTCTATCAAAGGCGGAGGAACAGCTTTTGTCTTTGGGCTTGTCATACTGTCCATCTAATAACGTCTCGTACACTCAAGCACGCATAGATGTTTTTAAGTTCATTAGGAAAATCAAACTGATGAAATATTTCCAACTGCACCCTATGCAAGACAACAAAGCAAGTGATAACGTAGAAGCAGATCTAGCGGCGGCTCCTTTGCAGGTCAGGAATCTCGAAGGCCTGCAAACACTTCTATCTTTAGCCCATGAAGACAGCTCGCAAGGACCACCTTCTGTCAGCCAAGTAGTCACAGTTAACAAATCAGTGTCCAGTACTTTTCGGAGTAAATCAACTTTTTTACCCCTCATGCCAAAAGATGCAGTAGACGTCTTCAATGACAGAGTTGTCACTGAATTAAAGAAACTTAACAGGGTCATTTTGGGAAGAAAGAAACAACAAGACTATAACAATGAACAATATTTGTCATTGATAAGAAAAATTCAAGATAATCCATCTGTGATTGTAAAAAAACGCCGATAAAGGAGGTAACACGGTTTTATGGGCTAAATTTGACTATCTTAAAGAAGCCGCAAGACAGTTGGGGATCCCACGTGTTACACTAAAACCACTAAATTTGCCATGCTGAAAAGCAACGAATCCACCAGGAAAATGATCTACCAATGGCAAAGAAAGGGACTGCTCACTAAGGATGAGGCCAAGTTTCTGAGCGTTACACATCCTATCATCCCAGTCTTTTACCTTCTTCCCAAAGTTCACAAACTTATCACCCCTGTCCCTGGACGTCCTATTATTTCGGCACGTGGGAGTATTAATGAAAATCTATCCAAATATGTTGACTTTTTTCTTCAACCTCACATGACTTCACTTCCTTCCTATCTCAAGGACACTACAGACTTTTTGGTTAAGATCAGAGATGTCAATTGGTGTTCTGAATTTAGTTTTTTGGTGATGGACATTGAATCTTTGTACACGAGTATCCACCATCCCCAGGGTCTTGAGGCCACTAAATATTATTTAGACACACGCAATGCAACCCTGCGAGACCACAATAACATGCTGTTGGAGATGACTAATATTTGTTTAACTAACAACCATTTCCAATTTGAAAATGACATATACCACCAAGAACGAGGAGTTGCCATGGGCTCGTGCTTTCCCCCCAGCTACTCATGTCTCCATGTTGGCTGGTGGGAGGAGCACGTGCTTCGGAAAGCTCATCGCCAATGGCTTCCACATCTAGCCCATTACTGGCGCTTCATAGATGATATATGTGTCATTTGGAAAGGCTCGCAGGTTCAGGCCCAAACTTTTGTTGCTGAGATTAACATCAACACTCGTAATTTGAAATTCACTGCCACAATCACATCAAGCTCGGCTGAGTTTTTAGATGTGCATATTTACATGGAGCAGGGCAGGCTTTGCACTAAGTTGCACAGGAAGGCAAAGGCGGGAAATGCCATTCTCCACGCCCGTAGTGTCCATCCATCCCACACCATAAACAGTATACCCTTTGGCGAATTCATTCACATAAAGAGAATTTGCAGTGATCCAACTACATCAAACCAGTGCCTAGCTGAATCAGTTCAGAGGTTTCTTGAGCGCGGTTACAAGTTATATCTTTTGAACCGTGCACTCTTGAAAGCGTAATTACTTTCGACAGATGAATTGTTGACCCCCAAAAACGTAGCCACATCTGCTTCAACCTCCGTTGGCTCGATCCGCCTCATCACAACTTACTGCTCACAAGAAGGTAAATTGAGACGGATCATTAATTCAGAATGGCCCATTGTCTTAACAGATGTCATTTTAGGTCCCATCTTACCTAAATTACCTGCAATCACCTTCAGGAGGGCTCCCTCCATGAAGGATGCACTGGATAAGACCCAGCCCGAGTTAATACCCAAACGTACTTGGTTGTCGAAAACAGGTTTTTTTAAGTGCACTTCATGCCGCGCTTGTACATTTGCGAAAAATGGCACGCACTACAAATCAGCGTTTAATGATAAACTTATCGCCATTAATGAATATCTTACATGTCGCAGTGAGTTTGTCATCTACCAATTAACTTGTACTTGTAACCTGTCATATATTGGCAGCACAAAGTTGCCGGCTAACCAACGCATCTTGCAGCACGTGCGAGCCATAGTTAACTATGACAGCAACTATCCTGTGGCTCGCCACTTTAAAGCTATTCGTGGCAACAAATTGAAAGATCTGCATTATACGCTTTTGGGGTCAGTCCCTAACCCCGGACGGGGGGGTGACCGAGAAAAATTGCTTAGGCAAAAAGAAACTTATTTCATTCTGTTACTCGATTCTAAGGCACCAAATGGATTGAATGCAATTGATGAACTCCATAATTTCCTATAAATAAGGCATCTTAGTCTCCTTCATTCTGTTTCTGTAGTGTCATTTTCTTTTTCTGGCTTTTTCTGAATGTACAAGATTTATCAATTTATTGGTATTGAATCTTTTACAAACTTATATGAATTAGTAGGTTTTTCATACTCTTGACTCAGCCGTCCTTGTCCATAAATAATTTTTTGAGTTGTATATTTTTTTCACCCATTAGACACTAGCACTTTAGTCATTTTGGCATATATTGAACTGTTTGACATCTTTTTTGCATCGCTTTGCGCAGACATTATATTTATGATGGATTGGGGCCATAAGAGAATGCATTTGCACTTTACCTTTGGATGAATTTTGTTTAGCGCACACTATGTGCATCATCTATTTGATTATTGCATTTGCTTTTGATTCTTACTGAATTTTGCATGTACTGCTGCTAATGAATTTTTTGGTAAAGTTGCTTTTGTGGTTCTCGGTGATCTGGCACTTGCCATTACGTAATATTTATATTGGGCCACATCACCAATTTGCGATCGGAGCACTATGCTCCCAGTTTTGCCTTGCACTTCTTATGTTTGTATTTCATACAACTTATTACGAACATTTTATGTGGTGCTATCATGCCATTTTGTGTATTTCTGCTTTTCATCCTTTTTTTATGGGTGATTGAGCTTTTAAAACACTATTTAATGCAATACCTACTTTTGGCGCGTCATGTGACCAAGCTCCGCCTGCGGAGCGAAACGCATCGAGGAGAGCACTTGCTCTGTAAATTGCTTAATACAAAATCACCACTGCTGATACGATTCATGGTGTGATGAATGGTGTTTATTTTAAAGCTTGAATCCATTTGAAGAGGAGAAGAGGTCTGCGCTGATAGCGGTCAGGATTGTTACGATATATATATATATTCCAACATAAAGGTTACCCCCAAAAGGAAAAGCCACCAGCCAGGTAGGTAAACTCCTCGTTTTTATTTGCAAGTTACAGCATACTGCAGATGAAACAAAGTCCAATTCAATTTAGAAGCCTGACGCGTTTCATGCTCGGTGAGCATTTCTTCAGAGGCTCTTGAACACTGTGCGAGGCGCCGAAATCATTAATCCTTAACACCTGCCCCAGTGGGCGTTGGCTTTCCCCAAGCCTTCTGGTGTTCGTAGTCTTAAAATGTTGCTCCAGTGAGCTGCTCGCAAACAGAGTCAAATGTTCAGAAATTAAAACCCCACTGGGTGTGGAAGTTGTCTCCTTGTCTCTACGCTGTGAAATAATCGTGCAGAAACGACCTTCCTGCAAAGCTGTTAGCTAGGTGACTGCAGCTTAAAACCACTTTCATGTGGCAGGGCTTTTCCGCGAACGGGGTCGGCCGCCAAACATTCCAACGTAAAGGTTACTCCCAAAAGGAAAAGCCACCAGCCAGGTAGGTAAACTCCTCGTTTTTATATGCAAGTTACAGCATACTGCAGATGAAACAAAGTCCAATTCAATTTAGAAGCCTGATGCGTTTCATGCTCGGTGAGCATTTCTTCAGAGGCTCTTGAACACTGTGCGAGGCGCCAACATCAATAATCCTTAACACCTGCCCCAGTGGGCGTTGGCTTTCCCCAAGCATTCTGGTGTTCGTAGTCTTAAAGTGTTGCTCCAGTGAGCTGCTCGCAAACAGAGTCAAATGTTCAGAAATTAAAACCCCACTGGGTGTGGAAGTTGTCTCCTTGTCTCTGCGCTGTGAAATAATCGTGCAGAAACGACCTTCCTGCAAAGCTGTTAGCCAGGTGACTGCAGCTTAAAACCACTTTCATGTGGCAGGGCTTTTCCGCGACCGGGGTCGGCCGCCAAACATTCCAACGTAAAGGTTACCCCCAAAAGGAAAAGCCACCAGCCAGGTAGGTAAACTCCTCGTTTTTATTTGCAAGTTACAGCATACTGCAGATGAAACAAAGTCCAATTCAATTTAGAAGCCTGACGCGTTTCATGCTCGGTGAGCATTTCTTCAGAGGCCCTTGAACACTGTGCGAGGCTCCGAAATCATTAATCCTTAACACCAGCCCCAGTGGGCGTTGGCTTTCCCCAAGCCTTCTGGTGTTCGTAGTCTTAAAATGTTGCTCCAGTGAGCTGCTCGCAAACAGAGTCAAATGTTCAGAAATTAAAACCCCAGTGGGTGTAGAAGTTGTCTCCTTATCTCCTTGTCTCTGCGCTGTGAAATAATCGTGCAGAAACGACCTTCCTGCAAAGCTGTTAGCCATGTGACTTCAGCTTAAAACCACTTTCATGTGGCAGGGCTTTTCCGCGACCGGGGTCGGCCGCCAAACATTCCAACGTAAAGGTTACCCCCAAAAGGAAAAGCCACCAGCCAGGTAGGTAAACTCCTCATTTTTATTTGCAAGTTACAGCATACTGCAGATGAAAGAAAGTCCAATTCAATTTAGAAGCCTGACGCGTTTCATGCTCGGTGAGCATTTCTTCGGAGGCTCTTGAACACTGTGCGAGGCGCCGAAATCATTAATCCTTAACACCTGCACCAGTGGGCGTTGGCTTTCCCCAAGCCTTCTGGTGCTCGTAGTCTTAAAATTTTGCTCCATTGAGCTGCTCGCAAACAGAGTCAAATATTCAGAAATTAAAACCCAAGTGGGTGTGGAAGTTGTCTCCTTGTCTCTGCGCTGTGAAATAATCGTGCAGAAACGACCTTCCTGCAAAGCTGTTAGCCAGGTGACTGCAGCTTAAAACCACTTTCATGTGGCAGGGCTTTTCCGCGACCGGGGTCGGCCGCCAAACATTCCAACGTAAAGGTTACCCCCAAAAGGAAAAGCCACCAGCCAGGTAGGTAAACTCCTCGTTTTTATTTATATATATGTATATATATAAAATATATTCACAAAAAAAACATAGGTTTCAGAGACGTTATAGTTAGTTGAACATTTGACTCATATAAAACCATATAACTTTGCCTGTTATGGTTAGTTGAGCTAACTATAACTTGCGCGCCCGCAATGCACTGCTGATGATGTCACATATTACATCACTCATGACATGGTCAGTGACATCACTCATGACATCACTGATGACATCTCAAATGACATCACTGATGACATCACTCATGACATCATTCAGTGAATGTGTGTTTCTATAAAATGTAAATATGTTTTATATATATATATGCCAAGGTGTATTGAAGAATGAATGCATTTACAAGTGCCTAAAGGAATTATTTTGTATGTGCATGACTGACTGTATAAGTGAGTGATTGAACATGTCTTACTGAATGCATGGGTTAGTGACTAACCTGTGTAAAAGTCTGCATTAGTCTCTTAATTGGTGTGTAAGCAACTGCATGGGTTGCTGAATACCTACATGAGTGTCTATATAGGTTATTGATTGTATCAGACAGTAAATATGTGTTAGTATCTGTACAAATAAGTGATGTGGTATGTCTAAAAATAACGAAGTTGGTGTGTATAACTGTATACATGATTAAATGGGTATGTGATTCATTCTTTGCATTAGTGACGTGGCGTGTGAGTAACTCTATGGATGAGTGGCAGCGTGTGACTGCATGTATAGATGTACAAGAGCATATTATAGTCCTCTATTGATGAGTAACTACATGTATAAGTGATTGGATGTGTGTGTAGACCTAGGAAATAGTGAGTGCTATGTAGTATATGGCATTCTTCTGTGTATGGTTTAAAAAAAAATAGTCAGCATTTTAGAATAGGTGTATCAAAGTTTATATTAGAGCATCAGTATGTGCATCAGATTGTCATATGGATGATGTCATGAGTGATGTCATTAGTGATGTCATTTGAGATGTCATCAGTGATGTCACTGACCATGTCAGGAGTGATGTAATATGTGACATCATCAGCAGTGCATTGCGGGTGCACGAGTTATAGTTAGCTCAACTTACTATAACAGGCGAATTTCTCTGGTTTTATATGAGTCAAATGTTCAACTAACTATAACGTCCCTGAAACCTATGTTTTTTTTAGTGCATTTCTAAGGTTTTTTAAATGCTAATTCCTGACTACAACGTCTGTAAAACCTATGATTTTTTCAGTGAATTGCGAAGGTTTTTTAAATGTTAATTTAATATTTTAATGTTTACAAAACCTATATTTTTTCTGTTATATTTTTTAATATTTTGGAACTCTATATTATATTAGACCTGCTGGACCGTACTGTAGGCCTGAGCCAGTGGACAGCGCTGCCCTACAGACACCTCTTCAGCACGGTGCTGCGGGAGGGGTGGGATGCATCAGCCAGACTGCGCACGAGCGAATAAGCGATATTGCCATGTTTTGTGATGTGATCTTTGACCTCATTCAGTCACATCTCTGTCTCATTTTAAAGACCTGCTGTACCATAAGGTAGGCCTGAGCCTACGGGCAGTGCTGCCCTACAGACACCTGTTGAGGGCGGTTCTGCGGGAGGGGTGGGGTGCATCACCCTGAGTGCGCACGTGCGAAAAGGCGATGTTGATATACATAATGATGTGATCTCTGACCTCATTCAGTCACATCGGTCTAATTTTAAGGACCTGCTGGACCGTACTGTAGGCCTGAGGCAGCAGGCAGCGCTGCCCTACAGACACTTGGCGTTGGCTTTTAGGACACTGTAGTGAGCTCCTTACTAAGTGTACATGCACAAAGGCTCCCGCCACTGCATTACACGCGCACATTATGCTTCTAGCATGCGCTCTATTCCTTTGTATGTGAACTTTGGCATAACATATTTTTATTTAACCTTGTGTATTCTCGTGCACTCCAATTCCTCTTTGAACCACAATTACCACTAACAGTTGGTAGATCATACTTCAAAAACGGAGGATGCACTCAACTCCTATTTTCTGTCAAGCTTGAATCATTTACCTCCAGACGTTTCCACCATTAAATTATTGCTCCCTTTTCAGACATTTCATTGATTGCCATAAGAAGGGTGGAGCGGAAGCTGACCTCGCAATGGTTCCCTGGCATTCGGACACCTTCCATCGTGGTATCAAGACACCGTACCCGACCGGAGACCTGGTCTACCATACAAACATACCCCGGACTAGGAGCTTGCACCAAGATGTCGTGGGACACACCAGTGGGGGCAGGTGAGCAGTGAAACCTCGGTGTGCAAGTCCTACAATTGAGCACAGTGCAGGGGAAGAGGTTGGGGTGCAGCACCCTGGGCACACAGGTGCATGCAAGCGATTTTCCAGTAGCTAATAATGTAGGACTATATTATCAAAGAACGGCAATAACATTATCACCACTTTAGCGACAGGAAACTGCCACTAAATCGATGCTAATGGGTTGATAATATGCCCTTGTGAATTACCATAGAAGCCCAGGTTCACACCAGAACCTGGGCTTCTAAGGGAATTCACAAGAACATATTATTAACCCCTTATCGCTGCTTTAGCGGAAGTTTCCTGACGCTAAATCGGCGATAATGTTGTTGCCCTTCCTTCATAATTTGTTCCATAATCTCTGGCCTCATGTATTTAATTTTAAGGAAGCACACATACTTATGTTTCATTTTTGCCTTGCAGGTTTCCTACGCTGTTTCCACTGGAGTCCAACCCACATTCTTTTTTATTATACTGTTCTATTAAAGTTACATTTCTATTTATTTCTGTTTTAATAAAGGTTACTTTTTTCTAATAAATAACTGGGTGTATAGGTATTCTTTTTCCGACAACACTTGTCTATTATTTATTGTGAAAATCATCTGTTTATAGGAGATTTTAAGGACACTAATATTTAATATTAGAGTGCACCTACCAAACATAATCTAACTGACTATTAGACAAATGAAGCCTGGGTAATTGTACAACTGCAAGAGTTCTATGAGTGTATCACTTTATAACACCATAAGTACTGCCCGTGTGATTACAGAACAAATAAGGCACTGCCTAGGATCACCGAGGCTTCAGGGACTGCTGAAGCCCACCCTGCATATTTAAATAAAGAACCGGAGTGTGGCGATCTCCGGACTTCAGTTGGCCTTGAACCCCCCGAACAATTAGTAAACAATACACGGGAAGGTGGCGCTCCCCATGGCTGCAAAACATCTCTGTGCCCTTCCGCGCCTAAATACATTTGACATTAAGATCCCCAGTCCTACAGAGACCCCGCAATATAATAATTGGATTGGCCACGGAACATTACCCACCCACCAGGTGCCTCATTTAAAAGAACGGGTGAGACCCCGCTTTTTTTTTGTTCTTTTCTCTTCATTTTTACCATCCGCATCCCCTCTATTACAGCGATACAAGGTTTTCCTCATATCGCTACAAGTAGTTGAACAATTATGTGCTATCACAGGTTGGAAGCCATGCACCACCCTCTAATAGCAAACACAAATGTCCAGCGAATGCACACCCCAGGACATTGCATGAGCTGCGCCTGAGAGGTCGCCCTCCCTACTACATGGTGCATTTGTTAGTATAAACGCATACTAACACTACTTACACACGTGTAGTACAGCGACCAGAATGTAGTGAAGAAGCAGAAGGAGCACAAAATCAAAAAATATAAATCCTACCAGAAGTCGGATGACATAGTTCAATGAGCCGACGATGCTGGCAAGAGCAGAAACAGCTACACAAACAAAACAGGTCTTCAGCACAACGGAAGCAATTTTGAAATATCGGTGAGTGGTGCCTTCTTTTTGCCTTCTCCCGCTCATCGCAAAATTTATGTAGTGAAGAGGCAGACAGCAGTGGATCCAATAAGTAGATTTATAACAAGAAAACAAGACACCTGAAACAACCACCAACAGGAGCAGACAGCAAAGCAACGGTCTAATCCAGCACTGTGTAAAACTCCGCAAGGTTTCCCTCATGACAGCCCTACATTATAACATTACATACTGAGGGCCATATTATCAAGGAACGGCGTTAAAATTATTGCCGCTTTAGCGGCAGGAAACTGCTGCTAAAACGGCAATAATGGGCTTGATAATATGGGCTTGATAATATGCTTTAGAGAATTCCAATAGAACCCCATGTTCTGGTGTTAACATGGGCTTCTAGTGGAATTCTCAAAAGCATATTATCAAGCCCATTATCGCCGTTTTAGCAGCAGTTTCCTCCCGCTAAAGCGGCAATACTTTTAACGCCGTTCCTTGATAATATGCCCCTTAGATTCTAGTAGAATTACATACTAGCATTCTACTATGACTTACAATGGAATACTACACAGAGCACATGACTTACAGCAATCAGCTCATGGTTTCATCCACGAGTCTTGAGACTGGTAGGGGTAAGGCTTTCGCTTTCCACGCCCTATATTGTATAAACTTAAACTAACACTTCTTCCACAAGTATGCTACAGCGCCCAGAGCACACCACTTTACAGCAATTAGCTCACAATTTAGGCTCACAGTTTAATCCCTGAGTCTTCACACCAGTAGGGATGAGTAGTTCGCTTCACACTCCCTATATCCTATAAACGCATACTAACACTACTTAAACACTTATACTACAGCGGGTAGTATCCTACAGCGCCTAGAGCCCATCACTTTACAGCAATCAGCTCGGTTTCATCCCCAAGTCTTCACACCGGTAGGCGTAACTACTTCGTTTCCCGCTTCCAGTATACTATCAACACACAGTAGCGGTCAGTAGTTCACTTCCCACTCCCTGTATGGTATAAATACCTACTAACACTACTTGCACACGTATGCTGCAAACACCAGACCACATCAGTTTACAGCAATGACCTCACAGTTTGGACTCTCGGTTTCATACCCGAGTGTCGCATCATATCATATCATATCACCACCATGCCACTCTGAGCAACACCGCACTTTCAGACCGTTAACAGTGATAACTACTTACTGGTGACTGCCAGTAGGTAATCAAGAACAAATTACAATAATTCCTTGATTCTTTTAGCTTTCAAAAATTTTCTCCATCACTGTCTTTCTACTTTTCCTTATAAATGTTTTTTTTTAATATTCAAGTACACATCAAAGTCAGAAATGCAATGAATTCTAGCAACACACTTTCTAGAACATTCTACAACACATGGAGGTTAAAAGTTCATCAATTTTTTTAAACCTAACAATATTTTTTTGCAACATTTTCTCGAACATTTAACGGCACGTGCAAGTTAAAAGTTCACGATTGTTTTAAGTTCAAACAGTGCCTTCCAAATGCAAGTAGCAGGTGTGGTTGAGTTGAGCAAATGTTATCCTATAATATGTACTCCACGTGCAAACTGCTTTTTCTTAACCAATCACAAACATACTTTTCCACAAAACGAATGTGCACCCTACTTTTAAAAAACGATGCTTTTCATCTCCATATCAGGTACCGTTTTGTATGCAAAAAGAAACTAGTTCCCCATCTTTAAACATATCTCTTATTCTACGAAGGAACTGCATGAGCTACAAACATCTTTCCATACCTTCCAGCCATACCTTCAAAATGCTAGTGTGGATTGTAGGACATAGCTATGTTTTCTGGTGCAAGAGGTATGCAGAACAGAGACGTATTGACTTAGACCTAGGTTTACAAAATGTGGACATTAAATGGTTTGGACAGAGAGGATTGAGGTGGCACCAATTGTTGCCTTTGGTTAAAACCTGTTTGCATCTCCCTGACCTCATGATTGTGCACTGTGGTGGAAACGACCTAGCCACATTGACTGGGGTAGATTTGGAAATGCTTATGAAAGACACTTTAGGACAATTGATGTTACTTTTGCCTCAAACTGTCTTTGTATATCCCAATATATGGCAAAGACAGAAGTGGAAATAGTCCAAACAATTTTGTCCTCAGATTGAAAAATCTCGGGAAAAAGTCAACAAAGCTGTCTCTGCATACCTCAGAGACCACAAAATGGGGTCCATATACAACAACAACATACATTTTGATATGGCAGATATATACAGAAGGGATGGAGTACACTTCACAGATCAGGGAAACCGAGTTTTCCTGAATAACTTGAAGCTGTGCATCCGCACTTATATGTAGCTCCAACTAATGAACACAAGGCCTCTTTTTAGAGCCACCCTATAACTTCCGACTTAGGCCCACTATTTTAGGGCCATATAACGCCAACTCCCGCACCCTCGCCAACATTTATTCTCCACACAGCAGTGGCGCAGCGGCCAAACCATCTCACTTTGTAGCACAGATTTCTCGCTTAGATCCCCAGCTCTACTCACCCATAGGGGTGAGTAGTTTGCGATTTACAAATACCATATTGATTTAGCTTCGCACTCCCTATACAACACCACCTAAGCACCATACACAAGCTACAATGTTCTAAACAAAAGTTCATCCAAGTAGCTATAATTAAATGCTGACACTACTTGCACAGATGTGGCACAGCTGCCAGAGCACATGGTTTCACAGCATATGACACACAGTTTGGGCTCACAATTTAATCCCCGACTCTGGCAGCAGCTCAGCTTAGCAACATGAGACTCTAGACAATACCTCAGATATATTCCGTACCCCAGGACTTTCATACCAGTGCGGGTCAGTAGTTCGTCCTAGTAGTTACAAACACATCCAGACACTACTTCCACATGACTTCACAGCATAAGACACACAATTTGGGTTCACGCTTTAATCCCTGAGTCCCGCACCAGCTCACCATACCCGCAACAGACTCTATGCAATACCTCACTTAATTTCCGTAGCCCACCACTTACACACCGATGGGGGTAAATACTTCACTTCGCACCCCCTCTAAAGCACACCCTAAACACCCCACAGAGGTTACAGTGCTCCTACCCTCCTATTTCCCACTTTTCCCCCCTTTTTTCACCTTACTCGCTTCAACGGAATCACAAAATGGTGGCCAGCACTTCCTATTTGCACCCGCTCGCAGCCAATCAGCAACAAGCTTGTGACGCCTCAGCCAATCAGATGGCAGAATTCCCAAATATCGATATCTGTAAATTTCGAAATTTTTCAAAACTACTGAACCAGTTTACACCAAAGAAACAAAAATGTGCTTTCTAGACCAAGACCCTTCTCCCTGCCAAATCTGAGGTAATTCCGTTCGACCTGTAGCCTTGTCTAAAGTTTCCTATGGAAATTAACATTGAGAAAACACGTTTTGGGACCCCCTTTTTCCGCGGCTCCCCTTGACAAATCACCCCCAAACTATTAACATAGGAGCTGATCTCAAGAAAGAATTAGTTTTGAAAATTTCACGAACATTCGTCAATCGGCGCCAAAGTATTGGGAATAGAATGTTGCCATTTTCCTATGGTAACTAGGTCCTAACTAAAACTACCTACTGGCGACCGGCGGAAGGAAGGATATATATATATATATATATATATATATATATATATATATATATATATATATATATATATATATATATATATATATATATATATATATATATATATATATATATATATATATATATATATATATATATATATATATATATATATATATATATATATATATATATATATATATATATATATATATATATATATATATATATATATATATATATATATATCTATCTTCCGTGTCCGTGAGCTCTTTTGTATGCCCTGGCTGGTGTTATCCCGGAGCGAGGCGAGGCAGCGGAGTAATATATATATATATATATATATTACTCCGCTGCCTCGCCTCGCTCCGGGATAACACCAGCCAGGGCATACAAAAGAGCTCACGGACACGGACCAAAGAAGTTTCCTACAGTTTATTGCAGTGCAGGTATGTCAATGACGTTTCGGCTCCACGAGCCTTGTTCACACATATATATGTATATATATAAAATATTTTGGGGGGAGACCTCCCAAGCCCCCATACTTAACTTAAATGCATGGTAAAGGCCTATACGTGGTAAAAACCTGTGTGCTAATAAATGCGTGGTAAAGGCACTGCGATGTAATGACTGTTTCCCCTTTAACCTGGTGTTGCTATACTCCGGCCTTTCAATTGACTTTATTTCTGTTTTTCCTTTAACTTTATTTCTCATTTTTGAGTAAACTAGCTGTACCCGGCCACGTGTTGCTGTGGCTCAGTCTGGTTAAATGGAACAGAACGAAAAGAGTAAGCGTACGTTTCTAATAGGTTTAATTTCACAATGCTTGTGGGTATACAATATGTTTTTGTGACTATTGCCTCTATGCGTTCCTTGTAGTTGTTGCGCAGCAAGCCAATCAATAGGGTCTGTTCGGCCTTTCGATTAAAAACACCCGCGTATTGTACACGTACGTATTCTAATCCAACGTTGTCTATCTATAAACACGCGCTAATGTTGCAAAATGACCCAACTCCTCCCCCTCCCTCCACCCACTTCCCGGTCTGCCATCCTGACACCAACTGTCCATCCTAATATATGTAGAGTATTGTCTCTATGCGTCCTTTCTTAATGTTGCAAAGTGAACCAACTCCTCCCCCCTTCCTGCACCCACTTTCCGGTCTGCCATCCTGAGACCAACTCTCCATCCTAATATATGTAGACTATTGTCTCTATGCGTCCCTTGTAGTTGTTGCGCAGCAACCAAATCAATAGGGTCGGCTTGTCCTTTCGATTAAAAACACGCGCGTTTTGTACTTGCACGTATTCGAATCCAACGGTGTGTATATGAAAACACGCGCATATTCAAATCCAACGTTGTGTCAAAATTTCAAAGCAATCGGTGAAATACTTTCGGAGATTTGCGATTTTGAACAAACAAACATTTACATTTTCATTTATATAAATAGGGACAATTAAAAGCATCTTCTTTGTGCACAACTCGTACTTATAATCGATTTGTGGATTTTGCTAATTCTGACAGGTCTATAGCTAATATGGATGACAGCATCATATCTAAACAGGAGGGAAGTGCATCTTCATCTTCAATTATGCGCTCAAATAACTCCTTGGTATCAAATCCCCTTTATAGGAGAATCCACAGTCGGGGCAGAGAAACACGCGCATAAAAAGATAGAACTAATCTATTCTTCCTGTGTGAAGCTCTCCACCTAGCCGGCACCTGGACACCTAGCCTGCCACTTGCCTGTGGCCTTTGCTTCCTGCTTGTTCCAGACTGATCCAGTGACACTGCAGCAGCCCATGTTTTCCTGCTGAGGTTTTCCTGCCCGGGTTGTCCCACTCACGTTCTTCCCACCAACAGAAGCCCTGCCCACCTTAGGACCTACTTAATGAGTGCCTCTTGCATGCCAAAAGCAGGCCCATCAGGGGCCGAGCATGCCTGGACCATGCCCAGCACCACACCCCTTACACCCTCTGAAGATACACCATCACCAAGGTCTATACCCTCTACCCCGGTTGCCTCAACAAACACTGCCACCACGCTGACCCACACTTCACAGTAGGATCTTTCACCTGTAGCAACTGCTGCTTCACCTACCACAGCACACACACCAGCCCACTAACCAGCCCCTCCCTGAACACACCACAGACATCACATAAAACAAAAACATCAACTTGGATGCGCCCTTCTCAACACATGCTCACTGTTCAAGCATTCAACAAAATTATGGGACCTTATTGCCAACCTCGCACCAGACATCGTCTTGGTCACCGAGACCTGCCACAACCACAAGTCTGTCCCAGACATTGCCACAGAGATCCCCAACAGATATGAAATAACTCACCAGGGCCTCACCAACAAACCGGGAGGAGGAACACCCATCATCAACACAGAGACCATACAGTGTACCACCACCATCAACAACACCACCACCCTCATGGAACATTGCAACTTCAAGCTCCACATGGACAGCAAGACAACCATCAGAGGGACCCTTGCATACCGACCCCCACGCCCTTGCTCCAGCTTCATTGCGCCCCAGCCTTAGACTCTATATACTACATCTTCCTCAACTACATACATTTCCACATCGACAACCCCTGTGACAACACAGCACACCTCCCAACAGTATGAGCAGTCTTGGATTGACCCAGTTCATCCACCACCCTACACATACACCATAGGACACATGCTGGACCCCATTTTCACCTCCAGCAACCACATCAAATACAGTCACGTCACAGAACTCACATTGACCAATCGCTACATCATCCACTTCAGCATCTCCAGCCCTTGCACTGCCACCCCCATGATGACCAGCGCCCCCCACCAGAGGTTAAACAAAATCTCAGAGACCAGCTAGATGGATGCCCTGAACACCTTCAACCCCGCTACCGTCACCAACCTCGGAAAGGGAGTGAAGAATTACAGCACCTGAATCACCAATTACGCCAAAAGCCTCGTCCCCATCTAGAGCAACATTCAGAGAATATCCTCCAAAAAGGCTAGGTGGTACACACAAGAACCCAGAACAGCAAACTGGAGAGAAGATGGTGCACCAGCAAGGACCCGCCTACAGGGCAGTCTTTAAGACCTCCCTCAACCTTTACCACTGCTTGCTGAGTGCAAGAAAGAAGGCAGCCCTAGACACATCGAAACCAGCGCCAACAACACCAATGAACTCTTCAACATTGTTGAAGAATTCTCCAACCTGGCTGCCAGTGAAAACAACATCACACCCTCTCATGATCTGTGTGAGAACCTCGCCGACTTTTTCCATGACTAGATCGCAACCATATGCAGAAACTACGAACCCCAACCAACACCTATGGACTTCTTCGACCGATACCCCACCAACGGAACCAACATGAACGACCACCTGGAACCTCCTCTCCACCCAAGACACCACCTCCACCATGAAATCTATCTACTCGGGAGCTCCAAAAGACCCATGCCCCCACCACATCTTCAACCTTGGAATCCAAAGGATCAGCCAGGAACTCACCACACTGCTCAACACCTCTGTCACCACCGTAACATTTCCTGATGCCTGGAAACACACAGAAGCCAATCCACTATTCAAAAACCCTCTGCCGACCCCAGCAAATTCAAAAACTACCAGCCAATCTCCCTGCTCCCACTCCCAGTGAAGGTACCGGAAAGGATCATCAAGAAGCAACTCATGACTCACCTGGAGCAGAATCAGCCACCAGAAGCTTCCCAATATGGCTTCTGCAGCAATCACAGGACCGAAACTGCCCTGATCGCAGCCATCAACAACATCAGAGTCCTCTTTGACCGAGGAGAAACAGCAGCTCTGATCCTCCTTGACTGCTCAGTAGCCTTTGAGACCATATCCCATCACACGATGATCAAAAGACTCCAACACATCAGAATGCAAGTGGCGCACCCAGAAGGATCGCATACTTCATCACCGGAAGAACCCAGAGGATCTACCTTTCACCTCCGAACCCAAGGAGATCACCTGCGGTGTCCCACAGGCCTCCTCCCTTAGCCTCAAGCTCTTCAACAGATATATGACCCTGCTGGTCAACATTGTAATATCCCACAGCCTCAACATAATTTTCAATGCAGACGACACCCAACTAATCTTCTCACTCACCGACGACCCTACCACCCCCAGAAACAACTTCCACAGTTGCATGACAAGCATCGTCTACTGGATGAAGAACAAATGATTGCAGCTGAACACAGACAAGACAGAAGTATTGATTTTCGGCAACAGCAGCAACACATGGAACGACTCCTGGTGGCCATCCGACCTACAACCAACACCCTTCAACCATGCCAGAAACCTCAAAATCCTCATTGGTAACAAACTCACTATGAACTCACAGATCAACGCCATCGCCTCTGCCTGCTTCCACACTCTGCGCATGCTAAGTAGGATTGTAGGATTTTCAAGAGGCTATCTTTAGACACAAGGAGCAGCATGACATAGGCCCTTATCACTGGCCGAATGGACTACGGCAACACCATCTACGTAGGAATGGCTGCATACCTCCTACAAAGACTTCAAACTGTACAGAATACTGCAGCCAGACTTATCCTTGGCCTTTCCCAACAAACCCACATCACACCCCACCTCAGGCAACTCCACTGGCTCCCTGTACAGAAGAGATACCAATGCAAGCTGCTTACCCTGCACGCAAGGCTCTACACAACCAAGGACCCACCTGCATTAACCACCACCTGAACTTCCACTAACCTTTGAGAAGACTGCGCTCTGCCTCCCGCTCACTTGCCCATACTACACACATCTACCGAAGCAGAAGTGGAAGAGGCTCCTTCTCCCATATTGCAGCAAAGACCTGGAACAGCCTCCCCACACAATTCTGGACAATCACCTCACTTCCGTAATTCTGAATGGCCCTCAAGACCTGGCTTTTCGATTAAGCCTCTGGGACCTGAAAGCACCTAGATACGCTATCAAGTGATAAGCCTTGCTTCGTAAATCCTGAGTGATAAACTTTCTATTAACTATATAACTATAAAATGGTTGTATAGAGACTCTATGGAAAGCTTTGAATTGACTGAAAGAACTGTTATTGTCTAACATTTGTTTGATTTTACCGTCCTATGTAACTTTAATCAGATTGGTAGATCTCATTGTTCTAAACAGCAAACAAATGTGTGTACTAAAATGTAGACCCACAAAATTTCCCTCGAGTGCAATGAAAATGTTATGAGTGGCACAAGAACAACTAATTGAAAATGTAGTAGCCCTGCATCCCAACATTTTGGCCTAAAGTTCTCACTGACTCATAAAATAAATACACAAATATATTTAAGATCAAAAGTGGTCTCAAAAAGGATTGTGCCTTGACCCCCATTCTTATTTTCCATCTATATGGATGCTTTTCCAGCACACCTAGGGAATCTATTGTCTATTCCTCCATGAATCAGAGGAAACCTCTGAATATATTGAAGTTTGTTGACGAAATTGTCCTATTGGACCAAACACCCATTGGGCTACAAAAAAAAGAATACTTTGTTCAGAATACACAGAAAGTCACAGTATAAGGAGAAATCTCTCAAAACCTAAGCTGATAGCTTTGGGTGTCAGACAACTAAGAACATATTTTCCTGCAAGTTAGTGTCACATTGGAAATGATATGTGAACATTGTTACTTGGCATGTAGTTTTCAAGTAGTATGACATAGTATGGTATTCTCATCTATCCTCTCAGCGAAAGAGAGATCTTTTCAAATAGGGCTGCTTAAGGTTTCAACTCTATGGAAAAATGTAACTTTTAACCTTTTTTTAAAATCTTCAATACTAAAAATCCTGTAAATCCTGATTAAGAGCATGGAAATATTTGATTTAACAATTTTGAGTGCTATTCTAGAATTAGAGAGGAATATATAAAAAGCATACACAAGTATTAAACAGGGTATCTTCATAAAAGCTATCTAACTAGAAATTAGCCTGTTTGGGCTCGGATTTTAAGGTGATACCCAACTTTAGGTTTAGATCCAACCTTCAACAGGTTGCAGCTGGGTTTCTAAGACATTTTCTTTATAAAGAGCTAATTTTAGCTACAAAGCCAAGCACAGTTTTAATACACTTGTTCCCTTTACTATGAATCAGTTAGGATT
The DNA here is from genome assembly GCF_964261635.1 of Lissotriton helveticus. Lineage (NCBI taxonomy): Eukaryota > Metazoa > Chordata > Amphibia > Caudata > Salamandridae > Lissotriton > Lissotriton helveticus. Next base: position 453,843,546 of record NC_136073.1, on the reverse strand, counting down.
AACTGAATTAGATGTTTTAATCTACACTGAAAAACTGGAGATGAAACTTGTTTGAAAGTAAAATGTGCAAAAAGAGCGTCAAACATGATATGAATCATTGTATTAAAATCAGAAGTTTGATCCTAGTTTACAGAAGTGCTACTAAGGGAAAAGAAAGGTGCACTTTTAAAAATGAAGGTCTGCATGCTTCCTGCGGTTTATAAGTGTAGCATTCAAAACAGTTTTCTGTCTCTTCAGTACTAAAAAGTGCAAGAAGAACATTTGTCACACCTATGTTTATTGTTCAACATATTACTCTAATGTATGCTGTTACCATTTGCTCTGTAACCCAGATACTGTAAACTCTTCAGATTTTTAAAACTTTTTTGACATAATGAAATTGATAAAGTTGGTACATTGTTTTTTATTCGGAATTTAATTTAATTTAATGTATAGCTCTGTTGTTCCAGAGAATAAATACATGAAATAATGTTTTAAGAGCACCATCACCCTTCCAAGACTGATGCTGCCAGAGTCTTCATAGCTGACAACTACTCCTCGCACTCACGACTGGGCAAAACATTATTTCTCTGGTTACTGGGGTCATAGCACCAGTCTGGAAGGGAGCGGTGGCCTCTGCAACTGTAGCAGTTGAAGTTAACAGATTTAGCTTTTAGCCTTTATGTTAGTGAAAAGAAGGGGGAAACATTAAGGTGGTGGTGTACATTAAAAAGTGAAAAAGGTAAGGACAGAGAAGAGAGGAGGACAACATTGACATAGCCTACTGATGATAAAATGCAAGGCCTACTGTCAGGTATTTGGCCAGTCACAGCCATCAGCACAAGTCTAACAAGATACAACAGTACCCTACAGTCATCACAATTCCAGATTTCTTGTCTAAATCCCAAAGTGTGTCCTCCTGGACCTGAGAGAGTTAGGACACAACAGCAGTTCAAGTGGAAAAAACTCATTACAGATCTGCACACTGTATAAGAACCAAACCCTCAAAATAAATATAAGTAGTGTTCCACAACATCAAACATGATGCCAAGAACTTGGCCATGAATCTCGAAAACTGTGGTGGGGACAAGAGGGAATGTTTAGGAAGCCACATGTCTAAATGATGAAAGGGTGGGGCTGTGAGGGGCTTTGTTATACTAATGGTAGTAACTATGGAACTCAAGCCGACTCAAGCTGACTCAAGATAATACAACCACTGAAAGAGTCTGACTAAGTGACATTGGTAAATAGTTATGTACTCCATTGGCCCCTGAGTATGCCAAGGTGATGCAGGACAAATATATAGGTTTAATGGAAAGATATGGCCCAATAGTGGAGAAGGAGACCAAAACCCTGCGTATTTCACAAGAATTACGTATGATCAAAGGAAGCAGGGAATTACTTGGCCTTAGGAATCCAATGTGCTAGGCCTAGCTCTTTCATGTTAATAGAAATGGGTACCATTGAGTTGGGTAACAATAAACATCTGTTATTCAGTGCCAAGATACACTTCTGGGTGAGCGTGCGCTTTACAAATACACGTTATGTTATGTAATGTCAGAAAGTGAAAAAGAATGGGAATGAAAGACCCTTTGCAACAATTAGAATTAATTCAATATATGACATTAACAATCCAAAACAAAGCGGTCAAAGTAATGACTTCCAGATTCAAATGCAGTCATGCCCAAGTAACCTAGTCAATCCTAGGATTTCTTGGATGTGGATAGATAAGGTCATTCCAGCAGATACACATAGAAATGCCAGCTCACAAGGTGAAGGTGATAAGTCAGAAGAATATAAAGGCTCTAGGGGAACTTTTGCAGGGAAGGTCCAATTGGAGGATAGGAAATACGCCTTGGCTGAGGGGGTAAACATATGAAAAGAATAAAGAAAACTAGGGGAATGGAGGCCATTCTTCAAAAAAAGACAGACGATGAATGACATCCCCTTATAAATCGAAATGCACACTCACCTTTACTGAATTGAACCTAGAGTTAAGCTTGGACCCAAAAATATCTCCATCCCCCCACTGCTCCTCCATCAAGCAGAGGAGTGCATAGTGCACAATTGGAGCAAACTGTCTGTGAAGAGGTATAGCCCTCCTCGTTTGTTATTTCACAGAGTTAAATTTCCTGCTAAAAAGAAAAAAGCCATCTTTCATGCAGGGATCCTAAAAGAATGTCACATGGGAGAAGTAACGGTAAGCAAGTCCCTAAATATCATTCTGAATCAGGAACGCCAGTAGCTGACAATACTGAATAAAACTCCTAGGGTGTATCAATAATGGGATTCTGCTCGGACAAGGTACCCACATGCCTAGATTAGCAAGATTTATAGTAGATGAAGTAGACAGCTTGATATCAACCGAGGAAAGTAGGGAAGATGGTGCAGACACAAGTTCTCAAGAGTTGCACAATGATCAATCAAGAGGCATGATTAAATTACCCATGGGTCTTATAAAATGACTAAAATAGTCAATGATATAAAATAATGCAACGTAAAATCAAACATCAGATATGTTAAATGAAGGTTGATGGTGGACAAATAGGAATGGCAAGACTAAAGACAAACCAAATAATGCATGTGAATTGAAAATAATCACTGAAGAAATCTTAGAGATTGCTTAGATGATTTAAGAGTTGCAAACATTCAAAGAGGAATTAGGCAAAAAAGTAGCATCTAACAAATGACTACTTTGACTCCTATTTTTAATGGTAACATGTCTTAAGATATGATTCTTACATTTTAACTTCTTATCAAATAAGGTATTATGCAAGCAGCAGAAATTAACAAGAACAGTGTCATGAATCTATCTTTTATTGGCATTATGAACGCATTTCTAACTTTTATAGATAAGGTTGCAACCAGCAATTTACATGAACACATAAAGGATAATTGGATAAGTCCCTCTGCATTGCTGGAATCCAAGAGGCCACTATTTCTCAATATCTGTTTGGTTTGTCAAAGCCACCGAAGTTCTGTTAAATCTTGTTTTCACAGATTGCACCTAATCTTTATTCATTTTACAGCATTTTGTTGAATCAAGATAACTTATTGAAGCTTTAGTAGTAGTGCTGTCAAAGGCTTCCATAGATCTGTTTATTGAATAAGGTGTGCAAGCTTGTTTTTAAGGTACTAGCCTTGTTAGTACAGTTATTCCTAACAATCGCATTGGACTTTTGAAAGGCAGATTCCATGCAGTAAAAGTTGTTCTATTGTAACATGTTCTCTCAGTCTAATAAAGGGCCTCACAGGTCATCTAGCTTTATGTGGCCTTGAAAGTTAAAGGTGACAAGATCTCTGTGTCCAGAATCCAATTTAGTATCATTTTGCCTGGGGACCAAATGCAGTATATAAATATACAGTGTGCCTTAAATTTGTAACATGATATATTTTCCCCACTGCGGTAAAGGAATATTATAATTTGCCAAGCACAGTTACTTGTGTTTCTACATTGTGTTAACTTTACAAATATACTTTTTCACGGTTTGTTCCAGCATCCAACTTGAGCATATTTATTGACTGCATGAGATAACATCACTTCCCAAAAAATCATTTTAAAAAAGCACACCTTTTCATAAATTTTGACCACCTCTCAATATATTTTTTTATGTTTTTGTACATATCTGTTTGTATTCTATATCTATTTTTTTTTAAGTTCAAAAAGAATTTTATTTCGGGGAGGGGGGAAGGAATAAGGTGTCAATACAAAATATAATGAGAAATAGAAAGTATAAATACATCAATAAGTAATGGGCATAGTACAATCATAAACAATAATGAAAACCAATCATAGGCGTCAAAAATTAAGCAAAAGAAAAACAACAGTCATGGTAATAAAAGTATACAAAGGGAAGTACAAACAATTTGATAATGTAGAAGAAACAGAATGCAAAGGGCATTTAAGGAGGTTTGAGAACTTCTTGTTGTGAAGGTTGCGGGCAAAAAGAGCGTTTAGTACATACATCAAGATACAGCGTAACAGGAAGCCATAATTCCATGCGTTTTGCTGCCATGTGGGCCGGAAAAACAAAAGCAGTATCTAGTCTGTGATTATGGCAAACATTGTACCACCATGCTTTAAAAGAGATGTTAGAGAAGGTCTTCCAATTGACTGTAATTTGCTGAAACGCAACAGCTAACAATAAATCAATAATCTGAGTATTAAATTCAGCATCGTTCCAACAAGGAGAAAGACTTCCTAAAAAAACTTGAGTGCAAGAGAAAGGAAGGCAAGTATGAAACATTACATTAATTTGGGCCCAGACCTGCAGCCAAAAGTCATGGACCGGTTTACATAAAAATAACATATGAAACAAAGTCGCCTGCGGAGAAGAGCAGGACCAGCAAGTGTATGGAGTGGTGGGAAAACGTTTATGTAAATCAAATGGGGTGAAAAGAAGTCTATTATAAATAAAAAACAAAGTTTGTATCAAGGTCGCTGCTCTAGAGGATTTGCGGATTTTGTTCCATAGCTTATCCCACATAGGAATGGACCAAGATGCAGCAAGATCCTGTTCCCAACATACCTCCACCTTAGACTTGGGTCTGATGGAGATTCTAGTGTGAAGGTGCTTGTAAATGGAGGAGGCTTTAGGAGTAGTGCGTAGAAAGGAGTGAAGTAGTGAGATAGAAGTAGAAGAGGAAGAGGAAGGTGCGTGCAGGAGGCGGGTGTGGGTTGCCATTACAGCTTCTTTAAGAAGCATATACTTATGGGTGAAAGAAGCAGGCAAGCCAAAGGTGGTACGGAGAGTGGGGAAGGGTATGAAAGAAGAATGTGAAAATAGTTGGGAAACCCAGATGAGTCCCTTGCGCCGCCACGACTTCCAATAAAAGGGCTTATCCCTTATTAAAAGGGAAGTGTTGTGCCAAATGGTGGAGGCAAGGAACTCAGCAAGAGTCACAGGGGGAGGAGGAGAAGAAGATAAGAGTAACTTAGCGGTGAATTTGTGGATGGAAGTAGAAGTAGAGGAAGGTTTGCGTGAAAAAGAAAGATATTCAGCAAGAGAGAAAGGGGAAAGGAAGAGGCACTCAAGTTTGGCCCATAGGGGACAGGGAGAGGGTGGGTCTTGCAGCCAAAGGGAGGCCTGTCGTAATAGAAACGCCTTATGATAAACTGGGAAGTCTGGGAAGTTAACTCCACCTTCTGACTTGGGACATATGAGTCGGGTAAGGGACATTCTAGGTTTTTTATTGCTCCAGAGAAAAGATGTCAAAATTGAGTTAATTTTCCCAAAAAATGTAGAGGGAATGGAGACAGATTAGAAATAGTATAGAGGACTATGGGAGACAACATCATTTTAATTGTATCAAGGCGGCCCCACCATGATAAGTAAAGGGGATGCCATCTAGAAGTTAATTCTGATAATTTTTTAATGCATTTATTTAAACAAAGGGAAACCGTGTCCGAAATAGAAGGGGTGATATGAAGGCCAAGATATTTAATGTGTGAGGAGCTCCATGTAAAGTTGGAGGCACTAAAGTCAGGCTTAAATGTGAACTTCGTCAAGGGCAAAATCTCACACTTGTCATTATTAAGCTTATAACCAGAAATCTGGGAGTAATCGTTTACTTCAGCAAGAAAGCTAGGAATGGATTCAGTTGGGTCGGAAATAAAAAGTAAGATGTCATCTGCATACGCGGCAAGCTTAACTTGAGAATCTAAAGCATGAAAGCCATGAATGTTAGGGTTTTGACGGAGTTTGGACAAAAAAGGTTCTAAGGCCAGGTTAAAAAAAAAAGGGGATAGGGGACAACCTTGACAAACTCCTCTTCCCAAATCAAAAAAGGAGGAGATAAGGCCATTGGCGCAAACCGCCGCACGGGGATTGGAGTACAATAAAGAGACTAAGGAGATAAATTTAGGGCCAAAACCAAACCATTTAAGGGTATGGAACAAATAGGTCCACTCAACCCTATCAAAAGCTTTCTCAGCATCTAGGGCGATTGCTGCAAGGGCAGTAGGTAAGTTATGAGATTTTGATAAAACATTAAACAAAAGTCTAGTGTTATCGGTGATAAATCTGCCCTTGACGAAGCCTGATTGTTCCTCGCCTAAGAGATCTGGAAGTAGAAGGTCAAGACGTGCTGCAAGCGATTTAGCAAATATCTTGTAGTCAATATTGACCAAGGAAATGGGCCTATAGTTCTTACAGTATTGATCGTCCTTCCCTTCCTTGGGTATGAGACAGATATGAGCGTCAGAGAAAGAACCTGAGGAAGCGCCTAAGGTAAGAAAAGAATCTAAGAGAGAGTGTAGTTTTGGAAGAAGGAGTTTTGAAAAATGAAGAAAAAATTCAACAGTAAGGCCATCTGGTCCGGGGGCCTTGTCTTTTTTGAGAGTCTGGAGTGCTAGAAGTAATTCATGTTGAGAGATATCTAATTCTAGGGAAGACAGGTCAAGAGGAAAATGGGCAGGTTTATGTATGGTAGAGAAGAAATGATCTAAAGAGTGGATGGAGGGTTGAGTTTCGGAGGAGTATAAAGTTTTGTAGAAAGAGGAGAATTCAGTGAGGATGTCTGCATCTTTATGTTGAAGATTAGAGTGAGTGTCGTAGATAGACTCAATGTTCAGTTTATTGTGCTTAATCTTTAGATAGTTGGCTAACATTTTCCCCGCTTCTATATCTATTTATAATCACACACACACACATCTACATATACTCCCGTAGCCTACATCCTCTGTCCCTTGATGCCCTCCCTAGCGCTGCTACCCACTCCCTGTTTCTGTTTGCCAGTGGATAGTAGGTGGTAAATGCAAGCAGATTTGTCCTCTGCAAGTGGATTCCACATGTGGATTTGGACCTGGTAATTCCCGGTCTGCATGTTTTTCCCCATTCCAGGGACAAATACTCAATAATATAGCCATATTTTTGCACAGGGATACCGTATGGAAATATTATTTGCAACTGCACAATATCCGCACCCGCAAATCCAGCCACTGTGTAATCGTATTGGAAATAGTTATTTCTTGGTGAAGATATTCACATCTTTAATGCCGTATAGTATGTAGTTAGTAAAGTTTAGATACTATTTGATTGTAAAGTAGCTGTTTCTTTATTCATTAACCCACAGTTTAAGAAGTGCATTGTCGATTATTTAGCAGACAGAGTGGATGCAATACAAATTACTGTTAAAAACTACCAATGATTGTCATCTTGCTATCTGTAACATTTTGTGTACAAGAACTGGGTTATGATATGTCAATTGGGGCAACAGGGATGAAAAGAGTCTCTCAAAAACAGGCCCACAGTTATCATGATCAGTGTGGGCAACTGATTCTGAGAGTTCCACAGTTGAAGCACCATAACCTAAAGTTATGGGCCCTATACAAAAAATCATATAGCTACATAGGTGGCCCAAACCCTGATTGAATTTAGAAGTAGAATACCCATTTGAAAAATTATCCTGGTCTTTCCTCTTCATAACAGAAACTAACATCTCGGAGATCACATTATAACTTTAGTTAATCTAATGCAAATTACACCCAGATTGTTCATGAATCAATTCTCATCCATTTTTTGTTTTTGGTTTATTCAAGAACAATAAACTAATTTGTACTTGTCTGCCTCTTCTCTTTTGGTTAGCAATAAAGCATTCTGTTCCATTCATAAATCATATTTGACAAATACCATTACCATAACTTGAGAGGGCACAGTACTACCTGCACATACAGATCATGTCTTCATGTAGATATTATCGCGTATCTAGAAACAAAATGCTCTTCAAAAATACTCTAGACTAACTAGTTATACACTTAGTCAACAAAATCGAATGTTTGCTAAAATATCTATTCTAAAAGATATGTGCTGAGTACTATTAATTTTACCTGATGCTCATCACATAAAATATGTAAATGTTATTTTTTGCAAACAATTTTGGATGCAGCATAGACATTAATAGATTGAGCATCTTAACTAAAATGATAGTATCTTTGAAAATATCAACCTTTCAGCACATTATACCCATATCATTTTGTTAAGAAGTGGAATTTATGTTGAATGTACTAACTCGACTGTCAGGAGTGGATTTAAATTGTATGCAACATTTATTTCTAACCACATTAATTATATTCAACAACTGGAATAGTATCTGGATTTAACTGGTTAAAAGAAAGATTTTTATTGAATGTTTTCATTTGTACAGATACAATCTGCAGGTGCAGTACAACAAGGCGATTGCCAACAGCCTTGTTAGCATAAATGGCTAGCAAGAAGTACAGATAGGAAGAGGTGATTAGTTCATTACAGTCGGAGGATAACAGATACTTCTGAAGGCTTCTTCCTTTTTCGTGCCAGAGCGATGCGCTTTCTGACCTAGCCTATGTCAGTACCATACGTTTCTGTTGTGGAAGGGCGTGCAGTAGCTTTCCAATGCCGCATTATGTCACTTTTTTGACAGCACGAGGACGTAGTCTATAAAGCAGGTTGCGGTTTGTCACTTTTTACGTCTTTAAGATAGTCCAAGCACACGGTCATCTCAGGTAGATAAATTATCTATTCCAGAGATTTGACTTATGATCCCAGTCATGGCCGACCAGAACTGGGAGAGTGATTGACATGGGATACTCATCTGTTAAACTTGGAACCGGTGTTGCTATTGTTCACGAGGCTTTTGAACCCACGACTCGCGGTACCCGCTCCGCGGGTCCCGCTTCGTTTCCCATCTGCCTAACGCCTCGGATTCCCCTGCTTCAGCTGTTCCTGTGGTGCTTGCGTGAGGCTGCAGGGCTGCGAGCGCGACCCGGGACTCGCCTTCCCAGGAGTCCCGGTGTCAGTGGCCGAGTCACCTGGCCCCGCTCTCCCTGACCGCCCCGCCCCACCTCCAACAACTGAAAAGGGGAAAGGACCCTCTCCTACGTGGGATACTCATCTGTTAAACTTGGAACCGGTGTTGCTGTTGTTCACGAGGCTTTTGAACCCACGACTCGCGGTACCCGCTCCGCGGGTCCCGCTTCGTTTCCCATCTGCCTAACGCCTCGGATTCCCCTGCTTCAGCTGTTCCTGTGGTGCTTGCGTGAGGCTGCAGGGCTGCGAGCGCGACCCGGGACTCGCCTTCCCAGGAGTCCCGGTGTCAGTGGCCGAGTCACCTGGCCCCCCTCTCCCTGACCGCCCCGCCCCACCTCCAACAACTGAAAAGGGGCAAGGACCCTCTCCTACGTGGGATACTCATCTGTTAAACTTGGAACCGGTGTTGCTGTTGTTCACGAGGCTTTTGAACCCACGACTCGCGGTACCCGCTCCGCGGGTCCCGCTTCGTTTCCCATCTGCCTAACGCCTCGGATTCCCCTGCTTCAGCTGTTCCTGTGGTGCTTGCGTGAGGCTGCAGGGCTGCGAGCGCGACCCGGGACTCGCCTTCCCAGGAGTCCCGGTGTCAGTGGCCGAGTCACCTGGCCCCGCTCTCCCTGACCGCCCCGCCCCACCTCCAACAACTGAAAAGGGGCAAGGACCCTCTCCTACGTGGGATACTCATCTGTTAAACTTGGAACCGGTGTTGCTGTTGTTCACGAGGCTTTTGAACCCACGACTCGCCGTACCCGCTCCGCGGGTCCCGCTTCGTTTCCCATCTGCCTAACGCCTCGGATTCCCCTGCTTCAGCTGTTCCTGTGGTGCTTGCGTGAGGCTGCAGGGCTGCGAGCGCGACCCGGGACTCGCTTTCCCAGGAGTCCCGGTGTCAGTGGCCGAGTCACCTGGCCCCGCTCTCCCTGACCGCCCCGCCCCACCTCCAACAACTGAAAAGGGGCAAGGACCCTCTCCTACGTGGGATACTCATCTGTTAAACTTGGAACCGGTGTTGCTGTTGTTCACGAGGCTTTTGAACCCACGACTCGCGGTACCCGCTCCGCGGGTCCCGCTTCGTTTCCCATCTGCCTAACGCCTCGGATTCCCCTGCTTCAGCTGTTCCTGTGGTGCTTGCGTGAGGCTGCAGGGCTGCGAGCGCGACCCGGGACTCGCCTTCCCAGGAGTCCCGGTGTCAGTGGCCGAGTCACCTGGCCCCGCTCTCCCTGACCGCCCCGCCCCACCTCCAACAACCTGGTCCCATTGGCTCCTGGCATATAAATATTGGAGTCCTACGCTGCGCGGGAGCGCGCGGGAGCGCCCGGGGCTAAGCCCGGGCAAAGGGCGGGCCCTCTGTGGCCCTCAGAGGCCTGAGGAGCCTGGCCTGGGCCACCCACGCTGTTTGTTGGTCATCAGCCCCTGTGAGCACGGACCTTTAAGAAACTGTAAGTCAGCCTACAAATAACATTTCGAAATTATATGGGACAGACATATTGGATTGTCTTTTTCGCTCAACTAGCATAATTGTTATAATTTTCCATTGTTATTTTTTAGGGGTCTGTTATGAACTGTAGAGAGACCAGAAGTATGGCAGCTGCTGGGGTAAAAAAATTGACTGGTACCCTTGATGATTTCATCGTTCGGACTAATGCATTAATTGACGAAGGGATCATTTTAATGGACAGAAGGGTGTCCCAAGACTTGGCTATGGCTAGGCGATCCTCTTTAGGCCTCATAGCCCAAGCCCGTACCCCACACGCTGTAACAGGCCCAAATACCCTTGTCACTGTACATAATGAGGGGGGAAATGATGTCTTGAGCTCTCAAGACGATTTGGAGGCTACCCCTAATCTCACCGTGTTAGTAGACACCGGCTCAGTTGAAATTGAGACTGAAAATGTTTCTATGGAAAATGTTTCTATGGTTAATGAATTACATCAAAGGGGTATGAAAGAGGGGGCAATTCCTAAACAAAAGACTAAGAAGCCGGTTAGTCGCAAAGGTAAAAAAGTACAAATCACCGAAAATCAAGATTTACCCACCCCAGATTTGGTGTTGACAAATACGAGTTGTAACCTGGTTTCTGACACTGTTGACACGGGGGGTGTACACCAAGCTAATGTTGGCCTACCCCTAAGCCTACCAGATGACACTGTCATAGACAGTAGTCTAGAGGAAATCTTGGAATCAAGTGGGGCGGTAGATAATCATGTTAGACCTAGTGAGGACAGAATGAGCCTAAGTATGGCAAACAATAACGTCCTTGAAATGCTGAAAATTCTCCTGGAACCTATCGAAGTTAGGCTACGCTGTCTAGAAACCATTTTAAAAAATATTCATAAAGATATAAGTGCCCCTAGTTTCAACTTAAATAACAATAAGGTGCCACAAGTAAATACCGCAACGAATAAGCCAATTGTGACTAATAAAAGTGTCCCTACTACTAAAAAAAATGTATCTGTCAACCCTAGTAACATTGTCAATTCTGTTGACATCATGTTAAAAACCCCCAACCCTAAACAAATCTCAAACCCAGCCAAATCCAAGGTTACCCCACAAGCTACATCTAAAGACTCCACACCCCCGACCCCTAAACCTGACCAGGCCCAAAATGATAAGAGAGAGTCTCGGAGAAATGTCCATCTTCCCCCGGATGCATGTTCGTATGTAGTGATCCTAACCGGGGTCACTGAACTTGCATCAACTGAAGTAGAATCTTACCAGGCTTTAAAAAATAAAGTTTGTCATTGGTTGTCAAAAAACTACCCATTACCATCTGGCATGCCTAGTAACATCCTCATGATTGAGAGAACCCCTTGGGTTGGTGGTAACAGGAAGAACCTAAAAGGTGACTGCGTTGTGGTTACCTTTGAGAACCCTCAGGTGGCAAATTACATCTTTGCTGGCGCTCCGCGCTACCAGACAAGCACGGCTACTGCCAGGCCACTCTCCTACTTCTATGCACAGGGGAATCAAATAGATAAAAGATGGAGCTGGTTAAGGGGTACACAGGACCACAAAAACAGACAGAGGCTTAACCCCCCATGGGAGGTGTACCCCCGTGGCTGGGAGGAGGGTGGTGAGGATGGCTGGAACTTAGTCAGGAGAAGAAGGGCCAGACCTTTCCAGGGAGGGTTTGTTGCAGGGCCCCAAAATAGCTACCCACACTATGACCAGCATTTTGGGAATGGGCAAGAAAATTACTTCAATGTTCCAACGTTCAACCATTACGAGTGCCCATCATTTATGGAGTGGGTAGATTGACAAGAATCGTGTTCACCTATCAAACAGGTGCAAATTATCCCTTCTACCTCCCTGCAGGGTAGTCAGCCCGCACAAGAACTAAATAGCGTGACAAACTCTGACCCGGAACTTATTGTAGGCCAGGGTACTGGGGGAAGTACAGCACTTCGTGCGATAGACGAAAGTGAAAAGGACAGGTGGGGGATTACTTTGGCCACATGGAATATTGCGGGCCTTAGGAGTAAAATCGCTGACCCTTACTGGAGAGACCTCATAGGCACTACAGACATAATAGCCATGCAGGAAACATGGGCCACTGACAACATACTCACTGTGGATGGCTTCCACCTTCTTTCTTCCAGCAGTAAATTCAAAGCGAGGGCGGGCCAAAGGTGGTCTGGTCACGTTAATATCGGCCAAGATCCCGGGCTCTTATAAAGAAATTCCTAACGGTAGTCCTTACTGCCTTGCAGTCTCAATAACACATAGGGGCTCTAACACGGTATTGTTAGTAAATTTCTATAACTCCTTTGACAGGGAACAACCAGTTGATAATCTGCTGAGGTTAAACTCTTTTTTAGTTAACTTCAAGGAGTCCATAGAGACTGAATGTGTTGTCATCTTACTGGGAGATTTCAATGTACACGGTTGCCAGGACAAATGTCCCCCCAATGTTTTATTTGGTCCCCCGGAAGAAGAGAATATCCACTTCGAACACACAGAGCAGGGAACTTTTTTAGAATCCCTGTTGGCTGAAAATGGGTTGATGTTGCCGACCGGGGGGGAGGAGGATATTCCTACCTTCATGGGTCATGGAGGTGGGTCCACAATTGATTACATTTTTTTGAGTAGTAGTTACGGGAGTCAAATTATCAATTACTTCGTTGTAAGGTCGCATCATAGTGACCACAATCTGGTTGTATTAAAAATCAAGAATGTATTTGACATTAAGGAAAGTAGCTTGAGTTTGGTGGATAAATGTGATATACGGTCAACTGACCAGGCTCGTAGAATCAGGTGGTGTAAGATAATTCCTGAGGACTTTTTTACTAACCTGTGTATCAGCAGTCAGGAGGCCATAAAACTCTGTATGGATGATCAGGCGGAGGATAATGAGGTAATAGAGGCGTATAAAAGGGTCTGCGCCGATATCTCGTCCAACCTGACGCGACAGGGTAAAAGGAAAACCCAAGGCAAGGAAGGCTGGTTTGATAATAAATGTTCTGCTGCTAATCACAAGCTAAAATTAGCACTTAGAGCCAAACCAGCAGATAGAACGCTTGTGGCCACCCTTAGGAAAGAATACAAGTCCACCATTGAAAATAGGCGCCGCGAGATCAGAGAGGACGCTTGGGCCGACCTGACCTCAATTGATGTTTTGAAAAGCAGCGCCAAATTTTGGGCTCTGGTGAACCAACCTTTTTTCTCGGATTCAAGCAATAACGACCTGGATTGTGGCATCCAAGAAGAAAAATGGCACCTGCACTTTAAATCTGTCTACGAACAAGAAACCACTGGAGTTGAAGACACGACTAGTTTCTCTCAACTCCCTTATAGTTTAACGGTAGATGAGGAAGAGGTGGCTGTGGCCATTGGGAAAATGACCAGCAATAAAGCCCCTGGGCCGGATGGGGTCCCCGCGGATCTTTTTAAAGTTGATATTTTATTCTGGTCCAAAATCTTAGCTAGAGTCTTCAACAGAATTTTTAAAGTAGGAATCCCAGAATCATGGACCCAATCAGTGATCGTCCCTATATACAAAAAAGGGGACAGAGGGGATCCTGGAAACTATCGCCCCATATCCCTGATTGATTCCGCGGTCAAGGTCCTAGGGAGAGTGGTCCTTAGCAAACTGACTGAATGGTTAGAGGAGACCAATACCCTCTCCCCCCTTCAGTATGGTTTTAGAAAGGGGCGCAGCACCATTGACCAAAGTCTAAACCTACAATTGATAATCGGGAAATATACACAAGCAAAGCAGGGATCCCTGTATATCGCAATTATGGATCTGTCCTCGGCATTCGACCGAGTTAACAGATCCAAGTTGTGGGGACAGCTCCTTAGTATTGGAATTGACCCAAATGTTGTGTATTTCCTAGCTGACCTTCATAGGGAACTTACTGCCACGGTCCGCTATGACAGAAAAGGGAATTGTACAGGGAAAATCAGTATCACCAATGGTGTTAGGCAGGGCTGCATTCTTGCTCCCCTGCTTTTTACACTATATATCAACGATTTGGGTGGAATATTGAGCACAGCTTGTAAGGATATACCCAGGGCAGGGAAATACCTACTGCCAGCATTATTGTATGCGGACGATGCCGCTCTTATAGCTAGAACCACAGTGGGTTTACAAAGTCTGTTGAACTCTTTTTATACTTTTATGGAAAAACTGGATCTGAGTATCAATTTTGGCAAATCTCATGTTATGGTGGTAGGACACAATGCAAAGGCCAAAAAGAATGTCATGACCCTGCACTGTAACAACCACAAGTTATCAAGAGTCTCAAGATTCCCTTATTTGGGGGTTGTGTTTGATGACCGTTCTACCTGGCACCCCCAAATGTTGGAGAAAAAAAAGGTTTTGGCACGATCCATATTGGCGGTACTGGGTTTCTCCCGCAAACTTGGGGTGAAGCCCATAGAGGCAGTTCTAAAAGTGTATGCTGCCAAATGTATTGCTATCGCCATGTATGGTGCAGATTTGTGGGGCTTTAGGCCCATGAAATTCCTTCAAGTGATTGAAGATAACTTCTTAAAATCAATACTCTCCTTACCAAGATCCACTGCCAGCTTCATTGTACATCAGGAATGCGGGGTGGATTTCTTGGAGGATCGAGTCTCTATGGCCCCACTCTTAAAATGGATATCAGTCTGGCTCAATTTAGAGCTGGAAGTTAACCATGAAATCTTGAAGGATTTCTTAAAACTAGACTATTGGTACAAGATCCCCTGGCTGAAATATGTTGAACAGATATGTGTAAAGCTGGGACGACCCGATATGTTTCATAAACCATCCACCCTCGTGAAAGCCGACATGAAATGGGCAAAGAATAGTTTTCTGCAGCATAGTGGGATGGACAGAGAAAGCAGGGAGCTGATAAAGCCCTCTGTTCGGTCCCACCAATTGATTGTCTCTTCAGACCACGCACCGGAACTTTATTTGAAGATTGTCAATAACCCAAATCACAGGTATCTTCTTACTAAGTTCCGACTGAATAAAATTCACCTGTTAATCACTGGCCGCTCTGGCTGGACCAGAGATGTGGATCTGAATTTATGTAACTGTGATGGTCATTCAATCATGGATACTGCCCATTACCTATTTTTTTGTGCCCACTTTAACGATATCAGGAGAAAATTCATTATACCCCTATTAAAGGGGAGAGGTTTTAGACAGGTAAAACCCGCTTTATTGTATCTCCAACTGTTAACAAGCATCTGGGAAATCTACAATGTGGCCAAATTTTTAACTATTGCAGTGAGATTGGGAAAGAAGATTAATTGGACATAGAATATCCACCATAACCATGCCTATTGTAACCTGCATCAAGTTTTTTATTCTGCAATAATTTAACTGTTGCATATCTCTTTTTTAACTGTAGAATGTTATTCTTTTTAACGCTGTATTGTGATCTTTGGACCATTTTTAATGCATGTCTTGTACTTTTATGGTTTTTGAATATTGAACCGAATAAAGTATTTCTTGAGTGAGATTGACATGTCCACTAAATGTGGCACAGGTCTACATTCTGCAATCTGCAATGCAAGCATTGCACGTCAGTTTCAGAAAAGTATTGGTTTATTTGCGCGGGCATCAGATAAGCCTTGTGTTATATAAAATTGTATCAGTTTGTAGTGAGCATTCCTAGATACTGAAGAAGAGTAGGCAAGTACTCGCCCTATTGTTTTATTGCTTAACACTCTGTTAATCTATATCCAAACATTCCTGCAGGTGTCCAATAGGATCTACGTGTGGGTCAGGAAAGCCTGGTAGAGCCAAATGGTTATAATTGGCTCTTGAGGCCACAGTTATTTCACTTTTTAAGAATTGATATAGCATTATTATTACCCGATTAGTACTCAATTAGGCGAACCCGAAAGGATGAAAGGCTGAGTTTACCTTGTAATGCTTTTAACTCACGATCTTAAGGTCACACCAATGTCAACAGCCAGCACTCAAATATTTGAGCAAATGTGTTGGCTTTATGACTGTTGAAACAATTAGTTCAGGACCAATAATACACAAAAAAGTAATGGAAATCCCACAAATACCTTGAACAATTTTAGTTGCATACTTGTAGCTTCATATCAAAGTAATATTTTGCTGGAGCACTCTTTTTTATTGGAAATACATAGTAACATTTTGGCAATAATATTTGAAAAGTCATAGGCCTAATCTTTTCAATTAATGGCAAGCTGACATACATTAGAAAACTCTTTCAAACTTAGGCACTTGTGTCCTCTTTAAGATCTCTAAAAGATAAATTAGCTGTAATGATTGCCAAATAAAATATTGAATCAAATAATTAGTGGAATGCCCATATAACTTGTTTTCATTCTTGGCGGTTCGGAGTGTACTTTACTAGATGTGATACTATTAAATAATTACATTTACTACTTTGAGTCCAAATATTAGAGAATATTAAAAGCCTTCTAACATCCCTGACTTTCTTACTTAATTACTTATTTATTTAATGTTCAGCAGTCCCAATATCATTTTGTTCTCATAAAATACTGCATCAATAATTACAAATATTTTAAGGATATTCTTAGTCTTATTAACTTGTCTTGATTTTATATTTTATTGGTGTGTATCGGTCTATTTTAACCCCTTACGCTCCAAATTTCCACTGTAACTTTCAATTTGTATTCTTTTTGTACTTTTACCAAATGCAATTAAAAAACCTTTGAATAAAAAAAGAGTAGATGAAAAACAAACACTCATGCTTCTGGATTGACAAAGTGACTTGTCAGTCTATCTCATAACTCTTCTAAAAAGCCCAGCTTGTGCCACATAAAAGGGTAAATATTCCACCTGTGCTAGTGACTGGAGCCATAGAGCCGGCAGACAATATATGAATTAAATAGGGCACAGATAAAAGACGCTTCTTTGTCCCAGGTGCAAACTCTAGGAAATGTTGCACCTCTTTTTTAGGTCTGGCATGATAATATAATTCTCAACCTGAGCAATTCTAGGTAAAAAATCAATAGAGTCCAATCAATAAAATGCTGATACTCCAATTAAGTGATTTTCAAGATATTTTCTTCTTTATTTCTTCACAGTTCATATGCAGTCGCTGCGCACAACTCTTCAAATCATTTCCTTAACTTGCAATACATTGCCAACACGTGTTTCGTCCGGCTAATGAGCCTAAGGACTTCGTCAGGGCTGATTGGTGGCTTATTTCCCACTTATATCGCAACTTTAGATTTCGAGGTAAATTATATCTGGACCTTCACTTTATTTGGAAAGTCACCGGAAGAAGGGCTCTCTCATTTATAATCAAAAATCTCCTTTTCTTTTCTTATTATGCCCGTTTTAATGTGTCTCGTGCAGTATCAGGAATCCATGGCAGCTCGGAAATGGTTTGAAGAGTTGTGCGCAGCGACTGCATATGAACTGTGAAGAAATAAAGAAGAAAATATCTTGAAAATCACTTAATTGGAGTATCAGCATTTTATTGATTGGACACTATTGATTTTTTACCTAGAATTGCTCAGGTTGAGAATTGTTGAGAAATTAGATTTAACTGGCATACTTTGTATACCCGTTTGATTACAACTGTTGACAAAGGTTGTATCTTTACCTTCGAGCATTTACTAGAAGACCAGACAAGTTCCATAATACAAAAGAACACTACCTTTAGCGCATTAGTTTCCCTTTTGTCAGTTCTTGTATACAAAATGGCATGATAATATAGTTGTCTGTATGACGTACTGCTACAAAGTCTTTAAAATATACATATAGAGGGCTTTGACTCCACCCAGAGGATTTTTACTTTTTCCATCTCATGCTATTTGGAGAAAATTTCCATTTACCAGGAAGTTCTTCCATTAGAATAAATGGATGACTATCTTACATCTGAAAACATTGTCAATCATTAGCCACTTTCAATTGTTTATCTCCTGTATGCATTATGTGCAGAAATAAATCCTTTTATGCTTTATTCCTTACATTGGCATGGCCAAATAGGCAGGCTGTAATGTGATAAAACAGCATTAGCGCATGTAAACAGCATTGGTGAAGGGATAGCGTTTTAATAATGTCTAGAAAATGACACAGTAATATGCAGAAATTAATGTGTAGTCTTTAATGAAAATAAAACATGTTTAAATGCAGAGAATTTTAGTAAGCAACAATGCTTACTCATACTAGACCTCATTAGCTAAACTGACAAAGCAACAAGTGCCTGACAAGCTGACATGACTAGAAAATGGTTAGAGTGCATAACAAGCTTATTTCCTGGCCTGTCCATGAACATGTGTTTTTCATAATGAATAAAGGATGCCTTAATGTTTTCATCTAATGTTTCTTCTTATACAGGGATCGCTGCTAACACTTAAATAAGTTTGTTATTTAGAATGGTAGAGATGAAAATTCCCTCATGGGAAAGTAGATTTCAAATTATAATAATACAAATAGACTGATGTAACTGCTAGATGATAAGAAATAAGCGACATTGAAAGCTGCTATGTAGAGACATTGTGTTTTCTGTGAGAAGGCGAGGAGTGTCGCCCACTACTCTCAGAGCACTGGAAAAAGGTAAAAATATAATGATAATAACAAGGTTAATATCATTTTATTTTTCGTAGCTATGGGGCTAGGTTAAGGCGGGCTGGGTTCACAGTGGGAAGAGTGCTGGGCACACTCTAAGTGTGCATGACGGTTTGGCCAGGCATCTTGGGCCGGACAGTCATCGGCACTTTGAATGATCCCCACCAGACTGTAATGCACAGCCTGGTGGGGAACATGCACAGGCTCATAGTCCCCATCTGAGCGTCGAACCACGCCGCTCAGACCAATCACCACACTGCTGGTATGGTGAATGCAGCATCGTGATTGGCTTAGGGTAGCCTGGGTGCTTTCTGCTTCTGGACTCTGAGTCAGAAAGAGAATCAGAGAGATGGCGGAAGAGGTAAGTGGTTTAAAAAAATATTTGTGTTGCTTTCAACTGCCCCTGCCACTCCCTTTCCCTACCAGCTGCCATTGGAGTGATCATGTTCCCATGAGAGCATTGCAAGATGATTGGTTGGCTGCAGAAGGAAGACCGCAAGATGCCACAAAGATAAAATGTGTTGTCTATATTAGTGTGTGTTCCTAGCAGGTTAATACACTCTTTTTTTTAGACCTTTATGCCACTTTTCTATGATACTCTATCCAGTTTATTGAACCTATCTTTATGAGAGATTCTGCTTTTATTTGATATTTTGATTTATATAGATGACTTCTGATGCTAAAGCTTTATGCTTTTCTCTCACTCTCTGGAACGGAAACAGAAACTCTGTATGGGTTCTGACTGACAACATTTTCTCCTCATACCTAGAATAGGGATTTTTTTCTTTATGGAACACGCTTTAATGCATTTATTATATTATTTAATTAATCCTGATTTGATGTTTGCTATAAATAGATAATTTAGATTAATACAAATTAACTTGTGACTTGCAATGAAGATGAACTACTAAAAGATGTGATTAATAAAACCCTTTAACTCATAACACACTCTCATTTTTAACTGAACATAATTATTGATTTGGATTATAATTTATGTGATATACAGCTCCTGCTCTTATCTAAAACAACCACAAAGATCCGTTGGACCTGAGAGGAAGTGGAGATTAGCCCGGATGGTTGTAAACTGAAATTTGTTACTTAAATGAAATTCCCACTCCAGCAGTGAATACCCGAGTTCACATGAGCTACCAAATTGAAGTCAGGCCTGTTGGGGTTTGTCAATGCTTGTTTAAACAATTAATGAGTTAAAAAAAATCCTATGAGAGCTCAGTCTAGTGGTGTTCAAACCAGCAGCTAAAAGGCCAGAGAAGGCTTATATGGGGTTTAAGTGTCACATAACATTTGAAGGGGCTTCACTGAAGGTAAGGTGAAGGCCACAAGAGTAGTAGGGGTAAGACCAAAAAGAGTAACTCAAAAAAAGCGCCATGCCTTCTGTAGCATACTGAAAAGGAAGAACGTTATTACCTTTGAACCAGCATAATGTGCCGCGAGGGGAACGGGTCTGTAGCAGGCTGCAGAGGCCACGTTCACAATGGCACCTTTCTTCCTGTCCAGCATCCCTGGAAGAATCATGTGCACCATCATGCTCGCCGCCGCCATGTTAATATTGATGATATCCCAAATCTTCTTCTCAGTTATAAGAGCAAAGTACTCTGGGTAATCATAAAACACTCCAACATTGTTGACCAAGATGCCAACCTCCACATCACGTAAAGCATTTTTGATGGAAGGGTAAATTTCACTGCCTTTGCTGAAATCTGCCACAATATAAGATGCTTCCACATGATACTGCTCAGTGATGGAGCGGGAGACACGCTTCAACTTCTCCTCACTGCGGCTAATGAGGATCACATTGAGACCCCGACGTGCTAGCTCTTCTGCATAGCATTTTCCAATACCAGAAGTTGCACCTGGAAGAAGGTAAAGAAATTATTTGAACATAATTTCCAAATATCTTCACTTTACGTTTGGGCTTGCATTACAGAGAAAGCAACCCCAGATCTGTGCATTTGGATTTTCGTTCAGAAAGATTGCTACATCATTATAACAGGGAAGCTTATTGACTGTGAAACCAATGTTTAATTTTTTTGTTTTGTATAAGCATGCACATTCCTTAAAATTCATGTTAAATTTGTACTGGAGACTCTACTGAAGAAATCCAAGTCCTTGTAAAAAAAAGCACGCCAACATGTTTTTGCACTATTTAGGCTCTGCAAGGAACTAAAAATGAAACAAAAGGATTTTGCTAAAAATGTAACAAAAGGATTTCCCTTTAACCTTTGTCCCATCTTTCGTATTTGAAAAGTTGGGATTAAATTGTGTGACATACCTCGGCCATCTCTGTGCTACATGGTCGACAAAATCATGGACATCATTTAGGGGGCGACAAATACCCCTTGCGGCCCCTCACACTTCCTTTGCTACCCCTGGACTCATAGTCTGCAAAGGAAGCAACAGGAATCGAGGAACAGGTATTTTCATTACTCTCTTTTTAGGTCTTGAATAGCGTTGCAGTGCAATGCACTGTTCGCTTTGCGAGGCATGCAGTATACAGTATAGTGGGGGAAGCTCCTCAAACTTTCCGTCCATGTTTTTAATTGGCTTAAATGGGAAATATTGCATTCTGATTTGTTTTTGGTTTATTTGTCCCTCCTCCTCTTGACCATGTCGTCATTTATCTCCTTCTATTGCTATCGGCCCCTTTACTTTACAAACTCTTTTGTTCCTCTACACCCCCCATTTCCCTCACACAGTCTGTAACTTCTCTGCTCACCACCCCCCCCCCACTCCCGATCATGCCTTCTTGAACGCCTGCAGGTTTATTTATAATGTAATAGGTCTCTTGAAATAAGAGTCCTATTGCATTTATAAATGGTTGTTTTCTCCTGGGATTGGCTGGCTGAGTCTCGCACTTTATTTTGCCTGACTTGTCCAGACTGCTGTGGTACCCATGCGTCGTCCAGCAGCCGCTATACATCAACAGTGGGGTTTTCCCAAATCATGGAGGGAGGCAGTGACAGTCCAAGCAAAAACCACGGTAAGAGAAATACAGTTTGGAAAAAACGGTGCGGGCTGTTTTGAACACATCAAATTTGCTGGACCCTTTTCTCTGCCGAGGGACGTGCATTTAATTATGCATTAAAAACCTTTTTTTTCCGCAAGTCAATTTTGAATGCACTGTGATTGAACAGCGCAGTTGCTCACACGTACGCGGCTACCAACTTCCCCGAGTTTGCCAATGTAGTGCCGATGGTCTCAGTAGGGGGAGTTTTCCTGCCCTGGAGTCACGGAATGATGCTGTCCTGGTTCATTTCAGGCTCAGCTGCACGCCTGCCACGTTTGCCATGTACATAACCAATCAAGGATTTCCAGTGCGTTCATCGAGGTAGAGTTTTATCTCATCGTGTCCCCTTCATGCCGCGGTAGGACACATGGCGGATTTAAAGGTGGAACAGGAGTCGACAGACCAAGCAGCTCTAGAGAACAGGTGATTAAGAAAGATCACCACGTTTGGTAAAAAAATACTGTTTTGTTAGCTCAGGTCTTGCATTTTTTGCATCTACCATACACTTTTTTAAAACCTCTTGTCGCTGGAACCTTGATGGGATAAGAGTAGAGGAAGTAGATGAATATACTTACCTCGGCAGGATTTTTACGAAGAACTTACAAAATTTCAAACAAATAAGCAATCTAAAGAAAAAATCCGAGATCCATGCCGGGGCACTCTCCAGAATTTATACTGCCACAGGAAATAGGCACTTCTCCTCATTGCTCAAAGTGTACAAAGTAAAAATACCCTCGGTTTTGTCTTATGCAACTGAACATTTACCAACAAAACAATGGTCTTTCATGGACAATATAGAAGGAAAGATTTTGAAAAGAATACTAAAGGTTTCTACCTCAACACCTGTACAGGCCCTCAGACTGGAATTTGCATTGACAAGCTCATATGCTACAGCTGTGGCGAATGTCATTCGATGGGCCTACAATATCTTGCATGCAAAGGAAGGAACACTGAGATTCTTGTTAAAGACTGAGATATTTAAAACAGATTCTCGACAACTAAATTTTTACAAGAATATGTCTGAAGCATTTAAAATAGCGAACCTAACCAAAGATATTCTGTTATCCTGGACAAAATCCCAGTTAAAACTTTTTCTGAAATGCTTTACTCCAAGACTAAGTTACGATCTCGATATTATGCATTGTAGTAAGTTACCTACATATAAAACCTACATAGAGTCGCTGGAATATAAGCAATTACGGCCATATTTGGGGCTTTGTCTTACACACGGAGCAAGAAGGTCTATAACTATGCTGCGCTTAGGCATTTTACCTATTTCCGCTTACACATCTAAATGGTCATCAGTAGACTCCCTTACTTGTAACCTCTGTTTAGGTGGTGATCAAGATATTGTGCATATTTTATTTGTCTGTCCTCACGCAACTGTAGTTAAAGCGCGGATAAGATATCTTGAACCGATATATCAGAAATGCAACATTACTTCAGTTAACAACTTATTATTATTATGTAAACAGCCGTCTGACGAGTGGGTTTGTTATAATTTCTATAAATTTTTAAAATCTTTTTTAGTGTTATATTAATAAGTATGCTTTTGCTGTTTTTGTAAACTGTTTTTAAATTTGTGGTCCTCAGTTGAGTACCAAAGCAAATAAAAAAATTTTGACTTTGACTTTAAAACCTCTTGTAGCTTATGTGGTTACATATTAAAAAAATTTTTTTTTTTAATGGTTTTATTGAAGAAAACAAGAGAAATTTACATATATCGGGTGTCATACATAAGATACAATATAGCGATAGGTGAGCGACTAAATCAATGCGGGAAATACAGTTCACAGGAGTATGCAAGTCAACCTAGTTAGGTACATTAAAAAGGGAAAATACTATCAACAGTCCAGCAAAGTAGCATCCAGCAGGGCTCACCCACCCATATTTCAGGATAATGAAGTCCAAATTAGACAGCCCGATACATAAGAAAATCGATATAGGATAAACGACCCATCTCTCTTAAAAGAAAAAAAGGAAAGAAAAAAAGGCCATAGAACTATACTAAGGCAAAATAACAAATCCCTCCCCAATCCCCCCACCCTGCACCCCTGCAATGGCTACGGCCCAACCCCACTGGCAGTGTGTCTGTCGCCCCGGAACTAGTCCTAAAAGAAGGAAAAAGAGAAAGTGGAGGAGGAAATATCAAACAGACCCCCGGTCTCCCTTACCCCCCACCAGTAGCAAACCGCCCCTACACGTATCCAGAATAATACAATGCAACGATTAAAATCAGACGGGGGGGCTTGGAAGAACCACCCAACTCCCGCGCCATTATAGGTTACCAATCCCGTATCAAGTGAAGTCATAGTTCAAACCCATCCAGTCAAAGTCAACCCTGGCCGCTGCGATTCTTCATGCAAGCCCTGTCAGCTCGATCCGCCATTCCAATGAGTATATCAAAATGTTGGGAAAGTTCAAAGTCAGTACGGAAGGATTGAAGCCAGGATAATAGTACACAAAGTCTGAGAGTCAAACTATGTTCGCTGTCCACCAAAGATAGGTCTCTAGAGCGTATTTGAACCATCCAGGAGAAAAAGGGGGGAGAGGTAACACTCCTACAGTCACTGGAGAATTCGCTCCGACATATAAGATCATCCATGTCCATCTGGGGCGGCATCGGCGTAGGGCAGGATGTACATTCGATAGTCCCGGGCTTGCTAGCAGTCGTTCGGGGGGCGACAAAAAATACCAAGTCTGGCTTCAGCGCGGGGCCCTCCGTCTCAGACACTTCCTGCTCCGCGGGTAAAACATCTTGTTCCAGAACCAACAAAGGGTCGGAGTCCGGTCTCCGGCAGATGATATCGACCGTTACGACCAGCCTCTGGATCATGGCGGTGGCCTGTGAATGGAGCTCCCCAATGGCGGCCATTACAGTATGCAGCGGCGGTATACATTCCACCCGCTCCATCGCCCCTCACGAAGCGACCGAGCAGGTCTCTGAACCCCGGAGGTCGACTACTCCGGGGCACCAGGCACAGGCAAATCCGGTGACAACTGTGGGCACTCTCAAAAGCGCGATCTCAACACTGTCGCCGCCAGCGAGGAACCAAGCCCATCGACCCTGGGAGCCCAACAGGGCCTCCGGGCAGCGGATCCCCGACCACAGCAACCGATGCCTCACGCCGCCGCAGCTGCGAGATAAAACTGCCACCAGTCCACCATCCAAAACGGAGAAGAAACACTCCAATTTGGGAGACCGGACGCTACCCACGTCCCGCGGCCGATGTTATTCAACTCCAACCCGGCTGGGTGAGAAATCGAGGCCCTGGCTTCAGCTCTGGGTTAGGCCGAGAATGGGACACGGCGTATCTTCGTCATTAAAGCAGCTAGAAATTCCGGGATTGCACCTTTAGAGTCAGGAACACCTCAGCTGCACGGGAGTCCGTGGAGAAATCAGGATAATCATCAGGATTTATGAGCAACTGGCGGAGGTCGGCGGACCCGGGAGCTTATGCGGCCATCTTGGTTGCTAGCGTAGCTCCTCCTCCATGTGGTTACATATTTGCATACATACGGTTCTGTAAGCATCAGGCTCGTGTTTTCCCATATCAACATTGTCTATATATATAAAAACGCAAGTGTGTCTGTCTGCCTGTCTGTTCGTCCTTTATGCATTACTACACCATTCATCCGATCGCCATGAAACTTTGGGAAGTTGTTGAGTACACTCCGGCGAAGGTTTCTGGCATAATTTCTTTTTAAATATCGGCCCCCAGGGCCCTCATAATCTTTCGAATTCTTATGTACGCACCAGACGGAACAACAACAAATCGTGTATCCACAAGCACTTTGTAGTATTCTGTGTTTGTGCCCCCATGGCACTGGTAGTTGGAACTCTGAGGTTTGGGAGTTCTGAAGCTGGGTGGTGGAATGCTGACCGTTTGTCAGTTGAAGGCTGGACTGTGTGGCTGTCGCTGTGCTGCTCTTGAGCAGAAATAAACTACCTTCAAGCTTCCCGAGTCTATGACCTTCTTTAACACTACAAAAATAATGGCGACGAGGGTGGGATAGGTTTGAGTGAATTTTATTCCAGATTCATCAAAGATTACGCATCAAAAGTTCAACCTTTAACCAACATGCTCAAGAAAAATGTACCTTTTGTGTGGAGTGAGAACTGTGATGAAATTTTTCGATGGATCAAGTCTCAACTGGTGGGTGATAGTGTTCTTAGAGCTTTTGATCCCAATAAGGAATGTGTGGTTACTGTTGATGCAAGCGGGTTTGGTCTAGGGGCTGTTCTCACCCAGAAGAATGGTCAGGTTGACAACACCATAGCTTATGCATCGAGAGTTTTGCGTGGTGCCGAGATGAACTTCTCGGTTATCGAGAAAGAGTTGTTGGCCTGCTGGTGGGCGGTCAGGAAGTTCAATTCTTTTCTCTGGGGCAGTCATTTCACCATACGCACAGATCATAGTCCTTTGGTCTCAATTTTGTCTGGTGAAAAGATTAAGGAGCATACTCCTAGGATTGCCAGATTGTCAACGAAGCTACTTCAGTATGATTTCGACATTGCTTACCTGCCAGGAGCAAAAAATGTCAGAGCAGACTACTTCTCACGTTTTCCCATCTCTGGTGATGACTCTGAGGTTGAGAGGGAAGATGATCAGGAGGATTGTTTTGTAGCGGCATTAGACTTAGAGGGCATGTGTGCTGTGGATGAAACTGAATGGAGAGGAGAATTGGCAAAGGATGCTGTTCTTACTCGTGTCATTGGTTATTTGAAATCGGGTTGGCCGAGAGAGAAGTATGTCTCTGGACCGTTTCAGACCTATGTTAAAGTTGCCGATGAGCTCACTGTGGAGGATGGTATCCTTTTGCGATGCGGTAGGTTGATTCCTCCAGAAAGTTTGAGAGAACGGCTTATGGATGGTGCGCATGAAGGTCACTTAGGGAAAACTTTCACCAAACGTAGGTTACAGGATGTATTTTGGTGGCCTCAGATGGATGTGTGTGTGGATTCAATGATTGAGGGTTGTGTTATATGCAACCATTCCGACAAAAGTCTTAAAGTGAGGACGCCTCCTTTGGAACCTGTTCAACTTCCTGAGAGAGCATGGGAAAAAATTGGTGTTGACCTAGTTGGTCCTTTTAACCTTTTACCTCCATCTTCACGATTCGCAATCGTGGCCATTGATTATTACTCGAAATGGCCTGAGGTTCGGTTCATCAGTGAGCCTTCCTCAGCAAATGTCATTCTTTTCCTGAAAGATATTTTTCTCAGAGAAGGTTTTCCTTCATGTGTCATGAGCGACAATGGAGTACAATTTGTTAGTTCTGATTTTGAGTGTTTTCTCAAACAATGTGGCGTTACTCACAAGAAGAGTTCCTTGTACCACCCCCAGGCCAATGGTCTTGTCGAGAGAATGAACCGAGTGTTAAATAATTGTGTGCAGTGGGCCATCGCCAGTAAGTGTGTGCTCGAGAATGCTGTTCGCTCCATGTTATGGTTCTACCGCACCACTGCACATTCTTCCACTGGGTTCTCCCCTTTCGAACTTTTAAGAGGGAGGAGACCGTCGACTAAGATTTGTCCAGGTTGGATGTCCAAGTGGGTCAAGATGAATGTTATAGATGGCATTGATGGTCTCGTAAGAGAAAACGTTATCCGAGCACAGACTAGGCAGAAAAGTCAGTTTGATGAGAGAAAAAGGGTGGTGTCTCATAGTTTCTGTGTTGGTGATGTTGTTCGCATCAAGAATCCTGTTCATGTCACCAAAGGCAGGAGTAAGTTCTCTGAACCGGTTGTTGTCAACAAGGTGTGTGGCAATGCCGTGCGAGTTAACAACAATTGGTGGAATGTCTGTAAAGTTGTCAAAGTCAAAAATGTTTCCTCAGTCAAAAATGTTTCCTCTGGAACCACCAACTCTGGTAACAATTGTTGTAATGATAATGTGTTGCCCACACTTCGCAGGAGTTTGAGGGTACCCAGAATCCCTGCCAGGTTCAGATAGCTCAATTATTTTTCCTTGCAATGTTACGTTAGCGTTTATTGTGCTTAGTGTTTTACTTTGTTTTCCTTCTTTCATCTTTTCCTTCTTTCTCTGTTTTCTCTATTTTTCTTTTGTTTTTTCTCTTTCTTCTTTTTGTTTGCAGAAATGAGGATAATGTAGTATTCTGTGTTTGTGCCCCCATGGCACTGGTAGTTGGAACTCTGAGGTTTGGGAGTTCTGAAGCTGGGTGGTGGAATGCTGACCGTTTGTCAGTTGAAGGCTGGACTGTGTGGCTGTCGCTGTGCTGCTCTTGAGCAGAAATAAACTACCTTCAAGCTTCCCGAGTCTATGACCTTCTTTAACACTACACACTTGAATAAATAAATAGAATTAAAACACCATTCATCCGATCGCCATGAAGCTTTGGGAAGTTGTTGAGTACACTCCCGCAAAGGTTTCCGCCATAAAAATGTTTTGAAATCGGCCCCCCAGGGCCCTCATAATCTTTTGAATACTGATGTACGCATCAGACGGAAAAACAAAAAATCGTGTATCCACAAGCACTCTAATAAATAAATAGAATTAAAATGACACTATGAAATGTTTTCCATATTAAAATGAATAAGTTTCAATAAAAATGACACAATGTAAATTGAATGTTATCATGACGAGTTTCCTTGAATTTCCTTTCTTCGGAGAACGCAGCAACGCGCGACGGGTAAGCTAGTATCTCATAAAGCAAACACAACAAATCGAGACAGTCAGAAGCCTTAATCCATTGTGTGGCATGAAGCGACCCCCGATGAATTGGGCCTGTTTCTGCAGTATAATGCGCCACATGCAGTGTAGACAAAAACTATATTACAGAGAAGTGTATCAGGTTGTGTCATGCGCCACATTCTACTACGTGATTGATGCTTGATGTGGCCCCTGTATAAGCTTGTATTCGACAAAAATAATAATTACTTCAAATATTTGACAATGGACGTCTACGGAGCACTTATTCCTCCTCTCACCTCAATGCATTTCTGCCATAGCCCGTAATTTTACACCCCTTTTCAATCAACCATACTTTCGGCCACTATCAGGGCTTTAAGTGGGCTGCCAACTGATCGACTGCTTTTTAGGAAGCACCTGGTTTTGGTGAACTAAAGCAGTTGAGCGAATATATATTCAGCAAAGCACCAGGGAAGCAATAAAGCTCAAAATAGTTTTAAAATACGCAGATATTTTATTTAGTGGTCTTTCACAATTTTAAGCTGATCCTTAACTCTCTTCAAGTCACAGGACGTCCATGCCAAACTGTTTAGTGCACCTACCATTTCGTGAGGTGCTAAGATTTAGCACTACTGTGGTGACACTGCAGCTGATTACTGTATTGTTTTATGGTATGAAAGAAGCGTTAATTTTAGACTTTGTTGCTTAGCCAGTATGTTTAAGTTCCTCCCTACTTGCATTTTGTTGGGGAAAGATGTGACGAATCTATGGTTGAACCGAGAAAGCTTTATATTTATGAGAACTAGACAACATTCTTAGTAAATACCACACAATATGATATCATTTTAACACCTAAATGCCCCAATCAGCAAGAGAAAGTTGGCATGCCATTGTGCGTTAAAGGGCCTACCTCTGCGCAGCAAAACAAGTGGCAGCATTTTTAGTAATTTGATCTGTTTGAGCTAGAATATTTTTTTTTAATTCTGCAAATCACGTAGAAAATTAGGGATAATTTGGCAACCACTCTATTCCATAATTATGCAGAAATCTCAGCACTGCGGAATCACATCATTCTGCTGACCCTAAGTCTTTATCTTCCAAACAATGAAATGGGCCACTCAAAACGAGGGTCCTAATGTTTTTTCACTACATTGGAAGTAACACCTTTTTTGGGCAATTGCTGTTTGTGACAACAATTACCACCCAATTTAGCATTTTTAGAGCATAACCGAAGCCTTCCATTTCTGCACTTGTCATTGTAGCCTTTTTTACTACCACCTTATGTTTTGGGGTAAATTGTTGTGCAATAACCTGGGAATAATCTTCTCTTACATTTTCACTTGGAGCATGTTTACTAACATCCACTAAAGTTATTTGCAAAACCTTTTCACTTTTTTCTGACCTGTAAATAGGGCCTATGAGTTACTAAATGAGCAATTGCAGAGTGTGAAGCTACCATATTAAAGGAGTGCTGGAGTGGTGTATAGTCGAGCATTTTAAAACACGTTCATCAAAGTTTTTGAAATTTTCTAAGTGACAGCCAACATTTCCTATTTTTCAATTCCTACCCACTTTCAGTTTGTAGGGGAAAGATGTGGCAAATTTATGATTTAACACATAAAGCAACACATTTCTGACGAGACAACATGCTGAATTCAGCAAGGAGTAATTTGCGTAGCTCTCGCAAGGTAAGGTATTGCTGAAATTGAAAATAAGTTGGAACATTTTAATGTAAAAATGTTGGCGCAGAAGACTAGTGCTTTAGGCAGTGCTGCTAGCTGCTTCTCTCGTCCCATCAGTAATTCCTCATTGTAAGTCCTCCAGAAAGTGCTGCAGCTGTGCCTCTCATCCCAGTGGTAATTCCTCATATGGCCGGGATGCCCGCCACCCCCTCCCAACACCTATCACCAAGGATGGGAAGTCGGACACTGGTTGAACTTTTGGAAGGCGGGAGGGAGTCACCCTCCCGGCCGTATTTATTAAAATATGAAACAAAATTTAAAACATTAAATAAAAGTTTCATCATTATGCATTTATGTACAATTTTACATTTATTACATTCCGATGTAGACATGTACTTTGGCTAACCTTAACAGATCTCAAATACAAAGGTTTCCTAGCCGAGTCTAACATCCTGCAACTGCATCATACATTCTAAATTAAAATTGTACATCCTAGCATTAAGGGCCAACGGCAAGGTCTTAACCGGTGTCAGATCCCTACTACCAGACTCTCGCCCTCACGGTGTGAGCGGCGCATGCGCAGAGGACTCTACCCTCATCGCCAACTGTAACTTCCCTTGTCTATGTGGGGGCCCTCTTTCTACTTGACGCCATCTTAAAGGCGTCCGAGTTCCCGTGTGAGGTATCTGTAGGAAGGACAGCGTGGACTCCCCCCCCATCCCCACATTCTCTATCCGTCGTCGCGGATATCCGGCCCCCGGGAAATTAGTAGGAGGGGCATCTAACCACCTCCCCCCCTTGGGAGGGGCCTCTGGCCGCCTCCCCTTAGGTGACCCATCCTTAGTGGGTGCCGCCTCCCCTCGGGCGCTCCCATCCATTCTGGGTGGCGCCCCCTTCTAGGGACCTTGAAATTACTGCTCACCGATCATGACCTTACCGCCCGACCAAAATTAAATACGACAATTGTTTACCTACTAAGGAAAGAAAATTCTGACATAGCCTTGATGTGTCATCAACTGCTCTCTCCTCTAAGAACCCTTCCTGAAATGAAAAATGCAAATCTTTCTAGACATTCCTTTATTCTTTACTCAAAAGGAAAACGGCCTATACTCTTATTATTTCAATCAGACTTTATTCACACAAACATCTGCCATAAGGGGCTGGTGGGTGGGTCAAAAATGGCTGCTTGTTCCGTCGAGGGCTCCCGAGCAACGAGTGGGTGCAGCCTTCCGAGCCGAGGAACAAGAGGTCGCTTCTTCGGATTCCCGCTCTATTTATTCTTCTGCGGGAGGGCGTGTACCCTCCTCCTGTACGCCTCCGGGGCGTGGTCTTCTGTGGAGGTGTCTAGGACAACCCCTCTTGGGCGGGAGAAGGCGCGCCCCGGCTACGCCACTTCGGGCATACCAGCCGGGCCACGCCCCCCGCCCAAAAATGGTTTCCCGGGGGGATCGGGGCACCCAACCATACTTTCGGGGGGACCGAGTGGTCGCCCCTTTCCATATGGCCGGGATGCCCGCCACCCCCTCCCAACACCTATCACCAAGGATGGGAAGTCGGACACTGGTTGAACTTTTGGAAGGCGGGAGGGAGTCACCCTCCCGGCCGTATTTATTAAAATATGAAACAAAATTTAAAACATTAAATAAAAGTTTCATCATTATGCATTTATGTACAATTTTACATTTATTACATTCCGATGTAGACATGTACTTTGGCTAACCTTAACAGATCTCAAATACAAAGGTTTCCTAGCCGAGTCTAACATCCTGCAACTGCATCATACATTCTAAATTAAAATTGTACATCCTAGCATTAAGGGCCAACGGCAAGGTCTTAACCGGTGTAAGATCCCTACTACCAGACTCTCGCCCTCACGGTGTGAGCGGCGCATGCGCAGAGGACTCTACCCTCATCGCCAACTGTAACTTCCCTTGTCGTGGTGGGGGCCCTCTTTCTACTCGACGCCATCTTAAAGGCGTCCGAGTTCCCGTGTGAGATATCTGTAGGAAGGACAGCGTGGACTCCCCCCCATCCCCACATTCTCTATCCGCCGTCGCGGATATCCGGCCCCCGGGAAATTAGTAGGAGGGGCATCTAACCACCTCCCCCCCTTGGGAGGGGCCTCTGGCCGCCTCCCTTTAGGCAACCCATCCTTAGTGGGTGCCGCCTCCCCGTGGGAGGGGCCAATGGCCGCCTCCCCTCGGGCGCTCCCATCCATTCTGGGTGGCGCCCCCTTCTAGGGACCTTGAAATTACTGCTCACCGATCATGACCTTACCGCCACAGACCGGATAGTTGACCGACTATCCGGTCCCCCCAAATCCTCCTAAAGGTCATGCTTCCTCAAACCCCTTAGCCATGCTACGAAGTCTCCTATGAGTAAGTCATTCCCCTCCCTGGACAGGTGAACCCCATCGTTCAGATACATTTGATCACCCCGAATACAGCCATGAGGAATGCTATGCAGCTGCGCAGAGCGGAACAACTTACCAATCTTATTATTGACTTGTTTCACTGAATGGTTCAGTGCTGACACCGAAAGGCCCCCCCGCCATACCTTCCTTGGAATCATGTGGGACCAGGCAATCGTGCACCCCGGGACTCTTTTAGCCAACCAGCTAACAGCCGACAAAATGTGTTCCAATAACACCCGTCTACCCAGTGTCACCCAGTCGTTGCCCTCCAGGTGTACTATGACTACAGATGGCGGTGACCTATGCCGCCCTAACAAACCCTCCAAAAATGACTCGAATTGGTCAAAACAGAGCCCGCCCTTCCCATGGAAGGCCACTCTGCCCCCGTATTCCCCAGGTGCGTGAATCGCATCACCTGCCTTGAATACGTCCCCGGCACGCCTCACGTATGAGTGGCCCACGACCCATACCATCCTCTCTCCAGTCGGTGGTCCTTGACCGCTGGCCTCGCCATGGTGGGTCGACTTCAAATTCCGCCCCGCGTGACAGGCTCGCGAAACTGCAAGAAAACAGAAGACAAGAAGCGTAAGTGCATGTCAATTGATCTCTACAACATGTGCAATCGCACATACCTTTTGAAGCAATTCGAGGACCAACGGCCCAACTGTTTCACTTCCTCCGCACTCTGACCCCTGGCTGTATCCTCAGTAGCAGCCCCTATCCTAAAGGAGTGGGTCCCAAAATCGCACGGGTCCATGCCCGCGGCAGCGATTGATAGTGCCAGCACCCTCTGAAACTGAAATCTCGTCAGTGGGGTGCCATCCCTGTGCCGAAGCAAACTCCCCCCCCATGCAGCTGTCCGTAGCGCCAAATAGTCTTCTACGCACTTCAACGGGCAGATGGGGGACCCTTGTGCGCGCTGCACGATCACACTATTTCCCATAGCTCCCTGGTCAGTCTTGGACCTGGCTATCGAGATCACCATTGAATCACCCCTTATTTGGACGTGATCCCTGCACAAGCCTCCCTCCATATCTTTCTTGTTCCTTGCGACCAGTTCGCTCACCCGCATAGCCCCATGGAATGCCACTGCGAAAGCTGCCCGGAACAAGACCGCTTCAAAATGGGAGGAACACGTCTCATCCAGCTTTGCTAAAAGCAGAGACAGCCTGTCTAAGCCAATTGGGCGCCTTGTGTCTAGCTTGCGACCCTCAAGGCGCTGCCAGCCGCGAAGGGCTCTCTTAACCAAACACGAACCCGTCGGGTTTTTTATGCCATGCACCTGAGCCATGAATGAAATGGCCGCTCTATGCCTATAGGCCGTTGCCGCTGATCGGCCCTCCCTGTGCAGCGCTACCAGGAACCCCAGGAAGGATTCCTCCTGACCCCAGTTCTGACTCCCTGTGGGACCCAAAAACGTGCAATAGGAACGAAACGCTCCTTCGTATGCCTTCCTTGTCCTGGGGGCTAAGCTCGCTGCCACGAGGTCCTGTAATCCTGGGCACCGATGAGCCATAGTGCTTCGGGGAATGGGGCTGCCTCTAGGTCCGCTGTGGGTAGATAACCCCTGAATGCCTGCATATGTGAACGAGAGAGTGCATCAGCCGCATGATTCAGTACGCCTGGCACATGTTTCGCCCTGAACTGTATATTCAATCTCATGCAAAGTAGTACAATTTCTTTCAACACTCTCAAGATCCATCTGCAGCGTGCTGCCTGTTGGTTAATACAGTCGACAACAGTCATATTATCAGACCAAAACACCACTGAGCGGTCCCTGAAGTCGCCAGGCCATGCCATCAGAGCGACCCAAATGGGGAATAACTCCAAGAACCCAATGTTACCTGTGAGACCGTTGGAGTGCCACCACGTCGGCCATGTTTGCGCCGACCATCGGTTACCTAAGATGGCGCCAAATCCCATGCTCCCCGCTGCGTCAGTCCATAGACCTAGTTCATCTGAAGACACTGGCGGGGAGTTCCACATGACTCGACCGTTGAAGTCCGCCAGGAATGCCAACCAAATGCGCATGTCCTGGCGAACCTCTGCCGACAGTCTCGTACGGTGGTGACCCTCCTTGAGACCAACCATAGCTTGTGCGATAGAGCGCGAGAAGGGGCGGGCCATGGGCATTACCCTCAAAGCAAAATT
The DNA here is from genome assembly GCF_964261635.1 of Lissotriton helveticus. Classification (NCBI taxonomy): domain Eukaryota; kingdom Metazoa; phylum Chordata; class Amphibia; order Caudata; family Salamandridae; genus Lissotriton; species Lissotriton helveticus. The sequence continues at coordinate 453,808,845 of NC_136073.1, read as the reverse complement.
AAGCTGACCCACTATTTGCTGTAGCTGGTGCAGGGTCACTTTCTCCTTGCCAAGGCATTGCGTCAAGTAAGCCCTAAACTTGGTCACCTTTTCCATCGGTAAACGGAAACACCCCTCCACAGAATCGAGCTCAATTCCCAGAAACTCCAGTGAAGTAGATGGCCCCACCGTCTTACCTGGTGCCCACGGGACTCCAAACTCCCTCATGAGGATGCAGAAGTCGTACAGCGCCTGCGCACAGTTCGTATTGCCGGCTGCCCCCAAGAACAGGAAGTCATCCAGATAATGCATAACATGCCTATGCCCTGTAGCCTCGGTGAATGCCCATTCTAAAAAACAGCTAAACATTTCAAAATAAGCACAAGAAATGGAGCAACCCATAGGCATGCATTTATCCATGTAATAACTTCCCTGAAATGCAAAACCTAGCAAGCGCTGATCCTGTGGGTGCACCGGAAGCAACCGGAACGCCGATTCGATATCTGATTTCGCCATCAGCGCCCCGGGGCCTAGGTGGTTTAACATGGTCACGGCATCGTCAAACGATGCATACCGTACTGTACAAACTTCTGGGTCAATGGCATCATTCACCGAGGAACCCCTTGGAGCAGAGAGGTTATGTATGAGTCTAAACTCCCCTGGGTCCTTTTTCGGGACAACCCCCAACGGGGAACAGATGAACTCCGCCACCGGCGGGCGATGAAAAGGCCCTGCTACACGCCCCAAACTGACTTCTTTTGCTATTTTCGTCTCTGCCACGCCTGGGTTGTGCAGTACCGATAACTGGTTTCTACAAAAGGAGTCCCCCCGAAAATCCCCCGCCGGGATGTGGAAGCCATGTAAGAATCCCTTCCTCAACACCCCAGCGGAGACATGATCAGGGTATTTGCTTAACCAAGGAGTCATAGCCATGAGATCAACGGGTGTAGGCAATCGGTTACAACGGTTTACCTTACTCCTGCTTAGACCCTCCTTTTCCTCCCGTCCCGCTATTCTTCGATCTACATGAACTTTCCGGGTGTGAGGAATTCCCACAGCCGGCACACACATGCTTAAACCTACATGTTCCCTGCGGTCTGTTACAGTTACCTCGATTGAAGCCCCAACAGACCCCCCTTTTTCCGCCATTCCCGCCGGTCTTAGGCTGGTAGTCCCCACCGGTGCCTGCTCGAAAGGGCACCATGGGCTTTTGGCGGACAACTCCTGACCCGCTCCCGCCTGGCGAGGACGTACCTGCCGCCCCTGGCAGGAGCTGCTTGTGCCATGATACTGAGTCCAGACAATCCCAAGTCAACGTGGCATCATATTCCTTAGCTTTACGGAATTTCATGTCATAACCTTTCCATTCCTCCCCATCATACATTGAATAAAAATCCATAATGCGATTCTGATAGCAAGTCAACTCAGTCATTACCTCGGGTTTACGTTCCCCCATAACTGCAGTAAATATAGAGAAGGCCTTAACCCAGTTTGTTACTGTCTCATCCACCCTAAACTCCGCCATCTTGGCGCGCCAGACGCTAGGGTGCCACAAATCCTTCTGCGTTTTCGCATACTCCATCTCGCGATGGTCAGTTAATAAAGAAAACATGTTGACATACTTCTCTCCCCATATCAACTCTTTTGTGGCCATGGGAATGTGCTGTGCAACCTTTTCCCGCCTCGAGGGTATTGAGCCCTCACCTGCCATTGGCAATGCGAGCTTACCCGGGTCGGCCATTGCTCCCGCCGTCTTCTCCTGACCAACTGCTGGTCCTACCGGCGCCACCTGTGGGGAAACAAGAGGAACACTCGCCTTTGCGACATTTCTCGACTGCCGCAACTGCTTGATTAATATTCTGGCCTCTTCGGCCGTATCTCCCGGGGCCACTGTGCCCCCGCCTTTTTCTTCAGCCATGCTGCCAACTGGGTGGCCAATTCCGGAGGCATTTCATCATCCTCGGCAGGAGTGATCACCACCGGAATCGGCTGGCCTAAATCAGGGTTTTGTGCCGGGTTGTCTGCTGGCACGAGGGGGGTGACTGGGGGTACCTCTGGAACCGGGACTTCCCCCGAAACTGCCCTCTGCTTAACCCGTTTCCCTCTACCCCCGGGGACGACTCCGGGCAAGGCCGGGCCTATTACCTTTTTCGGATGGCCCGGGTCGCTCAGTGCGGCCAATTGCTTCTTTACCTCCGCCAAACCTCTACCGATCGATTGGACTTGTCCGAGTTTTCGGTCCATGCAAGCCATCCGGTTCGACAATAGACGTAACACCTTATCCGTCTCGGAACCCTTTCCTGCTTTCTTGCCGGCCATGGTTTCGAGTATTCCACCTTTGGTCGATCTACGAGGTCCTGAAATCTACGAACTCCGGCTAACTGAAAGAGAAAAGACAAGATTACAAGTTCTCAAAAATGGCTGCTTGTTCCGTCGAGGGCTCCCGAGCAACGAGTGGGTGCAGCCTTCCGAGCCAAGGAACAAGAGGTCGCTTCTTCGGATTCCCGCTCTATTTATTCTTCTGCGGGAGGGCGTGTACCCTCCTCCTGTACGCCTCCGGGGCGTGGTCTTCTGTGGAGGTGTCTAGGACAACCCCTCTTGGGCGGGAGAAGGCGCGCCCCGGCTACGCCACTTCGGGCATACCAGCCGGGCCACGTCCCCCGCCCAAAAAGGGTTTCCCGGGGGGATCGGGGCACCCAACCATACTTTCGGGGGGACCGAGTGGTCGCCCCTTTCCATTCTAAGTCCTCTAGGCAGTGCCTCTATTTAACTTTCTTGATAGAAAACAACCAGCAGAGATCAGTAAAATACCAGTATTAATTTAGCATTCTCTAGATTCCAGTCCATAGAAACTGTCTTCCACGAGCACCCGTAGGCAATAATGTTTTTTTAAAATCTTGTATTTTCAGTGATATGACCACTGAAGGCCCTGGTTTTATATTAAAAAAAGAGCTTTGGACGACATTACTTCCTGCTGAAAGGCAATATTTTTCTCCATGTGTTCCCATACCTGGTGTGTCATGCAGTTTTGTGCTTACTTTCCCTCCATGCTAAAAAACAGTAGATGTTTCAGCACCCAGGCTAATGTGCTGCATAGCTAAATACATATAACGTCCCAAAGGCAAGACCGATTGCATTGCAAATGCTTGTTATACAAGCAGCTTCTGCAGGCAGCGGGCACAGAGCAAAACTGAAACATTTAAATGTTTGAACTTGCCGGAACAGCTATGTTGTTGCTAAGCAACACCTTTGGAGGCTTTTAGCCTCAACTAAGCATGGGTATGCTTCGCCTACAGGCTGTGGATTGTGGTGTGATTATAGACTGGCCTGGCCTGCTTCCAAATGTTGTTTGACCCCAGCTTTGTTTTTGGTATGTGACCCGCACTTTTGCAAAACGAAGCATTTTCTGCGACCTGCCAGGAATCACAGCATGGCAGTCCTTGTAAGTGTTTTCATTTTACTTTTTGTTTAATTTGTTTCATATTTTCAAACTAATGTGTGATTCTGTTCCTCCTACAGCATGAATATGTGCCAAGCAGGGCTGGACAGGGAACCCAAAGGATCCCTAGCATATCATCCATACAGTTAGGTATCTTTTAAGAGTGCTTAGTCGTCGAAAAGCACACATTTAGGATTAAGAACATAACACAGTGGTTAGGGTTGGCTTTAATATTAAGAATCTATTACTACTCAAACAAATCTTTTTTTTTTTTATTTAGCAACATCAGGATAATGAAAGACTGGGAATAAATTTAACTTTCTAACCTGTGCCATACAGCTTTGATGCAGCTGTTTGATGGTACTTCATGGTTCACTGTGCTAGATTATGATTGTGAATTACAAACTGCACAGTAACAAAGGGATCTCTGTTACAAAAGCAGTAAGCCACTGAGCTATGCAAATAAAATGCTGTTCTGTGAAAGGCAGCAGGCATATTAACCCTCTGCTCTACCTTATATGAGTCAAAACTGCCACTAGACAGAACTCCAGCAGGTACATAAGTCGCCAGAGTTATCTTGACTCTTCTATTGTTGCCTGAAAACTGCTAAATATTCAAGGAACTCTGCAGCGGGTGCTTTTAAAACTGCTCCACTGCTACATAATCAGCCACCAGTAACAAAACCATCCCCCAGTACCAAAACCAGCCTCCCACCATTCCAGCCTACTGGGGAAACTCCTGATGCCCGGTAAGGCCAGTCCAGCCTTGCTGCCAACTGATCTGTTAGCTTGTATATTTGTGTCATTTCAATGCCTTATTTATGACCCTTTAGCCCCCAACTCGGATTTGCTGGTACTGTTAGGGCACAAAGTTTGCACCCGTAAATTGCAGTACCCTGCAGTAACGACTCACCTTGACAATGCTCTAAGTTAAACCCTTAGGCGTGGAGAATAATTGTGCACACCCGGAATTGTAGGCTTCAGCATGGGCCAATAAGATGATGGGAAAAGGATAATGTTGGCTTGTGGGATATCATTGCATTCGCCCCCCCCCCCCACTATGCTTGAGAGTGAGACTGAGCTGCAATGCACTAGTTTCCTAATGCAATTTTACCAGCAAGGTTTTCCATCTTGTAAAATATGGTCTGATTTTCCAGCAAGTGGTAAATCCAGGCAGAGGAATGACAGTCTACTCATGAATGAGTGGAGTGATTTCCAAACAGGAAATCTGCTCAACTCAACCCATAATCAGGGCCTTTTAGTGGCAATTATTCACTCAGGTGTGAGAAGACGGTCGGAGGCTCTGAGAACTTTGTTTTTAAAAGGGGTGAAGAAAAACAGAACCTCCACAACAGCAGGGAGACTTTCTTGTGGCCTCCACGGCAGCCTGCAATCTTCAGCCACAAAATGTATACTTTAAGGCTTCATAAGGACAGAACAATGCTCCTGTCCCTTGAGGGACAGGCCCTTTGGTGACTGGAAATAACAATTGAGCTGCTTTTGAGGAGGATTTCCTTTAACCGCATATGGGTTGATTTAATTTTTAGCACTTAATTTCAAGTCCAAAAGAGAGATTCCAAAACAATATGGGAGACAAGTGCGAGGTCAGGAAGAATTTCCATGGATGTTCTTAAAGGTGCCATTGGGAACCCTGGCACGCCCATTGTAAACCCTGAGTTGTAAAAGTAGTGACAGGAACAGAAAGGAAGCACAGCACTAATGAGTCTTGTTGAGTTTTCAGTTCACCACCCAAACTCGAGCATTTTAATTTATTGGACTGTCCACCAGACTTAAAAAATTATTACTTTGTAAAATAGACATTCTTAAATGCAATACACACACTAATAAATTAAAAATATGCTGTTGTGCAAAGGTCTAACAAACATCTCCACAGCTGCCCCAAAGGTGCTAGTTAGCAATGTTTATTGTTGCCCTTTTGCTGCAAAAGCGAAGCCCACTTTCAAAAGCAGGAGACAGGGAGGGCTGGATAGACCCCCATGCTGTTGAAATAAACAAGGACCCCCTGAACCATGAATAAAATGATTCCTAGGACAGGGAAATAATATATGAAAAATAACAATCCTAGGCAATCAACATAATCAATAACGCATGGATGGCACAATAAACACAAAGAAATATGCAATATATAGAGAAAGTAAGGCAAAAAAATATATTACCCAAAGGTGCAAATGTATCCAATTTTTTAATAAAAAGTTAATATATAATCAAGTCACATAATTCATTACAATACTTCATTACAATACAATGTTTTCATAGTATACAATCATAAAATATCTAAACGAAACCAGTGGCGGATAAGTCACAATTTTGTATCCGACGCGCGTTTCGGCGTACAACAAACGCCTTCTTCAGGAATAGCCACAGTATTCTTAAAAGTAGAGCCCGTAATGCTATTCTTTGTGTTGGAAAGGCAATTTTCAGGAATCAAAAGAGGCCTTCAATCTTTTCAAAATATTCTGATTAGACTGTGAACAACAGCTAACAATATTCTTGTGGAAGGGCACTATGTAGTAGGATCACGATAAAAACGGCCGGAGCTCAGAGTATCTGTTATTATCAGAAAGAACGTGCTTATAATTTTGAGTAGTGTCCGGTCAAGTCAACCGCAAATGGCAATTAGCGTCTTCTCGTACTTGATATCGCTCTGTATCAGGAATAATGCTGCCCCTCTTAGCCTGATATAGCTGCGAGGGTGTTAGCATTTCATTCAATAAAGTTCTTAAAAACAGTAGGCGTCTTCAATTACTGCTGTACATCAAAGCCTGATGAAGCTTTGTGGACGCTAACGTTGTTGAATCCTTAAGCAGTAAGAGACTGGTGATTTCTTCGTTACACGCTAAGAGCCCGTTTTTTATGAGAGAGACGCGTTGCCTGATGTGGCTAGTTACGAAGTCTTGATAGGACCTGCATGTACGAACCGCCGGCGTCACGGGGCATCAATAAACGATGCCCCGTGACGCAAGGTGCATAATGCCATGAATCTAAGGAATGTCTTTGATGTATGTTGGGGTGTATGAAGTGTAACAAACCCAGATCATTGAGTAGGGTGTCCATGAGAGGATGAGGCATCCTGGCTGTTATCTTTCTCCAGGCCACAGTGCCTTATGAGGATGTCAAGGTTTTAATTTCCTAGAGTAGTGTGAGATGAAACAGGAGCAAGAGTAAGCTCAGATGAAAACTAGGAGAGGAGCAGGTAAGAGGTGAGTTATTGAACAAGCGGCCCTACAGAGGAAGATGGAATATGAAAGATTGATGCCAGAGAAGGGAAACTGCCTTTACAACGCAGGCATTACAATGTAAAACCTTTACCACACATTCATTACCACACAATGCCTTTGTAACACAAGGCTTTAACAGAAATATGCCCTTACAACACATCCTTACATTGCAAGGTAAGTATATGTAAGGTAAGTATGTATGTTTTGTATATATATATATATATATTCAATCACCTCCTGGAAATCCACATACAAGAAACCAGAGTCGAAGCCCCAATATTGTGCAGAAGGGTTTATTTAGGCACAAGGAATAATCCTATATATATTTAGGGGTGGGTAGGGGCATTGAGTGGTAAAGGTGTTTTTAGGGTTTAGGGTGGGTAGGTGTATAGGGTGGTGAGGGTGTTTTTAGGGTTTAGGGTTGGTTAGGGGGATGGGTTGATGAGGGGGGTTTTAAGGTTCAGGTGTGGGTAGGGGTATTGAATGATAAAGGTAATTAAAAATGGGAGATTTAAGGGGGTCCTGACAATCAATTTATATTGTGTGTATATATATATATATATATACATACATGCATAAATCTAGGGAATATAGGGATTCCACTTACATTATGTAGTGCTTACCTTGCATTGAAAGACCATGGTAAAGGCATATGTATGGTAAATAATTACATTGTAGAGGCAATGTGTGGTAAAGGCATTGTGTAGTAATGGTTGCATGGTAAAGATGTGTTGTAAATGCATTAAGTCATACAACCATCAGAGAATGTTTGAGGTAGGGGGATGGTGGGGAAGGTATAGTAGACAATTAGAGAGAGGGCAAATCAAGAGATAGCTACAATTAGTTGTCCAAGATAAGGGTGAAGATTGTATGGGAGTGAATTGAGAGAACTCAAGACAGCTGGTCTAAGTGCAGGGAATGGAGGTGATAATGAGAGAGGTGGAGTTTGGAGGGAAAATGGGAAAGATGTAGGTGAACGTGAAATATCCAGAGAGAAATCTGAACAAATTAGAGTGATAAAGTTGGAAGTAAAAGGCAAATTCGGAACTCAAATTAGAGTGAAGGGTGTGCAGAGAAAGGAGAAAGAAGAGAGAACCTGTGTGATACAGAGAGAATAAGAGGGAAATACGTGAACAATAATAATGAGAATTGTTAGTGGGAGGGAACAGGTAATAGAACTTTGAGAATAAGAGAAAGAGAGCTGCTTATAAAAGTGTGGTTTAGAGGTGAACTGGTAGAGGAGAACACATCACAGGGAGTTGTAGAAAAACTGTTGAAGTAATGAGTATGACACAAAGTTAAGAAGAGGAAGGAAGGCGGCTGTGAGAGGTAGAGATGGGTAATGGAAGAGACATGGGATGATATGATAAATGTATGAATTGTAAATCTATTTTATTGTAGAATGCATACCTTTAATGATGTACTTCCTGTGACATCACCAGGTCAAAGGTCACATAGCATCACTGCTGGGAAGACATCAAAGTTCATTAGATGCCACTTCCTGTGATGCTACTGGATTCAAAGTGCATGTGATGTCACTTCTACTACCCCTGGTATTTTGGTGACTTGACATCCATCGACAAACTATGTGCAATGTGTTATTACTGCACGGAAAACTGGTTATTGTGGATGCATCCACCTCACTGGCTTGTTCTGTCAACTTGGGTTTTTCTAGTGCACCTGATGAACAAATTATAAATACTATAACATAGCGTGATATCTGTTTGCCATGTGTGTTGTTGCTGAAAAACATTTTATTTGGAACAATACATTCTGCGTTGGCCCGTGTTACACAAACAGCTAAAAAAAAGTGTAAATACATTTTCTCTAAAAGAAATTGGCACCATTTCAATATTTCTGTGGTACAGGCCCCGGTCTTTGTTTTAGGTCTTGTTCCATTTTAACAGTAATGTTAATCGATCCAAGTACATAAAACTACGTTTCCCAAGGAATTAGAGATATCTGAAATGTCCGTGTTTGGCATTCACCCCAGCCATGAAGAGAAAAGTCCTGCATTTCATTGTGAAGGTGGAGGCAGAAGACATCTATCACACTTATTTTGAGTGCAAGACATTCTGTAGCAATTATGCATTTTTAGATTAATTATTGTTAAGAAATACTGGTGTATGTATCATGGTCAAAAACATTTGTGTTCCTATAGTAACACCTATCATTCAAAATCGAGAGTATGTAGCAGTTTAATAGACGGGCAGAATAACAGAGTCAGCCAAGGGAAAAGTCAGATTGAAAAGACAAAAACATAGAGTATTTAAGGTTTAGATTGTCACCAGGGCTGGACTGGGAACTCAAAGCAGCCCTGGAAATTTTGTCGGCCCGGCCCTCACCCTCTTGAGTGGGGGTGCAAGTGTGAAGCATTGCTGCTTAACAAAATCCAAAATCGGCCCCTAGCACTGCTGCTTTAGGTACTGAGGGCCGATATTACAGCATCACTGCAAAACTGGCCCCTAGTAACTGAGCCAGCCCTCGCACCCCAAAACCGGCCACCACCGCCACTACAAAACCAGCCCCCACCCTTCCAGCCTTCCAGGCAAACGCCCGCTGCCCGCTAGGGCCAGTCCAGCCTTGATTGTCACACCTATGTTAACACCACTGGCGATTTCTGTTGTCACTGTGAAGTCATACGGGTGTCTGCAGAATGTATATATTACTGATCAAGCATGATTTAAAAATAAAACATAAGACATGACACATTTGCTGATTAAAGCCATGAAAATCTGACGTGCACTTTGGACACATCAGACACAGTGACGCATGAAACTGAGACAAGTGTAGTAGAAGCACCGTAAAAGCGTGCTTTAACATGTGAGGTGAAGAAAACATACTTAGAAAGTAATACTAGTACATATAAACGAGTTGCCTTAATGAATTTCTTATGAACATGTTGTTAAATAATGTTTACTGATGAAATTAAGCTGTTAATAAAGTGGCCTACTGTTTCTATTGCCTTCTATTAGAAATCATCATTCAGAAAAGTATGTGCAAAAACGTGCAGAAACTAGGTAAATGCTTGAAATTTTGCATAATATTACCAGAGATTCTAGAGTTTATGAAAAGTGAAAAACGAATGTTGTAGTGTGAACTTAGAAAATTACATACTTATATGAATGTTGAGAACATTTGTGGAAGTAGGGTATTTCTAACATTAGCTATTTTCATGTAATAATTTTTGGTGAACAGTTAGATATTCTCTATTTGAACTGATTTAATTTTATTATATGTGATGTTGGTGTATTATTTCATTTAAACGTTTAATGACAACTTAAAGACTTAGAAAAAATGCTTTTTCTAATGTTAACCTTTCCCCTGGTCTAATACATGGTTCTTTTATAACTAGTGAAATGTTGTTTTATCTCTTCAGTACATGTATCATTTTTTACTTTCCTGAATGTTTCTTCAACGTTCAAAGTGAAATATTTCTGTGGTGACAGGATTTCAGCTGTTGTTATAGATGGTTACTTTGCATTTCCTTTTCACCAATGTTAGGCTTATGTGGACTTTCAAATCTGCTGTTTCTCATGACTAGCATGGGAAAGCATTTCACTGTTGGAAGTGTCCTTAGTGACATTATGTGAATCTGATCATACAAAAGTCTTTCGATGGTGGTGAGAAGCTACATCACTGGGATAGTGTTAGAGACTTTAGAAAAGAAGAAACCCCAAAGGAGGGGCAACGCCATTCTGATTTTTCCTACTTTGGGCAAACACCAAACGTCATTGATTTTTGCTTCTTGACGCAACGCAGTAGTACGCTACACTGATCGATTTTTGAATGCTTTCTTTTGCTTTTGGACTACTTTAGCTGATGCTGCAGTCGGTAGTTAATGGACTAAAACCTTTTTCGATGAACTATTTAATTTCAAATTCCTTTATTTCTATGCTAATGAACTTGCCCTTAATAGACTAAATCCTGACCCTTTCTCCCTTCTGCATAGGATTTGAGCTGTTAGACAAATGAACCATCCTTCTGCCTAAATGGTGGTAGGACTCTGTAACTCTGTAAACTGATTTTTATAATAACCATCCAAAAAAGCCTTACCTAAATGTTTCGTGTTTTAATGAAAGGTGTGATATTCTTAACTGAAATTCTCAAAAGATTTCTCATTGCTATATATTTTGAATCTCTAATACAAGAACTAAATTAATCTAATATTTGTCTGAGTCTATTATTGAGTCGTGTTGATTTCTTCATTGATACTGAAATATTTTACTAATGTTTAAATGCGCTGTACAGAGAATCAGTGAGCTGTGACAGAACATCAAGTATTACTGATTTTGTTCTGTGTTGCTGTTGCAAAGCTTTTGGTCTTCATAATTCTAGCCTGATGTATCTTCATCAGGAGGTTGGGTCTTCCTGTTTCTACAGCATGGTATTTAGAGTGGTGTACCTAAATCTGATCTCAAATTTGCGAGTTAGCTGTCAATTAATGGTCCTAATGGGACAGGTAATGTGGTGTTGTGGTCACCCTAATTTCCACCCCTCCTATTGGTGGAGAAAAATTAATCACAGGATTATTGCCTATTGTGGTAAATGGAAATGCTGAAGATTGTCTAATCGTAAAGGGCCCAGTACAGTCACAGTAGCAAGTAACATTTTACCACGCTTACCCTAAAACACTACTACTTACAATAATTTATACATTTATTTCCTTCATCATCATAAACTTTTAAAAACATCAAAGTACACAAAACAGAAAGTATATATATCAATAATACAGTATACAACAAAATTATTACTTGGTATATCTACAATTGATCACACAATACACAGCGAGAAGCTCAGTGGTATGGTATGCAACACATGAACAAATAAATACATTACAAAACGACCTTAAGTGAATGATTAGTATATGATGATTTATAAAATAAACAATGGAAAAACCAATAAAAAGAACTATTTTTATTTGATATACATTGTTTGACATTTTACAACCATAAAAGCACATACAACAAGACATAACAACTCAGTAACACAAATAAATAAACATAAAAATAATTTGTAAAACAAAAAACACAGTTAAACACCAATCCACTATACCCGTAGGACAGTTATAAAAGTATGTGATGATAAAAATATTCTAAAAAATATGCATCAATATTTTATTTAGCATACAGTGCATATAGCTCAAGGGAATTTATGAATGTCATTCTCTAAACAGAGAACTACGGGCCAGATGCATCAACACACCGTTCGTTTTGCGATTCCCTAACTGCAAATCATTGCGATTCGCAATTAGGAAAGCGCAAAATGGCATGCATGAAAGTGTGTTGATCACTTTCTGCAATTCCTAGCGGATCGCAAATGACCTACCTCATGAATATTAATGAGGTAGGTCTCAATTTGCGACCCCCTAGGAATTGCAAAAATCACAGAGTTGGTGGCCTACTGGGGTCAGCAGACCACCATGTCAATAATTGCTTTTAAATAAAGCAATCTTTTTTTGTAAAGCAGCCGTAAAACAGGATGCTTTACAAAAATAAAAATGAAAAGTTTTCTTTTCATTTTCATTTTTTCAGAGCAGGCAGTGGTCCATTGGACCACTACCTGCTCTTAAAAAATGCTTTTACAAACATTCCCAAAGGGGAAGGGGTCTCATGGAGACCCCTTCCCATTTGTGAATGGGTTACCACCTGCTTGAAGTAGGTGGTAAAATGTAAATGTTTTGCGACAGCATTTCAGTCGCAAAACATTCATGCATACTGATGCGATTAGGTATTAGGAAGGGATGCCCTAAACACACCCGTTCCTAATAGTGAATATCAAACGCATTACTGATTTGCAAAATATGGTCTGCTGCATCTGAAAAGCTTTTTTTGCGTTGACTAATGGGCCTATTCTTCGAATCGGCCCATTTGCGAAGACAAAAATGCTTAATGCATGTGCCCCTTAGTTAATATCAAATAATATATGGTTCAATCAAGTAGTGACTACAGTAAACAAAGACTAAACCGTCCAACTTGCGCTGGCTATTTCTTTACCACCAGTACTGTCGAGACGTAATCTTTAAGTGTTTTAACCACATGTTTAATATAAAAAGACTGACTGTAAAAACTATTTGGCTCAAAGAGTTAGCTTCTAAAATTGTGTATGCGACCAAACAACATGTGATTCTTAAGTTCAGACAAACCTGGAGTATCTACCTTCTACAGAGATGATGATACTCAGTACAGAAGAACAGCACGTGTTCTTCTGTATCCGAAGCGAGGCCGCATGCAGGTCACTTGTCTGAAGCCTGATCTTTAACCCGATTGCTAAAGCTCCTTAATGGGAAGCAACCCCAATTAAATCGCACATTCAAAATTCTCACTAGGGGTGGAAAGATCAAATCTAAGAAAGGTTAAAACTGAGAGCATGGCTTACAACTTAGACATTGATCAGTCAGATGTCCAGAGATAGCGCCTGTGGCATATTGATTGTGCACAAATGCCCAATCCTTAGTTTTTAGAGCTACTACTTCTGCCTTAATGATGTCCTCTGGCTGGTTCCATAGATTGGACACCCCAAGTATCCCACACCAATTTGCAATATGTTTCAGCCATGGGATTTTGAGAGCACTATTTGTCTTCAAAGTTTCACTCAATGCCATACAATAGTCAATTAACTGAGGTGTGGACCATAAGTGTAACCAGTACATCAAGAGTTTTAAAGTTGCCACTTCTGAGAATCTTTTTATCCACAGGTCAAAGAACAAAGAGACGAGAGGTGCACTGGTTGGGACCAAAATGAGGGATCTCATTAATGTGTTTTTACCCACTGCGAAGCTGAGAGTGCAGCACTTTTTCCCTGGCATGATAAACCTCCAACGCTGAGTTTAATGAACGAGACTAAGTCTGCTTATAGATCCTTAGTATGGCTTTCAATCTTTGGATTGTACGCAAATAGCTTTCAAAGAGATGTGGTTCTCAACATAATTTGTCTGTCAGTCTGACGCCCAAATAATCAAAGCTATTCACACTCTCAAGTGGCTCATCAGCGACTTTAACAATGCTGGTTATAGATTTACCCTTACCAAATATCATCAATTTTGTTTTGGATGTGTTAAGTTCTAATCCTCGGGAAGCACATAAAGACAGAAACGTATCTACCAGGTTCTGGAGACCTATTGGAGTCTTTGAGATGAATAAGGCATCATCAGCATAGAGCATTATTGGGATGGTATTCCCATTTAGGATGGGAGAGTAATTGATGCACGCCTGGAGTACACTAACCATGTCTTTGATGTACAAGGATAACAAGGTAGGTGCGAGTACTCACACTTGTCATACATCACGCTGGATAGGGATTCTGCTAGTTAGTTCTCCCTGCTTCCCCCATCTGACCTGAGCGTAATTATCCACATGCAGTCCAGCTATCAGTTTCACCAGGCCCACAGGGACTCCCATATTGATTAAGACTTCCCGCAACTTTTCACAGGGCACAAAGTGAAATACTGCTTTCAAGTCTACAAATGCAACATACAACTTTTGCTTATTGAGCAGCGCAAGTTTCCCATACAGCAACATAAACTAGAAAACTTGATCGCAGGTACTAGTTTTGAAATGGAAACCTGCTTGGAGAGATGACAAAATCCTATTGTCATCCATCCAAGTTTGCAGTTTATCTTGTTTCTGCCTTGCGAACATATTTTGCAAGATGTCTATTAGGCTTATAAGCCTATAATTAGAGGAACTGGAAGTGTCTCCTTTATTATATACTGCAATTATTTCCATCCCTTTCCAAGTTTTGGGAATTTCACCCCCTACAGCAATTGTATTTGATAAGGGATTGATCTACAGTGCCCAGATTACAAGTTCTGATTTATACAGATCCCCAGATATGTCGTCAGGGCCAGAGGCTTTTGCTACTTTTAGATTATGAATAGCTGAATAGGTGTCTTCTAGGCTAAAGACTAATGGCCAGATTATGAGTTTGGTGGTCCTGGGTGGGCCGCCATGCCATCACCCCACTCTAGGACTGCCAAACCCGTAGTAATACTGGCTGCCAGATTAGGAATTTTCTCCTGGTCTGACAGGCAGTCCTTTGGTGTTCCACAGCGATGCCTATTAAAAAGGGACTGCAATGGGAATGCCAAATCCCGTTGCTGCATGGCATGGACTGTAAAGTACATGCCGTGCAGGAAACTGGGTGCATGCAGACAGAGCATCCCATGGCCCTGAGGCAACAGGAGAAGTGTGGCTCACTGGTTAGAGCAGGCAGACCCTGAAGCAGAGGTCAGACCCGGGACCAGGGTTCAATTCCCGACGCGGCAGGGTCTTGAGCTCAAAATGTCCATGGACTCGATAATTCTCGCTTCGGTGCCTGACCTAATCATGGGTTCACACTCTGCAACTCTGGGCATTAAGCTTGCTTAATCTCCACAACGGCCCCCCTGCGGCGGGATGCCTGGCTTTCACCTTGGGGATGCCCTGTAGGGGCTATCTCACAGGGAAAAGCCAGGACGGGTTCCCAAGGCAAGCGCGGAGATACCCCTTCGGGGGTCGATTCAGGCGCTATATAAGAAACATAATAATAATAATAATAACAGGGGGCCCTGTAGGGCGCCTTAAGTTTCCTAAATGCCGCGCTTTTAATGGTGGGCTCATCACCATTGAAAGTGAGGCGGTCAGGAAACTCCTAATATGCTCAGTGGTGCCGCAGAGGCCCTGCCAAGCATATTAAGACCTCTGACCGCCACAGGATCCTTGATGCCCGCCGGTTGTGGCGGTCCTAAGGCGGTCCGATCGCCATATTTGTAATATGGCAGGCATACCACAGTCTGGCTGTCCAGGGACCGCCACCATGGATTCGTCAGTCGGATGGACCGTCGAACTTGTAATCAGGTCCTTTGTCAATCGATATCAGTTCAAGATTTGGGCCTCTTGGCTTTACTGCACAAAACGGAACAATAGCTGTATCATGTTTAGTGTACAGTTTGGAAAAATGTTTACCCTTTTATCAGGCTGGATATGATAACATGGAGTACTTGACATTACCCAAACTCCCGTGGGAGACACTGTGCCAAAATGATCATTGGACTTTGCAGAGGCTAACAGGTCCTGCCAGTTCTTATCAGCCCACTCGTGTCTGGCTCTAATGAGTGCAGCTTTGTATCTGAGCTGTAGTGATGGTATATCTGAGCAGTCACATTAGCTTATAGCTCTTCTAAGCTCTCTCTTCAGTGTTTTGCACTCTGCATTGAACCAATTATGTCCCCTTTTAGGAGTAGATCTATTCAGAAGGTCTTCCTTACAAAACACACTACAGGGATTCAAAACATTCACTATGAACAGCTAATATCAACATTTTGGATGGGGGAGTACCATCCTGTTTAGAAAAAAAAGTGTACAAATAGATAGCAAATCTTAGCATACAGTTCACAGATACACACAACCTGGGGCCATTAAATTCTCCTAAAGTTGCTAGTTAAGATAGGCTCCAATGTTACAGAATGGCACACTGACAAGCCCCTCAAAATCAGATCTCCTTTCTGACTTAAGATCAAAGGAGTATGATCACTATATAAGTGGGGCACGATTTTCATGCCATCGAGCAATGACTACAATCTTACATCTAGCAGAATGTAATTGATAACACTAGTACTAAGGCCCCTCTTGAAAGTAAACTGCACAGATAGAGACCAATCAAGTTGTCTAACATAGACAATTTTATTGAATCATTACCTGAGGGAACAGATCTGGCATAAACATTAAATAAAACTATACTCAGTCCTCAGGAGAATTTAAACTAAAGCCCCATTAGGTCAGGGGAATCAATTCTGCGTGTGCGTACAAGCAATAGTGTTTCACCAGTATCATCAAACCCCCCATCATTCTGCCCTCTTTCTTGGGGGGGCTCTCTTCGACACCATAATTGGAGGAACCATTTCCAAATATTTTATTTTACTCACACGTCATGTCTCCTGGGAAATGCAAATATAATTTGCCCCAACAAAAGAGGTCCACTTTGGGTCAGATAGTTTAGAAGTATCCTCAGCTAAGAATCAAATAATCAGTCTCAGACCCACTTGCTCTTGAATGACTGCTTCAACTTTACACACAGCAATCCCACCCACTACCTGGCAGTCAATGCCGGAGGTAGAAATGTCCTTCCTTAGCTGCATCTTGGGCCTCAGGAGCACCCAGGTTAGGTGGAGTTCTAGTAAGGATAGCAGCACACGTAGTGTTGTAGTCATGTGGTAGTCAATCAACCACATTAACGTCAGAGTGTTGGTGTGGCGGGTCAGGGACACTATAACTGGACCTCAATGAGAGTTGATAGACTGCTTGCTTCTGGACAGGTAGATTGGCAATAGTAGAATGATTCATGAATGGTGGGGATAATTTCACCTTAACAGCAGAGGCTGTCAATCCATTGTGGTGACTTGTGCGGAGCTCAGAATTAATTAAACCATCCACCAATGAAGTGTTACTTAGAGACACTGTTATATAATCAGTATTGAGTGAGTCGTTGTTACATCTTTTAACATAGACAATGTCCGATTGTATCACTGATGTACACCCATGCGGAACCCAAAACAAGTGGATGACCTTGTTAGTTAAGGACTCGACGTCCTCAAAGGCATTCTTCTCCAGTTTTGGAACTGATGTAGGATAGACCAGTCTACGGGAATTGCCCACTTGGTTATGGAAGAGACTATTTGTTTGTCCATTTGAGCATGACAAATAAGGAACAGAAGAAATAACATTACTACTTGGTTCCAAACTTAATGATGGTACAAAAAGCCCAGAGTTGCAACTGTTAGACCGCCCAATGTAATGGACACCGGCCTAGGATGAACGGTAGACCCGTGTTTTGGAATCGCGTACCAAGGATCCTTCCCTGCACTCGCACCTCCATTGCACCTGTGGGTGCTGATACTTGAATTGGTACTCAAAGCCTGCAGAGTGGGCGATGGCTGGCAATAAACCTGGGGGTCAGCCTGCCCTCTTGGATTTTCAGTAGCATTCACAATAGTGCCCGGCTTGCTCCCAGGTAAATGACATCTGTTGAGATTACTAAAGCATGTAGTGTTAGTAGGGTTATTGAAGCCAGGACTGCTCCTTTCAACCAATGCATTAACCAGAACCAACAGCTTCTCCAGTTTAAGATGGAGTTGAGGCTAGCTATCGTCAATGGCGATGAACAGGCAGACCCATCCTTAGTAGTTAAGTTTACTGTAGAGGCTACAGTTTGAATGAAGGTAACATCAGGAGGGGGTATTGTTGGTTCCTCAACTGTCAGGGAAGAAAGTCTGTTAACACAGGGAATGTTCGGAAGAACTACAATTGTAAGAGACAGCAGTGGCTCAGCATGTTGAGGAGATATAGTGTCCACTATGGGAGCAGGTGCTAGGGTTTCAGCTATAGTAGCACTAACTTTGGTAGTTGAAACATTCAACCTGAACATCTCTGGAATCCTACCTGCCACAGCAGACCCTTTGGGTGCCTTAACATTCAATATGGATTCCACCTCTTCTATCAGATGGTCTATGGGCTCCAAAGTGCTCCCCCCCCAGCATCCTAGTTGGGTTTTAGGATTTTTTAGCTGTTAGGTTAGGTGTCTCTGCGACCTTATGCGTCCCCATAGCAGCTGCAAGATTTGATAATGTTGAGCACAAGCTTAGTTAGGGGCACAACAATGTAAAATGTAAGTAAGACTGATACAAGATGAAAAATAATACACAAAATGCTCCGAAATCAGTAGTCGCAAAAGACAGTAGTTAGAGGTTTGTCCCAGCCTCTTCTTGGTGCAGGACGGGACTGCCCTTGGCCTGGGCTTTGCCTGGGCACAGCTTGTGTGCGTCCTGCGCAGGTGGGAAGCCGGAAATGCTTTGAGCGCTCAATGGAGGGCAGCCCCATCCCCTTGCAGGCTCTCTGTTCACACCTCCGGGCACATGGGGAGCTGGGATTAGGAGTTTTAGCATTAGTGGCAGTAGTGGCAGTTCACATTGGGTTCTGGACCCCCACAAAACCTTGTCATAACCCGCGCAACGGAGAAGCCAGTTTTGCTTTGAAGGCTAGATAGAGGGCAGCCCCGCCCCCTTACAGGCACTCAGTGTTCAAGTCTCTGGGCATGTGGGGAGCTAGCATTTGGAGTCTCCACCACCAGCTGCAGTAATGGCAGTTCAAGAGGGGCTCTGGACCCCCACAAGACCTCGGTGCATCCAATGCAGAGGGGAAGCCGGTAGAGCTTTGAGCACTCGATGGAGGCAAGCCCCGTCCCCTTCCAGGCTCTCGGTGTTCGCACCTCCGGGCGCGTGGGGAGTTGAGATTTGGAGTCTCCTCCACCAGTGGCAGAAGTGACGGTTCACGAGGGGCTCTGGACCTTCAAAAGATCTCAGCATGAACCAAATACAGTAATAATACATGAGATTCTGTAATCGCCGTATATTCACCTGTCTCTATTTACTTTATAATACATGGGATTCTGTAATGCCTGTACCAATGCCAGTCTCCAATTTCTTTATAGTCTGTGATTTGTGATGCACTTTGTTGCCGATTATAAAGAAAGACTTCAGAACTCGAATGTAATAAGTTATTGCAGTAGAGTTCTGACATCACAATATCTGCGACTGGAGCTAGGGGGAACATCGTTTACAACGCGGTGTTTACACCGCGTTGCCTTCACAACGATGCCATTACAACGGAAGTCCTTACTACGACTTGCGCTGGATGGCGCTGTTGTATAAGGAATATTGTAAATTTATATTCCAACACCTTCCCTACTGTTACGTGGACTGGTG
Source organism: Lissotriton helveticus (assembly GCF_964261635.1). Classification (NCBI taxonomy): domain Eukaryota; kingdom Metazoa; phylum Chordata; class Amphibia; order Caudata; family Salamandridae; genus Lissotriton; species Lissotriton helveticus. The sequence continues at coordinate 453,789,450 of NC_136073.1, read as the reverse complement.
TTGGAATATAAAATTATAATATTCCACAATCCACGCCCTACAACGCAAGTTGTTGTAACGACTTGCGTTGTAATGGCAGCGTTGTCATGTACCGCGATCTAAAAGATCACGTTGTACTGACATACATCCGGAGCTAGCAGCTGAGGTAAAAGGCAGGTCAGGTCCGGTCAAGGAGCAGCTGTTTAAAGCAACTAAAATGAAACCTTGCTTTTCTTTAATCTGTTCTATTTTAATACCGTACAATGACATGCAGAAAAAGCATGTTTATTTTTTGCACTCCTTAAATAGAGAAGAGCTAGAATCTTTCTGCATAGTGCTACACATTCTGTGCAACTGCTAACTTGTGTTGGATGCCCAGTCACCCATAATTATGGGGAGGGATTTTGACATAATTATAAATCCAAGAGAGGACCGACTCCCAGCTAGGAAATCCTCTAATTTGCCCAGAATGAGGGTGTGGATTGTATTGTATATTAAGGACTTGAAGCTGACTGATATTTGGAAAGAGAAGGGGGATAAGGCTCATCGATTCACTTTTCAAAACAAAAAATTCAGACATGCCTCCAGAATAGTCCTTGACTAATAAAACACAAAAGGTAGAGCATCTACCAGCACACCTGTCTGATCATTTGGCAGTCCTATTACAAGTCCACTTAAGATCTCCCCCGTCCCCCACAAGATGGACAGTAGACCGTACTGTATTTACTGATCTTCTAAATATAGAGGCACTTATTAAAGAGATGGAGCAGTTCTTTCTATTAAATAAGGAAGGAACCACAAAACAATTAGCTTGGGACACTTACAAAGCAGTTATTAGAGGGAAGATATTAAGCCTTGTGGCTTATAAACATAAGAGTACAAAGATCACTATTAGCCCACTGGAAGAAGAAATAAAAATCCCACAAACGGAAATAGCGAAGGGGGTGGCCCCTCAGGAGGTAGGCAAGTTGGAAGAAGAAAATAAAGCAAAGAAGGAAGCCGTTTCTGATACCCTGGAGGCCATAGTAAGAGGTAAATGGGAGGCAAGCAAACTGTCGCATTAGGAATATGGGGAGGGCTGTGGTAAGATGCCTGCCTGGAACAAAAACAGATCAATCCAGGAACAAGGTGCCAAGTATTCAGTCCGAGAATCAATCTGCGCATAGTTTCGAACAATCCGTAATCAAGAAGGCTTTTGTGAACTTTTTTGAAAATCTTTATACGGAGTTACCACCCCTTCAACAGAACAAATCAACAGCTATCTAGAAAAGACAACCCTCGGAACTCTGTCTCAGGAACAAATAGAGGATCTTAATGGGAGAATCACAGTAGAAGAGGTGGCCAAAACAATCAGGGGTTTAAGAAGAGGGAAAGCTGCTGGCCCTGATGCTCTCCCAATGAATTGTACACTACACTGAGAGAAGTTTTGGGCGCCCCCCCCAACGGAGCTCTTAAATAAAAAAATTCTTGAAAAAAAGGATTTCCCAGACTCATGGAATGAACCATCATTATTATACTACTGAAACCCAGGAAAGATCCAGTCAGGTGTGAGTCATACAGGCCCATCTCTCTCCTAAATTGTGACTATAAGATCTACACACACATTATGGCCAAAAGATTAGGAAGAGTAGCTGGGCATTTAATACACGCACATCAGAAAGGTTTCATTAAGAGGAGACAAATTCAAGAGCTAACTCACCAACTGATTGGCGCAATAGCTGTAGCAACACATCAGAACATCCCTCTATTCATTATCACTTTTGACGCAGCCAAGGTATTCGATAGAGTCAGCTGGCCATTTCTGAATGCAATATTAGGAAAATATAATCTAGGGAATACCTTCCAGGAAGCCATAAAATGATTCTATAAAAATCCATCAGCTAGGGTCCTGGTTAATGACAGTCTTAGGGAGCAGGTAATGATCAAGAGAGGAACCAGGCAGGGATGTCCCCTCCCCCCCTGCTTTTTAATCTTTATATCGAACCGATGGCGTGTAAATTCAGGAGTAATCTGGAGATAGCCTGGGAAAAAAGGGGCCCTTTACGCAGATGACTTAATGTTATATATCAGCAATTTGAACTGGGGTGGCTTAGTGAGCAAAATAACGATGGATTAAACCCAGATCTGTGACTGGGGGTGAATGTTTTGCCATTGTGCAACATTCCGTCCATCATCTTGTGTGTTTTGCTGTTCACCCTATGTGGGAAGGGTATGCCCAGAAGTGGGTTCCGTGCTCACTGCGCCACTGGAGTCAAGCTATCCTTGCCGAAGACGGTTGATAGCCAGAAACCGGTCCTAGGATGCTTGATTCCGGTCCAGGGAAGACATGGCTTGGCAGTTTGGGCTGGACTGTTCCCATGAGGCACAGGGTCAAAACTGATTTGCATATGGCCATGTCTGAACTGGGGTGGCTTGGTGAGCAAAATAACGATGGTTAAACCCAGATCTGTGACTGGGGGTGAATGTTTTGCCATTGTGCAACATTCCGTCCATCGACTTGTGTGTTTTGCTGTTCACCCTATGTGGGAAGGGTGTGCCCAGACGTGGGTCCCGTGCTCACTACGCCACTGGAGTCAAGCTATCCTGGCTGAAGACGGCTGACAGCCAGAAACCGGTCCTTGGATGTTTGATTCTGGTCCAGGGAAGACATGGCTTGGCAGTTCGGGCTGGACTGTTCCCATGAGGCACAGGGTCAAGACTGATTTGCATATGGCCATGTCTGAACTGGGGTGGCTTGGTGAGCAAAATAACAATGGATTAAACCCAGATCTGTGACTGGGGGTGAATGTTTTGCCACTGTGCAACATTCCGTCCATCATCTTGTGTGTTTTAAATTATTTGCAAGCATTCATCCTATCACTTTGTGGGCAACTGATTGCCAGGTGAGACTGGCACATCTATTCAAGTCGATAATGCCAATATTTGCCATTTCCAAAAGGTAGTACATTTGCACCCATTAAAGGACTACTTCTATGGGTACAGATTTACCTCTTAGTGAAATAACAACATTGAGAAAACCAGACACAGCAGACCTGATTCAGGGCCCCTAGAAACAACTAATAAACCAAGAATACATTTGAAGAGTGTCACACCCCAAGCACCACAGCCGAAGCTATGCCCCTGCCTGTCCCACTTATGCCTGGTAGTTCTCCCTGGGAACTCATGACTCCGGTCATGTACAACAAAACAGCCTTGAATCCCTGCCCTGGGTTCACTTATTTTAAATGTATTTTAACTGCAAGCACTCTTCTTCGTCTCTGCTACAAGAAGCTTTGATGGTAGAGATGGTCGAAATGTCAAATCAGTACATGTGGGCAGGGCACAATGTTTCTAGTTTTCACCTTTTTCAAATCATTTTTATCAAGATACAGACGCCACATGTACTAAGCCAGAGTTGCAAATAAAGGAGACCGTGCAGGCAAATTAATATGGCGGGCTGAGCCATGGTTTCGCTTTGCTCAAGAGTCCTTGCACCATCTGAGCCATGAAAGCCTTTGGCATGTATATCGGGCATCAAACATAATGTAAAAATAGGATAGAATCTCTTGGAAATTCAAAAAAGTATATTTCTTTATTATGTAGGAGTGTTTCACCTCAGTACATCAGATTATGTCACTGCATAGATAGGCATTCAATAAAAATGATAGTTTTTAGAAATATATATGGCTTGCCTCCCCAATGACAATGACATTAGTGAAGTAAGAGGCAATTCAGTAGTCATGTATACCTTATATATGGCCTAGATTCTTAATATAGATGGATCAACAATACAGTATTTTAAATCAAATATAAGAGGTGCTTGTACAGCACACACCCTCAGGGACATCTTAAGGATTTTGGGGCCCCGTTCAGAACAGCTTTCAATTTATGGTTCAATTTTAGCTTTTTCATACCCTCTTTGTGCACTGCACAGACAGACCATCCATGTATTCCTAAAGTGCTGTCATACACCTCCTTATACACATCACAAATCAAAGTCAAATAAGCAGAAATTATCATGTAGTTGTTTCCTTTTTCATTTGGCCCAGAGTGTATGGCCAGAAGGCTTCTTTTGGAGTGTGGCTTGGCTAGTGTGTATTTGGTGTACACATGGCACAACCAACCTACCTTAAAAGGCTAATATATTGTAGGACTGATGCTAGTACAGACCATATGTTACATTGTAGTTGCTGTACCATCAGAGGGGTCAAGCGATGTGACCATACCACTACAACACAAACAAACAACTCATTTGCCTTGAAAAAGCACCAGACCTGGGAGCCACATAGGGCAAAGCACGCATTGGATTTGAAAAATGGAATCAAAACTCCATTGAAGAAGATAAATAAAAGTACCACCATAACAGCTTGCAGAAAAATAAATATTGTTGCCTTTAATTCTGCGAGTGCCAGCACTCTAGCTCATATCTAACAGTATTTACCTAAATGGGATAATGGAGACTTTTGGTTCATAACATTTTCAAGGTACCAAATATGTGTGTGTTTTAAATTCATTTAACGATTTAAGTGTGAAATACTAGGCTTTTTGGCCCCTTGCTTCTCTTACATTAAATATCTTACCTGTAACAACAGCCCAAGCTCCATACTTTTGGACGAAATCAATCTGTCGGAATAGACGTGGGGTAAAATGTACTCTTAAAAGGTTATAAGTTCCACGCAGGAAGCCAAAGCATTTTCTTGCTGTGTACCAGGCTCCAACCAGTGCCAGAGGTTCAAAGTAGCTGTCACAGTAAAGGGTGATTTTTTGATGTAGGAGCATCAGGGGATAAGTCATGACTGTTAGTGCCCTGCAAAGGTAAAACAAATATTAGAATTAAAAGGTCAAAGGTCTTCGCATCAATACCTCACCTCAGGTGGTTTAGGGGAAGAGAGATGCAATAATACCTGCAAAAATTGTATTAATCAGGGGCAAATCAACGGAAGAGGCATGCACTTTCAACATAACCTGAGTTAGTACTGCCCCCAGAGGAATTTAATACAGTACCCATTTACATTTTGAAAAGGATGAATCTAAATGGCTAATTTTGCAAACAAATGCAAAAATACAATGGCAAAAAGTTGTAGGCTACGAAAGGGGGGGGGGTCCCATTAAAATTTCACGCACAATTGCATCATGCATGTGTCACTAGCAACAAGAAATTGATTTTACAACATCAGCAATGAGTGCTACCATGGTCAGCAACGATTATTACTTAATAATCAATTTACATTATTTTGCAAATTTTTCAGAATTGACCCCGAAGTTCAGTGTGTCGTTTTCAAATGTAGGTTTCCTCTGTCCCTAGCCATTTAATAATTTATGGGAAGGCTTGCGGCAAATCGAGCAATCAGAACTGTATTTGGCCAAAATCAGCAATGACAATAATATATATTTCTCAGGTAATTCTAAAGGGGGTTTGATGTTGATAACAAGCAAGTAGCTTTAAGTGGTCGAGTGCATATCATGAGAATTGAGCTAGTAACAATTGATACTTCTACCAGAAACAAGGGGTGTGTAAAATTCGAGTAATTTTCTACCACCAGGTCCCAATATCCTGATCCTCCATAACATCAAAGTGCTCCCCCCAAACGTGGAGTTGGGCCCGCCCGGTATTGTCAATCAAATTAGGCGTGGACTCAATGATGTAGCCTGCCACACGATAAGGGGTAGCATATGAGGCTACCTTCCGTTTTCTATTTACTGTTGATTCCTTGGGGAACTAAGGAACTCCTCCTGATGAACTTTCCTCACTCCCTTTTTTTTAATGTTGATTTTCCCTGCCATGGTCTACTCACTCACGCCTTGGTTCTCATGTATTTATGGTCAGACAACTCACTTGTTTATCACTCATCCCCACGGATGCCTGGTTGCTCTATAAATAGATCTATTTCCTCCTCACCTTCTTCAACCCCCCAGGAAGCCATCAAGGGCAAGCAGTAAGTCTATTTGCTTTCAAAGATTTTTTTTTTAATAATCATCAGCCAACAGGTGTTCTGCCCCCCCGTATTGTTATCAAGAAGCATTCTTTTAGCAGTCTCATTCTAACAGACCGTAAAAGGAACATCGCTATCTGGGGCTGGATGAAGTCCCCCTACTTACTGTAACCCTTTGGGATTTACTATTACTGCCAAGTACACAAAGATTTTCAGTTACTGACTTGTATAAAAAAAAGCCAAACTAACCGGACACAGACCTCATTAGTAGATTCATTACTCTGCCACTGGATGAATTCTGCCTTCCGTTGACAAGTTATTTAGGACATATTTTAGCATTTCATCTAAGTAAGCCCTTAAAAAGTCTAAGACTTACTAGCTATAGGGAGATGAAACACATTCACTAAACAAACAACAAAAATCAGTCAAAGCCGAATTGACTTCAAAGAATACATCATATTTTTGGAATCAAGAGATGAAAACTATTGGTCAAAAGATGCTGCAAAATCAATTACTGAATGTATGGATTCAAAATATTATAGGTGAAGCTCTACTCTACCCTATTTTATATACTTGTTGTTGGACCATGTTCTAAAAAAACTAACCATTTACGATTCCTCGGGAAATTTTGGGTATTCCGCACACACTTTTAGTTAAAATTACTTAAAGATGCAAATCATAAAATTACTATTCATTGGGTTTATCAATATCCAACTTCATGTCATGTCTTTTTCTTCATGTTGTTAGTGTCATCCTCTTTTATCCATACATTTTCTAGATACCTCAACCAGGCCCACAATGGGCATTTGCATTTTCTGGGTATTACCCAAACACAAAATGGACTTGGCCATATTGTAACCTTGTAAAACTGGTATGTTACATTTATATAATATCCTTTCTAACTTCGCTCCTCATAACAAACTTTCAAACGTTCTTGAAAAATTGTTTTTTTTTTTAGACATTTTATTGAATTACTTATCTGCATAATACTTGATAAACTAAACACAATCATATGTGGTAATGTTTTCCACTATTCAGACTTTGAATGTGCTAGAATTTGCGGCTGATCCTAGGCTGCATGTTCATCGCTATGAAATTACTATTAGTTGCAATTGCTTTGATAAAAACACCCCACAAGTTCACTAGCAGTAACTAGAATACACATCTATGTACCGGATGTTCAGTAGTTCTATGTATTTACATATATCTTTGTCCTCTCTGTTTTCATTTGCAATTTATTTGTACCCTTTTTTCACAGTTTACTAGGAATTTCACTCTCACATACCCTTATGTTCATTTGAACATTCTGCATTCTAAAAACCTGTACATTGTCATTCTAGCTGATGATATTCGGAGTACTACATAAGCAGCTCTTATGATAACTAAAATTCTAGTCTGGTATCTCATATAATCCTAATATGGATAGGCAATATTTGGCTGACATCAAATCTGCAGACAATTTATGAAATCTTGCTAAATGTCATAGCCATGGCCAACACTGAATAAACAACAGACCAATTAGCCTGGGGCACAATCCAAAGTTTATTTAAGTATAGTCTTTACTCTGAAGATGTGGTCTGCACGGCGAGACTTACCATATGTTGTTGCCCTCTAGCACTCCAAACCTCCATGTCATTTAATGTTCTTTCAGCAATCATCCTCTCACAAAGAAGAGGTCTAACATGTTTAGGAACAAAATTGTTTTAATGACCATATTGGTATTGTGACCAGATTTGGTTCCTCTGCACCGGGTATCAACAAAGATGTAAGAAGAGCTGGGGTGCAAAAGCATGTTAGACTTCTAAAGAGCAAAGGACATACCAAAAAGAAATATACTCTCTTTGCATGTCCACCAGACCCGGGACCTAAGGCGGCATACTAAAGACACAAGAATTGGGGTACTCCCCTTCATGGCACAACACAGTTCATTCATCACTTGGCAAGCCTGGTGCACAATAAAACATCTGGCAAACAATGCCATAGTGAAGAAGGATAGTGCCATAACCTTTCTTTGATGGCTATACTAGTTATATTTTATTTAGGTTAACAAATATAAAAATCCATGACATAAAATACAAATATCCAATATATCTCAACTACACCACAAATGTAATACCTAAACCAAACTTGAAAACTGTCTCACATAGGTTATGATGTATTATTGGCCCTTACCTCACAAAAGCTGGCATTGACATCTTACTTGCGTCCTGTATTCTTGGCATCAGAAGACAGGCATGTTTAGCTGCCTGTTGCAAGAACTAATGACATCAATACAAAATAACAGGGCCTTGGTTCATCATGGATAATTATATATGTTGTTGGTGAAGTGCCTAAGGTAATTTCCTTCTCCGCGATTTCACAAGCATGGAATAATGACAACACCCTGTGCCTATTGCGTATATTACAATAAAGGTTGTATCTCCTACTGTGTCATAACAGACTGCCGATGGAAATTCCCTGCCAAATCTCTCCCAGGTATAAAAAGGGAAAATTCCTAATTAGGACGAGAGAGCATTCATGCATAACTCTGGGACTAATAGGATGATCAGATACAGAGGAAGACTCTGACACTCAGCAGTTTTAGAAAAAAAAGTGTAAACATTTTGGCTGGTCAGTGTGGCTCCTATCTGCTACCAATGAGACCTTTTGTGATGCCATACTTGAAGCAATTGAGTTCCTTTAAGTTACAGAGACGTTTTAAGGCATGGGCAAAGTGGGCTCTGGCCCAGGGTGCCAGCCTTTCAGGGGGCTCCTGATGGCCTGCTCTGTTCTGAGTCTTGCATTGATGACCAAGAAGAATAATTCTTAAACAGGTCGCTTTAAATACCGTTTTCCTTTCATATATTCTTAATGTGGGTGATGGCTGAGAGTCTATTACAGACATCTGCAGATACATGTTGTGTGTATGTTTCATGCAGCATCTATAAATGTTTCTTTTAGATCAAAGCCAGACCTCCCATATGAGAACATGGAGGGTGTCACCGAGATTATTTGGAGTAATATTAGTGAGCTGCTGCTTTGAAAACACACATCTTTATCCATTCATACTATATGCAAACATATTTAGAATTTGGGAGTGTGCCTGTGCAATGTCAGTGACCTGGCCAAAGAGGGCATAAAATACCTGAAACCGGGTCAAGAATGCATAGCTGTTCCAAACAGGGCCCCCCAAAATATGTTTGGCGCAGGGCCCCAGGATCCTTGTGATTTCCCTGAACTTATCTCCAACCAAGGGTTTCAGGACGTTTTGGAATTTACAGAAGTGTAGCTTCAAAAGTGGCCCCTGTTCATATGTGTAAGTGCCTGCGATGGGGTTTAGTCTTTGTGGAGTCAGCATCCTTGGTGATAATGGGCACCTATATGTTTACTTAATCAAGAAGTCCTGAATTTCACATTACATACCCCCCCAAACAGGAGTTCTTTCTGTTGCTGGATTAGCAAGTACTTCCTCGTTAGGTGGCTATCTAGTGAATAAGCTGTGCTGCCGTTACATGAAAGGCTGCAGGGTGTGGAGTTTCCAGTGATTGTTTGTGCCTGCATTTTATGCCATGTGTGGCTTCCTTAAACTTTTGTTAACTGTAGTTCCTAACTTAATCTTGAACTTCATTATCAGACCCTGTCCGAATGTGAGAGGACAGGCAGGGGCTACTGGTCCTCAACCAATCAGGTTGAGATTGTTTGCCACGGATGTCCAAGGGGGCATTATACTATGACTCTGTCCAAGGGGGCATTATACTATGACTCTGAAAACTGGGCCAAGAAAACCCCTTCCGCACTTGACTCTCAGGGTAGGACAAATGAACGGTCGCGACTCGCGAGCTTTTCAGGTAGGTAGGTGGGGTGCTTGAGATCAGAGATGAATAATTAACCAACAACCTGTCCAGCCTACTTTGCAAGAAAGAAACATACAGTTGTCACTAAATGCTACACGCTTCATTACTCATATACAAGTCACTGTCTCTGGGCATTAACTACCCAAGTAAGGCGTGTGTCCTGGCACTAGGAAAACTGCAGTAACGAGTTTACAGAGAAATTAGATAGGTTTTTATCAATTAAGGAAATTTAAGATGGTTTCTTTCTATTCAAATAGTCAGAGGCAGATTGGTACACACTTGGTTAAGTAATGAAATCTCCCAGCCTCCAGTATGCACTTTGTTAAACTTGGGAATGTGGACATAAAAGAGAGTGCTCAAATGAAGATGCTAAAAAGGGGTTTAGATGGAAACAAAATTCCCTGTAATTATTAGATGGCAAGTTATGTGAGGCTTTTTGACAAACGCAGAATGCATCTTGTGTGCATAGAGAGGCAGGTGGCACAGCTGTAGTTCGGCTGAGGCCACAAATGAGACGAAAAACTGAATACTGAACAAGTTGCAATTTGTGAAAAAGCTAGGCAGGCAGTCTTTAAAGGGGGAATTACAGTAGTCCAGTCTGGAGATGATAAACAGTCTGGATCAGGTTTTTTTTTCATGAAGAATTAGGTAGTAAATGAGTGATTTTCCAGATGCTATCATCAATGATGTCACTGACAATGTCATGAGTGATGGAATATGTGAGGTCATAAACAGTGCATTGCGTAGGTATGAGTTATAGTTTGCTCAGGTAACTCAGGCTTTCAGATAACATAAGTTAGAAATAGAATTACTCATTAGTAGTGCACAAAGTATACTAATTTAACTTTTGTAATAGCTTAGTATATATATTTAAATCAAACAAACATTTACAAAACACTCACCGTCACTGAATGATGTCATCAATGATGTCACTAACAATGTCATGAGTGATAGAATATGTGAGGTCATAAACAGTGCATTGCGGGGCATGAGTTATAGTTTACTCAGGTAACTCAGGTGGGTGTGTGAGTCTCTGAGAGGGTCTGTGAGTGGGTGGGAGAGAGTATGAGTAATTCTGTAAATGGGTGCATGAGTGTCTGACTGTGTCTGTGGGTGAGTGTAAATGTCTTGGTTAGTCGGTGAGTCAGTGCATGAGTGAATGGGTCTGTGAGTGGCTGTGAGAGTGTCTGGGTTGTTCTGTAATGGGTGCATAAGTACCTGAGTGGGTTCTGCTCCTTTTCTGCCGTTTTCTGCTCACTTCTGACCTTTATTTTGCCTTATTCTGCTCGTTTCAGACCTTCATTTTTTTCCCTCTTCCTGCTTGTTTCTGACCTTTATTTTGTCTCTTTCTACTTATTTCTGACCTTTATTCTCCCTCCTCCTGCTTGTTTCTCCGCTTTATCTTGCCTCTTTCTGCTAGTTGCTGACTTTTATTTTGCCTGTTTCCGCTTGCTTCTGATCTCTATTTTGCCTCTTTCTGCTTGCCTTTATTTTGTCTTTATGCTAAACGCAGACCTTTATTTTTCCCTCTTTCTGCTTGTTTCTGCTCTTTATTCTGCCTCTTTATGCTCGTTTCTGACTTTTATTTTGCCTCTTTCTGCTAATTTCTTACCTCTATTTTGCCTCTTTCTGCTCGTTTCTCACCTCTATTCTGCCTCTTTTTGCTTGTTTCTCACCTTTATGTTGACTCTTTCTGGTCGATTCTGATCTCTATTCTGACTCTTCCCACTTATTTCTCACTTTTAGCTTGCCTCTTTATGCTCATTGATGACCTTTATTCTGCCTCTTTCTGCTCATTCCTCATCTTTACCTTGACTGTTTCTGCTTGTTGCTGACCTTTATTTTGCCGGCTCCTGCTCACTTCTGATCTCTATTTTGCTGCTTGCCTTTATTTTGCCTCTTTCTGTTCGCTGCTGGCCTTAATTTTGCCTCTTACTGCTCTTTTCTGATCTCTATTTTGCCTTATTGTGCTTAATTCTTACCTTTATTTTGCCTCTTTCGGCTTGTTTTAGATCTCTTTTTTGTCTCTTTCTGCTCACTGATGGCTTCACTTTGCTCTCTCTGCTCCTATATTTGTATTTGTATTGGCGAGGGTGGCTGCATTCCCCCAGGGATTCCATCACCCAGGGCAGCTTTTTAAAATTTTAATTAGGTGAGGGGGTGTGCAACCCCTCCCCCTGGGTCTGGCCGTTATACTATTGGAAGGTTACCCCCCTCACCAGGCTAATTATGGCACCTGGGACCCCAGTCATGTCACCTGAGAGCCCCCAGGGCACCCAGTGTCCTATTGGGAATGCGGGGGGAGCCTCAAGGCCCCTGTGGTCCCATCCAGTTCCATGTCTCTTGCTTTAAATAGCAGCTTCCTGCTTTCAGGAGCAATGTTTTCATCTGTTTCCCTGCACGCATATATGCAAAACTTAGACCCGGGAAGGTGGCGGCTCCGGGGCTATGGGGGAACTGTGCGGGTCCCTGCATTAATTTTATATGTTGAGATCTGGGGAGATGGCGGTTCATGGGGCTGCAGGGGGCCGCGTGGGCCCCCGCATTAATTTTATAGCTTTAGCACCGAGGAGGTGGTGTTCCCCAGGGCACGGGAAAGCCCAGTGGGCTTGCCAGCATACATATTTGTAAGTACCCCAGAGAGGTGATGGTCCCCAAGGCTAGGGGCATGCAGGCCCTCCCGCATTATTTTACTATAATTTGCCTCATGGAGGTGATGGTCCCCAGGATGCACAGTAAAATAGAGTGTTTCCCTTGGCACAATTCATTCGTTAAGCCCACATATTAATTTTGAACACATGTTAAAAAATATGGTGGTACCATATTACAAGTAATATAAAGACAAGGGGGAAAAGAAAAGGGAAAACCTTTTCCTCTGACAATATAAAATCAAACCCAACACAATATGACGAAAGAATTGAACAATTAAAAATCCAACTGACAATAAAAAGTGAATTGGTCAAATTATACTACAACACATCAGAGAGAGACACATTAAGACAATACAGTTTTGTCATTAGAGCTATAGCACACCGAGTATATTAGTCTCGAACTGGCAATCTTGGGCACATATACTTATTGCACTTTACAAAATTGACACGGTTACTCGGTTATGCAGTTTGTTTTGCGTCGACGCGTTTCGATGGCTTATTTCATTTTCTTGCCATCTTTTTCAAGACTGTTATGTTTAGTCTCTCTTTATCTGCGGCACTGGATGGTTGCCTTATAATTTGGAAGGTCCTTTTATTTCATACTCAAGGAGGACTTCTTTGATTGTCCTGCACGGGCATATTATAAAGCAGGGCTATTCTTTGTTCCTGCTATGGGATTCCTTGTTGTTTATTCTTTTCCGGTGGTGAAATCTTGCATCAAGCGTGCAAAGGGGTTATCTGTATTTGTTGTTATTTGTTAACATTAACGCACTGGTCACGACTGCTGGGTAGAGAGCCACCGCTGTATTATAACTTGGCTTGTATCTTGCTCCTCATGTAGCAGAGTATTAAACGGAGTGGATACTTGGCTGCGCCCAATCTTTTGTTTTCTGTCTCTTGTGAGTCTGCAGCTATCGCGTCTCCACTCACGGCCGGCGTTTCTTGGTCGTACATCCGATAGCCCCAGGATGCACCACACATATTTTGAAATGCCCCGGGGAGGTGGTGGTCCTCCGCATTACTTTATAAACATTTGCCCCAAGGAGGTGGCAGTACCTGCACCCCCACATACATAAAAAGCAATCCACCAGGGAGTTGGCAGTCCTCAGGACTTCCATAAGCTCTATGAAGGGGGCTTTGTGCACCCTCCTCCTATTTTCATTATATGCCCTGGGACCTGGCCCACCTGGGGAGTTATTTAAAAGCAAGCAAGGGTGCATGTGCTTATTTTTTTCAAACACATTAAAAAATGTATTGCAATATTTTTTAAATGCTTACAAGCAGTGGCGGGGTCCCAGGGGAACCCGAAGACAAAGGCTTGGGGGACAGGGTATTCTTACCATGCCCGCTTTTGTTTTTATATATTTTTTGGGGGACTGGGCTGAAGTCGAGTCCCAAGATGGCTCTCAACACTTCCTGGCTGAAGTGTTGGCAGCCAATCAGAGTTCTGCATTTCCCTGCACAAGCTTGTTATTTTTTGCAAAGTCTTTGCAACCACAGATATAACTAACTGTATTCTCTTAAATTTCTCAATAACTACTTAATGGATTTACAGCAAATAACAAAAAGCACAATCTGGGGACCAAAATCTAGCCTTCTGCCACATTTGGTGTAATTCCGTTCAGCGGTTCGAGCTGCAGGTGTAGCTAAAGGGTCTATGGGAATTAGCATGGGAAATGCACTTTTGGTGACCCTACACCTTTTCCCAGCCCTAGCTTGCCAAAACTTTCCATGCACAAGAAACAGTGGAACACTTTTTGGGAAAATTCGTGAAGATTCATCAAACTGTGCCAAAGGTATAAGCAAGTCAAAAAATGCTTTTCCTGTGGAAACATGGTCCTACGTATAACTACCTACTGGTTACCGCCAGTAGGTAATTTTATATATATATATATATATATATATATATATATATATATTCACAGAAAAAAACATAGGTTTGAGACCATATATAGTTAGGTATTTGCATTTACAAAACCTTGAAAATTCAATGAAAAAACCATAGGTTTGAGACCATAAATAGTTAGGTGAATATTTTAATCATACAAAACCAATGAAATTCCATATATAGTTAGTTGCACTAACTATATATTTCCCGCACCCGCAATCCACTGCTGATGATGTCACATATTACATCATTCATGACATGGTCAGTGACATCACTGATGACATCACTGATGACATCTCAAATGACATCACTGATGACATCACTGATGACATCTCAAATGACATCACTGATGACATCACTGATGATATCATCCACTGACTGTGTGTTTCTGTAAAGTTTAAATATGTTTGACATATTGAAGAATGAGTAGATGTATAAGTGTCTGGATGAAGGATTTAGTAGGTGCGTGACTGACTGTATGAGTGAGTGAATAAATGTGTCGTACTAAATGCATGGGTTAGTGACTAAACTGTCTGAATGTGTGCATCAGTATGTCTGTTGTGATGTAAACTGCTGCATGTGTTGATCATTAGCTATACGAGAGGCTATATGTGTTATTGATTGGTTGCCCAAGTATTTGTATGGGAGATTGAGTTTGTGTGGGGGTGGCTGGGAGGTATGTGACTCTGTGCATAGATGTGTGAGCAGTTGATTCACTAGGTGTATGAGTTCAAGAGTGCATGTGGAAACAGCTACATGGGCGGTTGACTGTGTGCATGAGTGTATTGATGAGTGAATGGATATCTCAATGCTACATGTCATAGTAAGTACATATGTAAAACACAGTACATGTGAGAGTTGGCATATATAAATAACTGTGCATGAGAGCCAGTGAATGTGTGAGTGGCTGTATGGATCATTGTGAACTTGTATCAGGGATTGTATAAGAGAGTAAATATGTGTTAGTATATGTTTGAATAAGTAAGGTGTGTATAACTGTATAGTTGAGGAAATGGAGGTGAGATTGATTATTTGCATGACTGACTAGGTGTGTGAGTAACTCCATGGATGAGTGACAGTGTGTGAGTGTCTGTATACACTGAGTGTATCTAAGGTTATATTAGAGTCTGAAGAGGTTCATCGTATTAGCACATGAATGATGTCATCAGTGATGTGATCAGTGATGTCATCAGTGATGTCATTTGAGATGTCATCAGTGATGTCATCAGTGATGTCACCAGTGATGTCATCGGTGATGTCATTTGAGATGTCATCAGTGATGTCATTTGAGATGTCATCAGTGATGTCATCAGTGATGTCATGTGAGATGTCATCAGTGATGTCATCAGTGATGTCACTGACCATGTCATGAATGATGTAATATGTGACATCATCAGCAGTGGATTGCGGGTGCGCGAAATATATAGTTAGTGCAACTAACTATATATGGAATTTCATTGGTTTTGTATGATTAAAATATTCACCTTACTATTTATGGTCTCAAACCTATGGTTTTTTCATTGAATTTTCAAGGTTTTGTAAATGCAAATACCTAACTATATATGGTCTCAAACCTATGTTTTTTTCTGTGAATTTCAAAGGTTTTTTGAATGCTAATTCCTAACTATATAAGGCCCGAAACCTATGGTTTTTTCAGTGAATTTGCAAGGTTTTTTAAATGCTAATTCTATTAGCGGATAACGTTTTTATATATTCAAACGTTTTTTTAATGCTAATTCCTAACTATATAAGGCCTGAAACCTATGGTTTTTTCAGTGAATTTCAAAGGTTTTTTAAATGCTAATTCCTAACTATATAAGGCCTGAAACCTATGTTTTTTTTAGTGAATTCGCAAGGATTTTTAAATACTAATTCTTAACTATATAAGGCCTGAAACCTATGGTTTTTTCAGAAAATTTCAAAGGTTTTTTAAATGCTAATTCCTAAGAATATACAGCCTGAAACCTATGTTTTTTTCTTTGAATTTCAAAGGTTTGTTAAATGCTAATTTCATTAGCGGATAACGTTTAAATGTATTAATATCCGAGTAGGAACAACCTGAGCAGCCCAAAGGGGTCAGGGTGTTTCTACCCTGCCCCCTTTTTGTGTTCTACACGGTTTTATTTCTGCTTTCTTGTGCCTCAGTCTACTAAGACCCAAGATGGATGCCAACACCTCCTGGTTAGAAGTGTTGACAGCCAATGAGCATGCAGGTTTCTCGGGAAGGCATGCTGATTGGCTGTCACTGTCTGTCAACACTAGCACAAGATAGATGCCAACACCTCCTGGTTAGAAGTGTTGACAGCCAATGACCATGCAGCTTTCTCAGGAAGGCATGCTGATTGGCTGCCACTGTCTGTCAACACTCAAAACCAGGAAGTGTTGGCAGCCATCTTGTGCCTTGTTAGAACCAAGGCACAAGAAAGCAGTGAAACAAAGGTGTGAAACTCGCAAAGGGGCCAGAGTAGAATCACCCTGACCCCCTAGGCCTGCTCAGGGGGTCCCACAAGACCCCAAAGGCAAAAAAATATTTTTATTTTTTTTGTAAAAATCGGGGTACGCGTACCGTGCGCTTACGGTACGCGTACCCCGCGACTTAAAAAAAAAATATATATATATATTTTTGCCTTCGGGGTCCTTGTCGGACCCCCTGAACAGGTCTAGGGGGTCAGGGTGTTTCTACCCTGCCCCCTTTTTGAGTTCTACACGTTTGTTTTTCTGGTTTCCTGTGCCTCAGTCTACCGAGGCACAAGATGGCTGTCAAAAGTTTCTGTTTTGGAGTATTGACAGACATTGGCAGCCAATCAGCATGCAGCTCGTGCGCTTGAGGTACGCTTACCGTACGCGTACGTGCGCGTACCGTAAGCGCACCGGTAAGCTCACGGGTAAGCTGCTATAGATATATATATTTTTTTGAACCTTAATTTCTCAAAATCCACTGGACCGCATATCTTGAGACCTAGCAAAGGCACATCGGGCTAACAGTCCCTACAATTTTGCCAAGTTTGGTGGAAATCCATTCAGCCGTTCGGACTAAAAGTGAGTCCAACCGCCCTATGGAAAATTGCATGGGGAAAACATGTTTTGGGACCCCCCTTTTTTCTCAGCCCCCGCTTGACGAATCCCCCCAAAACTTTCAGGGAAGGACCGGAGAGTGAATGTGCCATTTTCAGGAAAATGTCAGCCAATTCCGTCCATCAACGCCAAAGTTATTCAACATAGAATTTTGAAAAATCCCATAGGAAAAAAATCCTAACTATATATACCTACTGGCGACCGCCAGTAGGTAATATATATATATATATATATATATATATATATATATATATATATATATCAAATTTCTATGGCAAAATGAAACCCCTCATTTTGTTCCTTTTCAAATTAAATGTATTAAGTGTTACCACTTTATTCCAATCAAGATGACTTCAGGTGTGCCATACTTTTGTCATAAGTAAGACTGTTAGCGTTCTAGTTGTTCTATAGAACACTCTGGGACATTCTGTCATTGGGCTATAGTTGGGCTACGTCTGGCTGATATTTGGGCTACATTTGGGCTCTTTTGTCTCTGGTGGCCATCTTTGGGCTACATTGGGCTACATTGGGCTACATTGGGCTACATTGGGCTACATTTGGGCTCTAACATATATATAGCCCAATGTAGCCCAATATATATTTTTTCAAAGTTAATTTTCGTAAAAACCACTGGAGCATATATCTTGAGACATAGCAAAGGCACATCGGGCTAACAGTCCCTACAATTTTGCCAAGTTTGGTGGAAATCCATTCAGCCGTTCGGGCTAAAAGTGAGTCCAACCGCCCTATGGAAAATTGCATGGGGAAAACACGTTTTGGGACCCCCCTTTTTTCTCGGCCCCCGCTTGACGAATCCCCCCCAAACTTTCAGGGAAGGACCGGAGAGTAAATGTGCCATTTTCACGACAATTTCAACCAATTCCGTCCATCAACGGCAAAGTTATTCAACATAGAATTTTGAAAAATCCCATAGGAAAAAAATCCTAACTATATATACCTACTGGCGACCGCCAGTAGGTAATATATATATATATATATATATATATATATATATATATATATATATATATATATATATATATATATATATACATATATATATATATATATATATATATATATATATATATATATATATATATATATATATTCACTGAAAAAACCATAGGTTATAGACCATATATAGTTAGGAATTAGCATTTACAAAACCTTATTTTACTCACACAAAACCATTGAAATTCGCATATATAGTTAGTTGCACTAACTATATATCGCGCACCCGCAATCCACTGCTGATCATGTCACATATTACATCATTCATTACATGGTCAGTGACATCACTGATGACATCACTGATGACATCTCAAATGACATCACTGATGACATCTCAAATGACATCACTGATGACATCACTGATGACATCTCATTTGACATTACTGATCACATCACTGATGACATCATTCATGTGATAATACGATGAACATCTTCAGACTCTAATATAACCTTAGATACAGTCAGTGTAAACATACACTCACAGACTGTCACTCATCCATGGAGTTACTCACACACCTAGTCAGTCATGCAAAGAATCAATCACACCTCCATTTCCTCAACTATACAGTTATACACACCTTACTTATTCAAACATATACTAACACATATTTACTCTCTTATACAATCCCTGATACAAGTTCACAATGATCCATACAGCCACTCACACATTCACTGGCTCTTATGCACAGTTATTTATATATGTCAACTCTCACATGTACTGTGTTTTACATATGTACTTACTTTGACATGTAGCACTGAGATATCCATTCACTCACCAATACACTCATGCACACAGTCAACCGCCCATACAGTTGTTTCCACATGCACTTTTGAACCCATACATCTAGGGAATCAACTGCTCACACATCTATGCACAGAGTCATACACCTCCCAGCCACCCATACACACTCTCAGTCTCCCATACAAATACTTGGGCAACCAATCAATAACCCATATAGTTAATCATATAGCTAATGATCAACACATGCAGCAGTTTACAGAACAACAGACATAATGATGCACAAATTGAGACAGTTTAGTCACTAACCCATGCACTCAGTGAGACACATTTAATCACTCACTCATACAGTCAGTCATGCACCTACTAAATCCTTCATCCAGACACTTATACATCCACTCATTCTTCAATATGTAAGACATATTTTAACTTTACAGAAACATACAGTCACTGTATGTTGTCATCAGTGATGTCATCAGTGATGTCATTTGAGATGTCATCAGTGATGTCATCAGTGATGTCACTGACCATGTCATGAATGATGTAATATGTGACATGATCAGCAGTGGATTGCGGGTGCGCGATATATAGTTAGTGCAACTAACTATATATGCGAATTTCAATGGTTTTGTGTGAGTAAAATAAGGTTTTGTAAATGCTAATTCCTAACTATATATGGTCTATAACCTATGGTTTTTTCAGTGAATTTTCAAGGTTTTGTAAATGCTAATTCCTAACTATATATGGTCTATAACCTATGGTTTTTTCAGTGAATTTCAATGGTTTTTTAATAGCAAATATCAAAAGCTGTACAGTGTATTCTTCTTTTAAAGGAAAAATATATTTTAGATGTATTTAATATAATTTTTTTATGTATATACATTTTTTGAGGGAACGAATGTATCAACTATCATGCTGAAGAAGAGTGTGGGGAAAAAAACCAAAGAGGAGGACTAAGAGGAAAGAACAATCAGTTCAAAAATACAATTGCTTTAAAGCATGAAGTGCTTTTCCACACATTTACATTTAAATAACCCATATTAGAACATACAAAATATCTACAGAGGAGACGGTGTACATTGAATTTTAGACTCTTCATTGGTACCCACATGTTGGTACTTACATCACACACACAACACAACAGCTCTATTCAGAGCTACCCTACCTCAAAGCACTCTAAAATATTATTTTACTATTTCCCTTGGTTTTCCCCTTGTTACGCTTTCCGGAACGCTACCCGGTGCGCGGTCCGGGCGCTAACCGTGCGAAAATTTGGGGGGAAAAGTGTTTTTTTTTAACATATATGGGCCTCCTCAGCCACCCTCAGAAAACCTAGGGGGTCAGGATATGTCTCCCGTGCCCCCTTATACCCATTCCCAACATTGTTTATCCTCCATCTTGTGACTAAATTCGTCCGAAACACAAGATGGTGGACTCCCGTTACGCTACCGGTGAGCTACCCGGTTCGCGTACCGGGTAGCGCTTCCACCACGAAAAATCGCAAAAAAATGTATTTTATTCTTTTGCCCCGCAGGGCCCTTTAATAGCCCCCACATCAATCCTAGGGGGTCAGGAGGGGTCTACCTTGCCCCTTTCATTCATTTCCCCCTTCGTTTATTTCCACCTCTTGTCTCTCGATCCTACCGAGAGACAAGATGGCGGCCGCTCCGGACTGTTTAGAATGTTAAGAGTCACCGGAGAGCCAATCCGCTTCTCCTCGCGAAGTTCCGTTACGCGTCTGGTACGCGAACCGGGGCGCTAACCGGGACGCTGTCACAGATATATATATTTTTTTGAACGTTAATTTCTCAAACTCCACTGGAGCACATATCTTGAGACCTAGCAAAGGCACATCGGGCAAACAGTCTCTACAATTTTGCCAAGTTTCATAGAAATCCATTCAGCCGTTCGAGCTAAAAGTGAGTCCAACCGCCCTATGGAAAACTCAATGTTAAAAACACGTTTTGGGACCCCCCTTTTTCTCAGCCCCCGCTTGACGAAACCCCCCCAAACTTTCAGGGGACGCTCACAAACAAAATGTGCCATTTTCCCGAAAATTTCAGCCAATTCCGTCCATCAACGCCAAAGTTATTCAACATAGAATTTTCAGAAATCCCTATTCAAAAAAATCCTAACTATATATACCTACTGGCGACCACCAGTAGGTAATATATATATATATATATATATATTATATATATATATATATATATATATATATATATATATATATATATATATATATATAACATTTCTATGGCAAAATGAAACCCCTCATTTTGTTCCTTTGCAAATTAAATGTTTTAAGTGTTAACACTTTATTCCAATCAAGATGACTGCAGGTGTGCCATACTTTTGTCATAAGTAAGACTGTTAACGCTCTAGTTGTTCTTTAGAACACTCTGGGACATTCTGTCACTGGGCTATAGTTGGGCTACATCTGGCTGATATTTGGGCTACATTTGGGCTCTTTTGTCTCTGGTGGCCATCTTTGGGCTACATTGGGCTACATTGGGCTACATTGGGCTACATTGGGCTCCAACATATATATAGCCCAATGTAGCCCAATATATATTTTTCAAAATTAATTTTCGTAAAAACCACTGGAGCATATATCTTGAGACATAGCAAAGGCACATCGGGCTACCAGTCCCTACAATTTTGCCAAGTTTTGTGGAAATCCATTCAGCCGTTCGAGCTAAAAGTGAGTCCAACCGCCCTATGGAAAACTCAATGTTAAAAACACGTTTTGGGACCCCCCTTTTTTCTCGGCCCCCGCTTGACGAAACCCCCCCCCCAAATTTTCAGGGGCTGCTCAGAAACTAAATGTGCCATTTTCCTGAAAATTTCAGCCAATTCCGTCCACAAACGCCAATGTTATTAGACATAGAATTTTCAGAAATCCCATAGAGAAAAAATCCTAACTATATATACCTACTGGCTATCGCCAGTAGGTAATATATATATATATATATATATATATATATATATATGTATATATATGTATAGATATATATAAAATTTCTATGGCAAAATGAAAGCCCTCATTTTGTTCCTTTTCAAATTAAATGTATTAAGTGTTACCACTTTATTCCAATCAAGATGACTTCAGGTGTGCCATACTTTTGTCATAAGTAAGACTGTTAGCGTTCTAGTTGTTCTTTAGAACACTCTGGGACATTTTGTCATTGGGCTATAGTTGGGCTACATCTGGCTGATATTTGGGCTACATTTGGGCTCTTTTGTCTCTGGTGGCCATCTTGGGAGACTGCATATCAGAATTTTTTTAATGAAATATAAGAGGATTTGAGAAGTCACTCAAAATGTGCCCTAATTTTTCTTTCTTCAGCACTAATCATAATTTCTATGGCAAAATGAACCCCCTCATTATGTTCCTTTGCAAGTTAAATATTTTAAGTGTTAACACTTTATTCCAATCAAGATGACTTCAGGTGTGCCATACTTTTGTCATAAGTAAGACTGTTAGCACTCTAGTTGTTCTTTAGAACACTCTGGGACATTCTGTCATTGGGCTATAGTTGGGCTACATCTGGCTGATATTTGGGCTACATTTGATTTTTTTGTCTCTGGTGGCCATCTTTGGGCTACATTGGGCTACATTGGGCTACATTGGGCTACATGGGGCTACATTTGGGCTCTAACATATATATAGCCCAATGTAGCCCAATATATATTTTTCAAAGTTAATTTTCGTAAAAACCACTGGAGCATATATCTTGAGACATAGCAAAGGCACATCGGGCTAACAGTCCCTACAATTTTGCCAAGTTTGGTGGAAATCCATTCAGCCGTTCGGGCTAAAAGTGAGTCCAACCGCCCTATGGAAAATTGCATGGGGAAAACACGTTTTGGGACCCCCATTTTTTCTCGGGCCCTGCTTGACGAATCCCCCCCAAACTTTCAGGGACGGACCGGAGAGTAAATGTGCCATTTTCAGGAAAATTTCAGCCAATTCCGTCCATCAACGCCAAAGTTATTCAACATAGAATTTTGAAAAATCCCATAGGAAAAAAATCCTAACTATATATACCTACTGGCGACCGCCAGTAGGTCATATATATATATATATATATATATATGTATGTATTAATACATACATACATATATATATATATATATATATATATATATATATATATATATATTCACTGAAAAAACCATAGGTTATAGACCATATATAGTTAGGAATTAGCATTTAAAAAACCTTATTTTACTCACACAAAACCATTGAAATTCCATATATAGTTAGTTGCACTAACTATATATCGCGCACCCGCAATCCACTGCTGATCATGTCACATATTACATCATTCATGACATGGTCAGTGACATCACTGATGACATCACTGATGACATCTCAAATGATATCACTGATGACATCACTGATGACATCTCAAATGACATCACTGATGACATCACTGATGACATCTCAAATGACATCACTGATGACTACATCCAGTGACTGTATAATTCTGTAAAGTTAAAATATGTCTTACATATTGAAGAATGAGTGGATGTATAAGTGTCTTGATGAAGGATTTAGTAGGGGCATGGCTGACTGTATGAGTGACTGATTAAATGTGTCTCACTGAGTGCATGGGTTAGTGACTAAACTGTCTTAATTTGTGCATCATTATGTCTGTTGTTCTGTAAACTGCTGCATGTGTTGATCATTAGCTATATGATTAACTGTATGGGTTATTGATTGGTTGCCCAAGCATTTGTATGGGAGACTGAGTGTGTGTGTGGGTGGCTGGGAGGTGTATGACTCTCTGCATAGATGTGTGAGCAGTTGATTGACTAGATGTATGGGTTCAAAAGTGCATGTGGAAACAGCTGTATGGGCGGTTGACTGTGTGCATGAGTGTATTGGTGAGTGAATGGATATCTCAGTGCTACATGTCAAAGTAAGTACATATGTAAAACACAGTACATGTGAGAGTTGACATATATAAATAACTGTGCATAAGAGCCAGTGAATGTGTGAGTGGCTGTATGGATCATTGTGAACTTGTATCCAGGATTGTATAAGTGAGTAAATATGTTTTAGTATATGTTTGAATAAGTAAGGTGTGTATAACTGTATAGTTGAGGAAATGGAGGTGTGATTGATTCTTTGCATGACTGACTAAGTGTCTGAGTAACTCCATGGATGAGTGACAGTCTATGAGTGTCTGTTTACACTGAGTGTATCTAAGGTTATATTAGAGTCTGAAGAGGTTCATCGTATTATCACATGAATGATGTCATCAGTGATGTGATCAGTAATGTCAAATGAGATGTCATCAGTGATGTCATCAGTGATGTCATTTGAGATGTCATCAGTGATGTCATCAGTGATGTCATTTGAGATGTCATCAGTGATGTCATCAGTGATGTCATTTGAGATGTCATCAGTGATGTCATCAGTGATGTCACTGACCATGTCATGAATGATGTAATATGTGACATGATCAGCAGTGGATTGCGGGTGCGCGATATATAGTTAGTGCAACTAACTATATATGGAATTTCAATGGTTTTGTGTGAGTAAAATAAGGTTTTTTAAATGCTAATTCCTAACTATATATGGTCTATAACCTATGGTTTTTTCAGTGAATTTTCAAGGTTTTGTAAATGCTAATTCCTAACTATATATGGTCTATAACCTATGGTTTTTTCAGTGAATTTCAATGGTTTTTTAATAGCAAATATCATAAGCTGTCGAATGTCAAGTACGTGGTAAGTGAAAACATTTTCGTGTTTATGCACACTGATCTGCTTTGAATGGTGCCCCCCCCCCCTCATTTCTATTAGGAGTACTCTCTCTTTGCAGATAGTGAAAGGTAGTTAACGCAGGCCTTTGCCCCCGTTGTAATCCGTCGTGCCTGCTTCTCTCTCCATTTGATTGATTGTTATCCAAGTATTTACTGTTTTAGAATTAGTTCTCTTTGGTTCATTCTCTATTTACAAACAAACACAGAGTCGCAATACTCTGTTTAGTCTTTGCAGATAACGAAAAATCGTGTAAAAAAAAAGAAAAGGAATCGAGCAAAATCAGTAGGCCACTAATGGGATCTCTTTTTGACCTCGCTAAAATAGAAACATTAGGAACAACCCCTCATGACAAATACAAAACTAGTGAGATGAACTGAACTCCACACAATGATGGCTGCAAAACAGCTCGGCTCCACCACCCACCCCGCCCAAAATAACGATAAAGAGCGGCTGCCATGATTGGTTGCGGAATGGCCACGACGGAGCTACGAAATGGTGCTGCTCTCATGCTAACCCCAGCTTCAGTCTGAAACATCCAGAAACACTGTAGACTACCAATTTGATCAGTTCCGGTAGCGCCCCAATGTAACCCGGTAGAGAAGAACTAGCCCTCCCCTCTTTGACTGATGGTTCTTGTTGCCTGTCCCTTCTGTTGTCATTTAACAGAACTATTTAGCCTGCTGAAAGGGGTTGTGTTCCGACCGCTGGTTGGTGGAGACATTTTGACTATATTCTGGACCTGCGTTGTCGCGTAATGCGTCATATGACGCGCCGCGTTAGCGCATCCGGAAGTCATCCGGGCGCGCAGCGCGTAACGTAAGCATAACAAGTCATGTGACTTGTCAATAAAACTTTTCATTGGTTCATTTTACTTTTCTTATTGTAATGATGAAAGGCTTGGTCATATGACCTAAAAATTACGCTTTTCATTACTTCCGAACATTATTTTTTCTTAAATATATGTTATAATGTTCCAGGCTAATGTACTTTCCCGGAAATTTTACAACTGTCCTGCAAGTAAAATATATTCTTTTTTCGAGAAAAAGAGCGTTTCTTCGTCCCATGACGGAGCCGTTGAGCAAAAGAGGGTCGACCTGCTGTCTTAGTCGCCGATACGCCTGAATATGAGATTCTTATCGATCACTTTATGTTGCAGGAATAGAAAACACAACAGCCCTTGACCATTTATCTTTACTGCGTTCCTTCGTATTATACCTTTTACCCTTCATGTAATTGGTCTGCTTTATTTCACTTGCCTTTTAATGATTCTAAAACAGTGACTATTATTAAAAACTTTACCAATGTATATACTACTACCATGTTTTCTTTTAAAAACCTTTATTGTGAAAATTTCATTATACAAATACGAGCCTATAACCACGTGGGCCTGCCACGGAGCAAACTGTAATCGTATATGATGAATAGACATTTACACTGTAGAGGAACGTAACGGGCGGGCCATTAGGTTGCAAGAACTAAGGTGTCTAACAGTTACGGAATCGGAGGACGTACATTTTATAATTAAAATACGACAGGGCCAGTTACAATAAAATTATCTAGATATACATTTGCGGGCAAGTACCATGGGTGACGTTAATTCGAACTTTCAACAGTACAGTAATCAATAACACATCAGAACTTAATATCAATAGGGATGTCGAAATATTCAATCAATTCTCGTCCCCGCCCGCCATGTGCTTCAAAACTGCATACGTATCTCGTGATTTCAAGGTTCTGCAACCAGTACACAACAAGGAGTTACGAGTCCCATTTATTCCGGCGCCATTTTGGGCGAGGACGGGCAGGTCCAGGATATAGTCAAAATGTCTCTACCAACCATCGACTATGATGATGTTCATATGCTGTATTTATTAGAGTAACACTCATCTGTCCACATGAAATTAATTTGCCACAATCTAAACATGTCATTTTAATCTTTCCAAAGTTCTTCTAAATATTTGGGACCGTTTCCCTTGCCTCTGAAGCTCTCAGTGCCACTTCTTTGATGAATGTACTAGCAGGTCAGGGGTTCTCCTCCAAATCTCTCTTTTATGCAGCACTATAATTAATTGGTGCCACCTCTCCATATGACGATGCATGGTATAGTTACCACAACTATATTTTTTTTCGGTTCCTCTGGAGAGTTCATCGTGGCAGATGAAGCGTGTAACGTACCGGGCATTTACCTTTTTTTGCATGTACAGGAAAGGAAAAAAAAATCGAGCGTCCGAGTTCTAAGGTGTCCCAGGGCCATTTTAGTGGACCAGGCCCAAATCCAAAGCACAGGCCGCCATTTTGAGAGTCCTCTTGCAGCCGCCTGTCGCTGTAGCATCAAGAGCAGCCGAAACTCAGCTGAATGGCAACTGAAACGGTAAAGGGGCGCCCCACTACAGCAGACGAGCCTCCACCTAGGAAGGCCCATTCACGCCGCCTCCCCCCCCCCCCTTCGGGCACCCCACGCCGTTATTCGGAGCAGTATTGTAGGATGGCCACACCAGTGCGGCAACTTGCTAGACATCACCTCGGTGGTAACCGAATCTCAACGCCTTGTGGTGTCTTCTATTCAGAAAACATTGTTATGCTGCCTTCGACCTATTCGCCGCAAGTGCGCACACAACTCAACTGCATAGCTTGCTAGACACCACCTCGGTGCCATCCGGATCTTGGAATGTCAGCGCCTTTTGGTGTCTTCTCTTCAGAAAATATTGTTGCGCTGCCTTTGGCCCCATTCGCACATCAGTCCGCTACTGACGCCATCTCACAGGCTAATGGGGCGCCCCACGCCGACTTTCAGCATTGTAGGATGACCACACCAGTACAGCAACTTGCTAGACATCACCTCGGTGCCATCCGGATCTCGGCGCCCCACTGCAGATGAAGTGCCTCTCAACTATGAAACCACCACGGTGACATCCGGATCTTGGCGCGTTGTGCTGCCTTCGGCCTATTCGCACATCGGTCCGCTACTGACGCCATCTCACAGGCTAATGGGGCGACCCACGCCGAGTTTCAGCATTGTAGGATGACCACACCAGTACAGCAACTTGCTAGACATCACCTCGGTGCCATCCGAATCTTGGCATCTCAACGCCTAGTGGTATCTTCCATACAGAAAATATTGTTACGCTGCCTTTGGCCCCATTCGCACATCAGTCTGCAACTTAGACATCACCTCGGTGCCATCCGGATCTTGGCATCTCAGCGCCTTGTGGTGTCAGTCAGAAAATATTGTTGCGCTGCCTTTGGCCCCATTCGCACATCAGTCCGCTACTGACACCATCTCACAGGCCAACAGGGCGCCCCACGCCGACTTTTACCATTGTACGGTGGCCACACCAGTGCCACAACTTGCTAGACACCACCTCGGTGCCATCCGGATCTTGGCATCTCAGCGCCTTGTGGTGTCTTCAAATCAGAAAATATTGTTGCGCTGCCTTTGGCCCCATTCGCACATCGGTCCGCTACTGACGCCATCTCACAGGCCAACGGGGCGCCCCCACGCCGACTTTCAACATTGTAGGATGGCCACAGAAGTGCGACAACTTACTAGACACCACCTCGGTGCCATCCGGATCTTGGCGCGTTGTGCTGCCTTCGGCCTATTCGCACATCGGTCCGCTACTGACGCAAACTCACAGGCCAACGGGGCGCCCCACGCCGACTTTCAGCATTGTAGGATGGCCACACCAGTGCGGCAACTTGCTACACACCACCTCGGTGCCATCCGGATCTTGGCATCTCAGCGCCTAGTGGTGTCTTCTATTCCGAAAATATTGTTGCGCTGCCTTCGGCCCCATTCACACATCGGTCCGCTACTGACGCCATCTCACAGGCCAACGGGGCGCCCTACGCCGACTTTCAGCATTGTTGGATGGCCACACCAGTGCACCTTACTAGACACCACCTCGGTGCCATCCGGATCTTGGCGCGTTGTGCTGCCTTCGGCCTATTCGCACATCGGTCCGCTACTGACGCCATTTCACAGGCCAACGGGGCGCCCCACGCCGACTTTCAGCATTGTTGGATGGCCAAACCAGTGCACCTTACTAGACACCACCTCGGTGCCATCCGGATCTTGGCGCGTTGTGCTGCCTTCGGCCTATTCGCACATCGGTCCGCTACTGACGCAAACTCACAGGCCAACGGGGCGCCCCACGCCGACTTTCAGCATTGTAGGATGGCCACACCAGTGCTGCAACTTGCTGGACACCACCTCGGTGCCATCCGGATCTTGGCGCGTTGTATTGCCTTCTGCCTATTCGCACATCGGTCCGCTACTGACGCCGCCTCACGTGCCAACGTATTTTCTCCGCATTTTATACCCTATGCCGCATAACAGGTCATGTGACTTGTTTATAAAACTTTTCATTGGTTCATTTTACTTTTGGTTTCCTAATGATGGAAGGCTTGATCATATGACCTAAAAACAACACTTTTCATTGGATGAAAACTTTTTTTTTTTCCCAAACGATGAAAGCCCCACCTTGTTTCTGGATGTTTCAGACTGAAGCTGGCGTCAGCATGAGAGCACCACCATCTCGTAGCTCCGTCGTGGTCATTCCGCGAGTAATCATGGCAGCCGCTCCCCACCAGAAGCCTGCAGGAGTCGGGGCCCCCAAAACTTTTGATGAATTCTCAAGGCGGAGGGGACGCTTTCGAGAATGGGGTCCAAGACCTAGCAGACAAGCGTCCGATTTCCAAGGTGTCCCAGGGCCATTTCAGTGGACCAGGCCCAAAAAGGAAAGAGCCTGCCGCCATTTTGAGAGTCCTGTGACAGCCGCCTATCGCTGCACCGCAAGAGTGGGCGCAACTCAGCTGAATTGCGGCCTTTGACACAGTGGACCAAAAACGGACGGAATGGCAACTGAAACGGTAAAGGGGCGCCCCACTACAACAGATGACACTCCACCTGGAGAGGCCCGTTCACGCCGCCTCCCCCGGGGCGCCCCACGCCGTTATTCGGAGCAGCATTGTAGGATACCAAAACCAGTGCGGCAACTTACTGGACATCACCTTGGTGCCATCGTTCTGCTGCCTTGGAACTATTCGCACAACAGTTTGCTACTGATGACCCACCCCCCGCGACGCCCCATGCCGTTATTTGCTGGGTGGCAACTTACTAGACATCACTTTCGTGTCATCTAGATTTCAGCGCGTTCTGCTGCCTTGGAACTATTCGCACAACAGTTTGCTACTGATGACCCACCCCCCGCGACGCCCCACGCCGGAAATCTGGACGTTGTGCTGCGTTGGGACTATTCGCACAGCCGACCGCTACTTCGTTGTTTTTCCCTAAAAATGTTTATATGTTATTACTATTTTTGTTTTCTTGTATATATTTATAAATTATTAAAGTTTTATAATCTTACTACTTTGTCGGAGTGCTATATATTTTTAATGTGACACATAATTGTAAAAACTTTGATGTACAAAGAGTCATCCCTGGAATCTTCCGCTTCAGGCTCGGTCCCCTCCCCAATCACAATACAGGATGGTTTTCAGATAATAGCAACGCTTCTGCTGTGACGGATCTCATCGAGTGTGGGCCTTGATCTACTATAACTCCTTTGAAGAGGGGTGATTCTTTACAGCTGTGGCCATAAAGTACATCTGCAGGGATAGCTGATACCCTAGGACCAGCCTGGACAATCGGACACAGAGGAAAAGGAGTGTCAGAGGGTGCGGTAGTGAATAGGGCGAAAGGGAGGTGTCGGGCGGGCACAGGGTGTGATTCTCAGGGAAGAGCAGCGCAGATGGGGGGAGGTTTATTACCCATGCATAAGACAGAGAGCGGGGGTGACCACTGCCTGGGGGAGATGCTTGCGAGGGTGGGGAGCCATGCTAAGGATCGACAGCGTGCACAGAGTGGGTCTGGTCAAGGCATCTAAAATGGCTGCCGTGCACGACAAAAGTGTGGCATTTGAAAAAAGACAAGATGGCGCAGACAATGTTTTTCAACACTTCCTGATTTCCTTCGAATCGAACGTTAACAGACTTTGGGGCATATTACCAAAGTTAAGCGATATTTATCCCTAACGATGCTTAGCAACGATTTTTTTACCGTCAGAAATTATCGCAGATAAACCTTGCTATTATCAAGGTTTATCGCAAATACGATAAAAAACGACCGCAATGCATTAATATCGCTGAAAACTCAGCGATATTCATGCATTACCGAGCTAATGCTCTTAGCCATGTTATCCACCTCCCATTGGATAACATGGCTAAGAACTGCTCAGGGCAGGTGCTAGCTTTTGGAGATATTCGCGCTTATCTCGAATATTTCCAAAAGTTGATAATAGGAGATAGCGATGTTAGCGACTGTTTCCAGTCGCTAACATCTTGGCATGCCCACTTTGCATGTCATTAGTGATAAATATCACTCACATGCAAAGTGGGGCCCAAGATGGTCGCTATCTCCTACTAGCCGTCGCTAACTGGTGTTAGCAACAGCTAGGTAATACAGATATAATTTTATCTCCGCGAAGCGGAGCGCTGTTACAGATATATATCTTGTTTTTGAACGTTAATTTCTCAAAATGCACTGAAGCACATATATTGAGACCTAGCAAAGGCACATCGGGCTACCAGTCCCTAATATTTTACCAAGTTTCGTGCAAATCCATTCAGCCGTTCGATTATTATTATTATTATTTTATTTTGCCCCGCGGGGCCCTTTTAAAACTTCCACATCAAACCTAGGGGGTCAGCGAGGATCTACTATGCCCCCTTAAGGTCATTTGCCCCTTCGCTTTGGCCTCCTCTTGTCTCTCGATCCTACCGAGAGACAAGATGGCGGCCGCTACGGACTGTTTGGAATGTTTACAGACACCGGAGAGCCAATCAGCTTCACTTCGCAAAGCTCCGTAACGCGAAAAGTACGCGAAGCGGTGCGCTGTTACAGATATATATCTTTTTTTGAACGTTAATTTCTCAAAATCCACTGGAGCACATATATTGAGATCTAGCAAAGGCACATCGGGCTACCAGTCCCTACAATTTTGCCAAGTTTCCTGCAAATCCATTCAGCTGTTCGATTATTATTATTTTATTTTTTTTTTGCCCCGCGGGGCCCTTTTAAAACCTCCACATCAAACCTAAACGGTCAGGGAGGATCTACTATGCCCCCTTATGGTCATTTGCCCCTTCGGTTTGGCCTCAGCTTGTCTCTCGATCCTACCGAGAGACAAGATGGCGGCCGCTACGGACTGTTTGGAATGTTTACAGACGCCGGAGAACCAATCAGCTTCGCTTCACAAAGCTCCGTTGCGCGAAAAGTACGCGAACTGGAGCGCTGCCCGGTCCGCTGTTACAGATATATATCTTTTTTTAAACGTTAATTTCTCAAAATCCACTGGAGCACATATATTGAGACCTACAAAAGGCACATCGGGCTACCAGTCTCTACAATTTTGCCAAGTTTCGTGCAAATCCATTCAGCCGTTCGGGCTAAAAGTGAGGCCAACCGCCCTATGGAAAACTCAATGTTAAAAACACGTTTTGGGACCCCCCTTTTTTCTCGACCCCCCCTGGACGAACCCCCCCCCCAATTTTCAGGGGCTGCTCAGAAACAAAATGTGCCATTTTCCTGAAAATTTCAGCCAATTCCGTCCACAAACGCCAAAGTTATTAGACATAGAATTTTCAAAAAACCCATAGAGAAAAAATCCTAACTATATATACCTACTGGCGACCGCCAGTAGGTAATATATATATATATATATATATATTACCTACTGGCGGTCGCCAGTAGGTAGTTATAGTTAGGATTGATTTCCATAGGGAAATCGCAAAATTCTATTTGGAATAACTTTGGCGCCGGTTGAGGATTCAGCCTGAATTTTTTAGCAACTTTGCCTCGCGGCACTCTGCTTCTTTCCTGAAAGATTGGGGGGGATTCGTCAAGCGGGGGCCGAGATAAAAGGGGGGTCTCAAAACGTGTTTTCTCCATGTTAATTTCCATAGGGCGGTCGGTCGCACTTTTAGCCCGAACGGCTGAATGGATTTTCACCAAACTTGGCAAAATTGTAGGGAATGGTAGCCCGATGTGCCTTTGCTATGTCTCAAGATATGTGCTCCAGAGGATTTTGAGTAATTTAGGTTCAAAAAAATGTATATATCTGTAAGCGCGCCCGGTACGCGCACCGGGGAGCGCTCCGGGCGCGCCACGTGACTTGCGCACGGAAAGCTGATTGGCTCTCGGGTGTCTGTAAACATTCGAAACAGTCCGGAGCGGCCGCCATCTTGTGTCTCGGTAGGATCGAAACACAAGAGGTGGTAAAAACAAAGGGGGAAATGACCATAAGGGGGCAGGGTAGACCCCCCCTGACCCTCTAGGTTTGATGTGGGGGCCATAAAAGGGTCCCGCGGGTGAAATTTTTTATTTTTATTTTTTTCGGTTTTCGCGGGGGGAGCGCCCCGTACGCGCACCGGGGAGCGTACCGGGGAGCATACTTTGGTGAAAAATAGTGAAAAAAGTTAGAAAAAGATAATCATTTGGAGTGATCAGAGGTAGGGTAGCTCTGAAAAGAGCTTTTGGGTTCTGTGGCTGATTACAAGTAGGTACCAATGCACAGTCTTAAATTGAGGAGGAATATTCTATTCCCCTCATCTGAGAAGTGCACACCATCTCCTCTGTAGATATCTTGCATGTTGTAACGCAAGTTGTTGTTGTATATTGAACCCATTCCATAGTCTCTCATGTAAGCAGAAACAGATTTATTCACATGTTTCCGTGCTTTCTCAAATTGTGGACAAAATTGGTTGGACCAGTTCCATTTCTGTCTTTGGCATATATTGGAAAATACAAAGGCAGTTTGAGGAAAAAATGCCATCAATTGCCCAAAGGTGTCCTTTAAAAGCATTTCCAGACCTACCCCAGTCAAAGTGCCTAAGTCATTTCCACCACAGTGAAGAATTATGAGGTTAGGGTGTGGTTTTCACCAATGGAATCAATTGGTAATATCTCAATCCTCTCTGGCCAATCCATTTAATGTTCACATTTTGTAAATCAAGGTTGTGAAAATTTCTGGTAGCTGCATACCTTTGAGCCCAGTGGATATAGCTATGTCCAATAACCCAGACAGAATACATGGTGAGAGGAGATTCTGGTGCAGTCAGATGAAGTGTGGGAAAGAAATGGCAGTTGGAACAATAGGAGTTTGCAAAAAAAAACTGTAGACTTTCAGTGCTCTTGAATCACAAGCAATGATTGGTAGTTTGAGATAGTTGAAAACTGAAAGTTAGGGTGCATGGTTGTGTTATGTGTAAGAAGTAATTTGAATGGTTAAAAAAAGTCATTTAAAGAAACATTGCACCAGATAAGCTGGTGTATTCGCAGGTCAAACATCCTTGCTGAGGTGATTTGCAACATTGTAGAATAAACTTTTAAACCTGAGAGCTCAGTGAGGAGGGAGTTGCTATGGTAACAGGTAGAAAGGGCTGAGGGGGGGAAGGGTGTTGGTTTGAAAATACAGAGGGAAGAGTTTTGATTGGTTACCATGAGCAATATGGGTGTACAATTAGAGGTTTTCTGTGCCATTAAGGTTTGCAGTGCCTGGAGAACATACCTTTTGCTCTGCTAAAGAAATATTGGTGTGTGTATCTGACACTGTTCTGAATCTCCTAAAGTATTTGTAAAGGTGAGTTATGATTCATTTAATATACATAGAGACTTGTATACTCTATGGAGAAGATTTGGAAGCAAATTGTGGTTTTTTAATGTTGCTTTGTGTCATGGTTTTTGATAATGCTTGGTAAAAAGTTTTTACTGCATAGAGGAATTGTATTTTGTAAAATTGTGAAGTTTTAGTAGTGACATGGAAAGCTTGTACATAGGACCTGTGCTGTGTTTTTTAAATGTGATGTCGAAACGATTTTGGGAAAAATGAATGGCTTTTACATTTTTTAAAAGGAATAAAGAATGTGTGCATGTTTAAAGAAATACATTTGACTCTTTACAATGATGTTACCTGTGTTAACTCAGTGTAGGAAGCATATTGAGTTTGTTTGCATAGAGGAATTGTATTTTGTAAAATAGTGAGGTTTTAGTAATGACATGGAATGCTTGTACATAGGAACTGTGCTGTGTTTACTAAATGTGATGTCAAAAACGATTTTGGGGAAAATGAATGGCTTTTACATTTTTCAGTATAATGTGGCGCAGAGTTTTAAAAAGTGACGCATCTACCTACATGCGTCACTTTTTAAATATGGTGCAACAAGGCACATGTTTTATGCTGCCAATGCGTCACAAAAAGTGACGCATCAGTAGCGCAAAACTGACGCATGGCTTTATAAATGAGGCTCATCTTTTTCTTGCACACTACTCCAGTTTAGTCCTCTCCACTGCACTCTTGAACACAAGCCTCACCTTTTGTGCTCCCCTGGACAGTGTTTATCTGATCTGCACTCCTGCTTAGGTGTCAGAATCCTATCACATGGGGAAAGCTCCATCTAAAAGTGTTTGCCTCAGTCTTATCCCGGCTGTGAGGCAGATGCTTGTACATAGGATCTGTGCTGTGTTTCCTAAATGTGATGTCAAAAACGATTTTGGGGAAAATGAAAGGCTTTTACATTTTTGAGTATAATAATGTGGCATAGAGGTTTAAAAAGTGACGCATCTACCTACATGCGTCAGTTTTTAAATATGGCCCAAAAAGGTACATGTTTGGGCTTTCCTGGGGAGCGTAGGTGGTGAGGCTTGTGTCTAAGAGTGCAGTGGACTAGGCTTCATGAAGCCTATGCCCGACTGCACTCTTAGACACAGGTGTCAATTTGACTCTTTACAATATTGTTACCTGTGTTAACTCAGTGTAGGAAGCATATTGAGTTTGTTTGCATAGAGGAATTGTATTTTGTAAAATTGTGAAGCTCCATGTGAAAGCGTTTGCCTCAGTCTTATCCCTGCTGTGAGGCAGGTGCAAGATTTGGACGCAACAGCGTCATAAAAGTGACGTAGTGATATCTCATAGATTTTACTGCGTCACCTCTACGACCCTTTCTTGTGTCAATATGTCCCTTTTGCATACATTACACCTGATGTAGGTATAATGTGGCGCAGGGGTTTACAAAGTGATGCATCTACCTAGATGTGTCACTTTGTAAATATGACTGAATAAGGTGCATTTTTAACAGCACTGGTGCGTCACAAAAAGTGACGCACCGGTGGTGTAAAAGTGACGCATGGCCTCATAAATGAGGCCTTCAGTTTTCTACTCATGCGTCATATTAAATATATGACGTATTATGTCGCAAGTACTTTTAGATATGTCAGTATTTCAGACGTATCTGTAAGCGCAAAAGTGATGCATTGCTGGAGTGTGTCACAAAAATGATGCAACTCCAGGAATGCATCCTTTCACATGGGGCCAGACCCCATGTGAAAGGGCCTGCATCAGTCTTACGCCTGCTGTGAAACAGGCGCAAGATTTGGACGCAACAGCGTCATAAAAGTGACGTAGTGATATCTCATAGATTTTACTGCGTCACCTCTACGTCCCTTTCTTGTGTCAATACTTCCCTTTTGCATACATTACACCTGACGTAGGTAGATTGTGGCGCAGGGGTTTACAAAGTGACGCATCTACCTAGATGCGTCACTTTGTAAATATGACTGAGTAAGGTGCATTTTTAACAGCACTGGTGCGTCACAAAAAGTGACGCACCGGTGGCGTAAAAGTGACGCATGGCCTTATAAATGAGGCCTTCAGTCTTCTACTCATGCGTCATTTTAAATATATGACGTATTATGTCGCAAGTACTTTTAGATACGTCAGTATTTCAGATGTATCTGTAAGCGCAAAAGTGATGCATTGCTGGAGTCTGTCACAAAAATGATGCAACTCCAGGAATGCATCCTTTCACATGGGGCCAGGCCCCATGTGAAAGGGCCTGCATCAGTCTTACGCCTGCTGTGAAACAGGCGCAAGATTTGGACGCAACAGCGTCATAAAAGTGACGTAGTGATATCTCATAGATTTTACTGCGTCACCTCTACGACCCTTTCTTGCGTGAATACGTCCCTTTTGCATACATTACACCTGACGTAGGTATAATGTGGTGCAGGGGTTTACAAAGTGACGCATCTACCTAGATGCGTCACTTTGTAAATATGACTGAATAAGGTGCATTTTTAACAGCACTGGTGCGTCACAAAAAGTGACGCACCGGTGGTGTAAAAGTGACGCATGGCCTCATAAATGAGGCCTTCAGTTTTCTACTCATGCGTCATATTAAATATATGACGTATTATGTCGCAAGTACTTTTAGATATGTCAGTATTTCAGACGTATCTGTAAGCGCAAAAGTGATGCATTGCTGGAGTGTGTCACAAAAATGATGCAACTCCAGCAATGCATCCTTTCACATGGGGCCAGGCCCCATGTGAAAGGGCCTGCACCAGTTTTACGCCTTCTGTGAAACAGGCGCAAGATTTGGACGCAACAGCGTCATAAAAGTGATGTAGTGATATCTCATAGATTTTACTGCATCACCTCTACGACCCTTTCTTGCGTCAATACGTCCCTTTTGCATACATTACACCTGACGTAGGTAGAATGTGGCGCAGGGGTTTACAAAGTGATGCATGTACCTAGATGCGTCACTTTGTAAATATGACTGAATAAGGTGCATTTTTAACAGCACTGGTGCGTCACAAAAAGTGACGCACCGGTGGCGTAAAAGTGACGCAT
Organism: Lissotriton helveticus; assembly: GCF_964261635.1. Classification (NCBI taxonomy): domain Eukaryota; kingdom Metazoa; phylum Chordata; class Amphibia; order Caudata; family Salamandridae; genus Lissotriton; species Lissotriton helveticus. The sequence continues at coordinate 453,751,889 of NC_136073.1, read as the reverse complement.
GGCCTCATAAATGAGGCCTTCAGTCTTCTACTCATGCGTCATTTTAAATATATGACGTATTATGTCGCAAGTACTTTTAGATACGTCAGTATTTCAGACGTATCTGTAAGCGCAAAAGTGATGCATTGCTGGAGAGTGTCACAAAAATGATGCAACTTCAGCAATGCATCTTTTTTTATCCTTCCACACCCCCGTTCCTTTTCTACATTTTGTTTGAATAACCACATTCCCCATGTTCCCTCTCCTTCTCCTTACTTTCGTTCCCAACACTCACCTTCTTTCAGTCCCCCTACTTCACTTCCTTTCTCCTCTCATACTTTTCTGTTCTTTCTTACTCATTTTCCTTTCATTTATCAATGCACTCCACTTCACTTACTCTTTTTCATTTTTTTAAGAATATAGCTCTTTGATGAGAATTGGAGGTAGTTCTGAAAAGAACTTTTTTTTCTTCTTTTTTCTTTTTTTAGAACTACAACAAAAACAGGGAATGGAAACTGCTCATCAGGAGCAAAAAAAAACAAAAAAAAATTAGGGCTGGTAACGGCAGTGATGGTTCTCCAATGCTCGAACCATGAGCAGAACACTTTGCTCCCCAATTTAAGGGCGCCTTTGTTAAATGCAGGCTGAATGTTCAGAACCTGCTCTTGTGATCTCCCCCTCACCGATGGTGTTCGTCCTCCGGTTGATGTAGACGCCCCATCACTGGGAACCTTTTGTGCCAGAGCCCTGACACTTTCCCGGGCAAAATTCTGGGGGTGCCTTCTCTCCACATGGCGAATCATTGTGGAGTTTCCAAACAAATATTTTTTATTGGGGTTACCCCGTGACAGGACTGTGTGACAGATCCTGCACTCCACTTTTGGAGCATTTACCTTCTTCTGGCCATGAGGTATGGAAAAAAATTTCCAGATGAAATGTTCTTTGTATTTTGCCTGAGGAGGCTCTTCATCAATGAATTCAATGGAGTCATCTTCACTGCTGGATGGTCTGGCAGCCATGATAATCCAAGATATCCACAGCAAAACAGGCAGGTCTTTCAGTCACAAAAGTGAAAGAAGAAGTGAAGAAAATGGGTGGGGATTTCATTCTTTATAAAAAAAAATGTTAGCAACCAATGAAAAGAGTTATTTTAAGGTCACATGACCCGATGCGCTTACGCTGCGCGCCCCGGGGCGCGCCCGTAGTCGCGCTCCGGGGCGCACCCGGGGGTGTGTAGCGTAAGCGCGTCAGGGCATTGCGCGATCATATGCGCTCGCGTGCTTCCGGGTGCGCTTACGCAGTGCGTCATATGACGCATCACGCGGTTACGCAAAACATCACGATGTTGTTTTCGTTCGCGAGCATAGCGCTAACGGGACGCTCCCCGGTATGCGCCCGGGGCGCGACGCAACATTGCGCTTACCTGTGCGTTCACCGGTATGCGCCCCGGGAGCGCTCCAGGGAATTTTTTTTTTTTAAATACATAATTATACAATATAAAATTAGTTATAACATGTTTTACTTTTTATACCTATAGAGATTTGCTATTAAAAAAACCATTGAAATTCACTGAAAAAACCATAGCTTTCACACCAGTTATAGTTAGGAATTAACATTTAAAAAACCTATTAAATTCACTGAAAAAACCATAGGTTTCACACCAGTTATAGTTAGCTGGAAGTTTTACTGGCATAAAACCATTGAAATTCCCACGTTATAGTTAGTTGGACTCACTATAACTTGCGCGTGCAATGCACTGCTGATGACGTCACATATTACATCACTCATGACATGGTCAGTGACATCACTCATGACATCACTGATGACACCAATGGTTTTTTCAGTGAATATATATATATATATATATATATATATATATATATATATATATATATATATATATATATGTTCCCACAAAGCTCCTAGCTTTTGAAGATGCACTCCACAAGGTAAGTTTAAACAAAACCCTTTTATTCCATGAAGCAGCGTTATGAGACCCAGTTCAATAGTCACCCCGACGCATTTCAGTGCTCCAAGCACCTTAATCATGGGGTTTGGTGTGCAGGTGAAACAAAAACGGACTTCCTTTTAATACTCCTCTAACACTCGCTTTCCAGTGAGCGGAATGCTGGGAAAGGTAGTCCCAATTCTGCCTCCTCGGTGAAGTTCGTTTCACAAACAATTTAACAAACCGATTTTTCTTTGTTCTACAACCCTCCAGTGGGCTCCAGGTCTCATATTGCCACTCCCAATCCATGGTACCTTGTGCTGCAGAGGGGCTGTCGAAGAGTTCTCATCCCCGCAGACTCAGTCCAGTTACAGTGGCGGTGCACGCCTTCCACGGCCGGAGGAGCCGTGCATAACATGTTCCCTCAAAGCTCCTAGCTTTTGAAGATGCACTCCACAAGGTAAGTTTAAACAAAATTCTTTTATTCCATGAAGCAGCGTTATGAGACCCAGTTCAATAGTCACCCCGACGCGTTTCAGTGCTCCAAGCACCTTAATCATGGGGTTTGGTGTGCAGGTGAAACAAAAACGGACTTCCTTTTAATACTCCTCTAACACTCGCTTTCCAGTGAGCGGAATGCTGGGAAAGGTAGTCCCAATTCTGCCTCCTCGGTGAGGTTCGTTTCACAAACAATTTAACAAACCGATTTTTCTTTGTTCTACAACCCTCCAGTGGGCTCCAGGTCTCATATTGCCACTCCCAATCCATGGTACCTTGTGCTGCAGAGGGGCTGTCGAAGAGTTCTCATCCCCGCAGACTCAGTCCAGTTACAGTGGCGGTGCACGCCTTCCACGGCCGGAGGAGCCGTGCATAACATGTTCCCACAAAGCTCCTAGCTTTTGAAGATGCACTCCACAAGGTAAGTTTAAACAAAACCCTTTTATTCCATGAAGCAGCGTTATGAGACCCAGTTCAATAGTCACCCCGACGCGTTTCAGTGCTCCAAGCACCTTAATCATGGGGTTTGGTGTGCAGGTGAAACAAAAACGGACTTCCTTTTAATACTCCTCTAACAATCGCTTTCCAGTGAGCGGAATGCTGGGAAAGGTAGTCCCAATTCTGCCTCCTCGGTGAGGTTCGTTTCACAAACAATTTAACAAACCGATTTTTCTTTGTTCTACAACCCTCCAGTGGGCTCCAGGTCTCATATTGCCACTCCCAATCCATGGTACCTTGTGCTGCAGAGGGGCTGTCGAAGAGTTCTCATCCCCGCAGACTCAGTCCAGTTACAGTGGCGGTGCACGCCTTCCACGGCCGGAGGAGCCGTGCATAACATGTTCCCACAAAGCTCCTAGCTTTTGAAGATGCACTCCACAAGGTAAGTTTAAACAAAACCCTTTTATTCCATGAAGCAGCGTTATGAGACCCAGTTCAATAGTCACCCCGACGCGTTTCAGTGCTCCAAGCAACTTAATCATGGGGTTTGGTGTGCAGGTGAAACAAAAACGGACTTCCTTTTAATACTCCTCTAACACTCGCTTTCCAGTGAGCGGAATGCTGTGAAAGGTAGTCCCAATTCTGCCTCCTCGGTGAGGTTCGTTTCACAAACAATTTAACAAACCGGTTTTTCTTTGTTATACAACCCTCCAGTGGGCTCCAGGTCTCATATTGCCACTCCCAATCCATGGTACCTTGTGCTGCAGAGGGGCTGTCGAAGAGTTCTCATCCTCGCAGACTCAGTCCAGTTACAGTGGCGGTGCACGCCTTCCACGGCCGGAGGAGCCATGCATAACATGTTCCCACAAAGCTCCTAGCTTTTGAAGATGCACTCTACAAGGTAAGTATAGTTGTCCTTGTGGGACCCCCTGAGCAGGCCTAGGGGGTCAGGGTGCTTCTACCCTGCCCCCTTTTTGAGTTCTACACGTTTGTTTTTCTGCTTTCTTGTACCTCAGTCTACCGAGGCACAAGATGGCTGCCAACAATTTCTGTTTTGGAGTGTTGACAGACAGTGGCAGCCAATCAGCACGAGCTGCATGCTCATTCGCTTTCAACACTTCAAACCAGGAAGTGTTGGCAGCCATCTTCTGCTCGGTAGACCGAGGAACAAGAAATCAGAAAAACAAACGTGTAGAACACAAAAAGGGGGCAGGGTAGAAACACCCTGACACCCTAGGCCTGCCCAGGTGGTCCCACAAGGACCGCCAAGGCCCCAAAAATATTTAGTAAAAACCCGGTCTGTCTTTTTTTCAAATTACCCCCCCCCGGGGGGACCAAAATTGCGGGGGCATAGTGATAAAGAAGTGTGGGGTGGCCCCAATCCCCCCCACACTGCCCCGGGGACCGCCGTCCCCCGGGGCAAAGCAACACAGCCCCCTGGCGCATACTGGAGGTTCCTGGTGGGCTAGTTGGCAATCCACTGCTGATGAGGTCACCATCATTCATGACATGGTCAGTGACATCACTGATGACATCTCAAATGACATCACTGATGACATCATCCATGTGACGATACACCTCATCATACACTAGTATAACCTTTTGTCACTCACTGTAAAATACAGAGTACCATAGTTAAATCCATTGACACACCGATACAAGTTTCTAAAAATCCACTCAGTGATTCCTAGATCTATATACACATCTAATCACTTACCTACAGATGCACTCATACATGCAGTCAATGATCAATAGAACACTATCAAATATACTTATACACCTATATCGACATTACACACCAGCACACATCCTATTCACTTATAAAGTCATCCTATTCACTTATGCAAACAATGGATCATACTTACATTTACTTAGCTATACACTTATACAAACACCACTTTATCTATTCATATAGATAGTAAATTATACTTAGTGTGTTATAAAATCACTATTACAAGTATACAGTTATCTATACAGTCACGCATACAATCAGTGAGTCTTACGTATAATTATTTATAAACAACAACTGACACATACATTGCCTTTTATTTTTCTACTTTGTTGGACATGTACTATTAAGCGAGATATTTGCTCATCACCACACCCATAAGATATTCACTCACCCAAACCACTGTTATAACATGTAGTCTTAACGTCATATACCTACTAAATCAACTATTCACACTTTTTTGGGCAGTCACACACCTCCCACCGAACCACACACACATTCACTCTCCCATACAAATACTTAGTTAACTAATCAATAACTAATATAGACTTTCAAATAACTAGTAACCAACTTGAGAAGTAGTTTTTACAACTGACAAAGTGATACAGATGTTCACACAGTTTAGTCACTATCCAATTTATTTAGAGAGACACTTTAAATTAGTCAAGTAAACAGTCAATCTCTGCTACTAAATCCTCCATCCAGATATTTATATTTATATATCCACTCATTCTTCAATGCAAATTGCTATATATATAATACATGTTCAAATAACAAAGCAAACCACATTTACTGGATGTTGTCATCAGTGATGTCATTTGAGATGTTATCAGTGATGTCACTGACCATGTCATGAATGATGTAATATATGACATCATCAGCAGTGGATTGCGGGCGCGCGAGATATAGTTAGTACAACTAACTATATCGGAGGAATTTTAATGGTTTTGTATGAGTGAAATGTCCAGCTAACTATAACACCCCTAAAATCTACCGTTTTTTCAGTGAATTTCTAAGGTTTTTTAAATGCTAATTCCTAACTATATCAGGCCTGAAACCTATGGTTTTTTCAGTGAATATATATATGTTTAGGGTTTAGAGTATTGGGTGGTAAGAGTTTTTTTAAGGTTTTGGGGTGGGATTTGGTATTGGGTGGTAAAGGTGTTTGTAGGGTTTCGGGGTGGGATTGGGTATTGGGTGATAAAGGTGTTTTTAGAGTTTAGAGGGTGGGTAAGGGAAGAGGGTGTTATGGGTGTTTTTAGGGATTAGGGGTAGTTAAGGGAATAGGTTGGTAAGGTTTTTTTAGGGTTTAGGGGTGGGTAAGGGTGTTTTTAGGGTTTAGGGGGTGGTAAGGGTATTGGATGGTAAGTGTGTTTTAGGGCTTAGAAGGTGGGTAAGGGAATAGGGGTAAGGGTGTTTTTATGATTTATGGGAAGGTAACTGAATAGGGTGGTAAGGATGTTTTAAGGGTTTAGGAGTGGGTAAGGGTATTACGGGTAAGGGTGTTTTTAGTGTATAGGGGTGGGTAAGGGTATTGGATGGTAAGGGCATTTTTATGGTTTAGGGGTGGGTAAGGGTATTGGGTGGTTGGGTAGTGTTAGGGTTTGGAGATAGTATAGGGTGGTAAGGGTGATTTTAGGGTGCAGGGGTGAGAAATGGTAAATGTTGGTACAGGTGTTTTTAGGGTATGGGGTGCGTGGGTTTAGAGGTTGCTAGGGGAATAGGGTGGTAATGTAAAATAATGAAAAATGGGGTAGTTTGGAGGTCTCTCCCAATTAAAAAAAATAATTATATATATCTATATATACATATATATATATATCTATACATTCACATCGCTATAGGTTTCGCTTACCTGAAAGATACTTACCATTTCGTATTAAAGGCATGTGTGATAAAGGCATATTCATGGTAAAGGAAAATGCATGGTAAAGGCATTAGTTGTAAACAGCCAGCCAGACCTACTGGCTTTGTTAATGTAAGCTTTTTCAATCAGTGTACTCATTCGCCACATATAATAAAGTGTATTTGGCTTTCCAAACACAAGAAAAAATCTGTACTCAAAGTGTCAATATGGCGCCCCACTTATGTGAGTGGGTTATTCATAGCAAACTGTGGCACAAATATTTGCAGAGCTTTTCATATCAACCTGAAATGTGCAAAAATCTACTTCTGCCTGTGGCCTTAGCTTGGGGAGCTGGGATAACTTTTCGAGTTAGAAAATGCATCTGCTTGTCTTTACTAAAGCTTTATAAGAGCTGATTATAATTGCACGCGAGGGGTAAGGCTACGGGATGGAGAAGAATTACCTACCGGTTTACAGGTATACACTTAATAATGACAGAAGATTTCCACAAAAAGAAAGGGTCATGGGTTAGCTGCCGATTTTATTAAGCATTCCTTGACCCTTGAACCAACCCATTTAAATGTAAATGACATGTCAAAGCTGAAAGATTTACAAGAAAAACCATAAATATTCTTTTTTAATAAAAAATGGGCATTTAAGATGCTAGTCCCTTGAGACAAAGGGGCCCATTATGATGTCGGGTGGATTGCCCCCGCCAGGCTGGTGGTAGCCACCGCCAGCCAGGCGGGGGCAATCCGCCCGACATCCACACTCGTTTTCCCCCATATTAGTATGGCAGGGGGATCTCGGCGGACGAAAGACCGTCCGCCGCTTTTACGCCCCGGTCGCCTTGCGGCCGGGACGGAAAAGGAATAATATGGTGGCGGTGTCTATTAGACACCGCCAGCCATATTACGATGGGTCTGGGCAGGTGCCTTTCCGTGGCAGTAATGCCGCCACGGAAAGGCATGCGGTCTTCACTTTGGAGACCCCCTGTGGGCCCCCAAAGTGAAGGAGGGGTGGGGGGTGCACACGGGGGGGTACCTGTGGTACCCCCCTGAATTTGCATATACAATGCGGTAGGCACCGCGCGGTGCCTGCCGCATTGTGTATGCAAATGCATACATGCATTTATGGCATTGTGGCCATAAATCCGCATGCCGCGTATTTTGTGCATAATTAGGTTTCTCTTTTTTGCGAAGTGTGCTGACTGATTAGGCTTTTTTCGTGTTATCATTTTTATTGCACGTGTAAAAAGGTTTGTCAGAAAAGGTGTGCTTTTTTATTTGCTTCACAACCTGTTCTCCATTTCCTCACTAGGAAAAAAGTGTTTTATTTGATCTGTTTACTTCATGTACAACTGGTCGCAAAATACTAGTCACAATTTGCAATCAATACTTTTTGCGACCAGTGCGGTAATTTATGAAGCACCATATGTCCTAATAGTTCGATATGCAAACTACCGATTTGTAGTGGGTTGCAATTCAACCTACCCGCGAACATTAATGAGGTAGATCACAAATTGTGACCCACAAGAAATCGCAGCCATTACAGGGATGGTGGCTTGATGAAGTCCGCAGACCACAATGTCTGTGATTGCTTTTAAATAAAGCATTTTTTTTTTCTTAAATTGCAGCCCGGTTTCCTTTAAGGATAACGGGATGCGTAAAATCTATCATTTTTATTTTTTAACAGGGAGTAGGCAGTGTTTCAGTGGACCACTGCCTACACTTAAAAATATTTTTTTCAACATTTACAAGTGAGAAGGTGTCCCTTGGGGACCCCTTTCAGTTTGCAAACAGGTTGTCACCTCCTTTGAGGTGTTGGTAAAATATGAATGTTTTCCAACCACATTTAAATTGCAAAACATTATTACATTCCACTAGGATTTGGTATAAACAGGGATAAAAATTCCCCTTCTAAATACCGAATCTGTATTCGGCCGCAACGCCAAACTGCGATAAGGTGATACGTTACTAAATCGCAAGTTGAGTTTCGTACATTAGAACAAGCCTTTTTGTGTTCAGAAATGGCCCGATTCTGCAAATCGTGTTGTTTACGACTGCAAGTAGACTCTTCTTTCTCTAGTACGCAAGACACAAAAACGACAAAGAAAAGCATATGCTCCACTTTTGCACTAGTGCACATTTCATGTAATCTATCCCTCGGCTGTGGTGGTGATCGTATGCTGAAGGAATGAGCTCTTGGTAAGGATCCATGAGGAAGGAGGCATTACTTTAGAAGTTGGTGCTCGGTGATCCATGTGTCACTAAACAATCTTCCTTTGTAACTGGTGAAAACCTGTCATCACTATTTGCAGTATCTTCCCTGTGTATAAGCTTTTCATGAACCTAGCTAGGTAGTAAGAACATGGTGCTAGAGCCCAGGTATACTGTTTAGAATTGTTTACAATAAGGCAGGAAATGCGAAGGTTCAAATTATTTTGGGTCACAGTGTTCTTTGAAGAGCTGTGTCTTCAGTTTCTTCCTGAATTGCAGGGGGTAGGAGCAGTCACTGGAATAGCAAAGGAGCCATGGGCAATAATGCATTAAAGAAAAATTGGCCTCTATGCATCTCAGATTGCAAGCAGTTCCTATGTCAAAGGAGATGTTGTTCCAGATCTTGGGTGTGCAGCCCATATTTTGATCTTGCCTTTTTGCACTTCTTTGCCTCCTGGCTTTCGATGTCTTGGTTCCAAGCTCAGTCCACCTGCGGTGGATAGCTTCTCAGACAGATATGAGAGGGTTTTCTTTTTAACAGCTTTCTAGAAATGCAGCCATTCTTGTAGATGATGCAGACCTAGAGGAGAAGCCAAGGTAGGTCCTTCAATGTCATTATGCGATGCCACATTCTCCCAATCCTGCTTTATGCATATAACAACAAATTTAGAAGACTGGGAGGCTCTTTGTACAAAGAGGCTGAATAACTTCAGCAGTCCACCGTTTTCCTGTACCCTATGTATGTAAATGATGTATGGCTGATTGGTTCATCTTCCAGGACTTTATTATGGTATACAGTCAAAAAATCGAGTAAAAAATATGGAATTACATTAAAATCGAGTTAAAAATATAGAATGGACAGAATATCGAATGGACAGAATATAGACAACAAAAATATCGAATGTAATGGACAAAATATTGAATGGACAGAATATAGACAACAAAAATATCGAATTTGAGGTAAGTAAGTTAATATCGATTTACATAAATATAGAAAGTCAAAATATCGAAGTATATAATATAGATGTTAAATATATCGATTTTTTAATAATATCGAATTTTTTAAAGTGCTTTTTATGTTAGTAGATGTGTGAAAAGTGTATATTTATTTTATAATTTAATTAATTTTATGGTATTTAATTTTTGCGTAATTTAATTCTGTAGCGGGTTGTGGGTTTATAGGGGAATAGGGTGGGAAGTAATTTAATTATAATTGATTAAATGTTTTAATTTATTTCTTGGTATTTAACTTGAAATAATTGTTAATTCATTTTTAATTGATAATTAATTAAATCATAATTGGTAATTAATTTGTATTAATTGATTAATTGATAATTATGTCAATGTTATTAATTTATTTTCTGTAGCGGGTTGTGGGATTATAGGGGAACAGGGTGGGAAGTAATTTAATTATAATTGATTAATTGTTTTAATGTATTTATTGGCATATATCTTTAATTAATTGTTAATTAAATTATAATTGGTAATTAATTAAAATTTAATTGGTAATTATTTTTATTAATTGATAATTATGTTAATTGTATTAATATATTTACTGTAGTGGGTTGTGGGTTTATAGGGGAATAGGGTGGGAAGTAATTTAATTGTTATTAATTACATTTTTTAATTCATTTATTGGTATTTATTTTTAATTAATTGTTAATTATTTTTCATTTGCTAATTAATTAATTGTAAATTGGTAATTAATTTGTATTAATAGGTAATGATTTTTAGTAAAACGTTTTTATTTGTATTTTTATTTGAATAATTATTATATTATATTAAATTTGTAATTATTTTTAATTAATTTGTAATTGATATTAATATTTAATTTTTTTATATTAATATATGAAGTATTTACTTTCCCTACTTTTGCACTCACTGGAGTGGGATTAGTAATTTTTACCCCTACGCTATCCAACGCTTTGTCTACTGTTGCACTCTCTGGAGTTGGAATAGTAATTTTTACCCTTACTCTATCCAACGTTTTCCCTACTGTTGCACTCTCCGGAGTGGGAATAGTAATTTTGACCCCTACGCTATCCAACTCTTTCCCTACTGTTGCACTCTTTGGAGTGGGAATAGTAATTTTTACCCTCCCGCTATCCACCTTCTCGATTGCCCGTAGATGTTCCAATATTCTCAATTTGAGTTCCTTAATTTTACTGCCGATGTAGCGAAGGCCACATGGGCAGAGCAAACAGTACACTACAAACTGGGAACTGCAGGTTATGAATTTCTTAATGGGCACTGTTCTCCCTGTATCGGATATGGTGTACGATAGCACTCTTCTGCTCCCGATACAGGCTTTACAGCGGGCACAAGGAAAAAATCCCATCATCTGTTTCAAGGTATTAGTCTTGGGTATTGGTTTCTCCAAGTGACTGGAGACCAACATATCGCCCAGTGATCTTGCTCTACTAAACGTTAATAGAGGACGGGCAGGTAAATCTTCCTTCAATATGCTGTCCGTTTGTAATATATGCCAGTTCTTGTGAAGCATTGCTCTTAAGTCGTTGGCACCTGATGAATAGGGGGTAATCAGTCTGAACTTCCCTTCATTAGCGGCAACTTTTTTCTCTCAACCACCACCTTGGTTGTCGGTAGTCAATAATGTTGCCCTTTGTATCCTTCTTACTTTCTTTAGTGTTTTGTTTAGAAGTTCCTCACCATAGCCCCTAATAGAAAAGCGCGCTAAACACTCTGAGGCAGCCGCCTCAAAGTCTGAATCCCTTGAGCGATTTCTTCGGAGCCTGAGAAGTTCTCCGTAAGGAATGCTCTTTATAAGCTGGGGAGGATGGCTACTGCTGGCAAAGAGTGTTGAATTGCCAGCAGTTTCTTTCCTATAGAGGGCAGTATGCAGATGGTCCCCCTCGACAAACACCCTCAGATCCAAGTAATCCGCTGCCACCAGACTAATTGAACCTGAGAAATGCAGATTTAGGTTTTGGTGTTCAATACCCTGATGAATTCCTCTGCTGTCTTCGTCCCACCGTTCCAGACGATAAATAAATCATCAATGTAACGATGCCAGCATACTACCTCCCCTGTGTCTTGCCCAACTACACAGCTTCTGGGCACCTGCTCCTCCCACCAGCCAACAAACAAGTTCGCATAGCTGGGAGCGAAGCAGGTGCCAATCGCCGTACCGGACCTTTGGAGGTACAGTTGGTCCTCAAAGAGGAAAATATTGTGAGTTAGACAAAACTCAGTGAATTCAACAATCATTTCATTGTGTTTAGCAAATCTCATCTGGCGCTGTTCTAAAGAATGTCTGACTGCCTCCAGGCCCTGTCCATGCTCTATGCATGTGTACAAGCTGGTGGTATCCAGCACCACCAGCAGATATCCAGGGCTCCATGTTAACTCCTGGATCTTGGTTAAAAAGTCCTTGGTGTCCTGTATATAGGATTTTAGTTTCGCCACCAGAGGAAACAGAGCATTGTCCACAAAACGAGACATATTCTCCGTCAAACTGCCAATGGATGAAATAATAGGGCTGCCGGGGGGACAGTCCATATTTTTGTGTAGCTTAGGGAGGTGGTAGAAGGTGGGTATCATTGGATTATTGTTCCTTAAGAAGAGATGTTCGTCTTTGCCCAGCATCTGAAGACTGTACCACTTCTGAATTAATGTCTCGTATTGTGTGATACTTTGTTGGTATAATGCAGTAGTACATTTCATATAAAAAATTTCGTCTGCAAGTTGCCTCAGTGCTTCTTCTTTGTATTGGTCTCTACCCATTAGGACCACATTCCCCCCTTTGACGGAGGGCTTGATCACAAGGGTTTTGTCATTCATCAGGTCCGTCAATGCCAGACGCTGGCAATCAGTGATGTTATTTCTTACAGCGCGGTGATCCGTTTTCCTGTATTGCAAGAGGTTGTTCTTCATGGCCTCTGTGAACACATCGACGGCGTCCCATGGCGATTGTGGCACGAAAGTTTAGGTGGGTTTGAACGCGCTTTCATCCCTCTCCTGCTCTACTCCTTGTAGGATGGCTCGTTGTGTGATATTCAATTGGCTTATGTCATGTTCTTGTTCTAATCGCAAATCCTCGAGGGTCTCATTTGCAGGTAAGTCTCTACTACTGAGGGTGTCTGCCACCGTTATCCTCGCGCCCTTCTTATTGCGGTCTTTCAAATGGGGACGTAATTTAAAATGTTTGTGGAGTTTAAGCTTCCTGGTGAAGCGAAACAGGTCTATTCTTGTTTGCATATACACCAGATCGTTGGTGGGGCAGAATGTGAGGCCCAGACTTAATACTTCCATTTCGACATCAGTCAGTTTCTTCTCGGTCAAGTTAACCACTGTCAGATTAACCGAGCTTCCAGGGCCATAGTCATCACTGTTTATTGTTTCTTGTTCGTATTGCGGTTGGACCAGCGGCAGGTTCTTGCACTTTCTCTCCCTCCTCTTCCCGCCGCCTGCCCTCCTCGTCCTCCTTGTCCTCCTGACCCCCCTGCTGATGATGTTGCATCTGCATCCGGCGGTTTGTTCTTCCCGTCGCGCAGCCAGGACTTTTTGATGATTTCGAATTCCTCCTGAAAAGGGGTTCTTTTTGGTCGGGCACCTTGTACAGTATGGGCTGCATTCTGTTTTCCTAAGCCACCGGACCCTTGTTGTTCGTCTCCGGATTCATTTTCGGTGACATCAGACTCCGAGGTGACAGTCTCTGTTTCTGGTGTTGTACTAGCACTAAAACCAGCCCCAATCCCCTTTTGGAGAGCCTTCCGAGGAGCATCATATTTCTTGGCGTATGTAAGTACGCGTCCCGTGAGGTAATCATTGGCATCGCGCTCATACTTTTCTTGTTTGCGCATTCGTATTTTCTGCTCATATTTAGTGAGCCTAGCCTTCTTTTGATCCCTCATCTGGGATATCTGTGCTCTTTGTCCCGGATCCATTTCCTTCTCCAGCTCTTCATCAATTAGCTTGATTTCGGCCAACGCCTTCTCCCTGTCACTCCAGGCGTATTTGACCAAAATCTTAAGGGTGCCTTCGCAATAGGATGCTGTGTGCTCGAACCAATCCGTTAGGAGTTGTGGATCAGGGTGTTCATAAGAGGGTACTGTGTGGACCCTTAAGCCTCTTGGAACCCTCTGTTCTTCCACATAGTTAGTTAAACTTGTGGCTTCCCACCATTTGCGCACTTCACGTTCATGCGGTCTTTCCAGCCTCATGAACGTCTCTTTCAGCTTGTTGCTTTGTGGTGCTGCCGTCAGCGTTGTTGCTATCTCTGAGGGCGTTTCTCGTCGTGTGAACATGTCTTTAGCTGCGGTGTTGCGTTCAGTGTCTGAAAACATGCTGCTGGTTGAAAATGTTGCACTTGTTCTATTCCGGCAACCTTACAGTGCGTTTTCCCCACTTCCGTGAAATCGTTTCTCTCCTTTGTCGGTCTGCCTCAATTGCCCGCTACGTTTTACATGCATATGTAAGTAAAGAGGCTCACCGGAAAAGACGTCTCTCTTCAGGGGCCCCAGAAAACTCCAGCGCTCTCCTTACAGCTCAGTCCACTCCGGATTAGTTAGATCTTTGCCCAGCGGTTGCGGCGGTGCGCAGCATGACTCCTATCGGAAAGCGCTCGTCTCCCACGCGGAACTGCTCACTCTCGAACGGGTGCTGCTGGCGGCTCGTGGGACGCCGCGTTACATTACGCTTGAACTTTTCCAAGCTTCAAAGAAAAGATGCAGCACTCAAGGAGGGATTGTGAAGTCACGGAAGGGTTTATTGTGGGGGAAAAAACACAGACGTGTTTCGGCGTGAGCCTTCGTCAGTGTATCAATAGTGACATAGAAACAGCATGCTAATAAAGTTTCTTTACAGTCAATGACAGCGACATAGGACTGCACCCTCAAACACCACTATAAGCGCCATCTTGGAGTGTTGTTATATCCATTATTCTTCCACATACGAGAATCAGTTGCCCATATACAGATTGTCTTCGTATTAGTGTTAAGAGGGTATGTTATTTATAAAGGTGTCACAAGATTATGACATAAAATATATATACATATATGTATTAATAAATCAATTTGTATGTTTTTTTACTTACAATAATTATTTATTAATTTTAAGGTTATTTAAGTATTTTAAGTATGTTTAAGTTAATTATATTTATTATTTCATTAATTTTTAATTACTTTAAAGCATTTAAAAAAAATCAATATTTTGACTATCTATATTTTTACACCGATATTTTTGATTAGATATTTTTGTACTTACCTGTTTGGAGATAGGAAGTCGATTTTTTTCATTCTATATTTTTTACTCAATATTTTGGTAGTTCTATATTTGTGTCATCGATATTGTTTCAGGGATCCCTTTTTTATACAAGGTAGATGTTTAAAAAAAACTGGTGTAGCCACTCAACTGCACCAGATGCCATGATCGGTCATAAGGGCACTCCTTCACCAGCACCAGGATAGTGCAGAGTGGGCTCATCCTGAGCTGTTTATTTTAGTTTTAAAAATGTGTCTTTTTGTGGCATGTGAAGGGTTGTTAGAAGTGGGTTTACAATTGTATTGAGGCAGGATATTTTATTATTTTATTGTATGTTCATCCTGTCTCACAAGGTTAAAAGGAGAAAGAAGTGGGGTGTGTGGTAACCATTATAGTCCTTCCCTCATGACATGTTGCAGCTCTTTTAAGTGCAGTTTACGTCTATGGGTTTACTTGAGGACCAAACATCCCTCTTGAAGCTATCTTCCCTAAAGAGTTCCTACTAAGTGAGAAAATAAGATGGTTAAGAGCCAATATGTAATCTCTGCCTTTGAGATCCTAATTTACAATCCTAACCCCTGTATTATGATTGTAGTGTAGTTCCTATATTCCCAATAGGTTCTGCGCATTGTAATAATATATCCTATAGACGTGATGTAGGACTTATTTCTACTAGGTCACTATCGAATATATTAGACTTAATTGTAAGTGCCAGCTAGCTCAGAGGTCACTAGAAACTTTCTCGAATTCACAGGAAGGGATTTAGTTTCTGACAACTGCATAAACATGACAACTTTGTTTCCCCAAGATAAAACTGATCTTCAGAGTCGTGGAAACAATAGATAGATATTTTACTCAGTCATTCGTGCATGCTTCGCTTCACCAGAAGTGCAGAGAAATAGAGTGACGGGCGTTTTCAATAAACGTATTTATTGAACAGTCTTCTTTCCCATGCAGAAAAAAAGAAGTGCTACAATTGTAAGACTTGTTGCAAAGTATACTGCGTACAGTAAGAAGAGTAGGATAAAATAATACTGTAAAAGCATTGTATGGTTCCTAGACCATAGATAAATACATACATAAATAACAAAGGCTAAAAAGTACTCAACTGGTGCTTCTAAAATACGCCTACCCCGATATACCTAACCTAAGTCTAGTACGAGGGAAGAAGTAAGTGAGGTGTAGCATAAATGTAGTATTCTTTTTGCCAAGAATCTATCCAAGATTTCTGTTAGGGGCTAATCAGCTCCGTACCTTGGTTTAGAATGAAGGAGGTCAGTCTCAGGACTCGATTTCCCAACAACTCGCAAGGGTAGCTTGGAAACACTGGAGCTGGATTTCTCAGCCAGAGAAAAGATTGCGTCTCTCTCAGTGCGTCTGCTGGAGGGTCTGCTTCCGCCGGCACTTGCTGTAGCAGGATGTGTTGGGCAAGTAGATAGTCGAACTGCTCCAAACTACCATGTGTTGGCTAAGGCAAGTGTGGGCATATTTATACCGTAAAGGTGCCGAGTTTGACGTAAAGGTGGACATAATAACGTCATCAAAGAGTCTCAGTTCATTGAAAACTCCATGAGTTCTTGGATAAATCAATATTCAAGCAAGGGGAAGTCCCTAGCTGCTGAAGCCGAGTTTTCCAAGAAATCGTTGTGGATTTTCGGAACTAGTGGAAGTAGCCATGCCGTATTTGGACTGCATGAGCTATGTCTAAATATGGTTATGATTTCTATGCCTATATAAGGATGTGGTGATTTATACCTACATAAGGGCATGAATCGGGAACATTGCACTAGGGTCCTAAAATACTATACAACATGAAGCTACAAATGACGGGCAGTCATCTCGATGATAGTGTGTTCCTCCCCTTTACTTGTCACCCCCCCCCCCTTCAAAACAAGGTAGCTGTAGCTGTTTTTGAGGCAATTGATGTCTGGAAGTAAAAACACGAATTTCTAACCTAAAGACCTTGAACACAGAGATGATTCACAAAAGTGAATAATCTTCATTTTGAAGTTAATAAAGTTTAAGTAGTTTATTTAAATCATGAATAACCTTTGACATGCTTTTCACTTCCACATCGGTTTAGTTAAGTAGTCTTTCAAATGGAATTAGTTTTTTTACAAATGTGAATACTTCTATATAAAATTTTGCACTCAACAAGAGCAACACATTCCAAAGATTTGACTTATTTAACAGACCTCCTCATCATTGATTTTATATCTGGACCAGATTTGATGATTTCCAATCTTGCTGTGCTTTATAAAGAGAGTGGTTCTTTCCTTCTCATTCACGACATCAAGGTACACACTACAGTACCCTCTGCAGACAATAATATTTGGTGTCTTCTCCCTATAACTTGCTCATCCGTGCTTTAACACTGAGTGGTGTCGCTTGGTGGTGGGGCAGTAGAACAAATACCCAAGCTATTGTGCTCTTGGCACTGACTTGTGTCACATCACTACAGCTGTGATTTAAAACAAGCTGTGATCACCAATACAACAAAGTTAGACTTACCTCATCTTAAGCAAAATTATTCAATGTGTCTTTTTGTATGGAGAGGATTACGGGCTTTTGATGCTCCACCTGTCTATAGTGACTTGCCGACCACTTGCCATTAGTTTGCTGCAAACAGCTATCACACTTTTATAAGGCTGAAGTGAATAAATCATACTTTAAAATGCTTTGGGAGATAAGTCATGGAAGTAAATTAACCTAGAAGAGATAAAAAGGTGATGAGGCACCCTACATAACCTCGCCCCCCTATTCTCCCAGAGACCAGAGTAAAGTAATCAGACCTGAATTAGGTATTTCACTTAATTAAGTAGGAGATTATCTAGGCATGGGCCCCTTGGTCGTTCGAAAACTTCTTCAATGACCGCTATTGCCTTCTATAACTTGGGCTATAAAAATATTCAAGAATTAGCTGTTTGTTATCAGTAGACTTGGTGACCCAGGATTTTGTGTTTTTTTCTTCAAATGTTTGCACCAATGTTTAAAAATTATTTAGAGCGGCAAAAGCCATGAGTCTGATCTAAACGGACATGACTTCTTTGTGGTCCTCGACAGTACCCTGTTTTGGGTTTCTCCCCAATTCCCTGGCACCTCTAGCACTTGTTTACTTATCAATGGTCTGGCACCTGATGTAGAACATCATTTTCTGACTCTCAGGCATGTCAAATGTGCCTCTTGGGAGCATCAGCTTGCAAAACACGACTCCCCAGCATTTGTCTCAAGATCTTAAGATATTATAGACTCAGAAGGGATCCTGTGCTCCATTTAGACTCTACACTGCAGATCAAGTGAAGTCTGAGAATAACCGGGGTGTAGCATTTGTGGTAATGCCAGTGAGCTACCCCATGCTGAGGGAAGATATATGCTTCAACTGCTATGAAGCGGAGCCCTTCACTCATGACCATGTGCACAGGGGCGTCTTTTTTGGGGTGACTCCAGGGACTCGCCCTTTTGGTAAAGTGATGCACATTTTCAGTGCTCCTGTAGTCCGCCTGAGGCACCCTACTCCCCCTGGCAGCTCCCAGCTATAGTCTGGACATGCAGTGCTTCAGGTGGGTACGATCAGGAGAGGTGAAGCAGGGAAGGGCCTAGCCTAATATCTCTTCATCTTCCAATAGATTTGCATATGATGATTTCGGCAATGGCTTTGTAGATGAAAGCAGAGTGGACTAAAACTAGTAACATGGCAAAGTGTGGCTGAAGGTTAGCAGGGCTCTGAAGTAGAGGGTATCTTGAGAGGCAGGCTGTGGTGGAGGAACGGGCATCTGAAAGTATTCATGGAATGGGCGCAGGCTACATGTGGTCAGCTGAGCAAGGGTTCACTAGTTACATCAGTACTGGATGCTCAGGCAACCCTGTATAAGAAATTGTTCTTTGTTAGGGTTTAGGAGGAGTGTCCCAGTCAGAAAGGAGACTAGAGTTTCTCAAATGTGGCTTAAGCAAAAGTCTAGTTGAGGTTTTTGTTTTGTGCCTCAGACGATAGCCCTTTTGAATAAAGCAAGGAGATGTGCTGTATGTCTACGCAGCGATACACCTACAAGTAGTGACTTCAAATCTGACTTCTCAACAATCGCAGAAAGAAAAAGAGCCCATTAGATTCATCAAAAAGTATAACGTTCAAGCTTGGAGAGCCAGGAAAAGTCTGAAAAAATTCTGGGAGGTTTTGAGGAGTGATGATGATTTGAGCAAATATGTAGGAGAGTGTCCTTCCCTTACATTCAGAAAAGCTAAATCCCTACGTGATTCACTGAGTAGGAGTATGGTTAATCAAATCAAAAAACGTACTGATATCCAGGGCTTTTTCACATGCAACTAGTGTAAAGCATGTAAAGTCAGTGCCAGTTGCAAATCTATTAAACTAGGCAAAGACAAATCACCATACAAAATCAAGAAACACCTGACTTGCAATACCGAGTTTGTTGTTTATGCATTGAAGTGTCCCTGCAATAGATTGTATATATAGGGAGCATGATCCACAAAGCCAAAAAGAGGGTACTTGAACATCTTCGGGCCATAAAGGAAAATGACAAGCAATACCCTGTGGCTCATCATTTTGGTACATGCCACAATCAGAATGCTAATCTTCTCAAATTCTGCGTCCTAGACTGCATACCCCCAAGGGAGAGAGGAGGTAATAGGACTGTAGAATTAAGGAGACAAGTTCAGAATGATGTCAAATATAATACTTTGTCCCCTATGGGTTTGAATCTGGACAAAGAAATGTCCGCTCATTTAGGATAGGTTTTGCAGTTGCAGCTGTTCTCATGTTCTAACTTGATGTTTTTTAAGGTTTTTTGATGGTTATATTTTAGTAATTTGATGCACTTTTGAGCAATAGGTTTAATATAACTATCTCTGTCTGGTCTATTGCAGATACCATTGGGGAATGCAGAAGAGCTTTAATATCTATCATCACATCTGCTGATTAATTTCTGTCACTGTGTGGTGCAGGGTGATTTTCAGCTCACTAGAGCAGGTCTTTTTGTACTCAAATAATTCCCCAAAATCTAAACACCCGATGGTAGATAGAGGTGTCTCCTTATTCATCAATTGTAATAAATCATATCCACGTTTTCCCACACGGGCTGAATTGCTTTGAAAATACCATGTCCTTGCTTATAATGGAGTAGTAACCACTTAGGTAGATTTACCACGTATGTACAAGCTTATATGTCATGACACTTTGTAAGGACTTGTTGTGTTGCCCATATACAGATTGTGGCAATAGTGCACCAGGAGTGTCTCATGTTGGCTTACTTGCATATGATGTTGGCGTTTTTTGCACTTAATATAAATATATTATTTAAATTATATTTTATCAAATGCATTTCCTGAAATGTGTGTATGTATTATAACTTTATTGACACACACAAGGTCGACCAGCCGTAGTATGTTTTTCATTTTGACTATTATGCGCATGTAATTTGCACTTGTTTCTTAAAAAGAAAGTGAAAATGCACTGAACTTTGTCCGTGAGAAAGGAGTGACGTAACTCCGAAATGCGGGACCTAGTGTTGCAATAAACACGTTTTGTTAATTGAGGCCACGACTCAATTCTTGGGGTCCCCCAGGCCACAAAAAAAGGAAAAGAAGGGGGGGGGCACACAGCCCCCCTTCTTAAAAAAAATGGAAAAATAAAACCCGGCATCGTGCGGAGGCCCCGCCCCCTCCCTGCAGGACTATGCAAACGCGCCCCCTAGCGCGTTTGCAGATAGGGAACACATTTCCCTTGAATACTGGGGGTGCCTGGGGGCCAAGTAACCCACCAGAAACCTCCAGTATGCGCCAGGGGGCTGAGTTGCAGAGAGGTGTTCTGAGGCCACGCCTCTTTTTACACCTGTCTGCAATGCAGCTCTGTGGCGCCTAAAGGAGGTAGCTGGTGGGCTAGTTGCACCCTAGGGACCCTCAGGATTCCAGGGGAGTTAATCCCCCAACTTAAAATGCACCACAGGGTGCATTTGCACAGTGGTGAAGGGAGGGGGCGGGCCTGAGGTGATATATGTGCAAACACGCCCTGTGGCACGTTTTAAGTTGAGGAATTAATTCATCTTCAATCCTGAGGGTCCCTGGGGGCCAAGTAGCCCACCTGGTACCTCCAGTCAGCGCCACGGAGCTGCGTTGCAGAGTGTTGTAAAAAGAGGCATGGCCTTTGAACACCTCTCTGCAACGCAGCTCTCTGGAGCATACTGGAGGTACCTTGTAGGCTAGTTGACCCCTAAGGACCCTCAGGATTGAGGAGGAATTAATTTTCCAACTTAAAATGCACCACAGGGCGTGTTTGCAGACATGTCAACTCAGGCCCCGCCCCCTTCCTTCACCATTGTGCAAACGCACCCTGTGGTGCGTTTAAGTTGAGATATTAAATCTTCTTCAATCCTGAGGGTCCCTGGGAGCCAACTAGCCCACCAGGTACCGCCAGTATGCGCTAGGGAGCTGCGTTGCAGAGAGGTGTTCAGAGACCATGCCCCTTTTTACACCTCTCTGCAATGTATCTCTGTGGCGCTTACTGGAGGTACCTAGTGGGCTAGTTTGACCCTAGGGACCCTTAGGATTCAAGGGGACTTAATCTCCCAACCTAAAACGGACATAGGGCGCGTTTACTCAGGGGCGAAGGGAGGGGACAGGGCCTGAGGTCACATGTGCAAACACACAAAAAACAACAATGCCCCTGCACTATACAAAAGAATATGTGATCAACCGGTTCTTAGTTTGGTGAGTGAAACAAACATTAGAGCACCATCAAAAGTCACAATTAGTAGACACTTTCAACATCAAGTGATCAAAGTTGGACAAAATAGAGGTGTCAATGCGTTCCGTTGTTGGTGTGATAATTCGGTTTATTGTTCCTACATATGGGCCAACACGTGTTTCATCGCAGGGAAACAGACTGCGAATCTTCAGGGCCTCATGGGTGAGGGGCATAAACACATCGGTTTAGCCGTGTTATGTAGTCACGTTTCCTGACTTTTTTCAGCACTATAAGTATTGCAGAAACTTCATGAGACCTGATGAGTCTCGTTTTAGATAAAGTGTAGTTTATACCGGGAGGAGAGAAGAAAGCAGTTTGCACAGTAGTCGCAACACTGCTATCAAAAGAGGCAAGGCGGGTACACCTCCTCTTTGCAGCACTCCCTCTTGTGATTCCCGGCGCCGTTTTCCATGGACGGTCACATGTGCAAACACACCCTGCGGCGTGTTTTAAGTTGAGGAAATAATTCCCCTTCAATTCTGAGAGCCCCTGGGGGCCAACTAGCCCACCAGGTGCTTCCAATATGCGCCATTGTGCTGCGTTGCAGAGAGGTGGTGCAGGCCGTACCCCTTTTTACACCTCTCTGCAACGGCGCTTACTGGAGGTACCTAGAGGGCTACTTTGACCCTAGGGACCTTCAGGATTCAAGGGGACTTAATCTCCCAACTTAAAACTGACACAGGGCGTGTTTCCACAGTGGGGATGGGAGGGGACGGGGCCTGAGGTGACGTATGCAAACACGCCCTGTGGCGCGTTTTAAGTTGGGGAAATAATTCCCCTTCAATCCTGTGCAGCTCTGTGGCACTTCCTGGAGGTACCTAGTGGACTAGTTGGACCCTAGGAACCCTCAGGATTTAAGGGGACAAAGGGACTCCCAAATTAAAACAGCCACAGGTTGCATTTACACAGTTGTGAAGGGAGGGGGCATGAGGTGACGTTTGTAAACACGTCCTGTGGCACGTTTTAGGTTGGGGAAATAATTCCCCTTCAATCCAGAGGGCCCCTAGGGTGAACTAGCCCACCAGGTGCTTCCAGTAAGCGCAGCTGCGTTGTAGAGAGGTTTTCCTGGCCGTGCCCCTTTTTACACCTCTTTGCAACACAGCTCTGTGGACCTAACTGGAGATACCTGGTGGGCTACTTGTACCCAAGGGACACTCAGGATTCAAGTGGACTTTATCCACCAAATTAAAATGGCCACAGGGTGTGTTTGCACATGTCAGCTCAGCCCCCCTCCCTTCACCAGTGTGCAAACGCGCCCTGTGGCGCGTTTTAGGAGGTAGTTTTAATCCCTCTGCCCTATTATATAGTAGGGGCTTACAGAGGAGGTCATGCTAATAACAGGGGTACCCCAACGCATAGTGTTCCCTAGTATATGTAGGTGTTTTGACTGTATTGTAAGTGTCTTTTAGCATAGCACTGGATCTAGGACTGGTTAGTCAGAGTCAATTACCACTGATACCCATCTGAAAAAGTTGAGCGTACAGGATGATTTTGCAACAAGGCCTCTTTCTGCTCCTCTGTTTGTTCTTTCTGCATGTCTTCCTTCTTCGTGCACTTTTCTTCGTCTTTGAGGACTTCTGTTGCTTCTTTCTGCATTTCTTTTTCTTCTTTCTGTGTGTTTTTTCTTCTTTCTTCACATGTCCTAACTCTGTAGGCATAGTTAGAAACTAGCATTTAAAAAAGCTTTGAAATTCACTGAAAAAACCACAGGTTTCAGGCACGTTATAGTTAGGAATTAGGTTTTAAAAAACCTTAGAAATTCGCTGAAAAAAACCATAGGTTTCAGGGCGTTATAGTAAGTTGGGCATTTTACTCGTACAAAACCATAGAAATTCCCCCGTTAGAGTTAGTTCAGCTAACTATAACTCACGCGCCCGCAATGCACTGCTGATGACGTCACATATTACATCACTCATGACACTTGTGCCCCTACTTTTTACCTTTATTAATTATTTTTTTACTTTTCTATGTTATGCGTGAACCTATTTTATCCTCTTTGTTAATTTTAAAGATTTTATGGGCGCATGCGACCCACTAACGTGTGATTCAACCACGTTTCCGAGAGAACTATTTTCTTAATTGTGAAACTGTTTAACTGACTGATTAAGTGTATCTTAGTGAATGAATGGGTTAGTGAGCAATCTGTAAATGTGTAAATATTTGTATCAGTCTCTCACTTTGTGTATAAGTGGCTGCATGGGTTGGTGGGTATCTACTTGAGTGTCTATACGGGTTATTCGTTGTTTTTTTGAGTATCAGTATGCGTGTCTGTGTCGTTCGGTGGGGGTATTACTTAGGGCATAGAGGCATGAATGAGTGAGTCACTGTGTGTATGTGTTGAAGACAACATGTGTGCAGGACTGTATGGGTGGATGAGTATGTGTATGGGTGTGCTGGTGAGTGAATGAATGTCTCAGCAGTGTCTTTATGAGTAACTACATATGTTTTAACCTAGTATATGTGAATATTAGTGTATGTGAGTGAGTATGTGTGAGAGTGAGAGATTGGAAGAGTACCTGTATAAATGAGTGTGTGTTTCTATAAGTGATTGTTTAAGTAAGTATGTGTTAGTTTCTGTACAAGTAAGTGCAGTGGTGTGTGTATAACTGTATACGCAAGTAAGTAAATGAATGTTTGATACTTTCTTTCCATGAGTGACTATGTGTGTAAGTTATTCTATGGATGAGTGACGGTGTGTGAGTATATGTATAGGTGTATGAGTACATTTGATAAGTGAGCGAGTGCATGTATGAATGACTGTATAGAACTGTTGGTGAATGAGTGGATGAGTGTGTAGATCTTGGAATTAGTGAATGGGTATGTTGTAACTGGTATTGGTGTGTCCATTGTTTTGAAAATGTTAGTTTGTATTTTACAGTGTGTGTATCACAGGTTAAATTAGGGTGAGAGGAGGTCTGCCACTCTATCACAAGGATGATGTCATCAGTGATGTCATTTGGGATGTCGTGAGTGATGTCACTGACCATGTCATGAGTGATGTCACTGACCATGTCATGAGTGATGTAATATCTGAAGTCAATATAAAATAACCAGAAGTCCGTTATTCATGTCCATGCCTGAGCCTCCGTTTTTAATCCCAGTCTAGTTGTTTTTCATTTGTCACATCTTGGCCCTTGTTTGTGACGTCATCCACCTGAGACAACGCCGCAGTGAACAGCTGGACGGCGCTTTTACTCAAGCTATATAATGCGGCATGGTGCCGCCATCAGCATTACTATCGGAACCCCTCCAGACGCCTCGTGCGCTTCAGGCGGCAAGTAAGTTCTCTTGGTATCATTCGTAGTATTTTCCCCTTCGGTGCCGGCGAGCACAACAATGTTTTTATTTATATCCAACATGTCCAGCATCCACTTTTGAAAAAATACGAGTGAATGTAACCATTATGGACGCTCTCCTTCCCCGACTATTTTTTGCAACATTAATGTGTATGCAATTCTGCCTTTGGTGGCACTCTCATATGGGTCCGTAATATTGTCTCATTGCCAGATATTACCCGTTCCGGTATTCCTAATCATTTGTAATAACAGAGAGCATGCAACAGGCACTTTAATTAAATACATCTAGACGTAACTTTCTTGTTTTACTTTCTTCACAGTTATCCACATTGGATTTAAGTGGCCATCCATGCCCTGAACTTATCCATTACACAATATTAGGATCTTTATCCTGTCAAGGTAATTGAGTATTCTATCCTTCATATCATTGTCGAGTGAAACCTCAATAGATCCCGGACATTACCCTTCCTTTTTTTGACAAGTCTTTCCGAGGCGATTCTATAACGTTGCCCGGCAAGTGTTTATAAACGTTTTTTCACTATATTATATCAACCCTACTCTAGCCTCACAAGTAGCTAAATCTACCATCTTCTGGCAGTCCAGGTGTGGATAACCAATCAGGTAAACCCAATTCTCCGAAGTCAGCTTTGCGCCTAAAACTGTGGCCCATAATAAATGTTTTTGAACATCCTGCGTGTATTATACCATCTCCCCTGCATTCTTCTCCCTGACCTAGGAGCGAAACAAGAGTATTTTCACCGCTTCCCTTTTCTTGTGCCGCCGCCAAATATCCTTCGGCCTGCACTATCAGACCAGGAATCAATCCCAGTTTCTTAAAGAGCAGCTTACTTACAGGTAACACAGTAGGCCATGCAAAACTGCTATAGCATAGCATCCAGTCTGCTCACCCCACAGTAACAAAATATCCCTGTTTTTCTTATTTTTTTAAGGACGCTGTTCCTGCCATGCACAATGAGTAAACGTCATTCATTTCCTATAATTTAATCCATATTCCTTCGAATTTTTAGGTAAGGGCTCTTCGATTAATTCTTGATATTGCCCCACAGGTGTCCTTTTGATTTTAATTCAAATCACGATAAGACTTTGGGACTCCATGTATATCTAAGTTTATCTCTCTTCATTTAGCATCACTTTTTCTATATTAGGCACATCTCTTGTCCTCCCAGTTTCACCTTATTGCTAAATCCTTAAAATTGGTGGTTGGACTCTTTCCCTTCCCTCAGCACTCGCCAACTCGATATATGAATGTTAGCCTCTACTTTATTTTTTGTAGCATTTGTGAATTATTGCAGTGTACTGGACTATCCTTTATGTAATACGTATATTATTCCTTTTTAGAATCTGCAAGTGGTTCTCCCGAAGAAGGCGTGTGTCACGCCGAAACGCGCGTAGAGATTATTAACTAACCCACTTGGTTGTTTTTATAATTGTATATGTTTTTCCCATTTATATATGATAATGATTTATTACATGTTTGAACATATATGTCGAAATTCGTGTCAACAATTGTAACAATATTAATGAGTCTTGCATTTTTAAATTTTGTGATGTATACTTTGGATAATAAATGAACTATATATCTTTTATTTGTTTTCATTGTTAAATTTTTCCTGTACACTGCATTAGCCCATATTTGTTGTGCTTGTATATCTGTTGTGTTATTGTACCTGATATCCTTCAGGACCCCACAGTTGCCTAGGATTTGCTATTTTTATAAATATTGTGCCCTGACCTAGGAACTTGCCACTAGTTTCAGGGGGTCCCTTTCTTATATATGACGATATCTGAAGTCATCAGCAGTGCTTTGCGGGCGCGCGAGTTATAGTTAGCTCAACTAACTATAACGGCCTAATTTAACTGGTTTTGTACGAGTGAAATGTCCAACTAACTATATCGACCCTAAAACCTATGGTTTTTTCAGTGAATTTCAAAGGTTTTTGAAATGCTAATTTCTAACTATAACATCTCTGAAACTCTGTTTTTTTTCAGTGAATTTCAAAGGTTTTTTAAATGCTAATTTCTAACTATAATGTCCCTGAAACCTATGGTTTTTTCAGTGAATTTCAAAGGTTTTTTAAATGCTAATTTCTAACTATGCCTACAGAGGTAGGACGTGTGCAGAAAGGGAAGAATAGTGCAGAAAGAAGCAAAAGAAATGCAGAAAGAGGCAACAGAAGTCCAGAAAGACGAAGAAAAGTGCAGAAAGAAGCAAGAGATATGCAGAAATAACCAACAGAGGTGCAGAAAGAGGCCATGTTGCAAAGTCATCCTGTGCCCCCAACTTTTTGCTGACTGGTACTGGTGGTAACTGACTCTGACTAACCAAGCCCGAAGCCAGTGCTATGCTGAAAGACACTTAGAATACAGTGAAAACACCTACATACACTAGGGAACACTATGGGTTGGGGTACCCCTGTGATTGGCATGGCCTCCCCTGTAAGGCCCTAGTACAGAATAGGGCAGGGGGATTAAAACTACCTCTAACAGACATGCAGAAAGAGGCAAGAGAAGTGCAGATAGAAGCAACAGGTGTATAGAAAGAGGCAAGAGTGGTGCAGAAAGAGGGAAGAGATGTGTAGAAAGAGGCTAGATAGTTGCAGAAAGGGGAAGAGGGGTGCAGAAAGAGGTAGGAGAGGTGCAGAAAGAAGCAACAGAGGTACCGAAAGAGGCAACAGAGGTGCATAAAGAGGCAAAAGATCTGAGGAAAAAATCAACAGAGGTACTGAAAGAGGCAAGTGAGGTACAGAAAGAAGCAATAGAGGTGCAGAAAGAAGGAAGAGAAGTTATTTGTTATCCATTCACCATTCTGACGCCCCAACCCCCTGGTTTCACTCGCGTCCGTCTGTCCTGCCTCTCCCTCGTTGGTATCCGCTCTCCATTTTACCCGTCTGTCCCTGCTCCCACACTGCCTCCTACACTTCTTTCAGAAGTCTGTCCCCTCTCCACTCACTGGTCCTCTGCTCACCTTTTCACCCATCTCTCCCCAGTAGTCTGGGCTCCTCTTTTCTTCCCTGCTGTTCTTTACACCTGCCCGTTACCCCTCCCTCAACAGTCCCTGCTCTCATTGTCATGCTCCTTCCACCACCTTCGGTCATTGCTCTCTTTTAATCAGTAGGTCCCCTCCCGGGCACCACTCCCTGCTATTCCTTTCATCCTTTTGCCTCTCTAGGCTCTATTTCTTCATTAACTATCAGTCACAGCCTCACAGTTTGCCTCTTCTTTCCTCTTCACCCGTCCCCTCACGCCCATAAGTATCTGCTCCCCATTTCATCCGTATTCTAACTCCCTTGGCTCTTCCTTCTGTCCTTTTTATCCGTCCAAAATCTATGTCTTGCTCATTAGTCTCTGATCTCCTTTTATCCATCTGCCCTCTCTCTCATTAGTCCCATGTCTCTGTCAATCATCTGCCCTACTTGTTCGTCCTCACCAGTTGACCACTTTCCACTCACACATCCCTGCTCTGCCTCCCACCTGTCGCCTCTCCCTCGTTAGCCCCTGCTCTCTTTAAACACGCCTGTCCCTATCCCCCTCGCTGCTTTGTGCCATTAAGTAAGTATAGTATTTGTGCGTCCCCACATTAGATCTGACGTGAGACAGATATATGTTAATAAGAGAGAAGCACTGCACTACGAAATGGACACATTCTATTGCTCTCTCTTATTTCCACTGTCAAGCATATCTGAATATCGATGATGTTGTCTTCTCCTTAGGTCTGTGACTTGCTTGCTGCCATTGTCTACAGTGTGGCTCCTTCTGGGTGTCTGATGAGCCAAGCATGAGAACCCAGACAGGAATGTGCAAGGTAACAATTGTAGCCTCCTCGGTGCCCAGGGCAAGAAGAATGCTGTCTGCCATCTCCTGTCAGGGGTGACCACTGACTGACGGATTACTTGTGTGCGCACTGCCCAGCTGGTTCCTAGCCTTTTGAGTCGCAGGGGTGATTGGCAGCGGAGGTCAAAGTGTGAATGAGCATGAATGAGCATGACATATTTCGCCTTATTGAGTGTGTGAATGTTCCCAAAAGTTCAAGAATGGGACGTCACCTGCAGCAGACATCTTAAAGAATGTTAAAGGATGAACAAGGCAGTTCGACAGGAACGTCGACAATCAGACGACAGTCATGCAATTGTGGAGGACCATGTCCTGAAAGAGGCATCTTGCTAGTATTTTGTCTGGATCTGACAGACAATAGTTGAGATAGTTCGACAACTTGGATAGTGTGAGAATCAGACGATGCCTCTCTTAGCTGCTGAACATCTAGCTACCAATCACGACGGCTCTAGAACATGTCTAATGTAGGGCAGTACGAGGAGGCCATCTTGGACACCTTCGGCAGGGGATTTACCAGAGTGATCATGCAAGCTGCAACAATTGTACTTTGCCCTGACAGGCACACATACATTCTGATGTCCCCGACCCCTTGGTTTCACTCGCGTCAGACAACCAGCTCTTCGGAATATACACTCTTGCCTTTCAGTGAACTCTCCACAGAAAAGGGATGCAATAGAAAAATTACTGTTGCAGAGTGCCCCCGGGACCTGGCCCACCTAGGGGCCTAAATTCAACGAAGAGCGGGAGCCCACGCTACGTTTTTAAAAAATTTCGTCCGAAATTCCTGCTGGTTGCGCAAATCTTGATGTTTAAAAAAGGCTTTTTTTGGCCTTGGGAGTCTCTGTGGGACCCCCTGAGCAGGCCTAGGGGGTCAGGGTGTTTCTACCCTGACCCCTTTTGTTATTTCTCTACTTTTTTGTTCTGGTTTCTTGTGCCTCGGTTACGAGGCACAATATGGCTTCCAACACTTCCTGCTTTGGAGTGTTGACAGCCAAATAGAATAAAGCTTGTAGTCGGGAGGGTCCGCGGGTCTACTGCGCCTCTAAATATCAAAAAAAATTATTTTTAGATTTTCTCAGCATCTACTGAACGGATTGATGCCATTTAAAAAAAGGACGCTTTCTGAACCAAGCACTACCTTTTTGCCAAATTTGGTGTAATTCCGTTCAGCAGTTCGAGCTGTAGCAGTGTCTAAAGTTTCCTATGGAAAATATATTTTCCTACCTCTTTTTTTTTTTATTTCTCTGAAACTACTGAATGGATTTACACCATTTAACAAAAAGGACTCTTTCTGAACTATGGGCTACCGTTTTGCCAAATTTGGTATAATTCTGTTCAGCAGTTCAGGCTGTAGCCGTGTCTAAAGTTTCCTATGGAAAATAACATGGAGAAAACACATTTTGGGACCCCCTTTTTTTGGGCCCCTGCCTGGTGAATCACCCCGAAACGTTCAAGACAGGAGCTGACCGGAGCGCCCCACTAGTTATAAAAATGTTGCAAAGATTCATCAACCGGCGCCAAAGTTATTGGGAAAGGAAAAATTGCTCTTCCTATCTAAACGAGGTCCTAACTATAACTATCTACTGGCGACCACCAGTAGATAATAATACGGCTAAAAAATACATATCTTTGAATAAAGAATTGAATAAATAAATATTCATTATTTAAAATGCACAATTTCCACACAAAAATATAACTGAGACAAATCCATTTTCAAATGAGTATATAGTGTATTAAATATCCTTGCTTAAATGCATGGTTCTTTCTCTCTCCATATTTTATTGTGGGCTCCCCACATTCAGCTTATTCCAACAGTCTCATTTTTAAAGTGCTTGTGCTGATCTGTTGTGGGATTCCCTAAAATTACACTATTAACACCCCACGTCCTAATATTCTAAAACAGGAATTAAAGACTATTAGTTAAAAAACCATTATTTCTGTGGTTTAGGTCGGCTTAGCAGCTTCCATCTCATTTTGCTAAGTACCATAGTTAGTTTATTCCTGAATGCTCTTACATTTCTTTTTGGTTCAGGTTAGTTTTAAATTATAGAGCTTAATTAATAGAAAATTTTAATTTCAGTGCAAAACGGGCAAGTTGGTGCAAAAAGGCCTACTGCAGACAAGTGTACAGGTCCTCCGTGGTGTTTAAACACGTCGGGTCTAGCTATCTAGGTAAAGAATATACCTAGTCTCCACTTTTCTGAGTAGCCCCTCTCTGTCTCCTCCTCTATTAATGTTGGGTTTAGCGCCAATTAAATAGTATGAAAAGTGCTTCAGATTACTTTCATATACCTCCCGAAAGTGTCTGGCAACTGGGTAAGTCGGTCGTTATTGTTAATAGCTCTAATGTGTTGCAGGATTCGTTGGTTCGCTGGGAGTTTGGTGCTTCCCACGTACTTAAGATTGCAAGAGCATTCTAAAATATATATGGCATAATCAGTTTTACAGTGATGTGGTTTGTTGATTTTAATTTCTTTTTAACTGAAAGCTGTTAGATAATTTTTTTATTTATGCCATATTGACATGCCTTTCAGCTCCTGCATTTTGTGAATCCATTTGGTTGTACCCACCATTTTGATTGGTCAATAGTTTCTGGACTGCTAGTGATCAGACTGTTATGCATCGAGAATGCCCTTCTGTAGGTAATACTTAAATTGGGGACAATTATGCCCCTATGATTGGATCACTTTTCACTATTAACCAGTTGTGTTGCATGATTCTTTTTATCGATTTCTCTTGTGCACTATAGACTACGATCAGTTTCAGTTCCATGGGATTTTGTTTGGGACTAGTTTCTTTATTTTTGTTTTTGTTGGTTACAAGTAACTGTCCTCTATCTGGACATATGCCCACATGCATCAAGGGTTTTTGCATTCGCAAACGGTGCGAATCGCAAAATTCGGCCGTTTGCGAATGCAAATCCCTTTGTTGGGATGCATTAAGCTTTTTAATTTTTTTGCAATTTAAGAAATCGCAATTTATTTGCGATTTCTTAAATTGCGATTGCATTTAAGAACTCGTAATTTTGCGATTTCTTAAATGCAATGTATGATTTTTTTTAAATTGCGAAATCGCAAATAGGTAGTGGTAAATTACCATGAAGTTAACCTTCATGGTAATTTGCGAAAACTTTCAAAAGTGCACAAAAGTGCATTTTTGAAAGTTTCATTTTACACACACACATACCCTTGGGGCATGTGTGTGTGAAAAATGTACTTAAAGGTACATTTCTTGGGTGCAGGGGCGGTCCTTTGGACCCCCCTGCACCCTTGAAATTGCATTCTCATTTTGCGATTCCTTAATTGCGAATCGCAAAATGACAATGCCTTCACATTCATTCCTATTGTTTTTCTATAGAAATCTTTTGTTACTTTCCGATTGGGCCTTTGCCAAGTCCACGGGATGACTGCAAATTCTTTTAAGGCGCAACATTTCCCCGTAGGGAATACTTTGCAACCAGACGTCCCCACTACTCCTCCGACAAGTCCTGACTTGGACAATAACACCCTGCCTAGTTCTTCCCCCACCTCATCTGAAACAGTGGCAAAATAAATTCACGAAGCAAGGTTGGGATCCCCCTCTGACCCATGCCTGCCAGCATTTCTCAAAGAAATTGTGGACCTGGTGAGCCCTGGGTTTACAAACATTTTTAACTCTATGTTCGACTCTGGCAACTTTCCTTCCACGTGGAAGGATACCTCCATCCTTCTGCTGTTAAAAAAAACACCCTAGACGAAACTAACCCGAACAATTACCGTCCTATAGACCGGTTACCGCTGCCAGCCAAAATAATTGACAAACTTATGAATATTCAATTAACCCAATTTATTCACGAAAATAACTTGCTTGCTGACTCACAGTTTGTTTTCCGCCAAAAACACAGTACAGAAACGGCACTCATCAAAGCCACAGAGGAGATCAGGGCGGTGATGAATGGAGGAGGCACGGCTGCCCTAGTGCTCCTCGACCTGTCAGCTGCTTTTGATACTGTTAATCATTCCCTCTTGCAACTGTGGCCGGAGAGTCTGGGGGTCAGGGGTACATCACTGGCCCTACTGTCCTCCTTTCCCAAGGACAGGAGATTAACAGTTTCAGTTGATGGGTATCATTCTGAGACTTATACCATCCCGTGCGTAGTGCCACAAGGCTCATCCTTGAGCCCTTCTCCTTTTAACGCCTATGTCTCCGAACTGGCTCCTTTGATCCGGGACTTTTGGTTTAGCCTAATGTCTTACGCCGGCGACACCCAGATTGTCGTGGATGCATATCCAAATCAGGTTCCTCCTACTCAGCAATTTCAGAACTGTATGTGTTCCATAAACAGATGGATGAGTACACAATGTCTTAAACTCAATTCTGAAAAAACAAGGTCTTGATCTTTGTTAATATGCAGCCAAACTGGGGCAATCACTGGTGGCCGGCAGAGATGGGAGATCCACCAAAACTCGCGGTTAAGGCTAAGATTCTGGGAGTGTGGTTCGACAAAAAACCTTCGCTCTCTCAGCACACAAAAGCAACTATCTCAGCCTCCCACTATCTTATCAAGAAAGTAAGGTAGATTCTTCCTTATATTCCCGTGGACACTAGAAAAACTATATTAACATCGCTGATTCAGTCTAAACTAGATTACTGCAACGGGCTTCACCTGAACATACAGAAGCAGTGCTTGAAAAAGCTCCAGATTATTCAAAACACAGGAGCGAGGCTACTGTCAAACATCCCTAGGTGCAAATCTGTATATAAAGAGATTTGCAGCCTGCATTAGCTTCCTGTAGCACAACGCATCAAATTCAAGGCCCTGTGTCTGGCTTACAAAGCACTAAACCACACTTGGTCCTGTTTTTTTGCAAAACCTTTTTGCCTGGTATGAACCGACCAGACATCTTTGCTCTACAGGGAACAAACTCCTGACAGTGCCCAGAAGTCGAACATCGCACTGGGGTGGACGCAGCTTTCGCTTTGGCACCTCTAAACTCTGGGAACACTCTTCCGAGTGAGCGCAGAAGTGCAAGCTCCCTCTCCACCTTCAGGAAAGGACTAAAAACCTGGTTGTTCCAGAACTAGATGTATGAGCAGGCTTACTGTGTTATCAGCGCCAAGACACCTCCGGGTATTTGTGCACTCCATAAATCCCAGTAACATTAACATTAACATGGAAACTAGAGGAATGGAGTACCGGATTTCCAGCTGTTTCCTTCCTGTATACCCAGGTTTCCAGTTTGGTTTTTTCTTGGTATATCTCGACATTTAGGAAGTGAATACAATTCTCACTGATAATTGAAGTGAAACTCAAATTGATGTTATTGTTATTTATGGCTTAAACAAATGCAGTAGCCTTTATTTGTGAGCCCTCCCACACAATGAACAAATCAACGATATATCGATACAGTAGTTTCACATTTGTGTCCATGAAATGCTTGCGAGTTTTGGCAAGTACCAGCTCCTCCCACCATCCTATAAACAAACAGGCATAGCTGGGGGAGAAGCTGGCCCCCATCGCGACTCCTCACATTTACTGATAGTAGGTTTTGTCGAACATAAATATATTGTTGTTCAAACAAAATAGTATCCTGTTTACTAACATCATATTGTGTGGGGACAAAGCAATTTTGTTCATTCCAAAGTAATTTTCAATTGCACGTATCCCATCTTTGTGATTAATACACGTATATAAGGATATCACATCAAGAGTCATTAACAGGTAGTTTCTGTTCCACCTAAACATTTTAAATTTGGAGATAAAATCACTGGTGTCAAAGTCCTGCAAAAAAAGTCTATATATTTGGAGGCATTTTCAAGTAGGCTTTTTTACATTGGTATAATCGGTCTTCCAGGAGGTTTTAGTGCATTTTTATGAATCTTTGAGATAAAATAAATATTTTGTACAGTCGGGTTATTCTTTCTGATGAATTGATATTCATCCATGATTAAAAGTCCAGCACACTTCCATGACACTCATTTTCCATAAAAGTCATTTTAAAATTCCTCTTAAAGCCAGTGCATTACTTATCCGACAGCAAGCTCTGTCATTTAACTGTGATAATGCTTCCTCCATGTAGTCCTTTTTGGCCCACAAAACAACGTGCCTTCTTTATCAGAGCTTCTGACCACAATGTTTTTGTCTTTTCGTACATTAGATATCAATTGATTGTATGCCAATTACTTTTTCTTGCCTTTTAAAAAAAAAATGGTGTCTTTAAATTCAGTTTCTTTATTTCATTGATAATATTTTCATACAAAATGTCTATTCCATCCCTAGGTGCTATAGGGATGAATGTGGACTTTTTCTTAATATATACACACACTGAAAAAAACAAAGATTACAGGGACATAAGGCTCAGATTTCACTAGTACAAAAACAGTTAAATTCAGCAGTTATAGTTAGCTGAAATAACTATAACTCATGTCCCCCGCAATGCACTGCTTATGACCTTACAATTTGCATCAGTCATGACATCACTGATGACATCTCAAATGGCATCACTGAAGACATCATTCAGTGACTGTGAGTGTTTTAAAAAGGTTTATACATGTTAAAAATATATTTATATATATATATATATTTTTTTTTTTCACTGAAAAAACCATAGGTTTCACACACTATAGTTAGCTGGACATTTCACTCATACAAAACCATTGAAATTCCCCCGTTATAGTTAGTTCAGCTAACTATAACTCGCGCGCCCGCAATGCACTGCTGATGACATCACATATTACATCACTCATGACATGGTCAGTGACATCACTCATGACATCACTAAGTGAATGTGTGTCTTTCTGAAAAATAAATATTTTTTATATATGTATATCTAAAGGCCGATGGAAGAATAAATGGGTAAATAAGTGTCTAATTGGATTTTTTTTTGTAAAATTGATTGTATAACTGACTTATTAGGTGTATCTTAGTGAATACATGTATTAACGAGCAATGTTTAAATATTTAAATATCTATATCAGTGTCTCACTTTGTGTATAAGTGGCTGCATGGGTAGGTGAGTAGCTACATGAGTGTGTATATAGGTTATTACTTTGTTTTTTGAGTATCAGTATGAGTGCCTGTATAGTTTGGTGGGGGATATTACTTAGAGTATAGATGCATGAATAAGTGACTCACTGTATATGTTTTGAAGACAGCATGTGTGCAGGACGGTATGGGTTGATGAGTGTGTGTATGGGTGTGTTAGTGAGTGAATGGCTGTCTCAATAGTGTCTTTATGAGTAACTACATATGTTTTAAACTAGTATATGTGAGTATTGATGTATATAAGTGAGTATATGTAAGAGTGAGAGTTTGGAAGAGTTCCTGTATAAATAAGTATTTGTTTCTATAAGTGATTGTTTAAGAGAGTAAGTATGTGTACGTTTCTGTAGAAGTAAGTGTAGTGGTGTGTGTATAGCTGTATAAGCAAGTAAATGGATGTTTATTTGCATGTGTTAGTATGTGTGTAAGTAACTCTATGGATGAGTATCGTTGTGTAAAAGGATGTATAGGTGCATGAGTACATATGATGAGTGAGTACATGTATGAGTGACTATATAGAACTGTTGGTGAATGAGTGGATGTGTATGTAGATGGTGGAATTACTGAATAGGTTGTTGTAACTGGTATTGGTATCTCAATTTTTTTTAAATGTTAGTTTCTATTTTTGAATGTGTATATCAAAGGTTATATTAGGGTGAGAGGAGGTCTGCCCCTCTTTCACAAGGATGATGTCATCAGTGATGTCATCAGTGATATCATTTGAGATGTCATCAGTGATGTCATGAGTGATGTCACTGACCATGTCATGAGTGATGTAATATGTGACGTCATCAGCAGTGCATTGCGGGCGAGCGAGTTATAGTTAACTAAACTAAGTATAACGGGGGAATTTGGGGGCGCTAGAGGGCGCACACACGGAATGGCTGCCTGATAGCGTAGCTCCCGTTCCCTGCAGACTTGATCCTGTATTAATCCTTTCCACCTGAGGAGCTCACTCTCTCCAACAAAGCGGAATCGCTGCCGAAAAGTCTCAACTGCACTCGTTTAAAGTTTCAGGCCGCTAGTGGATACCTGCGGCAAATTAGCAGCTCCGTAAGATTCATCGGTGCTGACCCTGGAGCCGCTGTGACGTGGAGCCTGGACGCTGGCGGGCACGCAAGTCAGGTGCGGGCCACGAGGCGGAAGGCCCAGAACGAAGATCGGGCTGTGGAGCCCTGCTGTCCCCCTCGCGGCGCCTCGGGCCGCCGATTCCTGCCTCGGAGGACGGCGAACCACGCCGTGACATTACTGGAGGCTCCCTACCGGCGTGTGACAGCAGCGGCGGGGCTCGAGCGGAGGCTTACTGGGAACTGCGCGAACTGAAGATATCGTTGCGGAAGGCACTGGACTCCCGCTTACAGGTACTGGGCGCAGTAAGGAGTGGAGATACTCCCCCTGGCTGGCGGCAAAGGCATAGACGCCTGAACGAACTGGCACGAGTGGAAAGAGTGGGGGAGGCCACGTATCTGGTGCTAGAAGGCCGACCTAGTGCCCTGGGGGCGTTGTAGCAGGGTGATTGAAAACACGCTGTAGGCAGGTCA
Source organism: Lissotriton helveticus (assembly GCF_964261635.1). Classification (NCBI taxonomy): domain Eukaryota; kingdom Metazoa; phylum Chordata; class Amphibia; order Caudata; family Salamandridae; genus Lissotriton; species Lissotriton helveticus. Next base: position 453,714,543 of record NC_136073.1, on the reverse strand, counting down.
GAGAGTGTAGATGATCTGCCCCCCCCAAGCGAACGCCTGAACGAACGGGCACGAGTGGACAGAGTGGGGGAGGCCACATACATGGTGCTAGGAGGCCGACCTAGTGCCCCGGGAGCGGTGTAGCAGGGTGATTGAAGATACGCTGTAGGCACGTCGGAGAGTGCAGACGATCTGCCCCCCCCAAGTGAAACGCCAAACTTATTTTACCCCACCTCACCTGCGGTTGGGGTGGATTGCGGATCTATTAGCCTGGCACCGCTGTGATCAAGGCGCGCAGCCGATTGCAGCGTCGGAGAGGCTCAAAGGTACTGCAACACTGGCAGCACGAATACACCTGCATTGAAGGAGTTGATGCAGTGCGGCGCTTCCTACCTCCGGGCCCCCAGGCGCGGGTTCGCCATATCTGTCCAGAATGCAAATCTACACCTTGAACCTACTTGGTGCTGCCTCGTTTGGGATCCTCTTCCTGCTAGCTGGACCTGCTGCATAGCTACACATATTTCTCTTCCCATAGCGCTCTGTGCACTGCAGGTATTGCTCCTTCCTCTTGGTCTCGTTAGTAGAAGCTTTGATATCTCCATTGGCCGGACGGCACTCCCCCACTGCTTCGATGCAATTCGTAACGGCGACCCCAGATAGGCGCGAAAGCACGATGGTGCGCCCAGAGAACCGCCAAACGAAAATCAACTTCGAGGGCACCAAGAAGGGGTTGAAACGGGCCCTGCCGAGCCAGGATCTAGTGGTGCGGATCATGCTGCTGCACCCTCCCCATCGGCTGAATTGGACATGCGCCGCTTGTTCCAAGAAATGCGCCAGGGCTTCGCCACAGTGGTGGAAAATGTGGACAGTATGACCTCTAGAATGGACGCCCTGGTGCACAAAGTTGATCAGCATGAGGAACGGATAACTGCGACGGAGCAACGGATATCGGACAATGATGACCTCACTGCCACTCATTCCGCCCAACTCGCCCGCATGGACAATATCCTTCGGGTTATCGCAGCCAAGAACGAGGACTTGGAAGCCCGAAGCAGACGCAACAACATCCGCGTCACGGGCGTTCCGGAATCCACAGACACTGGCAAGATGGAACTGTATGTGGAGAAAATCCTCCAAGCATCAGTAGGGGAAGATGCTTTCTCACCCCAGTTCATTGTTGAGAGGGCGCACCGATCTTTGGCCCCAGTTCCGAAACCCAGGATGCCGCCTAGACCAATCATCGCTCGCTTGCTGAATTATTGCGACCGAGATGTTGCCTTGAGAGCTGCCCGGTCCAAACAGGCCCTGCACTACAACGGTGTTACGTTCTCCCTTTATCCTGATTTTACTTCCCTCGTGCAGGAAGAACGACGCAAATTCCTGGCAGTCAAAAAGAAATTACGTGAGGCCCAGTTGGACTACGCCTTGTTGATCCCGGCGACGCTACGAGTGACACACCAGGGCAAACAGCGGTTTTTCACCGACCCACAAAAGGTTGAAGACTATCTAAAAACACTACGCAGAGCACAGAGGGGCAGACGGGACGACCACGTAGACCCCGAGGCTGATCCACCATTGAATGCAGATGACAATTGATACACATTGCCCTCCTAGGGCAGTCCTTGCCCAGTGCTGTCTTGTTGCATTTGCCTCACTGACACTTACTTGGCTGGTGGTGCCGCTTCTTTCGCACTCTGAGACTGCCTGACTCCTATGGTGGTAAGATACTGCAGGGACCACTCTCCCCGCCCTGGCCTATATCGAGGGAGGTATAGTGTGAGAGGCTATCGGGGGGAGCAGTGGCTGTGCGCCCTTGATGATGTTTCCCCTACGGGTGTACCCCACTCATGGACACAAGTTGTGGGAGTTCTGGGGAGGGAGGTGGGGGGACGTTGGGATGTATGGCTGCTGGCATGATTGGGATGCAGTAGTGGGAGGGGGGTTGAGTTCCATTGGGGAGGGGGGTTGGTTTAATGAGGACAACGACTGGCTAACTGATCATTGTATCAATTTGCATTATTTCAGCTTTACTGCTTTTTTGGTACCCATAATGGCATGTCACATGTTTATGACTTATTCTCTGTTATGGCGGGAGTAGGATCTGATGCACTATTGACGTGTTTATCTTGGAACATACGCGGACTCAACAATGCTAAAAAATGTCGAAATGTTGTTGCATACCTGGATCGCCACAAGGTTCAAATCGTCATGTTACAGGAAACGCATATATCGGCACAAGCGTACTCTACTTTTGGCTGCAAATGGGCCACTGTCCGTGCATTCTCCTCTTACTCCACCTATGCGAGGGGAGTTGTTATCCTAATCAAACGCACCGTACCCTTCCAGGTGTGTGGAGAGTTTGCGGACACAGAAGGCCGCTTCGTATTATTATGGGGTCGACTAGGTCGTGACACATATCACCCTAGTGAACTGTTATGCACCCAATTTAGATATGCCCCTCTTTGTCACCACACTTTGGGGTAAAATTTTAGACGTAGGATCCCGGCATATCATCTGGGGGGGAGACTTCAATATAGCACTGGTGCCCCGGTGGGACAGAGCGGACAGGGCAACACACTATAAACCTAGATCCAGGGAGGCGTTGGAGGGGGTGCTTTTTGAGGATAATCTGGTGGACGCCTGGCGACGCCTGCATCCCTCCCTCACAGAGGGTACACACTTCACCTCACTGACTGGCACATGGGCACGCCTTGACTACTTTTTCTTGTCTAGAGAGATATTTGCAGAATTGACGGATGTAGTCCACCTCCCGAGGACGTACTCTGACCATAGCCCGGTCCTTCTTACTCTAAGAGTGCCTGGGTGGGACAATCCTAGACCACACTGGCGGTTACAACCAACGTCCTTGCTGGACGTAGTGTTCCGCTCGGAACTTGGTGAAGAGATCGACGCTTTTTTCCCTAGAAATAAAGGTTCCGTTGACTCTGTTGAGCATATTTGGGAGGCGTTTAAGGTCACGATCAGAGGCTACTGCATGTCCAAAAGCTTTGGGGTCTTGCGCGATATCCAACGCACACTCCGGACACTTGATAGTGAGTTGAGGGCCTTGGAGGCACGAATGGTAGAAGGAGATGGCACTGATGCACATGCTGACTTTAGGGACAAACTCTCACAATATGAGGAGGAAGCGAATAGGGAAGCTAGGTTTAGAGGCAAGCATTGGCAAGCGAGGAAATATTGCGAGGGGGATAGGCCTGGCAAGGCGCTAGCCATGCTGACACGAACACCACACGCCAACAACACGATTATCGAGGTGGTCACTGATCAGGGACACACTGTTAGGGACGCTGATGACTTACTTGCCACTTTTGTCACCCATTACCGTGCACTCTACACCACAGCCACAACTGTAGACGTCCAGTATGACGATTTCCTGGGCGATATAGCACTGTGTTGGCTTAGCGATGTTGATAGGGCTTTCCTAGCCACCCCTTTCGAGGTAGAGGAAATCAGGGACGCTATCATGTCACTCCAAAATGGGAAGGCGCCCGGTCTGGACGGCCTCCCTGCCGAATTCTACAAGACCTACGTGGACACTATGGCCCCGGTCCTCCGCGAGGTTTTTGAGGAATCCTTAGCTGATGGCATCCTCCCCTGCTCCATGCGCGAGGTCATTATCACCTCCTTATTGAAACCTAACAAAAACCCCAAATCCTGTGACTCTTACCGGCCACTCTCGCTCCTGAATTGCGATGTCAAAGTCTTGGCCAAAGTGCTCTCCACCAGACTATCTCTTCTTATGACCCGGATTGTTTTACCTGATCAGTCTGGCTTTGTCCCGGGCCGCTCCACTTCCCATAACCTACGGACTCTGTTTTCCTTACTCCACACACTCCATCCTGACCTCCCTGTCGCAGCGGCCTTTCTAGACGCCACCAAGGCCTTCGACTCTGTCGAATGGCCGTACTTGTTCACTGTCCTGGCTCGTATGGGCTTCCCTGCACTATTTATTTCCTGGGTCAAATTGCTATACACGCAGCCTACTGCCAGAGTACTGGTCAATGGTCGCCTCTCTACATCACTCTCCATCTCCAGAGGCACCCGGCAGGGATGCCCGTTGTCTCCTCTCCTTTTCGCGATTTCCGTCAAACCCCTTGCCTGTTGGCGCCGACAGCTTCATCGAGAGGGCGCAATTCGATGTCTCCAGCGCCAGATAGATGTATCATTATATGCAGATGATATGACCTTGTTTGTCAAAGACCCGATGCGTAACCTGAATCCCCTGCTCAGGGAGTTTGTTATCTTTGGCAGAATGTCAGGGGTACAGATTAACTGGACGAAGTCCCTCTTTTTCCCGCTCACAGACTCAGTTCCGGACTTCCCCTTGGACTACCCTCTAGAGTGGTGTCGTACTGATCTTCGATACCTGGGTATCCAGATTTCACGTGACAAAGACGAGACGATGCGCTCCAATTACGGCGTCGCCATCACTAAGCTCACCGCACTGGTGGACCGCTGGATATCCCTCCCTATTTCCATGGCAGGTAGGGCATCACTCATCAAAATGGTAGTGCTCCATCGCTTCCTTTACCTCTTCCTTAATATTCCCTACCATCCGGGCGCCTACTTCTTTAAAACATTGAAGTCTGAACTCTGTCACCTATTCTGGGGGGGGTAAAAGTCCGAGGCTGAAGTGGTCTATGCTGATACAGCCATACGATAAAGGAGGATTTGACCTCCCCGATTTTGAGGTCCACTACCTTTGTGCGCAGGCGCACTATGCTTACCACTGGCTGATTCCCACTCCCTTTATGCCCCAGTTGGCGGTGGAAGATTGGATTGCCAACCCCCTACCCCTCAATGGCCTCATTCATGTCCAACTTCAGCTATTACGACACCATATACCTCTGTCACGTGCACCATTGATGCATGGAGTCGGTTGGCTAAAAAACTGGAATGTGGCCTGCTGTACTCCCCTCGATTGCCACTGGTGTATCACCCTAAGCTTGAACTCCTACAGGAGCGTGGTTTTCGAGTGCTCTGTGGGACTCTACACATCAAGTGCTGGGGCGATCTCTTCTCCGCGGGCCACTTTAAAACAGCGGACGCATTCTTTCTGTCGCACGACCGCACCCCGCTAGAAGTGTTTTATTATCTGCGACTACGCCAAGGGATGCGGGATATCCTCCCTAACTTCCCCGAGGAGCCTGTATCCACTCCCTCGCTCCACTTCCTGCTGTGCTCACAAGATGGCTCCCACCTGGTGTCGGGCATGTATCGCCATGTCAGGACATGTGGCCCGATACCTGAGGCCTCGGCGAAAACACATTGGTCTACTGAACTAGCCGTAGACATCACAGATGACCAGTGGCTATACTGCTGTACCCTCACGGCCCGTATCTCTGCCAGCTGCAGGCTCAAAATAATTCACTACAAATTCCTACAACGCCTATACTACACTCCCATGAAAAAACACAGATTTAACTTGTCTGACACTGATCGTTGCGAGCGCTGCCGCGCAGAACACGCAGGCTTTCTACATCTTGCTTGGGAATGCCCCCCTGTACAATCCTACTGGCAGCAGGTACACAGCGCACTAGAATCCATGCTAGGGGAATCCATAACCCCGGACCGGATACTAATGCTTTTAGGTCACACACCCCACATTCCTAAGACATGCAGGAAATTTGTAGATGTTGCACTCCTCCTAGCGAAGCGGCGCGTAGCATGTAGATGGGGTCGTGGCAGGGCCCCGAAGTTCAAGGAATGGCTCGCTGATATGACACACAGCCAGGAACAACACTTAGTATTCTCTGAATTACTCCCACTATCTAGCCGGCCGAGAGATATTTGGGAACCCTTGGTTGGATATTTACGGGTCCAGGCAGCTCGAAATGATGGCTCAGAGGGGTGCGATGTCTGAGATGATGATGGGGTCCAACTATAAAGTGTCCACACGTTCAGGTGGACTATGCTTGGCTGGGCTTCTGATACTGCTCTGTTGTGCTGTGTGCCCTTCCTTTTTCCCTATGTTCATTTGCCTCCCACTGATCGCCTGTTTCCATGGCACTGTTATAATTTCCCACATTCCTCCTGCATTATGCGACGACATGCGATTTAATTGATTTATATTGACATTAATGCTTTGACCTCGATTGCTGCACCGACTCCCCACTATGTCGTTTTACCATCACTGGATATAAGCTATTGTATTCTGACATATTGTGCTACATGCTTATGTTGAATGCTGTATTGTTGATTGTATGATCTAGCCGATGTCTCGTCCTTTTGTTCTTTTCTGTATGTTTTTGATGCAAAAAACCTAATAAACAGAGTTAAAAAAAAAAGTATGGAAAAAAAAAGTATAACGGGGGAATTTCAATGGTTTTGTATGAGTGAAATGTCTAGCTAACTATAACATGTGTGAAACCTATGTTTTTTTCAGTGAATTTCTAAGGTTTTTTAAATTCTAATTCCTAACTATAACATGGCTGAAACCTGTGGTTTTTTTCAGTGAATTTCTAAGGTTTTTTAAATGCTAATTCATAACTATAACATGGCTGAAACCTATGGTTTTTTCAGTGAATTTCAAAGGTTTTATAAATGATCATTTTTAAATGTATTAATTATTATATTTATTTATACTGCTTTACTACATTGTTTTAAAGTATTTATTTTTAGATATTTTTTTTTTTAATTACATCACATATTTTTAATATAAATTGGAAAAAAAATGTTTTAAAAAATATTGAAATTGTAATAATTTTTTTATTTTATATTTGTTTTAATATATATATATATTTTATATAGCAGGCAATGATATCCTATGGAAGGAAATTCAAGTTACTGGTAAGAACGGTTAAAATTACTTTTCAGGAAGAGAAGTGAGCTCAAAGATGCAGCACTGAGGTCTCTCCTGATAACAGGTGAGTAAATCGGCATTCACAGTTCGGCTGATTTTAGAGGAATTTTTTTAAGTTCCAAAACTCCACACTTAGAAGAATTTCCATGTGAAACCAGTCAATGTTAGCCTATGGAAGGAAATTCAAGTTACTGTAAGTATGGTTAGAATTACTTTTCAGGATCAGTACTGGGCTGAACGATGCAGCACTGAGATCTCTCCTGATAACAGGTGAGTAAATCGGAATTCGTAGTTCGACTGATTTTAGAGGAATTTTTTAAAGTTCCAAAACTCCACACTTAGAAGAATTTCCAAGTGAAACCAGTCAATGTTAGCCTATGGAAGGAAGTTCAAGTTACTGGTATACTGGTAAGTATGGTTAGAATTACTTTTGAGGATCAGTACTGGGCTCAAAGATGCAGCACTGAGCTCTCTCCTGATAACAGGTGAGTAAATCGGAATTTGTACTACATCCAGTAAGCGCCACAGAGCTGCGTTGCAGAGAGATGTAAAAAGGGGCACGGCATGCACCAGCTCTCTGCAACACAGCGCAGTGGCGCTTCCTGGAAGCACCTGGTGAACTACTTGGCCCCCATGGTCCTCTAGGTGTGAAGTTGAAATTTTTCCCCAACTTAAAACGCGTCACAGGGCGTGTTTGCACACATTACGTCAGGCCCCATCCCTTCCCTTCACCACTGTGTAAACGCGCCCTGTCACCGTTCTAAGTTGAGAGATTAAGTCCCCTTCAATCCTAAGGATCCCTAGGGTCAAACTAGTCCACCAGGTACCTCCAGAAAGCATCAGAGAGCTGCGTTGCAGAGAGGTGTAAAAAGGAGCATGGCTTCTGAACACCTGTCTACAATGCAGCTCCCTGGCGCATACGTGAGATACCTGTTGGGCTATTTGGCCCTCAGGGACCCTCAGTATTGAAAGAGAATTAATTCTCCAACTTAAAACGCACCACGGGGCACGTTTTAACACTCTGATGAAGGTAGAGGGCGTGGTCTGAGGTGACATGTCTGCAAACACGCCCTGTGGCGCGTTTTAAGTTAGAGAATTAATTCCTCTTCATTCCTGAGGTCCCCTGTGGACCAACTAGCCCACCAGATACCTCCAGTATGCGCCAGGGAGCTGCGTTGCAGAGAGGTGTTTAGAAGCCCCACCCCTTTTTACAACCCTCTGCAACGCAGCTCTGTGGAGCTTACTGGAGGTACCTGGTGGGCTAGTTGGCCCCTAGGGGACCTCTGGATTGAAAAGGAATTAATTCCCAACTTAGAACGCGCCACAGGGCGTGTTTGCACACACATCACCTCAAGCCCCGTCCCCTACCTTCACCACTGTGCAAACGCGCCCCGTGGCGCGTTCTAAGTTGGGGGATTAAGTCCCCTTGAATACTGGGGGTCCCTAGGGGCCAACTAGCCCACTAGGAACCTCCAGTATGCGCCAGGGGGCTGCGTTGCAGAGAGGTGTAAAAAGGGGAATAGCCTCTTCACACATCTATGCAACGCAGCCCCTGGCACATCCTGGAGGTTCCTGGTGGGCTAGCTGGCCCCCAGGGACCCCCAGTATTCAAGGGGAATCAGTTCCCCCTCTGCAAATGCCCCAGGGTGTGTGTTTGCAGAGTGGTGCAATCCGTCACCTCAAGCCCCACCCCCTCCCTGCACCACTCTGCAAACGCGACCCCTGGCACATTTGCAGAGGGGGAAGTAATTCCCCTTGAATACTGGGGGTCCCTGGGGGCCATCTAGCCCACCAGGAACCTCCACTATGTGCCAGGGGGCTGCGTTGCAGAGAGGTGTAAAAATGGGATTGGTCTCATTACACCTCCATGCAACGCAGCCCCATGGCGTCCTTCTGGAGGTTCCTGGTGGGCTAGTTGGCTCCCAGGAACCCCTGGTATTCAAGGAGAATTACTTTCCACGCTGCAAACGCGCCAGGGGGCGGTTTGCAGAGTGGTGCAATCCGTCACCTCAAGCCCCACCCCTCCCTGCACCACTCTACAAACAGGGCCCCTGGCCCATTTGCAGAGGGGGAAGTAATTCCCCTTGAATACTGGGGGTCCCTTGGGGCCAACTAGCCCACCAGGAACCTCCACTATGCGCCAGGGGGCTGCGTTGCAGAGAGGTGTAAAAAGGGGCGTGGCCTCATTACACCTCTCTGCAATGCAGCCCCCTGGTGCATACTGGAAGTTCCTGGTGGGCTAGTTGGCCCCCAGAGACCCCCAGTATTCAAGGGGAATTACTTCCCCCGCTGCAAACGCGCCAGGGGGCACGTTTGCCAGTGGTGCATGGAGGGGGCGTGGCCTCCTCCCCGATCCCGTTGTTTTGAATTTTGTTTTTTAAGAAGGGGGGCTGTGTAGCCCCCCCCTTCTTTTTCTTTTTTTGGGACCCTGAGGACCCCATCCCCCAGGGCCTGACCCCCATTTTTTTTTTTATGTCTTTAACGAGAAGGGGGCCGTGTTTTTATAAAGCCCCCTGGATTTGGTAGCCCCGGGGGCTAATTAAAAAAAAAAAGCAGACCGGATTTTTTTCTTTTTTCCACGGGGTACGCGTACCTACGCGTATCACGCGATTTAAAAAAAATAATAATTTTGGGCCTTGGGGGTCCTTGTGGGACCCCCTGAGCAGGCCTAGGGGGTCAGGGTGTTTCTACCCTGCCCCCTCTGCGTGTTTTTTGCGTTTCTTTTGCTGCATTCTTGTGCCTCGGTTCTACCGAGGCACAGGATGGCTGCCAACACTTCCTGGTTTGGAGTGTTGACAGCCAATTAGCATAAATCTTGTGCTCGAGAAGGTACGCGTACTGTACGCGTGCGGTACTTCGTCTATAGATATATCTATGATTTTACTTTTGATTTTCTAAGAAACTACTGAACGGATTTACACCATTTAATGAAAAGCGTAATCTGCGAACCAAACTCTACCTTTTTGCCAAATTTGGTGTAATTCCGTTCAGCAGTTCGGGCTGTAGCCTCACTTAAAGGTCCCTATGGAAAATTGCATGGGGAAAACACATTTTGGAACCCCCCTTTTTTCTCGCCCCCCGCTTGACGAATCACCCCCAAACTTTCAGGGAAGGAGCGGAGCAGGCCATTTTCTTGGAGAATTTCGTGAAGATTCATCGACCGGCGCCAACGTTATTCCAAATAGAATGTTGCGGATTTCCTATGGAAACTAGGTCCTAACTATCACTACCTACTGGCGACCGCCAGTAGGTAATATATTTATATATATATCAAGGTGTATTGGTGAATCAGTGCCTGTATGGATGATTCAATGGGTGTGCGACTGACTGTATAAGTGAGTGATTAGGTGTCTCAGTAAATGTAGGGGTGAGTGACTGGTTGTGTGAAAGTTTGTATCAGTCCATCAGTTAGTGTCTAAGTGGCTATATGGGTATGTGAGTTTCTGTATATGTGAGTGATTGGTTGTCTGAGTACCTCTAAGGGTTTCTGAGTGTGTGTATGGGTGGGTAAGGGGGTGTGTGACTGCCTGTGTGGATGAGTGAGTGGATGAGTGAGTGGATGAGTCAGTGAGGGTATGGGTTAGTGAGTGCATGTGTAAGGGGTGCTATGGGTGCGTGAGTGTATGTATGGCTGTGTTGGTGAGTGAGTGCAGGTGTCAGTGGTATATGGGTAAGTGGGTATGTGAAAGGCAGTATAGGTGAGTGGTGAGCTATGTGGGTGACTGTATTGATGAGTGAGTGAATGTGAGAGTGTCTCTATGGGTGATTGTGTGCTTGTGTCATTGACTGTATAGTTGAGTGAGTATGTGTTAGTATCTGTACGAGTGAGTGTGTTTGTGTGTAACTGTATGGGTGAGTAGGTTGCTGTGTGATTGACTGTATGTGTGAGTAGATATGTGAGTAACTCTATGGGTGACTGGCTCAGTGTGTGAGTGGCTGTATCGGTGTATGGGTGGATATGTCAATTGCTGAATTAGTCAGAGAGTGGGTATATGAGTGGATGTATGGGTAGGCGAGTGGATTTGTGTGTTGATCTATGAATCAGTGAGTGGCTGTGTAAGTAGTGGTATGGGTGTGTGAATGGGTTTGAGAATTGTAGTGTGGAAGTTGGAGTGGGTGTATGAAAGGTTTTATGGGAGTGTGAGTGGGTACGTCAGAGATTCTGCGGATGATGTAATCAGTGATGTCACTGACCATGTCATGAGTGATGTAATATGTGAGCTCATAAGCAGCGCATTGTGGGGGTGCGAGAAGCTCAGCTAACTATAACGGCTTAATTTCACTGGTTTTGTACGTGTTAAACCTGAGCCTAATATCTCTGTAACCCTAGATTTATTCAGAGAATTTTTAAGTTGCTTTTTTATTCCATTTCCCAACAAAAATGGTCCTCTAACCTTTGTTTTTTTCAGGGAATTACTAAAGTTTTTTAAATGCTAATTCCTAACTATAATGTCCCTGTAACCTTTTATTTCAGTGAATTTCTATAGTGTTTTTAAGTAGTACTTGTGTTTACAAAGTGGTGGTGAAAGGAGATGGGCCTCTGACTAGCTCTCATGAATCCAACTGTGTAGGACTTACAGGAAGTACTAGGAGGGCTTCTTGGCCTCCAAGATGCCTCAGAGGTAGAGTGGGCCTCACCCCCAACCAGTAGTGCAACTAGAGATTCATGGCAGAGTGGTGGAGAAAGGGGTCATGGACTTCAAAGACCTCTTAGCAATCCAGTTGTGTGGGACTTACTGGAGGTAACAGGAGGGGTAGTTATCCCCCAAGGATATCATTGGGGACCAACTACCCCTCCTAATACCTCCAGTAAGTCCCACACAATAGGATTGCTGAAAGGTTGTTGGAGGCCATGCGCCTTTCTCTACCACTCTGCAAACGCGCCTCCCGGTACACTACTGGTAGGGGGATGAAATCCCCTTGGCTATTGAGGGTCCTTGTGGACCAGCTACCCCTCCTGTAACCTCCAGTAAGTCCCACACAGCAGGATTGCTTAGAGGTCATCAGAGGCCACCGCCCTTTTCTCCATCCTGTGAAAACATGCTTCCTGGTGCACTACTGATTGGGGAAGAAGTCCACTTTAGTCCTGAGACCCTCAAGAGTAAAGTGGAATTAATTACCCAACCAGCAGTGCATTTGCAGAGTGGCGGAGAAAGGAGGTGTGGCCTCCAAGTCCTCTCAGCAATCCCGTTGTCTGGGAGTTACTGGAGGTAACAGCTTGTTTCCTGAACCCCATGGACCCTCACATCCAAGGGGGCCTCATCCCTCAACCACCACTGCGCCATGAGGCATGTTTGCAGAGTGGTGGTGAAGGGAGCATGGCCTCTGGAGACTTGCTGGAGGTTTTATTTATTTATTTTTATTAATTTAAAGGGATGGGTGCCAAGCGCCCCCTGGCCATTTTAGGCTCCAGGGACACCATCTCCTCTGGCCTGCTCCTTGTTATATCTTTATATATTATATATTTTTTTAAATAGAAGGGGAGCCATGCAGCCACCCTCCTGGACCAATGTGGGCCCTGGGGACCCCATTCCCCAGGGCCCAGCCTGTGGTGCACCCACATTTTACATGTTGGGGACGGCAGGGGGAGCCTGAAGGTCCCCAAGGTCCCGGCTTGCTCCCCACCCTTTGCGGAAGCCAGCATTGCTTTTTACATACAGGGAGCTGCTGAAATGCACCTCCCTGTGTGTAAAAAGTAGTGTTCTCCGCTTTGAGCAAGCAAGAGCAAAATGCTCTCACTTGCTCAAAGCAGAGCACTCCTAGCTATTGCATGGTGAGAGTAGGCTCCCGCCATGCAATACCAAACTGCAATGTCCCAGGGGTGGGCACCCCAGTACATTGCTGGAGATGTCCCTGTGGAGTGGCGGTCCCCCAGGCCATCTATGGCTCCAGGAAGGGGGGCGCATGCCCCCTCCTTCCTTGATTAGGGGCCTGCCTGTGGGAGGTGGCAGGCCCTGGAACTGAGAATGGCACGGTAGGTAAGCATGGGCGGATCTAGCGGATCTCGCGTACGCGAAATTGCGGATTTACGGATTCGCAATCCGCGAAGATACGCGAACTCTAGCGGATTTGCGGATTTTCCCGTTTTTTGTGTTGGCGCGCGTTCGCGCCGATTTTGGGACAAGTTCGCAATTGCGAACGTACTTTTCGGCTCGCAACGGCCGCGACTATGTTGTTTCTACGTCTGGTTTATCATCACAGGTTCACAGCACCCTCTGTTTCACCACTGCCACCCTCTGGGACACCCATGCCACCCTCTGGTACATCCTCACTGCCACCCATTAGGTTTATTTATCACTGTAGATTATGGTGGTTGAAAAAAGCAAGCACACCTGCCCTTCTTCAACTGCCATCAATTAATTTGTGGGTCATTAATGTGTCAGTAATTTTGAAACTTCCAGTCTGGCTGGCACCTGCTTCCTTCCTTATCTGTAATTTGCTTTTTGTTGCAGTGAATTTTTTTTTCACAGGACCTTTATGGTCTACTTGTAGCTATTCTATGAGCCTGCTGTTTGGGTCATAGCAGGGTCATAGAATAGTTGCAAACTCTGGAGGGGCCCCTCAGGAAGCACTACCTTGAATGTTACTAATGTTAAGTTTGAACTTTTGCACCTGCTCATTACTTTCAGTTTAGCTAAAATCGTTTTTTCTGCAATTTCCCGTGTTTTTTGGGGCGCGAATCCGTGCGAGATCGATTTCGGAAGCCGCGAATGCGTGCGAATACAAAATTGTTTTTTTTGCGACGTGTATGTTCGCGTGATCTTGCGCGTGTTCGCGAGGCGCTTCTAGCTATACGTTTGCCAAGTTACCCTATCGGTCGTACACGGGCGCGGCCATCTTGTTTGCGTGACGTAATTCCGTTTCCGGCCGCTATGTGTAATCTCGCAAAGTGTGCTGCTCGCTAGTACAATTTCGCGCGTGCTCGCGAGGAAAATCTCGCGCGAACTTACCCACGCGGTCGTGAACGGGCGCGGCCATCTTGTTTCTCATTCATTGCTATGGTTCTGGGCATGCTTTCTCTATCCTCTCTCAATCTCTGCCATCCTTTGCTTGTTTGAAGTTTATTTGATCTAATTTTACTTATTATCTATCCCTCTATTTTTCTAGCTCTATATTTTTGTGTTTTCTGCTGCTTTTAGTTACTTTTAAACTACTTTTTTAAACTCTTTTCTTTTCTTCTTCACTATTCTATTTCTTGTTTATCATTTAACTGTATTTCTGCCCAGACCATGGTAAAGGGAGCCGGGAAGCACCCTGAGAAGGGGAAGGGTCCCGCACCCCGTGCCCGGCTCCCGTGCGGGCGTTTGAGGGGGGAGCAAGTGGTGCCGCGGGAGATCTTCAGCGCGGAGGAAGTGGCGGCACTCATCTTCCACGTCCAGCGCCACCTCCCCAAGACGATCCTGGGAGGCGGCAAGATCGCGACTGGCTATGGCATCCGGGAGCGCCGCAAGCGGTGGGAGAAGGTGTGCCGGGCCATGTATAAGCTCTCTGGGGTCCGGCGCACATATAACCAGGCCACCCACCGCTGGACCGATGTCTTGGACCGGGAACGGGACTTGCTGGACGCGCTCGGCGTAGAGGTCCCCGGGCTTGGTGAGTAGTAGTAGCTATTCATTTACTACTCTGTTTTATCCGGCTCTGTTATTTGCAAATCTTTGTTCTTTACCAAGAGCAATAATGCTGCCGATTACATTGAGGTAAATTATATTTCAAAATCTTCTATGCATTTCAGGTGCACTGCTCTCCTTCTCAGTAGCCTTGCTTGCTACTATGCTTCTTTGTTTTGTATGTTGTGTTCAGAAGCATTTCATTGGCCTGAGAAATTATGTATGAGTGTAGTGTAAAGATAAGAACTGCGTAATGCTAGACACTAAGGGTCATATTTTCAATTACCGGCGCATCCCTGCAAAGTAGCAGGGATGCGGCAGTAATTGTGTGCCATGCCACCACCACCCATTGGCCCAAAACGCCACAGAAGCCTTACGCATCTGTGCCGTAAAGGCAGCGCATTGCTGGAGTTGCGTGCCAACGATGGCGCAGCTCCAGCAATGCTCTGGGGTACCCTATCTCCCCAATGCTGCATCAAGCCGTACGTCGGCTTCAAGTGCGCAGGGTTTGAGTCATGCATCATTGTCCTAAAAGTGACTGATTGACATCTTGTAGATTTCCCTCAGCCACTTTTAGGATTCGTTCCTGCGCAGGTACGCCCTCCCTTGCGCCGGAACACCCCCTGATGGCGCAGGGCTTTACAACGTGATGCATCGCCCATATGCCCATATGTGTTTTTTTTTAATATATACGCCGCACCAACACCATGGCGAGTCTTTTGTTCTGCCGCTGCGTCACAAAAGGCACGCAACAATGGAGGAAAATGAGCCGCAAGGGACTTCTAAATCAGCCCCAACAGACTGAAGTCCAGTCCTTCCTTTAGACACATGGCTATAAGAAGAAATAGTGGCGGTGGTGGGTGGATTGATAGTTTGAGTATTCACTGATCTGCAAGCAGGATGGAGTTTGTCTGTCACTTCGCGTGCTGCGGACTGCTGCCTGCAGTGCCAGGCCTAGGCAAACCTCTTTAGTAGTCTGTTTATTGAGTTACATAGGAACTTTCTAAGTCAACGTTCCGCAAATCAGGCAATACGAATAACGTAGAATACCACATGAGATAGATCCCGTGGAATAGTTGTCTATCTATTTGCTATTTCTCCAAAATATTTTGTTATTGTTCTTTTGAAATGTTTGATTTGGTTGAAAAATCTCATCCATGTTTTCTGGTCTTTCTTTCTTTCATGTTGTACATCAGCTCCCCCCAAGGGCAAGAGGACACAGGAGGAGGGTGCTGAGGATGCAGGCCAGGATCGGGCAGGCGAGGGCTCCTTTGCTGGCCCCAGTAAGTTTACATTTTAATAAAGAGTACCTATTTTTTCCTAGCGTTCCTCATTCGATTTTTTCTAAATCGTCTTTGATCTTCTTGTAGACTGGATATAAATTCTTATCCTGCCTCGAATATGACTCCCTGTGGTATTACTAGACTATTCTTATTAGTCTGTCTGTGTAGCTAACTAAGATTGGACATTTGGCAATTCCATTGGACTCCCATTGTATTCAGCAATAGCTCTATGCACTGTCTCCTTACTGACTAGATAGTGTGGCAGAGTCATTCAGCTCCCGAAGTCACCGATTATTGATCCCCAATGATCTCTAGATTATCGTACGCAGGACAAGAGAGTACGGAGTCACAGCACAGTCAAGAAGTGTCAGAGGCACTCATGCTTGCAAAAATTCCAAAACCTTTAGCTCATCCACTCTAGTCTGGAGGAACAAAAACCACAGAGTCTATTTAAGTTTAAAAGCTTTATTAAAAGTAAACACATTTATTAAAATCTACTTTGTCATAAAACTATTTAACTGAAAACGGAAAAGTGTTTAGTGCTGACGATTAATTGGACACATTTCTTGTGGTCGAGCCGAGCTCTCACCTGGTTTGAACTTGATCCTGGTCGTGTTCTTAGGAGTCAAGCTTCTGTCTGTTAGGAGAAAAAGTGGTGCGTGTTAAAAATCAAAAGCAAGCATTCATCAGTTGTGCATAAAAGTGCAGCAAGACAACAGCCTTCCCTGGAAAAAGGGACATTTTTACTTTGGAGTAGACAGTCACAAATTATTACATTGTATTCAGTTTTTTTAACATTTCTCCTAGACCAAATATTATATAGTAGTGAGTGGTGTATTCTAACATTCTTAAATGTACTTTGTAGGTGTAACATCTGGTGACGGGGCCAGCGCGGAGGTGGCTGTGTTGGGCGAGGACTCGGAGGACTCTGGGGAGGAGGCGGTGCAAGAGCCGGCGGACGGTCCTGTGGGGGTTCAAACGGTGGTGGCGGAAACAGGTAAGCTATATATTCCTTACTTATTGAAATTGAAGACTGCATAGTGTGCTTTCTGCACGGGTGTATTACAAATCAACCAGGTAGTAGCCTCCTCGAAATGTACTTCGACTTAGCTGTGAAGTTTTTGGTGAGAAGAATCCCAATAAGTTCTTAGACGAACGTGATGGATGGGATGAACGAAAAGCGAAAGAAGGGTGTAAGTAAGTGGGACGCGAACTTGTATGATGGCTGGCAAAGAAGAACGATATGTGTTTGCTTGGCCCCCGAGGTGGCTGGGAAGGAAAGAATATGGTATGGTGCATGGCTGGGTCAATGATGAAGCAAGGATGGGTGGAAGGACAGCAGCCTGGGTGGGTGAAACAGAAACTGTATGTGTGCGTATACTTTGACTGAATGGATGCCTGGAGCATGGTATTCTCTGACTCTTAGATAGCACATGTGTATCTAGAGAGAGTAGATGGTTGCCAGATGAACTAAGTGTTACCTTGAAGAGCATGTACCACCGCACCCGCACGTCCGTTCCAGTGCAGGGAAGGCAAGGAAAAGAAATTGTAAATGTGTCCAATACTACCATGAATAGTAGCAGTACTTTGTATTGCGTCTGCAATCACAGCATATATCTGGTTATTACGGTGGACACTCCGTACCTCTCTTAATAACTTTAGTTTACTTGTAGTACGTCATTCATGTGTGGGTGTATCACTGTTCACTCAATATTAAGCAAAGCACCTAAAGTCATCCCATATGTCATCAAATACGTCCCATTTGAAGTGATAGATAATCAAATTAGTTAGCTTCTTCATTTTCCTTTTCTAGTACTCATTTGCACTGTAGGGTGAAAGGTAAATTAATTAAGCAGTAGCCCTTGTAACAGAGTATTCTCAGTGCCACCCGTAATAGAAAAGTAATAGCTTCACCACCTGCATGTACTGGACCGGTACAGTAACGCAAGTCTGTCTCACTCATCATGGTGTGCAACTTTTTTTCTCGGGTGCAAGTTCACTGTGCTGTCCATGTCATTCTGCCGGCTTGCATAAGATAACGTACCAATTTCCCTAAACAAGAGAGAAGAAGAAGAATAAGACTGGTGTACTGTCATAGTCGACTGTAATGGAAGTCCATAGTGGTCGTAGAATTTGTTCATTAAACTACCACTAATGTTAGAGCAAGGATGCAGAAGTGGGAGGTTACATAGATACTGTCCTCAATAGTTATGTACTGTGCTTTCAATTTGCTACTTGTACTGTGACCCAACTTTCGGCTCAATCACTTTGTGTTATTAATGCTAAGGAGCATTGGTTACAGACTATGTCTTTCTTTCTTCATATAGTTGCTCCTTCCAAATCAACAACACGGAGGGAGCAGGCTAGAATGGCCCGGCAACGGAGGCTGGAGGCCACTGTCGCCGAATATCGGCGGCTGGTGGCCCTGGAGGAGGAGGAGGACACGCAGTCGAGCGGGGCAACAACAACATCCTCGACTGGGACCGCTGCATCCTCCTCCGTGACTAAGCCAGCGGGACCGAGCCGGGCTAACAAAGACAACCGCCACCGCCAAGCAACAGAAATACCAGCTGCCCCCCACAGGAGCTGCAAGGAACGCCAACGCCGCCTACGAGTCCGAATGTCCAACCTGGAGCAGGAGGTCCTGAAGTATAAGAACTTGGTTAAGGGCCTCCGCTCCGAGCTTGCCACCCTCCGCAAGGAGTATGATGCCCATGCCGCAAAATGCACCAGCACCCTCCAGTAGTGGAGTGTCCCTTGCCCTTTTTTTATAGACTTTTGGGGGGTGGGATTTGGGAGTTGGGATCGTTTTGGGACGTTTCAAAGACAATCGTTGGGGTTAGGGTGGGTGAGGGAGATTATTTTGTTAGGGCTACATAAATATATTTTTAAACTTTATCTGACCATACCTGTTTTTTACTGCTTTTCAGTCTGGTGGGTGGGGGGCGGGGGTGTAACAGTAACTTTGTTTTCCTGAACAGTCGTAGGACTTTAGTAGTACAACCGTCAATCTCTTGTCTACTCCGAAATAATACTCCATTATACTACCTCCCACCAAACGCTTATCTTACCTGTAATTTGTGTTAGAAATTAGGGCTAGGCCCAGGGCTGGCTCCACGTGAAATGGGGATTAACGTTGTCAATCCTGGGCGGGTGACATTTCCTCATTGCGGTGGTACTAGTGGTGTGACACAGTAGCAGTTGCATGCCTATGGAAAAAAAGAAAACGAAACCTTGTTTGTCCTTACTGTAGCATTACAACGGTTACGGTACGATCGAGAATATAGCAGGTGACAGACAGAACAGTGCCATAATGTAGCCTAACAAATGGTAAAGTATTTGCTTGCAAGTATAACTAGTACTTGCGTTGAATTTATTTGACATTGGCTACTACTACTAGAAGATATAGTACTGAAGCTGAGTAAGTCTAGAAGATATCCTCGTATTCCTTCACCAGCCTGTTGCTATGACCTTATCCTCCCCAGCAAGTGTGTGGAATTATTGATGTCATTTTAGTCAGACATCAAGCAAAACAACACAGCCCGGGGGAAGAGGGTTAGGGTTTGTAAAATGGATGGGAATGGGGGTTTCTTTTTGGGTAGGTTTTGTTGAGAGAAGAAAAAAAAAGCAGAGCATGGACAAACAATAATTGAAGATAAAGACAATCTTTGGTTACAAACTAAAGCTAAGCACATGCAGTCACACTCATAGAATAAAACAATGGATACTGTATCTGTATTGCGTATGTTGTTGGAGTTGTCCTGTTGAATTTGGTAAGTAAGTTGCATGCAGCAAACAATTCCTCTTATTGGCGGCACTCCTCCATTCCAGCTGACGCTTCGTCCATCAATGTTGGTGACCACTGACAGAAGACACCCCTTTCCACTGCCTGCCTGGCGGATGTTGACTGAAACCCGGCCTGTAATTATTGAACGGAAAACAGGAAGTGCTATTACAATACCACTGATAAATAAATAAAAGGTATGTACGCTGTGTGGTTCAAAAAGTGACACTTTGATTTCCCTAATAGACAGTACAATATTTTTGAAATTGCGTGCTCTGTCTGAGTCACCTTTTTAAGGATAAATAAGTATGGCCAAAATATTATAGCGGATCTTTCCCCTCAAGGTAGGTGTACTGTAAACTGTGTTTTAGAACAAAATTTGACCTTCCCAGCAATGCTCCCACCAAGACCCTTACTAAAGCCAGTCGCAAAAATGTAGAAGAACCCCAATCAGATCTCCAAAAACGATGCCTAGCAGAAAAATGGTTACAAAACGTACTTTGAAAGTAACAGTAGGCCCAAATACAGACCGTGGATTGTATTCAAACCACTTGCAAGCAAGCAAAAGTATCCATAGCCAGCATCGCTCCAACAGTGCTCTACAACACCAGAACTGCGTTGCAATAGAACCCCCCGAAACACATGCAATCCTGCTGCTAGGGCTAACCCTAACGAACCCTAACTTACAAAAAGTGCCAAAACTGGTGTTTCCTTCAGGATTTTGTCCAAAACACTTCTATCCGGTATTAGACCTTCCCAGGAATGCCCCAGGCAAGACCCGCCAACCAACCCACCCGGAAAAAACCACCCGACAACACCCCCAAACAGCGAAAAAGCTAAATCTCATACTTACAATATCTCTCGGCCTTCGGTCCAAACGCGGCGCTGTGCAGCTAGGTCATCATCATCAATCATCATAACTCCTGTTTTCCACCACGGATTTCCTGAAAAGCAAATGCAATCAAGATTAGATTGTCGCAGCAGTGCTTCGACAGAGACCCCGGCCGCAACCCACCCACGAACAGCAGGAAGCCCCCCAAAACGCTACATTGAGCAAGATGACAGAAGAAATAGCAAAAAAAAGGCTGTTCCTTAAGGATTTTGTCCAAAACACTTCTATCCGGTATTAGACCTTCCCAGGAATGCCCCAGGCAAGACCCGCCAACCAACCCACCCGGAAAAAACCACCCGACAACACCTCCA
The DNA here is from genome assembly GCF_964261635.1 of Lissotriton helveticus. Taxonomy (NCBI): domain Eukaryota; kingdom Metazoa; phylum Chordata; class Amphibia; order Caudata; family Salamandridae; genus Lissotriton; species Lissotriton helveticus. The sequence goes on along the minus strand of NC_136073.1, from coordinate 453,693,864 downwards.
AACAGCGAAAAAGCTAAATCTCATACTTACAATATCTCTCGGCCTTCGGTCCAAACGCGGCGCTGTGCAGCTAGGTCATCATCATCAATCATCATAACTCCTGTTTTCCACCACGGATTTCCTGAAAAGCAAATGCAATCAAGATTAGATTGTCGCAGCAGTGCTTCGACAGAGACCCCGGCCGCAACCCACCCACGAACAGCAGGAAGCCCCCCAAAACGCTACATTGAGCAAGATGACAGAAAAAATAGCAAAAAAAAGGCTGTTCCTTAAGGATTTTGTCCAAAACACTTCTATCCGGTATTAGACCTTCCCAGGAATGCCCCAGGCAAGACCCGCCAACCAACCCACCCGGAAAAAACCACCCGACAACACCCCCAAACAGCGAAAAAGCTAAATCTCATACTTACAATATCTCTCGGCCTTCGGTCCAAACGCGGCGCTGTGCAGCTAGGTCATCATCATCAATCATCATCATAACTCCTGTTTTCCACCACGGATTTCCTGAAAAGCAAATGCAATCAAGATTAGATTGTCGCAGCAGTGCTCCCAGACACCAATAATCACCCACAAACACCCGGAACCCCGCCAAAGAGCACCCCAAAGGCAAGCAAGTCAGCAAAAACGGCAAGAAATTTCCACCTCATATTTGGTCCAAAACACTTTTGTCCATTATTAGAGCTTCACAGCAATGGGCCCAAATCCGTCAACTCACCCGCAAAGAAGTACAACACCCCCACAAGTGCTGAGTCTTTCTTCATTGGGCGTAATCCAGCACTCTGCTTTGAGGGAAATCGCAGTCTGGAGGAGGAGGATAGAGGAGCATGTTCTTCAGAACTTGTGAACCTGAGGAATGTAGACTGCGGCACCTTCAAATCAATAAGCAAACAAGTGAAGACAGTTCTGCTGATGGTCTTGTTTTTGGGATTAGGTGATTAAAGTTTGAATTAAATTAACTGTGCAAACCAAAGAAAGAGAGACAAACAGGAATAAAAGTGAATAAGGACGAAAAAGAAAGTTCTTGATTCATTGTCTCATTTTCAGGGCTCGGTGTCAGGGAATAAGAAGAAGATTTCGTCATCATACTCTGCGAATTCAGGCTGGATGAGGTCAGTGCCACCGAACAGAGAACAAATCCCCTCATCTACGTTGCCGTCCTCCTCGTCTTCATGCGGCGTGCTTTCTCGTACTTTGTAATCTGGTGGTATGAGGTGCTGATTCATCTTGATCATTGTCAGCCGCTCCACATTTTTGGGCGAGAGGCGGCTCCGTTTGGGAGTTACAATGCCACCAGCAGCACTGAAAACACGTTCAGAAGACACACTTGCGAGTGGGCAAGACAAATAGTTTATAGCCAGGTTGGAGAGCTGTGGCCACAATTGTTTTTTGCCATGCCAATACTGCAATGGCTCATCATTAAGAAAGACCTCTGTTGAGTCATTCATATAGTCCTGCACCATCGGCTCAAGGTCATCAACGGTTCCTCCACTTTGCTTACTTTTTGCTGTGCCTTTGACATTTTTTCAAGAACCATACCCAAGCAAACTTAGCCAATCCTCTACAACAGCCACTGATACTGTTGTGTGTGGTGCAGATGATCCAGTTGCCTTTAACGGCTGAGAGGTCACTTGTGCCCCAGCCACAGGTGCAGAAGTGGATTCTTGTGACTGGGGATGGCCTGCTGATGCTGATGCTGATGTACTGTCTTCTCCTTCAATAACCTGCCGTTCTTTTTCAAACCTCTTGGCTGACAAGGCTAACCAATGTTTGTACTTTTGAACATCTGCATCAGCAAAAGGAAAGAATGCTTCGCCTGCCAGTGCCTTTTTGTAGCGTGGATCCAGAATAGTAGCACAAATGTAATGCTGTTCTGACTTGATGTTTTTAAGACGTTCATCACCACGTAGGCGCTCTAATAATTTCTCAGGACAAAATAAAATGGTCTTTTTTTTTTTCATCTTTTTCAAACTCAGAAGACACCGCCATCAGTTGGTGCTCCAGCATGCACAACAATGGGATAGCTTTTCCCAAATTACAGTCCTCCTGGCTGACTGCACGCGTGAAGAACTCAAAAGGACGAAGCATGTCTGTCAGGCTTTTAACTATGTCCCATTGCGCCGCACCCAACCGCATGTCCTCCTTCTGAGATGTACCCTCTGTGAAGAAATAGTGATCGAGTACCGTATACTGCTCATACAGACGCTCAAGCATGTAGAAGGTTGAGTTCCAACGTGTTGCCACCTCCTGGATGAGTGCTTTCACTGGCATTTGACGTTCAAGTAGCAGTCTCCTCAGATGCTTCCGGGCCTTAAAAGAATGGCCGAAATGGTTGCACATTTTGCGGCAGGTGGCCATTACCTCGAACGCTGGACTGTGTTTATCACTCAAGAATTTTTGAACTACCAGGTTGATACAGTGCGCCAAACACGGCACTCTAAAATAGTCACCCTTCCACATGGCCTTAACTACATTGGCGCCATTATCCGTGGAAACATAACCAATCATGCGTTTTTGGGGGGATAGCATTTTCAAGACCTTTTTGTTAAACTCTTCCTAAAGGTTTTCTGCTGTGTGACTTTTCTCCAAGCCAAACATGGCTAGTGTTGCATGTTTCCGAGCAGCTTTAAAAACTTGGTCCGGGTCAACACCTGCGTTTAGCTTTGCTTTAACACCTGAAAAAGAGACCCAGTGTGCAGTGATGCACATGTAATCAGCGCCTGCGCCACTGGTCCACATGTCTGTTGTCAGATGTATTGTGTGAACAGCACTCTTCTGCAAAGCTGCCCCAATCGCCTCCAGCACATCTTCATGTAGTGCTGGAACCGCAACTCTGGCAAAATAGAACCGGCTAGGAACCTTCCATTTAGGGCAGAGCGTTGCCACTAATTCTAGAAAACCTACCGCTTCTACAAAAGAAAAAGGGAGAAGGTCCACAGCTAGCATTTTAGCCAGCTTAGTGTTATACAGACGCGTCAGTGGGTGGTTGCGTTCATATGGCACGTCTGAAGTAAGCATTGTTCTAATGTTGCCCTGGACCAAGCATTTACGGGCTGATAATGACTTCGTTGACCCAATTTTGCTCGCTGGTGAACTTTTGTGCGTTGGTGTCTCAGTCGCTCCAACACTCTTAGTGTGCCTCACATTGGGTGTGCTGCTGACAGGGGTACTGGGTGTAAGGGAAGTGTTTGACACGTCTTCTTCCTCCTCGTCATCATCAGATGAAACATCAACGTTTCCTTGAATTCGGCCTTTCTTGATCGCATCTAGGTGCGCAAACCATTTGACAGTGTGCTGTCTCCTAAGATGACCTCTCTGGCCTCCGGTACCATAGTTGGTACCTAGCTTACCACGACTAACTGCTTGCTTACAAATGGTACAAATGGCAAACTTTGGATTTTTTGGACAAACAGTAAAGAAGTCCCAAACTGGGGACTTGAAGTGTCTGTGGGACATGGAGGAGGCGGCGATACTGGTGGTGGTGGTCATGAAGCTAATGCCAGATGAAGTGGAGGATCTGGATTGCCCAACTTTTGTACGTTTTGCACTTTCACCGCCACTAATTAAGGTCGAGGTTGACGGAGGTCTCTTCTTGCCAGAAAGAAATATGGAAGCGGGACGAGTTGGTGTACTACTTAACTCCAATGATTGTGGTGTTTCCACTGCCTCCTCATCGACAACATCATCATCATCATCACGCTCAGCAGCTCTTCGGGCTAGGGTCAAAATGTCTGTTTGCTGCATGCCCGCTGGGGCTGCAGTGACCTTTATGATGACTGGGTCGTCGTTGGCAGAGTCTTCATCAGCGGCAGTATCCGCCACTTCTTGTTGAGCTTCATCACACTCCATAACTCTGAGACTTTGGACGAGCTTCCTTTTACGCTTAACTACCTTTGTCGGATCATGGTGTGCCTCACTCTCAGACGGCTGTGGTGCTGGTTCCCAAGTTTGATCCGTATCATCAGAAGGAGGTGTGCTTGAAGAAGATGTAGACACCACCCTTGATCTCTTCCTTGCTAGGGGTGTGGAAGACAATGAAGGATCATCAGGAGGAGTGGCTTCCTCAAATGATACCTCGCCTTGATTGTCGATTTCCTGATGTGCCCCTACTTCGGGAGGAACAACTATTGTGGCCACTTGTGACCCTCCATGCACCTCTGCTTGCGCATCTCCTTGCACTGCCTCTCCTTCCACATGTACTTGGGCTTGTACTTGCACATGTGATTGTTGTTGCGGCTGTGGTTGTTCAACACTCGTCAGATGAGCTACAACAACCTGTGTTGATTGAGGGACATTGCTGCTGCTTTCTTGCGATGAGCCAACATCACTGGTCGATGGTGATTGAAGAACTATACTGGCTGCCTCTGCAGCACTCAAGGGCTTGGACTTAAGTTGGAGTGGTGGTGGTGGTGGCACTGAGCCCAATGGAGCGGGGGTGCTGCTGCCAGCTTGGTCCCCAGCAGATCCCGCTGCTGCTGCAGGCATACTTTTTTTTTTACTCCCAAAAAAAGGGGCGGGCGGCACACCAGTGTCCTTGGTAACTTGCTTCTTCTGCTCCTTACTGGCACCTTTCTTGCTAGAGGAGCTACGGGTTACTTTTTTTGGGGCCATCTTCTTCAGAGCAGGTCAGCAGGCAGCAGTTGCACGAGTTGTAGAGGGTTCTGTGTCCAGACGTGACGTCGCGTGACGTTATGCTGCACACACACACCGCTGCAGGACTTCTTCCTGGCACTGGTGGTTCTCTTGAGTCTTCTTGTGCACCTAAAAGCAATGGAAGACAGAGGAACATCAGTTCAGTTATACACCCCAAAAAATGGACAAAACACAGAAAAATGAGCACAATCCCATGCCATCCATGATGTTTACATTGAAGACACCCCACAGAAAGACTAGGGACATGCAAGTATGCAACACTCACTACCCCTGGGCATAATGGATGAAAAGTAGGCAAAATAAGTGCATGCCTCAGACACTGCCTCTCTTCAAAATGGCCCCTTACACCCCAAGCACATGTTGCCTGTACCAGCCAGCACTCAAGATGGCCACCACCACCACCCACATGGCCAGTCCACATCAACAGTACACCCCCCAAAAACAGAAAAACAGCCAGAAATCACCACAATCCAATGCCATCCATGATGTTTACATTAAAGAGAGTGAGACCAGACCACACCACAGGCACACTCAGTCCATGCACCACCACCCCTGGGCAAAAGGCCACACCAGCAGGCCCAAAAAAACGACAAAAAACAATCAAATCAGCACAATCCCAGCCCATCCATGGCCTCAATGGTGTTTAAATTCAAGAAGACACCCCTCAGAAACACTAGGCCCATGCAACACTCACTACCCCTGGGCATAAAGGATGAAAAGTAGGCAAAATAAGTGCAGGCCTCAGACACTGCCTCTCCTCAAAATGGCCACTTACACCCCAAGCACATGTTGCCTGTACCAGCCAGCACTCAAGATGGCCACCACCACCACCCACATGGCCAGTCCACATCAACAGTACACCCCCCAAAAACAGAAAAACAGCCAGAAATCACCACAATCCAATGCCATCCATGATGTTTACATTAAAGAGAGTGAGACCAGACCACACCACAGGCACACTCAGTCCATGCACCACCACCCCTGGGCAAAAGGCCACACCAGCAGGCCCAAAAAAATGACAAAAAACAATCAAATCAGCACAATCCCAGCCCATCCATGGCCTCAATGGTGTTTAAATTCAAGAAGACAGCCCTCAGAAACACTAGGCCCATGCAACACTCACTACCCCTGGGCATAAAGGATGAAAAGTAGGCAAAATAAGTGCAGGCCTCAGACACTGCCTCTCCTCAAAATGGCCCCTTACACCCCAAGCACATGTTGCCTGTACCAGCCAGCACTCAAGATGGCCACCACCTCCACCCACATGGCCAGTCCACATCAACAGTACACCCCCCAAAAACAGAAAAACAGCCAGAAATCACCACAATCCAATGCCATCCATGATGTTTACATTAAAGAGAGTGAGACCAGACCACACCACAGGCACACTCAGTCCATGCACCACCACCCCTGGGCAAAAGGCCACACCAGCAGCCCCCAAAAAACGACAAAAAACAATAAAATAAGCACAATCCCAGCCCATCCATGGCCTCAATTATGTTTAAATTCAAGAAGACACCCCACAGAAAGACTAGGCCCATGCAACACTCACCACCCCTGGGCAAAGGGCCCCACCAGCAGGCCCAAAAAAACGACAAAAAACAATCAAATCAGCACAATCCCAGCCCATCCATGGCCTCAATGGTGTTTAAATTCAAGAAGACACCCCTCAGAAACACTAGGCCCATGCAACACTCACTACCCCTGGGCATAAAGGATGAAAAGTAGGCAAAATAAGTGCAGGCCTCAGACACTGCCTCTCCTCAAAATGGCCCCTTACACCCCAAGCACATGTTTCCTGTACCAGCCAGCACTCAAGATGGCCACCACCACCACCCACATGGCCAGTCCACATCAACAGTACACCCCCAAAAAACAGAAAAACAGCCAGAAATCACCACAATCCAATGCCATCCATGATGTTTACATTAAAGAGAGTGAGACCACACCACAGGCACACTCAGTCCATGCACCACCACCCCTGGGCAAAAGGCCACACCAGCAGCCCCCAAAAAACGACAAAAAACAATAAAATAAGCACAATCCCAGCCCATCCATGGCCTCAATTATGTTTAAATTCAAGAAGACACCCCATAGAAAGACTAGGCCCATGCAACACTCACCACCCCTGGGCAAAGGGTCCCACCAGCAGGCCCAAAAAAACGACAAAAATCAGCACAATCCCAGCCCATCCATGGCCTCAATGGTGTTTAAATTCAACAAAACAGTTGTATCATGCACCCCTAACCAACCCTGGTCCTACTGGATACTGTGGCTACCCACAATATAATTTATTTAATGTTCTGAAAAAGTTCCAAAATTTTACTTGCAGCAACTGTAATGCCCCAAACAAACTTACTTGTGAAAGTTGATTTCTAATCCAAAAGTGATCCAAAGACAGTCAAAAAGGCCTCAAATCCAAATATCCAGCAGCACCCACAAAAAGTAATCCTTCCAGCTCCAGATCCAAATGAAAGTGACCAGGAGATGGACAAAGCACTGGGAGGAGCCTGCTGGACAGGAACAGGAAGTTGGAGACTGTGGGGCACTTCCTTCCTCTCCCCCCCCCAAAAAATGGACTCCTTGCAAAAAAAAAGGCCATGCAAATGTCAATCTGAGGAGTGATTCTGATAAAAATCATAATTTTCTGAAGGTTTATCCTGTTTGCTGGTGATTTTCTTGTGCAGAATTGCAAAAGCTCTATTTCGCGAGTGCGAGATTGTTCCTTTCCGCCGCAACTACGTGTTCGCAATTGCGAACTCTCGCGAGGTGTGCTGTGCAAGGTGGCAAGCAGCGATTACGTATTCGCGGGCGCCAAACTCCCGCGGGATCACGCAGCAAGATCCAAAATGGCGCGTCACTCGCAAAGAAAAACAACTCGGCAAACGCTAAATGACGGAAAGTGAACGCCGTGCACCAACCCGCGCGCCGCAACCAAGCAAAAAATCCGCCGCGAGCGGATTCACGGATTTTTGACAAATTCGCGAGAGTTCGCGGATTGCGAATTTGCCGAAAATCCGAAAAATCCGCGATCGGAGCGGATTTTACGCCCATGCTTAACGGTAGGGAGCTAAGCGCCCCCCTCCCATTTCTTTATAATACACTTTGGCCCCGGGGAGGAGGTGGTCCCCAGGGCTTGGGGGTCTGGGAGCCCCCCCAACTGAAAGTTTAAAAGCCCTGAGGAGGTGTTGGTCCCTGGGGTGGGGGTGTCCTAGAGGTCTCCCCATTAAATTAACCCCTGGAAGTGGCGGTCTCTGGTGATGCAGGGAAGGCCATAGGACCTCCCCCACACTTCTTTAATAATTAGCGCAGGACGCCGCCACCTCCCCGTGTGGGCGCCTGCATCTTGTTTGAATATGTTTGCCCCGGGGAAGTGGCAGTCCCTGGGATGCAGGGTTGCCGCATGGGCACCCCTTATTACTAAATAAACTTCCCTCAGGACCTGGCCCACCATGGGGCATATATTTAACGAAGTGTGGGAGACCATGCTTTTTTTTCCGGTAGGAGACGCATATCTAAGTAAGTTTTAACCAAAGTATTTATATAGTTAGCACTATGATACATGACCATGTAACAGTAGGCCCAAATACAGACCGTGGATTGTATTCAAACCACTTGCAAGCAAGCAAAAGTATCCATAGCCAGCATCGCTCCAACAGTGCTCTACAACACCAGAACTGCGTTGCAATAGAACCCCCCGAAACACATGCAATCCTGCTGCTAGGGCTAACCCTAACGAACCCTAACTTACAAAAAGTGCCAAAACTGGTGTTTCCTTCAGGATTTTGTCCAAAACACTTCTATCCGGTATTAGACCTTCCCAGGAATGCCCCAGGCAAGACCCGCCAACCAACCCACCCGGAAAAAACCACCCGACAACACCCCCAAACAGCGAAAAAGCTAAATCTCATACTTACAATATCTCTCGGCCTTCGGTCCAAACGCGGCGCTGTGCAGCTAGGTCATCATCATCAATCATCATAACTCCTGTTTTCCACCACGGATTTCCTGAAAAGCAAATGCAATCAAGATTAGGTTGTCGCAGCAGTGCTTCGACAGAGACCCCGGCCGCAACCCACCCACGAACAGCAGGAAGCCCCCCAAAACGCTACATTGAGCAAGATGACAGAAGAAATATCAAAAAAAAGGCTGTTCCTTAAGGATTTTGTCCAAAACACTTCTATCCGGTATTAGACCTTCCCAGGAATGCCCCAGGCAAGACCCGCCAACCAACCCACCCGGAAAAAAACACCCGACAACACCTCCAAACAGCGAAAAAGCTAAATCTCATACTTACAATATCTCTCGGCCTTCGGTCCAAACGCGGCGCTGTGCAGCTAGGTCATCATCATCAATCATCATAACTCCTGTTTTCCACCACGGATTTCCTGAAAAGCAAATGCAATCAAGATTAGATTGTCGCAGCAGTGCTTCGACAGAGACCCCGGCCGCAACCCACCCACGAACAGCAGGAAGCCCCCCAAAACGCTACATTGAGCAAGATGACAGAAAAAATAGCAAAAAAAAGGCTGTTCCTTAAGGATTTTGTCCAAAACACTTCTATCCGGTATTAGACCTTCCCAGGAATGCCCCAGGCAAGACCCGCCAACCAACCCACCCGGAAAAAACCACCCGACAACACCCCCAAACAGCGAAAAAGCTAAATCTCATACTTACAATATCTCTCGGCCTTCGGTCCAAACGCGGCGCTGTGCAGCTAGGTCATCATCATCAATCATCATCATAACTCCTGTTTTCCACCACGGATTTCCTGAAAAGCAAATGCAATCAAGATTAGATTGTCGCAGCAGTGCTCCCAGACACCAATAATCACCCACAAACACCCGGAACCCCGCCAAAGAGCACCCCAAAGGCAAGCAAGTCAGCAAAAACGGCAAGAAATTTCCACCTCATATTTGGTCCAAAACACTTTTGTCCATTATTAGAGCTTCACAGCAATGGGCCCAAATCCGTCAACTCACCCGCAAAGAAGTACAACACCCCCACAAGTGCTGAGTCTTTCTTCATTGGGCGTAATCCAGCACTCTGCTTTGAGGGAAATCGCAGTCTGGAGGAGGAGGATAGAGGAGCATGTTCTTCAGAACTTGTGAACCTGAGGAATGTAGACTGCGGCACCTTCAAATCAATAAGCAAACAAGTGAAGACAGTTCTGCTGATGGTCTTGTTTTTGGGATTAGGTGATTAAAGTTTGAATTAAATTAACTGTGCAAACCAAAGAAAGAGAGACAAACAGGAATAAAAGTGAATAAGGACGAAAAAGAAAGTTCTTGATTCATTGTCTCATTTTCAGGGCTCGGTGTCAGGGAATAAGAAGAAGATTTCGTCATCATACTCTGCGAATTCAGGCTGGATGAGGTCAGTGCCACCGAACAGAGAACAAATCCCCTCATCTACGTTGCCGTCCTCCTCGTCTTCATGCGGCGTGCTTTCTCGTACTTTGTAATCTGGTGGTATGAGGTGCTGATTCATCTTGATCATTGTCAGCCGCTCCACATTTTTGGGCGAGAGGCGGCTCCGTTTGGGAGTTACAATGCCACCAGCAGCACTGAAAACACGTTCAGAAGACACACTTGCGAGTGGGCAAGACAAATAGTTTATAGCCAGGTTGGAGAGCTGTGGCCACAATTGTTTTTTGCCATGCCAATACTGCAATGGCTCATCATTAAGAAAGACCTCTGTTGAGTCATTCATATAGTCCTGCACCATCGGCTCAAGGTCATCAACGGTTCCTCCACTTTGCTTACTTTTTGCTGTGCCTTTGACATTTTTTCGAGAACCATACCCAAGCAAACTTAGCCAATCCTCTACAACAGCCACTGATACTGTTGTGTGTGGTGCAGATGATCCAGTTGCCTTTAACGGCTGAGAGGTCACTTGTGCCCCAGCCACAGGTGCAGAAGTGGATTCTTGTGACTGGGGATGGCCTGCTGATGCTGATGCTGATGTACTGTCTTCTCCTTCAATAACCTGCCGTTCTTTTTCAAACCTCTTGGCTGACAAGGCTAACCAATGTTTGTACTTTTGAACATCTGCATCAGCAAAAGGAAAGAATGCTTCGCCTGCCAGTGCCTTTTTGTAGCGTGGATCCAGAATAGTAGCACAAATGTAATGCTGTTCTGACTTGATGTTTTTAAGACGTTCATCACCACGTAGGCGCTCTAATAATTTCTCAGGACAAAATAAAATGGTCTTTTTTTTTTTCATCTTTTTCAAACTCAGAAGACACCGCCATCAGTTGGTGCTCCAGCATGCACAACAATGGGATAGCTTTTCCCAAATTACAGTCCTCCTGGCTGACTGCACGCGTGAAGAACTCAAAAGGACGAAGCATGTCTGTCAGGCTTTTAACTATGTCCCATTGCGCCGCACCCAACCGCATGTCCTCCTTCTGAGATGTACCCTCTGTGAAGAAATAGTGATCGAGTACCGTATACTGCTCATACAGACGCTCAAGCATGTAGAAGGTTGAGTTCCAACGTGTTGCCACCTCCTGGATGAGTGCTTTCACTGGCATTTGACGTTCAAGTAGCAGTCTCCTCAGATGCTTCCGGGCCTTAAAAGAATGGCCGAAATGGTTGCACATTTTGCGGCAGGTGTCCATTACCTCGAACGCTGGACTGTGTTTATCACTCAAGAATTTTTGAACTACCAGGTTGATACAGTGCGCCAAACACGGCACTCTAAAATAGTCACCCTTCCACATGGCCTTAACTACATTGGCGCCATTATCCGTGGAAACATAACCAATCATGCGTTTTTGGGGGGATAGCATTTTCAAGACCTTTTTGTTAAACTCTTCCAAAAGGTTTTCTGCTGTGTGACTTTTCTCCAAGCCAAACATGGCTAGTGTTGCATGTTTCCGAGCAGCTTTAAAAACTTGGTCCGGGTCAACACCTGCGTTTAGCTTTGCTTTAACACCTGAAAAAGAGACCCAGTGTGCAGTGATGCACATGTAATCAGCGCCTGCGCCACTGGTCCACATGTCTGTTGTCAGATGTATTGTGTGAACAGCACTCTTCTGCAAAGCTGCCCCAATCGCCTCCAGCACATCTTCATGTAGTGCTGGAACCGCAACTCTGGCAAAATAGAACCGGCTAGGAACCTTCCATTTAGGGCAGAGCGTTGCCACTAATTCTAGAAAACCTACCGCTTCTACAAAAGAAAAAGGGAGAAGGTCCACAGCTAGCATTTTAGCCAGCTTAGTGTTATACAGACGCGTCAGTGGGTGGTTGCGTTCATATGGCACGTCTGAAGTAAGCATTGTTCTAATGTTGCCCTGGACCAAGCATTTACGGGCTGATAATGACTTCGTTGACCCAATTTTGCTCGCTGGTGAACTTTTGTGCGTTGGTGTCTCAGTCGCTCCAACACTCTTAGTGTGCCTCACATTGGGTGTGCTGCTGACAGGGGTACTGGGTGTAAGGGAAGTGTTTGACACGTCTTCTTCCTCCTCGTCATCATCAGATGAAACATCAACGTTTCCTTGAATTCTGCCTTTCTTGATCGCATCTAGGTGCGCAAACCATTTGACAGTGTGCTGTCTCCTAAGATGACCTCTCTGGCCTCCGGTACCATAGTTGGTACCTAGCTTACCACGACTAACTGCTTGCTTACAAATGGTACAAATGGCAAACTTTGGATTTTTTGGACAAACAGTAAAGAAGTCCCAAACTGGGGACTTGAAGTGTCTGTGGGACATGGAGGAGGCGGCGATACTGGTGGTGGTGGTCATGAAGCTAATGCCAGATGAAGTGGAGGATCTGGATTGCCCAACTTTTGTACGTTTTGCACTTTCACCGCCACTAATTAAGGTCGAGGTTGACGGAGGTCTCTTCTTGCCAGAAAGAAATATGGAAGCGGGACGAGTTGGTGTACTACTTAACTCCAATGATTGTGGTGTTTCCACTGCCTCCTCATCGACAACATCATCATCATCATCACGCTCAGCAGCTCTTCGGGCTAGGGTCAAAATGTCTGTTTGCTGCATGCCCGCTGGGGCTGCAGTGACCTTTATGATGACTGGGTCGTCGTTGGCAGAGTCTTCATCAGCGGCAGTATCCGCCACTTCTTGTTGAGCCTCATCACACTCCATAACTCTGAGACTTTGGACGAGCTTCCTTTTACGCTTAACTACCTTTGTCGGATCATGGTGTGCCTCACTCTCAGACGGCTGTGGTGCTGGTTCCCAAGTTTGATCCGTATCATCAGAAGGAGGTGTGCTTGAAGAAGATGTAGACACCACCCTTGATCTCTTCCTTGCTAGGGGTGTGGAAGACAATGAAGGATCATCAGGAGGAGTGGCTTCCTCAAATGATACCTCGCCTTGATTGTCGATTTCCTGATGTGCCCCTACTTCGGGAGGAACAACTATTGTGGCCACTTGTGACCCTCCATGCACCTCTGCTTGCGCATCTCCTTGCACTGCCTCTCCTTCCACATGTACTTGGGCTTGTACTTGCACATGTGATTGTTGTTGCGGCTGTGGTTGTTCAACACTCGTCAGATGAGCTACAACAACCTGTGTTGATTGAGGGACATTGCTGCTGCTTTCTTGCGATGAGCCAACATCACTGGTCGATGGTGATTGAAGAACTATACTGGCTGCCTCTGCAGCACTCAAGGGCTTGGACTTAAGTTGGAGTGGTGGTGGTGGTGGCACTGAGCCCAATGGAGCGGGGGTGCTGCTGCCAGCTTGGTCCCCAGCAGATCCCGCTGCTGCTGCAGGCATACTTTTTTTTTTACTCCCAAAAAAAGGGGCGGGCGGCACACCAGTGTCCTTGGTAACTTGCTTCTTCTGCTCCTTACTGGCACCTTTCTTGCTAGAGGAGCTACGGGTTACTTTTTTTGGGGCCATCTTCTTCAGAGCAGGTCAGCAGGCAGCAGTTGCACGAGTTGCAGAGGGTTCTGTGTCCAGACGTGACGTCGCGTGACGTTATGCTGCACACACACACCGCTGCAGGACTTCTTCCTAGCACTGGTGGTTCTCTTGAGTCTTCTTGTGCACCTAAAAGCAATGGAAGACAGAGGAACATCAGTTCAGTTATACACCCCAAAAAATGGACAAAACACAGAAAAATGAGCACAATCCCATGCCATCCATGATGTTTACATTGAAGACACCCCACAGAAAGACTAGGGACATGCAAGTATGCAACACTCACTACCCCTGGGCATAATGGATGAAAAGTAGGCAAAATAAGTGCATGCCTCAGACACTGCCTCTCTTCAAAATGGCCCCTTACACCCCAAGCACATGTTGCCTGTACCAGCCAGCACTCAAGATGGCCACCACCACCACCCACATGGCCAGTCCACATCAACAGTACACCCCCCAAAAACAGAAAAACAGCCAGAAATCACCACAATCCAATGCCATCCATGATGTTTACATTAAAGAGAGTGAGACCAGACCACACCACAGGCACACTCAGTCCATGCACCACCACCCCTGGGCAAAAGGCCACACCAGCAGGCCCAAAAAAACGACAAAAAACAATCAAATCAGCACAATCCCAGCCCATCCATGGCCTCAATGGTGTTTAAATTCAAGAAGACACCCCTCAGAAACACTAGGCCCATGCAACACTCACTACCCCTGGGCATAAAGGATGAAAAGTAGGCAAAATAAGTGCAGGCCTCAGACACTGCCTCTCCTCAAAATGGCCACTTACACCCCAAGCACATGTTGCCTGTACCAGCCAGCACTCAAGATGGCCACCACCACCACCCACATGGCCAGTCCACATCAACAGTACACCCCCCAAAAACAGAAAAACAGCCAGAAATCACCACAATCCAATGCCATCCATGATGTTTACATTAAAGAGAGTGAGACCAGACCACACCACAGGCACACTCAGTCCATGCACCACCACCCCTGGGCAAAAGGCCACACCAGCAGGCCCAAAAAAATGACAAAAAACAATCAAATCAGCACAATCCCAGCCCATCCATGGCCTCAATGGTGTTTAAATTCAAGAAGACACCCCTCAGAAACACTAGGCCCATGCAACACTCACTACCCCTGGGCATAAAGGATGAAAAGTAGGCAAAATAAGTGCAGGCCTCAGACACTGCCTCTCCTCAAAATGGCCCCTTACACCCCAAGCACATGTTGCCTGTACCAGCCAGCACTCAAGATGGCCACCACCTCCACCCACATGGCCAGTCCACATCAACAGTACACCCCCCAAAAACAGAAAAACAGCCAGAAATCACCACAATCCAATGCCATCCATGATGTTTACATTAAAGAGAGTGAGACCAGACCACACCACAGGCACACTCAGTCCATGCACCACCACCCCTGGGCAAAAGGCCACACCAGCAGCCCCCAAAAAACGACAAAAAACAATAAAATAAGCACAATCCCAGCCCATCCATGGCCTCAATTATGTTTAAATTCAAGAAGACACCCCACAGAAAGACTAGGCCCATGCAACACTCACCACCCCTGGGCAAAGGGCCCCACCAGCAGGCCCAAAAAAACGACAAAAAACAATCAAATCAGCACAATCCCAGCCCATCCATGGCCTCAATGGTGTTTAAATTCAAGAAGACACCCCTCAGAAACACTAGGCCCATGCAACACTCACTACCCCTGGGCATAAAGGATGAAAAGTAGGCAAAATAAGTGCAGGCCTCAGACACTGCCTCTCCTCAAAATGGCCCCTTACACCCCAAGCACATGTTTCCTGTACCAGCCAGCACTCAAGATGGCCACCACCACCACCCACATGGCCAGTCCACATCAACAGTACACCCCCAAAAAACAGAAAAACAGCCAGAAATCACCACAATCCAATGCCATCCATGATGTTTACATTAAAGAGAGTGAGACCACACCACAGGCACACTCAGTCCATGCACCACCACCCCTGGGCAAAAGGCCACACCAGCAGCCCCCAAAAAACGACAAAAAACAATAAAATAAGCACAATCCCAGCCCATCCATGGCCTCAATTATGTTTAAATTCAAGAAGACACCCCACAGAAAGACTAGGCCCATGCAACACTCACCACCCCTGGGCAAAGGGTCCCACCAGCAGGCCCAAAAAAACGACAAAAATCAGCACAATCCCAGCCCATCCATGGCCTCAATGGTGTTTAAATTCAACAAAACAGTTGTATCATGCACCCCTAACCAACCCTGGTCCTACTGGATACTGTGGCTACCCACAATATAATTTATTTAATGTTCTGAAAAAGTTCCAAAATTTTACTTGCAGCAACTGTAATGCCCCAAACAAACTTACTTGTGAAAGTTGATTTCTAATCCAAAAGTGATCCAAAGACAGTCAAAAAGGCCTCAAATCCAAATATCCAGCAGCACCCACAAAAAGTAATCCTTCCAGCTCCAGATCCAAATGAAAGTGACCAGGAGATGGACAAAGCACTGGGAGGAGCCTGCTGGACAGGAACAGGAAGTTGGAGACTGTGGGGCACTTCCTTCCTCTCCCCCCCCCAAAAAATGGACTCCTTGCAAAAAAAAAGGCCATGCAAATGTCAATCTGAGGAGTGATTCTGATAAAAATCATAATTTTCTGAAGGTTTATCCTGTTTGCTGGTGATTTTCTTGTGCAGAATTGCAAAAGCTCTATTTCGCGAGTGCGAGATTGTTCCTTTCCGCCGCAACTACGTGTTCGCAATTGCGAACTCTCGCGAGGTGTGCTGTGCAAGGTGGCAAGCAGCGATTACGTATTCGCGGGCGCCAAACTCCCGCGGGATCACGCAGCAAGATCCAAAATGGCGCGTCACTCGCAAAGAAAAACAACTCGGCAAACGCTAAATGACGGAAAGTGAACGCCGTGCACCACGCCGCGCGCCGCAACCAAGCAAAAAATCCGCCGCGAGCGGATTCACGGATTTTTGACAAATTCGCGAGAGTTCGCGGATTGCGAATTTGCCGAAAATCCGAAAAATCCGCGATCGGAGCGGATTTTACGCCCATGCTTAACGGTAGGGAGCTAAGCGCCCCCCTCCCATTTCTTTATAATACACTTTGGCCCCGGGGAGGAGGTGGTCCCCAGGGCTTGGGGGTCTGGGAGCCCCCCCAACTGAAAGTTTAAAAGCCCTGAGGAGGTGTTGGTCCTTGGGGTGGGGGTGTCCTAGAGGTCTCCCCATTAAATTAACCCCTGGAAGTGGCGGTCTCTGGTGATGCAGGGAAGGCCATAGGACCTCCCCCACACTTCTTTAATAATTAGCGCAGGACGCCGCCACCTCCCCGTGTGGGCGCCTGCATCTTGTTTGAATATGTTTGCCCCGGGGAAGTGGCAGTCCCTGGGATGCAGGGTTGCCGCATGGGCACCCCTTATTACTAAATAAACTTCCCTCAGGACCTGGCCCACCATGGGGCATATATTTAACGAAGTGTGGGAGACCATGCTTTTTTTTCCGGTAGGAGACGCATATCTAAGTAAGTTTTAACCAAAGTATTTATATAGTTAGCACTATGATACATGACCATGTTTCCTGTCAAATTGTCAGTCTTGTTATTCAAATGTATTTATATATGTATATATTTGTTACTCTACAGCCCTGAAGAAGTCCATTGTACTGGACGAAACGCATTAGATGTTCTTGACTATATAACGCATGTCACGTTTGAAATATTTATAAATAAAAAATAAGATTTGGATAACTCCTTTTCTGACATTGATTTTGTACCTGGCTTAATACTGTTAATATGCAAACACTCAGTGGTGCACTGTTTGACTTTTTTTTACAAAATTGTTCAATCCGGATGATGACCGCACCTTGAGAGTGGGTGGTTAAACTGTCTGCACACAAACGTACTTGGGATATTTCCCTCTTTATTATTACTTATTTGGTGATAGCAGGATAGGTGCAAGTTGCAGTAGAGGTTTCACTGTCATTTTGTTATAGTGGATCCAGCGCAACTCCAGATGGTTTTTTTGTTTTAAATGCTTTTTGGGCCAAAGAGGCCTAGGGGGTCAGGGTGTTTCTACCCTGCCCCCTTTTCCTTTTTTTAAAAACATTTTTTCTTGTGACTTGGTTCAACCGAGTCACAAGATGGCTGCCAACACTTCCTGGTTTGAATTGTTGGCAGCCAAAGGGATCTCAACATGAGATCGGGAGGGGTCGTGGATCCACTGCGTCCCTATATATACCACTGGAAATTTCATTAAATGTCTCAGCAACTATTCAACGGATTTACATCAAATCATAAAAAGGCAATTCCTTGAACCAACACCTGCCTACCTGACAAATTTGGTGTAATTCTGTTCAGCAGTTCGGGCTATAGCTGTGTCTAAAGGTCTTACAGAAATTAACATGGGAAAAATGCGCTTTTAATCACCCCCTGGTTCTCAGCCCCTGCTTAGCAGATCACCCCAAAATTTTCAAGACAGTAGCTGAAGTGAGCGTCATATAAGTGTTGATACATTTCATGAAGATTTGTCTAACGGCGCCAAAGTTATTGGTAAAACAAAAAATGCTTTTCATAATGAAACTAGATCCTGACTATAACTACCTTCTGGAGACTGCCAGTAGGTAAAAAAAATATATATATGCATGCGTTTCACTTACCTGATATATGCTTAAATGTTGTTTTAAAGGCATGTGTGGGAAAGACCAGCGTGCTAAAGGAAATGAGTGGCAAAGACAATACCTGGTAAATGCATTGCATTGCAAAGGCATTAATTGCAATGTCATGTAGCCTGCCCGACTTGCTGGCTTTGCCAAGGTTACCTTTTTTGAATCGATGTACTCATTCGCCATATGTGATAAAATATATTTGGCTATCCAAACATAAGGAAAAAACTGAACTCAATGTCAATTTAGCACCCCCACTTATGTGCGTGGGCTTTTCCTAGAAAACGTTGCCACAAATATTTGCAGAGCTTTTCACCTGAAATTAGGAAAGATCTATCTCTGCCTGTGGCCTTAGCTTGGGGGTTAAAATAGCTCTTCGAGTTAGAAAACACATCAGCTTGTCTTTACCAAAGCTTTGTAAGAGCTGGTTAAGATTGCACCCGAGGGGTAAGGCTAAGGGATAGGGAAGAATTACCTACAGGCTAGCAGGTATACACTTAATAATGACAGGGGATTTCCAAAATAAGAAAGGGCCAGGGGTTAGCTGCCGATCATATTAAGCCTTCCTTGACCCTTGACCCAAACCATTTAAATGTAAATGACGTGCCAAAGCCGAAAGGTTTAAAAGAAAAATCTAAAGCATTCTTCTTTAATTAAAGGTGGACTTTCAAGGTTCTATGCATAGATTCATCAAGCAAAAATCCGCTCGCAAAGGGGCAGATTCTCAGAATATGCCCCTTTGCGACCGGTATTTTTGCATTTGGGATGATGCATCCCAAATGCAAAAATCGCAATTTGAGAATTCGCTAAATTGCGATTATTTGCATTTAAGGAATCTCAAATTGAGATTCCTTAAATGCAATGCATGAAAGTTTTAAAAATAACGAATTTGCGAATAGGGCACGCAAATTACCATGAAGTACAACTTCATGGTAATTTGCAAAAACTTTGAAAAATGCACTAAAGTGCATTTTTCAAAGTTTCATGTTGCGCACACACATGCCTAAGGGCATGTGTGTGCGCAACATATGTGTACAGATCAATTTCAGGGGTGCAACAGGGTGTCCAAAAACCCCTGCACCCTTGAAATCGCAATCTCAATTTGCGATTCGCTAATTGCGACTCGCAAATTGAGATTGTCTTCCCATTCATTCCTATGGGCCTCTAGGCCCATAGGAATGAATGGGGAGGTATTCCTTAATTGCGACTCGCAATGTACGAGTCGCAATTAAGTAATTCTAAGAAATCGCTATTTTTTAGTGATTTCTTGATGCATTCCATTTTGCTATTCCTTAAAAGCGAATCGGTATTTTTCGCTATTAGGGAATCTTAAAATGGGTTGTTGATGCATCTGGGGGCTAGTCCCTTGCGGCAAAGCGTCAAAAGTTGAAACATCACTCTATGGAATTACAAGAAGCTCCCTCCTGAATGTGAGATACATTTTCACTTCAGAAGAATGACTGAGTCCTTTCCCGTTACCTTACACTAAAAATTTTACAAAAAATTGTCTTTATTTGCTTATATTAAGCACGTTCTAGTTGAATTACATTTAGAATCTGTTATATCCAATTGAGATACTTAAAAAAAACGTAATTTTCAAAAAGGTTCTGCTGAAAGCGCAAGGTAAAAAAACATAACATGCCATGCCACTTGAGCAATGATATCTTTAACATCATCAGATGCATTAAGGTGAACGCAGGGATCAGACCACAGACACTGCATTCAAGAAAAAAATTTGAAAATGCTCTTTCCATTTCATTTTACCAAAATATATTTTCATCAGGTCAAAAAATTGAAAAAAACGGGTGTGCTTATTATTTTTAGTGTTGACGCATTCAAGGAGGCACCAAATAAATGTTCTTTCAACTCTAAACATGAGTTTAACATTGAGGAAAATAATCTCTTTTTTTCCTACTAAGCATGCAGCATATTTAGTGCAACATTAGGTTGCTCAATTTCTTTTTTACAACGTTTATTGGCTGATGAGGCTTTTTTTCGTGTTACAATTTGTATTGTATATGTAAAACCATTTGCAAGGAAAGTTGTGCTTTGTAATTGCTGCATAACCTGTGTTCTCCATTTCCTCATTAGGGGAAAAGTGTTTTATGTGAACAGGAGCATGATCTCCTCAGTTCGAGCCAGATGTACGTACAACTGGTCGCAAAATACTGATCTCTATTTTGTGGCTTGCAAGCCTTAGATGCGTCACCAGTTTGCTGTATGCAGCTATCTTGGGGAGGAAACTCATGGAAGTAAATTAACCTAAAAGAGAGTAGAATGTCATGAGGCTCCCTAAACGACCTTGCGCCCCCCCCCCCCCAGTCTCCCAGAGAACAGATTGAAGTAATCAGACTTGAGTTTGGTATTATTTCAATTAATTTAGCAGCAGATTATCTAGGCGTGGGCTTTTTGTTTGGACTAAAAGTTCATCAGTGACCGCTGTTGCCTTCTATGAACTTGGGCTATAAAACATTTCAAGAATTAGCTGTTCGTGATCAATACACTTGGCGACCCATGATTTAGTGAAAATTGTTTTGTTTTTTTCTTCAAATGTTTCCCCCAATGTTTACAAATTATTTAGAGTGGGCAAAGCCATGTGTCTGGGCTAAACGGACATGACTTCTTTGTGGTCTTCGACAGTACCCTGTTTTGGGTTTTCGTCCAATTCCGTGGCACCCCTAGCACTTGTTTGCTTATTAATTGACTTGTTCCTGATGTAGAACATAATGTTCTGACACTCAGGCATAGCATATTTGGTTTTGGGATCTTCAGCTTGCAAAACAAGTCTCCCAAGCATTTGTCTCAAGACCTTAAGCTATTATAGACGTGAGAGAGAAGGGATCCTGTGCTTCATTTAGGCTCTGCACTGCAGATCAAGTGAGGTCTGAGAATTACTAGGGTGAAGCATTTGTGGTAATGCGAGTGAGTTCCCCATGCTGAGGAAAGATATATGTTGCAACTGCTATGAAGTGGAGCCCGGAGGAACCAGGCAGAACCTTCACTCACAATCATGTGCACAGGGGCATCATTTTTGGGGTGGACTCTAGGGACTTGCCCTATTGGTAAAGTGTGTTCATTTTCAGTGATCCTATAATCCACATCTGGCACCCATGCGTCCCCCAACTTTAGCCTGTACATGCATTGCCGCGGGTGGGTTCGATCAGGAGAGGTAAGGGAAGTGCCTGGCCTAGTATCTCCTTGTCTTCTGATAGGCTTGATGATTTGTAGATGAAAGCATAGCATACTATAGCTGGTAATGTGGCAAAGTGCAGCTATAGGCCCACAGGACTCTAAAGTAAAGGGTATCTTCAGAGGCGGGCTGTGGTGGAGGAACGGCAGCAGGAAGTATTCATAAAATGGGCACGGGCTACATGTGGTCAGCTGATCAAAGGTTCACTAGCTACATTAGTAGTGGATACGTAGGCCACCCCTCCAAGAAATTGTTCTTTTTTTTTTAAAAAACTATTTTTATTGGGGTTTTCATATGCAAACAAAGACAGCATCACAAAGTCTTCAGAAACAGTAGAGAACCACAATTCACGTGATTGCGAAATGATAGCTGAGATGCAAGTCAGAGATTTAAGTAATACAGCCGTTAGGATAGTTCAGTACCGGATGAGAATTGTCAGTACACTAAGTTGTTGCATGGCAACATATCTATCCAGCTAACTAAGGTAATGGCCCCAACTGGGAAAGGGGGAACAGACAGTGGCGGCCACTACATACTATAAGTGGTGGGGAAGGGGAGTGGGCGGGAGCGCAGGGGAGGAGGGAGAGAGACTATAATAATAAAAAATAAAAACAAGTTAAACTTACCTGCTGCCGGCTGTCTCCTGTGTTGCGTCTTGGTGCTGGGACTTCAGGGAATCTGTGGGGTCTCTATAACCCAGCTGTTCAATACAGCCAGGTTAGACAATTTTAAGTGCGCATGTGTGTTTTAGTCAGCCTGAGACTTCCGGCCAAACACGCATGAGCACTTAGGGAGTGTACGTAGCACTCCTCCTCCTCCCTCCAATGCCTTCGCCCTGCTCCTCCCTGCACACACTGGCTGATCCCGCAGCTTAAAAATAAAACGTTATCGAAATATCATTTTATTTTTTTGCTGCTAGCTCTGAGCCAGTGGGGCGAAGCTCCTCTGCCATTGCGGAGGATCTGCCCCTGGGAATAGAGATTCGGGGTCAGTGATAGGAGGGGCTGTTATGTGCGGCGGATGTTAGGGTAAGACTGGGGTGAGGTTCCATCTGCGCTGTGGTTGGCATCAGGAGTTGGTGCAAGAGCAGGGCGAGCTCTCAGCTCTTCTGGCCTTTATTATTGAGTGGCTAAACATCAGGGGAAAACCCATACACCTCGAGTAGGCACATGTGGGTACTTCAGGGTCAGATAGTAGTGACTGGGCCTGACCTACCGGGGAGAGAATGGGAAGGATGGTAGATGGAGTGCCCACAGTGCTGCTATTCATATCAGAGTTCACAATGGCAAATCCCCATTATGGGTGAGCTGCAGTTAGTGGTCAAGGAGAGCCTCCCGGGCAATATAAATGGGTCCCTTACGAAGGTGCAGAACTTCTTCATAGCACAGGGTCCCACTCTCGGCCTTTCCTCATTTCTGCAGCACTCCATGCCATGCAGCAGTCATTGGGGCTTTCTACTCTTTTAGCGAGTAGGAGAGCCATGCTGGCAAAACATGTACTCACCCTGTGATTCTTCCTACGCTTGAAAATGCAGAGGGCGCAGGCTTCCCATATGTATGTCAGTGAGCTTGGTAACCTCCTGTAGTACCCTATAAACAGAATGCCAATAGGAGGACAGGACCAGGCAGGACCACTACATGTGCTATAAATCTGCAGAAGCCGAGTGGCAGTGGGGAAAGCTAAGGTGTGCATTGGGGAAGTAAGGGTTGAGCTGCTCTGGCGTCAGGTAGGCTTGGTGTAAAATGGAGAATTCTATGCTTTTATCCAGGGATTTCTAGAGACTTGTTGGGGAAATTTCAGAGCAAGTTCACATTTGGTGTTGTGTAGTGCCCGTCTGACATTATCCTCCCATTTGCCCTGCAAGGCCATCAGTGGGAACCCAGTGTGGTCCTGTACAGCTTTATATACCTCCCTTATCAGGTGATATGCCGTCCCCATGTGTGTCAGATTCTGTATAACAGAGTGTGTTTGGGTTTCTTCATCCTGTATGTACCAGAGAACATGGAGTATATTGTGCAGCCACCCGTATGTTAGATTCTACACCTGTAGAATAGCATGGTCAGAGGCACGTTGATTATAGGTAAGCAGGTGGCCATCTGCCAAGAGGTCCCATGATGTGGTCAAGGATTGCTCATGCCAGCTCCTCAAGTCAGTGGCTCAATAGGATCTGGTGAAGAGTGGTAAACCCTGCAGGGTAAGTGCAGGGGCATATAGTGGAATGTGGCGTGTGAGGTGGGAAACCTTAGCTAGACATTCACCGGCAATCGGGACTCGCAGTGACCATGTGGTCTCGAGTGCAACGGTGGAGAGAAGGAAACCTCAGATTGTTTATGGTGTAAGTGGGCCGGATCCATTACACATCTCTCCCATGAACTGTCCCACTAACCACAGTGAAAACCACTGTAATTGCGATGCTAAGTAGTAAGCCTCAAACAATAGTTCTCCAAATCTTCTGGTGACGCAAAGTGCTGTGGTACCTGTCGGCCCAGCCCCACACATCCCTGGGATCCATGAAGAAGAGGAATTTACCATCCATAAGAATTTTGAGACAGGCTGGGAACGACAAAAAATATTGGATGCCTAGTTCAAGTAGCTGTTTCTTCATGCCCAAGAAAGAAGCGTGTAGTCTGGAAATAACATAGTTGTCCTGTTCTCAAGTTTGAGATGTCCGGGTGATCTGTCAGCTTTCAGTCTGGTATTAAGGTCCTTGAAATTGAGGAGCTTGAAGCAATCCAGGAAAGTCAGTGGGTCAGTCGCCTCCAGCAAGCCCTGGATGCAAATGTTGCTCCTGAGAGATCGCCCCTCAGTATTCTCCCCTATTCCCTCGAGCACTCTCATCCCGTCCTGGAGTTCTTGAATAGCGTGTTGGTTGGCGACCGTCTGTGGTTGTTGCACGGTAAGTGCCTTTTCCCCCTTTGTAACTCTGTCTTGGGCTTATGGTGATCATCCTGAAGAAAACTCAGCTCTACCACTAGAGAGCCTTTCTTATTCTCCATGGAGATTCAGGAGTTTTCAATTGCCACAAGGACTTTTTCTAGCTTTTCATCAGTGGATGCCAGGGTGTGCATAGAGCTCTTGGACTTAGGAGTCTTTGCACTACGTGTGGTGGATCAGCTGCCAGGGGTGTCTGTGTAGGCGTGATCGATCTCAGGCATTCCATTGCAGGGTGATGGTAACGCCAAGTGAGGTGCAATTGTGGAGATCAAGTGAAGGAGACTACGTCAATGTTTGGCTTGTGCATGGGATGAAAACTGTCAACCGACTTCACCACTTTAGGTCTCTCAGCAAGGTTGCGCCCTTTGCAGATGTGTCTCCATTACCACAGGTCCCTCAGCACTACTTCATTAGAGCAAGGATCTCCACCCCGGACCAGCAAGATCTCCAAAGGTTGTTGGCAAGGAAGCAAATCAGTTTCTGAACAGGTTTAAGTTTAGGCTCCTGGACTGCCCACCGTACCTCTCCAGATGTGCAAGCCCCAGGATGGTGATGTAGATAGGATAGCAGGCACCAACTCACGTGTCCCAATCAGCCTCAGTGTCTTGCCATTGCCAGTGGGTCCGATGTACCCCAGCCGTTATATGCATCCACTGCGGCTGCTGCAGAGTGGTCCATGAGGGGAGGCATGGGTCTCCCCTCCTATCAGAGTTAGGAGTTATTCTGGTCACTGCAAGCAATAACTCAGTATATAGGTTAAAGCAAACACAAGGAGATGATGGACGGAGTGCTGAAACTTTTCAGACACTCACCCCAGTCACAGATCTGGATTGAATACATCATCGTTCTTTAGCTCACCACCACCTCAGCCCAGACCCAGCTATGTGCAAATCCATCTTGACCCTGTGCCTCACGGTAGCTGTCCAGCCCAAACTGCCAAGCCAGGTCTTCCCTGAACTGTAAACAAGCATCCTGGGACCAGTATCGGGGTAACACTCCTCAGCAGCCAGGCTAGCTTAAATCCAGTGGCAAAGTGAGCAAGGGACCCACCTCTGGGCAAACCCTGCCAACTTAGGGGGAACAAAGCAAACACAAGGAGATGATGGACAGAGCGCTGAAACTTTTCAGACACTCACCCCCAGTCACAGATCTGGCTTGAATCCTTCATCGTTCTTTAGCTCACTTCGCCACCTCAGTTCAGACCCAGCTATATGCAAATCAGTCTTGACCCTGTGCCTCATGGTAACAGTCCAGCCCAAACTGCCAAGCAAGTTCTTCCCTGAACCATAAACAAGCATCCTTGTGCAGGTTTTAGGGTAACACCCCTCATCAGCCAGGCTAGCTTGAATCCAGTGTCAAAGTGAGCAAGGGACCCATGTCTGGGCATACCCTGCCAACTTAGGGTGAATAAAGCAAACACAAGGAGATGATAGATGGAGCGCTGAAACTTTTCAGACACTCACCCCCAGTCACAGATCTAGGTTGAATCCATTATCATTCTTAAGCTCAGTTCGTCACCTCAGTTTAGTTTGGGCTGGGCCTGAACTGGGGGAGAGAAGTGAGCTAACGAATGATGATGGATTCAACCATTAATGTTGACCGGCCACACTATCCACCCACCTGAACCTGAAATTTATGAATTGTATGTACCATTCTGTATCATATTATTGAGCTGCTCTTCAGTAAAATGTACAAGGTATTTCCAATTGTCAAAACATGCAAACTTGGGAATGCTAGGCATTTTAATTTCTTTAATTTTAGCAAAACTAAGCAAGTATTTTGCTGCACTATTTTGTTCAGAAAGATCATTTGTCTAAGGCTAAGACAAGCTCTAAATAAAGCATCAATGCCCTGTACTTGCCAGTGTTGGGCTCCGCAAATTGATTTCAAATCAATGTTTTCCTTCCAAAATTCATAGCCTTGACTGGCCAATTGGGAAATAAATGAATCCAACTAGTTTCTTGTATTTGTGTTAGCATGTTTTTCTTTGATAGGAAGGGGTAAGCTTATAATAATAATAAACTGGGTCTGAAAGATTGTGACCAGAAAAATTTACAAACTCTTTCAAATATGTTGTTGAAATACCCACTGGTGGTGCCAGCCAATATTCCCATTCTGTGTAATTAAAAACTGTATGCGGAGTACCAGCTCTATGTAAATAAAGGTGGGCATAGTGATGACAACAAAACATTCCCCCACTATTAGCAGAATTTAAATACAAATCTTCAGTTTTGAATCTATTTCAGAAATCATGCGTTTGACAGTCTCCACATCCCATTAATCAGAAACGGAACCAGGAATAATTATGTCATCCATTGTAACCATAAACAAATAAGGAATCTGTAAGGTTGCTGTAGGATCAAAAATGTCAAATGGGTCCTCATCCTAAACAAATCCATTAGAGACAGGAAATGCAGAAATGTTCACAAGGGACAGATCTCTCCGCACTTCATGTGAAGAAGAGTAGGGTGTCAGCACCTCAGTTACAAGTTCTACAGCAGAGCGTCCCAGAAGATAATGCCCATTCAGAAGCAAAAAAAAATATTTCGGCCAAAGAAAATTTGAACGTGCACCAGGCAGTGAAGTATGCAATGAATCTGAAGAAAAATCATCAATGTTGACAAAGTAACCAGGGTAGGTCTGTGCAAAAACAGGGATCTTATGTGGTAAAGGAGAAATGGTAGACACCTCCAAAGGTGGTTGGTAATAAACAACTTTGTTTATAGGAGTAGCAGTGGAAGACTGTAAATTCACATCTGATTTGCACCCCGTGTTAGCAGTAGTTACAGGAAGTAGTAAAATGTTTGCATCTGAAGTCCCCAGCCAGGGAGTAGCAATATTTATATTATTTAATACTTGTAGAGGGACTTCCTGTATTGTATTGAGAGGAGACAGGTAACTACTCAGGAAGCCTCATGGCCTACTGTGTAGGACAGGCTACAAGGTGTAACTTGATCAAATCTATTGAAACAAAAGGTTTGTTTCTACAGCCACTAAGCGGTGGCAAAATCACAGTTCTGGTACCTCCAATGCCAACGACTGGCACTGGTGCTCGGTATGAGGGGCCAAATTATTTATTTTCAGTAATCTTCTCTGAACTAGATCCCCAACTTTCGGAATCCAGCCCAAAGTTGCAGGTTGCTCCTCAATTTTGTCAGTGGCATAACGTTTGGACATTTCATTTGAGCGCTCATCCCAGACGTCTTGGAGTTTCTGTAAGATAGCAAAACGTTCATTTATGTCAAAAGGCGTATCTGCCACCACTGTGCCAGGGTTACCAAGGCCTGGAATGTACATCTGAATGCCAAAAAGGACTTCATAGGGGGTCCAGGCACCCAATGATTGTCTAGGCGGATTATTTGGAGCTGTCACTCCATACAAGTGACAGCTCCAACTCCGACCTGAACCTAAAGCTCTAACTGTTAAGGAACGCCTTCAGCCACGGTTTTTCCTTTCCACTATCGAATTTCCCTCAGAATAATAGGGGAGGAAAAGTGCACAGCAACACCAAGGGTTCTCATGATATCCTGGTAAGCCTTAGAGGTAAACGGTGGTCCCTAGTCCAAGTGGAATGCCTTGGTCTAGATTAAGACCTTCAAATCTTTGATAACAGGTGGAGTGTCAGTCGGTCATTGTGGCCAAATCCATAGAAATAAAGAACATGAATCAATGGGCATTATAATAAAATTTAAATGCATCATTTGAGTGCAGAGATTTGCAATTTACCAAATGCACACGTTAGGGGTTTGTTAGAAACTAAGGTATCTGCCGTCGGTGAGCTGTGGTGGAACTTTTAATTTGCTGACAAATGTTACAACTGAGGACATATTGTTTAGTCTGTTTGTACAGACCATGCCACCAAAAGCATTTCTGTAGTAAGGAAGCTACAGCTGCCACACCTGCATGGGCAGATGCGAAAACTGTGTGAGCAGCAATGATTAATTCAAGCCTGCAGTCCTGGCTGGGTATCACTAGATCACCCACCCAATGTGAGCAAAGGGATGTTTTGGGCACTGAATAGATAGGAGTATTTAGCTGGGTTTATTTTAGGTAATGGAGTGCCATTGCATGAAGCAGTGACAGCAACCATGATGTCATCATCCACTCTCTTGTGTGAGCAAGTAATTGCAGCTACAACAGCTATCTGAATGGCTACTTTGGTGGCTTCATCAGCCAGTGAATTCACTGCAATGTGTATTCCAACACGCTGATGACTCAATGTATGAATTACACAAGACTGTGGCAAGCATTCTCTAAGATATGCCACTTTTCCCAAAAGCAATTTATCCTTGATAGCGTTTCCTTTAGGCTTGCATCCTGGGATGCCAACGACCGTTTCCCCATATCAGAGGGAGCGCTAGGACCAGTTTTGGATATGAGCTATCCGTCATTCCGACATTAACTCCATTCGCAACGTCAGGAACGTTCGTGTGAACATCAGGCTTCTCTGGGCCCCCTGGCCGGTACCGGGGCCCATCCTCATGTGGGTTCCCGGCCCTGCTGAGGTCCCGGGTATTTTTGCATTTGTCTCACCGTAGCCACTTCTATTCCACGGATCTAGATCTTGGAACGCTATCTGGTTCCATCTGCCTGGTGGACCCATCGGCCCTACCAAGGCCCTTTGGGTTGCAAGCATTTTTCTTTCCGTAGGCAGTCTGATGCCACAGATTTTGATCTTGGATTGCGATTTGGTTGCACTTTATCTCCGGGGATGATCGCTCACCCACTTTGTAACCCAGGCGCTTCCTTTCCTGCTTGTTCAAAATATTTCGCCCTGAAGAAGGTGAGACCTATACTGAGGGTCTGTCACCGAAACGCGTGTTGGCGCTGGAGTACGTCTGTTCTTCTGTCCCCCTGATTAGAACCCCATATATTAACAGAAAAGCTATTCTGTCAATTGAGTCATATTATAGATTACATATTATGTTTTTTCAGTTATGTATATTTTTCTCCTATTTTAGCCAATTAGGACACTATTAGTACCCCTATCTGTGTTTTCATAGAGGGGGACAGTATTGCATTTGAACATCTGTGTTAGACATTGTGGAAACTTTATGTTATAGGACATATGTATGGGTATGTAGTGGTCTGTCTGAATGAATGGTTGTGGTTGTGTTGGTTTCACCTGGTGTTTTCTTTCTTTATTATCATGTATTAATCCCTGATCAAATTCTCTTTTCTTGAGATATATTGAATACATTTCATATTTTTGATTGGATTATCCTGTTTTTCTTGTTGTTGAGGACCAGATTCTTGTTTGCGTGTACACCTATCAGTGACGTTTAGCACATCAAATATATATGTTCAGGCAGGGTGATTTTTCCTTGTTGGTATTACCCAGCATTTCCTTTAGAATCTCTGAATCCATTTAAGGACCAATAATGTAAGTTTTCATTAAAATACTAGACACAGTAAAACATTTCACCCACTATGATTGTGGGGAATTCAGTATCCATATTCTCTAGTGCCACAATTAATGCTTTCAATTCAGCCAGCTGTGCGGTACAATCCCTTAAGGATTATGTAAAAGTTTTTGTGAATGAAATGCTCAATTTTTCATGACACAGCATACTGCTGCACATACAGTGGAGTATCGGTGTTTAGTGCCAACTGCAGGCTGAGCAGAACCATCAGTATGTATTAAACAATCGTAATGATTGAGAGGCAAAATGTCATTGGGCACAGGGTATTCTTGTACATAATAGAGGAATTCTTGTGCTTGCAAAGTGAGGTCAAATACATAATCAACATCAGTGGTTGGTAAAGGGGTTGCCCATTTTATCCATCATGGATGTAAGGTTTCGCGTTAGGAACACTTGCCTAGGTGACAGCCTCTAAGGCCGGAAGGAGAGTTACCACAATTATGAATTTCCCCTGGGCCAATGGTCTTTCCTTCATAACAGCTGTCTGCACTGCAGTCAGTATTTTTTCTTTTAATGCAAAACGCATTTTACCATAGGAGTATAAATCTGATTTATAATCAATCACTACAGTATCATCCTCATTAAAGGTGACATATGTATAGCCAGTGCATCCCGTAATTATGTGGATTGCCAAGTTAGTTGTGTTGCCATGAGTGTCTAACTGGATTCAAGATAGCCTGGCTGATGAGGATTATGAATCTGAAACTGGTCCCAGGATGCTTGTTTCCGGTCCAGGGAAGACATGGCTTGGCAGTTCGGGCTGGACTGTTCCCATGACGGTACAAAAGGGGGTGGTGATGGACTGAGCATCAGAACCAATCAAACACTCACACCCAGTCAAAAGATCTGGGTTTGATCCATCACCGTTCTTTAGCCCACTCTGCCACCCCAGTTCAGACATGGCTATATGCAAATCAGTCTGACCCTGTGCCTCATGGGAACAGTCCAGCCCGACCTGCCAAGCCATGCCTTCCCTGGACCGGAAACAAGCTTCCGAGGACCGGTTTCTGGCATTCCAGCCGTCTTCAGCCCGGCTTGCTTGAATCCAGTGGCAAAGTGTGCAAGGGACTCACGTCTGAGCATATCCTGCCACACTTATGGCGGCCAAAGCGGTACAAAAGGGGGTGGTGATGGACTGAGCATCAGAACCAATCAAACACTCACACCCAGTCAAAAGATTTGGGTTTGATCCATCACCGTTCTTTAGCCCACTCTGCCACCCCAGTTCAGACATGGCTATATGCAAATCAGTCTGACCCTGTGCCTCATGGGAACAGTCCAGCCCGCACTGCCAAGCCATGCCTTCCCTGGACCGGAAACAAGCTTCCGAGGACCGGTTTCTGGCATTCCAGCCGTCTTCAGCCCGGCTTGCTTGAATCCAGTGGCAAAGTGAGCAAGGGACTCACGTCTGAGCATACCCTGCCACACTTATGGCGGCCAAAGCGGTACAAAAGGGGGTGGTGATGGACTGAGCATCAGAACCAATCAAACACTCACACCCAGTCAAAAGATCTGGGTTTGATCCATCACCGTTCTTTAGCCCACTCTGCCACCCCAGTTCAGACATGGCTATATGCAAATCAGTCTGACCCTGTGCCTCATGGGAACAGTCCAGCCCGAACTGCCAAGCCATGCCTTCCCTGGACCGGGAACAAGCTTCCGAGGACCGGTTTCTGGCATTCCAGCCGTCTTCAGCCCGGCTTGCTTGAATCCAGTGGCAAAGTGAGCAAGGGACTCACGT
Source organism: Lissotriton helveticus (assembly GCF_964261635.1). Lineage (NCBI taxonomy): Eukaryota > Metazoa > Chordata > Amphibia > Caudata > Salamandridae > Lissotriton > Lissotriton helveticus. The sequence continues at coordinate 453,662,351 of NC_136073.1, read as the reverse complement.
CTGAGCATACCCTGCCACACTTATGGCGGCCAAAGCGGTACAAAAGGGGCTTGGTAGTTCGGGCTGGACTGTTCCCATGAGGCACAGGGTCAGACTGATTTGCATATAGCCATGTCTGAACTGGTGTGGCAGAGTGGGCTAAAGAACTGTGATGGATTAAACCCAGATCTTTTGACTGGGTGTGAGTGTTCGATTGGTTCAGATGCTCCGTCCATCACCACCCCCTTTTGTACCGCTTTTGGCCACCATAAGTGTGGCAGGGTATGCTCAGACGTGAGTCCCTTGCTCACTTTGCCACTGGATTCAAGCAAGCCGGGCTGAAGACGGCTGTAATGCCAGAAACCGGTCCTCGGAAGCTGGTTTCCGGTCCAGGGAAGGCATGGCTTGGCAGTTCGGGCTGGACTGTTCCCATGAGGCACAGGGTCAGGCTGATTTGCATATAGCCATGTCTGAACTGGGGTGGCAGAGTGGGCTAAAGAACAGTGATGGATTAAACCCAGATCTTTCGACTGGGTGTGAGTGTTTGATTGGTTCAGATGCTCCGTCCATCACCACCCCCTTTTGTACCGGACTGTTCCCATGAGGCACAGGGTCAGACTGATTTGCATATGGCCATGTCTAAACTGGGGTGGCTGAGTGGGCTAAAGAATGGTGATGGATTAAACCCAGATCAGTTGACTGGGGGTGAGTGTTTGATTTGCTCAAACGCTCCGTCCATCATCCCCTTTTGTATCGCTTTGTTCGGCCTAAGTGTGGTAGGGTATGCTCAGACGTGAGTCCCTTGCTCACTTGGCCACTGGATTCAAGATAGCCTGGCTGATGAGGATTATGAATCCGAAACCGGTCCCAGGATGCTTGTTTCCGGTCCAGGGAAGACATGGCTTGGCAGTTCGGGCTGGACTGTTCCCATGAGGCACAGGGTCAGACTGATTTGCATATGGCCATGTCTGAACTGGGGTGGCTGAGTGGGCTAAAGAATGGTGATGGATTAAACCCAGATCAGTTGACTGGGGGTGAGTGTTTGATTTGCTCAAACGCTCCGTCCATCATCCCCTTTTGTATCGCTTTGTTCGCCCTAAGTGTGGTAGGGTATGCTCAGACGCGAGTCCCTTGCTCACTTGGCCACTGGATTCAAGATAGCCTGGCTGATGAGGATTATGAATCCGAAACCGGTCCCAGGATGCTTGTTTCCGGTCCAGGGAAGACATGGCTTGGCAGTTTGGGATGGACTGTTCCCATGAGGCACAGGTTCAGACTGATTTGCATATGGCCATGTCTGAACTGGGGGTGGCTGAGTGGGCTAAAGAATGGTGATGGATTAAACCCAGATCAGTTGACTGGGGGTGAGTGTTTGATTTGCTCAAACGCTCCGTCCATCATCCCCTTTTGTATCGTATCGGTGTTTAGTGCCAACTGCAGGCTGAGCAGAACCATCAGTATGTATTAAACAATCGTAATGATTGAGAGGCAAAATGTCATTGGGCACAGGGTATTCTTGTACATAATAGAGGAATTCTTGTGCTTGCACAGTGAGGTCAAATACATAATCAACATCAGTGGTTGGTAAAGGGGTTGCCCATTTTATCCATCATGGATGTAAGGTTTCGCGATAGGAACACTTGCCTAGGTGACAGCCTCTAAGGCCGGAATGAGAGTTACCACAATTATGAATTTCCCCTGGGCCAATGGTCTTTCCTTCATAACAGCTGTCTGAACTGCAGTCAGTATTTTTTCTTTTAATGCAAAACGCATTTTACCATAGGAGTATAAATCTGATTAATAATCAATCACTACAGTATCATCCTCATTAAAGGTGACATATGTATAGCCAGTGCATCCCGTAATTATGTGGATTGCCAAGTTAGTTGTGTTTCCATGAGTGTCTAACAGACACATGCATCAAGCGATTAAGAAATCGCAAAACGTGCGAATCGCTAAAAAAGAGCAATTGCGATCGCAAATAACAGTGTTCCAATGCATTAACCTTATTTTTGCGAAAATCTGTAATTTTTCGCAAAAATAAGGAATCGCTTAATAATTCTGAGAAAACACTTGCGATTGCTTATTTGCGATTTTCAAATACAGAATCGCAAATAAGAAATCGCAATTGGAATGCATAAAAAATCGCAAATAGCGATTTTCATAGAAATCGCAAAATTGCTATCGCAATTTAAGAAGGGACACAACCAGGTGGTAATCATGAGTGCAAATCTGAAACAGCTGAAAGGCAACAGAAACTGATTTAAACACACCCACAATGAGGTCCCAGAAGTCAAAATGGCAGGGCTGGACCTGATGGCGAGGAGGATGAGGCTGCAAGCTGCTCGACAGAGAGGGAGGCGAATCAATGAGCGCATCTTCAGAGTCCGCATAACTTTGCTAGAACAGCAGGAGGACGAGATATATGATAAGTATAGGCTGAATGCCCAAATGATACATGATCTAATCAATGAATTGGACCCCATCCTGCAACGACAGACTCATAGGACCAATGCAATCCCAATGCATGTACAGATTGCATGTTGCCTACATCTACTGGCGTCAGGCAGTTTTCAGGGAGTAATTGCAGTAGCAGGAGGTGTGTCGCAAAGTGCATTGTCACAAATATTCAAAGCATTCCTTGATGCCATGATGGTCCAGATACACTCACACATACGTTTCCCTACCACAGCCCATGACATTGCTAAGACCAAGCAGGAGTTTTACCAAATTGCAGGCTTCCCCCAAGTACTGGGTTGTATTGAATCACCCATGTGGCAATATGTCCCCCTGCAGCACAGGAATATTTGTATAGGAATAGGAAATCTTATCATTCCCTCAATATTCAGGTTGTGTGTAATGCCAAAAACATCATAACGGACATTGTTTCGCAATTTCCTGGCAGTGCACATGATTCATATATCTTCAGGCAAAGTGGCATTCAGACCCGTCTAGCAAGGGGAGATTTTGGAGAGGGACATTTGCTAGGTAAATATGTGCAATACAGCATTCCATTCATTGTACAAATGTTAATGTCAAACAACAACTGACAGCCTTTGATCCCTCCAATGTAGGTGACAGCGCATACGCCTTGCGAAATTACCTGATGACACCTTATCTCAATCCTACGACTGCCACCCAAAGGAGATACAATGCAGCACACATCTCAACTAGGAACGTGATAGAGCGAACATTTGGGCTGCTGAAGAGCCGATTTAGACACCTTCATAAGACCGGAGGAGCAATGAAATACAACCCTGAACAATGCTGCAAGATAGTGGCAGCATGTGCCATGCTGCACAACATTGCGACAAAGGGAGGTTTGGAAAAGGAGCTGTCTGACAGTGACTCGAAGGATGGGAACCAGCAAGTGCAACACCACCCTGCCCTAAAAGGATCAGGCGCAACAGAAGGGCGCAGGCGCAGATCGGAGATTACACAGAATTACTTCTAAGGTGAGTAATGATGACACAATCACAGTACATGAAATAAAAAGTAAGCTTTATGTAAACAAATTGTGACCAGGGAACTGAAGCACACTTCCAAAGTGACTAGTGGCACAAGAGTCTTGCCCAAAAACATTAGAAAATTGAAAATAACTATTACTTGAAAGTCAGTGATTAGGTCACATCGTAACAATGGTTAATTCACCATCTCAGGCAAATATTGTGCATGGGAGCCTAGCGCTTTTTCCCGCGAACACCCAGACGCCTGTCTGCGGCAGCATCTTCTTGCCTTACGTTGGTAGTGGATGGGGTGGCGCTGCGTGTATTGCGTCTCACTGTACTTGCAACTGGCATTGTTGTACTGCTCATGCTTGAGGCACACTCACTACTTTCTTCCTGTGTAGACATGTTGCCTCCACTAGTAGATGCATTCATCATCTCAACCGCATTTGTTACTTGATCTAGTGCTTTGGCAACATCTCCGCTCCAATGACACATTTGGGTCTGCATTGTCACAGATCTACGCGCAAGCAGTGCTGTTGCTGTGGCCAGCCTATTGTTAGACTTTCCTTGCAGTTTGAGCTGCTGCATGAGTTGCCGATGCTGTCTATTGTGCGAAGCATGCCCCTCCTGCATGACCTTTGTCAGTTCCTGCACACTACTGGCCAGTACTGCTATGTTGCCTGACATCTTTGCTATTTCCACCTTGACTAATCGAGTGTTCTTGCCCTGCAGGCGATGTGAACGGAGCATCTGTCCCTCCAAGCCACCCCAGACCGGATATGTCTGCTCCACCTGCTGTGGTCTGCGTGCTCTGCGTCTTCTGCGTTGCACTCTGCGATTGCCTCTCCGGATCTGTGTTGGTGTAGTTGTGGCGCTAATACTTTGGCGAACGCTGACAACAGGTGCTGCATTGGCCTCATCATCTGACGCCATGGGAACCAGTGTTGGGACAGGTGACCTACGGGAATGTGGTACACGTGACTGTGTAGTTGGCAGAGCTGGTGTGTCCTCAGGTTCTGAAGCGCTGCTGTGCTGCATTTCCGGGACCTCACTATTCCCGGCCTCATTACGTTCACGCTTTTGAACATATGCTATACTATTTGAAATCGTTTTTGACATATGTGTGTGTTTGTCATTGTAACTGCTTGCCCTGACTACATCTCCCATGATGCACTTCCCATAGTAATGGAATTGTAGTACATGCTTTACAGTGTGCGCTTACGGTGTGCTGAGCAGACATTCTGACTTCAGTAATTGGGACAATGTAAACATGCATTCCTCTTACCTCCAGACGTGTGTGCAGCTCCTGAGGTGTCCAGCTGCGTCACACCAACAACAGCTTCAGGCTGGATTGTTGACTCCACCAAATCCTCCATGGGAGTGTTTCCAGTGTCTGGTGGTGTACCCCCTCCTGTTTTATGTGCCTCCTTCAACCGGTCTGCAATGCGCGCCTTGGCCTGACTGCGCAGATCGTACCATCTCTTTTTTAGTTCTTCATTGGTATGGTGAGTCACCCCAATGGCATTGACTCTGTTCTGAATCCGGATCCATATCTTCCTTTTCTCCTGCTCAGGTACCTTCAGAGAAGCTTTTCCAAACAGCTTATCGTGGCTGTGCACTACTCCCTCAATCAGAGTTTCTTTTTCTGAGAATTTAACTTTTCTTTTCCTGGCACTTTGGGTGTCCTCTGCTGTTTGTGCAGGTTCCATTTTCTGTTGTTTGCAGGTGTTCTCAATCTCTCTCTCTCAGACTCCTCTGCTCCCAGAGCCAGCTCCCTCCTCTCCCTGAGCCTCAGCACTGAAAATGAGGCTTGGAGTGCACACTTCCTGGTTCTGATGTCATCAACATGCATCAATGTGCGACCCCGGAAATTGCGAAATCACAATTTGCGAAATCGCAATTTGCGAGTTCGCAAAAAACAAGAAATCGCAATATTTTCTGCGATTTTTACCGATTCCTTATTTATTCGCAAATTTTGTGATGAATCGCGTTTTGCGATTCCTTATTAGCGATTCCTTAAAAATCGCAGATAAGGAATCGCAAACTCATTTCTTGATGCATGTGCCTGTTAGTGTCTGGATGAAAACATGTCAGTTTGAAGTGTTCTCAGAATCTGTGTACGTTCTGATGTCCAATATTTACTTGAAGAGTCAGTTCAAGTTAATTTGCAAAATGGTTTAACCCATTGTGCATCGTCTGGTGTGTATGTTCTACCAAAATTAAGAAAATCTAAAAGTGATTATAGCTTTTTCATGATTGTAAATGTATATGAGGTGCGCCTTCGTTACATTACTGCCAATGAAATTGTACTAAAAAAAGCTTTTTTATGGTGTTTGGTGGTTGCAAGAGAGTAGGAAATGTTGTGCAAGGGTTTATCATTCAGTTGCCAACTCATATCAAAAGAGTAGGACACTGAGAAAAGCAATTTTTGTTTTTTGGAAATTGAAATCTTAACTATGTTCAGCAAATCCCAAAAACTATGAGATCTTCTCTGGTTAAATGTGTGTTTTATCGTCCGTGAACCCTTCCATTTTTCTGCCAGTTGTGAACCAGGACAGGCATCTGCAGCATGGCTATCGGACTGGGGCATTATTAAGTGGTCCTTTACCCTGTAATACTAGACATGTGTTGCACCACTGCAATATTATAAGCGGCATTCACCTGTTATGTGGTTTCTTGATGTAAGAAGCCTTGAACACTTTTGAAAGACTTACATGTGGACGTTTATATTCAATAGCCCTGATGAAATTCAATCAACTGATCTGAACGAAATGTGTTGGCTGAATGATGTTCTGTTTGTACCACCCAAATAAATGCTGATGACTGAATTTGACACCTGGTTGGACTCATTATCTGGACAGTAGCTAATTTGGGTATTGTCTAAGGTGCACCACTCCATTGATTCTATCGTCCTTGAGGTATATATCACCAGTGTAGGACAATGCTCCTGAGTCAATTTTTGAAGAACTGACGTTACTCAGGCAGAAAACAGACCTGAGCTGTTCTTGTACCCTTGTGAAAGTTGGCAGAATATTCTCTGGCTACTAAAGTGCTAAACGCTGTTAAGTCTGCTTTCAGGTGCTATGGTTTGGCATGGCAAGCCCTTGGAAATATCCAAAGTGGGATTGAATTTTTTGTGAACTATGTTACTCATTAAATCTGCCTTATGTGAATTTAGAATTTGCAAAAGTGCATGTATGGCTGTTTAAATGTCTGTAGTCTCAAATTAAGCGATAGAAATAATCTGCGTTTGCTAGCTGAAGCCACTCGTCACCATTGTCAGGTCCTAACATTGTGTCATACTCTGACGACACCCAACTCATCCTCTCCCTAACCAATGAACCTGACACTGCCAGACACAACTTCAGAGAAGGCATGGAAGCCGTCGCCAAATGGATGAAAAACAACTGCCTTCAGCTCAACACCAACAAGACGGAAGTACTCATGATGGGACTAAACCCCAACACCTGGAATGACACCTGGTGGCCTCCCGCCCTCGGACATCCTTCCACCCCCAAGGACCATGCACGCAACCTGGGAATCATCCGGGCTCTGAGCTCAAAATGGACCGCCAGATCAATTCAGTCACGTCCTCCTGCTACCACACCCTCCGCCTCCTACGTAAGACTTTGAAATGGAACCTCCTGAACGCAGGAAAACCATCACGCATGCCTTGGTCACAAGCAGACTAGACTATGGCAACGCACTCTACGCCGGAATAAACAAAAACCTCACCGCAAGATACAGAACATCCAGAACCCCGCAGCAATACTGGTCCTCAACCAGCCAAAACACAGCCACATCTCCCAGTAACTTGGCACACTGCACTGGCTCCCCATTGAAGCAAGAGTCATCTGCAAGATGCTCACCCACGCACACAGGGCCCTCCACAACACTGGACCAGCATACCTGAACAGCAGACTCAAATTCCGCGCACCCCAAAGAGCCCTGTAATCAGCTCAGCTCCACTACGCCGTGGTCCCACGCACAAGGAAAACCATATGGGAGGCCTCTCCTTCTCCTTCCTCGCAGCCAAGGCCTGGAACGCCCTTCCCCTCCGCCTCAGACAGACAGCAGTGCTCCCCACCTTCGTAAGAAACCTCAAAACCTGGCTCTTCGACCGACCCCCCTCCCCCCCGAGGCACTGGAGCCTGCTACCACCCACCCCCAGCGCCTTGAGACCCTCACGGGTGAGTAGTCGCGCTTAATAAACGCCTGATTGATTGATTTAAGCAATGGATTATTCATTGTTGAAATACAAGGCTCTATTACACCTTAATACTCTAATTGTAATAGATTTTTCCTGTGGAATTTGCTTCATGTTGTATTGGGTATTGTGTTTGCACTTGTGGGCTGGCCCATATGTGTATAACGTGATAAGGCAAGTCTTTATCCCACCCTACATGATTGCGGTTTAATGCTGGGGCTTGTACAAGAGCCCATTCTACAACATATGCTTTTTTGACAATTTCAGGGACATGAACAGAGAAGGAAGATATCAATACATCCTCTCCTTGTGGGACTTTTATAACAAACTCAGGTGGCCAATCCTTCAGCCAAGAGAATGTCATAAGTGTTGGTTAAATTTTCCCAGAATATTACTTTAATGGAGCCCGGTATGTCACCCTCAGTTTGGATTTCCAAATCATAAAGGGCCAAATGTACAACCCTTACATTTTGTGACTCGCAAATTGCGTCGCTTTGCGACTCGCAAAATGCAATGGCAATTCCCATTGGGGTCACAAATTGCATGCCTCATCAATATTCAGGAGGCAAGCACAATTTGCAACCCCAGAATTCCACCATGTCTGGGATTGATTTTTAAATAAAGCAGTTTAAAAAAAAAAAAACACAATTTCCTCAAAGGAAAACGGGATGCATTTAAAAACAAGCATTTACAATGCAATGGTCTCGGCAATATTATAGGTAGAGCTATTGGTATTGCTCATTATTTTTTTTATCTTTTTTGTATCCCTAAATAAATGGCATTGTCATTTCTATTGGCATTAGCTTTTTTTTTGCATATGTGATACCTATTGCATTAGCAGAGAGAGAGTGAGGTATTGAAATAGAGGGAGAGTGAGGTAGTGAGAGAGAGAGTGAGGTAGATAGAGAGTGAGGTAGGGAGATAAGAGAGAGTGAGGTAGTGAAAGAGTGAGGTAGTGAGGGAGAGGGATGTTGTGAGGTAGTGAGATATAAGCATAGAGTGATGTTGTGATGTAGTGAGATAGAGAGAGAGGTAGTGAAAGAGAGAGTGAGTTAGTGCGATAGAAAGAGTGAGGTAGTGAGATAGAGAGTGATTGAGGTAGTGAGTGAGAGAGAGAGTGAAGTTGTGAGGTTGTGAGCTAGAGAGTGAGGTAGTGAGAGACACATGCACCAAATGCTACACACCGCTTGTGGACTTTGCACGTATGACGTGGAGCCGAGATAGGATGAACAATATTGGATGGTCATATTTGCAGAGCTGTCACACATGACTCACATCATAATCACACCCTCACCAGAACGAGCGCTCTTAGGTTATGTACATGACATCCCTAAAACCTCACGCCGCTTTGAGGCAGCAAGCACTCTCCTACACAAAAAGCAAGGCTTAACAGCTTAATCCACTGTAACACTAACTGTGAGCTATACGCTAACTGGCAACCAATAGCATGTAGACCTTGTGACACATGGCAGCCATTGCGAGAAGAACTCCTTACGTTGGAAAACACCACTAGCTCCCCATCTTAGCAAAGTCACTCCCTCTCAACACCTAAGAGGATATGCCAAGTAACGTGCCATATAACGGACCTGCTTAAAAAAAACAGATTACTTTGCGGGTCTGCTGTGGAGCGAGCCCCAGAAACGTGCGGTTCTCTGGACCCACTGGGCACATGGCGTGAGTGTGAATAGACAGAAGAGTGGGGTAAGGGGGGTGAAATGTACTGCCTATTCATGTACTTGTAAAAAATTAAGACAATAACAGGTGCCTTTGTTACTGCAAAATAGTTTGAAGGAAAAAAAAAAAAGAGGGAAATGTTGGGAGTATTGAGCATCCTCATTCGACTCTAAAGCACACCGATGCTGTGTTGTGTAATGATAGTCCCATGTTCGGTAGTGGATTGGTGCCTGCGTGGTTCACAACAATGTTCGGCATCTTCAACACATGTCCAGCAACTGCCTGACACTCCTAGTTGTGGGGGTGTCTAAATTGCATATAAACTGTCAAGATACTTCATGGTGTCTGGCGTTACTCTCAATGGGGGCGTTGGGAAACTTCGGAGGACGGAGTAAGCAAAATGAGGCAAAAGTCCTAAAAAAAAAGCCACAGAATAATCTGTTCAGTGTCCAATGACATCAAGAGTGTTCCACCTCATGCTTGCCAACATTCTGATACTCAAATAAGAGAATGTTTCATTTTTCAATTCCACGAAATACCATAACTAGAATTAATACGGCATTGTGTGCGGTTCTCCTCACAGCATGGATCTAGCGCATACCTGTGCAGTGCAACAGATGGCACATTTATCGCTAGCATAGAGTATGCAAGGAAAGGGAGCATGCTTTCTTACAAACCGGGGCGGGCTGCAGATTAAAGATTTTAGGACTTACCAAGGCGATCCCTTTCCTGCCTGCTACTTACTTGTGGGTGCCACGTGGTCTACGGGTTTACCAAGGTTTACTTGGTGTTTAAGAGTGTGCGTGGAGGCTGGTGTAAGCAACGACGCGGGGTAAAGATGCTCTGGGTGCAGGAAGTGTCATGGAAAGGGTGAGCTGGTAGAGGGAAGACAGTCGGGAAACACATGCACTCTTATGGAGTGTTAGAACCTAACTAAATCAATGTACCTCAAGAATCATGTGGCTAGTGGGAGGACACTTGCCACCAACCGCAAACTGTATGGGAGTGACCGCACAGATAACCAATTGTAACTAATGGGTGGGCTGTAAACCTGTTTTAATTCTTTTCTTTTTAATTACAAGAGATTTTGCAAGCGCTCTGCAGACGAAAACTAAAAAGCAGCGCTCCAAGGCTGCAGCGCGCTAACAGAGGTGCGGAAGGCCAAAGGTGAGAGGGCAGGCGAGGAATGAGGTACACTGGCACAGCAGGGCATGGCTCCCACCACAAACAGCTTGAGAAGCTGAAGGGCAAGGGTGAGGAGCACAAGGGCAGGGACAAATGCACAGGCAGAGCAGTGTACATCTCCCAGAACTGCAACAGTAGATGCCGAAGGGCAGGAATAGAGCTGCACCGGGGATCAAAATGGGGGTTTCAGCGATGGGGGAAAAAAATAAAAAAACAAAATCAGAGAGTGTCAAGCAGGTCAGGGTAGTGGGAGAGGGAGCCGTGAGAGTTGGATGGCCAGGACGGAGACAACTTTCAGAGCGTTACCCTTACCGTCAGTCGAACCTCGGCGGCGCAGCCCTGTCCACGGTCAGCAGGAGGCTGAGAGGGGCATGCCGCTGCTTTGCTGCACAGCTCTCCGCCGGGACTGCTTCCGTGCACTCTGCTCTCTGCTGCACAGGTCTGCGCCGGGACTGCTTCCATGCACTCTGCTGCACAGCTCTCCGGCCGGCCGGGGAGGACAGGTCCCGTGCACAGTATCTGCTGTACCCGCCTGGAGAAGGAGAGGTCCGGTGCACGCCTCAGCTTGGGACACAACACAGCTCTCCCACAGAGACAGTGCTGCGCACACTGCCGCCTCTGAGTGAAGTGCAGCTTTTCTTCACAGACCAGCCCTTTGCTCACAGATGGGACGGCGGCTGGCTCCTTCTCCTCCGCAGCGGGACTTCCGGCTTGCTTGTAGGCGGGCCTCCGTCCTCTCTCCGTTTGCCTGTCTTCCTGCCTCAGGGGTCCGCCAATAGTAGCGCGGCGCCGAGCAGGAAGGCGGGCAGGAAGGCGGGTGCAGCGTGTGGGAATCCCGGGCCCGGCGGTGAAGTCTTTGGCAATGCCGGGTGGGCACCGGCCTTAAATTAAATGGCGATGTCCCTGGCAGGGTGGGCACCTGCCAGGGGCCCCGAAAATCGCCAAGGAGCGGGGCAAATGCACAGCACAAACGGGGGCAGAGGCAGAGGCTCGAGTCTCACCCTCACTGCGGGGAAAGGAAAATGGCTGCCACAGGGTTCCGAATTTTTCGGAATCGGGGGCGTGGTTTTGCTGTTTTGAGTGACGCATGACGTCACTGTCTAAAGAACAACAAAAATTACGCCCCCGAATCCGAAAAAGACGGGGCTTGTTTGGAGTGACGCATCTCTCCTCCAATGGCTGGCCTCCGTTTAGGAAGCCAGCCAATGGAGGAGAGACGGGGCAGGAAGGCGGGACCTACAGCGCTACTAAGAATCATTAAATCTCCGGCCTAAGACTGCGCAAGCGCAGCCTTTGAGCCTTCGACCTAAAGAGAAATTAAACTTTTCAGTTTCATTTTTTAAGGGCAGGCATTGGTCCCTGGGACCACTACCTGCTCTTAGAAAATATTTTCTCACACACTCACAAAGGGGAAGGGGTCCCATGGGGACTCCATACAGTTTGCGAGTGGTTTACCACCTACTTGAAGTATGTGGTAAAATGTGAGTGGTTTGTGGCCGCAAATGCTGTCGCAAAACAATAGTACATTGCAGTGAGTCTCGCTATTAGGAAGGGGTGCCCTCGCAAAATAGCGTTTGGACATGCCATTATCCTTTTTTGCTGTCACAAACGGGCCGATCTCCTGTTTGCGAGAGCAAAAAAGGGTTGCACATCTGGCCCAAAGTTTTTTGGGATGGCTAACCCACTGATCTGGTGTTACAACTTGAATAAATTCATTAGTTGCTCTCAAAACCAGGAACCAGCAATTCTTGAAAATTCCAGCAAACTATAGTAACCTTTGCTGTGCTGTTTAGCAGTGTCAATGCCAACGTCTTGTCTGAAGGAGTGTTCTCAATATATGTGCCATTTTTATTGGAAATACTCTCCACTTTCTTCTTCTGGGGTTTTTGTTGTGGATGTTTCTCTTCCTGTTTTTAATAATGATGTCAGACCAGCGTTGTGAGTCCTTTCTCTGTTTCACAAGCTTTTCATGCCTGCGTTCGGGTCGTCCCCTTCTCTCCAAGCATTTGTCAGGAGAATCCTGAAAGGAACGAGAAGGACGTGTATCAGTATACTGATACCTATCAGACTGTTTAAGTGAATTACGGTTTTGTAAATTATAGTGTTTTTCAGTGGACTCCGGTTGCAGAGATCCACCTGGTGTTTTTGTTTTATCTTTATTTTTCTGTATCTCCCACTAATTCTTTAGAAGACTCCGGTGCCTGTTTGGTATTATCTTTATCAGAATTGCTTTTAAGCTGCAGCTCATTAGGTCAGGCTACAAAAACTAACTCAATCTATAGATGTATAGGTTTCACCAATACTTTTGGGTAATTTGCGCTCCTATTCCACAACGGGAACCTAACTGAGGCATTGGCATACTGCCAGTTCTGGTGTCTCTCCTTTAATATTACGTAAAATAAGTTAGGAAATGGTGGCATAGTTACCAAACAATTTAAACCCCAATTTCAGGACAGGGGCAGCCAGTATTTATTTAGAATGTGTTTTAGCACCTCCGACAAAACAGCAATGTATGGTGAACCATGTGTTATGGTACATATGGCGGCAAAGACTGTGTTCCAGGTGGCACAGTCCTTTTCTGGGGGACGCATACCAAGTTGTAGGCAGTGGCACATTGTGTGAATTCTATGTTTGTCATGGGAAAACAATGCTTCAAGCTAATTAGCTTTTGTGCAATCCAAAGCAGAATTATCTCTCATCTGGCGGGATCTTTCCCCTTAAGTGAATTAATAATTACTAGACTAATTACAGGCACAGCTAACTGTGGCTGCACATCTTGGACAGCCGTTGCTGTGACGGCTGTTATTAAGTGCATAACGAACTGTGTTAAACGTATATATAGTCTAACTAGACCTGTGTAAAGAGCACAGAGGTCTGCAACATTTAATGGTGCTAAATGTGGCTATTGTGTATAGCCAGCTAGGGCTGCCCAGGTGGCTTCTTCATTGCTGAGGAGACCCAATCTTATGTTGTTTAGTTGATCTGGAACCAGTTCTGATGTTCTCGATATGTTAACCGTATTTCTGAATGTTCATATGGTCTATATCGACTAGGTAATGTAGCAGGAGTATTTGTGTGCAAAGTCTGTGTAGTGCCATCAACTGCAGGAAAGCCCTCCGTAGCAGGCTATATCACCTGTGGCCTTTATTACTTGAGCTGGCCTTTACTGGCTCGCTCAAGACCGGCCCTGTTTGAAAGTACAGTTGTGTAATGGTTGGCTGCCTTTTCCATTTTTTGTTGGTCTTGGTCATGGTGTCCTTTACTATGGTTTTCTTTTTGGACTTCCTCTGTTGAATCTGCTCGAAAAAGGTCCAATTTAAGTTTGGTGTGTTGCTTATAGTTGACGTTTGGTTTAGTACACGCCGCAAAACCTAAAGGAAAGCCTACAGTCGAGTTCTAGTCTGGTGATGGCCACCTAAGTGCCCAGTTGTTGAATCCAGACGAACAGTGACCTCCCCTGCTCTTCACTTTCTTTAGTGCCAATTCCAGGGACTGTACTGGTGTCCTTAGGGGTTCAAGTAGCAAAGTAGTTTGCCATGGTCTGAAATTTACATTTCCGGAGTTCTAATTGTAACAGCGTCCCCATTTGCCAATTGTGTCACAAGGAAAAAGATCAGTTGGGTTGGAGACTAGTAATTGTCATATATTGAATTTATACCTGACATATTGGTGATTCTTTCTCCTCCTGTCTTTCAGAATCAGCAGCCTTGTGGCTGGGTTACAAATTCCTCTTGAAAGCTTTCCACCTCTTCTCGTCTCTTTTAATTACTAAATTTAGGAGCACTTAGAAACAGATGAACCACCAGGATTAAGGTTTAAAAAAGCACACACTTAAAAAGTTAATAGGTCTGTCTCTTTTATAGTGAAATGTTTTTGCCTGATTAATATTCAGATGGGTTCTGTGAGTACCTTTGTAAAGAAGACTGCATGTGGAGGACACAAGCATCATATGTCGTTATTTTATAAAACTAACATTGAAAATAGAAACAAAGTTTTAAATTTGATGTTTTTCATGGAATCAAGTTTCGATTTGGGTAATCAAATGTGCTTCTAGCTGAAAATTACACTTTGGTGAAATGTTTTTCGTATTTGAAAAAAACTCCTGATGCCCCCACCATGATTATAGTCAGTTCAAATAACTTTATTCGATTCACAAGAATCATAAAAGTGGTCCATACATATATAAAACAATTTAATATAAACTTTTAAAAATATTCTATACAAAAATTGGGGTGAGTTTATGTCAAAGTTCTACATTTTTTAAAACAAATTTTTGATCAAATACAACATTCCAACAAGTTAATTTTCCAGTAATAATTCATACCTTTTCCTAATGATTGTAGTCCTTCGGGGTTGCCTTTCCTGCATGTATTTTGTAGCTTGCACTTCTATTATCTGCTTTGTACTTTGGTGCCATGAAAGCATGCCCTGCAATTGACTTTACCTGCTTGCCGTTTTTATTTATGGATATGTTTTATTATTTTTGTAATGCGCCCACTAAACCTTTAATTTTTCCTTAGGCGTTAAGGTACGGAAGGGCGAAATGTTATTATTCAGTCCTTTTCGCCCTCGAGGCAGGGGTGGCTCCTCCGTTGCAGCGGGGGAGCGTCGCCCCTCTTAAAATCCCCCCAAAGCTCCAGAGATTAAAAATAAAATGGTAGTTCATTACCATTTTATTTTTCATCCCCGTCCAGAGCCGAGCATCAGGACCGGGGTGGGGCTGCTGCTGACTGACAGCACCCGAGAGGATGGTGGGCTTTCTAATGCACTGTTTAAAGTGTGTATGTTTTTTTGGCCGACCGTCTTGTGACGGCCAGCCACACATATGCACTTTAAACCTCTCAACCCATCTTAAGACAGCTGGGTTGACAGCAAGTGCAGGCCTATAGTGCGATGTGGAGCACGGAGAGAGGCTGCTCCCTCCAATCAGGGCACTGCTTACATATAGCATGTGGGCAGCACCAGGATTGGGCAAGGGAGCTCCAGCATCTGGTTGCAGTTCCTGCAAAGAAGAGGTCCGGAGTGAACACATCACGTTCGTTAAGTTTTATTTTATTATTATTATATTTTTTTAAAAAGTTTTATTTGTATTTGTTTTGAAGAACAGAGAAAATAATACAAGCGACAACCCTGTAGTGCATCCCACATAAGGAATAAAGAAGAGGCATACAGCACATTATAATCGGCATAACAGGTACCACAGTGCAATTGAAAGATCAGTCTCCGATGTCCATCAAAGTCAATCCCTCCTCCGAATCCGGAGGGGTAGGAGCTCCGCCAAGAAGGGGTACCGGGGGGAAGGCGATTGATACAGTGCAGGAGAAGTTGAAGCCTCCAAATGCCTTGAGGGCGTCGCAACAATTAACATAACTACTATACCCCACCCTACCCCCCTCCCTACCCACACCCCAGGTGGTGGTAATGAGTAGACACAAGCATTCAAACATTCATACAGCCATGGTTATATCTGAAAGAGATGAAGTGTGCGCAATGTGGATGGACAAACAGCAGATGGCAGCCCCTTTGAGAGAAAGCGGACCAGGGGACCCCATCGAAACATAAAGTTCTTGAAGGCTCCTAGGAAGATGTCCGCCACCCGTTCCATACTCAATAATCTCCACAGTCTCGCGTGTCACAAGCATATCGCTGGGGCCTCTGGCTTCTTCCAGGCCGCTGCTAGGGTGAGTTTGGCAGCTCCAATGCAGAGCCACAAGATTTGTTTGTCAGCTCTGGTTTGACGTTCGAGAGCGGGGTCCCGTAGTCCCAGCAGGACGTGAGCTATGGAGTCAGCCACCGGATATCAGAGAATATCTTTGATATGGGACAAAATCTCATCCCAATATGGGCGGATGATTGGGCAGTCCCACCAGATGTGGCGGAAGTCACCTAAGAGGCCACAGCCCCTCCAACACCGGTCCGAAGAGGCCGGAAATATGCGATGTAACTTGGATGGGTATAAGTACCAATCCATGAGGGTCTTGAGATGGACTTCTCGTAGTTCTATGGAGTGGTTATGTGTCGTAATGTCGCGCCAAAGACCCGACCATTCCTCATCCGTAATTTCTCTCCCAAGAAGTTCCTCCCAGTGCCCCATATAGCGGGGACGGGGTGCCACAGCAGTGGTAAGGAGCAGATTATAAAGGAAGGAGATAGCACCTCTCATAGTGTTGGTGCGGAGGATAAAGGCCTCAAATGGGGACAGAGGTCTAGTGGCTGCGTCGCCTATCCCCGAGGAGGTAGCCCAGTGGATAAGCTGGAGGTGGTGATATCGCTCCGAGGCCGGGACGCCATAGTCCCTCATGCAATTAGCGAAGGTGAGTGGGGCAGAACCGTGAAACAGGTGTGTGAGGGCCCTACAGCCCCCTTCCCTCCACAGTTGAAAGGGGCCCTCCTGCAGCGCCGGCGGGAAAGCCGGATTAAAGTGTATCGGTGTAAAGGGGGAGGGAAACGTAGTCCAGCGATCATCGCCAGAGACTGTGTCCCATACTTTCAGTACCATGCTCGTGGGTGTACTGATGTAAGCGTTCCTGGGCCTGTCCACCTTAGGTTTCTAAGCCAGGTCCCAGATGGACCTCCCCGCGACACTCCTGTCCATGTGCAGCCAGTGTGTTTCTGAGAGTTGTTGGGACCATTCCACCATTACTCGCAATTGCGCAGCCTTGTAATAGAGGTGCATATCGGGGAAACCCACCCCCCCTCCTTCCGCGGTCGCCGCAGAGTAGCGAAGGAGAAACGCGCTCGACCCCCCTGCCAGGTGAAGCGCAGCATCAAGGTCTTAAGAAGTCCATATCTATCGGAATGGGAAGGGCCTGGAAGAGGTACAGAAATTTGGGGAGGAGGACCCTCTTTAGAGCGTGGATTCTACCCAGCCACGAGATGTACTTCGGCTTCCATCGATCTAAGTCTGCTCGCACCGAAGCTAGCAGTGGAGGGTAGTTCGCAGAGAACAACCCCCCTATGGAAGGCGTCAGCCGAACTCCCAGACAAAGGAGAGAGGTGGTCGCCCAAGACAGAGGGGTCAGCGGCCGTACCCGCTCCACCTCTGCAGGAGGAAGTGTGAGATTGAGGATATACGATTTATCAAAGTTAACTTTGAAACCGGCCACCCCCTCGAAGCGACAGAGGACCGCCTGGACGTGCGGGAGTGAGTGCGCCGGGTCCCCCACGGACAACAAAACGTCATCCGCAAACAGGGAGATTTTGTGTTGCTCACCGGTAAAGGGGAGACCTTGGATCCCCTCATGCTCCCTCACTGCAAGCGCCAATGGCTCAATGCGCAGCGCGAAGAGTAGGGGGGAAAGGGGACAGCCCTGTCGGGTACCCCGAGTGTGCGAAAAGAAGGTGGATAGGTGTCCATTGACCATTACTCTGGCGCGAGGGTCACTATAATTTGCCCGTACCATAGTTATAAATTTATCCGAAAAGCCAAAGGCGGTCAGGGTGCGAAACAGAAACCCCCGTCGTCCACACCGTCGAAGGCCTTCTCGGCGTCAAGACCGACCAGCACTGCTGGGATACGAAACCGATTGGCTTTTTCTATCAGGTGGACCACTCGTCTCATATTATCATGGGTCTGTTGGCCCTTGATGAAGCCGGACTGGTCCGGATGGATGAGGACCGGCATTAAGTCCTGGAGCCTACGTGCAAGGATAGAAGAATATAGCTTAGTGTCACTATTGAGGAGGGCTATCGGTCGATATGAAGAGCACTTGGATGGGTCTTTCCCCATCTTAGGAATAACAGATATCACCGCCTCCGCCATAGTTCCCGAAGTCCTCCCAGTCGACGTCATTTCATTAAAGAGGGAGACCAGGTAGTCGCATACCTCCGATGCGAAGGTCTGGTAGAAAAGGGCGGTGTAGCCATCGGGACCTGGCGCCTTATGGAGTTTCAGAGCTTTGATGGCGTCCAGCACCTCCGCTCTTGAGATGGGGGCCGCCAAGAAGTCGTTCCGTTCTGCAGAGACCTGGGCATAGGGAGCTCTGCCAGATAATTCGCCTGATCCTCAGAATCGAGGGCATCCCCGCGTACAGATCGGCATAAAAGCGGCCAAAGAGGGCCACCTTGTCCTCATCCCGGTGGTGCAGGTCACCAGACGAGCCTCGTATACCTCCAATGTATTCCCTCTCCCTCTTATCCCGAAGTTGACGGGCCAAGTATCGTCCCACCTTGTTCCCCTGAGCGTACGAGAGGTGCCGGAGCCTTAGGAGGGTGAGTTCCGCCCGATTTTTGTAGTGCGCCTTTAATTTCCCCCTAACCGCTGTTAAGGGGCGAAGGGTCAGTCGAGACGGGCGGAGTTTATGCGCTTGTTCCAAGGCGGCGAGTTCTGCCTCTAGCCCTTCCCGCTCTTCCCTCCTCAGTTTGTTAAGGCGAGCATTGAGGGCCAGGCAAGTGCCGCGTAGCGAGGCCTTGCAAGCATCCCAAGTGGTGAAAATAGACGTGTCCGAGATGGGGTTAAGAGACATGAAGTCTCGAATGGCCTTTCGTAGTTCCCTGCAGGAGGTGTCGTCCCGAATCAGCGCAGCTGGAAAGTACCACTTGCGAAGGTTATCACCTTTCGCCGTCCAGTGTATTCCAAAGACTAGCAGGCTATGATCAGACACAGATAATGGAAAAATGCTGGAGTCGTGGACATCCCCCCTCAGTGCCTGGCTCAAAAAGATATTGTCGAGGCGGGAATAGGAATGGTGGACATGAGAAAAGAAGGTGTAATCCCGAGACTGGGGATGCAGAGAGCGCCAGCCATCAATCAGGCCCAGTTCACCCACCAGTCGCTGTGTTTCAGTTGAAAACAGGCCAGCGGCTGATCTCTGAGCGCCAGAGCTATCTAGGTTCCTGTCCCAAACCATATTAAAGTCACCTAGCAAAAACAAGTGCCCCTCCACAAAGTCCCACACCCTACGCAGCAGATTTTGGAGAAAGCTATTTTGACCCGCATTGGGGACATACACCACCACAAAAGTGCAGAGCCTACCATGCAATAACCCCTTGACCATCAGCCAGCGGCCTTCCCTATCGCAGTTCACCCCCACTGGTTGGAAGTGGAGGGACGCACGAAATAAAAGGGCCACCCCCCTATGTTTAGAGGAGGCCGAGGATCTGTAAATAAGGGGGAAATGCCTGTGCTTAAGGCGTAGCTCATCTCTGCGCGCCAAGTGAGTCTCCTGGAGGCCCACCACATCTAGTTGATGATCAGATAAGTATTTCCAAATTTTCTGGCGTTTTTGCGGGGAGTTCAGACCTTTCACATTCCAAGTACCAATACTAACTGGCATCGTAAAACAGTAAATCCAGTCGCACAGCTATCGCCTTGGTGATGAACCCCAACATACCTCCCACCTCCCACGTCAGACCCCCCTGCACTCCATCCCCACCACTCCTCTCGCTAGGCTGCCACCTGCACCCCTCCTCACTGAGCAACTCCCAGAGCAAATCCTCAGGCTGTACCAGAGGTCCCGCCCACAGCTGCACCTGCTCTACAGCACCTGAACAAGGAGCATAGACGGCACCATAACCAAGGCGCGCGCCAACAATCCCCAAAAGTAGTACCAAACCAAAAGCAACAGTCATACCAAACCACACATTCCGGTCACCACCACCCCCCAGAGCAACCCCACCAACTCCCCTACACCCCTCCTCCCCACTCCCTCAACATACCATCCCGGATCCCCCCTACCCAAAACCTGCAAAGCAAAGAAAGGATACAAACAAGCATCCGTGGTGGGGAAGGGCCCAGTGTGTGTGCCCTCCGAGGGCCGGACTGTGGTGTCTTCCCAAAAGTACAAGTTACCCACAGTACCTGAAGGCGAAGGGCCCCTCCGGCGCCATAAGACTTCGCTGTGAGGCTCAAGCCGCCCCAGAGCTACCCTGCGTCGATGGCACCGTCACAGATGCAACGGAGGCAACCGCTGCTCCCCGCTCCTGCAAGCTGATCGTGCGATCAGGCCGTCTCGGGTTTCTGTCTCGGCCCACTCTCTGCCAAGATGGCGACCGGTGTCTCCGCCTCGAAGGGGAGCCCCTGTCATCAGAGGCAGGGGAAGCATCGTCAAGGCCCAAGATGTCCCTGGCCGCCTGAAGAGACCGGACCTGCACCAGTCTATTCTGCCACCTGAAGATGAGGCGAAAGGGGTGGCCCCAGGAATAAGATATAGATTGTTCCCCGAGATAGGAGGTTATAGGACGAAACTCCCGTTGCTTCTGGAGAGTCGAAGCCGCCAAGTCCTGAAACAATTGGGGTCGATGGTCTCGGAACTGTAAAGAAGGGATCTCCCGAGCCTTCCAGAGAATGCGCTCCTTCAGTTGAAAGTCGTGGACGCACACCAAAATATCGGGGGGTGGCCCCCCCTCCGCGTCTGGGCAAGCCGACCCTGTGGACCCTGTCCATCCTGACGGCACTCACGTCCGCATCATCAAGAACCTGTAGGAAGAGCGCTTCCACATACCCCCGCAAGTCACCAGCTTCTCCATCCCATGGCACTGCCCGGATGCGGATGTTGTTCCGGCGGGAACGATTCTCCAAGTCCTCTGCGTGCGCCTGAAGATCCAAGTTCTGTTCCGTGAGCCGAATTACATCTTGCTGTAGTTGATGCACGTCGTTCGCCATACTGGGGTCGTGATCCTCCAGGGTGGCCACTCGTTCACCAATGCCGTCCACATCTCTCCGCACCTCGCGGAGGTCCGAGGCTAGTTGAGAGCGGAGCTATGAGATGTCTTCCTTTATGGCGGCAAAAAGTTCCTTCATAAAGGCCTTGGTGGCAGGAGCCTCATCGTCGGTCGGCCTGGGAGACGCGCTGGTTCCTGGAGACGTCGGCTGTTGGGTCCCTTTCTGTGGTGCTTCCTTGCCAGGTTTCCCCTTACGCTGCGACGCGGACATCGTGGCGTCGTTGAATCTCTCACCCACCAGCGGCGGCGGAGGGCCCCGGCCTGCTGCGGGGACACGTCGCAAGCCCCCTTGTAGATGGCGTCAGCTCCTTGCAAGAACAGCCGGCCCAACCCAGGGACCAGACGGACCACTACTGCAGCTGCGGGGCTCCCAGGCCCGTGTCCAAGAGGCGAGCACTGCTCCTTCCCAAGGCCCCCTCAGGTGTCGACGCCGGCCACAAGCGCCTCGAGGAGCGCCGAGCACCACGTGGCGTAGGTCACGTGCCACCACTCCTTCAGTCCGGGTGCCTGTGCTGTCCCCTTCTACGAATGCACCGCTAATGCGATGGACCCCGCAGGGCTCCCTGCCAGCCGGGCCCTCCAGAGACGGTGATCTCGCAAGTCGGGTCCCAGGTGGATCGTCCGGCACTCGCTGCTGAGCAACGCCAGGCAGAGCCCCTCTCCGCAACTCCAGCGCTACAGGCGCACGTAGGCCAGTTTTGCAAATGGCGGCGCCCGCTGCAGTAACGTAGCTTCTCAGGCGGGGCACAAGCTAGATGGCGTGGTAGCACCTCCGGGCATACTCCTCATGCGGACAGCGTCCCCGGGAGGGTCCCATGGCAAGGCAGCCCCCCCCGTTAGATCAGAGCAGGGACGGGGGGAGAGGTAGAGCAGCCGCGGTTCCCGCTGTCCCCTGCCGACCTCTGCCTTCGGCACCCTCCTACCGGCCGCAGCGGTGTCTCTGGGCGAGGCCGCCCCCTCCTCGGGGCCTGATGCAGCACCCCCGGCAGGGGCGAGTCGCAAGTCGAGTGCGCCGAAGTCATTCCTGTGCGCGGCCCTCCGCCAGCGTTCGCACCCCTCCTCCGCGGTGCAGGAAGCCCAGCCCCTCTCGCCACTTGAGGTCAGGGATCGCAGGGCCGCAGACCGCCGTTGCACCGGAGTCCGCCTCTGAGCCTCCGCCGGACGAGTGCGCGTCACCGGACCCAGCCCCTCCGCCTTGGGGGTCACAGCAGGCAGTGGGGGCGCCGATAGCTCGGTGCTCCAGGTGCTAGACAATGCTAAGCTGAGTTTGGCGCCGGAGGGACTCTAAAAGACGTCTCACTCCGTCGCCATCTTGGCCACGCCCCCTATTATTATTTTTTAATAATATTCTGCTCACCCCTCTCCATAGATTCCAGCCGCTACTGGGCAGAGGTTCAGTGTGGTAAAGTTAGGGAGTAGATTTCTCAGGAAAATGTTGTAACGCTTTATGTGGAGAGCTGGCATGTTTTGTGCAGCCCTATTTGGTATGCTACTACATGAGCTTTGACCTTGCTTTGTAGTCTAGTCAAGCCGACTGTTCTGGTTGATTGGAGCCTTCTCCATCCGCCAACAACTCTGGGACTGCCCGTGACCCTACGAGTGATGAAGGGCACCCCGGAAATGTAGTTCAGCCTTTTGAAACCCAGATCTTAAGGCACTCAGGGCCATATGTATCAACAAACTCTTTGGCGATTCCTAAATAGCGATTTTTAAGTAATCGCTATTTAGGAATCGCAAAATGGTATGTATGAAGAAAATCGCTAATTTTTAGCGATTCCTTAATCTTCCTTATTTGCGAAGTCGCATTTTGCGAATTCGCAATTAAGGAATAATTTCCAATGCATTCCTATGGGCCAGGAGGCCCATAGGAATGATTGCGAAATAATTCTCAAATTGCAAATTCGCAATTTGCTAATCGCAATTTGAGAATTATTTCAAGGGTGCAGGGGTGTCTCAAAGACATCCTGCTGCACCCCTGAAATGTACATGTGTGTGCCTATGGGCATGTGTGTGCATCACATGCCACCTTCAAAAATGCAAAAATGTGCATTTTCTGAAGAATTCGCAAGTTACCATCAACTACAAGTTGGTGGTAATTTGCGAATTCTTAACCAAAATTCGCTACCCAAAAATGCTACATACATTGCATTTAAGAAATCGCAAAATTGCGATTCCTTAAATGCTATGGCAAAATAAGGAATCGCAAAACTCTGCGATTCCTTATTTTTCAAATATTTCATACATCCCAAAACATGCAAAAAGGCCGTTTGCGATTCGCAAAAGGCTTGATACATATGGCCCTATGTGACAGATTCCCTCTCCAAAGTCACTCACTGGCTCCTAGCATGCTAGGAGTGGTTTGAGACTTGTAATCTTGCTAAATGCCTAGAATGGCTAAGTGGCTTCTGGGCAAAAGTCAGGCTATACCAAACAATTCGATAAATAATAAATACATTTAAGTCTTTAGACACATGTGCCAATGTCGAGTACATTTGAAAAGTGGAAAAGTATGATACCTTTCTACAGTGGTAGCTTTTAGCAGTTGACAGTGACATTTATTGTTTGGAATAGACGTCAGTCAGTATTCCAGTGAGCTGAGAGCATAACATAATGTGTAAGGTGCACGTTCACCCAGAAAGGTATTTTGGCACCGAATAACAAATGTTTATTGTTGTCTAACTCAATGGTACTCATTTTATTGACTTCAGAAGGATGAAAGGCTGAGTGGACCCATCAGCGTTTCAACCTGTGACCATGAGGTCAAACACAAGCCCCTACAGTGGACGCATTAGTCCACTAAGCCACCAGATCCGGCTGGTGTAGCTGTTGTGAGCCGCGCTTGCCCTGGTGTGTGGCATATCCCAAATGTACAGACTGCCGCAATACGAAGACTGCTCTCAGTCTGTACAAACTGCCCTCAACCTGTGCGGTCTCATCAGCATGTGCTGTTTGTTGTTAAAGTGTGACATTTCTCAATGCGCATAGCCTTCCTTTGAGGTGCATGCACTGCCCTCATGTGCAGAATTAGTTTCAGTATTCAGAACAGGGGTGTAGGTTTCATTGGTGCAGCAGGAGCAGTGGCAACCGGCCCATAGGCCTGAGGGCCCCACTAAACACTGAATAGTGTTGCATTGCACAAGGTAAAGAGCAACCGGTAGGGGGGAGGGGCACTTCTTTCCTGGGAGTGTCTCGGTGTTCAGAAGCTGCCCCACTATGCACAGTGTGTACCCGCTGAGCCAGCCATCCTTCATTGCAGATTGTGTCAGTGTGTGTGTGCTCGTTTGCACAGTGGGTGCACAGATCCCACATTGCCTGCCAGGGCGGTGCTATGTGCTGAGCTCACTGACTCGCTTGCATAACTGGGTTTGTCTGACATTGTAAGAGAAGAACGTGTGGGCACCATCTCCCACATTCCCCACTCGGCCATCCATGCACATTCCTCCTTTGGCCACATCCATGAACATTCATCTCCTCATCTCGTGCACATGCCTCTTTCACTATCTCGTTGGGAACAGTGAGCACATGTGAGACCTTCCAGGTCTGCAATGTGGGTACATAGGCCCTCGTTCTTTGTGGCTATCCAGCAGGCCACATTTTGGTCCACGTGATGTGTTTTGCCTATGCTTGTTGTGGATGCAGCTGAGGTCCCTTCAAGGCATTCGGGTGTGACCAGGACAGAAGTCCTAAAAAAAATGTTTTAAAAAGAAGTGGGGGGACTAACTAAGTTAGGGAGTATGCAAGTGACATCTTAGTGTGTGACATCACAGTGTGTGACAACGCACGTGTCATCAAAGGAACCAGCAGAACAACCCATGACCTCACAGGAAGTGACATAACAAGAATTGGCAAAAAGGTGACACAGCCCTGACGCAAAATCTAGGCCTCAACTTATACATTTATGTTTTAAACTGTGCCACAAAGGAGTTTGCAAGAAGGAGAACTGTGGTAGCAAATCTAGTCTGCTTAATTAGTTGCAAAGTCTGCATTTAAAAATATGTTATGGGTGTAAGGCACCTGCTGCAGAGACCTTTGTGTGCCCAGTAAATCTCAAGGAAACATAATACTGGTAAGATAACTCTGGAGGAGAAGAAATGTGCTGGAGAGGTCTGTGTTTTTTCTAGTCCCAGTTTTAAATCAAAGTAGCATAGAGGGTTAAGGTGTCTCCTGCAAAGCACACCATGTAACACGCACATGGCCTATTTTTAGTTTAGGTAGATGGGTAAGTGGGTTACTGCTTTTAACACAGAGATCCTTTGTTACTTGCAGCTCATAAATTGTAATCCTTCTGATATAGCACAGTGAGCTATGAAGGACATGTGGCTCCAACGCCTTGGAACCCTCAGTGCCTGATGTAACACATACTATATATTGATTTACACACTTGTATGATGTATTGTCAACGTATAACGTGTAAGAGTGATGTAAAGTGAGGCTGCTTGCACCTATACCAAGGCCAAAACAGCCCCTACCTTGCAGCCAATCATCCAATGGCAATGTGACCTCGCCTTTCACCCCGCCCCACAAGAAGAGCACGAAATTGGAGCTGTAGGCGCTGCATAAGCTACAAGCTCTGGTTTGTTTTCTTTGATCTAGTTCTACTTTCCTCCCATATTTTCTGTACAGTTCCAGGGGTTACTCTCCTGGAATTTCTTGTGTCTCACAAATGTTGCCTGTTTCTGCTTTCGAGGACTTCAAGAGGTGGGGTGTTTCAGAAAAGCCCCCAAAAGTTAGGCATTGACATGCTGCAGAACAAGAGTGCAGGCAGTGAGCCTCTGGCCTCAACGTATCCTCAGCCTTCCTCCTGCATCTGACTGTATGCAGGAGAGGGAGGGTGCTTGATAACATCAAGGAACTGTGAGCAAGAATGAAGTCAGGGGTCAAGCAGACATACGGTAATGGCAGTTTTGCACGTAAGTTTTCTCTATTTTTAGATCCATATTACCTGAGGACACATTCACATTTTTCACGTCAGTAAAGAAAACTACATAGGGCGCTTCGGCGGGGGCAAAGCGCACGCAATCTAACATTTCACAGAGTCTCTCTCATATCACACGGTATGTTGGCTTTCTGCCATGACAAAGGCCTGTTTCAGAACTTATCAATAAATGTATATTGAAAAGATTTTCCACATAGAGATATTACGGTTATATTACTGAGAAACGTAGGCACCACAGTCCCTGCTGGCTTTACTGTGGGCATCTGGTCTTGCTGAATAATGCAGATTTAAAAACTGCTTTAACATGTTCATGCTGTTTAGTGGTTTCTGCTGTGTATCCAATGGACCCTAGTTTCAAAGTTATGTCATATTTTAATTATCCACAGGCACCAGGAGGAAGTCACCAGATGGTTTAATGACAGGCAGAAGAGAGGATACCAACAGAAAGGTTTTCTACAGGCACCAGAGGAAATCAACAGTTTGACAAGCACAATGGAGGAAATCAGCAGCTAGCTTATTAACAGGAACTAGAGAGGGACACAGCAGGAAAGTTGTCTCCAGGTTCCAAAAGAACTCAGCAGATAGTTTATCAATAGGCATCATTTAATACCACAGCAGAAAGTTCATCACCTATCACTAAAAAGGAGTTTTAACTACAGTCACAAGCCCATATCACAAGTGAAAGCCAAACAACAACTATTGGTCCTCCAGAACCTAAACGCTGCCTTCAACACAGTGGATCATCGGAACCTTATTAAAAGAGTTTGGAATGCAGGACTATCAGGTCTGGCCCTTAAATGGGTCTGCTAATTTCTGGCTGACAGATCTTTTTAGGTCTTCGACAAAGCCTGTTCCTCAAACATTTTTCTACTGAGATACACATTTTCTACTGAGATACAAGGTTCCACAGGGGTCTTCCTTGAGCTCCAAGTTGTTTAACCTATACATACAACCTTTGGCAAACATAGTACTGATTTTTGTGATCTCATTGGAGTCCTATGCAGATGGCACCTAGTAGGTGTGCTCCTTTACCCTGAAAGGCAAATCCACACTCCCTCCCTTATGTCCTGCTTTGAGAGGTTAGCCAGTTGGATGGACAAGTCTCATCTCAAGCTCAATGGAAACAAAACAGAGCTGCTGTTATTAGGGAACAATGTAAATCCTCATCTACCCCTGGGTTGGCCTGACTGTCTAGGTCCCCCACGCCTTTAAAACAACTGTCAATAGTTTGAGGGTGTGATTTGATTCAATCCTCTTCATCGAGACCCAGACAACTAAACTCTCAGCCTGCTGCTATGGGAGCCTTAGAGTGCTGCAGACAATTATGCACCTGATTCCTCCTCTTTCCATTATGCACCTGATTCCTCCTCTTTCCAGGAGGTTAGTAGTCCAAGCTTTGATTCTCTCTCGCCTGGGTTACGATAACTCCCTTTACTCGGGGAACCCTAAAGCTGTGATTGGTAAACTTCAGGTGGTGCAAAATGTGACAGAAAGGACCCTGTTAAACATCCTTAGACACCACTCAGCACATCTGACTCTAGCCGACCTACATTGGTTCCCGGTCAGTCACAGGATCAATTTCAAGACACTGTGTATCTCATACATAGCCTTTTGGGATTGTGGTCCCTCAATCTCCAGACAGCTGATATCTCCCTATAAACCTGGTCGAGCTCTTCGATCCGCTCACACCCTACAGGCTGGAGTCCCACCCATGAAGAGGGTAAGAAAGGGATTAGATTTAATGTGGCAAAACTTTGGAACTCCCTGCCTCTTTCTTTGTGGAAAATTGATAATGAATTGTCCTTTAGGAGATGGCTCAAAACCACCTTCTACGTGAACTAACTCCCAAGGAGATTGCGGGCACAGTCTGTATTGCCCAACAGCACTGGGATACCTTTCGAGTCACCATGCATGTTATTAATCCCAAAACGTAACATAACTATGGCTACTTGTGTGTGCTTGATGACATTTTGTGTTAAAACATCTGTGGTATTTTAAGTAGTTTACATGGGTGTTTTTTATTATCTAGTAAATCTATAATCAAGTTTCGGTTTTCTTTTTCCTGTTCATTGTATTGTTTGCCAAAAAATAAACTCACAAAACCATTTTTGGAAATGACACACGAAGATAAACTTTGAGTGAAAGCGGTGGGGTGGTTCAGAACTGTCCCCAAAAGTTAGGCATTAACAGCCTGCAGAACATGAATGCATGCAGTGAGCTTCTGACCTCTGCTTGTCCTCAACCTTCCTCCTGCATCTGACTGTATGCAGGAAAGTGAGGGTGTCTGATAACATTAGGGAACTGTGAGCAAGATTGATGCCAGTGTTGAAGCGTAGGTATGGTAATTGCAGTTTTGCATGCAGGTTTTCTATATTTTTAGATCCACACTACATGGGGACACATTCACATTGTCCATATCAGTGAAGAAAATTATATTGGGAGCTTCTGCATCGGCGAAGTGCACGCAATCTGACATTTCACAGAGTCTCTCTCAGACCACACAGTAAGTTGGTGAACTGCCATGACAAAGGTCTGTTTGAGAACTTATGAATGAATTTTGTATTGTATTGTGTTCATGCGCAGCTTATTTTGAAAGCGGTGAGCCATCAACTGAACCCATACACCAGTAGGCAATAATACGAGGAATAGCGCAGCGCATACTATGATGTTTAATGTGAGTGTAACTGCACTTGGTTAAAACATGTAATGTAGGTTATCTTCAAATGCATAATAGAAATATATTATTTTGGCGCAGATATACTGCCTCGAGTCAGCACGACATCACGCTAAAATTGGTTAAGTGAGCTTGTGCGCGCTTAGAGCCTGCCCTTATCAATTATGTTGGTGTGATCTATATAAAGGACTACACCGACATACATCATGAAGAGGCAGACCACGCACTAGGTTTTCATTGATCTCTTGCGTAGCAATATTTGTCTTAAAAACTTTGCTGCCACATAGATGCGGCCCCTTATATGGCACAGATAGCCATATTGTTCATACTCTTCAGGATGGAGGCTATCCCACAGTTACATGTGTAGGTTACCTTCAGGACCTAAAATAAATAAATGAGGATAGCAGGATACAACTTATTAAATATAGTTTTTAATGTATACTTGACAATTTTAGGATTGATGAATATGTTAGTTTTCATCCAGAACCTCATGCATGACTATCTGAAGTTAAAACTAGCCTTTAATCTATCATGTGCATGTGCTAAGGATATAGAGAATAATCAAATTCATAATAAATGATCAGACACGTAAAAATAAGATAGTA
Source organism: Lissotriton helveticus (assembly GCF_964261635.1). NCBI lineage: Eukaryota > Metazoa > Chordata > Amphibia > Caudata > Salamandridae > Lissotriton > Lissotriton helveticus. The sequence goes on along the minus strand of NC_136073.1, from coordinate 453,632,980 downwards.
AGATAGCACGTGTCACATATTCCCCATTCCTTTTTTCTTATTAGGTCTTCATCCTTTGTACTTCTACATATATAAAAGTATAGCAGCACCGCAACTGACTATTTAGGATCACAAATTTAATCATTATGGAGTAATTTTATTCAAGTGAAAAGGGACTGAGAAATAAAGAAAAGGTAAGCAGATTTGTGATATTGTTTTAGATCAATCACTGTGTTTAAACTAGTGAAGGTGTTCACACATGGCCCTATAGATAACTTAGGAACTATATTGCAGTTTCAGCTACGGGAGACAGGAGTCGCATCAATCCAGTTTTTAACACAATATCCCCAGGATTTAGGCCTAGGAGGTCAGACATCAACAGCTGGCTTTTTGCAATTATTTAGGTAAGTTCTTATGAATTTGGTCTCTAATTTGAACTAGTAAATGTGTCCACATATAGCGCTGAAGATAATATAGCAATGATATTGCTGTTACAGCTACGCGAAACACAAGTCGCGTCAAGTGACCTCACAAAATAGTATCTTCAGAAGTCAGGTCTTGGAGATCAGATATCTACAGGTGACATTTGCCATTATTTAGGTGAGTTCTTTTAAGACATGTTCTCTAAGAGTCAGGATCTTAATACAATAAGGAATCAGGTCCTTATTATTGATTTATTTTCTTGATAATGTCGAAAGAATTACAGATATCCTTGGATACTAATTGCCCTGATTAAATCGAATGGTTTGTCTAACTACACAACAAGATCCATAAAGAATAAAAAAAAAATTTTTTTTTAAAAAGGACTTACCATACTTTTCTGGTAAGATGATCGTGCTATCTAGTGGATGTCTATAACATCTTGACAGTAAGATAGGTTAGAACCCTTGTTAGTTAAAGATTCCTTGAGTAAGACTATACTGGTTTGTATTGTGAAATCTCTATTCGTAGACTATAAACAGGTGTTGTTTGGTCTATACATAAACAGATAGGCAATGATATAAACAGCTTTCTTGACTTTAAGTAATTATGTAACCAACTGAATAAGTGGTGACAGAATATGATAATCTTATACTGTACACATATCCCTTTACCAGAGTGATGTGTTTACGTGTGTGGTTGTAGTGTGGATGTATGGTTGAGAGTGCGTGTAATGGCGGAACTGAAATCTTGAATCCAAGTATCCTAGCACATGTGGGGAAAGGGTTTATCAGTATTACATGAAATATGTTTAGTGCATTTGCAGCTGTAACATAGAAATATTTTGATATGAAATCTTTTTCCATTTCTAGTTTACCACTGGTGAGAACACCCTGAGGAAGGCCTAAACCCGAAACGCATTGGTGGCAATAACCATTTGTAATTATTGTTGTGTAATTGATGTAGACAATATGTGTGATATTCACTAAATGACAGAGTGGCATTGAAAATGACTTACGTAAATGGTGAACATCTGTGATTACCTACTTGTCTGAATTTGAAGCCATTGGTGCCTTGTGGGTAGACCATACCTCATTTATATTTCCGTGGTAATTTGTATATAGGAAAAGATTTAATATGTATTTTTTTTATAACAAATGACTAGTGACTTTATGTATGTATGTGTTTTTTATATATGATATCAGCAAAGATAAGAAAAATGAAATAAAAATAAAAAATGATATATTTTTGCAAATATTGTAGTATAAGGTTCATGATTATTCAGTAAACTACGCTACAGCTGCTACACAGCCAAGTATCTAGCACTACGCCCGGTGCATGATTTTTTCCAAATAAAGAAATGAATTTTGTATTAGAAACATTTTCCACGTAGAGATGGCTGTGGTGTTATATTACTGAGAAATGTACCCACTGCAAGGGGCGCTAGAGAGCCAGCGAACAAGATGGCCGCACTCCTGTGAGGCTCTGTTAGCCCGGGGAATCTATCCGGCACAATCCTCTCAGTTAACGTGGCCAGAACTGCCCAAACCTGTAAAAAACCATGCCATACATACCAGAGAAATTCTGAATCGCCACGGAAGCAGCGATCGCCACCCCGCACACTAGGTGTGAAGAGGGTCAACTCTGTGGCTTAAGCCGATGCAATATGGCGGCACGGGACAACACCAAATGAACCCCTGACCGCCCGCATCACCATTTTGCAACACAGAAAACAGGCAGCGGGACTGCTTTGATCGGAGCCGAGGAGTTGCCTACTGTTATGCAGAGGTACGAAGGGCCTGCCGGAGGTTGTAAAGGCGGGCCCGCTGAACGGTACTGGGTCTACGAGAGGCAGGCCATACATCAGAGGCCGTTCGTCTGAGCCTCGCTCGGACTGCCTTCCTGCCCGAGAGGGAGAGATCATTGGCAGCTGCCATGGGGCACCCCGGGAGTGTCTGCTCAGGCCGCCTGATATGCGCTGCCTTATCGCTGCAAGAAAAAGCACATCAAGGCCAGCTGCAGCGGGTGATAGGCCGCGTGACCGTGAGGCCGGCCAAACGCTGCTGCCAGGTGCTGCGGGGGCCTGCTAAAGTGGTAAGAGCTGCGCCCTGCAAGAGTGCTGTGAAGAGACTTGCAGCAACCTGCGACGCCCTCCCTCCGGGGGACAGACATCGCTGCTTGGGCAGGCGGGACTCTTCAGGGGGTGATGAGGCTGCTGAGATCCCCGGGGCCCAGGGCCTGGACCGCGATTGCCCCGGGGGCTCGAGGTGGCTGACGGGTGCATAGGGTACACACTGGGCACACATGGAAGCACTTGTGGGGCCCCTGGGTGGTGGGCAGCTACATCTGTGCCAATACGCACTGGCGCCTGGTTTGGAGACCCCCTCGGTTGTCGAGGTACCCACGCGCACAGGGTCAAAGAGCTTTCCTCCTACTCACACGGTCGACCTTAGGGCATGACATGTCTGGGTCCCCCCATCCTGGTGCATTTGCAGACAGAAACAGGGCTGTGAGTGGAACTGGGGTACAAGGGACATGTTGTTACCCCATACCATCCTCTGAGAGCACACAGCACTGGCTAGCAGCAGCAGACTGGTCCAATTAAAGGGTAAATATCATGTACTCAAAATCCTCCTGACCGGCGAAGTAACTGAATCATGGGCCACGCTGATGCGAAACAAGCCAAACTGCAATTCTCAGCCCGGAAAAATAATATTGACCTGGCGGAGGACACAGACTCATGCCAGGAGGGGGACTGCACGGCTCCAAATGAAGCACAAGATGCAGACATTAAAGAACTGCTCCTTACAATGCACCAAAGCCTCAACTCCATCAAAACCAATATGGATATCATAACCATGCGTATGGATTACATTGCACAGCGCCTATATAAAATTATGTCTGCATAGCCGAAACAGAGCAGTGCATATCTACTCAGGAGGACTGCTCTGCTGAAGATCGCGGTCACCTCCAAGAAATGAACAAATTGTTAAAAATGATTGCGGCTAAGAACGAAGATTTAGAGGCACGCTCCGATAGAAACAACGTCAGCATTACGGGCATACCAGAATCCACTGATACAGACTGCATGGAAGACTATGTGGAGTGCCTTCTGCTTGGCCTGTTCGGCACTGCACTTTCCAAAGTGATGGTGGTTGAAAGGGCTCACTGCTCACTTGCAGCCCGACCGCCGCCAGGAGCCCAACCCCGCAATTACTTAATTACAAAGATCGTGACACGATCCTCAGACTCACCAGGGAGAAGCAGGGTCTAGCTTATGAAGGGAACAAGATTTCGATTTATCCGGACTTCACAAGGCAGTACAAGAAGCGCGAAATCATTTTTTACCGGTTAAAAGACAGCTCCAACTAGCTAATATACAATACGCAATGCTATACCCCGCCAGACTACGAGTCCCTTACCGGGGCAAGACTCACATCTTTAACAGCCTGCAGCAGGCCAAGGACTTCCTGAGGGCCATCGATAAACGATCGCCAGCTAAACGAAACGACAGTTCTGGACCCCATCGATCAACACCAGACCCTGAAGAGGAATAAAGAACTTGACACCCAAGAAGAGAGGATAACAGACTATGCTGGTAAGACCAAATCACCCATATCATATGGCTGAACTTTTACTTGACAGGCAAGGAAAACTGGGATCAGTGGCAGATCCTGCTCAGCCTCTCTCAAGAGGCAAGGACAAGACTTAAGTCTTTGCCACGAAACAACTGTGCACCTGGGCACCCTTGCTCCTGCGACGGTGCGCTTACGGCCTCTCTGACTCATTCCCCCTATGATAATTCCCCTTATGATGTATTTTGTTGTACTTGGGATGTATTTTGCTACGTGTTTGAGCATAGTGTTAATGCCTGCCTCAAAATATGGTAAGATATACCTCTGTCACATTACTATGTGGTTGTTAAGAAATGCAACATATGAGACATGTCAGTGTTTAATTACAAACAAATTGAATGGCTGGAAGGAAAATGGGGTGGTGGGGAGGGACACTATTCTCTCATGGGTTTGGGCCGTGGATGTGGAGGGGGGTGTATTAATTTATTTGGGTGTTATATGTTACAGTATTGTATGAGCAAGTATTGTGCACCCATGGCTTACCATGACAGGCCATGCAGACACACCTAAACTCAATTGGGGAGTGATAGATGGGAAAGAACTGAGGGGGGCCAGTTTCCCAGCTACAACTTCCTGATGTGGAGTGTGCGCAGGCTTCGCAACCCTCTTAAACGAGACAGATCTTGAGATTTGTGGACAGGCATCCGGTACAGTTGCCCATGCTCCAAGAAACACATCTAGAACCCACGGTAACACCTTCTTTTGGGAAAAATGGGCGGCTTACAGCTGCTTCTCTTCTTACTCAACGTACGCTAAGGGCACCGTTATCCTCATCAAGACTAGCATGAGATATTGTCCGATAGGAGAACTGTAGGATTCTCAGGGTAGGTACAGTGTGATGTGGGGCAGGATAGCCGGGCACACAATCACTTTGGTAAGCTGTTATGCCCCCAAAATTGACGACAACCTCTTTTTTGACCAATTATGGTGACACTTTTGGCAATTGGATCCTCTTACATTGTGTTGGGTGGGGGCGTTCAATTTAACATTGGACCCCCAGGTTGATCGCTCATATACATCAATTTCGCACCCCCAGGCAGCAATGCACCTAGCAGGTATCATGACAGACCACCAACATTTTGATGCCTGGAGGAACATGAATCCATCGCAGAGGGACAACCTTCTACTTTAGTGTGCACTCCAGCTGGTCTCATATGGACCTGTGGCTGCTATCGAAAGGTCTTAGTACATGGCTCCAAAGTGTGACTCACTTAGTGCGAACCTTCTCAGATCATTCTCCCATTCTCATGAGACTGGCCCCGCTGGGCAACGAATCCCCATACCGTTCTTGGTGACTCCAACCAACAGATTTACTAGATAATGCCTTTTGCAAAGAAATACGCCAAGAAATACTTGAATTCCCTCCTCGCAACATAGACAGTGTCCCAACATTGGCATGTGTATGGGAGAGCTTTAAGGTCACTATTCGTGTGTCCTGTATTGCCAAGACTGGAGGGGTCCTGAAATCCATAAGGGGAACCTTAACTAAACTATAGAAAGACATCATAGCAACAGAGAAGGTACTGGCCTCTGCCCCCACCACACAGCATAGGACTCGGCTCAAAGAGCTACTAATTGAATACAATGAGGAAGCGGGCCGGGAGGTTCAATTCCAATCCAAATATCACGTGGCTAGATCATATGGGGAGGGCGAGCGCCCAGGTAGAGCCTTGGCTGAAGCACTTAGACCTCTTAGATTTACCAACCAAATATTGGAGATAATAGATGAGACAGGCAACAGGCACAGAGAGTCACAAGAAGTTCTCAATTATTTTTCTAAATACTATGCCAAACTCTATCATATGTGTAAAAGGGCCCCCCCTGATATAGCCGCCTACCTTGAAGACACCGCCCTTGGCTGGATCAGAGACTGATGCAGGGAATTTCTCTCTGCTGACCTGAAGGAGGATGAGATCAGGGCCGCAATAATGGGTCTAAGATCCGGCAAAGCCCCGGGACCTGATGGTCTACCGGTTGATTTTTTATAAATGTTATATCAATAAGCTGGTCCCATTCCTTAGGCAGCTATTTGAGGAAGCCAGAGATAGTAGTACTTTACCTAGGTCCATGCGACAGGCTATGATTATATCTCTACTAAAGTCGAACAAAGAGGCCAGCAGCTGCGAGTGCTACAGACCTCTTTCGCTAATAAATTGTGACACTAAGGTACTGGCCAAAATTGCCGCAAACAGGCTATCACTGCTGATGGAGGGGCTAGTCCTCCCGGATCAAGCAGGTTTTATTCCCGGCAGGGCCATGTCCCATAACCTGTGCACAACACTTGCACTACTCCATGACATAGGTTCAGAAATCAGTGCAGCTGCAATGTATTCTTGGACGCCACAAAGGCGTTTGATTTCCTGGAATGGGATTACATGTTCACAATACTGGGTAGGATGGGACTTCCTCAACCCTTCCTGGTGTGGATAAGACTACTTTACTCGAAACCTGAGGTCATTATACAGATCAACGGCCTACACTTCCCACCGATCCCCATTATGCAAGGCGCACAACAAGGATGCCGCTTATCCCCGCTATTATTTGCCCTCGTCATAGAACCCCTAAGACAACACCATAGGGAACATGCCATACCATATTGATACGGCAAATATTGATATCGCTACAGGAGCCACAGACCAGTCTTAATCCGATTCTACAGGAATGTATTACATTTCACTCACTTTCCGGAATAGGGACAAACTGGAACAAATCTCAAATCTTTCCACTAACACCTTGCACAGTCCCATTTATCCCAGACCTCCCCCTGAAATGGTGCAAAAGTGAAATTGAATACCTGGGGGAGACAATAACTAGAACCAAGGAAGAAACAATGTGTGCAAACTATGGCACGGCCATTGATACCATCACTAACTGGGTAGCCCACTGGATCACAATGCCATTCTCTTTGGCTGGTAGGGTAGCGCTAATGAAAATGATTATACTACCTAAACTACTATATTTATTCATCAATATACCTTATAACCTTCTTTGACATCTTCCGATTACACCTCATTAAGCTAGCATGAGGGGGTAAGCAGCCCTGAGTGGGATGGCGCACCATGACGCAGCCATTTTCAACTTAGAGGTTTTGAAGCCCCAGATATAGAGTTATATTACCAGGCGGCCCAGGCCCACTACACAGCATACTAGCTTCACCCCCACCCTACATCCCACACTTGGCCATTGAGGAAGGTTACATGTCCCCCATACCCATAACGTCTTTTTTAGGCAACCGAGTCCCCGGGAACGAGTGATGCACCACACAGTTACATGTACCAACCGCACATGGAAACAAATGGCCAGGATGGGGGGGAGCTAACAATGTACTCTTCTCTTATACCACTCCCATACCTCGCGCAGGCACCAGTCACCCATGAGGCTATCTGCCGCAAAATGCTGCGCAGGAGAAATCTAAATTGCTGGGGCGATCTATACCATGAGGGTACTTTCGGAGAGCGACAAGTCCTGCTTACCGAGGACATCACCACCCCTGGAGACATTACTATATATAAGACTGAAACATGAAATTAGAGCACATGCCCTAGGTTTCCCCATGAGCCTCAAACTCTAGACACACTACACACCCTATTCAAAAGGGCGGGACCAGCACATGTGGTATCTAGAGTTTACCGGACTGCTCTCCTTCAGAGGATGCAGTTGATACATGGGGCCAGAGAGGCAAGGGATCTGGAATTGGTATCACCCCTGACAGACAAGCAATGGGCATACTGCTGCACCCAAACAGAAGCTATCACAGCAAGCAGTCGCCTATGAATAATACATTTTAAATATTTACACTGGACATATCATACATCCTCACGAGTGCAGGGCGACCATTGTGAGAGATGTCGGCAGGCAGATGCAGACTTCCTGCCCCTCGCTTGGTGATGTCCTGGAGTCCTGGAGTCCATGAGTATTGGTGTGAAGTGATCACTGCCCTATCCGAAATGATAGGCATCCCCCTTGCTGGCCCTTCTTGGGCACACAGCTGACATCCAAGCACCCCACAGGAGATTCGTTGCACTGGCACTATTACTGGCCACACGTCGGGTGGCATGCAGATGGGGAGAGGACGAGCCCCTAAATTCAAGGACTGGCTGACTGATCTCATCTACTGCAGGGACCAGGTCATGACATATGCTGAACTTCAAATGACCTCAACCCGCCCAAGAGATATTTGGGATTCTCTGGGGAATTATCTTAGGGACCAACCAGCCTGAACCTACAAGCCCAAGTCTTTGATATTCAGACCGAAGGGTGGAGCTTAGCCCTTATGCCTGGAAGGAGACACATGACGGACGACAACCCTTCCCCTCATGGCCTGTATGGCTGACCTGTTATCCCCGCTCCGGACGCGACAAAACATCATGCAATCATACCTCCCCAACATGACGCTTGATGGCTCAAGTCCATCAAGCCAAGATGGCCGACAGGTGAGTAGCTCCAACCGGGAGCTCCCAGCTAGAGATTGCACTTTTGGCTTAAATTCCCTGATTTCTACCTCCTCCTTGAACCCTCTTACTCACTTGGGGTCCTGTTTGACTGCGGTCCTCGTCTTCTCCAATCTCCCGCATATCAACTAGAGATCTTCGGAGGATTACGGGATCGATGTTTCAGACTGCGGAGCCCGAGCAAACATGAGCGATGCCCAGTGGAGCTGTCTAGACAGCTATAGGGGAGATTGGCTCTGGTTCAACCGCCATGGCCGTAACCTACCCAGCCGGTCATCGGGCACACTATTCTGTTGTAACCACTTTCTCCTGTAAAGCTCTCTTATACCTCCGGGTATAGTCAGCGCTATATAAAACGCTTCAAATAAATAAATAAAAAGAAATACAATGACACGATTGTGGGGCTCATCAATGAATTATTGTCAAATAGGCAGTGTGCTTTGAAGCCGATTCCAGATTGCAATTAGATTGATGGAATGAGAGGAATACATGTTCATGATGTGTATGCAGATACAATATTGATATACCGTACCTTTTCTATATAAGCTGTAAGCTTGTTAAATAAAGTTTAATTAAAAAAAAAGAAATGTACCCACTGCTGTCTATGCTGGATTTACAGTGGCCATGTAGTAAATGTAGTAGTATTTGTATAGCTCCCGAATCGACCCCCGAAGGGGTATCTCAGGCGCTTGTACGCATACCGCTGTGGAACCCTTCCTGGCTTTTCCCTGTGAAGTGCCCACTCCTGGGCACCCCCAAGGTGAAGCCAGGCATCCTAGCGTTGTTGGGGCCATTGTGGAGATTAAGCAAGCTATTGCCCAGAGTTGCAGAGTGGGACCCATGATTAGAATAGGCACGAGGCGAGAATGATCAGGTCCGAGGAAATTGGGCCCAAGACCCGCCGAGGCTGGAATTGAACCCTGGTCCCGAACTAGACCTCTGCATCAGGGTCTGCCGCTCTAACCATTGAGCCACACTTCTTCATCGCCATCTGGTCTTATTGAAAAATGCAGAATTAAGAACTGCTTTAGCATGTTCACGCTGTCTATTGGTTTCTGCTGTGTATCCAATGAACCCTAGTTTCAAGGCTAAATGGCTAATGTCATATTTTAATTATCCACAGGCACCGGGAGGAAGTCAGCAGATAGTTTAATGACAGGCAGCAGAAAGGAAACCAAAATAAAGGATTTCTACAGGCACCAGAGGAAATCAACAGATAGTTTGACAAGCACAAGGGAGGAAATCAGCAGCTAGCTTATTAACAGGAACAAGAGAGTAGCACAGCAGGAAAGTTGTCTCCCGGTTCCTGAGGAACTCAGCAGATAGTTTATCAATAGGCACCATTTAGTACCTCAGCAAAAGTTCATCACTTTTCACTAAAAAGGAGTTTTAAGTACAGTCACAAGGCCATATCAGAAGTGTAAGCCAAATAACAACTATTGATCCTCCATAAGAGCTGTCTGTGACACAGTGGACCATCGGATCCTCATTAAGAGAGTTTGGAATGCAGGAGTATCAGGTCTGGCCCTTAAATGGGCCTACTCATTTTTGTCTGACAGATCTTTTTAGTTCTTCTACAAAGCATGTTCCTCAAACATTTTTCTACTGAGATATGAGGTTCCACAGGGGTCTTCCTTGAGCTCCACGTTGTTTAACCAATACACACAACATTTAGCAAACATTGTACTGATTTTTAGGATCTCATTGGTGTCCTATGCGGATGGCAACTAGTTGGTGCTCTCCCATACCCTGAAAGGCAAATCCACCGCTCCCTCCCTTATGGAAATGGAAACAAAACTGAGCTCATGATGTTAGGGAACAATGCAAATTCTCATCTACACATGGGTGTCCTGACTGTCTAGGCCCCCCACCCTCCCTTAAACTGGCTATCAACAGTTTAGGGGTATGGCTTAATTTATCCCTCTCCACGGAGACCCAAGCAACTACACTCTCAGCCTGCTGCTATGGGACCCTTAGAATGCTGCAGAAAATGATGCACCTGATTCCTCCTCTTTCCAGGAGGTTAGTAGTACAGGCTTTGACTTTCTCTCACCTGAATTACAGAAACTCCCTTTAACTGGAGCCCATAAAGTGGTGATTGGTAAACTTCAGGTGGTGCAAAATGTGGCAGTAAGGACCCTGTTAAACACCCCTAGACATCACTCAGCACGTCATGGTCATGCCCTGTCCGACTTACATCGGCTCCCAGTCATGCAGAGGATCAATTTCAAGACACTGTTTATCTCATACAGAGCCTCCATTTCCAGACAGCTGATTTCTCCCTATAATCCTGGTAGAGCTCTTAGATCCACTCACACCCTGCAGGCTGGAGTCCCAGGCATTGAGAGGGTGAGAAAGGAATGAAGATCCTTTAGATTTACTGTGGCAAAACTTTGGAACTCCCTGCCCCTTTCTTTGTGGAAAATTAGTAATGAATTGTCCTTTAGGAAATGGCTCAAAACCTTCCTCTTTGTAAACTAATCTCAAGGAGGTTAGTAGCACAGTCTGTGTTGCCCAACAGCACTGAGAAACCTTTGCGTCACAATGCACTTTTAATAATCCCCATAACATAACATAACTATGGCTACTTGCATGTGCTTGACGACATTTTGTGTTAGAATATCTGTGGTATTTTAAGTAGTATATGTGGGTGTTTTTTATTTTCTGGTAAATCAATAATCGAGTTTCAGTTCTCTTTTTCCTGTCCAATGCATTATTTGCCAAAAAATAAACTCACAATACCATTTTTGGAAATGACACACCAAGATAAACTTTGGGTGAAAGCGGTGGGGTGTTTCAGAACTGTCCCCAAAGTTAGACACTAACAGCCTGCAGAACATGGGTGCACGCAGTGAGCCTCTGACCTCAGCCTGTCTCAGCCTTCCACCTGTATCTGACTGTATGCAGGAGAGGGAGCAAGAATAATGCTGGGGTTCAAGCATACATACAGTAATGGCAGTTTTGCATGCAACTTTTCTATATGTTTAGATCCACATTACCTGGGGGGACATTCACATTTTCCACGTCAGTAAAGAAAATCATATAAGGAGCGTCGGCATGGGCGACGCGCAAGCAATCTGAAATTTCACAGAATATTCCTCAGACCATACAGTAAGTTGGCTTTCTGCCATGACAAAGGTCAGTTTAAGAACTTATGAATGAATTTCGGATTTGAAGCTTTTTCCACATAGAGATGGCTGTGGTGTTGTATTACTGAGAAACGTACGCACTGGATTTACAGTTGCCATCTGGTCTTGCTGAAAAATGCTGAATTAAGAACTGCTTTAACATGTTCACGCTGTCCTGTGGTTTCTGCTGTCTATTCAATGGACCCTAGTTTCAAAGCTATTGTCATATTTTAATTATCCACTGGCACTGGGAGGAAGTCAGCAGATAGTTTAATAACAGGCAGTAGAGAGGAAACCAAAATAAAGGTTTTCTTCAGGCACCAGAGGAGATCAACAGATAGTTTGACAAGCACAAGGGAGGAAATCAGCAGATAGCTTATTAACAGGAACAAGAGAGTAGCACAGCAGGAAAGTTGTCTCCAGGTTCCAGAGGAACTCAGCAGATAGTTTATCAATAGGCACCATTTAGTACCTCAGCAAAAATGTGTTTCAAGTACAGTCTCAAGGCTACGTCATAAGTGAAAGACAAATAACAACTATTGGTCCTCCAGAACCTAAGCACTGCCTTTGACACAGTGGACCATAGGATCCTTATTAAGAGGGTTCGGAATGCAAGAGTATCAGGTCTGGCCCTTATTTGGGTCTGCTCATTTCTGGCTGACAGATCATTTTAGGTCTTCGACAAAGCATGTTCCTCAGACATTTTTCTACTAAGATTCGAGGTTCCACAGGGGTTTTCCTTGAGCCCCATGTTGTTCAACCTATACATGCAACTTTTGGCCAACATTGTACTGCCTTTTGGGATCTCATTGGTGTCCTATGTAGATGACACCCAGTTTATGTTCTCCCTTACCCCGAAAGGCAAATCCACTGCTCCCTCCCTTATGTCCTGCCTTGAAAGGGTAGCCAGAAGGATGGACAGGTCTTGCCTCAAGCTCAATGGAAAAAAAAACGAACTCATGAAATTATGGAACAATGTAAATTCTCATCTCCCCATGGGTGTCCTGACTGTCTAGGCCCCCCACCCTCCCTTAAAACGGCTGTCAACTGTTTAGGGGTATGGCTTGATTCAACCCTCTCAATGTAGACCCAGGCAACTAAACTCTCAGCCTGCTGCTATGGGATCCTTAGAATGCAGCAGAAAATTATGCACCTGATTCCTCCTCTTTCCAGGAGGTTAGTAGTCCAGGCATTTAATTCTCTCTCACCTCGAATACAGAAACTCCCTTTAAGTGGGAGCCCATTAAACCGTGATTGGTAAACTTCAGGTAGTGCAAAATGCGGCAGCAAGGACACTGTTAAACACCCCTAGACACCACTCAGCACGTCAGGCCCTGTCCGACTTACATTGGCTCCCGGTCATGCAGAAGATCAATTTCAAGGCACTGTGCATCTCGAACAAAGCCTCTCAAGATCGAGGTCCTTCCTTCTCCAGACAGCTGATGACTCCCTATAAACCTGGTAGAGCTCTTACATCCGCTCACATCTGTGAAGAGGGTGAGAAAGGGAGGAAGATCCTTTTGATTTAATGTGGCAAAACTTTGGAACTCCCTGCCCATTTGTTTGTGAAAAATTGATAATGAATTGTCCTTTAGGATATTGCTCAAAACCTTCCTCTTCGTGAACTAACCCCTAAGGAGATTGCGGTAACAGTCTGTGTTCCCCAACAGCACTGGGATGCCAACGAGTCACCATGTACTTTTACAAATCCCCCTAACTTAACATAACTATGGCTACTTGTGTGTACTTGATGACATTTCTTGTTAGAATATCCATGGTATTTTAAGTATTATATGTCGGTGTTTTCTATTTTCTGGTAAATCGAAAATCGAGCTTAGGTTTTCATTTTCCTGTACATTTCATTGTTTGCCAAAAAATAAACTCACAAAACCATTTTTGGAAATGACACACATAAATAAAGGTTGGGTGAAAAGAGGTGGGGTGTTTCAGAACTGCCCCCAAAAGTGAGGCATTAACAGCCTGCAGAACATGGGTGCACGCAGTGAGCCTTTGACATCAACCTTCCTCTTGCATCTGACTGGAAGCAGGAGAGGGAAGGTGTTTGATAACATCGAGGAACTGTGAGCAAGAATTACGCCAGGGGTCAAGCAGACATACGGTAATGGCTTTTTGCACGTGATTGTTCTCTATTTTTAGATCCACATTACCTGGGGACACATTCACATTTTTCATGTCAGCAAAGAAAATTACATGGGGAGCTTCGGCATGGGCGACGCACATGCAATTTGACATTTCACAGTGTGCCTCTCAGCTCACACTGTACGTTGGGTTTTTGCCACGACTAAGGTCTGTTTGAGAAGGAGGGGTGTGGCCTAATGCCAATGGAGTCAATCCCTCTGAATGTGGCTCCTTGCAGCCGGCCCCGATCTGGCATCATCCTGGGCTCTGACAACCTGTCAAGCGCTTGACTGACTGCTGGGACAACAGCAAGGGGCACCTGCGACAGATGGAGTGGTGGAGGATTGCTGCTAATGCATGCAAACCCGCAGAGAAAACAAGCTTTAGTGAGGCCGCGATCCAAGATGGCTACTCATATGAGAAACAAAGGATGAGAGCCTGCGGAGAACTGAGACTGAAGGCGGACTGGCGGAGATCTAGTGGGAGAGGTCTCTCACCATTTGGGAGGGCCTCCCCAAGCGGAGGCAGCATCGGCAGCGAAAGCCCCGAGGGTGGCAGGTGAGGACTGGAGCCCTGTGACATATGAGGAGGTGGAGGCTGCACAAAGGCCGAGGGCCTACCAGCTGCGGTTTTCCCACCGCCGACGGCAATAATGAAAAGACTCGCTGGATACCCTGGGGACCAGAGCTGGAGCGGGAAGGCTGGGAGGACTGAAGTCCTGACCTTGCGACTTGGAGTATTGGAGACTGGGGGCCGGACTGAACCACGCTGCTGATAAGTGCTGCTCTACCTTTGCAGACCCCTGGAGAGGCAGACGCTGTGCTCCAGAGGGGAGCGGCGGCCTTATATGAAGAGCGGAAGGTGCATGGCCTGTGGCGGGACGCACACTCGGGTGGAAGCGCTTGTACCGGAGGGGACATAATAGTGCAGACGCTGAGGCAATGTAGTTGGGGCTGGCTGGTAGCCACCTTGGCAAGCACGAAGGACTTGGCCCCACAGCGCCTGTCCGAGTGGGACTGGAGGCAGCCCTCATCAGAGCAGTGGGCATAGTGCGGCTCTGCCAGCACACACCCCTGAGCCACACAAGAGGAAGCACTAAAATGGCGGTCCCTGAATCTTCTTTCAATATGAGCTGTGTTACGGAGACCAGACGAGGCAGAACGGCCACACAAGATCACTACAATTGCTTGCACATGATAGTACTCGGACCCTTCTCGGCACTTGAGCACCACCGGGGGGACTCCTGTCGTTGGCATAATGGGGGTGCACTGGGCAGCGGATGGAAGCCCCCACTCACCCCAGGCCCCCAGAGAGCACTCCTCATCGGAGTGGCCTGTCCCGCCACGGATCAGGGGGCGCAGATGTTCTCGCGGAGGTGCCCTCACCCAGGAGTCTAAGCACACAGCCCCCGCTTCCGGGACTGGAGGCGCGAGGACAGCTGAGCCCGACCTTCATTCAGTCCTTCAACCCCCGTGTGTCCCCTCTCCAACAACTTCTGTTGCAGTCAAACAAAGTGCTGCTGCAGCCGAGCAGGAGCGAGGAACCAGTGAACTTTTCCCAGGTATGGGGGCGTGGGGGCCAGGACCGGCTGATTGTCTTTGACGTTGCTCTAGTGGACCCGAGCCTACACGCCTCCTCTCCACTCCTGACTCTTATTTTTCAACTATGTACCCCCCCGGACTTCTCCTGGGACTCTGGTTCATGCTCACTGGGTCACTCTCATGGACTTCTTTGCGTTTCATTTTTTTTTCTTTTGTCCTGGACACCATTTTGCTGCTGTTCTCGGCCACTTTTCTCTGGACCCTGACCCGCCATCTTGTCCATTCCCTCGTCCTTTACCCTTTTCCCTCATCTCCCCCTTGACGATCCTCAAGGGTTTCTTCCTTTTTCTGATTTGCCTTTTCTCCATACCATTGTATCCCTCCCACCCTCCCTTGGTGCTATGACTGCATCCCCCTCCGACCCCACTTGATGGAACTCTGCTCTCCTGGTTTTTTGGGTCTTGACCTGAGAAAATCCACTATTTGTTTGTATATATATATATATATATATATATATATATATACATATATATATATATATATATATATGTGTGTATATATATATATATGTATATAGAGATAACTCTAATCACTAGTATATGCAGTAGACCTTTCTACTCTCTACCATTCCTATGTGACTCTTAGTGTTTATCCATTTGTATCTCTTCCTTGAGTGACTTTACAACCTGTACATTTGCATTTTTTTCTATTTGTATCTCTTCCCTGTGTGACTTTACTACTTGTACATTTGCAATTTTTTTCTGTTTATATCTCTTCCCTGTGTGACTTTATAACTTGTACATTTGCAATTTTTTTCTGCTTGTATCTGTTATGTAACGCATGTAATCTGCTTTGACACCTTTGGGTAATGTTCGCGCTATATAAAATTGCATTAAATAAAAAAAATAGTGGACACTCCAGCACTGGATGCCTAGTGGGGGAAAATCGAGCTGCACGTAGAGGGGTGAAGGCTAGCATATATGTGCCTTGACTGCCAGCTTAGTAACACGGAATACTGGTTCAGAGAGGGCTAGGACGCACACACATGAGTGCCCTAATCCAGACTCATCTTGGGAGAGAATGGGCAAGATGACCAGGAGGAAGAAGCCGGAACAGGGAGAACCGCACACAGCCACGAGTACGGAGATGCAGACTTCACCGGCTGGAGACCCCACTCTTCAGGACATACTGCAAGTGACCAACGCCACTAGAGAAGCCTTGGAATGAAAAACAGACACCATTAGCGCAGACCTCAGCTTACTCAAGGATGACCATAAGAGGCTTGCGGAGAAGGTAGCCAACATTGAGCAGGGGCTGGCGGAAATGTCCCCGTCTGTGGCCTCGAATCAAACGCGATATGGAAACCAAAGTGTGGACATTGGAGAACCGAGCAGAAGATGCTGTAAATTGCTTGCGCCGTAACAACATTGGAGTAGTGGGCATGCCCGAAAAAGTAGAAGGAAGTGACGCAGCACAATACCTGGAAAACTAGCTGAAAACCATGGTGCCTCTGAGGGTTTATCCGAGTTCTTCGCTTTAGAATAGGCACACAAAGTGGCAGTTAAGCCGCCACCACCTGGAGCCTGCCATGACCAATACTGGCTAAGCTACTGCACTTTAAGGACTGAGACCATATTCTGAATCAAGCACAAGCTAAACCAGACCTCAGAGTTGTTAACGCCACTGTGCGCATCTTCCCTGATTTCTCCGTGGAGGTCCAGAAGAGGCAATGATTGTTTCACGAGGTTAAAGAGGAACTGATACACTTGAACCTACAATATTCAATGCTCTTTCTTGCACGACTGAGAGTAGTTACCCCCGAAGGAACTAATTTCTTCCAGCCACCATAGGATGCCCGAGACTGGCTGGAAAGTTGACATAAACCCTCATCGGAGGCGGAAGGGGTCCGGTGGCAACAACAGCACCAGAAGCACAAAGAGACTTGAGGAGATGATTAGCCGCACCCTCTCAAAATGAAGTCAAAATGGGAAGGCTGAAAGTGATGTAAGCAGTGGCACAAATACGTGGAGGTCAGACAGATCGGAGGGTGCCAGAACGAGAGACCACCCCCCGGACTCTGAATCGGATCTGGAGTCCAATGCCTCTGAACACTCAAGCATGGAAATGCCCAAGGTCACCCAACGCATGGGGGATGATATAATATAGTGCGCCCAGTCCCCCTGACAGAACGGAGACAGATTTGGATCATACCCCAGGCTAAAAGAGAAGTTGTGACATTATGAACATCTATCCTGAAAGATGACCCTCATCGTTAGTGCTCTAAGCCGGGTGGGGCCTTACCGCTGAAGAGCCCAATGGACCCCCCCCCCCCGAATCACAGAGCATTAAGGAAGCTCGTCAATGAACCTTTTTGAGTGTTGTTCAGGTTTGGGCGGGCGGCATGTTGCTGCTGGACCTGGGGAGAGGGAGTTGGGGGTTTCAATTTTTCTATTTTCTAAAATGGAAGTTAGCGAGTGACACTATTGTACAAATGGACGATGCTGGATAAATATGTGAGTGGCAAGGGGGCTTGCAGAACAAGGATGAGGGGATCCTGGTTCCAACACCAAACAGACACATGGCTAACACCCTGACATATAAATGCATAACTTGGAATGTCAGGGGGATGCACAACATGACGAAACAATATAAAGTATTCTCTTACTTGCAGAGAAGGGGGACGCACATCACCCTACTCCAAGAAACACATCTCACTGACAAAGAGGGGCATGCACTAAAGAAAGATGGAGGGGGTCAAGTGTATTTCACCACCTACTCAGCATACACACAAGGAGTGCTGATATGGATTTGGGCAGGGGTTCCCTTTCAAGTGACGGATACTATCATAGACCCTGAGGGTAGATATTTGGAGAGATGAGGCAGTCTAGAGGGAAGAGAGCTGACACTGGTGAATGTATATGCTCCAAATGTGGATCAAGGCGTGTTCTTTGTGACATTATCACAACGACTGGCCTCACTACTGACTGAAACGACATTACTGGGGGGACTTTAATTGTGTTGCAGATACCTTGATGGACCGCTCACATCCTCCCCTATGGGACTCTCAGACAACCCGCACAGCCAGAGTATTCGTGGACTGGCAAAAGCTATGGAATCTGTTGGGCTCATGGAGATGTCTACATCCACAGGGCACGGACTACACCTTCTTTTCAAATATTCATGAGCTACACACCAGGCTAGACTTGTTCCTTTCATCCCCAGACCTACATAATTAGATTGAAGACATTGAGTACCTATCCCAAACTATTTCGGATCACAACCCAGTGCTTCTGCAACTAAAATGGGTGCACCTACAACCTCCATACCAACATGGAGACTCAAACCGGAAGCACCTGAGGACCAGATCTTCCGTGAAACAATCAGAACTAAAATTGATCAATACTTCATTGATAATGCAGGGACCGTGTCCACTCCCCAGATAGAGTGTGGCGCCTTTAAGGCAGTGGTACGAGGATATTGCATTGCTGAATCCAAAAGAATTCAGCAAACGCTACTGACTGATGTAGAAAAGCTGAGAAACAACTGCACAACATAGAACTAAGACGGCCAAATAATCCTGAGATACAGCAAGATCTATTAGCCAAAGAGGCTGTAGCAGCGCAAGTAGAGCGCCTCCAAGACTTTGACTATAAGAACTACATGGACAGAACACATACTGAGAGGAATAAATCAGGTTCCTTACTGGTGTGGCTAGCTAACTCTGCGAAGAGAGGCTCATCAATCTTAAAAATGGCAAATACAGACAGGGACAGGATCTATACTCAGGTGGGGATCAACGAGATACTCATAAACGACTACTCTACTTTGTATACTAGCACATTCTCTGGGGAACCACAGAAGATACAAGCATACATAGGAAACATAGGGGTGCCACAACTCGAAGAGGAAACTGCGGAGCCTCTGGGAGAGGACATAAAACCCTGTGAAATAGCCGCTGCCATTAAGCATATGGTGCGCAATAAGACCCCGGGCACTGACAGGCTTCCCATGGAGTTATATTCCACATACTCTGCCGAACTGATTACCCAGCTGTTGAAACTGTATAAGGCTGCAATAACACAGTCCTCCTTATAGCAACTACTAGAGAGGGTGTGATAGTCCCAATCCTAAAGCCCAATAAGGAAGCTCATGATACAACGGCTTATCGTCCACTGTCAATGCTGAATATTGAATATAAAATCCTTAGCCGGGGCGTGGCTTAGGTGTCAACAATGGCAGATGCGTGAGCCATGAGCTCCGCGCCAGCCGGGCTGAATATCCCGAGTAATGTGGTGTTCGCCGGGGCCCGGGGGCGCGCTGCTGTGTGCTCCACCCGCTGGAGATAGCTGGGACCCTGTTCAGGCCGCTTGGAGGCCCGGGGATGAGAGGCGATTGACTTTAGGATGGCGTGCAAATAGCTGAGACTTAGGCAATGTGGTGTCCTGAGAATCTCCCGTAGCAGAGGAGGAGGAGGAGCGAAACTGTGGCCGGAACTGGAGGATGAGGAAACTGATAGTCGGTGGTCCCCAGGGCACGGAGTAACGCTGGTACATCGTCTCCCTGCTGGGGACTGTCACTGACTGGCTGTGGGGATGCACCGCTGTCCCGACCTGGTGCTCAGTGTGACACATTGCGGTGGAAACATCAAAGGGGAGGCGAGGACCTGAGTGCGCCGGGAGACATCAAGCTGCTGCCACACGCCCAAGGACCCGAGGAACGGGGGAGTGCAGCGACGACCCAGGCAGGGGATTGGGGTGGGGCGCCGCATAGGACGAGGGTGCCGCGAAGTGAAGTGGCGGGCCTGGCCGGGGCACGGACCTCAGCGCGCCCTGCCTGAGTTGGATTGCTGCCCAAGGTGTACCATCAGCGGCCTGAGGCCTGGGGTGCGGCCGAAAAATGAGGCGGTACTGTGCTGGCTGAACTGTTATGGCAGTACCTTGTCTGTGCTGTGGGCTGAGGCGGAGAGTGCCCGGCTGCGGTGGAGGGCCACTGTGACAGCTGGCATCCCCTGGCCGGTCGGGAGTATTGGTGATGCCAGAGACGCCCCGTAAGTCTGAGTGGGGTGGAGGGGCTTGGTGCTTTGGTACACTGCTCCTGAAGGACACAGCGGAGTTGAGGTGTGGGACTGCCCCACAGCGGATCAAAGCAGAGGCAACCTGAACCCTCACTGGAGTCCTGGTGGGGCTGTGCAAGGTACTGATGGCCCTGGATGCCCACAGTATAGAATTGGGCTGGCATACACGTTGCTAGAAATGGAAGAGGAACATGCTCCACACAGTGAATATTCGTGGCTGGGCTGGGGAGAGTAGTGCTGCCATAGACTTGGAGGTGTGTGAGGTCCCTGGCTGGAACTACGAATCACGGGCCCGGCTTAGGGACATAAAAGAGGTGAGGCAGACCTGTGTGGCCCCTGCTGAATCTGCCTCATGATTTTGACGATTCTTGGGGACCTGGTTTTGAGGTCTTGACTTAGGCACCACGAGTGCGAGACAAGGGGGTAGTACAAAAGTGCAGTGGCCCAGAAGACCCCGGGGGAACATATTTTTATGGTGAGGGGTACTTCAGTGTGTCACAGGGTGCAGTGACAAATCACCCGTCGCATAGGAACTCTGTTACTCTGCACTGGGGGGGTGGGTGGTTGGCACCCTAGCGGCTGCCCCCCCCGACCACATAGAGAGGGGTGCACCAGATCCTCAGTAGGATATTCTATCCCATTGGCGATGAGGAAAACCAAAGGGTAGCTGATGGGGCCTCCTCCAGACCACGAGGATACGGCACCTGACCAGGTGCACAAGGAGTCAGAGAGTGAGACCTCGGACATCCCTGTCCAACAGCAATTGGCTAAAATGCTAGCAGCCGTTGCTGATACCAAGGCGACACTGCACCAGGACTTCAGCACCGTGGCAGTGGGTCTGGCCCTGTTGAGGGCAGAACATGCAAAGCTGGTGGACAGGGTCAAGCAGACCGAATCCTCCCTGGCAGTCATTAACCCGGCGCAACAGTCTTTGGCCACCCAGATGTGGGAATTGTCCAATAGATTTGCTGTTTTGGAGCGGAGGGCTGAGGATGCAGAGGGGTGGAACCGAAGGAATAATGTGAGAGAACTGGGTTTGCCGGAAGAAGTGGAAGGTAAAAATGTGATCCAGTATCTGGAGGGATGGCTCTGCGAGTTAGTTGTTCCGGAGGTCTTGTCACAGTTTTTTCACTTTAAAGAGAGCGCACCACGTTCTGGCCAGGCCGCTGGCCCCAGGGAGGCCCATGTGCCCGGTGGTGGCCAGACTGCTCCACTTTAAAGACAAAGATGTGCTGTTGCAGAAAGTGCACATGGAGGGACCATACGTGGTTGACAATAGCAAAATGACCTTGTTCCCTGACTACACTTTGGAGGTACAGAGGCGTCGCACCTCCTTCCTGGAGGTCAAAAGGGCTCTGCGCGATGAAGGGATTCAATGCACATTGTTCCTGGCCTGACTGCGGATAGTGCTGGATGGGAAGACACACTTTTGTCATAATCCCGAGGCAGTTTGGGAGTGGCTTGAAGCCTATAAAACGGAAGGCAGGCCCGGTACACTATCTAAGGTGGCTCAGACTGGGGTCCGAGAGCATGGGAAGAGGTTTTGGAGACATCAGCGGTGTGGGAGCCTCGAAGAAAGGTTACAAACAGTGGCAGTCATGATGCCGGGTTGGCAATCATCATCAGAAGGAGACATGGGTTCGAAGAAAGGAACTGATGAATCGGACTCTGATGCATCCTGTAGTGGCAGTGTTGAACTGCTGGTTGTGACCCCAGGCACAGCCAATGAGATTATCTAAACTGTGGAATGATGTCTCAGGTTATCTCTTATTTTTCCTGCACCTTCTTTTTTTCATGGGCTGGCTCCCCCGTCTTTTACTATTTTGCCTTCTCCCCTTGCATAGGGTCTTGTGGAGGGTGGTGAGGGTGGTCGGGTGCGCTCCAGGATGTGAGCTGGACCGGCCTATCAAGACTGGCGCATCCTGGGTGAATACCGGTGCTTCTGTTGGGCGCCTGTAGCTATAGTTACGCTCCCCTTAGGTCCTAGCTCTGTAGCTCTGAGCCTTCACTTGTTGATGCTGTTTTGTCTACTGTTTGGGCGGTTGGCCGGTGCTAGTCCGTCCTGGGTTCGGGGAGTTGTTCTATCGGGGATGTTTGTTTTTGTTCATTGTTTTGTGCATGCGGAGGGGGGTGGGGATGTGGAAACTGGAGTGTTGATAATTGGGAGTCCAGCGGGGGTGGATGGGGGAAGTGAAACCATTCTAATCAATGCATACTCCATTCAAGTTCATTACTTGGAACATTCAGGGAATGGGGTCTATGGCCAAACAATATAAGATTTATGCATATTTGAAGAGGAGAGATGTGCATGTGGCCCTCTTGCAAGAAACCCATTTGATTAGTGGAGAAGTGGCTAACCTATGCAGAAGATGGAGAGGTTGGATTCATGCCACCACTTACTCTGCTTTTGCTAGGGGGTTATTGATATGGGTGAGGCCAGGGGTTCCCTTTGAACACATTCGCACTAAGGTTGACAGTGAAGGCAGGTATTTTCTGGTGACAGGGAGGTTGGCTGGGAGGAAGGTAATGTTTGGGAGTGTGTATGAACCAAATGTCGAACAGCTGGTATTCCTTGCCTCCCTCTCGGCTGCAGTTGGTTGACTATGTGGGGGGACACACTGTCATTGGTGGTGATTTTAACTGTGTGGCAGATACTGAGGCGGACAGATCCCACCTGCCTCTGCTGGTGTCTCAGACGCACCGGGTTGCAGCGGGGTTTCAGAACTGGAGCAGTCACTGGGGCCTAGAGGATATTTGGAGACTACAGCATGCAGTGGACAGGGAATACTCATATTTCTCCCCTAGGCACCAAGTCCACACCAGGTTAGACACCTTCTTGTGCACACCAAGCCTCAGCACTTCTGTCACACACACGGAGTATCTGGGTAGGAACCTTTCAGATCATAGCCCCCTGTTGCTGACACATCAGCCCCTTGGAAGACAGCCCCAATCCCGCTGTGGAGACTGAACCGGGTTCAGGTGGACTTCCAGTGGAATTTAACGCGGCATACGTGGCTCAATTAGCGCCCAGAATGGTGACCCTATATGCAGAATCTCTACATTTGGGTGCCCTCCCTGAATCAACCCAGATCACGTTGGTAATAGCTCTCCCCTAATCTAAGGAGGCTAACGCTCCAGTAACAGATTACAGACCACTCTTGATGCTCAACCTTGATTTCAAGGTCCTTAGTAAAATACTTGCGTTCTAGTTGCTCCCGCATATGCACACCATCATTCACACAGATCAGAACGGCTTTATCCCCTCCCGTAATATCTCCTACAATCTGCCCAGGCTGTATTAGGTTTTGTTCCATGAGGAGACGAGATCCCTGCCCTCGGTGGCTGCGCTGTCAATTGACCTGGAGAAGGTCTTTGACACGATCGGCTGGGAGTATCTTTTTGAAACTATGCTGCGGCTGGGCCTTGGGGAGGGGTGGGTGAAGTGGGTTCAATTGTATGCCTCACCAACTGCTCGGTCATGATCGGTAAATCAGTATCCTCTCAATATCATGGTCTGCGGGGGACTCGGCAGGGGTGCCCCCTTTCACCCCTATTGTTCGCACTGGTGATCGAACCCCTTGCAGAGTTGATTCGGCAAGGTGGGGCAGGACTGGGTATTAAACTGGATGGGCGGATCCATATAATTTCATTGTATGCTGATCATCTGTTGGTATACATGCAGGCGGCAGTGCCTGGTACTGAAACAGCGCTTACACTCCTGGAGCGATTTGAGGTGCTGTTGGGCTTGAAGGTTTACAAGAGAAGGGCCTACTTGTTCCCTTTAGTGGGTCCGACACCTCGGCAAGCGTGCCTAACATCTGAAATTAATTGGGCCCCCCTACTCATTTAAATATCTTGGGATACATGTATTTCATTCCCTGGAAGATCTGAGGAGTGGGAACATGGACTGGGCGCTGCGGTCTCTCAGGGAATTTGTGCACTTCTGGCGCACCTTGCAGCTGCCTATCATGGCAAGAGTCTCTTTACTAAAGATGGTTATGCTGCCGAGATTGCTGTACTGCTTTGTTAATTTGACAACCCTGATGTCCCGGGAATGGCTTGGTCCTTTGAATGCCCTGGTGAGGGACCTGATCTGGTGGGATGATAGACGCTGGGTTTCCCTACAGCCCTTACAGCCCCCGATGGAACAAGGAGGCCTGGGGGTGCCAGATTTCGAGCTCTATATGTTGGCTGACCAGTTGCAATGGTTGGCGCAGTGGATGGAGGGTGTGAATGCGGAGGGGACCTGGCTAATGGAACCCGATGGTGACCCAGTTTTATTGCTGGCCAAATTGTTGAGACCTGCAATTAGTGTTCCATACAAGTCGGTGCTGCAGCTTATGGCTATACACACCTGGAAAAGCTGCATGCCTAGGCTGGGTGGGACCCTGTGATACTCCCGCACGCTACCCTTGGTTAGGCTCCCCCATGGAAACCCACTGACAGCTGCAGGTGTGGACAGAGGCAGGTTTAGACACGGTGGGCAGTTGCTATCAAGATGGCTTGCTAGTCCTGTTTACAGACCTAATGGATGCCAATGGCCTTTCTCCCGGCCGGTTTCTGCAGTATGTGGCTTTGGTACGCACCTTTGGACAGTTATGGGGAGGATGGGGTATGAGCCTGCGACCCACCTGGTATTACATGTGCTGAATACATTAGGCACGGCGGCGCAACAAGTGAAATGGCACCATGAAGCATTGGTTGCTGCAACCACTGGCCCCATGACGGAACTCCAGAGTAAGTGGGAAAGAGAGATAGACAGGGGATTTAGGTATTGAGATCTCACAAGAAAATTTCGAGGAACACCAGACTTAAATATATGCAATTCAACGATATACATATGATGTATATGACACCTCATAGATTAAATGTTACATACGGGGGTAAGATGTGGAAATGCCCGAGGTGTGCCTATGTGGATGCCGATTTCATAAACATGACATGGAGTTCTGGTGCAGTACGATTGTACTGGGAAGGAATTTTAGCCAGGATTAAGGATGCATTGGGGAGGGACCTGGCACTGTTTTAAGAGGTTTGTTTGTTGGGGCTCTTCCCACAGCCTCCTAAGCGGAAAGTGGGGCATCTGTTTATAGACCTGGCTTTGTGCTTAGCTAAGAGACGGATTGCAGTGGTGTGGAAATCCGCTACGGGACCGATGGTAGCTAGTTGGAACTGTGAGGTTATTAGTTGGGCGGGAGCAGAGGCCAGAGCCTTGAGTTGGAAGGAGGCGAGGGGCTTCAGGAGAAGGCTGATAGCAGATTTAAGGAAAAAAGTGCAGGCGAACTTGGAAAATCCAGAGTAAACACGTAATGCCAGCGTGGAGGAGGTGTGGCAGTGAATGATCCGCACTTGTCTACATGGGTGGGCCTGGCTGTAGAGGACTTGACAATACACAGCCTCTCTCTCCTGGTAGAAGGGCGGGGTGACGCTGGTCCTGGGAAACCATGATCAGTGGGCGTGAGATCAAGGCCCGCAGAGTGGGGTCTTGTCGCCTCCTCCTTTTCTCCTCCCCTCTTCCTTCCCACCCCCTTCAGATGACACAAGCGAGATACAGCATACATTGCATAACTGTTAAGTCTTATGACTGCACCCCCGGAAACAGGTGCACTCTTGTTCCCCCTTGGCATGCAGTGTTCTCTTTGTTCCCTTCATTTTGTTTCTTTGGTTCAATTCTCATGTTACTGGATTATGTACTCAAGTCCAATTGGTTGTGTGTACAATCGTTGAGGACCGTGCCCGATCTGGATATGGAGCCGGAGTTGCTCACCGAGGTAGGGCGAGGAAGCAGCGTTAGGCAGGGATTCTGATAGTCACTTACTGGGGTGGTGGGCTACTGTGCACACAAGGATGAGCAGTTACTAGGCTCAAATATAACATTAATGTTGATACGTCCTACCCCAGGATTGCCATTGTAATGTGTGATAACCTGTCTAGAGTGATGAATGAAAAACACATTAAAATGTTGTTGCTACAAATATTGTGTAGTGCAAAGGCGGAAAAACCATAAATGTTAATAAAAATATGTTTAAAAAAAAATCCGTAGCTGAATCCTTGCCACGCACCTACTACCGTACATGAGCACATTAGTGCACAAGAACCAGGCTGGCTTTATCCCAACCCAAAATACGACTGGGAATATAAGAGGGCTACTAGATATATCAGAAACTAAAAAAGGAGGTCACGCAACAGCTGCGGTATTCGCAGTAGATGTATAAAAAGCATTTGACAGCCTTGAATCGGGCAACTTGTATGAAGTGATGATGCATATGAGACATGGGGAGCGATTTACAAAGTGGACTAGACACCTTTATACTGAGCCCACAGCTAGGGTGCGCACAGGATATACTATTCTATACCGAGGGGATGGCCAGTAGAGCGAGGTACCAGGCAGGAATGCTCCCTCTCCCCCCCTGCTGTTTGCCCTTGCCATGACACCTCTTGCGCTCATGGCCAGAACAGGGCGCCACTACAGAGGCCTGACAATAGACCCAGCTTGCCATTATATTGCACTTTATGTGGATGACGTCATGCTGTTCTTAGAGAAGGGAGATGAGGACTTAGCGAAGGTTCGAGATCTGTTCTAAACAGTTGGCACTAATTCAGGGCTTAAGGTGAGCTGGCAAAAATCATGACTCTTCCCAGCACAGAGATCGGGCAACCCCCCGCCGACCTCTGCAATTTGTGCTGGGAACCTAACTGTCTGCCGTATCTGGGCTTCCATATCTATCATGAATGGACAGACCTTTATGAGGCCTCGGTGCCCACTCTGATCAGCGATCACACTCGGCAACTCTGGGCACTAGCTTGCCTCATCTTCACTAACGGCCCCACCAGACCGCCGGGGATGCCTGGTCTCACCCTGGAGATACCCATTAAGGGACCATCTCTCAGGGAAGCCAGGAAGGGTTTCGCAGCGGTCGAAGCGCGGAGGTACCCCTTCGGGAGTGATTCCAGCGCTATATAAGCACATAATTAATTAATTAATTAATTAATTAATTAATTAATTAATTAATTAATTATGAGGGAAACATAGGATGAGCTAGGCGAAGGCTAAAAACAGCTCTGGAATTTTGGGGAACTTAGCCACTCTCAGTAGTGGCCGGATCGCACTACTCAAAACGATAGCGCTCCCTTGCTTGCTGTACTTTTTAATACACTTCCATTGTGGATCCTGGGAGCTTCTTTAGGGAGCTTAATGGCCAGGTACACGCCTTTATTTGGTGCTCAGGATGCCAAAGGATGCCTTGCGCATGCTGCATCGACCGGCAAGAGCAGGTGACATGGTGGTTCCAGATTTCGAGAGTTACTATATAGCGGCACAGGTGCAGTGGTTGGTGCAGAATATAGCACAGAGGCGACAACGAATGGACCACCCAGATGCGGCTAACCCAATTTTACGCTGGCTACTGCAGATATTCCTAAGACTCAACAGATCAGCCAAGACTGATTCCCATGCACTCAGATTACAAACCAGAAGTTGGCACCGGAGCTTACAAAGAATGGGTTTAAGAGTCCCGTATTCCCCAGACATCCCACTGGATATGCTAAGGGCGCTCCTGCATGGAGACAACTGGAGCACCCTAAAGGCCTGGTCCGATGCTGGAGTGACAAAATTGGGCGACTTATGTAGGGACACAGAATTGATACCATGTGGGGAGCTCTGTGCTGAATTTGGACCACCTCAAGGGCATTTTCCATTTCATAGAGCACTCGCGGGGGCAATTTGCAAGCACTGGAAGATGGGCACTATGGAGCCCCCTCCCCAGCAGAGCACCTACTACATAGCCCTATCCGCAGGCATTTTTAAAGCAATTTCCTGCCTATACCGGGCATTCCAAACAGATGAGCTGCGCCCGCTGGAGGCATTACGCTTACAATGGGAGGAAGATTTGGGATCTCTGATCCCAACGAAGGACTGGGACAAAATACTAAGGGGAACCCCTAAAGTGTCCAGGAATGCATGTTTTAAATTGATATGTTACTACGTAGTCCATAGAGCTTACCAGACTCCAGAGCGCATACACAGATATTTCTAGACAGAAAGGGAAGCCTGCCTGCCATGCGGGAAAGAACAAGCTCACATATTGCACATGTTCTGGACCTGTTCAGCCTTACATGAATAGTGGAGGGAGGTCGCAAGCGTAATAGGAGAAGCAATAGGAAAAGAGGTCCTCTGCTCCCCAGCCCTTTGCCTCCTAGGGTGGTTTCCCCATACACCCAAAAACAAATGCACTGGCAGATTTCAAGACTTAGGGTTCATCCTAGCGAAAAGAGAAATAACTAAACATTTGAAGTCACCGAGAGGTCTCCAGATAGCTGCCTGGAAAACAGAACTTCTAAAGTGGGCAAGATGTGAGGGGAGGGTCCTAATGTGAGAGGCCAGGAGAGGACTGCGACACATAAAACTTGCCAGAGCGTGGGAAGTCATAATGCATAATCTACTGCAGCCAGATTCAGCAGAGCTGGAGGAAGATGATGAGACCTAAAAGAATAAGACCCTGATGACCATATCCATAGCACATAGAAGAACCAACAATCTAATAAACGTTGGATTCTCCTCTTGCAGACGTAAATCCTAACCTACCATTGCCTTCCCCCACACTAATCCCCCAATAATAATTGTATATAAAGCGCCATGGTGTACACATTAGCTTCTAATCTCTCACAGTAAACTCGCACAGGAGGGGAGGGTGGGTAGGAAGGAGGGGCGTTGGAGAAGTTTTTTTGTTGAATCTACACTAAAAATGCATATTCATTGGCAATCTGCTGTAACAAAGTAATAAATGCTCAATAAAATTTGTTTAAAAAAAAAGGTCTGAACTTATGACTGAATTTCATATTGGAAACATTTTCCACCTAAAGATGGCTGTGGTGTTATAGTACTTAGAAACGTACGCACTGCAGTCCCTGCTGGCTTTACCTTTACGGGGGCATCTGGTCTTGCAGAAAAATGCAGAATTAGGAACTGCTTTAACATCTTCACGCTGTTGAGTGGTTTCTGCTGCGTATGCAATGGACCCTAGTTTTAAAGCTTATGTCATATTTTAATTATCCACAGGCACCAGGAGAAAGTCCCAGATAGTTTAATGACAGGCAGCAGAGAGTTAACCAACAGAAAGGTTTTCTACAGGCACCAGAGGAAATCAACAGATAGTTTGACAGGCTCAAGGGAGTAACTCAACAGATAACTTATCAAGAGAGACTATTTAGTAAATCGGCAGAAAGTTCATCACCTATCACTAAAAAGGACTTTAAAGTACAGTCACAAGGCCACATCACAAGTGAAAGACAAATAACAACTAATGGTCCTCCAGAACCTAAGCGCTGCCTTTAATACAGTTTACCATAGGATCCTTACTAAGAAAGTTCGGAATGCAGGAGTATCAGATTGACCCTTAAATAGGTCTATGCGTTTCTGGCTGACAGATTTGTTTAGGTCTTTCAACAAAGTATGTTCCTCAGTCATCTTTCTACTAAGATAGGAGGTTCCACAGGGGTCTTCCTTGAGCTCCATGTGGTTTAACCTATACATTCAGCCCTTGACAAACATTGTACTGCCTTTTGGGGTCTAATTGGTGTTCTATGTGCATGGCACCTAGTTGGTGTTCTCCCTTACAGCGAAAGGCAACTCCACCTCTCCCTCCCTTATGTCCTGCCTTGATAGGGTAGCCAGTTGGATGGACAAGTCTAGTCTTTATCTCAATGGAAACAAACCAGAGCTGATAATATTAGTGAACAATGCAAATCCTCATCTACCCCAGGGTTAGCCTGACTGTCTCGGTCTCCCAGCCCTTAAAACAGCTGTCAGCCATCTGAGGGTATGGCTTGATTTAACCCTCTCCATGAAGACTGAGGCAACTAAACTCTCAGCCTGCTGCTATGGGATTTTTAGCCTGTTGCAGAAAATTCTGCACCTGATTCTTCCTCTTTCCAGGAGGTTAGTAGTCCAGGCTTTGATTCTCTCTCGCCTCGATTACGGAAACTCCCCTTACTTAGGAGCCCCTAAAGCTGTGATTGGTAAACTTCAGGTGGAGCAAAATGTGGCAGCAAGGACCCTGTTAAGCATTCCTAGACACCATTCAGCAATCCAGGCTCTGCCTGACCTACATTGGCTCCCAGTCATGCACAGGATCAATTTCAAGGCACTGTGTATCTCATACAGAGCCTTTCAAGATCGAGGTACCACCATCTCCAGAAGCTGATTGCTGCCTATAAACCTGGTAGAGCTCTCCTATCCGCTCACACCCTACATGCTGGAGTCCCATCTGTGACGAGGGTGTGAAGGGGAGGAAGATACTTTTGATTTAATGTGGCAATACTTTGGTACTCCCTGCCCCTTTCTTTGTGGAAAATTGATAATGAATTGTCCTTTAGAAAATGGCTCAAAACCTTTCTCTTCGTGAACTGACCCCTAAGGAGATTGCGGTCACAGTCTATGTTGCCCAACAGCACTGGGTTGCCTTCGAGTAACCATGCACTTTTATAAATCCACCTAACATAATATAACTATGGCTGCTTGTGTGTACTTGCTATTTCTTGTTAGAATATCTATGGTATTTTAAGTAGCATATGGGGGTGTTTTCTATTTTCTGGTAAATCTATAATCGACCTTAGGTTTTCTTTTTCCTGTTCATTTAATTGTTTGCCAAAAACAAACTCCCAAAACCATTTTTGGAAATGACACACGAAAATAAACGTTGGGTGAAAGAGGTTGGGTGTTTCAGAACTGTCCCCAAAAGTGAGGCATTAACAGCCTGCAGAACATGGATGCACACAGTGAGCCTCTGACCTCAGCCTGTCTTCAGCCTTCCTCCTGCATCTGACTGCATGCAGGAGAGGGAGGGTGCTTGATAACATCAAGGAACTGTGAGCAAGAATGATGCCAGGGGTCAAGCAGACATATGGTAATGGCAGTTTTGCACATAAGTTTTCTATATTTTTAGATCCACATTACCTGGGGACACATTCACATTTTTCATGTCAGTAAAGAAAATGACAGAGATCTTCGGCATGGGCGACACGCACGCAATCAGGCATTTCACAGAGGCACTCTCAGATTACACGGTATGCTGGCTTTCTGCCACGACAAACGTCTGTTTGAGAACATATGAATGTATTTTATATTGGACACATATTCCACATAGAGATGACTGTGGTATTATATTACTGAGAAATATATGCACTGCCGTCCTGGCATGTGGTCTTGCTGAAAAATACAGAATTAAGAACTGCTTTAATATGTTAATGCTGTTTAGTGGTTTCTGCTGTGTATCCAATGGACCCTAGTGTCAAAGCTTATGTCATATTTAATAATCCACAGGCACTGGGAGGAAGTCAGCAGATAGTTTAATGACAGGCAGTAGTGAGGAAACCAATATAAAGGTTTTCTACAGGCACTAGAGGAAATCAATAGATAGTTTGACAGGCAAAAGATAGGAAATCAGTAGATAGCTTATGAATAGGAACAAGAGAGGAACACAGCAGGAAGGTTGTCTCCAGGTACCAGATGAGCTTAGCAGATACCTTATTAAGAGGCACCATTTAGTAAATCAGCAGAAAGTTCATCACGTATCACTAAAAAGAAGTTTTAAGTAGAGTCGCAAGGCCATATCACAAGTGAAAGGCAAATAACAACTATTTGTCCTCCAAAACCTAAGCGCTGCCTTCAACACAGTGGATCATAGGATCCTTATTAAGAGAGTTTAGAATGCAGGAGTATTAAGTGAGTCTGCTTGTTTCTGGTCGACAGATCATTTTAGGTCTTCGACAAAGCATGTTCCTCAGACATTTTTCTACTGAGATACAAGGTTCCACAGGGGTCTTCCTTGAGCTCCACGTTGTGTAACCTATACATGCAACCTTTGGCCAACATTGTACTGCCTTTTGGGATCTCATTACTGTCCTTTGCGGATGACACCCAGTTGGTGTTCTCCCTTACCATGAAAGGCAAATCTACCGCTCCCTCCCATACGTCCTGCCTTGAGAGGGTAGCCAGAAGGATGGACAAGACTTGTTTCAAGCTCAATGGAAACAAAACTGAATTGATGATATTGGGGAACAATGCAAATCTCATCTACCCGGGGTTGCCCTGACTGTCTAGATCCCCCCATGCCCTTAAAAGGCTGTCAACAGTTAGGGGGCATGGCTTGATTCAACCCTCTTCATGGAGACCCAGGCAACTAAACTTTCAGCCTACTGCTACGGAATCCTTAGAATGCTGCACAAAATTCTACACCTGATTCCTCCTCTCTCCAGGAGGTTAGTAGTCCAGACTTTGATTCTCTCTTACCTGGTTAACGGAACCTCCCTTTACTTGGAACCTCCTAAAGCCGTGATTGGTATATTTCAGGTGGTTCCTGCCCTTTTCTTTGCGCACAATTAATAATGAATTGTCCTTTAGGAAATGGCTCAAAACCTTCCTATTCGTGAACTAACCCCTAAGGCACAGCTTTCCAAACTTTTAATGTTGGTGACACACTTTTTAGACACGCATCTGTTTGCGACACAGTAATTCAGTTTCACTAGCAAATAACGAAATGTATGGGGACGCAACATCTCACGAAAGCCTTTCATTGGTATTTTTTTAAATATATGATTTGTAAGAACACACATACATTGGGTCTGCAGAAATTTGGCAAGCAAAGGGGTAGATACAGATAGGGATGCAATGAGTGTCTCATTGAAAGTATGTGTAAAAGATTTCCAACTATTGCGGTTGTTTTTTTTTTTTTTATGTTTCTTGTTAATGTTTTGGTCAGGCCAGAGAGCTTATATTTGTATCTCCACTGTTCAGGGCCGCCCCATGCACAGCACTGAACAAGCTGCAATTTTATAAAAGTCAGGCCGGCAGTTCGTTTTTTTATTTATTTTGTATGCGTTGTTATATAGTGCAGACTTTACCGAAGGCGTCAGAGCGCTTCACAGTAGGAACAGAACTGATATATGAGGAGAAACATTACAAGTGAACAAATTACAAGAGCAAACGTTAAGTTACATGAGGCAAAAACAAAAAATGACAATTGTGAGCAAACAAAATACATGAGGTGGAAAACGGTGCATTACAGGAGGAAAAATTGACAGGTGCCGCCCCACAGTGGTGCAGACATTAGGTACCGAAGTTTACATGGCTCTCTTAGGGGGGTCTCCTCCATAGCTCCCGCTCTGTGGCTCACTCCTGCAGCCCAGGCCACGGATCTCTACAGCAGCAGTGCTCTTCCCTCTTCGATCACAGCGACGTGCCCTGTGGTATGGCAGACGACGGCTGATCATGCCCACACCTCCATCAGGCGCGCAACGCCACTTGGACTCAAAAGGCTTCAGACCCCCCTCTCCCCCACCCTCCCCCCTCGTGTGTGGCAGCCCGGGATGAGACACCTTCCCGTGCACGCACCCGAGCAATTCACACGTCTTTAAAAGACCTTTTGCTAGTTAATGAGGCTTTGATGTCGCCCCCCCTGCTTAGAGCCCCTGCAGCTCCACTCTGCCTTTTGTTTGAAACTTGACTCTAGTTTTGCCTCTGACCTCCACACACCATGTGGCGCAGTACCGTCCTGCATGATTAGTCTCGTCATCCTAATTTGAAATAATACAAAAGAATGGACCCAAGCGCGACACACCCACACATGGCAAGCGACACAGTGGAGTGTCGCGACACATAGTTTGGAAAGCTCTGCCCTAAGGAGCCTGCAGTCACAGTCTGTGTTGCCCGACAGCTCTGGGATGCCTTCAACTCATCATGCACCTTTATAAATCCCCCTAACATAACATAACATAACTACGGCTACTTGTGTGTACTTGATGACATTTCTTGTTAAAATATCTATGGTATTTTAAGTAGTATATGTGGGTGTTTTCTATTTTCTGGTAAATTTGTAATCTAGTTTAGGTTTTCTTTGTACTGTTCATTTCATTATTTGCCAAAATGAACACTGTTGACAGTTAATTTACAAAACCATTTTTGGAAATTACACACAAAGATAAACTTCGGGTAAAAGCATTAAAACTGGATAAACCCAAAATAAACAATGAATAGTCTGCAAAAGAGAGGAGTATGGGTTACACACGCAGGTTTACCTGAACATGATTTGATCTAATGGAATGACTTACTGCCAGCACTTCTAAAAATGCCCTGTTTTGTTTCCCCCTGCATGCTCTTTGGGGCTGATGTTACGTGGACTAGAACTGAAGTTACTGACCTAACAAATGTGGCATTAAGTTGGACTTATGAATTGGAAACTCTTGGATGTTTTTTCCGTGAGTTTTATTCAGAGACTTAATATATTTTATCACTTGTTGGTTGGCTGGTCACTCTAACACATTTTTTGACTTGTTTATATATGTTTAAGAGTTGGTAACATTGGAGCAATTGCTAATAGTTTTTTTGCATTCAAAAGATCGGTTCACTTATGCTTTCGAACAGCATTAGTTTCTTCATTCTTCTTTTTTCATCATGTATTTGGCACGTGGCACACAACACTTTGTAACTTACGCTCTGACTGTTTGGAAAAGAGACAAAGGATAACCCTTGTTGCACAAAAGGGATTTTCTTGTGTCTAACACAGAGCACAACTGCATGAACACAATTTCAAACTCAAGAAGTAGTTGAACATTTCTCCCAGAGTGGCACATACCATCTTCTTTTTTTAAATATTTTTATTGAAGTCCTTAATGCAAATACAAATTTATAAATATTATACAATCCATCGCCATTTCTTAAACTCATAATATAGAAAAACATTTACATAAGCCTTATTAAATAAAACAGAAGCTATACACCAAGCATTGTAACTAAGCAATTAATCACAGTATACTCACTTAATTTAATATTTATACAGACCGCTGTCTCTTATAATAACAATAATTCCTCTCAGATTTAATCAAAAAATGTCCCCCAGATCCTATCAAATCTTCTGATCCCCCCACACGTAATGCAAAGGTCCGCTCACTGGGTTCGACTCGTCTCATCTTTTGTAGCCATTCATACATAGATGGAATCTGTTCTGTGCCCCATTGTTGTAACAAGAGAGATCTAGCCACTGCCATAGCAATATATAGTAATTTAGCTATCTGGTCAAATAAAAAAAGTTTCGGGTCAAAGCCGTGCAGAATTAGTTTCTCATTCACTGCGATCATGATATTGCATTCGGTCTGACAATAATTAAAAATATCTTCCCAAAATTTTCCAATCTTAGCACAATGAGCTATGACATGTGACCAGTTAGCTGGAGAGTGATGAGTGCTTCTAAAAAAGTGTGGAGGATAATTAGGAAACATTTTAGAAATGGAGGCAGGTGTGCGATAACGTAACCATTTACTAAAAAATAACATTCTCTGCCAATTAGCCCCTCGTAATGTGCTAAAATTAAATCTGTTAACAACTAACCAAACATTCAAGGGCATTGCCTGATTCTCTTGATCCTGCCATTTTTTAATCAACTTCTGGCTCAGATCCAACTTCCTACTTTGGGCGAGATGACTCTTCCAAACCTCGGGTTTTATGTCGGGTTCGTCAATTAAAAGTTAATTTATTAATTGGCTTGGTTGACCCAACTGAGTGATATCCAATTGGAAAAGAAACTTATACACAGTACTGTATGACCCTAATAGAATAACATTTCTAGGAATTAATTGTGACATTTCCACCAGGGTAATCCATTCCCCATTTCTTAGAAAATCTGAAACTTATGAAAATCCTGCCGGAGCCCAATTATCAGCTAGATATAGGCATTGTACAACCCGAATCCGTGGGAGAATGCTGGAAAATAAAGTTGTTAAATTAATAATGGGAATAGAATATCTTTTAGACAGAGCCTGGCGTTTTAAAAAAAACCATAATAAAGGTTTGTAGCGGACTAATTTGGGGGATTTAAGCACCTGCACAGGGGCCGGTATCTGATTTTCTTTACACATTAAATCAACAAAGAAATGTATATATATTTTTTTAGTATGAGTTTGACATTTAAATGTTGATAGATACTGTCCAAAGTATGCATTATAATAGTATCTAAGATTTGGCAGGGTGAGCCCTCCCTGATCCAAATCCTCACATAAAGTGCTTAGAGCAATACGAGGTGTTTTCTTTGCCCAAATAAAGGTTGTAAACATAAATTCTACCCGAGTAAAAAATAAACCCGGTAAAAAAACGAAATAGTTGAAAACAAAAAGTTACATTTATATATTTTTTTTAGTATGAGTTTGACATTTAAATGTTGATAGATACTGTCCAAAGTATGCATTATAATAGTATCTAAGATTTGGCAGGGTGAGCCCTCCCTGATCCAAATCCTCATATAAAGTGCTTAGTGCAATACAAGGTGTTTTCTTTGCCCAAATAAAAGTTGTAAACATAAATTCTACCCGAGTAAAAAAAGAACCCGGTAAAAAAATGAAATAGTTGAAAACAAAAAGTTAAACAAGGGATGAACAGGCATTTTTATCAATGCCACTCGACCTAAAATAGTTAATGGTAAAGAGTTCCAACGTGAAAACAATGATTGAACTCTTCAAAGAAGGGGATCAAAATTCAGGTCATACAAATCCCTAACCTATGCCGAGAAAAAAACTCCAAGATATCGTTTGGGCTTAGTATTAATACAACAACCTATATCAGGATGCAGCTTCAAAGCTTTACCCCCGCAAAGTAGTATTTCTGCTTTCTTTTTATTTATACGATATCCCCCCAGGACTTCAAAGTCCTCGAAAAGCTGAAATACTTTTGCTTGAATTCGTAATTCGGGTTTAATAATAAGCATGATGTCATCTGCATACAGTTTCACTTTAGCCATTGATGGAATCGGGGGGAGAATTTCCGCACAGTTCCTCAATGCAATTGCCAAGGGCTCAATAAAAAAAAGCAAAGAGGACTGGCGAAAGAGGGCACTCATGTCTTGTGCCTCGCTTAACTGAGACTTACCCAACCATTGAGGTATTAATGATGACATTAGCTTTAGCATTGGTATACAAATTATGAATCAGAGATATGATTTTAACAGAGATACCGAAGTGCCCCAAAATAATAAACAGTGTCTCCCAAACCACCAAATCAAAGGCTTTTTCAGCATCCAATAACAAAACCAAAGCAGAAATCCCTTGTGTTTCAAAATAATCCAAAGCTTCAATTAAATAATGAGTATTAGTAACAAGCTCTCTGTCCGCAATAAAACCATTCTGATCTGGGTGGATCAATTCTGCTGTACATTGGTTGAAGCGTAATGATAGAAGTTTCG
The DNA here is from genome assembly GCF_964261635.1 of Lissotriton helveticus. Classification (NCBI taxonomy): domain Eukaryota; kingdom Metazoa; phylum Chordata; class Amphibia; order Caudata; family Salamandridae; genus Lissotriton; species Lissotriton helveticus. The sequence goes on along the minus strand of NC_136073.1, from coordinate 453,595,388 downwards.
TTACTATTTTGTAGTCTGAATTAAGTAACGTTATTGGGCGATAGGAATTTGGGTCCTTATTGTCCTTCCCCTTTTTCAGAAAGCTCACTACATTGCCTTGTCTGAAGGAATCTGGTATTGTGCCTCCCTTTAACATGGAATTTATTAAAATAAGAAACAAATCAGCAAATGCACAAAAAAAGACCTTAAAAAAGTCCGAAGGAAACCCATCTGGGCCACAGGCCTTACCATTGGGAAGATCCGTAATAACTCTCTTTAATTCCTCCATAGAGAATAGACTAGCCATGTTTAGGTGTTCTGCTTTAGAGAGCATAGGCAATGTATTATTATATAAAAAGGTTTCTAGCATTAGGGGACCTACGCTTTGATGCTGGCTATAAACAGAGCCATAATGCTTAAGCATTAGATCTCCTATTTTAACCGGGTCATCTGTCTCTAAGTGAGTGAACGGGCATTTTAAAACTTTAATTAGATTAGCAGCAGCTTGTTCCCTAGCCTGCCAGGCCAGGAATATGTTGTGAAGTTGCTTTCTTCATATGTCTTCTGACATTGTTGTCGAAACACAGCTTCACTTTGGGCATAATAGTTAGCACTGAGATCCCGTTTGGCCTGGTCTAGCTGATGTTGGTTAACACTAGATGGATTATGAAGCCTTATAGTACTCAGTACATGTACTCTTTGCTCTAGGGTCTTCTTCTTAGTTCTGACTTCCTTTAAGCTAGCTGCATCCTTACCAATGGTAATTCCACGGATAAAGGCCTTTAGGGAGTCCCAGCCAATGTTTAATGGAGCGGACTCGTGATTTCGAGAAATAAATTCTTTAATCTCGATCTTCATAGAATTAACCCATGCTTCGTCCCTCAGATACTGTTTATTAAAAACCCACCATTTGGGAGTTCTTACAGAAGTTTCTTAAAGAAACTCTATAACCAGCATAGCGTGATCAGAGAATCCGTTGTTAAGAAATCTCTGCTGATTAAAATGCAGTTTTCTATAGACCAAAAAAAATCTTTGCGAGATGAGGACTTAAATCTTCCTGATCAGCACGTAAATTCTGCTTTAGTTAGATAGTTCGAACGCCACGGGTCATGAAGATCAAGAGTGTTTTTTTTAAATTTTGGAGTACTTTCAAAGATTTTGGTTTTAGTTGTCTTCTTGTCTGAGTAGAGGAGTCTAATATCGGATCGATAAGAATATTAGAATCTCCTCCAATTATCACATCTCCTATACCAGTCAATAATGATTGAAACAACTCTTCATATATCATAGAGTTATCTTCATATGGCGCGTAAAATTTACAAAGTTTATAGGTCTCTGTCTGTGTTTAATTATGCATGTGGCCCAGCACCAGCGCCCCAGTCGTCACTCCCAGAATTTATAATCTCTGCATGAATGTTTTTGTTCAAAAAAATAGCTGTCCCTCTCTGAGATTCAGAGGGTGAGGAAAAACCTTGGTACGAGGCCCAGGCCCTAAACATAGAAAAATCAGATCATTTTATGGATGGAATATGAGTTTCCTGTAGAAGAATTACCGAGGGATTTTCTGTTTTAATCCACATCTCTATGGCCCGCATTTTCTTATTATTATTTAAACCATTAACGTTAAATGACACTACTTTCAATTGCTCCTTACTAGACATCCAGAATATTTGACACATTTTGCAACCGGTTCATTCTCTTAATACAGTGTGTAAAATCTTGATCAAAAAGTAACCAAACTGAGAAAATAAAGGACTTCATTTTTTCCTTACTTTTGCTCCCTTCCCACCCCCTATAAATCCCCCCCTCCATAGTGCTCCTAAACCTACCCCTGTGCCCCTTCCTCCCGAAATGTGGTCCTTCCTTCCTCCCCCACACCAGCCACACTTTCCTTCCCCCTAGAAACTCGGGTGTCCTGTTATTACACCCCTAAGATCCTTCTTCCTTACCCCCCCCCCCGCAGTGCATAATGCACAAAAAACCTTGGCTTACTTAACATCTAGTGATTCATTCAAAACAGTTATTCCAAATTCTCAACATTTCATTGGACTTTCAACCTATAATGCCTACAATCCATAACCAAATTAAGAGATCGAATCATTAAACTGACCACTCCTGTATTAAACACCCCCGTTCACCAAAACGTTCAATTTGGATTGTTGAGCGATAGTGGCCTGAGCACCATTAGCTTTGAACAGATGGAGAATTTTCACAAATTCCTTCCTCCTCGCGCCGCCGCTGCAGACATGTCCGGGAAGATACGACACTTAGTTGTTTCATTAACTGCAAACTGTCTTTGCTGAATAGCTTTAGATAGTATTGTTTCTTTTTTGTGAAAGTCTGTAAAATTTAAAAGAATTGTACGTGGCAGCGTAGAGTTAGGAAAAGGGCGGGCAGGTCCCCGGTGCGCCCGAGTTATAATCAGATCCCCTTCATACTCTGGAATTACTTTTTGTTTTATAAATGAGGTGACCCATTGAACTGTGCTAGAGCCCTCCAGCCCTTCGGGGACTCCAACTATTCGAAGGTTGGATCTTTGTGTATAAATTTCCAGCTCATCCAGTTTACTTTCGAGCGCCCACTTGCTTTTATTTACCACCTTAACCTCTTCCTTGACCTCCATCATCTGGTCCTCAAGAATTGAAATCCGAGCCTCAGCTTCTTGCAATCTAAGTGGGAAACTTGAGACTGCATCCTCAATCTTCTCCAGTCGCAGATGAATAGAGGCGAGCTCAGCTCTCTAAGATCTTTTCAGGTCCCAAACCTCATCCAAGATTAGATTTAACATATCTTTCACCGTCATCTGGACCTCGCTCGCTGACTCAGTATCCAGACTGAGAATGGGACTAAAGGGATCGATCGTGCAAGGTGGGTGATTATCCATGCGGTCATCCATAGGCAATGGCGAGGCTGCCTTCTGTGATGCGGATTGAGGCTGTATCTGGGTTTTAGCTAAAGGGGATTTTGAGGGATCGAGGGTGTTAGAGATATCCTTAATCTGGTTGTAGACTTGTGCTGATTTGATATTTCCAGGACAGGGGTCTTTTTGCACAATCAGCAGCGACGATTCTTCATCTTGGTGGAGTTTCAGGCCCGGCAGTGGTACAGTGTTTGATCCAAGGCCTGCTATGGCAGGACCGGCTGTGGCAGACTTTGCTTGTGGTGAGATAGCCAATGGTTGACTAATCCCTAAGTTTTCCACTGTAGGCTGTATATTCCGAGCAGGGCTTACAGGAGGTTGTAGATTGTTTTTTTTTAAAAGAGGGGAAATTGCTTCGGCTCCTTAGCAGCTGTTTTTACTTTTTTAGGGCCATTGGATCCAGTATCATCCGACTGAGATACCTCTGGACTGGCAATAATTACATTCATATCGTCCAGTGTCGTGTTCGATGAAACACTGGTCTGATTTAAAGGTTCCATGGAGGGGGAATATTGCTCATCTGAGCTCTCAAATGTGGAATTGAGCCCGGGGGGCTTCTCAGAGGATTTCGGTGCCCGTGATCCAGGCTGCTTCTTTTGCTCTTTTGCCTGAAGTCGGCGAGTTCTGGCTTTAATCCGAGCATTTAACAATTTGCCCATTTCTCCTGTATTCCTGTACTCAGCTCAAGTTAATTTCTCTTGCTCTATCTGCCCAGGTGTCCTAACTTTCTCCACGGGTATTGCTGCAGGGCAACATTTCTCTCCCAGCTCTTCTCACAAAGATACAAATTGAAGTATCGTACCAAAAAAGAATTTCCTTAGGGACACTAACAGAGGGCGCAGAACTTTTTTTCTCCAGCTGTCGTGATTTACATAGATTGTGCCAGCAGTGGCACTCTTCTCCTTCTCCTTTGTGAATCACAATTACAGCGATACAGGGTGGGTGTGGGCGGAGAATAGCTTGAATCTTCCTTGGCTGTTAATTCTAAAAGCGCCCAACTCAAGCTCAGAGCTGAATCATTCATAAGTATGAAGTACTGTCTCTCCTTCCCTCCACAGGGGGTACCCTTCTGCACACGCTGTAGAGGTTGTTTGCCCAAATCCAACCAAGTCAATTCCTGCCACCTTGCAACTTCCCCTTCTATACCTCTTTTTTTTTTTACTTCTTACTGTGTTTTTACGATGGTTTCAGCCACTCGCTCCTCAGTCTTTTTCCTCTCTCCAAGTCTGCCGTTACCGCTTTAAAGATGAGATCAGCAAGCAAGGCGGGAGACTGGCTTCACTCCATTAATTTTCCTCTATGCCGGCGTACTCCCCCGCTCTGCCTTCACTTGGGATGCTGGAATGTTGCTAAGAGTGTCGCCTTGCCTCGCCTTACTTGTCTGCTTGCATCCACCTTGGGAGCCGCGGGAGCCACAGATTCTGAACCAGCACTCCGAAAAGAAGAGCAATTCTATATAGAAATCCCCTCGTAAGGAATTCCTCAAGCAGCCTCACAGAGAGCCAAATGCCAGCAGGCTCCTCCAACGTGCCATTGCAGGGGGGCAGAGTCAAGGATCACCCGGCTACACGGAGGAGTGGAACTCCATGCCCCACTCGATTCCGTGCACATACCATCTTCACCTAATTGGAGAGTTAGAATCCTAGTGGTTTCAACCCCTGCTTGTTTCCTTACTTTGTTGCTAGTTGTCCCTGAAGAAGGGACCCTGTGATCCTGAAATGCATTGGGTGTGTTAAAGAATTTGGAATTTCTTCAATATATTGGCAGCTCAGGCATTTTTACATGCTACATAAATTGCAGGAGTGATATATGTATTAGATAGAAATAATAATATTGCTCTTCAATAAATGTAAATGGATTGTTAAGTATGTGAACCAATTTCTTTGAGTCCGTCATAGAAATAGTAACATTTGAAGTGATAAATTCACTAGTAGTGCGTGCTGTTTCCAAACTTCTGGAGTTGCTTGGTGTATCGGTGCAATAAGGTTACATGTTTTTTGACAGAGCACGGTCCAGCACAGCACACATTATAAGGATTACTATTTAAATTCTGGTGAAATGGGTTTACGTTGTAAAGAGCACATGAGAGCATTGATCATTATTAAAAAAAATAGAGAGAGTCATGATTCAGTGAATCCCACTTGACCAATGTATTACAGTTATCTTTGTTTGGAAAATCAACCATTGCACTGCAGTTAAATGAAGCCCCCTGCAAGGGAGTAATTAAATATAATGACAAGGTTGATAAGAACCATTATTTAAAATTAATATTGATTGTGTGAAATTTTCTGGAGCCTTTGAATTTGTATTGCGGTGCAACAATGAAAGGAATGAGTCACTAAATGTAGGTGTCTTCATACGGCGAGTTGAGTTTGTATCCAGTATAGACAGTGCAGTGGAAGCATACTTAAAAAGTGCAACAGTGGCTAAAGGCACTTCTAAGACAATTCACAATGAGTTGCTTGGCTGTGTGCTGGAGGTAACAAAGGAAAATATTGTACAGCAATTAAGAAGCACTAATTACCTGGCTATCCAGGCTGATAATACAAATGATGTCTCTACCGAGGCATAGTCAGTATTAGTTTTCCACTACGTTGATGGCAATTCCAAGGTAGTTGAAAGATGTTGTTGCTTTTTGTATCGTAAAAATTCATCTGCAGACACAACTGCAGCAGCTATTGTTAATGAACTTAATCTTAATTTCCCAGGGCACTGTGGTAAAGAGATGTTAATTGCTCAGATGTTCAATTTAAAAAAGGGGACCCCCTGAGTCCAGATAAAGTTCCTAGGACAGGGCAACAAGTATTTTAATAATAATAATTCCTAGGCAACAACATACCTGTCTAAAATCAGGTTAAACAAAGGAAATTGATAAACAAACAGCCTAAATATACTGACAGACAAAAAGAGTATAAAAATAAATATATATTTATTTAATACAAAAAATAACATTTTGTTTTAAAACAGTGAGCGTGAGTGCATACATAACACAACCACCATACAATTATTTCAATAATTCATTATAACCATTTGTATCCAGAAGAAAATTGTAACAAGGGTTTTCGAAAATTGAAGTAGTATGCGCGTTTCGGCGTAGCCACGCCTTCTTCAGGAGAACCTCTTGAAATTCTATACACAAACGGAGTGTATACTCCAAAGAACAAGACCGGCAGCTCTGACAGGTGCAGACTGCTAATTAAAACACTAGAAATTGCGTAATTCCTGATAGGCAGTGTAGTTGCAAACTGTTCTCAACTGGGCCAAAGAGACAATCTGATCTCGACAGGAGAAGGCTGAGAGTATTCAAGATGATAAATGCACCTTGGGGAACTTGCCGGGACAAACAAAAGTAAACGGAGTCTGTGTCACAACAAATAGTGATGATTCGGAAATGTTGGCTAAATTTGTAGCTGATATAAGAGGAGGACACTGGCGTCAGGAACACCTACATATGATGGTTCGATATTCCGCGTGACGAGCCTTCCGAATTGTGCAGCCAGGGATACAAATTCATCTGCAGACACAATTGCAGCAGCTATTTTTAATGAACTTAATCTTAATTTCCTGGGGTACTGTGGTAAAGAGATGTTAATTGCTTAGTGTCATGTGTGGTGCCTCTGGTGGGGTTCAAAAAGGAAATCTGAGATATCTACCCAATGCATACTATTTACACTGCTCTTCCCGCCAACTAAATCTAATCATGGGACAGGCTGCATCAAAAATATCCAGAGTCTGAATTTTCTTTAAAGGGTTGGGTTGCATTTTTGCTTTTTTACCCCAGTCTCCAAAACAGGCAGAAGTTCTTGACAGAAAATGGCAAGAACAATACCGAAAGGATCTGCATTTCACTGGAACTTCAACTATTGAGCTATCAATATAATTCACAAACACAGGGATGAATGAACAAAATATATTGCAGTTCATTTTCATTTAATTCCACTCCTGTATGTGAAGCAAAGAGCTGTACCATAAATCTGAAAGAAAGAGAGGGTTTTTTTTATCCACAGCATAATGCCCTATGTCAATATTTGGTACAATCAGTTGCAAAAGTCGATGAAATTGTATTTGTCAAATATATATATATATATATATATATTTCACTCCACTATTGCCGGTGAAAATGTTACAGGCTGTCACGGGCGGTCTGAGTTCGAAGACCGTCACTTCGTAAAATTCTCTCTGCAAGTCCCCTCTGCTTCCAGGAACTACTCGGACACTCCAATAGATGCAAAATAATTTATTATGCAAGTGGAAAACGACGCGTTTCGGTATTACACCTTGTTCATGCTCCTGGTGTAATACCGAAACGCGTCGTTTTCCACTTGCATAATAAATTATTTTGCATCTATTGGAGTGTCTGAGTAGTTCTTGGAAGCAGAGGGGACTTGCGGAGAGAATATATATATATCACCACGTCCAATTCCTTTCCATATGCAACCGGACACCGACACAGGTAGATTTCTGGCTATAAAGTTCTTTATTCTGAAAATATGCTGCGGGGCGTTTCGGCACCAACTGCCTTGATTATAATTATATATATATATATATATATATATATATATATATATATATATATATATATATATATATACATACATACATACATATATATATATATATATACATACATATATATATATGTCAAAAAAACTTACAGAAATCTTTTTCTGATACTCATAGGTTATTGGAAACTGTCATTACAACACCCATGACAATATTTGAAGCTGAAAGTTTTTTGACACTGAAGAAAATAAAAACATTTTAAGGAAGCACAATGACCAAAACTCAACTAAATCCATTAGCCATGCTGTCAATTGAAAAAGAATTAATAAAAGATTCCAGAATTCAACAAAAGAACTATTGAAACGTTTGCTCACATTAAAGAATGCCATGCCAAATTTCTGTATAAATAGAAACCAACCACATCTTGCTGTTACGACCAGGATCTAGATACTTTTGTTCAGCTGGCCTTGCGTGGCTCCTGTATGTGGCCCTTGCTCCATCATGATCAGCCTGAACTCTTGAGTTTGCCCCGGTTCAGTGCGACCAGCTAACCCCATAGGCGCTTATTGCCTCTAAGCGCTACTTTTCACTTTTAATTATTAAAAATTCATATCTCAACTTCAACTTATTGGATTTTTTTTTTCTTGTTTTATTTATAAATTCATAATCTAGTTTTCTATTTTTCTAATTTGGTGTGGAGTCTTTTTGTGGTGTTTTCATTGTTTAACTGTCTGAAGAGTTGCACAAATACTTTTCACATTGCCTCTTAAATTAAGCCGGACTGCTTTGTGCCAGGCTACCAGAGGTTAAGCACAGGTTAAATTGGGGTGCATATATGACTTACCCTGACTAGAATTGTGGTTTCTGCTTGTGCAGGGCGCATACCTCTACCAACCAGAAACCCAGTTTCTAACACCTTGGGAATGCAATGTTGTGAATCATTGTTCCTGGTGAATATAGTTTTGGTATAGTTTGTATTGTAAGTAACATTAGAACATTGGAACATAGAGCACTCCATTGAAGACAATTGAGTGCTCCGTGCTTCTACAGGCCGGTAAAGGCCCGCAAAGTAACATTCCAATGTTGTTTTCACAAAGGCCTCTCGGAGCCCGAGGGGATTTAAACCCCCTCATGCTCCGAGAGGCCTTTGTTTTATTTGTTAGAACATTCTGCCCTCTAGTAATGTAATGTAATGTGGGATACTTGTAAAGCGCACTGTTACTCTACCCGAGTGTCCTGGCGCTGTAGACTTCTGGGGAACCCGTCCTAGTTTTCCCTGTGAGATGGTCCCTTTCTGGGTATCTCCAGGGTGAAACCAGGCATCCCCGACGTCTGTGGGGGGCCGTTGTAGAGATGAGGCAAGCTTAATGCCCAGAGTTACCGAGTGTGTTCCCTGGTTAGAGTAGGTACTGAGGCGAGAATTATCGAGTCCATTGACCCTGGTCCAAGACCCTGCCGCGTCGGGAATTGAACCCTGGTCCCGGGCCGTTCTCTGCTTACAGGTCTGCCGCCTCTAACCAGTGAGCCACACCTCTCCACTCTTAGTGGCAGAATGTTCTAAAAGCCTTATAGCCCTTCGTAGCTGGGCTATACCGGCTAATAAAGTCCCGCCCCCTTGTTAAAGGCCCGAGCCGAAACGCTGGAGCGAGCCTTTAATAGCCGGTATAACCCACTACGGCGGGCTATGAGGCTATAATAAAGAATTCTGTAGGAACCTTGTATGAAAGTAAGTGCACCATGTATTCATTGTATGTTTCAATATCTTGCATCACCTGAAATGTATTTATTTATTTATTTATGTGTTTTATAGAGCGCGAACTTGACCCGTGAGGGTATCAGGGCTCTTTACAAGGTACAGTGGTGAACAAAACAAAGTTTAAAGTGCAGAAAAATACATAATCAACAGATAGGATGGCTAGGGGTGTGGTACTAAGAACAAAGGGAGAGAGGGGGATACAGGAGAAGGTTCAAATCACTGTTAGAGTCAGTAAAAACAAAGGTCCCACGTATTCTCGGCGGAGAGAATGGTGATCTGGGTGAGAGGCAATAGTCTTAGATTCATCTGTCCCAAAGTGGTGGATGAGGGCAGGCCTTATATGAGGAATTTACCCATGAGAAAGGTTTTGGCCTCTTTTTTTAAACGTGCTAGAGAAGGGATTCTTCCGATATCGGGTGGGAAAGAGTTCTATATTCTTGGTGCTGCTCCGATGAAGGCCCTATTGTAGGTTCTTTTTTTCTGAAAGAAGGCAGATGCATTACATCAGACTTGATTGCTGAACACCAAAGTAGAAATGTAAACAAAATGGTATATATGTGGCAGCACTTCATGTTAAGTGCATTTGTTTAGCAGAATTTGAGTCGAATCGCAATCTGCAGTAAAGCATCTGAATGTTTGCTCATTTATGATTGATAAATGATGATATAACAATATTTTTATATTGACATTTTTATATTGACACATGCACAATTATCTACTAGTAAGATTTTATGATGACTTCACTGGTGTTAGATACTATAAATGCATAAACCCATACAACTTTGAGACAGTGTTACTTCTTCTATGCACCAATATATATTTCATTTCATTATTTATATAAGTTCTCTAAAATCCTGGTTAACCTAAGTCCTTATTATGATGTACAAAGTATTTAAAGTTAAAGTATAAAGATTTACTTTTTAAACTATTAAACCTTCCCTACACAAAGATTTTGGTAATTGTTCTCAAATAAATTAATTTTGAAAGTATTTAACCATACTTGGCCGTTTAAATGTAAATATATATTAAGTATTCTACATTGCTTGTTGGCCAACTGGGTTTGGGGTTATGTATATTTACTTTCTGTTTTTCAATTGTAAACTTACCTAGCTCAAAGTTTGGTTGACTTAATATAAGATGTTTTTTTTCTGTAGTGAATTGTATCATATGAAGATTTCTTTCACCTCCTTGGCTTTGATTAGATGATGCACTAAAGGTAGGCAAAACGTTTAATGTGTTGCACGTATATATTTTATCTCTGCATCTTTCTATGCATTTTTAGTTTAAGCAAGTTCCCTTTGTGCATGATCTTGAGTCTGAAAATACGAAAACTAACCAATATATTATTCTGTGGAATAAAAGCCATTTTATCTCTCACATGCACTGGCTCAATAGACAGCTCCAAACTATTTATGCAACAGCAACATTATTAACATTGTGATTATGAGCCCCTACCTATACTATTATCCTCGCTATATCAGCCTGACATCTATTCACATGGAGATAAGAGAGCTAATGTTACAAACAAGTTGTGAGGGAGATACCAACCCCAAAACATCTTGACTGCTGTACACAACCCTAATAAAAAAAGGAAGTCAGGCTTGCCTACCTTCAACAAATTGGGCTGAAAAATGCTTCATTTTTTCCAGTTTTTGTTAATTAAGATTTGCACGGGAAATGGTGACTCACTTCGACCAAGTCCAGCCTCACCACTCACACAGTTCACTAGCCACCACTACTTCTGAATACACTATTGTATAAGTATACAACATGGAAAAAAGTCACCATTAAAAATCGATATCAAGTCAAAATGTGGAGGTAAAATGGAGACTTGGCATGGGCCCTGTTGTACATTTCCGCAATCTCTCCCATTTGTCTGTTGGTCGGCTTGACTTGGGATGCTCTCCTGATACCTCTGTGCTCCGCCCACTATTGGCTAGCTCATCAATTCCACCAATCTTGTTTCTTCCTATTCTTTCCTTGCCGGTCTCCTGGTCTCATGCTTGATTCCGGTCCAGAGAAGACATGGCTTGGCGGTTCGGGCTGGACTGTTCCCATGAGGCACAGGGTCAAGGCTGATTTGCATATGACCATGTCTGAACTGGGGTGGTGTGGTGAGGAACAAAACGATGGATTTAGGCCCTGATCTCTGAACTGGGGTGAATGTATGACATTGTTCTGCATTCTGTCCATCAACTGTTGTTTTTGATGAAATCAGATGCTGGTCTTACTATAGCTTTGGAAAAGTGTACATTTGGTGTAAAAGAAGTCGAATACCTTGAGCACACTTTGACTTGTGATGGAGTAAAACCCAAGTGCAGTTTAGTGGAAGCTATAGAAAGAGCACCTGCTTCATCTGACAAAGATCAACTCAGATCTTTCCTCGGTCTTGCAGAGTACTATTCAAAATGTGTGCATAATTTTTCAGACAAAGTACATGAGATAAGAAATTTAATGAAAAAAGGCGTTAAAGTTAAGTGGTCAAAAAGTTGTCAGATTAACTTTGAGGCGATAAAAAAGACATTGCAAGTGCTGTCGCTCTTAAGCCATTTAATCCTGAAGATCAAACTATCATTTCCACTGATGCAAGCAACCATGGTCTTGGTGTGGTGCTCATTCAAGTACACAAGGGCAATGAGAGATGGTTGCTTTCGCTGCTCGCACTTTGAAAGCTGCAGAACACACGTATTCCACCATTAAGAAAGAGGCCCTGGCATGTTGGTGGGGTGTACAATATTTCCGCATTTTTGTGTGGGGTACCGTGTTCCACTCACGAACGGACCACAAGCCTTTAGTGCATCTTTTCTCCACAAAAGGAGCTGCCAAAGCCACACCTAGAATTGCCAAGTGGTTGTACCGTCTTCAGGAGTATGTTTTTGATGTAAAATATGTTCCTGGTGCAAAAAATATAAATGTTGATTGTTTATCCAGATTGCCTTTGGATAACGTGCATGATGAGAATGATGATGAATGATCATGAATGGATGGTGGTGGAGGTGAAAGAGGTTTGTAGTGCCATTAGTGAAGAGGATTGGGGAAAAGCTATAACTGAAGATGCAGTGTTTAACAAAAACAAAGATGTTTTAGGTTGTGAACAAGGGTGGAAATTGCACAAAGATTTAGAGTCTTTTAAGCTAATTTGGTCTGAGTTAAATATTGTGGATGGTTTACTGAGAAGGGGATGTAGACTAGTGGTTTCTGAGGTGTTGAGAGAAAGATTATTGAAGATCATGCACGAAGGACATGGGGGTAGGTCTGCTATGAAAAGGAGGATCAGGGTGGATTTTTGGTGGCCTGGGATGGACATCCAAATTGAAAGGTATGTTTGTGATTGCATTGCATGCGCATGTAGTGACAAGACTCATTCCTCTCAAGAAACGACCATTGTTTCTTCACCGTTACCCAAGGGTCCTTGGGATAAACTTGCGATTGATATTTGTGGACTGTTTGATACTTTGAATGTAAGTGAAAAGTTTGCTTTGGTCATGGTTGACTATTTTTTCCAAACGGCCTGAGGTAGCCTTTGTAAAGGAGGTCAAATCCAGCGGAGTTATATCTTTTTGTGAGGACATTTTCAGGAGAGAAGGTTGCCCTGCTTAGATTGTTACGGATAATGGTCCTCAATTTGTTTCAGAGGAGTTTGAGAGATTTTTAGTCAGATGGGGTATTAAACATACTAGAACTCCCGTCTATCATCCATGGGGAAATGGTTTGGTTGAGCACTTCAACAGAGTTTTGGTGGAATGTGTTCAACTAGCATGCATGAGTGGTGAGTGCTGGAAGCAACAGGTCAAGGATATGTTATGGTCATATCGCACCACTTCTCATTCTGTGACTAAAGAGACACCTTTTTCATTACTTAAGGGCAGAATACCTTGCTCTGTAGCAGTACCAGCTTGGTGAACAGAGCAGGAAAATGTGACATTAATGTGAAGGATGTAAAATGTACAGTCGATAAGTACGAGAAAGCTTATTGTCAAAGACACAATAAGAATGTTGTGAAATCCAAGCGTCTTTTTACTGAGGGCATGTTTGTCAGAGTATTTTTGGGTGACAAGGCAAGGAAAGGTTGTTCTAAATGGGCGTGTCAAAAAAAGGTTGTGTTTGTGAAGGGTAATAGTGTGAAAGTGTCTGATGGCAAATGGTGGAACACCAGAAAAGTTACGCCATGCACTATTACTGAAGTGGCTGCATTATTAAAGGTCCAGCGGGATGCTGAGGCTCATGATACTGATTCTTGTTCAGGGGATGTGCCCTCATCTATAGTCAGAATGGGTTCTGGATGTGTTAAAGTGATGCCCAAAAAATATGATAATTTCATATGTTCATAATGTCAATTTTATTTTGTTTTAAATTTCTTAAGAGGGGAGATGTGTTGTATTCTTCTGATGTATTTACATGTTATCTTTTATTACTATGTCACACCCTGAATGCCTCCTGCTCCCTAGCAACTTGTTATCTCTGATGATGTTGTGGAATGTAGAATGTAAGCTTGAAGACAGAGAGGGCAGTTGCTGTGGAGAGTGGCTGTTGTTTCCAGGGGTCGTTCTTTGTATCCAAATAAAATCTCTTCAAACCTACTTCATGTGTCCTGCCTCTTCAAAAGGGTGTAGTTACATCTTAAGCTGAATGAGCATCTTTTCTAAGATGCAGACATCCGCTGAGTGTGCAGATGGTTGCATAGCGAATCACAGATGCTACGTGGCTCGGTTTCCTAAAAAAAGAACAGCACAGGGACCACTCTAAACAGTGTCTGTGATTCTGCAATAAGTAGGTATCCCTAATGATCTTCAGATTTCAGTATTTTAACAAAACTCTTTCCTCAAAAAAGACATAGCATTGGACTGGCTACCACGTCAGCTCTAAATTCAGGGCCTGAGGCCCATTTTTCCTTTATTTTCAATCTTTTTTTACCTCCAGTAACAACAAACCAACAGCCTGATTCATCAAGCCGAAATCGGCTCGCAAAGGGCCAGATTCTGAGAATCTGGCCCTTTGCGAGCGCTATTTTTGCATTTGGGATTCATCATCCCAAATGCAAAAATCGGTAATAGCGATTTCGCTATTTTTCGAGGAATTACATTTAAGGAATGTCTATTTGAGATTCCTTAAATGCAATTCATCATCCATTTAAAAGCGAATTCGCAATTTCGGCCCGCTATTTACCGCGAGGTCAAACCTCGTGGTAAATAGCGAAAACTTAGAAAAATGCTTTTAGAAGCATTTTTCTAAGTTGCATGTTGCACACACACATGTCCTTTGGACATGTGTGTGCGCAACACCTGTTTCAATTTGCATTTAAGGGGTGCTACAGGGTGTCCTTTGGACACCCCTGGCACCCTTTAAATCGCTATCTTATTTGCGATTAGCTAATTGCTAATCTCAAATAAGGAATACTCCCCATTCTTTCCTATGGGCCTTTTGGCCCATAGGAATGAATTGGAAGTTATTCCTTATTTGCGATTAGCAATTTGCTAATCGCAAATAAGGAATGTGTAGGAATCGCTATTTATTTAGCAATTCCTACATGAATCCCGTTTTGCAAGTCCTTAATAGCGATTCCTTATGAATCGCTATTAGGGGCTCGCAAAACGGGAGATTGATGAATCAGGCTCCAAGTCTCTCAAAGTAGCACTCAAGTTCATAAACCTTTAGCTCTTGATAGGTGCTAGGGTGCATTATTGGCCACATTCCTCAAACCTGTTAGGCTCTCCTTTCCTGTACACTCTGTAACTCTCTCACCTGCAACCTTTACCAAGCAGATAACAAGTGCACTTAGACAAGATGGCTGCCCCTTTTGCTCAATGTTTCTGGGGTCTGTATGACTAATTAGAATATAAAGACAGAGAATGTATACTATTTTTCTGATTATATGGTATGGTGTTGAGCATGACTATTTGTTTTATAGTCTCTGTATTTACGTTTTATGTTTTGTGTTTTTGTCAACTTTATTTAGGATTAATTTTCTCAATAAAAGAAAAACATAATTACAGGCATGGTTATCTGCATTAATATGAATGCATGCAATGTTTACATAAGGGTTTGTAAAGAGGTACAAATGAAACAGCATTAATCCGTCTGGGGAGATCAAAACAGCCATAAAAATGTTTCAAAGTATAAGACAAACAAAAAGGCAGCGCACAATGTTTCAGACAGTCCAGGTAAGTACATAATTATGGCAGAGAATAAGATCTCAAGTCTAGACCATTGGCATTCTTTATGATGGGGTAGATAAATATAAATCCATCTGATGATAAACATGTTGACAAACCCGCTGTATTTATCAAAGTCCTTTTTTAAATGTATTTTTATTGAAAACGGTGGAAATTAATTATATAGCTAAGATTGTATCAAACAATGCACTATTACCACAACAGAGACTATCCTCACATCTTAATCCTAACAACGATTGCTTGCAGTAGCCTTACTTTGTGTGCCACAGTGATCCTGCTACAATGAATTACTATGCAAGAGCTCAGTGCGACACTTTGTTAGCCCCAGGGCTAATTTAACTGCAGCTATTATGCTAGAGGCTAAACTTGAACTACCCCTAAGCATAATCCTTGAAAGCCTGGATGGGAGGGAGAAGGGTAAGAAGGTGAAGGTTAGGCAAGTCTGCGTATTCTGCTCCCTGTTGTCTGCTCTCTTGGTCATTTTAACATTTGTCAGGCAGATCCTTAAATGATAACCTTCAAAAACTAGTTAAGCAACATTTTAAAATCTTGGTTTTTTAAAACTTTATAAAACTAGTTGTGCTTTGTTTATAATGAGCTTCAAAACTTAGGTTATCATCAAAGCCATTCGAGTACATCAGTTATTTACTATGGGTCTGCCACATAGAATGGGACTTTTTGGAATGCAGTCTTATGTTCCACATAGCATCCCATTGTCACGTCTGGCTTTCTATACAGGATGTGACATTGTAGCCTCTACAATGGGCCAATAAAGGGGACCTGGCCCTCCTTTGGAGTTACATCATGGCCTGTATTTTACCAGCCTAACCAGTATTTTTATTTCAAGATCTGTAAAATAAAATGGAGAAAATCAGAGATGGACTTTTTTCCCTTTGAGATGTAAATGCCAAAAACGTAGTACAAGAATTCTCTTTAAATGTGTTGTAGACCTGTATATGTTATTTCTAATTGTTGAGAAGGATGGCAACCACACCCTACATGAAAGGAGAGTTGTGGTACCCAGTCGTACTCTTCATTCCATGTTCCCACTTGTAACCTCTGTATTTTCTCTGTACACAGTTGGTCACTTGCTAATTTTAAGTGAGATATGATCCTTTGCATGTGATAGGTGCTCTTGTACTGCCTTTCTAGCACTCTGTTATTGAAAGGTTGTCTACCACCAGAGTACTTGCATCACGGATTAGTAAGAAGTCGAGCTTATGTTTCCTTTGTGCAACTCACTCTCTCAACTTTAGGACTTTGGATGAGATGGAAAATATTACACCCCCCCCCATATGAGGAGAGAACATCTGTTTAAGAAGATGTGAAAAACATATTTCTTTTATCCATACTCTCTAGGACTGCCTTAGGATTAGTCAGTTTTTTGGTAAATGGCGTGATTCTGATATTCACAATGATGGATCTATATGTATATATGAATAAGAAACTAAAGTTCAAAAAATATATAGATATTCCATGCCATGATGATTCTGTAGAGCCGACCGATCCTGTGGTAAGATCTAATTGGTTACAACCACATCAGCAAAGTTGTTGCAGCATCCATTTTAGGATTAAAACAGACACAGAGGAGCAGGGTAGGTATACCCCACTCCCTTAAGCCTTATAGGTGAGGTCCTAGAGGGATCCCCGGTGGCCTGAAACACGTTTTTGTTTACATTTGCTGCAAATTCATAGTCGTGGGCTCTATGGCTTTACTTTGCGGCCTGAAAAATGATAAAAGAAAGACTCAAAGACAAGCTCATGTGTTTAGTTTAATAAACGTTATTAATAACGTTTTAGGGCAAACATTTTTATTAAACATTGCAATGTGTGCATTTATAAAATATACATTTGATTATAGTTATTGGTGACTTTTTGACAAACAAAATAGTTCAGGTTATATATGTTGGTTGTGCTGATCCCTTAATAAAGCCAATAAGCCCACATTTAATGTTTTGGTGTTCTGACCATTTGATAAAGTCAGTAGGTCTGCCCGAGACCCAACTGAGGCTCAGTGTCCCAGGGAATCCATCCATGAGTACATCATCTTTCCCTGCCAGCGACAGTACAGGCATTCCCTGCTCGCACACTCCTAGGCAAGGCACACAACTTTGCTCCCTCGTGCATGAGCACAGAAAAATGCTGTTCCCGCCAGCAAAAGAGCGTTTTCCGGGTCTTCCCACAGTTTCCTCATCCCCAATTTAAGGAGTAAAGACCGAATGGCCTTCAACCAATGTATTTTTCGAACGGAATCCTTAGTCATTAACTCTCTCAGGCCCTGGGCATAGTGGCTTAGTTCTTCTGTAGTCCATAGACGGCGCCAATAAAGTAGTGGCCGTAAAAGGGCGAGGTCCTGTACCGCCTTTTTTCCAAGGTCCCAGATTAGTGGTGTTAACGGGGTACTTACGGGAACGCTAGTAGCTTTTTGCAGAAATTCATTTTCTGCTAGCGTCAATTTCCCTAGATCTTCAAAACCCCAAAGTTCGGCTCCGTAAAGGGACGAACTTAGGACCTTCATCCCATATACTTCTAATAGTGGGCTAATGGGCTTTGTCAATGAGGAGGTATTTTTTTTCAAGAGAATGCCTGCCTGCTGGCGGTGTTTAGAACTGCAATGTCTAAATGTCTAGGCCACCCCAGATCTCTCTGTAGGGTAACCCCCAAGTAAGTGAAGGCTTCTACCCGCTCCAGCGGGGAGCAATTCATATGTATCGTCCCTCTGAAAGGCCTGGCAGTCCCATGGGCTTTACGGCCAGTAAGGACCATAAACTTGGTTTTTGCCGTATTTATTTTTAAGCCCCTATCGAGACAAAAATCTTCATAACACCGTTTTGAAATGATGAGGGTATCGTCCGCAAACATGAGGATCGGGACCCGCTCACCATACAACGCAGGGGCGTCGGTCGGGACCAGGGAGAGGAAATCCGCAACCCCGTTCACGAAGAGCGAGAACAGGGTCGGTGCCATGACACAGCCCTGCCTCACACCCCGCTCCACAGGGAAGGGTTCCGTGACCTCCCCCTGGCGACCCCACCGGACCCGAGCGAACGTACTCTCATGTAAGCGGACAATCAATCTCAACAGTTCAGGTGGCATCCCCTGCCCCGCAAGGACTTCCCATAATATGTTTCATGGGACCAGGTCGAAAGCCGCCTTTAAATCAACAAAGACGGCAAACAAGGTGCCCTTTTCCAGGACCACGGTACGCCAGTATAACATTTTAAACCGAAAGACCTGGTCTATCGTACTTGTTTTTGGGCGGAAACCAGCCTGGAGGTGACTCAAAATATTGTCATTACACATCCAGGTCTGGATTCTGCCCAAAACCAGCCGTCCCATGATTTTTTGTATGCAGTCAATTAGACTTATTGGTCTATAGTTGGCTGCGAGCGACTCAAGGCTCAACTTTTGTCAGAAAACAAAAAACAATGTACATAGAATGGCAGGACAATATGACACAATGATGACAAATATAATAATGAAGGACTGTATCACACTGGAGTTAATTGAACTGTAGAAACTTTGATACTGTTTACACACAGTGAAATATGAATCACTTTAAAAGATGGATATGACATTCGACTATATACAAGAAGTACACATGACTAAACAGCTAACGAGCCACATATTAAATGTAAGGAACAAAGAAAAACACAGAATTAATAAAATAATACATTGTTGGTTCTTCAAAAGATCTTTTGAAGAGCCAACATTTCTTTATTTTATTAATTCTGTGTTTTTATTTGTTCCTTTCATTTTTATGTGGTTTGTTAGATGTTTCGTCAAGCTCCTCTCAACTTTGCAGAAGGAATAGTTGTACAGGGCACTTCGCAGCTAAAACATAAGGCACACTTTTAGATGACGATTTCTGCCTGGTATACTAGGCAGAAATTTGCATGTATCCTGTAATTAGAGTGCTACTAACAATAGGGCACGTCAGACTCAGGAGTTGAATAAATTGAGGCCTGAATAAAATAGTGCTTCATACTGCGTTCTGCCACGTATAAATGCTGACAGTATCTAGTGTGTCGGGAATCACTCAATAAGCGTAAACTCCTTTGCCCCTAAAAAACACTGCCTTTATAACAGAATAATTTTCAAATTGCAGCAGAGGAAATTTTAACAATGAACAGTACACCATTTTAAAATACAGTGCATCTTTCACAAATGAATGGAACAAAACAAGTCTGATATACAAAGCATTTAACTTCCTACCAGCAGTTTGACAATAAACATGTACAGCCTATCTGGGGGTACAAATTAATCGAAGATCCAGAGTCACCATTGCTATATTGTGACGTAAATATACAGACGAAGCATATTGGAAAACACAGCATAACACCTAAATAAATTCTAGAGTAAGAGACAAATTCACAATTGAACCACACACATACTTTTCCACCTCTAGCAAATTATGTAAAATGCCACTCTTGCTTTGTTTTAACATTAGGCAAAATATATGGAATTTAATGAAATTGTTTACCCTTGGCTCCAATGCCACTGCACCTGCTGCTCAATTGATAGTTACAAGAGCACTACCACCAGCCACTCCTGGGTAATGTGCAAAAGGGCATTTATTGAAAAGCCACCAAAATGCAGTTACACTTTGACGTCTGGAATATTCATCAGTGTTGGAACCTTCATTGCTTGACATGTACAAGTTCTCAAAATGCATTCAGAGGCCAAACCTAAAGGGAGGGTTCACACACAGACCCTAAGTAACAAAAGAATGTGATGGGAGCAAATTGTTTGTCTCAGTCCTGGGGATTGTTTATCAACATGCTGCTCCTGTCTGCAGAGCAAATTCTGGGCTGGGCAGTTGGTGTCAGCTGCGTAATTATTTCCACAAAAGGAGGTGTGGTGGGCAAGATGGTGGGCTAGATGTAGCTTCCTTGAGCTCCGTCCAACCCCAATTATCCTGGACACATCCTGTACTCCACGGAGCACACCCAACCATACAAACTCAGGGGGAACCTGCCCTGAGGGCCCAGAACATGTATGGTCCTGGCTAGTAATGAGGAGCAGCTGTACCGAGCCACAGAATGGACCCGGGTTGGCAGATGGGATCAGGTTGCGGATTGCAGTGGGCATAAAATGGCAGCCGCTTAGAGTAGGTCCCGGTGTGGAGGCTGGTTAAGGAGCCTGGTCTCTATGGGCCTGTCGAGGTGCAGGAGGAGGGGAGCAGACACACCCAGAGGTCAGTGGAGACCAGTGGCGATGTCCGTTGACACCCCCCCCCACCCTCCTGCAAGTGAAGGGATGTTCAACGGCCCCAGGGGAAAGCGGTGACTGGTGCAGCCTTCTCGGAAAGGGAGCATTCTGCTACAGCGTTCCTCCATGTGGGGTTGGCAGCAACAACTGTGGGTGACAGGGGACCATGCAGTGATGAGACCAAGTACTCCAGCAAAGTTAGCGGTGGCAGGCTGCTGCCATACTGGAGAGCGAATGTGGGAGCGGACCTGAGCCGGAGTAAGGGCTGGGGTCGAGACATGGCCCTACCCTTTGGTGATAGGCGACCTGAGGTGAGATCAGCCTACTCTGAGGCTATGGGGGGAGCCCTGATGGAACGTCCTAGAGAGCTGCGAGCGAGCGATGCGGCCTGAAGAGCCACACTGAATAGGGCATCCAAGCAGTGACAAAACCAGCAGTGGTGTGCCAGGCACGCTAGCCTGTTGAAGGTGGGTGTAGGCCACTCCAGGGCAGTGGACTCATCCATCCCTCACCCCCCAACCCCCTATCTTACTTCAATTCTCTTGCCGTCTCAGATATTGGGTTAGGCTGCTGGGCCTTCTAAAAGCTGCTGCCGTAGGGATAGGCGTGTCTGGGGGACCACCTGGTCTGTTATATTTGAAGGGGAATGCAACCATCACACAGTAAGTGATGCCCACACAGCAGCAGAGCAGATGCTGGCGGATGAGTGCTGTGCTCGCATCCCGGTCAGGAGTGGGGACTGATGTGCTCCAAAGAGACACAACACAATATTGGGGGGACTCGACCCCTCACAGTCTGGCTTCAGAGCGAACCACAGCACCGAGACCGCCCTCATCGCTGCCACCGATGACATACGAACTCTGATGGACAACGGAGAAACAGCGGCCCTCATCCTCCTGGACCTCTCCGCGGCCTTCGACACTGTCTGCCACCGCACCCTAGTACAGCGCCTTGGCAACATCGGAATCCAGGACAAGGCACTGGAATGGATCACCTCCTTCCTCAACGGAAGAACACAGAGAGTCCGCCTACCACCGTACAAGTCAGAGGCCACCGAAGTCATCTGCGACGTCCCTCAAGGATCCTCACTGAGCCCCACCCTCTTCAACGTCTACATGAGCCCCCTCGCGGCCATCGCACGCCAACACAACCTCAACATAATCTCCTACGCCGACGACACCCAGCTGATCCTCTCCCTGACCAACGACCCCGCCACCGCCAGAGCCAACCTGCACGAAGGGATGAGAGAGGTAGCCGAATGGATGACGACCAGCCGCCTGAAACTGAACTCGGACAAGACGGAGGTCCTCATCCTGGGCTCCTCGCCCTCCGCCTGGGACGACTCCTGGTGGCCCCCCGCCCTGGGCACCGCACCCAAACCGACGGACCACGCACGTAACCTGGGCTTCATCCTGGACTCCTCCCTCTCCATGACCAGACAAGTAAACGCCGTCTCCTCGTCTTGCTTCAACATCCTGCGCATGCTACGCAAGATCTTCCGGTGGATCCCCACCGAGACGAGGAAAACGGTCACCCAGGCCCTCGTCACCAGCCGACTGGACTACGGCAACGCCCTTTACGCCGGAACCACCGCCAAGCTCCAGAAGAGACTCCAGCGGATCCAGAACGCCTCGGCCAGACTCATCCTCGACATCCCCCGATGCAGCCACATCTCCGGACACCTGAGAGATCTGCATTGGCTCCCGGTCAACACGAAAATCACCTTCCGTCTCCTCACCCACGCACACAAAGCCCTACACGACCAAGGCCCGAGCTACCTCAACAACCGGATCAACTTCTACACTCCCAAGCGCCTCCTCAGATCAACCAGCCACGCCCTCGCCGCCGTCCCCCGCATCCGAAGAGCGACAACAGGAGGAAGGTCCTTCTCCTACCTGGCCGCCAAGACCTGGAACTCACTCCCGACCGACCTACGCCTGACCCAAGACCACCTCTCCTTCAGGAAGAAGCTCAAGACCTGGCTGTTCGAGCAGTAACGGCACCCCCCCCCCAACCCAGCGCCTTGAGACCCTACGGGTGAGTAGTGCGCTCTACAAATGACCTGATTGATTGATTGGGGACTGGGAACGTCTTTGATTACTGCAGATATATTTGATCGTGGAGGTTTTTTGTACTAATAATGCCTTTTTACCCTTGTCAGAATTGCAACATTAATTTTCCTTACCTTCAATAAATATTTATAAATATGAACTTTTGTGTAACTCTGTTCTCAGCTGTTTTCAAATAAGATACATACTGTCAAAATGTCTAACTTGGAAATGTATATGAATGCTTTTAATGCGTCTTCAAGTGCTGTTTCAAACTTTTACAAGAAGTTACATAATACAACTGATGCTAATATACTATTCATTTATAACTTTTGGAATAACAAATTCTCTACTACCTACCCCTTAGACACTTGGAGAAAAATATGGTTAGCAAGCATTTCTGGTTGTCTCCGTGTTGCCCTATAGCAAAGTAATACCTTTATCTTATTTAATTTTTTATGGTCCCCTCACAGACTATTTAACGCCAAACTTCTTGTGTCTGTGCATGGCCAGGAGCAAATAGTTCACACCTTTTTGTGCATCTATTGTGGGTGCCCCAGGCTGGAAACTACCCTGCTGTGTGGAGCTTCGCCCCACACAAATGCTGCGTCAGAAGAACTGCATAGAGAGGTACTTGAAAAAGGAAGCCACCCCAAACAAGCGCTCCTGTCTGCAGAATTGTAAAAAAAATGCTGATCATTAATTTTTCAAGGATAATGAAAATGTCTAACTATGCAGCCAAGAGTTGCCCCCAATTGAGACCTCAAAAAATGGGGAGGTTAGTCATAATATTCAGGTCTTGACTAAGTATGGTTTTCTCTCAGTGGCGGCCGGCATGGCTCGCGTGTGGGGGCTGGAGGGGGCACATGGGGGGTCGCGATTGTGAGAGGGAGGGAGCATAATAAAAATAATAAAAATAAATTACCTTGCTGCCAGGTCCCGCATCTCTGCAGCTGCTCTCTGCTCCTACTCTCCTGGCTCCAACTTCAGGAACAGGAAGCAGGCAGCCAGGCTCCCTCTCCTAAGCCAATCACAATGCTGCAATGCAGATTTGTGGTTGGTCTGAGTGCCATGACACGGCGCTCAGCAAGGGGCTGGAGGGGTGGGCATGTTCTCCTTGCAGGCTGTATATGATAATGGAGTGTCACCATTATGTTGTTCGTATAAGGTATAGGTTTATCAGCATAGTAAACACATCTCTTTTGCCCTAGCCTTTATCAATTCAATTCAATTCAAATAATCTTTATTTCGGTCATAAAAGACCATAAAAGATATACAAATAATTTCCATCATAAAAACATTTAAGCTTATACTCAAAATTTTCATGTTTAAAAATTATTAAAACATTTAAAATATGGTGAGAGGAAGGAGGGAAAAGATGGAGGTAATTCATGCAGCGTTAGTGTTCCTAATAATTAGTGCACGTGTTCGCCACATTGCCGTCAAATATTTTGCCATTACGAACACAGTGGGAGCTGCTAAGTCTGTCTTGAGGACTCTGTAGGCGGGAGCAAAAGTTCTGAAGCCCAAGTTCCTTAAATGAGGGACCAGCCAGTAACTCCTACTTCTGCTATAGGCACTACAGAACAGGACCACATGGAGATCACTTTCCCGTTTGTAGTTACAAGCTGGGCATGCCCCTGAGTCCAGATTGCCTTCCCAGGATTTAGTGAAGGACCTCAGTGGAAGAGAACCGTACCTCCATTGCATATAGATCTTCCGTTAAAACACAGGAGTCATACTGTCCAGTACATATTCAGGGTTGTAAAAATCTTTTGTCTTAGTAAATGAGTCAGATAAAGATCCTTCCCGGAGAGAAGTCAGAGTTTTCTGGAGCATAGCGCTGTAGAATAAATTTGAGAGATCTTTTCTAGATACCCTTACAGACGCTACGTCCGGGTTGGACCATAGTTCAGGTACTCCAAGATAAATACACATATCCCTAATGTACTTTATCCATGGGATTTTGGTGGCATACGTTGATCTAAGGAATTCCTGGAGTTCATTTCTGTAGTGTGCCAGGTCCTCACTACTCCACAAGCGTCTCCAATAAGTCAAAGGTTTTAAGCCCAATTCCTCCGTGATTGGACGTAGAGCCAGATCCAGTCTTAGGGGGAGAAGTGGGGTGCTCGGTGGAAGAGCAGCAAGTTGTCTAATGAAATTATTTTCCGCAACCTGGACCGTATGTAAGGGTATGTGTCCCCATAACTCACCCCCATAGATAATTCCCCCCCTGGCTTGTGTTTTATAAATAT
Organism: Lissotriton helveticus; assembly: GCF_964261635.1. Lineage (NCBI taxonomy): Eukaryota > Metazoa > Chordata > Amphibia > Caudata > Salamandridae > Lissotriton > Lissotriton helveticus. The sequence continues at coordinate 453,570,543 of NC_136073.1, read as the reverse complement.
GGATTGCGGGTGTTAATGGGCGTAAAAGTGATTTCTTGGCAATTCTTGTAATAGCACCTGCCCTCTGAACCAGTTTTGTTGTTGCTTTGATTTTGTGTGGCAACCATGTCAGATTCTGGTTGAGGGTTATGCCAAGATATTCTATTTCTTGGACTCTCTCTAGGGATGTAACTCCCAGGCGAGGGTTTGGGCAGCTTTTTGGTTTGGGGCTGAGAATCATGAATTTGGTCTTAGTTGGATTTATTTCTAGACCTCTCTGGTTACAGAACCCCAAGAACCCGTTCAGGACCCTCTGAAGCCCCATTGGTGTTTTTGACAGCAGCAGGGTGTCATCAGCAAACATGATTGCTGGCACCCTGCTGCCGTTCAATTTTGGGGCATCAGTATTATTGATCCTGTTCAGGTGCTCTATCACCCCGTTCACAAATAAGCAGAACAGGGTCGGGGCCAGGACGTAGCCCTGCCTCACCCCTCTAAGAACCGGGAATCTGTTAGTCAGCTTGCCGCCCTTTCCATATCTAACTCGGGCATAGTTGTTGGAATGCAGCCTGATTAGAATGTGGAGGATGTCTTTCGGAACGCCCAATCCAGCCAGCACATCCCACAGTCTAGCCCGAGGGACTAGGTCGAAAGCGGCACGGAGGTCCACAAATACCGCGTAGAGTGTCCCGCTTCTAAATACGCTGTCTTCCAATAAATGATGTTCAATCTAAGAATTTGGTCGACTGTTGAGACGCCCTTTCTAAATCCCGCCTGGAGAGGGCTTAAAATGTCAGTCTCCTCCATCCAACTCAACAACCGATTGAGAATCAATCTCCCGAATAACTTTTGGGACACATCAATGAGGCTGATAGGGCGATAGTTGGCCGGGAGCAGGGGCGGCCCTTTTTTATATATCGGGACCACCTCCGCTCCCAGCCAAGTATCTGGTATCTTCATTTCCCCCAGCACAGCATTGAATAAAATCATAAGATAAGGTGCCCAGATTCCTGGTTCGTGCCTAAAAAGGTCGCCCGGCAACCCGTCCAAACCCGGTGCCTTCCCAGAGGGTAGCCCCGCTATCGCCATCCTGATGTCTTTGATAGTAAAAGGTTCAATGGCCTGTCCTTGAAGGGTGATAGGTGGTGCTACTTCTATCCCCTCATTCTCTAGGGAATATAGGTCCTCAAAATGTTTTTGCCAAACATTTGCAGCAATATTAGGTTCAATAGCCGTAGGGAGATCCCCGCTTCCATGGTTGACTATTCTCCAAAATCTACGGGAGTCCCTTGTAGCTAGGGACTCTGATAGATTCTCCCAATGCTGTGTATCCCATTCTATCTTGGCATTTGCCGTCAATGATTTGTAAGCCTTCCTCCTGGTGGAAATCTCTTCCCTCGTACCTCCTGCTTTTATAGTAAATAAAAATCCTGTTTTGCGGCTCGGCAAGCAGTATTGAACCAAGTGCCATTATTATGTGTCTGGGTTCTAGGTGGTCTAGTGCTCGAAAGGTATGGTTCAAGCTTCCTAATTAGGTGATCATGTACCTGCACGAGATCCTTATTAATTTCCCTAGTGGGGTCCACGTTCCAGAGGTGGAAGGCCTCCTCTAGGATTGGGATTATTCCTGCATATAAGGAGGCTACTTTATCTTCGCTAGAGACGAGTTTTTCCCATTTTATTCTTCTCTTGTTGTTTTCCAAGAGATATCCCGGTCTTAGCGCTTGCCTACATGACGTACTTTCCTCCAAAGAGGGGATAGCAAAATCCAGCATTAGTGCATTATGATCACTGTCCTGTCTTGGCAAAATTCTAAAATCCATTACTCTTTTCCAGGTATGAAGCTGTACCATGACATAATCTAATCTGGATTCTCTCCCAGCTTTGTTAAACGTACATTGGCTCGGGATATCTGACCTGGTACGACCGTTACAAGCTCTCAAGCCAAAGGTGAGATTTAGCGTGTTTATTTGTACGGCCAGTGGTGTCCATGCTCTCGGGGGTGGGGCCTCCGTGGGGGGGACCTGCCAACTTGAATCCTCCTCTAAGGAGGGCCCATCAAGCAATCCAGGTAGCGGTTCAAAATGAGAATTGAAGTCCCCGCCTATTATGTACGGTATATCCTCCGGGATGGTTTCTAGGAGACGGGAGAGTGCCTCGATAGTTTTGGAGGAAGCAGCTATTGGAACTGGCCTGGAATAGATATTTATTGCAAGTAATTTATAAACTCCTGGCCATTCAAATAAGACGGCCAATATGTCCTCCGATTCCACAGTATAGCGTACAGCTGTGCAACCTAGGTCAGAAGCTAGCCAGGTTGCCAGTCCTCCTGATGGTCGACCTCTTCCCCCCCAGCTAGCCTGTATCGAAAATAACTGGAAACCCCTGTACATGATCTCCTCCCTTGCCCATGTCTCTTGAAAGAGGCAGATACTTTGCGAGTTTATTAGTTCAGCCCACAGGTCTGAATCTATTTTGTTGGCAATGCCTGCCAGGTTCCATGAGAGGATTTTAATCATGCTTGGGACATGGTGCCCATTAAGCGTCATGAATTGATTGGGCTTTTCCTTATCATTAGCAACGTTCAAGATTGATGATGGTTGCTCCCCCTTTTCATCATTCGCAATTACTTTTCCAGGGCCTTCCCCCTCATTTGCAATGTCATCGCCATTGATCATATCAGCCGGACTTATTCCAGCATTTGTATCTGGATCATTGCAGACCTCCCGTTGGATCGTGATGTTTCCTCCCCCACCCTTGTTAGGATGGTCAGGGATTTGTCAGCATCCCCAGCCTGGATCTTGCCATCCAACCGATGGGTTGTAGGTCTGGCCAGTGAGATGGTTTGGTCGCTGTGGCAGTGAAGCAAGTGGAGGAATCTTTGGCCATGATGAGTTGGAAGAACGATTTTGTTCGATGGGCAGCCCAGTCATAATGCTAATAGGGCGCGGATAAAAGAAGGTAAGGTCCACGATGTTAATCCCTCCATTATTTATGTCCCAGCCCAATCTTGTTATCCATGCTGCCACCCTTGAATCTTGGAAATTAATCACAATGCAATCCCCCCCAAAGTTTTGGGAGTGCAACCTATCCATTCTATTCTCCTCACCCCCAGAATTAGTCCATCCACCTCCCCTGGCAGAGGCCGGTTCACCCTCAACCAGTGCATGACCCTGTTTTTAAGCGTCTGAAAAGATTCTCTCTGCCCTATTAAGAGTGGTGGGACATTGGTTAGGATGGCTACATACGGGAAGGAATCCGGGGTAAGGTTCATTGGGGGTTTCTTTTGGGGAGGTTTTGGTAATGATGGTAAGGTCGTTTTTACGGCTACGGGAACAAGACGGGGTTCCCGTGCAGGTTTGGTAACTATTGACTGATTGCTTGTGGAAGGGATGGTAGGTGGAATAATGACTGTGGCAGGGAATGCTTTACCCCCAGCACCCTCGATGGACGGGGGATTAAGACGAAGCGGTATAGGTAGCACCCCAGTCTGAGATGTTATTGCAGTATTGGGACAGTTCTCTGTGGGGCCAGATGAAACTAGATCATCATGTGGCTTAGGTGGTCTCTTCCCGCCCGCACTGTCCAGCTGTGGTACCACTGGGGAGTTAGTTTGTGTCCTCCTTCCCTTATCCTGCCTTGTACTTTGGGTGTTGTTATGGGGTTTGTTGTTTTCCACTGACCGTACTTGTGTTTTTATAAGTGCCTTTGTTGAGAAGAAGTTATCTAGCGTTGCCTGCTCGAATCGATCTAGCCGGTCAGATAACTTATTAAGACGATCCTCTAATGTGACCGTAGCAATTTTTCAAGATCCAAAAACAAGTTGGAAGAAAGTAGAGGGGTGGTGGCCTGTGGTTGATCAGTTACCGTGGGAATAACATCAATACCAGAGTTTGGACTGTCCAATAGAACGACATCTCCCTCTAGAGTACCTTCCCCGCTACGGTTATCTTCAATAACACCAGTAACACCTTTGCTAGAGCGCGTGTTTCTGGCTACTTTCCTGATTTTGTGTGGGGGTTTTGCTACATAGGATTTTTTAGGTACAGTACTCCTTTTTCTTTTTGAACTTGCTTTATGATGGGCCATAGAAGCCGGGGCACTTGATTTCGCTATGCATGTTGTGAGAGCTTTGTGACCTGCGCCGGAAGCTGTTGATTCTGCCTCGGTCCCCCCGTTCTCTTTGTTGATAAGGGCATTGGAACAGGTTTCGGCCAAGACAGGTAGAGTTAAGGAAGATAACGGTGTAACCAGTGCAGGGTAGGTTTGTACTGGGCGCTTGTCTACAGGGATTTTCAATAGTTCAATCGACAGTCTGCGCTCAGCACGCCTCTCTGCAAGCGTGATCTCTTTGTCAATTTCTGTAGTAGGCCGGTTGAAATATTTGTCTAGCGGTCCAATGACTGCAAGCCCGAGGTCAGGCGGTTGGGTCATCGGATTAGTACTGGAAGGGGAAGGGGATGCAGACATCCCTGTAGGTTCCGTCCCATGTACCAACCTTGTAGACTTGCACTTGTCTGTCATGTCCTTCCCTGTTGGTGATTTATCCGTTATAGATGATCTCAAAGGGCTGGCCCAGCCCGGCCTCCTTCGGCCCTGGACGGCCACAGACGGTTCCGCCCTTGTCCCGGGCTTCTCCCGGGCACGCTCCTGCGCGCTCCCGCGCAGCGGCCCGTAGAGCTCCTTTTAAAATAGAGAGGGAGAGATTATGGGCAGGGGGGCGGGGCCAGCAGGGAGAGCAGCCCAGGTGTGGCGAGGGCTCGCAGGGACTCCTGGAAGGTTGAGTCCCTGCTCCCTAGCTCGCAGCCCTGCCGTCAGCTCCACACGCCCCGCTGTCACAGCTCCTCTCTGGATGTTGCACGCACTGAATGCGGCGCTGCGGGACCCGCGAAACGGGTCCGGCGAGGTTAGTCTCACAGCACAGTCCCAGTCACAGGGTGAGAGGTCTTTAGGAATAGCAGCAAAAACCGGCAAAAGGGTCCCACCAGAGCAGGCAGCGCACCCGCTTTTCACTCCGTGGGCGGGGGGGCGGGGCCAGCAGGGAGAGCAGCCCAGGTGTGGCGAGGGCTCGCAGGGACTCCTGGAAGGTTGAGTCCCTGCTCCCTAGCTCGCAGCCCTGCCGTCAGCTCCACACGCCCCGCTGTCACAGCTCCTCTCTGGATGTTGCACGCACTGAATGCGGCGCTGCGGGACCCGCGAAGCGGGTCCGGCGAGGTTAGTCTCACAGCACAGTCCCAGTCACAGGGTGAGAGGTCTTTAGGAATAGCAGCAAAAACCGGCAAAAGGGTCCCTAGCCTTTATGGAAAACTTCTGATTTGACTTAATACCATTAGTGAAGATCCAGAAAATAATAAAGGAGCAAAAATTCATCCCTAACATAATCAATCAGGGAATTTTTCTCTGCAGACTGAATTCTTGCCCACAACTCAACATGGAGTCCAATATTTAAGGCTAATAAAGGTCTCAGAATTTCCCAGGACACCTTTGCCCCTACCTTCTACAAAACACTAAATCACCGGTTCAGAGCCAGCAGCTAAAAAATAAAACAATATTTCATTATCATTTTATTTTTCAGCAGCTGGTTCAGCCAGCGTGTGTAAGGAGGGTAGGGCTGGGCCGTGGCAGGTAGGAGTAGGAGTGGAGTACACTCTTTAAGTGTGCTTGTGTGTTTGGCTTGCCGTCTCAGGCCGGCCAAAACATACATGCGCCCTTAGGTTTCTCTTACCCGACTGTATTGAACAGACGGGTTAGAGAAACAGCACAGACTCCCTGTGCCTGAGTGTCTTTTCAGCCTGTTCATCCCAATCCATGTGGTACTCTCATAGCATGAGAGAGTCCATGATCCTGTCACAGTGTCTGCTGGGACCATGAGGAAGAACGTGACTGGTCGCGACATGGAAGGCGGCCGGCAGCTTAAGGTAAGTCTTCCTTTTTTTTCATTTAACACCCCCACTCTCCCCCTCCAGCGCCCTCCACCCACCCCTCAACTTTTGTATGTGGCGGGCACCACTGCACATAAGCTACATACAAAGGAATCTTTTTCAGCCTAACAGATGTGGTATCATATCTCGATCAACTGTTATGGAAAGAGATAAGCGGACACACTATCTCTCCCTCAGCGAGATACCTCAAAGAAGGACTACACAAATTGGGACTGAACCAACTTTGGGAAACCACCACTAGTTCCGGTGTACTCAAGAAACTAGTGTGGAAATCAGTCAAATATCTATTGTGGCTGGAGGACAAAGCCTCACTCGCTGAAAGGTCTCATGGTTGGATGACCCTGAATACTTACTGTGAGCAAGCAGCCCAGAAGTATTTTAACATGGTTTATGATAAGCATACAAAAATCAGCTTCATGAAGTTTAGACTCGGCCTGCTACTTGGCACTCAGCACTCCCCACCCTGGCTGAAGGAGAAGGTGGACTCTAGGCGCCGCCTATGTGGGTCAGCATCGGAAGACGTGCTGCATCTATTATGCTCTTGCAACCAACTCTCACATGAACGGCTACAAATATTAAAAGTCAGATTCAACCAGCGTGGGATTCAAACTAGGAGGCAGGCTGTTCAGGCTTGCTTTGGCCCAAGTGACCCTCAATTAAACTGCACTTCTTGACAGCATGCCAAAAGAAACTGCCTGAAACCAAAATATTGGCTGAAGTCTAACTTTTAAATTTATCTGCGCGTCTATAAACAAAGTAATGTATCCTAGAATCATGACACGCACGTATGGTTATAGCGTGCCTAAAAACTTGACTTGTAAAACCTGATTTTTCACTGTACAGTCTTTTTTATAGAATTGTTATGCTTTTATGACTAAGGAGCTTTTATATACAAAAATTGGTTGTAATGAAATATTTTCGTGTTGCAATGGTTTTAAAGAACTATGCAAATAAAATAAACTTGAACTTGAATATCTCGATTAACTGCTGAATAATGTTTCCTGGGAAGTTCAAATCATGCCATTCGCGGTGGGATAGTCATCCAGTCAAGGTAGGTGGGAGGGTGTATTGTCTTTTTTTCAATTTTAAATTCAATAAAATATTTTGAACTCTAAAAATGTTTGTGAATAGCAATAAGCTTACACTTTTGGGGGTGGCTGTCTCTCCCTACCTAAACCCCTCCTAAGCACTCCCTAAACCCCCCTTTACTCCTCTCTGAATCACTCCCAAATGTAGTACTAAGTAAGTAAGTAGTACTACTTTACATGCTAAAAATGAATTTTGTGATTGGGCCTGATACTTTATCATGCAGACTGAGGAGCATAGGTACATGAGTTCATGTGGGTGCAAGCAGAAGCACAAGAAATTCGTTTTGTTGCTGTAAAGCCCCTATGGTCGGACTCCATTATATATAGGCCCCAACTCCATCTTGACTAGTGGAGGTTGTCAACTTATAATTCTTCAACAATGGAAATCGCCATCTTTCGCTATTAATGCAGTATTATTGTCATGTTTGCTTTTTGATGCAGATAGCGTCTGACCTTATCTTGTTAAGAACTGTGAGAGCGTCAAGTCAAATGACTAATAACATAGATGCAACACCTGATGCGACATATGTCTGGGTCAAATGTCTACTTTTCACCATGTCAAAGTTAAATAAGAACGTACATAGACTGTTAGATGTGTCATCCCTAGGGTGATCTACCCCCAACTTTTTGCCTTTTGCCTCCCAATTTTGCCATATGTTTTGTTGGTCTTTGAACTCTGTGCACTTTATCACTGCTAACCAATGCTAAAGTGCATATGCTTCTCCCCTAAACTCGGTAACATTGGTATGTACACAAGTGGCATATTGGGCTTACTTGTAAGTCCCTTGTAAAGTGGTATACTATATACTCAGGGCCTGTAAACTAAATGCTACTAGTGGGTCTGCAGCACTTATTGTGCCACCCTCACATGTAGCCTTTTCAAACCTGTCTGAGGCCTGCCATTGCAGGGCCTCTGTGTGCTAGTTTACTGCCACTGCAACTTGGCAGTGCCAAGCCTCAAACTTACCTTTTTGTACACATCATTCACTTCGTGACCCTAAGGGCAGTGTGCCGTGTACCTAAAAGGCAGTGCTTCTACTTTTGTGCTTTATATGTTCTAGCAGTGACAAACCGCTAAATTCGTTTTTCACTGTGGTGAGACTTACTCCTCTCATAGTTTAACATTGGAAATTCCCTTATACCCCTTTAAGTGGTAATTCCTGATCAGAAAGGAGTAGCTTTCTCATGTTTGGTATGGTTGGAATAGTAATGATAAATCCTCTTTAATGGTAAAGTTGGATTTAATACTACTATTTTAGAAATGCCACTAACTGTGCTCTGTTTGCCTGCAGCCTGCCTCCAATCCACATACGACCTGGGTGACAGCTACCCTTTGTGCATATTCTCTAGACAGCCACAACACGGGAGGTGATGGGTGTGACAGAGATACATCTGCTTTCGTCTGCATACTGATAGTCTTCCTGCGCAGGGAAAGAGAGAGAGAGGTGGTGCACACCTACATCTGAATAGGTTGCGGCCTGCCCTCACACAAAGGACTGATTTACCCCCTTAGTGGTAGTCTGGAGTCATGGCTGTGATGAAAGGGCCACTTGTGCATTTCTGAAGATTCTACTGAAGTCACCCCCCCACACACACACACATCATAGGCACTTTTCAATGCATCAGGTCTCTGGCCCTACCAAAGTAGGACACTACTGGACCAAGAAGTCTGCTGGAGCAAAGGCTGATTCGTCACAAGGATTGCCGCTTTTACTGGGTCAGAATATTCCCAGGAACTGCTGAGCTGCCCTGCTGATCTTTGCCCTCCTAAGAACTACTACACCCTCAGAGTAACTCCAAGGGCTTGTTTGCGTGCCTCCTGTTCTTCCCAGAGGTCTAAGGAACACAAAATACTTCACCCCAGCAAGATCTACACTTGTGCTGCCCGAGTGTCGTGGGCTCAGCGGGCTGTGGGTGTTCAGCAAAGGCTTCATGATTTCAGCCCCCCCCCCCTTACTGAAGTCAGGCACCTGGTGGGAGTGCAGTGCTTGAAGGTAATCCTGGCGCTGTAAAGCGCTCTCCCCTTTTCTGACAAGCTCAATGAGCAGCGCCTTGCCAGCTCTGAGTAAGTGGAAATTTTGTCAGCACTCTTGAATCTTAAATACCTCTGAAACACGGAGCTCGGTGTGAGTGTACCTGCCCGGTATCCTAGCCCCAGCAGCGTGTGAGGCATGCTTCACCGGGGCTGCAGGATGTGGCCAGCGATGTGCCTTACTACCACCGGCAGCGTCCCCGACTTATCCCGCCCCGACCTCTGTTCTTGGAGCCGTGCCGTAGCACGACTCCTGCTGCAGGCATACGGGCCCTGTAAGCGAGGCTGCAGATGTCCTGGCATCAATCTACAACTTCAGGTACTATGGTTACTGGGTACGTGCGGTCTGGGTTGACGGCCCCTATTTTTTGAAGTGACATTCCGGTCTCTCCAAGACTACAAAACGATGTTCAAACATGGGGAAATATCACTGGGCTAATTCAGAACAAATTACCATAAAGTCTCTAAAACAAGCCTCGTAGATTCAGAAAACTGCTTTATTTGCCTATAACTATGTAAGTACTGGTTAAGCTCACAACTGATTCATTTTTTTTGCTTTGAACTAAATCAATTTATAAAAATGCCTAAGGTTGAATTATTGAGACATTCTGTATCAGTTTTAGTCATATTCTTACCATATAAAAGTGATATATATATATATTGTTTTTTCCTAAAGCTCTGTGGAATATTTTTGTGGTGTTTTTACTGTGTTTCTGTATATGTGTGCTGCACAAAATCTTTACACATTGCCTCTGAGGGTAAGCCTGCCTGCTCTGCACCAAGCTACCAGAGGTTGAGCACAGGTTATCTTTGGTTGTGTAACTTACTTGCCCTGACTAGAGTAGTGGGTTCTGCCTGAATAAGGCGCATACTTTAGCCAACCAGAAGCGCCATTTCTAACACAGACAAAAAAACAAAATAATGTCATCTGAATTGACATCCTTTTACCTTATATGTTCATAAGGATAGTCTGGGATGCACACCTCTATGCACATAAACTATGTCAGACATTCCTAAACTTATGACAGAAGTTCCAGTTTCTGATAAGATTTAATATTTAAGGACTACCACTTAAACATTTGTAAGGAGAGGTCCTTCACCCAGATTATCGCCAGAGACTGTCTCGCCTACTGCCAGTGACCTTCACAGATGCTAAATCTTGTGTGAAGCTGATAAAGACGAGCCCCGGAGAAAGACCCCGACTGCTGGCAGGGCGTGTGTTTGCCCTTCACGGGGAACACTGTCTTCATTCCTCTCCTGATAAAGACAGCCTTTGCTGTCAACAAGGTATGCAGTGTGTCTCTGCTTTCTAAGAAACTCTAGACTGCAAATTGCTCTGCCTTGGGGAGTTAGGTTTTAGATTACATTTTAAAACATGCTAGAAATGTTCATTTTATTTTTGTAATTTATAACGTGCATTCTTGGTGGGCGTGGCTAGCAGCCGAGAATGGCGGACGTGAACTGAGCTTGCTCCCCCAGATATCCCCGTAAATCCTGCAAATATCCTGTTCCTATAGGGCCTGAACCCTTCCTCAAACTTTCCCACTGAAGTAACGCTGTGACCTGCATCCGCAAGGCCCTGCTAAGTTCGGGAGCCCCCCGCTGTGGCGTGCGCACTGGTGAGATATCGGGGCCGGACGGGGCCTACGCGCGGGGAGGAAGCCGCGGCCCACAGTGCGCCCGGAGGCGGACCGGAAGTGCTGCCATCCCCAGTGCCGTGGAACCCCCTCTGCGCGGACGAGACCTGCCTCCTGATTCAACCATCGGAGCTTAGCGGGCGCGGCGGGAGGTAGCCGCCTGGTGTGTGGGGCGACCGCTGTGGTCGGTGGTAAATGACGCGGTAGCTGTGGGCAGGAGACCGCTGGACTATCGGACGGGAGCCTCCAATATGACTCGCCGTCATACGCAGCTACCTGCGGGGATGGCCATGCTGGTATGATTGGCTGCTACCCTGAGCAACACAGAAGAGCTCCGCACAGACGGGAGTGATCCCGTGGGCCCCACTGCTGCCGAGCGGAGAAGAGAGAATCACAGGCGCCCGACCGCGGCCGAAGGTGCGGCCTAACACACGCCGGAGATCCCCGTCCCCCAGTGTGGGCGCAGACGGCCGGAGGTGAGAGAGCCACTGGCAGACGAGGGGTTGCCCAGACCGCCGCTGCCCGAATTCATGGTGCCAAGAAATTGACTGGTCAGCTGTGTGGGGGGGACCCTGAGAGACTCTGGCAGGCCGGCCACGTGGAGGAAACCGCCTCTTTGTCCCACTGCGCCGTGGGTGCTGTGGGTGTTCCCTGCGCACCGGACTGCAACTGCATAGCAGGGAGACACAGGCGATCACTGGCAGCCCAGAGAGGGACGCACTGGCCCGGTGGGTGAACGGCACTGGGGGGTGGTCTGTTCTCCCCTCCCGCTCCTGCCCCCCCCTTGGTACGGACTCCGAGACGCTCGGGCTGGGGGCCTGGGGGCGCGGACGACCACCGCACACATTGCGTGGGAGATCTGTGAGGTGTTCATATCCGGGACCGACTGGAGGGACCGTGACAGGCCGACCATCAGCACAGGCTCAGACTTGCCCTGCGGGAGACGTACAAGATACACTGCTGGCCTGCGGAGTGTATCACCTAAGGAATACGATGGGGCGGAACAGGCTCCCCCGTCAGGGAGCACATGCCTCCGGCTCGGAGGACACGCTGGCCTCCTCCAATGAGGATGTGATCCCCCCAACGGGTGCTCCCACGCAGGAAGATAAGCTGGACCTTATCTTGTCGGAGATCAGGGCCTCCAGAGAAGCGCTTGAGGCGCGGATCGACACTATTTCATCGGGGCTGTCCCTGCTGAAAGATGACCACAAGAAGTTGGCCGAAAAAGTCTCTGAACACATGCTAGCCATCGCGGATTTACTACCCCAGCAGACGGAACATTCCACGCGGCTAGAAAATCTGGAGAAACAGATGCAGGGCCTGAGAGATAGAGTGGATGATGCCGAGGGACGCTCGCGTCGCAACAACATACGCATTTTAGGAGTGCCGGAACGAAGAGAGGGGGCGAACCCAACCCGCTTTGTGGAAGACTGGCTGAAAACGGTGGTGGACCAGGCGGAGCTCACCCAGATGTACAGCGTCGAGAGGGCGCACAGAGTGCCCCCCAGGCCACCGAAACCGGGAGCACCGCCAAGACCATTAATAGCGCGACTGCTCCATTTCAAGGACAGAGACGCAATCCTGAAGTCAGCAAGGGAACCCGGCCCAATCAAATACGAAAATCGAACATTTTCCATATACCCGGATTTCACGCAGGCGGTGCAGAAGGCCAGGATGTCCTTCTGGGAAGTGAAACGCGCCCTCAGGGACCGTAATGTGAAATATGCCCTCTTCTTCCCGGCTCGCCTCAGAGTCATTCATGACCGTAAAACTTACTTTTTCGACACCCCGGAGGAGGCCTCGGAATGGATGGAGGTAACGATCACACCACCTCCATCCCCGCGATCCAGAGAGGAAGTACCGGAAGCACAAAATTCTGATGGCCAGGACTTGCCACGGAGACGCTCACTGTCTCCAGAACAGGGAACTCCGCAAAATGAGCTACTCGGGGAAGCAGGAGGTAATACCTCGATGGCGGCAGCCCTACTGACAACCAACGCCCTTGCGGAACATGATGCAAATGATGGGCCGATGTCCGCCAGCCCGGCCAGTTATCGGACAACGGCATCGGATGCAGAAGGCAGCCTGCAGTTATTCCCCCGCATCACGGCACAGATGGCAGCTGACATGTGAACATTGACCCGGAGGAAGCGGTTTGGTAATGTAGAGATTGACCTAATTGGCTACAGAGGGGGAGGGTCTGGGGCCCAGGATACCTGGTCTTGAAGGGGACTTTAAGAACGAGACTCTTAGTAGGTACCTGTTGAGTTCGCCCGTCTGGGCAAACGCCCCCCAGGCACAGACACAATAGCGGTCTGTTCGTACCCGTGTTGGGTGTTAGAGTTTGGTCCTCTCTGTTCCATGGGAGGGGCCCGTAATGTTGGGGTGGTTCAACTGCACACAGCACTGGTGATGTTTACCATATGGTCAGTTTTTACGAGGTCAGAGGCAGTGTCTCAGGATGGAACTACCTGGGGTAATGGCGTCTCCTAATCATTACAAGGTCTGCACTTGGAATGTGAGGGGCATGGGTTCAGTGCATAAGAGACACAGGGTGCTGGCCCAACTGAACAGACGGCAGATACACATAGCGTATCTCCAAGAAACGCACCTGAACGGGACAGAGGGCGCTAAGCTTTTGCAGAAATGGAAGGGCCAACTCTTCGCCACGGCGTTCTCAGCCTTCTCCCAGGGGGCGGCCATATGGATTAGAAACACGGTCCCATTCAAACCAGTAGAAACGAGAGTGGATAAGGAAGTCCGATATGTGTTCACAAAGGGGATGCTCAATGGTACATACATAGTGTTGGGTAGTATATACGCTCCAAATACAGACCAAGCAAAGTTTTTTACAGCTGTTGGCTAAGTGTTGGCAGATTGGGCGGGGCACGAATGGATGATTGGAGGTAATTGTAATGCAGTGTTAGACCTAACAATGGATAGATCGCACCCACCACTACACGGCACGGAGAGCAGGAAACAGGCAATAGCACTGGCACGATGGGTGGATGGATGGGAACTGGTTGACACCTGGAGGGCACTTAACACTTCTAACAGGGAGTACACATTCTACTCTCCACCACACAAATTGCACACTAGAATTGACAGACTGCTCTGTTCCAGGACTCTGAGGGCATAGGTTATTTCCGTGCAGCACATGGGCAAGACACTGTCAGACCACAACCCCGTGGAACTGACACTACACTGGGGGAGACTGTCTACCCCGATCCCGACATGGCGACTCTCCCCGGGCCTATTAGAGGACTCGGTGTTCAGGTCAACACTGCTAGACGCAAGCACAAACTATTTCATTGAGAACGAGGGCACGGCCAGTTCCAGGCAAATCGAATGGGATGCCTTTAATGCGACCGTGCGTGGAGTGGCGATGGGTACGAAAGTGGGAGTTAAGCACACAATCCTAGGTAAACTGAAGGTGGTGAAGGGCAACCTGGCGATGCTTGAGACGAAGCCGCTGGCATGGACGTCACTCTCACGCAGCTCCAGGAGGCACACATACAGCATGCGGAACTGTTGGAGGAACTGAGGGTGGTTGATTATGGGGAATACACCGCAAGACAACATAAGCAGGCTGACAGGGCAGGTGCGCTTCTGGCGCATCTAACGCGCAACGAACCGACAGGTGCCCCTATAATGGAAGTGCGCAACAATGCAGGGATGTTAGTACAGGACCAGCTAGAGATCAACAACACGTTCCAACATTACTATTCTGATTTGTATGGCCCACACCCACCGCTCTCGGGCCAGGATCTTGAAACGTTCTTCTCTGACATATGTGTTCCTAAGTTGAGTGCGACACAAAGCGCGGATCTTTCAAAACCCATCACATTAATGGAAGTTCGGCAGGCTATTAAGGCCTTACTGCGGAATAAAGCGCCAGGGTCGGACGGCCTTCCGGCAGAGTTCTATTTGACATACATAGACATCCTGGCCCCCCGCTTGCACGCACTTTACAGGGAGGCACTTGAGTGTGACTCTTTACCGGGCACGACATTGCAGGCGGTGATCGTATCTCTCCTAAAACCCGGCAGAGACGCTCTGCAGCTGGAGAATTACAGGCCCCTGTCGTTACTCAATATAGATTATAAGATCCTTAGTAAACTCCTGGCCACACGACTCTCCCAATGCATCCCGAACGTTATACACCCCGATCAGTGCGGTTTTGTATCGGGCAGGAGTACTGCCCTGAACCTGCGGAGACTCAGTAAGCTGATGTCACCCAACGATGCGGAGACGAACACGGAAGGGTGCATATCCCTGGACCTCAGGCAGGCCTTTGATTCACTTAGGTGGGACTATATGTTCGCAGGGATGAGAAAATTTGGGATCCCACCGGAATTCATAAACTGGGTGTCCTTATTATACAGGAACGATACAGCGCGGGTTCGCACTAATAGATGTATCTCAGGCCAGTTCAAGATCGAGAAGGGCACAAGGCAGGGATGCCCGTTGTCGCCCTTACTATTTATAATCGCGCTGGAACCACTAATGATAAAAGTGCGAACTCTCGCAGCTACGGCTGGGATCGCCAGACTTGCCACTCACCATATCATATCAGCGTATGCAGATGACATACTGTTATTTTTTTTAAATGTCAGCGGCCCGCTACACCCCTTACTGGCGGTTTTTAGTGACTTCCATGGGCTTTCGGGCCTTTTGATCAATGAGACCAAATCATATGGGTTCGGATTTCACAAATCCCTGGATGCGTCGCACATCCAGTTTGTGCCATACCAATTCCAGGTGGCGCCCATGACCTTCAAATATTTAGGAATTCAGGTGTACCGACAACCGCAAGACCTACTGGACGGCAATTTGGGAAAGGCCCTGACCGCCCTGAAGTCCCAAGTGCGATTGTGGACTACTCTGCCCCTGTCGGTGGCGGGCAGAGTCGCCATCTCTAAAATGGTGGTACTGCCGAGACTGCTCTATTTTTTCACGAACCTGCCTATTCTAATACCCATGTCCTTTTTCAAGTCCCTAAACGCGTTAGTGACCGAACTGGTGCGGGGTACGGGCAGACGGCGAATAAGTCTGGCAAAATTACAACTTCCTAAAGACAAGGGTGGTTTGGGGATACCGGACCTGATCGCCTATGTATATGCGTGCCAACTACAGTGGCTGGCATTCTGGCTGGCGGGTTGCAACCTCCACGAATTGGACATGACAGACTCTGACAGACAGCGAGGTGACATACACCGGCTTCTGCTTCCGAAGGCCAAGATACCCGAGACGGCACCACCGCTACTTAAGTTAGCGATCACGCATTGGAAAAAGGAGGTCCGATACACGAACAGACACTCTTCATATGCGCCTACGATCCAGTTATTGGGTATCCCACTGGGAACTGGCTTGTTAACGGAGCGGAAATTGCGGCTTTGGACTGATGCCGGAGTTACACAGGTTGGGGACTTCTTCGCAGAGGGCAGGCTCATGGCGCAAGCAGACTTCGCCCGCCTACACCATGCGCCGTCGGCACTAATTATGACGCATGCACAAGTCACGCATTACATAACCACACACTGGGTGAGGGACGGGTCGGAACCGGACACGAACACGAACACGTTGACCACTATGCTATACCTATTGGGGACAGGTGGCCACCTCACGAAATGGTTGGCTGGTGGCATCAGAGCCGGCAGAGCTACTTCACTACAGCCCCTTCGATCACGCTGGGAAGAGGATGTAGGGAGAGCCCTCACTGATAAGGAATGGGACAAGTTGTTGCAACTGCCAAAGAAGGTATCACGTAACCCCAAATTTAAATACATACAGCTCATGGTAGTACACAAGGCGTACTTGACCCCCCCACAGGCTGCGTGCTATGTTACCTGATGCATCTGGCACCTGCCCCAGATGTCAACATGAGGACGCAGGACTCCTACATAGGTTTTGGGAATGCCCCAAATTAGGGCATTACTGGGAGATGATTACCCGCATCCTGGATGAGCTGGCACCGGGCAGACCCTACACGTCCGCATTATATGGCATACTGGGAATAGGTCACAAGGAAAAGAAAAGAAGTGCGACTACCAGATTTGTAGACTTGGCACTGCTGCTGGCGAAAAGGACAGTGGCGATGAGGTGGAAGTCGGCTAGGCCACCAGAGATAGAGATATGGGGCAGGGAAGTGTTAAGATGGGGCAAGGCAGAAGGGATGGAACTACACAGAGAAGAGCGAAGGGGGCTTAGGAAACATCACATTTCGCTAGATTGGAACGTGCTACTAACGGAGTTTGAGAGGGGACTTGAAGAACATAATGACTAAGCACATACATGGCTTCGGAAGTGGGAGGAGGGCGTAGTCTACCCTAAAATGCCGCATTCACCTGCATAGTATGCGAATATGTTGTGTACCAATGTGCTCACACCTGTGTTGAGTCGCAGACCTTAACAGACTTATACACTGTTGATTACTATATAATTGTGGGAAGACGTGTAATCTGTTGCTTATTCAACACGAATACAATAATTGTGACACCGCTAGACCTGGATTGTTGTACTAGAATAACCAGTGCTGGGGAGGGTGGGATGAAGGAGTTATAGAGTTGCAATGTTCATGAAAATTGAAAAAGGAACCTGGTATGTATATGCTGTTGTGTACACCGATGCAGACTTGCCGATATGATGGTCTAACATATACTGAACTGTCTGCTATGATGCTTTATTATGATCAATAAAGAAATTTTCAACAAAAAAAATGTGCTTTCTTGTTGTTTTCCTAATATTCTATGTAGTTGTTTTAGATGTACTGAGAAACACATTATTCCTGTAGTAATAAATACTTTTTACTTAAGTGTTCATTCTTCTTAGTAGTAGTAGGGTGTGTCTGCGAGAGAGAGAGAGAGAGAGAGAGAGAGAAAGAGAGAGAGAGTAAAAGACTTACAGTGAATAATATCTTGGTTTGGGGTACGCACTCCAATTTCTTCAATAGGTTCCTACTGTGTCATAAAAATGATAATCCGTTTGGGTACGTTTAAAGTTGGGCAGCAGGGTATCGCTTTCTGATCATCAAGCATGTCCAATGTACGAAGTGACGTTCCCTCCATGGGGAAACATACCCTTGATGCACTGCTGGGCTTTCTCAAAGGGAATGGCTCAATTTTAATCTCAATTTCTAAACATCAAACGAGTCTTGATTAGTTCTGGTTATCTTTCATTGATTCGAAATTTCCTTCATTTGTTTGACTGAACCATAATGAAATGACAGCATTCCATATGCTATGGCGGATGTCTAGAGCGCGGCGAGATCTTCTGAACAGACAATTGATCTGACAGCGGAATAGTTATCCCCTGATGAAGGGCAATCACATACCAAAATGCATAGTTCAATCTTTTGTGGGGGCGCACCCATAAGAAGTCCAAAAAGAAAAAGTGTTGCTCATATATGTAGAAAAGTTCTTTATTTATTTTTATCCGTCCTTTTAAATACAGATCAACAAACAATTTTTACAACACTGATCAGCCAACGCGTTTCACTCCTTTTCCATGGAGTTTCTTCAGGGCAATTGAGTATTTTTCAAGGATGCGTATAGTTTGATTGTTGTTCTCATATGGTGTCAATTTTTCTTTTTTCTGTTTTCTGACCGTCTACTGACTCTCATATGGGTCTGTCAAGCGGGGCGGTATAGTCTTCCCCACAGGTGATTCACATTCCCATAATCTGCCGATTGTTGGTACCCAGGAAGTTCAATCTCTTCCTTGTCCTTGTGTTCTGGTTGCGTCGTAATAAACCTGTATAGAACGGAACTCTTCGTATCCCTATGTCGGCATGGATGGTCCCAAGCTGATCTGTATTTAAAAGGACGGATAAAAATAAATAAAGAACTTTTCTACATATATGAGCAACACTTTTTCTTTTTGGACTTCTTATGGGTGCGCCCCCACAAAAGATTGAACTAAGCATCTTGTATGATCTGGAAGGCACAGCAACGCCGAACAGCAGCTGGCGTTGGGGTTGGCAGCACAAAAATTCACGGATAGAGTTTGGAACTGGATGTTAGGTGCGGCATTGTAGGGTCCGCTGCTACGCTTTTTGAAACATACCAAAATGCATTGGGATGCTTCAAACCACAAGAATTGTGTAATGAATGGAATCACCGATTAATCTAAATATGGAATGCCGTAATTTCATTATGGTTCAGTCAAACAAAGGAAGTAAAAGAGGCATGTTTTCTTAACTTCAGTGAGTTAAAAAGAAATCAAATGTTGACTGCACTCTTCGTGCATGGATTAGTTCACACTGGTGAAACACACCTGAATAATAGTGAGCCCACTTCTGTTCAGGCCCCCTGCCACTGCTCAATCTGCATACATTATTGGGCCAGCCCAGCGAGAGACTGAGAATGAACCCCCTCAACCCTCCGCTCCCCCCCCATTGGTAAAAGGGAGGGAACAGAGCCCCATCCCCATTTAGTTTTAGTTTCTGTTTTCAGTGCCAAGAAACCGTTTGGTAGTAGAGCGCTATACAAATCCTTTCCAACTTCAACTTCAACTTCGAAGGGCAGGGCAGGGCTGGGCTGTGGGAGGGGGATTAGAAGTGGAGTGCACTCTCTAAGTGCGCATGTACGTTTGGCCGGCTGTCTCAGGCCAGTCAAAACACATGCGCACTTAGGTTTCTCTAACCCCGCTGTATTGAACAACCTTGTTAGAGAAACAGTACAGATTCCCTGTGCCTGCGCAATTGTCTTTTCAGCCAGCCCCCTGAAGCCGATTCCTGCGCTTCTCTCGTAGCATGAGAGTGGCACAGGATTGTGCAGGGAGTCTGTGATCCTGTCCCACTGTCTGCTGTGACCAGGAAGAATAACGCAATGAGGCATGATACGGGAGGCAACCTGACAGCTTAAGTTAAGTCTTCAGTGTTTTTTAAATGTATTATTAAATTCCTCTCATGCCCCCACGCGTCCCACCACATTTTGTATGTGGCGGCCACCACTGCCCTAGCATATTCTAAGAACGGAATTGATTGGGCTGGGGATCCCTTAATTTCAAATCGATGCCCACCCCCTCTCCTTCCACACTTTTCCCCTACCATGCCCTAATATACCCCCATAACTCAATATTTTGACCACCTCTTCTGCCTAAAATACTAGCGCCCCAATCAAGGTTGAAATAACTGATCAACTTGTGGTATTTTACATTCCATATATTTATTGTGAAGAAAAAAAATAAGAACATTTGAAAATCAGCACTGCTTACATTTCTAAGAAAAAAAATATTCAAAACGCGCTGCAATGTTTAAGCTTGCGTTTGATATTTAACACTTCGTGTTTTAAGTCTTCATCCGCAAAATATAATAAAATATGTTTATCAAAAAAACACTTCACAAAACAATGCGAGAAAATATTACTTTATAATTTTTGTGTGTTGTTCCCAGCCTCATTCATGTAGCCACATGCTAAAAACTTAGACATAAAAACGTTTGAAAATGTGCCAGTCAACAATTCAGAGGAATGTGAAAACTTTTGTAAACCAGTTATTCACACATTACAATCAATCAAACCCAGCTGCTTGACCTTTAAGGCACGGGTCAAAGGGTAGACCATAGCTCAATTGTGTTGTTGCTTCAGACCCTACCATATGGACTAATTAATATAGTGGCACGGGACGGTGCACCACATTATAATAAAAGGAGTACGACCCTAGTACTGTAGGAGCAAACTTACATCTGCACCGGGCACAGCGCTCACAGGTAGTTTCCAACCACTGGTCTTTTTAGGTCGTGCCTGAGCCAGCGCGCATTAGTTGCTCTGCGAGACGTGTTGCTGTGGAGTAGCGAATAAAAGCCTTGCCCTCTCTCCGCCCACGTTTGCCATTGGCTTGTGTCATTGTCTGTCCTAAATGCTGCCTTCTCATTCATCAATAGGCTCGTTAGCACTCGCGTAGCTAGGGGGGGGCGGGGGGGGCGGACCGCCCCAGGCGGCACTGTTTTGGAGGCGGCAAGGCAGCGCGGCACTTGTGGCCCGTTGCGGCGGCATTTATGATTTATTTGGGGACATTCACTGTCTGACACTTTGTCAGTCAGTGTCCCCAGCCCCAAATAAATTTTAAACGCCGCCGCAACGGGCCACAAGTGCCGCGGCGGCACAGTTTTAAGTTCAAGCTAGCAAACCCACGTTCAAATGCTGCCTGTGCGTACGCACGCTGCACGCACGTTGGCGTGGTGCGCGCGCAAGTCAGGCAGTCTGTCCTGGGCAATGGCAACCTCCCGCTCAAAGATACGGGCTAATGCGGGGACGAACCATAGGTCCCAGAGTAATGCTGGCCTCAGCTGCCGCCCGCGGTGCGTATCGCCGGCCGCGCAAGAGGCATGATCGTGGCAAGCAGTACTCTGCGCTCTTAAGCGAGGCCGTGTAGGCAGAGGTGAAACTGCAGAGGTGGTACTGTGCTCTGCCAAGCGCCCGCACCAGGCTGTATTGATTGACCCCGAGCCATGGCTGCTTTCCAGGCGCTCGGCTTGCCCCAGAGCTGCCCCTTCGGTGCCCTCGACATGTGGCCCCTTGTCCCAAAGGAGGCACTGCCTGCCTTTCTTGTCCAGGCTGGATACTGCTTCAAGTTCGCCCCCTACGTGATCCCGGCGGCGGCCTCCAACACACCCACACGGCTGGCAGACTTTTCCATCCGCTCTATCCTCCTGGCTGCGGAGAGTTCAGGCACCTCGGGCGCCAGGCAAGGCCGAAATCTGGACGAGGAGCCCCAGGGCACCACTGCGGGCACTGCCAGCGCCAGGGCGGGCCGACAGGAGTATTCATCGATCCACTGCACCCGGTTCAGGCCGCCGAAAATACCAAGTAAGACACCATTCTGTAACAGGTACTGTTCTGCAGGGACTTCAGTTATTCCTACACTGCCAGCTCCGCGCGGCACTGACAATCCACCTGCCATCACTCCACCAGCTCTACCGACCCCTCTCAACCCTGCCCTCCGCTCCCGGGCCACTAGAACAGCGACGCACACACCCCTCTCTGACACTACACCACAACCTGCCCTATATTTCTCTTTCTACGGTGGGACTGATGCACACACATCGTTGCCAACCCACCTTAAACCAACGCTTCACCTCCTATGATATTCCGATACAGAGATCCACGCACCACTCTCCTCACCTCAATCATGTATTTATTTTATTTCCATGAACGGAGCCCAAAAGCATAATAGCTAAGAGCAACGGGGATGTAATCAGCAGGCATAGATAGGAAACATAAGTAAGTATCACAAGACAATCAGTCAGTACATGGGTGTGATCGAGACCCCGTGGCAGTCTTGGTATCTCAAGATGGAAGGCCTCCAGGCGTGCTTATCTGGTGAAAAGATCATAAACAAGGAACGACGAGGCTTCAGACACAGAGGGGCTTCGAAGGTATGGCGAAGATGTAGAGAAAGGGGCCTATGAGGAGGAGAAGGCGTGCACACAACTGGAACCACATTCCAAGGACACACGTATACTATGTGCTGGGCATAAAATGGAGGTTGAAAAAGAAGGGTTTAATTCATTTCTGAAAGTGGGTAGAGACGAGGGAATGTAGATGGCAGGTGGGAGTGAGTTTCAAACCTTGGGCACACATGCAGAGAAGAAATGGTTTAAGGAATGTTTTTGTTGGGCATGAGTATTTCCTTTAGTAGAGAGTCTGTCCTGCGGAGATGTTAGGAGCCTTAGTAGAGTCTGTCCTGCAGAGATGTTGAGAGCCTTAGTAGAGTCTGTCATGAGATGTTGGGAGCCTTAGTAGAGTCTGTCCTGAGATGTTGGGTGCCTTAGTAAAGTCTGTCCTGAGATGTTGGGTGCCTTAGTAAAGTCTGTCCTGAGATGTTGGGAGCCTTAGTAGAGTCTGACGTGCGGAGATACTGGGAGCCATAGTAAAGTCTGCCGTGCGGAGATGCAGGGAGCCTTAGTAGAGTCTGTCCTGCGAAGGTGTTGGGAGTCTAGAGTCTGTCCTGCAGAGATGTTGGGAGCCTTAGCAGAGTCTGACGTGCGGAGATACTGGGAGCCATAGTAGAGTGCCGTGCGGAGATGCAGGGAGCCTTAGTAGAGTCTGTTCTGCGGAGATGTTGGGAGCCTTAGCAGAGTCTGACGTGCGGAGATACTGGGAGCCATAGTAAAGTCTGCCGTGCGGAGATGCAGGGAGCCTTAGTAGAGTCTGCCCTGCGGAGATGTTGGTAGCCTTAGTAGCTTGGACAGTGGCCAGCCATTGCCAACTAGAGACCCCCATTTCTAACAAACAACCATTGCGATTTGGAGAGGAGTAAGCATCTCAATGCCCATTAGATTCCCCATGTTTGACTAATGTTCTGATTTGTTACCTTTGCCTCAAATTGTAAAGCGCTCTGATATACTTCGGGTTCAAGTTCGCACTATATAAAACTATAAATAACTAAATGTAACTTTCATAATCGAGGTAACTGTTAGCAGCAATACTACGTGTCTCTCCTCGGAGACTCGGACATATTTGAAGTGCTCACCGTCCTTTTTCCCCAGCAGCCCCCCCCCCACCCAAGGGGCGGCAATCTGAGGGGTAGCCCCGGGCGCCATAAGCTCTAGCTACGCCCCTGCTCGTTAGTCCCACCTTAGTACCGCCTCCTCTTCATTTGTCACCTTCCATGGCGACGGGCCTCTTTTCCGAGTGTTACATGGTACATGTTATTTGGACTGTGAGCACTATTTTCTTTAATGAGGTTCACCAACTGCAGGCACAACGTGCTATGATGCCTTCTTTATTCCCCCCTCCTGTTGTCGTGCCTTCTTCCCCCTCACCCTCCTCCTGTTGTCCGTGCTTTCTCCCCTCCCTCTCGCCCTCCCGATGTCCGTTCCTTCTCCCCCACCCTCCCTCACATTGTCCGTGATGACTACTATTTGCAATGCAATAGGTCTCGCGCACATGCAAGACCTATTGCATTGCAAATGCTTGTTTTTTCTGTCTTGAAGTCTGCACTTTTCAGCAAACTTAATGTCTTTCTCGTGTTTTAGTCCCTTCTAAATGGCTCCCGTACAAAAAGAGCATCTTTAGCTTTAAATCTGGTGATATTTCCTGAGCTTGCACACTCTCCCCACTTTACGGCCACGCAGCAAGCCGTGCTTTTCTGGGACCCCATCATAAGGTTTGATTTTGTTTCTGTTTTGCAGTCTGCACGTAGATGCAAACGTAATGTCTTCCTCGTGTTTTAGTCCCTTTTAAATGGCTCCCTTACAAAAAGAGTGTCTATAGCTTTAAATCTGGTGCTGTTTCCTGAGCGTGCAAGTTTTTTTTAGCATTCCAGGCATTTAAAGTTGAAGACTCGACTTCAGTCCCCATTTCCCACATTCCATTCTAGCTAAATATGATTTGCACGATGTCCACCCCATGCTTGTTTCGTATGTTGTTCCTTAAGTTCTTCACCCCAAAAAATCTTACTGTGCGTCTTTGCCCACTTCTTTTTTTTCCTAACATTTCCTCCTGTTTGTAGTGTTCCCCCGGTCGCAGGGGTTAGGACTACTTGATACATTCCTTAGTGCAATGTTTTCACTTATGAAAATATTCCCACCCCTTTTTCTCATCAGTGTGGATTTTCAAAAATGAAGACAACATTTCCGTCTTTTAATTTATAATGTAGCACTTTGTGAAGCACTAGGTATTGCTTTATGTAAGCCCTCATCATAGATATTTCAAGTCTCTAGCCCATGTCAAAAAATGTAACCCTTCAAAGCCAAAAATATCCATGCCTCGCACAGCTCCTGTGCTTAGGCACTCAGTAACTCCTCAGCATGCTTCATCTGATTTTTGTAGCGCCCCGATGCCCACAGCAGGCCGTGTTTATAGGTATTATAATAGGTGTGTCTAGGGTTTTAAGTTGGTTGAAAAAACAGAGGGGGTCTCTGAAAGGGGCGTGGCCAATGTAATTAAGGGCATGGTCAATGTACTTAAGGGCGTGGCTTAAAAAGACATAAGCTAAAAATCTGTGCTTAGCATAGTGTGCCTTGCAAAAAACACAGTTGATGGACAGAATGTAGAACAATGTCATACATTCACCCCAGTACAAGGATCTGGGCCTAAATCCATCATTTTTTTGCACTCCACACCACCCTGGGTTAGACACTGGCTATATGCAAATCAGCTCTGACCCTGTGCCTCATGGGAACAGTCCAGTCCGAACTACCAAGCCATGTCTTTCCCAGACCGGAATCAAGCACTTGTAATTTGCTGTTTCTGTCATTGTATCCAGATCTATGATACAACAAGTAACATCATACCTACAACAAGTCAGGACTATCGGCTTTGTCAATGGTTGTTAGTTGCATAAGATAAATAAGCAGTAACTATGGCATATATATATAATATTGAAAAATCATCCACTTAAAGCCCTGGTGACACCATGACAATGCTGCTGCTCCTAAGTTTCAAACAGAGAAAGGACATCCAGAGAGAAAATTACTCTCCTGAAAGGAGTTCCCTTCCCCTACAACGCTCACATAGCTTGACCTCATGCCGTAACTTCTCCACTAGTGAGAAGTGAGCAGTGTGAGCACGCGCGCATCTGATGTGCCTGCTGCGGCTGCAGTCCGGAAATAACGGACCGCCTGTGACAGGGCACAAAACAGAGCCCGATAGAGACCCGTTTTGTGGCCCCCTTTAAAAAACTGCCGGTGCTCAGACCCACTTAAAGCCCTGGGTGTGTCCAAAGAGGTTTGTTCGTGTGCTGATACTTTTATACAGAAAATACTACTAAGTGTGAGTGTTAACACCTGGAGGCTGCGTCTCAAATTCATAGGCGCTATAGAAGTTTCCAGCCAGGAGCAAGCTTACAGTAGACGAGACCCTTAAAATGGACTGCCTTTCCGCTGACAAGTGGCTTTGTATTTGCCCTCCACCTACTGCATAACCAGCAGCTTTTCACGCAAAACATGGATTTTTGCTCGTACGGACCCACATTTTAAAGCACCGCACACAGAGTATACAACCTAGTGCTCACGCTGAAAAAGGTCACTGCCACTTTCCTGCTTTTTTAAGGCGATATGCGGGCAATCAAAGACGGGACACTGTTGACTACTGACAACCTCATGAATGGACTGGGGTGCCGCTTGCAGCCGTAGTGCTTGACTCTGTGTTTCTCCCTGAGGCTGCCTGGAAGGAGAGCGAAATCTATGCCGTGAAGCCGTGGAAGAACACCTTGCTCTTTGTGGACTGTAGGGGCGGGACTGCGAGTCCCAGCAGGAATCGCGCTACATCCATCTGCACACCTGCGTCTCTTCCCGCCCCCTCCTTCCTCATCTGCTGATAACGGCACGCGCCTCCGCTTCGCGGGAGCCGCTCGCAGCCGTAGTGCTTGACTCTGTGTTTCTCCCTGAGGCTGCCTGGAAGGAGAGCGAAATCTGTGCCGTGAAGCCGTGGAAGAACACCTTGCTCTTTGTGGACTGTAGGGGCGGGACTGCGAGTCCCAGCAGGAATCGAGCTACATCCATCTGCGCACCTGCGTCTCTTCCCGCCCCCTCCTCCCTCATCTGCTGATAACGGCTCGCGGCCCCCGCTTCGCGGGAGCCGCTCACAGCCGTAGTGCTTGACTCTGTGTTTCTCCCTGAGGCTGCCTGGAAGGAGAGCGAAATCTGTGCCGTGAAGCCGTGGAAGAACACCTTGCTCTTTGTGGACTGTAGGGGCGGGACTGCGAGTCCCAGCAGGAATCGCGCTACATCCATCTGCGCACCTGCGTCTCTTCCCGCCCCCTCCTCCCTCATCTGCTGATAACGGCTCGCGGCCCCCGCTTCGCGGGAGCCGCTCGCAGCCGTAGTGCTTGACTCTGTGTTTCTCCCTGAGGCTGCCTGGAAGGAGAGCGAAATCTGTGCCGTGAAGCCGTGGAAGAACACCTTGCTCTTTGTGGACTGTAGGGGCGGGACTGCGAGTCCCAGCAGGAATCGCGCTACATCCATCTGCGCACCTGCGTCTCTTCCCACCCCCTCCTCCTTCATTTGCGTCATAGCCCACGAGTATTTAACCCCCCTCAGTCCCGCGAGCGCGGGACGCGCGCGGGACGGAGCACGGGGCGAAGCCCGGGCAAAGGGCGGGCTCTCTGAGGCCCTCGTAGGCCAGAGTTGGCTGGGCTGGGCCAACTCTCTTTTGCCTGCACCGTATTTGTATTCTTTGGTCCCTGATACAAGTATCGGACATGCCATCACCGGCTATGGAGGGAACATTTGTTAAGGTGGGGGGAGTCAAAAACGGGACCTTGGACAATTATTTTTCTCGGGCACCGGGGGATGGGGATAAGGAAACTTCTCTGGCGGAACGCAGGGCGGAGTGCCGCCGTTCAATTGAGAATTTGAAAAACAGGCCCCTTGCCGATATCATTCCCCATTCTATGTCCCAAGAGGGAGGTTCTTTTAACATTAGTGAGGAGCTATTATCTCAGGTAGGCATCCCTCTTTTATTGCGGGATCCCACTCCTAACCCCTGTTTATCTACGGAGTCGGTTTCTAGTGTTCCTAATGTTACCCCCCCCCCCCCAGTCCAAGCTGCACGGCCGTGGACTTAACTACTCAGACCCCCCCAAGCAGCTAAACCTAGTAAAATCAAGCTGAAGCAAGTAGTTGTGGCAGAGATGCATGGCCCACCCCCAAACAAGCGAAGAAGGAAGCTGAGGGGAGGGCAGGGTAAAATTAAAATCCATCATTCTGATTTCGGGAAAGCCTCTAAGCCCCCTTCCATCTCTGATAGGATAATAGTGGAGGCCCAAAAATCACCTCTTGTTAAGGGTACTAATATTACTAATCTTGTTAACGCCCCGGGGATAATCCATCTATGGCACCATCCCCCGTTACCTCCATAGGGAACCTGGAATTTCTACTTAGGTCTTTGCTCCTGCCCATCAGTGAGAGCATAAAGAAAGTAGAGATTAGACTCACTATCTTGGAGGCAACTATAAGTAGTATGAAAACCTCGGCTAACATCCAAGGTAGACCTCCCGAGTCTAATCCCCCCTCTAATCCCCCTTCCTAACCCCCAAACCCTTCCAGTTAATTTGGGACTTCCCTTGGTGACTACTGCTGCCCCCCTTCCGCATCCCCTTATGGCCAACCGAGTACCGATACAACCCAGCAAACCTAATATTCCATCTTTACAACCGGTTGGCCCAGTCCCCCCTGTGACA
This sequence comes from Lissotriton helveticus, assembly GCF_964261635.1. Classification (NCBI taxonomy): domain Eukaryota; kingdom Metazoa; phylum Chordata; class Amphibia; order Caudata; family Salamandridae; genus Lissotriton; species Lissotriton helveticus. The sequence goes on along the minus strand of NC_136073.1, from coordinate 453,542,738 downwards.
ACCTTCGATGGGGTTTTATCTAAAGATAGTATTGCTCCCCCACCCCCAGAGAAGCTTGCTCCCCGTTTTCGGAGACCCGACCTGCCCCCTGAGGCTAATAGTCTAATGGTCATTATGGCTGGTGTTCCCCCTCTCGAAGCGGGAGAGGTTGAGAACTTTCACTCTCTTAAAAGTAAAGCTATCAAGTGGTTGAATTGGAACAGACCCCTCCCAGGCCTATTTTAACAATGAAATCATCACGGTGAGAAGGGTACCCTGGCTGGGTAAAACTAGAAAATCTATAATAGGGGACTGTATTATGGTGAGCTTTCGAGACCCCAGGACTGTTTTACATATATGTGCCGGGTCTAATAGATCCCTTGACTCCACTATTCAGACTCTGCCTGTGTCTTTTTTCTTCCCCCCTACCCATATGCACCATATGCACCATGACCTAGTGCAAGATAATTGGACGAGGGTTGAACGGAGGGGTAGTGTTGGAAAAAGGATGGTTAATAAAACATTAGACCTGGGGCCAATCTGGCGGGGCCAACTCAGGCTCTCATCCTTAGGGGGTTGTAAATGCAAAATACCACATTAGCATAGGTATATATATCATGCACAATCACGCCAACCCACCCCTGTAAAAGAAAACATCCGGGCATCATAGTACCTCTTAAATAGGAGCACCTGTAATAAAAGGTACAATCACCTGCACGGTGGCACAAAAACATGCAATTAACCATTAGATAGGAAAGTGGCCTCACCATCAACGTATCAACAGTAACCTAAGAGCCAGGCCTAACCTCAGGGACCATCTGGCAACAGGTAACTATGGCATTTCATCAGGCATGTCACCGGGCTAGGTGTATCAAACATCAGGCGGAACATACATCGCCTAGCATTAACATCAGGTAGGGGCCCTCCTCACAGATAAGGAACACCTGTACAGAAACGGGTAGGCTCCCTCTACCATCAACCTAGGGCAACCCTCCTCGGGGCATACTTATAGAAGTGGGAGGTCAGGCCTAAAACACTTCAGGGAAAATTAGGCAACAAGCAAGAAGATGCATTCCAATGGGCCTCTCACTTGGCGGTGCATGACAACCCTTTCCCTGGGGACCACTACAACCTTCTACCTCCCTCCTGTGATCCTTAGGGTGAGCAGGGGCTTCTATAAGCAGTTCAGTACGCCTCCCTGGTATCCTGGGGCTCTGAGGCAGCAGTCACCAACAGCCTTTATTTGGTTTCTAGGCACTTGGGCCCCACTTAGTCAATAGAGGCAGGGTGGAAGGCGGACACCGACCCTGTGTCCCGTTGCCCTCTCTACCCCCCACACCGTATACAGTTGCCCACACTCACCGGGCTGTCCAGGGCCTCCTTCGCGGTAGGGCAGGCACCGACAATGTGCCTCGAGGCCCGGCTTTGCTGACCCCCACGGGGCTCCCTCGTGGCTACTGTCCTTCTCCCCTTCGGTCTCCTCGGACCGGCACGGTGCTAGGGCCTCTCCTCTGTGGAGGGACAGGCATCGATAGAGGGCCTTTCTGCTCCCTCCTCTCTCACAACAACCGGCCCCTCCTTCCTCACAGGGGGCCCGGGACTCACATGCAGCCTCCGCGAGATGCTAGGCCCAGACGGGGCTCCCTCCTTCCTCACGGGAGCCCCGCAGTCTCTCTGCTCCTCCGGTCGCCTCAGATCAGGAGGCGGGGCTGGCACCGACAGTGTGCCCCGGCCCCGCCTACCTCACCGGCCCCTCGCGTGGGGGCACAGACCGGCGGGGTGGCCTCCTGCTCCGGGTGCTTCTCTCGGGGCTCCCTCCTTGGCACGGGGGCCCCGCAACAAAGCTTCACCCGGGTCCCCCTCCTACCTCACGGGGACCCGGGGCTCTGACTCGACTCCTTCCTGCCTTCCCGGCCGCCCGGACCGACGACCAATCCCTGCGCGGCGTTGGCGGGGGCGGGCCAATGACGCGGCCGGACGCCCCCGTCACATGGGCAGGTCGAGGCTGGCTTCTCGGGCCCAGCGCGGCCCTTTCTCTACTCCGGCGGCCCTCTCCTCACATCGGGGGCCGCCGCAACGCTGCACACCCCAGCAAGGGGGGGTCTCCTCACGGCGGCGGCGGATTCCGGCGCTACCACGCAGCGCGTGGCGAGGACAAGGGGTAGGCTCCCTTTTTCAATTAATTATTTATATAGCAGACAGCGCGATGACGCGAGGGTAGGCTCCTCCCAGTATGATTCTCCTCAGGAGAATAGCGCTATTTACAGCGCACTGCTCCTTGCCACAGTCTCCTCAGGAAACAGCGTTTTCCACCACGCACTACTCCTCAGACCACAGCGCTATTCACAGCGCACTGCTCCTTGCGCCCACACGGCAGTTCTGGGGCAGATTAGCGCTTCCAGATTATAGCGCTTCCTAGGGGGAACACAGCAGGCCCTCAGAACGCGTTTTTCTTCCCACAGCGCTATTTCTCCTCACAATCTTCTCAGCACTATGGCGCTATTCACAGCGCACTGCTTGTTCAGCAGTCCAGGGGCAGGTTGACTGAGGCAGATTAGTGAGGCACAGTTCCTCGGGGGCACTATCCTCCCCGGGCAGCTCTTCCCAGTTCAACGCTTAAGGCAATGCAGCAGCAGCACTTCCAAAAGGGGGCCACAGCTTCCTGGGGGCACCAACCTCCCCAAACAGCGTCTGACAGGCGCACCTCACGGAGGGGGCGAATAGTTCCACAGCCAGCCCCAGGGGCACACTCCTCACCTCCTGGGGGGTTCAAGCCCACAGCATTCCTCCTCATGTGGGCACCTCTTTCCTTCAGCGCTGGCGTAACTCCCGGTTCCCACAGTGTCAGGGACCTGGGTAGGGGCCCTCCCTTGTCAGGGGCCCATGGGGACAGCAGCGGGGGGTTTATAGGGGTGCAGGGCCCAGCTCACAGGCCCATGTGGCGGTAGCACCTCACAGCAGGTCCCCTCTCTTCTTTGTCCCTGCGCTGACTGACTCTCTGGTGACACTTCTCCCTATTTATACCCTCCTCCCAGGCAGTGCCAGGACCTTCTAGAATGTTGGCACATCTAGCCTAAACTGGTTCTAGGGGAGGGGGTGAGCACTCTGGGTGCCAGGCTTTCCCTCCAAAAGCTAGGGGTAGCTGGGTAATATTATCTAGACTGCTGACCTATGTCAGTCCAGTGGCAAAACCCATGGCCATGGCATCCATTTTAAAAGCAATACATTTCAGTCAGGTGCAGTTTTAAAATGGGGGTGCAGTTTTAAAATGGGGGATTTTACAAGTGCTCACATTATGTCAGGTAATTACATTTTTCAAAAGGGGTCTCACACCACTCATGGCCTATACAGGTTTAATCCCATGGGGGAGACAATCTAGATGAGGGGGTCAAAAGCGAAAAATTTGGGGGGGAAAAGGCCAAGTCCAACACGACTCCCCCCCAGCCAAAAGCCAGGGTAGACATATCAATGCCTTGATGGGCTTCCCTGCTTGGGGCGGAAAAAGGTGGACGCAGGCCTGCAACTACAGGAGCACCTGCAGTCTCTCCTCCACTCTGGAACCCAATGGTTCTCTTTCGCAACCCTCCCTTCACCAACAAAACCACCCCACTGGTGTTCCCTAGTGGGATGTTTCTCCTTCCTAGAGTGGGAGGCTCTAGCCTCAGGCTTGTGATACTCTGGAACCACTCTCTTCTCTCCAAATTGCCACTGGTCCACCCATCTGGGGTCTACACCCTCAGACTGACCAGCCCTTAAGGGCGAGGCTCTCCTCCCCCTACTTCTCCTCCTAGGGTTCCTCCATCTCCTACGCTGGGGGACACCCTCACACAACTCTCTCCCCAACCTGGAGCCGAAACCCACAGGCTGAACCGGTGACAGGGGCGAGTCCTCCCTCTCCCTGCACCCCCTCCCAGAGTCCCGCACCCTCCTAACTGGAGTAGTACCCCTGGGAGTCACTTCCGGGGGGACTCTGGTTACAGATGTCCCTCCCACCAGGGCAGGCAAACCCTGTCCCTGGCCACCCAACCCAGGATCTGCGCCCTGTGGCTGAGCTGGTGACAGAGAAGAGACCTTCCTCCCTCTGCACCCCCTCCCAGAGTTCCGCACCCTCCCACTGGGAGTAGTACCCCTGGGAGTCAAATTGGTAGGGACCTGAATTACAGGTACCCCACCCTCCAGGTCAGGCAACCCCTCAACCTGGAACCCCAGTCCAGGATCTAAACCCTGTGACTGGTCAGACCCCCGAACCACTGGAGCTCCAATTAATGATGCTCCGGGTCCTCCTGACATGAGGGGATCCTTTCCTCTGGATGACGCATCGGGACAGCCTAGTCTCCCAACCGGAGGTTCTCTTAAAGAACACTCCAGGCCCGGTGACCACAGCTGGGGCCTCTCGGGACACCTCCCCGTCTCACTCCCTTCAGGATCACTTCCCTCAGCCTTCCCAGACGCTCTGGCACTTACCCAGAGGTCTGCCTCCCGTGCAAGTTCCCTGGGGTCTGAGAACCCGCACCGCAACAGATGGTGACGCAGTCTTGGGACACAACTCCTTAGCATATGCTCCCGGATAACGGCATGGCACAGCCCTTCCCAATCCTCCACTGCTCTCCTCACCACCCAATCCTCCAGTACAGTCCAACACTCCTCCTCGAACTCTCCCCAGGACTGATGGAACAGCTTTCCCCTGCCCCTAAACACTAACCCGTCCTCCTCTTCCGGGGAATCAGGCACAGTCTCTTGGGCTTCGGGAGTGGGACTCCTTGCACTGGACCTACACTCGCTGCCACCACTGGATCCCACCCTCTTCGGTGAATCCAGACTCCTAAAACCACTCTCAGGGGACAACCTACCCACCTGAGCTGATCTCTCCCTGGCGAAGGCCCTCTCCGCCTCCGCCATCCTCTCCAGCGCTAGGACTTTTTCAGTCTCTAGTCGCTGCTCTTCTACCCTCAGCTGCGCTAAGCCCTCGGCATGCCTGAGCTTTGCCAGCGCCAGCTGATGTTCCCTCTCTTCTCTCCTATCTACCCACTCTTCTGGGGACAGGGAAAGGGATGGGGCAGTGCCCCCGGGACTGGACCCAGTGCGAGACTCCCTATCTTCGGTGTCCTCCACAGCTACTGGCGTCTCTGCCCTGCTAGACTCTTCCTCCTCCTCATCGGAGCAATTACCTCCCAGGGTTCTGGATGGGGAGCCCTCTCTCTGGTCTCTAACCCACTGACCCTTCAAAACTTCGGGAGGGTAGTCAGACAAGTCCCCACTAATCTCTAAGGGCTCTCCCCTCTTGAGGGCCTCATAGAGAAACAAATTCCTCCTAATGTTCCCTACTGGGGGTATCCCTCTCTCCAGGAGGAAGTCTATCACCTCCTGTTCGGTGTACTCCATCAGTTCCACTTCCTGGTAAATCAACCCCATCGTGGCGAGATACACCCGGGACTCACCCTCCCAGTGGAACAAGGGGACAGTTCAGAACACTCTCCAGGAGGAAGCAACAATAATCCCCACAACAAGGCTTGGATTACATCCAAAGCTCTATTTGCAGTGTAACCCGTGGCCGCTGTGGTACTGCGCAAACACAAGTCCTATCCCACCGCTCTGCCACCAAATGTTGGAAATGGGGGTTGCCCAAGTCTCAAAGGGGGTAGCATGGCATCAAGCGGGCAGGCCAAACTTGGAGGACATGTGAAGCACTCACGCAGTACCCTCAGTCAACACACCAGGCACACTACAAAAGAGGCAGGACACCAATTTGAGTTGGAAAAAGATACGTCGTTTAGTAGGGTTTCCAACCTGCAAGGCAAAAATGCATTAACAGTGTCATCATAACACGGCGCCAACTGGCACTAGAGCCAAGTATTTCAGAGGGGGATTATTTACATGGGACCAAAAAGGGATTGAGTCCATAGTCCATAGCTGTAAGGAAAAAGGATGGTTAATAAAACATTAGACCTGGGGCCAATCTGGCGGGGCCAACTCAGGCTCTCATCCTTAGGGGGTTGTAAATGCAAAATACCACATTAGCATAGGTATATATATCATGCACAATCACGCCAACCCACCCCTGTAAAAGAAAACATCCGGGCATCATAGTACCTCTTAAATAGGAGCACCTGTAATAAAAGGTACAATCACCTGCACGGTGGCACAAAAACATGCAATTAACCATTAGATAGGAAAGTGGCCTCACCATCAACGTATCAACAGTAACCTAAGAGCCAGGCCTAACCTCAGGGACCATCTGGCAACAGGTAACTATGGCATTTCATCAGGCATGTCACCGGGCTAGGTGTATCAAACATCAGGCGGAACATACATCGCCTAGCATTAACATCAGGTAGGGGCCCTCCTCACAGATAAGGAACACCTGTACAGAAACGGGTAGGCTCCCTCTACCATCAACCTAGGGCAACCCTCCTCGGGGCATACTTATAGAAGTGGGAGGTCAGGCCTAAAACACTTCAGGGAAAATTAGGCAACAAGCAAGAAGATGCATTCCAATGGGCCTCTCACTTGGCGGTGCATGACAACCCTTTCCCTGGGGACCACTACAACCTTCTACCTCCCTCCTGTGATCCTTAGGGTGAGCAGGGGCTTCTATAAGCAGTTCAGTACGCCTCCCTGGTATCCTGGGGCTCTGAGGCAGCAGTCACCAACAGCCTTTATTTGGTTTCTAGGCACTTGGGCCCCACTTAGTCAATAGAGGCAGGGTGGAAGGCGGACACCGACCCTGTGTCCCGTTGCCCTCTCTACCCCCCACACCGTATACAGTTGCCCACACTCACCGGGCTGTCCAGGGCCTCCTTCGCGGTAGGGCAGGCACCGACAATGTGCCTCGAGGCCCGGCTTTGCTGACCCCCACGGGGCTCCCTCGTGGCTACTGTCCTTCTCCCCTTCGGTCTCCTCGGACCGGCACGGTGCTAGGGCCTCTCCTCTGTGGAGGGACAGGCATCGATAGAGTGCCTTTCTGCTCCCTCCTCTCTCACAACAACCGGGCCCCTCCTTCCTCACAGGGGGCCCGGGACTCACATGCAGCCTCCGCGAGATGCTAGGCCCAGACGGGGCTCCCTCCTTCCTCACGGGAGCCCCGCAGTCTCTCTGCTCCTCCGGTCGCCTCAGATCAGGAGGCGGGGCTGGCACCGACAGTGTGCCCCGGCCCCGCCTACCTCACCGGCCCCTCGCGTGGGGGCACAGACCGGCGGGGTGGCCTCCTGCTCCGGGTGCTTCTCTCGGGGTTACCTCCTTGGCACGGGGGCCCCGCAACAAAGCTTCACCCGGGTCCCCCTCCTACCTCACGGGGACCCGGGGCTCTGACTCGACTCCTTCCTGCCTTCCCGGCCGCCCGGACCGACGACCAATCCCTGCGCGGCGTTGGCGGGGGCAGGCCAATGACGCGGCCGACGCCCCCGTCACATGGGCAGGTCGAGGCTGGCTTCTCGGGCCCAGCGCGGCCCTTTCTCTACTCCGGCGGCCCTCTCCTCACATCGGGGGCCGCCGCAACGCTGCACACCCCAGCAAGGGGGGGTCTCCTCACGGCGGCGGCGGATTCCGGCGCTACCACGCAGCGCGTGGCGAGGACAAGGGGTAGGCTCCCTTTTTCAATTAATTATTTATATAGCAGACAGCGCGATGACGCGAGGGTAGGCTCCTCCCAGTATGATTCTCCTCAGGAGAATAGCGCTATTTACAGCGCACTGCTCCTTGCCACAGTCTCCTCAGGAAACAGCGTTTTCCACCACGCACTACCCCTCAGACCACAGCGCTATTCACAGCGCACTGCTCCTTGCGCCCACACGGCAGTTCTGGGGCAGATTAGCGCTTCCAGATTATAGCGCTTCCTAGGGGGAACACAGCAGGCCCTCAGAACGCGTTTTTCTTCCCACAGCGCTATTTCTCCTCACAATCTTCTCAGCACTATGGCGCTATTCACAGCGCACTGCTTGTTCAGCAGTCCAGGGGCAGGTTGACTGAGGCAGATTAGTGAGGCACAGTTCCTCGGGGGCACTATCCTCCCCGGGCAGCTCTTCCCAGTTCAACGCTTAAGGCAATGCAGCAGCAGCACTTCCAAAAGGGGGCCACAGCTTCCTGGGGGCACCAACCTCCCCAAACAGCGTCTGACAGGCGCACCTCACGGAGGGGGCGAATAGTTCCACAGCCAGCCCCAGGGGCACACTCCTCACCTCCTGGGGGGTTCAAGCCCACAGCATTCCTCCTCATGTGGGCACCTCTTTCCTTCAGCGCTGGCGTAACTCCCGGTTCCCACAGTGTCAGGGACCTGGGTAGGGGCCCTCCCTTGTCAGGGGCCCATGGGGACAGCAGCGGGGGGTTTATAGGGGTGCAGGGCCCAGCTCACAGGCCCATGTGGCGGTAGCACCTCACAGCAGGTCCCCTCTCTTCTTTGTCCCTGCGCTGACTGACTCTCTGGTGACACTGCTCCCTATTTATACCCTCCTCCCAGGCAGTGCCAGGACCTTCTAGAATGTTGGCACATCTAGCCTAAACTGGTTCTAGGGGAGGGGGTGAGCACCCTGGGTGCCAGGCTTTCCCTCCAAAAGCTAGGGGTAGCTGGGTAATATTATCTAGACTGCTGACCTATGTCAGTCCAGTGGCAAAACCCATGGCCATGGCATCCATTTTAAAAGCAATACATTTCAGTCAGGTGCAGTTTTAAAATGGGGGTGCAGTTTTAAAATGGGGGATTTTACAAGTGCTCACATTATGTCAGGTAATTACATTTTTCAAAAGGGGTCTCACACCACTCATGGCCTATACAGGTTTAATCCCATGGGGGAGACAATCTAGATGAGGGGGTCAAAAGCGAAAAATTTTGGGGGGGAAAAGGCCAAGTCCAACAGGTAGATATCGTGGATATGTACCACAACCGGTTTTTCGCCCCCCGGAGACACCCTTCTATGATTACAACCGATTTAATTGTCTTAACGGACTGGATGGTGTTGATTGACTGTCCCCGGCCTTAGATTCCATCCTACCCATTCCTGGTAATGGTCCTGTTGTAACACCTGGTACCAGTTCTCCTTTCACTTTCACCCCTGTAACGTCCCCTACCATAATTGTTCCGGTGTGCTTACCCTCCCAGGGAATAGGAACCATCAATAATAATTCAGATGCAGATATGGGCCACCCAACAGTAGTTGTATCATTTTCCACTTCCACACTGGCTCACATACCCCCGCAAGGAGCCAAATCAACTATCCCTGCCGTCTCTTCAGCTCTGATGGTTCCCTCTGTTGCCAACAAACCCTCAATTACCAATGTACCAGTGACCATTAAACCCTCCCCCTGTTTCCCTGGTTTTAAACTTGCTAGTTGGAATGTTGCAGGGTGGAGTCGGCAAAAAGTCGTCCTTAGGTTGGAGTGAAACCCTTTCTGATTTTGACGTTTTATGTCTACAAGAGACCTGGGTAACCTCTGATATTAACCTTGATGGATTTGTGTCATATAACAACATGGCACAAAGGTCTAGTATGGGTAGGGCCAAGGGGGGGTTAGTAATTTTACTCTCTGTGAGTTTCCCAGCTTGTAAGAAACTATACCAGCCAGTGGGTTACCACTCCCAAATTTTAATCCTTGAACATGTAAAGGGTCATGTAATTATGCTGATCAACCAATATAACAACCTGTTTGGTGCATCTAATACTGCTGTGGTGGAGGAGTTGGGTTTAGCCGTGAGTAACATCCGAAAGGGCATCCACAAACCAATGGATATTATCTGGGGAGGGGATTTTAATATTCGTACCTGTCCTCACTCATTCACCAGAATTTGTGGATATGATGGAGAAAATGGGGAAAACCGGGCACACTTTATTCACTCACCCTATGGTGATTCCCTTAATTCTTTTATGTTAAGTATGGATCTTATGATTGACCCCCGGCTGCAGATGCTGATGGTAACCCTGCCCCAACCTTCATAGGACTGAATTCGGCCTCCGTAATTGACCACTTATTGGTTTCTACACATCTTGTCCCCCTTTGTACAGTACCCATTGTTGCCGACCTTGGAAGTAGCGACCACAATGCTATTACCATGTCGATTTCTGCCTGGGGGTTACCAGCTAACAGCCACCGTTTGATAACTGAAGACGTTACCCCCTGTAGACAGAATGGTATCCGTATAAAGTGGAGTTTGGACAATTCCGAGAAATTGCAGGTTAAAATCATAGAAGCTGGGTTTGCCGCAATATATAAATGTTTAGATCCAGAGGCTTTCCGTGAGTGCATTATAGCTGATTTTGTGGAGTGAGGCACAGTTATAAAAAGATGCCTTACTATCACCAAAGCCCAAATCAAGAGAGAAAATGTGGGTTGGTTTGATAGCATGTGCACCAAATCTCTGCGTGAACTTAAGCAGGCACTAACTAAACAACCCAGAGACAGGGAGGCTATTAAATTGCTTAGACTGACTTACAAAAACAATCTTATACGTAGGAAACATGAGCTTAGGGAACAAGCTTGGGATGCCCTTAATCAAGCATCTATATTGCATGATAGCAGGCTCTTTTGGTCCACGGTTAATAGTCCCTTTCTTGTAAAAGAAGACTTTCCCATATTGTCAGCCCAGGTAAGCGAAGTGAACTGGGTTGCACATTTTTCGGGTATTTTTAGTCCGTCTAGGGAAGACTGTGCCAGTTTTCCTACCCCAATGTATGGAACGAAGTTACCCTTGGACATCACACTTCAAGAAGTTGTTACCGCTATTAGTCGGAGTAAAGGGGGAAAGGCACCGGGACCCGACGGGGTCCCGGTTGACCTATACAAATCAAACCCGACACTCTGGAGTCCACTCCTAACACAGGTGTTTACGCCTCAGTTCTGGAGAGTACACCACCTACCTGGAGCGAATCCATAATTTTACCCATCTACAAGAAGGGAGATAGAGGAGAGGCCAAGAACTACCGCCCTATCTCCCTTCTGGATTCCTCCCTTAAGATCATGAGTAGGGTTCTCCTGATGCGGTTGGAGGAATGGGCAGAGGAAAATAAAATTCTGGCTGAGTCCCAATACGGCTTCCGCAAAGGTCTGGGGACAACAGAGCAGTGCATTAATCTTGACCTCCTCACTGGAAAGTATACGAAAGCGAAACAGGGCTCTCTTTATTTCTCTGTTTCGCTGATCTTTCGAGTGCCTTTGACCTTGTGGACCACAATTAGTTGTGGTCCACTTTACTGGGCATGGGAGCTCCCCCAGCAATTATATATTTCCTGGCAAGACTCTATAATAAGTTAACAGCCCAGATCCGTTATGGTCAGGCAGGTGAATGCACAGGGAAAATTAAGGTTAAGTCTGGCATAAGGCAAGGCTTTGTACTGGCCCCCCTGCTTTTTTCCCTCTTTATAAATTCTATCGAGTCCGAACTGAAGAGGTTACAGGCGGATTCTCCGCAGGTTGGTGGCCATCCTGTGCCAGTCTTGCTTTATGCCGACGATACGGTTTTACTTTCGCGCACTCCAAATGGGCTCCAAAAATTAATGAATTACTTTTATGATTTCATTAAGGAAAGAAAACTGAAAATCAACAACTCCAAGACCTACATCATGGCCTGTGGTAAACGGATGAAACTTTAAAAGCGGTTCCATTTTAATAATCATAAAATTGAGGTGGTGGACAGATTTTGTTATCTTGGAATAACTTTTAATAACAAAGGGACTTGGGCACCTGAGATTCTAAACGTGAATGCTAGGATGGCCAAAAGCTCCTTCGGAGTCTTTCGGTTTGCATCTAAGCTAGGTTGTCGCCGCATACCTGACATGTTAAATATTTACAGGCACAGGTGTGTATCCATTGCCTTATACGGTTCTGGTATATGGGGCTATTGTCAGCACAGGGAATTACAAGTCACTGAGAATCGGTTCCTTAAAAGACTCCTTTGTTTACCCCCCTCGGCATCCAATGACCTATGCCATAATGAGGTGGGTATGCACTATCTAACAGACCTAATGGGAATGAGGTCTCTAATGGTCTGGAGGTCAATATGGGTTAAAGATGAGACTGATTTTACCAGGCAGATTATTCTAGACTGCCTTAAAACGGACAATGTCTGCAAGATCCCCTGGCTAAACTATGTTTCATCTTCTTACAATGATATTTTTAACCTAGACATCGTTAATGACCCCCATAGTGCTGTTAGTGTACCAAAAAAGGAACTTAAAAATATCTTTATTGGGACCGAATCAAATCTACGCAGGGCGAAATGCAGCTCCATGTCTACTCATGTATTTTAATATTCTAATGTGTTGGAAGACAGGGGCATGCCTATGTACCTCAAATTTATTACCAAGCAATCACATCAATTTGTTCTCACGAGGCTGAGACTTGGTATTGTACATAATTTAGTGGCCTTTCCAGTGATGAAAATACATAGCCAATCCCCCTGCCCCTGTGATGGTCTATCCAGGCAAAGCACCCTGCACTTCATGCTTATTTGTCCCCTTTATATGCATCTTCGTCGTTATTATCTCAGACCTGTTTTTAGAAAATACTCAGTGTATACCACAGCCCAAGCTCTGAAATTGTTATTTGCACTTGACTCATTAGATATCTGTTTTTTTACCGCTACCTTTTTACTCAAAGCTATTTCTCATAGGAAAAGTTTGGTGTTTTAATATTTTTTAAACCCAAATAATGTCGAGTCGTTGCCTCTACTGAAATGTTTGTATTCTGTGTTTTATATGTTGTATGCTTTTGTGATTGTTTTTAATAATCGCATAAAGCTTTGAAATTTGAATGGACTGGGGGTAAGAACGTTGATGCAAGAGCAGCATAAAAGCTTCAAAATTTATTTCGACCGAGTACTTCCTTAGAGCAGCAGTCATTTCAAGGGAGGGGCATGCCGTTTTAAAGATTCCCTAATATGTTGCATATTCTACTCGGGGAGATAGCTTGGACGTAGTATATATAAAATGGCTCTTCTGCTCTTCAAGTCAAAGCTAAGCCCTCGGATGCTTGAGAACAGTATCACCTCTTTGATCTGTACCTCACAAAGCTCCTTTCCCGTGTGCAGTCATCTTTGTCAGAACAAGCATTTGGAATGCAATATGTCTCGCATTAGTTAAAAGCAGAGCTATGTAAAAGTAATACGGCAAACAAACTACTTTTTTTCCTACTTATTCACTTTTGTAACAGTGGCAGCATGCCGCCGCGCCGCCATTACTACAAAAGTCAATAGATTAAAAATAAATATATTTTTTTTTAAATGTTGTATTACTTTTACATTTGCAAAGCCAATAGCTCTGCATTTAACTAATGCGGGACCTATTGCATTGCAAATGCTTGTTTTTTTAATGCAGGTGAACCTGCTTGAAGTGGGGACTAGGAGTCCCCAAAGGCGGGTACAGTATTTGTCTACTTCCACCTGGGGAGTACATGGAAACAAACCAGGTGCACCTTGCACTAAGTGTGCGCACTTCATAGGGGAGCACTATAAATGCCCCAGGTGCCTATTAACACTTGTGCCCAGGGCACAAGTCCTAAAAAAAGAAGTGGGGGGGACGCTGTCGCCGGACGTGACGTCACAACTGGACGTGACGTCACGAAAGGTGGCTTGCACCATCGGGCTCATTGCCTCCCCTCGCTCACCCCTTTGATGCGGTTGCATCTAAGAAGTCGGTGCGTGAGCAGCGTGTTGTGAGCTCCGAACTCCTCGTCCCAGAGAGGCCAAAGAGTGAAGTCCAGCTGTTTGGCAGGGGGAACGGCGTCCTCCGGGTAAAATAAGTGGGGGGACACCGTCCACCCGCGTGGTACCCTGACTCGAGCCCTGCCTGTGCCCATATTACAGAAGGGACGTGAACATTGTACAGGTTCGGAGTAGGCGCATTCACAATCTATTTTCCTTACAGGTCGCGTGAGCAACTCATGACTCTTCAGTAATACGAAAACTCTTCAGGGGCGCAAAAAGCAGGCGCAAACAGCCTCTGCCACACGGCGATTTTCTGTAATGCGGCCCCAGGAGGTGCGTTTTTTCTTTTCTATTTACTGCAAACGACATTATAACATTACATATTATGATGCAAATAAAGACAATTAAGAGTTGTAACCTGTGCTTGAAATGAAGAGAGAGAACCGCGAAAGGCGCTGTTGCACAATATACATGTTGTAAATAAAAGAGGCAACACCCTCTTTATAAGTAGTAAAACTCCGAGAGTATCTGCTGATATTCGTATACATCAACACTGAGCACGTTTTCTGCAGTGATGGGGGTTTCAGCTGAAAAAGAATTCCTTCAAACAGATCCCACGCCCATGCCTTAGTTTCTAGCAGGCAGCTTCAGGCTAAAACCTTATCGCAACAATCAATAAAATGAGTTAAAACAAGTAACCCTGATCATCAAGAGAACTGCCAATTTGTGATTTTTTCAGTGTGTGAGGAGGGGTAGGGGACTTAGTGCCACCTTCAGCGGCAAAGCCCGGGACACTTTTAAATTCAATGTTTCAAAGCTCCCCCCCCCCCACCTCCTAAAATGTAAGCTTTTGAGACTGCGGGAGATGCCCGGGAGGTTTCACACCTGCTAATGGACACCAGCTGAGCAGCACCCCCAACAATTAGCCCGAAATCTTCTCTCTGCAGGGGTTTCCAGCTAATTTTTTAAGCTGTGCGATACCCGTGAACGTGTGATGGGAATCCCGTATGTGACACACAGTGGCAACCGTCTGAGTTGGAAGGTCTGTAACATACAAATATTTGCATGCCCAAACTTTACCAAAGGAGAAATTCACTTATTGGTGAAAAAAACAATGTGATGAAAGAAGAAAAAAAAAACGCAGTCTTTAGAAACATTCGTTGTACTCACCTGTTGCACAGGAGGGCCTTGAGCAAATATATCTTCTTTCTGCTTACAAAGAAGTCCCGCAATTGCAAACCAGTCCTTCCTCGTGCTGAAGACAGCGAGGGAAGAATGCTGAACAGGAGACGTTCGTGAAGGACAGAAGCCCTGGTGATTGGGGTGTGGTTTTTAAAAGAGAAAAAAAATGAGAGAGCTATTGGTGTTGTAAATGACAATGTCTTTTACCTATGTGTGATGGGGTGGAGTGGATGTATGTGGTGTGGAGTGCAATTATGTATGCTGGATTGGAATTGTTAGTTGTGGATTTGTGTGGTGTGTAATAATTGTGCGGCGTGGACAGGATTTGTGTAGCAGGGACGTAGCCACAGGGGGAATGGTAGGGGGGCATTTGAGGGTGGGCCAGCCCATAAGAACCTTTGCCCCCCTCCCCCCCCCACGACTGTGTGGGAGTTCAGAAGTCGAATGAGCAATAAAAATACATTTATATTATGGTTTTATCTTGTTACAGTTGCTGTCTGTTTCAACACAGGTTAAATAAATGTCAGGCTGTCTTCTGACAAATGGATGCTTATTCTTTTATAGTGAAGATGTTTAGTATTCTTCCTTTTACTGCAATGTGAGAGGATTTTGTAAAATTAACTTTGTGGCAATCTCTCTGTGGCCACGGCCACTGGGGTTAGGCAGCAGTGGAAGCCTGAATTATGCAGCAATATTACCTAAATTATGCGGCAAGAAAACACAAATTGCTCCGTTTAATGCAGCACAATTTTAATAGTATCACTTCATTATTTTGCTATTTTTTTCACATAACACTGTCTGGGCAAAGGTTTCATCTTCTTAGTACCAGTTCCACATCCAAATACCGCTCTCAGGGCCCGATGTAGGTAGGCAAATACCGGTCGGAAACGGCCGAAAATACCGATTTTTGGCCGTTTCCGACCGGTATTTGTATATTGAGATGTAGGAGCATGTCAAATTACAGAATCGGTAATTTTACCGATTCTGTAATTTAACATGTAGGTAGCACTGTAATCAGTGCTACAAGGGTTTAAGAATTCGGTATTTACCACCAACTAGAAGTTGGTGGTAAATAATGAACACCCTTCAAAAAGCATTTTTTTTGCTTTAAAAATGTGCCATGTTGCAGACATACATGCCCTAAGGGCTTGTATGTCTGCAACATGTGCCCCCATGCACAATTGTGGGGTGCAACAGGGTGTCAAAGTGACACCCTGTCCCCCTTGCAAATTCGGTAATTTTACCGAATCGGTATTTACCGATTTGGTAATTGGCATTGATTCCTATGGGCCTCAAGGCCCATAGGAATCAATGGCAATTACCGAATCGGTAAATACAGATTCGGTAATTACCGAATTTTACCGATTCGGTAATTAAAAAATATAAATTACCTACATCCCATTTACCTACTCTTAAATACCGAATCGGTATGATTCGGTATTTAAGAGTAGGTAAATCGAGATTACCTACATCGGGCCCTTAGTGAGTAAATGAAAGGTGACCAGTCAACCCTGGCGAAGGACCTTCCACTGCACGTCAACACGTTTTGCAGACATTTTTGCAACTTTTGATGTGCTTGAGCTAGAAACAAAATGTGTTTTTTTGTTCAAATCTGCATATCATGCAGGAGATGATGGATTATGTGGCAAATGAGGTACATTCATAATTACACAGTAAAGACTACAGCTACAGAATCGCATAGTTCCAGTAGCTGTGTGTAAAGGGATTGCAAAACAAATACAGTAGGATGTCAATTTCTTTCTAATTCACAAAAAATTAAATACCTGTACATTAAAGGTACGATGTTTCAACATATACCAGCAGTTACAAAAGCACAAATACATCACCTTTTGTTTTGTAATTCTGAAGTAATGGAAACAAAGATTTTAATAGGACAAAACAAATCTTGTTTGTGCACAAGTGATAAATATTGTATTGTATTGCTCATTTGAATAGCACTGACTACCCATATCTGTGACACTGAAGCGCTAACGTACAGGGGCAGCAAGCTACGCCAGATAGAGTGCTTTATGTTTAAAAGGATGTTGTCTTCATTGTGTGACACAATGTGGGAGGTCTTTCCATGTCGTGTGTGATGACTACCGAGGTGCAGTAATCATGTTATGAGATGCAGCGCATAGGAGTGTGGCAGATGATGAGGTGTGAGAAAGACACGCAATGTATGGATTTTCAGTACGCTAACAGCTTTGAACCGCGCTGTGGGTCCCATATGATTATAGTCTGCTTAGGTGGTTACTGCACTGGGTTGGGACAGATTTGCTTACATTGCACGCAGCAGAACGTAGTGAAACAGCGTGCTGCACTACTCTGCGTGAAAGGCAGAAAGCAGAAATGCATTGTTTTTACAAAGGAATGGCACATTTCAGCTGTCTCCTAACGCTGGTGCACTGTGTACTGCCTAGCACTAATGCAGGCATTCTTATGCCATGGTGCAAGGGTGCCTGCATTACAGGCAGGATTGTTTTCGTGCAGGAAGGGACAACCTCCTGCACAAACACAATACATAGAAGCATATTCCCCTTTCTATGTGTGCTGCACAGTGCAGCACACACAGAATGAGGAAGTAACCAGAGGAAATAAATACATTTCTCCCTGTTATGCCTCCTAGGGAAGGCATACCAGTTTGACTCATTCCCAAGTTTACTAGCTTTAGTAAATCTGGTAATGAGCCAAATTCCTTGGGTGTATGTGTGAGAACACCCATGCACCACCCATGGAACGTCTACCCAACGCAAGATAACTCAAGGCAGCAATAGGAACTGCCTTGCATCCCTTTGTATATACTAAACTGCAAAAAGCCACACAAGATGACTTTGCATTGCTTAGTAAATACCAAAAATGATTTCGCGCCGGGCTGCACCACAAAAGTGAAGCAAGCCTGATGCAAAAATCTTAGTAAATCTGCCCCCTAGTGTATAATTCTGGGCCAGAGCTTGCATTATGGGAGGGAGAGAGAAGTGGGGAGAGGTGCTGGAATGTCAATTGACACAATCATCTCATATCTGAAAGCCATTGTGTGATGTAAAGAAGCAGCCATAATGTATAGATATATGGGACCTGCGGTCATGGACTAGATTAAAGACTTTCAATTGCTCCTCAGTGTGCGACAGTTCTCTTCCGTTATTCTATGCCTGTTCATTTAGTGACGGCTGGTTTATTGGGTGCACAGTACTAGTGACGGATAACCCTTAGCAGATATGTTGTATGTATGTATGTATGGGACTTATAAAGCGCTGGAATCACCCCCATAGGGGTATCTCCACTCTAAATGTGAATGTAAGAGGTTTAAGATACATTTGGCTGCCCATAGCTGAGTGTTATGGTATTAATATCAGTGTGGGCCAGAAAAGTTATGCATGAACGTACATAACTATATAATACCCCGACGAAGCACAGGTCAGCTCTCCATACCTTACCTGCCTACTGAAAGGAGTTTGCTGACTGGGCTGTTCCCAATCTGTGGATCGTAAGCTGAAGATTGAGTTTGAGGGAGCGACTGTCTTTTCTGGTTCTGTTGTAGGGATGGGTGGTGGTGTATTGTCTTGAAAAAAGCCATGTTTTAAACTGTCTTCTGAAGTGTGTAGACCACTTGATGCCTAAAATGTTGGCTGGTAGGGTGTTCCCGAGCTTGACAGCTTGTAATGAGAAAGCAGTGCCTCCTATGGATTTCTTATGGTAAGGCAGTATGAAAAGTGGTGCAAGCCTGGAGTGCAGTGTCCTGATCTGTTTGTATGACTTAAATTTAGCTTGTAAGTATAGCTGTCCTTTTCCTTGGCGGGTCTGTGAACAATGTAAAGTGCCTTAACCCCTTCCATGCGCATGACGAGCTGAGCTCGTCATGAGTTGCGCCGCTCGCATGCTCATGACGAGCTCAGCTCGTCATGTAACGCGGCTTTTTGCAAAAAGCCGCACAGCGTGAAAATAGCGGCCGCACGCATGCGGTTAAACATTGCCTTTCTTGCCGTAGATAGCCAGTAGAGTGATTGCAAAACTGCAGTCATGTGTTCTCTTGGGTGAAGGCAGAGAAGAAATATTGAGGTAATGTCTTGGATTAGTTGTATTTTGCGTATTATGAATGTGAGTGTGCCAAGATATAGGATGTTAAGAAGAAAGAGACACCCACACCTCCAACAGTTTTAGATCTGATTTGCGATCGAGGAAGATAAACAAAAATTACTATGCTTATCTTGGCAACAACTTTTGCCTTTTTATTTTTTGAATTTTTAGAAAAGGATATTTTTTAACCAACATAAGAACACATTATCTACTGCACAAAGTGTCACGTTAATGCAACAAAATAAATAATAACCAAATTACATTATGCTGTGCATGACTCTCAACACATATTTACAGTACATTTCACACCTACGGTGAGGTCCAATACATAAAATATATTACATAACATTCAACATGTCAAAGAGAACAGTTTATATGTACATATCATCAAGTTGTAAACAGTTTGTGTCCCTTTCATCAACCTAGATTTGTAGATGGAATCAAAACAACTCTACAACAATTCATACACCCAGAGAGCAATTAATTAAAAAACTCTAGGTGTTTCGAAGATTTTACGAAGGATTTGATCCCACTTAGCCGACGCGTTTCGAGTTTTGGCTTTACAGGTTGCCAAACTCTCATCAGGGCTGGATTAGTCTTTGAAAACTGTTTATGACAAAAAACAAAGAAATAAAAGGTCCTTTTAGTCAAGCGCTTCCGAAAAACCTCCCAGCCAAATTTGTCATTAAGTAAATACAAGATTTTGTACCTGTGAGCTGTCAAAATTAGTTTGTGGCTTTGGGATTATGTTTGTACGCAGTGGCTGCCAGTCTGTAATGAGATACCACGTATAATTTAGTCTCTAGTCCTACATTAAATGCAACTTTCTGTTACAAAAAAATCTGCAAAGCTACCTTGACGGACGGCAGACACCTCAATCCATTGGCAAGACGGCACTCTCAATTCATCACCTCTGAAAGAATGAGTGGTCCCGGTATTAATAGGGATAGTCTATGAATGTGCATGGTAATTACAAAAAATCTCTACGAGCGTAGGGGTTACTTACTCGATATGCGATGCACGGCTGTGTTTTAATGAAGCAAGTTTACTGTTACCAACACGGCAGTATTTTCTTATCACGCGGGAAACTGAAAGAAAAACGGCCTCTGTTTTAGCACGGCAATGCGGTGATTCTACTGGGTTGCTATTAATCTCGGCATTGTTAGCGCACACTCACCTAATTCCGAAATGAAGCGTTTCGCGTATGACGGTGAGACGAATCTGTATGTTGCTCCGTTATGCAGAACAAGAGCCTCCGCGTAGTTCTCTGATATAGAACCGGGTCAAAACGTCACATGATCGTCAGTTTCACCAATGGAGGGGCTGAAAACAGTCAGTGTCCATCCTGGTGCATTATGGGAATTGTATTTTGGCAAAATCGCACAAGTTTTTGCACAAAGTGTCTGCCAACCCTGTGGCATTGGAGAACTATTTTACACAGGGAGTGGTGAATCAGGGCTATGAACTTCTGTGTTTTGGAAACAGGATGTTAAACCCTGTTCAGCTCGCTCATGCAGTTTAACCCCCTATTGATGCTGTCAAACTTCATTATGAGATAAGCTTCTTTGCGTAACAACGCACTTTCGATATTGGGGGATCGATGATTGGGATCTATCCCTGCCAGGACAGTCCAACGAAAATCATTTTCAGTATGATTAGCGGAAACAAAGTGATCGACCATAGGTGCAGTCGATACTTTCCGTTTGATGCGTGATCTATGTTGCGTGGTTCTCATGTTGATTTGTTGACACGTCTTGCCAATGTATATCTTATCACACTGGCAAACCACTGCGTATATGACATTTTTTGTTTTACAGTTGGTAAAACTGTCATGCCTCCATTTGATTCCATTATGCTCAAACACGGAGCCCTCCAAAGTAGTGGAACAGGCCACACAATTGCCACATTTGTGGTGGCCACGCACTGGTTTAAGGTTCCATTGTGTGATGAAATCACTCTTGGGTTTTTGAATGTAGCTATCTGCTCTTACTAGCTGTTGTCCTATGCTGAGATTTTTCTTCAATGCGAAGATAGGCCTCGGTAATGGGTATTCCAGAGACTCCAACAGGTGCCAATTCTTCAGAATGATTTGTCTAAACTTGTTAGTGTGAGGACCGAAGGTTGTCACACACACAAGAAGGTTCAATTCAACCTTGTCTTTTTTCTGCAATAGGCTTTCTCTAGGGGTGAATCTAGCTCTTTTCTTTGAATGGTTCAACAATTTTTTGGGGTATCCCCTCTTCTTCATTTCCTCGCAAAAAATGTTTGCGTGAGTTTCAAATTCTGACACTTCGGTACAGTTTCTCCTAATCCTTAGTAGTTGCCCGAACAGGAGGTTCTTTTTCAGACACTGAGGGTGTGAACTATTATAGTGGAGAATAGTGTTTCTGTCTGTCTCCTTTTTGTACAGGGTTGTGCTCAATCTGTGCTCAACGGGGCTTACTGACACATCAAGAAATGTCATCTTGGTTATGCTGGATTGCATTGAGAACTTGATGTCAAGATGTCTAGTGTTGACCCAATCAACAAATTGGTTCAACTCAGTCTGGCTCCCCTGCCACAGGAGCCAGACGTCGTCAATGTACCTCAGCCTTTGGATGATATTGTTGGAGAAAGGGTTATTGTTGTATATAAACCTTTCCTCATATTGAGCCATAAACAGCACCGCCATTTCTGGGGCATAAGGACACCCCATAGCTGTGCCCTTGACCTGTACAAAGAAATCATTCTCGAAATTAAAGTAGTTGCTGCGAAGTGATATATCAGCCAGTTCAATGATGAATGATGTAGGTACCCGATGAGGTCTCACCCTAAGGTCTAAGTATAGTTCCATTACTTGTAATGCCTCATCCTGGGGGATTTGGGTATATAAAGATGTTACATCTAAAGTGGCCATGATTTGTGTCTCTTCATTGAAATCTAGGCCCTCCACTTTTATGATGAAATCTGTTGTATATCTAAGATATGACTTGACACCCACTATGAAAGGTTTTAAGAAGAAGTCGATGTACTTCGAAACTGGCTCCAAGACCGAATCACACCCCGAGACGATGGGTCTTCCCGGCGGTGTTTTGCTGTTCTTGTGTATTTTCTGTAAAAAACTACAGGAGGGGAGTTCTTGGTTGTTTTCTATTCAAATATTCAAACTCCTTCGGCCCCAAAAAACCTTGATCCAAAGCGGTTTTAGTGATTTTAGCAATTTTGTCTTGTATTCCGAAAACAGGGTCTTCCCTGACTGGTCTATACTATTCACGGTTTTCGACATGTGATTTGCCCTCAGTTAAATACATTGAGCGTGGCCAGATCACTACCGCCCCACCCTTGTCCGCCTGCTTTATTACAATTGAACTGTCAGTTTTCAGGCCCTGAATAGCTTTGATATGGTCCTTACCTAGATTGTTCTGTACAAAGCATTTTGATTTTTCTATCTTGCTGATGGATGATAATACAGCCTGCTCAAAGGCATATATTTGCTTAGGTATGTTGTGAGTGGGAGTAAATCTTGATTTTACTCGAAGGCCAGTTGTTTCTTGGCTGGGTGTCGATTCACTCCCTGCAAAATAAGATTTAAGCCTGATCTTGCGGCAAAAATCTAATGCCTCTAGTTTCAACTTTGTAAAGTCGGTACGTCTACTGGCGACAAATTTAAGCCCCAGACTGAGAATCATTTTTTCGTCTAAGGTAAGCTCTTTGTCCGAGAGGTTCACGATAGCAGATTGATCTAATTGTTGTAATACCTGCTGCGTGTCCTCATTTCCCAGGGTTGCTTGAAACGGACCCTTGGTTGACCTCCTTTGGCTAAAAAAGACTGGTTGGAATTTCCTTGTTTTTTTGAGTTGCCAGGTCTAGAATCAGGTGAGGAGTCCGATGATGAACTGTCCGAAAACCCTATAAATCTATTCTTGGATCGACCTTGAAAGGTGGTTAAAGCTTTCCTAGAGTCAGCCAAAGTGTAATAATCTTCTTTCAAAAATGGGTAAACCTGTTCTATTTTGAAAGATTTTGAATCTCTCTCGAACTGAACAGTTTTGGCATTAATTGTGTAATCTTTGAAAGACTGGATTTCTTTCTCTATCTTTTCAATTAAAGCCTTGGCATCTGTTATAGCTGGATTCTCTGAAATAGCCTTAGTGAGAGCCTCAATTTCCTTCTCTTCCTGACTGCAAAGTCTCCGAGCAGTCTCTATGGTATGGACCATGAGGTCCCGACTGCACTTCGTATTGATAAAACTGAAGCCTTTTTTGTACTCAGGATCTTCAGTGAAAATCACAGGAATATTTTTTATTTGGAGGCCCCATGGGATGGTTCCTGCCCGTAAATGCTGGAGCAAAAAGTAACCATGGAGTTCAGTTCTTATGTGTTTTTTCTGTAGTCGGATTAGCTTCTCTGCCTCATTCTGTTGTTTTGCTGAGGTACTTAATGATAGCGCTGAGAAGGGGCTGGAAGCGATAAGGTTCTGAATGTGACTTTCTGTGAAGGACAATGTGTCCTTTTCGGCCATAGTATGCAGTGGAAAAACCACTGCTAATGATTAAATCGTTCAATGGTATGGTAGACCTTAATGTCAATCCGCACCCACTCGGGTAATCACCCGCTCTGAAACTAGACAAAAAAGGGGGGATTTGGCCCAGAGGGATGGAGGGGGGTAGGGCCTAAATATCAAGAAGAAAGAGACACCCACACCTCCAACAGTTTTAGATCTGATTTGCGATCGAGGAAGATAAACAAAAATTACTATGCTTATCTTGGCAACAACTTTTGCCTTTTTATTTTTTGAATTTTTAGAAAAGGATATTTTTTAACCAACATAAGAACACATTATCTACTGCACAAAGTGTCACGTTAATGCAACAAAATAAATAATAACCAAATTACATTATGCTGTGCATGACTCTCAACACATATTTACAGTACATTTCACACCTACGGTGAGGTCCAATACATAAAATATATTACATAACATTCAACATGTCAAAGAGAACAGTTTATATGTACATATACTCAATATCATCAAGTTGTAAACAGTTTGTGTCCCTTTCATCAACCTAGATTTGTAGATGGAATCAAAACAACTCTACAACAATTCATACACCCAGAGAGCAATTAATTAAAAAACTCTAGGTGTTTCGAAGATTTTACGAAGGATTTGATCCCACTTAGCCGACGCGTTTCGAGTTTTGGCTTTACAGGTTGCCAAACTCTCATCAGGGCTGGATTAGTCTTTGAAAACTGTTTATGACAAAAAACAAAGAAATAAAAGGTCCTTTTAGTCAAGCGCTTCCGAAAAACCTCCCAGCCAAATTTGTCATTAAGTAAATACAAGATTTTGTACCTGTGAGCTGTCAAAATTAGTTTGTGGCTTTGGGATTATGTTTGTACGCAGTGGCTGCCAGTCTGTAATGAGATACCACGTATAATTTAGTCTCTAGTCCGACATTAAATGCAACTTTCTGTTACAAAAAAATCGGCAAAGCTACCTTGACGGACGGCAGACACCTCAATCCATTGGCAAGACGGCACTCTCAATTCATCATCTCTGAAAGAATGAGTGGTCCCGGTATTAATAGGGATAGTCTATGAATGTGCATGGTAATTACAAAAAATCTCTGCGAGCGTAGGGGTTACTTACTCGATATGCAATGCACGGCTGTGTTTTAATGAAGCAAGTTTACTGTTACCAACACGGCAGTATTTTCTTATCACGCGGGAAACTGAAAGAAAAACGGCCTCTGTTTTAGCACGGCGATGCGGTGATTCTACTGGGTTGCTATTACTCTCGGCATTGTTAGCGCACACTCACCTAATTCCGAAATGAAGCGTTTCGCGTATGACGGTGAGACGAATCTGTATGTTGCTCCGTTATGCAGAACAAGAGCCTCCGTGTAGTTCTCTGATATAGAACCGGGTCAAAACGTCACATGATCGTCAGTTTCACCAATGGATGGGCTGAAAACAGTCAGTGTCCATCCTGGTGCATTATAGGAATTGTATTTTGGCAAAATCGCGCAAGTTTTTGCACAAAGTGTCTGCCCACCCTGTGGCATTGGAGAACTATTTTACACAGGGAGTTGTGAATCAGGGCTATGAACTTCTGTGTTTTGGAAACAGGATGTTAAACCCTGTTCAGCTCGCTCATGCAGTTTAACCCCCTATTGATGCTGTCAAACTTCATTATGAGATAAGCTTCTTTGCGTAACAACGCACTTTCGATATTGGGGGATCGATGATTGGGATCTATCCCTGCCAGGACAGTCCAAAGAAAATCATTTTCAGTATGATTAGCGGAAACAAAGTGATCGACCATAGGTGCAGTCGATACTTTCCGTTTGATGCGTGATCTATGTTGCGTGATTCTCATGTTGATTTGTTGACACGTCTTGCCAATATATATCTTATCACACTGGCAAACCACTGCGTATATGACATTTTTTGTTTTACAGTTTGTAAAACTGTCATGCCTCCATTTGATTCCATTATGCTCAAACACGGAGCCCTCCAAAGTAGTGGAACAGGCCACACAATTGCCACATTCGTGGTGGCCACGCACTGGTTTAAGGTTCCATTGTGTGATTAAATCACTCTTGGGTTTTTGAATGTAGCTATCTGCTCTTACTAGCTGTTGTCCTATGCTGAGATTTTTCTTCAATGCGAAGATAGGCCTCGGTAATGGGTATTCCAGAGACTCCAACAGGTGCCAATTCTTCAGAATGATTTGTCTAAACTTGTTAGTGTGAGGACCGAAGGTTGTCACACATACAAGTTTGTTCAATTCAACCTTGTCTTTTTTCTGCAATAGGCTTTCTCTAGGGGTGAATCTAGCTCTTTTCTTTGAATGGTTCAACAATTTTTTGGGGTATCCCCTCTTCTTCATTTCCTCGCCAACATTTTTTGCGTGAGTTTCAAATTCTGACACTTCGGTACAGTTTCTCCTAATCCTTAGTAGTTGCCCGAACGGGAGGTTCTCTTTCAGACACTGAGGGTGTGAACTATTATAGTGGAGAATAGCGTTTCTGTCTGTCTCCTTTTTGTACAGGGTTGTGCTCAATCTGTGCTCAACGGGGCTTACGGACACATCAAGAAATGTCATCTTGGTTATGCTGGATTGCATTGAGAACTTGATGTCAAGATGTCTAGTGTTGACCCATTCAACAAATTGGTTCAACTCAGTCTGGCTCCCCTGCCACAGGAGCCAGACGTCGTCAATGTACCTCAGCCATTGGATGATATTGTTGGAGAAAGGGTTATTGTTGTATATAAACCTTTCCTCATATTGAGCCATAAACAGCACCGCCATTTCTGGGGACTAAGGACACCCCATAGCTGTGCCCTTGACCTGTACAAAGAAATCATTCTCGAACTTAAAGTAGTTGCTGCGAAGTGATATATCAGCCAGTTCAATGATGAATGATGTAGGTACCCGATGAGGTCTCACCCTAAGGTCTAAGTATAGTTCCATTACTTGTAATGCCTCATCCTGGGGGATTTGGGTATATAAAGATGTTACATCTAAAGTGGCCATGATTTGTGTCTCTTCATTGAAATCTAGGCCCTCCACTTTTATGATGAAATCTGTTGTATATCTAAGATATGACTTGACACCCACTATGAAAGGTTTTAAGAAGAAGTCGATGTACTTCGAGACTGGCTCCAAGACCGAATCACACCCCGAGACGATGGGTCTTCCCGGCGGTGTTTTGCTGTTCTTGTGTATTTTCTGTAAAAAACTACAGGAGGGGAGTTCTTGGTTGTTTTCTATTCAAATATTCAAACTCCTTCGGCCCCAAAAAACCTTGATCCAAAGCGGTTTTAGTGATTTTAGCAATTTTGTCTTGTATTCCGAAAACAGGGTCTTCCCTGACTGGTCTATACTATTCACGGTTTTCGACATGTGATTTGCCCTCAGTTAAATACATTGAGCGTGGCCAGATCACTACCGCCCCACCCTTGTCCGCCTGCTTTATTACAATTGAACTGTCAGTTTTCAGGCCCTGAATAGCTTTGATATGGTCCTTACCTAGATTGTTCTGTACAAAGCATTTTGATTTTTCTATCTTGCTGATGGATGATAATACAGCCTGCTCAAAGGCATATATTTGCTTAGGTATGTTGTGAGTGGGAGTAAATCTTGATTTTACTCGAAGGCCAGTTGTTTTTTGGCTGGGTGTCGATTCACTCCCTGCAAAATAAGATTTAAGCCTGATCTTGCGGCAAAAATCTAATGCCTCTAGTTTCAACTTTGTAAAGTAGGTAAGTCTACTGGGGACAAATTTAAGCCCCAGACTGAGAATCATTTTTTCATCTAAGGTAAGCTCTTTGTCCGAGAGGTTCACGATAGCAGATTGATCTAATTGTTGTAATACCTGCTGCGTGTCCTCATTTCCCAGGGTTGCTTGAAACGGACCCTTGGTTGACCTCCTTTGGCTAAAAAAGACTGGTTGGAATTTCCTTGTTTTTTTGAGTTGCCAGGTCTAGAATCAGGTGAGGAGTCCGATGATGAAGTGTCCGAAAACCCTATAAATCTATTCTTGGATCGACCTTGAAAGTGTGTCAACATCACCCAGAACAGGTCTACTAGGGCCCCACAACAGGCTACTCCTGAGGCGAAGCTGTGTTCAATGCTCGCCAGGTTGGTGTTTTAGAAAAATTTGCCGTCCTGTTTTAGTAATTGTGTTTTTGTTTGTGTTGCTTTTAAAATTTGTGAGGGTTCGCTGCGTTAAGGCACGGAGCGCGCATTTGGTACCTTATTCTCGGCACCCTGCACTGCTCGCCTGCCACTCTGGGCCAGATCCAGGTAGCTGGGAGCCTGGTCGGCACGCTGCCATGTTGGGTGCTTAGCATTCTAGCCTTTGGGAAACACTTGGGGAGCCTATAAATGCTCACACTGAAGCGACCGCGCAGTGCTACAACCTGAGGCGAAGCTGTGTTCAATGCTCGCCAGGTTGGTGTTTTAGAACATTTTGCCGTCCTGTTTTAGTAATTGTGTTTTTGTTTGTGTTGCTTTTAAAATTTGGGAGGGTCCGCTGGGTTAAGGCACGGAGCGCACATTTGGTACCTTATTCTCGGCACCCTGCTCTGCTCCCTTGCCACTTGGGGCCAGATCCAGGTAGCTGTGAGCCTGGTCGGCACGCCGCCATCTTGGCCGGTTAGCATTCTAGCCTTTGGGAAACACTTGGGGAGCCTATAAATGCTCACGCTGACGCGACCGCGCAGCGCTACAACCTGAGGCAAAGCTGTGTTCAATGCTCGCCAGGTTGGTGTTTTAGAACATTTTGCCGTCCTGTTTTAGTAATTGTGTTTTTGTTTGTGTTGCTTTTAAAATTTGGGAGGGTCCGCTGGGTTAAGGCACGGTGCGCGCATTTGGTACCTTATTCTCGGCTCCCTTCGCTGCTCGCCTGCCACTCAGGCCAGATCCAGGTAGCTGGGAGCCTGGTCGGCACGCCGCCATCTTGGGCGGTTAGCATTCTAGCCTTTGGGAAACACTTGGGGAGCCTATAAATGCTCACGCTGACGCGACCACGTGCAGCGGGCGCGCCGCTGGCGTGCCAAAGGCAAGCCCGTCCGTGCCTGAGCCGGGCTCAGGGCTTGTCCCCCTGGCCAAAAATCGATTGTTACACAAACGTATTCATGACACCAACTTTTAAGCTGGGGCCTAAAGGGAGGAAGGGATTGCTGTCCTAGGCTCAATCGACTTGCCTTTCAGGAAGCACGGGCTACTCGCTGCACTAACTGTGGCTCATTGTTTTCCTGTTCACTTGCTAACTCTGTTGGTGGTAGCACGTTGGGCCTTAGGCCCACCCATGTTAACTAACCCCCCCTCATTTGTCTTTTGCTCAATGCTAGGTCTCTTATTAAACATTGCACTGAATGTGCTATGTTTTTGGAAGAGCATGACATCAAATTGGCCTGCATAACTGAGTCCTGGTCGGATGATGCTTCAGGGCCCGAGCTGGTTAAAGCCACGCCACCAGGATATTTTTGTTTTACACAGGACAGACCCTGGAAAAGAGGTGGAGGGCTGACAGTAATTTACCATCACTCTTTAAAGCCCTCTTTTACTAAAGTCTCCAATCTTTCTTGTGAGGCATTGGCAATTAACATCCAAATTTCGTATCACAACTCTTTTCATGGGATCCTCCTGTATCGCCCTCCTGGACCCAGGGGTGCGTTTTTAGACTCGCTGGGACTCCTATTAGAGACGGACTATGTAACAAACATTTTACTGTCCTGGGTGATTTTAATTTTTACCTCGAAGATCTGCTGGATTCAGACAATGTGAAACTTCAGCAGATCTCTAGTGGAGGTGATCTTAGGCAGCTAGTTCTTGATCCTACTCACTCCGCTGGTCACACGCTGGATGGCATATTTTCTAATAACCCAAATGTAACTTACACCGAGGCAAAAAAACTCATTTGGACGGACCATCTGGCGGTGTTATTTCAGCTCAAATATGCCAAGCATGGCCAGTCTCCACCCTTTATTAGGGCAGCTCTTACGTTTAGAGATTGAAAGAACATCGACTATGCTGCTTTAAACAACACGTTAAAAAACTCTCTACCCACTCAT
The DNA here is from genome assembly GCF_964261635.1 of Lissotriton helveticus. Lineage (NCBI taxonomy): Eukaryota > Metazoa > Chordata > Amphibia > Caudata > Salamandridae > Lissotriton > Lissotriton helveticus. The sequence goes on along the minus strand of NC_136073.1, from coordinate 453,513,310 downwards.
TCCTAAGATGTAGAAACTGCCACATTTAAGTACACAGAGTCGGTTGACTCTGCCTGTAAGGCATTGGCACCAAACAAGCGGTGTATTTCAAAGCGATCAGTGCCTTCAGCCCCCTGGTACTCCGAAGTGCTAAAAAATCATAAACTTGAGTGTAAAAAATTGGAGAGAGCCTGGCGGAGAGAGTATAAGATCTCCGATAGAGAAGCATATAAACAGGGTCTTGCTGGCTATAAGAAGGCTCTTAGTGATTCAAAAAAGGCCTATTTTGGTGAACAAATTAGAATGGCTAGCTCATCATCTAAAGCCTTGTTTAAAACAATTTCTTCGCTTACAACGGCCCCCATTCCTAAGACTGAGAGCAATACGGAACTGTGCGAGACCCTGGCTACTTTCTTCTCTCAAAAGGTTGAAAATATTTTTTCTTCATTCACTCTCACCCCAATGAGGTGCGGCCCTCAGCAAGTGTTGTCCAGAGGGGTTGCTCCCCCAGATTCGATCATTTCACTCCACTGGAACAGCAAGGAGTAATTAAATTGATCTCAGAGATCCGGTCTGGTTCTCCTTTGGACCCTTGCCCAGCTTCTGTATTGAAAGCAGCACCAGAAATTGTGGCGGAAGCTCTTATTCCACTGTTTGCTTCTATGTTTTACTCAGGTCATTTCTCTGGCCTTTGGAAGATAGCTTCTATTTTGCAATTACTAAACAAAATCCAACCTGGACCCATTTTTTTTCATTTCATTTCACAAATCTTTATTCGAATTCCAAGAATTCATAAAAACACATCCACAAATTTACAATGGTGTTATAAAAGTCCCTATGAAAACTTGATAAATCGTAATAGACACCAGACAAATTTTACTATTTACTAAACAAAAAGAAAGTCAAGGATTTTTCATCATTTTGCGAGCTCGGTGGCAATTCTCAAGAAGGTGCTGGTGCGGAAAACTATTTCTTCATTGTCCAAAGAAAGCAACATATGATAAGATTCCCACAGGGAAAGCGGTCTGTGTTTTTAAAAAAAGGGAGTTAAAAACCATTTTACATATTTTAAATAATATTTACAAAAGAAGAAAAAGGGCAAATCAGTTTGTGCGCTCACTCCGTCGCAGGGGCATTGTATGTTTTCTATATTTGGCCGATAGCCTAGAGGAAAACTTAACAGAAATCTCACAGTTCCCGCCCTTAATCGAAATAAAAGGCTTCTTTCCCAGTTTACCTTTGGCAGGGTAAGATATGTTAATAAAGGGTACCTATACAATTCCCTGCCCAAGCAACTAGAAACTGTGGACTTCTTAGATTCTTCCCTGACCCTTTCTGAGTTATAAAGTGCATAAAGTGCTTTTTTCAAGTAATTCTTATGGAATGAATCGGCTCTGATTGGGTCTAGGAAGAGGCCACCTTTATCAATACTACATAGACTCTGGTAGACCCCCAAGAGCCAAGGAATATCCATTCCTCTCTCGCACTTGAGGCAGTCGGTTATAATTTCTTGCGTTAAAGTAGCAGATTTATTCCTCCAAACAGAATGCCAAAATAACGCAGGCCGGGCGTTGATAAAATCACAGATAAAATACAAGTTAAGTTCCTTATGGCAAATATACTGAGAAGTAGATATCGGTGCACCCAGCAGCTTTCTACAAAACCGATTTTCTTCCTGCTGGATGCACCGATTCTTCGCCAAACCCCATATCTCTGCCCCATATGTGGCTTCTGGGACGCATTGCAATTTAAAAATCCTTAAAATTGCTTTAATAGCACCTGGATCCTATAGATCCGAGTAATTATAGACCTATCTCTCGTCTTCCTTTTCCGGGTAAGATGATTGGGAGGGCTATGAACGGTCAACTTAGTCGCTTTCTTCAGTCCAATGCCCTGCTTGACAACACGCAGTTTGGCTTTCGTTCGGAGCACAGCACTGAGCTGGCGCTAATAAAATCTACCGACGAGTTCAGACAGGCCTTGGATCAGGGTGGTGCAGCCATACTCATCATGCTGGACCTCTCTGCCTTTTTTGATACGGTCCATCACAAAGTGTTGATGGATCGTTTATCAGCGGTCGAAGTCCATGGCAAGGCCTGGGCCCTCCTGAAGTCTTTTTTGACAAATAGAACACAAACAGTGGATCTGGGCAGGGACAGCTCTAAGCCTTTTTCACTCCCTTGTGGAGTCCCGTAGGGCTCCTCGCTCAGTCCGACACTGTTTAATGTGTATGTCGCTCCATTGGCACCATTAATCAGATTATTTGGCTTCCAGCTAACCTCATATGTCGACGATACACAAATTGTGTTATCTATTAAAAAAGGCACTGAGGCAGAGACTGGTGTAAATTGCCACAACTGCATGCAGGCCATTGACGTATGGATAACGTCAAACTGCCTTAAGCTCAATGCGGCGAAGACAGAGGTTATCATCTTTGGGAATTCTGCCCATTTGTGGACACCTGATTGGTGGCCAGACACAATGAGCACACTTCCAATTCTGGTGGACAGGGCAAAGAATCTTGGGGTGATTGTTGACTCGAAACTGGCGTATTGCGATCAAGTCAGTGGGGTTGTTTCCTCCTATTCTTTAGTTCTGTGCATTTTGCATAAGATCAAATTTCTCCTTCCGGAAGACAGCATGAAAATAGCAGTCACGGCACCTGGATTATTGCAACGCTCTTTTTATTAACATCCAGAAAGGGCAGTTGGCAAGACCCCAGATGGTGCAGAATGCGGCAGCCAGACTGCTTGCTGGAAGTCCCAAATTCGCCTCAGTTAGGGCAGAACTTAAAGCCCTTCACTGGCTCCCTGTTGACTCCCGGATTCTGTTTAAGGCTTTGTGCCTGGTATTTAAAGCTCTAAATGGCATTGGCCCTGATTTTTTGAAGCATTCTTTTCAATGGTATGTTCCTGGAAGTGCTCTTCGGTCCATGCAAGCCAAACAAGTCTCTCTCCCCCGCGTGGCGAAACAGAGCTGGGGTGGAAGGAGTTTTGGCTACTGTGCTGCTAACGCATGGAATAATCTTCCTTTCTCCTTAAGGAGCTCAACAGAACTGCTCCTGTTTCGTAAGGGATTGAAAACCTGGCTTTTTAGATAAACTGCTCCTGCCCACTGTGTTGTTCACAGCTTTGTTTCAGATGGTAGTGTACAGCGCCAGGACACCTCTGGGTAGCAGAGCGCTTTAAAAATGTTATTAACAGAACATAACATACTCCCAAAAGTCTTGGAGCCTGTTTTCTCATTTTTTTCCATTCGTGCACTTGAATTCACATTGGTCCAGATGAAGTGACAACCGATTCCTCTGGAACAATTGGGCACGAAACATGTCAACCCCACTTTAGAGACGGCCTGTTAGAAACATCACATTCCCATAGGGCGTCCAGTCATTTTTTTTTTCAAAACCGTTTTTATTAAGAGTTCCATCAAGGTTCAGGACAGCCCTCCACAGTCAGGAGGAGACTGCCAACAACACAGACAGATAAGGGCATGGCAATGAACTCAGAGTTATACGAAAAGCACACCCCAATTCCCTCCCGACCCTCCCCACCCCAACAACGCCCCCCCATCTACCCACCCCTTATCCCACCCTAACCCAGTGCACGTGATCACAGGTCAGCAACATGAGACGGAAATCAAAGTCAGAGTCGGCTAACAGCCTAGGGCCCGGGATCCACATCAAGGGCCAGTACATCATCCATATCAGCTGGGGGATCGAGGTCCAGACCCCTGTAGTCAGCCCACCGCTTCCAGATCTTGTAGGGTTTCCGGGGGCAACCCCTGGCCTGAAATACCGGTAATTCTAGACCCATTAAAAAGTCCAATCCCGCCTTCCACGCACTCAAGGGGGGGGCACGTTCGCTCTTCCATGCTTGGGCCAGATCACGTTTGGCCACCACCAGCCCCAACATTAGCAGGTGTCGTTTGTAGGTATTGCCCCCAACATTTTCCAGAATATGGAGGAGACCCAGCCTAGGGGTACGGGGAACGTCCCACCCCAACACCTCTGACAGGCAGTCCCACACCCCGGCCCAGAATCGGGTCAACCTCTCACAGGACCATACTGTATGGAAAAGCGTCCCCCTCTCAGCACCACACCTCAGACATTCAGGGGTAGCTATGAGGCCCGCGCGCCACAGCCGCTCCCTAGTATAATAGGCCCTATGAAGGTACTTGAATTGAATAAACCTAAGACGGACGGCTATAGCTGCACCGCGGGGGGATTCAAGGGCCTCACGCCAATCATCGTCATCCATGGGGCCAACATCATGCTCCCAGGAGGCCTTCAGTGTCGAAAGGGAGGGGGAACAGTGTATGACCAGGGAGCGGTATATCTGAGAGACCTTCTTGTCGCCCAGGTCGCCCATAAACAGTTTGGCCTCAATAGGACTAAAGTCGGGGAGCTGCTCCAACCCCACCAGGCTGGGGCCAAGGGCATGGCGGAGCTGAAGGTAGCGAAAGAATTGGGACCTAGACAGATCATATTCGGAGCTAAGTTCCTGAAAGGACTTAAGGGTAGTACCGTTGAGAACATTACCAAGAGACGAGATCCCGATCGCGTCCCAGTTGCCAAACCCGGACAAGGAGGCCAGCGCCGGTAGCAGGCCGTTATGCCACAGCGGCGTCTCGGCCGTCAGCCTGCCCCACCACCCCATACGGTGCAGAGCCTGCCGCCAGATCGCGAAGACCACCTGGGTGACCCTTGGCAAAACCTTCCTCCGCCGGGCCGAGTACAGCAGGGTGTGAAGTGTGGCACCTCCCATCAATGAGTGTTCCAGCGCATAGGCCGGATCGCTACGGTCCCCATACCACCACTCGTTGAGCACTAGGAGATGGGAGGCCTGGTAGTACGATAGCAGATCCGAGGATGCCAGGCCGCCACAGTAGACAGAGAGGAAGCAGGTGCGCAGCGCCACCCTAGAAGCACCCCCAGCCCACAGAAATCCGCCCAGCACCGAGTTGACACCACGGAACCATTGTGGGTCGATTTTACAAGGGTGATTCTGCAGTTGGTAGAGGAGCCTAGGCAGGGCCACCATTTTAAATATGGCCGACCGGCCATAGATATTAAGGGGCATACGCGTCCAGGTCTTAATATCAACTTGGACCCTGTCCCACACCGGCTGGATGTTCCGATCCCACGCCACGGTAGCCGAGGCCGAGAGGAAAACGCCCAGGTACTTCATGCCATCAACCGCCATCCGAAGGGACGCAGCCCACTGGTAGCGCACCGAGGCCCCCCCCAGCACCCACAGGGTTGACTTGCGAGGGTTAAGAAAGAGCCCCGACGCCTGACCGAACTCCCGCATTATCTCAAGAACACGAGGCCCTGTACGGTGTAGATCAGTCATAAAGAAAAGCACGTCATCCGCATATAGGGCAATGCGGTCTGAGTGGCCCGACCCCCACACGAAACCCCGATAGAGCGCGTCCTGGCGCACTCGGGCGGCCATAGGCTCCATAGCCAGCGCGAAGAGGTACGGGGAGAGGGGGCACCCCTGACGAGTGCCCCTGGCCACAGGAAATCGCGCAGAAATCGCCCCAGACACGCGCACCGAAGCGGTAATATTAGTATATAGCAGTGTCACATACGAAATGAATATAGGACCCAAGTTCAGCAGTGGCAGAAGGGCAAGGAGGTAAGTCCAGCTGACCGAGTCAAATGCACTATCTATGTCGGCCAACAACAGCGCCGCTCGGTCCCCAGTCGTCCCGATCGCATCAATCGCTGCCTGCACCCGCCGAATGTTGTGTCGCGTCGCCCGGTGCGGCATAAATCCCGCTTGGTCCGGGTGGACAAGGGCCGAGATGTGGGGAAGCAGGCGATTCGCAAGCGCCTTGGCCAGGAGTTTGGCTTCAATGTTGATAAGGGAGATGGGGCGGTACGACTCGTGGCGCTCAGGGGGTCTGCCCGGCTTTTGAAACACCACAATTTCGGCGTGACGCCAGTCTGGGGGGAGGCTACCCCGCTCCCGAGCTAGTTCCAAGGCCCGCCTGTAATGCGGCCCAAGCTGCAGGTGGAATGCCCGGTAGAATTCGCTGGGGAACCCGTTGGGCCCAGGCGCTTTACCCGCATTAAGTTGACCCAGGGCGTCGCCCAGTTCTTCAGCTGTCAGAGGGAGATCCAGGGCGTCGCGGACCTCATCAGGTACCGCTTGTGGGCGGACCGCTGTGAGGTAAGCTTCAACGGATTCGGGGGAGAGGCTCTCACGAGAGGCATATTGATGTTCGTAGTAGCGCGCAAAGCTCGCTGCAAGGACCGATGGGTCCGTAATTACTACCCCTGCGTCGTCGACTAACCCCGGTAGGGTGATCGGCTGGAAGGTCTGCTGACACAACCGGTGGAGCATGGTGCCTGACTTGTCGCCCCATTGGTACACTCTACTACGTGTAGCCAGCCACGCCTGGCGGGCCTCATCCAGCAAGACCGAGGAGTAAGACTGTTGCGCTTGTAAAAGCAGCCGCAGCGTCACATCATCGGCCGCCTCCCTGTGTCGTACCTCCCGTCTTTCCACGCGTTCCGCAGCTGTGGCTACACTTTCTAGTCGGGTCCGGCGAGTAGAAGCGCACCAGGCAATATCTACAGACCTCAGGGCAGGTTTCATGGCCTCCCATACCGTCACCGCATCAACCCCCTCGGTTAGATTATCCTGCCAATAATGGGCAATTGCACTGCGCAGATGCCGGGTGTAGCCCGGTTGCTGCAGGTGCCATGTAGACATCCGCCACCTGAACGGTTGGCGCGCCTTACAAAGGTCAATCTGAACCGCCACAGGGGAGTGGTCGGACAGCCCGCGAGGCCGGATCGCCGCCCCCTTTACCCTGTCTAGGAAGGCCCCCGGTACAAACACACAGTCTAAGCGCGAGAGGGAGCCATGCACAGCAGACACATAGGTATATTCTCGTCGCCCTGCATGAAGATGCCTCCACACGTCCACCCATCCAAGACCATCAATCATCGCACACAGCTTCGTGGGAGAGGCCACAGGCGCGACCCCATGCCCCCTCATCCTGTCTAAGGTCATATCCAACACATCGTTCCAATCACCACCAATCACAGCCAGGGAATGGGGAAGCTCGGCCCACAAGGCAAATAGTCGCTCCGCAAGGGCCCACTGCAGTGGGGGGGGGGCATACACACTACCAAAGATTACAGGTTCCACACCAATCTTCCCCTGCACAAACACAAACCAGCCCTGAGGATCGAGCCATTGACGCTCATGAGTATAGGCCAATCGTTTGTGGACCAGGATCGCCACCCCCCTCGAACCCCTAGTAAATCCGGCATGAAACACCTGGTGGAAGCCAAACCTCTGCAGGCTCAGAGCCTTAGTACCCAGCATGTGTGTTTCCTGGAGAAGGAGCACATCAGCCGAGTCCCTTTTCGCCCAACGGAGCACAGCCCCCCGTTTGATCTTGTCCAGTAGCCCCCGGACATTCCAGCTCAATATACGCATAAGAGTACCAGACGACACAAGTCGTGGAGCATCAGCCATTGTCACGATGGGTCCGTCCCTGCAATCCCCGCAGCCCAACCCAGACTCCCAGCCCTCCAGCTGCCAACATCATTCGAAACACGTGCACCCCTAAGAACACATCCCCAACCCCCGCCACCCCGCTAACCCCAACCCAACCCATCAGCAACCAAACACCCCAAGTCCCCCCTCCCCCACCCCAATACCTCAATGAACAATGAAGTATCTGTCGCGGCATACGGTACTTCAGACCCACAACACAGCGTCTAAAGCCAGTCATACCAACGGATCCCAACTAGGCCCCCCTAAAACCTAACACCAACTAGGCACACTCCTAGAACCACCCCCCAACCCCACCCGGAGGAGGCGGCCCATAACGAGCAGCGTCCAGTCATTTTTAGTTAGGGAGGATCTACCTTCACCATTAAAATTATTGCTATTAGGATTGACCCTGACCTATTTTAATCACTTTACACATGCACATCATTATCCCACACTGCCCCCACACCCACACGCACCCAACGGCTTCTCCAAAAAAGATCTCCAACAAAAAGCCCCGGAAACGGTGAGCCCGTCGAGCACTGCAGCACCGGTCTGACGAAGAGCAAGGCCCAATGATGAAGCATGACACCTCTCGGGTGGTGTGAGGGCAACATGACAAAAGTATTGTCTTTTCCTCTTCTATCATTCCCTTAGGAACTCCACTCCCCGTGTTTAATATGTTCCCCTTTGAGCCACGGGTGCAGGACCTGCTTAAAGATTGGCTCCTGGTCCCACCCCTCTTCTCCCTCAAGTTTTAGTAAGCTACCAGGTAAGATTACCAGCCCTGTTTACACAAAAGTGAAACCAGAGTCCAAAAACATGCGCTGGGTTGGCCTGAAAAAAAGATAGAAAACAAGCCGAGCCTGGGAGCTGCCTTTTGATAGAGTTTAATGGTGGAGCAGATGTTCAAGGAGCCACAGGGAGACAAGGACAACACTGGGATGAATCCAAAAGAATGTCAGCAACATGGGAGGAGGTGGGATGGAAGAATGCAGCAATAAAATGCAAGCAGCTATGGGCCTGAAGCTAAACACACACCCACAGTATAACAGGGGCAGAAATGAGAAGAGGAGAGGATTTGGCATAATGGCTAGGGCGGTCGACCTCAAATCTGGGGAACCGGCTGGTGTCTCAGCAAGGACATGCAGCATCCTGTGATTCTGGGCCAATCACTTAATCTTCCCGTATCTAACAAAAATTAATGTTTCCTCATGTAACGCAACTGGTGCTCATGTAAACGCTCTGATACCCAATACCTTTGGGTCAAGTTCGCGCTATATAAAACTCCCTAACAAAAGGAAATAGTCCCCCAAAGAACAGATAAAGAACCAAAGCGTAAACATACAGTACTTAGTCCCTGCTCCGTGGGAGTAACGAAAGAGAAAAAGGAGGGACTAAGAGGCAGGGCTGACAAGCCAGAATTTTTAAAGGACACTGCAACAAACAAATGAAAAGCAGGGGGAATGGCTTTGAGCCCAAGAGAAGTATATACTTAAATTTATACAAGAGGTTTTGAATGCTCGACCTAATAAATGGAGTACTGTGTACTGATACAATAAACTGTTTGCCAATCCATCAGCATGGGCTACAAAGTTAATGAGCATGAAATTCTCTTTTCTTTGTTTTTCAGTAAAGAGAGGTATGTGAGCTTTATTAAAAACACTGTGGTATTAATATTAGACAATCAACGGTAAATAGTAAAATGTTATTTTACCCTACAGGTACCTTATACAGAAATCATGGCCCCCATTTACAAACGCTTTGTGGGGGCACTTGCATGATGCAAAGGACAGCATGAATACAGTACTTGCGCAGTGTTCAATTCATTTTATTGCGCTAGCATCTGTGTAACATTTAGTAAACAAGGACCTCAGATTTTCACCATTCACTGGGTAAGTAAAATGTATTCCTACTATTAAGATTAGAAGAAAAATTTCAACCTGGACACTTAGAGACATATTTATGACTTTTGTGGCCCAGGGCAGTGCAGCAAGTCGCTGTGCTGCGCTGGGTCACAGAAAAATTCAGGAATGCGCAGTATTTCTTAAATACGGCAAATTCATGTCCTTTTCTCTTGTGCTAGTGCAGTATTGGGAGCCTAGCGCCAACATGAGCACCCTTTCATCATGGTGCAAGGGTGCCTGTGTTGTAAGCAGGATTGGTTTTGTGAAGGCACCTCCCTGCACAACAATAATCCTGAGAGGCTTGCAGCACCTATAGAAATAAAGATTGTCTCCTCGTTACGCCTCTCCTGGGAAGGCGTAAGAGTTTGGTGCATTCTCAGGTAAACCTAGGAATGCATCAAAACCCGTGGGTGTTGCGTGTGAACACCCACCGCAATGCCTACCCGGGGCAGAGTAGCGAAACGCAGTGATTTGTGCTGCATTGCACTACTCCAGATTTATGAGACCACTCAGAGCCACTCAAAGTTGCTTTGCGTGGCTTAATACATCTGACTTAGAGGTGTGCATCGCACATGTACCACATTTTGTGATGCAAAGCTGACGCAGGCCTCCCATAAATGTGCCTCTGAATATTTTTTCTAGAGCCAAATGCCAAAACGAGTGCAAATAAAGAAAATACAGGGCACTGGAATTATGCGACAGGGGAGGGTCAACGCATGCTGCAGTGTTGACTAAATTATGAGGCAAGAAAATGCTAATTATGCACCATCATGCAGCACATTTTGTGATACTATTACTTAATTACTTTGTCATTTTTACACTTGGTAACACTGTTTGGGGATTGGTTGCACCTCACTAGTACCAGTTTAACATCCAAATATAGTAATAGGCAACAGAAAGGTGACCAGTCAACCTTTAAAAAGGGCCTTCCCCCTTGTGCCAACACGTGTTTTTACACTTTTAGTAACGTTTGAACCATTATTGCTAGAAACAATTTTTTTATCTATAGCAATGCAAAAAACACCACAACAGCACCAGTAGCGGCCGCTTACTTTATAAAATGGTGGGGTGAAATAGCTTTACAATACATCAGTAGCCTTAGGTAATGCTGCTGAAATAAGTGACGAACAACAATGAACAAGCAGAAGCTAAATTGGTCCAAAGCTGACGCTGCCTCTGCCAGTAGGGCCTCAATCAATTCCCCAATACTCAGTGATGAGGTAGGAATCAACACTCATCAAAAAATAAAGGAATAAAAACTCAATCTTTGCAAAAGATGGGTCACTCTGTCATAATGTGCAACGCTTGCTCCTACATATTATTTAGACATGCACTTTTTCGACATACTCAATAAATCAAACTTGTATTTTTCTTTCGAAAGACTGGAACGACTACTTGCCTGTGCACAGTATCCTCCAGTGCTCTGCTCTGTGGCCTGAGGCCGTTTGTTGCCACTCCCTTTATGACCTCATACCGGCATTTCAAATGATTAACAGCAGCACCGGTGGCTCATCTAATTAGCTGCCAAGACTCAGAAGGCACTCAAGAGGTATGAGAATGTGTCCAACTACATGCTTGCATTTCACGACGGAAATGCGCAAACAGAATACTAAAGGTGACGAGGCTCCAATCCTGATGCTTCTCTCATGCAGTTGCTACTATTGCCCAGCATGAGAGAAGCACCTGGATTGGCTGGAGCGGGCTGACTCGAAGCTCCGGCAGGCACTGGGTGAATGAATTTATTAACTGTGCAATTAATTAAAATCATTACAGTAAAAACAATCAGCATATAAAAGCTAAAACAATGATAAAACTTCAATTTGTGATAAATAAAATGTGCCGCCCCTCCCCCATCGGCCTTCACCGGAGTTTGTAATCTTGGTCCTGTGGCCTTGCTCACAATCAAGAAGCCCCCATTGATCCATGAAAATAGGCTGCATTACAAAGCTGTGACCCGTTCCCCTTGGCGCTCTAGTTGGTGATCATATACGGTGCTATCCTAGAGGACGTGCTGAAAGTGCAAAAGCCGTCAGTAGTCGATGGAGATGCCTTCAGCTTTCTTTCGCTGAGTTTACAGTGCTCTTCACCGGGGTTTTATTGCCTTCATTAGCAGTTTTTAGGGCGGTCCTAATGTGATGGATGAATTACCCCAGTCTTTCTAGGGTCGTTGTGTTAGCGGTAGAGAAGCACATGGCTGGCGCTTCACTGCAGGACTTTATTCCATTGATGATACAGATCGGGTGCAGTAGTCGCCGACATTCATTGTTAAGGTTGGGGCAACAGCATAGAAGATGCAGCCACGATTCCCTTGTGTAGGGACACAGTCTGCAGTTTGTGGGTTCCCCCCTTCGGGCCCATGCAGGGTTAAAATCCGCAATTCTTAGAGTGGTTAATCTCATAAAAAGAATTTTACTTCGGGCCAGTGGAGTGAGACGCTCACTTAAGTAGGGCTGAGATTTGCCTGCGGTATAAGAGCTGTTCAGCGGATCTAAGTGGGAGCTTGAAGGGAGCAATTTGAGGTCGAGATCAAATGAAATTTCATGCACTTGTTTGTTTATGGCTCTTTTCCAGGCATTCAGCAGGATATCCTGCTGCAGTATGCCCTCTTCCTCGATCTTCAGTATTTTGATCACTTTTCCAAGGCTAGTGTGCCAGGCCGTATATGGCCCTTCGAAGATAGATCTCAGTTGATGTTTTAGTGAGTTAGCCGGGGCCCTTAATATCCTTAGATAAAGCTTTATGATCTCCCCTGGCATGTCAAATCTGGCCTCACCACGCCTAGCTCCAGCCTTAGCCTTGCTTTCCTTGCTGACCACGGAATGTGGGGCACTGTTTTGTATGCTTTGGCTTGGACTGAGTTAAGGAAGGCATGATGAAACCCGGGTTAGGCCAGGTGAAGTTTCGTTTTTAAAACTTTCAGTATTCAACCAGTAGTCGGACTGATCAGGTGGTGGCTTAGTTGCTTTAGTAGGTGTGTGACCTTGTTAGCCTTGGAGCTCTGCTGTTTCAGGTGGGCATTTGCCATAGCCCGTTCTGTCAGCCAAACCCCTAGGTAATTGTATGAAGCCACTGTGTTAATTTGCAGATTTCCCATTAGCCACTTTGCTTTCTTTTTCAGATGGTAAGTCCCAAAAATGAGGACCTTGGTCTTTCCTTGATTTACTGTCAAGTTATTGATGTTATTAAAGAGATTTAGTGCATTTAGGGCTCTTTGTAGGCCCACCTTCGTGTGGTCCATTATAGCTGTATAATCGGCATATTGTGGCACCGGCAGCCTCATACTTCCTAGTCTCGGGGCTACTAGACAGGCTCCTTTTAGGGCATCCCCCAGATCCGCCGTGTATAAATTAAAAAGGATGGGGGCCTACATGCATCCTTGTTTCAGCCCGTTCTCCATGGTTATTTTGGGGGTCACTGTGCAGGCGCTGGTTTTAGGGGACACTGTGCAGGTGTCTTCATATAGCAATCTGATTTCCTTCAGTAGGTTTGGTGGGATGCCCCAGTTTTCTAACTTCCACCATAATCTTCTACGAACAACTTTATCGAAGGCTGTGCTATAATCCACGAAGCAGCAGAAAAGTGGAGGATGGTTCTTCAGGGTTGCCTGGGCTGATAAGTGCGCTAGCGCTAGTACATTATCCATGGTCGATGACTGTGACCTAAAGCCAGTCTGGTAGAAAGGTATAATACTATTTTCTTCAGCCCATGTCTCCAAGTCCTTCAATAGTAGGCAGGCTTGAAGGTGAAGCAGGGCGATGAGCCTATAATTTGATGGCTTTGAACGGTCTCTTTTTTTAAAAATAGGGCCCACAATGGAGCCCCTCCAAGAGTCAAGGGTAATGGCTGTAAAGAAATTGTGTCTGTAAAGTGGAGTTAGCATTGCTGCCCAAAAGTCGGGGGCCTTTTTGAAGACCGGTGCTGGAATACCATTGGGCCCAGGGGCCCCTTCGTTCTTCATGTTCTTAAAGGTCTTGATGACCATTTTGGGGTTTATCTAGGCTAGGCCGGTGGTATACAGTGTGCTTCAACCAGAGTTCTATTACCCATGGGCAAGTTACCTGGGCTAGCGGTCATAACTCCTGGCTTTGTACTAGAGTGCTACACTCGGCCCGCCCCACAGCTGACCCCTTCTGTGCTATCTTTATTTGGGGGAGGGGGGGCAATTGCATATAGCTGCTTGACGTGGATCAACCAGTCTTTTTCTGCTACTCCATTTTCATTTGAGCGTCCTCAGCTGGTCAGCTGGTTTATATGTCTCCAAATGTGCACTCGGTTCTTCTGCTTAAGCAGGGAGAAGACTTTGAGCCATTCCCTTTTCATGGTGGTATTTTTATGTTCCCATGGTTTCTTCCTTAGGGCTGCCCTCAACGATGCAACTGAAGGACCCTCCGATAGTCCACCCCCTCTTTTCCGTTTTGCGAGGGCCTTGCGCAGGAGCTGTTTGCTTTCTCGTATGTCTTTGTTTGGCTCAGTACTACCAAATCTTGTATGCCCCTTGGACCTGGTGGATGTGGCTGGGGATTCCAAAGCTTTGCTTGTAGGTCCTCTACAATATTCTCCCAGTCCTTTATGGGTGAGAGCGACGAAGACAGGCTGCCTTCCTGTTTCTGATCCAGCCACATTTGGAGCGTGTTGCCTATCTTATCTGACCATTTGATCCTCCTCAAGACACTATGTTTTTCGTCTCCTCTCGGCACACCAATGGTTTGGTGGATAATGGTTGACGGAACTTTCAGCTGGAAGACCGCTCTTAATGGCCTGTGATCACTTTACGCCCTGTGTTCGACTTCAAAATCATCGAATCTGGACACCATCGCTTTGCTGGCCATGATGTAGTCGATTCTTGAGATGCCTCTGAAGGTAGGGAGAGAGTCCCAGAAGTTCGAGAGGGCTTTTTCCAGTGCGTGAGTTGAGATGAGTTTACGATTGTTAAGGAGGTTGAAAAAGGGTGCTGTCATACCTGGTCCCCGAAGGAGGGATTCAGCTTCATCAAGATCCGTCAGGTTAAAATCCCCGGCTACAATAACCTGGTATGATTTATATTTGAGTAAGAGGTCGTCTAATTTCCCAACAATACCTGATCTTCCATGGTGATCTGCGGCAGATTGATGTAGCAGTTTATTATTAGAAGGTGCATTGGATGTGAATTGAGGTTCAGGCCTCTGATGTGTACAGCTTTCAGTCCTGGAGAGTTCAAATTAATATCTGTAGCTTCGAGGGCGCATTCATGCTTTATAAAAACTGATAGATCACCAGCCGGTCGTCCAAAATGATTCTTTTTTATGGTTGGGACAAAGTGTTCGTAATACCCTGCCAGTAGAGTGCTGGACAAAGCCCAAGTCTCTTGGAGACAAAGTATATCACCAATGTCCCGGAACTGCTTAAAATGTTCTTTTTCACTGATTTTACTGATCTCTGCTATATTCCAGGAAATTAAGGTTAATTGCTGCTTGTGGTTTGCTCCTCGCCTGGCCGCTCCCCTGCCGGGCTGGGTTTCACCGCAGTTAGTAATACTGCTACCATCCACTTGAGATTCTGGCTAAGTCCAAAGCGGAGGGGGCTGCGGAAATGTCCAGATGGTTCTAACCAGGCCTCTAACCAGGCCATGGCCTCTAACCAGTGAGCCACACCACTCCACCAGATGGTGGAGTGGTGTGGCTCACTGGTTAGAGGCGGCAGACCCGGAAGCAGGAGTCGGCCCGGGACCAGGGTTCAATTCCCGACGCGGCAGGGTCGTGGACCAGGCTCAGCGGACTCGATAATTCTTGCCTCGTGCCTACTCTAACCAGGGGTCCCACTCGGCAACTCTGGGCATTAGCTTGCCTAATCTCCACAACGGCCCCATCAACGCCGGGGATGCCTGGCTTCACCTTGGGGACTCCCAGTAGGGACCATCCCACAGGGAAAGCCAGGACGGGTTCCCCAGCGGTATACCGCGCCAGGATACTCCGGTAGTAATTGAGCGCGTTACAAAACAGCTTATAACATAACATAACATAACATGGTTATTTCGGCATGAGATCCTTATGCCCATTGGGTCCCTAGGGCCCTTCCACATACTGCCCGGGGAACCCGAGCTTTTTGTCCCATGCAGGATTGTCCAAGGGGCCTTTCCCCTATTATCAGGTGCCAAGACATGTGGGTATTTTGGGTCCGGCAGCATCTGGACATCAATGCCCCACTCAGTGAGTTGTGTAGAGCTATTCATAATGGCTTGTATTTTTGTATGCTTCAGGCCCACCACTGTTGAGTCACCATCTGTGTCCCCCTTCATGCTCATGAATTTCACCTATTTGTATCTGTTCTAGGGTGGCCAGATGTTTGAAAAGGCGTAGAATGTTGCTCCTGTTAAAGATGCTGTGCTGTCCCATGCTAAGATACCTCGGAGTGAGGACTACCTCATGGACAACTATTGGTGAGCCCGGAGTTTGGGCCGCTTTTTCCCTTCCGGACTCTGCCGAAATTGATCCTGTGCTTTGGCTTCCTTGTTTGGATGTAGAGGAGCCTACTTGGGACTGCTTACTGTTGCCTTGGGTGCCCCTTGTACCAGACTGGTGTCCAGGTTTTAGCTGAGATGGGTCTGGATCCATTGGTTGCTGCGCTATTGTAACCGTCGCTAACTGGGGGCTTATTTCAGGAGGTGAAAAATGTCTGGTTCTGGGGCATTGCTGCCCCCACTACCCACATAATTTGGGCTTGGTGTGCCTTGGGCTGTTTTAGATCTACTGGCCGAGTTCTCAATTGTGTATGACGCTCTATTGCCCTGTTCGGCTGCTGTCTTCGGTTCCAGTCCCGGTCAAGGCTCTGTTGGCTGTCTCGCCTCCTGGAGATTGCAGTTGGCCGACGCCCTGTCATCTGTGTTGTTTATACTCAATGCCTCCCTGCGTCCTTTGGCTAGCTCTACTATGTCTGCTAGGACCTCAGGGAGAGAGGCCCATTTCTCCATGAGGATTGGACAGCAACAAGAGCAGTCTCCCAAGTCGGAGACCAGGTACTGGGAGATCCTGTTGTCTAATTCCTCCACCCTGGAGCTTATGTTAACTAGGTGGCCTGAAATTGCTTGTAGGAGGTCTATTTGAACTACCATTTTAGATGATTGCCACAAAGAACTTTGTTAGTGGCACAGTTTGTCTCGGTAGGGGGAGTTTTCTCTAGATCCGCATCTGCACTGACATTGCATAGGTTGTAGTCTACTTTTAAATTGGTGCCCATGGGGGCGCTGATGGCAGCAACAGATTTGGGGTACATTCTAAGGTTCTTTTAATCTTTTGGCCAAGATTATGGAGGAATGAAGCTGTGAGCGCCCCTCCCACAGGGGACTCTAGACCCCCGATAGCTGAGTGGGACCAAGGGCTCATAGATTTTTCTTCGATCTCCGTGGCTCCGTGGGCTTTAAGCTGGTGAATTTGCACCATTGTCACTACTGTAGAAACATCTTTAGTCGAGGCTGTTTCATGGGTCTTGCTCATTGTGGCTTCATGCCCCATGTCTAAATGTTGACTAGGAGTTTTCCACTTAGATAGACCATTAGACTGCATTGAATTGGGTTGCCCATGGATTACGCCCACCATTTCCTTCTCGTTCCTGAACTCCTCACAAGGGGATAAGCCCACCATGCATATGCGGGTATGCTCGGAGGGCGGTCTGCCCAGACCTTTGGGATTGCTTTCTTGAGCCAAGCATGGGGGTAAGATGGTGCGCCCTGGATGATGCCATGGTCAATGCTGGGGGTGTCTTTTTCGAACCCCTTTGTGCGGCATCTTGTGGCGTTTCGTTTAGGCTATCTGTGAGTGATTTGCTCCTTGTAATCCTTGTAATCCTTTTGTGGAGGCGTGGCTTTTCGGGGTTTCCTCCGGGGTCGTGTGCAATTGGCCTTTTCTTTTAGGACCCATTTGCTAGGTGAAACACTGAAGGTGCTCCTCCTGCTGCCCAGCTGCCCAATTGCTCCAAGTCATATCACTTACATCTCTTAACGCTCTGTGCTGCTGCAGATGCTAAGGGGGCAGGTGCTCCTTTCGTTGATACTGGAGTATTGCAGGGGTGTTGCAAGAGTGGAGTCTTTAGAAGTGCCTTGGCGTGGCCATGGTTATACACAATTCCCCCAGTATGACGTTGTCCTCACCCAAACAAAAGGGCGGGAAGGCAGAGGCAGGAAGCAAGTGGAGCAGTGGAGCTCATGGAGGGAGACAGGTGGAGCAAGCTGGGCTCACAGGGCGGGTCACAGGCTGCACCTGACCTAGTCAGTCCGACTCCGTGAGAGCTGCCGAGGACACACACTCAAAGCGGCCACCACCTAATGGCAGCCACGCTTGCTACTATTATCTGCCTTTTGCGGAAACCAGTTTTGCCTGCATCTTTCTGAGCACTCCTGCTGGTGTAATTAAGATTTAGGAGGCACGATGCTCGATGCTCCGCTGCGGGATGTTGCATGCTCAGTCACACTCAGCGGGGTGGCCGGGCCAGGGCAAGGAGCCAAATTGTTGAGCTGGAGCAAGGGCCGAGGGCCGAAAGTTTGGCAATTAGGCGTCCTCTTCCTTCGCTGTCTGCTAAAAACTGCGAGGCTGCAGTCAGTGTGCGGTGCGATCAGCGTGAAGCTACCGCTGGGTGCCTTTGCCTGCTCTCCACTCATCTGCAGCTTGCCTTGGAGAGGTTTAAAATGCATATGTCATGCTGGTCATTGCAAGACAGCTGGCCAAAGTGACATGCGCAGTTTAAACTGGAGCAGCAACTACCACTGCTGCCAATCAGCAGCAATGGCCCTGCCCAGCGCTGCCACTCAGCTCGGCTGAACTGAAAAATAAAATGGAACAAAACCTCTTGATTACCATTTTATGTTGCATGTTTGCTGACTGTCAATGGGGGGCAAAGCTCCAGTGACCTTGAAAATAAGTAGTTAGCTGCTTATCAACTGTTGTGCCACACTCTAAACCCACTGTGCTGGTCACCTCTTTTAGCAGATCTGAAGCTGACACACGAGCAACACTTTGGTTACATCCTGTGACCATTACATTTGTTCTAATGATTGCACATGGGTAACCACCCCATTCCATGTTATCACAGAAACTTTTTTCAGTCCTGGACCGTTCATCCACAAATGACTGCCATCAGAGTGCAGTATTGCATATACGGCTCACTTTCCCTGTTTGTGCCAAGCTGCACCTTTAAATAGGTGTGCCATTCGCAAACAGGGAAAGTGCATTGTATTATAGTGAATGCCCTGTGTTTCACAGTGCAGGTGGAACCCACTTACACTTTAAAGAGGGGAGAGAGATTCCCTTGCAGGTTGGTGCAGTGAGTGACTGCACCCGCCTGAAAGGGCATGTCTGGGCAGTCTTAGGCGCTTTCTTTTGTCTGTTGGTTATGAATGTGGACGTTGTTTACTGTAATTTGATGTATGTGGTGATTTTTGGATGTGCGTATGTTTGAGGATATGAATGACCACTGTATATAAAATGTTTTTATTGTTCTCTGTTTTTCTGGGTAAACTCTATATGAACTACATGTGTTGATAGAAAATTTGAAGTAATGAAGTATTTTTTATAAATATATTTGTATAAGAAAATAAAATGATTTGATATCAGCAGCTGTTCTGTGGGCAATTGTTTATTTACGGAACCTATTGGTCCGTTAAAGTAATGGGAACTTCCCGTTCATGTTTCTTTGATTATTAACTTCCCTGGTGGGTTGTTCCCTCATATCCTTTTAGTAGGTTCAGGGTTCCCTTTCTGTTTTGTATTCATGTCTGGGCAGTCCACAGTACCTCATTTCTCTATTCCAGAGGGCTGCCTTTAAGAGGTGCACTGAAAGTGCACCACCTTTTTGTGGCACACTTTCAGTGCACCTCGTAAAGGCATGTTTGCCTTTAATACGGCACGGGCGCAGAGACTGTGCCCCCATGCTAATGAGAGAATGCCCTATATAGATAGTATTGACGCTACTTGTGCACCAGCGCTATCTGTATTACAGAAGGGGCTGCACAAGAGTCTGCAGCCCCTTCTGTAATACCAAAGTGCCCAGGGGTGCACAAAGCAGGCACATATGCCCATTGGGTCCCGGGGGTACTTTCTATAATACGGCCCAAGGATTTTTTTTAGTCTGGTTAAGTCAATTAAAGCAAACATACTACAACACCCAGAATGCACCTCTTCTTGTTTCATGAAAGCCCGGGAATGGAAAGTAGCCATGTTAATGTGAAGTTAGGTGGCTACCTTTTGGACTTGGCCCTTTTTGCAGGGTCATTTCAGAACTTTTTGCCTTCCTGGTGTATTGTTTCTGACCTGTTTTTGTTGGTTTTATGACTCTGGGCACTTTATCAGTGCTCATCAGTGCTAAAGTGCATATGCTCTCTGTGTAAATTGTTGTTATGGATAAGTGATTCCATTATTGGCATATTTGATTTACTAGTTAGACCCTAGTACCGTGCACAGTGTGCCCCCAGGGCCTGTAAATCAAATGTTGCTAGTGTGCTGAAGCATTGATTGTGACACCCACAAAAGCAGCCTGTAAAATGTAACTCTGGCCTGCCATTGCTGAGCCTGTGTGCAGTCTGGTACTGCCATGTCGACTTGGCAAGTGCACACACTTGCCAATACCTAACCTTCCCTTTACTTACATGTTAGTCACCCCTAAGGTAGGCTCAAGGTACCCCTGTGGGCAGGTGCATTTTATGTGAAAGGTAGCACATGCTCTGATGTGTGTGGCATGTCCTGATAGTGAAACACTGCCAATTTTGTTTTTCACTATTGTAAGGCTACCTGCTCACATAGGACTGAATGGGGAGTTTGTTTATAACAATTGTATCGCTAAGGTCCCCCCTATTTACTTTAAGGCCCAAGAGGAGGGGGGGGGGGGAAGAAAGAGAACCAGAAATAGAAACCTCTTGACGGACCTATATGATTTAAACTTTGGTCATAGCTCTATGTGTTTAACCATATACAGCACAGAGACATGACAAGACAGGCTCAAGTCTAGCTTTTTGAGCTATCTTTATTTATACAAAAGACATGGTTATTTTTACTTTTTTCTAAATATATAAGAAAACATTTTTTATAAATATATATCCAATAGAATAGTTTTTACTTTTTATATACAAACAATAAGATCCAAGAATTAGCAAATTTGACTGAATTGACCCCCCCTATGAAAACTGTGTGAAAATCAAAAAACAATCATTCCTGCAGTCTCTCTCTCATTCATTCTACTCATGCATTCTAGGACTCATACTAAGTGGGAAATGTAAACGCAAATCCACATCTGAGAAAAACAACACTATCTTCTTTGTATTATTCATACATAGGGTAGCGTTAACCCGTCATTGGCTACTCCCAAAGAGATCAATTTTCCTTTTTTTCTCTAGGTATTTGTTAAGAGTTCTCAGACGTGTGTAGGAGGCCTACGCGCGTTTCGGTGAAAGCTGGATGTTGTCACCTTCATCAGGGCCGGAAGTGTGTAGATTCCAGAACATACGAGATGGGGGTCTCTAAAAGCATCTGCTTCTAACAGTGCAAGTACACTGAAGAATTAAGTCTGAGCCTGGACTGCTAGGTAGTCCAATGGACAAATAGTTATTTAGTATCCCAATAGAAAGATTAGGATCGCTGAAGCAGTTCTTTTCAAAAGAGTTTTTCTGCATGAGGACATGCGAGTCTAGAATCATATGTGCTGAACTGCAATCCTGTTTAAGGCTATATTAATGTATTTGGGGGTGCTTCTGAGTTGCTACCAGGCATCTGTGGTGATTTTTAGGATTGTTTGGTTTGCCACCATTCTGTTTCTTCATTTATCGCTCTTGCTTTCCTGCCACCATCTCGAGTGCTTGCTCCGTCAAGAGATTTCTGGTTCTGAGTTTGTTTATAACATCCTATAAACATATCTGCCCCTGGGAACAAGGTAGAAAAATAAAGTTTGATATGCCTGAACTCAGAATGTTAAAATGCATCTTTTAGTGAGGTGATTTTTACATTCTGTTTTTGAAAATACCACTTTTAGAAAGTAGGTATTTCTTGCCTAACCCTCCAGTGTGCCTCTGCTAGGTTTTTGTATTGCATTTCTGGCTTTTGGATGACGGGGGCTGGTGCGAAGCAGTGGCTCCAGAGAGCCTGATGAGTCAGGGCTGGGCTGAATAGACCTTGTCTGCATTTGGAGTGGTGGGAGGAGTAGCACCTGCACCTGAATAGGGCTGTGCCTGCCTTCCACAATGATGGCTCCACCCCCTGTAGTGTGTCTGGGGCTAGGGCTCACACTGACAATGGAGGTTGTTGTGCACTTGCAAAGTGCCCCACAGAACTGGTTTTGGCTGAGTACAGACACTCCCTGCCTTCAGCGAACAAAGGATTTTTGGGTATAAAAAGAGGGGCCCACACCCCAGACTTTTAGATCACTTCTGGGAAATCAAGAGGAACCTTTGCCAAGGAGAAGAGCCAGAGAAGCTGAGGAGGAATACTGCCCCTGTGCGGTTCGCTGTCTGGGGTTGGCCTGCAGTGGCTAATTGCTGCCAAGGAAAGGAGAAAGGACTTTGCTGTTTGCTGTGTCCCCTGCTTGAGGAAGATCTCTGAGGGCTTGAAACTGAGCTTGCCTCCTGTTCTGAAGTCTCAGGGACACAAAGACTTCACCACCAGCTCCCCTGAACTTCCTTGCTGTGAGTTCGGACCTGCCCACTGTTGTTTTTGACCTCTGGAGGCTGTTTGTCGCTGGGAAAAGTAACGCAACTTCAAGATGTCAGACGCATCCGCACCTATTTTCCACGCCTCGTCATGGATCGTTGAATCGCATCGAGCGCCAAGCCTGACGCATCGTTGGGGGACCCAGTAAGAAAGCAACGCATCACCTCCCCACGCAGTAAGAAACCGACGCATCACCTCCTCTCTGGTAAGGAACTGACACATCACCTCCCCTGCGCAGCAGTAAGGAACCGAAGCATCACCTTCCCCGGATCAAGGAACCGACGCCTCACCTTCCATGAGTTTTTACTGTATTGTGAATTTTTGTAATTTTGGTCTTGTTTAATTTAGATAAAGATTACCTATTTTTCTAAACTGGTGTGATGTCCATTTGTAGTGTTTTCACTGTATTACTGTATGTGTTCACAAATGCTTTACACACTGCTTTTGAGATAAGCCTGTCTGCTCGTGCCAAGCTACCAAGGGGGTGAGCAGGGGTTATTATAGAAGTGTATCCGCCTTACCCTGACTAGAAGCAAGGGTCCCTATTTGGACAAAGGTACCTACCTCTGCCAACTAGAGACCCCATTTCTATCACTACCCTGGACCGTACATATTGTTATCAAATTACCACATCAGTCAACAGGGCTAGGCATGCTGGTACCTATAGTTTCACATTTTCCCTTAGACAGTTGCTTGCCAGTTGACAGTTCTGTAGTTGTATCCCTCATGATCACAAAACAGCATGCAGGTGCAGTACTTTGCAGGTAGGCTTCCTACAATATAAATTGATATGGAACAAATGTTGCACATGCACCAGAGACTGATTGTGCAGCCTGGTACAGTGTGCACAAGTGTGGGAGATAAGCAACTCTCTGTGCTGTTAACACTGAAGTTGCCAGAATGCTCGGTGTGTGGAAACTATGGGCCATATTTATGACATGGTTTGCATTTCTCTTGTACCACATAAGGTGGTGCAAGAGCAACGCACAAGTAAAGTCAAATTTTTTAAGCTAAGCAAAACCACTTTGCGTGGCCTTGAATGGCTTCAAAAATATGGAGTAATGCAGTGCAGCGCAAATCACTGCGTTGCATTACTCTGAGCAAGGGAGGCATTCCACAGGCGTTGTGCGGGCGTTCCCACGCAACTCCCATGGTTTTTGATGCATTCCCAGAATTTCCAATCCTGGTAAATCTGGGAATGCGCCAATGTGATACGCCTCCCCAGGTGAGGTGTAAGGAGGAAAGATATCTTTAATTCTCCTCATTTTTCTTCTTTCACACATAGATATGGATAGAGGAAAAGGCCTCTCAGAATGCCCCTCTTGCTACATACAATCCTGCCTACAACACAGGCACCAATGCACCATGTTTCAAGGGAGTCTGTGTTGGTGCCATGCTGCCAAAACTGTGCCCCCATGCTAATGAGAGAATGCCCTATATAGATAGTATTGGCGCTACTTGTGCACCAGCGCTATCTGTATTACAGAAGGGGCTGCACCAGAGTCTGCAGCCCCTTCTGTAATATCAAAGTGCCCAGGGGTGCACAAAGCAGGCACATATGCCCATTTGGTCCCGGGGGTACTTTCTATAATACGGCCCAAGGATTTTTTTAGTCTGATTAAGTCAATTAAAGCAAACATACTACAACACCCAGAATGCACCTCTTCTTGTTTCATGAAAGCCCGGGAATGGAAAGTAGCCATGTTAATGTGAAGTTAGGTGGCTACCTTTTGGACTTGGCCCTTTTTGCAGGGTCATTTCAGAACTTTTTGCCTTCCTGGTGTATTGTTTCTGACCTGTTTTTGTTGGTTTTATGACTCTGGGCACTTTATCAGTGCTCATCAGTGCTAAAGTGCATATGCTCTCTGTGTAAATTGTTGTTATGGATAAGTGATTCCATTATTGGCATATTTGATTTACTAGTTAGACCCTAGTACCGTGCACAGTGTGTGCCCAGGGCCTGTAAATCAAATGTTGCTAGTGTGCTGAAGCATTGATTGTGACACCCACAAAAGCAGCCTGTAAAATGTAACTCTGGCCTGCCATTGCTGAGCCTGTGTGCAGTCTGGTACTGCCATGTAGACTTGGCAAGTGCACACACTTGCCAATACCTAACCTTCCCTTTACTTACATGTTAGTCACCCCTAAGGTAGGCCCAAGGTACCCCTGTGGGCAGGTGCATTTTATGTGAAAGGTAGCACATGCTCTGATGTGTGTGGCATATCCTGATAGTGAAACACTGCCAATTTCGTTTTTCACTATTGTAAGGCTACCTGCTCACATAGGACTGAATGGGGAGTTTGTTTATAACAATTGTATCGCTAAGGTCCCCCCTATTTACTTTAAGGCCCAAGAGGAGGGGGGGGAGAAAGAGAACCAGAAAAAGAAACCTCTTGACGGACCTATATGATTTAAACTTTGGTCATAGCTCTATGTGTTTAACCATATACAGCACAGAGACATGAAAAGACAGGCTCAAGTCTAGCTTTTTGAGCTATCTTTATTTATACAAAAGACATGGTTATTTTTACTTTTTTCTAAAAATATTAGAACATTTTTTTATGAATATATATCCAATAGAATAGTTTCTACTTTTTATATACAAACAACAATAAGATCCAAGAATTAACAAATTTGACTGAATTGACCCCCACTATGAAAACTGTGTGAAAATCAAAAAAACAATCATTCCTGCAGTCTCTCTCTCATTCATTCTACTTATGCATTCTAGGACTCATACTAAGTGGGAAATGTAAACGCAAATCCACATCTGAGAAAAACAACGCTATCTTCTTTGTATTATTTATACATAGGGTAGCGTTAACCCGTCATTGGCTACTCCCAAAGAGATCAATTTTCCTTTTTTTCTCTAGGTATTTGTTAAGAGTTCTCAGACGTGTGTAGGAGGCCTATGCGCGTTTCGGTGAAAGCTGGATGTTGTCACCTTCATCAGGGCCGGAAGTGTGTAGATTCCAGAACATACGAGATGGGGGTCTCTAAAAGCATCTGCTTCTAACAGTGCAAGTACACTGAAGAATTAAGTCTGAGCCTGGACTGCTAGGTAGTCCAATGGACAAATAGTTATTTAGTATCCCAATAGAAAGATTAGGATCGCTGAAGCCGTTCTTTTCAAAAGAGTTTTTCTGCATGAGGACATGCGAGTCTAGAATCATATGTGCTGAACTGCAATCCTGTTTAAGGCTATATTACTGTTTTTGGGGGTGCTTCTGAGTTGCTACCAAGCATCTGTGGTGATTTTTAGGATTGTTTGGTTTGCCACCATTCTGTTTCTTCATTTATCGCTCTTGCTTTCCTGCCACCATCTCGAGTGCTTGCTCCGTCAAGAGATTTCTGGTTCTGAGTTTGTTTATAACATCCTATAAACATATCTGCCCCTGGGAACAAGGTAGAAAAATAAAGTTTGATATGCCTGAACTCAGAATGTTAAAATGCATCTTTTAGTGAGGTGATTTTTACATTCTGTTTTTGAAAATACCACTTTTAGAAAGTAGGTATTTCTTGCCTAACCCTCCAGTGTGCCTCTGCTAGGTTTTTGTATTGCATTTCTGGCTTTTGGATGACGGGGGCTGGTGAGAAGCAGTGGCTCCAGAGAGCCTGATGAGTCAGGGCTGGGCTGAATAGACCTTGTCTGCATTTGGAGTGGTGGGAGGAGTAGCACCTGCACCTGAATAGGGCTGTGCCTGCCTTCCACAATGATGGCTCCACCCCCTGTAGTGTGTCTGGGGCTAGGGCTCACACTGACAATGGAGGTTGTTGTGCACTTGCAAAGTGCCCCACAGAACTGGTTTTGACTGAGTACAGACACTCCCTGCCTTCAGCGAACAAAGGATTTTTGGGTATAAATGAGGGGCCCAGACCCCAGGCTTTTAGATCACTTCTGGGAAATCAAGAGGAACCTTTGCCAAGGAGAAGAGCCAGAGAAGCTGAGGAGGAATACTGCCCCTGTGCTGTTTGCTGTCTGGGGTTGGCCTGCAGTGGCTAATTGCTGCCAAGGAAAGGAGAAAGGACTTTGCTGTTTGCTGTGTCCCCTGCTTGAGGAAGATCTCTGAGGGCTTGAAACTGAGCTTGCCTCCTGTTCTGAAGTCTCAGGGAGACAAAGACTTCACCACCAGCTCCCCTGAACTTCCTTGCTGTGAGTTCGGACCTGCCCACTGTTGTTTTTGACCTCTGGAGGGCTGTTTGTCGCTGGGAAAAGTAACGCAACTTCAAGAAGTCAGACGCATCCGCACCTATTTTTCACGCCTCGTCATGGATCGTTGAATTGCATCGAGCGCCAAGCCTGACGCATCGTTGGGGGACCCAGTAAGAAAGCAACGCATCACCTCCCCACGCAGTAAGAAACCGACGCATCACCTCCTCTCTGGTAAGGAACTGACACATCACCTCCCCTGCGCAGCAGTAAGGAACCGAAGCATCACCTTCCCCGGAGCAAGGAACCGACGCATCACCTTCCATGAGTTTTTACTGTATTGTGGATTTTTGTAATTTTGGTCTTGTTTAATTTAGATAAAGATTACCTATTTTTCTAAACTGGTGTGATGTCCATTTGTAGTGTTTTCACTGTATTACTGTATGTGTTCACAAATGCTTTACACACTGCTTTTGAGATAAGCCTGCCTGCTCGTGCCAAGCTACCAAGGGGGTGAGCAGTGGTTATTATAGAAGTGTATCCGCCTTACCCTGACTAGAAGCAAGGGTCCCTATTTGGACAAAGGTACCTACCTCTGCCAACTAGAAACCCCATTTCTATCACTACCCTGGACCGTACATATTGTTATCAAATTACCACATCAGTCAACAGGGCTAGGCATGCTGGTACCTATAGTTTCACATTATCCCTTAGACAGTTGCTTGCCTGTTGACAGTTCTGTAGTTGTATCCCTCATGATCACAAAACAGCATGCAGGTGCAGTACTTTGCAGGTAGGCTTCCTACAATGTAAATTGATATGGAACAAATGTTGCACATGCACCAGAGACTGATTGTGCAGCCTGGTAGAGTGTGCACAAGTGTGGGAGATAAGCAACTCTCTGTGCTGTTAACACTGATGTTGCCAGAATGCTCGGTGTGTGGAAACTATGGGCCATATTTATGACATGGTTTGCATTTCTCTTGTACCACATAAGGTGGTGCAAGAGCAACGCACAAGTAAAGTCAAATTTTTTAAGCTAAGCAAAACCACTTTGCATGGCCTTGAATGGCTTCAAAAATATGGAGTAATGCAGTGCAGCGCAAATCACTGCGTTGCATTACTCTGAGCAAGGGAGGCATTCCACAGGCGTTGTGCGGGTGTTCCCACACAACTCCCATGGTTTTTTGATGCATTCCCAGAATTTCCAATCCTGGTAAACCTGGGAATGCGCCAATGTGATATGCCTCCCCAGGTGAGGTGTAAGGAGGAAAGATATCTTTAATTCTCCTCATTTTTCCTCTTTCACACATAGATATAAATAGAGGAAAAGGCCTCTCGGAATGCCCCTCTTGCTACAAACAATCCTGCCTACAACACAGGCACCAATGCACCATGTTGCAAGGGAGTCTGTGTAGGTGCCAGGCTGCTAAAAAAGCACCAGTGCAAGGGGAGACGACAGGAATGTGCTGTATTGGCATCCCTGCCCTTTTCCTGTGAAGAAGCGCAGTCCGGTGCCACAAGGGTCAATAATATAGCTCCATCCTTGCAGTCCTTCCCTTTCCTTGTTACAGATGATTTTCATAAGCTGTCTGGGCTTGGTTGGTTGAACTTAGCAGATAAAGTCTCCAAGACTCAAAGTGCAGTACTTGTTAAATTAAAGTTAAGGCCTGACGACAACCATGTAGTGCACTGAAAGTAAAAGCTACAATCCGTAGAGCCAGGTCTTGAGGTGCTTTCTGAACTGAAGCAGTGTCGGGCCGTGCTGGAGGTGGAGGGGAGGTTGTTCCAGTTCTTGGCTGCGAGGTAGGAGAAGGACCTTCTGCCCGTTCTGGTCCTGTAGAAGCGTGTGATGGTGGCAAGGGAGAGGTCGACTGATCTGAGGGTTCTCTTGCAGGGGTGGAAGGAGAAACGGTTGTTGAGGTATTCTGGTCCGATGTTGTGAAGGGGCGTATTCGTGCGTGAGCAGTGTGAACGTAGTTCTTCTTTCGACAGGGAGCCAGTGGAGATCCGAGGAGTAGCTGATGTACAGGTCCTCCTCAGAGCTGGCTGGCTTAGCCAAGCAGCACTGAAATGGCATGCAATGTACCATATGCACTACATAGAGGTATTCTCAGCCCAGCACCTTTCGCAGGTTCTAGCAGCGTCTGAAAGGTGAGAGAGCATGAGAGGGTGTATCTGCACAAAGAGGGTGTCGCATTTCTCCAGACCCGCTACTTGTATGTGCCACCACAAGCTGTGCCCTCCCATACAGGGCTTCTGAAGATGGCGGTTCCACTTCTTGTACAATTCTTGACTGTTCATGCGTACCCCGATCTTTCTTGCGGTCTTTCTTTCAATTAAGACGTGGGGTGTGCAATACTATTTGGTTTTAATTGCAGAAATACACAAACTTTCTTGCAATTTCTTTGCCGGTATCTTGAATAAAAATAAAATGCAAGGACATACTGTGCCTTCAAAAGTCGAGCAATTTACTGGCAAGAGACTGGTTTGGGGAGAAATTGACTCACACAAGAGTGTTCGACATTTTGAACCCATAAAATACAAATGATGCGAGATTTGAGAATTCACAAGCACATTTTGGGCGTCTACTTTAGCCTGCGATAAGAGGCCTACCTAAAACTAAAATATCCAATTGCCATCCAGTCGTTTTTTCGGATAGTTAAAGTTCCCAGTCACTGCAGTGAATCGAGTCATCTCATTGGAAGGTGCAATCCCATTGTTGATTTGTTCTCTCATTTTAATATAGCTCTGTTTGTTTTGAAGACTGCCTGAGCCTCTGACTGTTTTAAGATGTGGTTGAAACAGCATCCTCAATTGATTCCTGTTATAACTCAATCCATGTCAGCTAGCTTTACAATGTTATGGTATTATATTTACTTTATGCATAGAAGAAATGAATACTTTATAATAGTTTCCCCCAGCTCATTTATGGCAGCAATTGTCTGCAGTCCCAGTGCTTCAAAGTTTGAGGGTATTTATTTCATTGATCACGTTATTGTCAATTACGTTTCTCCCTTGAAGTCACCAAGATATACTCCGACTTTGGCCCTTTGGTGCAAATATTAACTTTAAGAACAGCCTAATAGTATTTGCACTGAAAAAATACAGACGGTTGCATGAGTAAATTGTTTTCGATTAGGGCTGTAGGATTCTACAACAGTGCAGACTGGGACAGTGCACCAGATTACAATCAAGGCGCTCGGACTCCGTGTAGGCGCAAACATACACCTGCGAGTGGCTTAGCACAGCATTAAAAGATGTCCCGGCAGTTGTCAACCACTAACGTGTCTTCAATGCAGGCGGACCTGTTTGAATTTAAAGTGGGTACGCCCCAGAGACCAGTAAATATTTGATTATTACTACCACTTGCCCGTACCTAGTAACCTTGTGCCCCTCCTAAACGATGCCCCTTGTGGGGCGCTTTAACTGTGCACCAGTGTTAGTGCACCGCCAGAGACTGTTCAAACCGCAAGACCACTGACTCATTGTCAGTGAAATTGCTCTCCCACCCTCGCAGCTCCACCATTAAGTGAGGTGCCCCTGCCCCTGCACTATTGAGTGTTGGTGATCGAGGCCCTCCTCCACCCGCAGGTTTTCCTGTGCCTCACCCCTGGTGGTCCAGTGGACCTCTATCTCCTTTCTCTTACTCTGCTCCTTCACTCGGTTTTCTACTCTTTCTATCTTTCACCTTTCTGCACCTTTCTGTATCTCTGCTCTTTTGTGCCTTATTTCTGCCCATTTTCCCTTTCTCTCCCTCTGCTCCTTCACTCGTTTTTCTACCCTTTCTATCTTTCACCTTTCTGCTCTTTTCTGCATCTCTGCTCTTTGGTGCCTTATTTCTGCTTATTTTCCCTTTTTCTTTATCCCTTCTTTCCTCCCTTTACCTTTCCCCGCCGCTGCTGCCCCCGCGGCCCCTCCCCCCCCAGCGCGACCGGCCCAATTCAGCTCCTCTCCCCGCTCCGGCCTCCCAGCTGTCCAGCCCTCCCCGACCCCTACTTAATGGCGGCCACTGCGGGGACAGGCGAGCAAGACCACTGACTCATTGTCAGTGAAATTGCTCTCCCACCCTCGCAGCTCCACCATTAAGTGAGGTGCCCCTGCCCCTGCACTCTTGAGTGTTGGTGATCGAGGCCCTCCTCCACCCGCAGGTTTTCCTGCGCCTCATCCCTGGTGGTCCAGTGGACCTCTGTCTCCTTTCTCTCACTCTGCTCCTTCACTCGGTTTTCTACTCTTTCTATCTTTCACCTTTCTGCACCTTTCTGCATCTCTGCTCTTTTGTGCCTTATTTCTGCCCATTTTCCCTTTCTCTCCCTCTGTCCTTCACTCGTTTTCTCTCGTTTTTCTACCCTTTCTATCTTTCACCTTTCTGCACCTCTGCTCTTTTGTGCCTTATTTCTGCCCATTTTCCCTTTCTCTCCCTCTGCTCCTTCACTCGTTTTTCTACCCTTTCTAACTTTCACCTTTCTGCTCTTTCTGCATCTCTGCTCTTTTGTGCCTTATTTCTGCATATTTTCCCTTTTTCTTTATCCCTTCTTTCCTCCCTTTACCTTTCCCCGCCGCTGCTGCCCCCGCGGCCCCTCCCCCCCCCAGCGCGACCGGCCCAATTCAGCTCCCCTTCCCGCTCCCGCCTCCCAGATGTCCAGCCCTCCCCGACCCCTACTTAATGGCGGCCACTGCGGGGACAGGCGAGCAAGACCACTGACTCATTGTCAGTGAAATTGCTCTCCCACCCTCGCAGCTCCACGATTAAGTGAGGTGCCCCTGCCACTGCACTCTTGAGTGTTGGTGATTGAGGCCCTCCTCCACCCGCAGGTTTCCCTGCGCCTCATCCCTGGTGGTCCAGTGGACCTCTGTCTCCTTTCTCTCACTCTGCTCCTTCACTCGGTTTTCTACTCTTTCTATCTTTCACCTTTCTGCACCTTTCTGCATCTCTGCTCTTTTGTGCCTTATTTCTGCCCATTTTCCCTTTCTCTCCCTCTGCTCCTTCACTCGTTTTTCTTCCCTTTCTATCTTTCACCTTTCTGCTCTTTTCTGCATCTCTGCTCTTTTGTGCCTTATTTCTGCTTATTTTCCCTTTTTCTTTATCCCTTCTTTCCTCCCTTTACCTTTCCCCGCCGCTGCTGCCCCCGCGGCCCCTCCCCCTCCCAGCGCGACCGGCCCAATTCAGCTCCCCTTCCCGCTCCCGCCTCCCAGCAGTCCAGCCCTCCCCGACCCCTACTTAATGGCGGCCACTGCGGGGACAGGCGAGCAAGACCACTGACTCATTGTCAGTGAAATTGCTCTCCCACCCTCGCAGCTCCACCATTAAGTGAGGTGCCCCTGCCCCTGCACTCTTGAGTGTTGGTGATCGAGGCCCTCCTCCACCCGCAGGTTTCCCTGCGCCTCATCCCTTGTGGTCCAGTGGACCTCTGTCTCCTTTCTCTCACTCTGCTCCTTCACTCGGTTTTCTACTCTTTCTATCTTTCACCTTTCTGCACCTTTCTGCATCTCTGCTCTTTTGTGCCTTATTTCTGCCCATTTTCCCTTTCTCTCCCTCTGCTCCTTCACTCGTTTTCTCTTGTTTTTCTACCCTTTCTATCTTTCACCTTTCTGCACCTCTGCTCTTTTGTGCCTTATTTCTGCCCATTTTCCCTTTCTCTCCCTCTGCTCCTTCACTCGTTTTTCTACCCTTTCTATCTTTCACCTTTCTGCTCTTTTCTGCATCTCTGCTCTTTTGTGCCTTATTTTTGCTTATTTTCCCTTTTTCTTTATCCCTTCTTTCCTCCCTTTACCTTTCCCCGCCGCTGCTGCCCCCGCGGCCCCTCCCCCCCCAGCGCGACCGGCCCAATTCAGCTCCCCTCCCCCTCCCGCCTCTCAGCTGTCCAGCCCTCCCCGACCCCTACTTAATGGCAGTCACTGTGCTAGAGATCGCAGGTCACCCGACCAATAATTTCGCCACTTCCGGCTTCGGGCCCATATATTTCAAATCACCATATACATTGATCGGATGACGTTACAATCTTCTACCAATAATTGTGGGATTCCTTTCGATTATTTCTAGTGTACCCGACTTACCATCCACCGTTACGGGTACCTATGACCACCATGAATCAGGGAGCTAGCTGTAAAAGGAAAGGCAGTAAACCATACTATTCAATATGTGACTTTAATTCTCACAAAATGACCACGGACAACTAGAAGTTTTATAAGGTTTTATCTAAAGTTCAATCAGTGTATAAATCCAACTTACATCGAGCAGACAGTCAGTAAGCAAGATAACAGAACATTTGGATTCAAGAGAAATGCGACTGGGAACCTGCTAAGCTAGTAAACTAATCATGTAAGAGTCAAAATGGGTGATGAAGAAATAACTAGGGCAAGTATCATTTATGCTATGGAATGGGAAAACTTAGAAATCTAAACAGTTCGGTTAACGTGGAAAATAGGACACGCTATAACTTCAGAAAATCTCTTCATTCAGTTTAGTGAGAAAATTTATGGTACACATCAAACAAGTTATAAACTGCAAATGGAGGAAAAATGATTTTGTAAAAGGAAGGGTAACATAGGAACACACTATGAAATTCAAATGCAAATGATTTCATCAGAGGCAATGGTTGCGGAAAGCATGGAAAATTATCATATGCAAAGATATGTCTTTATTGAAGCAAAGACAGAAAAATAGAAAGGTGCAGTTTCAAGAAATTCAGAGCGATATTTACCTAGACTGGTGTGAAAAACCAAACCCTGGCCACGGGTCAGTTAAGGACAGGAAACCCTCAAGGAAGGATACCCCTCAGTGGACAGCAGGTGCAGAATGGACACCCAGGACAGGACAGGAAACCCTCAGATTAGGATCAGGACAGACCACCAGGACACGACCAGCACCCGTAGTTTGGAAGCAACGCCTGCGCTCCACCCTCTCTGCAGCTATCAGTCAGAACCCTGATTGGGTCAGCGAACTCCCAGCAAAGTGCTCCGCTAGCACTTTTAAGGTTTAGTAAAACCTTAGTCTATGGTCAATTTCGGACAGAGTGCTCCGCAGCGCTCTGTATCTTCAAGTCACCTATTGAGTGCGTTGGGTCAGTGACAGGTCAGCTATTCAGACAAGTCGGACAATTTTCCTAGGTGAACCCAGGGTAGATATACTGTTTTGGGACAGCGTACCACCCCTAAAATGTTGCAAAGTGTCAGAATCCCCAATTTCGATTGGTCCTAAGGTAGGATTTGGTTAACACACCAATCAGAACAGACTATTACAAGCCCTACTTAGCATCCTAAGGTGCCGCCTAGCAAGATTGGGGTTCCCATGAGAAAGTCGCAGGGAGTACAATGGAAAGAATACAATGTATAAAAATAGGGTACAAGTTAGGCTTTTCTCGCTGGGTGAAGGTTCATCTTCCCATGCAGGCTCTGGCAGCAACCTTCTTTGGCTTGGTTTCAATGCCACCGCACCATCGATTGATTCTGCGCAGAAGTGCCCTCCAAGATGGATTCCCCAGCCCCATCACCCCTCAGTGCCGAGGATACATGAAAAGTAAGCGAAAACAAATTAGCACATAAAAATAAATGAATGTATTACATGTCGTGACTTTGTACTTCAGATTTATCATTAAAAAAAATATACTATGCAATTAGACATTAGTAATATATACACTGACACGAGAGCAACTGCACGAGCATCACCACGTTATCACGAAAGCTGTGTATTACGCATGCGCCCCCTTTCCCTCCAGAACTACCTCTACGTAGAGTCACGTGAGTGTGACTAACGCATGCGCAAAAGCGAACTTAAAAGCGGCAGCCATATTATGGACACAGGTTATTTGTATTAGTAAAACACATAGGCAAGCTTCGCTACCATACATGCATATCCAAAATAAAGAGATTAGTAATAACGTACGTTTGTTATGAGGTTATGAAAAATCGAGGTTCATGAATCGAGCAAGTCGCGATGCGAAATCTTGCTCTATCAATCCCCTCTTTGATGATATTTACTATCATCACACATAAATGGAACCAGATGCCAACTTTCTTTCACACTTTGTACAACTCTATCTCTTCCAACATGCGATTCAATTTTTCCTTCTCATTTTTGGTAGGGTGAGAATTTTTCACCCTTTTGTAAATCTGATTATTTGTTTCCTCCAATTCAAGCTCATCCGCATTCCGTTTCACTCCTCTTGCATTCACCTGATACTTCTTAGTATGCCTTCGGCATTTGCAACAGACGAATATGAAAAATAGGATAAGACCTATAATTCCAATTGGCATCAGTACTTTGAACAATAAGCTTCTACCTAAGTTAGCAAACCAGTGACCTACATTTGAGAGACCATCAACTAGTCTCTTCCAGGCACTGTCAACCTCGAGTGGTTTGAGTTCCCTTTCCAAATTAGTAATGTTTTTCACATATCTTTTGAGCTGCACGCTTTTGTCCGGAATGTAAGTGCAACAATGTTGCGCCTTCAACATCCGGCAGACTCCGCCCTCTTTTGCTAATAAGGTGTCAAGAGCAAGTCGGTCCTGTAAAACCATTGATCTGATCGCAACCATTTCGGTATTGACCAGCAGAAATCCATGAGCTGTGTCAGTAGACAGCACATCCACTATTGTGGACAATTTGCAAATTATGTGAGTGTTCAGAACCACTCCCACTCCAGGTATCAGTGCACTAAAAATACTACCCATTATTTCACCTACGCTTTCTCTTTTACTAAGCACTAAGCCATTAGTGTTTTCATTGCTTCCAGCAATTTCATTCACATGGTATATTTTCGGGAAGACAATGCCAAAGTAGCAGCTTCCATACCAGTGATCCGGTAATTTGAAATAAGCCTTGTCTCCACATATATAATAAATTCCAGGAAACACAGGCTCTGACCCATTTTTGAATCCCCAACCTCCAATTACCTTGTAATTGTGTTCACATTGACTGGAACCAATGAAAATGTTATTATAATAATCAGTCTTCTCGCGGTGAAGACAGAGTTTCCCTTTCTTTTCGAAATCCAGCAACAGAGCAGGTCCCGCCCCGCCAGTTGAGGTGCTTTCCATGTTCTCAGCCCATATAGGGGTTTTCTGCCCTTTGTCATTTGCCTTTCTTTGGAAACTCTCCCTTCTTTTCTCTGCCATGTTTAAAAATACCTTTTCTTGTTCATGTAATGAACAGGTCAAGTTGTCTCTGTGTGCTTCATTTAAGTCTATAGTACCTATAGTCAAGAAGTATTCACCCATATAACGGGTAACGTCACTTTTGGTATGTACAGGATTCAAGTTTCCCCGTATAGGAAGTTCGGAAAATATCACGTCATTGTTAGAGTAATAGTACTGTAACGGTCCTCTTTTGTAAAATAAGCTTGCTAAAATACTACAGGAAATTCCATAAGTCAGGGGCAAGTGATGGTATGTCACGCCTTCAGCTACAGAGGTAGGTAGCTTCATGCAGACATAGCAATCCTCTATCTCCATAGTCTCTACATAGTGTACTAACAAGTTTGCGAAAACATTTGAGTGTGTCTGATTCCTAACTCCGTGGTAATGTAGTCCTTCCTCATCTGATGCATCTAAGTCTCGTTTTGTTTGTCTGAGTGCTTTCTCACGTCTTTCTACACTTCGTGTTGTCAGTTCTTCAGGGTCAGCAATCTGAGTAGGGGAAATATTAGTATTCTTACTAACCATAAAGGGAATGAAAACTGTTAGTCCTATCCAAATTAATATAACTATAACTATACTACATATACATACTTTGCAGCATGTTTTGCAACAACTACCGCTAGGCCTTCCATTCGTTCTTGACTCAGACATTTCGGCTTAAAAAAATTTTACTCTGTGCAACTTCAGGTGAGCTCGTCTTCCTCTTCTGTAGAGTACTCAGCAACCTGTTCCCCGTCGCTTTCGTCAGTGATATCAAGTTCCTCAAAATTTTCCAAGATTAAGTAGGTCCACTCCGGGTCCTGATATTTTGCGTTTTGTCTTTTTATTCGTTCACTCCTTCTCTTGGAGGTATCTTCAGGTATTTCCGTAATTCGGGGACTTCTTCTTATATCTGCAAGTTTCTCTTGGACTGTTTTTAGTCTTAATTTCAGTCTCTTAACATACCTTGGCTCAATGTGCTTCTTTTTCTTTAGTCTTTTGGCTGGCACTGCGATCAAACTTTCTCCTAATGCTCTTTTATTTTCACTTGTCGGTGGCGCTTCGGTTTCTGTTTCTTCCTGTCTGACTAGTCCCAGGTCTTGTATCTATTTCTTCTGCCTGGTTACTAAGCTGGCCTGGTTCAGGTGAAATATTGTTTTTGCTTTTGAATGTTTCTGTTTCTGTGTCCTGAACACGTTCTTCTAATTCTATCTGATCCTGTTCAAGCACTTCGAACCCTTGATTTTCTTCTGCTCGAACTATTACACTATTTCTAGTCTGTCCCTTTTCGATTTCAGGAGTCAGTGGAGGTGTGTCAATCACCTGATCTGTCCCTGTCTGACCTTCTTCTTCGTCCTCAGACTTGATGTGAATCTCAATGATCTGAGGGTCTTCGCCTGTGCCTTGCTCGACCTCTCTATTCCACTCTCTGTCTTCTCTTATTCGCTCTCTTGTTCTGAGTGGGTCTCCAGGGAGCTCGACAATGGGTATCCAATCCTCTGGCCAGATTCTCGGCAGCTCGTCATCAGCTACTTCTGGACCAGCCTCCGTTGGATGTTCAGCAGTACTGGTGCTTGGCCATGCGTCCTCAACTACCTCCGGGCCAACGTCTATGGGACCCTCCGCTGGGCTGGTGCTCGGTCGTCTGTCGTCAGCTACTTCAGGACCAACGTCTGCAGACCCCTCAGCTGGACAACCTTCTGCTCCAGTCTGTTCGTCAGGTATCACCTTCTGGGTATGACTGGCATGGATCCACTTGGGAACGCCGGCGCACTTTACAGCAGTCGTCGTTACCAGGATTACTTGCCGCTTTTTCCCCCACCTTGGTGCAAGGCAACTTGAACGAGTGTGCTTCTTTATTTTAACCCAGTCACCAGAAACCAATTTGTGAACTGGTGTTGTCGGGTTGGCGACGGCGTCTGCCCCAATCTGGCGAGAGATAGAACGCACTTGGTCACCTAGTTGCTTGCAGTATTCAAGTACCAAATCATCAGAAATGCTTAACAGTTTGTATCCTGGTACCCATGCTTGTCTCATCACTCTTCCCATCAAGATTTCATGGGGGCTCAGGCCTGTTCTCCGATCTGGAATGCTTTTGAGTCCCATCAGAACAAGAGTTCTTGCTAGTGGAATCACATATTTTTGCACATATTTTTGCCAATCTATTCTTATGGTGCCATTTATTTGTTCTACCACTCCAGAAGCCTCTGGATGATATGCACAGTGCAGCTTTTGTGTGATCCCAAATGCTTTGCAGAGCTGAGCCAAGATTTCATTCTGAAAATGTCCGCCTCTATCTGAGTCAATAAAGACTGGAACCCCGAACCTCGGTACTAGCTCTCTCAAAAACATCTTAGCTACTGATATGGCATCACATTGGGAGGTTGGGTAGGCTTCCACCCATTTTGAAAACAGGCAGACAATGACAAGG
This sequence comes from Lissotriton helveticus, assembly GCF_964261635.1. Taxonomy (NCBI): domain Eukaryota; kingdom Metazoa; phylum Chordata; class Amphibia; order Caudata; family Salamandridae; genus Lissotriton; species Lissotriton helveticus. The sequence continues at coordinate 453,475,550 of NC_136073.1, read as the reverse complement.
ACATATCTCTTTCCCTCACAACGGGGCATGGTAATGAAATCAATTTGTATTCTCACAAAGGGACCCCCTGATCTCCCAATTTTCCCCAGCTCAACTACTGTTTTCTTGCCAGCGTTGAACTGCTGACATGTCAAGCACCTCTGGCAAAGGGACTCTGCTACCTTCCTGAACTTCTTGTTGTACCAAGTCTGTTGAAATACCAGAACCATGGCATCCCTACCAATGTGTGATCCTTCATGTATCAGTCTGGCCATTGGGGCAAGTAGTTGTCTGGGTAACACAGGCATACCATTCGGGCCCACAATGACTCCATCCTCACGTCTTGTTCTACAACCTTGTTCCTTCCACTTCTCTTTCTCTTCCCAGGGCGTCACATGCTGCCATTCTCTCACTTCATCCCAGGTCGGCACTTCTTCAAACATCCTAAGTTGGCAGCTGTTTCCAGCCCCACCCCGTTTCGGATTTATTCTCATCTGATCCATAGCACATTGTTTTGCCACTCGATCAGCAAAATCGTTCCCCAAAGATACAGGGTCAAGGCCCTTCTTATGAGCAATACACTTGACCACTGCCAATTCCTTTGGTAACTGGATTGCCTCTAAAAGGTCTTGAACCACTTTTCCATTTCGTATGGGGGTACCTGATGAAGTCAGGAATTCTCTTTGTAGCCATAACTGGCCAAAGTCATGCACCACCCCATAACAGTACTGGCTGTCAGTATACACTGTTATTCTCTTGTCTTTTCCCAATTTGCAAGCTCTAATCAGAGCGATCAATTCGGCTACCTGTGCAGACTTTACTCCAAATAAATAAGCTGCTTCTTCAATTTTGTGTAAAGTGACCACAGCATAGGCAGCACTTAGGCCCCCCAGTTCATGCCTCAGGCACGAACCATCCACAAACCATTCCTCATCATGCACAGGCAAAGGAGTTTCTTGAATGTCTGGGCGAGGTTTTGTACTGAACTCTGTCAGAGCAATACAGTCATGCTCATCATCTCCTTTATCTTCCATTACCATTGATTCAGGGAGTAGAGTGGCGGGGTTTAAAATATTGCATCTGGTGATGACAATGTTTGCAGCACCCATGAGAATCCTCTCATATTTAGTCAGCCGACTAGGGGTGAGATACTGAGTTTTTGTTCGGGTCAATAGAATCACAACTGCATGTGGAACATACACAGTTACAGGGTGTCCCATGATAATGGACTCACTCTGTTCTAAACTGGTGCATGTTGCAGCTACTGCTTTCAGACATCCAGGTAATCCAGCAGCCACTGGATCCAAAGTGGCAGAGAAATATGCCACAGGCCTCCTAGTCAAACCATGCTCCTGGGTCAGGACGGACAATGCACAATTGTCACGAGTGTCACAGAATAGGCCAAACTCTTTGGAGTAGTCAGGCATCCCTAGAGCAGGGGCTGTACACAGGCAATTACGCAACTTTGTGAAAGCTGTTAGGCTCTCGTCATTCCATTCCACTGGGTCTTTTGCTCCTTTCTTTGTCATTTGAATCAAAGGTTTTGCAAGGACTGCGAATCCCACAATCCATTGCCTGCAGTAACCTACAACTCCGAGGAACATTCTGATTTCTTTCTGAGTACGGGGTAACTGCATATTTTGAATTATTCTGACTCTTTCTGACGTGACTTTTCTAATGCCTTTTTCTATTTGATGTCCCAGATATTTCACTGATTTTGAACAGAACTGCAATTTCTATGGGGCCACTTTATGTCCCTTTTCACTCAGGTGATTTAACAGGGCAATGGTGTCAATTACACAGTCCCTATGACTTTTGGACGCCACCAATAGGTCGTCTATGTACTGTACCAAAACAGACTTTCCAGGTAAGACTAAAGTTTCAAGACATTTTTTCAAGATCTGATTAAAGATAGAGGGGCTTTCTGTGTACCCCTGGGGGACCCTATTCCAGACATACACGTGACTGTTGAAAGCAAATGAGAAAAGAAATTTGCTGTCTGGATGCAATGGAATCGAAAGGAATGCATGACATAGGTCTATCACAGTGAACCATTCAGCATCCCAGGGAATCTGATACAGGATCACTGCTGGGTTCGGGACAATAGGGCAGCAAGGAACCACTATCTTGTTTACCTTTCTTAGGTCCTGAACTACTCTGTACTTGCCATTAGGCTTTTTGATGCCCATAATGGGTGAGTTACACGGGCTACTCATCACTTCCTGTATTATGTTTGCTTCTAGCAATTTCTGTATTTCAATGGCAACACCTGCTCTCACTTCTGCACTCATTCTGTAAGGCTTGGTATTGGGGTACACTGCATTCTCTCTCATGGCTATTTGTATGGGGTCTACGTTTTTCATTCATCCCACATCCTTTCCTGTAAAGTCCCACACTTCTGGTTTCACTGTTTGTTGGAGTTCTTCAGGTAAGTCTTGTATGGTCATTCGTTTTATTTCTGAGTCAGGTCTAATTAACATTAGCTTGTAGATACCGTCTTCATCTGGGGTTTGAATTTCGACGCCCTTTGGTGTGCAAAAGATGGTACAATTCATTTTGCACAGCAAATCACGTCCCAGTAAGTTTACCGGACTGGTATCATAGACAACAAATCTGTGCATTTGTTTAAAATTTCCAATTGAGATCTCCATGGGCTCGGTAACAGGTGTACTAATCAATTGATTAGATACTCCTACTACTTGGATGGCTTCTCCCGAGAGGGGTAGGTTTGGAACATCCACTGTTCTCACAGTAGAACGGGTAGCACCAGTGTCCAACAGAAAGGTGACATCATTTCCATCAACCTTTCCTTTAATGTATGGTCCTGACTGGTCTACCGGCAAGGAGGCGCCAAGTACGCACTCCTCGTCCTCCCCTCTCAGGCCCCGTCAGTACTGGTCGTCACAGAAGAAAGTGTCATTCAGTAAATACTGCGAAGTTGCTGTATTTCTATTTTCATTGCCTCCCCAGATTTCTACGTCATCACCCTGTGGTGATTTTCCCTTAAAAATAGGTTTTGGCGCTCTGGGCACTTGGATCGTTTTTACCTGCTGCTGGCTCTTTCTTTGTTTTTCATTCTGTGTCTGTGGAATTAAATCAGGTGTTTGGGCATTATCATCTTGTAAATAGGGACACTCGTCTCTCCAGTGTCCAATTTCCCCGCACTGATGGCAAGGAAATTTCTTCTTGGCTTCCTCTCTACTCATTTTCGCTCTGGGCTTTCCTCCACCCCCACCCCCAGGGCTTTGGTTCAGGGTAGTTTTGTTCATCTTGCTTAACTGCTTTTCCTGCTGTTCTGCGAGCTTTACTTGAGCCCACATCACTTTCTCTTTGAGAGCCTTTTTCTTTTCTGCCATCTCGTCCTCGCAGTACTTTGCGTACCGTAGGACCTCATCTATCTTTTTAGTATGCCAACAGACTTTATTATCCTTTATCCATTGACAGATTTCGGGCCTTAAACCGTTTACAAACCTGTAAATGAAGTGTGTCATATCCTTCATCTCGATGTTATCTATACCACTGTATGTTTTGAACACCTGCAACAGCCTTTCATAAAAGGAATGCACTGTCTCGTCTCTTTCTTGCGTGGTTCTATCTATCTTGGTCCAATCAGTTTCCTTTGCGGGCACTTTTAGTTTCAGATGCTGAATTACCTGATCATATTTTCTCATTACTTCCTTCGATGGTTCTCCTGTTTTTTCATCTCTCGCGTATTCCTCACTAGGCCAGGCTATGGCTATTTTACACTCGGTCCACAGATCTACAGGGACCACTATGTCGAAGAAACCATCCAGGTCCTTCCACAGGCATTTTTGCACCTTTACGAATCTCTCTACCTGCCTATACCAATCCACGGGCTTTTCCCGTAATTTCGGGAAATCATTAGTAAAGGATACAATATCCTGTCTGGACCATGGAACGTGTACATATTTTCCACCTGGTACTTCGCGCATAGGGCATAACTGTTCTGGTTTGTCAGCTTCCTTTAGAACAAATTCGGGAGTTGCCTGCCTAGACCTGGCCTCATCCTTTTTCTTGGCCCATCTGGCTTTCCATCTTTCCACATCTCCCCATTTTTGTAATACTGTCAATAGTTCTTTGACCCGTGCCTTCTTCCCTGAAACATTCAAGTTTTCCAAATCCTTGTCTGAGAAATCGGCCCTATACGGTTTCTGCAGAGGTTTCGATTTTGAAATATCTATTCCCATGCTAGCAGCAGTGTCTGTCAGTTTTTCATGAAGTACTCGAGTATTTCCGGTGAGACTCTTGCAGATAAACAGCATTTCGTCTTCGGAGTAGGTATTTAATCTGTCTAATCCTACGTTTCCTGCCATCAATTCCTCTATTTCTATTCTCAGCTTGTAGAGATCTAAAGGTTTCGTTGGGGACGCTTGTTTTTCAAATTCTTGACTCCATCTTTCGATTTCTTCAGGAGTCACCAATGTGACACTCTTAGTACCCGAGGTCGATTCCATTTGAATTTCCCTCGCATTAAAAGGATTATGTCTTTTCTGTATTCTTTTTCCGGCATTTCTAACGGGCAGATCTAGCAGCGAGACCTCGGACTCGCACTCACTTGTCTGGTCATCTACAATTAAGGGTTCTGGTCTGGCCGGTGCAATGACAGGAGTAATTACTGGAGTTTTCGGAGTCCCTTGACGGTCCCCGTACAACGGAACCACTGGTCCGATAGTTACTGGGATCGTCAAGGCTTCAGGACTTGTATTTAGCTGTGACATTTTCTGTATTATCTCAGCTCTCTGCTTTGCTAGCACCTCTCGCTCTTTCTCTTCTAATAACCTGTCCAAAGATTTGTCATGTAACACCTGTGGGGTTAGAGTGGGAGCATAACTCGGGGCAGTGGGATGTGTTTCACTTGGTCCTTCGCCATAATTAGGTCTTGGGAACAAACTTCCTGTGCCTAGAATCCTCGGCTCTTCCTCATCCTGTGGCTGTAATAATGGTATTCCTGAACCTAAGGATCTCACCTCACCTCCGTAGGGGGGACGAGAACAAAAATCTCCTTCACGTGAATATCCCGTCTCCCCACCAACGGGTCTCCTGGGGTAAATACTCCTGGTTTCTACGGGTTCTAGACTCTCAGGATAAGGAGGAATTAGATAACCCCCTCCTACACTTGCGGACCAGACCTCTTCCCTTTGTAGAGGTCTCCGGGGAATATCCCCTGCACTCGAGGGTCGGTGTCCTTCATTATAAGGAGGCGGACTTCTCATGCACATGTCATCTAACAATTCGTCATCCGATTCTCCGAGGGGCCCCCAGTGTTTGGATTTCTCTGTCCTTTCCCCCCCCCAGGAGGATCTTCTGCTGGCATCTTGGGAAACAGTCCCTCAAAATCATACTCTGCCTCCACTGTTTCATCTTTTGGGCTCGGGCTTCTTGCTTCAGTTTTGGATAAAATTTTGTCAATCCTTTATCCAATCGGGGCTTGTCCCTTTCAAAAGCCTCAATTTCCCATTCCTCTAGTGCTTCGTACTGCGTTAATCTAGGTCTGGGATGTAAATCATTCATTCGGGTTCTCAAATTAAATAGAATCCTGCTGTTAAATGTTCCGTCTAACGGAAAAGCCAATACTCCGTCATCTTTTGTGTATTCCGCCCAATTTTCCAACCATACACATGTGTTGTACCCTTTATCGAACATCATAAAAGATGCGGGAGTATTCGGTGGTGGAATGACAACACCTTCTCTAGTTTTAATCTGCTTATCTTTCTTGAAATAATTCTTTACTTTATTTACAAGGGACAACTTTCGCTTGTTTCCGTACATAATGTTGTGCTTTATGCCTTTAAACTGATCTCTCTGAAATCCCAAATCTCTCGGATCGGGTCTAGTATGCGGTCTGTACGAGTGCCACATACGATTCCTACGCTTAACTTTGTTTACAAAATTACTCCCAATCAGAATGCGTCTTGTAATTCCGTGCGACCAATGGGGTGCACGAGTTCAAATAATTTCGACCAATGGGTGCGCGGCCCTTTCGCGAGACAGTTCTCACGCTCCGGCGCTCACCCCTCCTTTACAATTCCAGCTCCGCTACCAGCCCGCTGCGTCTACCAATCCCAGCGCGGCACGGAGTGACGTCAGAGCGGCTTCGCGACTGACTCCCTCCTTCACAAGGTAACGGAAACTTTCTTACTTTCTAAAGTGCTTAGTGCTTGGTTATTTTACAACAATTACACATTCGCCACCGCGCTCAAGTGTCTAGATAGAAAGAAATTTTTCACTGCAAGTAAACTACTTCCATTTACTTTTCACTCACTACGGATAGGTCTTCTCTGCCTACCCTTCACTCTAGCATCGGAGAACCTGTTACTCCCCTAGACTCATCCACTTTACCGGGATATATCCGAGACTAAGGTTTCCCCAGCGAGCCCCTTTGCTTTCACCCAAGCTCCGATGAACCTGCTACTCTTCCGATGTGACCCTAAATAGGTTTATGCCACAATGGGAATTTTGCCAATGAACCTCGTTACTAACATTTATTCAAACATGCATTCGGAAAAAAACCCTAGTTAGTGCTTCCAGTTCTGCCTAACCTGCACCAACCTTCCTTAGAGCAGGTGACCTCAACACGAATGGATTCTATTCACCATTCGCTATTCAATTCCCCGGGGATTCCCAACAAAACATTTAACAAATTACGAACGAATGGGTTAACACATATATCAGTACAATAATAAGAAAAACAGTTTAAAACATTTCATAGTTTTTCAAAGCAAACATTTCAAGTGACTGATCAGATCTCCTGAAGTGCCTACTTTTGTAGCAGCATCGATATACTAGCAGCTTCCGACTTAGCTTAGACTAACTAGTCCTGCCTCACCTTTAACTATTCCCTAACCATAACTCTGCTACCAGAAAATTACTGCTAGAGATCGCAGGTCACCCGACCAATAATTTCGCCACTTCCGGCTTCGGGCCCATATATTTCAAATCACCATATACATTGATCGGATGACGTTACAATCTTCTACCAATAATTGTGGGATTCCTTTCGATTATTTCTAGTGTACCCGACTTACCATCCACCGTTACGGGTACCTATGACCACCATGGATCAGGGAGCTAGCTGTAAAAGTAAAGGCAGTAAACCATACTATTCAATATGTGACTTTAATTCTCATAAAATGACTACGGACAACTAGAAGTTTTATAAGGTTTTATCTAAAGTTCAATCAGTGTATAAATCCAACTTACATCGAGCAGACAGTCAGTAAGCAAGATAACAGAACATTTGGATTCAAGAGAAATGCGACTGGGAACCTGCTAAGCTAGTAAACTATCTAAGATAAACAAATCAGCAAAATTAACCTCATAAACATAGACTTCAAAGAATGTTATTTAATATACATCCTTTCTTGTAAATTAATTACCATATCTTTTCGCAGTATTACAATTCAAAACATTTCATGATAAGCCCAGAAGAAAAAGGGGGGTGGGGGGGAGGTGAAGAAAGGAAAATTGTGCAGCATAGGTTTAAATTAGTCGTAAAGAAATAACATAATATGTGGTCTCATCAATATTTGAACATATAGTACCACACTGGATATATATACATCATCATATATCAACTCATAGGTTGAGCAAATCCTATCCTGTTAATGTCTGGCACAGTCCACAAGTGATCAGTTTGCCCACAGGTAAGAAAGAAAAAACAGTATGTCGACGTTTCAACCCCAATTTCGCAGGCGACGTTATTGCCCTACAGCGGGGTCTTCCTCAGGACGGGTGGTGGTGGGGTGTGGGAGTACAAAAAGGGGGCACCTACAAAAGGAAAAACTAAATTAGGATTGGTATATTCTTACAAGAATAGCTGAAGGCTAATTAAAGCCATGCCTAGTTACCTACACGAAGCGCGGTGAATCTAGCGGCTCCGTCTGAAACTGATGTTGGGCCACGGGCTCCTATTGCCAAGAGAGCGTAATCCTAAAAATAAATTAGGCATTTATAAGACAGTGGACCGTACTCGGCTATAATCCACGTCATATCATATTTAATATCAGCACACGTGTACAATTTATTAAAACATCATACACTACCCAGCCGGGTTAAAAACATAAGTTACCAAATCAAACGACGGAGAACCAAACAGAACAGCCAACCACAGGGCTAGCCCCCACAATTCAAGTCAATTCTTACTCCACAAAAGAGCGTGTGGTACTAGTCTAAGGCTCACCTATTCACGCGGCAGCGATCCTAGGTGCTGATTATGCATGGAAACGCTTCTATTCGTGACAGAAAACTCATATCTGCAATTAACAAGAAAGTGCAATTCAGAACATAATTGACATGTCGTCATTGCATTTTAACCCACTACTTCATCTGTTTACTCACCATATATGAGGGTGAAACAAAAGAAATCAAACACAATTTGCTGGCAGTGGCTTCTTGCTTCCAAAACGCCAATCGGGAAAAATGCCTTTAAAAAAGACCTCCTAGGTTCGTTTGTATGTCTAGGAATTAGAATAAACAGGAGGCGTGTGTTACCAAACACATTTAGCGATCGCCGCATCACTAAAGAGGGGCACGATTACGGTATAACCCAAGCTTACCCGGAACTCGAAGAAAGCGGGAAAGCTCCTCGCTGTGCATCCGTACCATTTAATTTAATGGCTTGCCGCGAGCCATGGAGCGGGATGCCTGGTATCTCTTAGACAAACCCTTTCAAAGTTCACTCGGGTTTCTAAGAAAAAATAATAAAAAATAAACAGGCGGTGCGTGTTAGCGTCTGCACTCACAACCTCCGCATAGTCAAACAAAGGGGGGACATGGCTATTAATTATCTCGAGCTTACTCATTAGAAGATGCGTGCTGAATCCTCCGCGTAGCAGCAAACCGTTTGCTCTAGTGACCTGACGCGAGGACAGGAGCGGGATATATCAACTGGGCAGCAGCTAAATGTCACTGCTTGCATGTAGCCAATGCGCGCCCAGTGAAAATAGTAGACGGACTCGGCCCCTGGTGAAATTAAGCGCTGGAGTAACCTAGTGTCTCATTTAACTAAGTTATAGATTTATATCTTAGCGCGAAAGGAGGACAGCCTTGCTAGCGCGCAGACGTCTTATTCATCAGTTGACTTGATAAAGGCCAGATAAATTTTAATTAAATTCAGTGGGGCACTCGTCATGGCCAACCAAATAGATAAAACGGGAGGGTTTTTGTTTTACATATGTGAAATCCTCAATTGTATTACATTTCAAAAACGCAAAAATTGCAGAGATGTAGTAATAAAACATATATATATGAATGAAAAATAACACATATTGTCTCAATCAGATTGAATGGGCCCTCACATCATAATTGGTATTACAACCTTGCCAAATGTGTCACATTAAACAAAATACAATAAACGATGTCAGTATTGCATGGAATCTATATTATAAACATGGCAATTGTGCAAAATTGTTCTCCTGTTCATTAAGACCATGCACTATAGTGTCCAACAAGTGCATCCATTTACTTTCTCTCACAGTGAGGATAGAAGATATACTCCCTCCCCGGGGACCCAAAGTCACCTTTTCAAGGACCACCCACTCAAGTTCATTCAATGTATGGCCAAACCTCCTGTAGTGGTCTACGAGTGGTGCACCCACTACCTCACATCTGATCCTGCTTTGATGTTGCATAATTCGGACCTTGATTTTCTGTTGTGTTTGACCTACGTAGGCCAAGCCACACGGACATTTGATGCAGTAAATCACACAGGTTGTATTGCAATTCGTAAAGGATTTCAGATCAACACATTGCTCTTTGTATTTAAACTGTTTAGTTTGTAAACACATTGGACAGACTTTACACTGGCCGCACTTGTAATGGCCAAGCACTGATGGCAAATTCCACATAGATTGTAAGGTGGGAGTATCAGGTGTCATTAGGTAGGAACTAACCACTTGATCTTTTACATTCCTTGATTTCTTGAACGAGTGCATTGGTTTCTGTGGTTGACCAATCTCCTCAGACTCCATTGGCCAATACTTGTTGACAATCTTCTTGATGCTGTTACTTTGCGTATTATATGTGGTCACACAGATCATCCGCTCATTGGTGTTGTCATTTCTGGTGTGAGGCGTAAGTAGTTCCTCTCTGGGACTGTACCAAGCTCGTTTTTGTGCTCTCTTCACAAGTCTCCTCGGATATCCTCTTTCCAACAATTTTGCAGTCAGGGCCTCGGACTGCACGAAATAGTCATCTTTTTTGGAACAGTTCCGTCTTATCCTAAGAAACTGACCAACTGGCAGGTTGTCCCTCAGGCCTCTGGGATGATGGCTATTATATAATAAGAGCGAGTTCCGTTCAGTGGGTTTCCGATACAATGTTGTGGATAGTAGCCCTTCTTCCTGGAAGATAGTAATATCAAGGAAGTCGACTTTTTCTTGATGCGACTGCATGGTAAATTGAATATCCGTACTCTGTTCATTCAACCAGAGATGGAACACATTCAAGGTTTCTTCAGAGCCAGTCCAAATCATCAAGACGTCGTCTATGTATCGACGCCACATCTGTAATTGTGCCTGGTATGGGTTGTTTTGGTTCAGGATAAATTTCCGCTCAAAATCTGCCATATATATGATGGCCAGATCCGGCGCAAATGCTGCCCCCATTGCCACTCCCTTGGATTGTACATAGAATTTGCCCTGAAACATGAAGAAATTCTTTCTCATTGCGATGGTTAGCAATTGGATAATAAATTCAGTAGGCACCAACATAGGTGCAGTACGTTCATCAAGTGCTACACGTATGACCTCAAGTGCGTCTAGTTGTGGAATACTCGTGTAGAGCGAAACTATATCGCATGTCACCAACCTCTGTTTACTTTTGTCAAAGGAAAAACCATCCACAAGATTTATGATCTGCATAGTATCCCTCAGGTATGTGGGTGTACCTTCTGCAATAGGTTTTAGGAAAAAATCGATATATTTACACAAGGGTTCCAAAATTGATCCACACCCGGACCCGATAGGGCGGCCTGGGGGTTCTAGCATACACTTGTGAATTTTGGGGAGGGTGTAAATCGTTGGTATTCTTGGGTCTTTTTGGTTGAGATACTTAAATTCCAGCTCACTCAGGAAACCTTGATCCTTACCCTCTGTTGTCACTGCCAGGATCTCCAAGGCTAGATCTTTGGTGGGATCACATCTTAGTGGCTGGTAGCTCACTCCGTCGCCCAATTGTCGAAGGATTTCGTTCTTATATTTTCCTACATCTTAAATGACAATTGCTCCCCCTTTATCCGCTGATTTAATTACGATATTGTTATTGTCTTTCAGAGTGATTAGAGCTCTCCTCTCACTTTGATTGATATTGAACTTGGTGTACTTATGTGTTGATAACGTTTTTTCAACCTCTTTTAGTACCATATCTTCATAGGCTAAGATTTGATTCGTCATCGCACTCTTGGGTGGTACAAATGTTGATGGTATTCTCAGGCCTGTAACCGATGGACTGTTGTAGGCTGTACTGTTTCGGAAGAAGTAACGCAGTCGTACTTTTCTAAAAAATTTCATCAGTTCTGTTTTTATAGCAAAAATGTTAGGGAGAGATGTCGGTACAAAAGACAGACCCTTCTCCAGGATCCTGCATTCGTTCTCATTGAGGTCATAAGATGATAGGTTTACAACCGGGCTGGGTTCTGTGTTCACCACCGGTATACCTTGCGGCGGGTCGAGATTTCGCCGTGGCTCTCCTGTGGAAAGTGCACCTGCTTCTGGGTCTGCCCACGGCCCTTGTCCCAGTTGGTGTTCTGGCCCCTCGTAAAACCTCTCTGCCAGTTCCCTCTGCCACGTGGCGGCCGCCATTGGCCCCCTCCTAAAAAAGGCTGGGGTTGATTGAATAGTTCCTGCGGCTGGTTCCACTGGTTTTGGTAGTTATATCCTGACGTAGTTGCTACCTGACCACTGTCGCTGTCCCCACTGTAGGAAGAATCCGAGAAAGTGGTGAAGTTCCTCCGGCCGCGGGACGCTCCCCTACCCCTTCCTGAAAAGCGTCCTTGGGAGTCTTGTTTATAGTAATCCTCGTTCAGGTACGGGTATGTGTTCTTCTTCTCATAGAACTTGATATCTTTAGCCAACTTTTCAAGTTTCCTCTGTTGTGTATTCGTTTCAAAATCTTTCAAAGTTTTTGCTGCTTTTTCCAAAGCCTCTTTTGCATTAATCAAAGTTGCATCACCTGCAATCTCAGACTTCAAATCTGCAATTTCACGGGTTAGTGTTTGCACTTGGTGAGCAGCCGTCTCCACCCCCAGCACCATCCAGTGCCGAGAGCAATTGTTAGCTACAAAACTAAAGCCTTCCTTAAATTTAGGCACGTCCACGAAAATCGCAGGCTCGTTCTTAACCTGCAGACCAATTGGGATGATGTTGGATTCTAGATATTTGGTCAACAAGTGGCCGTGCAAGCGTGTTCTGACTAGTTTCTTTTCAAGCCTCTCTAGGCGTGCTAGTTTGTCATTCAACGTATAGTCCACGTTGGGTGTATCTGAAGACAAGAATTGATTAGACCTGTCCTTAATCAGCTGGTTGATATAGTCCTCCGTGTATGACAAAGTCTCGCTCTCTATCATTATGTGGAAATTAGTGACAGTATATTTACAGTGATAATTCAAAACAAAAAAAGGACCTCGCAGGCATGCACCTGCACAGATAATGTTATAATAAATGGGTCAACCCACTAGTACTGGGACCTGGGTAATCAATGGTATATGAGAAGGGGTCCCAGTTGGAACAACATAAGATAAACAAATCAGCAAAATTAACCTCATAAACATAGACTTCAAAGAATGTTATTTAATATACATCCTTTCTTGTAAATTAATTACCATATCTTTTCGCAGTATTACAATTCAAAACATTTCATGATAAGCCCAGAAGAAAAAGGGGGGTGGGGGGGAGGTGAAGAAAGGAAAATTGTGCAGCATAGGTTTAAATTAGTCGTAAAGAAATAACATAATATGTGGTCTCATCAATATTTGAACATATAGTACCACACTGGATATATATACATCATCATATATCAACTCATAGGTTGAGCAAATCCTATCCTGTTAATGTCTGGCACAGTCCACAAGTGATCAGTTTGCCCACAGGTAAGAAAGAAAAAACAGTATGTCGACGTTTCGACCCCAATTTCGCAGGCGACGTTATTGCCCTACAGCGGGGTCTTCCTCAGGACGGGTGGTGGTGGGGTGTGGGAGTACAAAAAGGGGGCACCTACAAAAGGAAAAACTAAATTAGGATTGGTATATTCTTACAAGAATAGCTGAAGGCTAATTAAAGCCATGCCTAGTTACCTACACGAAGCGCGGTGAATCTAGCGGCTCCGTCTGAAACTGATGTTGGGCCACGGGCTCCTATTGCCAAGAGAGCGTAATCCTAAAAATAAATTAGGCATTTATAAGACAGTGGACCGTACTCGGCTATAATCCACGTCATATCATATTTAATATCAGCACACGTGTACAATTTATTAAAACATCATACACTACCCAGCCGGGTTAAAAACATAAGTTACCAAATCAAACGACGGAGAACCAAACAGAACAGCCAACCACAGGGCTAGCCCCCACAATTCAAGTCAATTCTTACTCCACAAAAGAGCGTGTGGTACTAGTCTAAGGCTCACCTATTCACGCGGCAGCGATCCTAGGTGCTGATTATGCATGGAAACGCTTCTATTCGTGACAGAAAACTCATATCTGCAATTAACAAGAAAGTGCAATTCAGAACATAATTGACATGTCGTCATTGCATTTTAACCCACTACTTCATCTGTTTACTCACCATATATGAGGGTGAAACAAAAGAAATCAAACACAATTTGCTGGCAGTGGCTTCTTGCTTCCAAAACGCCAATCGGGAAAAATGCCTTTAAAAAAGACCTCCTAGGTTCGTTTGTATGTCTAGGAATTAGAATAAACAGGAGGCGTGTGTTACCAAACACATTTAGCGATCGCCGCATCACTAAAGAGGGGCACGATTACGGTATAACCCAAGCTTACCCGGAACTCGAAGAAAGCGGGAAAGCTCCTCGCTGTGCATCCGTACCATTTAATTTAATGGCTTGCCGCGAGCCATGGAGCGGGATGCCTGGTATCTCTTAGACAAACCCTTTCAAAGTTCACTCGGGTTTCTAAGAAAAATTAATAAAAAATAAACAGGCGGTGCGTGTTAGCGTCTGCACTCACAACCTCCGCATAGTCAAACAAAGGGGGGACATGGCTATTAATTATCTCGAGCTTACCCATTAGAAGATGCGTGCTGAATCCTCCGCGTAGCAGCAAACCGTTTGCTCTAGTGACCTGACGCGAGGACAGGAGCGGGATATATCAACTGGGCAGCAGCTAAATGTCACTGCTTGCATGTAGCCAATGCGCGCCCAGTGAAAATAGTAGACAGACTCGGCCCCTGGTGAAATTAAGCGCTGGAGTAACCTAGTGTCTCATTTAACTAAGTTAGAGATTTATATCTTAGCGCGAAAGGAGGACAGCCTTGCTAGCGCGCAGACGTCTTATTCATCAGTTGACTTGATAAAGGCCAGATAAATTTTAATTAAATTCAGTGGGGCACTCGTCATGGCCAACCAAATAGATAAAACGGGAGGGTTTTTTTTTACATATGTGAAATCCTCAATTGTATTACATTTCAAAAACGCAAAAATTGCAGAGATGTAGTAATAAAACATATATATATGAATGAAAAATAACACATATTGTCTCAATCAGATTGAATGGGCCCTCACATCATAATTGGTATTACAACCTTGCCAAATGTGTCACATTAAACAAAATACAATAAACGATGTCAGTATTGCATGGAATCTATATTATAAACATGCCAATTGTGCAAAATTGTTCTCCTGTTCATTAAGACCATGCACTATAGTGTCCAACAAGTGCATCCATTTACTTTCTCTCACAGTGAGGATAGAAGATATACTCCCTCCCCGGGGACCCAAAGTCACCTTTTCAAGGACCACCCACTCAAGTTCATTCAATGTATGGCCAAACCTCCTGTAGTGGTCTACGAGTGGTGCACCCACTACCTCACATCTGATCCTGCTTTGATGTTGCATAATTCGGACCTTGATTTTCTGTTGTGTTTGACCTACGTAGGCCAAGCCACACGGACATTTGATGCAGTAAATCACACAGGTTGTATTGCAATTCGTAAAGGATTTCAGATCAACACATTGCTCTTTGTATTTAAACTGTTTAGTTTGTAAACACATTGGACAGACTTTACACTGGCCGCACTTGTAATGGCCAAGCACTGATGGCAAATTCCACATAGATTGTAAGGTGGGGGTATCAGGTGTCATTAGGTAGGAACTAACCACTTGATCTTTTACATTCCTTGATTTCTTGAACGAGTGCATTGGTTTCTGTGGTTGACCAATCTCCTCAAACACCATTGGCCAATACTTGTTGACAATCTTCTTGATGCTGTTACTTTGCGTATTATATGTGGTCACACAGATCATCCGCTCATTGGTGTTGTCATTTCTGGTGTGAGGCGTAAGTAGTTCCTCTCTGGGACTGTACCAAGCTCGTTTTTGTGCTCTCTTCACAAGTCTCCTCGGATATCCTCTTTCCAACAATTTTGCAGTCAGGGCCTCGGACTGCACGAAATAGTCATCTTTTTTTGGAACAGTTCCGTCTTATCCTAAGAAACTGACCAACTGGCAGGTTGTCCCTCAGGCCTCTGGGATGATGGCTATTATATAATAAGAGCGAGTTCCGTTCAGTGGGTTTCCGATACAATGTTGTGGATAGTAGCCCTTCTTCCTGGAAGATAGTAATATCAAGGAAGTCGACTTTTTCTTGATGCGACTGCATGGTAAATTGAATATCCGTACTCTGTTCATTCAACCAGAGATGGAACACATTCAAGGTTTCTTCAGAGCCAGTCCAAATCATCAAGACGTCGTCTATGTATCGACGCCACATCTGTAATTGTGCCTGGTATGGGTTGTTTTGGTTCAGGATAAATTTCCGCTCAAAATCTGCCATATATATGATGGCCAGATCCGGCGCAAATGCTGCCCCCATTGCCACTCCCTTGGATTGTACATAGAATTTGCCCTGAAACATGAAGAAATTCTTTCTCATTGCGATGGTTAGCAATTGGATAATAAATTCAGTAGGCACCAACATAGGTGCAGTACGTTCATCAAGTGCTACACGTATGACCTCAAGTGCGTCTAGTTGTGGAATACTCGTGTAGAGCGAAACTATATCGCATGTCACCAACCTCTGTTTACTTTTGTCAAAGGAAAAACCATCCACAAGATTTATGATCTGCATAGTATCCCTCAGGTATGTGGGTGTACCTTCTGCAATAGGTTTTAGGAAAAAATCGATATATTTACACAAGGGTTCCAAAATTGATCCACACCCGGACACGATAGGGCGGCCTGGGGGTTCTAGCATACACTTGTGAATTTTGGGGAGGGTGTAAATCGTTGGTATTCTTGGGTCTTTTTGGTTGAGATACTTAAATTCCAGCTCACTCAGGAAACCTTGATCCTTACCCTCTGTTGTCACTGCCAGGATCTCCAAGGCTAGATCTTTGGTGGGATCACATCTTAGTGGCTGGTAGCTCACTCCGTCGCCCAATTGTCGAAGGATTTCGTTCTTATATTTTCCTACATCTTGAATGACAATTGCTCCCCCTTTATCCGCTGATTTAATTACGATATTGTTATTGTCTTTCAGAGTGATTAGAGCTCTCCTCTCACTTTGATTGATATTGAACTTGGTGTACTTATGTGTTGATAACGTTTTTTCAACCTCTTTTAGTACCATATCTTCATAGGCTAAGATTTGATTCGTCATCGCACTCTTGGGTGGTACAAATGTTGATGGTATTCTCAGGCCTGTAACCGATGGACTGTTGTAGGCTGTACTGTTTCGGAAGAAGTAACGCAGTCGTACTTTTCTAAAAAATTTCATCAGTTCTGTTTTTATAGCAAAAATGTTAGGGAGAGATGTCGGTACAAAAGACAGACCCTTCTCCAGGATCCTGCATTCGTTCTCATTGAGGTCATAAGATGATAGGTTTACAACCGGGCTGGGTTCTGTGTTCACCACCGGTATACCTTGCGGCGGGTCGAGATTTCGCCGTGGCTCTCCTGTGGAAAGTGCACCTGCTTCTGGGTCTGCCCACGGCCCTTGTCCCAGTTGGTGTTCTGGCCCCTCGTAAAACCTCTCTGCCAGTTCCCTCTGCCACGTGGCGGCCGCCATTGGCCCCCTCCTAAAAAAGGCTGGGGTTGATTGAATAGTTCCTGCGGCTGGTTCCACTGGTTTTGGTAGTTATATCCTGACGTAGTTGCTACCTGACCACTGTCGCTGTCCAAGGGAGTGGCAATGGGGGCAGCATTTGCGCCGGATCTGGCCATCATATATATGGCAGATTTTGAGCGGAAATTTATCCTGAACCAAAACAACCCATACCAGGCACAATTACAGATGTGGCGTCGATACATAGACGACGTCTTGATGATTTGGACTGGCTCTGAAGAAACCTTGAATGTGTTCCATCTCTGGTTGAATGAACAGAGTACGGATATTCAATTTACCATGCAGTCGCATCAAGAAAAAGTCGACTTCCTTGATATTACTATCTTCCAGGAAGAAGGGCTACTATCCACAACATTGTATCGGAAACCCACTGAACGGAACTCGCTCTTATTATATAATAGCCATCATCCCAGAGGCCTGAGGGACAATCTGCCAGTTGGTCAGTTTCTTAGGATAAGACGGAACTGTTCCAAAAAAGATGACTATTTCGTGCAGTCCGAGGCCCTGACTGCAAAATTGTTGGAAAGAGGATATCCGAGGAGACTTGTGAAGAGAGCACAAAAACGAGCTTGGTACAGTCCCAGAGAGGAACTACTTACGCCTCACACCAGAAATGACAACACCAATGAGCGGATGATCTGTGTGACCACATATAATACGCAAAGTAACAGCATCAAGAAGATTGTCAACAAGTATTGGCCAATGGTGTCTGAGGAGATTGGTCAACCACAGAAACCAATGCACTCGTTCAAGAAATCAAGGAATGTAAAAGATCAAGTGGTTAGTTCCTACCTAATGACACCTGATACTCCCACCTTACAATCTATGTGGAATTTGCCATCAGTGCTTGGCCATTACAAGTGCGGCCAGTGTAAAGTCTGTCCAATGTGTTTACAAACTAAACAGTTTAAATACAAAGAGCAATGTGTTGATCTGAAATCCTTTACGAATTGCAATACAACCTGTGTGATTTACTGCATCAAATGTCCGTGTGGCTTGGCCTACGTAGGTCAAACACAACAGAAAATCAAGGTCCGAATTATGCAACATCAAAGCAGGATCAGATGTGAGGTAGTGGGTGCACCACTCGTAGACCACTACAGGAGGTTTGGCCATACATTGAATGAACTTGAGTGGGTGGTCCTTGAAAAGGTGACTTTGGGTCCCCGGGGAGGGAGTATATCTTCTATCCTCACTGTGAGAGAAAGTAAATGGATGCACTTGTTGGACACTATAGTGCATGGTCTTAATGAACAGGAGAACAATTCTTCTCATATACCATTGATTACCCAGGTCCCAGTACTAGTGGGTTGACCCATTTATTATAACACAAAGCTAGTAAACTAAACATGTAAGAGTCAAAATGGGTGATGAAGAAATAACTAGGGCAAGTATCATTTATGCTATGGAATGGGAAAACTTAGAAATCTAAACAGTTCGGTTAACGTGGAAAATAGGACACGCTATAACTTCAGAAAATCTCTTCATTCAGTTTAGTGAGAAAATTTATGGTACACATCAAACAAGTTATAAACTGCAAATGGAGGAAAAATGATTTTGTAAAAGGAAGGGTAACATAGGAACACACTATGAAATTCAAATGCAAATGATTTCATCAGAGGCAATGGTTGCGGAAAGCATGGAAAATTATCATATGCAAAGATATGTCTTTATTGAAGCAAAGACAGAAAAATAGAAAGGTGCAGTTTCAAGAAATTCAGAGCGATATTTACCTAGACTGGTGTGAAAAACCAAACCCTGGCCACGGGTCAGTTAAGGACAGGAAACCCTCAAGGAAGGATACCCCTCAGTGGACAGCAGGTGCAGAATGGACACCCAGGACAGGACAGGAAACCCTCAGATTAGGATCAGGACAGACCACCAGGACACGACCAGCACCCGCAGTTTGGAAGCAACGCCTGCGCTCCACCCTCTCTGCAGCTATCAGTCAGAACCCCGATTGGGTCAGCGAACTCCCAGCAAAGTGCTCCGCCAGCACTTTTAAGGTTTAGTAAAACCTTAGTCTATGGTCAATTTCGGACAGAGTGCTCCGCAGCGCTCTGTATCTTCAAGTCCCCTATTGAGTGCGTTGGGTCAGTGACAGGTCAGCTATTCAGACAAGTCGGACAATTTTCCTAGGTGAACCCAGGGTAGATATACTGTTTTGGGACAGCGTACCACCCCTAAAATGTTGCAAAGTGTCAGAATCCCCAATTTCGATTGGTCCTAAGGTAGGATTTGGTTAACACACCAATCAGAACAGACTATTACAAGCCCTACTTAGCATCCTAAGGTGCCGCCTAGCAAGATTGGGGTTCCCATGAGAAAGTCGCAGGGAATACAATGGAAAGAATACAATGTATAAAAATAGGGTACAAGTTAGGCTTTTCTCGCTGGGTGAAGGTTCATCTTCCCATGCAGGCTCTGGCAGCAACCTTCTTTGGCTTGGTTTCAATGCCACCGCACCATCGATTGATTCTGCGCAGAAGTGCCCTCCAAGATGGATTCCCCAACCCCATCACCCCTCAGTGCCGAGGATACATGAAAAGTAAGCGAAAACAAATTAGCACATAAAAATAAATTAATGTATTACATGTCGTGACTTTGTACTTCAGATTTATCATCAAAAAAAATATACTATGCAATTAGACATTAGTAATATATACACTGACACGAGAGCAACTGCACGAGCATCACCACGTTATCACGAAAGCTGTGTATTACGCATGCGCCCCCTTTCCCTCCAGAACTACCTCTACGTAGAGTCACGTGAGTGTGACTAACGCATGCGCAAAAGCGAACTTAAAAGCGGCAGCCATATTATGGACACAGGTTATTTGTATTAGTAAAACACATAGGCAAGCTTCGCTACCATACATGCATATCCAAAATAAAGAGATTAGTAATAACGTACGTTTGTTATGAGGTTATGAAAAATCGAGGTTCATGAATCGAGCAGGTCGCGATGCGAAATCTTGCTCTATCAACTGCGCAGCCGCATGCTGCGGGCGCGCCGCTGGTGCACCGAAGGCGCGTCAAAGGCAAGCACGTCTGCGCCCGTCTGCGACCCGTCCGCGACCAGCACCAGGAACCATGGACCTCCGCCCCGCCAACGCTACGACCCAGCAGCACTCCACGCACTCAACCCAGGCTGCAACAACAACTGCAAGCTAGCATCACCAGCCGACACCCATGGACCCTTCAGCTGTCACCGCTGCCGGCACACCTGCAGCACCGCCAAGAAAACGGATCCAGCACAACCCGCCCACAAGAACACAACTGAACCAAAGACCCTGCAATGCATCCTCCTCAACGTCCGATCCCTCCACAAACACGCCACAGAAATCTGGGACCTACTTGACAGCACCACCCGGACGTAGCATTCTTCACCGAAACCTGGACCAACACCACCTCGGAACCGGACATCGCCATCGCCATCGCCAACCCCCAAGGATACAAGATCTCCAGGAAGGACCGCCCCACCCACCCAGGAGGAGGAATCGCCATCGTCCACAAATCCAGCCTCCGCCTGAGCACACTCCCTGACGAGTCCACAGAACTGATGGAACACCTTCACTTCAAGATACTGGCCAGCCCCACCGCCGCCCTCCGAGGAACCCTCATCTACCGACCCCCTGGACCCCGCGGACCCTTCCCCAACTCCATCACGGAAATTATCTCCCCGCAGGCCATCGCATCCACCAACTACACCCTGCTGGGAGACCTCAACTTCCACCTCGACAATCAACTGGACCCCAACACCACATGCCTCCTGGACAACCTCAACAACATTGGACTCCGCCAGATCGTGACCGAGCCCACGCACTCAGCAGGACACACCCTCAACCCCTTCTTCACTACAGGAAACTCCATCACCTTCAGCCACACCACCGAACTCCCATGGACCGACCATCGTTGCGTCCACTTCACCTTCAGAACACCCACCATCCACAGACACCAGCACCTGCTTCCACAAAGAAACTGGACCAAAATCACCGACGACCAGCTCACCTCCTCACTCAACAACTCCACCCCAACCATCGCGGAAAACGACGACCCCAACACCGCAGCCCGAACCCTTCACAGATGGATCTCGGACAGCACCAACACCATAGCCCCCCTCAAGAAAAACAACAATACCCGTGCCAAGAAAGCCAGATGGTTTACCACCGAACTTCGAGAATCCAGGCGCACATGCCGCCGCCTCGAAAAGGCCTGGAGAAACACCAAATCCACAAAAGCCCACAACAACTTCAGAGCCGCCACCAACGCCCACCATCAACTCATCAGAGAAACGAGGAAAAAAGCGATTGAAGACAGAATCTCCACCCACGCACACAACAGCAAGGAACTCTTCAGCATCATCAAGGAGTTTGCCCAACCCACCAGCGAGTCTACCGACATCCCTCCCTCACAAGACCTCTGCGACAAACTCAGCACCTTTTTCCACCACAAAATCAAGAGCATCTACGACAACTTCGACGAAGACAACCAACACACTGAACCCTCACCAACCACCCCCGACACCCGGAAACCAGCGATTGATGACTGGACAGCCCTCACCACCGAAGACACACTGAAGACAATGAAGTCAATCCACTCAGGGGTCCCCACGGACCCCTGCCCCCACCACATCTTCAACAGAGCCGCCGACACCATCGCACCCATGCTCCGCCACACCATCAACCGCTCCCTGGCGACTGCCTCATTCCCCGATGACTGGAAACACGCCGAGGTGAACCCCCTCCTAAAGAAACCCTCAGCGGACCCCACCGACCTCAAAAACTACAGACCCATCTCCCTGCTCCCGTTCCCAGCGAAAGTCATCGAGAAAGCCATCAACAGCCAACTTGCCACATTCATTGAAGAACACAACATCCTCGACTCCTCCCAATCCAGCTTCAGAAAAAAACACAGTACGGAAACCGCCCTCCTCGCTGCAACAGACGACATCCGCACCCTACTGGACAAAGGAGAAGCAGTAGCCCTCATCCTCCTCGACCTATCAGCGGCGTTCGACACAGTCTCCCACCGCACCCTAATACGCAGACTCTATGACGCAGGAATCCAGGACAAGGCCCTCGACTGGATCTGCTCCTTCCTCACCGACAGGATGCAGGGGGTCAGACTCCCCCCATTCCTCTCGGACCCCACACCTACCACCTGCAGAGTCCCCCAGGGCTCCTCCCTCAGCCCGACGCTCTTCAACGTCTACATGGCTCCACTTGCCCCCATCGTCAGAACCTACGGACGCAACATCGTGTCATACGCAGACGACACCCAAACTCATCCTCTCCCTATCCAACGAGCCCAACACCGCCAGACGCAACATTCGAGAAGGCATGGAAGCCGTCGCCAAATGGATGAAAAACAGCTGCCTACAACTAAACACCAACAAAACAGAAGTACTCATCATGGGCCCAAACCCCGACGCCTGGAGCGACACCTGGTGGCCCACCGCCCTCGGAAACCCGCCAACCCCCGCAGACCACGCACGCAACCTGGGAATCATCCTGCACTCCGAGCTCAAAATGGACCGCCAGATCAACTCTGTCTCATCTTCCTGCTTCCACACCCTCCGCCTCCTTCGTAAGACCTTCAAATGGATCCCCCTCGAACACCGAAAGACAGTCACTCACGCCCTGGTCACCAGCAGACTCGACTACGGCAACGCACTCTACGCCGGAATAAACAAAAACCTCATCAGCAAGCTACAGAACATCCAGAACGCCGCCGCAAGACTGGTCCTCAACCTGCCAAAACACTGCCACATCTCCCAGCACCTGCGCACACTCCATTGGCTCCCCGTAGAGGCGAGAATCACCTTTAAGATGCTCACCCACGCACACAAGGCCCTCCACGGCACCGGACCAGCATACCTGAACAGCCGACTCAAATTCCACGCACCCCAAAGGACCCTACGATCAGCCCAGCTCTCCTACGCTGTGGTCCCCCGCACCAGAAAGACCAGATCGGGAGGCCGCTCCTTCTCCTTCCTCGCTGCCAAAGCATGGAACGCCCTTCCGCTCCACTTCAGACAGACAACATCGCTCCCCATCTTCGCAAGAAACCTCAAAACCTGGCTCTTCGACAGACCCCCTCCTTGATGGAATGGAACCTGCACCCCCCCACCCCTAGCGCCTTCAGACCCTTACGGGTGAGTAGTCGCGCTTTAACAAACCCCTGATTGATTGATTGAAACCGGTGCCCACAATATGGAACAGGCGCGGCGCAAACACACTGACTCCTTTATACGGGGATATGCTGGTGAAAGCGTAAAACGGCCCACTCTTTACACGTCACAAGCTGGTGCAGCGCAAACGGCCCACTCTTTACACATCACAAGCTGGTGCAGTGCAATACGTCCCACTCTTCACACGTCACAAGCTGGTGCAGCGCAAAACGGCCCACTCATTACACATCACAAGCTGGTGCAGCGGAAAACGGCCCACTCTTTACACGTCACAAGCTGGTGCAGCGCAAAAGGCCCACTCATTACACATCACAAGCTAGTGCAGCGCAAAACGGCCCACTCTTCACACGTCAGAAGCTGGCGCAGCGCAAAACGGCCCACTCTTCACACGTCAGCACGTCACAACAGTATCATGAAATTGATACCTGACATAAAAAGAGCATGAAATTTGACCACGATTATAAAGCGAGAATGATCAAGTGAAAACATTTTGTTTCACTGCACTAGAAAAAGTGCTTTCACTGTAGGCAGGGCTGGCTTGGGGCAGCAGTGCGACTGGTGCGGCCGCACGCTGACCTGTGGAGGGGGGCGCTGATCTCAGGAGGGGCGCTGTATTTAGTAATATGGTATGATTGGAGAGATGAGGGGCACTTTTGCCTGCTGGTAGTAAGAGAATCCGAGGAGGCGCTCATAGGGTGTGGGGGCGCTAAAAACTATTGTCGCACTGGGTGCCACCAGCGCTAAAGCCAGCCCTGACTGTAGGAGTAGAATTTTCTTTTTACAAGTGTGCTTAACCAAGTGAAAAAAGACATTCTTATAGTTATAATGTGCTGAACGACCTTCTTGAATTAGAAATGTATTCCATATAAACAACTTTGATTTCATATTTGATATTGCTTAGTACAGTGTTGACAGTCGATAATTTAATATATAAGAATGTTTTAATCATATCGTAATCTTAGGCTTCATTGCAACTAAAGAAAGTCATGAGACATAAACGTGTGCCATATTATGTGGTTAATACTTAGAGCTCGGAAACTTTCCATCAACCCTCCTCATAGGTGTAATATATTACTGTAACCCAAACGATATGAGTTAATGTATGATATATGCAGGACCACTGGAATTATGCGGCATGAGACAGTCAAATTATGCGGCAGGGTTGGGTAAATTATGAGGCAATAAAAGGTAAATTATGCAGCATTTTGTGGTACATTTTGGGATAGTATTTACTCATTATTTTGTCATTTTTAAACTTGTTAACACTGTCTGGGTATTAGTTACAACTCACTAGGACCAGTTTAGCACCCAAACACAGCAATAAGCTACAGAAATGTGACCAGCCAACCTTTGCAAAGGCGCCTTCCACTGTCCAACAACGCGTGCCGCTACGTTTTTTTAGAAACTTTTGTACGGTCTGAGCTAAAAACAAAATCGTTTTATTGTTAAAATCTTCAGATTATGCAGCAGATGATGGATTATGTGGCAAATGCAGTAAATTTATAATTGTGCGAAAATCGCCATGGCCGCACAATCGCATAATTTGAGTGGCCCTGCGGATATGCTACCCGTATGTACTTTCTAATGTAGTGTTCAACCATATTTATCATTGACTATTTTGGTGATTTATTGCATGTTATTTACAAGAATGAACAAAAATGTGCTAAAATAATGCATATCTCTTTAAGTATAAGTGTCCACACTAATATTAAATGTGCACCATTGAATTAATTATTAACTTGCAAGGGCGCTCAACATCCTGTGATTCTGAACAAATCACTTAATCTCCTTCTGTCAAACAAAAATGAATGTGTCCTAGGTAACCCAACTGGTGCTCATGTAAAACGCTGGTACCTGGTACCTTCGGGTCAACTTCGTGCTCTATAAAACTCTGGAGGAAAAAAAAAACTTTTCATAACTCTCTAGGCCTGTACTTCACTATGCAGCAATTCATAATTCATTGCACTCTGATTTCTGAAAACTCCACATTCTTGCGGGTGTTCTCACGCATTGCTAGTTTAGACTAGATATATTTGTGTGCTAGAGGCTAGATACATAACTTGGGATAGGACCTTGACAAGGAGCAAATGGGAATTGTGTGTTACTGAAAGGAATATTGACTGAAATATCAAGCCAATGTGTCTGTGTGAAACAACTATTGTTTCAATGCCCAGTGTGGGATTTTGTACTGATGTCGGCAACATAATGAACAACAGACAATGAAACGTCTGACGATGGTGTGACCAAGTGGGTGTTACTTTCAGATTCTGTGGACTTTAATCTATCATTTTCCCTAGATGGCTTTATAATTCTCTCTCCTGAACAGCTCGCAGAACTCTCTCTCTCTTGGAACTTTGCAAAACATTTCCACCGGATTCTTTGTGGATTTATAAGCTGAGCCTCTTTCTGCAGATGCTCTGCAGAAATTCCCTTTTGACTCCTAACCGACACCACCACTTTTTTCCCGCTCCTTTCAATGGACTTGGACAATCCTTTACATTCAATGGGGCATATTACCAACAAATAGCGATATTTATCGCTAAGTAGGGTTAGCGGCAATATTTTTATCGCCGCGCATCACCGGTTTTTATCGCTGAGATAACTTGCTATTAGCAAGGTTTATCTCAAAAGCGATAAAAATCAGGCGAAATGCGGGAATATCGCTGGGAATACAGCGATATTCAAGCATTAGCGACAAAATGCTCTTAGCCATGTTCAGTGGATAACATGGCTAAGAACTGGTCTGAGCAGGCGTTGGTTTTTGGCGATACCGTGAATATTTCCAGCGCTATGCCTTGCTAATAGGCGATAGCGACGTTAGCGACTGCTTTCAGTCGCTAACAGGTTGGGTACGCCCACTGGGCCCCAAACCGCTCGCTATCGCCTAAAAGCTGTCGCTAACATCAGTTAGCGACAGCTTGCTAATAGAGCAATAGAATTATCGCCGCTTAGCGGCCGAAAACGGCCGCTAAACCGGCGATAATTGCCTATCGCCACCCTTGGTAATATGCCCCAATGTCTTTTGATGCCTTTCTGAGTGATAGACGATACAGCATTCAGATTCTGACGGGGAACACAGCAGATCAGATAAGGTATTTATCCTTTTATCGTATGAAAATATTGACGCTATGGGGAATCCTAGTGCATAATAGAATAGGAGTAGAGGAAGAACACGCCAGTTCCTTTGAAGGATTTACCTAACCCTGAGGAAGTCTGTTGGACGAAATGCGTCGGCTGGGATGATGTACGCATGTCAATTATAACTACAAATAAAGTGCAATCGGAAACAGACCCACCAAGACTCCCTGTTCAATATTTCTGGATCTTATGGACTTATGATACTGATTGTATTTTACAACTGGATTGAATATAGTTGTATGCTCCTTTTCGCTTTGTGTTTTGGAAAAATTATATTTTTGTGGTGACTTCTAAGCAGTGGGGTCACGAAAGGTTTGAGCATAACAGATCAAGATATAACTTGATAACTACTATAACTGTGCAGCCACTATAACTTCATCCTTTCTGAATGTGGTTTAGCCTAACTCTTATTCCTGCTTTATTGGAGGCTCTTGATCAAACTTCTGTAAAGTTGAAGAATGTTTTTTTTACCCGGAGTTTTATATAGCGAAATCTTGCCCCGATGGCATTAGATATCAGAGCTCTTTACATGAGCTCCAGTTGCATTACAGACGGACACATTCATTTTAGTTAGGCACGAGGAGATTAAGTTAATTGCCCAGAATCACAGGATGTTGAGCTTCATTGCCAAGACCCGGTTCCCCAGATTAGAAATCGATAGCCCTAGCCGTTAGAATTACTTTGCCAAATTCCTTGTGTTATACCCATTGAATGGAACTCTTTGATGCCCAATATTCTTTACTAAATGAACTGTTACCTTTACTTGGACTGTGCTTGGGAGATTTAGATTGCTAATGAATAGAAAGGATAACCTATGATTGTTTTCTGTACATCAAGTGCTTATGTGCTTATGTTACTGTTCTGTATAGCAGCCACTGAGCTCATTATTCTTGTTCTCATTAATTTATTTAGGAGGCTAGGTCTCCTTGTTGTTTTCTTGAACATTTATAGCATGGTCTTGAGAGTGATTTGTTTGAACTTTATTACTATTTTGTAATACACAACCTTGAACTTGGCTACCGATTCCTGGTTCTCATTGTGTAGCCAAATGGGTTGCACTGTTAATTGAATCTGTATGTATAACTCCCTAGATCTTCCCCACCCCTCAGTGCAGCTAATCAAGGGCCATCAGAGGACCAAGAGTAAGATTTAAGACCCATAAGTGTGGGCCCAGAAACGCTGGGCCAATGCCATTATGAAAATGAATAAATACGCCCTTAACATTGTGCAGGTTCAAAGTATGTGCCTCACAATCTGTTTTACAAAAAGGGCTTGGCAAAAGCAACTGCTTCCTAGTCTGTAATACAATAGCTCTCTCTCTCTCTTTTGTCTATCTATTTATCTGTTAGTCTGTCTAACTATGCAACCCTCTCAATTTAAGCAAACTGCTCTATATATGCAACTCTATCTAAGCATTTCTATCTATCTATTTATTTATGCGACCTTCCCTATGCATGCTGCAATCCTCTCTAGGTATCTATCTATGCATCACTATCTACGTAATGCTATTTATCCATCATATACATATGCAGAATATTTATACAACCTTATCATTCTTTTCAAACCTCTCTTTTTATTTTTTCCGTCCTCACTATCCATGTGTACTAAAGCTTAATAAAAAAATATTACCAAAAAAACATTTGCCAAGGCAAGAGGCTGCCCGCAAATACCAGAAAAATTGGCTTTTATTTAGGTTTTGTGTTAGCCTAGACCTTTTCCTTAAGTGATCTATATAACACATTTACTTTTGAGTCAGAGTCAGACTCCATCTACTTGTCTGTTGTAAGTCACAATTCTCTTCCACCCACCCCAACATGTGTCAAGGGGTAGTGGGCCAATCCACTGCAGCCATTGGCTGTCTTCTTTGTTAGTTACCACATGCTGCCCTTTCACAGGGAGTACATCCACACACAAAAAGTAGTTTCCTTCAGTGCCAAGGAGTGCTATGTTAATGTGTGCTTTTTCAAGACCTCCAACATTTCTTTGCCTTTAGTTAATGTTTTTTGAGGGCCCGGCATCCTACCCAACAATAAACATTTACAAGAACCATTGCATTCCAAAGCAAGAACTGCCAAAGTCAAAAGGCTGGCAGCCAACACCTGACCTATTGGCTTTGTCAGTGTTTGTTTTCTATTTACAGGAAATGAGGTTAGTACATTACATGTAATGGTACAAATAAAGATAATTAGAGAAGGAATTAGTGCCTGAAATAAAGGCAGAATGCGAATCTGTCTTGCATACTTGCTTCAAATCAAAGAAACACGAGGTGCTCTTAAAAATAGTAAAACTCTGACAGCATTTGCAGATAAATCACATAAATAAATACTGAACATCAATTCTCTAGGTGACAGGATTTCAGCTGAAAAACTCTATTTTGACAATATATTACGTAACTTTTCAAACACAACCGGCAATTAGCACCAAACTACATTCAGGGACGTGTCTGCACGCTAAAAGCTTATTACAACAATCAATCAAACAAACTAAAACATGTGACACTAATTACATTCTCTTTTCTTTGATTTTCAGTGGTACGTGCGTTAGCAAGCAAGCTAAGTGTTAGACTTGACATTTTTTGGTGTGTTCCCCCTGTCTTTTTGCTTTCTGACTTCCTGGTTTTGAGTCTGTTTTTGCTGGTTTAGTGTCTCTGCGCACATTCTCACTGCTGTTCGGTGTTAAAGTGCAAGTGCTGCTGTTGTAAATTATGTTAGAGATTGGTGTTTTCTAGATTGGCACATTTGATTTACTGGTGAGACCCTAGTAAAGTGCACTGAGAGTGCCAGGGCTGGTAAATCAAATGCTACTAGTTTTTTTATTTATTTGGGAGTTTTATATAGGGCTGGCCATACCCGAGGATGCCGGAGCGCTTTACAAAAGTTAAAATGAGAGAATCACAAAATAAGGCAAATATACTCATGATGGTTAGTAAGTCCCAGCATGGATGCTGCATTGAGGTATGGAAGTCCAGCGAGGCCTCGCAGTGCGTACATAGTCTAGGGCGGAACCATGACCGGGGTGAGGGTACACTGGGAGGAGGTAGAGTCGGTGAGAACGTGTCAAGGTGCTGCGGATTGCATGGGTTTGCGCTTTAGCGAAGGTTAACTGCTCGGGAATGCACGGTTGAGGAAGAGGTCTTTTAGGAGTATTTTGAATTCTACAAAGGACGGGATAGTCCTAATATTTGCTGGGATAGAGTTCCATATTTTGGGTGTGCTTCCAGCGAAGGATCGAGCAGCAGTATTTTGGTTGCGAGTTTCCATGGGGATGAGCAGTAGGGTGTTGGAGCTTCTGAGGTTCCTTGACTGGCCAGCTTTTTTGAGTTTGGAGGCCAGGTATTCTGGTTTCCCTTTGTGGAGAGCTTTGTGCATGGGACAGGCGGTTCTGAAGCTGGCACGCATCTCTATTGGGAGCCATTTATGTTATTTGAGTGTAGGTGCAATGTGATCACATTTCCTGAATCTAGTGACCATTCTGGTTGCTGCGTTAAGAGTAGTTTTGAGAGGGGAAAGGTGGTGTTTGGCTGTACCGGTTAGGATAGCCTTTCCATAGTCGAGTCTGAATATTACCAGGGATTGGGTGGCTTGCTTGAGATCCTTGGGAGGAATGAAGGGTTTTATTTTGTTCAGGAGGTTCAGATTGAGGAAGGCACTATTTGCGGAGTTCTTGATGTGTTTCGTCATGTCAAGTTTGGGGTCTAGGGTGATGCCTAGTGATTTTACGGAGTTCGCTAGGGTGAGATTACCCTTGAGAGCATCGATTGCTTTAAGCCATTCCATGATTTGGGGGTTCTCGTCTTTGTTGGAGATGAGGAGGATTTCGTTTTTTTAATGGTTGAGTTTGAGGTAGTTTGCGGATAGCCAGTGTTGGACTTCTTTGAGAGTGTTATTGAGTTTCTGAAGGTCTTCGATGGAGGAGGCTCCCAGATCGATCTGCGTATCGTCTGCATATAAGTGGAAGGAGATGTTGGCTTTTTTGAGTAGGGCGGTAAGGTGTTCCATATATATGTTGAACAGTTGAGGGGAAAGCACTGGTCCTTGAGGGATGCCTCTGCTGACAGGGTGTAGGTCGGATGTGAAGGAGTTGATTTTATCCTCTGGGTGCGGTTGTGTAAGAAGGAGGAGAACCAACGTATAACCACTTCATCTGCACCTACCCTATCTTGAAGAGCCTTGATGAGTAGATTGTGGTCCATAGTGTCAAAGGCTGCGATAAGTCCAGGAGGATCAGTAGGCAGCATTGGTCAGTGTC
The DNA here is from genome assembly GCF_964261635.1 of Lissotriton helveticus. Lineage (NCBI taxonomy): Eukaryota > Metazoa > Chordata > Amphibia > Caudata > Salamandridae > Lissotriton > Lissotriton helveticus. Next base: position 453,444,675 of record NC_136073.1, on the reverse strand, counting down.
AAGAGACTTGTGAATGTCATCCATGATGTTAAGGATCACGGTCTCGGTGCTACATCCTTTTCTGAAGCCGGATTGGTGGGGATCAAGGAGGTTGATGCTGTCCATGTGTTGAGTCAGTTGTAGAAAAACACACTTTTCAAGGATTTTGGCAAGGAAGGGGAGATTGGAAATGGGTCTGAAATTATTCAGATCATTGGTGTCAAGGCCTGGTTTCTTTAGTAGAGGTGTAACTTGGCCGACTTTGAGGCAGTCCGGTATGACGCCGGTATTTAAGGAGCTGTTTATGATCTTGCACCAGAATGGAGCTAGGGAGAGTTTCAGCTTTTTTGTCAATTGGGTGGGTAACAGGTCTAGTGCATGAGATGCAGGCATGGAAGAGGAGATCTGCTTGAGGATCTCGGTTTCGGAAACGGGGTTGAAGGAATTCCAGGCTTTTTTTGGGTGCTTGTGTGCATTGGATTCGGTTTCAGTAGGTGGGTTTGCATTGGGGTTGGTGTCTATTGAGAGCTCAATCTTGGTGAAGTTGTCACATAGGTCCTTGGAGGCCTGGTCCGGGGTCACCGAGGGCTTGGATGTTTGTTGTCGGATGATGTTGAATAGTTCTTTGGGTCGGTTTTTCGCGTTGTCTGGGGCAGTGTCAAAGAAGGTGGTTTTTCCGTTGTTGATGAGTTTTTTGTGTTTCCTTCTGGTTGTTTTGATTTGTTCGAGGAGGGTGGAAGAGGGATTGTTCCTCCATTGTCGTTCTGTGGCTCTAAGTTGTCTTCTTTCAGCGTTGATGTCAGAGTTGATCCAGGACCTAGATGGAATATTCCTGTTTTTTTTTTTAGTTTCAGGGGGGCTAATTGGTCTAGGATGGAACTCATAGTAGAGTTATAGTGAGTGGTGAGTTCCGTTGCGGAGAGATAGTCAGTGGGGGTAGGTAGGAGCGTGCTTACCCTTTCTTCAAGGTCGGTGATGGAGATCTGCGAAAGATTTCTCATCCATTTGGGGGGGCTTGGGAGGGGGGTTGATGAGAGATAGGTTGGGTGATATGGAAGAGGATGAGGTGGTGGTCAGACCAGTCCACGGGTAGGATGTGATAGATAGTGATGGTGTCACGTTGGGCGAGAATTGCATCCAGGATCGCTCCTTTGCATAGCTTTTGAGCAGTGCTGGGTTAGGTTATTGCTGTGTAGCAGCTTATTTAGGTTCTTGACTGTCAGTTTTTTTTTTAATTCCAGTGTAGGTTCAGGTCACCCAGAATTAGGTTGTTGGTATCTCGTGGAGACCAATTAGCAATCAGGTTGGACAGGTGTTCAGTGAATGTGGTGGTGTTTCCTGGGGGATGGTATAGTAGATGACACTGGAATGTCATGTTGTCAATTGTGCCGATGTAGGCGGAAAAGCATTCAAAGGTGTTATATTTGAAGGAGGCGATTTCTGTCACAGATATGTTGTTGTTATGAAGATTGCTATACCTCCCCCTCCTTAGTCCTTTCGGTCTTTGTTGATGATTACAAAGCCTGGGGGCACGAGAGTGTCCAAGAGTGGGGTCGAGCATTCTTTAAGCCAGGTCTCGGTGATGAAGGCTATGTCAATGTCGTGGGTGAGGAAGGATTCTGCTAGTTCGTTGGCATGTTTAGTGGCTGATCTGCAGTTTGTGTTGTGAGTTTCTTTTCTGAGATTCTTCTTGAGGGGGGCCCTGGGGAAGTTGGTGAGGCAGGCAGGTGGTCCAGGAGATTTCGAGGGGAAGTGGTCCCTTCTGAGTCCAGTGATCACCTGGATTTTGGATAGGGGTAGCGGTAGAAGGGGTGTCGTAGGAGGAGGCAGGAGTTGCTGTTTCACTCGGGGACATCGCTGTTCTAGTTCTGGTGGTATGAATTTGGTTTTGATTGCGGATCAGGAGGGGGGTTGAGATCCCACTCCTGGGGGAGTCTTGGTGGGCCCTTGATGGGTGGGGTTGATGACGGAGGGGGTGCTGTGAGGAATAGAGGGAGGATTGCGGAGCGAGGTGAGGTTGGTAAGGATTACATTGAAGCCCTGGACAATGGCCTCCAGCTGGTTTTCAAGCAGGGTGAGTCGTTTACCCATCTCTTCAGGGGAGGGGGTACAGTGGTTTTTGATGAGGTTTTCCGGAGTACGTGCGACCGATCTCTGAAAAAGCATGAACAAGGGACACCTTTTCACAGAAACATCTTTCTGAATTGGCCTGTCATCAGTCTCTTTGGCAAGCGCAGGGTAAACACAGCTTTGTGTGGGGTGGTGAAAGGGTCAGACTTTGAGAGCACACTCAAAAATTACCAAGTTCTCAAGTTTAAAAAAAAAAAAAATTTTTTAAAGTATTTATTGAGAACAAAGTGCAGTCACACAGCGTCACGCCGACAACCCTGGGGCTGGCCGCTATCTAATCGTATAACGTCATAAGGGATGTGACATAGTAAACAGCACGCAATGGACGAACAGCAATAGCATCCTAGGCAATCCGGCAGTGAGCGTATCCAACAGTAAAAATTCAATAGTGCTTACAATTTTCTGGTAAATAGACATGCAGCGATCAATTGGCAAGGAAAGGAGAGCAGATTAACTGTACAAATACGAATGCCCTAGGAGCAGAAAGCAAACATTTCAAATCAAGCAATGTCTACCAACCATTCCCCCCTCCCTCACCCCCTCCCCAAAAAAAGAAAAACAACAACAGAACCTAACTCTGGTGCAGAGGAGAAAAACCACAAACGGGCATAAGGTCGGCTGTAAGGAAGGATCAATGTCTTTGGGCGGGGCGTTACAGAGCGAACGTACCGGCAACAGCAGAAGTCCCTGTAGCAAAGGGGACCATGTCAGCGCGAGGGAAGGAGAGAGGTCTACTCGTGCTGGGGGGGAGAAGGCACGGATTCCGGGAGAGGCAAAACAGAACTTGGACATGTACAGGCGCAAAGCCACACGCAGAACCCCATCATATCTAGAGCGCTCACATAAAATGCAGCCACCACCCAGGGCGCATCGCCGCAGCGGAATACCGGTGCAGGATAGAGTGGGATCATCCCATATCATCAGATATCGCGCCTGGTAACGATTGTGCAGAGTCATGGGAGGGTGCACGCTCACGCGTCCACTGCGTGAAGGGCTCCCAGATGTCTCTAGGCCTGGAAGCGGTAGGCATCATTTCCCAGTAGCGCTCAAGCTGTGTGTTACCGTACGTCACATCCCGAACCCATGCAGCAAACGAAGGCAGCGCTCGCCGACCCCAGTGCACCGCAACCTGTCTCTTGGCATAAAGGAGCAGTAGCGCATGTAACTTCCTGTGTGTGGGCAATGTGTCATGAACCCAACCCAGTAGCCCCAGGAGCGGGGACGGTGTGTCTGACCTGTGAAGTATCTGGTTAATAGCAGTGAAGATGTCCAGCCAGTACTCCTCTAGTTTAGGGCAGCTCCATGCCACATGTATAAAAGAGGCATTCTCGCAGCCGCATTTCCAACACCCAGAGTCCTCCCTAAGACCCATGCGGTGGAGCGATATCGGCGTGCGGTAGTATCTGTGCAGGAACTTAAAATGTACTAATCTCAGCCTGTAATCGGGCGATAACATCGTAAGTTACCCGCAGCAGAATTCCCACTGTTCCTCTGTCAGGGGCTCCTCCAGGTCCACATTCCACGCCTGCATTGAAGAAGGCACTATGATGGGGGATTGGACCTGCATACAGTTGTACAATCGGGGCACAAGCTTTTTGGGGGAGGGTTTCGAAAGTAAATTCTGAAGAGCTATGAACTGCGGCGGCTCATCGGGGAACTGGGGCCACAGCGCCTTACAGGACGCCTTTAGTGAGTGATATAAAAATAAGTCAGAAAATGACTCTGGGTGTCCCTCCTCGCATAAACCCAGGTCCCGAAAGGTGCCATCAGGGTAAAGATCAGCAAATGTGTGTAGTGTCTGCCCTCGAAGCGTAATGGTGCCACCGCTGTCACACAAGCATTGTATCATAGGGTTGCCTCGCAGCGGGATCGCCGGCGCATACAGTAGGGGGAGTCTGGCTCTGTTGCGCAATTCGCGCCACGTCCAGCGAAGCATTTCCACCGTGTCTACGTCTTTCGAAGGGCGAGACACCTTGCCATAGATAGCCACGTTCAGAGGGGATGGGGCCGCCACAGCCATCTCCACCGCAACATGTGGCTGGTAAGGGGTGGGAAAGGCCCAGAAGTGCAAGAACTGCGCCTGCGCACACAATGAGTATAGTTTCATGTCAGGAGCCCCCAGGCCGCCTTGCCGCAGCGGGAGCGTAAGCAGCGCCCAAGACGTTCTCGCCTGGCCTCCAGCCCACACAAGCGCCAGCAATAGTGATCGCACCCGTGCATGAAAATGTGCCATCAGTGGTATGGGAATATTGACGAATAAATATAGAAATTTGGGGAGGACAACCATTTTCGCCAGAGCTATCCTCGCGACCAGCGATAAGGGTAGCTTGTTCCATATTTCCACCTTTCCCTCCAGCCAGTCGACTGCTCTTCCAAAGTTGAGAGACCACAACTCCTGCAAATCACGGCTTATCCAAACCCCCAGGTATTTTACTGCATCCAATTCCCAGCGCAGTGGGTAATCAGAGGACGTCTCCCGCGTGGCATCAGTGAGAGGAAAAACTACAGACTTCGACCAGTTGATGGATATCCCAGCCAGGCCCTCAAAGCGAACAAATTCACGCAATAGGGGGTTTAGATTTACAGCAGGATTGAGAACATACAGCGTGACATCATCAGCGTACAAGGATATCAGCAGGCTCTGTGAACTGAATCCTATCCCCCTCGCTGTGTGGTGCTGTCGAATCCGAGCGGCAAGGGGCTCCATCGCTATCGCAAATAGCAGCGGGGATAAAGGACAGCCCTGTCTGGTCCCGCGGGATATGGCAAATGACTGTGAGATAAGCCCATTCACGCTAACTCGAGCACTAGGTGCGACGTACAGCAACTTAATCAAGTTTATGAAGAGGGGACTGAACCCCATCCTGCCCAAAATTCTAAAGAGGAAGTGCCATTCGAGTGAATCAAATGCTTTGGTAGCATCCAAAAACACAACTGCAGCCTGTGTAGAGGGATGCAAGTAGTGCAGAACAAAAAATATCGTCCTGAGGTTATAGGATGTCGCACGGCCAGGTATAAAGCCAGATTGATCTGGGAGTGCTACCATCGGCAACAAAGGCTGTAGCCTGTCCGCAATGATCTTAGCATATATCTTTGCATCAACATTAATTAAGGAGAGGGGTCGGTATGAGTCGAGGACCTGGCAGTCCTTATCTGGTTTGAGCAGTGTTATAATTAAAGCTTCGCGCATTGACTCAGGCAGGGAGCCTAACTCTAGAGCCTCAACAAAGACTGAGTGGAGTTTGGGGGGAAATTCCTCGGCGTATGTCTTATAAAAGGCCGTAGTCAGGCCATCTGGGCCCGGGGCCTTGCTCGCAGGCATGCTTTTAATCACCTGAGCTATATCCTGGACAGTGATGGGGACATCCATATATTGGCGGTGAAAGTCATTAAACCAAACAATGGCAATGGAGTCTAGGAAGTCTTCCAGGGATTCAGGGACTGTGGGTTGTCTGGAGGTGTATAGGGACTTGTAGAATGCAGCAAATGCTTCCAGTACTTCTTCCTGGCCAACAACCATCTTCCCTTCACCATTCTTGACAGAGTGTATGTAGTGAGAGTGTGTGCGAGGAGCTATCATTCGCGCCAGAGTCCTGCTCGGCCTGTCCCCTTCACCGTATCTACGGGCCTCAGCCTGCTTCCCCAGGAAGGTGACTTCCCGTTGAGCTTCCTCACTAAAGGCGAGCAATTTGGCCTTCATTTGACCTGCCGTTTCCGGAGAAGGATCCCGGCAGAATGCCAGGTCCAGCTCCCGTAGCTCCGATTCAAGTTGAGTCAGAGATAGACGTATAGCTCGTAACACCCCGGCTTGCCTAGCAATACATTGGCCGCGGATCACCGCCTTAAAAGCGTCCCACACTATAGCCACCGTGGATGTCGAACCCTCATTTTCTTCAAAATAGTGCACAATATCTGCTCGAATTTCCTCTGTAAAAACAGTGTCCGTGAGAGCATTGGGGGGCAGGCGCCAAGCAAACGCTCGTTTAGGGACCCCGGGTATCCTCAATTCCAACAGGCAGGGGGCATGGTCAGAGAGAGATCTAGCTTGTATGGACGTGTCAAGCGTCCACGATGCCATGGCAGGCGACACCAGCCAGTAATCTAGGCGGGACCAGGCTGCATGATGGCTGGTTATGCATGTACCCACTGCTTCAACTGGATGCCTAGCCCTCCACACGTCAGACAACAACCCCTCCTCCATCACATCTAGAATTGACTGTCGAGCCCCAGTGTGTGTGGGTCTGCCCACACCTCTACGGTCTAAAGCATCGTTAAGAGGAACATTAAAATCACCCCCTAGGACAATTTGCGAACAATCCAACAGCATGATCCGGGCCCAGACATTTCTAAAAAACTCTGGCTCATCTACATTCGGGCCATAAATGGCCGCAAGTATTAGTGGTCTGCCTTGTAGTGAACCATGCGCAATTACATATCTGCCCTACCCATCCAGTATAATGTCATGTTCTTGCCAGTCTAGGCCTCTGCGAATGAGTATTGCTACACCTCTAGCATAGTTGGAATAAATCGCAGAATACACCTGTGACCATCTCGAGTGCTTCAATCTAGTCGAAGGGGTGGAATTTACATGAGTCTCCTGCAAAAAACATATGTCGACATTATGTCTAGCAAGCATGCCATGCATCAATCTGGCTTTCTTATGATCCCCCAAACCTCTAATGTTCCAAGTCCACAGCTTAACATTCCCCATGTCGCATTACATTTAGAACAGCAAGTGTCAGTCCGATACCCGCCCCCGCCCCACCAAACGCCTCAGCCCAATTTGAGTCTAGCAATATTGCATGTGAGTCATCTGTCTGACAGTATCCTCTATAGCACCAACTTCGAACAATCCGCAAACAATTCAACCCCCCCGCCACCCCCCACCCTCACCAACCCCCCAATCAGGTTATGATAAAGCCCAACTACAGAAACCCATATCGTGTCGACAAACTAGACACTCGAACAGTGGGAGACACCCCGTGAGGCGTGGTGCTCCAGGCTTACACCCCCGTTTTCACAGGGTGGCTACATTCAAGTCAGATTCTCCATGACCCAAACGGTCATCATTACATAGGGCCGTTACATGATCACTCAGCAGAACACTAGAAAAACATGTGTGCACCAGCAGTTTCATCCATGCAACAGGGCAACATTTCGGATCCCACCCTCCTCTCCAGGAAAGGTACACATGGCAATAGAGTGAGCGATGGGGACTAGATCGGTTAAGCTAGACTTTAGAAAGGAAATAGATAGCGCCACAGTTTAACCAACGCTCGCCAATGTGTTTTGCAAATTTCAGCGCGGATTTAGCATCTGTAAAAAAGTGTGTGGTGTGTTCATGAACTACCTTCAGTTTAGCTGGATACAAGAGTGCGTATTTGATATTAGCTTGCATCAGTATTTTCTTAGCGGGCAGGAACTCCTTTCGAGCCGCTTGGACCAGGGGGGTAAAGTCAGGGTAAAAGGAGATATTGTTCCCTTTATGCGTGATCTTACCCTTCTCCCTAGCGAGGCGTAGGATGAGGTCCCTGTCCTGAAAGTTAAGCAGTTTAGCAAGAATGGGACGGGGCGGTGTGCCCGGCGCCGGTACCTTCCCAAGCGATCTGTGCGCTCTTTCAACCGTGAATACCTGTGAGAGGTGCGGGTCGAAGAGTTCATGGAGGAGATCCGCCACAAACACCTCCATCCTGCCAGTGTTGTCCGTCTCAGGAATTCCCGTAATGCGAATATTTGACCTCCTGGAGCGCGCCTCCAAATCGTCCGTCTTGGCTCGCAGGGATTCCAGTTCCTTTTCGATATTCGTGATGTGCTGCTTAGTTTGTTGTTGAAATTGAAGTGGATCGAAACGCCGTCGACTACTCAGCAAGACCATAGGCACCCCTGACAAAGTGGTTCACGCAGAAAATCAACATTAGAATTATCATTCTAATTTATCTGGAACCACTCTGTCTCTATTCACTGTATATATTTATGCACTAGTCACCTTGCGCCGTCCACGCTGACCACATTGTCACCTGCGTCGCATCTGTGTGTTTTTCACTCACACACCTGAGCACCTAGTACAATTTGGGTTGTTTTGAATTTCTTATTGTTATCTGCAGTGCTGATACAACTGCTGTATATCTTTGACCTCCTATCTCGAACTATTTTCATAAAATGATGCCATGAGCACATGCTACAATGAAATAGAGTCTCCTTGTTTCACTCTGGATAATGTTGTACTCCTATCCGTACTAATTGTCTTTAAATCATACCAGTTGGGACACCATGTGTTATATATAGTTCTCTACCCCAATCCCAACACGGTTGACGGGTTAATACTCCTGTACTTGACTAGAATCCTCGAGGAGAACAGCATCCTGGACCCGTCCCAGTCCAGCTTCCGTAGCAACGATAGCACCAAAACCGCCCTCATCGCCTCCACCAATGACATCAGGGCCCTGCTGGACAACGGAGAAACTGCATCCCGAATCCTCCTGGACCTTTCAGCCGCCTTCAACACTGTCTGCCCCAGCACCCTGTGCACACACTTCCACGACGCTGAGATCCGAGACAAGGCTCTGGACTGGACCACTTCCTTCCTCTCCGGCAGAACCCAGAGCCTCCCCCCTTTCCGCTCCGATGCCACCGAGATCTTCTGTGGCGTACCCCAGGGCCCAGCCCTCTACCCGACACTGTTCAACATCTCCTACGCTGACGTCACCCAGCTGATCCTCTCCCTCACCAAGGACCCCCTCACCGCCAAAACCAACCTCCACAAAGGAATAAAAGCTACCACCGAGTGGATGAAGAACAGCCGACTGAAGCTAAACAAGATGGAAGTCCCCATCCTCGGATCCTCGGCTCCACCCCCCCCCCCCCCCCCCGGTCTGGGACGATTCCTGGTGGCCGACCGCACTGGGAACAGCACCAACACCCACCGACCACGCACACAACCTAGGGTTCATCCTCGACTCTACCCTCTCCATGACAAAGCAGGTCAATGCCGTCTCGTCCTCCTGCTTCAACACCGTCCGCATGCTCTGCAAGATCTACAGGTGGATCCTCACCAAAACAAGAAGAACGGTCACCGAGGCCCTCATCAGCAGCAGGTTAGACTACAGAAACACCCTCTATGCAGGTGCCTCGGCCAAACTCCTGAAACAACTTCAACGCATCTAAAACGCCACTGAACGACTGATCCTCGACATTCCCCCCCACAGCCACATCACACCCCACCTGAGGGACCTGCACTGGCTCCCCGTCAACAAGAGGATCACCTTCAACACCGGACCAGCATACCTCAACAGACGACTCAGCTTCTACACCCCCACAGCCAGCTCCGCTCCGCCGGCCTAGCCCTCGCCACAGTCCTCCGAATCCAAAGAATAACCTCTGGTGGCAGATCGTTCTCCCACCTTGCCGCCAAGACCTGGAACACCCTCCCTATCCTCCTACGGCAGACCCAGGACCTGCTAACCTTTAGAAAACTCAAGACCTGGCTCTTTGAGCAGTAGCAGCATCCCCCCCAGGGCCTTGAGACCCTCACTGGTAAGTAGTGCGCTTTACAAATGTTTAATTGATTCATTGATGACTTGCGATTTAAAGGTATCGCGTTGTAACAACGCGGTCGTTGTAACAACCTCGTTGCAAGTGTAACACGATGTAATGACAGCGTTGTAAGCGATGTTTCCCGTGAGCAGGGGTTATTTTGTGAGTGTAACTCCCTTATCCTGACTCAAAGGAAGGGTCTCTACTTGGACAAGGTGCAAATCATTGCTAACTAGAGAGCCCCATTTCCAACACTGGTTGTCAGCAGTGAGGATAGGACTTGTGTTTGCACTTGACTTACAGTGATTGGTGTGCACTACTACCATATAGCAGACCATTACGTGCCACATACTGGTTCTTTTTCTTTTTGGCCTATTTTTGATCTTGCCAGTTTGAACTTGCTACTTCATCATGCCTGAATCAAGAGCATCATCTGTTGCATCCCTAGAAGTTGCCTTTGAGGAGGATAGGTTGGAACCCTACAATGTGAAAGAATTGAAAGCGATTTGCAAAAACCTAAAAGTCCAAGTCAGAGGCCTCACTAGGAAGGAGGAGCTACAAAAGGCGCTGAGTGCCTGGGTAGCAGCCAGACATGCCAGTGGGCAATCTGGAGATCTCAGTTGAGAGGTGGAGGAGCCTACTCCTAGGTGGATGTGCTTTTGGGAGGGGGGAACCCTCCAGACCAGGCAGCAGTGGCCTGTCCCCAGAGGAGCTGGAGGACAGCCAGGAAGCAAGGAAGTTGGAATTGGAGAAACTCGGGATAGAGAATGAGAAAGAAGAGAAAAGAATAGCCATGGAAGAAAGGAAGATGATCTTAGATCATGATAGCCATCTTAGGGAGCTGGAACTAAGAAGTAGGCCCAGCTCAGATGGTGGCAGCAATTCATCAGTGCAGGCAGACAGATTTGCGCACATCCCCAAGAATGTAGGCAAGGAATTCAAGAAGGGGGATGACATACAAAGGTATTTCCAAGGGTACGAGTCATCTATTCACATGAATGGGGTCCCTGAAAGGAATTGGGCGGTGGCCTCTCTTTCCAGAAGAAGCAAGGGATACTCTGATAGCTTTAGGTAAGGGACAAAACCTCACCTATGCTGACATGAAGCATACTCTCCTTACTAGTTATGGTCTCACTCCTGAAAAGTACAGGGATCAGTTTAGGTCCAGTAAGAAGATTGATGCCAACACTTGGTTGGAATGTGTAGATTCGTTTTGCAGGTCACTGGATGGCTGGGTTAAGGGCAGTAATGTGACAGTTTATCATGGGCTCTACAATTTTATTGCATGGGAGCACTTGTCTAGTCTATGTTTTGCAGATCTGCGTCAGCACCTAGTCGATAGTAAGCTGGCGGAATCCAGGAAGCTTGCTATGGAGATTGACCGCTGGGTGAGTACCAGGGTCCACAAGAAAGCGTTTGGGGGAGGCTCAGCCAAAGGTGGAAAGGGTCCCCAGCAGAAGAGTGGGGGGGACAAGGGTAAAGCATAGGAGTTCTCTAAAGGGCCCCAAACTAACACCAAGGGTAAAGGTTCCAATCCCCAGGAGATAAGAAACAAGGAGTCTCTTCAGGAAAGCCTGCTGAGACCAGCCCCCACAAGTGTTTTGCATGTGACCAGGTGGGTCACTTGAAGGAGGACCCCAAGTGTCCCAAGAGGGCACAGCCACCCACTGGTGGGCCGACCAAGGTGTTGGTGAGTGTAGCGCTTGGGAGGAGGGGTACCCACAGGAGGGTGGGGATCCTGCCAAAATGACCCTCGTCTCACCAGAGGACAGTGAAATGGTCCCAGGAAACCAGGTGCCTTTTAACACAAAGAAATACAGCACCTGGGTGACCATCAATGGGAAAAGGGTAGAGGCCCTTAGAGATACTGGAGCCAGTGTGACCTCAGTCTGGTGTCCCCTGGTCTCTGAGGAGCAGGTAGTCCCCAGGGCATTCCACCAAGTAGTCGCTGTAGACAACTCAGAGCACCAGTGTATGGTGGCGCAGGTTCCCTTTGAATGGAGGGGGTTTCAGGTCCCTTGGGCGTGGTTGTGAGCCCTACCATGCCTGTTGTTTGACTGCTGGGTAACGACCTGGAGCAGTCCTTGTGGAAGGATGTTGAGCGCCGGTCTCACTTGGAGATGCTTGGGTTGCCAGAGTCGGAATGGCAGCCAGAAAGGGTGAATCAGAAGGACCTGAAACCTGAAACAGTGGCCCAGGTCCCTGCCAAGAGAAAGGGCAGGGGGTGCGGGAAACCGGCCCCTGAAGTTCCCATGGACGGGGAGGAGGCTGACCTTGAGGGTGATGCCCTGGTACCTACAGGGGAGCAGGTAGCTGATCTGGGGACATTTCCGAGTTGACCCATTGGCAGCAAGAAAAGGCTTCTGCAGGGAGCAGAAAGAGTTCCCTTCTCTGGAGGGTCTGTGGCGGCAGGCTGCAGACCAGGCACCTGGTGGTAAGTCTGGATGACATTGGATCTACTGGGAGAATGGTCTCCTGTATAGCGAGCCGAAGGTCGCTGAGCCTGGGTCAGACCGTGTGCTAGTGGTACCCCAGCACTTCAGGACCTTCCTACTGGGTTTGGCTCATGACGTGCCTTTGGCAGGACATTTGGGGCGGTACAAGACCTTTGACAGGCTTGTCCCCCACTTCTTCTGGCCCCAAATGCGAAGGCAGTCAGATGGACATTGCAGGTCTTGCCAAACTTGCCAGGCAAGTGGTAAGAGTGGGAGGAGGGTCAAAGCTCCTCCCCAACCTTTTTCAGTTGTTGGGACCCATTTTGAAAGGGTAGGGATGGACATTGTGGAGCCACTGGAACCCAAGACAGCCAAGGGCAACAGGTACATCCTGGTCTTGATGGACCATGCCACCCGGTACCCGGAGGCAATCCCTCTCAGGACAATGACGGCACTAGTGGTGGGCCGGGCGTTAATTAGGATCTTTTCGCACGCGGGTTTCCCCAGAGAGGTGGTTTCTGACCGTGATACCAATTTACTGGTGTACCCATGACGTGGACACTGGTGACAGCCCTGGAAAGCACAAGATTTACAGGTTGACTGACCAGATCAAGATCAGCATCAAGGAGGAAGCCTTTAAGATGTTGGCTTTTGGGGTGATAGAGCACTCCAGCAGTACTTGGGCCAGGCCAGTGGTCTTGGTCCCAAAGGAGGCTGAACCAAGGGCCACTCCAGAACTGCAATTTTGTGTGGACTACCGTGGGCTCAATGCCGTCACCAGGAATGACGCACACCCATCCCCAGAGCTGATGACATCATTGATCGGTTGGGAGCTGCCAAGTTCCTCAGCACGTTTGATTTGACGTCTGGGTACTGACAGATTGCCTTAACTGATAGGGCCAAGGAGAGGTCAGCGTTCTCAACCCCAGAAGGACATTATCAGTTCCGAGTGATGCCCTTTGGGTTGAAGAATTCCCCTGCCACCTTTCAGAGTTTGGTCAACCAGGTGTTGCCCGGACTGGAGGATTTCTGTGCCGCCTACCTGGATGACATTACAGTATTCAGTTCCAGCTGGGACAAACACGTGCAGCACCTCTGGGAAGATTTGAAAGCTCTGCAGCGGGCAGGCCTTACGCTCAAGGCCAGTAAGTGCCAGACCGGGCAGGGTTCTGTGGTGTACTTGGGACCAGGGCCGGACTGGGAACTTAAAACAGCCCTGGCAAAAAATTAATAATTCAGCACCCATTTGCACCTAGTGAGTGACCCCAACACTTTGCTCAGTATGATTTTCCCAGGATAATTTTGGAAGAATCAAACTGAAAGGTGCCTGCCGAAAGGTTTCATTTATATACGCTAGTTTTGCTGGTTGTTCAGAAGGGGATTTCATTAACTATTCAAGTACATAAGAGTTTAGCACCATATCGCTATTTCTACAGTTTCTAATCATGCATGCACCTGTGCAAGAATAATTATTCTTTTAAAGGGACTTGAGAATCTTAGAGAGGCCGCCGGGATCGCGTAACTCCTGGGTGCGCAGCCGGCCTCCAGGTGTCAAAACCGGCCTCCTGGGGCTCCGGCCTCCCGGGGGATTGCCCGCTTGCCCGGCTGGCCAGTGCTGATTGGGACACCAGGTAGGAAGCAGCCAGGTGGTGCCCCTACAACCCAAGATTGACACCATTCTGGCTTGGAAGCCCCCCAAAACCCAGACAGAGGTGGAAGCCTTTTTAGATCTCACCGGCAACTACATGAGATTTGTTAAGGGCTATGACACCACTGTTGCCCCCTTAATAGAGCTGGCTTCCAGGAAGCAGCCAAAGAAGGCGATCTGGACTGAGTCCTCTCAAAGAAAATTGAGAGTGGCCCACCAACCCAGGGATTGGGTACCAACATGATATAGAAAGAGAAAATCCCTTGGGAAAATAATACTAATGGATGCCCTAATCTCATCCACACCAGCATCAAACATCAGAAGGTCCCATGATTATACATATCAAAAAAATATTATCAAAATAGATTTTGTAAGTACTGATACAATTTATTGATCGGTCAAACCGAATAATTAAAAACACAGTAATCATAAAAATAATCGCCTAAACATACATCATACACCAAAAAATCAATGTGAAGATAAAAACATATATAAAGAAACAAAAATGAAAGTGCATCATTTAAGAAAAATCCTACATAATTAATCCGATTGGAATCTATACATTATGTCAGGCTCGTATCGACAAATGACACCCTGATAGTTCCTCGAATTTAATTCAAATGATTTGCGTCTGGACTGAGTCCTGCCAGAGAGCTTTTGATGCCCTAAAGGCAGCTATGTGCACGGCGCCCGTGCTTAAGGCACCCTACTTCTCCATGGAATTTGATGTGCAAACTGACGCTTCAGACCATGGTGTGGAGGCGGTGCTCTCACAACTGAATGAAGAGGGCATAGATCAGCCTGTAGTCTTCCTTAGCAGGAGACTGCTCCCCAGGGAACAGAGGTGGCGTGCCATATAAAGGGAAGCTTTTGCTGTTGTCTGGGCACTGACGAAGCTGAGACTATACCTGTTTGGGACTCACATCCGAGTTCAGACAGACCACAGGCCAATCAGATGGTTGATGCAAATGAGGGTTGAGAATCCAAAACTGTTTAAGTGGTCTATCTCCCTACAGGGAATGGACTTTACGGTGGAACACCGCCCTAGCACAGAACACGCCAATGCAGATGGTCTGTCCAGTTTCTTCCGCCTTAGTGACGAGAACTCCCAGGAGGTTGGGTCGTTCTCCCTACTTTCAGCTGGAGGGGACATGTGTTAGACTTGGTATCTTCTGGCGTGTTTCCCCTGTCGTTTTGCTTTCTGACCTCATGGATTTGACTCTGTTTTTGCTGGTTTAGTGTCTCTACGCACTTTCGCACTGCTGTTCGTGTTAAAGTGCAAGTGATCCTCTTCAAAATTATGTTATGGATTGGTGTTTCCATGATTGGCATATTTGATTTACTGGTGAGACCATAGTAAAGTGCACTGAGAGTGCCAGGGCTGGTAAATCAAATGCTACTAGTGGGTTTGCAGCACTGGCTGTGCCACCCACAGAAGTAGCCCTGAAAAGGTAACTCAGACCTGCCACCGCAGGGTCTGTACACAGTTTGACTGCCATGTCGACCGGGCAAGTGCACCCACTTGCCAGGCCTCAACCTTCCCTTTTTCTACATGTCATTCACCCCTAAGGTAGGCCCAAGGTACCCCTGTGGGCAGGGTGCTGTGTATGTTAGAAGTAGGACATGTACTGCTGTGTGTGACATGTCCTGGTGGTGAATTACAGTGTATTTCATTTTTCACCATTGCAAGGCTGTCTGTTCTACTGGGACAGAATGGGGAGTGTGTTTATAACATCTTATAAACATAACTGACCGTGGTAACAAAGTAGGAAAATTAAGTTTAGTATGCCTGAACTCAAAATGTTAAAATGCATCTTTTATGAGGGTGATTTTTACATTCTGTGTTTAAAAATACCACTTTTAGAAAGTAGGTATTTTCTTGCCTAACCATCCAGTGTGCCTCTGCTAGGTTTGTGTATTGCATGTCTGGCTTTTGGATGACAGGGGCTGGAGAGGGGCAGCGGCTCCAGAAGTCTGATGGGTTAACTGCACCAGTGAGGACAGAACTGGTTTTGGTTGGGTACAGACACTCTCTGCCTTCAGCGAACAAAGGATTTGGTGGTATAAATATTGGGGCCCAACCCCAGAACTTTAGAACTCTTTTGGACCCAGAAGACTGCCAAGAAGAAGAGCTGGAGAAGCTGTGAGGAGGAACTACCACTTTGCTGTGTGCTTTGCTATGTTGGCCTGCAGTGGCTGCTTCTGTCTTGGGCAGTGAAAAGACTGGATTTCAACTTTCTGCAATCTCTTTTTGGGAGTTTCTCCAAGGGCTTGAGGTAGAGCTTGCCCCCTGTTCTAGAAGTCTCAGGAACATTAAATACTTCAAGTCTTCTGCCCTCAGCACTGGGGACTGTGTGTTTTGTGCTGCAACAGAAGAAAAAGTAATCCGACGCTGTCTACGATGCCGCCGCAGCCGGCGTGTCCTGAAGGTATCGCAGAGGCCACTGCCGCAATGCCGCACCGCAAACCTGGTCTCACAGACGACGCCTGCTGACTCTGCCGCCCCTGAGCCACTGCATTCACCGCGTCATGTGAGCACCATACTCTGCATCACCGTGCTTCACACCGTCACCCTGGTATCCCCGACAATACCGCTTCACGCCAACATCGACGCCACTGCTTGCACCGTGGTTCGAGGGCATTGCTCGTAAGTTACATGATGCACCAACCTCAGCCCACCCAGCAGCCATGGCCTACCGACGCCGGCACCATCAACTTCAGTGCGTCACCTGATGACAGCGCTTCACCAACGACGATGACGCTGCTTGCACCGTGACCTACCAGCACCACAACGAGCACCGCATCACTTCGCACCGCAGCCCTAGTCTCACTGACGCTGCTGGGCGACCGTCACCGAGCCGCTGCCTGCACCACGACCTGAGGGCACAGCATGTGGTATCGCTGCCCTTTGCACAGCAGCCCCCGACGCCGGCACTCCTGACTTCAACCGCAATAAGTTCGATCTGCAACGTGTGCGTCTTCAAGGGCCCCCACGACTCCTGCACCGACCTCCAGAACTGATGCCTGCAGATGCCGTGCTTTCTGAGCTCAACGAGAGGTTGCAGATGCCCTGCATTTCTAAAGGTACTGTTTTGCAGGTCTTCCCGACACCGTAGCTGGCCCGCGACACCGCGGTCAGCCAGAAATGTTTAGATTTGTTGTTCACAATGCCGTGATAGTACCAGACAGAGCTATTGACTTCAAGGAACTGTTTTTCAAGTTTATTTTGATAACTTAAGATTTCTAAGTACTGTATTGTGGATTTCTATCGTTTTTGGTCTTGTCTTAAGTATATAAAACTTATATTGATGCCAGAAAATTGCTGGAGGTCAGGTAGGTGGCAAAAGGTGCTTTTAAAATGATAATATACCTGAAACCATGGCAGCCCATCCCCATTTCAGTGCCCGGTGCAGTGGTCCTAGAAACACATATTAACAAAACGGAAACCACTTGTTTTGGACTGCTGAGGAATTTGAGAAAACTGGTGTCATTACTGCTAGAAAGTTGGTAGTACAAAGTATAATCCTGAGCAGATTTGATTATTGTAATGCGCTACTCGTGGGAGCCCGGGAATATCTCCTCAACAGATTGTACAGGATACAAAAACTTGCAGCTAAACTGGCCTTGAATGAAGCTATAAATGATTCTGCATCTGCAAATGTTGCACATGCACCAGGCACTGGCTGTGCAGCCTGGTGGAGTGTGCATACAGAAGCAGAGGGTGGGAGATAAGCAACTCTCTGTGCCATTAACATTGAAGTTATCTGATTGCTCGATGTGTGGAAACAATGTTCGCAGAACTGCACTTTCCTGGTACACATGATTGTCGTAAGTTGCTCTGGCTCAATTAGTTGAATTGAGCAGGTAAAGTCTAAAGGACTCAGAGTGCACTTGGTAAATGAAAGTTAAGGAATGATGGCAACCATGTAATGCTCTGGAAGCGAAAGCCACTGTTTACTCGTCTCGCGACTCTATTACAGGACTATTTTTTAAAGTTGTAAACAGGGCCATTTTTAGGTTTTGCCTGCACAGAGCTTGTGCTGAACTTGCAAAATCTCTTGTACATAAAGAGAAACAAGCATTTACAGTGCAATAGGTCTCGCAATGATGTTGTTTTGAGCTATTGGCATTGAAAATTGTATTGTTTTTTTTTCCTGGCATTAATCAAGTAATGGCGTTGTAAATGACAATGTCTTTTACCCCCTGTTGACCCCCGGAAAGCATTTTCAATATTATATACAAGAAAGCCATAGTTGTTACTTATTTATCTTACACAACTAACAACAATTAACAAAGCCAATAGTACTGCCTTTTTGTAGGTGTAATATTACTTGTTGTATTATGTATCTGGATGCAATGACAGAAGCAGCAAAGTACCATGCCCAGAAAAACTGGATGTTGAGCCGAGGCTGAGACTCAAACCTGCTTCCTTAGCTCCAAAGTTGGCAGTTCTAGCCATTACGCCACAACCTCTCACCCAAGAACCACAGCATTTTCAATATTATATACAACAAAGCCATAGTTTGTATGTATGCATGTAGTATATTTATTTTATGCAACTAACAACCTTTGACAAAGCCAACTGTCCTGGCTTGTAGGTGTAATGTTACTTGTTGTACAATATACGTGGAGGCAATAACAGAAACAGCCAAATAGCAGTTGTAGCACATTATGACTAGCACAGTATTTCAGCATAAATGTTTACGCCACTCCATTAATATATCGACCAGGCCCCTTTGAGAGACCTCCAACCAGTTTTGTTTTTTTCATCCCACTTAAAGCCCTGACATTATGTGACAATCGGTCCGAAGGCAGCATCTGTGTTCAAAACTTCTACAGTGCAATACCTTCCAAACTCCCCCTCTGACTGCCAGCCAGACACAGCCCTCCCACTGCCCCCACCAACCCATACCTCTGGTACACAGTGCAACCTCTAATGCCAGGATGAGGGGAGAGGTGGGTCAAACGCAAATCGTATGAAAATGAAGGGAAGATCAGCTTGAGATAGGCTTTATTACTGTGTGCTTATATGACGCTGCTAGCATTAAACTGCTTCATAGCGCTTTTTAGATCTCACCTAGCGGTGCAGAGCATGCGCTGCTCGCTTTGCGAGGTATGCAGTATACACTATAGGTGAGGGAAGCCCCACCCACTCCCTCGCCCACTTTTTCATTGGCCCGTGGCTTAGTCCTCTCTAAATGCTGCCTAAATGCTGCCTTCTGATTGGTTTAAGCGCTGCTAGTCCCGCCTTATGACGGCCATGTCTCCTTCCATGGCTATTGGCCCCATTACTGAGTGTTGGCTGAGCACTACTTTGTCCCCGTGTCACCCCTCCCGCTGTCTGAGCCTTCTGTCCCGCCCCCTCCCCCACATCTCTGCTAGTGACTGTGTGTTATCACCGTGGGCTTGTGTTCACGCCATTTAAACCTGCCCCGAGATCACCGCCGCGGCCCCAAGCTAAATCGATACTCCAATCGCCCTTGGGATCACTGCCGCCAGCTCAGGAGCCTCGGGAATCCTGTGTGCTGCACCCCTGATGTCAGGGAATTGCCGCGCTGGGATTGGTGCCCGCACGCAGGTTGTTCGGCAACAAGGGGCTCGTCCCGGACAGGAGCTGCGGTGAATTCCAGGAAGAGCAAACCGTCACCAAGCAACCTGACCTCCTTCCCCGTTCAACTGCTGCCTGCCAGAAGAGACCACAACGCCCGGACCGGAGTCCAGGGAGCGGCAGTGTGTGATCGCCTGGGGTGGGGGCAAGAGTGTGGGTGTTGGACTTGGCCCTTTTGGCAGGTTCACCCCTAAACTTTTTGCTTTTAATTGTGACCTGATACTAGTTGTTTTTGGCTTCTGCGCACTTTAACCCTGTGTCTCAGTGTAAAGTGCGTGCGCAATCTGAGTGCATGTGCTGAGATTGGCCTGCCCTCCTGTAGGAATGCATGGGGAATGTGTGTGTCCATTGTAGTTCCTGATGTGTGGGGAATGCAGGGGCGAGTTTGGTATGTACGAACTCGTGAGATTAAATAAATGCTGCGTGACGGTGTGCGCAGATTTAATATGGCTAGTGTAGAAGTGCCACTTCTAGAAGTTGGCATGTCTGTGTGCAGTGAATGTGGATTGCCTGTCTGACTTGTGAGTGACAGAAGCTGGCTGGTGTGCTTGGCTCCAGGAGTCAGCTTGCCTGCTCTTCCGTAAAACTGAGTTATTTTACTTTTTAAGTGATTCATGGTCGGCAGAATCACAGTAAAGCAGTATTGCTGTGAATTGACCAATATTCTGTAAACGGACGCGTTATGTAATTTCAGAACACAATTCAGTATAAACTGCATGTAATACATACATTATGCCATTTAAGCATTGTTAACCTATACATCTACATTTAAGAATTCACTCAGCTGCCAAGGGGCCCCATGTCATCACTCCCTAAGTAATTACTGGCTTTATAGACCTAGTATTTGGGGATTTCAATATTTGCTTTTTTGTGTTGCAAATATTTTATGAGTTTTATAGAAAAACACAGTACACAAACAAATGCCAATAAAGAATTTTTAATCTACCTAGGTACAGGTCTTATTCTCTTCCAGGTGATGGTCGGAAAATATGTAACAATTCTTCTAGAATCATTCGTAATAAGCATTGTCCAAACAACTCTTGATTATATTAATACAGGTTCAGTATAGAAATACATAAGCAAAAATGAAGATTCAATTTCACATAATGATAAGGTGCCAATGTCACTCCTACTGGAATGACAAAGAATAAGTAATAAGCCAATAAGAACAAAGTAACAAAGCCATTCTTATAACTTTAAATTTGCTCCCCTGAATCTGGGGCGTAGGTCTCAAGTATTGAATATGTTGTGGTGATTACTATCATCTGGGAATGTCATTGCGCTACAAATACATGTAAGCGAAGCTACGTTGCAGTAATGTGCGATAAATGTATTGCATAGCCAACTACTTAAAAGGCCCCAAAGGCGAGACCAATTGCATTGCAAATGCTTGTTAGGTCGAGCATTCGAGACCTCTTGTGTATACCTATATCTGTATGTACTTTGTGGGCTCTGGAGATCAGTCGTAGAACTTGTCTGCTTCCGCTTAGGGACTTTTTTTCCTCTTCAACTGCCTCTATTTGACTGTTTTGATAGAAAACGACCTGCAGAGGTCAGTAAAATACCAGAATTGCTTTCTGCTTAGCCCACTTTGTTTTCACTTTAGCATTCTCTAGATTCCAGTCCATAGAAATTGTCTTATACGAGCACCTGTAAACAATAATATGTTTCCAAATCTTGTATTTTCAGTGATATGACCACCGAAGGCCCTGATTTTATACTAAAAACAGAGCTTTGGACTTTACCATTTCCCGCTCAAAGGCAATATTTCTCTCCATGTGTTCCCATACCTGGCGTGTCACGCAGTTTGGTGCTTATTTTCCCTCCATGTTAAAGAACAGTAGATGTTTCAGCACCCAGGCTAATGTGCTGCATAGCTAAATACATATCAGATCCCAAAGGCGAGACCAATTGCATTGCAAATGCTTGTTTTTTTAGCCTCTAAGGCTAAGCCATACTGGTAAGTGCGCGGTGGTAATACTTCTGATGGCATTTTTTTCGAATAATGCGGTGTACGTCAGTTAACTCGTAGGCTTTCTGTTGAAACCGAGCGAGCAGGGAGCTTACTTTTATGATAATACTTTGAAGAGTACCGGCCACCATTAGATTTAACATACCCCTTACCTACAGTGATGAATGTCTACCACCTATTGCCGGTGAAAACATTGGCAGCCACATATAGATACCGCCGCTCTTTGTTTTGTATAATACTTCAGACTGCTGTGTCCATTTCACATAAAAACTTAGCTGTGAGTGCCACCTTGTGGATTACTTGTAAATTGAACACAAATGTTAAAAAAAGCTCAGGACGAGAATATTGAAGCGCCTTATTCACATCAGCAGCACGCTGCTCCAGCACCTAAGGTAAGTTGGTAATCATTCAATTGCTGCTTATTGGCATCAGTCACGTGCTCTCAGGGAAAACTATTCTATACATTTAATTGCGTTTCTTTCTGCAAGATTACATTAATAGGAGTATGGTGTTGTCATCTTTCTGCGTGCTCACTGCTTATGAATGTAAAGACAGCAGAAGCAGTAAATACTTGATAACATGAGTAAGACGAAGAAGAGAACAGGCTAAGTCAAATTTTGTTACTGAGAGCTATTTGGCTTTGCACTTTGTTAACATTTGTTGACGATGTTGTTCACTGAAATGACCAAAGCCGCGACTTTCTGTTACAATTCACTGAACACGCCTTTTTAGGAGGGTCTCATAAGGACGTTTTGGCATTTCGCATAGGGAAATATGAGGGCATTGGAAGTCAGTTTCACACCAAGAGTTATGGGATTCTATTCTGAAGCACGAGCTTATTTCCGCAGTAAAAGACTGTCACCCCCTCCCTAATTCGTCAACTTTTCTTTTCTAAAATCTCAAAAACGAAAGATACCTTTGTCTTGGCACCCTATGGAGGAGGGATGGGCATGAGGTACAAAAATGTATGTTTTGAAATGTGCCGGTAAATGCTTCCATAATATTTCCAGATTGCATTCTGCACGTTTAGCCCACGGCTCAAAGGTGTAAACTTTCTAAACCACGAGTCTTCCAACTGGCTCGACTCTCAGCCTGTTTGGAAAGGAGCCGCGGCTCCTTCAGGAAGACACTTGGGCGTTAGTCCCAAAAGACAGGTTTCAAAGGTGAAGCAGATGTGTAGCACCGGGGTGAGGACCAAACCGGTTTCTGCAGGGGAGCGTAGCCTTCAAAGCATTTGAAAACAATTGAATAAAATAAGCTCAAACAATTTAATAAGATAAGGTCAATGAGTAATTTTTTTAAACCTTCTAAGCAGGTCATTGGGTGTGGCTGCACCATAACTGCGGTGAAAATTATGTGGCACCCATATTACCTTAAATTGTGGACAAATTGTAGATATTCATTGCTAATGATAACATCTCGCAGTACCCACTAGAGCTAGAAACCCACTAGTTATGTCATTATTTTTAAATTCTCGCTATCAAAATAATCTAAATCGAAAGGCGGCATGATTTGCTGTCAATGAATTAAAGTGAATATTGATTATAACGTGAAATAAATGAACTTCGAATAATTAAGAATTGTTTTTTTATTTCCTATTGTGTCTACTTACCATAGTATTTGCATTGTTTGTTATTGGCCGCCTCTTGGGCTTCATTGCTGCAGAACCAGTTCTTATGCTGCCCAACGAAGAGCCCCCTAGCAGGGCATAATGCTGGGCGTCTATGGGAAATGTCTGTCGCCAATGGGTTATAAAGTCTTGCTTAATCTAAAATTGTCATTAGATTATCACTTTATTGCAACGTTTTTGCTCAAAACGAATGACCCTGAAAAGTGGAACTTGGTGTCACTATGCCTACTGCCAGTGCCTTGATTCTGGTGCAAGGAACTTCGATATGTGTGCATTTGATGTGTAGAGTGATTTCAAAGTACACCTATTTCAAAGTGTATATTTTTCACATTACATCACACTTTGCTTGCTCTACATAAAGCATTAGTCAGAGCCCTGAAGACTAGCACATTTCCATTCAAAATCCTTAAAATGGGGGAGCCCGCATCTCCTCTCCATATATCAGGAGGCCCTGTTTCTTCCCACGGCTAGAGCGGCTGTTCTAATCATTGTACTGAAATCAGGCTAGACTCCAGAATTCTGTTCTTCTTACAGACCACTACCACTTATAAGTGTTGATAACAAAATACGTGCTAAAATAATAGATACTAGTCTAATGTCATTGATGCCCTATATGGTCTTGGTGGATTAATCTCTTTTTTTACAAAAGGTATGCTCTGCATACATTTGCATGTTCACTGCAATGTTGCATCATATTGAGATATCTATACCAGAGGTTGTACTTTTTCTAGATGCAGAGAAGGTGTTTAATTTGCTACAATGGACCTACATATTTGAGGGATTGCATAAAAGTGGAAGGGGTAATTCTTTTCCTAAATTTGGCCTCACTGTTATTCTCAGCACCTACCATTTCAATTCATACGAACTGCCATGTATCTGATCCATGATCCACTAGTCGTGGGTCAGGGAATAAAGGCATGGCAGTATTGCCACTCCAAACAGATGGAAAATCTACCATCATGGGTACCCTTGTATACAGACCACCAGGACTGCACCCCAACATTTGCGACATTATCTCCAACTTCATCGTCCCACTCGCCATAGACTTCAAAGACTATATCTGCCACGTCGATCTAAACTCCAACCTCGATGACCTCAATGACGCCAGCACCACCAGCATACTCGAAAACATGAACATTAGGTTCACCCAACTAGTCACCGACTCCACCCACAATGCAGGACACATGCTGGACCTCATCTTCACCTCCAGCAACAGGGTCAAGTACAGTCACGTCACCGAACTCACTTGCACCAACCACTCCATCATCCACTTCAACATCTCCAACACCCACACCAACACCTGTAAGCTGCCCCGTTCCCACACTGCAGTTGGAGGAAAGTATCAGAAAGCCAATGGGCCATTGCACTCAAGGCATGCTACCCTGACACTGCATCAAACTTGGGCCAGGCTGTCAAACACTTTAACTCTTGGATCACCAACTATGCCGACAACATCACCACCATCAAGCACAGAAGACACACGAGATCCACAAAGCAGGCCAGATGATACACAAGATAACAGCAAAACGCACATGCAATCAACTGAAAAGAAGATGGCGCACAAGCAAGGACACCTCAGACAGGATCACCTTCAATACCTCCCTCAACCACTACCACTGACTACTGAGAGAGACAAAAAGGAATGCCCTATCTGAACACATCAAGTCTAGCTCCAACCATAGCAATGAGCTCTTCAACATCGTAAGAGTGTTCTCCAACCCCACTCCCACACAAAACAGTATCACCCTCTCTCAAGAACTATGTGACAGACTCGCTGACTATTTCCACTACAAGATCACTACCATATACAAGAACTTCGAACCCCAGCCCAAGCCTTCAGACTTCCTCCACCTTCACACACTCACTGAAACCAACACGACCACTGACTTACAACATGGGACCAGCTCAATACCCAGGAGACCACCCCCATCATGAATTCCATTCAATCAGGAGCCACCACGGACCCCTACCCGCACCACATTTTCAATCTCTGAAATCCTAGGATCAGCAGCAAGCTCACCACCCTCTTCAACTCCTCACTAACCACAGCTTTCCCAAACACAGGAAGCATGCAGAAGTAAAACCACTACACAATAAACCATCTGCTTACCACGGTGAACTCAAAAACTACCACTCCATCTCCATGCTCCCTTTCCCTGCCAAAGTCCTGGAAAAAGCTATCAACCGACAACTCATAAAACATCTAAGCAGGACCATCTCCTTGACACCTCCTAATCTGGTTTCTGCACCAACACCAGCACCAAGATCACCTTGATGGCAGCCACCAATGACATCAGAACTCTCCTGGACCGGGGAGAAACGGCAGCTCTGATCCTTCTTGACCTCTCCACAGCCTTTGACACTGGATCCCACCACACCCTGATCAAAAAGCTGCATCACATCAGAATCCAAGGCGACGTTCTTAAGTGGATCGCCTCCTTCCTCAATGAAGAACAAAGAAGGTCTGCCTACCACAATTCACCTCTGAACCCAAATACCTCATCTGTGGCATTCTTCAAGGCTCTTCCCTCAGCTCCACCCTGTTCAGCACCTACATGACACACAAGGCCAAAACTGTGATATCACATGGACTAAACATCATATCATACGCGGACAACACCTCACTTATCCTCTCACTTCCAGAAGACTACGCCACCAAGGAGAACCAACTTCTGCAGGTGCATGACGAGCATCGCCAACTGGACGAAGGGCAACTGCTTGAAGCACAACACAGACAAAATGGAAGTGCTGTTCGTTGGCAATACCATTATCCTTTGGAACGACTCCTGGTGGCCCTCAGAACTAATTAACATGAACCTACCATGCCACAAACCTCTGCATAATCCGGAACAGAAAATTGACCATACAGTCCCTGATCAATTCAGTCTCCACCGCCTGTTGTCTGACACTTTGCATGTTACAAAAACTCTGCAATGCATTCTACTCACGGATTACTACACACCTTCTGCAGAGACTCCAGGCCATACAGTACTCCTCTGCTAGACTCATCCTCAACCTCCCCAAAGGGACCCATATCACCCCTCACCTCAGGACACTCAACTGGCTCCCTATAAAGAAGAAGTGCCAGTTCAAAATGATGATCAACACCTACAAAATACTGCACAATCAAGGACCAGTCTACAACAACTACCTCCTGAACTTCGACCAGCCTACCGGACAACTATGTTCCATGTTCCTCTCACTTGCCCACACCCCCCACATCCACTGAAGCAACAGCAGAGGAGGCTCCTTCTCCTAACTCACAGCAAAAACTTCGATCAACTTCCCCCGCAGCTAAGAACCTCCACCTCTCTTTTGGTATCCTAGAAGACACCCAAGACCTGGCTGTTCAACTTAGGAGTCACTGAATCTTCAAGACTCTCAAGGGCTTGGATACCCTCTTGCGTGATTAGTCGCGCTATAAAAATCAACTGATTGATTGAATGACCCTTCCTTTTTCCCGGGGCAGTGTCATGTGTGCTCAGAGAATTCCACTCACACCAGTTGATTTATGTTCAAGGGTGTCCCGTGATTATCTTGGCTTTGTAGCTGATATAATATTATGTGTACACAATCCTGAAGCTAATATTGGACTAAATATTCAAGAGGTAATATAATTACCAAGATTCTCTGGTTTGCAAATCAATTGAGACAAATCTGGGCTATTTTCATTTACCACATTGACTAAAATACCTAATTATGACTTCCCACTACAATGGCATGAGGAACTACTTAGGGATTCTGATTGGTAGGGATATGGATGAGATGATACCCATGAACTATGGTAGGACACTGGGCAAGTGTATAAGTCCACCCATGTCAATGATAGGCTTTATTCCAATAAAAAACTGGTATATTTACTAAAATGTTATCTATTCCTTAACCTCCCACTAAATTCTGTTACTTTGGTAAGCACTTCCAAATCTTACTGTTTGCAATTCTTGTGACCCCGAACACCGCAACCAGGATCAACATCATAACAAATCAAACAGCAACGTTACAGCAACCCTGAAAGTTAATACAAGAGGGTCTTGGAGGTCAGGAAAGTGAAGAAAAAAAGACTGAGAAGATATGTTTATCCCATGCTGTAGGGTGAGTGGTGGTCAGTCTCTAGAAATAGGGGCTCTGGATCAGCCACTTGATACTCAATGGTGACAGACTCAGGTGATGATGGTGGCAGACCACCGTCTGACTCAAGGGCAAAGTGTTGTGGCCACAGACAAAAAAACAAAAAACGATCAAAGAGCTATTATGACCATTCTTAAGCTGTCTGGCATGAAGACCGGAGAGGACCCCTCCACAACACACAGTCAGGTACAAAGAAAACCCAAAACATTAAAATTCAGTGCAGGGAGGATGTGCACATCAAGCAACATTGCTGTTCTGGCAGCATCCTACCAACCTTGGTGGGAGTAAAATTGAGAGCTCTTCTAAGTGCTATGTCTGCATCGCTGGGCTATTTAGGCTGCATGTGTCTTCCATTCAGATAAGGTCAGGAGAGGGACAGGAGCAAATCTTCAGCACATCCTTCTAGCTTGCTTCTACAAACAGCAAATTGACAGTGTGAGGAAATGCCTCTTTTCATATGTACACCCCACATTTATTGACTGGTGGTGCTGGTTTTTTGAACCTGTAAAAGCACTGAGGTCTGCTAACCAGACTGCAGTACCAATGCCCTGACCCTAAAGTGCATGTCAAATTGGCTAGACCCAATTGCAAATGGCTAACTTACCCATAAGTAACCAGGTAATCTGGATATGTAAGCTAGAAGGGACCCCCAGGCTGGCTGCACTGATTGTGCCACCCCAGATGGTCCCCTGAGTAAACAAGTTCCCCAGTCTGCCACTGCAGACTGGTAGAGCATTTATGCACTGCTAGCTCGAAATTGCCATTAAGAGCAATGGCAAAGCCACCACTGCCCCTGGGCATGTGTGTAAGTCACCCCTCTGGCAGGCCTACCAAGCCCTCAAGGCAGGGTGAAACACATGACACAGGCAGGACATGTACTTTACATGTCCTGACACTAAAACATGCAAAACAACTGTTTTTACTGTGGAAAGACTTGGTCGTCCAATTGGCAATTACAGGTTTACTCGCTGACCCCTCAGCTGTGCTAAATCCTAAACTGTTCAACCAAAGTGGACACTCCAAGGTATCAAAAAGCTTCTTGCATTAAGCACGACTTTTATCTCAAGTCTAAATTAATGCAACATGTTGCATTGTGCAACATTAGAAAAGCTGCCACTTTGTTGCCTTTAAAACTCCTGTGCCTTCCTGGGCACACATGGAACCTGCTCCACTAGACAACTTTCTGACCTCTTTGAGAGACCTGCTAACAGCTCTCAGGAAGGAGAACAGTGAGGGATTGCAGGCCAGGGAGGGGTCACCTCCGTCCTGTAGGAAGCCACTTGTGTGTTAGTCCCAAAAGGCAGGCTTTCAAAGGTGAAATCGCCTTTGTAGGGCAGATGTGTAGCACCTGGGGGAGGGCTGCCCCATTGTTGAGGTAGACAGACTGGCATGGGAGGCAGAGAGGGGAGACCAGTTGACAAACTGGTTTCCTGATGGGCATGTAGCCCCGAGTTAGTCACACCCCAGGGGTGGTCTAGTGAGGTCTGTACACCAGGAGAGCCATCTTGACAGCCTGAGAGTGGGCAGAATGGTCACTGTGGGCTATCCAGATGCCACACTCCACAGGAAGTGGTCACCAGGTGGGAGGGAACTAGGTAGCACATTAGCTACCAACCCTATCCTGCCTTGGGGTCACTTACTGAGCATAAAGAGGGCCCCTTGCAACCAGAACTCAGATCTCGACTGACTTAGAAGGACCAAAAAAGGCTCTCCTTCTGCACCAAGGGACCAGCAAAGAGAGGCTGTACCAATGAGGACTGCACCTGTTGCACCTGGGGGCAAATTATGGAAGGGACTGTGCCTGCTGTGTCTTGCTCAAGGAGAAATTGTCCCCAGAGCCCAGTCAAGAGAACTCGAAGGGCAAGCTGATTGGCCTCCTGTTCAAAGCACAGGGACACGACAGTTGAAGAAGCCTGCTGGGGCAAGGTGGTAGCTCAAAGCCTTCAAGCCACTACCACCGCCACTTTGCAGCAACGAGGACCAAGACTTGACGCACAGAGCTGCACCCATGAGCCCGGGAGCGCTGTTGGAGAGTTGATGGGATCATCAGAAGGAAAGTTATAGACGCACGATAGATTGGCCTGTGACCACGACAATCGGCGGCTGGAAGGCCAGTGGCGATGGGACTTCAGCAAGACTGGAGAGGACTTTGTGGGATGTCGACCCTACAACCAGGACCCCCTCACCATCATTGTGGACTGGGGAATCGCTGCAGGAAGACACCGTAAACCGCATCATATACACAGCATCTTAAGCATTCTTCATCTCTATCATCAGGACTATTCCGGAGGAATCCATTGCAACGCTGATAAAGTGCATGGAACTGTTGAAGGACTGCTTATCCTGTGAAGATAATTGTTCTCGAGGATATTGTTATTCCCCCTGAATAGCTCCCTGCTGGAGTAGGTCACCCCAAGTACTTTAACTAACTACATCGACACAAACTTTTTTAAAGAAAACTTAGGTAAGTGTCCAATTCATTGACTTTGCCAAGGTTTATTCACGGTTGACTGAAATTGCACTGGTTTATTATTGCTTGAAAATCTACATCTCTGGATCTTTTACATTCTGGTGTCTAAATTCTTTTAAAAATACAGACTATTTTTATAAATTGGTGGCGGATGTCATGAGTGTTGCGTTGATTTCTTCTTCCATTGTTTTAGTGCTGTGTAAATGCTTAATACTTGTTCCTCTCTGTAAGCCTTGTTGCTCAGCGCCACAGCTACCCAGAGTTGAGCTGAGGGTTTTACAGACAAAATGTACTGGACCTAAAGGGGTTGGTAAGTATTATATTATGAGATCATACAACCACACAATATAATACACTCCATTTCCTCACATTGGTGCCCAACAGTGGGATCCAGAACTTGTGTTTAGCAGTACAGTACAGATGTTTAAGGCAAGGCCTCCGAGAATACGCACAGTTGGACACCTAGAAAAGACATGCTTTGTGCCAAAACATGATTTCTGTGGACGTTCAGCTCCAAGGCACTATCTCTAAAAAGTGGCAAAAACTTTCTCAAAGGAGTGGAAGAAGTTTTTGAAAAATTTGGCAAAGTCTCTACAAGTTCAAGTAAAGGAGGACAACGTTTTCCAAACGTTTTCATCACAGCTCAGGCACTACTTTTCGACAAGGAGATCGATTTGACATAGCTGTCCTCATACAAGAGGGATGATCTGGGGCATTTTGTGCAGAGAGAATAATCATCATGGGAGCTAAAGCCAGGAAACCTGCTTTGTTTAAGGCTCTGATAGCCCTGGAGGAGGTTCACAGGGTCCCTCCATGCCTGAAGAAGGAATTACCCCAAGTTAGTGGGCATGAAGAGGAGATGGAGAGCAATCGCAGCCTTTTGAGTGGAGCCAGCGGGGAAGGCAGAAGCCTACCCCCACACCCCTTGGAGGGCCCAGGAGGGTACACAGCCTGGCTGGATCTGAACACATCACCACACTTGTCTGGGAATTAAGGATGTAGGTTCAGAATCCCAGTCATACTGTGAGATGGAGCAATGTTTTTGCAAGACAAGGTGAAAAGCCTTCTTTCAAAATAGCCCACATGTAGACACGGAAGGAGAGTATACAAATTTAAAAGGAAAGTCTTTTTATAATGCATAAAACACTGCCATTCCTCCAAAGATTTTTGCTTTTAAAGAGGCAATCATAAAAGATATTGAATCTTTAGACCTAAAGGTTATTAGCTACTGTACGAAAGTGGACTAATATGGGGTATAGTGGGGTCACTCTACCATACAATATCACAATACCTCAAAGATGATCCTTGTATTCAACAACAATAATCCTTATCTCAGTCCTGGTAGTGTGGCAAAGAGCAGTCCGGAATTACTGGAGGAACATTTTCAGAGCATTTTACAATAGCAAAATGGTTCATAAGTGATTGATATGACTCAATCGAAATCAGATAGCAATTTATAAAAATAGACCTTATGTTTATGTACATTTAGACATCAAAACAAACTTTGTATCATATATATATAACCGGAGTTGTACATTTTCAAAGCATTAAAAAATAAATGCATTAAATACTGCAGACATTTAACACTGCAGTCAAAGGGAAAATCTGCTTGTGATACTCAGTCACTTCCAGGTCGAGTTACTTTCTACCCTCGCAGGATAGAAGTCGTTGGGGGTCCATGACCAATGTTCAACAGTCACATCACCTTTACCTTGCTCGGGGAGTTCGGATGCAGAGGTAGCTTCCAAGCTGTCATTAGGCTTTAAACGCGTCTTTTTACATTGCGGTCGATGGGAAAAGCTGCTTAGTGACAACTGGTCACTTTGGGGTTGAGTTACTTTCCAACCTCGCTTGGTAGAGGATTTTGGGGTCCCTGGACCAGGGTTCAACAGGCAGTGCAATGTTACCTTGCTCGGGGAGTCTGGGAAAGATTGTTCTGCTGTCAGTGGTCTTTAAACAGTCACACCAAAGAGGTTTTTTACAATAGAGATGACACTTCAAAAAGAAGATGCAACTACACAAGAGCGGGGTCATTGCCGACGTCATTCGCAGGTGTTGTGAAGTGCTCTCTTGATTCAGGGTTGATATAACTTCGGTGACAGCTGGACTACTACTCCCAGAATGCACCGCACCACTTTACTTTGAGCAATTCCTTGGTGGGCCCTATGGCCAGCGCTTCTTTGCAATGTGCATGTCGTTTACCTGTAGTTTGCAGGGGCTGGTCCCACCAGTCCAGGTGAGTCCAAGACAGCTTCTGACTTCCACAGGGGTGCCTCCGTCAGGGAGTGCAGAGTTTTGGCCACAGACCAAAGTTGATCACACAGTTTCAAGCAGTGGTGCCACAGGGATCCTGTATCACTCTTTTGCTTTGTTACAGGGGCAAAGTCTATTTGTTGGTGAAAAAGGTCTTCTTGGTGTCCTTCTTTGAGGTATGTCCCTCAGAACTAGGGTTCTGGTGGCAGAGGTGTCCCCTGAATCCGGGATTTAGGGGATTTAGGGGTGTGGGAGCTTGAAGGCAATGAGCAGCTATTCCCTACAGCTAACCCACCCCTGAAGTGACTACATCCGGGGGAGTGGGTCACCTTTCTTACACAGAACACACTATTTATGCCCTCCTAAAGATGGCAGGAATTAACTTTAAGTGTACATATCAATCTTCCCATCCTGGGGGTGTAGGCAGCCTTCCTGGAGGCGCACACCTCCTTATATCTAATTCACCACCTTGCCAGGGTGCAAGAGTGCCTTGGGCAGGGGGAGGGCTGAGCCCTCCTCAAGTGGACAGCCCAGATGTATATCAGAGGAAGCAAAGCCTTTGAAGCTCACCACTCTGATGTCTCACTTCATTAACCCACTTGGAAGGAGGGAGGTGTGACCTTGTTACTGCGCAAGTCTTTCTTCTGACTCCTGGGAGCATGCACATTGCCTGGCAGGATGTCAGAAACCTGTCTTGGTGGCGGCTGAGGCGGGAAACCCGGGCCTGTCAGCCAAAGTACATGTCAGCTGGGGTAATCGGGTGGGCAACCTCAAAGGTAGCCATCGAGGCGCCTGCCTCCTCCCCCCCCCCTTGACACCAGAGTTGTGTAAAGGGAGAGAAGATAAATTGTTTAACACCAAACTTAACATATGTAGGTAGTACAATAAAGGGAGCTAGCAGCTTGGGTATGGCCTGGGTGCAAGTCATATGTTATCCTATGGACCGGCTATCACTTAAAGTGTACTTTAAGGGTAAAGTCACTATAGAGACATTTAAGCATCCACTTACATGTCTACACTCTTAATACTGCACCTGTTTTACAATTTCTACTTCCTCAGTAAAAATGTGCGTTTTTGGACAACATAACCGTCAAAACTGCATGAGACTGAGTCCCGGCACACCATAGGGATATATCCAGGCTAGCTCACAGTGCACCATATGTACCTCTAACCAACAAGGTTAGAGGTGGAATGTGCATCCTCAGAACATGACAACCTTGACTCCCAAGGAAATAATGGAAACATATCAAGAAGCTTTTCATTTGATAACTCATGCATGCCCAAAAAGAGTCACAAAAAATACTCAGATATGCATTTCAGTATGAATTGAATAGTTATGATTCTTGTGTAAAACACATGCACTGTGATTATCAATAGAAGGAAGCAGAATAGCGTAATCAGCATTACGAGAATGGTAAAGAATATAAACAATTCAGCCATTGCGCTGTTACATACATTATATGATTGCATGTAAATACAATTATATTTTGCTTCTACCTAGCACTCCCTAACCTAGTGAACCTAGGGTGGGTGAATCTGTCAGAATCCATGTTGGGTGATCTACCTCCCCATTACCTATGGGTGTCATCAGGGAGCCCGTCCTGATAAAGAACTGAGTACCATCACTCGCAGGAGGTACACAGGAATCAGCTGAGCTGGAATTCTGGCATGAGGTGACCTCAACAGTGTCAGCAAAATGCCCCTCTAACTCCTCCGGACCAGTTGCTGTGGTTTTATGGTGTCCTAGCGCGGAGACACTCCGTTGGAGTAACCAGGCGCTCTACAAGCTTAATAAGAATAATAACTAAACAAAGGAGTGATGTAATTTCTATAATAAACAAGAATAAGAATAACCAAGTTAACACCTCAGACATGTTGCGGTTGTAGGGCAATAACACGAGGAGAAAAGGTTGGTGTCAGCTTGGTTATCCACAAGCATGCCAATGGGCTTGATATGAAGCCTAGATAACTGATGATCTAAAGTTCTGATCCAGCTGGATAAGCCAGAGATGCACTAATAAACACAACAACACTACTTGCCTGTATTTTCACCAGCTCATTAATTTCGATGTGAGGCAATGGTAATGGTCAGTATTGAAATAAATAAAGGGAAGGATCAATTGGTCCTCCTTTGGCAATTCAGATAGAATCATAATGATTGACTTTCCAAAAATGTTTTTGCTTATATACAAAATAACTATCTGGGTATAAAAATAATATGTAGTGATACTTTTACAATAGGACTAAGATACTGATGGATACCCCCATCTCAATTCAACTCTTTACGAAAAAGGAAACCTTGGAGCCTGTAAACTGAACACAAAGGATGATTAGTAGTGAAGAGGATCAGTATTAACTCATGTGCATCTAAAATATTCTAGAAGAAAAAGGGCCCATTCACACAGTGAAGAAGGTGGATGAACTGAATATGTTCATAAAGTAGGCCATTATATAATGAATGTGCAACATTCCGTCCATCATCTTGTGTGTTTTGATGTTCGCCCTATGTGGGAAGGGTATGCCCAGACGTGGTACCGTGCTCACTACGCCACTTGAGTCAAGCTATCCTGGCTGGTGACGGCTGATAGCCAGAAACCGGTCCTAGGATGCTTGATTCCGGTCCAGGGAAGACATGGCTTGGCAGTTCGGGCTGGACTGTTCCCATAAGGCACAGGGTCAAGACTGATATGCATATGGCAATGTCTGCTCTGGGGTGGCGTGGTGAGCAAAATAACGATGGATTAACACCTTAAGTGCTGCCGTCGGCCAACGGTCGTCACGGGCACTACCTCCCCAGTGCTGCGTGCGACCGCTGGACGTCCAGTTCAGCACTGGATAATGGACAGCGCAGCACTGGGGAGGTTTATTTACGAAGCTCCTAAGGTGTTAAACCCAGATCTATGAATGGGGTGAATGTTTTGCCGTCCATCATCCTGTGTGTTTTGCATGGTATAATGAATGCCTGTTTGATTTTGAAAATTGAGAGGAAGAGTGGAGCCAACAAGGTTAAAACAAAAGTGCCTCTCATTTTTTTGTTGCAGGCCCTTTTTCCATGCTTTGGTGTGAAGCTCGATGAGACGGTAAGGCATTGAGTTTCGGCTGGATTTGGGTATTAAAATGCAACGAATAAAGATTTATACTCACACAGCTGGTGAGTCTAACAGATGGATGTCTGTCGATGAGAGCACTGAATGGGGAGAATTGAGTGATAAAGATGGAGTGGTTGAAAACAGGCCCTGACAAAGAATGATTGGTGGACCTGTAGTGCAAATGTAGGCATGCATGTATTCCATAAGTGATTTTTATGGTAACCCCTGTATTTAATTTTGTGATGCCACTGTTTGGCTGGATTGTGCAGATCTCCATTGGGAAGGGGGTTATTTAATGTGCATATATAATGAAATTTCAGTTTTCTTGTTCTAACTTAGGGTCTATTCATGTGATACCCAAATTTATGTCTTGTATGTGAGAGCGATTAATGTGTCCTGAAAAATGTGGTTCTTTCTTTTTTAACCACCAAAATGCGAGAACATATTGATTTGTACTAAATCTGGGAAACACCAGGATGCATTAGATGATCATATGGATAATCAGGCATCCGTAGAAATGATTGGGACAGATTAGCATTATATAAAAGACTCCTGCAATTGTCTTGTATATTTGTCATGTTTAACTTGTAATTGTAATTTGCTTTTGTTTATGGCATTGTTTTTAAATGATGATTGTGTCTTAAAGTACTGTATATTTTGTGCCAATTTTGAATGCTTCATAAAAACTGTACTGGGGGGTTATGCATTGCCCCAGTGAAGGTTTTGCATTTGCTGCTAAATGATATGGCTTAACTGTAATCATATGCTGGTAGATGTGACATTAAAGATCTTACCAATTTCACACAATCGTGGCACAGAACTTGAATGGGATTTAGGGTGTTACCAAGAATGATACGAAAAGGAGGTGTGTGAATGAGTGCATGAGGTCTTTTATGTGTAATTGAGTACCCAAAGGGAGAATCTTTGAATTTATATAATAAACTGCACCCGTGTTACATTGCCAAAGCCCTAGTCAGGCCACTCTGGTAATTCTATGTCCACAAAGCTGTCACTGAGCATACAATAACAAATATTATTTTACGCAGTGAACTTAGTCATCGTACAGAATGTTTACGGGTCCTGATAAAATGCCTACGAAGAAATGTAAATGTAAGCAAAGCCAGTTCAGAGAATATTATCCCATACATACACACAAGCAAATGTGTCAAATGTCAATGTTCAAAAAAGATGTCAAGTTCAAAATGTGACACTAATATAATATACCTCTGTTCCGACCTATATTAATTTCCATGTGACCTAAACAGGTTCTAACATGCCAATAAACCCACCATTATTCTACAAACTCATCAGAAATCGAAATAAATTATATTTAATTCTTTATTTTATTGCATCTATAGCATATTTTCTTTAGACATTTCAAACTTTTTGTATAAATTGTATTATTTGTATCTTTTTTGTGTACATTTCAATTAAAAAAAATTGATACTCGCCGCCTCGCATAGACGTCCGGTATGGAGTAATTGCCAGTAGGAGATTACGAATTGTAGTTGAGAAGCACTACCTTCAAAGAAAACACCAATACCAAAATATGAAGTGCCAGACGCAATACATTTTTAAAAATATGGGCGAGATTGGAGTCATGTAAAATAATAAGGATTTAACTACAGCTGAGCTCCACGCTCTACACAGGGACTTCCTGAATCATTCTGGCGTCCGTTCGCACAATTGTAAACAGGCCTTTTAAAGAAATAACAAGCAGGCCTTAACGAACAGTAGCAGAACACCCCTGGTTTTTCTGAGATTTATCTATCACATCTTGGTCCTAAGGAAGGTGGCTTGGCCACTGAAACGCGCGTAGACTAATATCACCCCTGAGGAGTGGTCCTCGAAAGATCATTCCATCAGAAGCTGTGCCTGTTGGCAATAACAAATACTGCCCTCTCGAATACAACTTGGGACACTTCATAGGGTCGAATGTCTTGTGATTTGTGTGTATCAGTATAACTGTAGATTGAATGAGTGTGATTGTTTGGTGAGAATGAATAGGTATAGGGTGTTGTGTGTTTAAGTATATTTGTATTCAAAGTAATGAGTCCTGGGTAAGCCATTTTTTTCTGGCGTTCCTGTTTTGAAAAGATAACAACAGTACTGTGTGTATATATGTATTTTTGTAAAATTTTGTTGAAATGTACACAAAAAGATAAAAACAATACAATTTATACAAATACATTTTTAATGTCTAAAGAAAATATGTTAGATGCAATAAAATAAAGAATTACATATAATTTGTTTCAATTTCTGATGAGTTTGTAGAATAATGGTGGGTTTATTGGCATGTTAGCACCTGTTTAGGTCACATGGAAATTAATATAGGTCAGAACAGAAGTATATTGTATTAGTAGGTTCTGTTTTTCCCCCTCCTCTTTCTCCCTCTTAGTCAAGTTCAAAATGTGAACATGTAAAATGGTGTTGTTTTTGTCCGGGCCTAACGTGCCCGCATGGCACACCTCCTTGGACATAAGGCAAGTTAGAGAAGCTTCCTAAAAAACAATGTTAAAAATATGAGTTTATGCAAACATCAAAACCTAATACCTAAAAAGCATTGTGCTCTTTAACAAAAAAAAGTATAGCAAATCCCAAATTTATTAAAAAGTCAATAGGAAAAAGACAGTATAAAAGGCAAAGTTTTAAAAAGCAATTTTACTAGTAAAAACATGGCAGAATTAAAAGCTCCACAGCTTGAAAATGCCAGATTGTTTATGTTTATGTGTTCTAAGAAGTAGATGACACATTGCCCAGCCACAGCAGACGATGTTCCCAGAGGCACCTGGCGCATCAGTTGCACAGAGCAAACATGTTCCAATCTAGCCCTCACAGCAGCCACCGAAGGGGGAATGGCCAGTACTGCATCCGCAGAAGATGAGCCAGGATCCAAATCACCTGGAGCGGAAGCATCCCAGGAAGGTTCATATTAGGCTTTTTGGAACAACGTCAATCAGCAGGACATCGATACAGATAAGTGTTTAGGGGACCCACCAGCAAGTCTATGTCCGTAGATTGAACCGGTTACATTACCAACATATGACCAGGGCACACTCGAAAATGCACAGCAGACAGCGGAATTCAGGCTTCACGCAGTGTAGTCAGACAGGCCGAAAGAAAAAGAACCAGTTGTCATTCAGTTCTTGAAGCAAGGGTGCAGTAATGGACTGCATCTGCATCATTCTCTCATGACACAGGAGCACATGGCCGCGTGACAGAGCATTCATTGAGGAGCAAGTAGAATAAAATCAAAATCATGACAATT
Source organism: Lissotriton helveticus (assembly GCF_964261635.1). Taxonomy (NCBI): domain Eukaryota; kingdom Metazoa; phylum Chordata; class Amphibia; order Caudata; family Salamandridae; genus Lissotriton; species Lissotriton helveticus. The sequence goes on along the minus strand of NC_136073.1, from coordinate 453,406,532 downwards.
AGGAACAGGACAAGGGTCAGCCTCCCAAGCATGGTGTGTATGCATAATGGAATAACTCCAAACACTGTCTGGAAGGTAATAACCAACCCGGAGCCACTTGTCTTAAAAAAGTGCGCACCTCCAGCAGTACTATAGATGTTAAAAAGTTGGTGCACAAGTACCCCAAAATGGTGTATGAAATTAGTGCGAAGTAACACCAAGGAAGTTTATAGGAGGCATGCTACTCTTGAAGAAGTAAGTGAATGGGGTTTTCCCTGGAGTAGACAACTCCTTGTTACAGATGACATACACACTCTCCTTAATTTCGAGGTGTGGTTCTAATATATTTTTGTCTCTCTGTCTCCTTCTGTCTGTGTTGTGCTTTGTCTACCCTTAATCATCATTATTAAGTGTGTGACTACAGGGGCATGCCACACACTCCTCCCATATAGCAGTAGGCTATACGACAAGGGTAGGTTTCTGCTTGACATTGACCATTTTGATCAAAACCACGCATTTTGCATGGAGTTTTTCAGGCATGTATTCTCTAGTTTTATAACATAGCTGCATCACAACGGGTATGAATTTGAAGAAACACATGCTTGATAAGTTAAGATGCACACTGAGAGACACGCGTGCAAGCAGCTGGTTTCCTTTTTCACATGAGACATGGTTTGTCTGGCAAATTAGTCCTTTAGAACATGTTATACGTATTACACATGGTTTGTCTTGTCTTGAATGAATTGGTTTGTCTGTACAAAAATTGAAAAATATTGCTCCATGGCAAAATTAACTCTTTATAATCCTGATGAAATCCCTGGGGGCTGAACCATGTTGACTAACATAGAGAGGGCATAGGAACATCATTTCTATATTCACCCTTAATAAATATATATATATATATATATATATATATATATATATATTCACTGAAAAAACCATAGGTTTCACACCAGTTATAGTTAGCTGGAAATTTTACTCATGAGTGATGTCACTGACCATGTCATGAGTGATGTAATATGTGATGTCATCAGCAGTGCATTGCAGGCGTGCAAGTTATAGTGAGTCCGACTAACTATAACGTGGGAATTTCAATGGTTTTATGCGAGTAAAATTTCCAGCTAATTATAACTGGTGTGAAACCTATGGTTTTTTCAGTGAATTTAATAGGTTTTTTAAATGCTAATTCCTAACTATAACTGATGTGAAACCTATGGTTTTTTCAGTGAATTTCAATGGTTTTTTAATAGCATATCTCTATAGGTATAAAAATGTAAAAAATGTATAACGAATTTTATATTGTATAATTATGTTTTTTTTTTTTTTTTTTTTTTTTTTTTTGCCCTGTGGCGCTCCCGGGGCGCGTACCGGTGAACGCACGGGTAAGCGCAATGTTACGGCGCGCCCCGGGCGCGTACCGGGGAGCGTCCCGTTAGCGCTATTCTCGCGAACGAAAACAATATCGTGACGTTTCGCGTAACCGCGTGATGCGTCATATGACGCACTGCGTAAGCGCACCCGGAAGCACACGAGCGCATACGATCGCGCAACGTCCTGACGCGCTTATGCTACGCACCTCCGGGCGCGCCCCGGAGTGAGACTACGGGCACGCCCGGGGCGCATAGCGTAAGCGCGTCGGGTCATGTGATCTGAAAATAACACTTTTCATTGGTGCAGATCAGTTTTGGTTTCCAAATGATGAAAGCCCGGATCATGTGACTTGAAAATAACACTTTTCATTGGTCAAGAACAGTTCTGTTTTCCAAATGATGAAAGACTCCACCTTTTTTCCTTATTCTGACTTTGTCCTTTGACTGAGGAAGACCTGTTTCAACAACAAAGAGAATTATTTTGTACTTTAAAATGGCTACAGTAGCAGCAGCAGCTGGAGCATCTGCACCACCACCACCACCACCACCACCACCAAGAGGACCACCACAACAGTACATTGGGGGTCAAGAAGAGGAGGAGGAGGAGGAAGAGGAAGAGGAGGAGAGGAGAAGATGGCTGGCTGAAGACAATACCCCATACCAGCCAAGGCCACAAATTGTATGGGAGTTTTTTTCAATCCCAGAGGGCAAGAAAAAAGTCAATGCGGCCAAGGTAACTTGCCTAATCTGTGGCATGGAACTCTCAAGGGGCAACCCAAACAAAAAATATTCTTTTGGTAATAATACCATGATTAGACATATGACCCGCAAGCATCCAAACAACTATGCTGCTGCAGAGTTGAGGGAACTGGTCAGAAATCTCCCCCAGTCTTCAAGGACCACCTCCAAAAGAAAGCAACCCACTCCATCGGGACCAGAAACAACGGAGACGATGCCTTGCATTCAACAACGATTTGAAGATTTTAGAGTAACATGTATTTATTGTGGTAAGCTCATCTCCTATGGTGAAAAGAGCGTAAAGCTCATCGTCCTTGCTGGTGACAACCACAATTGCCCCAAAAAACCCTAATTTTTTCCGTTTTTTGGTCTAGTTGAGCCATTTTCAATTGCCTTTTTTTTGTTTCTCCCCATAAAAAATACAAAAAATATATAAAACTGTTCAGAAAAGCCAAAAAAAGTACAAAATGTTCAAAAAAACATAAAAAAAATATAAAACAACAAAAAGAAGAAAAAAAACAGTTCTTTTTAGAACTACCTTTAATTTATAAAAATAAACCTATATTTTTAAAGAATCTCTGTCAATTTTTTTTCCTCAGGGTACGCGCAACGGGGGCGCACACCCCAAAAAAAGAAAAAAAAATTCATGAAGGAGTTAGCATGAGGGAAGAACACAAAGAGAGTAATGTTAAGAGAAAGAGAGCTAGAGGGAGAAACACAGAGGGATTGTTTATTACATAGTAAAAAACAGAGAAGGTGTAATAAGGTGAAAGTGAGAAAAGTAAAATGAAATGGGGAGCGAAATAAGGGAAGAGAGAGGAAGAAGACTAAAGTAGAAATAGTGGGAGAATGTGAGTGGGTGTTGAAAGAAAAAGAAAGGACAGTAAAAAATGGGGAATGAAGGGTAGTGACGGAACCGGGATAAATGAACAACGGTTAGGGAGGGTGAGAAAAGAGCAGTGAGTGTAAGAAAAGAGGGGTGAAAGAGGGTGAAAAATTTAATTAGGATAAGACATGGGGAGTGACAAAGAGAAAGGACAGAGAGAGTAAAGGAAACAGTGCCTGAATGGGTCTGAGTGAAACAGCAAAGAAAGGTAAGTAATGCAGTGTGTGTGACTTATAGGGAGTCAGTGGGTGTAGGTCGGGGTGTGGGTGTGTAAGGTGTGTCTGTGGGTGTGGGTGTGTGGGGTGTTTCGGTGTGGGTGGAGGTGAGGGTGTGTGAGATATGTGTGAGGGGTGTGTGGGTGTGGGGGGTATATGTGTGGGATGTATGTGTGTATGGAATGTGTGTGTGTGTGTGTGAGGAGTGTGTGTGGGGGTGTGTGGGGGTGTATGAGGTGTGTGTGTGGTGTGTGTGTGTGGGGTGTATGTCAGAGGTGTGTGTATGTGTTGGGAGGGGGATGAGGTGTGTGTGTAGGAGTAAGGTAAATAATTAAGAAAAACAGAATGAGTGAAGAAGCAAAGGAAGGGAACAGAGGGTAAGTGAAGTAAAGAATAGGGACTGAAAGAAGTTGAATATGAGAGGGGAAATAGGGAAATTGGAGTAAACATGGAGAATAAGAATAAGTGAGGGAAGCAGAGTAAAGAAACAGGAGTGAGGTTGGTTGAGAAAATATTAGTGAGCTTAAAGCAAAGGGTGATGACAAACTACATTTTTTTAGTCACACTTACCATATAATAAATGTAATATAAGTTATAATTAGTAAAATATGTATTTTAAATTAAAAGATACAAATGAAGAGGTTAAAAAGCATAACAGTGTATTTAGAAATAAAGTAAGAGTGAAGGACATAGAAAGGGAAATAAAGTAAGGTAGAAGGACAAAAAGAGAGAAAAAGAAATAGAAGGAGAGCAAATTAGTAAGAGTAAGGCATATAGATTCACTGACAGAGAGGAAGAGAAGAACAGAGAAATGAACTGTAGGTAAGAAAGATACTAAAACAATGTGAGTTAGCAAAACTAAGTCACGAAACAGTAGTAAGTAAAAAGATAATGACAGAGACGGAAAAGAGTCTAATTAAGGATGCATTTAGAAGAATGAGGAATAGAAGATAACTGAGAGTAAGTGAAGAACAGTCATAGAGTGAAGGGATGAAGGGAGAGAGGATAATATACAATGATTGAGGGAAATGGAGTGAGGAAGTTAGTAGACAGACACACTAAGAGAAAAACTGAGTGAGGTGGAGTACAATGAGTAAGCAAAGGAAATGAGTAAGGGAGCAAAAAAAGGAAACAGAGGAGAAGACGACTAAAACAGTGGTACTGAGAGAAAATAATTTGGTGATGAAAGTAAAGAGAAGGACATTGAAAGAAAGGAAATGATGGATAGTAATGGAACCAGACTAAAAGAAATGGGATGAAGAACGATGAAAGAGGAGCAGTGAAGTTGTTATAAAAGAAATGATAGAAGGTAGATAAACACAAGTGAACATAACACAAGGAGAGTGAGGCACTGAGGACATAGAGGTAGTGAACGAAAAATAGAGGTCAAAAGAAAAGAGCAAACAAAGATAAGCGAGGGAGAGTGGGTGATTTATAGTGATAGAGTGCGACAATACTGCTGAGTGAGTAAAGAGGAATTACTAAAAGAGCAAAGGAGGAAAACACGGAAAAGGGAGGTAAAGCAGAGAGACTGAAAGCTGAAAAGTTATGCAAGGGAGAGAGGGGATGCAGACAGTTGAAATGAGAATGAGGGGTTGTGAAAGTAGTGGAGTAAAGGAACGGGGGTTACAGAAAGTGAGAGGAAGACATTATAAGTGAGTAAAAAGAGCTGAAAGAGGATATAAACAGGAAAGTGAGTGTCAGACAATGGGAATACAATTTAATTTACACAATCCAAAGTATAGAATAACTTGTACAACATGTTACATAGTTTATTTTTGCTGTTCTCAGAATATATTGAATTTCACTTAAAGCAGTGAGTTCAAATTACTCATCATATGACAGTGGGAAAAAAACCACAATCTAAAAGATTGTGTTTTAAAAAAACCTTAGATACTGACAAATGACAAATGTACACTAATCTTTGATTCACTTACTTTTCCTTTAGGCCAAATAGTATATCATGAAGGTCCTTTTCTCATTGGAAAGTACTCTGCTGTTCACTAAAAAATCAATTTCATCAACTTTCTAGAAGAAAAGCTCCAAGAACATCTGAAATATTTACATTATTTTCAAATACTCCTTTTTTCAGTCATGACTCTTTACTCATTCCTTCACCATTCCTTAAGGCCAAATAGTGTCAGATGTATCAGTATATTTTCAAATTACTTAAAACAAACTCTAAAATTACAGTTTTTCCGACGTTCTGAAAGAAAGACTCAAACAACATTTTCACAATATTTAAATTTTCGTAATTCTATCTCTGACTCACTCATGTTCATCATTTCCTATAATAGTGATATCACTTACTATGAGATCCACTTACAGTACCTATATGACAACTCAATTTTTTATATTATCTTGATCACTTTTACTCAGAATATAATTTTAATCAGCAAACTAACCTTTATTAACTGCTCCCGTCTTCATAGGCCAATTACCTTTACCTAATTGTTGGTTGTAAAAACACTATATAAGAATTTTTTAAGTCAAAAGGCAAACGTTGTTTTAAAGTCAAATGAGTGTCATTACAACGGGTCCAACCTTTACAACTTTTTAAATAGCATGTGTAATGCCCTGATGTTGTTGAAGGACCGTCATGATAAATAATAGCTACAGTTGCAAACGTTCTTCCTGAAATTGATAATTGAGAAGCCACAAAATTTTTAATAGAAGTTGTCAATTTCGTTCCATCAGGTCTACATCGTTGGAACATTAAAATGACATAGTGACCATAACTTCGTAGAAATAATGTGGACAGCATTGCAGACTTACATTGGGTACACACCATATTGTGATCAGCTGCTTTAACGAGTTTATTAAAAGGCACTGATTTACAGTCTGGTAAACTCAAATATATAAATCTTTCAGTGTCTATTCTAGTACTACTTGATAAAGTACAGTTATCACAGTCATGCTGCCATTGATAAGAAAATTTAAAAAGATTTTTTATATCTACTCCTTCATCTTCCAATACATCAAACATATACATTAGAAATTCCTGACAATCCTGCTGAATTATCTGTGAAAATTGATTTTGACCAGAACATATGTCTAGAAGATTTCTAATTTCTGAAACACTTTCTATTTTTGCTCTATCACTGCTACATTTCTCAAACACAGAATTCAATAAACAGCAGAATGTTTGATCCCGATTTTCAACAATCTGTTCTTGTAAATTTTGAAGAAAAAAAACAACATTAACTACTACATTAGCATAGCAGTTGACACCAGAACTGTTTTCAAACTGAAATCCAACAACATCTTCAACAGAATCCTTTTTCTTTCTGCTTACAATTACAGTTTCATCTACTTTTTGTCTTTTTGCTAGTACCTCACTGCAATTATTCTCATTTCTTCTTTTTCGGCCTACCACACCTTTTTCAAACAGAGGATATTGAGGCAAATGTGGAGCATACTCTCTTCTTAACCTATTGTATTCTTTAACACAATCTAGATCAGCACAAATCTTTGTTTCATCACACTCAATTAAGTACAATCCTGATAAAGTTCTTACTCGTGAAAATGCCACATATGCCATACCCTCTTTAAACACAGAACTTCCAATGTTCACCAAAGCACCATCTACACTTAAACCTTGAGATTTATGAATTGTCACTGCATATGCCAAACAAACAGGAAACTGTTTTCGCCGAACATATAAGTCTTTCACAAGCAAAAATCTAGCTGAACAACGACAAATTTGTTCTATTTCGTCAATGCCATCAAATTTAATTTTTAAAATTTCAATTCCATCTCTATTTTTGTAATTCACAAAACCAACAACATGACCCATTGCTCCATTTACCAGACCACTTTCAACATTTAAATTCCTTCTCAAAATGATACGACAATTTAAACACACATTCAGAGTCTTTTCAAAACCAGCAGTTTTAGATATAGTCTTCTCTAATGAATCCAATTTTGATTTCAAATTTTCTGACAAAATAATTGTTGCTCCCATATGCTCTATTTTATCTATAGCTTCCAGTTTCACTATCTCTTCATTTTCTAACTTTAACATTTTGTTGTTGAACATGGAACATTCTTTCAGAGTAGGCATCAAACATATGGCAGATTTCTTCTCGTTAATTTTCTTAAAAATATTCTCTGGAAGAATGTTTTCATTTGGGTACAAATTTGAAATTAATCGTCCATGTAAAGCTTCTTTCCCATGCTGACTTATTTTTCCGATTCTTACATCTTGTAGAATATTTTTATAATCTTCATCCTTTGCCTGCCGCATATTTTGGAGTAGTTCTGCATATTTGAAATGTAACCATATATTAACGTTTCCAATGCTTCCTAGGCACTTCCTGGTATCTTCATGCGTGACCATTTTAAACACTGGTTGACCTTTCACTGGAGTCAACTGCAGTAGATCGCCAAAAACAATAATGTGTTTTCCTCCAAATAAGACATCATAGTCTGTTCTAAGAATTTCTTGCATTCTCAAATGCACAAAAGCAAGCATTAGATTTGAGACCATGCTTACTTCATCAATGATAAGAAGTTTCATTTTCTTCAGGACTCTGGAAACTTCAGAACACGCATCTCCAGATAGCTTGTGGTATTGCAATTTGTTATCATGCTCCACTGGCAGCATCAGTAAACGATGTAAAGTAATCCCTTTAATATTATGTGCTGCCAGCCCAGTTGGAGCGGTAACAACACAAGATAGCGGTGATTCAGTCCTTTTCTGCAGATGAGTTGCAATTGCTTTAATCAGAAAACTTTTTCCAGTTCCCGCTTCTCCACTCACGTACAGTCGGACAGGCTTAAATGATGTACATGAGCACTCTTTCTTCTCATGACTCAATCCATGTTCAACCTGTTCTGTGACTTCATCATATATCTGTTTCTGCTCAAGGTTTAATTGTTTCACCAAATCTTCTAAATTAATTACATCCTCTTGAGCTTGCTCCATAGCTCTTTCCACCTCATCCATGGCAGTGGCAGCTTCATTTTGGATAATTGGTCCTCCTAGTGGATCCTGACTCAATGAAGCAGAACTCTGACTGTCTTGAGAACTGTCTCTCGCAATCTCTGCAGCAATTGTTGCTTCTTGCTCTATTTCTTCATTCAACATTTGCAGATAATTTGGAAAAACAGGACATTCTATGGTATCCTTCGTTGCATTAAAAGAGTCTTCATAACAGAGAAAATCTCCAAGTAGTTCCTCTTCTGTACGCCATGGTTTAAAGAGTTGCAAAAGAGCCAAATAGTAAAATTCTCTTTTGTCTGGATTTTCACAACTCAATTTTCGATGATTAATCAAATGACCTTTTCTCTGTTTCACTAGACATCCTTCACATCCAATGACAGCATATATTCCATTATTGATATCTTCTCTGATGTTCCTCTTATAAATATAGCTTTGAAGAACTTCATAGAGACAAGCGTTCTCAAGGTGAGGACGTCTATTTGGATAGTATGTATCCAACATGTTTGTCTTCAAAATATCTGTACTTTCTGGGTCTTTTCTCCGCCAAATACTCTATCTCTTGTACAGATTTCAAGACTCGGTTTCGTGTTGCAGCAAGACCTAGACTTATCCAAATGATGGTTCTAGATTTGGCATAGAGACTTGCTGATGACAATCGATCAGAACATTCATATGCTCCAATTTCTCGTTGCGACAACATCTTTAGACTGTAACTGTATAATTTCTTGCTTGGACTCTTTTCATGTGAAATGTCCTCCCACATTTCCTTCAGTTCTGTCTTTTCTTTTTTTGTGATGTAAGACGTCACATATCGAGCCACAGCAATAGAGTTGTCAGCAACGAATTGAATATCCATGTTAGCATTCCACATGGACAAAATCACTGGGTTGTAGTCGTTGATGTACTTGGACTCTTCGTTTCTTTTTAAATTGTATGTATTTTTGGGTGATTTCCTCGTCACAGTATGTCGTAGAGAAGACATCAAATTATTGACTCTTCCTTTAGAAATCACTGGTCGTGGAAAGCTGAAACGACATTTTGTGTAGAACTTGTCCTTGTTTCTGAATTTTCGACGGGGGATTGAAAGCTTAAAACTTGTTGCCTTAAACTGTTTTCTTCTGTAGTTTTCGGAACAGCACATGTTGAATACTCTTCAATGAAGCTCATCACTGTCTCATCCAAATCTGTTCCAAATTTGGGTGCATCTTTAATCCACAACAACATATGTATATGAGGAGCACCTCTCGCTTGATACTCCTTTCTCCAAAAGAAATCCAAAACCTCTCCAAGGGGAGGATTTTTTTTGTTGGTAATAAAAGACATCATAGCTTCAAATCTATGATTAAAATATCTGCATACATTCACTGGATCCAAAGAACACAGTTCTCCAGGTGTTTTGAATTCTATATTTTGTATATTTGCATTTGCCTCTCGTAGAAATTGAAGTAAGTCGTCCCATGCATACTCGGCACAGCTAAGAGTGAGGAACCATGTAGGAGTTCCTAAGTTTCTTAGCATACATTTCAATTCCCCATGACGACGGTACCAATACTCGTTTGTACCACGCTGACATGCCATGAGATTGATTAAATGAGATTCCAAAATATTATCTTGCAGATTCACTTTCTCCATAAAGTCCCTCGCCGAAACATTTTGCAGATGTGCTCCACTTTTCAGTATATGGTTTACTGCATAAGAAAGCCCAGACAAGTCACTTTCATACAGTAGATGAAACAAATAAGGAGTGCATTGACGAAACCTTGGATCTTCAGCATATAATCTTACAGTTCGATATTCAGATGCAGGAATTTGAAGTGGTCGATCGTCATATCGTCCACCTCGACCTGTTGGAAATAAATGTGGAAAACAACGAGCTTCCAAACTTTCTTCCCATACACTAATGGGACTTCCTTTTGCTGCTTTCATTTGAAACAAGTCAATTGCATTCCCCATCACTTCTTTGGAATGCAAAGGATGAACAGTATAATGTTCATATATTTCTTCACTTCTAGACACATCAACTTTTTCAATTTGGCCAGCTGAACAATCACTGTCTTCATCTGCAGCTGTTTCCTCTGCTTCAACACATACATGTTTGTAGTACTCATTGTTTTTGACCAAATACAACGTTGCCTTTTTGACTTTCCTAACATCCACTAAATCTTGCCAGATTTTCTTACTCTTTGTCGGAACCCCATTAACTAGAATAACCAGAGGTTCCTCTTCCACTTTCTCTACACCAATGGTATCAATATTTTTCTTGAAATCTAGAGGCAAATAAACAACTCTTCCCTTTAATCCTCTCTGTAAATCTGAAGGAGGCAATTTCCCTATTTTAGGCTCCATGCGAACAATAGTCTGAAAAGGATGGACACATTGAATCAAAATAGACTCATATGTATTTAAATCCATCAATTCAGGAGGAATGTCTACCAACTCCAGATTATTATGAACAACTCAAATCAAAACAATTCTCCACCCACAAATAAGTTGCAAAATCCTTCCACTAATAATTATTTATCTTTTCACTTTTTACGCATCAACTAATCTAGTTTGATGCTTATAATGAGTTCGTCGACAACACACACAAGTAAAATTCGGCCTTTCACTTGATTTCACCTTAAACCTGGTAATTTCCTGGTCAAACTTTTCTGTACTTGAAATCTGTACATTGTCTTCCACATTACCTTGAATTTCTGTCTCAATTTCTACACTGTCCTCTTTTTCACCAAAATAACAAATCTCAATTTCTTCACAAATCTTCTTCACATCTAATTCAGTTCCATGCAAAAGAGCACTGTTTAATTGTTTAAGCTTAAGTGCTGGACTTTTTGCATAATACAACATTCTCACTAATTTCCTCATTTTGGTATGATGCACTGCTAACATCCTAAAATGATGAAAAACACTCTGACAGACTTTTCTAGAAAGACAAGCCAGTGAATGCCCTTGCAAACCTGTGTTTTCTCTCACTCTGCAAGGATCTAAGTTTTGCAACAACTTCATTTTCTGCTTTAGACTTTTCTTACTATATGTACGTAAGAAATTACAAAACAAATCAATTGATTCCTGTCGCACACTACAAATACTACTACACTTCCAAGTGTACACTGGACCCTTAGTACGTCTCCCTAAAACTTCATCAGTTAACACCTCTTCTGGTTCTCTAGGCACAAGTTTCTCTTTTTCAATCGGACAACCGTCTTTCACCTCATATGCTCGACCACTGGTGTCAACTGCATGCACTAAATCATTCTCCTGGAAGTAACTCTCCTCATTAAAAAATGGCTCACAACTTGAACTGTGCATCCATTCTCCTGAAAAAACTTTACAAAAATTAGTCCGATTAATTACTCTTTTCCATCTACTGTTTGATTTGGAAACATCAATTGTCTTGTTAAGTGTCCGAATTCTATTGATTATTAAAATAAATAATTTTTTCTTAACTTCAAAAGCCTGATCAACAATCTTCTCTACACTTTTCTTTTTCTTATAAAAAGCAGCTCTCTGTTTACCTTTCCTAATGTTTTTTAACAAATTTAAAACCACCCTATTGCGAAACATTCGTTTACGAATGTCTCTAAACTGATTCTGCCTTCTATTCCTATACATATTATTCTCGCCTGCTCCAGTTGTAAGATTTTTTGAGGGCCTCTCCTTCCTTTTCAAATTTACTCTCTCATTCTCTTTTTCTACATGCTGTCCAACATTTTTTTTTTATCTACATATGTTCCGTAAGAAAGACTTAGTTGTCTTACCAGGAGCTTTGTTCCTGTTTTTTGAAGTATTTGTTGTGGAAGAGTGCTGTAATTCCGTTGCTGTTTTTGTTTTTTTGCGGTTATCATGTTTTCTTCTCCTTTGCCTTGAGGGCATCTTTCCTTACTGTTGAAATCTTGATTTCAATCTGTGTTAAAGAAAAAAATAGCACATTATAGACCACTATTACCAAACAACAAAGCAATGACAAAAAGCAAACGGTTTATTCAGGGTTACAGATCAGGTGAGGATTCTCCAGGGGTGCAGAAGAGGTGAGGCCTGTATTGAAGAGTGTAGTGGAAAAGAGCTCTGTCCACAGGTACAAAGAAGATGAGACCTGTGTCTAAGAGTGCAGCAGGGGATACCCCGGGAAGTTGAGAACAGGTTGTGACATGGTAATGCTGAAAAAGGCAGTATTATGGGGGGAGGGGTGGGAGGGAGGTGGGAGGGCTGCACATGAGTAGGTAAATGTAACCGGAGTATAAGCTTCGAAAGCAGCCCAAGGTGTAAAACGTGGCTCGGCGCGCGACAGTCGCATTTGTGGCAGTTCAGTTGAACAGTTGGGGGTGGGGGGGATAGGAGTTGGGGGTTAATGGGGACTAAACCCAAAACGAAAAAGCAGATTATCAATATGATTTGGTATGCCAATACCAGCTCCGCTGGTACGCCCTCAACACGAAACTTACAAACGCCGCCCGACCTCCGGGGTGTGGGATGAACGGCCGTGTAACACAGTGAACAAATACAAAAAGGAGGCATATAGTCAAACAGAAGATGTGGGCTGTTTTGAAAAAGGGTTTGTGTGGAAAAGAAATTACACTAGGCTGAAAAAACTCCCATCAGCCCACCAAGTATGGCGGAGAATCGTCATGTGGGATACGAATGGTATGTTCCAAATCTCACCCAACCCATCTGCTGATGGTGTAGAGATAGGAAAACCTGATGACCTTCTAGCCACAGTGTATTTCAAGGTGGTGCTGATTAATGTGCAGTGCTAGGTGAAAAAAAGTTTAAGAATAACTACGAGAATAGAAAATATGTTTATTGGGCACTATTCAAGTGTTATGATTAAAAAAGAAGCGCTATATAGTCCGAAAATGTAACTATAATGCAGCGCAGGGCAGTGTGGTCAACATGTTTCAGCTGTCAAGGATGTAGTATCCAGCTTTCGCCAGGACCGTGATTTTATAAAAGCAACTGCTAATTTATGAAGTGGCAATTTAAGCGATTGAATGTGTAACACAGTGTTCTACATAATGACTCTCTCATGTTGGGAACGGCTGAGATATGCATACAATGCTGGTAATTTTCTTTGTATCTGCAATAAAAATACTTTAAAAAAAAAAAAGAAGAGTGCAGTAGGGGATAGGCTTCATGAAGTCTAGTCCACTGCACTCTTACACACAGGCTTCACCACCTATGCTTCCCAGGAAAGGCCTCTCTCCCACTACAGTCTTGAACATAGGCCTCACCTCCTCTGTCATTCTGGACATGCCTCACCTCATCTGCACAATCTACTTCCTAATCTGAAGTAACACAGGTGACATTATTGTGAAAGGATGAAATATATGTATTTAATCATGCAGACACTATTTATTCCTTCTCAAAAATCTAAAACTCATTCATTTGCACCAAAATCGTTTTTTAAATAACATTTTAGACACACACTGCAGGTCCTATGTATAAGCATTTAGTGTCCATGAGTACAGTGGAGAGGACTGACTTCCTCTCACCCTTGGACAAGCCTTACCCCATCTGTGTCCTCTGGACAGGCCTCAATGTATTGAGTATAATTGATGGTAACTGGGTGCAGATGAGGTGACGCATGTCCAAGGGTGTAAATAAGCTGAGGCCTGTCTAAGGATGCAGATTAGTTAACCCCTTCAGTGCTAATGACAAGGGTAACTCGTCATGGAGTTTCCATTGATTTCAATGGAAAGTCAATGGGAAGAGGGGGATGTACCTTAGCAGCCAAGTGGTTAAAGTCGATTCAAGGTTGCAGATGAGGTGAGGATTGTCTAGGGGTGCAGAAGAGGTGAGGCCTGTATTGAAGAGTGTAGTGGAAGAGAGGGCTGTCCACGGGTAAAAAGAAGGTGAGACCTGTGTCTAGGAGTGCAGTGGGGGACAGGCTTCATAAAACCTAGTCCACTGCACTCTTAAACACAGGCCTCACCACCTATACTCCCCAGGAAAGGCCTCTCTCCCACTACAGTCTTGAACGCAGACCTCACCTCCTCTGTCCCTCTGGACATGCCTCACCCCAACTGCACAATCTACTTCCTAATCTGAGGTAACACAGGTGACATTATTGTGAAAGGTTGAAATATATTTATTTAATCATGCAGACACTATTTATTCCTTCTCAAAAATCTAAAAGTCATTAATTTTCCCCAAAATCGTTTTTGACATCACATTTAAGAAACACAGCACAGCACCTATGTACAAGCATTCCATGTCACTACTAAAACTTCACAATTTTACAAAATACAATTCCTCTATGCAAAGAAACTCAATGTGCTTCCTACACTGAGTTAACACAGGTAACATCATTGTAGAGAGTCAAATTGACGCCTGTGTCTAAGAGTGCAGTCGGGGATAGGCTTCATGAAGCCTTGTCCACTGCACTCTTAGACACAAGCCTCACCACCTATGCTCCCCAGAAAAGCCCTCTCTCCCACTACAGTCTTGAACAAAGGCCTCACCTCCTCTGTACCTCTGGACATGCCTCACCTCATCTGCACAATCTACTTCCTAATCTGAGGTAACACAGGTAACATCATTGTGAAAGGGGCAAATTTATTTCTTTAAGCATGCAGACACTCTTTATTCCTTCTCAAAAATGTAAAAGCCATTCATTTCCCCCAAAATCGTTTTTGACATCACATTTAAGAAACACAGCACAGGTCCTATGTACAAGCATTCCATGTCACTACTGAAATTTCACAATTTTACAAAATACAATTCCTCTATGCAAAGAAACTCAATGTGCTTCCTACACTGAGTTAACACACGTAACATCATTGTGAAAAGGTGAAATGTATTTCTTTAAGCATGCAGACACTATTTATTCCTACTCAAAAATGTAAAAGCCATTCATTTCCCCCAAAATCGTTTTTGACATGACATCACATTTAAGAAACACAGCACAGGTCCTATGTACAAGCATTCAATTTGACTACTCAAATTCAACCATTATAAAAAAAAATGACACAAACCAACAGCAAAGAAACTCAATGTGCTTCCTACTCTGAGTTAACACAGGTAACATCATTGTGAAAGGGTCACATTTTTTTCTTTAAGCATGCAAACACTCTTTATTGCTTCTCAAAAATGTAAAAGCCATTAATTTTCCCCAAAATCGTTTTTGACATCACATTTAAGAAACACAGCACAGGTCCTATGTACAATCATTCCATGTCACTACTGAAACTTCATAATTTTACAAAATACAATTCCTCTATGCAAAGAAACTCAATGTGCTTCCTACACTGAGTTAACACAGGTAACATCATTGTGAAAGGGTCAAATGTATTTCTTTAAGCATGCACACATTATTTATTCCTTCTAAAAAATGTAAAAGCCATTCATTTTCCCCAAAATCGTTTTTGACATCACATTTAAGAAACACAGCACAGGTCCTATGTACAAGAATTCCATGTCACTACTGAAACTTCACAATTTTACAAAATACAATTCCTCTATGCAGTACAAACTTTTTACCAAGCATTATCAAAAAGCATGACACAAAGCAACATTAAAAAACCACAATTTGCTTCCAAATCTTCTCCATAGAGTATACAAGTCTCTATGTATATTAAATGAATCATTACTCACCTTTACAAATGCTTTAGGAGATTGAGAACAGTGTCAGACTCACACACCAATATTTCTTTAGCAGAGCAAAAGGTATGTACTCCAGGCACTGCAACCATGAATGGCACAGAGAACCTCTAATTCTACACACATATTGCACATGGTAACCAATCAAAACTCTTCCCTCTCTATTTGGCCGCTCGTAGAGGAAACCTGGACTTTGTGCCTGCCTGAAACCCTGCTGGGTAATTGCGGCTGGTGAGGAGAAGCCGCGTTAGGGGAGAAAGCTGCTGCCACGGAGGACGGGACTGCGAGGCCCACCAGGCTGTGCGCGGATCACCTGGCACACCTGCCGCCTCTTCCCGTGCCTCCTCCCCCTTGTTTGCGCCTGTGAAAACTCCTCGCGGCCTCCGCTTCGCGGAGGCCGCTCGTAGAGGAAACCTGGACTTTGTGCCTGCCTGAAACCCTGCTGGGTAATTGCCGCTGGTGAGGAGAAGCCGCGTTAGGGGAGAAAGCTGCTGCCACGGAGGACCGGACTGCGAGGCCCACCAGGCTGTGCGCGGATCACCTGGCACACCTGCCGCCTCTTCCCGTGCCTCCTCCCCCTTGTTTGCGCCTGTGAAAACTCCTCGCGGCCCCCGCTTCGCGGGAGCTGCTCGTAGAGGAAACCTGGACTTTGTGCCTGCCTGAAACCCTGCTGGGTAATTGCCGCTGGTGAGGAGAAGCCGCGTTAGGGGAGAAAGCTGCTGCCACGGAGGACGGGAATGCGAGGCCCACCAGGCTGTTCGCGGATCACCTGGCACACCTGCCGCCTCTTCCCGTGCCTCCCCTTATTCAACGTCCCGTATAAGACCCGGGGTAACAACGCGTGAGCGGGACGCGTGTGCGGGACACATCCCGGGACAAAGCCCGGACTAAGGGCGGGCCCTCTTAGGCCCTCATAGGCCAGCTTAGGTCGGGCCGGGCATATTATTTTGTTCTTTATGCTTTTGGTACTGGTTTCTACCTATCCCTTGTTGCCCAAGAGTCCCCATTTACCTATCATGCCTTCACCAACTTTGGACAAATCTATAGTGAAGCTGGGGGGGTCCAAGATTAGAACCCTGGATACATATTTCCCACGCTCCTTGGCGGAGGAAGAGAGAGACTTGGATACTGCCCTTGCAGAACGCAGGGTTGAGCGCCGTCGCTCTATCGATAATCTGAAACGTAGACCCCTGGTAGATACTTTAGACGGTGGCTCACCGCTGCTTGTTAGTGAGGAATCTTCTTCACAGGAAGGAGTACCTCTTTTGTTGAGGGAATGTACTGTTAGTCTCTGTCAACCTGTCGTCCAGGTTTCGAAGTCTACCCCTCCCACTAGCCCCTGCTGTACGGCTATTGATCTTACATCCCAACCTACCCATATTTCTAAATTAAGGAAAGCTAAGCCTAAATTAGTTACAGTGGCCGAGTTGCACGGCCCTCCCCCTAATAAGCGTAGAAGGAAGACGAGGGGAGGTAAGGGTAAATCTAAACTTCCCCATTCCGATTTTGGTAAACCTAGTAAGTCTGTTCCAGTTCCCGGTAAGTCTAATGAAGCTTTGGGTCCTGCTCCTCTCCTTACAAATAGCCTCCTAACAAATAGCCTGCCTACTTACTGCCCCCAGTTGTCCCCCAGGGGAACCTAGAATTCTTACTCAGATCTCTGCTGCAGCCTATCAGCGAGAGTATTAAGAGAGTGGAGATCAGATTAACTATTCTTGAGGCTACACTAAGTAGTTTGAATTCGCAGGTCAATACCCTTGGAAGACCCCCTGAGACTATGCTCCCTCCCACCTTACTCCCTACCTCACAACTTCCCTTAGCCATTCCAGGACCAACTATGGTGACTTCTACCACTTCTACTTTGCAACCCCTCTTGGCCAAACCAGTTCCCCCATGCCTTAACAAAACTATCATTCCCCCATCACTATCCGCAGGTATTACTCCCCCTGTTATAAACCTCAATGGGGTTGTAAATGGTGATGGTATTCCACCCACTTTACCAGAGAAACCTGCCTCTAGAGTTCGGAGACCCGATCTTCCTCCCGAAGCTAATGATCTTATGGTAGTTATGGCCGGGGTTCCTCCCCTTGAGATGGGGGAAGGTGAGAACTTCTTCTCACTAAAAAACCAAGTAATCAAATGGTTGAACTAGAATAGACCTCTTCCAGCATATTTTAATAATGAAATCGTGATGGTAAGAAGGGTACCCTGGCTGGGTAAGACTAGGAAGTCAATAGTAGGGGACTGTATTTTGGTGAGTTTCAGAGACCCAAGGACTGTTCATTACATCTGCTCGGGGTCGAATAGATCATCTGAATCCACCATTCGGACCCTGCCGGTATCTTTTTTCTTCCCCCCTGTACATATGCATCGTGACCAAGCCCAGGACAAATGGACAAGGGTTGATCGGAGGGGTAGATTTTGTGGGTACCCAGCCCAACCTGTTTTTCAACCACCTCTGACACCCTTCCATAATTATAATCGTTTTAATTGTCTGAGTGGCCTCAATGGTGTTGATTGACTGCCCACTGCTGTAGACCCTATTATCTCTTCTGATAAAGAGCCCATGGTAATGCCGGACAGTAGCCCTATTCCCATCCAAAATCTTGCAATGTCTCAAACTGCCCCGATAATTTCCGTGGTTTATCCAGTATTATTGGACCCTCTACTTGTCAATGATGTTTTAATCACCACGGTACCAGTGCCTATTCAACCCCCCACATGTTCCCCTGGTCTGAAGTTCGTAACCTGGAATGTTGCAGGGTGGAGCAGGCAATCGGTATCTCTGGGGTGGAATGAGATCCTTACCGACTTTGATATTTTATGTTTGCAAGAGACTTGGGCAACTGATGATATTGAACTTGATGGGTTTGTGTCTTATAACAACCAGGCAATAAGGTCAGGTATGGGTAGGGCTAAAGGGGGGTTAGCGATTTTTACATCAGTTAAACTTCCATTATGTTTGATTTACTACCTCCCTGTGGGACACCACTCCCAAATTTTAATACTAGAACATACTAAGGGTCATGTTTTAGTGGTGGTTAACCACTATAACAATCTGTTTGATGTCTCAGATACCTCGGTGGCAGAGGAGCTGGGTCCTATTTTGAGGAATTTGCGAAATGATGTCAGTAAACCAATTGATATCATTTGGGGTGGGGACTTTAACCTCCATATTTGCCCATATTCCTTTACTAGAATTTGTGGATATGATGGGGATAACGGGGAAAACAGCACATTTTGTACATACTCCTCATGGTGACTCCTTTAATTCCCTCGTGTTGAATTTGGATCTTATGATCCATCCCCCGGCTTCAGATGCGGATGGTAGGCCTGTCCCAACTTTTGTAGGACCCAACTCGTCTTCTGCCATTGATCATTTATTGGTTTCTACGCATTTTACTCCACAATGTACAATTCCCGTCGTTACTGATCTTGGGGGTAGTGATCACCATGCGATCACCATGCTTATTTCTGCATGGGGGCCTCTTGTTAAGAATGATTACATGGTACTAGAAGATGCTACCCCATGTAGACAGAATGGATTCCGTATAAAGTGGAACTTGGATAACTCCGATAAATTGCAAGCTAGAATTATTAAAGAGGGGTTTGCTGAAATTCACAGTTGCCTTAATCCCGAGGCCCCTAACGGATGTATTATAACTAATTTTGTGGCACTTGGTGTTGCTGTAAAAAGGTGCCTTACCATTACTAAAGCCCGAATTAGGAACCAAAACGTGGGCTGGTTTGATAGCCTATGTACTCAATCCCTGCGGGAACTCAAGCTGGCCTTAACAAAATCCCCGAGAGATAGGGAGGCCGTCAAATTACTTAGGCTTACCTACAAAAACAATCTTGTACGTAGGAAGCAGGAACTTAGGGAATCTGCCTGGGATGCCCTGAACCAAGCATCGGTGTTACGGGATAGTAGGCTGTTCTGGTCCACGATCAACAGCCCTTTCCTTATCAATGAAGAGTTTCCCAAATTGTCAGCGCAGGTCAGCGAAGCCAATTGGGTTTCCCATTTTTCTGGCATTTTTAATCCTCCCGGGGGAGACCTTGACGGTCAAACTATTCCGACGTCAGTAACAAGGATACCCTTGGATATTACTCTATCTGAGGTGGTTATCTCCCTAAGTCAGAGTAAAGGAGGAAAGGCACCGGGACCCGATGGGGTCCCGGTTGATCTGTATAAATCTAACCCCAGTCTCTGGTGCCCACTCCTGACCCAGGTATTTAATGCTTCAGTCCTGGAGAATACCCCTCCCACTTGGAGTGAATCCCTAATTCTACCTATTTACAAAAAGGGTGATAGAGGCGAGGCAAAGAACTACCGCCCTATCTCCCTTCTTGATTCCTCCCTAAAAATTATGAGTAGGGTTCTCCTGCTAAGGTTGGAGGAGTGGGTTGAAGAAAACAATATCATGGCTGAATCCCAATATGGTTTCCGCAAAGGCTTAGGGACTACGGAGCAGTGCCTTAATCTTGACCTCCTAATAGGGAAATATACGAGACCGAAACAAGGTTCCCTATTTCTCTGTTTTGCCGACCTTTCGAGCGCCTTTGACCTTGTGGACCATGAACTCTTGTGGCGCACTTTACTGGCTATGGGCGCCCCCTCGGCTATCATTCACTTTCTGGCTCGTCTCTATAACAAGCTGTCGGCCCAGATACGTTTTGGACCGTCGGGTGAATGTACTGAGAAAATCAGGGTGAAGTCAGGCATAAGGCAGGGCTGTGTACTGGCCCCCCTGCTATTTTCCCTCTTTATCAATTCTATTGAATCTGAACTCAAAAAGGTCCAGGCTGATCCCCCTCAAGTTGGTGGACTTCCCGTACCAGTTCTGCTTTATGCTGACGATACGGTGCTTCTCTGGCGTACTCCAAATGGGTTACAAAAACTTATGAATACTTTTTATAATTTTATTAATGAAAGGAAACTGAAAATAAATAACACCAAGACCTTTATTATGGCCTGTGGTAAACGGATGAAGTCTGTTATGCCGTTCCATTTTAACAATCACAATATTCATGTAGTGGATAGGTTCTGCTACCTCGGTGTTACTTTTAATAATAAGGGGACTTGGCCCCAGGAGATTTTTAGGTCTCGTCCTTTACCATTCCGAAGGAATGGGAAATGGCGAGAATTCAAGTGCTCGAACTGATTGTCAAACCACCGCTTTTTTTCGTGGCGTTTTCTTCGAGTGCACGTACAGGCACGCGCTTTTGGCCCATACACTTTCATGGCCATCTGTTCCTGTTCCTCAATGTCCCTCCCACCCTTCGTTTGATCTTGCCGCGAGTTCAGGCTAATGGCCCTCCCCCAGCACAGAGCGCGCATCGCGGCCGCACAGCACATCAAAGGGCTTCTCCCAGCATGTGCTGTGCGGCTTCTCCTCCCCTAATTATGTGGCCGGCCGTACTTGTGTTTCCTGGCCGCTTCCCGGCCGCTCTTGTATTTAATTAGCAGCAGCAGCATTTCTCCTGCGCCAGGCCACATCAAAGGCTCTGTGCCACTTTCACCCACACAGCAACACTTACAGACACGCAATGCCACTCACACCCACGCAAGCCCACTATCATCCACGCAACACCACACTCACCCACGCAACGCCACTCACCCAAGCAACACCACTCACACACGCAACCCCACTCATCCACGCAACCCCACTCACCCACGCAACACCACTCACCCACGCAACCCCACTCATGCACGCAACGCCACTCATACATGCAACGCCACTCACCCACGCAACGCCACTCACTCACGCAACGCCACTCACCCACGCAACGCCACTCACACACGCAACGCCACTCACACACGCAACGCCACTCACACACGCAACGCCACTCACACGCGCAATGCCACTCACACACGCAACGCCACTCACACGCGCAACGCCACTCACACGCGCAACGCCACTCACACGCGCAACGCCACTCACACGCGCAATGCCACTCACACGCGCAACGCCACTCACACGCGCAACGCCACTCGCAACGCCACTCACACACGCAACGCCACTCACACACGCAACGCCACTCACACACGCAACGCCACTCACACACGCAATGCCTCTCACACACCCAACGCGACTCACACGCGCAACGCCACTCACACGCGCAACGCCACTCACACGCGCAACGCCACTCAGACACGCAACGCCACTCACACGCGCAACGCCACTCACACGCGCAACGCCACTCACACACGCAACGCCACTCACACACGCAACGCCACTCACACACGCAATGCCACTCACGCACGCAACGCCACTCACGCGCGCAATGCCACTCACGCGCGCAACGCCACTCACACGCGCAACGCCACTCACACGCGCAACGCCACTCACACGCGCAACGCCACTCACACGCGCAACACCACTCACACGCAACGCCACTCACACGCGCAACGCCACTCACACGCGCAACGCCACTCACACACGCAACGCCACTCACACACGCAACGCCACTCACACGCGCAACGCCACTCACACGCGCAACGCCACTCGCACGCGCAACGCCACTCGCACGCGCAACACCACTCACACACGCAACGCCACTCACACGCGCAACGCCACTCACACGCGCAACGCCACTCACACGTGCAACACCACTCACATGCGCAACGCCACTCACACGTGCAACGCCACTCACACGCTCAACGCCACTCACACGCGCAACGCCACTCGCAACGCCACACACACACGCAACGCCACTCACACACGCAATGCCACTCACACACGCAACGCCACTCACACACGCAACGCCACTCACACACGCAACGCCACTCACACACGCAACGCCACTCGCACATGCAACGCCACTGACACACGCAACACCACTCACACACGCAACGCCACTCACACACGCAATGCCACTCACAACGCCACACACACACGCAACGCCACTCACACACGCAATGCCACTCACACACGCAACGCCACTCACACACGCAACGCCACTCACACACGCACGCCACTCACACACGCAACACCACTCACACACGCAACGCCTCTCACACACCCAACGCGACTCACACGCGCAACGCCACTCACACGCGCAACGCCACTCACACGCGCAATGCCACTCACACGCGCAATGCCACTCACACGCGCAACGCCACTCACACGCGCAACGCCACTCACACACGCAACGCCACTCACACACGCAACGCCACTCACTCACGCAACGCCACTCACACACGCAACGCCACTCACACGCGCAATGCCACTCACACGCGCAACGCCACTCACAAGCGCAACTCCACTCACACGCGCAACGCCACTCACACGCGCAACGCCACTCACACATGCAACGCCACTCACACACGCAATGCCACTCACACACGCAACGCCACTCACACGTGCAACGCCACTCACACGCGCAACGCCACTGACACGCGCAACGCCACTGACACGCGCAACGCCACTCACACGCGCAACGCCACTCACACGCGCAACTCCACTCACACACGCAACGCCACTCACACGCGCAACGCCACTCGCAATGCCACACACACACGCAACGCCACTCACACACGCAACGCCACTCACACACGCAACACCACTCACACACGCAACGCCACTCACACATGCAACGCCACTCGCACACGCAACGCCACTCGCACACGCAACGCCACTCGCACACGCAATGCCACTCACACACGCAACGCCACTCACAAGCGCAACTCCACTCACACGCGCAACGCCACTGACACGCGCAACGCCACTCACACACGCAACGCCACTCACACACGCAACGCCACTCACACACGCAACGCCACTCACACGTGCAACGCCACTCACACGCGCAATGCCACTGACACGCGCAACGCCACTGACACGCGCAACGCCACTCACACGCGCAACGCCACTCACACGCGCAACGCCACTCACACACGCAACGCCACTCACACGCGCAACGCCACTCGCAATGCCACACGCAACGCCACTCACACACGCAACGCCACTCACACACGCAACACCACTCACACACGCAACGCCACTCACACAAGCAACGCCACTCGCACACGCAACGCCATTCGCACACGCAACGCCACTCGCACACGCAACGCCACTCACACACGCAATGCCACTCACACACGCAACGCCACTCACACACGCAACGCCACTCACACACGCAACGCCACTCACACAGGCAACGCCACTCACACACGCAACGCCACTCACACACGCAACGCCACTCACACACGCAACGCCACTCACACACAGGTGCAGATTGTGGGTGCAGATTTAGAGAAAACTCAGCAGCACCACCACCATTGCAATGCAATAGGTCTCGTTTTAACGCAAATTTAAGCTATAGGCCTTGTAAATGGCAAAGCCTTTTATTTATGTTCCAAAAACCAGAACGCAAAAATAAAGGGCATAATCATTTACAATGCTAATAGTTCAGACTCGCGTTATTGCGAGACCTATTGCATTTTCAATGCTTGTTAATGTTAATGATAGAATGGCCAAAAGCTCATCTGGTATATTTCGTTTTGCTGCAAAGCTAGGAAGCCGCCGTATACCTGATATGGTAGACATTTACAGGCATAGATGTGCGTCTATTGCTCTGTACGGCTCTGGTATCTGGGGCTATAGTCAGCATAGGGTACTGCAAAATACCGAGAATGGGTTTCTTAGAAGATTGCTTTGCCTACCTCCTTCGGCACCTACTGTACTGTGCCATAGTGAGGTCTGTTTAAATTATCTGACCGATCTGATGGGATTAAGACCTCTCATGGTATGGAGGTCAATATGGGCTAAAGCAGAGACTACTTTCTCTAGGAAGATTATCACCGATTGTTTGAAGTTGGACAAAGTCCTTAAGATTCCTTGGCTAAGCTATGTCTCTTCTACTTATGGCGATGTATTTAATTTTGACATCATTAAGGATCCTTATTGTGCCGTTACTGTATCGAAAAAGGAACTTAAAGATGTTTTCATCCAAACTAAGTCTGATATGCGTAGGTTAAAGTGTATTACCATGTCTACCTATGTATTCTATCATACCACTAAACCTGAAGTTAAGGGCATGCCTATGTATCTAAAATTCATAACCAAGCAGTCCCATCAGTTTGTTCTGACACGACTCAGACTTGGTATTGTACATAACTTAGTTGCCTTCCCGGAGATGAAGATTCCCAGCCATTCCCCCTGTCCCTGCGATGGTCAGACTAGGCAAAGTACGCTGCATTTCATGCTTATCTGCCCACTCTATATGCATCTTCGCCGTCTCTATCTTAGACCTATGTTTTTAAGATTTTCAGTGTATACTATTATCCAAGCCATGGAATTGTTATTTGCACTTGACTCTGCAGACATCTGTTTTTTTACTGCTACTTTTTTACTCAAAGCTATTTCTCACAGGAAAAGTCTGGTGTTTTAACTTTCTGAAATTCTTCATTTCTGAGTTATTGTTTTATTATAATGTTTGTATTGCATTTTATTGTTCGCTTTTGTGATTGTTTTTAATAGTCGAATAAAGCTTGGAAATTGAATTGAATCCCTCTCTATTTTCAAACCAACACCCTTCCCCCCTCAGCCTTTTCTACCTGTTACCATAGCAACTCCCTCCTCACTGAGCTCTCAGGGTTAAAAGTTTATTCTACAATGTTGCAAATGAACTAAGCAAGGATGTTTGACCTCTCAATACACCAGCTTATCCGCTGCAATCTTTCTTTAAATGACTTTTTCTTAACCATTCAAATTGCTTCTTTCACAGAACAGAACCATGCACCCTAACCTCCAGTTTTCAACTATCTGAATTCACCAATCATTGCTTGTGATTGAAGAGCACTGAAACTCCAGTTTTTTTTTTTTGCAAACTCATACTGTTCCGACTGCCAGTTCATTCCCACACTTCATCTGACTGCACCAGAACCTCCTCTTACCATGTATTCTGTCCGGATTATTGGACATAGCTACATCCACTGGGCTCAAAGGTATGCAGCTACCAGAAATTTTCACAACCTTGACTTACCAAATGTAGACATAAAATGGATTGGCCAAAGAGGATTGAGATGTCATCAATTGATACCATTGGTGAAAACCTTTTTGCATCTGCCACACCCTAACCTCATAATTCTGCACTGTGGTGGAAATGACTTAGGCACTTTGACTGGGGTAGGTCTGGAAATGCTTTTAAAGGACACCTTTGAGCAATTGATGGCACTTTTTCCTCAAACTGCCTTGGTATATTCCAATATATGCCAAAGACAGAAATGGAAGTGGTCCAACCAATTTTGTCCACAATTTGAGAAAGCACGGAAACATGTGAATAAATCTGTTTCTGCTTACATGAGAGACTATGGAATGGGTTCAATATACAACAACACCTTGCGTTACAACATGCAAGATATCTACAGAGGAGATGGTGTGCACTTCTCAGATGAGGGGAATAGAATATTCCTCCTGAATATAAGACTGTGCATTGGAACCTACTTGTAGTTACCTAAATCAGCCACAGAACCCAAAAGCTCTTTTCAGAGCTACCCTACCTCTGATCACTCAAAATGATTATTTTACTCTAACTTTTTTCACTGTTTTTCACCAAAGTACGCTCCCCGGTACGCTTCCCGGTGCGCGTAAAATTGGGTTTTTTGGGCCTATATGGGCCTCCTAAGCCCCCCTCAGAAAACCTAGGGGTTCAGGGAGTGTCTACCGTGCCCCCTTTTACCCATTCCCAACGTTGTTTGTCCTCCATCTTGTGTCTCAAATCTACCGAAACACAAGATGGAGGACTCCAGTAGCGCTGCCGGTACGCGTACCGGGGCGCACACCGGGAAACGCTCCCCAAAAATTTTAAAAGTTAATTTACATAAAAACCACTGGAGACACTTTCACCAAATATAGAATAGGCCCTACTACATACCAATCCCTACCATTTTCCCAAATTTGGTGGAATTCCATTGAGCCATTTCAGCTGTAGCATTGTCTAAATATCCTGAGGTAAATTACATGACAAAAACACATCTGAAGTGTTAGAATTTACAATCAATTAAAATGTTACTTTCATTTTCTACTTTTTTTTTCTGACATTTGATTGGTTATGTACATGAATATAAATGAAAAATGAGAGGGAAACACGGCCATTTTGACTACAACTACCTGAGGTACATCTTGAAAGGATTTTCGCATTTTGTCTTCTTCACCTCTCTGTAAAGTAAGTTGATAATTTGTAAGGGGCACTTTAAGTTAATTTGTAAAAACGTTTTCTGATAGTTATTTACTGTCCCTCTGCTATAGTTATACATAGAGATAGGCTCCTCTGTTATATTTATGGATTGACTTAGGCTTCTCTGCTATAATTATGAATTTACTTACGCTTCTTCACAGGCACTTTTTTATATTTCTACTTCCTGCCTGTTACCATACACTGCCCAAAGTTAACTTCACTGTTAAAAAATCAGAACTACCTGTCTAAACTTAAACCCAACAGTGCCCTAACTCTACTGATATAGTTATTTTTTATGCAATTTACAGCAAAAAAATGGAAGGGGAGCAAGAAAACATCAATGTTTCCTTCGAGATTACATATGAGGAGATTCTTAATGAAGATTTTGTTGAAGAAGATTGTATGGATCAGTCTTTGGATCAACAATTTATTGAATGTTTACAAGATATAGAAACATGCATTTTTTAGGAGATTCCAGATGATCTAATGCTGGAAGTTTTATTGAACTATGAAAATTCTAACCAATAAATTTGTATTTAATAATTACATATTGCTTGAGACAATATTCATTTTTATATCTAATTCATAAAGTACTACCAAAATGATTATGTTTATATTATAGTATAAAGTGAAACTTACAGTATACTGTGCAATTTTAAAACATCATCAGGGAGCAGGGTAGACTACCCATGATCCATGGAAAAGGTCTTCTCAGGGAGTACTTAAAGGATTTATGTTTATATTATAGTATAAAGTGAAACTTACAGTATACTGTGCCCCTTCTATAACATGGGGGCTCCGCATTGTTGTTTGTGTGCGACTCCAAGCTAATGGCACCCTTGTATTCATGATTTACGGCCTGCCAAGGTCGTGGAGGACGCACCGCCACAAAAGTATGTGGACTACTGCGAGACACCAGAGACTCGAGGTGCAGAAAAACAATCAGCCTGATTCATGTACAGGCCGTTTTGCGTGGCCCTAATAGCGAATCATAGCGACTCGCTATTGAGGACACGCAAAACGGCATTCATGTAGGAATTGCTAATTAAATAGCGATTCCTACATGTTCTTTATTTGCGAGTAGCAATTTGCTACTCGCAAAAACTCCCCATTCATTCCTATGGGCCAAGAGGCCCATAGGAATGAATGGGGAGTATCCCTTATTTGCGAGTAGCAATTTGCTACTCGCAAATAAGATAGCGATTTTAAGGGTGCCAGGGGTGTCCAAAGGACGCCCTGTAGCACCCCTAAAATGCACATTTGAACAGGTGTTGCGCACACACATGTCCAAAGGACATGTGTGTGTGCAACATGCAACTTAGAAAAATGCTTTTAAAAGCATTTTTCTGAGTTTTTGCTATTTACCGACAGGTCTGACCTCTCGGTAAATAGCGGCCCCAAAAGTGCAAAATCGCAATTTTTTAATGTGTCATGAATAGCATTTGAGGAATCTCTAATAGAGATTCCTTAAATGCTATTCCTCGCATATTTGCTAATTCTTAAATAGCGATTTTTGCATTTGGGATCATGAATACCAAATGCAAAAATCGCACTCGCAAAGGGCCAGATTCTCAGAATCTGGCCCTTTTGCGAGCGCTATTGCCTACATGAATCAGGCTCCATGTCCTTTAAATATTGAAACCGGTTTCCCTTTTCGAAGCACCCACTGGAGGGTCGAACTGTTAAAATTAAAACAAAGAAAAGGCTTGCATGGTGGCTGCCTCTCTGCAGATGGATCCTACAAGTTCCAGCATGCCTGCAGTCTGCACACCGGAGTCAGTCCACTGGAGGGCAGGTAATGAGTGGTTAAAGGTGGGACTTGCAGAGAAGAGGCTGTCAGCAATCATATCGGTCCGTGAACAAGAGGCAGGAGCCTCGAAACGCGTAGGACCTAGGAGAAAACTTTGAAAGGAGCATGCCGGTGTCACAAGGAAATAAAGAACCCTTCTATAACATGGGGGCTCCGCATTGTTGTTTGTGTGCGACTCCGAGCTAATGGCAACCTTGTATTTATATATATATATATATATATATATATATATATATATATATATATATATATATATGTATATATATATATATATATCTCCGGGGTCAAAGTGCTGTCTCTCTCCGTTATTTCACCCACTTTAGTCAATACTGCTCTCCAGAACTCGTCTAAAAATGGACTTTCCCAGACCATGTGTAAAAATTTGACGTTTTCTAGCTTAAACCGCGGGCAGACTGTTTGGGTTCCAAAAAATGTGTTGATTTTGTGCGGGGTGAGATATGCTCTGTGGAGGACATAGAATTGGATTCGCTGAAATTACGCGTTTCTGGTGCACTTCCATGCTCTCTCTACCAGTACTTCCCACGGCTTCTCCTCTATGGGGATCCCAAGGTCTGTTTCCCATTTGACTCGCAGGCTCTCTAAGGGGTGTCTTATCTCCTTGGTAATCCACCTGTACAGGCAGGTAACCGCCTTGATCGTCCCAGCCGCTGATATCACACACTGGCATGGGAGAGAGGTCGGTGAATCTGACATCCCCTTCTTCCAATGCTTGCGGATGGCTGCCGTCAATGCGGCATGTAAGAGGAAATCATGCCAGGGCAGTTCGTACCTTTCTAATAGATCATTAAAGGGTAGGAGGGTGTTGTTCTCGTAGAGGTCTCTGATAGTGGAGATCCCCACCTCTTCCCAGTCCCCTAGTCTCTGCCAGTCTCCCTCATGTGGCAATGCCTCGCAAACCAGCAGCGGAATTTCAGGAGCGTACGGGGGTCCCAATTTGGCTCTTTTACTGGCCTGAATCCAACATTGCCACATCACCCACAGATCTCTCTGAGCCTCTCTTTCGCTTAAGGGAAGCCGGAGGAGCACTCGAGAAAGCTGTCTTAGGTCCGGATCCATGCCCCCATGGGCCTCCCCGGAACGAAGTCTCCCCGCCATCCATTTTGTGAACCATTGTAGTTGAGCTGCATGGTAATAGGCCTCATAGTCAGGGACTGTGAATCCCCCCTCCCGCCTAGGTCTCAACCTGGTGGCGAGCGCTACTCTGCGCCTCCCAGAGCCCCATAAAAATCCCTTAATCATGGTGTTAAGTTGGGTAAAAAAAATTGCGGTATCCATAGTGGTAATGAGCCAAAATAGTAAAGTAGTCGTTGTAGAGTGACCATCATTAGCAGAGCCACCCTTCCCACCACTGATAGTGGGAGGGTTCCCAAAAATTCAAAGTTGCC
Organism: Lissotriton helveticus; assembly: GCF_964261635.1. Classification (NCBI taxonomy): domain Eukaryota; kingdom Metazoa; phylum Chordata; class Amphibia; order Caudata; family Salamandridae; genus Lissotriton; species Lissotriton helveticus. The sequence continues at coordinate 453,376,403 of NC_136073.1, read as the reverse complement.
CCTAGTGGTTCCTAGTGCGCGTCCGACATTACCTGCCAGTAAGTCGGAGGGTGCGTGGTAAACAGGCACTCCTAGGTAAGTCAGGCAGTTACTTTCCCACACCATATCCAGTGCGTCCGGTGGATCACCTCTACCACTCCGAGGAGGAAAAAGCCATGTCTTATTCCAGTTGACTTTGAGGCCCGCCACTCGTCCCAATTTGGCCAGCAGTTCCCTAGCGCCCACAACTCATCTGCAGAGTTGGCGAGGAACATTTTGAGATCGTCCGCATATAAGGCAATAAAGTGGGAGTGACCCATCCCGTCCAGGCCCTGGTCATATCGCCCGATCTCACATGGAAAGCCAGAGGTTCCACTGCCAGCACGAACAGGAGGGGAGACAGCGACATCCTTGTCTCGTACCTCTACCCACAGTGCAGGCCTCTGATATCATGCCCCCCGTGCGCACCCTGGCAGTGGAGTTCTTGTACAATATTGCCGTCCAGGCCACAAATCCCTCGCCCAGTCCAAAAGCTCGCAGAGCCCTAAAAAGATATGACCATTCAAGACTGTCGACGGCCTTCTCGATGTCAATAGACAGGCTGCACGCCTCATCCCTGTCATGAGTGGGATCATCCAGCAGTCAGAGCAGTCGGCGTATATTCATGGCTGTGTTCCGGGAGGGAATAAAGCCTGCTTGGTCTACATGCACGAGTGTTGTCATGTGTATCATCAGACGGCTAGCTAGGATGTGGCTTAATATCTTGTAATCGTGGTTGAGCATACCGAGGGGGCGAGGGGGCGGTAGGCGGTGCGATCCCATGCTGGTTTATCAGTTTTGAGGAGTGGTATGATCATCGCTTCCCTGGTTGAGACAGGCAAGTAGCCATCCTGCCTCGAGCTATTATAGAGGGCTAGCAAGCAGGAAGCCAAAATATCTACGTATGTAGAGTAAAACTCAATCGGAAGCCCATCCGTGCCACGGGTTTTGTTTCTGGCCATGTGTTTTATGGCACCCTGATCTCACCCAGTTTTATATCCAGACCCAAGGACTCCGCGTTGTCTGCCTCAATTTGGGGAATGTCTATATCCAAGAATTCCGGCCCCTCCAGCACCAGTGGATCCAGTTGGTTTTGATACAAGGTAGTATAATATTCCAGAAACTGTGCATTAATAGCTTGTTGTCCATAATGAGTTATTCCATCTCTCCCTCATAATTCTAAGATCAGTGTCCCTCTGCGTGCTGGATTGGCCAGCCAAGCTAGCAGCACCACAGATTTGTCCCTCTCAGCATGGCCTCGAGCCACGTATGCCCTGTGATCAAAGCATCTCAATCATTCTACCTGGACTGCCAGTTCTTCCCTGGCTCCCAGAAGATCTGCCTGTCTGTCCTCCTTTTCTGGTCTATCCCTTCCCACATCTCTGAGCTTCTGTTCTGCCTTCTGTATATTGTTTAGAAGGGTCTTGCGTACCCCCACAGCTTCCCCAATACAGCTGCCCCTGATTACTACCTTGAAAGCATCCCATTCGATGTGGGGGATGGTGGCAGTGTTAATATTATTCTGGAAGTACTCCTCGAAAGCAGTGCCTATTGTGGTTTTAAAGACCTGGTCTTCCAATAGCTCCGGTCGGAGCCACCAACTAGGGATTGTGGGCCTAACTCGCACCCATTTCAGGGATACCAGAAGGGAAATGTGGTCAGATATCGCCCTGGCTAAATACTCGCTCATTGTAATCCCTACATGTACATCCGGGGAGCAGAGAATAGAGTCCAATTGAACATGCAGCTCATTAAGAGCCGAAAAGTAAGAGTAGTCCCTTTCCCCAAATGATGGACTCTCCAAGTGTCCGTCAACCTCCAGTGTTGTTGCCAATCTCATCGGGTTTCTGCTATCCATTGTGTAGGAGCATCTTGGAGTGGCAGATAGGATCTGTACAGTGTAACATCAGTAATGCAATTTAAATCTCCCCCCAAGAGCACGGATCCGGTTACAACCTGAGCCAATATCTGAGAGAGCTGTGCAAAGAATGCAGGCTGATCAATGTTAGGGGCGTATATACTTCCTATTGTAATATCTCAGCCATCAAGGTGCCTCAGTACCACCACAAATCTGCCTTCAGGGTCTATTATCTGTAGGACACATTGAAAGGGGACCCCCACCCGCACCCATATTAGAGTCCCCCTGGCAAAGGCCGAGTACCTGGTGTGGAACACCTGCCCCCTCCAGCGGCGGGTTTCTTGTAGTAATGCAATTTGCACCCCTCTTCGTGTCAAATAAGCATGTATTTTGTGCCGTCGGCTCATAGTGTGCATCCCCCTAACATTCCAGGTCATACATTTGATGCCTATGGAGGTACCCATAATACAATCTCCAGTCTCTGACAGTGTAATTCTCCCATAGCGACATGCTTGACCCCATACCGATGAACCCCAACAATAAAAATAACCCAACTCCCACTCCCCAGGACAGGTCCACAAGAACAGGTCCCCATCCAAACAAAGTCATTCAAACAATAAATCATGAAAGTGGTGGTGCGTGCTCCGCTACCGGTGGACCCAGAACCCCCCTGAGCCCCCTCCCCCATGCTTAGATCTCTCAGTTGGCCCCCATGGTATAAACATGCCCTCCCTCAGTGCACAAACCGGGTCTCTAGGGCCAAGAGCCAACCTTGGTGAATCGGTCAACCTCTGCCCAGACAACCTACGGTCCGATCAGCCAAACACTCCATCCACCGTCCTTGGGGTAACATCCGGATGTTCAGTGTCAGAGAGCCCTTGGCACTGCTCGATCTCGAGCTCTCAGATCTGTCTCTCTCAGGGTCTATGACGTTGCTGGTCGGGCTGACGTCTCCCTGGCTAATGTCCGCTACTGCCTGTACTGCTCTATCTCGCTCATGTCGCCGGCCAGCAGGCGAGGGGGCCCCCTGTGGCAGTGAAGAGGAGACCAACCTCTGCCGGGGTGAGTTCAGATGTGAAGAGTGTGCTCTGTTGCCGCGTCTGGTTTATTGCCAGTCCCAAGCGTCATGCCGGGTAAGAAAAAAGTGTGTTTCCGCATCTGCAGTTACCCTAAGGCGAGCTGGGAACAGCATAGCGTAAGGGTGATGAAGCTGGCGCAACTTTCACTTAACAGCCAGGAAGGAAGACCTCTGTTGCTGTACCTCCCTAGTGTAGTCCGTGAATATCATTACCCTGCTGTTCCCGATCTGTAGAGTCTGCTTCTCACGGGCTCGCCGTAAGATAAAATCCCGATACAGACAATGTAATAATCGCACTACCAGTGGTCAGGGTGGAGCACCAGGTTTAGGCGGCCTAGTCGGGACCCTGTGGGCACGTTCCAAGGCACAGAAGGGGGAGAGACCCTCCGGGGCCACCTCCATTTCCAGCCAAGTTTCCAAGTTCTGGACCACATCAGTTCCCTCCTCTTGTTCCGGGACTCCAAATATACGGAGATTATTTCTTCTTGAGCGCCCTTCACTGTCCACAGCTCTCACCTCCAGTACTTTGATCTTGCTTTCCACTTCTTTCAGGGCGTCTTGGGTGGCGACCATTTCCGGTATGTCCTTTATGGCAGTCTCATTGGTCACCACCTTCTCTTTAAGTTTTCGGTGCTCATCTTTTAACAGGGTGAGGTCCGTCCCTATGGCGTCCATCTTCGCCTCCAGTGCCTCTCGTGAGGATGTGACGGCCTGCATGATGTCGGCCAGGGTGGGGCCACCGGGTGGTCTCTCCCCTCGTTCTCCAGACGCGCTCTCATTGTCAGTGTGTTGCTCCGGTTCGGCCATCTGCAGGACCATGTACCCCTTTTTTCTGGACACCCCTCCCATCATGCAAGCCGTTGGCGAAAGTAATAAGCTGTTGGAGTAGTTTCCGTAAGTCCCAAACTCCCAGGTCAAGTGTTATTTGAGCACATACCAGTGGGCGCAATATCATACAGTCTCCAGCCCTCGTGGGCCTTCTCAGGGGGTAGCTCCCTCTGGTGGATGACAGGAATGTCCCCCGTATGTGGGCCGGCCAATTTCAGTATGGAGGGATTCTGAGTGGGTGCCCCAGGGTTCCCAGGAGGGCAGGAATTTTCCAGTCAGGCCCAGCACCATGCAAAGGGCCAACAAACAGGCAACCCTTCTGTGGCGCCTGCCGTCTGCAGAGTCTGGGCTTGGTGTCTCTTATTCACTGGGAAAGTCCAGGCAAGCAGGTTACACACCACGTGCCCCACACAGTTCAGGGCTGTTAAGCGCAGCGCGTCAGTGGTGTGAGCAGCCCCTCGCCCCAACCGGGAGAACCACCGTCCCCTCAGCTCTAAACTCTAGGCTCCTCTTGTCGCCTGATTGCGAGCCTCCGGAACTCCTGATAACCAGCCGCTACTGCAGTTAAGGCTCACAGCGTACTCTGATGTCCTAGCGCCTATGGGAGTTCCTCAAATGCAGTCCTGTATAGGTAGGTCTTTTACAACAGGCTCGCGCGGGGGAGGCGGGGCATATAAGCGGTTATCGGCATCTCCGCAGCGCTCTCGGGACCCCTTGTGCCGCCATTTTAAAGTCAGGCGTCTTCTTATCTTGGGCTCACGCAGGTCCTTCTGCAGTGCTTACCGCAATTTGGCCACGCCATCAGGCTGTCACACGGGTGAATTCCCGTCCTCGGTCAGGCCCCAGGCTTCGATCCGCTGAGCAAATATTATTCCAGGGTTAACAGCCGCCTTCAATAACGGGAGTGTCGGAGGAGGAGCTTCGCGCACATCCGTGATGGCCTCGTGAGCACAGGGCTCCCGAGACCCTTCGCCACCTCCCGCATCTATCCTGGATAATATCCTGATTTGACGGAAGATCATTGAGGACACAGCTCAGCTGATGCGCTAGCTGCTCTCCGCGACGAAATCGGACTTCGGGTTCCCGAGTTACTCCATCCTGTATTTTGTGGCCTTCTCCATGGGATCGCCTGGGCCTTGAGTTGTGAATCTAGCCGGACAGTAATTCAACAACAACGGCTGACGGGGTTTAGCCCGCAGCCCCACTTCACTTTCGGTTTCGTTTCTCCTGCATGTCATCACCCCTCATTGGGGTGACTGCTGATCGCGGCTGGCTCCTATGTCAGTTCACTGGGCATGGGACTAGCGACTGGGTGGCTCTGAACTCATATTGATTCGTCTCTGCCTCTGGTGGTCTTGTGGGTGAATTCTAAGGAGCCATTTGGACCAGGTCTCAAGCTTCCCTTCGGGGCACCCGGCTCACCATGACGGGCAAGCCCGAGGGTGACAAACGGAAAGTTAAGACCAACCTCCGTGGAGGCTCAGCCCAGACGAATCTCATGGACCGCTACACACTTCCTAAGGGATCCTCCGGTGGCACACCTAAGATCCGGGAGACGGCTATCGACGAACCGACTATGTCGGCGAACTTAACGCTACAGGATGTGATGGGCGCCATTGCTGGCATCGAAACCTCTATCGGCCAACAATATGAAGCCCTGGCCCTGAAACTGGATACGGTGGCTATTGATGTCAACCTAATCAGAACAGATCTAGCCAAGACAAACGAAAAGGTGAAGTCTCTTGATCTAAAGACCTCTAGCCTCACGACGGATGTGTCCGACTTGCAAACAGAAGTCCGTAACCTGAGAACTGCTAATGACTTCTTTGCTCGTCGCTTGGTGGATTTTGAGGGCCGTGCAAGACGCAACAACGTGCGTATTATTGGGGTCCCGGAAGATTCTAGCTCACTCTCCACTGATCTTCGAGTAGAGGACCTTATCCTCAATCATCTCGCACCCAAGGGCCTGAGCAAATTCTTCACGGTCGAACGAGCACACAGGGTGCCGGGGGGACAGGCGAAGCCCGGTTTTCCCCCTCGTCCAATCATCGCAAGAATCTTCAACTTCAGGGACCGCGACGCCATCTTGCAGGCTGCACGGACAAGTGGACCTACGCAGTTCGAGAACACTGCAGTGAACTTTTATCCGGACTTTTCCCAGTCTGTCCAGAAGCAACGGATGGGATTTCAAGGGGTGAAACGGAGGCTTAGAGACATGGAACCGAAATATGCGATGCTGTTCCCGGCCCGGCTGCGTGTGGAATACGATGATCGGACATTATTTTTTCTTCGGCCGGAGGAAGCGAGTGATTGGTTGGACACGTTGCCTGCCCGTCGTGCTGGCCGAGACCATGCTAATGGCGCAGAAGGGGGCCTGATGGACCAAGAATGACAAAGGTGCCTGAGTCCTAAACACTCTTTGCCGTGGACAGCTGTGGCTCACTGACCTCTTTGATCGTTCTGTGGGTATCCTAGGGGGTGGCGGGGACAATGGGACCCTTTCCTCCTCTGGGGTTTCTTTGTGTAGATTAGTTGTTGTTTTTTGCTAGGGCGACAGGCACACTGCAAATTGGGGTGGCTTCTGAGTCTGTGCAGGGGTGCAGGGTGGGGGGGAGTTCTGTTGAAGGTCACTGGGGGGAGGGGGTGAATTGTGTGGGGGTTGTTTTCCTTTTTTCTTCCTTTGTTTTCTTTTTCAAGGCAACGAACTGTTACGACTTCGGACATTGGTGTGGTGCTCGTTCTGAGATGGGAGTTCATCGTGGGTTTGGATGGGGGGTAGGGGGTTGAAGTTACTGAGCTGGAATGTAAATAGGTGGGAGATCGGATAAAGAGAGGGGTGGTTATGCAACTTTTGCAGCGCCTCTCGCCCGACGTTGTCCTGCTCCAAGAGACATACTTGATTGGGAATACTTGCCACGCTCTCAACAGGCGGGGTTACCGTCTTGTTGCTCATTCTGGCTTTACTTCTAGTTCTAGAGGAGTGGGTATACTGCTTAAGACTTCACTCCCCCTCGTGGTTGATGAAGTGGTTCTTGACGCTAGGGGTCGATATGTTGCACTGATAGGAAGATGGGAGGGGAAAACGATTTCATTGGTATCGGTGTACGTTCCTCCTGGCTTACAATCCACAACATCTGCAGACTTGGGGATGATGGTTTTGGGTCTCCCAGAGGGTGTTTTGACATTAGGTGGTGATTTTAATTCAGTCCTCTCTGGCAGGGCGGATCGTTATCCCCCCAGGGACCTTACAGCTGCGCACTCCTGGTTGGGTGAATTTTTGGAGACATTGGTACTCGTGGACTGTTGGCGGTTACTACAACCAAAGCAGACACAGTTCACTTTCCACTCTGGCGCACATGGTAGTCTTTCTAGATTAGATTATGTCCTGGTACCGGCGGCCCAGTCCTCCTCGATTGGAGAGATTAAACACTTAGCTTGGGGTATATCGGACCACTCCCCTCTCTGGTTCTATTTTAACTCTAATGCAGGCGCTGAAGGACGAGTGGCCCCGATTAACCCCTGGTACCTCCTTAACCCCAAAACCCGTACTGAGTTGATTAAATCATTAGATTTATATTTTGCTGAAAACGTGGGATCTGTGTCCTCACCTGTGTCACTGTGGGAAGCTTTCAAGACTGTTATTAGGGGGCAGGCATTGTCCTTGATAGGGTGTGCCAAGAAATGTAAAAATGAAGCAGTTGTTCGTCTCGAGACGGAAATTACTGAATTAGAAACTGCATTGGAGCGTAATGTTACTCAGGACGCATTGCATATCCTCAATCTTAAGCAATTAGAATACAAGAACTTAGTAACTGATGCTGCCAAGATGATGAGTAGGGGACAACAGGGACGGTTATATGATGTGGGCGACAAGGCAGGAAAATTGATTGCCTGGCTAGACAGAGAGGAGAGAGCGAGTCATGTGATTCCGGTGATTGAGAACTCAGATGGTGTGCATGTGACAGATCCGGTTGACATTGTTGGATGTTTTGCTGATTATTTCCGGGAAGTTTACACCGCGGTGTCGGACAGGCCCGAGGAGGATTCACAGTTGATACTTAGGGATATCGCATTGCCTTGTTTGTCGGAGTCTGATCGGGACTGTTTAGATGCCACACCCTCGGTGGATGAGGTAGCGCTGGCGATGCACTCTATACGCTCTGGGAAGGCCTTGGGTCCCAACGGCCTCCCCATCGAATTGTATAAACTGCGACCTGATACTCTAGCGCCATTCCTCCGGGATATGTTTTTGGCAGCGCGGGAAACTGGCACCCTCCCTCGGGATCAGCGTCTTGCTACCATTGTGGTGATCCACAAGGAAGGTAAGCCACGGGATCGTTGTACATCTTACAGGCCTATTTCGCTCCTGAATGCTGAGCCTAAGATTCTGGCCAAGTTACTCGCTAATCGCCTTATCACGGTGATTAGTGATCTGATTCATCCGGACCAGTCGGGCTTTATCCCACACCGTAACACAGCATTGAATTTAAGGCATTTGCACGGTGTTCTTGCGAGAGCAGCGACTTTGAGTGAACCGGCCATCTTGGCGTCCTTGTTGGACCCGGCCTCATGGCGTGGTCCTACCCCTCCCGCATGGCGGGCCCAGGACGACATCAACCCGCCTCCGGACCTCGGGAGGCCCCTTCTGCCCGACCCTGCATGCCCCAACACCACAGATCCGGCCACCATCCCGGATCCCCATCATCGGCCTGGCCCCCGCATAGGCCCATCACGTCCGAAGCACGAGGCCGTGCCCGACTCCATCTTGGGCCCACCACGTCACGACCACGTGGCCTTGGCCCCAGCCTCGGCCCCAGCGAAGCCCAGACATCGAGGCACCAAGATCCACCCAGGTGGTTGAGTGGCCACTCGACAGATCCCGGAGGGAGAGGAGTTTCGATGGCCCTCCAGCCGTCCCCGGACGCCTGGTATCGATCGCCCTCCGGCCTGCCTGGGCGCTGGCTCCACCCCCCTGCTGGGTGTCTGGACACCTTCATCCCGGCCCCTCTGACCCCCAGGCGCGAGGGTCCGGACTTCAAAGACCTCCAGACCTATATCTGGGCCAGCCCTGGATCAGGTCTTCAGTTGTATCCTGGACTGGAAGCCCTGCTGACGCTGTCACGGCCGACACCAGACGAACTCATCCGTAACCCGACGACCATCAGAGAGCCTGCTGGCGCTGCCGCGGCCTACCTTGCTGAACCATCTGAGAGCCTGCTGGCGCTGCCGCGGCCTACCTTGCTGAACCATCCGAGAGCCTGCTGGCGCTGCCGCGGCCTACCTTGCTGAACCATCTGAGAGCCTGCTGGCGCTGCCGCGGCCTACCTTGCTGAACCATCCGAGAGCCTGCTGGCGCTGCCGTGGCCTACCTTGCTGAACCATCCGAGAGCCTGCTGGCGCTGCCGCGGCCTACCTTGCTGAACCATCTGAGAGCCTGCTGGCGCTGCCGCGGCCTACCTTGCTGAACCCTCTTGTTAGCCTGCTGGCGCCGCCGCGGCTCGAACCTCTCGGAACCCCCCAGCTCGAGGATTGAGAGCTGTGCGTAGGGTATCCCTTCCTCCACCCAGAGTAAGACAGTCCCACTACCTTACCCCCCTTTACGAGACTTTCCAGATCCCTCGATCTGCTTGTACATACTGCCAAGAACCAGCAACCGTTTACTACTTATAAAGCTTGAGAACTTGACCTCCTGTGTGGTGTCCGTTTGTAGTGTTGTGATTACTCTGCTGTACGATCCTAGGAGAGGACCCTCATTCAGGAGGCCTCTCGGTAAACGCTCGGCTACTTCTCGACGGAGGGGTGGACCTAGGGGTGGTCAGTCAGACATCTTCTGTCTCCCCCGGGTCGCCTTTCTAACATTGGTGGCAAGCGCTGGGATCCGAGCCCACGCAGATCGTACAGAGAGTGATTCACTCGCTACCCAGGAAAACCCACTGCGACCATGAGCACAGAATTCCAGAAGGAGAAGATGGAAGACTACAGCCACAAGGAGCTAAAACAATTCTGCAAAGACCTAGGCATCGCTACCACCGGCTTAAGCACCAAAGAAGATTTCAAATCGGCCCTGCAGGCCTGGGTGGACGCCGGTGAGGCGCCACCTCCGAGGGAAGATAACCCGGGCCCGAACGGAGGCCCAGAGGCTGCGACGAACCCAGCGGGAGGGAGACCCGCGGACCCAGTCACGGGCCTCTCCCATGAAGACGCCCGAGAACGAGAAAGGAACCGGCTCCACGAGTTGGAGCTTGCTCGACTCAAACAAGAAGGAGAGATCCAACTGGCAGAGAGAAAGCTAGCCCTCGAGCAGCTACGGCTAGAAGGAGACCTAGAAGAAAAGCGAAGACAAAGAGACCTCGAGGAGAAGAAACTCCTGCTCGAGCACGAGCGCGTCCTCAAAGAACTAGAATTCAAAGCCAAGGCAAACGAGACTGCCACCTCCGGGGGTAAGACTTCACCTCCCCCGGTGGACACGAAGGTGCACATACCCAAGGATGTCGTCAAAGAGTACTACAAGAACGACGACATCCAGCAGTGGTTCAAAGCTTACGAGGTCGCCATGGCCGCCCATCGAGTACCCCTCAAGGACTGGGGCGCCGGCCTGTGGGGGAAGTTTATCAACGAAGGGAGAGACGCCCTGCTGGAGCTCCCTGATACCGAGAGGACCTCGTACGAGCACATGAAGACCGCCCTCCTCACTCGCTATGGACTCACCCCCGAGATGTACCGGCAGCGATTCCGAGACTGCAAAAAAATCCCCGGTACCACGTGGGTGGAATACGTGAACTATTACAGTAGAGCCTTCGAGGGGTGGACTCGGGGCTGCCAGGTCACCACCTACCAGCAGTTGGTCGACCTCATTCTATGGGAACACCTGTCCAATAACTGTTTTGTCGAACTCCGGCAGCACCTCCTCGACAGCAAATTGACTGAGCCACGAAAACTCGCTGTCGAGGCAGACCGATGGGCCAGCACCCGAGTTCCTCGGAACACGATGGGAGATTACGGCCGGGGGTCCCCGGGAAACCACCGACCACGAGGTGGCGGAGTAGGCCAGAGCCGGGGTCGAGACGCCCCCCAGGGGTCATCCCCTACCTCCACGTTGCCACCCCTAGGCCGGAGAGGGGCCCCCCCAGCCAGGCCGGGGCCCCGCCCGAACGTTACGTGCCACAGATGCCAGCGACAGGGTCATTACGCGAATGACCCCCTCTGCCCGATGAACCAGCGACCCGGCACCAACGGGCCCCCAGCCCGCCAGATTGCGGCAGCTGCCCTAGGTGAAGAAAGAAGTGAGGAAGAAGACGACCACCACGAGCAGGCCGAGTGGGAGCCCGCCGCCATGACCTTAGCCTGCCTGGGTGCTCAAGACATGATCCCCCGAGGGCCGATCCCCGGCAACACCCAGAAGTACCGCCAGTGGGTCACCATTAATGGTCACCGGACCGAAGCCCTATGTGACACTGGGGCCAGCGTGACAGCGGTCCGCTGCCACCTGGTGACCCCGGAACAGATCCTTCCCAACGTCCTGTGCCCAGTCCGGTCCGCAGATAACTCCGAGACTTTGTGTCAGATGGCCCGCATCCCCTTCGAGTGGGGGGGAGTGTCAGGCGTGCTGAAAGTGACTGTCCGCGACGATGCCCCCGTGGACTGCCTCCTTGGGAATGACCTGGAAAGTTCCCCATGGGCTGGCGTCGAGAGGAGAGAGCATCTGGGGATGCTAGGCCTTCCCGAGTGGGTCTGTGCGACCACCCGCTCTATGTCCGCCCGAGCCTCCGCCCCAGCGGGGGAAGCTCCAATGGAGGAGCCAGACTGGCCCGCACCTCCACCTTCCGTCGTCCCCGAGGACGCCGACACCGAGCTCGGCCCCCAAGGGCCCGACCAAGAAGATCTCACCGAGCTCAACCACCTCCCAGAACTCGCTCAATGGCGCCAAGAAGGTGGCCCCACCCGCAAACAGTTCCGGCCGGAACAGAAAACCTGCCCCTCCCTCGAGGGGATGCGACAGCAAGCCGCTACGCAAGCCGCTGGAGACCCCGCGGGGTCCCACTGGGTCTACTGGGACAACGACCTCCTTTACAGTGAGCAGAAGATTGCTGAGCTAGGGGCCGGCCGGGTGCTGGTTGTACCCCTCCGGTTCAGAGACTTCCTCCTGAACTTAGCACATGATGTGCCCCTCGCGGGGCACCTGGGGCAGGACAAAACTTACAGCCGCCTGGTGACCCATTTCTACTGGCCAAGAATGCGCACTGATGTACAGAACCACTGCAGGACCTGCCCGACCTGCCAAGCCAGCGGGAAGAGCGGGGGGGAAGTCAAAGCCCCACTCCAGCCGTTCCCTGTGGTAACCACCCCCTTCGAGCGAGTGGGAATAGACATCGTAGGGCCCCTGGACCCTCGCACCTCGCAGGGGCACCGCTTCATCCTCGTCCTGGTGGACCACGCCACCCGCTATCCTGAGGCCATCCCTCTCCGAACCGTCACGGCCCCCGTGGTGGGCCGAGCCCTCATGAGCATCTTCTCCCGAGTCGGCTTCCCCCGAGAAGTCGTGAGTGATCGGGGGTCCAACTTCATCTCGAAGCATATGCGGTCCCTATGGCAACATTGCGGGGTCGCATATAAGTTCACCACCCCGTATCATCCCCAGGGAAATGGACTCGTAGAACGCTTTAACAGGACACTGAAGGGAATGATCAAGGGCCTCGAAGAGCCCCTCCGGCGCAAATGGGATGTCTTGCTGCCCTGCCTCCTGTTCGCCTACCGCGAGGTACCCCATAAATCCCTGGGGTTCAGCCCGTTCGAACTCTTGTACGGGCACCCGGTTCGAGGCCCCCTTAGCCTGGTCAAGGAAGGCTGGGAGACAGCAGTTCGAGATGCCCCACCGGATGTCTACCGGTACCTCCTGACACTCCGCAATCAGACTCGGAAGTTCAGGGAACTTGCCGAGGCCAACCTGGAGGCCAGCCAAGAGGACATGAAACGCTGGTATGACCAGAACGCCTCGTCCATCGAGTTCAAGCCGGGCCAGCAAGTCTGGGTCATGTCCCCGGTTGAGCCGTGTGCCCTCCAGGACAAATGGACGGGGCCCTTCAAGGTGGTGGAGCGCAAGAGCCCCGTCACCTACCTGGTAGACATGGAGTCCCCCAGGAATCCCCTCCGGGTTCTACACGCTAACCGGCTCAAGCCGCACTTTGCACGCACTGAACTGAGTCTGCTGCTGGCGACCGATGACGGAGCAGAAGACGATTCTGAGCCACTCCCAGATCTCCTCAGCACCACCGAAAAAGACGGCTCCTTCGAAGGGGTCCGGCTCTCCTCTACCCTGACCCCAGAGCAGCAACAAGACTGCCGGAAGCTGCTGGGGCAGTTTGCGGATCTGTTTTCCCTCACGCCGGGGGTCACCCGGTGGTGTGTCCACGATGTAGACACCGGAGACCCCCCTGTGAAACAACGAGCTTTTCGAGTGCCTGACCGGGTTCGGGCCTGCATCCAATCCGAGGTGGCCAAGATGTTGGCCCTGGGGGTAGTCGAGCCCTCCAACAGTCCCTGGGCCAGTCCCGTTGTCCTGGTCCCGAAGGCCGCCGCCCCCGGCACAGCGCCCGAGCTCCGGTTCTGTGTTGATTACCGGGGACTGAATGCCGTCACCAGGACCGACGCACATCCCATCCCCAGGGCGCATGAACTGATCGATCGCCTAGGGGCCGCCAGATACCTCAGCACCTTCGATCTCACGGCGGGGTATTGGCAGATCGGCCTCACCCCTGGCGCACAAGAGCGATCGGCCTTCTCGACGCCAGATGGCCACTACCACTTCAAAGTGATGCCCTTCGGCATGAAAAATGCGCCAGCCACCTTCCAGAGGCTAGTGAATCAGGTGCTGGCCGGCCTGGAAGAATACAGCGCCACCTATCTAGATGACATTGCGGTTTACAGCCTTCACTGAAATGAGCACCTGTCCCACCTCTGGGAGGTCCTGACGGCCCTCCGGCGGGTCGGACTAACAATCAAAGCCAGCAAATGTCAGATAGGCCAAGGGTCCGTGACCTATCTAGGACACCAAGTAGGGAGCGGTCACGTAGCTCCCCTCCAACTAAAGGTAGACGCCATCCGGGCCTGGGAGCCCCCGGTCACCCAGACCGCCGTCCGAGCCTTTCTGGGACTCACCGGATACTATCGACGGTTTATAAAAGACTACGGGAGCATTGTGGGGCCCCTCACCGAACTGACCTCAAAGAAATTACCCCAGAAGGTGCACTGGACCACTGCGTGCCAAACCGCCTTTGAGACTTTAAAGACTGCCATGTGCACCGCCCCTGTGCTCCAGGCCCCCGACTACAGCAGAGAGTTTGTAGTCCAAACAGACGCCTCGGAGCGCGGCATCGGGGCGGTCCTGTCACAAGTTAACCCCGAAGGAATTGACCGGCCGGTGGCCTTCATCAGCCGCCGCCTCCTGGCAAGAGAACAACGGTGAGCACCATCGAGAGGGAAGCCTTTGCCGTAGTGTGGGCCCTCAAGAAGTTCCGGCCCTACCTCTTCGGCACCCACTTCCGGGTCCAGACCGACCACCGGCCCCTGCGGTGGTTGATGCAGATGCGGGGAGAAAACCCGAAACTGCTGCGCTGGTCCATTTCACTGCAGGGGATGGACTTCACTGTGGAGCATCGCCCTGGCAACGACCACGCCAATGCCGACGGCCTGTCCAGACTCTTCCGCCTCGGCGAGGAGAATCCCCAAGAAAGTGGGTGACTCTCCCCTGCCTTCTGCTGGGGGGGACGCGTGTTGGACCCGGCCTCATGGCGTGGTCCTACCCCTCCCGCATGGCGGGCCCAGGACAACATCAACCCGCCTCCGGACCTCGGGAGGCCCCTTCTGCCCGACCCTGCACGCCCCAACACCACAGATCCGGCCACCATCCCGGATCCCCATCATCGGCCTGGTCCCCGCATAGGCCCATCACGTCCGAAGCACGAGGCCGTGCCCGACTCCATCTTGGGCCCACCACGTCACGACCACGTGGCCTCGGCCCCAGCCTCGGCCCCAGCGAAGCCCAGACATCGAGGCACCAAGATCCACCCAGGTGGTCGAGTGGCCACTCGACAGATCCCGGAGGGAGAGGAGTTTCGATGGCCCTCCAGCCGTCCCCGGACGCCTGGTATCGATCGCCCTCCGGCCTCCCTGGGCGCTGGCTCCACCCCCCTGCTGGGTGTCTGGACACCTTCATCCCGGCCCCTCTGACCCCCAGGCGCGAGGGTCCGGACTTCAAAGACCTCCAGACCTATATCTGGGCCAGCCCTGGATCAGGTCTTCAGTTGTATCCTGGACTGGAAGCCCTGCTGACGCTGTCACGGCCGACACCAGACGAACTCATCCGTAACCCGACGACCATCAGAGAGCCTGCTGGCGCTGCCGCGGCCTACCTTGCTGAACCATCCGAGAGCCTGCTGGCGCTGCCGCGGCCTACCTTGCTGAACCATCCGAGAGCCTGCTGGCGCTGCCGCGGCCTACCTTGCTGAACCATCTGAGAGCCTGCTGGCGCTGCCGCGGCCTACCTTGCTGAACCCTCTTGTTAGCCTGCTGGCGCCGCCGCGGCTCGAACCTCTCGGAACCCCCCAGCTCGAGGATTGAGAGCTGTGCGTAGGGTATCCCTTCCTCCACCCAGAGTAAGACAGTCCCGCTACCTTACCCCCCTTTACGAGACTTTCCAGATCCCTCGATCTGCTTGTACATACTGCCAAGAACCAGCAACCGTTTACTACTTATAAAGCTTGAGAACTTGACCTCCTGTGTGGTGTCCGTTTGTAGTGTTGTGATTACTCTGCTGTACGATCCTAGGAGAGGACCCTCATTCAGGAAGCCTCTCGGTAAACGCTCGGCTACTTCTCGACGGAGGGGTGGACCTAGGGGTGGTCATTCAGACATCTTCTGTCTCCCCCGGGTCGCCTTTCTAACAGTCCTTAGATGCCACGATGGCCTTCGACACAATCGAATGGCTGTATCTTTGGGCCACACTCGCCAAGTTTGGTTTTGGCGCTGGCTTTATTAGTTGGGTTAAACTCCTGTACAATATGCCACTGGCGCAGGTAGTAGTTAATGGTCGGGTCTCCATGCTCTTTGTCCTTGGAAGGGGCACGCGGCAGGGTTGTCCGTTATCCCCGCTTCTTTTTGCCCTTGCGCTGGAACCACTCGCTGCTTGGCTGCGGTGGGAACCCTCTATGAGGGGTATATATTGGACTCCGGATTTTGAAGATCGTATTTCATTGTAGGCTGATGATACTTTATTGTACCTCACGTCTCCCCAAAAATCGCTTAACGTGTTGTTTGATGTGCTTAATTCCTTTCGGAAGAACTCGGGTCTGGTTATCAACTGGTCGAATTCCTATATTTATGTTCTCGCGGGTGGTGTCCCCCTTCTGCCGCGGGGTTGCCCCATCCAGGTGTCGCAGTCTGGTTTTAAATACTTGGGTGTGTTTATCTCGCTGGACCCGGCGGTTCGCTATGACCGTAATCTACTCCCCCCACTCCAACGTTTGCGCTCGGATGTGGTGCGCTGGCATAAACTACCACTGTCTCCGCTGGGGCGTGCGGCCCTTTTCAAAATGATGTCCTTACCGCGATTTCTGTATGCACTCCAGAACAGTTTTGACGTGATTCTGTCGAAATATTTCCGGGAGGTAGAATCCTTACAGAGGCAATTGATATGGGACGGACGTTCGCGCATTGCTCTTCCAAAGTTAATGCTTCCCTGGTACGATGGCGGCACAGCGCTTCCGGATATTCGAAGGTATTATTGGGCTTCCCAACTTGTTGCCATCAACCATGGAATGTATGGTCCGGTGTCGAATCCAGCATTTGAAATGGATAGGTGGCTGCTACCGGGTGGTGATTATAACAGGGCGCTTTATTCGGGATCTTCCCGTTTAGGTCTCTCGGGACCTACCGCTATAGCCGTGCGTATATGGCATAGTGCGAACGCAGCTATGGGCTGGAGAGATAGATTAACCCGTGCAACTCCACTTTACGCCTCCGCAAAATTGGGTTCTCTGTGGAAAACTAAGGGGTTTGACAAATGGGATACGATCGGTATTAGTAAAGTATGTGATCTCTGGGTTAAGGGCGGGGTAAAGACCTCCTCGGACTTGCAAGTGGAATATCAGCTGAGTGACAGGGAATTCTTTCGTTACGTTCAAGGACGTCATGCCTTGAATTCAGTTTTTCCGGTGGGAAGTGACGTTCCGGAATCCTCCCCCCTCGAAGATCGTATATTGGATGGACATGTGCCAGATAGCACCATTTCATTGTTTTATAAAAAGATGATTAATGACCGGTCAAGTTTGCTTGACCGCCTTAGGGACACCTGGATTGCTGATGGTATTGAATTAGACAACGAGGATTGGCAGTCCGCGATCTCCTCTCCCAGGGAGGTTGCGATCCCGGCCCGCCTCCGCCTGGTCCAGCTCAAGATCCTCCATCTAATCTATGTCACCGGCCCCCGCCTTATTCATATGGGCTATTCCGCGGATGGCTTATGTAAGCGTGGTTGTGGTTTCCTCGGCACCTTTCTTCATATAATTTGGGAATTCCCTGAGGTGGTGCGTTTTTGGAATCGTATACATGATGTGATGAGTGAGGTAACGGGCATTGTGATGTAGCAAGAAGCCAGGCAATGTCTATTGAATGTATGGGGACCGAATGATTATGATGTGTCACAGCTTCGATGGGCGACTCTTGCCAATATGATAGCCAAACGAGATATTGCGCAATTATGGGGGTCCCAGAGGCCCCCTACAGTGACTGCCTGGAAAGAGAATATGGACTGGTGCATGTTCAGAGAGAAAACGGTGTATGTGGCGAGAGGTAGACCCAGGAAATGGGGGAAGATTTGGAACCAGTGGAACCTTAGCGCTGAGAGGGGAAACTTTCCACGGCTGACGCCAGTGACTGGAAGCACTGCGGCCACGCCCACCACCCTTAGGCCACGCCCCCTGACTCGCTATTTAGGCGCGCTGATGCACTAGCGCGACCAGAGAATTGGTGAGCTCCTGAGGCGGAAAGCCGGGAGATTTGCGTGAAGACTGCTTGTCTTTTTAAATAATCTTAACAATTGTGTGATACTGTGTGTTTTAAAAAGCAATCCTACCTGCCACTCGCCCTGTGTACCCCCAGTGCAGCGGACCTTAGCGCTGAGAGGGGAAACTTTCCACGGCTGACGCCAGTGACTGGAAGCACTGCGGCCACGCCCACCACCCTTAGGCCACGCCCCCTGACTCGCTATTTAGGCGCGCTGATGCACTAGCGCGACCAGAGAATTGGTGAGCTCCTGAGGCGGAAAGCCGGGAGATTTGCGTGAAGACTGCTTGTCTTTTTAAATAATCTTAACAATTGTGTGATACTGTGTGTTTTAAAAAGCAATCCTACCTGCCACTCGCCCTGTGTACCCCCAGTGCAGCGGACCTTAGCGCTGAGAGGGGAAACTTTCCACGGCTGACGCCAGTGACTGGAAGCACTGCGGCCACGCCCACCACCCTTAGGCCACACCCCCTTCATTCTATAAAAATGTGCTTCCCC
The DNA here is from genome assembly GCF_964261635.1 of Lissotriton helveticus. Classification (NCBI taxonomy): domain Eukaryota; kingdom Metazoa; phylum Chordata; class Amphibia; order Caudata; family Salamandridae; genus Lissotriton; species Lissotriton helveticus. The sequence continues at coordinate 453,358,065 of NC_136073.1, read as the reverse complement.
CGGAAGCGCAGCGGACGAGCGCAGCGGGCGCGCCGCTTGCGCGCCGAAGGCGCGCCTAAGGCAAGCCCGTCTGCGCCCGTCCGCGGCCGAACGGGGCCCGGGGCCACAGACCTTGGCTCATATACACCAGCCACTATAAGGTATGGCAGACATGCTTTGCTTGATCTCCAACCTGACAAGCCTGCAGCTTGTAAGCACACCATGACTGCCCAGTCGCTAAGCAAATGTACAGGGTGTAGCTTTGAACCCATGATTCACATTCCTACAACAAGCTCGGGTCACTCTTTGAAAGCAGCTCTACTCAATTGTAGATCTCTCCGCAAACACGCCCTCGAAATATTTCATCTACTCGAGGATCAAAATCTTAACATTCTATTCTTGACGGAGACCTGGTTAGATGAGTTTTCTGACCCTGACATTATCCAGGCCATGCCCCACGGCTACTCCCTCTCTAGATTAGATAGGAAAGACGGAAGGGGGGGAGGTATTGCCATAGCTACGAAAGCCCCTCTAGTCTGCTCCTTAGCTCCTATACAGATTGATCACAGTGAAGCTGGATCCTTCACAATTAATACCGGCCCCAACCACTCCGTATCGGGCATCCTGATCTATCGCCCACCTGGCAGAATGTATGATTTTACTTCCACTTTAATGGAAGCCATTACCCACTTAGCACTTAGAAAATCTAGACTTCTAGTGCTAGGTGATCTCAATGCTCATTTTGAAGATCCACTAGATAATGATGCCTCTGAGATCCAAACGGAGCTTCTTTCGGTTCAACTTGAAATGAAAAACAAGGAACCGTCTCATCAATTAGGTCACCTACTGGATCCTATCTTTAGTAACTGGCAGGGAGTTCACACCTTAGAGCCTTTACCCATACCTTGGTCGGATCACCACATTATCCCGATCACGATTCAATTGGACAAAATTGAGCATTTCCAACACCAATCTCTGCGGTACAAACGCAGAAAATGGAAGAGCTTTACTATAGAATCTTTTATTAAAATTACCCAGGAGGAGGGCCCTCCGAAAGGGGAAGACTGTGAAGCAGCTAGCAACAACCTAAATAGTATCGTAATCAAGGCCCTCGATATTACTGCCCCCAGTCGTATCATGACCAATGCCAGGAGATTAAAAAAAGCTGCTCCCTGGTTTAGCCAAGAACTGCAGACTATGAAAACAACCTGCAAAAATCTTGAGAGAGCCTGGCGTCAGAATTTCTGTGCAGAAACTAAAATGAAGTATAAAAACTCTCAAAGAGTGTATTACAAATCTGTACGTTTGGCTAAGGCAAAGCATTACCATTCTCGTATCATGGAAGCAGGCAATTCCTCGAAGGAATTATTCCAGATCTACAAAGAAATATCAGTAGTGGATACTAACTCCTCCACTCAAAATGATTCTGTGGAATCATGTAATAAAGTGGCACAGTACTTCTCAGGTAAAATCAATAAAATATATATAAGCTTCGCCAATCATGTAGAGTCGGCTTCTGACTTCACAGAAAATGACAGTCTTATTAAAACTCTAAAGTGCCTCAAATCTTTTGAAGTTCCCCCGTACGAAGTCCTGTCTAAATTGTGTAATAAAATCAAATCGGGCTCTCCCCGAGACCCGGCGCCTCCGAAAATCTTAGCTGAAGCCTTCCCTGCTCTAGAACCTCATTATAGACATCTACTTCAGATTTCATTCTCCACAGCTTGCCTGCCGGCGGATTGGAAACAGGCAGTTGTACTACCAATCAAGAAAAAGCCGAATGTCAGCCAAGACATTATGGACAATCTCCGGCCAATTTCCCTGCTACCATACTTAGCTAAGCTAGCCGAGAAAATTGCTAACATCCAACTCATGGAACATCTAGAAGAACATGATGTTTTCCATAAATCCCAATCGGGCTTCAGATCCAACTTCTCAACGGAAACGGCCCTCCTCAGGGCCACTGAAACCCTACGAGAGGGAGCAGACGAGGGCAAGATCATGGCCCTCATCATGCTCGACCTCAGTGCTGCGTTTGACACTGTAGCACACTCCATCTTGCTACAGTGTCTAAACAAAGCCGGAGTAACCAACAGGGCACTGGGATGGCTGAAAGCCTTTCTGATCGATAGGAGCTTCCAAGTCCAAAGAGGGACTTCCCTCTCAGACAGTGTGCGGCTTGAACAGGGGGTGCCTCAGGGTTCGGCCCTGAGTCCCACCCTGTTTAATCTATACATGGCCCCCCTGGCAGAGGTGGTGCAATCGTTCGGTGTGGAGCTTGTCTCTTACGCCGACGATACGCAACTTTTAATATCTTTGACGCAAGCCCCATCCACGGAAGCCACGAACTTCAACAACTGTATGAGCAAGCTTTCCTCTTGGATGACAGAGCACTGTTTAAAACTGAACGGTACCAAAACAGAGGTCATAATCATTGGAGGTAATGAGACCAATTGGACTAAAGAATGGTGGCCCACTTGTTTGGGTACTTTGCCCCCTCCCAGCCGGGAGGCGAAGAATTTAGGAGTCTGGGTTGATAATAAGCTATCTTTTGATAGCCATATAAAAAGAACGGTAGGCAAGTGCTTCGGAGTGATGAAGACTCTCAACCGTACCCTTGACTTGCTGCCTCTCAACTCCAGACGGACTATGACGCAGGCGCTAATAACTTCCCGAATTGATTACGGGAATGTTTTACTCTTAGGCACTTCAGAGAAAAATATAAAGAAATTACAGGTCCTACAAAATTCGGCAGCACGCCTAGTATTAAGACTGCCCCGCAGAGCCCCTTCACGACCCTCTCTAGCAACTCTCCATTGGTTGCCTATCAAGAAGAGGATCATTTTCAAAGCTCTGCTATGGTGTCACAAGATTCTCCATAACAAGGCACCTGCCTATATGTCCGATCTGGCTTTGCCATATGAACCCAACAGAACCCTCAGATCCAAAGGTACAGGTCTGCTCAGAACTGCCCGTCCTAAAAAGGCCAGAATGGGAGGCAGATCCTTCCGCACAATGGCGGCGAAGCACTGGAACCTCCTGCCCATGGACATCCGAGTAGAGGTGAATGAGACCCCCTTTAGGAAGAAATTGAAAACTTGCCTCTTTAATCAGTGATAGGTTCTCCTTCTCCTCAAAACTCACTCTCTCCACAGCGCGGGGACACGCCGGGAGGCGTCACCAGGCGCTTTACAAGCTCCTTTAAACTAAACTAAACTAAACTCATACCGAGGTGATATATGTACGCCCCCGCTCACGGAGAGCTCTAGTCCTCCCCAATCGCCCTGACCCAGCATTCCTGCTCTGAGGAGCTGTGCTTATTGTACATGTGCAATTCTGCCCCCGGGCCCCCCCCCTTGCCTGTAATTGAAGACTTTTATCTTTTGTTAACGTGTTTCTCCCGTCCTCCTTGAGCACACGCCTGATGATTGCACTATTGTTATATTGCCTTGTTTGTTTGTTGATGTTTATTACAATAAAAAGTTACAACAAAAAAAAAATAACGGGAGTGTCTTTCTCAAAATTGCGGCCGCCATTTTTATCGCGGCCGGGTCGGAGCGCGCCGCCTAGGGAAAAACACTGCTTTCTTCGCACTCAAGTACTCTAGCACCTCGAAACTGCAGCCAGGGAGCCCCAAGTATTCCGCCACAGTATGCAGCACTAGGGTCTACTTCAGAGGAACAGGATGACTTGCGGTGGAGTGAGGCCACGGAGGAGCTCCGAGGTCCACTGCTGCTTACATTGGCGCCAAGCCACGCCCCTCCCTGTGATGGGTCAATTCATGTAGGATACGTCAGGTGATGGCTCTTCACACAACCATAGATCCATACAGAAGAGCATAGCCGATCTGGACATGGAGGAGATGGCCTTAGTGCTGGCTGAAAGAAGGTTGGCCCTAGAGGAAAAGAGGGCCAGGCTGGGCTTGAAGCCCAGAGAAGACGGTGGCAGCTGATCTGGAGGTGCTGATGGAATGCCCCAGGTTGCCCAAAGGGGGTGTCCCTGGTTATACTCCAGGGTTATGAAATTCACAAATCGTTGACCTCATATGAGAGAGCTCTCAAGATGAGGAAGGTGGGGACACAACACTGGAGAACACTTCTGTGGGAGTTAGTACCAAGGGTTGGTAGTGAAAGGCTACTCACATTGGAGGAGGAGGTAACCGAGTCCTGCGCCCACATGAATGCAGCACTTGTTAAGCTTTTTGGGTTAAGTCCTGAAGAATATAGAGTGAAACTTAGGTCCCTTCAGAAAGGTAATACACCGACATGGGTAGACGTCATTGATACCTCAGTTGAAACACTAGATGGTTTGATTAACAGCAACAAAGTGGATGCATAGAAGGGCTCTTCAATTTGTTGGTTAAGGAGCACATTTTAACAAATTGTCATTCAGAGAAGGTGCACCAGCATCTGCTGGGCTCTATCTAAGCTGTCTATCACCAGGAAATTGGGCAAGACAGTGGATAAGTGAGTAAGAACCATGGTCCCTTAAAACAAATCCGGGCTGGTGATCAGAAGAAAAGTGGTTGAAAAGGATAAAAAGAAAGATAGATGCAAATAGTCCCACAACATATCCCAAGGGGAATTCTCCCAACCCACATCCCAGTAAAAGGGGAAGGGGTATTGGGGAAAAACGTTTGACCACTTGGAAGGCAGGGGTGTGCTTTGATTGTAACCAGCAGGGGACAAAAGGGTGGGATGTAATGTGCACCAAAAAGGCCCCCACTGGTGACCAGTCCAAAGGGTTGTCTTGTGTAGGGATGGGATGCAACGTTTCCCATATAGATCCCAGGGGGTACACAGAGTCCCTGGGTCCCTTAGTGTTCCTGGGTGGGGAGAACATTGATCCTTTGGCCCACTGGCGTCCTAGCATAGGAAGTATAGACGGTGGCCAAAAATCTATGAGGTGAAGGCTCTGAGGGATACAGGTGCCAGTATTACCATGACCATGGCTAAACTGGTTTCCCCAGACCATATGCTACTTGAGGAGGTGCACAAGACTGTCAATGCTGGCAATGTCACAACATTGACTTTGAGTGGGGATGAGTTACTGGCTCCTAGGAGGTATTGGTGTTCTCTGCTATCCCAATGGAGTGTTTGCTGAGCAATGACTTAGAAACTTCTGCTTAGAGGAGGACCCATGAACCAATGCTAGGTCTCCCTGAATGGGTGTTTATCACAACCATAGCACGGAAGGACTTAAGAGGGATTCTGGAGCCTGAAACTATGGAGCAGGTCCTTTAGGCCAAGAGGAGGGGCAGGAAAGCAAGTAGCCCAATCTTCAAAGGTCAACAGGCCCAGAAGGAGCCCAACCCCCAGGGTAGATGCCTGGTGCCTGAAGACTCCTGGAAACCTGTCATATCTGGCAGAATTGCAAGGTGCAGGGCCTCCTCTAGGGAGAACCCGAGCAATGGACAAATGCTCCTTTTATAACACTGCCAGTGGTGAAGACACCCTTTGAGAGGATAGGGATAGATATTGTTGGGCCAACAGATCCACCCACAGCTTCAGGGAATAGGTTTGTACTAGTGTTAGCGGACCATGCCACTAGGTATCCTGGGGTTATTCCACACAAGACAGTCCCTGCCACTACAGTGGCTAGAGCTCTCCTTGTAATCCTCACCAGAGTTGGGTTCCCTATTAAGGCTATTTTAGACACCGGCACACATTTCATGTTGCAAAAACAACAATTGATTGACGGAATGTTGCACAAAGACAGAACATTCACCCCCAGTCACAGATCTGGGTTTAATCCATCGTTATTTTGCTCACCAGACCACCCCAGTTCAGACATGGCCATATGCAAATCAGTCTTGACCCTGTGCCTCATGGGAACAGTCCAGCCCGAACTGCCAAGCCATGTCTTTCCTGGACCGGAACCAAGCATCCTAGGACTGGTTTCTGGCTATCAGCCATCATCAGCCAGGATAGCTTGATTCCAGTGGCCTGGAGAGAACGGGACTCACGTCTGAGCATACCCATCCCACTCGGGGTGACAAATGCAAAAATAACAATTGATGGACGGAATGTTACACAATGGCAGAACATTCATCCCCAGTCACAGATCTGGGTTTAATCCATCGTTATTTTGCTCACCAGACCACCCCAGTTCAGACATTTCATGTTCACCTTTCTGACGGCAATGTGGGAAGAATATGGCGTAACTTACAAGTTCACACCCATATCATCCCAAAAGCAATGGTTTAGTTGAGAGATTCAACAAAACCGTAAAAGGCATGATCTTGAGTTTGCCTAAAAAACTCAGGAGCTGGGACATTCTCCCCCCATGCCTATTCTTTGCATACAGGGAGGTCCATCAAAAGGGAGTTGGCTTCAGTCTCTTTGAGCTGCTCTTTGGACACCCTGTGAGTGGTCCATTCAGCTTGGTTAAGGAAGGATGGGAGAGACCACTAAAAAACTTAAGTAGGACATACAGGACTATGTGCTTGGCCTTTGCTCTAGAAGGGCGAACTACATGAAGAAGGCAAACAAGAGTTTGGTGGCCAGCCAGGAGCTTGTCAAGCACTGGTCTGAATAAACATCCTCCATGGTGAAATACCAACCAGGACAATTTGTATGGGTTGTACAGCCTATAGCACCGTGGGCCTGGCCCTACTCCATCTTAGAGAAGAAGGGGAAAGTCTCCTACTCGGTTACTTCTAGGAATCCTCACAGGGTGATCCATGAGAATAGACTCAAACTACACCACGAAAGGCCAGACATCACCATGTTGATGGTAACAGATGGAGGCTAGAAAGAAGACAGTGACCCTCTCCCAGACCTCCTATCTACTAATGCCCAGGGTGGAAATGTGGAGGGATTAGTTCTCTCACCCACAATGACAGACCACCAACAAAGGGACTGCTATCAGTTTTTGAAGTAGTGTGCTGGACTGTTTTCTCTGAAACCAGGTTTGACAACATGGTGTATCCATGATTTGGACACCAGTGACAGCTTGCCTGTTGAAAGTAAAATGTATATATTGTCTAACCAGGGCCAGTATCAAGGCTGAGGTTGCCAAGATGTTGGAGCTGGGGGTGATTAAGCCCTCCATGGGAGTAATATTTGATCACAACCACGGCTGATGTGGCTGTGCAATCTTGTCAGATTGAGACGTGAATGCCAGAAGCAGATTCCCTATGCCACCAGGATTAAAAGATGACATCTTTGGGATCCCTCAATCTGACCGCATGAGTCCTCCTGGCTGCCGATACTTCAGTGTTCGGTGTTCATGGTGTATCTAATAAGTACACAGCACTTGTCTTTTAGCACTTGCCATATAAATGGGTATATGCATAGGTTATACAGTAAGTATATGTTCTTACCTAATACCTCCAACTTTCCCATCATTAAGTATCAGCTGGAGGATTGCGTATGCAGTACGCTCCTAAGGGAAGTGAATACACAGATGTAGGTAAATGTATGTACTAACCAAGCACTTACGACATCAAGAAGAAATACTGATCATTACCTCAAAAATAACAATAAGGTTCCAAACAGACCTCCAAAGATGCAGTAGCATGAAATGATTCCCTATTACCAGTTGCAAAATAAAGCATATATATATTCACTGAAAAAACCATAGGTTTCAGGCCTTATATAGTTAGGAATTAGCATTTAAAAAAACCTTTGAAATTCACTGAAAAAACCATAGGTTTCAGGAGTTATATAGTTAGGAATTAGCTTTTACAAAACCTTTGAAATTCACTCAAAAAACTATAAGTTTTAGTGGTGTTATAGTTAGCTGGACATTTTACTCATACAAAACCATTGAAATTGCTCCTATATAGTTAGTTGTACTAAGTATATATCGCGCACCCGCAATCCACTGCTGATGATGTCACATATTACATCATTCATGACATGGTCAGTGACATCACTGATGACATCTCAAATGACATCACTGATGACATCACTGATGACATCATCCAGTGAATGTGGTTTGCTTCGTTATTTAAATATGCATTATATATATAGCAATTTGCATTGAAGAATGAGTGGATATATAAATAAATATTTTGATGGAGGATTTAGTAGCAGTGTAATTGACTGTTTACTTGACCAATTTATAATGTCTCACTAAATATAGTGGATAGTGACTAAACTGTGTGAATATCTGTATCACTTTGTCAGTTGTTGTGTAAACTGATTCTACATTTGGTTACTAGCTATGTGAAAGTCTATATTAGTTATTGATTAGTTAACTGAGTATTTGTATGGGAGTGTGAAAGTGTGTGTGGTTCGGTGGAGGGTGTGTGACTGTCCAAAGATGTGTGAATAGTTTATTCAGTAGATATATGAAGTTAAAACTACATGTTCTAACAGTTTGGGTGAGGGAATCTCTTTATGGGTGTGGTGATGAGCAAGTATATTTCTCAAAGGTACAGGTCAAACAAACTAGAAGAATAAAAGGCAGTGTATGTGTCAGTTGTTGTATATAAATAAGTATACATAAGACACAATGATTGTGTGAGTGACTGTATGGATAACTGTATACTTGTAATAATGATTTTATAATTCACTAAGTATGACTTACTATCTAAATGAATAGAAGAAGTGGTGTTTGTATAAGTGTTTTGCTAAGTAAATATGTAAGTATGATCCATTGTTTGCATAAGTGAGTAGGATGACTTCATATGTGAATAGGATGCGTGCTGTTGTTTAATGTCGATATAGATGTATAAGTATTTTTGATAGTGTTCTATTGTTCATTGACAGTATGTATGAGTGAATCCATAGGTAAGGGATTAGATGTGTGTATACATGTATGAATCACTGAGTGGATTTTTAGATACTTGTATTGCTGTGACAATGGATTAAAATATGATACTCTGTATTTTACAAAGAGTGATGAAAAATTGTAATAGTGTAGGAAAAGGTGTATGTGATTGTCACGTGGATCATGTCATCAGTGATGTCATCAGTGATGTCATTTGAGATGTCATCAGTGATGTCACTGACCATATCATGAATGATGTAATATGTGACATCATCAGCAGTGGATTGCGGGAGCGCGATATATACTTAGTACAACTAACTATATAGGAGCAATTTCAATGGTTTTGTATGAGTAAAATGTCCAGCTAACTATAACACCACTAAAATTTATAGTTTTTTGAGTGAATTTCAAAGGTTTTGTAAAAGCTAATTCCTAACTATATAACTCCTGAAACCTATGGTTTTTTCAGTGAATTTCAAAGGTTTTTTTAAATGCTAATTCCTAACTATATAAGGCCTGAAACCTATGGTTTTTTCAGTGAATTTCAAAGGTTTTTTAAATGCTAATTCTATTAGCGGATAACGTTTAAATATATTAATATCCTAGTGGGACCACCTGAGCAGCCCTAGGGGGTCAGGGTGTTCCTACCCTGCCCCCTTTTTGTGTTCTACACGTTTGTTTTTCTGCTTTCTTGTGCCTAATTCCTAACTATATAAGGCCTGAAACCTATGTTTTTTTCCGTGAATTTGCAAGGTTTTTTAAATGCTAATTCCTAACTATATAAGGCCTGAAACCTATGTTTTTTTCATTGAATTTGCAAGGTTTTTTAAATGCTAATTCCTAACTATATAAGGCCTGAAACCTATGGTTTTTTCATTGAATTTGCAAGGTTTTTTAAATGCTATTTCCTAACTATATAAGGCCTGAAACCTATGGTTTTTTCAGTGAATTTCAAAGGTTTTTTAAATGCTAATTCCTAACCATATAAGGCCTGAAACCTATGGTTTTTTCATTTAATTTTGCAAGGTTTTTTAAATGCTAATTCCTAACTATATAAGGCCTGAAACCTATGGTTTTTTCAGTGAATTTGCAAGGTTTTTTTAAATGTTAATTCCTAACTATATAAGGCCTTAAACCTATGGTTTTTTCAGTGAATTTCAAAGGTTTTTTAAATGCTAATTCCTAACTATATAAGGCCTGAAACCTATGGTTTTTCAGTGAATTTCAAAGGTTTTTTAAATGCTAATTCCTAACTATATAAGGCCTGAAACCTATGTTTTTTTCAGTGAATTTCAAAGGTTTTTTAAATGCTAATTCCTAACTATATAAGGCCTGAAACCTATGTTTTTTTAGTGAATTTCAAAGTTTTTTTTAATGCTAATTCCTAACTATATAAGACCTGAAAGCCCACCAGGAATCTCCAGTATGCACCAGGGGACTGCATTGCAGAGAGGTGTAATTAAGCCACGGCCCTTTTTACACCTCTCTGCAACGCAGCCCCCGTGCATGTTTGAAGAGGGGGAACTCATTCCCCCTGCATACAGGGGGCCCCTGGGGGCCAACTAGCCCACCTGGAACCTCCAGTATGCGCCAGGGGGCTGCATTGCAGAGGTGTAATGAGGCTATGCCCCTTGTTACACCTCTCTGCAACGCAGCCGCCTGGCGCGTTTGCAGAGGGGGAACTAATTCCCCTTGCATAATGGGGGTCCCTGGGGCCAACTAGCCCACCAGGAGCCTCCAGTATGCGCCAGATGGCTGCACTGCATAGAGGTGTAATGAGGCCACACCCTTTTTTACACCTCTCTGCAACGCAGCCCCCGTGCATGTTTGAAGAGGGGGAACTAATTCCCCTTGCATACTGGGTGTCCCTGGCAGCCATCTTGTGCCTTGTTCGAACCAAGGCACAAGAAAGCAGTGAAACAAAGGTGTGAAACTCGCAAAGGGGCCAGAGTAGAAACACCCTGACCCCCTAGGCCTGCTCAGGGGGTCCCACAAGGACCCCCAAGGCAAAAAGAATATATATATTATTTTTTTTTAAAGTCGCGGGGTACAAAAAAACAATAAAAAAATATAAAACAATGAGAATAAAAAAACAGTTCTTTTCAGAACTACCTCCAATTTATATAAAAATGCTACATTTTTAAAAAAACTCTGTCTTTCTTTTTTTCTCCAGGGTACGCGTACCGGTACGTGTACCGATACGTGTACCGGGGCGCGCACCCCCTCAAAAAAATAATAATAATAATGAGTGTGTGTGTGAGTGGTGTGTGTGTGTGGGGGGGTGGGTGTGGGGTGTGTGTGTGGGGGGTATGTGTGTGGGGTGTGTGTATGTAGGATGTGTGGGTGTGTGTGTGGGGTGTGTGTGTGTGGGTGTGTGTGTGTGGGGGTGTGTGTGGGGGTGAGGAATGTGTGTGTGGGTGTGGGTGTGTGTGTGTGTGAGGTGTGTGTGTGTGTGTGGGGGGGGTGTCAGAGGTGTGTGTGTGTGTGGGGGGATGAGGTGTGTGTGAGGGATGTGTGGGGTGTGTCTGTGAGGTGTGTGTGTGGGGGGAGTGAGGTGGGTGTAGGTGGGGGTGTGGGGGTGTATGGTGTGTGTGTGGGTGTGTGGGGTGTTTGGGTGTGGGTGTATGAGGTATGGTGGGGGTGTGTGTGGGGGGGGTGGGTGTGGGGTGTGTGTGTGTCGGGGTATGTGTATGGGGCACCCCCTCAAAAAAATAAAAAAAATAATGAGTGTGTGTGTGGTGTGTGTGTGGGGGGGTGGGTGTGGGTTGTGTGTGTGGGGGGTATGTGTGTGGGGTGTGTGTGTGTAGGATGTGTGGGGTGTGTGTGTGGGGGGTGTGGGGGGGTGTGGGGGGGTGTGTGAGAGGAGTGTGTGTGTGGGTGTGTGTGTGTGTGTCTGAGGGGGGATGAGGTGTATAGGTGTGTGTAGGTGTGTGGGGTATGTGGCTGTGGGTGGGGATGTGGATGTGTAAGTTGTGTGTGTGTGGGTGTGGGTGTGTGGGGTGTTTGGGTGTAGGTGGGGGTGTGGGTGTGTGGGGTGTTTGGGTATGGGTGGAGGTGTGGGTGTATGAGGTATGGTGGGGGGGGTATGGGGGGGTGTGTGTGTGTTGGGGTATGTGTGTGGGGCACCCCCTCAAAAAAATAAAAAAAATAATGTGTGTGTGTGGTGTGTGTGTGGGGGGGGGTATGTGTGTGGGGTGTGTGTGTGTAGGATGTGTGGGTGTGTGTGTGGTGTGTGTGTGTGGGGGTGTGTGTGGGGGGTGTGTGGGTGTGTGTGTGAGAGGAGTGTGTGTGTGGGTGTGGGTGTGTGGGTGTGTGTGTGTGAGGTGTGTGTGTGTGTGAGAGAGAGGTGTGTGTCAGAGGTGTGTGTGTGTGGGGAAGGGGTGAGGTGTGTGGGGGGATGTGTGGGGTGTGTCTGTGAGGTGTGTGTGTGTGTCTGAGGGGGGATGAGGTGTATAGGTGTGTGTAGGTGTGTGGGGTATGTGGGTGTGGGTGGGGATGTGGATGTGTAAGGTGTGTGTGTGTGGGTGTGGGTGTGTGGGGTGTTTGGGTGTAGGTGGGGGTGTGGGTGTGTGAGGTGTGTGTGGGGTGTGTGTGGGTGTGGGGGGTATGTGTGTAGGATGTGTGTGTATGTGTGGGATGTGTGGGTGTGTCTGAGGTGTGCTTGTGTGTGTGGGGGGGGAGGTGTGTGTGTGGGATGTGTGAGGTGTGTCTGTGAGGTATCTGTGTGTGCTTGTGTGTGTGTTGGGGGGGTGAGGTGTGTGTGTGAGTGAGTGTGTGTGGGATGTGTGGGAGTGGGTGTGGATGTGTAAGGTGTCGGTGTGGGGGTGTGGGGTGTTTGGGTGTGGGTGGAGGTGTGCGTGTGTGAGGTGTGTGTGGGGAGTGTGTGGGTGTGGAGGTGTGGGGTTGTGTGCGTGTGGGTGTGTGTGGGACGCTTGTAGGTACCTAAAACAGCCACAGAACCAAAAGCTCTTTTCAGAGCTACCCTACCTGTAATCACTCAAAATGATTATTTTATTATTTATTATTATGATTATATAATTTTTTTCACTATTTTTCCCATTGTACGCTCCCCGGTACGCTCCCCGGTGCGCGTACCAGGCGCTCCCCCCGCGAAAAACGGGGCAAAAAATTTTTTTTTTTGCCCCGCGGGACCCTTTAATGGCCCCCACATCAAACCTAGGGGGTCAGGGGGGGTCTACCCTGCCCCCTTTTGGTCATTTCCCCCTTTGATTTTTGCCACCTCTTGTGTCTCAATCCTACCGAGACACAAGATGGCGGCCGCTGCGGACTGTTTCGAATGTTTACAGACACCCGAGAACCAATCAGCTTCCGGTGCGCAAGTCGCGTGGCGCGCCCGGAGCGCTCCCCGGTGCGCGTACCGGGGCGCGGCCATAGATATATACATTTTTTTTAACCTAAATTACTCAAAATCCTCTGGAGCACATATCTTGAGACATAGCAAAGGACACATCGGGCTACCAGTCCCTACAATTTTGGTGAAAATCCATTCAGCCGTTCGAGCTAAAAGTGCGACAGACCGCCCCATGGAAATTAACATGGGGAAAACACGTTTTGGGACCCACCTTTTATCTCGGCCCCCGCTTGACGAATCCCCCCCAAACTTTTCAGGGAAGGACCGGAGCGCCGTGAGGCAAAGTTGCTGAAAAATTCAGGCAGATTCCTCAACCGGCGCCAAAGTTATTTCCAATAGAATGTTGCGATTTCCCTATGGAAATCAATCCTAACTATATATACCTACTGGCGACCGCCAGTAGGTAATATATATATATATATATATATATATATATATATATATATATATATATATATCTATATAAAATTTCTATGGCAAAATGAAACCCCTCATTTTGTTCCTTTTCAAATTAAATGTATTAAGTGTTACCACTTTATTCCAATCAAGATGCCTTCAGGTGTGCCATACTTTTGTCATAAGTAAGACTGTTAGCGTTCTAGTTGTTCTTTAGAACACTCTGCGACATTCTGTCAATGGGCTATAGTTGGGCTACATCTGGCTGATATTTGGGCTACATTTTTTTTTTTTTGTCTCTGGTGGCCATCTTTGGGCTACATTGGGCTACATTGGGCTACATTTGGGCTCTAACATATATATAGCCCAATGTAGCCCAATATATATTTTTTCAAAGTTAATTTTCGTAAAAACCACTGGAGCACATATCTTGAGACATAGCAAAGGCACATCGGGCTACCAGTCCCTACAATTTTGCCAAGTTTGGTGAAAATCCATTCAGCCGTTCGAGCTAAAAGTGCGACAGACCGCCCTATGGAAATTAACATAGGGAAAACACGTTTTGGGACCCCCTTTTATCTCGGCCCCCGCTTGACGTATCCCCCCCAAAGTTTCAGGGAAGGACCGGAGCGCCGCAAGGCAAAGTTGCTAAAAACATCAGGCAGATTCCTCAACCGGCGCCAAAGTTATTCCCAATAGAATGTTGTGATTTCCCTATGGAAATCAATCCTAACTATATATACCTACTGGCGACCGCCAGTAGGTAATATATATATATATATATATATATAGATATATATATATATATATATATATATATATATATATATATATTACCTACTGGCAGTCGCCAGTAGGTAGTTATAGTTAGGACCTAGTTCCCATAGGAAATCCGCAACATTCTATTTGGAATAACTTTGGCACCGGTCGACCAATCTTCGCGAAATTCTCCAAGAAAATGGCCTGCTCTGCTCTGCTCTTTCCCTGAAAGTTTAGCGGTGATTCGTCAAGCGGGGGCAGAGGAAAAAGGGGGTCCCAAAACGTGTTTTCCCCATGCAATTTTCCATAGGACCTTTAAGACTGGCTTTAGCCTGAACTTCTGAACGGAATTACACCAAATTTGGCAAAAAGGTAGAGTTCGGTTCGCAGATTACGCTTTTTATTAAATGGTGTAAATCTGTTCAGTAGTTCCTGAGAAAATCAAAAGTACAATCATAGATATATCTATAGACGAAGTACCGTACGCGTACAGTACGCGTACCTTCGGGAGCACGAGCTTTATGCTAATTGGCTGTCAACACTCCAAACCAGGAAGTGTTGGCAGCCATCTTGTGCCTCGGTAGAACCGAGGCACAAGAAAGCAGCAACAGAAACGCAAACAACACGCAAAGGGGGCAGGGTAGAAACACCATGACCCCCTAGGCCTGCTCAGGGGGTCCCACAAAGAGCCCCAAGGCCAAAAAAAAAGTATATATATATTTTTTTAAATTGCGGGATACGCGTAGGTACGCGTACCCCGTGAAAAAAAAAACCCTGGCCCATACTGGAGGTTCCTGGTGGGCTAGTTGGCCCCCAGGAACCCCCAGTATGCAAGGGGAATTAGTTCCTCCTCTGCAAATGCGCCAGGGGGCTGCATTGCAGAGAGGTGTAAAAAGGGGCATGGCCTCATTACACCTCTCTGCAACGCAGTTCCCTGGCGCATACTGGAGGTTCCTGGTGGGCTAGTTGGCCTTCTGGGACCCCCAGTATGCAAGGGGAGTTAGTTCCCCCTCTGCAAACGTGCCAGGGAGCTGCGTTGCAGAGAGGTGTAATGAGGCCACACCCCTTTTTACACCTCTCCGCAACGCAGCCCCCTTGTGCATACTGGAAGTTCCTGGTGGGCTAGTTGACCCCCAGGGACCCCCAGTATGCAAGGGGAATTAGTTCCTCCTCTGCAAATGCGCCAGGGGGCTGTGTTGCAGAGAGGTGTAAAAAGGGGCATGGCCTCATTACACCTCTCTGCAATGCAGCCCCCTGGTGCATACTGGAAGTTCCAGGCGGGCTAGTTGGCCCCCGGGGACCCCCAGTATGCAAGGGGACTTAATCCCCCAACTTAGAACATGCTATGGGGCGTGTTTGCACAGTGGTGAAGGTAGGGGGCGGGGCTTGAGGTGATATGAGTGCAAACATGCCCTGTGGCGCGTTTTAAGTTGGGGAATTAATTCCTCTTCAATCCAGAGGCCCCCTAGGGTCCAACTAGTCCAACAGGTACCTCCAGTAAGCGCCACAGAGCTGCTTTGCAGAGTGTTGTAAAAAGGGGGCATGCCCTCTGAATAGCTCTCTGCAACACAGGTCTCTGGCGCATACTTGAGATACGTGGTGGGCTAGTTGGCTCACAGGGGACCTCAGGATTGAAGAGGAATTAATTCCCCAACCTAAAACGTGCCACAGGGCGTGTTTGCACACACATCACCTCCCCGTTCCTTCACTATTGAGCGAAATATTCCTTTAAAATCATAGCCAAACTACGAATTCCGATTTACTCACCTGTTATCAGGAGAGACCTCAGTGCTGCATCTTTCAGCCCACTACTGATCCTGAAAAGTAATTCTAATCGTAGTTACAGTAACTTGAATTTCCTTCCATAGGCTAACATTGACTGGTTTCACTTGGAAATTCTTCTAAGTGTGGAGTTTTGGAAGTTTAAAAAATTCCTCAAAAATCAGCCGAACTACGAATTCCGATTTACTCACCTGCTATCAGGAGAGACCTCAGTGCTGCATCTTTCAGCCCACTACTGATCCTGAAAAGTAATTTTAATCAGTTACAGTAACTTGAATTTCCTTCCATTGGATATCATTGCCTGCTATATAAAATATATATAAATTAAAAAAATATTTCAATTTCAATATTTTTAAAAACATTTTTTTCAATTTATATTAAAAATATGTAATGTAATTTAAAAAATAAAATATCTAAAAATAAATACTTAAAAATATTGTAGTAAATCAGTATAAAAAAAATATAACAATGAATACATTTAAAAATTATCATGTACAAAACCTTTGAAATTCACTGAAAAAACAATAGGTTTCAGCCACGTTAAAGTTAGGAATTAGCATTCAAAAAACCTTGCAAATTCACTGAAAAAACCATAGGTTTCACACACGTTATAGTTAGAAATTAGCATTTAAAAAACCTTAGAAATTCACTGAAAAAAACCATAGGTTTCACACATGTTATAGTTAGCTGGACATTTCACTCATACAAAACCATTGAAATTCCCCCGTTATAGTTAGTTCAGCTAACTATAACTTGTGCGCCCGTAATGCACTGCTGATTATGTGACATTTTACATCACTCATGACATGGTCAGTGACATCACTCATGACATCACTGATCACATCACTGATGACGAGCTTTATTCTAATTGGCTGTTTATACTCCAAACCAGGAAGTGTTGGCAGCCATCTTGTGACAACAAGCGCGGAAAACAAAAAAAAAGGGGGGCATGGTAGAATGGTAGAAACACCCTGACTCCCTAGGCCTGCTCAGGGCCCAAAAATGCATTTGAATTAACGACGCACGGGCTCCTGTGCTTTATTGTGGCCATGCGGACCCCTCCCCAAATAAAAATAATAATAAATAATGGCCGGTCCTGGGGGATGGGGTCCCCAGGGCCAATAGAGGCCTCAGGAGGGGGCCACACATCCCCCCTTCCTATAAAAAAAATATGTAGTAATGCCCCGGGGAATGGGGTACACGGGGCTGGAATTGGCCCGTGAGGGGGGTCCACGCAGCCCCCCTCCCATTTACATAAAAAAAGGGGGCCAGGCCCTGGAGGGCGGTGTCCCAGGGCCCAGAAAAAGGCAAGAGAAGGGGGGCCACACAGCTCCCCTTAGTAAAAATATATATTTTTTAAAAGCCGGCATCGCAACTAGGCCCTGCGCCCTCCCATGTAGCACTTAGCAAACGCACCCCCTGGTGCGTTGTAAGTTGGGGAATTAATTCCCTTGAATACTGAGAATCCCGGGAGGCCAACTAGCCCACCCAATTTACAGCACGCCAGGGGGCGCGTTTGCACTGTGGTGCAGGGAGGGGGTGGGGCCAGACATAGCAAGTGTGCAAATGCACCCCCTGGCACATTGTCAATTGGGGGATTAAGTCCCCTTCAATCCTGCGGGTCCCTGGGGGCAAACTAGCCCACCAGGTACCTCCAGTATGCGCCATGGAGCTGCATTGCAGAGAGGTGTTCAGAGGCCACGCCCCTTTTTACACCTCTCTGCAACGCAGCTCTATGGTGCTTACTAGAGGTACCTGGTGGGCTAGTTGGCCCTCAGGGACCCTCAGGACTCAAGGGGAATTAATCCCCCTATTTACAACGTACCAGTGGGTGCGTTTTCACAGTGGTTCAGGGAGGGGCCAGGCCTGACATTAAAAGTGTGCAAACGCACCCACTGGCACATTGTAAATTGGGGATTAAGTCCCCTTCAATCCTGAGGGCCCCTGGGGGCAAAATAGCCCACCAGGTACCTTCAGTATGTGCCAGGGAGTTGCGTTGCAGAAAGGTGTTCAGAGGCCACGCACCTTTTTACACCGCTCTGCAACGCAGCTCTGTGCCGCTTACTGGATGTAGCTGGTGGGCTAGTTGACCCCCAGGGACCCTCAGGACACAAGGGGATTTCATCCCCCAATTTACAACACTCCAGGGGGCTTGTTTGCACAGTGTTTGCACAGTGGTGCAGGGAAGGGGCGTGGCCTGATGTGAAAAGTGTGCAAACGCGCCCTGTGGTGCTTTTTAAGTTTGGCGATTAAGTCCCCTTGAATCCTGAGGGTCCCTGGGGGCCAACTAGCCACCAGGTACGTCCAGTAAGCACTACAGAGTTGTGTTGCAGAGGGTTGTAAAAAGGGGCGTTGCCTCTGACCACCTCTCTGCAACGCAGCTCTGTGGTTCTTACTGGAGGTACCTGGTGGGCTAGTTGGCCCCCAGGGACCCTCAGGATTCACCGTTGTGGGTCACAGGCGGCGGAGCCGGTGTGCTACGCTCAAACCAGAATGCCGCCGAAGGCATTAAAACCAAAGACGTGCGCTGTGACAGCTGCGGCGGCTCAGGATGTGGGTCAGAAGCGGGGGACCGCTACACCGCCAGCTGCTCTAAACGGTAAAAACGGTAAAGACGGTAGAGATCCCGCACTAAGCAAAACTCTACCCGGAGAAGGAACAGGGACATCGACAGCAAGTGCTCCAGGACTGGACTAGTAGTGCCTCTACAGGGGCTATCCCGAAAATCCACTGGATCTTTAGGAAAATAAATAAGAGTGCCATTAACAATAAAGGAGAACAAGGAGAGAAAGCTGTCCACTCTCTAATCCAACAACAAGTGACTTTGGTGAGCAATGACCCAGCAATGCTTAATAGCCCCATCCTGTCTAATGCTGGCACTACCACTGAGCAGTCTCCTCAAGACGAGCTTCCGCCCGGTTTACCTGTACTTTTAGAATTAGAGCTGGGTGCCTCAAGGAATATTGCTATACCACTATCACAGTAACTGCAGTTTGAGGTGTTCTCACCCCTCATTATTCCACCCTAAGAGGCGCTGGAGACGCTGGAGACGCTGGAGACAATGGAGACGGCTAACTCGCAGGCAGAAGTGGACTCAACCGACTCAGCAGGGCAATTCTATTCAATGTCGGATTTATCTAATGCGCTGGAAGCTGGTAGCTGTGATGGAGATGGCGAAGGAGGTGGAAACTGGGGTGACGACGAGAGCGGGAAGCGTATACATAGCTCCCCCCAGGATTCTGATTTTGACTTAGATAAATCTTCGGAGCGGCCTGACTGGGGTGCTGAGGAGCATACGGTTCTCACGGTCCAAGGCGCTAGTATTGAATCATCTTCTACTCCCCCGGTAATCATACCTGAGGCATCATCGATTCCTGAAATAACTCTAGATACTCTATATCAGGTAACGCTTCAACATCGGGAAGAGACTAGGACAGAGAACTTGCGCACCCAAGGCGCAGTACGCCGCCTACAAAACAATCTACGACGGGTTGGTAAAACTTGCAATGAGGTCTCAGCCAAGGTGGTAGAAGCTGAAGCTCGGATCTCGGCGATAGAGGACTCAATGACTCAGCAAAACAAACAGCTATTATCGTTAGAGGGCTTAAAAGAGGAGATCAACTGGAAGCTGGTGGATCTTGGAAATAGATCACGCAGGAATAATTTGCGAATTTTAGGCTTTCCTGAAGGTAGTGAAGGGGGCAACCTCAGACAATTTGTAGTTGATCTCTTTACAGAGGCCTTTCCAGAACTCACCCAGTGGAAATGGGACATGGAACTTCGACGGGTGCATAGGTTCCCCTTTCAAAAGAATGTTAGAAACGAGTCGAATGCTAAACCCAGGGCTATCTTGATCTGTCTAAATAATTTTCTTGCAAGGGAAGCCCTGTATGACTTAGCTAGGCCAGATAGGAAACGCAGGGGGAAAGGTCTCAAGTTCTTTGTCCGCCCTGATTATTGTCACTACCGTTCAACACCGATGGCAATTTCGGCAGTTAATCCCATCGTTTCAGGCGAAGGGGGCTCAGGCCTTTCTCCTTAACCCTGCTAAATTGAAGGTCATCTTCAAAGAAAGAACATATTTCTTGACCTCAGAGGTGGCAGCTAAAGAACTACTTACTTCAATATGATTTATACTTAGACTCTATTAGTTGGTGGTTTATGATGTGGCCATGCTGGAGATACCAAAGAGCATAATGCTTGGATTTAATGTTTGCTTTTGGTTGAGCTATTACTCATTAGCTTACTAACCTCCATGTTTTTATGCATTTCTCATGTATTCATATTCTTTTTTGGATGATGGAGGGATTATATACTTGGAGGTTTCAGTGGAGTCTGAATGGCGAGCCACACTAGTTGCATCTCACAATTTCATCACAATTAGGGACTTTTTAGTCCCTTTGCCTTTCCTTGGGAGGGGGTGGGGGAGTGGTGGGGTTGCGAGGGAGGGAGGGGGGGGGTAGGGTGGAGGGTAGGGTGCAAGAAAGGTCAGGTGAAGAGCAGTTTTCATAAAACTAAAGCAGAGAGTAAACTTTTCGGTGAGGCAGCTTATTTGAATATGAAATGTAATATCAAAAGGCTGGTGTTCGTTGTATTGTATAGGGAATGCCAAGAGAGAATCTCACACGGAAAATTTGGTACTAAATGCTTTGTTTGGTCTGTTTGGGAGTATCTGACTAAATTATCATGTTGGGGAAATTGAGGATTTGTTCGTGGAATTTATGTGGACTTAATAACAAAAAAAAAGGGGGGTATGCGCATAGATCTATTATGCATACAAGAAACACATCTGACCTGGAATGATCGGCATTGATTTAATGA
This sequence comes from Lissotriton helveticus, assembly GCF_964261635.1. Taxonomy (NCBI): domain Eukaryota; kingdom Metazoa; phylum Chordata; class Amphibia; order Caudata; family Salamandridae; genus Lissotriton; species Lissotriton helveticus. The sequence continues at coordinate 453,337,238 of NC_136073.1, read as the reverse complement.
CTTAGGTATGCAGCTATTTGGCTGCACCCGTCAAGGAACGACCACAAAGGGGGTGGCAATCCTCATTAGAAGAGGGTTAGGATATCTTAAGCGCAGTAAGGCTGATCCACATTGGAGGTGGGTTATTTTGGAAGTCAGGATTGACAATAAAACGTATTCTATTTGTTCAATCTATGCCCCTAATACAGACGATCCTGACATTTTGAACTTTTTAAGTCTAGAGTTAGCGCAATGGCCATCTCCCCTGATTTTTTGTGGCGACTTTAACATACACTTGTAGGGGGGCTTGGATCTTTATAGCAATGCCATTTATTCAGGCTCAAAGAAAAAGACTTATAAGGCTTTAAAGAGCTTAATTAAAGAATACGGTCTGTCCGATGTAGCATATGCAAAAATCCCACCTCTCCTGATTACACCTTCTCCGCACCGCATCAGAAGATGGTGCGGTTGGATTTTTTTTTCATTAACACCTCCCTCATAGATAGTACTGTATTTGAGCTATACCCACAAATAATTTCGGACCACAATCCAATTTTGATTGAGATAAAAACCGATGCTGGCAACAATCTTAAGCCGTGGTCATTTGATCGGAAACTGTTGGCGGATCCAATATATCTGGAATATATGGGAAATTGGATCATGGAATTCTTTTAATTTAATAGAGGGAGTGCTTCGCCTAAAATAGTTTGGGATGCCTTTAAATCGGGGGTGAGAGGGGAGACCTTATCATACTCGATTAATAAACAGAAATGCATTCCAAACAAAATGGATCTTTTATATAAATCAGTACGCGAGTGGGAAGAGAAGCTGATATCAGCCATCACGGCCAACCAGGTCACTGAACGTATTAAATCCTCATTAGCTATCTTTAAAGCAAAACTTTATGAAGTTTTTGCAGCTAAACTGGCAGAACAGTCTGCAGTTATGAGGGCACAGATTTATGAAATGGGTGAACAGTCTGGGAAAGTCCTGGCAAAAAAAGACACGGCAAAAAGAGGCATCAAACTTTATAGGCTTAATTAAGGATGAGGCAGGTCAGTTACACACTAAACCTGACGAGATTTTAGAGGTTTTTTGTCAATTCTATTGCAAGCTTTATGCTCAAGATACTCTAGATTACTCTAGCGACTTATTTCTGAATTTTATTTCAAATGATAATGTGTCCAAACTTTCTTTAGAACAGGCTCAGACCTTAGATATGGATATCACATGGGAAGAGATAGATTCTGCGGTACTTTCTCTTGCCATTGGTAAAGCCATGGGAGCAGATGGGATTCCCTTAGAATTCTATCGAATGTTCAGAAATGTGCTAAAACAAGATATGTTGACTACTTTCTTGGAGGCACAGAAAGGTGACACCCCTCCCTCGTGGGGCCAATCAACCATTATGGCATTTATCAAAAAGGACAAACCCCCCTCAGACCCGGCATCTTATAGGCCGATATCACTTATTAATGCCGACAGCAAAGCCTTCTCTAAAATATTAGCGGCATGGCTCTCATCGATAATTCCCAGTATAGTTTCTCGATGGCAACATGGGTTTATACCCAACCGTGACACCACGGATCATGTTCGCCAAGTAATTGCTTTGTTGGATTGGGCAGAGGGCACAAACACAGCAGTAGCGGTCACTCTGTTAGACGCCGAGAAGGCGTTTGACCAAGTAGCTTGGTCCCACCTCTGGAATCTTCTATCCTTTAAGGGGTTTGAGCCTGGTATGATTAGGGCATTGAAAGCTTTGTATAGAACACTCACCTCATCTATTAAAATTGGAGCAAATAAATCAATCTCATTTCCCATCTATCGAGGCACAAGGTAAGGGTGTCCGTCCTCCCCGCTGCTATTTGCAATATATATTGACGTTTTTCTAAATAAATTAAATCTTGCGCAGGATATAACACCTGTGGTGGCGGCAGGCACACAGTATAGGGCACTGGCTTACGCAGACAATGTGGTGGTTCTCACCACGGATATAGTAAAAGCAATCTCAAAGATAGAAGATCTGGCTGCCCAGTTTGGAGCCTTCTCTGGCTATAAACTGAACCTGTCAAAGACACAAATCCTTGTTACTGGCCAGAACCCTCCTGCACTTACAGATTCGGTAAAATTACCGAATCGGTAAATACAGACTCGGTAAAAATACTGATTCTGTTAAAGCACATGTAGGTAGCACATCTTTGAGTGCCGCAGGCCTTTCAGATTCAGTATTTTACCACCCAATCCAATTGGGTGGTAAAATACCGAATCCAGGTGTGCATGCACATGTGTGCATGCACACCTAGCCATGTGACAGACAGACATGCCCTTAGGGCATGTCTGTGTGCCACATGGCTCACATGCCCGTCTTTGGGGTGCTAGAGGGTGTCAAAGTGACACCCCCTGCACCCTTGCTAAAATCGGAATTTACCGATTCTGTAATTACAGAATCGGTATTTCCCATTGATTCCTATGGGCTGCAAAGCCCATAGGAATCAATGGGCAATACCGATTCGGTATTTACAGAATCGGTAAATACCGAATCTTAACGATTCGGTATTTACAGATTCTGAAATACCTACATCTCCCCCTTCATATTTACCACTTCTTAAATACCGAATCGGTAAAATTCGGTATTTAAGAAGTGGTAAATAAGAATTACCTACATCGGGCCCATAGTTCCCATAGCGACCTATCTGGGTATTAAGATCACATCACCAGTCTCACAGATTCCTGAAATAAACATCGCTCCTATGATAAAAAAGTCTGATGCTTTACTCGAGCGCATTAACCACCTACATTTGACTCTATATGGCAGAAATAATGTGATGAAAATGGTGATTCTGCCGGAATTCTTATATTTATTTCGTTGTATACATCTATATTTTCCTCTTTCCATCTTCAAACAGTTGGAGAAAATGACAGGAGGATTTCTATGGGGCTCTAAACGTCACCAAAGAGCTTATCAAAAAATGGTACTTCCAAAGGCATGGGGGGGCAGGGGCCTCCCATATTTTTTTTATTATTATCTTGCATCAGTGTTGCAATTCATTACTCCTTTAACAATCAGCGATAAGGCCCCGATTTTGGATTCGCATTCCCCGTCAATCTATGAACTGGCTCTAGCGGTAGAGGCCAGGGGCTGTTTGTTAAAATTTGTTGAGCCTAGCTATTATAAAAGAACTAAATTTAAGATTTTAAAAGCTGCTTTTAGGGATTGGAAATCTATCAAACGCATTGTTGAAATCCCTAAAATCACGAGATACACTCCCCTGATGTCCCACCATATTTTTCCATTTGCGGGTACAGACTACACTATGAAAAGATGGCGCAATCTGGGCATTAATCAACTTAGTGATCTTTTGCAAGACAATAAAATGATAGCATTTGTGGAGCTCCAAACTAAATTCAAACTTACGAATGCTGACTATTTTAAATATCTGCAGTGGCATAGCTATCATAACTCATTAACGGTGCAGGAACGCGCATCGCTACATCGGATCCCTCTGATCGATTCCATGTATCAAAAAAGAAAGATTGGTTATTTTTATAATCTTTTGCTATCTTTACATCCGGATGATTTACTTTTTAGACAACAGCTGTGGGCTGAGAAATTTTGATTGGACTCCATTAAGATCGAGGAGTCCATCTATCTGGCTAATTCTATTTTGCTTTCGGGTAGGAGTAGGACACAGCACTATATGGTGTTGTACGATCTGTATTGTACGCCAGCTAAAATTTCAAAATGGGGTACATTGGTTGGTACTTCATGCAGTAGGTGCGGCCTGCACGCTGCGGACGCAGTGCATATGTTTTTTTTATGTCCACATTTCAGTACAATTTTATCTGAAATTCAAGTCTTTCTTTCTTTGATACTTGGCATCTCTGTGGTATTTACATCGGATCTTGTACTGTTTGGAGTTTCCTCCACAGCCATGATTGACGACCACAAAAAGTTGATATTTATCTCTACTGGGATCTTTCGTACATGTGTGACTCAAGATTGGATCAGCCCAGACCCGCACTCTTTCTTTGCTTGGAGGGCGCGTCTTTTGGCTATGTATATTTTAGAATGCGCCATCTATAGAACAAAAGGGCGTAAAAGAAGGGCATTAGGAATAAAAATCTGGGCCCCTCTAGAAGGATGGATGGAGGGGGAATTGGGGTAGCGGTTCTTGTGTTATTAATTATAATTTTGCCTGGGTCTGTTTTCCCTCCCTTATGTATAACCCTGACTGGAAAATTTTGTTTTCTTCTTTTATATACTATTTACACAAGAAACTCTCACTGCTGTCTTTATGCTGTTTTTTGCTTTAAATATGTTTGTAACCTGACCAACTTGCAATAAAAAAAAAGGATTCAAGGGGAATTAATCCCCCAACTCAAAACCCGCCAGGGGGTGCATTTGCACAGTGGTGAAGGGAGGGGGCGGGGCCTGATGTGACATGTGTGTACTTATGCAATCACTCCGCTAAAACCCAAGCACTTATAAATTCACTATGCACTCTCCTTGCAGCACTCTAATCATCCATTAACTACTCATGTTCTCATGCAATGACACAGGCACTAACTCAGGCACTGCCACAATACCCTGAGCAGTACCCATGCAGTCCAGCCATCGCTCTGTCACTACCCAGGCACTCCTCCAATCACCAGCGCGCACCATGTACTTATCCAATCACTCCGCCAAATCCCAGGCACTTATAAATTCACCACGCACTGTCCTTGCAGTACTCTAATCATCAAGCAACTACTCATGTTCTCATGAAATGACACAGGGACTAACTTGTGGTAAATACAGAGGAGGTCATGCTAATTACAGGGGTACCCCAACGCATAGTGTTCCCTAGTGTATGTAGGTGTTTTCACTGTATTCTAAGTGTCTTTTACCATAGCACTGGCTCCGGTCCTGGTTATTCAGAGTCACTTACCACCAGTACCCGTCAGTAAAAAGTTGGGGGCACAGGAGGACTTTCTGCTCTTCTGTTGGTATTTTCAGCTCATCTCTTGCTTCTTCCTGCACTTTTCTTCGTCTTTCTGGACTTCTGTTGCCTCTTTCTGCATTTGTCTTGCTTCTTTCTGAGATTTTCTTCCTCTTTCTTCACATGTCCCAACTTTGTGGGAATAGTTAGAAATTAGCATTTAACAAATAATTGAAATTTACTGAAAAAACAATAGGTTTAAGGCACATTATAGTTAGAAATTAGCATTTAAAAAACCCTTGAAATTCACTGAAAAGAACAAAGGTTTCAGGCACGTTATAGTTAGAAACTAGCATTTAAAAATCCTTAGAAATTCACTGAAAAAAACATAGTTTTCAGGAACGTTATAGTTAGTTGGACATTTCACTCAAACAAAACCATATAACTTCCGCTGTTATAGTTAGTTCAGCTAACTATAACTCGCGCCCCCGCAATGTACTGCTGATGACGTCACATATTACATCATTCATGACATGGTCAGTGACATCACTGATGACATCTCAAATGACATCACTGATGACATCATCCACGTCGAAATCTGATGCACCTCCTCACACTCTAATATAACCTTTGATACACCCACTGTAAAATACAGACTACCATTCTCGAAACCATCGACACACCAATACCAGTTACTACATATGCACTCACTGATTCCTAGGTCTACACACACACATCCACTCCTTCACCCATACAATCACTCACACATACAGTCACTCATCAATACAACACTATCATAAGTACTCATACACCTATACAGACACACACACCACCACTCATCCATGTAGTTACTCACACACCTAGTCAGTCATGCAAAAAATCAATCACCCTCCCATTTCCTCAGCTATACAGTTATACACACACCACCTCACTTACTCAAACATATACTAACACATACTTACTCTCTTATACAATCACTGATACAAGTATTCACGCATCCATACAGCCACTCTCACAATCTCTGACTCTCACATATAGTAATGTATATACTCCATCTCTGACATAAATTTCCTTGTACATGTACACTGAGACATCGAATATCTCACCAACATACCGATACACACACTCACCACCCATACAGCTGTTTAAACATGCCCAGTCACACACCTCCCAGCCACCCACATACACACACTTTGTCTCCCATACAAGTACTCAGGCAACCAATCAATAACCCATATAGACACTCATGTAGCTACGGACCAACACATGCAGCAGCTTACACAACAACAGACATACTGATGCACACATTCAGACAGTTAGTCACTAACCCATGCATTCAGTAAGACACATTTAATCACTCACTTATACAGTCAGTCACGCACCTACTACATCCTTCATCCAGACACTTATACACCCACTCATTCTTCAATACACCATGGCATATATATATAACATATTTAAACTTTACAGAAACACACAGTCACTGGATGATGACATCAGTGATGTCATCAGTGATGTCACTGACCATGTCATGAATTATGTAATATGTGACGTCATCAGCAGTGCATTGCGGGGGCACGAGTTATAGGTAGCTGAACTGGCTATAACAAGGGAATTTCTATGGTTTTGTACGAGTGACATGTCCAACTAACTATACCGTCCCTGAAACCTATGGGTTTTTTTTCAATACATTTCTAAGGTTTTTGAAATGCTAATTTCTAACTATAAAGAGCCTGAAACCTATGTTTTTTTCAGTGAATATATATGTATTGATGCAGCAGAGCAACAGCTGTTGGCGTTAGGACGTACATATTGTTCCGAGAGTAACTTTGCTTATCCACAAACTCATGTAGATATATATAAATTGATCAGAAAATTAAAGTTAAAAAAGTATCACCGGCTCAGGCAGGGTAAAACCATCACCTGCGCATCTAGGGAATCAATGAACGATGCTGAGGGATCCCTAACGGCCTCAGATGTGAGCCTGCTACGTGATCTTCAGGAATTACAAATGGAAAATAGAGAGTCCTTGCATCCAGATTCCACTCAACAATCAAGAGCATATCAAGGAGTCAATAACGATGTAGCACCGGTGACTAAATTCAAACCCAAATCAAAGTTCATTCCAGTCTCAACAAGAGACTCCATTGATACCTTCAATGAAATTCTAACAAGGGAAGTAAGAACTCTAAATTTCAAAACACAAGCAAAAAGGAGAAAACAAAATGCGTACCAATTAAAATACCAACAACTAATCAAAAAATTGCATGATAATGAAAATGTGGTAGTGCACAATTCAGATAAAGGTGGCAAGGTAGACGCTTGGCAAAGAACCTAATATATGGGAGAAGCATCAAAACAGCTAGGAGACCACAGCTGCTATAAGATCAGCAATAAATTGATTACCAGAAAAGCGCAAAATGAACTACATACAAAATTACTAGCATGGAAAAGCAGTGGCATAATCAACCAAGATGAACTGAGATTTAAAAAAAAAAAGATTATCTAACATTGCCGGTAATGTATTTCATCCCGAAAATACATAAAGACAGTTCTGACCCATCCGGCCGACCAGTAATCTCTGCCATTCAAAGTTTGACAGAAAATGTTTCAATATACATTGACTCATTCCTACAGGAACAAGCGAAACTGCTGCCGTAGTATATATAGGATGCAACAGACTTTTTGAGGCAAACACATGGATTTCAGTGACAACAAGATTTCTTATTGATCTCCATGGATGTTAGTAACCTCTACGTCTATCCATCATCAAGATGGAATGAGAGCTTTGGAACACTTTCTGGGAAAGAGACCCATTGAATTCCACACCCATAACAGAATGCTATTGGACCTGACTAACTTTTGTTTGCATAACAATTACTTTCTATTTCAGCAACAGGTATACCATCAAGTAAGAGGCGTAGCAATGGGTGCAAGTTTTTCACCCAGCTATGCCTGCCTCCACATGCGGTGGTGGGAAGAAGTGGCAGTGAAAAAAGAATATGCAGAGATATGGTCAAAAAATGTAATCAAATTGATTAGGTTCATAGATGATCTGTTTTTGATCTGACGGGGGGACAAACAAAGTGCATAAGATGTTTAAATAACAACAATGTTAACATCCAGCTCACTTATACCATCAGTGAGAGCACAATTTGTTTTCTGGATGTAGAAGTGTATATTTCCAACAAAACCTTGGAAACCTGTCTGCATCGAAAGACATCTGGCAATACCATATTGCACTCAAGCAGTTTCCACCCAAAGCATACAATTCTTAGAATTCCCTACGAGGAGATGCTAAGAATTTGCAGAATATGCAGTAACGAAGTTGATTTAAGAATGGCGCAGAATGAGTGCAACACTCGTTTCCTAGCAAGAGGATATAAAGAAAAAATGATTAATGATGCTATAAGGCAAACCAGGGCCAAAACACAGGAAGATTTACTTTTCAAACCATCAGCTAGCAAGATCAAACAAATGAAAAGCTCAGCCACAGAAAGAAGTCCTCATTTAATACTTACTTACGATAAACAGAAGGACAGCCTGAGAAAAATAGTCACGGATAACTGGCATTTAGTGCAAAATGATCCAATTATAGGGGATCAAATGCCAGCTACTCCCCTGATAACATACTGGAAGGCACACAGCACAGGAGACAATTTAGTCAGCAGCAGTCCAGAGGTTACTAGGAGTACCAATTGGCTGGCTAACCGTACAGGGTTTGTCCGCTGTGTGACACGCAGGGCTTGCAAGTATGGGGAAAGTAGAACGTTGTTTTTAACAGCTTTTAAAGATAAGCTTATGTTCATAAGTACATTTTTGACCTGCAAATCTGAGTTCACCGTGTATGTGCTGGAGTGCTCTTGTGGACTGCGGTATGTGGGAAGCACAAAATTGCAGATCCACAAGATCCACAAGAGAATACTCCAGCACATGCGGGCCATCACTAACAAAGATATCACCTATCCGGGGGCCCGCCACTTTTAAGAGGTCCACTCAAGTAGTTTAGACCATTTAAAGTATTATGCAATAGACAGTGTGCCTCCCCCGAGAAGAGGAGGGAAGAGGGAGGCCATGCTAAGGTGACTTGAAACAAAATATATTTTAAAACTGGACAGTAAGAGCCCTCATGGGCTGAATACGACGGAGGACTTACATACTTGGCTTTAATCGCAATATTGACAGTTGATGAAAATTTGAAATATAAATTGGTACACAAATGAAACACATAGGAACCCATCTTTTATTAATTGTGATTTTAATAAGCTAAACCTTAGAATTCCCCCCCCCGGCTGATTTCTTTCTTTAGTGTAGTTGTAGAACATGGGCTCATGTGAACAACACACTTTTGACAAATCACACAACAAGCACACATTAAGGGCCCTATTATGATGGCGGACCACCCCTGAGTAAGAGGGACCGTCTGCATGGGCAGCGGCGGTCCCTCCATGGCAATTAGGATGTGACCGCCACCCTGGCGGTCACATCCTGTATTTTTTACATTGCGGCGGGTGCTGCTTGAAGCAGCACCCGGCGCAATGTAAAAAATGAAAGCAGTGCATTTGCATGCACAAAGCGGCAGGCACCGCGCGGTGCCTGCCGCTTCGTGCACGCAAAGGCAGGGTGGTACCATAGGTACCCCCCATGTGCACCCCCCAACCCCCCTTCACCCAGGGGGCCCGCAACAGGCCCCCGAAGTGAATGTCCGTATGCTTTTCCATGGCAGAAAAGCTGCCGCGGAAAAGCATGTGATTCCCTCAATCCTAATATGGCTGGCGGTGTCTGATAGACACCGCCAGCCATGTTAGTGCTTTTCCGCCACGGTCGGAAGGCGACCGCGGCGGAAAAGCTGCGGACGGAATTCAAGACCCACCAGCCATCCTAATTTGGCGGTGGGTCTTTGGAGGCTCCGCAGCGGTTTTCCCACATCCTCCAGGCCGGCGGTGGCTTCCTCCGGCCCGGAGGATGCGGAAAACCGCGATCATAATCGGCCCCTAAGGGTGGAGATAAATGAACTAACACATTTTTTACACGTTTGCACATATATGAAATTTGCCTAAAAAAATGAAATTGTATGTTTACAGAAAATAGAAATGTTTACATATAATAGTGTATTTTGCACAGTGACAATTAAATCATGAATTATTGATATATTGAAAGCACGTCATGTTTTTAAAATTTGTATTTATACTATTTTAGCAACCAATTGTTAATTTTATACAAGGTTCATGATGTTTATTTTATTCTGCTGTTTCGTTGACTTTCGTGCAGCCTTTGATCTTGTGGACAGGGAGCAGCTGTGGTCAACACTAGTAGGGTATGAACTACAGGATGCCCTGCTGATCCTCATCCAAGCTCTGCATACAGAAAACTGGGCACAGATAATATTGGACATGGACGGAGGACTGACTGGGAGAATCCCAATTGGGAATGGTTTAAGGTAGGGGTGCGCCCTAGCCCCCATGCTGTTCGCCCTGTTTTTAGCTGACCTACCCCAAGTATTAAGAGATGTCAGAGGGGCAAACCCGAAATTGGGAGGACACCACATATCGTGCCTCCTTTATGCCGATGACCTAGTGATTATGGACCAGACGGAGATAGGCCTCCAGAGAAAACTAAATAGGTTTAAAGAATACTGTACAAGTAAAAAATTAGTGGTAAACATGGACAAGACTAAAATTGTATGTATTGGAAGAAGGAAAGCAAAGTTCTCGTGGTATCTTGGCACAGTCTTGCTTGAGAGGGTGACCGACTACAGATATTTGGGAATGTGGTTCTCAGGTTACTTGAAATGGCACACACACCTGCAAGCACTAAAAATAAGGGCATTGGCGTCGGTTAAAGGCCTAAAAAGATTTAATAATACCTTTGGTGAAAGGTCAAATAGGCCGGTCTTAAAAGCCTATCAAGCAATGGTTCCCCCACAATTTTTGTATGGAGCCGAGGTTCTCTACCTCAGTGGCAAGACCTCCTGGGATAGAGAGGAGGGAAATATAATAAAAAGCTTATTCGCGCTGCCTAAATCATCTATGGTGCAGGCAGCACGATTGGAGCTGGGAATTACCTCCTGGGCTATAACTGCTTGTATGAGCCTTGTACGCTTCTGGCAGCGGTTGGGAGCAGGGGAACTTACTAAAATCTCCCAATGGGCTAAGGAGGAAATTGCCATTAGTGAGCTACCCTGGGCAAAAGAGGTGAGAGATTTAATAAGCAAGGCTTATGGGGTGCTAGATTTGAAGGTATGCTTGCCGCAAGACCCCATATTTGGGAAAAAAGAATTAAAGATTCAAGGGGTCAAGGGGTCAATATGTCCAGTAGCTATGATTGGGACTATCTTGCTCAAAAGTCCTCGGTAGCACACATGAAAGTGGCTTGGGAGAGCAGCCAACACTTCCCTAATGTGGATCGGCTCCCCAGCTATAGTCTGAGGCGGGAAGTCTTGAAAATGCGAATTGGTATAAACCCAGGTTATGCGAATAACGGGGTTCGAAACCTAATGATAGGATGTAATGGGAAATGCACTTGCACTTTAGGAACTACCTGTGATGTTTTACATATTTTATTAGATTGTATGAGATTTTTAGACTTTCGAAAGGAGTTTTTATGTCCGATTTAAAAAAAATATAAGATTACGCACAGAATGCAAGCTGCTACTCTTTTGGTGGAAATGGAGAACTTAGATATAGCCTGTGTGTTGGGGAAGTATATGAATAAAGTCAAGGTGTTCCTCAAATGCGCAGAAGAGCACGTATAGTGCAGCCCTTACCACCGAATAAAGGTAGAGACACTAAGGTATAACAGTAGTATGAGCTGCATGCTGAAGGAGTTATGTATAGGTAAGATTTAAGCGATTTTAATAAAATAAATGTTAGAATACTCCGTTTTAAAAGGAACAAGAGAAGTTAAACTACACGTATCTTGAGGTGTAATTGTTGTTTAATACTGCCCATGTTATGCTGCTGTTCTTTCTCTTTGTTGTATACTGTCATGTTATGCTGCTGTTCCTTCTCTTTTTTATGGAATGTGAAATGTACTTTTAAGGTTTTAACAAACCAAAAAGAGTTTTGTTTGACTGACTGACTGACTTTTCAATCATGATTTTTAAGCATTATGCGTATATTTGAATAAGCTTTATGCAGCAATTAGGTATAAAGCTTAAAATGGTACTTAGTAGCAAAGTATTAATACTAGTTTCAAAGAACAATGCCATTGTTTACATAATGATCTGCAGTTATGCAAATATGTATGTGCTGTAAACAGAGTGATTAACTGGAAACATAGGTGAAAATTGTTAAAGATGTGGAAAACATACGGGTAGTCTGTTTTCCAGTTTCACTATGACAGAGAGAAAGAAAAAATGCACTTGTCACTTTAAAACGGGGAGAAACAACGGAGTGTCTCATGTGAACAAGGACCCTGGGTGGTTCCAAATGCGTCATGGCGGCTATGGACACAAAAATAAACTAAAGAATTGCACTGATAAATTGGAGTTTGTGCCTTTTTTCGTTTCGAGTATTGAACCGTGGAAAGAAAGGAATACGGAGGATATATACACACACATATATATATATACACACACACAGATATATATATATATATATATATATATCAAAGTCAAAAAGGTTACCCTTGTGAAAAAAGCCTCCCAGCACGTTCATAAAGCGCTTTTATTAGACTGAAAGCCAGCAGCGTTGCAAAAACACTTCCGCCTTGAAAGTTCAAACAGCAGCTTCTGCCAGACGCGTTTCAGAATTTCTTTCCTCAGTGGCATTGTCGCTCGATATCCATGCTTCAGGTGCTCTCATTCTACTTAATGTGAACCACCCCCAGTGGGCGTCGCCGCAGCACGCAGCATGCTGGTTCACGTAGTCCGCACATATTATCAAACTCATGTGAGTAGTTGCATGAAGTTCGTTATTATACAAATTGTTTCTGCCCCAGTGGGTACAGCAATGAAGGTCATTACAGCGCTGACAAATTCATGCTTACAGTCAGGCTCGTGCTTCCTGCATCACGGTGGTCTCCCCTTGAAAAAAGCACCGCAGGTCCGCTTCAGCAGAGTGGCTTTCTCCGCGACTGGGTCAGCCGCAAATATCAAAGTCAAAAAGGTTACCCTTGTGAAAAAAGCCTCCCAGCACGTTCATAAAGGCTTTTATTAGACTGAAAGCCAGCAGCGTTGCAAAAACACTTCCGCCTTGAAAGTTCAAACAGCAGCTTCTGCCAGACGCGTTTCAGAATTTCTTTCCTCAGTGGCATTGTCGCTCGATATCCATGCTTCAGGTGCTCTCATTCTACTTAATGTGAACCACCCCCAGTGGGCGTCGCCGCAGCACGCAGCATGCTGGTTCACGTAGTCCGCACATATTATCAAACTCATGTGAGTAGTTGCATGAAGTTCGTTATTATACAAATTGTTTCTGCCCCAGTGGGTAAAGCAATGAAGGTCATTACAGCGCTGCCAAATTCATGCTTACAGTCAGGCTCGTGCTTCCTGCATCACGGTGGTCTCCCCTTGAAAAAAGCACCGCAGGTCCGCTTCAGCAGAGTGGCTTTCTCCGCGACTCGGTCAGCCGCAAATATCAAAGTCAAAAAGGTTACCCTTGTGAAAAAAGCCTCCCAGCACGTTCATAAAGCGCTTTTATTAGACTGAAAGCCAGCAGCGTTGCAAAAACACTTCCGCCTTGAAAGTTCAAACAGCAGCTTCTGCCAGACGCGTTTCAGAATTTCTTTCCTCAGTGGCATTGTCGCTCGATATCCATGCTTCAGGTGCTCTCATTCTACTTAATGTGAACCACCCCCAGTGGGCGTCGCCGCAGCACGCAGCATGCTGGTTCACGTAGTCCGCACATATTATCAAACTCATGTGAGTAGTTGCATGAAGTTCGTTATTATACAAATTGTTTCTGCCCCAGTGGGTAAAGCAATGAAGGTCATTACAGCGCTGCCAAATTCATGCTTACAGTCAGGCTCGTGCTTCCTGCATCACGGTGGTCTCCCCTTGAAAAAAGCACCGCAGGTCCGCTTCAGCAGAGTGGCTTTCTCCGCGACTGGGTCAGCCGCAAATATCAAAGTCAAAAAGGTTACCCTTGTGAAAAAAGCCTCCCAGCACGTTCATAAAGCGCTTTTATTAGACTGAAAGCCAGCAGCGTTGCAAAAACACTTCCGCCTTGAAAGTTCAAACAGCAGCTTCTGCCAGACGCGTTTCAGAATTTCTTTCCTCAGTGGCATTGTCGCTCGATATCCATGCTTCAGGTGCTCTCATTCTACTTAATGTGAACCACCCCCAGTGGGCGTCGCCGCAGCACGCAGCATGCTGGTTCACGTAGTCCGCACATATTATCAAACTCATGTGAGTAGTTGCATGAAGTTCGTTATTATACAAATTGTTTCTGCCCCAGTGGGTAAAGCAATGAAGGTCATTACAGCGCTGCCAAATTCATGCTTACAGTCAGGCTCGTGCTTCCTGCATCACGGTGGTCTCCCCTTGAAAAAAGCACCGCAGGTCCGCTTCAGCAGAGTGGCTTTCTCCGCGACTGGGTCAGCCGCAAATATCAAAGTCAAAAAGGTTACCCTTGTGAAAAAAGCCTCCCAGCACGTTCATAAAGCGCTTTTATTAGACTGAAAGCCAGCAGCGTTGCAAAAACACTTCCGCCTTGAAAGTTCAAACAGCAGCTTCTGCCAGACGCGTTTCAGAATTTCTTTCCTCAGTGGCATTGTCGCTCGATATCCATGCTTCAGGTGCTCTCATTCTACTTAATGTGAACCACCCCCAGTGGGCGTCGCCGCAGCACGCAGCATGCTGGTTCACGTAGTCCGCACATATTATCAAACTCATGTGAGTAGTTGCATGAAGTTCGTTATTATACAAATTGTTTCTGCCCCAGTGGGTAAAGCAATGAAGGTCATTACAGCGCTGCCAAATTCATGCTTACAGTCAGGCTCGTGCTTCCTGCATCACGGTGGTCTCCCCTTGAAAAAAGCACCGCAGGTCCGCTTCAGCAGAGTGGCTTTCTCCGCGACTGGGTCAGCCGCAAATATCAAAGTCAAAAAGGTTACCCTTGTGAAAAAAGCCTCCCAGCACGTTCATAAAGCGCTTTTATTAGACTGAAAGCCAGCAGCGTTGCAAAAACACTTCCGCCTTGAAAGTTCAAACAGCAGCTTCTGCCAGACGCGTTTCAGAATTTCTTTCCTCAGTGGCATTGTCGCTCGATATCCATGCTTCAGGTGCTCTCATTCTACTTAATGTGAACCACCCCCAGTGGGCGTCGCCGCAGCACGCAGCATGCTGGTTCACGTAGTCCGCACATATTATCAAACTCATGTGAGTAGTTGCATGAAGTTCGTTATTATACAAATTGTTTCTGCCCCAGTGGGTAAAGCAATGAAGGTCATTACAGCGCTGCCAAATTCATGCTTACAGTCAGGCTCGTGCTTCCTGCATCACGGTGGTCTCCCCTTGAAAAAAGCACCGCAGGTCCGCTTCAGCAGAGTGGCTTTCTCCGCGACTGGGTCAGCCGCAAATATCAAAGTCAAAAAGGTTACCCTTGTGAAAAAAGCCTCCCAGCACGTTCATAAAGCGCTTTTATTAGACTGAAAGCCAGCAGCGTTGCAAAAACACTTCCGCCTTGAAAGTTCAAACAGCAGCTTCTGCCAGACGCGTTTCAGAATTTCTTTCCTCAGTGGCATTGTCGCTCGATATCCATGCTTCAGGTGCTCTCATTCTACTTAATGTGAACCACCTCCAGTGTGCGTCGCCGCAGTACGCAGCATGCTGGTTCACGTAGTCCGCACATATTATCAAACTCATGTGAGTAGTTGCATGAAGTTCGTTATTATACAAATTGTTTCTGCCCCAGTGGGTAAAGCAATGAAGGTCATTACAGCGCTGCCAAATTCATGCTTACAGTCAGGCTCGTGCTTCCTGCATCACGGTGGTCTCCCCTTGAAAAAAGCACCGCAGGTCCGCTTCAGCAGAGTGGCTTTCTCCGCGACTGGGTCAGCCGCAAATATCAAAGTCAAAAAGGTTACCCTTGTGAAAAAAGCCTCCCAGCACGTTCATAAAGCGCTTTTATTAGACTGAAAGCCAGCAGCGTTGCAAAAACACTTCCGCCTTGAAAGTTCAAACAGCAGCTTCTGCCAGACGCGTTTCAGAATTTCTTTCCTCAGTGGCATTGTCGCTCGATATCCATGCTTCAGGTGCTCTCATTCTACTTAATGTGAACCACCCCCAGTGGGCGTCGCCGCAGCACGCAGCATGCTGGTTCACGTAGTCCGCACATATTATCAAACTCATGTGAGTAGTTGCATGAAGTTCGTTATTATACAAATTGTTTCTGCCCCAGTGGGTAAAGCAATGAAGGTCATTACAGCGCTGCCAAATTCATGCTTACAGTCAGGCTCGTGCTTCCTGCATCACGGTGGTCTCCCCTTGAAAAAAGCACCGCAGGTCCGCTTCAGCAGAGTGGCTTTCTCCACGACTGGGTCAGCCGCAAATATCAAAGTCAAAAAGGTTACCCTTGTGAAAAAAGCCTCCCAGCACGTTCATAAAGCGCTTTTATTAGACTGAAAGCCAGCAGCGTTGCAAAAACACTTCCGCCTTGAAAGTTCAAACAGCAGCTTCTGCCAGACGCGTTTCAGAATTTCTTTCCTCAGTGGCATTGTCGCTCGATATCCATGCTTCAGGTGCTCTCATTCTACTTAATGTGAACCACCCCCAGTGGGCGTCGCCGCAGCACGCAGCATGCTGGTTCACGTAGTCCGCACATATTATCAAACTCATGTGAGTAGTTGCATGAAGTTCGTTATTATACAAATTGTTTCTGCCCCAGTGGGTAAAGCAATGAAGGTCATTACAGCGCTGCCAAATTCATGCTTACAGTCAGGCTCGTGCTTCCTGCATCACGGTGGTCTCCCCTTGAAAAAAGCACCGCAGGTCCGCTTCAGCTGAGTGGCTTTCTCCGCGACTGGGTCAGCCGCAAATATCAAAGTCAAAAAGGTTACCCTTGTGAAAAAAGCCTCCCAGCACGTTCATAAAGCGCTTTTATTAGACTGAAAGCCAGCAGCGTTGCAAAAACACTTCCGCCTTGAAAGTTCAAACAGCAGCTTCTGCCAGACGCGTTTCAGAATTTCTTTCCTCAGAGGCATTGTCGCTCGATATCCATGCTTCAGGTGCTCTCATTCTACTTAATGTGAACCACCCCCAGTGGGCGTCGCCGCAGCACGCAGCATGCTGGTTCACGTAGTCCGCACAATTTGTATAATAACGAACTTCATGCAACTACTCACATGAGTTTGATAATATGTGCGGACTAGGTGAACCAGCATGCTGCGTGCTGCGGCGACGCCCACTGGGGGTGGTTCACATTAAGTAGAATGAGAGCACCTGAAGCATGGATATCGAGCGCCAATGCCACTGAGGAAAGAAATTCTGAAACGCGTCTGGCAGAAGCTGCTGTTTGAACTTTCAAGGCGGAAGTGTTTTTCAATCAATCAATCAATCAGGTCATTTGTAAAGCGCACTACTCACCCGTAGGGTCTCAAGGCGCTGGGAGGGGGGGGTGCCGCTACTGCTCGAACAGCCAAGTCTTGAGCTTCTTCCTGAAGGAGAGGTGGTCTTGGGTCAGGCGCAGATTGATGGGAAGTGAGTTCCAGGTCTTGGCGGCCAGGTAGGAGAAGGACCTTCCTCCTGTTGTCTCTCTTCGGATGCGGGGGACGGCGGCGAGGGCGTGGTTGGTTGATCTGAGGAGGCGCTTGGGAGTGTAGAAGTTGATCCGGTTGTTGAGGTAGCTCGGGCCTTGGTCGTGTAGGGCTTTGTGCGCGTGGGTGAGGAGACGGAAGGTGATTCTCTTGTTGACCGGGAGCCAGTGCAGGTCTCTCAGGTGTCCGGAGATGTGGCTGCGTCGGGGGATGTCGAGGATGAGTCTCGCCGAGGCGTTCTGGATCCGCTGGAGTCTCTTCTGGAGTTTGGCCGTGGTTCCGGCGTAGAGGGCGTTCCCGTAGTCCAGTCGGCTGGTGACGAGGGCTTGGGTGACCGTCTTCCTCGTCTCGGTGGGGATCCACCGGAAGATCTTACGTAGCATGCGCAGGATGTTGAAGCATGACGAGGAGACGGCGTTGACTTGTCTGGTCATGGAGAGGGAGGAGTCCAGGATGAAGCCCAGGTTGCGTGCGTGGTCCGTCGGTTTGGGTGCGGCGCCCAGGGCGGGGGGCCACCAGGAGTCGTCCCAGGCGGAGGGCGTGGAGCCCAGGATGAGGACCTCCGTCTTGTCTGAGTTCAGTTTCAGGCGGCTGGTCGTCATCCATTCGGCTACGTCTCTCATCCCTTCGTGCAGGTTGGCTCTGGCGGTGGCGGGGTCGTTGGTCAGGGAGAGGATCAGCTGGGTGTCGTCGGCGTAGGAGATTATGTTGAGGTTGTGTTGGCGTGCGATGGCCGCGAGGGGGCTCATGTAGATGTTGAAGAGGGTGGGGCTCAGTGAGGATCCTTGTGGGACGCCGCAGATGACTTTGGAGGCCTCTGACTTGTACGGTGGTAGGCGGACTCTTTGTGTTCTTCCGTCGAGGAAGGAGGTGATCCATTCCAGTGCCTTCTCCTGGATTCCGATGTTGCTGAGGCGCTGTACTAGGGTGCGGTGGCAGACAGTGTCGAAAGCCGCGGAGAGGTCCAGGAGGATGAGGGCCGCTGTTTCTCCGTTGTCCATCAGAGTTCGAAGGTCGTCGGTGGCGGCGATGAGGGCGGTCTCGGTGCTGTGGTTCGCTCGGAAGCCGGACTGCGAGGGGTCGAGGGATCCATTCGTCTCGAGGAAGGCGGCCAGCTGTTTGTTGACGGTCTTCTCGATGACTTTGGCCGGGAACGGGAGGAGCGAGATGGGACGGTAGTTCTTGAGGTCGGTGGGGTCTGCTGTGGGTTTCTTGAGGAGAGCGCTGAGTTCGGCGTGCTTCCAACTCTCAGGGAAGGTGGCGGAGTCGAAGGAGGTGTTGATGATGTCCCGTAGGTGGGGTGCGATGGCAGCGTCGGCCTTGTTGAAGACGTGGTGAGGGCAGGGGTCAGTCGGAGATCCGGAATGGATGGAGTTCATCGTGCGGATGGTGTCTTCGGTGCTGATCGGGGACCAGGTGCGGAGGGTGGTGGTGGGTGGCGTCGTTGCGGTTGTGGCTTGCGTTGGTTGGTTGTTGAAGCTGTTGTGTATGTCCGTGATCTTGTTGTGGAAGAAGGACGCGAGGGAGTTGCAGAGTTCTTGCGACGGGGTGATGTCATTGTTTCCGGCGTTGGGGTTGGATAGCTCTTTCACGATGTTGAAGAGTTCCTTGCAGTTGTGTGCGTTGTTGTCCAGCCGGTCCTTGTATGCATTTTTCTTGGTGGCGCGGATCAGTTGGTGGTGCTTCCGGGTGGCGAGCTTGAGGGTGGTCATGTTGTCAGTCGTTGGTTCCCTTCTCCAGGCTTTCTCGAGGGCTCGGCAGTTCTTCTTGGAGCTCTTGAGTTCGTCGGTGAACCATGGTGTTTTCCTGCTGCAGGATCTGCTGGGTGGGGTTCTCAGAGGGGCGAGTTCGTCCGCGCAGTCGTTGATCCATTTCGTGAGGTTGTCGGCGGCCTGGCTGGGGTTCGCTGAGTTGGCGGGAGGGTGCTGGCTCAGGGAGGCGGTGAGCTGGTCGGCTGTGATCTTGTTCCAGCATCTTCGAGCGACCTGTTGCTGGTGGTGGTGGATCGTCGTTCTTTTGAAGGTGAAGTGGACGCAGCTGTGGTCCGTCCAGTGGAGTTCTGTGGTGTGGCTGAAGGTGACGTCTTTGCTGGATGAGAAGACGGCGTCGAGTGTGTGTCCGGCGAGGTGGGTGGGGGTGGTCACCAGTTGCTTGAGTCCGAGGTTGTCGAGGTTGTCGAGCAGGCAGATGGTGTTGCGGTCGTTGTTGTTCTCCAGGTGGAAGTTGAGGTCCCCCAGGAGGATGTAGTCGGCGGAGGGGAGAGCGTGCGGGCTGACGAAGTCGGCGATGTCCTCGCTGAATCGTGTGCGTGGTCCCGGGGGTCGGTAGATCAGGGTGCCTCTGAGGGTGGTGGTCGGGTTGGTGTGGATCTGGAAGTGCAGGTGTTCAGCGGTGGTGAGGGTGTCGTCGGTGTTGGTAGTGATTCGGATGGTGTCTCTGTGGATGATGGCGATGCCTCCTCCGGTCTGGTTGTCGCGGTCCCTCCGGGTGATCTTGTAGCCCTCTGGGATGGCGATGTCTGGGGCTGAGGAGGCGTTCATCCAGGTCTCGGTGATGAAGGCAACGTCGGGGACGGTGGTGTCAAGCAGGTTCCAGAGTTCTACGGCGTGTCTGTGGACGGAGCGGGTGTTGAGCAGGATGCACTTGAGGTGGGTGCTGCTGGAGTTCGGCTTGGCGGGTGCAGGGAAGGTCCGGATGCAGGTGAACTTGCAGGCGTGGCAGCTGAAGGGTCCGTGGGTGTGCTTCGGGGCGGCTTGGTGACATCCTAGGATGCGGCCGGTGTTGAGTCCGTTGAGGTCGGCGGCGCTGTAGGTTCGTCGGGTCGGCTTCCGTCGGTGGGGGCCAGGGGTCCTGGCACTGGGCGCGGTCCAGGCGCGGACGGGCGCAGACGGGCTTACCTTTGGCGCGCCCGCTGCGCGTGACCGCTGCGCGTTCGCACGGTCGCCATTTAAGGCGAAGTGCGCGGGTGGGCGGGGCAGCTGGGAGGCGGGAGCGGGGAGGGATACAGAAGAAGAAAGGGGCGTGGCCAAGCGGCGGTGGCGGGAAGGGAGGGTGGAGGGCGGCGGCGGGAAACACGAAGGGAAACAAAACAGGCGCAAATCAGCAACAAAACAGGGGGTGAGAGGGGGAAAGATACCAGGAACACGGAGAGAGTAGACAAGCACAACAATTAGTCAAAACAGGCAAATGCGGAGGAAAAAAAGAAATGCACGGAGTCTTAAGGCGAGAAAAAAATACAGGCACAAATGTTAGGCAAAAACAATCCTACTGCAGGGGCAGCCGGCAGCCGGCAAAACGAGGCAGTAGCGAGGCAGAGGGCGGGCAGGGGCACACACAGCAGCTGGTGGCCGTGCGGCGCGGGGGTGTCCCACAAGTGGGTCACACTCACCTGCGTCGCACGGTCGCCATTTAAGGCCAAGTGCGCGGGTGGGCGGGGCAGCTGGGAGGCGGGAGCGGGGAGGGATACAGAAGAAGAAAGGGGCGTGGCCAAGCGGCGGTGGCGGGAAGGGAGGGTGGAGGGCGGCGGCGGGAAACACGAAGGGAAACAAAACAGGCGCAAATCAGCAACAAAACAGGGGGTGAGAGGGGGAAAGATACCAGGAACACGGAGAGAGTAGACAAGCCCAACAATTAGTCAAAACAGGCAAATGCGGAGGAAAAAAAGAAATGCACGGAGTCTTAAGGCGAGAAAAAAATACAGGCACAAATGTTAGGCAAAAACAATCCTACTGCAGGGGCAGCCGGCAGCCGGCAAAACGAGGCAGTAGCGAGGCAGAGGGCGGGCAGGGGCACACACAGCAGCTGGTGGCCGTGCGGCGCGGGGGTGTCCCACAAGTGGGTCACACTCACCTGCGTCGCACGGTCGCCATTTAAGGCCAAGTGCGCGGGTGGGCGGGGCAGCTGGGAGGCGGGAGCGGGGAGGGATACAGAAGAAGAAAGGGGCGTGGCCAAGCGGCGGTGGCGGGAAGGGAGGGTGGAGGGCGGCGGCGGGAAACACGAAGGGAAACAAAACAGGCGCAAATCAGCAACAAAACAGGGGGTGAGAGGGGGAAAGATACCAGGAACACGGAGAGAGTAGACAAGCACAACAATTAGTCAAAACAGGCAAATGCGGAGGAAAAAAAGAAATGCACGGAGTCTTAAGGCGAGAAAAAAATACAGGCACAAATGTTAGGCAAAAACAATCCTACTGCAGGGGCAGCCGGCAGCCGGCAAAACGAGGCAGTAGCGAGGCAGAGGGCGGGCAGGGGCACACACAGCAGCTGGTGGCCGTGCGGCGCGGGGGTGTCCCACAAGTGGGTCACACTCACCTGCGTCGCACGGTCGCCATTTAAGGCCAAGTGCGCGGGTGGGCGGGGCAGCTGGGAGGCGGGAGCGGGGAGGGATACAGAAGAAGAAAGGGGCGTGGCCAAGCGGCGGTGGCGGGAAGGGAGGGTGGAGGGCGGCGGCGGGAAACACGAAGGGAAACAAAACAGGCGCAAATCAGCAACAAAACAGGGGGTGAGAGGGGGAAAGATACCAGGAACACGGAGAGAGTAGACAAGCACAACAATTAGTCAAAACAGGCAAATGCGGAGGAAAAAAAGAAATGCACGGAGTCTTAAGGCGAGAAAAAAAATACAGGCACAAATGTTAGGCAAAAACAATCCTACTGCAGGGGCAGCCGGCAGCCGGCAAAACGAGGCAGTAGCGAGGCAGAGGGCGGGCAGGGGCACACACAGCAGCTGGTGGCCGTGCGGCGCGGGGGTGTCCCACAAGTGGGTCACACTCACCTGCGTCGCACGGTCGCCATTTAAGGCCAAGTGCGCGGGTGGGCGGGGCAGCTGGGAGGCGGGAGCGGGGAGGGATACAGAAGAAGAAAGGGGCGTGGCCAAGCGGCGGTGGCGGGAAGGGAGGGTGGAGGGCGGCGGCGGGAAACACGAAGGGAAACAAAACAGGCGCAAATCAGCAACAAAACAGGGGGTGAGAGGGGGAAAGATACCAGGAACACGGAGAGAGTAGACAAGCACAACAATTAGTCAAAACAGGCAAATGCGGAGGAAAAAAAGAAATGCACGGAGTCTTAAGGCGAGAAAAAAATACAGGCACAAATGTTAGGCAAAAACAATCCTACTGCAGGGGCAGCCGGCAGCCGGCAAAACGAGGCAGTAGCGAGGCAGAGGGCGGGCAGGGGCACACACAGCAGCTGGTGGCCGTGCGGCGCGGGGGTGTCCCACAAGTGCAACGCTGCTGGCTTTCAGTCTAATAAAAGCGCTTTATGAACGTCCTGGGAGGCTTTTTTCACAAGGGTAACCTTTTTGACTTTGATATTTGCGGCTGACCCAGTCGCGGAGAAAGCCACTCTGCTGAAGCGGACCTGCGGTGCTTTTTTCAATGGGAGACCACCGTGATGCAGGAAGCACGAGCCTGACTGTAAGCATGAATTTGGCAGCGCTGTAATGACCTTCATTGCTTTACCCACTGGGGCAGAAACAATTTGTATAATAACGAACTTCATGCAACTACTCACATGAGTTTGATAATATGTGCGGACTAGGTGAACCAGCATGCTGCGTGCTGCGGCGACGCCCACTGGGGGTGGTTCACATTAAGTAGAATGAGAGCACCTGAAGCATGGATATCGAGCGCCAATGCCACTGAGGAAAGAAATTCTGAAACGCGTCTGGCAGAAGCTGCTGTTTGAACTTTCAAGGCGGAAGTGTTTTTGCAACGCTGCTGGCTTTCAGTCTAATAAAAGCGCTTTATGAACGTCCTGGGAGGCTTTTTTCACAAGGGTAACCTTTTTGACTTTGATATATATATATATATATATATTTTCACTGAAAAAAACACATGTTTCAGGGACGTTATAGTTAGAAATTAGCATTTAAAAAACCTTTGAAATTCACTCAAAAAACATAGGTTTCAGGGACTTTATAGTTAGAAATGAGCTTTTAATAAACCTTAGAAATTCACTGGATAAAACCACAGGTTTCAGGGACAGTATAGTTAGTTGGACATTTCACTAGTACAAAACTAGAGAAATTCGGCCGTTATAGTTACCTCAGCTAACTATAACTCGCGCCCCCGCAATGCACTGCTGAGGACGTATATTACATCATTCATGCATTGGTACGTGACATCACTGATGACATCTCAAATGACATCACTGATGATATCATCCAGTGACTGTGTGTTTCTGTAAAGTTTAAATATGTTTTATGTATATATATATATATATATATATATATATATATACATACATATATATATTCACTGAAAAAACCATAGGTTATAGACCATATATAGTTAGGAATTAGCATTTACAAAACCTTGAAAATTCACTGAAAAAACCATAGGTTATAGACCATATATAGTTAGGAATTAGCATTTAAAAAACCTTATTTTACTCACACAAAACCATTGAAATTCCATATATAGTTAGTTGCACTAACTATATATCGCGCACCCGCAATCCACTGCTGATGATGTCACATATTACATCATTCATGACATGGTCAGTGACATCACTGATGACATCACTGATGACATCTCAAATGACATCACTGATGACATCACTGATGACATCATCCAGTGACTGTGTGTTTCTGTAAAGTTTAAATATGTTTTACATATTGAAGAATGAGTAGATGTATAAGTGTCTGGACGAAGGATTTAGTAGGTGCATGACTGAATGTATGAGTCAGTGATTAAATGTGTCTCACTGAGTGCATGGGTTAGTGACTAAACTGTCTTAATTTGTGCATCATTATGTCTGTTGTTCTGTAAACTGCTGCATGTGTTGATCAGTAGCTATATGATTAACTATATGGGTTATTGATTGATTATCCAAGTATTTGTATGGGAGACTGAGTGTGTGTGTGGCTGGCTGGGAGGTGTGTGACTCTGTGCAGATCAATGTGTACTTGTATCAATGATTGTATAAGAAAGTAAGTATGTGTTAGTATATGTTTGAAAATGTAAGGTGCTCTATGTTTAACTGTATAGACAAGAAAATGGAAGTGTGATTGATTCTTTACAGGACTGACTAGGTGTGTGAGTAACTCCATGGATGAGTGGCAGAGTGTGAGTGTCTGTATAGGTGTATGACTGCATATGATAGTGTTGTAAAGATGAGTGATTGTATGTATGAATGATTGTATGGGTGAATGAGTGAATGTGTGTGTAGACGTAGGAATCAGTGAGTGCGTATGTAGTAACTAGTATTGGTGTGTCAATGGTTTCAAAAATTATACTCTGTATTTAACACTGGGTGAAACAGAGGTTATATTAAAATGTGAGGAGATGCATTGTATTGTCACATGAATGATATCATCAGTGATGTGGTCATTGATGTCAAATGAGATGTCATCAGTGATGTCATCAGTGATGTCATTTGAGATGTCATCAGTGATGTCATCAGTGATGTCACTGACCATGTCATGAATGATGTAATATGTGACATCATCAGCAGTGGATTGCGGGTGCGCGATATATAGTTAGTGCAACTAACTATATATGGAATTTCAATGGTTTTGTGTGAGTAAAATAAGGTTTTTTAAATGCTAATTCCTAACTATATATGGTCTATAACCTATGGTTTTTTCAGTGAATTTTCAAGGTTTTGTAAATGCTAATTCCTAACTATATATGGTCTATAACCTATGGTTTTTTCAGTGAATTTCAATGGTTTTTTAATAGCAAATATCATAAGCTGTCGAATGTCAAGTACGTGGTAAGTGAAAACATTTTCGTGTTTATGCACACTGATCTGCTTTGAATGGTGCCCCCCCCCCCTCATTTCTATTAGGAGTACTCTCTCTTTGCAGATAGTGAAAGGTAGTTAACGCAGGCCTTTGCCCCCGTTGTAATCCGTCGTGCCTGCTTCTCTCTCCATTTGATTGATTGTTATCCAAGTATTTACTGTTTTAGAATTAGTTCTCTTTGGCTCATTCTCTATTTACAAACAAACACAGAGTCGCAATACTCTGTTTAGTCTTTGCAGATAACGAAAAATCGTGTAAAAAAAAGAAAAGGAATCGAGTAAAATCAGTAGGCCACTAATGGGATCTCTTTTTGACCTCGCTAAAATAGAAACATTAGGAACAACCCCTCATGACAAATACAAAACTAGTGAGATGAACTGAACTCCACACAATGATGGCTGCAAAACAGCTCGGCTCCGCCACCCACCCCGCCCAAAATAACGATAAAGAGCGGCTGCCATGATTGGTTGCGTAATGGCCACAACTAAGCTACGAAATGGTGGTGCTCTCATGCTATCCCCAGCTTCAGTCTGAAACATCCAGAAACACTGTAGACTACCAATTCGATCAGTTCCGGTAGCGCCCCAATGTAACCCGGTAGACAAGAACTAGCCCTCCCCTCTTTGACTGATGGTTCTTGTTCCCTGTCCCTTCTGTTGTCATTTAA
Source organism: Lissotriton helveticus (assembly GCF_964261635.1). Lineage (NCBI taxonomy): Eukaryota > Metazoa > Chordata > Amphibia > Caudata > Salamandridae > Lissotriton > Lissotriton helveticus. Next base: position 453,311,232 of record NC_136073.1, on the reverse strand, counting down.
CAGAACTATTTAGCCTGCTGAAAGGGGTTGTGTTTCGACCGCTGGTTGGTGGAGACATTTTGACTATATTCTGGACCTGCGTTGTCGCGTAATGCGTCATATGACGTGCCGCGTTAGCGCATCCGGAAGTCATCCGGGGCGCGCAGCGCGTAACGTAAGCATAACAAGTCATGTGACTTGTTAATAAAACTTTTCATTGGTTCATTTTACTTTTCTTATTCTAATGATGAAAGCCTTGGTCATATCACCTAAAAATTACGCTTTTAATTACTTCCGAACATTATTTTTTCTTAAATATATGTTATAATGTTCCAGGCTAATGTACTTTCCCGGAAATTTTACAACTGTCCTGCAAGTAAAATATATTCTTTTTTCGAGAAAAAGAGCGTTTCTTCGTCCCATGACGGAGCCGTTGAGCAAAAGAGGGTCGACCTGCTGTCTTAGTCGCCGATACGCCTGAATATGAGATTCTTATCGATCACTTTATGTTGCAGGAATAGAAAACACAACAGCCCTTGACCATTTATCTTTACTGCGTTCCTTCGTATTATACCTTTTACCCTTCATGTAATTGGTCTGCTTTATTTCACTTGCCTTTTAATGATTCTAAAACAGTGACTATTATTAAAAACTTTACCAATGTATATACTACTACCATGTTTTCTTTTAAAAACCTTTATTGTGAAAATTTAATTATACAAATACGAGCCTATAACCACGTGGGCCTGCCACGGAGCAAACTGTAATCGTATATGATGAATAGACATTTACACTGTAGAGGAACGTAACGGGCGGGCCATTAGGTTGCAAGAACTAAGGTGTCTAACAGTTACGGAATCGGTGGACGTACATTTTATAATTAAAATACGACAGGGCCAGTTACAATAAAATTATCTAGATATACATTTGCGGGCAAGTACCATGGGTGACGTTAATTCGAATTTTCAACAGTACAATAATCAATAACACATCAGAACTTAATATCAATAGGGATGTCGAAATATTCAATCAATTCTCGTCCCCGCCCGCCATGTGCTTCAAAACTGCACACGTATCTCGTGATTTCAAGGTTCTGCAACCAGTACACAACAAGGAGTTACGAGTCCCATTTATTCCGGCTTCATTTTGGGCGAGGACGGGCAGGTCCAGGATATAGTCAAAATGTCTCTACCAACCATCGACTATGATGATGTTCATATGCTGTATTTATTAGAGTAACACTCATCTGTCCACATGAAATTAATTTACCACAATCTAAACATGTCATTTTAATCTTTCCAAAGTTCTTCTAAATATTTGGGACCATTTCCCTTGCCTCTGAAGCTCTCAGTGCCACTTCTTTGATGAATGTACTAGCAGGTCAGGGGTTCTCCTCCAAATCTCTCTTTTATGCAGCACTATAATTAATTGGTGCCACCTCTCCATATGACGATGCATGGTATAGTTACCACAACTATATTTTTTTCCGGTTCCTCTGGAGAGTTCATCGTGGCAGATGAAGCGTGTAACGTACCGGGCATTTACCTTTTTTGCATGTACAGGAAAGGAAAAAAAAATCGAGCGTCCGAGTTCTAAGGTGTCCCAGGGCCATTTTAGTGGACCAGGCCCAAATCCAAAGAACAGGCCGCCATCTTGAGAGTCCTCTTGCAGCCGCCTGTCGCTATAACATCAAGAGCAGCCGAAACTCAGCTGAATGGCAACTGAAACGGTAAATGGGCGCCCCACTACATTTCAGCATTGTAGGATGACCACACCAGTACAGCAACTTGCTAGACATCACCTCGGTGCCATCCGGATCTCGGCGCCCCACTGCAGATGAAGTGCCTCTCAACTATGAAACCACCACGGTGACATCCGGATCTTGGCGCGTTGTGCTGCCTTCGGCCTATTCGCACATCGGTCCGCTACTGACGCCATCTCACAGGCTAATGGGGTGACCCACGCCGAGTTTCAGCATTGTAGGATGACCACACCAACTTGCTAGACATCACCTCGGTGCCATCCGAATCTTGGCATCTCAACGCCTAGTGGTATCTTCCATACAGAAAATATTGTTACGCTGCCTTTGGCCCCATTCGCACATCAGTCCGCAACTTAGACATCACCTCGGCGCCATCCGGATCTTGGCATCTCAGCGCCTTGTGGTGTCAGTCAGAAAATATTGTTGCGCTGCCTTTGGCCCCATTCGCACATCAGTCCGCTACTGACACCATCTCACAGGCCAATAGGGCGCCCCACGCCGACTTTTACCATTGTACGATGGCCACACCAGTGGCACAACTTGCTAGACATCACCTCGGTGCCATCCGAATCTTGGCGCGTTGTGCTGCCTTCGGCCTATTCGCCCATCTCAGCGCCTTGTGGTGTCTTCTACTCCGGAAATATAGTAGAAAATATTGTTGCGCTGCCTTTGGCCCCATTCACACATCAGTCCGCTACTGACACCATCTCACAGGCCAACGGGGCGCCCCACGCCGACTTTCAACATTGTAGGATGGCCACAGAAGTGCGACAACTTACTAGACACCACCTCGGTGCCATCCGGATCTTGGCGCGTTGTGCTGCCTTCGGCCTATTCGCACATCGGTCCGCTACTGACGCAAACTCACAGGCCAACGGGGCGCCCCACGCCGACTTTCAGCATTGTAGGATGGCCACACCAGTGCGGCAACTTGCTACACACCACCTCGGTGCCATCCGGATCTTGGCATCTCAGCGCCTAGTGGTGTCTTCTATTCCGAAAATATTGTTGCGCTGCCTTCGGCCCCATTCACACATCGGTCCGCTACTGACGCCATCTCACAGGCCAACGGGGCGCCCCACGCCGACTTTCAGCATTGTAGGATGGCCACACCAGTGCGGCAACTTACTAGACACCACCTCGGTGCCATCCGGATCTTGGCGCGTTGTGCTGCCTTCGGCCTATTCGCACATCGGTCCGCTACTGACGCAAACTCACAGGCCAACGGGGCGCCCCACGCCGACTTTCAGCATTGTAGGATGGCCACACCAGTGCGGCAACTTACTAGACACCACCTCGGTGCCATCCGGATCTTGGCGCGTTGTGCTGCCTTCGGCCTATTCGCATATCGGTCCGCTACTGACGCAAACTCACAGGCCAACGGGGCGCCCCACGCCGACTTTCAGCATTGTTGGATGGCCACACCAGTGCACCTTACTAGACACCACCTCGGTGCCATCCGGATCTTGGCGCGTTGTGCTGCCTTCGGCCTATTCGCACATCGGTCCGCTACTGACGCCATTTCACAGGCCAACGGGGCGCCCCACGCCGACTTTCAGCATTGTTGGATGGCCACACCAGTGCACCTTACTAGACACCACCTCGGTGCCATCCGGATCTTGGCGCGTTGTGCTGCCTTCGGCCTATTCGCACATCGGTCCGCTACTGACGCAAACTCACAGGCCAACGGGGCGCCCCACGCCGACTTTCAGCATTGTAGGATGGCCACACCAGTGCTGCAACTTGCTGGACACCACCTCGGTGCCATCCGGATCTTGGCGCGTTGTGTTGCCTTCGGCCTATTCGCACATCGGTCCGCTACTGAGGCCGCCTCACGTGCCAACGTATTTTCTCCGCATTTTATCCCCTATGCCGCATAACAGGTCATGTGACTTGTTTATAAAACTTTTCATTGGTTCATTTTACTTTTGGTTTCCTAATGATGGAAGGCTTGATCATGTGACCTAAAAACAACACTTTTCATTGGATGAAAACTTTTTTTTTTCCCCAAACGATGAAAGCCGCACCTTGTTTCTGGATGTTTCAGACTGAAGCTGGCGTCAGCATGAGAGCACCACCATCTCGTAGCTCAGTCGTGGTCATTCCGCGAGCAATCATGGCAGCCGCTCCCCACCAGAAGCCTGCAGGAGTCGGAGCCCCCAAAACTTTTGATGAATTCTCAAGGCGGAGGGGACGCTTTCGAGAATGGGGTCCAAGACCTAGCAGACAAGCGTCCGATTTCCAAGGTGTCCCAGGGCCATTTCAGTGGACCAGGCCCAAAAAGGAAACAGCCTGCCGCCATTTTGAGAGTCCTGTGACAGCCGCCTATCGCTGCACCGCAAGAGTGGGCGCAACTCAGCTGAATTGCGGCTTTTGACACAGTGGACCAAAAACGGACGGAATGGCAACTGAAACGGTAAAGGGGCGCCCCACTACAGCAGACGAGACTCCACCTGGAGAGGCCCGTTCACGCCGCCTCCCCCGGCGCGCCCCACGCCGTTATTCGGAGCAGCATTGTAGGATACCAAAACCAGTGCGGCAACTTACTGGACATCACCTTGGTGCCATCGTTCTGCTGCCTTGGAACTATTCGCGCAACAGTTTGCTACTGATGACCCACCCCCCGCGACGCCCCATGCCGTTATTTGCTGGGTGGCAACTTACTAGACATCACTTTCGTGTCATCTAGATTTCGGCGCGTTCTGCTGCCTTGGAACTATTCGCACAACAGTTTGCTACTGATGACCCACCCCCCGCGACGCCCCACGCCGGAAATCTGGACGTTGTGCTGCGTTGGGACTATTCGCACAGCCGACCGCTACTTCGTTGTTTTTCCCTAAAAATGTTTATATGTTATTACTATTTTTGTTTTCTTGTATATATTTATAAATTATTAAAGTTTTATAATCTTACTACTTTGTCGGAGTGCTATATATATTTAATGTGACACATAATTGTAAAAACTTTGATGTACAAAGAGTCATCCCTGGAATCTTCCGCTTCAGGCTCGGTCCCCTCCCCAATCACAATACAGGATGGTTTTCAGATAATAGCAACGCTTCTCCTGTGACGGATCTCATCCAGTGTGGGCCTTGATCTACTATAACTCCTTTGAAGAGGGGTGATTCTTTACAGCTGTGGCCATAAACTACATCTGCAGGGCTAGCTGATACCCTAGGACCAGCCTGGACAATCGGACACAGAGGAAAAGGAGTGTCAGAGGGTGCGGTAGTGAATAGGGCGAAAGGGAGGTGTCGGGCGGGCACAGGGTGTGATTCTCAGGGAAGAGCAGCGCAGATGGGGGGAGGTTTATTACCCATGCATAAGACAGAGAGCGGGGGTGACCACTGCCTGGGGGAGATGCTTGCGAGGGTGGGGAGCCATGCTAAGGATCGACAGCGTGCACAGAGTGGGTCTGGTCAAGGCATCTAAAATGGCTGCCGTGCACGACAAAAGTGTGGCATTTGAAAAAAGACAAGAAGGCGCAGACAATGTTTTTCAACACTTCCTGATTTCCTTCGAATCGAACGTTAACAGACGTTGGGGCATATTACCAAAGTTAAGCGATATTTATCCCTAACGATGCTTAGCAACGATTTTTTTACCGTCAGAAATTATCGCAGATAAACCTTGCTATTATCAAGGTTTATCGGAAATACGATAAAAAACTACCGCAATGCATTAATATCGCTGAAAACTCAGCGATATTCATGCATTACCGAGCTAATGCTCTTAGCCATGTTATCCACCTCCCATTGGATAACATGGCTAAGAACTGCTCAGGGCAGGTGGTAGCTTTTGGAGATATTCGCGCTTATCTCGAATATTTCCAAAAGTTGATAATAGGAGATAGCGATGTTAGCGACTGTTTCCAGTCGCTAACATCTTGGCATGCCCACTTTGCATGTCATTAGTGATAAATATCACTCACATGCAAAGTGGGGCCCAAGATGGTCGCTATCTTCTACTAGCCGTCGCTAACTAGTGTTAGCAACAGCTAGGTAATACACATATAATTTTATCTCCGCGAAGCGGAGCGCTGTTACAGATATATATCTTGTTTTTGAACGTTAATTTCTCAAAATGCACTGAAGCACATATATTGAGACCTAGCAAAGGCACATCGGGCTACCAGTCCCTACAATTTTGCCAAGTTTCGTGCAAATCCATTCAGCTGTTCGATTCTACCGAGAGACAAGATGGCGGCCGCTACGGACTGTTTGGAATGTTTACAGACACCGGAGAGCCAATCAGCTTCGCTTCGCAAAGCTCCGTAACGCGAAAAGTACGCGAAGCGGTGCGGTGTTACAGATATATATCTTTTTTTCAACGTTAATTTCTCAAAATCCACTGGAGCACATATATTGAGATCTAGCAAAGGCACATCGGGCTACCAGTCCCTACAATTTTGCCAAGTTTCGTGCAAATCCATTCAGCTGTTCGATTATTATTATTTTTATTTTTTTTTGCCCCGCGGGGCCCTTTTAAAACCTCCACATCAAACCTAGGGGGTCAGCGAGGATCTACTATGCCCCCTTATAGTTATTTCCCCCTTTGTTTTGACCTCCTCTTGTCTCTCGATCCTACCGAGAGACAAGATGGCGGCCGCTACGGACTGTTTGGAATGTTGACAGACGCCGGAGAACCAATCAGCTTCGCTTCACAAAGCTCCGTTGCGCGAAAAGTCCGCGTCCTGGGCCGCTGCCCAGTCCGCTGTTACAGATATATATCTTTTTTTAAACGTTAATTTCTTAAAATCCACTGGAGCACATATATTGAGACCTACAAAAGGCACATCGGGCTACCAGTCCCTACAATTTTGCCAAGTTTCGTGCAAATCCATTCAGCCGTTCGGGCTAAAAGTGAGGCCAACCGCCCTATGGAAATTAACATGGGAAAAACGCGTTTTGGGACCCCCCTTTTTTCTCGGCCCCCCCTTGACGAACCCCCCCAAAATTTTCAGGAGCTGCTCAGAAACAAAATGTGCCATTTTCCTGAAAATTTCAGCCAATTCCGTCCACAAACGCCAAAGTTATTAGACATAGAATTTTCAAAAAGCCCATAGAGAAAAAATCCTAACTATATATACCTACTGGCGACCGCCAGTAGGTAATATATGCCAAGGTGTATTGAAGAATGAGTGGATGAATGGATGATTTAGTAGGTGTGTGACTGACTGTATAAGTTAGTGATTAAATGTGTTTTACTGAATAGATGGGTTAGTGACTGGTACAGACATTCACCCAGTTTAGTTTGTCAGTTGGTGTGTAAGCCATTGCATGGGTTAGTGAGCAGCTGAATGAGGTTCTATATGGTTTATTGATTGGTTGTCTGCATTTTTGTGTGGGTGGGTGGGGATGACACGCTGTGCATAGATGTGTGAGTGGGTGATTCACTGGGTGTATCGGTTCAATAGTGCATCTGTGAAGGGCTGTATGGGTGGGTGTGCGTGTGTGTATGGGTGTGTTAGTGAGTGAACGGATGCCTCAGTGGTACATGTGTGAGTAACTGCATATGTGAAAGGCAGTATATGTGAGTGTTGGAGTATATAAATGACAATGTTAGAGTGAGTGATTCTGAGAGTGGCAGTATGGATGAGTGTGTGCTTGTATTAGTTATTGTATAAGAGTGTAAGTATGTGTTAGAATATGTTTGAATACGTGAGGTGGTGTGTGTATAGCTGTATAGGTGAGTAAATGGGAGTATGATTGATTATTTTCATGACTGACTAGGTGTGCGAGTAACTCTATGGATGAGTGGAGGTGTGTGAGTGTCTGTATAGATATGTGAGTGTATATGATAGTGCCGTATTGATGTTTGACTGCATGTATGAGTGACTGTATGGGTGAATGAGTGGATGTGTGTGTAGACCTAGGAATTAGTGAGTGGGTATGTACTAGCTGGTATTGGTGTGTCTATGGTTTCGGAAAATGGTAGTCTGTATTTTAGAGTGGGCGTATCAAAGGTTATATCAGGGTATGAGGTGCATCAGATTATCACGTGGATGATGTCATCAATGATGTCATCAGTGATGTCATCTGAGATGTCATCAATTATGTCATCAGTGAGGTTACTGACAATGTCATGAATGATGTAATATGTGACGTCATCAGCAGTGCATTGCGGGGCGAGAGTTCTAGTTAGCCGACTGGCTATAACGGCCGAATTTCTCTGGTTTTGTACGAGTGAAATGTCCAACTAACTAGAATGTCCCTGTAACCTGTAGTTTCTTCAGTGAATTTTAAAGGTTTTTTAAATGCTAATTTCTAACTAAACATCCCTGAAACTTGTGCTTTTTCAGTGAATTTCAAAGGTTTTTGTTAATGCTAATTTCTTACTATGCCCACAAAGGTAGGACATGGGAAGAAAGGCACAGAAAGAAGCAAGAGAAATGCAGAAAGAGGCAACAGAAGTCCAGAAAGACGAAGAAAGGTGCAGGGAGAAGCAAGAGATGTACACAAAGAACCAACAGATGAGCAGAATGAGGCCTTCTTGCAAAGTCATCCTGTGCCCCCAACTTTTTGCTGATGGGTCCTGGTAGTAAGTGACTCTGATTAACCAGGCCTGGAGCCAATGCTAGGCTGAAAGACACTTAGAATACAGTGAAAACACCTACATACACTAGGGTACACTATGGGTTGGGGTACCCCTGTGATTGGCATGACCTCCCATGTATGGCCATAGTACATTAAAACTACCTCTAAGAGGTGCAGAAGGAGGCAAAAGAAGTGCAGAAAGAAGCAACACAGGTGCTGAAAGAGGCAAGAGAGGTGCAGAAAAAAAGCAAGTGAAGTACAGAAAGAGGCAAGTGAGGTCCAGAAAGAAGCAAGAGCAGAAAGAACCAACAGAGTTGTAAAAAGCGGCAAAAGGAGTGCAGAAAGGGGTAGGAAAAGTGCACAAAGAGGCAAGAGAGCTACAGAAAGAGGCAGGAGGGGTACAGAAAGAAGGAAGAGAAGTGCAGAAAGAGGCAAGAGAATTGCTGAAAGAAGCAACAGAGGTGTAGAAAGAAGCAAGAGAAGTGCAGAAAGTGGCAAGTAAGGTACAGATCGAAGCAAGAGCAGTGCAGAAAGAACCAACAGAGGTGCAGAAAGAGGGAAGGGTGGTGAGAGAGAGGCAAGAGGGGTGCGGAAAAAGGTAGGATGGGTACACAAAGAGGTACAAAAGGAGGCAGAAGGAGTGCAGAAAGAAGCAAGACAGGTGCAGAAAGAAGTATGGAAAGTGCAGAATGAAGCAACAGGGGGCAGAAAGAGGCAAGAGAAGTGCAGAAACAGGCAAGAGAAGTGCAAACAAAGGCAAGAAAAGTGCAGAAAGAGGCAGAAGAGGTACATAAAGAGACAACAGGGGTGCAGAAAGAAGCAAAACAGGTGCACAAAGAAGCATGGAAAGTGCAGAATGAAGCAACAAGGGTGCAGCAAGAGGCAAGAGAAGTGTAGAAAAGAGCAAGTGGGGTACAGAAAGAGCCAACAGAGGTGCAAAAAGAGGCAAGAGAGGTTCTGAAACAGGCAAAAAAGTGCACGAAGAGGCATGATAATTGCTGAAAGAAGCAACAGAGGTGTACAAAGAAGCAAGAAAAGCACAAAAAGAGGTAAGTGAAATGCAAAAATAGGCAGGAAAGGTATAGAAAGAGGGAAGAAAAGTGCATAAAGAGACAACAGGGGTGCAGAAAGAAGCAAATGAGGTGCATTAAGAGGCAACAGACGTGAAGAAAGAGGGAAGAGAGGTGCAGAAAATTGCAAGAAAAGCACAAAAAGAGGCAAAAGAGGTACAGAAAGTGACAACAGGGGTGCAGAAAGAAGCAAGACAGGTACAGAAAGAAGCATGGAAAGTGCAGAATGAAGAAACAGGGGTGCAGAAAGAGGCGAGAGAAGTGCAGAAACAGGCAAGAGAAGTGCACAAGAGGCAAAAGAATTGCTGAAAGAAGCAACTGAGGTGTAAAAATAAGCAAGAACAGTGCAGAAAGAGGCAAGTAAGGTGCAGATAGAAGCAAGAGCAGTGCAGAAAGAACAAACAGGTGCATAAAGAGGGATGAGGGGTGGAAAAAGAGGCAAGAGGGGTGCAAACAAAGTTAGGATGGGTGCACAAAGAGGCAGGAGGGTTGCAGAAAAAGCAAGACAGGTACAGAAAGAAGCATGGACCGTGCAGAATAAAGCAACAGGGGTGCAGAAAGAGGCAAGAGAGATGCAGAAAAAGGCAAGAAATGTGCAGAAAGAGGCAAAAGAGGTACATAAAGAGACAACAGGGGTGCAGAAAGAAGAAAGACAGGTACACAAAGAAGCTTGGAAAGTGCAGAATGAAGCAATAAGGGCGCAGAACGAGGCAAGAGAAGTGTAGAAAGGAGCGAGTGAGGTGCAGAAAGAGCCAACAGAGTTGCAAAAAGAAGAAAATGAGGTGCAGAAAAAGGCAACAGATGTGCAGAAAGGGTGAAGAGAGGTGCAGAAAAAGGCAAGAAAAGTGCAGAAAGAGGCAACAGAGGAACATAAAGAGACAGCAGGGGTGCATAAAGAGACAACAGGGGTGCAGAAAGAAGGAAGAAAGGCACAGAAAGAAGCATGGAAAGTGCAGAATGAAGCAACAGGGGTGCAGAAAGAGGCAAGAGAAGTGTAGAAAGGAGCAAGTGAGGTGCAGAAAGAGCCAACAGAGGTGCAAAAAGAGGCAAGAGAGCTGCAGAAACAGGCAAGACAAGTGCACAAAGAGGCAAGAGAATTGCTGAAAGAAGCAACAGCTGTGTAGAAAGAGGTAAATGAGGTGAAAAACAGGCAGGAAAGGTACAGAAAGAGGGAAGACGAGGGCAGAAAGAGACAACAGAGGTGCAAAAAGAACCAAATGAGGTGCGGAAAGAGGCAACAGACATGCAGAAAGAGGGAAGAGAGATGCAGAAAGTACAAGAGATTTGCAGAATGAGGTCAAGAGAAGTGCAGAAAAAGAAAGAAACGTGCAGAAAGAAGCAACAGAAATGCAGAAAGATGCAAGAGAGGCGCAGAGGGAAGCAAGAGTGGCTTGCACACCATTAGTACTAATTTAACACCCACATTTAGCAATAAGTAACAGGTGACCATTCTAGGTTTGCAAAGGGTCTTCCACCACGCTATAACACTTGTTGCTGCATTTTTGGTAACGTTTGACCCGTTTCAGCTAGAAACAAGGCTTTTTTTGTTCAAATCTGCAGATTAGGGTCCTTCAAACAGCGCCCTTCTGAAATAGACACCTGTTACTTTTCACAAATATTATTCTATGCAGAGCAGCAGCAAGGCTACTGGGAAGAGTCACCCTTTCATCAGGAAATCTCAAAGGGCACACAGCAGACCTACACTGTATCCAGACCTTGATAGAAGTGAGCTAGACAACAAAGACATCCAATCTTGATAGAGGGGCTGACCTAAATACCACTCTAAGTTTAAGTGATTTATTGAAAACAATAGGTCATGCCATCAGGGACTAAAACTTTCTGTAGCAGATACCCAATTAGTTTCTAACCCACTTAATTGGTGGTGAGCACCTGAATTCCTCATTCTCTGCTCACAGTAATTAGAGGATAAAGACATTCTTTAGAAGAATCACTTTCAACGAGTGGCTTGCATCTTCCAGCAGCTATACGTATTTCTTAATGATATCCCAATACAAAATGTAACCATTCAAATGGAAATAATATTTAAAGTAAAATTATAACAATTACTGATGAGTTGCAACTAGTAAAAACCTTTTATTGCAAGATGTTTCAGTTTATCTAGGGCGGTCTAACTCGGAGTCTGGGAACCGGGTTCGAGTCTCGGCATGGACGCTCAACATTCTCTGATCCTGGGCAAATCACTTAGTCTCCCTGTGCCTAACAAAAATTAATGTATCCGTCTGTAACGTTACTGGTGCTCATGTATAAAGCGCTCTGATACCTTCGGGTCTAGTTAGCGCTATATAAATCTCCACAAAAATAAAAATGACCACAAGATTAAGCTACAGGCAAGTGCATCTGTGCACTTTGTTTAAGTCCATAGGCAAAGTTTCATGATGTACTCTTTAATGTAGGTGTAAAATGTGATGCATCCCATCTCTGAATGTTTGGATATATCTGCTGCTGTGGGATGTGCTATTTTTGTCTTCATGTCAGAAGATGAATGTCACTGCAGCCACCCGTAGCCCCCAGCCAATCCCTCCCTGCCTTGCTTTGTAAACCCAACCAGGGATGACTTTTTTGATTGGATTACAGCACTCTGACTTCCACAATCTGAAAAATATGGGTGGCCATTTTTGTTTCTTTTTAATTTGTTGGCTATTTCCATTGCTCTAAACTGTATAAAGTGTGTATCAGAACAGGAAACAAGTAAAGCAGGTCACCAGTCCCAAATATAGATCTTTTCACTGATGAATTCATGAAATATCTGTGTCCATTCACAAAATATAGACGATAAGGCCTACATTTGCAGATCAGTGCAGTGCTAAAAACATTTGAGCACCTCTTCATTTACTAATCAGTTTTATTTGCACTTCCTCTAATTTGGCTCTATGTTTAAACCAGGTGGTGATAAGCCAAATGCATAACACTGAAAATGCAGTAAAAAAGTGCCATGTGTAAAACAAAAATTGGGACCTATTAGCTTTACCATGCGGCACAGCATCCCTTAATTAAAAAAAGCTTTTGAAGCTAATAGCAGAGTCATTTTTAGGGGTATACACCAAGAAGGTATACCTACAGAACACTGCCGTATTATTTTTTTGGAGTCACCAATCGAAGTTGGAGAGGTAACTAAGAAGAAAATAAATAACTTGTGAAAGCGTTCTTTTTTTTTAAAAAGCAGGTGTGGAACCAACACAGGGAACAAATGGTGGAAGCAACATGAGGGAGTTGGTGAAAGCAGTGGGTAGGTGGGAAAGCAACAGGGGGGCAGAAAAAATGAGAGGGCACAGATGGTGGGTGGATGCAACCAGGGCTGGAATGGCCATAGCGGGCACCGGGCATTTCCCCGGTGGGTCGCCAGGGTGGGGGCCGGTTTTGGGCCCCTTTGGGCCATTTTTGTTACAGGGGTGTTTTTGCAGCATAGCTGCAAAATCAGCTACTGTAAAAAAATTGTCCCAAACCAGCCCTAGCAAAGAGCTCAGCCGCACCCCCAACCCCTCGGGGGGCCGGCCAAGCACCTTGCCAGGGCCGGTTTTGGTTCCCAGTCCGGCGCTGGATGCAACATGGAGGTACAGGTGGCAGACAGAAGCAAAACGAGGTGCACAGGTGGGGTAAGCAACAGGTGGGCATAGGTCAGACGATCAAACCGGTGAAAGGCATCAACCTGAGCTGCTGAAGAGAAAGCATACAGGTGATAAGCCAATGGTGGGGAAGAACCACACGGGTGAGAGAGGAACACATCACATGGCTCAGGGGGAATAGAAGTGCACAAGGAAGACAGTACGAAAATGAATGCTCTCTTATAGAGTGCTTAAACAAAGAAAAAAGTAGCACCTGGAGAAAAGCGAGTAGTTGAAGGACACAGTTGGGAGTGTGTGCCCCAGGGATGGAGAAACACATAAAGAGGAAGGAAATACCACACAGCTAACTAATAAAAAACAAGCAAATGAGAGTTACAATGAAACCAATGAATCATAAGCAAAGGGAAGGATCCTAGCCCACAGTAAGATAACATTATGTCTTGTAACAGACAGCGCATGCGCTGTCTTAGGTGAGATCTAAAAAAAGCATTTTAAAATTCACTGAAATCTAGGAGCCGCGCCAGCGACCAAGATGGCTCCGCCGGCCGCCACATCCTGACTGACTATCCGGCGCAATATCCTGAACCCCGTCCCTACCGACGGGTGGGGGACCAGTACCTGAGCCGCCAGGTAAAATTCTGGCTCGTTTGGCTGTTTTGGTGACTAAATATCCTTGACGGAGGGATTCTGGGCCTGTGGTCTCGGGGTCCGGGACCCCTGGTTCGGAGCCATCCGGGGTGTAGTGCAACAACATCGGCCTCCGGGACCGGAAGTGGCCGGTCGGATCTTACTTTGTCACCCCGGGTGGTGGCCGAGACACCTCGGGCCCCTCTATCCTGCTCAGAGGTCACCCATCGCAGGACCCGCCTACACTCGACTGAGGAGTGGTGGGTTTCTCCTGCTTTTGCGGTCGAGATGGCGTCGAGAGATCTTGAAAAGCCTCCGCCGAGATCTCTGACAAGTACGCCGTTTCCAAGGGGTCCCGAGTTGATGCGAAACGAACCCCGTCTGGGGGTGTGGATGGGGATCCGGACGGTGATGACCCCACCATGAAAGATTTAATGGCTGCTATCACTGGGGTTCAATCTTCCTTGGGCAAGATGGACACAAAACTGGACACTGTCACTATTGAGGTGGGTCTCATCAGGGCTGACCTCACCAAAACTACTGAGAAGGTTAAGAACCTTGAGATCAAGACGGGGAGTCTTCTCGAGGATATTTCGGAGCTCCAGAAGGAAGTGCGTGATCTTCAGGCGGCCCGACTCAAATTCGATGGGAAGCTCGATGAGTATGAGGGTCGGGCGCGCCGCAACAACGTCCGTATCCTGGGGGTTCCGGAGCGGTCCGAGGGGGTGACCCCAGACCTATTTGTTGAAGATCTCATCCTAAATCATCTCAAGCCTAAGGGCCGTAGCAATTTCTTCACCGTGGAGAGGGCACACAGGATCCCCGGCGGCCGACGGAAGGTTGGGGCGCCTCCGCGTCCCATCATTGCACGGGTTCTGAATTTTCAGGACCGGGACGCTATCCTGCAAACGGCGAGGTCCACGGGCCCGTTGGCCTACAAGAATGCTTCGTTGCTATTTTTTCCGGACTTCACTCTGTCGGTTCAGAGACAACAGAAAGGGTTTCTGTCTATCAAACGGCGACTGAGGGACCGTTATATCAAGTACTCTATGATGTATCCGGCTCGTTTGAGGATTGAACGCGACGGAAAAACTTGGTTTTTTGACACTCCTGAGGTAGCTGCGGACTGGCTGGATCGAATTGAGGGATCGGAGCCGGGGGCTCGGCCCGGTTGGACAGTGAGGAACAGTGACTTGTTTTGGACTGTAGCGATGGCGCAGAGGGGTCTGGTAGGGGTTGTTCAATTTCCCCCCCCCCTCTGGACTATTTTGTGTTGATGACTCTTTCTTGTGCCTTTACCGGATGGGGGGGGACAGTGGTTGGTTTGGGGTGCTGGCGGCCTGTTGTAAGGTCCTCCTCCGTTTTTCTACCTTTAGATAACTGTAGTCAGTTGGGGGCGACAGGCACACTGCGAGTTGGGGATGTGCATTCGTTGCATGCAGGGTTGCAGGGAGGGGGGTTGGGGGCCTGGGTGTTGGGGGATTTTGCGTTTTCATTTGTTTGTTTTGTATGAGCAGGGATTGCTATGGGTGCACTCGGATTTCCTGTTTTTTGAAATGATGTATGGCTTCCGTTAGACAGGGCCTGGGGGTTCTCCGTCCTCAGCTGGAATGTGAATGGTTTGGGTGACAAGGTGAAGCAAACCATGGTGAGTCAGCTCATTAGACGACACATGCCAGACGTTGTATTGTTGCAAGAGACGCATCTCATGGGAAGGCGATATATGGCGTTGCATAGGGGCGGTTACAAACTTGTTGCCCATGCTGGCTTTACATCCGGCTCTAGGGGTGTGGGCATCTTAGTGAGGAACTCCTTTCCCTTAGCGGTCCGCTCGACCTGGTCTGACAATCGCGGCCGTTATGTAGCTATATCGGGTCTTTGGGAGGGTAGGACTGTCACACTTGTGTCTATCTATGTCCCCCCGGCGCTGCAGGTTGATACGTTTCGTGATCTGGGCCGTATGATTCTGACTCTGCCCGTCAGAGTCACGGTGCTGGGTTGGGATTTTAACGCAGTCATGGACGGGGAGCTGGATAGGCTCCCCGCCCGTGTGTTGTTGCCCTCTCGTAGGCTGGTTGCCCGACTTTATTTCTGTGTCGGGGCTGGTAGATTGTTGGCGTCTCAGACACCCATGCGCTATTGAGTACACTCACGCCTCAGCGGCGCATCACTCCCTTTCAAGGATTGATCACATTTTATTGCCAGCGGCACAGGCGGCCATTGTTCGGGACGTAGCTCACTTGGCGCGGGGGGTCTCCGACCACTCGCCGATTTGGCTTCGACTGTGTATGGGACAGGGTGATGTTGGAAGGATAGCCCCTATAAATACGTGGCGTCTGAAAGACCCTGTGGTAAAAAAGGAGCTGGTGCGGATTACAGATTGTTATTTCCGTGAAAATGAGGGCTCGGTCACCTCGAGGTGCTCCCTTTGGGAAGCGTATAAGACAGTCGTGAGAGGGGAGGTCCTCTCCCTTGTATCTGGGCAGAAGAAGAAGAAAAGGGCGGAGTTGGATAGAGTGGAGGCGGATCTCTTGGCCTTGGAAACTGCTGTTTCCTCCAGGGGTGACCCTGGGGAGAGCCATCGCCATGGAATGCTCCGGGATGAATATAGGACTCTGACACATGCCAGTGCGAGGGCACAACATGCCACCACACAGAGCAGGATCTATGAACACGGGGACAAGGCAGGGAAGCTGATTGCCTGGTTGGAGAAGGGCGACAGGGGGTCTCGATTGGTACCGGTGCTGAGTATTGCGGGCTCGGTGGCCACGGTGGACCCCCAGTTGATAATTGAGGAATTTACTCGATATTATGAGGAGGTGTATACCTCGGCCGGAACTTTTACTGCGGCAGATAACGCTGAAATGATACGGGATATACCGATGCCTGCCCTGTCGGATGATCATAGGGAATTATTGGACTCTGCTCTTACGAACGACGAGGTGGCGATGGCCATCAGGGGGGGGTCCATTCTGGTAGGGCCTCCAGCCCTAATGGTCTCCCCATAGACCTGTTCAAGCCCCATGCTAACCGATTGGCCCCGTATCTCAAGGATATGTACATGGAAAGCCGTGATCGTGGGGTGTTGCCCTTCGATCAGCGTGTTGCCAATATTGTGGTAATTTACAAGGGGGGTAAGCCTAGGCTGGATTGTTCTTCATTTCGCCCGATTTCCTTGTTAAACGTGGAACCTAAGGTTTTGGCCAAACTGTTGGCCACCCGCTTGGTGAAGGTCATATAGACCTTGATCCATCCAGACCAGTCCGGCTTTATGCCGCGGCGCAACACTGCACTTAATCTTCGTCGGCTTCATGGCGTGGTGGCGAGTGCGTCTCGCATCCACGAACAGATAGTATTACTGTCTTTAGACGCAACTATGGCCTTCGACCGGGTGGAGTGGCCCTATCTTTTCACGGTTTTGACGAAGCTGGGGTTTGGCCCAGTATTCATCGATTGGGTACGTCTTCTGTTTTCTGCCCCCTTATCTCGGGTGGTCCTGAATAATCATAGGTCCCGTGACTTCTCTCTTGGACGGGGAACTCGTCAGGGCTGCCCCCTCTCGCCTCTTTTGTTCGCCTTGGCCTTGAAGCCGCTTGCGGCCTGGGTGCGGTGGGACCGATCGATTAGAAGGCTGCGTTGGACTTTGGAGTGGGAGGACAAGATCTCGCACTATGCTAACGATATTCTGTTGTACCTGACCTCCCCCCGCAGTTCCCTCATTGTATTCATGGATGTCCTCGCTATCTTCGGGAGGTACTCGGGCTTCGCGATTAACTGGACAAAATCGGTCCCTTTTGTTTTGAGTGGAGATCCCCCTAGGGTGCCTGGGAACTGCCCCGTGAAAGTGGAACCGGTCAGTTTTCGCTACTTCGATTCATATTTCTAGGGATCCTAAGGTACGCTTCCGGTTGAATTTGTTGCTCCCCTTGGCCAGACTTCACGCTGATGTTGCGAGGTGGAAGACATTACCGCTCTCTCTGCTGGGCCGATCTGTCCTTTTCAAGATGATGGCTCTTCCGCGATTTTTATATGCTCTACAGAATTCCTTTGACCCTGTGCCCCCGTCGTATTTTAGCGAGGTTGAGTCTTTGCAGCGTAGCCTTCTGTGGGAGGGGAGGCCGCGTATTGCGTTGTCGAAGTTGATGCTGCCTTGGTATGACGGGGGCATCGGCCTGCCCAATATCCGGAAGTACTACTGGGCGTCCCAGTTGGCCCCTATCAACCACGCTATTTACGGCTCACCGGTTGATCCGGGTTACGCGATGGACCGTGGTCAGGTACCGGGGGGAGAGTACACCCGCGTAATATATACGAGGCGTGGTCATTCTTCGTTGGTGGGGCCCCCTTGATCTCTACGAGAGTGTGGCATGAGGCCAACAGGGACCTTAAATGGGCTGGGCGCTTGACACTGGCTACCCCGTTGTGGAGTTCTGAGAAGTTAGGGATGCTTTGGAAAACGAAAGGGTTTGACCGCTGGGATTTGATTGGTATAACTCAGGTGCGTGATGTGTGGGGTAAGGGCAGGATGTTGACTTTTGAGGAGCTGCAGGCTAAGTATCAGCTGAATATGACGGAACGGTTTCGATACCTTCAGATTAGCCATGCCCTCGGTGCTGTTATCCCCAGAGGCGAAACGCCACCGGTGGCCTCCCCACTAGAGGATCGCTTGCTAGATGGCTTTGTCCCCACTAAGATGATTTCCTTAACATATAGCAAACTGATCAACCATACTGTGGACCCCCTGGTGCAGTTGCGCGAGCAATGGGTTGCAATGGGTTGCAATGGCCTTGTACTTGATGAGGAGGATTGGAGGGAGGCGGTGTCGTCCCCCAAGGAGGTGGCGGTCCCTATGAGGCTCCGATTGGTTCAACTAAGGATCTTACACCGCTCCTATATCACGGGTCCGAGATTGCAGAGGATGGATTTGGCCGGGTCTGCTGATTGTCGAAGGGGGTGTGGTCTGCCTGGGATGTTTCTGCACATTTTTGGGAGTGTGAGAGGGTCCGTGACTTCTGGACCAAGATGCATTCGAAAATGAGCGATGTGTGGGGAGTCAGGGTTGAGATGGAGGCAAGAAGATGTTTGTTGAATGTGTGGGAGCCTACGGACCTGCCGAGCCATGGTAAGGTCTGGGTGGCCCTCGCTTGTGCGGTTGCTAAACGGAATATTGCACAGCTATGGGGTGCTTCTCGGGCACCTCGAGTTGGGAAATGGATGGAAGACCTCGACTGGTGTATGTTTCGTGAGAAGTCTGTATATGTGTCCAGAGAGCGACCACGCAAATGGGTCAAGATCTGGGGAACCTGGAATGCCTATCGAGGCGACATCTGTGAACCACCGGAATTAGATCCTGTTAGTGAGGAACAGGAGAATGCCTAGGTCCACTCCCTTCTTTTAATTGATTTCCTTTTCTTTGGAAGTCCGCATCTAAAAATATGTAATAATGAGGCACCTGATGCACTCTGGTCGATGTTTGTATATGCATTGTTTGCTTCTTTTGTTAATAAAAAAAGAATAAAAAAAGAATTCACTGAAAAAACTGAAGTATGTTTCGTAAAAGTTTCTGAGACTTAAACATATAGACATAAGCTACTGCATAAGTTAAATTACTATTCTTTCTGCACAACTGAGTGATACTATTTCTAATATATATCATCTGATCTATAGTCATGTTTTTAAAGCAGGTGTACTATTTATCAGATAACTAGCCTCTACACTTGCACATGTCTCCTGCTAATGTATGTGTATGTTAGTGCTTTGCAATAGTCTAAGCTGTTCAATGAGACTTCACTCCACGGGGATGGCTGACTATAGTTCTGTTTTATGACATACTGTTGGAAAATTAGGCATTATTTGTGATGCCTGCACAAACAATATGTCTACATTTGTCCTTCACTGGGAACCAAACACCCCATTGTAGCGCTTGACTCTCAGATGGTAGCGTTGCAGAGCAGTCTAAGGCTTACTAAAGAGAGTTAGTGTAGGATAGTAACCGCCATTTACAAGTACACAGAAATAACACTCAATAAATGATTGTCCAGTCTGTACTTTGCTTTATAAAAAGGAAGAGTACATTTAGTACACACACACTGCTCAGTACTATGCATCAATTCACAAATATACATAAGCTGTTGGAAATACTTCTTGACCTTGCATAACCTCCCAGGGCCTAATATCATCACTTACTTGTATGAACATCATCTTGCCCCCAAATACAGAGGGTTGATCATAACCTGGAGCTAGGGCCCTCCGCACTTTCACCATCCCAGTGGCAGAAAACCCCATTATCTCAACAAGTATTTATAATGGGAACACCTGCCATAGTGACACATATTCTGACTGAGCATCTCATACTGACTATACAGTAGACATACTTAAATACCAGTGGCTGACAGTCGGATTGTTCAACTAACACAGTAGCAAAAATACATGTTTAAGCATCACTTAAAATGACGGGTACTTATCATTTCTGAAAATGGGTATAATGCACGTCAATCCAAGCCTCTAAAAGGCTTCACTTTTATAATCACATGATTATGCAATTACAACTAGGCACCTTGTCAAGAATGCCTAGAAACACATTTCCAATTTACTCATCATTTCATATATTGCATGTAACTTCTAGTCCCCAAAAAGGAACAATATTACGTAAAAGCACCCCCAGTGCAATTACACCTCTCCACCCCTAGGCGGAGTCACCTCGATGATAATCCACGTTTAACCTCACACACTTCATTGCAGTCCTAAGCATCAGCTGTAGAACACAAGTTCGAGCCTAAGGTAACCTTCAAAAAAGATGAATAGCCATGGGGGGTTCTTTCCTTCCAGTCCCCCAAAGACTGGGGAGGGGACATTTTTACTTCTGGGCTGAGGGAGTCTGCGTTGCTCTTGCAGCTCTACTTGCACCGTGGCAAACAAATGGTGGTGACCCCATCTTCCTGGGGCCACCACGCACCAAAACAAGCAGGTTTTTCTGCAGGCTTCTCCATGGCCTGTGATGCATTATGGAGTGCTTCACACTCAGTGCATGAATATTATAGCAGCGGCTCTCCCGCTGCTCCGGGGGGAGCTGCACTTCTTCTGTTGGCAGCCTCACACCGCATTCTCATCTCTTTGGGGGCCCAGTCCCACCCGGCCCCACATTCAGGTAGGTGAGAGAGCAGCTCAGAGAGCCCAACCTCGGCTGCTCTCGCCAGCTCCCTGACTGGCCAGCACCCTCATGTGCTGCCGCAGGAACCGGCTCTTCATTCTGGTCTGTCTGCTCCTGCAGACAGACACAAATGATACCGCCGGACGGGCGGGGCACAGGGGGGGTGCGAAGGCACTCCACCCTCCTTCTTCCCACTGCAGGGGAGTGCAACGGCACTCCCTCCTCCTCTCCACTGATACCGGGTCCCAGAGCTGGGGATCCCAGGCCCCAGGAGTTTCTTCATGGGGAGCACGCCGGCACTCCCCGGCTTCCCTCTTCACATGGGATGCAACAGCTCTCCCCAACTTCTGCGGGGTCCAGAGTTGGGGGTACTGGCCCCTGGCACCAGTTCAAGGGGCGAGACGGTGCTCCAGCACTTCCTGACTTTACTTCTCAGGGGCCCAGGATGGAGAGCTTGGGCCCCATAGAAACCTTTCCAGGGGCACAAAAGCCCTCCCCGGCACCTGTTTCGTCTGAGGGCAGCCCCCCAGGACTTGACCCACCCCAGGGGCACATCTAACACTGGCGGCGGAGCCCCACGCACTTCGTTGTCAGCCTGTTCAGAGGTCAAAGGCTGCCTACCTTCATATCTCTGCCCCGTGTGGCAGATTATCGCAATCTTGGCCTCTTCCCACTCCTAATGGCCAGCCCTAGCCAATTGTAGCACCTTTCACCACCCTCCTGGCCTCCAGGAGGGTGAATCTGCAAAGAGCTGTCTTCACTGGCTCCCTGCTCCAGCCTTTCACCTGGCTCTCCTTCTGGGCCTCTCTTCTCCTTGCACAGTGGCCCAAGCTTCCCCTCACTGGCCCTGGACTCCCTCAAAGGTGCAGTCCAGAGTCCTGAGACAGTCAGGGGGTTCCTCCTTCCAACTACCCATGGTGCCAGGTTCCAACACGAGTCTTCCTCGGCAAGACCACACCCCAGACAGAGCCCCTCTTCCTGTGCAAGACCTTTTAAGAGAAGTTGGGGGGGCTGGCAAGAAGGCATTTCTGCCCTATCCTGCAGCAACATATCACCTCTCTATCCCTACTCCCTCCTTCCTGCACAGCCCTCTGGGATTCTTCAAGATGGCGTCGTCCAGAAGCCTCATGCAGACAGAGACTACAAGTGGTCCAGAATACCGCAGCGAGACTTGTTCTCAATGCTCAGCCAAGGACCGCTTCACGTCCTCTCCTAGACAAACTTCATTGGTTGCCGGTTAGGCAGCGTATAAAATTCAAAATCTGCTGCACAATACACAAATGTCTGCATGGCAATGGGCCTAAATACCTGAAAGAAAAATGTATCCACTCTGCGCTCTAGTAGTCAGCAAGTGCTCCAGGTTCCAAGGATTAAAAAAGCTAGACAGGGAGGTCGAGCCCTCTCCTACAAAGGCCCCATTCTATGGAACTCACTCCCCCCACCTTGAAACAAATCACCAACTTTCAGTCTTTTAGGAAGACTTTAAAAACTCATCTATTTCCGGACTGTTAAGATATCACCATACTGATTCCCTCACAGTTCATGGCCATGATTAGGTTCTTTTGGTAAAGCACAAGCGCGGGGATACCCCTTCGGGGGTCGAGTCCTGCGCTATACAAGAATATAAATAAATAAATAAATAAATAAATGCCACATGGTCTCTGAAAAGCCCCCTTCCCCCCTTGCTGACTTCAAAGCCCGGGCCTGGAGCTGAACTGCTGTCTGGCACCTGTTGACAGCTGCTGATGGATAACCTGCAGCTTCACCCCCATCTCTAGCTTCTGGTGAGAAGACCTTTGCCCTTGGGAATGCTTGATGTGAAGGGCTAGGCCTCTGATGTCCAGCCAGGCTCTGTTTACGAGCCGAGTGAGAAGAATATGATATTGCTGGATGAACCATACGCAGTACAGCTATGGCTTTGGACTCAGCTTAATACTTATTTTTACACAACTTACAGTGTACTTTGGTGCATGTCTGGAATTTGTAGGCTCTATGGAACTGAAACTACCCCATGTGGTCTCTGTCTCCATAGAAGAGGAATGGAGTGTTCCTACAGTGAAACAGTAAAGCACACTGACTTTCACTTACATGTCTCTCCCCACATTATAAAGCCTAATCCATGTCACCACCCAACTGTGCATAATTCCTGCCACACTATTCTATCTATTCCTGCTCCTGGGCTGCGCATGACAGAAATCTCCGCACGCACCCCTTACACAGGGGCACACACGTGTGCACCCATGTCCACATGTAACCAGTGCGGTGCCCCTTACCCTGGCTGCAGCGCAACAGCCTTATCTCAGAAGTCGGACACCGGTGAAATCCACATGCAGTTCACTTTATCATGAGTTCACTGTGGGTGAGTCCCAGCTTATGAGTCTCTCCCACAGTAAACGCTCAAGACTCAGGTGTTCAAAAAGCAAAACATCTGGGTGGCTCAGATGGTCAGAACCACCTTCTTGCACATACTGACCAGTTTCCTTAGACCTCTCTACTTTGTGATGAATGACTGTAGTAGTAGATTGCAATAAATTCATCTGTTCTCCAAGATCTTTGTCAAGGGTGATGGCTCTGTGTAGTAGACGTTTACAACAGACTCACCTCTCTGCATGAACCTTTCTCCAGGATGAAGAATAGTTTTACATAGTGGTGTGTGATACAGTGGCCTGTCCTCTAAGACCTCTCTACTGGTTGTATGTTGTAGTGGTTTGTGTAAATTTGACATTTGCACGAAAACCTCTTTCCAGGTTTAAGAATAGTGTTGTTGTGGTTTTCAATAGACTAGGCCATACATTTTTACTTTGGTCATTAGTGTTTATAGTAGTGGTTTAGAAAAGACAGGACTATCAGCTGAGAACTGTCTCCTGGGTGATAAGTGTGTGTATTAGTTGATAAGGTTACAGCGAGCTTTGTGCTGTACGTCTCTCACCTGTGTCGTCTTCTTATTTTTAAAACTTTAAATAGTATTTTATGAAGTAAATTGAAGTTTACTTTACTGGATGATGTCATCAATGATGTCCTTTGAGATGTCATCAGTGATGTCACTGACCATGTCATGAGTGATGTAATATGTGAGGACATAAGCAGTGCATTGCGTGGGCATAAGTTATAGTTAGCTCAGGTAACTATAACTGCTGAATTTCCTTAGTTTTGTGGGTGCAAAATCTGAGCCTAATTGTACCGTCCCTGTAACCTTTGATTTTTTTAGTTAATTTCACTGTTTGTTTTAATATAAATTGTACTACAATTCCACCTATCAGTTCAATTTAGCAATATATATATTTTACAAGTTTATAAATACATTTTATTCACACATTTAGCATTTTAAAAGTAAAAATTAACAAATCAAGGTAAGGTAACTTATGTAGTATGTCTATAAATGCAATACACCAAGTTGTTCTCTCTTTTTAAAATCTTTTTATGGATTTGCTAGCTACAGTTAATTTGAGAAGGAAACCCATACTAGTACTCCATTGTTACTAGTTCCTATGACACGGATTCGATAAAATGTTACAAACTTAATGTATAAATATAATGCTCAGGCCCTACAAGTTTTATTTTTATTTTATTTTTATTTTTTGTAGTTTTTTTTTAGTTTTTTTTTTTGTCCTCAGCCACGTAGTCGTTCCAGGGGCGCTCCAACCACAAGACCCAATCTCCTCTGTAGCGCCAAGAGACCGATAGATGGTCACCTAGTACACAAGAGGGCAGACAAGGTATCTCAGGGAAAGAAGAGCCCTGCACGAGCTATCTCCGTTCGAGCCATTTGTAGGCAGATATTCCGACAGCAGTACGGCTTGGGGTGCCTCCCATTGGACAAGGAGATTTAGGCCTAATCATCGGACCCGGGGAAAAAAAAACAAAAAAAAAAAACCCCCGGGTTGGCTAACTGGTCCGTCTCCACTCAATCAAGAAGTCCCAGAATCTCACAGAACGGGGACTGCATATTCTAGCTAGATCTACCTTCGATGTTACGTATAATGAAGACAGCCATTCTGCATGTGTCGGGGAGTTCGTACTGACCCAGTTCCTACAAATTTCTCTTCTGGCTAGTAGAATAGCATAGTATAGAAATTCTCGTTCTAAGCCCTTGATGTTCTCGTCTAGGCCGAAGATGATTAAAGACCATGACAGGGGGATAGGGATTCTGAGAATTGATTCGAGTGATGTCTTGATTTCTTGCCAACAGGTAGCAATATTCAGACACTCCCAAAACATATGTAGGTCTGAGGCTGCTGGCAAAGAGCATTTACTACAACATTTCCCGGGTTGGAATTTTTAGTTTCTTGGGGGAGTAATACGCCCGGTGAAGTGTAAAGAAATGATTGCGCCTCAACCATGCTGGCTTTATGGTTTTGTATAGGAGGGTGAAAGATTCTACCCATGTGTCCTCTACCTGGAGATCTCCCTCTCCTCCCCAAAGTTTTGCCGGAAGGTTGAGCTCGCCCTCTCCATCCTCTATGATATTCTAATAGTAAAGTGCGACTTCCTTCCTTCCCGCGGGTTTCTCCACTAAGTTGTTTTCTAGGGAGCTGTATTGACCCAGTATCGTTTTTTTCTTTGTTTGAGTTCGAAGCCAGCTGGCCAGTTGTATGTACACTATCCAGGAGAGTGATGTTGTTACCCTGGCTTTGAGTGATTCCCATTCCATAAGGGATCCTTCTACCACTAGTTCCCCCCACCGTGTTATACCGGCATCCAGTAGGACCGTTTTCAGCATTTTAGAGTGTTGTGGTGAGAGCCCGGGTAGTTCCCAAATCGGTGCGTGGTTGGAGAGATACCCTATCCCAGCTTTAGACTTAATTTGAGTCCATTCTTTTATGGGGCCCAGTAGTGACTTTAGCCTGACTTTTTTAAAGAATTTCTGGTGGCCAAACTTGAATAAGAAGCCATTCAACGGAAGGTCGGAACCTGATAGCATTGCCTTAAACATGTTGCCATTTGCGTTATCCAGAGGGATCTTAAGTAGCATCCTGGAGTGAGTCAGATGGAACGCCCAAGCATAGCATTCCAGGTCTGGCAAGGCAAGCCCCCCCATTTCTCTTCTTCTTCTTAGTTTCTTCCACGCCAGTCTGCTTGACTTGTAGCCCCAGATAAATGAGTTGATGTTTTGTTGGCATTTTGCAAGTTGTTTGGTTTCAAAGGTTAGTGGGATGGTGTTGAAGATGAATGTATATTTGGGGAGAATACTCATTTTAACCAGGCTAGTTCTCCCAAAGATGGTAAGCGGGAGAAAGGACCAGGATTTCATCAAGATTTTAGCCTCACGGGAAATCCGGTCTAGGTTGTTTTGAGCCAGAAGATTCAGGTCTTTGGTCATTGTTATTCCCAAGTATCTCATTGAGGATTTTACCTGGAGTTGGAGATTTGTGATATTCCAGGTCATTATTTCTGTCTTCCCGGCATTTATTTCGTATCCAGAGAATTTCCCAAATTCCTCCGCCTTCTTTATAACCGTTGGAAATGCCAGGGCCGGGTTCGTTGTGTAGATGAGGATATCATCGGTATATAACCCGACTTTCTTCTCCCACCCGGAAAAAGTTTAAACATTTACATCAGAGAAACCATAACCATACATTAATATTTGGAAGCCTATCTGTGTTTCACAACATACTTATTTATTTTATGAGTTTGGTGAATCCATGAATCCACCGTGATTCCAGGAACACACCCAATCCTCAACTTCTCATTGGATAGAGTAAGTCTTCACCCATATACATAGCAGACCACAAACTAAATCACTTATTTGGGTTTCACATCCCTCTGGAGCAAGGGTGAAAATCACAGCTGCATCCTTTTTTCGGATTTCCTTCAAAAGTACAGAGTTTTAAAGTCAGGATGTCTTCTGCTGAAATTAGAAGAGAAGGGGAAGTGCAGGCTGTAGAAGAAGAATATATACCACCTCCAAAGAAGTTTTCCGATGTTTGGAAATATTTCTCCATCCCCTCGGGAGAAAGGAAAGTTCTTGCAAAAATTGTCCACTGCAATATATGCAGCAAAAAACTGCTGAGAGGTATTCACATGGCACATCCTCTGTGTGGAAACATCTGAAAACCATACATACAAAGGACATAAGACAGGATGATGAGAGAGAGAGAGAGAGAGAGTAGATATCTGAAAAGCAAATATAGAATAAGGGTTAGACCTGACATCCTTGGCGTGGTTTTCCCAGAGTTTTTGCTTCCTGACCTCCTGTACTGCTGACATCAATTTCACTGGCATTTGGATTTTGGGCACTTTACCACTGCTCACCAATACTAAAGTGCATAAGGTGTGAACGCTAAACATGGTAAAATTGACTTATCTACAATTGGTATATTTAATTTACTTGTAAAATCCTAGTAAAGTGCACTAAGGGCCAGATGTAGGTAATTTTAATTTACCACCTCTTAAATACCAATTCATACCGAATCGGTATTTAAGAGGTGGTAAAATAGAGGGGGGGAGATGTAGGTATTTCAGGCTCGGTAAATACCGAATCGTTAAGATTCGGTATTTACCGATTCTGTAAATACCGATTCGGTATTTCCCATTGATTCCTATGGGCCTTGCAGCCCATAGGAATCAATGGGCAATACCGATTCTGTAATTACAGAATCGGTAAATACCGATTTTAGCAAGGGTGCAGGGGGTGTCACTTTGACACCCTCTGGCACCCCAAAAATAGGCATGTGCGCCATGTAGCACACAGACATGCCCTAAGGGCATGTCTGTGTGTCACATGGCACAGGTGTGCATGCACACATGTGCATGCACACCTGGATTCGGTATTTTACCACCCAATTGGATTGGGTGGTAAAATACCGATTCTTAAAGCCCTGTGGCACTCTGACATGTGCCAGCTACATCTGCATTTACAGAATCGGTATTTTACCGAGTCTGTATTTACCGATTCGATAATTTTACCGAATCGGTAAATACAGAATCGGTAAAATACCGATTCTGTAAATGCATGCCCTACATCTCAAAATCCAATTACCGGTCGGTAACGGCCGAATTCGGCCGTTACCGACCGGTAATTGGCCACCTACATCTGGCCCTAAGTGTACACAGGGCCTGTAAATGAAATACTATCAGAGGGCCTGCAAAAAGAACAAATGATGGACAGAATGCTGAACATTCACCTCGAGTCATAAAGATCTGGGTTTAATCCATTGTTCTTTAGCTCACAACGCCACCCCAGTTTGGACCCAGCCATATGCAAAACAGTCTTGGCCATGTTCCTCATGGGAATAGTCCGGCTCGAACTGCCAAGCCAGGCCCTCCCTGGACCAGAAACAAGCATCATGAGACGGTTCCGGGTCATCAACACTCGTCAGCCAGGCTAGCTTGAATCCAGTGGCGCAGTGAGCACGGGACCCACATCAGTGAGCTTGCAGCACTGACCGTGCCACTCACTTAGTAGCCCTTCAAACATGGTTCAGGCCTGCCATTGAAGAGCCTGTGTGTGCATTTCAACACAACAAGTTAATCACTTGCCAGGCCCATACCTTCCTTTTATTACACAAAAGACACCCATAAGGTAAGCCCTAGGCAGCCTTATGGGCAGGGTGCAGTGTGTTTAAAACGTAGGACATATATTTTTAAGTTTTACATGACCAGGTGGTGAAACACTCTTCCGTCATTGTTCACTACTGCAAGGCCTATCTCTTCCTTAGGCAAGCATTAGGATTGGTTTAAATACCTTTTAAGTGTCATTTCCAATTGGGAGCAGATAGAATTATGGAATTTGGTGTCTCACAATTTAAAATCACAACTGCTGGTGAAGTCCGCTTTTGGATTGTAAGTCTGAAAATGCCACATTTAGAAAATTGGCATTATTTACTTCAACCATTCTGTGCCTCTGCCCGTCTCTGAATACACGTCTAGGTTAGGATGACAGAAGGGCTTTGTGCATTTCCTCTAGACAGACACACACAAAGGGAGCTAAGGTTTGACATTTGTATCCTGATGCCCATCATCAGGCTGGTGGGACTTCATGAGGTAGATTGGAAGGGAGGACAGGACACTTGCATCTGAATAGGGCTGAGCCTGTCACCACACAAAGAGCTGCACACCCCCACCATAGAGTTTCTGGAGCCAAGGCAATACATGCAGGGACCTTGTGATCTACAAAGGCCTCTTTGATGCCTCCTCCACTTCAAAGGCACATTTGGGTAACAGTACTAAGCCCCTGACACCACCAAATCAGAACTCTACTGGAACCAAGGACATTCTGCCTGGAAGAAGAGCTGCTGTGCTGTGGGAGGGACTGCCACTTTGCTAGCTGCATTGCTGTGCTGTAGGAGGGACTGCCACTTTGCTACCTGCCCTGCTATGTTGGCCTGCTGATTGCTGTGCTGTAGGAAGGACTGCTGCTTTGCTACCTGCTCTGCTGTGTTGGCCTGCTGCTTCTTGCCTGAGCGTGAGATGGACTGGACCTGCTCGCTAAATCACTGAACCCGAATTTCTCCAAGGGCTTGCTGGCCTCCTGTTTTCTGTAGTCTCAGGGATTCAAAAGACTTCTTGCAACTCTGCTGGTGCAGCTGGACTCTGCTATCTGTGAGTCTTACCCTTGCCTGAGGTGTCCCCCTCCAGTCATTGGCCTCAGAAGTAGGTTCTGCAGCTGTTTTGCTCCAACACCAGCACATATACCCGGTTGCGGGAAAAAAAACATGCACCGCCCCCCAACACAACGCCGATTCGAAGTGGGTCCCAACTGCAAAGCTCAATGAGGACGCCGCACAAATCCTCTACACAGCCCAACAATGATGCTCTGCGCAGCTTGATGATGACGCAGTTAATGTATCTCGAAGGAGTCTGACGGCGATGCAGGGACCCGACGGCATGGAAAATATCAACACATCGTGCTCTCGACGTTGATGCTTTGCTCCATACAAAATACTTTTTCAGCGGATGCTACATAGGTGCTGTAGCCGGCCCTCCATCACGATTGGCCTGAACTTCGGATATGCACCGCTCCCTTGCGACCTAAAGTAACCTTTTGGCTGCTAGTGACTTCTAAGCACTGTTTTCACAATCAATTTTTAAAAAATCATATGTCATTTTGGTCTTGTTTTACTCAGATAAATATTCTCTATGTTCGTGAACTGTTGTGGAGTCTTTTTGTGGTGTTTTCACTATGTTATTGTAATTTAAGTGTTGCAAAAATACTTTGTTCTTTGCCTCTTAAGTTAAGCCTGACTGCTCTGTATGAAGCTACCAGAGGGTGAACACAGGTTAATTTAGTTTGTGTATCTGACTTACCCTGACTAGGCTTGTGGTCCTTACTTGGACAGGGTGCAAACTTCTGGCAACTAGAGAGCCAATTCCTAGCAATACATTTAACTTTACAATACATACTATTAGATTACATACTATAAGCAAGTGAGTATCTGCATAAGTGATTGTTTCAGTGTGTAAGTGTCTGAGTATGGGTGTATAAATGGATATATGAGTTGCTGTACAGGTAGGTGGCTGGGTGTGTGAGTGGTTGAGTGGATATGTGAATCAGATTATCAGTGTGTCTGTGGGTGTGTCACTGGAAATGTATTTTGCTGTGTGGGTGTGTGACTGGGTGTTTTAGTGACTTATGGGTGTCTAAATGGGTATGCAAGTGACTGTATGGCTTAGTAATTGGCTGTGTTAGTGGTGCTTGGGTGTATAACTGTGTATGCACGTGGTTCTGTTAGTGGTGGATACATTTGTGGTGTGTGTGTGGCTCTAGCACTGCCTGACTGGGTGTGTGAGTGGCTGTATAGTTTTGTAAATAGGTGTGTGAGCGGCTGTAAGTGTGGGTGACTGGGTGTGTAAGGGTGTGTCAGTGCATGTGTAACTGACTGTGATGGGTACATGAATGGCTGTATAGGTGTGTGAGTGGGTGCGACAGTGCCTGTGTGGGTGTGTGAATGACTAAGCGGAGGTATAGGTGTGTAAATGGGTGTGTGAATGGTTTTATGGGTGTCTGACTTAGTGTGTAAGTCACTGTCTAGCTATATGAGTGGTGGGTACATAGGTGCTTTGTCGGAGTTTATCTGGGTGTGCAAGCTCCTGCCTGACTGTGAGTGGGTGCAAATTACATACTATAGGCAACCACCCACATCTAATTCCAAACACATTCATTCATACTAAATTAATAAAAATAAATATATTTTCAGTATAGCAATTCCTCTTCCTCCTTTGCTGCTCACTATATTTTTAGTTAATGGTCTCATCTAACCTCCGTTCAATTTCGCCTTTCACTTTAGTGTCTAGAAAATACACATTTTCTTTCAGCTTATACACACTAGGTTTTTTAAATATGTGTTTTATAAAACAACCTAAATAACATACCTGTAAAATCTCTTTGCTGTTGTCCAATTTTATTTTAATAACTGTTTTCCGCTACAAATCTCAAATCAGAAATATGGCAATCCTCCTCCACTCTCAGTACAAAAGTACCAATAATGGCTACCCTTCCCACTGTGCTTTCACTCATACTCCTGTACTTAGCAAATCACAGACTTCCTTTCATCTTTTAGTTTTATAATACCTCTTCTAAATAGCCACTATTTTAACCCTTTCCATGTTTCCTGTAATGAAGCCCAATTTAGTAGGTTTTTTACAGATCCGCAGATCCACTGTGGGGCTCAGAGTGCCCCCGTGTGGTCTGTGGTTGATCTGGTGATCCACATGACAGTCCTTAAAAGCATTCAACAATCTTCTGTTAATACTTTTCATTCATATTTTATTTTGTAAAATATTGTCAATTACAAAACCTACACTACTTACTGAGCAATGTTTGTACTCCAGTCTGCTTTTCAGTTTTGCACTGTGGTCTCTTTGTTCCCTTCCCATCACACTCTTGACTGTTTGCAATTCCAAGCATATCCCAAACAACAGAACTATTTTTTTTCCAAAGCCACTCACATAGTTAGTTACTTTTTTCCTAAATTCACTACCTAATTCTAGTTCTTTGCACCTCTATACCAGCCAATAAAATTAGTTATTTTATATTTTACTAGCTATCCTCCATTGTAACTGCCTTTCATCTTCAAAACTGCCTCATTCTGCTGCAGCCTTTTCTGGTGTGCCACTCCTGCTAGTCTCCAAAATGGTCAGTCTGGATTCTGGGCCATTGTTTTGTGTTTTCGGCCAGAAAGTGAGCTAGAAAGAGTGGCATTGACAGGAACCTAGGTTTACCTACATAGACATTACTTGGGTTGGCTAGAGAGAGTGAAAGTGGCATCAATTGCTGTCTTCAGTTGAAAGCATTTTGGATTGCCAATATCCGGACCTCATGATTATACACTGTGGTGGCAATGACCTAGGCACAATTACTGGGGTAGGATGAAAATCCTAATGAAGATACCTTTGCTAAATTAATGTCATTTTTTGCACATACTGCCTTGGTGATCTCCAACATTTGCCAAAGACAGAAATGGCAGTAGCCAACCCGTTTTTGCCTGCTGATGGAGAAAACTAGGAAACACGTCAATAAAGCTGTTTCTGCATTCATTAGTGACCACAACATGGCTATATATGCCATAACAACTTATGCTTCAGCATAGTCATAATATTGTGAAAAGATTAAGCCCTTTTCATGGACACAGGCAACTGGGTATTCATCAACAACTTAAAATACCCCATCCTGTTCTATGTATAATTATCATCTACACACCATAAACACAAAGGTTCTTTTCAGAGACAATCCTTTTCCCAAACACTGTTTCTTTTTATTTTCAAATCCTTTTTCTTATTTCTCACTTGGATCCGCCAATCTGCTGCAGATCCTCAGCCAAATAAAGGGTCTGTTGGCTATATTGCAAGTAGATCCAAGACGGATCCACGGATCCCTTGCCAACCAACACAAACCAACAACACATTTAATACAAACATATCCTATTACAATTTATATAGCTATCATTGCCTGTGTGTGGGTGTTTTAGTGACTGTGTGGGTGTGTAACTGGGTCTGAGAGTAACTGTGTGGGTGTAAGAGTAGCTGTCTAGTACCTGTGTGAGTGGCTTTCTGGATTTGTGAGTTGGTGTATAAGTGGCTGAGTAGTAGTGAGTTGGTATGTTTGTGGTTATGAGGGTGTGCAAGTGGTTTTGTGAGTGGGTGTGTGAATGGGTGTGTAACTGGCTGTGGGGGTCTGTACGTGGGTGCAGGACTCGCTGTATGAGTGTGTACATGGGTGTGTGAGTTTGAGTAGGTGTGGGAGTGCCTGTGTGGGTCTGTGAGTGGATGTATGAGTGGTTCTCTGGATCTGTAAATAGGTGTTTGAGTAGCAGTATGAGTGTGTAAATGGGTATGTGAGTGGTTTCTGGGTCTCTGACTGGGTGTGTCAGGTTAACCAATAAACTCTTACCTGCAAAAATCTGTACTCCTACCTGTAAGGTGTCTTGGCAGGATGTCGCAGAGCCAACCTCCCAGAACCCCTCTGTAATAACCAGTGATTTATATAATACACTATGGCTACTTAGAAGAAATCAGAGAGGAGGGCCTTATTCGAACGCTGACAAATTCCTGTTGTCGACCTGCGAGACAACAAGAAATATTTTGAGGGCGTGATCTAATGGGTTGGGCTATTAATACTACAATTCCTGCATTACACTAAGAATATGTGTGATATAAATGTCCTACCTGCGAATTGAGCATGGTGTCCTGAAGTCATCGTGTGATAGGGTGTTGTCCTCTAAGGGAGTAGTCACTGTATGCATGTCTGTAGTGACGACGATGATGCTGTTCCTGTTGTTTTTTCTTCTCTATGTGCGAGAAAACAGATTATGAGCTTTTATTCTATTATCCAAAAGAAGTACACCACATTATATTCTATTGGTTTTCTTATCATCTTTTAATCACTATGCATCATCTTTTGTATATGGTCCATCATGTGATTCTGTACTTCAAAATGAGAAGATAGTACAACAAATATAATACAGATTTATGCAACACTATAATTGTTTTTGCTTAAAAGTCTTTCTTGCTTAATGTTCATTTGTTTCTTCAAAAAAATCCTTTCTTTAGGGTAAACAAGAGTTTCCAAAAAGTGTTCTTTATCTTTTTCTAATGCACGCTGGCTTTTATTGCTGTCTTGCGATGGGAGCTTTTTTATATTGGAATAAAGAAATAACATAGCTTTCTTCTGCTTCTTTTCTGCAGGAGACGTGATGCTGACGACAAACTCTGAAGATTCAGTGAACCGGCGAGGCTCACCAGGCAAGATGCAGATGTCGACGCTGCAACGGTCAGAAGGCTAAGTGCCTTCTGGAACTTGGGTGTGGCATTATATAGGCATGCCACACCCGAACCGCACCCAAGACGGACATTATGTTCTCATGCGTTCAGACGCGTTGCAACGTACAGCCGATTGAAGTCTTTTGTCCTTCTTCATGCAATAAGGACAATCCACACTTGATGTTTGTAGCAAAAAAGGTCACTATTTATTTTAAGACAGTCGAAAACAGTTCCTCCTAATGAAAGCAGTTAATCATAAATCATTTACCATTGCAACATTTCCAAACAACATTTCCCTCTATTTATCCATAACCAAAAACATTTCCAACATTTTTGTAATCCCAAATTCCCCAAATTGTACTAAAACCAGCATTAAGCTATGTCATCATTTAATCACCAAATTCATCTTTTTCCCCCCCTCCCCCTACCCCCGAGGAAAAGGATAAGCCCGCTCTAGACCATCCCCAACCCCAAACAGCGCCTAAAGAAAATATATAACCATAGGAGAACTGTAAACTGTCTCAAAAGTGACGATCCTTTTTTTTTTTTAATAAATAAAAAGAAGATAAACAAAAAAAAGGGGGAGGGTGGGTGGGACAAAGCTCCAACGTCTTCTCACACCGCCTCCCGCTGACGTCATAAACCGCCCTCCTCCCCTGCCTCTAAACACCCGCCCCACTAGACCCCCCCTTGACCTGGGAACCAATTACGCGGTGGATTGTTCCCACTGCGCGAATCCTCCCAGGGGGACACCGGCTCGCGCCCCTGTCCCCCTGGGTCCCATCGCGCAATAAGGACAATCCACACTTGATGTTTGTAGCAAAAAAGGTCACTATTTATTTTAAGACAGTCGAAAACAGTTCCTCCTAATGAAAGCAGTTAATCATAAATCATTTACCATTGCAACATTTCCGAACAACATTTCCCTCTATTTATCCATAACCAAAAACATTTCCAACATTTTTGTAATCCCAAATTCCCCAAATTGTACTAAAATCAGCATTAAGCTATGTCATCATTTAATCACCAAATTCATCTTTTTCCTCCCCTCCCCCCACCCCGAGGAAAAGGATAAGCCCGCTCTAGACCATCCCCAACCCCAAACAGCGCCACCCAGGAAAACCAAAGCGTTTTCCTGGCCCCACCCAAAGTATAGAAAATGAAAATGAACAACTCTAATTAACCTTGCTGTCGCACCACAAATTTCCCCCCAAAAAACTTGCCAACATATCCCGCAACTCCATTAAGTAGTAAGCTTCACCCATTCTTGATAAATGTACCCCATCATCATGAAATAAATGTTTTTCCACACCTGTAATGAGTCCATGTGATAAAACCTTTATGCCCATGGCCGGACACCAAAGTTTCATTGCTCTATTTAATTTGCGACGCGCCTTTTCAACTGCAGTGTGGCTCCTAGCTCCTCTCCATCGATGACGAAAAATTAATCCACACCACTGATGTACCTGACCAGTTATCTTTTAACACAGCTAGGTCCAACTTCATTTGTTTGATAAGGGTTAGACCAGAGAGGTCCACTAAATCGTTCTCACCTAGATGAATAATTAGCAAGTCCGGAAACCCCTTTTCTTTGGATAATTTAGAGAGCACTGGGAACAACGTACCCCATTTCAACCCTCCCAAACAATACCAAAATACCTCATGACCTCTTCCGTGTAAACCCAAAGATCTGCCACAAAGCTGTTGCTCCGCAAAGGTGGCCGACCATTTAACAAAGGAATGGCCTACAATCCAAGTCCTCATTTTTCGTGGCAGAGGATTAACTCGTCCTGCGAGAACAAAAGGATAATATTAGACTGGCATAAAGTAAATAAAACAAAAACATTCATAAACGAACATATCTAGCTCAACAGTCCGATTTCCATCTGCCTATGCGTTGTATCACATCCTTGTCCCAACCCAACCTTGCAGCTTCTGTTGCAGCCCCAATTCTGACTGAGTGAGTAACAAACAATAAAGGGTTTTGACCTGCCAAAATTAGAACTTTTCTCAAAACTGCCAGTAATTGAAAAGACGTAATACAACTTCCATTTTGGTGGCAAAAAATTATTCCTTCACTAAAAAGCTTAGAGTGTGAGAAAGAAAACCTTTCCCCCAAAGGACAACAACCCTCCACCCCGCTCCCGCGTAAAGTAATCCATGTCCCTTTCCCAATTTGATCTGTTTTCGACTGTCTCAATCATATTCTCAATTCACCTTGCTGCAGTTTTATTTCATTAGTTTGAATCCCCAACTTACCCTTCAGCCCCAACAATTCGGACACTCGAAATGCCCCAAAAAATAACCAAATCATACCCAGCCTAAAACGAAAGACCTCCCACCCATGGAAACAACATTGTGGCAAAAACAATAACAATTGTTGCAACAGAGAAAAAGTAATAGGTTCCCGCAAAGCTAAAGGACGTGACTTCAATTTACTAAAACCTTTCAACATTCTTCGTAAC
The DNA here is from genome assembly GCF_964261635.1 of Lissotriton helveticus. Taxonomy (NCBI): domain Eukaryota; kingdom Metazoa; phylum Chordata; class Amphibia; order Caudata; family Salamandridae; genus Lissotriton; species Lissotriton helveticus. Next base: position 453,274,862 of record NC_136073.1, on the reverse strand, counting down.
AATATCCCACCCCCAACTTCCTTACCAAAAAATAAATCACCATAAAAAGAAATGCCTTAAAGTTTACCAGCAATCGTGGTATGTGACAGGCCCTTATCCATCAAATATAATACATACTTCAAAATGAATTCTTCGTTACCAACCGCCATACAGGTCTGATTTTGGGATTCCGCATAATTTACAAACTCCGACCAGGCTTTCTGATAACAGCATTTGGAGGACATCGCAATTGATTGCTCCACCAACTCGACGATCCTTACTCTCCCATTGCCCAAACATCTGTAGGTATCTCTGTCTTGACCTTGTCCGCCTTTGGCGCCAATGCCCAAAAAGCCTGCCAATTAAAACGGGACAGTGCGTCTGCTATTAAATTATTCACACCCGGGATATGTTTTGCCCGGAACACTATATTCAGTTGGAGACTACACAGCATAAACTGACGCAATAGGTGCAAAACATGCACATCTCTCGCCCGTTGTCTATTAACCAGTTCCACAACAGCCATGTTATCAATGTGAAACAACACACTTCTGTCTTTAAACTCTTCACCCCAAACTCTCAAAGCTACTAGAAGCGGGAAAAACTTTAAAAAAGCAATACTCCTGCCTTGTTGTGCTCACTGTTCTGGCCATCTCTCGATGCACCAACGTCCATCCCAGAATATGCCAAATCCATGCGCCCCGGCCGCATCAGAAAACAATTGAATCTGCCATAAAATTTTATCATCCAGAAAAAAGATCAATACACCATTGAAATTCTTCAAAAACTGTAGCCATATCTTAAGATCTTCTTTGACAGCATTAGTCAGTCTGATCCTATGGTGCGGCAATGAAGCACCCGACATGGCGAAACCCAATCTTCTACAAAAAGTTCTGCCTGCTCTCACTACCCGACACGCAAAATTCAAGTAACCTAGCAAACGCTGAACCTGCCTCAATTCTATCTTGTGCCTACCCAACACTTCCAACAGGAAAGATTTAATTTCCACCACCTTCTCAGACGGTAAACGTGCCATCATCAATTCTGTATCGATCTCAATACCTAAGAAGGTAAGCTTTGTACAGGGGCCTTCCGTTTTGTCTGGAGCCAGAGGCACACCAAACTCTTTTGCCATTTCCTGAAAACAATTCAAAATTGCGTTATACTGACTCACATTTGCCTGTCCGATATACAAAAAGTCATCCAGATAGTGACACACCGCGGCATTTGCACATCTCTGTACTAAGCACCACTCTAAAAATGTACTAAACTTTTCAAACAGGACACAAGAGATAGAACACCCCATCGGTAGAGCCCTATCTACATAAAAAACTCCGTAAAAATACATACCAAGCAGCTCAAAATCTATGGGGTCAATTGGTAACAAACGAAAAGCTGATTGTATGTCGCATTTTGCTAATTCAGCACCCAAACCAGCTAATCTCACCAGCCTCAAAGCATCGTCCACGGACATATAGGTGACATTTGCATCCTCCTGTGATATAAAGTCATTAACAGACTTTCCTTCCAGCCACGACAAATGATGTATGAGCCGGACCTCACCTGCCGCTTTTTTAGGAATCACCCCCAAAGGAGATACAATCAGGTTATCCAAAGGACAGTCCCTAAATGGGCACACGATTCTCCCAGTTTGCATTTCTTTGTCAAGTTTGTGACGCACCACCTGGGGCAGATCCCTGACTGACTTCAAGTTATCCGCCCAACAATGACATCTAGGCCCTGATAACCCAAACGAAAACCCACTGAAAAACCCCAATATAGCTGAGCTGCCGCTTCCGAATCAGGATATTCATCCAGCCAGCTTACCATAGCCTGTAAATTAACCGGGGTAGGAGCCTTTTGGGACAACAGCTTGAACAACCCCTCTACCTCTCTGTCCCCTTCCTGCGTCAGCAAAATTTTGGATGGGAAAGCACTGTGTAATAGGATGTCGCCCCCCACACTGTGAACATTCATGTTTGAATTTACAATATTGCCTGATGCAGGCACCACGGTTGTAATTCCAACAAGCACCTGCTGCAGACAATTGAGCTCTTCCCATAGATCCCGCTCCAACTTGGGCGGGACGTTGGAGAAAGGGCTGATACGATATAGGCAAGCCGCTGGCTGTATGAATCGTTGTTTGAGACTGATTAATAGACACCCATTGCAACCATAGCTCGGGATCCACTTCCCCCCAAGGTTTGTCATGAAATATACTAACTCTGGCATGAAATTCTTCGCCGTAATTTAACCAGGCGAAACCTCCCACCTGTAAGTGTGCCCTGCGAATTATGTCAATATATTTAAACATGGCCAAAGCCCTCTCAGGATACCTCTCACAATACACGCTCACGTAAATGAGAAAGGCAGCCGTCCAATTCTCAATGGACTTAGGGACTCTGGGACGCCGCGACAGCTCCCATTCTTCTTCTTTGGAACCTTCCCGGGATTGAATATCCGTATGCAGTAAACGGAAAACATCAACAAATTCATGGTTCCAAATTTTTTGTTTAGTTTTTTCAGACAAGTGTATTCCAAGCGGCATAGCCAAGCCCATGTAAGGAAGCTTTGCATGCAACCTGCTAGCACCTGACACCTGAACAGCCAAGTCCGAGGGAACAGCCACAGAGCCTTCCGTATCAAGAACCCGTACCTGCCACACAGGCCGAGACTTAGGTGAAACATTAGAAACATATTCCCCAACTCCTGTAGGTTTAGCAAACACCACTTCCGCTGCACCAGCATCCAACACACTGCTACCCGCTAAAGGCCGGGACCAAGCAGTCCACCAGTGAGGCTTACCTGTTGTGAGCTGCGTAGCCCGCTTCTGGAACTCCTGAGGATCTTCTTTATTCTTCCGACGCCGCTCTTGATCCGTCGAGAAGTCCGCACGAGACCTCTGTAAAATACTAGAAGACGTAAATGCACCCCGATCCCCCCCACCCAATTCCTTAGAGAAAACCACAGGAGTCGCCTTTTGAACCACATTATCAATCATATTATCTTCATAAACATTATCAGTGTAATAAACTGTACTATCCAATGGCTCAGAGCCGTAAACATTCGCAGCACTAGTGCTGGGCATCTGACCGTCACCAATACCACCATCAAATAATCTCCTTGAGGTCACAGGCCTCCGTTGAGAGAACCCGGCCGTAAAATCAGATTCCGCTCCAGAACCGCCAAGATGAGAAAAATTGTCACTAAAAGCCGCACTTTGCTTTGCAGAAGGGACATAAGAAACACTAGAAACCGACCCATGAGAAGGGTCAGGCGCAAACTTCTTACCGCTCTTGTATGAAGTTACTGTTGACTTACCCATAGAAGACTCCTTTGCATAATTGGACGCTGTGAATGAAGACATGTCTGAATGTTCAACCCAAACCCATTGCCCATTCTGTGGCCCAAAATCAGAGTCAAAAACTTCCTGAGAATCACAAGGTGGAGGGCGTGGATCTGGAAATAGGGAAACAAATTCTGCATGAGGAACATTTCCAAATACACCTCCCTGGTTCTGGTCTCCCGGCTGCCAACATTCTGAAACCTGTTCTGTAACCAAGTCATCTTCATTGCAATTAAGGGGTACCTCCTGTCCCGCATTTGAAAAAACATTGTTGTCACCCAGTGTAGCCTTGGACCCAGGGGGACCTCTAGGCTTTGGCATCTGAGAATAAACAAAACTGAACATGCCCCCCGCAGCCCCTTGTTCAACCTCCTGGGACTCCTCTTCCATATTCAGTTGTAAAATGACTGCCTCCCCCACCTGCCTTTCTTCCTTCCCATCGCTATTCTCTGGATAATCAACTAACATGGTACCACAGCTGTTCTCCAAAACTTGGGGGGCAATGTCTATTCGAACAGCAGTGCGCTGCATATGTACACCAGCTTGTGGAAAATGTTGCTTCTTAGATACTACTTTTGCACTTAGAGAAGTGACTGAGGCAGGTATAAATTGCTCAGCTCCTGGCAGCTGTGCTACTGCTAAAACCCCCATTCTGACTAAAGGGGCTGGTGCACTAATTGAGCCCCCAGAGCCCCTCCTGGCACCCTTCCCAGCAGGCCTCCCACTGCGCTGTTGCTGACAAGAACCCAACTGCCCTTGTGGTGGTGCAGGCAATGAGGAAGCTCAAGGTCTTGCCCTCCTTGTGCGAGCACCACTACCTACAGAGCGCCCTCCACGAGGCAGCACAGTCTTTTCAGAGGCACCATTATTATTTAAACGAAAGCGACTCGTTGGAGGCAGGCAAGGTGCCACAGCCTGACTCACTCCTAGAGCTGCCAAGCGTTTGGAGATGGAGTCCATGAATAACGCTGCACCCGGCCTCAAAAGGTCACCACGGCCAGCCTCCAGCAACGCTCGCACAGCGTCCTTGACAACGCTGCCTTCCTACATTCAGCCGGCACAGGCTCTCGTCATGAGTGGGAAAAAATTCTTCCTCAAAACAGCAAAAAACGGCTCTCCTCAGATGCGGCACTACAAAGCTCTGACGTCTTCTCACACCGCCTCCCGCTGACGTCATAAACCGCCCTCCTCCCCTGCCTCTACCCGCCCCACTAGACCCGCCCCTTGACCTGGGAACCAATCATGCAGTGGATTGTTCCCACCACGCGAATCCTCCCAGGGGGACACCGGCTCGCGCCCGGTCCCTCTGGGTCCCATTCCTGCAATGCGGGTAAAGCGCGCGTTAAGCGCAAAACATTCTTATTTGTTTTCCAAACAATCAGAAGCATTTCCCAATAAATAATTCGACTAAAGACACGATCACGGATGGCAACCAAGAGAACAACAAGCATTGACAAAGTCCATTTACATACAAATACCAAAGTAAACAAGCACCACTACCTCATATGTAATGTACACATCATTAGATTGGCAACATAGTATTCTTTACATAGACATACTTTTGGAGCACTGAATGCACGGGATAGGGGGTGGGTTTTAATCGGGGAATACCTACTCTGTATGGAGTAAGAAAACTGCGCCCTATGTAGACTCTACATTTGTTGTAAAACCCCGGCACCAGGTACAGGATCATGACAGGGTGTTTGAGTGCCTGTGAAGGTCTGTGAGTGAGTGTGAGAGTGGTTCTCTGAGTCTCTGTATGGATGTATTAGAAAAAATGGATGTGTGTGAGGGTGTGTAAGTGGCTGTATGGATGTGTGACTGTGTGTCTGTATTGGTGTGTGAGTGGTTTTCTGGGTCTGTAAGTGTGTGTGTGAGTGACTGTATGAGTGTGTAAATGGGTGTGTGAATGGTTTCTGGGTCTCTGACTCGGAGTGTGAGTACCTGTGTGGGTCTGTGAGTGAGTGTGAGAGTAGTTCTCTGGGTCTCTGAGTGGATGTATTATTGACTGGGTGGGCAAATGGCTGTATGGGAATGTAAATGAGTGTGTGAGTGGTTTTCTGGGTACCTAAGTGGGTCTTTGATTGGGTGTGTGAGTGGTTCTCTGAGTGGATGTACAACTGACTGAATGGATGTGTGAGGGTGTGTAAGTGGCTGTATGGATGTGTGGCTAAGTGTGTGTGTGTGTGTGTGTGTGTGTGTATGGGTGGGTGAGTGGTTTTCTGGGTCTCTGAGTGGGTGTATGAGTGGCTCTCTGGGTTTGTAAATGGTGGTGTAGGCATATAAGTGCACGTATAAGTGAGTGATGGGTAGGTATATGGGTGGGTGTGTAAGTGGCTGTGTGGGTGTGTGTATCAGTGGTTTTGCTGTATGGTTACGTGAGTGGGTGGAGAACAAAGAACCTGCAATACAGATAATCAAAGGAATTCCCTCAACGGCTGCCTGGAGCTAATGTTGGAACTCTGATACGACCTAGAACCAATGAAATCACACAGCAAAAAAAGAGGAGCGTCCATTTTGAGACGCTAGCAGAGGGCCCGGCCCCGGCGAAATGAATAAAGGGTCACCGAGAGCGCTGGTCTCAATACAGGAAGCGGTACTGAGGCTCCCCCTGCGGCCCGCAGCGATCACTTGGGACCCCTGTGAATGCAGCAGCACACAGGTACAGATGACGGCAGCGAGCAGCAGAGATGCGGACCGTCTTGGTCTTGATGTAGGGGAAGAAAGTAAGGACTTATGCTGCTTATCAGGAGCTGACTGCACCGGCAGGTGTGCGGCGCATGAAGCCTCTGTCTGGCAACACACGGGGCAGTTAGTAATGCTTTTGGGATGAAGCCCTGCGGAGATAAATTAACAAGATATAGCAGGAAAGTGGAATTTATTTCTCCAATGGCCATTAAAATAAACTATGCCACTGGGTACCACCTCTGAATGGATGCTTCTCCATTCTGCCACAGCACAACAGAAGGCTGGTGCGACCCCATCCACGAATCACTGCTACTGGCTGTACTACAGGGTACACGACCACGTGGTTCGCGATGCCTCTAATGATGCAATTATCACGCAGGATAAAAGAATAAATACAAACAAAGGCACAGAACACAGCAGTAGGGGTACATACTAGAAGGGCATTTTGAAGGCCGCGAGTAAGATGACAAGGTACCACAAAAGTCACCTGGGCCCAAACAAACTGAAGAGGCCCACAAACTCCCCTGAGAGGAACTACACCTCCATGGGCACGGACCAAAGCTGCATATAATCCTGAATGCACAAATAAGGCATCTGAATACGCAGCCTCCATGCTATAGCATACAAATTGCCAGCAATCAATACCACAATAGCCAAGAGGAACCTGAAGAGTGGCTATTGGACTCTGAGAAATGACTGATAAACCCTCCTGATTCAGCTGGGTAAAGGCAGCCCCCCATACCAAAAGTGGATACTCGTCGGCAGGGTAACGTGAGGTCCCTATATAAAAAGTGGTTACTCATCAAACAGAAGGGCTGGAAAAGAACCATGCCTAACTGAGACTTAGTGACAGTTTTAGAAGAGATTATAATAAACATACCTGTGCATGGGCCCCGTCGTGCCGACTTCGCTTCACACAGCATAATCTCATCATTATATATAGTGAAAGCGAAAGGTAGTAAAGCAGCCCAGACGAATACAATTTCCAACTATGCCCAGCCACTCCCCTTTGATCAAGAGGCACCGATACCGGCCCAGAACACCAATACGGATGAGCATCCACAAGACTCGGACTGACCCCTCCCCCCCCATATAACAGAGGTGCTCACGGCTATACATGCCACCAGAGATGAGCTAAAAAATCAAATTGACTCTGTTGCCATGAACGTGAACCTACTATGATGCGATCTACGAATGGTCTCAGAAAGGGTCACTATCACTGAGCAGACAGTGGACACGCTCCAAAAGGAACTCCATACCCTGAGGGATACAGTAATCAGCATCCAGAGAAGCGTGGGACGCCTCCATGATCGAGTTGAAGATGCAGAAGAAGATCGAGAAGGAACAATCTCTGCTTTGTAGGATTTCCAGAGAAAGCAGAGGGCCCATCTACGGAGTTATTCATTAAAGACTGCCCACAGGTCTTTTTTCCTTTCCTTCCTGCATTCTATTTTCGCCAAATTATAAAGCTTTCTCAGCTTCCTAATTTCAGGCTGATCCCTCTCGAATTTGTGCAGAGCCCTTTTTAAGTTCGAAAGGGCTTTGCGACAATCAGAATTGATCCACCCTTTTTCCTGAGAACCAGTCTGCTTTTGCTTGCGGAGCAGCTCTTTTCTAATTACTTTAGCAATATTAATAAAACTAGTTAAAATGTAATCGGCAGTGGAGTGCAAATTTAGGCATATATCTAACATAGGAAGGGCTTTGGTAACGACATTAGCTGTGATTACATCCAGATCTACTCTGGCCCATTTTACCGAGTAGCCGTTAATTTTATCTAAAGACAGGGCTCTTTGGTTTAACAACCCTGGTTTACCTGCTAGATCACGTCCTGTTGGTACTGAAATAGTGACATTGTTAGGAAAAAAGACCTCTGGGCAAAGCTACATGAGAGCTGCAACAGAAAGGATAGCAAAATGTTCTGGAAAGTGGTCAACTCACCTTTCTTGAATAATGCGAACACTGGTCCTAGTATAGAGGTAGCAATTAATGCACATGGATGGGTTTCATATTGTTCTAAAATATTTCTAGCAGAAGTTGTTAACCCAAGTGCAAGTATAACTATATCTCCATACATTATTGATTTAACCTTTAGCCTCGAGGAAGTAACTGAAGCTCTGAAATCCTCGAAGTCTGGTTAAGCCCCGGGGCCGGACGGGGTACCGCTAGACATTTATACGCATACCCAAGAACTCTGGGCGCCAGTATTAACCAGAGTAATTGAAGCAGCACTAAAAGGGGGTCTCGTAAAATCTTGGTCAACTTCTATCCTGCTTCCCATTTTTAAGAAGGGTAATCGCAACAATCCGGCTTGCTACAGGCCCATTTCCCTCCTGGATTCTCTGCAGGTCGCTTGATCCTAGATAGACTACGGATCTGGTCAGAGGATAACAACATTTTGACAGACCTGCAATATGGTTTCCGGGAGGGGCTGGGTACTGTGGACCAGGCTCTGAACCTCTCCCTTCTACTTGGGAAGTATGTTCAGGCCAAGAAAGGTAATCTTCACCTGATCTATGTGGACTTGACCGCAGCCTTTGACTGTGTTTCACATTCAAGGCTGTGGTCAATCCTAATAGAACTAGGTGTAGACCTCCCGATAGTATCCTTCTTACGCGAGTTGCACCGGGGAGCAACGGCCAGGGTCAGATTCGGGGTGAATGGGGAGCTTACCCCCCTTTTACAGTTACAAAGGGGGTCAGACAGGGATGTGTCCTGGCTCCCTTCTTATTTAACCTTTATACAAATGGGCTTGAGAAGGCCATGTTAGAGGGGAGTCAGGATTTACCGGCTATCGCCCGTCGTCCTATTCCTGCGTTACTTTACGCGGACGACGCGGTGATCATGGCGCGAACCCCAGTACAACTCCAAATACAGTTAAATTCGTACTGTAACTTTATGGCCTCTTTGGATCTAAAGGTTAATATTAAAAAAACATTTGTTATGCACTTTGGGAAAAAATAGTTAAGAAAAAAGCGATATTTATTAAAGACTCTAAGTTGGAATTTACCAAGACATACCCCTACTTAGGTATTTTATTTGATAGTGTTTCTTCTTGGAAACCGGCCATCGTTAGCAGGCACCTTCTATTTTTAAGAGCAACATCCGCCCTAATTGCTTTTTCACGCAAAGTAGGGAAGCCTCCCCCAAAAGAACTTATGCAAATATACTATGCGAAGTGTCATAGCGTAGCTGTCTATGGCGCTGGGGTGTGGGGCTACGTACCAGTGGACACTTTGCAGAGGGTGGAGAATACTTTGACCTGCTATCTGTTGGCCGTTTCACAGTGTTCTCCAACGTTTGCATGCCATATTGAATTGGGAATGGATTATATAGCCGATTACATAAAAATTCAGCCAATCTTAATGTGGCACCGTATTTGGACAAAAGAACAATGTAGTTTAACCCGTGCGTTAATTTTAGACTGTTTGGGCCTAGATAATTGGTCAATTATTCTGTGGCTGTCGTTTGTACATGACTTTCTCAGGGATCTGAATCTTTCTTTATATTTTAATGTACCTACGCTATTAAATACTATTACAAGAAAGACCCTGAGAATAACATGTTTATCACATTTAAGAGAGCTACGCATAGCCCAAGAAATTAATAAAGTCTCAAATCGACACATTTTAAATATCCAATGTTTTCAGGGCATTCAACCGTATCTAACTTATTGTTTGACCAACTATGAAAAATATATGTTGACACGGTTTAGATTTAACACATTCTTTCGTCTGATTACATTTCCAAGGAGACAAGATTGGTCCTCCTCAATCACTCGGTGCCCTTGCGATGGTATTTCTGAACAGTCAAATATTCATGTAGTACTGTTCTGCAAGTTTTACGATCTACCACGCAAACGCTGGATAATTCCATTACTGTTGTCCCAGGGCCTGAGAAGATGCCGCCCCGCCCTTCTGGCATTACAACATTTAGAAACAGTATCAAATGCCAAAAGTATAGCTATGTTCCTTAAAAATTGTTTAAAAATTTGTCGTTCCCTTGATTAATTAATATTGTATTATAATATTTTTGCTGGAATCCGAACCATCCATAGCTTCTATGTTTGTTATCACAATCAGTTGGGCGCACTTAAACGTTTTTTCAATCGTAGTTATAAAAGACTTTATTTGGTAAAATATATAAACTGTTTAATATTATTTTTACTCAATTTTTATGATTGTATAATGAAATTGCTTTCTATGTATGTCGCTTTTATGATTTTATCTTGTTTTAAAATCGAATAAAGCTCTTTACTACCACTACATTAAAGACTGGCTGACTGGAGTACTGGCCCCACAAAACTATCCACGTTTTTCTTGGTGGAAAGGTTGCATAGAGAGTTGCCCCCCACCACTCCAAGACCAGGGACATCTCCCAGGGCCCTTGTAGCCAGATTCCTTAGCTTCCGGGACTGAGACTCTACCCTGCAGCTTACCCGAAGCTGTGGTTCACTACCAAATGAGGGCCACCAGATTTCTATATACCCGAATTACACACAAAGAGTACAAGAACAAAGGCAATCCTTCCATGAAGTGAAACGTCGCATGCGAGACTTGAATCTTAAATATAGCCTTTTATTCCTTGAGAAGTTAAGAGTCGAAAGTGGTGGCAAAATATTCTTCTTCTTCTCTGCAGGGGAGGCAAGCAATTGGCTGGATGCAAGAGGGTCCCCGGGGAGCCTGTTTGGTGCCCTCTACGGTGACACTGAGGAAATCCGGATCTCCAAGACAACCTAGACACCGGCGTCAACACATACAATCACAAAACAGTGCCAAAAAGCCGAAGCCCAAGCAGAATAAGGGTTTGTCCAGATGGAACCTTACAGGCATTCCGGACTCTAGAGCCTCTTCGCCCAGAGGCCCCATAAACAGTAGCTTGAGAGAGGACACAGAGTCTTAACAGAGACATGAAATGAAGGCAAAGGACAAGAACTGGTAATTCTAAAGACACTCCTTGATGGGTGACACTTGGTAAGATTGAACCAAGGTGAAATGTTGGGAGGGAGGAGAGAGAAAACCTTTTTACATGGGACATTTCACACAAACTGGGATATATGGCGGGGGGGTCGACCCCCCAGAGGCTGGTACCTGGCTAAGGATTTGGAGGCTAGCCCTCACACCTCACCAGCTAACTAGCCACTACCTTAGAACAGGGTGGGTGGGGAGGGAGATGGGCAAAAGTGTTCATTTCTCCTTGTTTAGTTATTCAAGCATATAAATTTGGGGATATTTTCAGGGGAAATGGGGCGACATCTGCATGCCTTCACCAGGTTTAGTTCAGAAGGAGAGGGAAATTAGGTATTGCTCAGGAGGAGGGGGAAGTTGGGGAAGTTAAAATCTGGGTCATAAGGTCCCTACTTCATGGATGTCAGTCTGAGAAACTTATAACTAAAGATCTGGATGGAAATGAGCACCGCAGTTAAAACAGTATGGAATTATGTTATGCGAAAGGGAGTACGAAGTAAACTAAGAAGACCACCATGAGTAAACTAATTACTTGGAATGTCCAAAGCATTGGGGACTTTGAAAAGAGAAGATGTATATTTGCCTACTTAAAAAGATATAAAGTGGTGGTCGCCTGTCTCCAGGAGACTCATGTTTGGGGTGATTCAATAAAGTCCCTGCGAAAGAGATGGAGGGGACACTTTTATGCCACCTCATATTCTGGGTTTGCAAGGGGGGCACTTATATGGGTAGCTCCTGGGGTCCCGTTTCAACACTTACACCATGTGGTCAACACGGATGGGAGATATGTAATCCTCCATGGAAGGTTAGATGGCTCAGAAATATGTGTCATTAATGTATATGCACCAAATGATGACAATGCTTCCTTCTTTGCTGACCTTCTGGAGGTGGCTTCCCCTTATTTGGGAGCACCAGTAAAGTTGGCAAGGGATGTTAAATGTGTTCTTGATGGTTCCCTCGATCGGGAGCCAGCGCGACACCACACTAAACCAAGAATGACTGACGCATTGCAGGGTATAGCAGGGAATGCACCTACAAGACCTATTGCATGAATGCCATCCCACTATAAAACAGTTCTCATGTTTTCACTCCTGCCACAGGGACCTTCAGTAGATCAGATTATTGGTTCTTCTCTGTGGATCTTGGCTGGAGTGTAGAAGGGATAACTTACTTACTAAGATATTTGTCGAATCATTTCCCGGTCCTGTTGGAGTTGGGGGGCAGAGGAGTGAGATCTGAGATATGTGTGATATCTAGAAGGTACCCCCTGGGATATACTTTTAAGATCTGGGAGAAGGGGGAAAAACAACATATACATAAGCTACAAGAGCACTCCCACTCGACCTATATCTAATTCACTGATGGCTTACTAAAGCTCACTGGGCTCCCCTCTATCACTTTGTCACAATGTTCACGACAATATTTTATTCAAATCCATTCTTTTTTATTCAATTCAATTAATCAAAAGTTAAAAAAAATTCGATATAAATATGAAAAACACATGACTTTTTTATACTTTTTTGTTCTTTCATATATAGTGTCATTGTTTGCAGTTCATCATCTCAACATTGTAACATTTAAATATGTTCAATTGATATGCATTCTGTATTTAGTTTGCAATAGATAACCCAAAGTAGCGATCCACCTATGTACCACAACTACCTTACATCACATCCTAATCTAGCATACGCATACATACGCTCAACCTTCACCTAGCTATAGTGGCATACACCTTTGAATCATGAGTGAAAATCCTTCATTGTTCTTTCATGATTGTGTTGCCAGCTGGATGTCCATAGTGTCGACACACATTTTGGGGGGTAAATTGATTCAAAGGTCGCCTTCTTCATAACCTCCCTTTGACTGTTTAATTTCTAGCGGGGGTGCTGGGATATCCGTAACAGATTGTTCTGAAATCACAATCTCCAGTTACAATAAGGTGCGCGGTAGGGAACATTTTTCTCAGAGTTGAGGATTGTTTATGTTCCTTACATTGCCAATTTATTAGTGTGTCGCCATTGTCTGGTCTTTGTATAGTTATGCACTTTTGGTCCAACCTTGTTGTACCTAGCGATCACTGCATTTGGATTGCTTTCACCGCCTCAAGCTTGTATTTCGTTATGTCTCTGGTCTCTCGCATTCTGCATCAGTTACGTCCCACGGACAGAAAAGAAGATATGAGATACCTCTGTGGCGGCTCAATAGTGAGGCCCTACAAGACCCTCAATTTGTTGCCTTAGTGCTCGAGGAACTGACTAGGTATTTTTGAGAGAACTGGGGTCAGCCTTGTGCCGTGCGACTGAGTATGAGGCCATGAAGGTAGTTATACGAGGAATCTGCATTTAAACCACATATGGAGTCAGATCCCAATTGGAACAAGATGAAGCAATGCATGAGGGGCATCCTGGGAAAACTGGAGACTGACATTGCCAGAACCCCACAAAAGTTGACAGAATGGAGCAAGGCTAGGGAGGCTCTTATGACGGATCTCCGCAAACTTGAAAAGCATGTTCACACGACATATAGACAGAAAATCCACAGGAAAGGAGACATAACCGGAGCGCTATTGGCGCGACTGATAAGACAGGAAAAACCAGTGGCCCAGATAGCGCAAATCAGTGCTGAGAATGGGGTATTAGAATACTTGCAGAAAGCAATAGCTGAATCCTGGCAAATCACCTGTAAAAGGTATACAATAGCCCCACTAGATTAGATTCCAAGGCAATGATATCGTACTTGGACACGATAGAACTACCGAGCTGAACGCCTGAGGAACAAGAGACTAAGTTCTCTGATTACCAGAGACTAAATAAATGGCGCTGTAGGCCGTCTCAAGCCGGCCAAGAGTCCAGGCTCTGACGGGCTCCCCGAGGATTTCTATAGATGTTTTGCCCCCTTCTAGTTTATAACCAGGCTTTAGGTAAAGGTACCCTACCACCTACAATGGGTGAGGGATGCATTGCCATGATTCTAAAGAAAAGATAAGGATCCCTGCCAGCCAACCTCATACCGATCAATATCGCTGTTAAATATAGATTTGAAAATATTAAGCGGCATCATGGCGGAGTGACTCCTCCCGAAGGTGTCACAACCAATCCACTTATTAACTTATCCCTGGCAGGAACATGACCTGTAATCTGAGACAACTGGCACATGTATAGCAGGCCCCTAGAGAGATAGAGGTTGACAGTGCCGCCGTGCTGTTGGATATCGAGCAAGCGTTCGATACAGTGGAGTGGCCGTATTAGTGGCAAGTCCCTAGACGAATGGAGGTGGGCGACACTTGCAATAGTGATGGAAACAATGGCCATTCGACTGCGAGATAAGATGGGGCCATGGGTAATACGGTTGTGAGACACTAACCATAAGGTCTCGCTGTATGCGGACAAAACTCTAGTCTACCTGACACAGTCAGAACGGTCCTTACAAGTGCTGTTGACAGAAATGCAAAGCTTCAGGAAGATATCAGGCCTCCATATTAATCGTACAAAGTCCAGGGTGGTCCCAAAGGGTAGAATGACTGCGGTCCAAGCAGAACTGAGACCGCCCATTGAATTACCTTGGGCAGAAGGAGAGCGATACCTAAGTATATATCTGACAAACACAACCAAAGCACATCACGAATCTAACATCAGCCGCATAAGACAGGATCTAATAGCATAGCTTCGTTTCTGGACTGAGCTGCCACTATTCCTCACGGGGCGCATAGCCATCATTAAAATGACTATTTTACTCCGGTGTCTATAGGAACTGCAACACTCCATCTATATAATTCCTCGATCATATTTCATTACACTAGAGGGTCTAATCAGGGACCTTTTGCGTGGGAAAAACTTAGAAGAGTACGATTAGCGACCCTCGAGAGAACATTGTAGAGGTGAGGCTTAAAGGTACCCCGACTTGAATTCTGATATATGGCTTCTCAACTGCAGCACACAGTCCACTCGTTAGATAGCGAGGAAAGCTGGGAGAAGTCTCTACTAGCCATTACATTTGGAGGTGGCTCGTTGGCTGAGCTGTTGCTGCAGGGGAGTGGAGTTCCCAAAAAGTATCCATATATAAGACAGCATGTCGCAAAAGTATGGGAAAAAGTTGTGAGAAGAGTTATACAACACACCTATTTGCCCCTGACATGTCCTTATGGGCGATTCAACCCTTTGCAACCATTGCAGACTCTATGTCAGTTCGTCTGTGGAAAGAGGGCGGCTGCCAGTTACTGGGAGATCTCTATGTAAATGGACAATTTATGTCCCGGGAGGAGGAACAGGACACCTTTGAACTGGGGCCGGGTCAGTTTCTCCAGTATGGTAAAATATCTAGCGTAGCACAGGAACTTTGGCAGGGCTTTCCAGAAGAACCCCCCCCCCCATCACTAACAAACTATACGGTCCATGGCACGTGGGAAACACTTGTCTCATACCTCTATCAGGCACTACGTGAGAACTCGCCCACGCGGCCTCTAGCACTCCGACAAAAGTGGGATATATCAATGAATGATTCCCTGATCGAAGGTGAATGTAAAAGGGTACACGAGGGTGGCTGAGGTTGCTTCCATGCTATTACTATGCGTCTTTTAGCCAAAACCAACCCTAGGTTAACAAAACGTCTGCTTAGTGTTTTATTTTTGGGCGTGGGCAACAATCCCAATAATATCTGTTTATTCTCTTTTGGTATATCCTAACCGATAGCTTTTCCTAGCAGAGTCAAAACCTCCTACCAGTAAGGGTGTAATAATCAGCATAGCCAAATCATGTGGAGAACATCTGCCTCCGGGCCCCACATCTAGGACATCCATCCATGCGAGATTGGTATATTATATGTAACGTACGTGGGGTAAGATATGTTTGATGTATTATATTATGTTGGAGGAGTTTAAATCGTGCATTTGCACTGACCTTTTGCACTGTGAAGTTATATTTAGGATTCCGAGAGATAGGAATTCCTGGGATTTTGACCATTAATAAGTTTACCCGGTTTGACAAATCTCCATGAAACATTGCAGACCTATTGATTTTTCTACTTTGGCAGGTGATACAAAGTTTCACAGTGATTGGTCAAAGGGGTGCAAAGAAAAAAACAATGCACTTTTCCATAGACTTTGGAATTGGACTTAGCAGCCAAACACCCATTTGGATTTCATTGAAATTTGGCAGAATTATAGATTATGGTGTGCAGATGATCCTTTTTGGTACTAGAGGTAAGTAGAGTAAGTATTTTTAAAGTTATAAGGTATTTAGACTTAGAGATATCTCAGGCCGTGAAATACCATGACATTTCAAGAAATACTGCAGTGTTTCCCAGTACATGCCGATGACAAGGTAGTATATGATTGGGTAAAGGAAAACTTTACAAAAATAAATGGCAGCCACATTGTTTTTCACATACTTTGACTGTGTTCTGGGTTAAGGCCTTAGATAAAGGTGAGTAGTAGGTTTTATACTTTCTACTTACCTTTTACCACTTTCTTAAAGTGGTAATAGGTAGGGAACATTATTTATAAGTTTCTATATATTTTCAAAAAAAGTTACAGAGTACTACAGTACCACATAGAACGTACAGAGGTACTTAAAATAAGTTTTAAAAAATGATTATGTAAAAAATTGAAAAATACAATGCTACACTAGGTTTCACAAATACAGTGTATTCCAATGTTTTCATTAGTTTTTACATATTGACAAAAAAAGAACAATACTGTGGTACTACCTACAAAGTACTGTGCTACTTAGATTTTGTATTTATTTATTTTGTTAAAAAATCAAACATACACTATACTACACTATTTTTATCAAATATAGTATATTTTTTATTTGTTTACTTATATAGTTTTTTTCCCCCTGTAATTACCACAGTACTTTGTAGGTGCTAGTGTAATACTCTATAAACCTAAAAATATATATGAAACAATAAAAATAAATGTCATTACCTAGTACCACTTTAATAAAGAGGAAATAGATAAAGAACAACAATACGTTCAAGTGCCTATTGTATAGATTTGTAAAGTGCAACAAATCTTTTACGTTTTCTGATAAGGTTCTTCCTAAATAAGTATAATTTCTCACTCTTTCTAGCTTTTCTTCACCCAAGAACCAGTTGTATGACTGGGCTCTTCTCTTCCTCCTAAAAATAAATATGTGTGTTTTTGATGTGTTGCTCTTTAAAAAATGCTTCTGCACAAAGATGTGAAACCGCCTCAAACTTGATTTAAAGATATAGGGGCAAATGTATCAAGCCTTTTGCGACTCGCAAAGGCCGAAATTCGCAGAATTTCGGCCTTTGCGAATCGCAAAAGGCCTTTTTGCATGTTCTGGCATGCATCAAAAATTCGCAAAATAAGTAATAGCAAAAATTTGCGATTCCTTATTTTGCCATAGCATTTAAGGAATCGCAATTTTGCGATTCCTTAAATGCTATGTATGTAGCAATTTTGAAATGCGATTTTTGTTTAAGAATTCGCAAATTACCACCAACTTGTAGTTGATGGTAATTTGCGAAGTCTTTAAAAAATGCAAAATTTGGCATTTTTGATGGTGGCATGTGATGCACACACGCCCATAGGGCATGTATGTGCACCATATGTACACACATGTATTTTTCAGGGGTGCAGCAGGGTGTCTTTCAGACACCCCTGCACCCTTGAAATAATTCTCAAATTGCGATTAGCAAATTGCGAATTCGCAATTTCAGAATTACTTCACAATCATTCCTATGGGCCTCCTGGCCCATAGGAATGCATGGGAAATAATTCCTTATTTGCGAATTCGCAAAATGCAGATTTCGCAAATAAGGAAGATTAAGGATTCGCAAAAAAATAGCGATTTTTTTCATACATTTCATTTTGCTATTTCTAAATAGCGATTCCTTAAAAATCGCTATTTAGGAATCACAAAATGGAATCTTGATACATCTGCCCCATAGTGGTGTCTGGTCTTGAAAAATTACGTCATCCCCATATAAGAAAGTATGGAACGGTCTAGTGCCAACCTTTGGGGGATAATTTTTTTCTTGGTGAAGATAGCTAAGAAATTTTGAAAGATAAAGGGAAAATAATATATGTGCTAATATTCATCTCTGTTTTAGGCTATTTGTTGGTGATATTGAATGAGACAAACCCTGGATTTCCCCAAAAGAGTAGAAAGACACAAGTAGACATCACTTGGAATCTAGCACGTACAGCTTCCGCCATCGGTCTAATACCAGAGTTAAATGCGGCTGAAAAGTCAATAAAAGCTGTATATAAAAAAGACTAATTTATTACTACATATGTGTCTAAAAATAATTGCAGAACTGCATTATCAATGACCGACCAATCTGCTCTGAAGCCAGATTGTTTGAGAGGAAGAATGTTCACTTCCTGTGCTCAGTTCTCCAAATGTTCTAATATGCTCTTTCCAAAGTCCTTCCCCACATCATCCAAGTGCGAAATTTGCCAACAATTTACCGACTTGTTTACTTCTTTTCTTATGAAAAGGGACAATAATGCCTCCTCCAAGAATTTAGCAATTTACCAAAAGCATAGCAGAATTGGAATAAGGGAACCAGGCATATGGCCCACTTTTCAGGATAAGGATTTAACACCAACGTTGAGACTTTGTCAGGGCCCATTGCTGCCGAAGCTCTTATGTTTTTTGATAAACAATATTATCTGGTTGTAAGAGGAGGGTTGAATAAGTTCTGATCTTTAGGAGGTCATCACAAAAGAACTTGATTCCTTATTTGGTTTGTATACCTTCCTAATGTAACTTAACCAGACTTCTATTAGCATTATGTTTACTATTGGGCCTTCTTTTTGGCTGCAATTTTGAGAAAGCCCAAGTATTTTTTTTAATGCAGCTTGCTCTAGAGAAGTCCAAACTGAAAGCGAAATATTCACAGCATACAGCATGTGTCTCCAACCAGTCGATCACAAGCATTGAGTTCATTTTTCAATCAGCACAGGGTTACATTATTCTTTTTAAAGTAAGGCAAGTCTGTGTTT
This sequence comes from Lissotriton helveticus, assembly GCF_964261635.1. Classification (NCBI taxonomy): domain Eukaryota; kingdom Metazoa; phylum Chordata; class Amphibia; order Caudata; family Salamandridae; genus Lissotriton; species Lissotriton helveticus. The sequence continues at coordinate 453,255,907 of NC_136073.1, read as the reverse complement.
ATTTTGGGAAACAACCTTTACAACGCAACTTTTACAACACACTACCATTACTACGAAACTTTTACAACGCAACATCCATTACATAGCATGCCATTACAACGCAACCATTACAACGCATGACACTACAACGCATACCATTACAATGCATGTCATTACAACGCAGTCATTACAACGCATACCATTACAACGCATATCATTACCATCCAACACTTACCCTACTGTTGCACCCCCTGGAGTTAGAATAGTAATTTTTACCCCTACACTATCCAACACTTACCCTACTGTTGCACCCCCTGGATTTAGAATAGTAATTTTTACCCCTACACTATCCAATACTTACCATACACGCAATGTAATGTTATGTGTTGTAATGGTATGCGTTGTAAAGGTAGTATGTGTTGTAATGGAATGCGTTGTAAAGGTAGTTTTTAAAAATTCATTGTAATGGCATGCGTTGTAATGGAGGTTGCGTTGTACAAAATGCGTTGAAAAGGTGTGCGTTGTAAAAGTATGCGTTGTAACATCATACAACCGTTTATTTTACATTATTATTCAGGCTACAGATAGCAGGACCTGATAATGAGCAGTGCCGGAGTCAGATGTATGACCCAGGGTTCAGAGGTGAAGAACTGAAGCACTGGTGTATTTAAATCTTCAATAAAAGTCCATCTCAACTAAAAAATTATGCTTCTGATTAAAAGGAAGCACTAACTTAACAATTAAGTTAACTCTTCATTTTATCCCACTGAGTCAATGTTTTTCTCTGCTTTCAATTAAGCCAATTATAACTTAGTATTTTGTAAAGCATGTTTCTTCACTTTAAATTCCTCCTATTTAAACAAATGGCTTTATTTCTCTGTTCTAAATATGGCACCATCTCTACAGGGCATTTGCGCACAGCAAGCATCTTGCTCCCATTGGCTGGTAGATACAGCGTTAGATTTATAACTGAAAAACATAGTAATTTTTTTAATTGGGAGAAATATAAAGGGCAAATTCTGAAAATCTTTAGCCAAACACCTTTCTGCACTTTACATTTCTCCCATAAAAGAATGGTCATATGTTTGTGTATATATGTAACAGTGCTACATTTGGCAAAAGTTACGTCCTTTGTCACAAGTACATGTGACAGACTCATTCACCCATACACATATATCCCAGTCATACGCACACATGTTCACACATCCCCAAAGACCACATTCTCACTGACCCACGGCAGCCCTGATACAGTGCCCTAAAATCAATTTTTTATTTTAACCATAGTCTTTGGTTCTATAGACATTAGGCTTCATCAAAGAAACTGGGCGTAGGGGTGTCTGATAATAGTGCGCAAGAGGCTTGGCCTTCAGTAGCTGACAATGATGTTCACTGATCTGAAGTAGCTCTCACTCCAGAAAAGGTTGGAGGCCCCTGCTATAGGTCTTGGGAATGGGCTGCATGCCCACTTCCCCCAACATTAAGAATTTCGGCCCAGGTAGAGCGGCTGCGTGCACTCTTCCCATTTAAAAAATGAAAGGCCTTTGGAGATGGGGTTCCTGGAGCCAATATTGGCTTGGTTGGGGGAATGGGGAGGGGGAGGGGGGGGGGGGGGGGAATGTGCTCCCTCTTAAAATAAAAATAAAAGTCCCTGACAGATTGTGCCCCTGGGCCAAATGTTGGCTCTGAGAGAAGGACTATGTGCTCCCTCCCCTTTTAAATATATATTTAGGTCCTAGGGTATGGAGTCCCCAAAGCCTGTAGAGGCTCAGGGAGAGGCGTAGCATGTACCCTCTCCTTAATTAATACATGCATTTGCAATGCAATAGGTCTCGCATTAGGAATGTTTGAGCTATTGGTATAGTAAATGACACATTTTTTATTTATATGTTGGTTTTGAAAATAGCAAAATTAATAGCTTTGTCATTTACAATGCCAATAGTTGTAACTTTTGCAAATGTGACACCTGTAGCATTTGTAAAGCAATATGTGTTTTATTTACGTGACTTAGATGTATTGATATTACAAATAACAATGGCTTTTAATTTTTTTAAATCATTAATACTTAAATAAAAGTTCTTGGAATTTATAGTGGCAATAGCTTAAACTTTTGTAAATAACTTTTGTGAAGATTATGTTCAGTGTATTTTATTGTGACGAACACCCACATGCATCAAGTGATTTTGGAGTCGCAAACGGTGCGATTCGGAAAAATCGGCCGTTTGCGATTCCAAAATCACATTTTGGGATGCATTAAACATTTTCACAAAATTCGCAATTTTTTGCCATTCCTAAAAATGCGATTGCATTTAAGGAATCGCATTTGTGCGATTCCTTAAATGCAATGCATGATTTTTTTTCAAATTGCGAATTTGGAAATAGGAGGTGCAAATTAACACGAGGTTGGCCCTCGTGTTAATTTGCGAAATCTTTCAAAAATGCATTTTTGAAAGTGTCATGTTACGCACACACATGTCCTTTGGACATGTGTGTGTGAAACTTGCACTTAAAAAAATATTTCAAGGGTGCAGGGGGGGTACTTTGGACCCCCCTCAGCACCCTGGCAATGCATCAACAAATTGCAAATCGCAAAAAAAAAAAAGCAAAACGGCATTGATTCCTATGGGCCTCTAGGCCCATAGGAATCAATGTAATGCCATTCCTTAATTGCGATTCGCAATTAAGGAATCGCAAATTCCGAAAATTAAGAAATCCTAAAAACTTTTAAGATTTCTTGATGCATAGGATTTTGCAATTCCTAAATTGCGATTCCTTAATTTTCGCAATTTAGGAATTGCAAAATCCTACAATGATGCATGTGGCGGGAAATTCCAAGAACAGAAGTGAAATATTAACATCTTTTTCTGACATTTGTAATGAAGCTTGAAACATTGAGAGAACATATTTGAACAAGTTGTTGTTTAATGGTTGCACAGATTGATGCTGTGGTGGTGCTGTGTGATGTTGTTGTGGCGATGAGTGATGCTGTGGCATTCAGTGATGCTGTGGTAGCGCATAGTGATGTTGTGGTGCCGCTGAGTGATGCTGTGGTGGTGCTGAGTGATGCTGTGGTGATGCGATAGATAGAGTGAGTGCGATAGATAGAGTGAGGGCGATAGATAGATAGAGGGAGGGCGATAGATAGATAGAGGGAGGGCGATAGATAGATAGAGGGAGTGCGATAGATAGAGTGAGGGTGATAGAGTGAGGGTGATAGATAGATAGAGGGAGGGCGATAGATAGATAGAGGGAGGGCGATAGATAGATAGATGGAGGGTGATAGATAGATAGAGGGAGGGCGATAGATAGATAGATAGAGTGAGGGAGATAGATGGATAGAGTGAGGGAGATAGATAGATAGAGGGAGGGCGATAGATGGATAGAGTGAGGGCAATAGATAGATAGAGTGAGGGCGATAGATAGATAGAGTGGGGGCGATAGATAGAGGGAGGGCGATAGATAGATAGAGGGAGGGCGATAGATAGATAGAAAGATAGATAGATAGATAGATAGATAGATAGATAGATAGATAGATAGATAGATAGATAGATAGATAGATAGATAGATAGATAGATAGATAGATAGATAGAGTGAGGGCGATAGATAGAGTGAGGGTGATAGATAGAGTGAGGGCGATAGAGTGAGGGCGATAGATAGATAGATAGATAGATAGACAGATAGATAGATAGATAGATAGAGTGAGGGTGATAGATAGAGAGATAGAGTGAGGGTGATAGATATATAGATAGATAGATAGATAGACAGACAGACAGACAGACAGACAGACAGACAGACAGACAGACAGATAGATAGATAGATAGATAGATAGATAGATAGATAGATAGATAGATAGATAGATAGATAGATAGATAGATAGATAGATAGAAAAATACACAGTGAAACTCAACAGACATTTTTGTAGAAATGGGTCCTTTCATTACACAAGGTAGGCACACAAATTGTCGGTCTTGAAAGCCTGTGTGGGCCCAGACCAAACGGAATCATCCTCACAGGAGACACTGCATTTGTGCCCTTTAAGGAGGGCATGGTAAAGACAAACAAGCAGGAAGTGGGATAAGGGAGGGGGTGGCAAATGGTAAGCACTTTCGCGGCCGCTTTGATGTTCTCAGTGGCCACGCGGCTCACTGAGAACATCAAAGCGGCCGCGAAAGTGCTCCCAAAGGCTGCAGGCTGACAAATGGTGCGCGCATCCGGTGCACATGCATTGTACCTCATCTGCCTGCAGCCTTTGGAAGCACTTTTGAAAGCCCATTACTAAACTCTCGCAGAGCAACGCATGCACGTTGGCTCAGCGAGACCTAAAAAGCTGTGTCAGTGTTATCCTGGAAGTAAAAAAGCAATTGAGTGTAGTCAGTGTACGGCTCTTCCATGACACCCCAAGATTCAATGAGATCCACCAAAAGATAACTATTAAACAAGAGCGGACTCAGGGTATATCCCTGCAGGACATCACATACCAAAGGTTTAGGAGATGCAGATTGTGGGTGTAAATACACTCTTTGGATTCACCGTCCAGGAAGGATTTGATCCATAAAAGAGCCTTGCCCTGAATGCCAAGCTTGCTAAGTCTGCTCAACAAAATAGAATGTGATACAGTGTTGAACGCCACGGAAACATCGAGGAGCAACACCACGACAGGTGTGCTCTTGTCCAGATTCTCATTTATTTATTTATTATTTATTTATATCATTTATAGAGCGTGCTGCAACCCTACGGGCATCCTGGTGCTTTGGAGAAGGTGCAACTAAGAAGTAATCAGCATAGGGGCAGGATGGAGGAATGACATTGTTGCTCCTAGGGTAGTTATACTTTAGAGAAGAGCCAGGTCTTGACCTTTTTGCGGAAAGGCAGCAGTTCACTGGTTTTCCTAATCGCAATTGGAAGGCTATTCCAGAGGTGGGCTGCTGCTATGCTAAAGGCTCTGCCACCCTGGGTTGCTTTCCTGATTCTAGGTATTCTGATGAGATTAGTGGATGATGAGCGAAGGGCCCGTGTGGGCTCATAACATTGGAACTTGTTTTGTAGTGGTTTAGGACCCTGACCGTGTACTGCTTTACAAACAGTACATAGAGATTTAAAGAGGATCCTCTGAGGCACGGGCAGCCAGTGTAAGTCGGCCAGTGCTAAAGTAGTGGAGGATCAGCGGGCTCGTGAGAGTGCCAGTTTAGCTGCTGCCGCCTGGATACTCTGGAGTCTGGAAATCAGATATGCAGGAGATTCCAGTAGCAGAGCGTTGCAGTAATCCAGGCGGCTAAGAATGGTGCTCCTGACTACAGTTGCTCTAGTCTGTGCTGGAAGAAGAGGCAGCAGCTTTCGGAGGCCCCGCATTAGGGTGAAGCAGCTGCTCACCTGTTTATTGACGTTGGTCTCCAGGTTTAAGTTCTCATTGAAGCTGACCCCCAAATTTCGCACCGTTTTTACTGGTGTCAGTGGTCCATCTGAGGCTATAGGCCAGAAGTCTGCAGGCAGGCTTCTGGCAATTCCCCCCACTTTACATTGCATGATCTCTGTTTTTCCGCTATTAAATCGTAGCGAGTTTCTTTTTAGCCATGTTGCCATTTCCTGCATGCAGGTGTGGAAGGTCTCAAGTGATTCTGTATGGGTGCCATTAAGGGAGATCATCAGCTGTGTGTCATCCGCGTAGTTGATCACGCTAATTTCATAAGCCTTGATGATGCCCATCAGGGGTTGCATGTAGGCATTAAAAAGGATGGGACTGATGGCGGACCCCTGTGGGACCCCACGTGGGAATTTGGCAAATTCAGACTGGTATGGAGGGAGTGCCACTGCCTGCCATATGTCTGCCAGGTACGAGCGCTGCCAGTTGAGCGCCGTTCCTTTTACTCCAAAGGTTTCCAACCTTGTCAGTAGGATGTCATGGCTCACCGTGTCGAACGCGGCGGACAGGTCCACCAGAATTAGAATTGCTGATTCACCCCTGTCCGCCCTCATTCGCAGGTTGTCCAGGACCATCAACAGAGCTGACTCGGTTCCATGGGCTGGTCTAAACCCAAATTGCTCCTCTTCTAGGATGTTGTTTGTCTCCAAGAAGAGGGACAGAGACCTACTGACCAGCCGTTCCGTGATCTTAATTGGATACGGCAGGAGCGAGATGGGTCGGTAATTCTTGTGGCAGCTGGGGTCAAGATTTGGTTTCTTTAGCAGGGGTGCAATAACTGCCTGCTTCCATTCCATCAGTACAATGCCTGTGAAGAGGGATTGACCACATAGCTGACGGAGTAAGGGAAAGAATTCAGCCCCGAATTCCTTTACAACTTTGTGGGGTAGAGGATCCAGCGGGGATCCAGAGGAGATACTGAGGGCTATTTGAGCAAACTCTTTTTCTGGGGGGATTTCAAATTTGTCCAGGATGGCCCTTGGTGGTGAGTGCCTATCCATTCCTTCTCTCTTCTTCCCGCTGTCCCCAGTGCTCTGGTGCTGTGCTATGGATGTGGGAGAGTCCTCCATACTCTCTACTATTTTTATGATTTTATCCCGGAAGGAGGAGGCCAGACCATCGCATAGCTCCTGGGAAGGTTTGATGTTGCTGCTGGCGCAATTCGGGTGGGACATTTCTCTCACTGTGTTAAAAATGTCTCGTGACTTATTAGTGCTTTTCAAAATAATGGCTGCAAAGTGTTTTGCTTTGGCTGTGGCAATCTCTTTTTTATATTTTGTTATTGACAGCCTCCAGAGTGGTCTATTCTGTTCTGTGTAGTCCCTCCTCCAGTGTCTTTCCGCCTTTTTACAGGCGATTTTCTGATTTTTCAGTTTTTCCGTGTACCAGGGCTCGGGAGGGTTGCCTCTTTTCCTGATTACTTTCAGAGGGGCAATTTGATCAAGTTTCATGGTCACGTGTTCACAGAGCGAACGATAGTTCACTGTAATGTCATTCTCCGGGTTAAAAAGGGCTTCTAGCTGAAAAAGGGCGTCCCCTCTTTCCCCTTTTTTTAATAGTCCTTTCCAGTCACGGCTGATAAAGGTTCTGACCTGTTTGTCCCTAGGCAATGCGTTATTCAGAGTGTGGACATTGAATGTTACTAAATAGTGATCTGACCATCCCACTGGTAGGGTTTTTCCCATGGATACAAGGTCCTCTTCTGCGAAGATTAGGTCTAAGATGTTGCCTTCCCTGTGTGTGGGAGTGGTTACCCATTGTGTTAGCCCTAAATTGGCACAGGATTGTGTGATGTTGTGGAAAGCTGTGTCTAGTTTGCCATTGGTCCATAGGTTAAAATCCCCCAACACTAGTAATCTGTTATGTGTAAGTGTCATGTTATTAATAACACCAATCAGTACCTGCTGTTGCATGGCATTAATGGCCCCTGGTGGCCTGTAGCATACCAAGCCGGTAAGGCAGTGACCTGAGTCATGTTTTATTGAGAATCCAAGGAGTTCTGCACAGGATACTTTGTCAATGTCTAACATAGCGATGTTCAGTTCTTCCCTGAAAATGACTCCCGTTCCCCCCCCCCCCTCGTTCCCTTGGCCTGGGGTTGTGGAGGACCTTGTACCCCACTGGGCATGCCGGACCCAGCTCTGACTCGAGCCCAGCTACCGTCCATGTTTCAGTTAGAAACAGGACATCCAGGTTGCTGGACTCTATCAGTAGCTGTATCTCAGTTGCATGTTTGGGGAGGGATCTGACGTTGAGTAAGCCACTTCTCAGCTCGCCCTTAATTCTATCCCCTTGTGCTGGCTGAGGGGTTTTGTCTAGCAGGGTATGGCTGTTGGTGGCTTCCCTGGGTCATGTGGACATCACCTTTCCCGGTATTATGGCCGGGTCAACTCTTGGTAATGAATTGAGTGGGAGAGGGTTTATATGTGGCAGACAGGTTAAGCAGTTTGGACAGGGTTTCTTGTCCTTGGATTTAATATTTGGTGCAATTCGTTGGCAGGTTGCATTACCTCCTAGCAGGTCGAGCATTACCAGTGCATCCCTGCTATATCTGTGAATCAACTTGCCTGGGGTGGATCGGGCAGGGGGGGTGGCCCTGAACCCGGGTCGAGCGCGGACGGGCGCAGACGGGCTTGCCTTTGGCGCGCCGCCGGCGCGCCCGCTGCGCGGACGTGACATGGTGTTCCTTTATGACAGCCGGAGTCTGCCGAAGACAAGAGGGCTACCCCCAAAATGGCTGCCAAACTCGGGCCACAGGAAGTGAGGGTATGGTGATATTGCGTCCGCCAGGACTCCCTCCACACAAATCTCCCAGACAAACTCTGCCACCTCTGAGCTGAATCCACCCTGAAAGCCTGACAGTGAGTCATGGGGAATAGAAATGGCGTCTACAAAGTGGACAGCTGTTGATTGGCCAATTTTGCCAGAATTTGTGCAGGGGCTGGAAGGAGAGATGTAGGCCTATAGTTGCTCGGCATGCTTGTGTCAGCATTATACATTTTTAGCAACGGCAGAAGAGATGCCTGTTTCCAACAGGAGGGAAAAATTCCAGACAATAGCGAGACATAACATATTTTATTAAGCGGGGGTTGAAATGCGGAGCCATATGTCTGAAAATATGCCGAGGGCAGACATCATCCGTAGAACTAGACTTGCACCTTAAGATCTTGTTCAAGGAGCATTCTTCAGAGATAGAGGCGAATTTATAGAAGACTGACTTGTGACAGGAGAAAACACAAGAAATGGTTGTTATTTTGTCCACAACGGCTGAACTAGTGACTAAGGCCTCTGCCGGAGACCCAGAGATGGTAGAGTATACATTTAGAATCTGCTCATCACAAAAGACCAACAGTATTTTGCAAAGTTCGGCCGAGGGATGAGCGCCGTTTTTGTCCCTTTAGGGGATACAAAGGCATTCACTATTTTAAACACTTCCTTAGGCGAATTAGCTGCCGACTTGATGCAAAATATTCATTCATAGCAATACGAGTTTTTGTTGCGGAAGCTCCTACTCGCCGCTTTATAGAGAGTCTTACCATTGGATGCATACGATTTCCTCAAATTGCATTCTAATTTTTTACACAAACTTTTCTCTGTTCTTAGGCGTGGAGAAAACAAAGGTGCAGATGGCCTCACTCTTATTGCTACATACTTTAAGGGAGCAAGGTGATTTAACAAGGTAGAAATCCAATTATCAAACAGCAGGGGCAGGAGAACCAAGTCTCAGGTCATTGCTGCCCTAGCACTTGGGGGCAGATATTGTGCTTATTGCCTATTGCTGCAAATTGTTTTTATCGTCCACGCACCTTTTAAAAATTATTTGCATCTGCTAACTGCGCGCTGACTCCCCGTTCCACCGCAGCGATTGATGCTGATTGTTGTGGAGGGAGAATATAGCGCATAGTACTTCCTGGTGGTGCCATCGGCGGGCGGCCATCTTGGCAGGGTAACGCTCCAGCCTTTCCATGAACCCTGACTATTTAAGCCTCACAGCGCCGACGCGCGGGATCTAGAACTAAGTCTCAGGTCATTGCTGCGCTAGCGCTTGGGGGCAAATATTGTGCTTATTGCTTATTGGTGCAAATTGTTTTATCATCCACGCACCTTTTAAAAATGGTTATTTGCACCTGCTAACTGTGCGCTGACTCCCCGTTCCACCGCAGCGATTGATGCTGATTGTTGTGGAGGGAGAATATAGCGCATAGTACTTCCTGGTGGTGCCATCGGCGGGCGGCCATCTTGGTAGGGTGACGCTCCAGCCTTTCCAGGAACCCAATCTACTTAGGTCACATGTCACCACCGCGCAGCGGTCACACGCAGCGGGAACGCCTCAGAAGCGCCGAAGAGGCGCCAAAGAGAAGCCAGTCTGCGCCAGTCCGCGCCCAGCTGTGCCCAGGTCCCCTAGTCCTGTGTCCGGAATGTTATGTACCTAAGATTCCGTATGCCTACACAAACTAAGATCAGTCGTTAATCCTAAATGTTTGCATTCAATACGGCCCATGGATACTACGACTAACTGCACGTATTGCAACTGGGAGTTACCATCTAATACCATAGGGAGACATTCGACTCATAGTATATGGAGGATGTTCCTCCTTAACTGCAGATCACTACCTAAACACCACACTGAGCTAGCCCTTTTAATAGGGGAATATAAGCCTGATGTACTTTTCCTTACGGAGACCTGGCTCCAACTGGAAGCCGACCCAACCACCGTATGGGCAGTCCCACAAGGTTACACCATAAAAACATCTGACCGCAATTTAGGCAGAGGCGGAGGCTTAGCCATCATTTATAGAGAAATATATAAATGTCGCACCACTCCCAATGTCACCTCAGACTGTGAAAGCATGGCGTTTTCACTTGAACTATCCCCGACAAACACCTTTACAGGTCTCTTGGTCTATCGACCACCCGGAACGCTAGGTCAGTTCATATCAAACCTGGTTGATTTAGTTGCTAACTTGGCGCTCACCTCGGCTAACTTCACAGTGCTGGGCGATCTAAATTGGCATCTAGATGATCCACTTGATTTCGCAGCCAACAGTCTTAGACTAGGCTTTCAAGCGATTGATCTGTTTCAAAAGGGATTTCTCCCGACACATAATAAGGGCCATCTTTTAGATCATGTGTATAGCAATCTGGATGCGTTGAACCCCGAACCGCCCTTGCCACTACCCTGGACTGATCACTATTTAATACCTTTTATCTGGGTAACTGATAATCCCCCACCGGTCCAAGAACCCAAAAAACACTGGGGTAGAAAGTGGTCTAAACTTTCCTCTATCAAGTGGGAATCTGCGCTGGTAGATCTTAAACCCCCGAAGTCGTCCAATCCTGACACGGCCAGTAGTAACTTTGACAATTGGATCGAAAACTCCCTTGATTTAGTTCTCCCGAAGGAACACATGCACTACATAAAAAGGCAAAAAGTATCCCCTTGGTATACCCCCAGTCTAAGGAACATGAAACAATCATGCCGTAAGCTGGAAAGAGTTTGGAGGCAAGATCGCTCACAACACAAGAAGGCAGACTATAGGGGCTGCAATTAGGCTTTACAAAACCGAAATTAAGGTGGCCCAAGTCCGGTTTTATGAAACAAAAATTAATTTAGCTGCAAACGCCCCCAAGGAAATTTTTCTGATAGCTTAATCATTGATTACCCCCCCCCCCCCCCCCCCCCAGAGTTAGCACCATCAGAAGGGGCTATTGCTCGTTGTAATAATTTAGCAACCTTCTTCTATCAGAAAATCCAGACTATTTATGCATCTTTTGCCCCTGATAAAATGGAATTAGATGCTGCTACAACATCAAGCTCCAGTGCCCGGACCACCCGTACGCTGGAAAAATGTACCCTTCTAGACTCTAGCTCCTTGGACAAAATTATGCCCAATGTCACCTCAGGATTCCCTAGAGACCCAGCACCACCACAGTTCCTTACCTCGGTCATTGATTTACTTCGTCCAGCTATTCTGGATGTTCTGAACACCTCAATCATCTCGGGAATAGTCCCTTCATTGTGGAAATGTGCAATGGTCAGGGCTCTTTTAAAAAAAACAATCTAGACCAAAGCAATCTATCTAACTTTCGCCCCATTTCCCTCCTGCCCTGGATGAGTAAACTCGTCGAGAAGCACTACAACAACATCTTAGTGGAACATTTGGAATCTAATGACCTGCTGTGTGCCTCCCAGACAGGATTTCGTCCCCAACATGGGACGGAGACAGCCTTGTTGGCTGTAACCGAGGAAACAAGAAGTGTGCTAGACCGGGGAGGGAAGGCAGCCATCATATTATTAGATCTGAGTGCCGCGTTTGACACGGTTAACCATGCCATTTTATTACATCGTCTCAATGGTATGGGAGTGTCGGGCGTGGCTCTGATATGGCTTACCTCATTCCTGGACGGGCGCTTCTTTCAGGTTTTTGAGGGAGAGGTTGTTTCCACCAAACAGCCACTTAGTTGTGGGGTCCCCCAGGGCTCGGCCCTGAGCCCCACACTTTTTAATATTTACATGAGGCCCCTGGCAGAGATAGTCCACCCATTTGGCGTCCGAATTGTCACCTACGCAGACGACACCCAGCTTGTGTTGTCACTGAATCACGCTGAGGGGTCCTCTAGCACTCTGAGTCCTTGCTTAGAGGCAGTAGCCAGATGGATGGAAATCTCTTGCCTTAGATTGAATGGGGAAAAAACAGATGTTATGCTAGTAGGCAATCCTTCACCCACCATTCTAGCCCCCATCTGGCCCATGTGTTTATGACCCCCCCCCTCTCCCAAACCACAGATAAAAAGTCTAGGAGTGTGGCTAGACAGTTCACTCGATTTTATATTCCAGGCCACCAAGACCTCATCCACCTGTCATGGCCTGATGAGAATGCTCCGGAAGGTTCTCCCTTTGCTTCCGTTCCAGGCGAGAAGAATCCTGGTCCAGGCTCTGATACTTTCTCGCCTGGACTACGGGAATGCTCTCTATTTGGGAGCTCCGAGGGCCGCGATCAATAGGATTAAGGTCACTCAGAACTGTGCCGCCCAACTGCTTTTTCAAATTCCACACTGGCAGTCGGCCAAATCAGCTTTGAGGAAACTGCACTGGCTCCCTGTGGCAGCCAGGATACAGTTTAAAGCCATGTGTTTGACCCAGAAAGCCATACGAAGAACGGGCCCAGCTATAATGCATCCTTTAGTGACCCCATACCTTCCCTATAGAGCTCTTCGCTCTAGCTCATTACACCTGGCCTCCACTACCAAGATAAACAAGGCTCGTTGGGGTGGTCGCTCATTCGCACACAATGCCGCAAGAACATGGAACTCCCTCCCTCTTGCTCTCAGAGAGAACAACAATCTGCTGGCATTCAGAAAGCTTTAAAAAACGTATAGCCCTCTGCCCTGTTCCCTCTTGATTCTAGCCAAAGCGCTGCGAGGCCTCAGGGTAGACTATGCGCTATACATATTTAATTTTCATTTCATTTCATTTCAGGATGTCAGATTCAACTTCTCCTGATAAAGTCGGAAGAGAGTAGCTGAGGGGCTGAGCCAGGGTTTCCTCAGATAGATTCTGCCACTTCCTTTTCGTATCCTGGGTAGGGGCACTCCTAGTCAGTATGGGAGGGCAGGAAAACACTAAGGGCCTTATCTACAGGAAACTGACTCAGCACAGCACCGTAAGCCATTTACTGCGCCGCACTGAGTCACTTTCAAAGCACAGGGATGCAACATATTTACAATAATATGTCGCATCCCTGTGCTTCCCCCTGTGCTGGCGCACAATTGTCTGCCATGCGCTAATGCAGGCACCCTTGCACACCATGGTGTAAGGGTGTCTGCGTTTCAGGGGAGATTGTTTTGTGCAGGAATAGACACCTTCCTGCACTAAAACAATCAAGAGAGGAGTTTTCCTCTTGATATGCATGCTGCAGAATGCAGCACACATAGAAAGAGGAAAAAACAAGGAGAAATTAAAACATTTCTCCTCTGTGTGCCTCCCTATGGGAGACCCCTGGGGAGGCGTAGCATTCTGACGCATTCCCAGCTTTCTGAAAGGTAATAAATCTGGGAATGTAGAAGAAGCCATGGGTGTTACGTGGGAACACCCACAGCAACACCCAGGACACGCCCCCTTCACGCTAGGTGGTGCGTGAAAAGGGGCCGTATTTACAAGGACATAAAAGCCACGTAGGGTGGCTTTACCTGTGCTTGTAAACATGGGGCAGCAAAACGCGCAGCTAGTGCGTCACAAAAAGTGACATACCGGTGGCACAAGCCCCCATGGGTATACAAAAATGATGGGACCACACCAATTGTTCCAGATTATTGACTAATGGAGGGCAAAGTATTCAGCTCCACTGGCAGAGTTTGCAGAGTTTTGCCTACTCCGCGCAGAGCATGGAGTTCCGCAAAACTTCGCAAAGTGACGCGGAGCAGAGTTTTTTCTCTCAAGTGGCTGGCAAGAAAAAGTAGCGGGTTAGATGTCCTCCCGGCGCGATTTCTCAACACATACAATCATACTTAGTTTGCGACCGCTCACGTCGAGAAATCTGCTGCGCATGTTGAGAAATCTGACGCTTGCATTGAGGAAGCTGCTGCTCGAATAGAATGTCTACTCGATCTGCAGAAGCACCCTCTGGCGTGACACGTAATGCTGTTCGTGCTGATTTTACAGTGTTCGACAAACTCCTGATGCTAAAAATCCTGTGTCAGTCTCACACCTGCTGTGAGGCAGTCTTAAGAATTTGATGCAATGGCGTCCTAGAAATGTCGCCGTGAAATCTCATAGATTTCACTGTGACACTCCTACAGCCCTTTCTTGTGGGGGAACAACCAACCTACATACTTTATACCTGATGCAGGTATAATGTAGCTCAGGGTTTTACAATGGTATGCATCTACCTAAATACGTCACTTTGTATATATGGCGCAGTGTGTCGCATATTTTACGGCATCACGTAACAAAAAGTGACGCAACGGCTGTGTTAAGGGCTCATAAATAAGGCCCCCTGTTTCCTTGGTTTGTTACTGGGGGCATGTTTAGTCTTGCAAGCATTATTGGAGGTCTCAATGTGACATCAGATGTTCTTGAACCTGTTTCCACTCCCTGACAAGAGTACCACCAACCTTCTAATAGACGCACCCCCTTTATTTACAGACCCACCAGTACTCACTTGATACATCAATTTACCTTGTAGGTCCCAACCTGAGGAAGACACCACCCCTAAATTTGAAAGGAGTCAAAACATGGTAGCAGTTGCCCCTTTGTAATCAGGGCCACTGAAAAACTATGTAATTGAAACATGCATTATTTATAGCTCACTGATACATTGTAAAATCGGTGTCACTGAGTGCCATGGGGAGTGTGAATAAAGCTGAATAAGAAAAATGAGACCGCAAGAAAACGTACAAACTTTCACTCTTGGGATAATGTTGATGTTTAATAAATTGTATATAAATTGTAGCGCCCTACCGCACAAGCACTATAAAACTCCTCAGGGTCTTATCCTGCCTCCAGAAAAAAACGAGAACCTTCCTGTTTGTATTATTTTTCACAGTGGTGTACTAAATATACATTTGGGGTGCCGTGGGCCCCTAAAATCATTGGAACATCTGCTTTAACATTGATCACTGCGCCCCTGATTGGTCGCCATTGAAACTGCCCTCAATCAATCAATCAATGTTTGTATAGCGCAACTATTCACCCGTGAGGGTCTCAAGGCACGAGGGGGGCTACTGATCCTTCTCAGCACTGGGGTTCAGTCGAAGAGCCAGGTCTTGAGATCTGTCCTGAATTGGGTCAGCGACAGTGTCGACCTGAGCATCTGACGTGTTCGTATCAGAAGCAATAGTTCCCATTGGGTGTATGGGGTAAGATTACTGCGTGATGCATTGTCCCAGTCCCAACCCTGCTACCATCTGTGGCATTAAGTCTTGATTGCTCGACCTCTTAACAGGGCCGGGTCTCACTGGTGCTGAGCACTGGCAGTTTTTAAAGGGGGTCTTGAAACGGGTCTCTATCGGGCTCTGTTTTGTGCCCTGGCACAGGTGATCCAATTTTTTTTTGGACTGCAGTGAAAGCAGGCACATCATATGCACATTCTCACACTGATCACTTCTCACTAGTGTTGACGTTACGGCATGACGTCATGCCAGGTGAGCGTTGATGGGGGAAGGGAAATCCTTTCAAGAGAGTCATTTTTTCTCTGGATTTCTCTTCTCGCTTTGAAACCCAGGAGCAGCAAACATTGTCATGGTGTCACCAGGGCTTTAAGTGGAAGCTTTTTCAATATTATATACAAGCTATAGTTGCTGCTTATTTATCTTATGCAACTAACAACCATTGACAAAGCCAATAGTCATGACTTGTTGTTGTAGGTATGATGTTACTTGTTCTCTAACATATCTGGATGCAATGACAGAAAAACAGTAAAATACAAGTCGTGCGGCACACTATGCTAAGCACAGATGTTTAGCTAAACTGTTTTAAGCCACGCTCTGAAATACATTGGCCATGCCCCTTTGGGAGACCCCCCCCCAGGGTTTTCATCCCACTTAAAGCCCTGGGAGTAGCTACCATCAGTACGGCAGGTGCAGGGGCCCCTGGGCCCAGACCCCCGAGGGCTCTTTGATCCCTGATGGTTGCTGTGTTTTACTTCCCCACTTGCTTGCACTAGCATCCTTGCTGTGCTCGATGGTGAGTAAACTTTACACATGGAGACTATTAACTGAGTCATTCAGTCAGAGTGCAGTAGTGCCAGAGAGTGACTACAGGCACGCCTACCACGGGTACTGCCCAGTAACCACTGACCGCCCCAGTGCCAGCCAGAGCGCCCTGGATGCAGGGGTACATAGACCACGCGCCCTGGGCGCCCACACTGGATTTGTGACTAAAGGGTTGTTGATAGTGTCCTTTTCTATGTCAATTTCCTTTCATTGACCCTTTCCCTCTCACGTGCACAGCGCAAATCTGCATTGAATGTGCTTCCGGGTGCAGGCAAGTGGCCCAGTACACTGGCTTGAAGCGGCCACGTGTTAAGTCAGAATCAGAAATCAAGTCTGGTCCCTCCCACCCTCATCACGTTGAGGTGACCCCTCAAAAAGAAATACCTCACCCCACACTCCGGATTTTGCCCGGCCCTGTGTTGTACAATAATGAAACCTACTGTCTCCCCTCCCAATATTCCACCGATTTTAGGTTATGTCTCTAAAACTCTCTGAGGCACTGCTAATAGACGTAACTGTGACCCACCCAGCAATACTCGCTTCATCGACCTCATAAGGATGAAGGGCCGGCCCTGCTGCTATTCACACTGCACACAGCCCTCAGCAGCAGGGTGCGTGTACTGCGAGACTGAAGCCAGACAGGGCGCTGATGGAGACAGCCACTCTGCCGGCCTACCTGCAGGAGACCGGAGAGGCCTTAGTGCCCAGATGCTACTGGGCATTAACGGTTGTTAATTGCCCTTTCCTGCTCGCTGGAGATAGTGCTTATTTAGAGGGTGTAACTGCTGTTAACACCCTCCGCAGAGACTGGAAACGTTTAAGTGGACATTGCTTGTTCACTCAAAACAAACATTATATTTCCGGGCAGTGCTTAATTTGAGCAGGAGCTTTCAGGTGCTCAGCACCTGCACTTCTTTCACAGGGCCAGGGCTACAATTTCTGACCCTGCAGGTGGTGGTCTCAATATTAATTTTTCAAATTCAAAATAAAAAAAATAACATACATTGCATGGTTTCTGGCTGGTAAATGTTCATAGACAGGCCAGCATGCGCCTGTCCAGGCAGGCATGATTGCGTATCACCAAGTTAGTGATTACGTCATCTCGCCGATCACAAATCCAAGAAGTCATCGACAAACTATCTCTTGCATTCTATTCCCAGAGTCTGCTGCACCATGCCACTGCCTGTGCCTAAGCCTCCCATTGGTTAATTGCAGCTGGGGGCTGGCTCAAGACAGAGTTGAGGCAAGGAAGCTGCGAGACTGCATTTGGAACTTAGGAGTGAGGGCTCTTGAGGAAGAATAAACTAAAGTAAGTGTGGACTCTCCACTTGCTGTGTAGCCAGAGTAGCATATCCTGCAGCCCTGCATTGCTGCTATCCTCAACGTGCTCGATGTGGCTGTGGCCCAACACAACTTTTGTGCGCCATGGCGTCACCTGTAGAATCTGTGCTCTGCACCCCAGCATGGTAATTGCTGAGCGTGCGAGAGTCCAGTAGGCACCACAGCCCTACTTACTGGCATTGGCAGCATTATGGCTGGGGACAATGCCTGTGCTGTAGCAGCAGGCAGGCTGAGCAGTGGATGCCAATGCCGTCGCCTTCCCGGGACCTACTAATTACAGGCAGCACTAGTAGTG
The DNA here is from genome assembly GCF_964261635.1 of Lissotriton helveticus. Classification (NCBI taxonomy): domain Eukaryota; kingdom Metazoa; phylum Chordata; class Amphibia; order Caudata; family Salamandridae; genus Lissotriton; species Lissotriton helveticus. The sequence goes on along the minus strand of NC_136073.1, from coordinate 453,238,163 downwards.
ACATTACCTGCTGTGCTCGAGCAGCTACCTGTTCTGCAATTAAGCCAGTTATACTGCACTGATTAATATATGCAAAAAAAGGGAAACAACCTATACAATGCAACTTTTACAAGGCCTTACCGTTACAACAAAACTTTTACAACGCAAGATCCATTACAACGCATGCAATTACAACGCAACCATTACAACGCATGACACTACAACGCATACCATTACAACGCAGTCATTACAACGCATACCATTACAACGCATAGTACCCTTACACTATCCAACACTTACCCTACTGTTGCACCCCCTGGAGTTAGAATAGTATTTTTTACCCCTACACTATCCAACACTTACCCTACTGTTGCACCCCCCGGAGTTAGAATAGTAATTTTTACCCCTACACTATCCAACATTTACCCTACTGTTGCACCCCCTGGAGTTAGAATAGTAATTTTTACCCCTACACTATCCAACACTTACCCTACTGTTGCACCCCCTGGAGTTAGAATAGTAATTTTTACCCCTACACTATCCAACACTTACCCTACTGTTGCACCCTGCTGGAGTTAGAATAGTAATTTTTACCCCTACACTATCCAATACTTACCATACATGCAATGTAATGGTATGCGTTGTAATGGTATGCGTTGTAAAGGTAGTATGCGTTGTAATGGAATGCGTTGTAAAGGTAGTTTTAAAAAATTCGTTGTAATGGCATGCGCTGTAATGGAATGCGTTGTAATGGATGTTGCGTTGTAAAAAATGCGTTGTAAAGGTATGCGTTGTAAAAGTATGCGTTGTAACGTCATACATCCGCAAAAAAAGAATTTTCATTTGGTGTACATTTTGTTTTTGCATTCGGTGTAGGTAAGAAAGTAAAACACATGTCTTCCTCTTCTTTAGGAAAGACAACAGGAAAACGCAGGGTTCAAAATAGCAGGGACATGTATGGGCAGACAACAGGGGTCACAGGCAGCAGCAGTGTTATAGATGAGAGAGAGAGAGCAGGAGTAAAGAGGAGAAAGAAACAACAGGAGAGCAGAGAGATGAGACGGTGCTAAGTAGAAGAAAAGGAGAGCAAATCAGATATAAAGAGAAAGCAGCCATGATGTGAATATGAGAGAATTAAGAAGAGAGTAGATAGAATGAAAGGATGTAGAGGACAGGACAGAGGAAAAAAAGCAGACAAATGATAAAACGGAGACACAGCTACTCACTGCTAGAAGAGTGATCGTAAAGAGCCAAGATCGAGGGGAGAGAGAGCAGAGCATGGATAAAAGTGAAGAGGAAAAAGGGCAGGGGTAGAATGAATAGAGGGAAAATCAGAAATGCAGGGAATATGGTAACACACCAGGTGTGACAAAGATGATAGAAAACAATTAGAGAGGTTAGAAGATAGACTCTTAGAGCAAAGACGTAGGGGACAGACAACAGATCAAGGTTAGAAGACAGAGACTGAGGCAGTGAGAGTGTTGAAAGTGGGGCTCGCTGAAGGAAGAAGTGAGCTGTTCCCTCGACAAAATTTTCAGCACCTACACTTCTTTTTTTTACAAATTAAGCACTGTTTCCGGGGCCACCCAAGTTCAACAGCTGTTCATCAGATCACACGAGTCAGTCACCCTTTGTAAAATACCGGAGCGGATTACCAGGCGGGCACGCGCACCGCTCCTTTGTATACATTCTAACGCCAGATACACACTCTGCGTCGCATGGGCACGCAGCGGTACTGGCACTCTTAAAGTGCTCCGACTAAAGCGTTTCTAAGCGCTTCGAGAGACGGCGGCGTTCTGTCGAAATGTTTGAATGTTTGTGTATTTTTTTATTTAAGGCGATTTTATATAGCGCGAACATTACCCTAAGGTGTCAGAGCGCTTTACAACACAGCGTTCGTCACTCACTGACCTCCTGACTGGTAAACACGCTGATAATGACTACACAGGTGGGGGTACAACTGCTGTGAATGAATGGAGGGCAGGACAGAGGTAAATCCATGAAGTGCAAGCAAGCGTTCTGACGCCGGCTATGCAGAACTCGGGCAAATTCAAGAAGTTCAGAGAAGCGCTGTGTGGTAGCGGTCTAGCTTTCTGTTCCACGGAACAGGAAGAGCGGGGACGGAAGCGGAAGGCGGCCATGTTGTTGATCGGCGCCGACCGCTGTGAGCGTTAGAAGGCAGCTTCCGGCGCTCCGAAAATAAATACAGTTAAACCATCAAGTACGTGTCTGTGGTACTTTACAATGGCGACGAGGGTGCTCTAGAGCCACAAGAACACACGCGACGACGCAGCACCACGCATCGGGCGTGAGTACATGCCGAGACACACCGGAGCGCAGCAGAGGAGCCGCCCAGCAGCCCAGAAAGAGCGCGAAAACACGCCAGCGCCTCAGGAAGGGTTAGATTACGCCCTGACAAGGTACTGAGGTTGGGAGCAGCTGAGTAACACCACATCCGCTTACACAGCCATAGGGGGAGTGCACTCCAGCATCACTCACCACTGTGCACACGAGTAGCACAAGGGGCACTGAGAGCAACTAGCCATCCCAGTCCACCGTGCAGAGCGTCCAGCAACCTGGCGGCGCAGAGGGTGTTGGCAGAGGCATCTGGGTCATCGCTCCAGCCAGAAGAGGACAGTGACCCACTGGAACCTGGTCCAACAAGGACGTCACAGGGGGAAGAGGACGACGGGGATCGAAGTGTAGAGGACTCAGCGGTACAGACCACGCCGGGGAGCCCACCTGGTCGGACGATCCACACAGCGAGGCGAGAGAGAGGTGTGCCCAAAATGGCGGCTCAGTCATCATCACTCACGCAATTGGTACCGTTCTGCCGAAATGCGGTGAACCGGATATGAAGTGGGAAGATTGGAAGAGGTATTTCTTCAACTATCTAGAGGCCCTGGAAGAAGAAGGTGACACCCCGTTCTCGAGCAAGAGAAAAAAGAAAATCCTGTTACACAATTTAGGTCCGGAAGGGATCTGAGTCTATGACACCATAGTCAAAGGCGAGAGGGTTGCAACGGATACCGACGTCTTCAGTCACGCCATTGCGGACTTAGATGCACACTACAGACCGGTGGTGTGCGTCGCTATTGACAGATACAACTTCTTTCAGAGGAAACAGAAGAATGGGGAGTCGGTGGATGAGTACGTCGTGGCCCTGAGGAAATTGGCCCACACATGCAAATTTGACGCGCTACACGACGACCTAATAAGGGACCAGATTATCATGCACACGTCCAGCTCCCATATACAGGAGAAGTTATGGGTAAATGGCGACGCCCCACTAAAAGAAATCTGGGTGATGGTCAAGAAAGCAGAACTATCACGACGTTGTGCACAAGCAGCGAAAAAGGAAGCAGGAGAATCGCAAACCGTGTGCAGGATTATGACGCCCACGAGAGGAGAACGACAGAGGCAAAGAGACACGCAAAGGAACCAGGAAGGTGGAAAATCGAACACCTACAACAAATACCAGCCAGACAACAGGTCAAATAAAGGAGGCAGACCCAGCTGCTACAGGTGTGGCAGTACTGCACATCTCGGAAATGACAAAGCATGCCCCGCGTTCAGGGTTAAATGTTCGTATTGCGGTGTCTTCGGGACTACGAAAAAGTGTGCCGCCGGAAACCCAAAGGCGCTACAGTGCGGTATGTAGACCAAGAACGTAAGGAGGACACTAGCGACCAGGAAGAAGCGGAGGACCAAGTGGAGTTTCTATACATAGATGTCCAGGTGTTGGAAATGGATGGATCAGAGTCCGATAAACCGAGGCTGAGCATGCACATCGGCGGAATACCAATAGAGATGATTGCGGACAGTGGGGCACCCATCTCAATCATACAAAAACAAGTATGGGAGGACAAATTCACGCCCAAAATCAAGGAGCAGCTACTTCCGATGGATCTGAGGCCAGTCACATATACCGGACAAAGGATTCCCATGCTGGGATACTGCCCTCTCCTGTTCGAATTCAGAGGGCGCCACGCCAATTGCAAACTATACATAGCAGAGAAGGGCCCCTCTGTTCTGAGCTGGAAGGACCAAGGAGCACCGGGGATCCAACTCAACCCGGGGGGCATTGAAAAGATCATGCTCATGGACATGGACGAAACAGAGGATGTAGGACTGTGGCAGAAAGCCTACCCCAAGGTCTTCAATGGTCAAATAGGGGAGCTAGGGAAGCACGAACATATCATTAAGCTGAAAGAGGGAGCTAATCCCGTAGTGCACAAAGTGAGAAACATCCCGCTCCGCAGCAGGGACGCTGTACAGGAGGAGCTGGACAGACTGGAGAAGGAAGGGGTGATCAGAGCCATTGAGAGTGCTGAATGGCTGTCGCCCTTAGTTGTGGCCCAGAAACCGAATGGCAAAGTAAGATTGTGTGTTGATCTTAGGGAGTTAAACAAAAACATAGTCATCGACAAGTTCCCCTTGCCCCGCATCAGTGAAATGCTAGCGAAAACCAAAGATGTCAAATGGTTCTCCACAGTGGATTTGTCATCAGCATACCGTCAAGTGAGACTACATCCGACGAGCAGTCATCTCACCTCCTTTATCACACCTTTTGGATGCTACGAGTTTGTGAGAATGCCTTTTGGGTTGGCGTCGGCTGCGGCTGTCTTCCAGAAGCTCATGCACAGATTACTGAAGGACATAAAAGACGTACTGTTCTTTCAAGACGATATCTTGGTAATGGGCAGATCAAAACAAGACCACAACGAGAAACTCCACAAAGTGCTGCGAACACTACAAGACAATGGCCTGACGGCAGAATGGTCTAAGTGCAAGTTGGGAGTGCAATCAGTCACGTACTTAGGTCATGAAGTGAGTGGAAATAGGATAACACCAAAAAGAACTAACATGAAAGACATCCTGGAAGCCCCCGCTCCCTGCAAGAAAGAAGATGTTCGGTCATTCCTGGGTATGGCCGAGTATTACAGTAAATTTATCCCACACTTTGCCACGAAAACTCACTTCATTCGTCAACTACTCAAGGAGCGGAACAAATTTCAGTGGGGACATGAGGAACAGACAGAATTTGAAGCCCTCAAACGGGAGATGGGCGTCGCCATTCCCCTCAAAGGGTTTGACCCAAGCGCAGAGTCTATCCTCACAACGGACGCCAGTGATCGTGGACTTGGGGCCGTCCTCATGCAGAGATCGGAGAACGGAGACACATCTACCGTCAGCTTCGCCTCAAGATCGCTAGCCGCCAATGAGGAAAAGTTCAGCGTTATCGAGAAGGAAATGCTGGCGGTGGTTTGGGCGATGGAGAAATTTAGGCAGTACTTGTGGGGAGCAAAATTCCGAGTGCGGACGGATCATAAACCCTTAGTCCGAGTGTTGACCTCCAGTGGCCATGAACACGCGACTCCAAGGATCGCCAAGATGACTCTCAGGTTATTGGACTTCGTGTACGAAGTTGAACACATTCCGGGACCGCAGAACAAAGTGGCGAACTTCCTGAGCAGGGCGGCAGCCATGGATGAAGCAGCGAGCAGTGGAAAACAGAACTGGGAAGGATATGTGGTAGCCACCATTCAAGACACGGAAGAAGTAATAAGCGCCCAAGAATGGGAAGAAGCTTACAGAGAAGACGTGGATTTAGAAGCCGTAAAAGGGTACGTGGTCCATGGTTGGCCAGAAAAGAGACACCTCAAGGAAGAACTGAGAAGGTACTGGGAGGTACGAGAGGAACTGTCGCTGGCGGAGAACCCCATTTTCCTCCTCAGAGGTGATAAAGTGATCCCACCACAAGGAATTTTGAATCATCTCATGACTCTACTACATGAAGGGCACCAGGGCATCACGAAGACCAAAGCCCTTGCAAGACAAGCATACTGGTGGCCGGCCATAGATGCGCAGGTTGAGCGTCACGTGCGACAATGCGAGTCATGTGCGAAGGCGGACAAATCACAAAGCATGCTAAGACCACCCCTGGGGAAATTCCTGATACCTGAAGGGCCATGGGAAACGATATCAGTGGACATTATGGGCCCTGTCCTCAACAAAGCAGGTACACAGAAATACGCTGTAGTCATCATTGACAAGTATTCCAAGTGGCCTGAGGTAGAGATCATGGAGCACGTGGACACGGAGGCAGTGGTGAACTTCTTACGTGCCACGTTCGTAAGGGAAGGAATCCCAAAAATAATCACGTGTGACAATGGGCCAATTCACGTCAGCAAAGTGGACAGCCTTCACAAACAGGAATGGCATTGAAGTGAAACATACACCTATCTATCATCCTGCGGGAAATGGCCAAGTGGAGCGTTTCAATCGAGTGATCATGGGCACCATTCAAGCGGCCATAGACGATGGCCTGGACTGGGAAAAGGAATTGGAGAAAATGATATGGGCCTATCGTATCACACCGGGGAGCACAGGATACAGCCCGTTTAAAGTGTTGCGAGGAATGGAAGCCTTCACAAAGGACAACATGGCATGGAGGAAACTAGTAGTGCAGAGTAAGTGGTCACCAGCGGTGGTTAGGAGGAATCTAGAGAAAGCACAAGAAGTTTATACCGCTCACTACAACAAGAGACGAAACCCTCAAGAGACAGGACTGGAGAAGGGTGAGTGTGTTAGAGTAAAGCTGGCCATTTTGAAGAGGAAGGGAGAAAGCAAGTTTTCCCCACCCATGAAAGTGGTGGAACCCTACGCCAGGTCAGCCTTGCTTAGTGACGGGAAAGTATGGTCACTGGACAGAATGGCAAAATGCAGCAAGATCTTGAAGTGGGGAGAAGAGACTACAGGAGGAGCAGAATACGCAGGCGACGAAAGCGAAAACGAAGGTAGAGGCAGGTACATAGAGGAAGCAGGAGAAGGTGTACAACAAGTAGAAGACAGAGAAGAGGAAAGAGGAGCCCGAGGAAGAGAGAAGAGCGAAGGCAAGGAAGAAGGAGAGACGGACAGAGAGAGAGGCAACTGAGGAAAAGGGATGGAGATAAAGGAAACGAGAGAAGAAGAAAGCATTGAGGTGATGAGAACAAGAGCAGGGAGGAGAGTAAAGGTACCAGAGAAGTTCAAGGACTATGACATGAGCTGAAAGTAAGGACTTTGTTATTTACTATTGGTTAGTGCATAAAGGGGGGAGATATGTGGTAGCGGTCTAGCTTTCTGTTCCCCGGAACAGGAAGAGCGGGGACGGAAGCGGAAGGCGGCCATGTTGTTGATCGGCGCCGACCGCTGTGAGCGTTAGAAGGCAGCTCCCGGCGCTCCGAAAATAAATACAGTTAAACCATCAAGTACGTGTCTGTGGTACTTTACACGCTGTGAGGTCACCGAGTGAAGACCTGGGCAAATGTGCAAAATAGAGCAGTGCATCTACCAAGCCTGGAACTGGAGTAAATTCTCGAAATGCAAATAAGTGCCGTGCGTCTATAAATCCCAGGCCAGAACTAGTGAGTGCCTTGCGTCTATGGAGCCCAGAACGGGGGTAAATTCGCAAAGAAGTGCCCTGCGTCCATGCATTCCAGAAGTCTTGTAAATTTGCAAAGGGCAAAGTACCCGAGTAAATGCCTGGGATACACTCCAAAAGTGCATAGAAGGACTGTCAGTTTGTAAAAGAAGGATGCATTGTTTACTGTAATCCTGGTTCGGGACTATTCAGCGCGTAAAATATTCGATAAGGTTCCGCTGGATGAGAAAGTATGCTGCAAAGACCCGGTGTTTCCAGGCTGCTGCCTGGTTCGATTCAATAGGTATATAGATAGCTCAGTGTGTTTATGCATGCGCTGTACAGATTCACGGATGAACAGCGCCAGGGTGATTTACAGGCAGCAGTCACAGCCTGTAATCCACTAACTATTAGTACCATCAACCCAGAAAAATAGCTCCGCGAGTAAGAGGCGCTGGCCTCCTCAGGCTTCAAGTGACAGCTGCCGCACTCTCTTTCCAATGGTCATGAACTTCGTGGACCCGAGCCCTGGTCTCTACGCTCAAGATCACACATACTGTGACAAGGGGCACTGACCTTAGCCCTGCACTGTGGCTCCTGGCTCCCCTGGCCCTGGAGGTCACTTGGTCTCGGTCTGCCTGGGTCTGCGTCCGCCTAAGCTGCCCTGCAGGTCACCGTCAGCCTGGCTCCTCTGGTGTCAGAAAGTGGCACCTCTCTCCAGTGGCAATCCACCGCACCTCCCTCCGCTGATAAAGTCAATCCCACGGAGGTGGGCGGGGCCGGCTGCCAGTGTCGTCTCTCCTTGCGATGCTGGAGGCTGCGTAACCTGTCTTCGACTGCTCGTCTGTCCTGGAATCCTGCCCCCCAGAGACTAACTCTAGCCCGCACTCCTGCCCAGCAGCGCGGCTTGGGGCGTAGCACAGGCCCCATGCAGCCCCCGCAGTGCGGTGGTGCCCGAGGCCCCCCGCGCTCCAGGCAGGGGCCCCCACTCAGCCCAGCAAGCCTCAAGTCTGACTCTGTGCACGCACGCCACGCGCATCATTTAATTCACGATTGAAGCTCAATCATAAATTAAATGCAGCGCACGCCCAACAGTTGAAATTAAATAAAAGCGGACCTGGGGGGGGGGGGGGGGGATCCTGGAATTTCTGCCCCTTAACAGGTAAGACTGTGGATTGAAAGCAGCTTGGCCACACAGATCTTTAACTTTTGCCAGCAGGACACTCGTTGAATGAAGACTTAGATATATTTTGACCCGATGAAGTAGTAGAGTCTGTCTGAAAGAGGAGTGTTTCTTCTCACTAAAATTCTTACTATGTCTCTTCAAGTTCTGCTCCAAGGAGTTTGTTACCTTAAAATGGAAGACATAAAGCTGCATTCTTTTGTGCAGAGTCAGCGTGACAATATCTGAGGAATATGTTTCGTCTAGCTGCGATCGCTTCTCTTTTTGAAACTCAGGAGCAGCAACATTTTCATGCTGCCACCAGGGCTTTAAGTGGAAACTTTTTTAATATTATATACTAGCCATAGTTTCTGCTTATTTATCTTATGCAACTATGTTGGCCCATTCAACTCCGTTCCCTGTTTGGAGGCAGCAGTTATGCAGTCCACATTACAACGAACAGAGCGCTAGAAAGGGCAAGAAAAGCGGGATGCATGCTTGCAGAGACGTTTTTAGGCAAGGTGGCCTCTGGCCCAGGGTACCAGCCTTTCAGGGTGGCCCCCCCTTATAGAGCCTGCTCTGTTCTGCAGAGAGTATAGCCCTGATGACCTGGAATAGTTCTTAAACAGACTTGTTTTAAATACAATTTCTTTGATTTTATTTTTAATATGGGTGATCTGTTAGAGTCTATGACAGACATTCTGCAGAGAAATGTGCTTATATTTCATGCAACATCCATCAAATATTTTTTTTTTAGATCAAAGCAGAACTTCACATATGAGAAATTGGAGGGTGTCGCAGAGATTGCAGTAATATTAGCGACCTGCTGCTGTGTTACAATATTGAAGATACACTGCACTATCCCTGAATATTAAATGTTAACACATTTAGAATTTGCATGAGTGTTCCTGTGCACTGTCAGAGCTGAAATTAGATTAAAAAAAACTAAAGCAGTTCCAAATGCGGGCTCTCAAAATATGTTTGGCCAGGACACCCAATTCCCTAAAATATCCCTGCATGCTATTGCAATACCCCATGTTTCTCAGTGCCACAAATATGCTCAAGGGGCGCATTACAAATATAGCTTATTGCCCACTCTGTACCTCTTTACACCCATAAGTACGAGTGCCAGGTTCAGATCGGGACCATGCTCCATAAATAACAGCAAATGTTCTGTCCCCAGTGCATGTGCGAACCCGCAAACAACACAGTAGTGAAAGGCAGACTGGCTGTTTCATTAGTCTGCTCCACGTTTCACTGAAGCTGGCAACACACCCTTATTTTCAAAGGGGGACAGATCTCCTGCCTGAAGGTGTATGGGTGACTGCAGGGTGATGGCTAGAGGGCCCTCGGATCCCCATGCCCCCCCAGGGAACCACACCTCACGGAGTTCATTGACTTGGGCATCTCCTGACTGCCTCTCTGCCTCTGCATGCACATCTATAGAATGGCATGGACACAAAGGACCCTCTCATGTAAATGGGGTCCCACACACCCCATGCAAATCAGAGCACATCGCCTGAGGATCATGCTGGTGCACATTTAGCTTTGGGGCACTCTATACTACAAAAGGGGCCACAAAAGCATCTGCAGTCCCTTCTGTAATGCCATGGTGCCTCGAGGCGCAAGATGTAGGCGTTTATGCACCCCAGAGTGCTATGCACAATATGACCCCTGAGGCCATGTAACAGTGCCCCTGATGTGCAACAGGCATTTGCGCCCGCCTGGCATGCCCCTGGGGCACTTTGATGTTACAAAAGGGGAATAGATGCTTGTGCATCCCCTTCTGTAATACAGATAGCGCTGGCACACATAAAGCGCCAGCACTATCATCAGAGGGTGTTCCCTCATTTGCATGGGGGCGTGGCCCCATGTAAATGAGGGAATCTTTTTGCCTCTATGCCCACAACTTAATCTAGACACGTGCGCAGAGGCAAAGAAGCTGCCAGGAGGTGCACTATCAGTGCGCCCAGGGGCGTACCTCAGGCCCCCGCAGTGCGGGGGCCCCCCGTGCTCCAGGGGCCCCCTCACTGAGTCAAGCAAGCCTCAAGTCTATGTGCGCAAGCGCATCATTTAATTCATGATTGAAGTTCATTCATAAATTAAAGGTTGTGCACCGTGCACGCCACGGCCAGCCGCACAGCCTCTTCATTATTTAAATGGTGCTGTTTTGGTACCGTGGCCTCCAATTGATTGGTAATGGTAGGGTGGTGCGCACGCCCGGGCTCGGGCCTGGCGGGCCACCAGAGACTTTTACTTCTTGCCACGCGCGGGATGATGAATTCAACTGTGAAAATGAAACAAAAGCGGACCTGGCGGGCCCCTGGAATTGCTGCCGCTTCACAGATAAGGCTGTGGCTGATGTGTGGCTTTTGACACCTACAGCCGGCTGCAATTTCCATGTCCTGCTACTGTTATGTCCAACCGTTGCTGCTGTGCTGCCAGGAAACAGTACATTTCTAGAAAAAACACCATGGTTTGATGTTATATCACATTTACGCCCTTTAGCAATATATTTACTCCATTGTCTGTGCAATCAAATATTTCTTTAAAAAAACCTGACTGTAAAAAATAAATAAAAAAAAAGTGTGTTCTGCAATGTGGCCACACTGATGTAGCAGGTGTTAGCATGTATTTTTTCACTCTTGCTTCTATCAGTGTAAGCAGAGCAGATGGTGCAAAAAATGTGTGACATCAAGATGTTTATTGGTTTCCTGACTGTAGTGTGGACAGCATCAACACCTTCTTTCACTGGCCACTTATCACGTGTGATGCAGGAACAGGGCTACTGTAATTGTGCAAAAAGTTCCAACACTGCAGGCGTTCAGTAATTCTGTAATGTAAATGTAACATAATATTACGAGTCTTCTACTGACGAATGAGGAAACAGAGGATGTTGGACCGAGATTCTGACATTTCAGATATCATTTATGGACCCATTCTGTCAGGTTTCATCTGGTGAAATGTGTCTGTGGAAATCACAAAGTGTGTGGCATTACCGCACTTCTAGTGATACCAGCATGGGCAGAAACTCATGTTCGAGGCCAGAACGAAATTAAAACAAAACCAGCGATGAGGCCTGGGACTGTTCCAGCTTCTTTCATGTTTGCTATTTGGACACTAGATTAAAGTGGCCGTAAAAGTAGACTCCTGCAGTGTACACTTTATTTTCATCACCATGTGTGCCTTGAACCCTGTTGCCCGATATTTTTTAATTCCACAAGACTACGCACACATTTTGGCAGCTATTACACCCTTAATGAAAAAAAATCCAATTTCATTCAATTTGTAATTACCTCCCTGTGTAGCTGTAGCTCAGATCTGAAGCTAAATTATCTCCCTCACCCAATCCTACTTATCATATCATCCCTCAAGCCCCCCACCTCCTTCCACCTTTACTCTCGCCTCTTGAGATAATACAGCATGTCAAGCCAATTCACTGTAACTATCTGAGGAAGGGCCTCTTTGCCCCTAGTAGCTAATCTACTACATAATCTTTCAATAAGTGGCGTAACAAAACTGAGGGGGCCCCCCTGCAAAGCCCAATGAGCCCCCCCCAGAGGGCCGCCCCACTACCTACCACTTTTCCCCACCAATAAAAATAAGCAGTCACCTAAAGCCGTATTTTCAGCACTTATCTGTGCATACTTCGAACAGCAAATAAAAATAGGATGTGCTTTAATTGTGTTCTAGGGCTGCCTGAATGATCCATGACTGATAATTAAAGGGAACAAAGACAGAAAACTCACATTACAAATGAATACATATATTTTTATTTAGAACCCTATTTAGTGCCAAGACAAGGTCTTTCAGGGTCTTTAAACAACACATGGCTGGCATTTTTCGATTTGCAACCCTACTTTATATTCCTTTTCATGAAATGCATTCTCACACTACAGCAGTAAATGTAAATTTCAACTGTAGGGAATAGGCAGAGTGGGGGCCCTTTGTTTCTTGGTCACAGCATGCCTAGGCTTTCGGGTGTCAACCTCAGGCCCATGGTTTGTGCTACTTGCATTCTCTAGTTATGCCTTACTGGCCTACGCTCTCCTATTCCCACCTACCTTGTTGAGGTTACCCTGGTTGAACAGATACTGTATCTTTCATGTTCTTCCACGGCATTACCCTGCATATGTCTCAGAAAGCAACATGTCTATGTCTCTTTATCTCTCTCCCACCTCTCTCTCTCTCCCACCTCTCTCTCTCTCTCTCTCAGTCTCTACTCCCCTCTCTCTCCCTCTCTCTTTCTGCTCCTCCTATCATGGTATCACCTTGCCTGTGTTACCTCATCTTACTCTGGATTGCTTGCTGGCCTGAATGTCTACATGTAGAGGACCCCTGTTCTCACCACATTAAATACCGTCCTTACCAATGGATTGCGGAGTCTCACTGTCTCCCAAAGCGACTTCCTGTACTTTACTGCCTCCAGTTATAAAGGTACATATTGTCTCAGTGACTCCTGTTGTCATCCAGCGTGCCCGAAAGTATTCATAGTTTGGCAACTCACTGGGACAGAAAGTAAGCCTGGCACCAAATTAAAAGTGGCCCTCATTAGCAAATCAGACAGCTAAAAGAGCGGCCCATTTGCAAATAGGGGTCATTTTTATCTTATCAAGACATACTATATATGTGATTTTAAGATATGGTAAACTGCATGAATTTATGCTTGCTGCAGTGCAAAGTTTGTGGTAATATAATAGATATCAACAGTAAAACCCATCATGCCAGATTCAACAGGCCGACAAACAGTCTACAAATAAGCCCACTCTCTGAGGTGTCACATCTACTCTTTTGGGGACAATAATAGCAGTAGGAGAGGCAGGAAAAAGAACGCTCTTAGCTAAAGGCTGTCACTTGTTTAGCACGGAATGTGTGACTGTGTTTATTTAAGGATACTTCAGGCAAGGTTTGTTGTATTATCCAAAAATCACCAGTAAAACTCTGAGCACCAGACCATATAGGCTGAAATAAGTCACTTGCCACATCGACCTGCAAAGCTACCCCACAGGACTGTACTGCACAGGTGGCAGGCCGGCAATGAAAAAGGAATGTCACCCATATGCTTTATATATGTTTTATAACTTAGGTATGAGAGATGTCGACTCTGCATTTAAGCTTGCTCAGGCACAGTTTATACAGCAGAGTAATAAGCAAGAAAACACAATGCACAAGATCCTACATGCCCACAAACAGCCAAAACAAATCATCCTACACTGAACTGTCACACATAGCCTTTGGGGACGGACATTATCGGCAGTGGGCAAGGCAATAAGATAGCTGCCTTCTCCCACTTCATACACGTTATAGGTGTTTTCACTTTTCAGTAATCACGCCATGCATTTGAGCTTGCATCAGGCTTTGCTGTAAGATCGGGGAAATCATCATTAAAACTCAGAACAAAAGACCCATTCGCCCTACATATAGCCAAAATGAACCAGCCCACACACTGACCTCCACAGCTACCCTTTGGGACTATAATGTACAGGAAGTGGGTACCGCAATGAAAAGGGAAGCTGCTGTCCACTGGCTCAATATAAGGGGCCAATCAACACACTGCATAGATGCAGCTATGTTTTCCACCACACAAGGTGCTGGTAGGCCAGGTGGTATGCTTGAGGGAGAAGCCGGACACGACTTGTTTAAATCCAAGGGTGGGGGTCAGCGATCTCCGCCAGTAACTATAAAGTCAGTGCATTGGCCGATCAGATGTAAGTAAAGGCCAAAGTATCTTTGAGACAGTGTGTGTCCTGTAGTGTGTGTGGGGTCGTCAATGATCTGGGTCAACCCGAGATTGCTCATGCGGTCGAGGATGTGGGCGGTGTTGTTGTCTTTGGGGTTATTGTTGTGGAAGTTGAGGTCGCCAAGAAAGATGTAATCCTTGGAATTCAGGCGTAGGGGTGCAATGAAGTCTGTGATGATATTGCAGACATTAGAGTGCGGGTCCAGAGATCAGTATGCCAGGGTGCGTCTGATGGTTTTCCTGCTGTCCGTGTGGAGCTTGAAGTTGAGATGTTCCATGGGGGTGGTAATTAACATTGAAACATTGGAGGAACCCTGGTGGACAACTGCCCTTCTCCATTAAAAAGATTGTTCTCCTCCCTTCCTTCCCACTCAGGGGCATAACACAGGGCCAATAACCGCTGTGGTGCAGGAAACTCCAACCCTTCAAGGGCCTGCATCCCTTCAGGGAAGCCCCATTCAACCTAAACCCATGATTATCTATGAGCTAAAGGAGATTTAGGGGGCCCTCTCACATTCTGAGGGGGTTATAGTTTTGAGTTAAAGTACTGCTGCTAGTATAGCTATGAATTTGACTTATTTCATCAGCAGCAGCACTATGAAACGGCCCTCTGGGCAACGCTGCCTCTCGCCTACAAAGAGCACAGCTTGCAACACGATGAGACACAAGCAACCTCTTTAACCTTTCCACATTAAACAGACAAGCAGCTTAAAAAAAACATGGATTAATGTGTCAGCCTAACATAATCCAGCAGCAAAACCAGAAATGTTAAGCCTTTCTAATTTCGAGCATTTCGGGTCTCACACTTTCTGTTTAACCCGTGACGTGCTGCCGTCGGCCATTGGCCGACGGCAGCACTACCTCCCCAGTGCTGCCGTTGGCCAATGCGGCCCCGCCCATTTTGCGGAAATGCCGCACTTCCGCAAAATCGCGGCCGCTGTTAAGGCGTTAAAGACATGATTGATTTTGCACGGGAATGACATGAGGTTTTATTAGCGCTGACTGAAAAAAAAGATAAAGTAAAAAAAGCTAAGAAATCAATGTATACAACGTAATTCCACAGGTATGCATTAGCAGGTTTGTTCTTTTTTAAATATATTCCTGGAACTGGATGAAAAGGTTCTTTTTTTTTTTTAGACTAAAAGACAGAGCTGCCCTCACTAAAATTATGAACACCCGAAGTGGACTTAGACATTTATCTGTCGCAGGTGCTTTCCTATTAGTGTCGTTTTCAGAAGAGATATCTACCAATCAGAGCTCTCCGTTTCGTTTAATGGTGTCAAGTTCTGTGGAGATTATCATACCTTTTAGTGGAGCAAGTAATTGAAAGATTATGTAGTAGATTAGCTACTAGGGGCAAAGAGGCCCTTCCTCAGATAGTTACAGTGAATTGGCTTGACATGCTGTATTATCTCAAGAGGCGAGAGTAAAGGTGGAAGGAGGTGGGGGGCTTGAGGGATGATATGATAAGTAGGATTGGGTGAGGGAGATAATTTAGCTTCAGAGCTGAGCTACAGCTACACAGGGAAGTAATTACAAATTGAATGAAATTGGATTTTTTTTTTATTAAGGGTGTAATAGCTGCCAAAATGTGTGCGTAGTCTTGTGGAATTCGAAAATATCGGGCAACAGGGTTCAAGGCACACATGGTGATGAAAATAAAGTGTACACTGCAGGAGTCTACTTTTACGGCCACTTTAATCTAGTGTCCAAATAACAAACATGGAAGAAGCTGGAACAGTCCCAGGCCTCATCGCTGGTTTTGTTTTAAAATCGTTCTGGGTGCGAACATGAGTTTCTGCCCATGCTGGTATCACTAGAAGTGCGGTAATGCCACACACTTTGTGATTTCCACAGACACATTTCACCAGATGAAACCTGACAGAATGGGTCCATAAATGATATCTGAAATGTCAGAATCTCGGTCCAACATCCTCTGTTTCCTCATTCGTTAGTCGAAGACTCGTAATATTATGTTACATTTAAATTACAGAATTACTGAACACCTGCAGTGTTGGAAATTTTTGCAGAATTACAGTAGCCCTGTTCCTGCATCACACGTGATAAGTGTCTTTAGTGGCCAGTGAAAGAATGTGTTGATGCTGTCCACACTACAGTCAGGAAACCAAGAAACATCTTGATGTCACACATTTGTTGCACCATCTGCTCTGTTTACACTGATAGAAGCAAGAGTGAAAAAATACATGCTAACGCCTGCTACATCAGTGTGGCCACATTGCAGAACACACTTTTAAAAAAATAATAATTTTACAGGCAGGATTTTTTTAAAGAGATATTTGATTGCACAGACAATGGAGTAAATATATTGCTAAAGGGCGTAAATGTGATATAACATCAAACCATGGTGAATTTTTTCTAGAAATGTACCGTTTCCTGGCAGCACAGCAGCAACGGTTGTACATAACAGTAGCAGGACATGGAAATTGCAGCCAGCTGTAGGTGTCAAAAGTCACACATCAGCCACAGCCTTATCTGTGAAGAGGCAGCAATTCCAGGGGCCCGCCAGGTCCGCTTTCTTTTCATTTCCACAGTTGAATTCATCATCCCGCTTGTGGCAAGAAGTAAAAGTCTCTGGTGGCCCACCAGGCCCGAGCCCGGGCATGCGCACCACCCCACCATTACCAATCAGTTGGAGGCCACGGTACCAAAACAGCACCATTTAAATAATGAAGAGGCTGTGCGGCTGGCCGTGGCGTGCACGGTGCACACCCTTTAATTTATGAATAAACTTCAATCATGAATTAAATGATGCGCTTGCGCACATAGACTTGAGGCTTGCTTGACTCAGTGAGGGGGCCCCTGGAGCACGGGGGCCCCCGCACTGCGGGGGCCTGAGGTACGCCCCTGGGGGCACTGACAGTGCACCTCCTGGCAGCTTCTTTACCTCTGCGCCCGTGTCTAGATTATGTTGTGGGCATAGAGGCAAAAAGATTCCCTCATTTACATGGGGCCACGCCCCCATGCAAATGAAGGAACACCCTCTGATGATAGTGCTGGCGCTTTATGTGTGCAAGCGCTATCTGTATTACAGAAGGGGATGCATAAGCATCTGTGCCCGTTCTGTAACACCAAAGTGCCCCAGGGGTATGCCAGGCGGGCGCAAATGCCTGTTGCACATCAGGGGCACTGTTACATGGCCTCAGGGGTCATATTGTGCATAGCACTCTGGGGTGCATAAACACCTACATCTTGCGCCTCGAGGCACCATGGCATTACAGAAGGGACTGCAGATGCTTTTGTGGCCCCTTTTGTAGTATAGATTGCCCCAAAGCTAAATGTGCACCAGCATGATCCTCAGGCGATGTGCTCTGATTTGCATGGGGGTGTGTGGGACCCCATTTACATGAGAGGGTCCTTTGTGTCCATGCCATTCTATAGATGTGCATGCAGAGGCAGAGAGGCAGTCAGGAGATGCCCAAGTCAATGAACTCCGTGAGGTGTGGTTCCCTGGGGGGGCATGGGGATCCGAGGGCCCTCTAGCCATCACCCTGCAGTCACCCATACACCTTCAGGCAGGAGATCTGTCCCCCTTTGAAAATAAGGGTGTGTTGCCAGCTTCAGTGAAACGTGGAGCAGACTAATGAAACAGCCAGTCTGCCTTTCACTACTGTGTTGTTTGCGGGTTCGCACATGCACTGGGGACAGAACATTTGCTGTAATTTATGGAGCATGGTCCCGATCTGAACCTGGCACTCGCACTTATGGGCGTAAAGAGGTACAGAGTGGGCAATAAGCTATATTTGTAATGCGCCCCTTGAGCATATTTGTGGCACTGAGAAACATGGGGTATTGCAATAGCATGCAGGGATATTTTAAGGAATTGGGTGTCCTGGCCAAACATATTTTGGGAGCCTGCATTTGGAAATCCTTTAGTTTTTTAATCTAATTTCAGCTCTGACAGTGCACAGGAACACTCATGCAAATTCTAAATGTGTTTACATTTAATATTCAGGGATAGTGCAGTGTATTTTCAATATTGTAACACAGCAGCAGCTCTCTAATATTACTGTAATCTCTGTGACACCCTCCAATTTCTCATATGTGAGGTTCTGCTTTGATCTAAAAAACAATATTTGATGGATGTTGCATGAAATATAAGCACATTTCTCTGCAGAATGTCTGTCATAGACTCTAACAGATCACCCATATTAAAAATAAAATCAAAGAAATTGTATTTAAAACAAGTCTGTTTAAGAACTATTCCAGGTCATCAGGGCTATACTCTCTGCAGAACAGAGCAGGCTCTATAAGGGGGGGCCACCCTGAAAGGCTGGTACCCTGGGCCAGAGGCCACCTTGCCTAACAAGCATTTACAATGCAACGGTTTCGCCTTTGGAAAAGTTAGAGCTATTGGCATTGTAAATGACAAAATTTGTATTGGTTTTGAAAACAGATAAATAAATGGCATTATCATTTACATTGCCAATAGCTTAATCTCTCGCAAATGTGAGACCTATTGTACCCTACGGACGATCTCAGCAGACAGCAATTACTACCACACACACACACCCAGAGCCACACACACACACCCAGAGCCAGCCACACACACCCAGAGCCAGCCACACACACCCAAAGCCAGCCACACACCCAGAGCCACACACACACACCCAGAGCCACACACACACACCCAGAGCCACACACACACACACACACCCAGGAGCCACACACACACACACACACACACGCACACACCCAGAGCCACACACACACACACACACTCTCCCCGCACCTAAAAAAACAAGCCCCCACCTATTCCTGTCGAGATGTTGACTTGTGCTGTAAAGCACGGGCGGCTAAAAAAACACCAAATATGCCTCTCAGGTGACTGAGATGCGAAGCACTTGATGGAGGAGTGTCCTGTAGTTCATAACAATTGAAAGTCCGACTTCACTATTTTTTGCTATTTATTTATGCCTGTCAGCTCTTGATAGCATCTGAACTATCTTAGTAGAAAGTGAGGCTGAGATTTTGCACAGTAGGTCGCGTGACGTAAAGCGACATATACAAAAGTGTTGACCATATTTCTCAGGCAAAGGTTTTTTTTTTGTGTCAAAAATCTATACCAGCGCAGTGCTAAACATTATTGTGACATGAAGCTCAAAACCACTATTAATGTATGCCGAGTGTGCGTTCTGTAAGGCAAATGCGCGTAGCACGATCGCAAAACAAACAAAACAAGATCTTGGCATTGCTGTGTGGGGGGCGGGGGAGGGGGAGCAGGGCAGCGAGCGAGTGGGTGGGTGGGAATGCTTTGTATAGTGTGTTATGCTCACAAACATAGGAAGCCTCATGTAGAGACGGCTTAGAAACAGAAGCGTGGGTGGGAGAGGCTCATTATTATGGAAAACTAGTGCGAGATGCTAACAAATGAGCCATGCATGCGAGATACTGAGTGTGATTTTACCACACACGAGAACCCTGGTGTGAGGTACTCACAAAAGTGTACAGTGTGAAACGCTCACAAACATGAGCAGCCATGATGTATAAACCCAGATAAGGCAGCGTTCGGATGTGAAGGTGCTCTGGCTGGTGGGAGGGTGAAAAAGGGCCACGGACAGTGGGCGGGGCGGGAGGGAGGAGGCACGGACAGTGGGCGGACGGGAGGGAGAAGGCACCGACAACGGGACGGCGAGAGGGAGGGTGTGGGGGGCGGGACTTAAAAAAAGACACGGAAACTCCCCCGAATCGCGTCGTGAGGGGGGAAAGAGTAATTGACAACCATCTCTTCCAATGGCTAGCCTCCGTTTATGGAGCTAGCCAATGGAAGAGAGAGGCGGGACAAAGCCCCTTACTGTACATCAAAAGATTTTGCCTGCGCGAGCACTGCTGCGCAGTGCTACGGCCAGGCGAAACCTAAAAAAAAGAGACATGATAATTAAAGTCCCATAAAAAAGGTCACGCTCAATAGCGGCCGAGTTTAGTCACGTGTGGCATCAGCTTGTTCCAAAATTCGAAAAAAGGGGCAGATCTAAAAGCCTCTAGCGCCACTTTTGCGTCACTTTTAACATGGGAAACGTGACTTAAAGTGGAGCAAGGGGCTTGTAAATCTGCCCCAGAGTATTTAAGTGGGCATTTCCCTTGTAGGTATAACGCCTGCCTTTGCTAAAGATACATCCTGCCTGTTGCTTCAGGTCTGGAATGTAAAACCGGAAACCAATGACATGTTGGGCACTAACACGGGCTTCTATTCAGACGACCCAATGATGCGCACGACACGGCGAGCTGTGTGTGGGAATGGACATGTACATGTGCAAAATGACCATGCGGCACCTTCAGGGGTGGACTGAACAGATCCCCCAAAGGAGGTGAGTTTTGCAAAGTCTAATTTTAACTTTTGCGCCTCTTCGATTTTCTACCCCCTATCATCTAGGCCCCCACTCACTAGGCACAATGATAGACAAAGGGACGTGTGGCACTAGGGTCAACGGGCGCCTGCCTACGGCAGTGCCCCATTTCTACGCTACCGGGG
The DNA here is from genome assembly GCF_964261635.1 of Lissotriton helveticus. Taxonomy (NCBI): domain Eukaryota; kingdom Metazoa; phylum Chordata; class Amphibia; order Caudata; family Salamandridae; genus Lissotriton; species Lissotriton helveticus. The sequence continues at coordinate 453,217,387 of NC_136073.1, read as the reverse complement.
GTTTGTTGAATGTGACTCTACGGAGCTAAGTATATGGACAGCTTCATACATGCAAGCAGTGATACATACATGTATGCGATGAAGCTGTTAGTGTAACGTGCTTTTGCAGCTGGTGCTGGTGGAAGCCCAGCAGACCCCGCTTCCCTCGCTGGCGCTGAGGCTTCTGCCCGGCAGCACAGCGTCTGCTCGGGCGATGGCGCATAAGGCGCACTAGGAAGGAAGGAACCCTGCCGAGCCCAGCTCAGGAAAGACAGCCAGGCATGGGGTCTGACCCGTGAGGGGCGGCATATATGGTTTTGGTTAAATCAGAGCCCTACGAATTTCTGTCGCTGCCTCGTGGGCTCCAAAGACACCGATGCGAGGGCGGGAGTGACCCTGAGAGGCGCTCACTGTACGGCGCGCCACACCGGTATGAGTGACCGCTCATCATGGCCTGACGCCACCAAAGCTCGCACCCGACACTGCGCTTAACTTAACTCAGGGCGAGTGACCACTCGGTTGTGATCCGACAGACGGGCTTCAGGTGTCTCTCTGAGGGTCACTCCCAGCACTTCACGCAGTGTGCTTAGATACTCAGTGCCTGATCCCACAGCCCTGGGTGGGTCATCTCGCGCAACCCTTCACTTCCCGTGCTCACTCAGGGGTCTTGTTCGGGGTCTGGTCCCACCAGTGAACCAGCACCCGGCTCACTGAGCTTCACTTCACAGAGCTCAAGACCTTTCGAAGCAGATGCAGCAGGTGCAGTGGCACCGCTGCTTAGGGGCCTGCGGGGCCCACTGAACCCCGATTATTCTCATATTTCACAGTTCAAACCGCAGACAGGGGGCCCATGTCCTTCCTGGCACCAGGGCGCGTGACACACAGGCCACGGCCCTGCTCAGTGCGAGTGAACACCCAGGACCTGCACGCACACACACACACTCCAGGAGCAGGAGCCTCTCCTGCCCTGACCGGCACTCCCTGCACTTACATACATACCAGAGGGTGAGTGCAAACTGTGAGTCTAATCCCACAGGTGCACGGGGTCACCAAAGCGGCATCCCCTGCGCTCCACCGCCCTCAGTGAGGGGAAGCAAGATTTTAAAATCACAGTTAGAGCAAGGACGGGCGAACATAGGAAAGAAAGATGGTAAGGAGTGAGGGGAAACAGGAGGGGAAGGGATTAAGGAGAGAAAGAAAGTCCAGCCTTGCCCCTTGCACCCTGTAGTCCTTCTGTTAGACGCAATTATTTCATGGCCAGGAAGAGTGAGGCGAGTACCGAGAGGTTGGCTGGGCCGGCGGTGAAATACCACATATTTTATTAGCGCTTCAAAGCCCGCTCAGTGCGCTACGTCATGGCAGGCTCAACTCGCTCAAGGGATTCCCTGGCTCTGTTTGTGCTACCCAGAGGGTCCAACCCGGCCGTCCATGGAGCTACCCTTCCTCTCCCACAGTTGGAGGATGGGGGGGCTAGGATTTATTGCTGAATCACAAAATTCCCATGAGCCTTATGGGAAAAAGAGCACCTCTTTTAGCGCCTCTTTGTTAACGGGGAGCAACGGCAGCCTTGACAAATCGACTGTTTCCTTTTCAAGATCCCTTCTCCTTTTTATGTCAACAAGGGGGAGGATTTCACAGGATTATTCTGTGTGTTCTGATGTAGATTTAATCCGGAAAGGAGCGTTCAATATATTGCTGTTCCCTCCATCTACCGGGTCTGGTGTAACCGCTTCTACATTTGTTAACATTAGGGCTGATTTCCGTGACAAAGGCCGCCGGCCGCTGTCCTGCCGCATTTTATACCCAGATAAGGCAGCGTTCAGATGTGAAGGTGCTCTGGCTGGGGTGGGAGGGTGAAAAAGGGCCACGGACAGTGGGCGGGCGGGAGGGAGGAGACACGGACAGTGGGCGGGTGGGAGGGAGAAGGCACGGACAACGGGCGAGAGGAGCGTTCGGATGTGAAGGTGCTCTCGCTGGGGTTGGGATAGGGTGGGTGGGAGGGTGAAAAAGGGCCACGGACAGTGGGTGGGTGGGAGGGAGGAGGCATGGACAGTGGGCGGGTGGGAGGGAGAAGGCACTTAAAACGGGCGAGAGGAGCTTTCGGATGTGAAGGTGCTCTGGCTGGTGTTGGGATAGGGCGGGTGGGAGGGTGAAAAAGGGCCACGGACAGTGGGCGGGCGGGAGGGAGGAGGCATGGACAGTGGGCGGGCGGGAGGGAGAAGGCACGGACAACGGGACGGCGAGAGGGAGGGTGTGGGGGGCGGGACTTAAAAAAAGACACGGAAACACCCCCGAATCACGTTGTGACGGGGGAAAGAGTAATTGACAACCATCTCTTCCAATGGCTAGCCTCCATTTATGGAGCTAGCCAATGGAAGAGAAGGCGGGACAAAGCCCCACACTGTAGGATCATAAGATTTCGCCTGCGCGAGCAGCACTGCTGCGCAGTGCTACGGCCAGGCGAAACCTAAAAACGTCTCTGCAAGCATGCATCCCGCTTTTCTTGCCCTTTCTAGCGCTCCATTCGTTGTAATGTGGACTGCATAACTGCTGTCTCGAAACAGGGAATGGAGTTGAATGGGCCAACTTAGTTGCATAAGATAAATAAGCAGAAACTATGGCTAGTATATAATATTAAAAAAGCTTCCACTTAAAGCCCTGGTGGCAGCATGAAAATGTTGCTGCTCCTAAGTTTCAAAAAGAGAAGCGATCGCAGCTAGACGTAACATATTCCTCAGATATTGGCACGCTGACTCTGCACAAAAGAATGCAGCTTTATGTCTTCCATTTTAAGGTAACAAACTCCTTGGAGCAGAACTTGAAGAGAGACATAGTAAGAATTTTAGTGAGAAGAAACACTCCTCTTTCAGACAGACTCTACTACTTCATCGGGTCAAAATATATCTAAGTCTTCATTCAACAAGCGTCCTGCTGGCAAAAGTTACAGATCTGTGCGGCCAAGCTGCTTTCAATCCACAGTCTTACCTGTTAAGGGGCAGAAATCCCAGGACCCCCCCAGGTCCACTGTTATTTCATTTCAACTATTGAATTCATCATCTTGGCCCTTGGCGCGCGCAGCAAGAAGTGAAAGTCCCTGGTGGCCCCGCCCGGCCGGGGCCCGGGCATGCGCGTGTGCACCACCACTCCACCATTACCAACCAATTGGAGGCCACGGCACCAATAAATAATGAAGATGCTGTGCGGCTGGCCGAGGCGTGCGCTGCATTTAATTTATGTTTAAACTTCAATCATGAATTAAATGATGCGCGTGGCGTGCGTGCACAGAGTCAGACTTGAGGCTTGCTGGGCTGAGTGAGGGGCCCCTGCCTGGAGCGCAAGGGCCTCGGGCCCCACCTCACTGCGGGGGCTTCAGGGGCCTGTGTTATGCCCCTGTTTCAATTACTTGCTCCACTAAAAGGTATGATAATCTCCACAGAACCTGCCACAATTAAACGAAACGGAGAGCTCTGATTGGTAGATAGCTCTTCTGAAAACGACACTAATAGGAAAGCACCTGCGACAGATAAATGTCTAAGTCCACTTCGGGTGTTCATAATTTTAGTGAGGGCAGCTCTGTCTTTTTAGTCTAAAAAAAAAAATAACCTTTTTATCCAGTTCCAGGAATATATTTAAAAAAGAACAAACCTGCTAATGCATACCTGTGGAATTACGTTGTAGACATTGATTTCTTAGCTTTTTTTACTTTATCTTTCTTTTCCGTCAGCGCTAATAAAACCTCATGTCATTCCTGTGCAAAATCAATCATGTCTTTAACGCCTTAACGGCGGCCGCGATTTTGCGGAAGTGCGGCATTTCCGCAAAACGGGCGGCGCCTCATTGGCCGACGGCAGCACTGGGGAGGTAGTGCTGCCGTCGGCCTATGGCCGACGGCAGCACGGAACGGGTTAAACAGAAAGCGTGAGACCCGAAATGCTCGAAATTAGAAAGGCTGGACATTTCTGGTTTTGCTGCTGGATTATGTTAGGCTGACACATTAATCCATGTTTTTTTTTAAGCTGCTTGTCTGTTTAATGTGGAAAGGTTAAAGAGGTTGCTTGTGTCTCATCGTGTTGCAAGCTGTGCTCTTTGTAGGCGAGAGGCCGCGTTGCCCAGAGGGCCGTTTCATAGTGCTGCTGCTGATGAAATAAGTCAAATTCATAGCTATTCTAGCAGCAGTAATTTAACTCAAAACTATAACCCCCTCAGAATGTGAGAGGGGCCCCTAAATCTCCTTTAGCTCATAGATAATCATGGGTTTAGGTTGAATGGGGCTTCCCTGAAGGGATGCAGGCCCTTGAAGGGTTGGAGTTTCCTGCACCACAGCGGTTATCGGCCCTGTGTTATGCCCCTGAGTGGGAAGGAAGGGAGGAGAACAATCTTTTTAATGGAGAAGGGCAGTTGTCCACCAGGGTTCCTCCAATGTTTCAGTGTTAATTACCACCCCCATGGAACATCTCAACTTCAAGCTCCACACGGACAGCAGGAAAACCATCAGACGCACCCTGGCATACTGATCTCTGGACCCGCACTCTAATGTCTGCAATATCATCACAGACTTCATTGCACCCCTACGCCTGGATTCCAAGGATTACATCTTTCTTGGCGACCTCAACTTCCACAACAATAACCCCAAAGACAACAACACCGCCCACATCCTCGACCGCATGAGCAATCTCGGGTTGACCCAGATCATTGACGACCTCACACACACTACAGGACACACACTGTCTCAAAGATACTTTGGCCTTTACTTACATCTGATCGGCCAATGCACTGACTTTATAGTTACTGGCGGAGATCGCTGACCCCCACCCTTGGATTTAAACAAGTCGTGTCCGGCTTCTCCCTCAAGCATACCACCAGGCCTACCAGCGCCTTGTGTGGTGGAAAACATAGCTGTATCTCTGCAGTGTGTTGATTGGCCCCTTATATTGAGCCAGTGGACAGCAGCTTCCCTTTTCATTGCGGTACCCACTTCCTGTACATTATAGTCCCAAAGGGTAGCTGTGGAGGTCAGTGTGTGGGCTGGTTCATTTTGGCTATATGTAGGGCGAATGGGTCTTTTGTTCTGAGTTTTAATGATGATTTCCCCGATCTTACAGCAAAGCCTGATGCAAGCTCAAATGCATGGCGTGATTACTGAAAAGTGAAAACCCCTATAACGTGTATGAAGTGGGAGAAGGGAGCTATCTTATTTTCTTGTCTTGCCCACTGCCGATAATGTCCGTCCCCAAAGGCTATGTGTGACAGTTCGGTGTAGGATGATTTCTTTTGGCTGTTTGTGGGCATGTAGGATCTTGTGCATTGTGTTTTCTTGCTTATTACTCTGCTATATAAACTGTGCCTGAGCAAGCTTAAATGCAGAGTCGACATCTCTCATACCTAAGTTATAAAACATATATAGAGCATATGGGTGACATTCCTTTTTCATTGCCGGCCTGCCACCTGTGCAGTACAGTCCTGTGGGGTAGCTTTGCAGGTCAATGTGGCAAGTGACTTATATCAGCATGTATGGTCTGGTGCTCAGGGTTTTACTGGTGATTTTTGGATAATACAACTAACCTTGCCTGAAGTATCCTTAAATAAACACAGTCGCACATTCCTTGCTAAACAAGTGACAGCCTTTAGCTAAGAGCGTTCTTTTTCCTGCCTCTCCCACTGCTAGTATTGTCCCCAAAAGAGTAGATGTGACACCTCAGAGAGTGGGCTTATTTGTAGGCTGTTTGTCGGCGTGTTGAATCTGGTATGATGGGTTTTACTGTTGATATCTATTATATTACCACAAACTTTGAACTGCAGCAAGCATAAATTCATGCAGTTTACCATACCTTAAAACCACATATATAGCATGTCTTGATAAGATAAAAATGACCCCTATTTGCAAATGGGCCGCTCTTTTAGCTGTCTGATTTGCTAATGAGGGCCAGGCTTACTTTCTGTCCCAGTGAGTTGCCAAACTATGAATACTTAAGGGCACGCTGGATGACAACAGGAGTCACTGAGACAATATGTACCTTTATAACTGGAGGCAGTAAAGTACAGGAAGTCGCTTTGGGAGACGGTAAGACCCCGCAATCCATTGGTAAGGACGGTATTTAATGTGGTGAGAACAGGGGTCCTCTACCTGTAGACATTCAGGCCAGCAAGCAATCCAGAGTAAGATGGGGTAACACAGGCAAGGTGATACCATGATAGGAGGAGCAGAAAGAGAGAGGGAGAGAGAGGGGAGTAGAGACTGAGAGAGAGAGAGGTGGGAGAGAGAGAGAGAGGGGGAGAGAGATAAAGAGAGATAGGCATGTTGCTTTCTGAGACATATGCAGGGTAATGCTGTGGAAGAACATGAAAGATACAGTATCTGTTCAACCAGGGTAACCTCAACAAGGTAGGTGGGAATAGGAGAGCGTAGGCCAGTAAGGCATAACTAGAGAATGCAATCAGCACAAACCATGGGCATGAGGTTGACACCCGAAAGCCTAGGCATACTGTGACCAAGAAACAGAGGGCCCCCACTCTCCCTTTTACTCTCTGTCCAGTAATCTTTTACTCTTTGTCCAGTAATCGGCGGGGTGCTAACAGAGTATTAATTTTGTTCCAAACCCTGTTAGCACCCCGCCGATTACTGGACAAAGAGTAAAAGAATCATCATTTAAATCTCACGTCAGAGACTTTCCAAACCGAGCGTAAAGGAGCATGAACTATGAATGATTTTACAATGGACTTTTGCCGCATTTATAACATTCATTTGTATTGGTATCACGTTGCACAAATATGGTTTACCTATTAATTGTTGAATAAAGGGATGGGGGAAGAGGTTGATTCACACTGTTTGCGATATTATTTCAGGATGAATCAGTGGCGTGATTCAGCGTGACCCGAGGGAGAATAAGGTCGAGGGCACTTTAAGAAACACAGGGAGGCATAGAGAGCACGTGACAGGTTTTGAACACAGGTGGGTGGAAAAGGTTTAAAAGCAGCTACGACGAGCAGCACGATTAGAACGCCTGCCTAAGGGAGATGAGGAGGTTATGACGGTTAAAAATGAGGACATTTTGTAGCAGGTATGCACTGGGATGATGTGTCAGACTTTGGCTGGAGTTCTTTGGGGTGATTTGTTGAGAAGTAGAGTCGAATTCACATTTAGGTCACAGCAGTTTTTTCTTTTTCCTTCTGAAAGGGTCTTGAGCGCGATGTTAACAAGGAGGGCACATTGAATTGTGCATTTTGAGAACAGGGGTAGTTTCAGCGGGGAGCGTAAATACTGTGGGATGGGGTTGAGAACAGCGTGGTTAAGAGTCTAACACATGATTAAGTTACACTCGTTTTGGCACAGTGGTGTTTGGGTTAAATAAATGTTTAAATATTTATTGTAAAATTATTGTGCATTTGTATTGTTCACTGAAACATGTTCTTAACGTTATAGATACCCCTGAAGAAGGTCGAGTGGACCGAAATGCATTGGGTAGAATGAAATGTTCTGGAATTGTGAAGTTTCAAGCTATTACCTGTGAATAAGCCTGGATGGGCATTTTCAGAGTATTAAGATGCATAAAGCGCAGAAACTTTGTCTTTGACGTGATGGTGAAAAACTGATTACATTTTGGAATAAATTTGGATGAACTTGAGAAAATATGGAGTACGCGTGAATACTGTTTATATATGTGCATACTGTTGTGCAACTCCTTCGTGACACGGACAGGCCGCGCCACATTCAGGGATCAGAACAGAGAGTAAACATCCCCACACATCATTACAACATATCAATAATAATTTGGGGGATACGAAAAGAAAGGAGGGGGGGGGGCGAAATACTTTAACATATAAGATTCACGGGGATGCAGGTATATCCGATATTGAATCAGCTGGAGGTACGCAAATCTCCCCCCTGTATCGCCCCTGTATCGATTCCACAACCCCCAAACAGTCATCCATTTACGAGGTCGGCCTCTGGCCAAATAGACGGTCTTCTCTCGGAACATACACCAATCCATGCTCTCTTTCCATTCCTCAATCGTGGGCGGCCTCTTGGATCCCCACTGCTGTGCTATATTTCGTTTTGCTATCATTGCCCCTAGAGTGGCCCACCTGGTCTGTGCTGTGTTCAGATCTGTAGGTTCCCAAATATTAAGGAGGCATCTCCTCGCCTCTGGTGACACTGTTACCCCCAATACCTCTCGCATAACATCATGTATCGAACTCCAGTAATCCACCATATAGTGACATTCCCAGAGGATATGGAGGAACGTGCCTACCTGCCCACATCCTCGCCTGCACAGACCTTCGTCAGATAGTCCCATCCGGACCAAACGTGGACCTGTGACATACACCCTATGTAATATTTTCAACTGGACTAGTCGCAGTCGCGCCGGAATCGCAACCTCCTTCAGGGAGGACACGGCCAATTGCCAATCCTCGTCATCTAGTTCTATACCGTCCTTATCCATTTATCTCTTAACTCTAACAGGAGGTCTGCTCTGTGGTTGATCAACTTCCTATAAATGAGGGAAATAGTTTTCTCTGGCAAATGCCCGTCCAATATTCTATCCTCCAATGGCGAGGCTTCAGGTATCTCTCCCTCCACCGGTACCACCGATCGCAGCGCATGTAGAACCTGTGCATTGCGGAAATATTCCGCACCATTCAACTCAAACTCGGTTTGTAATGCAGCAAACGTCTTAATCCTATCCTTGACCCAAATGTCGCCAATCCTAACAATCCCTATCAGATCCCACTTATCGAAACCCTTCGTGTTCCAAAGCTTGCCCAGTCCGTCCGAATCAAATAGTGGAGTGGCCAGCGTGAGGCGGCCTGTCCACCTCAAAGAGCTGGTGGCGTCGTGCCATATCCGTACTGCCACCCTGGTCGGTCCTGTCAAACTTTTCCCTGCCGACTTGGCATATAAAGCTCTACTATAATTCCCACCCGGGAGAGCCACCTATCCATTGCGTATCCAGGGTCCGAACCAGTCCCGTATGTACCCCGGTTTTTGGCTGCCAATTGTGAAGCCCAGTAATATCTCCTAATGTCTGGAAGGGCGATACCACCGTCATACCATGGCAACGTCAATTTAGCCAAAGCAACACAGGGTCTACCCTCCCATAATAGTCTACGTTGCGCCCCCTCCACCTCTCGGAAATAGCTGGCCGGAACTATATCTAATGTATTCTGGAGGGCATAAAGAGAGGTAGGGACATCATCTTAAAGAGGGCCGCCCTTCCCAACAGGGAGAGAGGCAGCTTCCTCCAGTTATCAGCGTCGCTCTTTAATCTAACTAATGGGGTAAGGAGGTTCCTCTCGTATCGAATTTTGGGATCCAGTTAAATGAAGATCGCCAGATACTTAAACCCATCAGTAGCAATTTGAATCGGGCAATTTCAAGGAGGAATAGGGGTGTCACCACTCAGAACATACAAATAGGATTTCCCCCAGTTTATATTGAGCCCCGAATTCCCACCGTAGGAAGCCAAAACATCACAGACGACAATTAAGGACTTTCTGGGTGATGTTAAATAGAGTAGAATGTCATCCGCATATAGAGAGATCCGGTCCTCTACTTGAGGGGACCATCGAATACCCCATATTGAAGGCTCCCAGCGGATCCAAGCTGCCAAAGGCTCAAGTGCCAGCGAGAATAAAAGGGGAGAGCGTGGACACCCCTGTCGGGTGCCTCTTCCCAGACAAAATGCTGCCGAAACTCGGTTATTCACTACCACCTGCGCAAGAGGTTCAGTATATAACAGACGTACCCAACTAATAAACTCCGGTCTGAATCCAAACTTAGCCAAGACCGTTCATAAATAAGGCCATTCTATCGTATTAAAAGCCATCGTTGCGTCAAGCGACGCTATTATAGCCTGTTCCCTCAGGGTATGAGCTCTGGCCAACACTCTGTGCAACCTACGAAGATTTAATGCCGTATTTCTATGGGGAATAAAGCCCGATTGATCCGCATGTATCAGACCACTAATAACCTTAACAAGCCTATTAAACAATAATTTAGCAAGAATCTTGGGTTCCGCATTTAATAATGAGATAGGCCTATAAGTGGCACGTTCGGTTTTTGGTTTCCCTTCCTTATGAATAACTACAATAGACGCCACTCTCTGATCATATGGTAATATTCCCTGTTCTCGCGCTGCGACAAACATATCTCTAACATAAGGTGCAATCGTATCGGGCCTAAGCTTATACAACTCAATCGGGAGTCCGTTAGGGCCTAGTGCCTTACCAGAGTTCAAGGAGCGCACTGCCAGGGCCACTTCAACAGCAGTAAGGGCACTGTCCATAAAGTCACGATCTTCCTTAGTCAGGCCTGGGAGTTGGATATCTCGCAATAATAAGTGAGAGTCCTCCTCTGGCCGACCCGCTACCGATGTGTACACTATCCGAAAATAGTCTGCGAAACTGTCAACTATACACCGGGGGTCCATTATTCTCGCTCCCTCTGCCGTCTCCAGTTACGGAACAACCCGATCAGCCCTGTTTTTCTCATCTAACCAGGCAATAAGCTTCCCGGCCTTATCTCCAACATCGTATAACCAGCCCTGCTGCTCTCTATTTAAGGCTTTGGCACTGTCAGTGACTAACGCTCTATACTCAAGTTGCTTGAGATGCAGGACATGTAGTTTAGCACGGGTCACCTCCTGCTCCAATTCTGCCTCAATACAAGTAATTTCAGATTCTATGTTCACCACTTCTTCGTTCCGATCCTTTTTTGCTCCTGCGATCAGTGACAAAGCCTGTCCCCTTATGACTGTCTTAAAAGCCTCCCACAGCGAAAGCGAAGATGACACTGATCCCTCATTCTCCTGAAAATAATGCTCTAACGCCTTCAGCAAGTCCTTACGGATTTTAGGATTGCGCATGTACCAGGGATTAATGGGGGCTATCCTACCGCCCAATTCCAAAGTGATGTCGAATCTGACCCAGAGTGGCGAATGATCCGGTATGCCTCTAGCTAGGTGTGTGGCCTCGGTGATGCAATATGCCTGAGCCGCCGGCACTAAACAGTGATCAATACGTGAAAGACTACCATGTGCACTAGAGTGGAAGGTGAACTGTCGCTGGTCCGGATGAAGCAATCTCCAACTATCGATCAAACCCAACGCAGCCATGAACTCAGGAAGCCATCTCTGCGCCCGCCCGTGTCTCTAGGGGGATGTCTGTCCATAGTGCCGGAGACCACAGCATTGAAGTCACCTTCCCCAAAATCAAAAGACCCCTCTGGAAGTCTAGAAGAACTTTCCCATAATCTACAAATGTGTTTGCCTGCATACCTGGGGGGACGTATACCGACATCAAGGAGAGGGTGTGCCCCTCCCAACGGCTCGACACTCCTATATATCTGCCCTTATCATCCTCAATAACGGAATCAATCACCACCGGGAGCATTTTCCTAATCAGAATCCCCACCCCCCTGGACCCCGAAGTGAATCCCGCATGCGCAACCAATCGGTACCCCATTCTGTGCATTGCCCTGCATGAGTTACCCACTAAATGCGTCTCCTGAAGCAAAACTACATCCGGGGCGTGAAGTCTAAGAAATTGAAGAACCACACTACGTTTAATTTTGTCCCCCAGCCCATTCACATTCCAACTTAACACCTTCAGCCCCCTATCCCCCATCATAAAACATGAAATGGGTCAGTCTCCTCTCCAGTTCCTGCACCTTAAACATGCTACAATTCTGAACGAAGCCTTGAAATGCAATGTCTACAACAAACAATACTAAAAGATAACAAAAAATCTCACCCCCAAACAAATCACATTCACCACCCCCCACCCTGCATCCCTGCTCACGGTGTCCATCCGCCCCCAACTGGCAGTGTGCCTGTCGCCCCATAATCTAACTACTGAACTATTGGAGAGTAACTCTGAGGAGGAGTACGACTCCCAATTTCCCACCCAACCCCTACAATACAATCCGGCCCATCTAAGCAATTTAAACAATCGACTAGGTTCTACACTCTCTCAGCACGCACCCATCCCCAACCCATGCCGACCACACCTGCAGCAATATTAGTCCTTATCCTTTCTCTTGAGCGCCTTCTTCTTCATCTTCACTTCGTCGCTGTCGCTCGTCCCGAGGGTAAATAGTGTCCAACCAGTCCGCGGCAACCTCAGGAATGTCAAAGAAGAACGCCTTCCCCGCATGTTTAACTCGCAACTTGGCAGGATACATCATGGCATACTTCAATCCTTTATCCCGGAGTCTCCTCTTGACGCCCATGAAAGTTTGCTGTTGTTTTTGTACTGCCTGCGAGAAGTCCGGGAAAAAACTGAGAGCAGAATTTTCATACTGAAGAGGACCCCCATTCCTGGAGGCCTGCAGGATAGTGTCTCTATCCCTAAAGTTAAGCACCCTCGCAATCATCGGCCGGGGTGGGACCCCCGGGTGCGGTCTCCCTCCCGGTACCCTGTGCGCTCTTTCCACCATAAAAAAATTTCCAAGGCCTCAGGGCTTCAAATGACTGAGGATAATGTCCTCAATGAAAAGGTCAGCGGCCCGTCCCTCAGCCTTTTCAGGCACACCAATAATACGCACATTGTTTCTTCGGGCCCTTCCTTCGTATTCATCCAACTTGCGGCTAGCGACGTCACTGGCAGTTTTGAGATCTCAAACTTCTTGTTGCAACAAGGCCACATCATCAGTGAGACTGGTCATTTTGACGTCCTGAGACTTTACCTTTTCACTGGTTTTGGTGAGGTCCGCACGGATTAAGTTAACCTCTATCGTGACCGTGTCAAGCTTATGATCCAAGGACTCCATCTTCTTACCTAGTGAGGTTTTCACCCCTTCAATTGCAGCCATCACATCCTGCAACGTGGGCTCCGTCGCGGCGGTCGACATCTCCGCACTTCCATCTTGAGACCTTCCGGGCCCAGATGGCGACCCCCTAGGCTGCGTGTAGCGGTCCAGCTTATTGGTTTGGGTATACCTAGCACCCCTAGGCACCTTTGATTGTTGTTTTTCCGTCTCGGGTCTCGTCCCCATTTTGTAGACCGTGGAAAGTAAGCCAAGCCGCCGCAGCGCTCCCACAACGGAAGATGAGACCCCCGGACCGAGGCTCAAGGTCTTCACACCTGTGCAACCAATGCAGTGAGTCAACCCCCGTCTGCATCCACGTCCCAGGAAGGCGACGGTCATCCAGGCCTCACCAATCCCCTAATCCACCTGGGGCAATATATATAGTTCTGAGCTCAATCCGATGCGTGGCAGGCATAAGAATGATCAGGCCTCCGCCGATGCCAGCCCGGATTATGCGGGAGCTGACACTGACCGGTCAGTTTACAATAGAGCAGTCCAAGCAAATATGCAGCGCCACCAATAGCCATCCACGTTACACCACGCACCTACTCACTGCACCCCACGGGGCTCGCCGCCGCCACCAGAACAGGAGAAACGGGCACTGCCAAGCTCCAGGCGCCCAGCACAAGGGGGGGCCAAAATATTATGTCCAGCGGGTCCACCCAGGACAGCGGCGGCTCACAGGAGAAGCGAACGAATGTACGCTCCGGCTGCTGTAGGGAACAGGACCAGGAGTGTCAGGCGCCAGCGCGCCAAAGTCAACACCAGCCAAGGCCTTGGTGGGCCTATTCTCCCCCGGCCGCAGTCCGGGCGACGATCTCACAAAGGGGGGGGGGTGGCTCTCAACAGAATTGCACCATGGCGCTAGCTCTCCACCGACCCTGCACCTGATCTCGATCCACCACGGGGAGGCCACAGGCAAGGGCAACAGTCCAGGGGGCACAGGGAGCGCGGCCGTAACTTTCACTGGGCCGAGCCGGAAACTTCCGGTTTCGGCTCTGTTGTTGACCAACTATAGCTGGGGCTCAACCTTTACTCGAGACCCCGGCTTCTGACAACGTAGGCTGCAATCTTCAACGGTCCCATAGTTCAACACCCCACGGCCGATCAGGACATCGATTGAAGCGCTTGGCACCGCTTCTCAGCCGTTATCAAAGCCCACTGTCTGAGCTCAGGATATATGACAGGATAAACTCCGGGGCGGCGGGGGTCTAGGGAGCCCTAGACTCACGCGGCCATTTTGGACGCGATCGTGGTACCTTCCGCAAAAGGAAACTTAAAGAAAGTACGGTTCCTGGGCCCGATTCCCCCCGTCAGGCTGTTAAAAGTCTGATGCGATCGGGAAAACAAAGCCGCGAGTGGTGCACGCGCCTTTCCTGCCATATGCTTTGGCCGCGATAATTTAAAGCATATGTCAGGAAATGCGCGTAATAGACACCAATAGGCAAGGGGCGGAGCTATGCGTCCGACTCTGGCCTATTGGTGTCTACCTTACAAAACAGCAAGCAGTGAAAGGCCAATAGCAGGCCACAAAAAGAAAATCACACGCACAAGCGTGTGGAATTTGCAGGTCTATTTTTAAACCCCCTTCAAGAGGGCTCTATTGCGAGCCCTAAAATGGCCCTTGTGGATCGGGTTGCTGGAGCCCTAAAGGCTCAAAGAGGGGGGCCATGCATCCCCCTCCTCAATATAATAAAAAAAGAAGTTCCGGCTCCTGCCACACCCTGCGGCTTACTGGTGGGGAGTTGGTTGCCGGCGGAGGGTTGGTCAGGTCGTGTGGCAAACCGCATGCCATGCACCACCAAAGGCCCTGCACGGTGGGGGGTTGGCTTTACATATGGTAATAAAATATTACTTTAAAGTTAGAAAAACACCTAGAAATTCACTGAAAAACCAAAAGGTTAAAGTGGTGTTAGTGAGGTGAACATTTCAGTGATAACCCTTCTCCAAGCCATTACTCAGTCCCAAGGATCCCATCCCCCAGGTTCCGATTCATTAATAGTGGGAGGTGGTCGCGCAACTTCCCTCCCTGAACCATATTCGGCCACAAGAACTCCATCTGCATGAGCTCAATTTATTAAATATTGGGAGGGGGGATGCGGCCCCCACCCTAAACCTTTAAAAGGCCCTAGGGAACCCAGGCCCGTCATCTTTTGAAAAAGAGAGGGGGCCACACGGACACCCTCTCTGAGGCTTTATTGGCCCTAGTGATCCCATCACAAAGGGCTGGCTCACATGCTGTGTTCCCGGGAGCCCTCACACAGGACACAGCAGTTTCCCTGCCCACATAGGCAGGGAAACTTGTGTTTCTGCTCCTAATGGACGGGAGCTTTAAAAATGCTCCAATCTGCTGGAAGCAAACCCGGGGCCAAAATAGGTTTGGGTAGATGTGGGGGGGGGGCTACGTGCACATCTCCCCTTAATAAATTGATGAGGTCCCAGGGATCACAAATGGCTCTGGGAGGGGTGGCACAAGCTCCCCCTCCCCAGAAGTAATATACCTGGCCCTGGGGACTACTAGGCTCGGGGAGGGGGGCACATGTCCAGATTTTATATGCACAAAACCACAGAAATTCATCAGTTATATTTATACTTATCTCAAGAAACTATAACTCATGCCGTAAGGTAACTATCTTGCATCCCTGCGATTCACCCTTTCCTAGTCAATAATTTTACTTCAAAAGTTGCAGTGATATTATTAATCATTTCATAGGAGATGTCATCAGTGATGTAATATGTGGGGTAATTAGCAGTGCATGGCAAGGGCGCAAGTTATAGTTACCTTAGAGCACAAGTTATAGTTACACACACAAGGGTAATACATAAGAGCCATAGCTGCAGTTACCCAGCACCCAGGTAATAATAGTAATGAGCCTCACCAACTTCATGTCCGCTTTAAATATATTTTGTAAATTCAACCAAGTTTCTACAAACATCAGCTCATGAGTACTGATAATAGGCCCATTTTCATCACAAAAACAGACTTTTAAATATGTATATATTTTCCCCTACTGGCGGTTGCCAGTAGGTAGTTATAGTTCAGACCATGTTTCAACAGGAAAAGCGTATTTTCACTTGCCTATATCTTTGGTATCGTTAGACGAATCTTCACAAAACCTTCCCCCCACAAAGTCCGCTAGTGATTCTTGTTGCGTATTTAAAGTTTTGGGGTGATTTGTCAAGCAGGGGCTGAGAAAAAGGGGGGTAACAAAAAAGTACATTTCCCCATGTTAATTTACATAGGGGCTTTGACCATGACTACAGCCCGAACTGCTGGACGGAATTACAACATATTTAGCAGAAAGGTAGATTTTTTGCCGCAGATCTGTCGCGATCACGGTCCATGCCCTTCAAAGTAAAGTGGTAGGCACCCCTTTCCCTTCCTTTTGCGGCCGTAGAAGGAATTGGTACGAGTGTAATACCTGGCAGAGAGCACCGGTGGCGAACGGAACACAAGGCACTACAACACCCAGAAGCCTTGTGTTCCTCGCGTCGGCAGCGGTAATCAGCACTGCAGCTTCGGACGAAGCTACAAAGCCCCGCCTGTCTACAGGCTCGGGGCTTGACAACTGTTCCCATGCTTCTTTGATCGAGGGCCTGCGGGAGACGCCTTGTTTCTGGAGGACGGTTCCTGAAGCGTTCCACTGCCGAGGGATTTGCTGTTCGGACAGAGAGGCAAGCGGAAGGTATTGTCCCCACAGCCGACTCTCAGGTGGCATCTTCAAACGGCCTGCCAGCTGCATGAAAACCGGAGCTTTCAGAGCACTTCCGGGAGAGACATGGTTCCCTGCACTGGAGCGGGAAACCAGAGCGCTGCATTCAGGTATTTAGGTTTTCAGCTGCCCCTCCCTCCCACTGGACCTTATAGGGAGGAGTGCACGCAGTGGTGATCAGTGACCTCTGTCCCTCTGGGCCGGTCACTCCACCACGCACCGCGCACACTCCCCGTGGGTGTGCCCAGGCTGCCTCGTTCCCGCCGCTGCCCGCAGCTGTGCTCCTGACCACCAGGCGTGGTCTCCGCTTCTGTAGCGCAGCGCCGCTTCCTGCTGCCTGCTCGACTTCTCCCTTGTTGCACGTTGTTTCCTGCCTCTGTACTTCGCTCTGTTTTCCCCCTGTATTGATGCTGTTTCCCCTGTTGTGCCCAGCCTTTCTATCTTTCTTTGTTTGTCTCTTGCCTAGTCTGCCGTTTTTCCCGCTTTTTCCCCGCCGCGCTTCCCGCCACCTCCCCGCTGATCCCCTGCGGCCCCGCCCCCTTACACCTGGACCCTTCCCATTCGCCGCCCCGCTCCCGCCTCCCAGCTGCCCCTCCCTCGCTCCGCCCCCCCCACTCTCCTCCTATGGCAGAGTGGCAAACGCGCAGCGGGCGCGCCGATTGAGCGCCGAAGGCGTGCCAAAGGTAAGCCCGTCTGCGCTCGTCCGCGCCTGGACCGCGCCCAGTGCCAGGACCCCTGGCCCCAAACGACGGAAGCCGACCCGACGGACCTACAACGCCACCGAACTCAACGCACTCAACACTGGCCGAACCCCGGGCTACTACCGAGCCACACCGAGACGCACCCACGGACCCATCAGCTGCCACTCCTGCAAGTTCACCTGCAACCGGACCCACGCTACACCAGCACCCACCAAGCCGAACTCCAGCAGCACCCACCTGAAGTGCATCCTGCTCAACACCCGCTCCGTCCACAGACACGCCGTCGAGCTCTGGAACCTGCTCGACACCTCAGCCCCAGACGTCGCCTTCCTCACGGAAACCTGGATGAACACCTCCTCAGCGCCTGACATCGCCATCGCCATCCCGGACGGCTACAAGATCATCCGGAGGGACCGCGTCAACCAGACAGGAGGAGGCATCGCCATCATCCACAGGAACACCATCCGCATCACGACCGACACCGACGACACCCTCGCACCCGCCGAACACCTGCACTTCCAGATCCACGTCAACCCCAAGACCACCCTCAGAGGCACCCTCATCTACAGACCCCCGGGACCACGCACACAATTCAGCGAAGACATCGCCGACTTCATCAGCCCGCACGCCCTCCCCTCCGCCGACTACATCCTCCTCGGGGACCTCAACTTCCACCTGGAGAACAACAACGACCGCAACACCACCACCCTGCTGGACAACCTCGCCAACCTCGGACTCAAGCAACTGGTGACCACCCCCACCCACTACGCCGGACACACACTCGACCCGGTCTTCTCTTCCAGCAAGGACATCGCCTTCAGCCACGCCACGGGACTCCACTGGACGGACCACAGCTGCATCCACTTCAGCTTCAGGAGGACCACGGTCCACCATCACCAGCAACAGGTTCCCCGCAGAAGCTGGAACAAGATCACTGCAGACCAGCTCGCTACTTCCCTGAGCAAGAACCCTCCCACCAGCACAACGAACCCCAGCCAAGCGGCCACCAACCTCCTGAAATGGATCAGCGACTGCGCAGACAACCTCGCCCCTCTGAAGACCCCGCCGAGCAGACCCGGCAGCATGAAAGCACCATGGTTTAACGACGAACTCAAGAGCTCCAAGAAGAACTGCAGAGCACTCAAGAAAACCTGGCGCAGAGACCCAACACCGGACAACATGACTGCCCTCAAGCTCGCCACCCGAAAACACCACCAACTTATCCACGCCACCAAGAAAACCGCATTCAAGGAACGACTGGACAACAGCGCACACAACAGCAAAGAACTCTTCAACATCGTGAAAGAGCTCTCCAACCCCAATGCCGGAAACAACGACATCACCCCTTCGCAAGACCTCTGCAACTCCCTCGCCTCCTACTTCCACAACAAGATCGCGGACATACACAACAGCTTCAGCACTCAACCGACGCACGCCACGACCGAACCACCGCCCCCCACAACCACCCTCCGCGCCTGGACCCCGATCAGCACCAAAGACACCGTCAACACAATGAACTCCATCCACTCCGGATCTCCGACAGACCCCTGCCCTCACCACGTCTTCAACAAGGCCGACGCTGTCATCGCACCCCACCTGCGGGACATCATCAACACCTCCTTCGTCACCGCTACCTTCCCGGAGAGCTGGAAGCACGCCGAACTCAGCGCCCTACTTAAGAAGCCATCAGCCGACCCCACCGACCTCAAGAACTACCGCCCCATTTCGCTGCTCCCGTTTCCGGCAAAAGTCATCGAGAAGACCGTCAACAAGCAACTGGCCGCCTTCCTCGAGACGAACGGCTCCCTCGACCTCTCGCAGTCTCGCTTCCGGGCCAACCACAGCACCGAGACCGCCCTGATCACAGCTACCGATGACATCCGAGCCCTGCTCGACAACGGAGAAACAGCGGCCCTCATCCTCCTGGACCTCTCCGCGGCCTTCGACACTGTCTGCCACCGTACCCTAGTACAGCGCCTCAGCAACGTCGGAATCCAGGAGAAAGCACTGGAGTGGATCATCTCCCTCCTCGCCGGAAGGACACAGAGAGTCCGCCTCCCCCGTTCAGATCGGAGGCCACCGAAGTCATCTGCGGCGTTCCTCAAGGCTCCTCGCTCAGCCCAACACTCTTCAACATCTACATGAGCCCCCTCGCAGCCATCGCACGCCAGCACAACCTCAACATCATCTCCTACGCCGACGACACCCAGCTGATCCTCTCCCTCACCAACGACCCCGCCACCGCCAGAGCCAACCTACACGAAGGGATGACAGACGTTGCCAAGTGGATGATGAACAGTCGCCTGAAACTGAACTCGGACAAGAAGGAAGTCCTCATCCTGGGATCTTCACCCTCCGCCTGGGATGACTCCTGGTGGGCCCCCGCCCTGGGCAGCGCACCCAAACCCACAGACCACGCATGCAACCTGGGCTTCATCCTGGACTCCTCCCTCTCCATGACCAGACAAGTCAACGCCGTCTCCTCGTCGTGCTTCAACATCCTGCGCATGCTACGTAAGATCTTCCGATGGATCCCCACCGAGACCAGGAAGACGGTCACCCAGGCCCTCGTCACCAGCCGTCTGGACTACGGCAACTCCCTCTACGCCGGAACCACCGCCAAACTCCAGAAGAGACTCCAGCGGATCCAGAACACCTCAGCACGACTCATCCTGGACATCCCCCGCCGCAGCCACATCTCCAGACACCTGAGAGACCTGCACTGGCTCCCGGTCAACAAGAGAATCACCTTCCGGCTCCTCACCCACGCACACAAAGCCCTACACAACCAAGGCCCAGGATACCTCAACAGCCGCCTCAACTTCTACGCTCCCAAACGCCAGCTTCGATCGACCAGCCACGCCCTCGCCGCCGTCCCTCGCATCCGAAGAGCCACCAAAGGAGGAAGGTCCTTCTCCTACCTGGCCGCCAAGACTTGGAACTCCCTTCCGACCCACCTACACCTGACCCAAGACCACCTCGCCTTCAGGAAGCAACTCAAGACCTGGCTGTTCAAGCAGTAGCGAACCCCCCTCCAGCGCCTTGAGACCCTCCGGGTGAGTAGTGCGCTATATAAATGCTTTGATTGATTGATTGATTGATAGGTTTTGGATGGAAAGGGGAGAACAAGGCGGGTGCTCTTTTGGTGTTCTCCGCCCTTCCGCTTCTGTTTCTTGTATATTCCTTCGCCTTGCTGATTTTTTCAAAAGCGCAGGAGCGCTTTCCGTTTCCTCATGCCTTGCTGATTTTGTTTTAGCGCAGGAGCTCTTTTGGTTCCTTAAAATGCCTTGCTGATTTTGTTTAAGCGCAGGAGTGCTTTTGGTTCCTTAACATGCCTTGCTGATTCTGTTTAAGCATAGGAGCGCTTTTGTTTCCTTATTTGCCTGGCTGAATTTGTTGTACATTTTCCACCAAGAAGACTGGGAGGTTACTACCATCTGTGGTTCCATTCGGTTCCTGCCGCTTGTAGAAACCAACACTACATTGTTAATCTGTAGTGAGAACTGCTGGAGGTTGCTTGTAGTATCCTTTAAGGGTATAGATTCTCTTCTGCAATTCCTAGAAAAACTGCTATGTTGCGCTGGTGAGTTGTGTAAGATAATATGTTTTAAGATTAGGTGTGAAAGGTACCTATCTCGCTAAATCTAACCTCTAGTTCCTTATCTCAACCTTCTATGCAGTTCCCCCTTATAGAGGACTCCTACACTTCTGTGAAGATCAGCAATCTCTGATGAAACAGAAGCAGGACTAGAAGGGCTGCCTATTCTAGCAGTGTTGCACAAGTTACTACTTGTGTAACGATATATCTGTAAGAGACATTAGTTAGTGATAGATTCCTTACCTTAGAATATCCCCAGGCGTCAGACTGGATCCGGAAATTTTTGCTTAGCAATACCCCTGCGCGTCGGTAGGCGTCGTCTGCGGCTCCGCATCCATCGTCGGCGTCGTTAGCGCCGGAATGACGTCGTCGGAGTACTTGGATGCCGCCCATGCGCGCTGACGTCTTTCTGATACACAGCTTTTCCGCGCCAGATACGCAGAGCCATGATAGAACCAACACTGGTGCCATGAAACTAGGGCCCTGAAAGGGGATGACCTTAACCCTAGATATCGGTTCGCAGAACGGGGAGGATGGGTGGGTCGGTAAGGAATCTGTCACTAACTAATGTCTCTTACAGATATATTGTTACACAAGTAGTAACTTGTGCATCTGAAAGAGACACGTTAGTGATAGATTCCTTACCTTTGAATAGATACCCCAGCAATACCAACCCCGGTGGTGGGTCTGCGAACCAATAATCACACCAGAAAGTCCTGGAGGACGGAACGGCCAAAGAAGCCATCCCTCCGGACTTGACTGTCCAGGCAGTAGTGTCGTGCGAACGTGTGCAACGAGGCCCACGTAGCTGCCTGGCAAATGTCCTGCAAGGGCACCCCCCGGCCCAGGGCAGTAGTAGTCGCAGTGGCCCGAGTGGAATGAGCCCTCAATACAACAGGGGGCTCCTTCTTAACCATGGAGTAACATGCCTGGATACACAAGATGATCCACCGGGAGACTGTTTGCTTGTGTACCGCCTTCCCCTTCTTAGCGCCCACGTAACCAACAAAGAGTTGGTCATCCACCCGGAACTGGCGAGTGCGATCCAAGTAAAATGAGAGCGCACGTTTTGGGTCCAGACGGTGGAGCCGCTCTTCCTCGTTAGAGGGATGCGGAGGCGGAAAGAAGGTTGGCAAGGTGATGGACTGCCCGATGTGGAAGGCTGAGACAACCTTGGGCGGGAAAGATGGCTTGGTACGCAACACAACCGTGTCCGGATGGACAGAAAGGAAAGGTGGAGTACAAGAAAGGGCCTAGAGCTCACTCACTCTCCTGGCAGAGGTGATGGCAACCAGGAAAGCAGTCTTCAGAGTTAGAAGGCGAAGAGGACAGTTGTGAAGTGGCTCAAAGGGAGCGCACATCAGGAAAGTAAGAACAAGGTTCAAGTCCCACTGGGGCATCACGAAGGGAACAGGAGGGAACATGTGTGTGATGCCCTTAAGAAATCTATTTACAATAGGGGACTTGAACAAAGAAGGCTGATCAGGCAGTCTTAGAAAGGCTGAAAGGGCAGAAAGGTAGCCCTTGACAGTGCCCAGAGCAGAGCCCTGCTGGGCAAGAGAAAGAAGAAAGAGGAGAACCTCAGAAAGGGGGGCAGAGAGTGGGTCCACAGCCTTTGCTGTGCACATCCCACAAATCTGTTCCACCTGCAGGCGTATACCGACTTTGTGGAGGGACGCCTGGCTGCCAGAATGACATTACAGACTTCGGGAGGCAAGTCAAATGGCCTCAACTGTCGCCGCTCAATCTCCAAGCTTGTAGGTGGAGACTGGACAGGTTCGGGTGGAGGACCGTCCCCTGCTGCTGCGACAGAAGGTCCTGCCGAAAAGGCAGACGAATCGGGGGATCGACTGACATGCTGAGTAGCTCGGGATACCAGTGTCTTCGTGCCCAGTCCGGAGCCACAAGGATAACATGGGCCCGGTCGCGCCTGATCTTCTTCAGCACTCTGGGCAGAAGTGGTATAGGCGGAAAGGCGTACAATAGACCGCAACTCCACTCGCGACGAAAAGCGTCTCCGAGCGAGTGCCGCCTTGGAAATTCCAACACGCAGAACTGATGACATTGCGCGTTCTCTTCGGTGGCGAATAGATCTAACCAAGGCTCTCCCCACTGCTGAAAGAGGCCTTGCGCCACGTCCGAGCTCAGACGCCATTCGTGATCCATCATGCACCGACGGCTGAGTTCGTCCGCCCTGGCATTCAGAGAACCTGCCAGGTGTTGAACCACCAGGGACACGCCCTGACGTTCCAGCCACTGCCAGAGGCGCAGAGCCTCCTGGCATAGGGTCCACGACCCCACCCCGCCCTGTTTGTTGCAGTACCACATGGCGGTGGTGTTGTCCGTGAACACTTGCACTACACTCCCCCGGATAGAGGGGAGGAATGCCTTCAGTGCTAGACGAATCGCCCGTAACTCCAACAGGTTGATGTGGAGCCGGGCCTCCGCCAGAGACCAGAGTCCTCTGATCTCTGCCTCTCCCATGTGGCCACCCCAGCCCTGGAGGGACGCGTCCGTCACAACTACGTGCTCTGGGTGGGGTAGGGAGAAGGATCTGCCACTGACCCAATCGCGGTCCATGAGCCACCACTGCAACTGTCTTGCAGTGCCCTCCGAGATCAAGACATGGTCGGACAAGTTGCCCTGATGCTGGGCCCACTGAAATTTCAGGTCCCACTGCAGAGCCCGCATCCGCCACCGGGCGTGACGCACCAGAAGGATGCAGGAGGCCATCAGTCCCAGAAGCCGCAGCGTCAACCTGACCGAGACTCGGGATAAAGGCTGGAAGATTGGAATCAGAGCCTGAATATCCGAACCCGCTGTTCGGGAGGGTAAACCCGAAACTGCGCCGAGTCCAGAACCGCTCCGATGAAGAGGAGCTTCTGAGAGGGACACAGGTGCGACTTCGGCACATTGATGGAGAACCCCAGCAAGTGCAGGAGGTCGGCCGTATTCTGGAGGTGGCTGACGACTGTCTGGGGCGAGCCCGCCTTCAACAACCAGTCGTCGAGGTAGGGGAAGACTGACACCCCCAACCTGCGCAGATGAGCTGCGACCACCGCCATCACCATCGTGAACACCCGTGGGGCGCTGGTAAGGCCGAAGGGGAGCACGGTAAACTGAAAGTGCTCGTGGCCTACCGTGAACCGCAGGTAACGCCGGTGGGCCGGCAGGATGGGGATATGAAAATAAGCGTCCTGCAAGTCCAACGCTACCATCCAGTCTCCGGGGTCCAGGGCAGCTAAGACCTGAGCCAAAGTCAGCATCTTGAACTTCTCTTGTCGGAGGAAGCCATTGACGTTCCGTAGGTCCAAGATAGGGCGCACTTCATGGCCACAAAAGGAGCGAAAGGCACCCGATTGCTGGCGCGTGGCCGAACGGCCTAAAGACTTGGCCGTAGCCCTGGAGTCCTTAAAGCGCTCCAGCGCATGGTCTGCCTTGTCGCCAAAAAGGTGACGGCCATCGAACGGCATGTCCAGAAGAGTGGCCTGGACATCGGCCGAGAAATTGGCGGACCTCAACCAGGTGTGGTGTCGAACCGCCACCGTCGTTGCCATCGCCCTGCCCAGTGAGTCCGTGGTATCCAGCCCACACCGGATAGAGTATCGTGCCGCATCTCGACCCTCCACAAGGGCTTGGGCGAGTTTAGCCGGACCTCCTCCGGGCATTGTGGCAGCACGTCCGCGAGCGTGTCCCACAGGGTGTGGGTGTAGCGGCCCAAGAGACACGCGGTATTGACAGACCGCAGTCCCAAACTCAGGGACGAGAACACCTTCTTCCCGAACTGTTCATATCTCTTGGATTCCCGATCGGGCGGGGCCGTCGGGAATGCGGTCTGGGAAGTGGAGGCCTGGATAACCAGGCTCTCGGGGTGGGATGGGTGGACGAAAAGCAAGGGTCGCCCGGAGCCGGGCGGTAGCGTCTGGCCACGTTCCTATCCACAGGCGGACCTGTGGCGGGCTTGGACCAAGTGCCCACAAGAACGTCACATAAGGCTTCATTAAACGGCAGCGGGGCTCACTGGAGCTTGCCTGCGCTTTAAGAACCTCAGTGAGGAGGTTAGTCCTCACGGCCGCGATGGGGAGCTCAAGGCCTAAGGCCTTGGCTGCCCTCGTCAACACTATGCTGTAAGCAGCCCCCTCCTCCGTAGCCACGGTGGGAGGGGAGAAAAATCCAGTGTCTGGCGAGGTGTCAATACCACTGGCCTCCCCAAGCTCATATGTCCAGTCCTCTTGAGACTGGCACTCCTGTGCCAGAGGGTCCTCATACCCCTCCCAATCACCTCCGTCACCAGTCTCCTGTAACTCAGGGTCAACAGACTGGACCTCCTCATGGAAATAAAAATCTCCAAAGGCCGTCGGAAGCGGCGCCCAGCGGCGCCGTTCCGGCGCCAGAGTCGGACCGAAGGGAAGATTGGGGACGGCGTCCACAAAGGGCGCCGGGGGCGACACCCTCGGGGCCGGCGCCGGTGAGGTCGTGAGGTCGACCGGCGACGACCCGGATCTGGAAGCAGATCCGGTGAGGTCCTGCGGGGCCGGGGCCGAAGCACCCGGCGGCGTCGGGGCCGAAGCGCCCGGCGGCGTCGGGGCCGAAGCGCCCGACCCGCTAGGGCCTCCAGCCAGGACCGCTGGGCCCGAAGGCCCTGCGGGACCCGGCTGAGGAGGGAGGGACCTCATGGCCATGAGGTACCGCGCGACCTCCTCCGGCGTCGCGCCGTGCCCAGGGACCTGAAGGTGTGGGGCAGGCGGCGACGCTTGCGACTCTCTCGGAGCCGCGTGGGCGGTGTCGCCCGAACCCCCAGCCGCATCGTGAGAGCATCGGGGTGGGTCGGAGGAGCGGTGATGCCTCTCCGACCTCTCATGCCTCTTACCTGAGGACTTGGATCCCGACGACCGATGTCCACTCCTGGAGCTGCGGGGACTCCGACCCCGCGACCGGTCCCTCGACCTCCCGTGGGACCGGCACCTGGAATGGCGCGGGACCGACTGCCGGAGCTCGAGCCGCTTGCGGGACCGCTCCCGCCTAGCCTTCGACGTCAGGGCCCGGCAGTCGAAGCAGGTGCGGTCGTCGTGGTCGAGGCCTAAGCACTTCAGGCACCGGCGATGGGGTCCGTGACCGACATCAGTCGGTCGCACTTCGAACAGGGCTTGAACCCGGGCATCCCTACCGGCACCGATAGAGTCGAAGACTCAAAGAAAGAAATGATCAAAAAGATCAAAAAGTTTAGTCAAAAAATGACTAGGGGTAGAGCTTCTCCGGATCTGCGCTAGCTGGCGCGGAAAAAAGAAGAACTGACGTCAGCGCGCATAAGTACTCCGGCGATGTCATTCCGGCGCTAACGACCCCGACGACGGACGCGGAGCCGCAGACGACGCCTACCGACGCGCAGGGGTATTGCTACGCAAAAATTTCCGGATCCAGTCTGACGCCTGGGGATATTCTAAGGTAAGGAATCTATCACTAACGTGTCTCTTTCAAATTGTTATTTTATCCACTTCCCTTTTCCCCGGGGAGCACAGGCGCATAGTAGTGTTGGCATCACTCTGTGTGTGGGTGCTTCCAGGGGAAGAAGGTGGCCCTTCTGCGTTCCAGTGTTCTTGCTGACAGCCTTCCGAGGTTAGTAGTTGCATGTTACTATTACCACTGACATCGCGACAAGATCACACTATCAGGTATTTGGTGTAAATCTGTTCAGTATTTGTCCAAAAATTAATGGAAATCTAAATTTGTATATTTGTGGCTGCGATTACTTTGTGCAGAGATCTGCAGAGCTATGATTGGCTGACAACACTTCAACCAGGAAGTGTTGGCAGCCATCCTGGGACTCGGCTTTAACTGAGACCCAAAACAAAACTGCGGAAAGGAAAAAAAAAGAAAAGAGGGCAGGATAGGAATATCCTGACCCCCAAGCGCCTTGATCTTGGGGTCCTGTAGGGGGCCTGGCAGGGCAAAAAAACACTTTTCTTTCTTTTTATTCATGGCACAATTTGCGTGTATTCACGAATATCGCTGTGAATAATAAACAAAAAAAAGTGCTGTCTCCCGTGCCTGTTTTTAAAGAAGCCCCCAGGTGGGTCAAGTCCCAGAGGCACGCAGGCATTTTAGAGAAAGTGCACGGGCCCCACTCCTGAGGCTTTTTAAGCCCCGGGGACCACTACCTCCCGGGCTTTATTTTTAATATTGGAGGGAGGGGCATGCAGACCCCTCTTCACGAACTCAAGGGAGTCACAGGGCCCACCACCTCTCCAGAGTTTAACACAAATAATTATTGTGGGGCCATGCTCAGCCCAGTGCCCTGGGGACTACTACGTCTCTGTGGCAGCATTTAAAATGTGTGGGGTGGGCTATGCGGCCACCCTTCAGGGCCATATCCGGCCCCGGGGACCACGCCCCTGGACCTGCCAGTGCATTGTAAGGAAGGGGGGCCATGTGGGCCCCCTTCTGGAGTTATTAATGGCCCTGGGGACCGCCACCCCAGTGCCCCCCTGGACATAGCTGTTTGCTTTTGCTTGATGGTAGCTGACAGATCCCTCCAAGCAAAAGCTAACACTTCACTTTCAGCAAGTGGGGGCTGTCAAAGTGGTCCCATTTGCTGGAAGAGCTCCGAGTGTGCAAGAGCCATGCTGGCTCCTGCAGGAGGCGCAGGGCCGGCTGGGATGGTGGGGGCCTTGCGGTTCCCCCCACAGTCCTCATTGTGACCTGGGCGGGACAAGAGCACTCCGGGACACATGGCCGGAATCCAGGGGATTGGGTCCCTGGTGCCAAACTCGGACTGGGGAGGGGGGCCTTGTGGTCCCCCTCTCTGCACTATTTTGGCTGGGCCCAGGGGATGGGGTCCCCAGGGCTGAAATCAGCATGGGAGGGGGGTCATGAATCCCCCCTCCCATTCAATTAAGGCTGGGCCCTGGGGGATAGGGTCGCTGGGGTCCATATGGGTATGGGAGGAGGGCCGCGCAGCCCCTCCTCCTCCATTAAGTCATGGCCTGGCCCCGTAGGATGGGGTCCCCAGAGTCGTTTTGGCCCTGATGCTCATTTCACAAAAATGACACCTCACAGTAAGCACTTTCACATATAAACATAGCAGGTGACCCCGCTAAAGCACCACTTCTGTAAAGGACATATGATCCTAACTCCTGGGCTTGGTGAAGGCAAAGTAAGTGGGGGTTTTCTGCAATTCCATATCCAAAAATGATCTGAAATGCTTCGTGGTGGTGGATGCATTGTTATCTATTGAGGTGCAATCTGCATGTGACTGTGATGAGTTGGTTCTTTCTTGCTCCATCCCATGGGTGTAACACAAGGCCCCTGTATCCTCCGCGGTGCTTGGGGCACCCAGCTGCAGGGGGCCCTCTAGGCACAGTACTCAAAATCCGGAGCGGGGGCCTCTCCCTGTACATTACAGGGAGGGGAAGCCCCTTAAACTTTCATTACACCACTGATCCATCCTCATGAGTGCAGAGTCCAAGGTTTTCCCTTTAAATGGCTACGAGTATGGAAATGCGCAAATCGCTTGGAAGCTTTGCCCGTTTGGTCCTGCCCACTTTAGTAGTATGCAAAGATATTCCTGCCATTTGCCAGGATGATGGACAGCTTCATAAGTGGGCCCCCCAGCACGTTTCCCGTCGATTTTGGTGAGAAGTTCTTGAGGCCGAGGAGTATGAGGATAGCGCCACCAAACAAAGAAGCACTTACTTTATATACTTAAAAGGAAGGACCCTTGTTTGGTGGAGAGTCACCTCTTCGTGCTCTTGTCGTTTTCTCTATAGGAAGATTCATGTTATCACAAATTTTTGGATAAAAACACATGAGGAACACTCACATTGCCAAAACGCACACAAGTTCACTGGTGACATTTCCTTGTGCTCCATCATGCAGCTGTAGTGCAGAATACCTACTGGACATTTACCCAAGAAGGTAGCACTTAATAAATATCCAGTAGAAAGCAGCCCACTTGGGTAGATATTTTGTGCAAAACTGTAGACTCTTTTTGGCTAAAGGGACAGGTGTGGGTGTGTTGTGGCCCAGTCACTGACACAGCTACGGACACACCCACAGAACTTAGACACCCACTCAGAGACTCTCACCTGCACTAACCGACCTACTCAGACAATGATACATCCACTCAGACACTCATGCACCCATTCACAGATGCACCCAGTCACTCTTACACCCACTCACAGAACCACTCAGCACCAATATGCCTTCGTTCAGGAGCATGCGCTTAATAAATCCTTTTTTCATTTAATTTTCATTTCATTCCATGTACTCACTTACAGACCCACTCATACTCTCACACCCACTTACAGAACTACTCAGATTCACATACCGATTCACAGACCCACATCATTCACATAATGGATTCAAAGATGCTTGTGTGTTAGAAGTAACATGAGCTGGTTACTTCGCTCACCTTTTGATAAAATCCCAGCTGACTCAGAACATCTACAATGTTTTAGGCATCGCAAGGGTAAGGAGAGCTCAATAGAAATAATACAATACAATCCAATTTAAGGTTTCCACCAGCATGTGTACGAAGTTTCAAATTATTGTTGGTGATGGCCCATAATAGAGAGAAAAACCAAGGACCCCCTGGGTATCAGTAATACACAGACTCCTAGGGCAGGGTAATAACCAATGTGGGTAGAAAATCCTAGGCCCTCAAAGTGTGTGACCAATAAGTCTAGGACCAGTGGAGAAAAGAATTATCGAAGAATGGCGTGTATATTAAAAAATATATATTTAATTAACATAGATAAAAATCATATAGAGACTCACACATATAAGTCAAACTATATAATACAGTAAAATTGTGACATATAAAAAAATCTTTACGGAAATTCAAACACAATAAGTAAAAAACATATACATCATATCAGCATATAAAAAACATGTTACAAGTGATTATACATTCAGAATTCAAAATGACATAGGAGATACTGAAGAGTTAGTTATAAAGACTCGACGCGCGTTTCGGCAGAGAAAAAAACGCCTTCCTCAGGAGTCATAGATGAAACTCTGAAAGAACATTAGTGAGAGAATATTATAAATCACAATACAGATAATATTTAATATAGCTAATCCATATTATCGACTGTGTTGAACGTTTTTTTACACAAATCAAACTTCGAAAAACTTATTCTACCTAACAAGTCCAGACATAAAATTTGGTCACTTATTGTCATATGATAGACAAGTATATATACAGTGTCAGTGCAGTACTTAGCAAGACGAAGGGCAATTGGTCAATAAATCATGTAAGGTTCATTATTTATATAGATCAAAATTAAATTTCTTCATTACATTTAGGGATGTTTCCAAATAAATTTTTCAAGAAAGACAGTTGATGAAGAATAAATAGTTTAAGTCTTAATGTAAAACATCATGGTACAAATCAATCAACTTACATTCGCAGTGTTGTCTTTCAATTCATTAGCATAAAGGAATCGATGATAACTTCTTAAAAAATTCAGGGCCACTTGATAAAGACAGATACCTGATCAAACAAGATGTATGGCAATCAACAAACCGGATGGACATACATGATGACACTTTGAACACAACGAGCCACTCAATGTTTAACTACAGACGGTCAGATGGTATTTTATGAAGTTGATATAAGGACCTAAGGGACTAGTAAGTATGGCGAAGAAGATAATATAGGTACACGGACACTGATCTACGTGTTACAACTAACTCTTCACATACATGTCATGTTGTGCCATATAGAGAAAACAGATTAATCAAATGAGATTCTGTATTTTTTGTTTACATGATTATATAGGAGCAGACGCGGTGCATAATTAGACTCATTGCACTAGCTATATTCATACAAATATATTTTAATTTGCATGAAGACTGAGGTGTTTACACGTCGCAACATTCTAGTTAATTAATTACTACTATTATGCACATGATGTGTATTTTTATAAAATAAGAAATATTGATGGAAGAAGAGATGACAATATAATTGTAGCATTACCTGATTAAATATGTAAAAAAGGAACCACATTGATAATTTATGCGGTCATTGTACAGATATCAGCTGAATGTCACTGTAGATATAAGGGAATAGGAGAAAGAGACCCATAAGGGAAAACTGTCTGCATATAATATTTAGAATCTAACATAAGAAATTCGACGTCCATGATGAGTAACCTGATGGTTATGTTTGAAAAAAAGTTACCTAATATCTTCAAAACGTGGATTCTGAGGCCCAATGTATCAGGATATGTCAATTGGTATAGGCGTCCAGATGTTAGCACATAATCATTACTGCCAAAAATTAAAATGGACATAGAAAATGCCTGAGGTCAAAACAGTGTTCGATAGGTTATGTCAGAGAACACTCACTAGAAAAAAGCTTGTGTGAGGATTATCTCGGCATTATTTTGACTAATATAGATAGGCATGTACCTTAGAGTATGTAGCAGGCGCCTCTTGGATCGCAATACATTTCTATTTCTTCATCCAAAAAACGGGTCGGAATGCCGGGAGTAATTAGTGGCTGGAAGAATCAAGAGTTGCCACATAAATGGAACAAGCCAAAAATAGCTCTATGGACGCCAGCGCACAGTTAATTGGTGTGGCGGCGGGTGGATATTAGTATGCAAAGAATCAAAAAATGCCACGTAAATGAAAACAAGTCGAGAATGGCTCTATGGACGCCAGCGCACAAATAATTAGTGTGTCGGAATATTAGTGCGCGTTTAAGAGTTCTTACCTTAAAGTAGGCAATTAGTTGCCGACAGCAAGATGGTGCTGTTCCAAGGGTTAAAAGGTAGCTAGAAATAACAAGAAGGTAAAGAAAGACTTAGTGGATGCCAGCACATAACGTATATGTGTGACCGCTACAGATAGAGATGGGTTTGCTCTTACCTATGAGCGAAAAACGTCTCGTGAACAGCAAGATGGTGCTGTTCCAGGAGCTACAAGTTAGCATATAAGCCTCGCCGGGCAAAAGAGGTTGGACGTAAAAGTAGTGGCAGCTATTTAAAGCTGATAAATGGCGCGAAAAAGTGAGGTATAAATGCCGAGATTCCATGGGAAAATGCTATAATTTAACCTTTTTAGATTTGGAGTCACAGCTTTGGTTTTTATGTCATGTATTAGTTTTCTGGACTGGTATTAACTTACCAATAAACTATTCTTAATAGACATTATACCAGACTCTGCTCTCCTCAACAGTATTATGAATCCATACTACAGTAACCCACCAGCATCCCTTAAAATTAGAAAGATTCTGTAACATTAGTAGAAATATAATTTTGTCCGTCTTACGCTTTTCCATATTCAGTCTTTGAAATAGATCTATATATGAACTATGAGCGCTATCTAGAACGCCCTCCTTTTATGTTAATTCTAGGTTGTGTATGTTTGTAATTATAACATTCATTACGCGCTGTTATCTATTCTTTGAGCGCCATCTTGTAATGGGTTTTCTGTTTCAAGATCGTTGTGGTTATAGTCCGTTTTTACTTTCCCTTATTCAGTTATTGGACCTCACTTTTTCGCGCCATTTATCAGCCTTAAATAGCTGCCACTACTTTTACGTCCAACCTCTTTTGACCGGCGAGGCTTATATGCTAACTTGTAGCTCCTGGAACAGCACCATCTTGCTGTTCACGAGACGTTTTTCGCTCATAGGTAAGAGCAAACCCCTCTCTATCTGTAGCGGTCACACATATACGTTATGTGCTGGCATCCACTAAGTCTTTCTTTACCTTCTTGTTATTTCTAGCTACCTTTTAACCCTTGGAACAGCACCATCTTGCTGTCGGCAACTAATTGCCTACTTTAAGGTAAGAACTCTTAAACGCGCACTAATATTCCGACACACTAATTATTTGTGCGCTGGCGTCCATAGAGCCATTCTCGACTTGTTTTCATTTACGTGGCATTTTTTGATTCTTTGCATACTAATATCCACCCGCCGCCACACCAATTAACTGTGCGCTGGCGTCCATAGAGCTATTTTTGGCTTGTTCCATTTATGTGGCAACTCTTGATTCTTCCAGCCACTAATTACTCCCGGCATTCCGACCCGTTTTTTGGATGAAGAAATAGAAATGTATTGCGATCCAAGAGGCGCCTGCTACATACTCTAAGGTACATGCCTATCTATATTAGTCAAAATAATGCCGAGATAATCCTCACACAAGATTTTCTCTAGTGAGTGTTCTCTGACATAACCTATCGAACACTGTTTTGACCTCAGGCATTTTCTATGTCCATTTTAATTTTTGGCAGTAATGATTATGTGCTAACATCTGGACGCCTATACCAATTGACATATCCTGATACATTGGGCCTCAGAATCCACGTTTTGAAGATATTAGGTAACTTTTTTTCAAACATAACCATCAGGTTACTCATCATGGACGTCGAATTTCTTATGTTAGATTCTAAATATTATATGCAGACAGTTTTCCCTTATGGGTCTCTTTCTCCTATTCCCTTATATCTACAGTGACATTCAGCTGATATCTGTACAATGACCGCATAAATTATCAACGTGGTTCCTTTTTTACATATTTAATCAGGTAATGCTACAATTATATTGTCATCTCTTCTTCCATCAATATTTCTTATTTTATAAAAATACACATCATGTGCATAATAGTAGTAATTAATTAACTAGAATGTTGCGACGTGTAAACACCTCTGTCTTCATGCAAATTAAAATTTATTTGTATGAATATAGCTAGTGCAATGAGTCTAATTATGCACCGCGCCTGCTCCTATATAATCATGTAAACAAAAATACAGAATCTCATTTGATTAATCTGTTTTCTCTATATGGCACAACATGACATGTATGTGAAGAGTTAGTTGTAACACGTAGATCAGTGTCCGTGTACCTATATTATCTTCTTCGCCATACTTACTAGTCCCTTAGGTCCTTATATCAACTTCATAAAATACCATCTGACCGTCTGTAGTTAAACATTGAGTGGCTCGTTGTGTTCAAAGTGTCATCATGTATGTCCATCCGGTTTGTTGATTGCCATACATCTTGTTTGATCAGGTATCTGTCTTTATCAAGTGGCCCTGAATTTTTTAAGAAGTTATCATCGATTCCTTTATGCTAATGAATTGAAAGACAACACTGCGAATGTAAGTTGATTGATTTGTACCATGATGTTTTACATTAAGACTTAAACTATTTATTCTTCATCAACTGTCTTTCTTGAAAAATTTATTTG
Source organism: Lissotriton helveticus (assembly GCF_964261635.1). Lineage (NCBI taxonomy): Eukaryota > Metazoa > Chordata > Amphibia > Caudata > Salamandridae > Lissotriton > Lissotriton helveticus. The sequence goes on along the minus strand of NC_136073.1, from coordinate 453,183,389 downwards.
GAAACATCCCTAAATGTAATGAAGAAATGTAATTTTGATCTATATAAATAATGAACCTTACATGATTTATTGACCAATTGCCCTTCGTCTTGCTAAGTACTGCACTGACACTGTATATATACTTGTCTATCATATGACAATAAGTGACCAAATTTTATGTCTGGACTTGTTAGGTAGAATAAGTTTTTCGAAGTTTGATTTGTGTAAAAAAACGTTCAACACAGTCGATAATATGGATTAGCTATATTAAATATTATCTGTATTGTGATTTATAATATTCTCTCACTAATGTTCTTTCAGAGTTTCATCTATGACTCCTGAGGAAGGCGTTTTTTTCTCTGCCGAAACGCGCGTCGAGTCTTTATAACTAACTCTTCAGTATCTCCTATGTCATTTTGAATTCTGAATGTATAATCACTTGTAACATGTTTTTTATATGCTGATATGATGTATATGTTTTTTACTTATTGTGTTTGAATTTCCGTAAAGATTTTTTTATGTCACAATTTTACTGTATTATATAGTTTGACTTATATGTGTGAGTCTCTATATGATTTTTATCTATGTTAATTAAATATATATTTTTTAATATACACGCCATTCTTCGATAATTCTTTTCTCCACTGGTCCTAGACTTATTGGTCACACACTTTGATGGCCTAGGATTTTCTACCCACGATGGCCCATAATATACATCACAGATGCGCCAAAGGCAAGCCCGTCTGCGCCCGTCCGCGGCTGGTCAGGGCCTGGTGCCAGAACCCCTGCCCAATTAGGATCAGCCAGTAAGTATACTGCGGAACAGCTATATTCACTATGCCCCCCCCCATTTCAGAGCAATGTAGGCACAGTATAACTACAGGATTCATGCATCAGAAGTATAGACACTGCCCCTAAAAATGGAGACGAACAAAAAACAGATACGGACAGGTCAGAAGTTTAATCTAACCCTGATCAACTACAGATCCCTCAAGAAGCACACCACAAAATCCACGACCATCTGTTAGACATGCAGCCAGATGTTATGTTTCTTACTGAAACCTGGCTGAACGAGGACTCTGCACCGGAGATCCTCAAGGTTCTTCCACAAAACTATGGAATTACCCGATTGGATTGGCCTAATAACAGGAGCGGAGGAGGGATTACCATCGTTCATAAGTTAACCATTCAATGCACTTTAGATCTGGCTAATATTGCTGATAGCGAACCAGGCTTCTTTTCTAACATGGCAGCAGCTAATTCAATTATAAAGGTTTTTTTAATATACAGACCAACGGGACCTCCACCTAGTGTGTATCGAGCCTAATAGAACAGGTGATACAACCTGCTCTGCGATATAACGAAATGCTTGTGCTGGGGGATCTGAACCTACACTTTGATGAGTTGGCTAATACCAGAGTGCAAGAGCTCTGTCAGGAATTGGCCGCCTTGCAGCTGAAACTACAATCTCCGCTCCCGACTCATCAATTAGGCCACCTATTAGACCCGATTTTTGCCAATTGGGGGGACGATTGCAGTTCCCTGTACAGATCACTTTGTAGTTCCCTTTAGCACCACGGTACCTAATATCCTTATTCCAAAGACATCAGGCACTAAGAAACCATATAGGAAGTGGGGTAGGTTCTCAGCAGCAAATCTAAATTAGGCCCTTCAGCAGGGCGGGCCACCTGGAGGCAATGACATTGAGTCGGCCTGCAGCGCGCTAGATGAACAGATTACAGAGGCACTAGACAGAATTGCCCCATGGTCCTCGAGTGCGCCGGGGAGACAATTAAAAATGGCCCCTTGGTTTAATGAAGAACTCAGGATAGCTAAGTCTTCCTGTAAGCGTTTAGAACAGACATGGAGGAAAGACTTCTCAGATTACAAGAAGACTGAATATAAAACCAGTCTTAGACAGGAGGAGCTTAGCACGCACCCAAGATGGTCGCATGAGCTCAGAGCTCCCGGACCCTCGCCACCTCCACCGACTATCCTGCACCTTATCCTGATTTGGACGACGGGCTTTTGTGGTCGTGACCCTGCTGATCATTTCCCCGTTTCCGCATTTCGCTTTGGTTTCAGGGAGCCGAAGATATGGACTTTTGAACATTTTCGGCCTGCTCCGTGGTACTGCCCCGGGCTTGATTTCCCTGCCAGCCGGGTGGTAATTGAATAACAACGGCATGTGCGAGTCTCCCCTGCCCGGTCTTCAACTTTCGGTTTCGATTCTTGTGCCTCCACCTCATGGACTCTGCCTTGGTCGCCTTGGTGGTTTGCTCCTTTCTACATTGCGCGCCATCGCTTGGCGATCCTGGCTTTCATTGCTTCTTGACTGGTGGCTGGCCTTTAACTATTCTCCGAATTGCTGAGAACGCTTCGAGTGTAGCCATTTTCACTAGGTCTCAGAATACCCTCCGGGGCGCACGACCTAAAATGGCCACCAAGCCGAGGGAGAAAGACGTAAGACCAGACCGGCAGCTCGAGGAGGCTCTGTGCAGTCCAACGTCATGGATCGATATACCCTCACTAAGGGCTCTCCAGGCGGACCGACCAAACCCCCGGCCAACCTTGGGGACGATTCCCTGTTGGATGGAGATCTGTCGTTGAAAGACATCATGGGCGCCATTACTGGGATGAAGGCCACGCTAGGACAGCAATACGAGGCCCTGACCCATAAATTGGACACAGTTGCCATAGATGTTACCCTGATCAGGGCGGACCTTGCGAAGACTAACGAGAAGGTCAAATCCCTTGATCTGAAGACATCTAGCCTTATTACCGACGTCTCCGAATTACAGACTGAGGTTGGTAACCTGAGGTCCGCCCGTGACTACCTCTCTCGACGCCTGGACGATTTTGAAGGCCGCGCTCGACGGAACAACGTCCGACTGGTCGGGGTCCCGGAGACGACGGAATCGTCATCGGTGGACCTACTGGTGAAGGACCTTGTCCTGAATCACCTAGTGCCCAAGGGCCTCAGCAAGTTTTTTGCAGTAGAACGGGCCCGCCGTATCCCGGGTGGCCCGCCTAAGCTTGGAGCTTCTCCGCGCCCCATCATCGCGCGGATCTTTAACTTTCGTGACAGAGACGTGATCCTACAGGCTTCCCGCACATCGGGCCCCACGGCTTATGAGAACGCCGCGGTTAACTTCTACCCGGACTTCACCCAGCAGGTCCAGAAGCAGCGCCTTGGATTCCAGGGGGTGAAGAGGAGACTGCGGGACAGAGACATGAAATATGCCATGCTTTTCCCGGCTCGACTGCGTGTGGTCTACAATGATAGAACATTTTTCTTTGATCATCCTGGAGCGGCCAGCGACTGGCTGGACTCACTGCCCCCTCGAGAACAATTTGATCGTCCTGATCACTCCGGTGGTGCAGAGGGCGGCCCGGTGGAGCAGGAATGAGGAGCGAAATCGGCTCCCGGACCAACGTGTTGACTTTCGGCAGTGGTTTGATGCTATGCTACTATTGTTTGCTACTGTGTTGTCTGAACGGGGTGTGGGTGGGGGTCGGGTGAATCTTCCTCCTCTGGGGTTCTTTTCGTAGATTAGTTGTATACTAGGGCGACAGGCACACTGCAAGTTGGGGTGGCTTTTGAGTCTTACGCAGGGGTGAGGGGTGGGGGGTATGATGGTGTTTTGGGGGGTTGAGGGGTTTCGGTTTGTGTTTCATTGTTTTTTTCAAGGCATTGTACTGATGATCTTCTGTGTTTACGTGTCGCGTTTGGAGTGGGGGGGACCTTAGGGTGGCCTGTGGGATGGGGGATAGGGGACTACGTATACTGTGTTGGAACGTCAATGGGTTGGGTGATAGAATTAAGCGGGGGTGGTTTTGCAGTTGCTGCGACGCCTATCACCAGATGTGGTTTTGCTTCAGGAGACGCATCTGCTTGGCAATACGTGCCATGCAATGAATAGGCGTGGCTATCGTCTCATTGCACACTCAGGTTTCACTTCTGGCTCCAGGCGGGTGGGTATTCTGGTTCGGACCTCTCTCCCTCTTGCCGTTGACGACATTATACTTGATGATAGGGGGCGATACGCCGCCATTGTGGGGCGCTGGGAGGGGAGGGTGATCACTTTGTTTTCGGTCTATATACCGCCAGGCCTCCAAACTACGACCTATGCCGATCTGGGAATGGTGGTTCTGGGAGTCCCCGAAGGTCTGCTCGTAGTAGGGGGAGATTTCAACTCGGTAGTGTCTGGGATGTTTGATCGTTACCCTCCCCGTGTTATCGCACAGTCTCAATCCTGGCTGGGGGACTTCCTGGAGGCGCTGGGGTTAACCGATTGCTGGCGCTTACATCATCCTGGGCAACAGCAATATACCTTCCACTCTGGGGCCCACGGCAGCCTTTCGAGACTTGATTATGTGCTGATGCCCTCCTCTCAGGCTTCCCTTATAGGGGAGGTAAAACATCTAGCCAGGGGTATCTCGGATCATTCCCCATTGTGGTTGGTTGTGAACGCGCACCTAGGTTCGCAGGGTCGTATCGATTAACCCATGGTACCTCCGCGATCCTAAGATCAGGACGGAACTCCTTGCAGCGATCAATCACTACTTTGCTGAAAATGTAGGCTCAGTGACCTCTTCGGTTTCTCTATGGGAAGCGTACAAAACTGTAATTCGAGGCCAGGCCCTCTCATCGATTGGCAATGTTAAGAGATGTAGGCGGGAGGAGGTTGTCCGTCTTCAGACTGAAATTTCCGCTCTTGAGGGGGAGTTGGACTCTGGGGTCTCCCCTGAGAGGCTGCACCTTCTGGACCTGAAACAGCTTGAATATAGAGCGCTGGTGACTGAGGCAGCGAAAGAGATGGGTCGTGAACGGCAGGGGCGGCTGTATGATGTGGGAGATAAGGCTGGGAAATTGCTGGCTTGGTTGGATAGGAGAGAATGCGCGAGTCGGGTGGTTCCTGTTGTGGTTGATGTGAATGGTGTAGATGTCACTGACCCTGCTGGAATCGTTACGCGCTCTGCTGATTATTTTCGGGTAGTGTACTCCCCTGTGTCTGACCGACCGGAGCAGGACTCCCACTTGCTTCTACGTAATATCTCGCTCCCATGCCTGTCCGATCCAGAGAGGGATCTGTTGGAAGCTCCGCCCACGGCGGATGAAATTGCGACCGCTATCCGCTCGATTCGCTCGGGGAGGGCCTCAGGCCCTAATGGACTCCCCATTGAGCTTCATAAGCTCTGTCTGGATGTACTGGCGCCGTATCTCCGATCGATGTTCTTGGAATCACTGGAGGAGGGGTCTCTTCCTCCTGACCAGAGACTGGCCTCCATAGTAGTTATCCATAAGGAGGGTAAGCCACGTGACCGTTGTGAATCCTTCAGACCTATTTCCCTGATAAATGCTGAACCTAAGATCCTGGCCAAAGTCCTCGCCAATCGTCTAATATCTGTTATAGGCGATCTTGTTCACCTCGGACCAGTCCGGATTTATACCACACCGAAACACGGCACTTAACATTCGGCGACTGCATGGAGTCCTCGCGCGAGCGGGGACTCTGCGGGAGCCGGCCATCTTGGCGTCTTTAGACGCCACCATGGCGTTTGACACGCTCGAGTGGCCTTATCTTTGGGCGGTCCTTAGTAAATTCGGTTTTGGACCCGCCTTTATCCGCTGGGTGCAATTGCTCTATGCTGACCCTTTAGCCCAGGTAGTGGTGAATGGACGTGCCTCGACCTCCTTTGCTCTTGGTAGGGGGACACGCCAGGGTTGTCCTCTATCCCCGCTCTTGTTTGCCCTTGCTCTGGAGCCACTGGCGGCTTGGTTGAGATGGGAACCGTCCTTGAAGGGCATTAGATGGTCCCCGGAATTTGAAGATCGTATATCTCTGTATGCAGACGATATACTTTTGTACCTTACGTCACCTCGTAAGTCGTTGATCGTCCTTTTTGACGTTTTGACTTCTTTTCATAAAAATTCCGGTCTAGTTATCAACTGGTCCAAATCCTGCATTTATGTTCTCTCCGGTGATGCTCCCCTTCTGCCACGTGGATGTCCCATCTCGGTGGTACTGGAGGGTTTTAGGTATTTGGGAATCTTTATTACCCTGGACCCTGTGCTTCGATATGAACGCAATCTGCTGCCCCCTCTCCAACGCCTCCGTGCAGATGTTGGAACGTGGAGTAGGCTTCCTCTCTCCCCTCTGGGACGAGCGGCGTTGTTTAAGATGATGTCGCTCCCCCGATTTCTATATGCGCTTCAAAACACGCTTGATGTTGTACCGGCCGGCTATTTTCGGGAGATTGAAAGCCTCCAGCGGCAATTGCTATGGGGGGGGGGGGGCGTTCTCGTATTGCCCTTTCGAAGCTCACGCTCCCGTGGTACGATGGCGGCATCGCTCTCCCTGACATCCGTCGCTATTATTGGGCCTCGCAGCTGGTGGCCATCAACCATGGCACCTACGCTCATTCGCCAAACCCGGCCTTTGCGATGGATAAATGGTTGCTGCCCGGTGGTGACTACAACAGGGCTCTATACGCGAAGTCGACCGTCGGGTCGCTTACGGGGCCCACTAAAACAGCCGTGCAGGTGTGGCATCGGGCCACAGCTGCTACAGGATGGGCTGACAAGCCGACCCGTGCCACGCCGCTTTATGCTTCAGATAAACTTGGCTCCCTCTGGCAGTCGAAGGGGTTCGATCGATGGGACATGATTGGGATCAGCAGGGTTGATGATGTGTGGATCAAGGGTAGGGTCAAGTCGTTTGAGGAAATGAAAGTTGAATATGGGCTGAATGATAAGGAATCCTTTAGATATGCGCAGGTCCGACACGCGGTCCTGTCTGTTTTTCCCCTGGGCTCGGACGTTCCGGAAGCATCCCCGCTTGAAGATCGGATACTGGATGGGCATGTCCCTGATAGCACGATCTCGCTCATTTATAAAAAGTTAATCAATACCAGGATTGATCTATTGGATAGCCTTCGAGAGTTGTGGACTAGTGATGGTCTGGAGCTAGATGACGAGGACTGGCAGGCTGCGCTCTCTTCTCCTAAGGAGGTGGCTATCCCGGCGCGCCTTCGATTTGTCCAGCTCAAAATTCTTCATAGGGTGTATGTGACTGGTCCGCGTCTGGTGCGCATGGGATTCTCGACGGATGGATTGTGCAGACGTGGTTGCGGTATGGTAGCCACGTTTCTACATATCATTTGGGAATGTCCTGCTGTGCTGCGCTATTGGGCTCGCGTGCATGATGTTATGAGTGAGGTCACGGGTGTGCGGTTGATGCCTGAAGCGCGGAGGTGCTTGTTGAATGTCTGGGAACCGAATGATTGTACCCAGGCGCAGCTTCGATGGGTGACATTGGGTAACATGATAGCCAAGCGTGACATTGCCCAGCTGTGGGGCGCTCAGAGGCCTCCGACGATTCTGGCGTGGCAACAGAACATGGACTGGTCCATGTTTCGAGAAAAGACTGTGTATGTCTCCCGAGGCAGGCCTGGCAAATGGGGGAAAATTTGGACTCAGTGGAACGCATACCGTGGAGATATATGTACCCCCCCCATTTCGGAATTTGATACCGACCTGTCTTCCTCCCAACCTGATGTTTCCTCCGCAGGAATATAGATGTATTGTCTGCTTCTGTTTTCCTTCTCTTCTCCCCCCCCACAGTATTTTTCGAATGCAATGATGTCTGCTTCACAGTGGTACCCCCCCATGAACCACGTGGTGACACGTTTGTATCGTACTGCCTTGTTTTCTTTTGTTTCTCTGTTTTCTTGTTCTTTAAATTCAATAAAAAGTTTTCAAAAACAAACAAAAAAAAAAAAACAGTCTTAAACACTATCACTCCCTCAGAAGAAAAACCTGGGCCGCCTACTACAGTGATAGGATCGAGAAAGCTGAGAATTCTTCTAAAGAACTCTTCACTATTTTCAAAGACATTTCATCACTAGCAAGGACTACAGCCTCTAACAATAGCTCCGTGGACTCTTGCGACTTAGTGACAGACTTCTTTGCGGAGATGGTAGCAAGGATTTATTCTACCTTCCCAGAGGAAGCACGTACCGGGTGTTCCGATAGAGAAGGGACGTCTAACATAGCGGAGGCAAACTGCCCTTGTGGTTTTGTTCTCCCCTCCTGTGACAGCCTCAAAGGCATAGCCTCAAGCATTAAATCCGACTCACCTAGGGACCCCACTACTCCTAAAGTGTTGAGAGAAAGCCTGGAGGTCTTAGGACCCTACATCAGTCACCTCCTTGAACTCTCTTTCACTTCGGGAGTGGTCCCAAAAAGGTGGAAAAAAGCGACTGTCCTTCCCATTAAAATAAAAGCTGAATGTAAGCATGAGTCAGTTGGAGAACCTGTGTCCGATTTCACTCTTGCCATATTTTGCAAAAATAGCTGAAAAAGTGGTCAATACTCAACTGATGCCCATATTAACCAACACAACCTACTTCACCCTACACATCAGGCTTTCAAGTGACTTACTCTACCGAATCAGCACTGCTCCAATCAACAGAAACATCCGCAGAAATGTAGATGAGGGCCAGACGAACTTTCTGTCCTCTTAGACCTAAGTGCCGCATTCAACACTGTAGCCCATCCAATACTCCTACAGTGCCTCAGGATGGGCAGACTGGTGGAACAAGCCCTAGATTGGCTGAGGTCCTTTTTACAGGACCATAGCTGTAAGGTGTCTCAGCAACCTTACTATTCAAAGAGCATTGCGCTGGCCCAAGGGCTCAGGGCCCCATACTTAGCCCCACTCTCTTTAATCTCTATATCGCCCCATTGGCGGAGATCATTGGGAAATTCAGCATCAGTGTCATGTCATATGCCGATGACATGCAACTGGTGGTGTCATTAACACAATCCCACAATGAGGCAGCCGTCAATTTCTCTACTTGCCTACAAGAACTGGCATCTTGGATGTCGAACAACTGTTTAAAACTTAATGGCAATAAGATGGAGGTTCTAGTGGTAGGCAAAGCCACTTCGGTTTGGTCCTCATCATGGCGGCCTCAGACTTTGGGCCCAACTCCATCCCCCAGCGAACAGGTTAAGAACCTAGGGATGTGGCTAGACACCAAACTTGCTTTTGAGAGCCATACCAGACAGGTGGCGGGGAAGTGTTTTGGGGTAAGGAGAGGATTTTGGAAGACCCTAGATGTACTTCCCGTGGCAGCTGGAAAAACCATGGTCCATGCTCAGGTAAATTCCACTTGGACTACTGTAACCCCCTTTATCTGGGGACAAGTAGCAAGTGTATGAAAAGACTTCAATGCATCAAGAACGCAGCAGCCTGCCTCGTTCTGATGCTGTCCAGGAGAGCTTCCTCTAACAAGGCCCTGGCATCCCTTCACTGGCTTCCAATGAAGGAGAGAATACTCTTCAAAGCCCTCTGTGTCAGTTACCGCATCCTACAGAGAAAAGGGCCAACCTATCTACATGATCTACTGTCCCCATATAATCCGACCCGCCTTCTGAGATCCTGTGGGGCGGGAAAGGTCAGAACTCCGATCATTAAAAGAGCAAGAATGGGTGGTCGATCCTTCCGTTATCTGGCGGCCAAGCATTGGAATGACCTCCCCCTTGGTCTCCGGATGGAACCATCGGAAACACTTGCAAAAAACTGAAAACGTGGCTTTTCCATCCTTAGGTTCTCCTCTAGCTGGATCAAAGTACTGCTACTGCCGAGTTTTTGCTGCTGCAGCGCGGGGCCACACTAGTTAGTGTAGCCATGTGCTTTATACATTTGTTTATTATTTATTATTATTAGACTGTCGTAGTTATAAAGGGAAATCAATGACACATTTACATGAGTTAAAATTGTACATCTTGAGAAAAACAGATAAAGGCTGTAAAGTCATAAAAACACAACACTTTGGATAATAGCTGCGTGTTCAGTGTGCACTGTACCTACTCCCGCTTCAGCCACGAGTTGTAAGGTTCTCAGTGGGGCTGCTGGGGCCCCTCGCTGACACTTGCAATGCTGAATGATGAAGCATGCTCACTCCGAAAGCTCACCCTAAGAGGTCAAACGCCTACTCTAGGCAGTAATGTAGACAGACAACCAGAGAGTCATAGCCAGACTCACCGAAACTGTGTCCTAAGTGAGAAAGCAACCCCTCGCAGCAAGTGTTTCTTCGAAAACATTTAACAAGGGACAGCGTTCGAAAAGCACAACAGAGGCACATTAGCAAGCATTTTATTTTGACCTTCTGAGTGCACCCTCCCATATGAAATGCTTCCTCTACTAGGTAAGAGTGCCAACCTGCTCTTCTGGGGCTATTGCTGATATTCCCCGCCGCTGCTCTTTGCACCATTTGGGCAAAAATGTGCTAAATGTGGCATCAAAGGTCACTATGAGCGTGTATGCTGCAAATCCAAATCTGTTGAGCGTGTGGTGGAGGAGCTTGGGGAGGAGTATAAATCCGATTCTGATGGCAACAATCCCCAAGTCTTTTGTGTCCAAGAAAGTGTTTTGTGTATAGAAGGTTCAAATAGGAAGAAACCAGTGTGCGAGTTATTGGTTGGAGGTGTCCAGATGTCTTTAGTAGCCGATTCAGGTTCTCCATTCACCATCATCAACAAAGATACGTGGTCCAAAAATTTTTGTAACAAAATAGGTTCCAGGCTAGAAAAAGCAGAACTCTGTCCTCAGAGTTTTAATGGAGAGCATATTTATCTTTTGGGTTTCCTCAAATTACTTTTTGAGTTTAAGGGTAGGAAGGCGGAGTGCAAAATGTATGCAGCTGTATCAGGACCATGTGTTTTAGGTTGGTGGAATCAGGGAGACTTGGGCATAGTGCTAGATCTTAACAGTCCGAGCCTGTTTTGATTATGAGGAATGATAGTAAGAACAATATGGATGTTGTGAGAAGATATCCAAAGGTATTCACAGGTAAAGTGGGTGAGCTAGATGGATTTATCCATTCTTGAAGAAAACGCAAAACCGTGCATGCACAAGTTAAGGAACATTCCTGTGAATGTTAAAGAAGAGGTAATCAATGAGCCCCAGAAACTGGTAGAGAGTGGTGTAATAGAGCAAGTTGAATCATCAGATGTGAAAAGCAAATGGACACATTCGCCTCTGTGTTGACTTAAGATAGCTGAATAAGAATATTTTTGTAGTTATATTTCTGCTACCCAGGATTGAGGAAATATTAGCAACAACAAAGGGGATGCAGTGATTTTCCACCATAGATTTAACAACTGCTTACCACCGGGTAACTCCATACCACAGTAGCAAACACCTTACAACATTCATAACTCTCATTCTCTGTTTTCAATTCAGAAGGGTTCCATTTGGATTAGCCTCCGCTGTGGCAATGTTTCAGCGCTTAATGTACAAATTATTCAAGGGTAAGAGCAATATAATTTTTTTTAAGGATGACATCCTCATCATGGGAAGGGATAGTAAGGAGCATTATACAGAATTGTTTGAGGTACTTAGTACTCTAGAGAAATTTGGATTGACAGTAGTAGAAACAAAATGCCGTTAATTACATGGTGCATGAGATCAATTCAAAAGGCATTAGTCTCAATTTGGCCCTTGTCAATGCTATAAGGAATGCTCCTGTTCCCCAGAGCAAGGACGAAGTACATTCCTTTTCAGGGTTTGCAGAGTTTTACTCCAAATGTGTACGGAATTACAAAAAAAAAATTTTACTATATAAGACAATAGTTGAAAAAAGGTAATACTTTCCTTTGGTCAGATGGCTGCCAGAGTAGTTTTGAAAGCATCAAGGAAGATATTTGCACAGCTCCAGCACTCCAAGGTTTTGATCCCTTGTGTGAAAGCTTTCTCTCCACTGATACTAGTGGGAAAGGTTTAGGGGCGGTATTGTCACAACTGCAGGATGATGGATATGAACGGATACTTGTGTTCAATCCGAGCCCTCACTCCGGCAGAGGAGACGTATTCCATCACTGAATGGGAAACTATTGGGTGCGTCTGGGAGCTTAAACACTTTGGACAATTTATTTGGTGGTGGTGAGAAGTGACCACAAGCTGCTTACTAAGGTGCTCACTTCACAGGGTTTGAGTAATGTCCCCCCAAGGATCAGTAGGTTATCCATGCAATTGCTGATTTCTTTAGTCGTTTAACTTTACCCGACAACGATGTACCTAAGAGTAAGTTGGATGAATATTGTGTGGCTCTGGTAGCTAAAGAAGATTTACAGAGCATAGGACATGACTAATGGATTGCTTTACTCCTACAGGCTAATTTCTTAGCTGTTGTCAATAGAAAAAGACCTTGTTCCTTTTTTGGGAGGTGAGAATTGAATGATCTGTGGAGGAAAAATGTTTGCTGAGAGGGGGCAAACTTGCCCCCCCCTCCACAGCACTAAGTGAAAAAGTGAATAATTTGTGTCAAGATGGCCACCTTGGCATGGTGAATACGAAAAGTTGTGGCAAGCAATCGTACTGGTGGTCTGGAGTAGATAGAGAGACTGAAAAGGTGGTAAGGGATTGTGTAAGCTGTACCAACTCGGACAAGTCCATGGTCACGATCAAACCACCGTTACACCCCACAGCTGTGCCAGGAAAGATTGGGGGTTGATATTTTTGGCCCAGTGCAAAATAGAGAAGGTACATCTAAGTTGATTCTAGTGTTCGTGGACAATTTTTCTAAATGGCCAGATTTTAAAGTGGTCTCCAGGGCAAATTCTGAAACGGTAGTGGATTTCTTGAAGGACATGTTTTGTCGGGAAGGATTACCTAAGCTTATAGTTTCTCAAAACGGGGTTCATTTTGTGTCAGGTGCATTCAATGCATTTGTAAAGCAAACGGGAATAGTACATAACACCACATCTTTATATCATCCCGAGGGAAATGGGAATGTGGAGAATTTCAACAGTCATATCAAGGGTACCATTGAGCTGTCTAACAGCAATGGCATGGATTGGTAGGAGGAAATGAGAAAAAATGTAGGAGCATATAGAATTTCCAAGTGCGTGACCACAGGACATAGTCCTTTTGAACTGATGAGGTGTAGATCATCTCTCACCCAGGTGATTGTGTAGTTCCAGGAGGTAGAGTGGTCACCCAATGCAGTAAGAGTGCATGGAACACGGAAAAGAGAAGTACAAGCAAAGGTATGATTCATCGCACAGTGTAGAAAGGGTGGATCTCAAGGAGGGGGATTTTGTGAAAGTTAAACAAAGGAAGGTTGATCCGCAAGGGTGAGAGTAGATTTTCTGAGCCTTTGAAGGTGATCAAAATTGTATGCAATTCTGCTTTGAGTGACTGTAAAGTGTGGTATGCCAAAAGGTTGGCACTGTTCAGGTGAAAGAGGAGGGTCCCCAATCCACTTGGGTGTCTAGGTTGTAAGTCATTTGATTGGTTGGATGATGTATGGATGGATGGATTGAAATCATTCAGGTGTTGGTAATTGTGGGCTAATCATGCCTGACCACCAATGTATTGGTGAAGTTCCTGGGCAACAAGGTGGCGATGGTAATGAAACTACTACACTTGATAATGTGGTTTCCAAGCAACAGGGTGGTGATGACAGTGGAACTACCCCACCTGTTAACAAACCTGAGGATGAAATTCCTCATCAAATAGTTTCCAGATATGGCAGAGTTTGTATGAAACCTAAACGTTTTACTGACTTTATAGTTATGTTAGTTAGCAGGAACTGTCTTTCGAATCTAGTTTTTCTAGAGAAATAATATTTCTTTCATTTGTTCTTTTATAGTATTGCATAGTTTTGCATGCACTGTTAAGGATTATGGTCTTGCTTTTTGGGGAATACGTTTTATTTTAGAAGGGAGGATGTGTTGTGTTTAGTTCTAGGATGTTAACGTACACCTCTTGCTCGTGAGTATTGTTTTCATTCCTTTCCTCACTTTTTAGAATGTACGGGTGGTGGGTGGCATGCAGAAGGTAGAATGCCGGGTGGATTCAAGCTGGGGAGTGGACGGTTGTACTGTTTCTGCACTTGTTACTCCGCTTGTATGTTGCCGGTGCAAAGGGTCCTGAGAATGAATAAATTACCAATGGAAGAAACTAAAAGTCGTTGGGTGGTAATCAAGACAAGATGCTTCTTGTGAAAGGGCAGCATGCCGTACCTTACAGTCAAGCAAGCCAACGACTAAAATGGACTTAGCCCATGCTGTATGCTGTAGTGGGTGGAAGCAAACTGTGAATGACACAAGAACAGATCAATGAAGGAAGAAAGCTGGCTGAAAGCCCCTTTAAATAAGCATTTTGTACACCTATTTCAAAAATTAAAAAAATAAAAAGGTCCTGGCTAATGCCAGACCTAAAAAAGAAGGCAGTAGCTATATATATATATATATATGTGTGACACAACAGGTAACGGTGTAATATTTTCGAATATAACTGATAAAAGTACTCAATTCATGTAGAAGTTGAAGAGTTGGTTTATTAGTACAACCATCAACAGCAGAAGCACAGCAACTGATTCTCATCAGACTGGAATGTTATCATTCATCTTGTGATGTAGTGTACTCTGTGTTCTATTAAATTGACAGTAATCATAACAATAACCATTAAGGGGCTCCAGTGACAACAAAGCACAAGGCCGATGGTTAAATGGTTTCTAAATGTCACCAGAATGCTGAGATGGCAATATAGGACCATAATACAAGGTTACTATCACCAAAATATTGTTTCTAGCTGAAATGGATGAAAATAATACAACCAGAGTAGGTGCTACATAAGGTGTATTTTGCTGAATAATTTACACAACTTTGCTGCATAATCCTGGTGGCCCTGACAATGGTAAATGTCTGCAGAGAGGATTGGGGGCTGCTATTAGGACGATGAGACCTACATTTTAACGGGAACTTTAAAATAGCTCAAGAGTGGCATCTTGTGCATGGTTACGGTGCAAGGCACAATTATGGCATTGACAATCTGTTTTATCGATTCAAATAGCAAATGGATAAATGTTTATATGATAGTGTGGCTGTATCTTAATTTCCAATATTGTTTTGTTTTAAAATCACAAAAGTAAAACACTTAGGCACTGTTCTACTGAACTAAAAATATATAACAGATATAAGTATTATTCACAATTTTAAGTGGGACAGCTCTCAGTAAACAGTAGCACAGGCCCCATACTGCACCTCTCACAACAGCAAAGTGATTATTAAAGGGAGAGGAGAACAAGGGACGTGTCAATGCTTCCATGTTTGTATGTTAACAGCATTATTGACCATGGAGCCGGCCAATAATATTATTAATTGCCCCTTATCCTAAATCTGTAACCTTCCCTGAGATTAGTTGGTGACTAGCCCAGTTGAACAAGTTACTTACCTTTGGTAACGTTTCTTCTGGAGGATACAGTATCTGCCTGTTGATTCTTCACCTTTTGAATATCCCCTGCGCCAGCATTCGACGGAAATTCTTTTCCTAGCTCTCACACATCGACGAGGACGTCATAATAGCTCGGCTCTGCTCGCGACTCCCAATGACGTCATCGGAGCCATAAGAAAACCTCATCGGCATGCTGACATCAGTTCCACCCATTTTTTCCATGTCACCGAGGAAACGGGCGGACCGACACATTTTCACATGTATACATAGTATACGAAGTAAATATATATACAAATGCAAAACCAATAAATGCATGGAGCAAAAGCAAATAACCAAACATTTCCCACTATTAAAACATAAGCATGATTAAGACATATTAAGAACCACTCATGTTAAACAACAAAAGCATCTTTTGGTAGAAACAGGTGGACAACGGGGAGGTGGGTGAGACACTGAGGAATCCACAGGCAGATACTGTATCCACCAGAAAAAGCATTACCGAGGGTAAGTAACTTGTTCTTCTGATGGATACTTCTGCCTGTGGATTACTCACCTTTTGAATAGAATCCCCAAGCCGTACCTCTCTTGGAGGAGGGTGTCCTCCTGACAAGACCAAAAATCTTGCAAAACAGATTGAGCGAAATGGCCATCCCTCCTAACCTTCGAATCCAAGCAGTAATGCTTTGCAAAAGTATGGAGGGAGGCGCAAGTTGCTGCTTAACAAATATCAATGACAGAAACACATCTAGCCAAAGCAGAAGACAAAGACTTAGCTCTGGTGGAATTTGCTCTGATACCTTCAGGAGGGTCCTTCTTGGCCAAGGCGTAGCAAATCTTGATGCACCAGATAATCTACCTTGGGAGAATCCGCTTGTGCTCAGCCTTGCCTTTCATCTTCCCAACGTAGCCCACAAAGAGCTAATCATTCAGTCTCAGATCTTTTGTCTGTCCAAATAAAAGCTGACAGCTCTCTTAGGATCAAAACTGTGAAGTCTCTCCTCCTCCTTGGAAGGGTGAGGGGGAGGATAGAAGGTAGGTAAAGTAATGGACTGTCCCGTATGGAAAGGAGTAACCACCTTAGGAAGGAAAGCAGCCCTGGTCCTAAGAACCAACTTATCTACATGAATAGTCAAGAAAGGAGATTTAGAACTAAGAGCTTGAAGCTCACTTACCCTCCTAGCCGAGGTAATGGCAATCAAGAAAACCGTCTTAAAAGAGAGAAGCCTCAATGGGCAACTATGAAGAGGCTCAAAAGGAGCACCCATTAAAAAGGTGAGAACAGGATTCAAATCCCACTGGGTCATATGAAAGGAGTGGGAGAAAACCTAATAGTAAGGCCCTTAATCAACCTCATAACAATGGGTACTTAAATAAAGACGGCTGATCCAGCAAACATAGAAAAGCCGATAAATATCCCTTTACTGTAGCCACAGCACAACCTTGCTGGGCCATAGAAAAAGAAAACTCCAGAATATTAGACAAACGGGCTTTCAAAGGATCAATGGACCTCTCTCCGCACCATTTAACAAATTTGGACCATCCAGCGGAGTAAATAGATTTAGTGGAGTGTTGCCTGGATGATAAAATAACATCCACCACATCTGGTGGGAGAGAGAGGAACTCAGGTTGCCCCGTTCAATCTCCAGGCATGAAGGTGCAAGCTCTGGAGGTGGGGGTGTAGAACCTGCCCCTGCGACTGCAAGAGGAGATCTGCCCTGAGAGGGAGATTAAGCGGAGGGTGCGATGAGAGGTGAAGTAGATCTGTATACCACACCCTTCTTGGCCAATCAGGGACGATCAATATGACTTGGGCCCTTGGCGAATCTTCCTCAGAACCTGAGGAATCAAGGGTATGGGAGGAAACACGCAAAGGAGCTGTGAGCTACAATCCAACTGAAATGCGTCCCCCAGCACTCCCTGCATCGGATACTGGAGACTGCAGAACAAAGGACAATGCGCATTCTCGTGAGTGGCAAATAGGTCAAACCGGGAGACCCCCACAGCTCGAAGATGTGATGGACCACCTCCGGATGAAGCATGATCGGCCAAGAAATGCCGACTGAGACGGTCCGCACGAACGTTCAGCAGACCAGCTAGATGATTTGCAAAGACACAAATCTGATGGACCTGAGCCAAGGACCAGAGTCGCAGAGCCTCTTAACAGACAATACGACCCCACTCCTCCCTGCTTGTTGATGCACCACATCGCGGTAGTGTTGAACTGACTGACCGCGAAGGGAAGGAAATCCTTTAGTGCTAAACGTATCGCCCGCAATTCCAGATGGTTGATGTGAAGCAACCTTTCCTCTGGAGACCAAATACTCTTGACCTCCAGATGAGCATCCCACCCTAGAGTGGAGGCATCTGTGATCACTGTGGCCACCGCCGGAGGAGGCTGAAAGGGCTTGCCTTGAGACAGGTTGCCCGGCACACTCCACCAAGTCAGCTCCGCTGCAGCGTCTCTGGAGATTCTGACATTCTCCCCGAGATCACCGTTGTGTTGATACCACTGGAGTGCCCTCATATGCCAGCATGCATGACTGACCAACAGTATGCAGGAAGCGAACCTACTGAGCAGACGTAGAACCTTGAAGACTGGAAAAACGGATCCATTGTGAAATAAAGGACTATTCTCCTGAATGTCGAGAATCCTTTGTGGAGACGGAAATGCCTGACACACAGTAGTGTCCAGTATTGCCCCTATGAACAGGCTGTGCTGAGAAGGCACTAAGTGAGATTTGGGTACATTTATCAAGAAACCCAGGTTGAACAACAGTTGCGTTGTCACTTGCAAGTGGCGCAACACCATCTCCGGAGACTTGGCTTTCAACAGCCAGTTGTCCAGATAGGGGAAACAGGAACCCCTTACCTTCTGAGATGTGCCGCTACCACCGCCATCACCTTTGTAAAGGCCCGAGGTGTGGAAGTCAAACCAAACGGAAGGACCGCAAATTGGTAGTGTTGTGACCCCACTGTCAACCGGAGATACTTCCGATGAGACTTCAGGATGGGAAGATGAAAATATGCATCCTGCAGATTGATAGACACATCCAGTCTTCCTGTTGCAGTGTAAGAAGAACCTGAGCCAAGGTCAACATTTTGAACTTTTCCTGCCTGAGGTAAAGATTAAAAATCCTGTGGTCCAAGATCAGCCTCAATCGACCGTCCTTTTTGGGGATCAGGAAATACCCAGAGTAGCACCCCTGACCCCTCTCCTGTTCTGGGATCACCTCAATTGCACCATTCAATCAATCAATCATTTGTAGAGCGCGCTACTCCCCTGTGAGGGTCTCAAGGCGCTGAGGGGAGGGGGGGAGCAGCTACAGGTCGAACAGCCAGGTCTTGAGACGTCTCCTGAAGGTCAGCAGGTCCTGAGTCTGACACAGGTGGATGGGGAGGGTGTTCCATGTCTTGGCGGCAAGGTGGGAAAAATATCTTTTGCCGGTGGTCTTTCAGCAGATGCGTGGGACGGTGGCGAGTGTGAGGTCGGCGGAGCGAAGCTGGCGGTTTGGGGTGTAGAAGGACAGTCGTTTGTGAGCGTGGGTGAGGAGCTTGAAGGTGATCCTCTTGTTGACCGGGAGCCAGTACAGATCTCCCAGGTGGGTGTTGATGTGGCAAGGGAGTCCAAGGATGAGGCACGAGGAGGTGTTTGTATGAATTGGAGTCTCTTTTGGAGTGTGGCCGTGGTTCCTGCGTAGAGGGCGTTGCCGTAGTCCAGCCTGCTGTTGACGAGTGCTTGTGGGACTGTTCTTCTGGTTTCGGTGGGGATCCATCTGTGGATCTTGCGGAACATGCGGAGGGTGTTGAAGCAGGAGGAGGAAACCGTGTTGACTTGTTGGGTCATGGAGAGCGTTGAGTCCAGGATGACTCCCAAGTTGCGTGCATGGTTGGTGGGTGTCGGGGCAGCACCTAGCGTGGCCGGCCACCAGGAGTTGTCCCATGCGGAGGGGATGGAGCCAAGGATGAGGACCTCCGTCGTGTCCGAGTTTCATTCTTCCTCCACTCTGCGACGGCCTTCATTCCCTCATTGAGGTTGGATTTGGCAGTGGCCTGGTCCTTGGTGATGGAGAGGATCAGCTGGGTGTTGTCGGCGTATGAGACGAAGTTGAGGTGGTGTGCTCGGACGATGTTGGCGAGCGGTGCCATGTATATGTTAAAAAGGGTCGAGCTGAGGAATGATCCTTAGGGTACGCCGCAGTTGATTGTAGTGGCTTTGGACCTGAAGGGGGGGAGGCGGACTCTCTGTGTTCCGCCGGTGAAGAAGGAGGTGAACCAGTCCAGGGCTTTGTCTTGGATCCCTGTTTCATGGAGGGGTGTGCGCAGGGTGTGGTGGCAGACGGTGTCGAAGGCGGCCGAGATCTCCAGGAGGATGAGGGCTGCCATTTCGCCATTGTCCAGTATGTTTCTGATGTGGTCAGTGGCGCGATGAGGGAGGTTTCAGTGCTGTGATTGCTGCTGAAGCCGGATTGGGAGGAGTCCAGGACTTTGTTCTCCTCCAGGAAGTGAGCCAGTTGTCTGTTGACAATCTTCTCAATGATTTTCGCCAGGAACGGGAGCAGGGAGATGGGTCTGAAGTTCTTAAGGTCCTTTGGGTCTGCCTTGGGTTTCTTGAAAAGGGCGTTAATCTCGGCGTATTTCCAGCTTTCTGGGAAGGTGGCTGTCTCAAAGGAGCTGTTGATGATCTTTCTGAGTTGGGGTGCGATGATGGAGCTTGCCTTGTTGAAAATGTGGTGGGGGCAGGGGTCGGAGGGTGAGCCGGAGTGGATGGTGTTCATGATTTTGACGGTATCTTCGTCATTGATGTTGTGCCAGTAGAGTAGAGGGTCGATGTGCTTGGTGGGTGTAGAGTTGGGGGTGATGGCATCTGTCGTCGGTGACTGGGTGCCGAAGCTGTTGTGGATGTCTGCGATCTTGTGGTGAAAGAAGGTAGCGAGGGAGTCGCAGAGTTCTTGTGATGGTGGTATGTCATTGGAGCAGGAGCTGGGGGTGGCGAGTACTTTCACGATGTTGAAGAGCTCTTTGCTGTTGTGTGCGTTATTGTTGATGCGTTCTTGGAAGGAGATTCTTTCTGTAACAAAGTAAGAATCTCCTGCTGCAAAAGCAGTAAGTGGTCCTCTGAACACCAGGCATACCCATTCTCTACAAGATTTAAAATCCAATGGTCTGAAGTAATCGATTTCCAAGCTTATAGAAAGTGGGACAACCAGCCCCCTACAGGACCAACATGTTCTAAGATGGGGGATCTAGAACTGCTTCCCTGAGGCACCACTGGTGGAAGGGGGAGAAGAAGAGGAGGAGGAGGAGGAGGAGGAGGACTGCTGCCGAGCAGCTCCTCCAAGACGTCCTCTATTTTAGACTCAGTACGATTTGTACAAAGGGTTCTGCTGCTGGCTCTGCTGAGGTTGTTGGCATCCACGAAAGGAAGCAGACCTTCCAAAACGATGATACTGCTTGCAGCCATACCCTCTAGACTGTGTTTGAAGGCCCAGAGATCTTGCAGTCGCTCTGCTATCCTTAAAGCGTTGCAAGGCAGAGTCAGCTTTAGTGCCAAACAGCCTCGACCCATCAAAGGGCAAATCCAGCAGAGTTGCCTGAACATCAGGAGAAAATATGGATGACCTGAGCCAAGCTTGTCTTCTTGTTGCTACAGAAGACCCCATTACACGAGCTACAGAGTCAGGAGTGTCCAGACCCGATTTTATAACTTAACGGGCCGCAGCCTGTGAATCAGAAAGGGCCTCCAGGAAATTATTCCAGCCATCTTCAGGTAATTTGGAGCTAACTGCTTGACTGAGTCCATCAGACCATGGATATACCTTCCAAGAAGACATGTAGCATTAGTGGACTTAAGTGCCATACTCGCAGAAGAAAATACTTTCTTTGCCGCTTGCTCCATTTTTTTTAGAATCTCTATCACATGGTATATTAGGAAATGAAGTAAACAAAAGGAGATGATGGACGGACCGCTGAAACTTTTCAGACGCTCACCCCCAGTCACAGAGCTGGGTTGAATCCATCATCGTTGTTTAGCTCACTTCACCACCCCAGTTCAGACACAGCTATATGCAAATCATCCTGTGCCTCATGGGAACAGTCCTGTCCGAACTGCCAAGCCATGCCTTCCCTGGACCGGACTCAAGCATCCTGGGACGGAGGCATTTGAAAGCCCAGTGCGGCCCAGCCGCGCGGGTGGCCGCATCACTGCCACCAGCACCTGAGGGGGACAACAGCTACCAGGCTGCAACACGCACCAGGAGGCGCTGATGCTTCTCCCGCCCCCTGCATTCCAGCGCCAGAAGCACTTTAAAAATCCAGTGTGGGACGCGGCATCACTGCCACCAGCACTAGCACTGAGGGGAACAACCGCTACCAGGCTGCAGCACACGCCAAGAGCTGCAGACGCTTCTCCAGTCCCCGCTTTCCAGCACGGAGGCGCTTTAAAATTACAACGCGGGTGAAGTCCGGGCCAAGGGCGGGCCCATCTGCGCCCGTCAGCCACTGCCAGAGGCTGGGCTGGGCCAGCCCCCTTGGCTATCTTATCAGGCATCACCACTTATGGACCACGGCTATGGAACAGGTTCTGTAAACATATGGAGTGTAAGGCGGTGAGACTCAGTCTTTTGGCCTTGTGACTACTACCTCCCTACCATCGTCAAAAACCCCGCAGACTGGGCGTGGCTTGCAGCCGTGAGGAATGGCCGCGTTTTAGACCGGCTCCTCGGCCCTCACCAGTTTATTCGCCCTAAACTGCTCCGATAGCTGTTTTGCCGACCCCTGCGACCACCTGAGGGGTCAAATTCAGAACCGACCTGGGAATGAGCGCGGTACCCGACTGCTTTGCTATGCCATTCTGAAGATCGCTCCCGTCTCGGAGCCCACACCGGTGCCTACAAAGATGGCGGCCCCCTTTGCGATCCGCCGAGGGGCCTAAAAGTGTTCGCGCTGCCTGGCTCTCCGAAGTGAGTCGCGAGTCCTCTGTGCTGTCGAGGCTTAGGGAGGCTCCCTGAAGTGATTGGGGCGACTTCCACCCACCCTACACCAAACAGCGATGGCCCGGGATCAAGAGACCCGACTAGCCCCCGCCGCCGGCCGCAGTGAGTACGCGAGTCCCCGGCTTCCTGGCCTGCCGCCGGGACTTGCTTCAACAGTTCTGCTGTGGACCTCTCCGTCCCCACCCCCACCTAAACGCCCTCTGCGAGAAACACCCGCCACCCCCATTAATGAACAGGAGGCCCGCTCCGGTGCCTTCGCTACCGACGTGAGCGCCCTGATTGAACCTGCTCTACAGTGACTACACTCGGGCCCCGCAAGAGGCTAAGGGCCGGCGGTGCGCTAGGGTCTGCTACACTCCCCTAGATGGGCTCTGAAAGGACAGATACGTCGGACCCCGAATAGACTTTCTCCTGCTGCCTGGGGTGCGCCGAGTGGCCGCTGGTTCGCAACTGTGGCCCCCTCAAGTGTGTCGTGATCGGCCCGGATGCCCCCATACAAGGATCTTGGGCCTGCGCCGAAGCCTGCTAGACCAGCCTTGGCCCTGTGTGGATGGTGGAGTGAGCCTGTTGCCAGGTGGGACACCCCGTGAATCTTGCGAGCCGGCGATAACGGCGCCGACGGTGTCATCCTAGGCGGGAGACGCACGCCTAGTCGTGTTTATGGTCCCAACGACCATGGACACTACATATACTGCTACACGCTACTGACCCCCTGGTCGGTTCTGAGACCAATCGCCCTGTGAGACTTAGGCACGCGGTCGAAGACCACACATTCACCCTGATCAACCAACGTCGACCGGCGGGGAAGAGCCAGTGCGGACCATACTGCGACGTAGGTTACCTTACCGTCCTACACTTGAGGATTCCTTGCTATTGCCTCGAGCTGGGCCCAGAGGGACATTGACGGGCAGATACTATATACTCCAAAGGAAGGCTCTACATCTCAAGACCTCACAATGGCCAGTGTTAGGAGTAACCGACCAGCCACCCAGAAGCAAATTACCAAATTCACCTGGGCATCCAAAGGGGATGGCAAGGACCGTCCCTCCGAGGGGGACCAAACAGGTGCACCCTCCTCCCCCGCGACGAAATCCCTTACGCTTGAGGACGTGATGGAGGTGATCGCTGGAGTACGTACCTCCCTGGAAACGCGCATAGACTCCGTCAACATCCAAAGGGGATGGCAAGGACCGTCCCTCCGAGGGGGACCAAACAGGTGCACCCTCCTCCCCCGCGACGAAATCCCTTACGCTTGAGGACGTGATGGAGGCGATCGCTGGAGTACGTACCTCCCTGGAAACGCGCATAGACTCTTTAAATATTGAAGTTACCCTCCTGCGTGCGGACCTCCGCAAAATGGATTCTAAAGTCAAAGATGTGGAGATCAAAACAACTGTCCTTATTGACGACTTGCCGACTCTCCAACAACAGGTGGCCCAGATGCAAAAACAACAGCTCCTCATGGGAGAACTCCTCGATGACTACGAAGGTAGATCAAGACGCAACAACGTTTGCATCCTAGGAGTTCCGGAACGAATGGAGGGACAGACGGCGGACCTCTTCGTCGAAGAACTCGTCCAGAAACACCTTAAACCTAAACGTCTCTCCGCATACTTCTCCATCGAGCGGGCCCATCGAGTCCCCGGAGGCTGCCCAAATGCGGGGGGCCCTCCACGCCCCATTATAGCAAGGGTCTTCAATTTTCGTGACAGGGACTCCATCCTCCAAGCGGCCCGCACGGGAGGACCTTTACGCCTGGATGATGCACATATCACGTTTTTCCCGGACTTCACAGTGAAGGTGCAGGCTCGACGACGCAGCTTCCTTGAGGTAAAAAAATCCCTGCCAGATAAAGACATTAAATACTCCATGCTCTTTCCCACGAAACTCTGTGTGGAAGCAGAAGGCAAGGCTTGGCTTTTCTAATCTACGGAGATGGTTTGGGAATGGCTGGAAGGATGGCGCCAAGTTGGAAAACCAAACAACAACCGTGGTGGCTCTGAAGCGAGTGAGCATCGCAGCCGCCCCCCGGATCGAGGAGGAGGTCTACCCGAGGGAGAACCAGTTGAACATTGAGACTATCCACGCCGGAGAAATGGACGGGGACCTCTGCGACGGGCACTGCCCTGGACTGCCATTGGCCCGACTGTGACGGCAACACTGTGGACAATGCAATGAGACTTTTACTCCTAAACTCTATAAGTGGTCCTGGTATTTGCCCAGGATGAGATGCTCATCCAAACCGTATGTTATGTTCCTTTTATACTACATCAAAGTATACAGGTTGGCTTCGAAATGATACTGATTATTTGTTATACTATGATGCTTTATGGCGAGGGCCTTTACGGTTCACCAAGTACCCATTTCATGTTCGGGAGGGCGACAGGCACTCTGCCTAGTTGGGGAGTGGATAGTTCTAAGTCCGCGGGCAGGGGGGCAGCCTGGGTTGGTGTGGGGTTGGGGAGATGGGAGGGTTTGTTCTTGTTTTTGTTTGTTGTACCTTTTGTCCTTAGCAGAGTCCTATCTTGCAACAGTCCAGGTTCTATGCCAGACTTAGCGGTGGTGTGGCGCACTCTCTCTCCACAGCTTGACACTTCACAACCCCCAGGGGTCCAGATGCCTCTTACCCCTACTGCTCACGTTCACCTGAGACGAAACATCTTGCTTCTCTTGCCACATATACATCTCCACCATGACGTCCACCACTAATCCAAAGTCCCTGTCTAGATCCCTCACCATCATGTCATGGAACGTTAATGGGCTAGGACATAAAATTAAACGAGGCACAGTCCTTCAATACCTACGACGCCACTCTCCCGACATAGTACTATTACAGGAGACTCATCTGGTGGGAAACACATGCCAGGCACTCTAAAGAGGGGGATTTAGACTGTTGGTACACGGGGGATTCTCATCCGGGTCCCGCGGCGTTGGAATCCTGGTCCGGAAAACCCTAGCACTCACAGACATAAAGACGTGGGCTGACCCTCTAGGTCGGTTTGCGTCGGTCGAGACCTCTTGGGAGGGGCATCCCCTGAATCTTATTTCCATATACCTCCCGCCGACTTTGGGCCGGGACTCCCTTCAGGACTTGGGGGTCCGCCTAACGACCTTCTCCATGGGCACACTCCTCATAGGGGGCGACTTCAACATGACGATGGACGATCAACTAGACAGAAAGCCCACACGCCGTTCACATAAATCCTGCACGGACCTTTCCGAGTTTGCTCACGCCATGGGTCTAGAGGATATATGGAGATCCCACCACTCCACTATTCCCTACTTCATACACCATTACAACGCACACAACAGCATGTCCCGTATTGATTACTTCATTTGCCCGGCAGCAGACATTGGATTCTTTAACCATCCCAAAGGTCTTCCCTGTGGTATCTCCGACCACTCTCCCATCAGCGTAGAACTGACGTATTATCATCAAACCACCCGAGGGCCCTTAGTCATTAATCCCTGGATCTTGCAAATTCCTGATATCAGAGAAGACCTGATTGAACATTCCGACTTCTACTTTACTGAAAATGTAGGCTCGGTTCAATCGGCGATAACTCTATGGGAAGCGTATCTGGCAGTCATTAAAGGCAGGTCACTTTCGCTCAAACTGGGTTACCTCCGGCAACACAATGAATGGATTCTACAAGCCGAGTCGGATCTCCTCCAGATGGAGTTGGCCCACAACGCGTCCCCCTCGACGGAGTCGGCTCGCCGACTCCGCGCGGAACAGCTTAACTATCGGGCTCTGGCGCAAGAAAAGGCACAGGCTCGGCTGCTCAACACGTGCCATCTAATATATGAACACGGCGATCGAGCCGGGAAAATGCTGGCCTGGCTGGAACGTCGCGAGCAGGGGACGAGATGGGTTTTCTCTATGACACGTCCAGATGGATCAGTGACATCTGACCCACAGGAGGTGGCGGAGACCTTCGCAGACCACCTGACACACACCTACACGGCCGGGGCAATCTATACCTCGGAGAAATCTAGGCAACTCCTCGCGGAGATGCAGCTACCAACGCTCTCGGAGACAGATCGGGACAAGCTCGACGCTGACATCACAACGGACGAGCTCACGTCGGCGATTTTTTCCATCAAATCAGGTAAAGCCATGGGTCCCAACGGGATCCCGATGGAATTTTTGAAAACTATGTCCCCAGGAGTTGTCCCCCACCTTAAAAAAATGTTCGAGGAAGGACGAGACGTCGGATCCCTTCCACTCGATCAGAGGCTGGCATCTGTGGTCGTCATTCTTAAACCAAATAAGCCTCCCAGTGAATGTAGCTCCTATAGGCCGATTTCCTTGAATAGTACAGAGGCCAAGGTTCTGGCGAAATTACTGGCCAACCGTCTCCTTGATATACTTTCCTCCCTAATTCACGCCGACCAATCGGGGTTTCTTCCAGGGCGAAACACAGCCCTAAATTTGCGCCGAGTCAACAATGTCCTGAGCAGAAAGCCATATGTCCAGTAAGACGCAGTTATCTTGTCCTTCGACGCCACGATGGCGTTTGACTCAATAGAGTGGTCAGGAGCGGTGCCAAATGATACTCCCAGGGGCCAAACATCTACAGTTGAAGTAACCAATACAGCCTGTTACAAAAGGGAGATCTAAAACACAAGTGAAAACAGTGGCAAGAAGGTTATGGGAGAGAAGATAGATGATAGAAATACCGGGATGGGAGGAACAGCAAACAGTACTGAAACAGTCATCGAACAGCCAATTTGGGTTACCAAGTTAGTGGTGGATCTTCAAATCCAAGTGAGGGCTGTAGTCAAGGACAAGCTTAAATTACTTGTAGAAAGGGTTGACAAGTTGACCACGCTGCTCAATGAATGGACAGGTGACAGGGGGGGTACTAGATTGTAACACTGGGCCTGACATTGGACCTAAAGTCCAGGCCACTACTAACATCATCAGGGCCGCTCCGTCCCTTATACAGAACAATCCCCGGCTATTCCTGTACCAACTTCAGAGACACAGCAATCTACAGCCCTCAACAGAGTAAATTTAGAGAGACGACCCTCCTCAACCCTCAGCAGAGCAAATCCAAATCCTCCACACCAACAGCCCATGAGGCAATGGCAGCCGAACAAACAACAGGTAGGGGTAGAATCTAACAAGTGCACAGAAGCTATTAAAAAAAAAACTCCCCTCCCAGTTATAAACCTACCACCCATTTCAACTCCATATCTTCTCTTTCTTGAAGATATCCCTGAGTTTGGAGTGGGACAAAACGAATCACACCAGGAATTAAAAAATAAATGCATGTACTGGTTAGCTAATCATAGACAATTCCGGTATGACAATGCAGGAGAGATCCTAATAACACGCAGAGTTGGTTGACTAGGATGGAGACCCAAGGACAAGCAATGAGACCGCATAGTGATAAACTTCAGAAATCCATGCCCAAGAAATATTAAATAGAGATGATGGGAGACATATTAGAGCCATTGCGTTAGGTTACTTTTATCCCCTAGAGAGAACCCATCAAGTTAAAGAATGCAAATTGGGTGGGGATGGAGACCCGAAAATCAAAGCTACAAAATAGCTGCTTAAGATCACTATTGGCCTAGACAAACAATCTACACTATTCCCACAGCAAATAGATTTAAAAGTCTAGAAGGAGTAGATTGACTCGAGATCTAGGTCATAGGATCCAACGTACAGCTGGGTGAGTCTCAGGTGGAAATCGTTAAACCCAAGGAGGATGTAGGGCATTGCTCGATACTAGGGGAAGGAGAAATCTGTGGGAGCATGAGCGGCTCCTCAGGAGACAAAAAAGGGGGACGAAACATAGTCTTGACCAGCAACCAATTCCCTTTGTTGAATAGTGGTATTGTGTTTCTATCTAGGAACCTAATTCGATATTTCTATTTTATGCCCTTGTACGGTTATAATACATAATATCCTTATAAAGGCATAAGAATCATATCCATATTTAGTCGTAGCCCATGCAGTCCACATTAAGCAAGGCTACTTCCCCGGACTCCTAGAAAGCACAACGAGTTCTGTAAACAAACCAAACCTCCAGCAACCTGGGAAATCCCCATTGCTTTTGTTTTGATTCGCCCTAGAACTCCTGTGAGTACTGTAAGAACGGCCAGTTCTTAGTGACATCTTTATTGACGTCTTATGTCCAACCTTACGTCAAACCCGGCACCTTTCAGGTATAAATATACCAACGTTGCCTTAAGCAAACACACGGTGGTTTTGGAGCAGAGCGGCTATCTACTTGCCCGAGAGCCCAGCTGATGCGAGAGCCCACGGACGCCGCCCCTCCCCTTTGACGCACTGAGAGAGACGCTGTCTTTTCTCCTGCCGAGAAATCCAGCTCTGGTTTTTCAGATACCCTCGCGGGTTACTGGGATATCGAGTCCTGAGAGAGAGATACCAGACCTCCTGCTTTCTATTACCCAGGTACAGAGCTGACTAAACCATTAAAGAGAATTCTTGATTCAGATTCTTGGCAAAATCAACTTAACTTAAACTGCTACTTACTTACTCCTTCCCACGTATTAGGCTTAGGTCAGGTACACCGGGGTAGGTGTATTTAGAAGCACCAGTTGAGTATGTTAGTCAATGTATATATGTATGTATATCTTTTATCTATTTTAAAGTATCATATGGCTAAGAAACCATATCAATGCTTTTACAGTATTATTTCATAGTACTCCTTTTACTGTACGCACTTTACTTTACTATGAGTATTGCAATTGTGGCAATTCATTTCGCTTGCATGAGAAAGAAGACTGCACAATAAATAACACCTTTTATTGAAAACGCCCGTCTCTCTTTTCTCTGCACTCTGGTGAAACTAAGTATGCACACTTGACTGAGTGAAATAGCTGTCTATTGTTTTCACACGACTCTAGAGATACACTCTTATTCTGAGGGAGCAAAGTTGTCATGTTTTATGGTTGTCAGAAGCTAATCCCTTCTTGTCTATCCAGGTAGGTTAAACTCCTCCTCGTTTATTCAAGAAAGTTTCTAGTGACCTCTGAGCTAGCTGGCAAACCTTAAGTCTAATATAGTCAGTAGAGACCTAGATGACCTCAGTCCTACGTCTACACTGCTGTTTATATTATTCCAATGCGCAGAGCCTATTGGGAATATAGGAACTACACTACATGGCGCCCAACGTTTGGTAAGGCGATAAATCTAACGCAAAACGTTAAAGTAACTCAGTCGTGCTTTTTCACACAGACCCTTTTTTTCCCGTAAATACTCCAAAAGACGTCTGGAGTGGATAAAAGGTTAAAATCCGCCGGAACTTAGTAGGAAGAGATTCCTGTGTATAGTTTTTGGTTTAGTCAACGTTGAAGGATACAGTGTTCCAAAATATTGTGCACCTAATCTTTGTTTCCTTGAAACTTGATCTGCAACAAAAACCTTTCTGTTTGTAAAAATGACGGAAAGTGAAGACAAAAGGGAGGCAGCTAGAATAGCAGCTCAACTCCTAACGGATGACACAAGTCTCCAAGATAATGACCCGAATGTTATACTCATTCCGGTCAACATAAGAAAAACTATAACTCTTAAACTTATAGAAAATGGACTGACAGCACGAGGTGGTACAGTCATATTCGTGGTAGAGGCCCATGAATATCGGCAGACAGAGGTATTCTATTCATGGATAAACTTTCCAGCAGCAAACGCTGTAACACACGAATTCCACTATTACAAAATAGAGGAACCTCCGGATGTATACACTCCTTTGGAGGATGTTGAAATCCCATTAAATTACCAAGAGCACCTGCTCTGGTTTAAAGGCGCCCTAAAACATCACAATCACATCACCAGGCTCGGTCCACTAGGTATACCAGGAGCAACGTGGCCGGTTCTAGCCAGCTACACACCACACCCCAACATTGATACAATGACAGACCGGGAACTTTTAGCTCAGCTAAAAATACTAATTAAAATACATAGACAATTAGTCCAATATGTAATGCGGACATCAACAGTCCAAACAGCGATTAACATTCCACAGCTGACCCCTCATCAGAGGAACACGGGGGCGTGGCTTGGAAGCCACCGAGCATGGTCACCTGAGCCCCGAGCTCCGGGCCGATCTCGGCAATTATCCTGGTTAATTCCCTCCCCGGCGGCACCACCGACCCAGCGTGGTTCCTGGAGAGAGAGGGGCATCTCGCCGGCGGCTGGACACCTGGAAGGTCCCGTGACTGCCTTGAAATCGGCAGCTGGCGGGGAGCCTGGGCTCCGACGAGCGGCCATCTTGCTGGGGCCTACTGCCGCTTCAGGATCCCCGGCCTCGATTTTGGAGAGGCCGCCGAGAGACCTGACCCTCCGCGGTTGTGCGGGAGTCGGCGCAGCCCGGGGAGCGGCCTGTCGGCAGAGGTGACCAAGGGCGTCCTACGTTGGTGCCCGCGAGCCGGCGGCGGCACCCAGCTTGCAACTACGGCAAAAGGACCCGGACGGGGTAGAGCTGAGGCCGCGCTGCGCCCTGACGGCGGTGTGGTGTACTCCGAGGGGCACCATCGCCCGCGGCGGGTCTTGCGGAGTAAGCGCTGTGAGGTGCTTTCTTGTTTTGTGGCCAATTCCCCGGCGCACCGGAGCCGGGGCCCCTGACCTAGGGGCGGAGTCTGCCGGGACCCGGGGACGGCGCCCGACCTTCTGAGGACCCGGTTGATGTCCTGGAGAGCTGGGGGCCGGTGGACACTCAATAGGCCTGGTGTCACGCTGGGGGGCCGTGTCCCTGACCCGGTGTGGCCGCGGACAGTGGCGTATTTACATCTGCGTCACGGGACCCGGGACATTGGAGGCCTCCGGCCGACCTACCTCAAAGGGGCTGGTTCCCCAGGCACGAACTTCTTGTTGTGGATCCGGGGGTGCACTGGCGAGGCCCCGGGGTAGCATTGGAGCTCCCCCAGACGTGGAACCTGTCATCTGGCCTTCCCAGCGTTCATCAGGGGACCGGGGCGGACTAGCGTCACTGGCGGTCCACGTTGGCGGGCGAGGGAACTGGAGAGTGGGCCCGCCGCGCCACCCGGAGATATCTTGTGGTCGTATCATCAATTGGTGGAGGGAGAGAGAGTAGAGATCCTTTCAATCTCCTTTCAATAATTATAAATCAATGTGGAAAGGATCACTGGTCCTGCATAACCAAGGTCTGCAGGTGGATCGGTAGGTGTCTCCCAAATAAAAGACCCTCATACACGTGTTTTTTCAGAGTCGTGTAGCGGTATATGATGTGTCCCCGCTTCTTGTAACACGTGTCTGTGCGTAATCCTTGGGTCAGTTTTTGTTTGCACCCTCCGCCAGGAGGTTGTACCATTGGTTAAAACAGTAGTGATGGTGAATAGGTGAAATAGTGCTATAAAGGTGTTCTAAAATACCCGGACAGTCAGAGGTTTAACTTTAATATTGCTGCAATTTCTCCTCAAGCGAATCAGGTTACAAATTGACCTTTTTCTTTTCCTTTTTTTCACTTAATCACTTTATGGTCCTGAGGAAAGCCGACTGACCAACAGGCAGATAAGGCTGAAACATGTCGACCACTTTTAACCTCACAAGTTTAGTGCGCTAGAATTCCTAAATAATTCCATAGCGACACGTCTTAATCTTCTACCCGAATCCAGAAATATTAAAGTTGAACCTCTGGCTGTCCGGGTATTTTAGAACACCTTTATAGCACTATTTCACCTATTCACCATCACTACTGTTTTAACCAATGGTACAACCTCCTGGCGGAGGGTGCAAACAAAAACTGACCCAAGGATTACGCACGGACACGTGTTACAAGAAGCGGGGACACATCATATACCGCTACACGACTCTGAAAAAACACGTGTATGAGGGTCTTTTATTTGGGAGACACCTACAGATCCACCTGCAGACCTTGGTTATGCAGGACCAGTGATCCTTTCCACATTGATTTATAGATATCTTGTGGTCGCCACCCTGATTCCTAAATTGTCCGGATAAGTGGAGGTGCACGCCGCGGTCCAGGGCGCGCTAGAGGCGCGTTGGTGCTCCCCCGGGATCTGCTGTCTGGGTATCCTGGCACTACCCGAGGGGACGGAGCGGCCTAGCGCAACTGGTGGAACTCGCAGACGGCTGTGGGGCCTGGTGTGGGGGGGCCCCGTTGGAGCGCCTGGTGCCTGGGGCCCAACGGCGCTTCCTGGAGACATCTTGTGTGCACGGCCCCGGCTCCCTGCTCGACCGGACTGCGGGGCGGCGGCTCCCATTACCGCCCGGCGCACGCCCTGAGACGGACCATTGGCGATTGGCTACGGCACGAGACCCGGTGGTGCTCCATGGGGAAGCCACGGAAGGGAGCGGGCGCGGCACCACCAGACCAGGTTGAAGACTCTCTTGAGTCCCATGAACAGCGGCCGACAGATGGCCAGGCAACAGGGCTGCAACAGCAGCAAATGTCCCAGATCCTCAAGGCCATAGGGGACACGAGAGAGGCGCTACGCCTGGACATCGCTCAGGTCTCCACGGGCCTTGGCCTCTTGAAGGCGGACCACGACAAGCTTGCTGATCGTGTCACGGCTGCGGAACTGGTGCTAGGGACGCTTGAACCGGCCCAGAAGACGTCGGACGCCACACTGGAGGACCTAGCGCGCAGGGTGCAGCAACTGGAGAGGAGAGCGGCTGACGCAGAAGGGCGCAACAGGCGCAATAACGTCCGAGTGGTGGGTCTGCCCGAAAATGTCGAAGGGGGCAACATGGTTTCATATCTGGAGAACTGGCTGCGTGATGTGGTGGTCCCCGAGGGTCTGACGCACTTCTATACACTGGAGAGAGCTCATAGGGTCGCGGCCCGCCCTCTGGCTCCGGGTCGTCCCCCCCGACCAGTGATAGCTCGGCTGCTACATTTCAGAGACAGGGACATTATCCTGAGGCAGGCTAGGTTGGCCGGCCCGTACAAAGTGGACAACGCCTCTGTGTCTCTGTTTCCCGACTATTCCCAGGAGGTCCAGCGCTGCCGCTTCTCCTTCGTCGCTGTCAATAGAGCTCTCCGCGACGAAGGGCTGCAGTACTCTTTGCTGTTCCAGGCGCGCCTGAAGGTGCTGGTGGACGGAGTAGCGACGTTCTGCGACACATCGGACGACGCTTGGCAGTGGTTGGAGCGGTACCGAGCAGGCAAAGATGGCACAGGTGCTTGGGCGGAGACTACGAAGGACCGACCGAAACCACGCAGGAGCAGGCGCAACCAGAGGCGAGAGCAGAACAGGCGGTCCCCATCGGCGTCGCAGACGTAACTGGAGAGGCAGGACGCCCTTCAAGCGGTGTCGATCATATCTGGAGTGGGGTCGGAGGCACCGGCGGTGGACTCGGGCTCCCGGTTGGGCTCTGATGAAGCGGAGCCAGGAGGTTCGGATGGGGGCTCGGACAAGGACTCTGGGGAGTTGCCTCAGGTCACCCCACAGACTGCCGCTGGACTAATGGACGAGTGATATCCTGGAAGCTGAGCGAAGGACAGTAAGGGGGAGTGCTTGGCCTGTGGGGATGGCACTGCCGGGGCTGCTGAGGGTTTTTCTATCTGGGGCGCTGGGACTGACGCTATCACCTGCTTTATTGGGGTAGTACTGGAACGCGCGAGGGCCCTGGCTCGATTGGTGGAGCGGTGGTGCTGCTGGGGGGGGGAGGGAGGTCTGCTCTTCGTCGGGATCGGCCTCTCATGGCGTGGTGGGGCTCTGGCTGTCCGTCCGGCTGGTGTGGAGCCACCTCCTCGATCTCACATAACTTGTGAGTCTCTGGTAATTCCAAAAGTTTCCCTAGTTTACGGGGGTAGGGTTTGGATGGGTAACGACTGTTTGGCGCCTGTTCTGGGGGTGGGTGGGCTGGGGGTTGGCTGGGGTTGTTATGGTTTACAGGGGATTGTCAGTGTGCCGCTGGGGCTGTCAGGGATTGGACTCCGCTATAGGCCTGTTGATGGCGGCTAGATTGGAACTGAGGTGTGTTACTTGGAATGTGCGGGGGCTTAACTCCATGAGGAAGAGGTACAAAGTGCATGCATATCTAGTGCGCAGGGGGGTTCAGGTGGCTTTTCTGCAGGAGACGCATTTAACACTGGGAGAGGGGCAAGCGCTGCAGAGGCGATGGAGGGGGCAACTCTTCTATACTACCTATTCTGCTCATGCTAGAGGGGTGTTGATTTGGGTGCGGGCGGGTATCCCCTTTCAACCCATGACGACGAGGGTGGACTCAGATGGGAGGTTTGTGGCGGTATTAGGGCGATTGGATGGCCGGGATGTTACGCTTTGCAGCGTTTATGCTCCAAACTTTGATCAGGCTGCGTTTTTCACTACGCTGTCGAGGAGGTTGGCCCCTATGCTGGTGGGCACGGTGTTTATGGGGGGGACTTCAACTCGGTGGTGGATGTGGAGATAGACCGTTCCCACCCCCCGATGGCTCAGTCGGTGGTGCGCAGGGTGGCCAAGGCTCGGAGGGACTGGCAGGAGCGGTGGGGGCTTTTAGACGCCTGGCGGACGCATCATCCCGTAGATAGGGACTATTCGTTCTATTCCACACCTCATGATCTACATGTGCGCCTCAACACTATTCTTTGTTCGTCTGGGGCTCAGGAATTCACGCGCAGCAGCGAATACCTAGCGAGGACCATCTCGGATCATAACCCCTGCTTACTTACGGTCCTCTGGTCCAGGCAGCGGCAGCCGATCCCCACGTGGCGGTTGAGTCCGCTGGCACTGGAAGACCCGATATTTCGCGCTGAAGTGCAGGAGTGTATTGAGCGTTACTTCCATGAGAACGCGGGTACTGCGACTGCTAGGGCGGTTAAGGTGGTTATACGAGGCGCGTGCCTCTCGTACTCGGCGGGTGTGCGCCGGACACTGTTGGCCGATATCGAGCGGGAGGAGACCTCTTTGCGGCAGGCGGAGAGGGATGGCCACGCGGAAGGGGGCAATAGGAAGGAAGTGCTGGCGGCTCGGGAGCGAGTTGCCATTCAGGTGGAGAGGCTCCGCTGCCATGATTACCGGGAGTACATGGTCCGAGCGCACGCCGAGAGGGACCGAGTCGGTTCACTGTTGGCGTGGCTGGCCAACCCTCAGTCTAAGGGTACGCCAATACTGTCGCTGACCACTCCGACCGGGGACTTGGTTCATTCACAACGGGAAGTTAACAGTCAATTCCTGGCTTATTACTCGGAACTCTACCGGAGCAGACTATTGGCACTACCGGCTGGCTTGGATGCCTTCCTGGATGAGGCTCAGTTACCGCGGTTAAATTCGGAGCAGGG
Source organism: Lissotriton helveticus (assembly GCF_964261635.1). NCBI lineage: Eukaryota > Metazoa > Chordata > Amphibia > Caudata > Salamandridae > Lissotriton > Lissotriton helveticus. The sequence continues at coordinate 453,147,923 of NC_136073.1, read as the reverse complement.
AACAGCGCTGGGTGCAGCTATCACACTGGGGGAGATCAACGCAGCGGTTAAACACATGGCCAGGAAGAAAACGCCGGGGGGTGATGGCCTCCCGGTGGAGTTCTACGCCGCATATCTTGATCTCCTAGCACCCCAATTACTTCAGGTGTATGGAGAGGCGTGGGAGCGGGGCAGGCTGCTGGCGTCGGCGAGGGAGGCGATTATAGTGCCGTTACTGAAGAAGGGTGGGCTTCCTACGGCTAGATCGGCGTATCGCCCGCTCTCGATGCTCACTGTGGACTATAAGGTGCTGAGCAGGATCTTGGCCACGCGACTATCTGTTCATATTTGCTCTCTGGTGCACCCGGACCAGTCGGGCTTCATCCCCACGCGGAACACCTCGACGTGTATACGGCGCCTGATACGGGTTATGGACATTGAAGGGGAGGGTCCCACAGGAGCAGCCATACTCTTGGTTGATATCGAAAAGGCGTTCGCTAGTGTGGAGTGGCCGTATTTGTTCTGCGTGCTTCTTCGGTTCGGGTTAGGGGATGGTTTCGTCCGCTGGACGCGGTTGCTGTATGAGTCCGTTACTGCTAGGGTCCGCACGGGCCGCTCAATATCTGCGGCATGCTCAGTGGAAAGAGGCACCCGACAGGGCTGCTCTTTGTCCCCGCTCCTCTTCGCCTTGGCGATTGAACCCCTGGCGGCACGGGCGTGACAGGGTCGGTGCTATGAGGGGGTGTCACTGCGCGGCTTTTCACATTATATTTCCTTGTATGCCGATGACCTCCTGCTGTACTTGGCCGATGCGGAAGCCTCGGTACGGGGTGCGCGGGCCTTGCTCCAAGAGTTTGGTGACTTGTTGGGGCTACGTGTTAACTGGTCCAAGACCTGTCTCTTCCCCTTGACCCCCCGTTGTGTCCAACCTGTGGAGCTTGAGGGATTGCGCTGGGAATCAGATTGCTTGCCATACCTCGGAGTCCACATTTATCACACCCACTCGCTCCTACTCGAAGGGAATGTGGGCAGAGCCCTGAGGGGCATTAGAGGCAGTATGGGGTTTTGGCGCACTCTCCGCTGTCAGTGGCCGGACGTATAGCGCTGCTGAAGATGGTGGCCCTTCCGCGCCTGCTTTATTTTTTTCGCACGCTGCCGGTGTGGATCCCGCTCTCCTTTTTCAGGGCGATGCGGTCCATGGTGATAGGGTTCATCTGGGGCTCGGGCAGGAGACGTGTAGCTTTGAATACCTTGCTTAGGTCGCGGGAGGAAGGCGGCCTGGCGGTGCCGGATTTTAAATGGTATTATTTGGCGGCGCAGCTACAGTGGCGTACGCAAGCCGTGGCGCAGGAGTTTAGAGGCCCGGACGGCCCGCAGGGTCGGATTATACGGCGCCATGTCCTGTCCTTCATCGTGCTCCAGCAGGGGCTGCGGTTGGACCAGTTGACTCTGGAGGAGCGCACTCTTCGCCAGTGTTAGCTACGTAGCCAAAAGCGGGCGGGATGTCGCATTCCATATGCGCCGGAGATCCCCTTGGGCATGTGTACTGCCCTCCCGCACGGTGGGGACTGGTCGGCACTGGCCGCCTGGGAGGATTGCGGGGTCCACATGATAGGGGATTTGTATAGGGACGGCGCTCTTTTGTCGTTTCCTGACCTGCAAGAGGCCTTCGATCTCCCGAAGGGTGACTTCTTGCTCCATGCGGCTCTAGTGACTGGGATTCGGAAACGCTGGAGGATGGGGCTGGTGGAGCCTCCCACGTCGTTGGGCTGCCAGTACATTGTGATGGCTGCTGGCACTTATAAGGCTATCACCTGCCTATACCGGGGACTAGCGCTAGATGGACCTCCCGCCCTAGATAAGCTGCGGGAGCGCTGGGAGGGTGACCTCGGGCGGCAGATACCAGAGACGACCTGGCCTCAGCTTGTACGTAGGGCCTGGAAGGGCACGCGCAATGTTCGGTTCCAACTGGTTCAATACTACACCCTACATAGGGCGTATTGGACGCCGGCCACAATCCAACGGGTCTTTGGAGGCGCACATTCGGTATGTCCTCGCTGCGGTACGGAGGTTGCCGACTTCGGGCACATGTTCTGGTCGTGCGCGGGGCTTGGCGCATACTGGATTGACGTTGTGTCTTGCTTGAATGCGGTTACGGAGCGCCAGATCAACACTGACATGGGGACTTGCCTTTTACTCTGGTTTCCACATACTCCAACCACGAAGATTACCAGCAAATTTTTCGACCTGGGGTTGATCCTGGCCAAGAGGGAGCTCACACTGCATTGGAAATCTAGGGGGGGGGCCCAGCTTCCTGAGATGGCGGAGGTGTTTCCTGCAATGGGCAACTAGTGAAGGGTCTCTCAGATTGCAATTAGCTAGACGCGCTGCTAACGATAAAGCGCTAGATGCGGCCAGGGCGTGGAGCGCGCTAGTGGCGGATCTACAGTCTCTGTCAGAGGCAGCGGGGGGTAGAGAGACCGACGCGCTAGCGAGCCAGGAAGGGGTGACTGGGGTGGAGGGCACGGGGGCACTGGTCGGGGATGTGGTGCGCTAGGCCGCATGACCAGCAACAAGCAAGGATAGATTGCAGGCGCCGAATGCGATAGGGGTTGGACTGGGTCTCGAACACTGTTATGGACTGCACCTGGACTCCCTTTGAGCTGGGGGACCACGTTCGGCACAGATTAGGAGAAGTCACCCATTGCTTCCTTGAGGTTATGACAGGCCGCGAACGGGACAGTAGAGGGCACACTGACAAGGGGGGGGGGTAGTTGGGGCGGTGGGAAATAGCTGGTAGGGTTCCTTTAGTTGGGGATGTTGGAGACGCTGCATTAATATGCATCATGCTTATAGAGATACATATGGAGCGTAACTGTATGATGTTTGCACAAAACCAATAAAAATTTGTTACAAAAAATAAATAAAAATAAATCAGGGGAACACAAACAAAATTACACCACAGAACATACAATCATGTCTTGGTAAAGTACCCACAAAACGGGAACAAATTCCATTCTGGTTAGCACAAAAAATAACTCAAATAGAGGCAGTATTTCCTGATACTACACCTACTGAGAAACACAGAATTCTGACTATCTGTCTTCCAATGGGGATCGCACCACATGTGGAGGACTGTGACACTTGGGGCACAGTCTTTGCTTCCATCTATACAAAAACACATGGTGTTCCGTCCATGGCGGTAATACCAGATGTACTAAGACAGATTCAAAATGAATACGGTCCAGAACCTGCTTTAACTCTGGGTATGAAATTACTGAAGGACTTCAAACAGGTCTCGGCTATATTGTTAGCCAACATAAAAAGAGAAGCAGCATCTGTGGCGATCCGCCAGAAATTGAAAGAAACAGATATATCAGAACAACCATTTGAACTTGCCAGAATCATAGAAAAATCCTATGAAGAACTAGGAAGAGATAGTTTGGGTGGGAAACTAGTAAAATCCCAACTAACTGAAAATCCTGAAAAAAACATTTATTAAAAATAATCTAAATACTCCAAAAAAGAGTTGGGATGGTAATAAACAATCCACTTCCAAGGAAAAATGATTCCAGTCCAGAGGAAGGTCTCCTCAACGGAGAGAAAGATCTCTTGACCGAGGAAACAAGTCTCCCCAGAGGGAGCCCTCTGAGAAAAGATACAACCTTAGAAATAGGGATAATTTGAAAAAACCTGATAGATATCAAGATATTGATACACGTCCATCTCGATCTTTTCAGACTTCCTCGCAGAAATCGGAAAGAAGAGGACGGTCAGAACACAGGGAAGAGCACGTCAAGTCCAAAGACAAGGAACCTGCTCATCAAAGTAAAAAATTACAATTTCCAAGAAAGAAGGTAGCCAGTATTAAAATAATTAAACATGCCGAGGATACTGAGGACACAACTGAAAAACGGAGAGTGGGCCCAGACAATGCTAGACAGTGCAGGAGAAGTGACCATAGCTCGCAAGATCCTGATGAATCTTCTAGAGACTGTGGACACGAATGAATACATTCAAGTGGAAACTGCGGATACCAGGGTTAGCAAACGTCATAAAATATACAAGATAACTTTACGTATAGAGGGAGATAAGACCAGGAAAGTAAGATGTCTCTTTTCTTTCGAAAGGCTATGACATCCTTTTAGCTGAGAAAGACTGGCCACCAGAGTTTGTCAGGGAGTGCCCTCATGGCGAAGAAATGATTATGCCTGCCTTCTCAAATCATATTCCAATTCATAGAAAATATACATATGCAAGAAAATGGGCAGTAGCCCAAGCTCCTGCATTATACAAAAATCACGTAGGATGGGATGAGGACTCTCCTCCTCATAAAATCCAGTTAAAATGTCAACCCACTGCACAAAGGCAGTACCCAATTAAGCAAGAATCTAAAAAGCAAGTCAGGGAGATCTTAGATCAACTTGAATACCAAGGGGTGATTAAACATGCACCTCTAAAATAAACAATCCTTTGTTTCCTGTCTCCAAGCCAGACGATTCATATCGTCTAGTTTTGGACTACAGACACCTTAACTCATGTTGTAAAACATTTGCAGTACAAAACTCACATAGTGCAGCACTAATGAATAACATCGTGCGCAAAAAATACAAAACGATATTAGACATCTCTAATGGATTCTTCTGTCAAAACATTGCACCTGAGAGCAGGTATTTGACCGCTTTCTCAATAACGGGATCACAGCAAAATTTCTGTCGACTCCCACAGGGATTCAAGAATAGCCCAGGATTATTCTCAGCAAGGGTAACAGAGTTACTACAAATATATGATGATGAGGCATTATCTTATGTCGATGACATCTATCTCACAGATGATGACCTGGAGACTCACTTGAAAAGAGTAAACACCATAATACTAGGGTTTGCAGCTGAGGGTTACAAATTCAACTTTAAAAAGTTACGAATTGCCCATCTAACAGTCCTATTTTTAGGATATGAATTATCAAGTGAAGACAAGAGCCTAGCAGACAACTTCTTAGAGAAGTGTGCTGTACTCCAAGCACCAAAAACGCTGAAGAACTTACAATCAATACTAGGTTTCCTGAATTTCGGAAGAACATACATTCTAAATTATGCAGAGAGGGTTAAACCTCTCTATGAATTAATAAAACCTGATTTTAAACCAATCAATTGGAATCAGAAACACACAGAAATTTTGAGATCATTGCAAACAGACATGTTAGCTAAAACAAAATTGCAAACACGCGAAAACATACGCAACCTTGTAATCCGAATCATCCCAGAAATGTGCGGATTCACGTACCTGACCTCTAATGAGGGAGAAACGGTACCAATAGCTTACAAATCACATTTGTACACACAAGCTGAAAAGACATTCAGTCTTACGGAAAATATTGTAAATGCGGTTCAAACTGCTGTAGCAAAAGAAAGAGACCAAGCCCAAGGCAAAAGGATAACTGTTTTAACAGCAGAATCAGCCTTTGAGGCATTAACAAGCCCACACAATTTGACTGCTGTGGCATTAGATCCAAAATGGATACAATGGGAAAATTCTCTTGCTGCAGAAGACGTGAAATACTATTTTGACCCGAAAATGAAAAAACTGAAAGATCTAACATATGAAAAAGAATATCCTCTGCCAATCGAAATTCTGCCTCTCGAACAGTACACATGTGTAATCTACATGGACAGATTTGCACAACATTACGATGTAGAGAAAAAATCCTACAACGCTGCGTGCACGATTGTCAAAGGTCGCTGGCGCTTTGGTAAATTCAGACCAATAGTCACGAAAACTGAATCACTCAGAAAATGCTCTAATCAACGAGCTGAAATAAGATCTTTAAAGATGGCACTTGAAAATGCTGATCGCGAATTCCCCACACTAATAGTGTGCGATTCGCATTACTGCGTCAAGTCTTACAATAATGACATGCAGAACTGGGTTCAAAACGATTACAAAGATGACACAGGTGCCACAATAAAGCATAAAAGGCTTTGGGAACAGGTAGTTCTTTTGCAGAAAGAACTACGAAAGACTCACGTGATACATACACTGAGTCATCAGCGTGATGGCGTTCATGTTGCAGGGAATTCATTGGCTGACACAGCCACAGCGGAAGCAACTAATCCGGCTTCCGTAGCCACAAAAAAGCGTTCAGAAAAATACATAGACGGGGAAACCATGCTGGCGGTAAAAACATCTTCAAAAGGCGACTGTGCAGCACTACCCGTGAACTATACACTCAATTATACATACATAATTGATGCAAACTCCGCTCCTTTTGCTCGAATCCCTGGAGTGGGGGATAGAGTCATTCCAAACACGAACAGGAGAGTTTTTTTAATAGCAGACGCACACATGGGATTGGGTCTAAGGCACCAAGAGATCAAGGAATCTCTGAAAGAATTACAATCAGAATACTGGTGGCCGGGGATGAGCCTGCAACATTACAAATTTGCAATGAGCTGTCCAAACTGCAACAGAGATCGCAGTGGCGAACCGACCGGAGTATTGCCAGGACCCTTCTTTTAGAAAGCATAAGGCTATCTATACGCAGAAATCCAATAGGAGAAATGCGTCCCATTTATGTTTAAGACTAGATTCACTTGAAATGCAGACACCAGCACTCTGCTGACGCCAGAACTGTTATAAAAGATTTGCGAGTCTTTATCGGCACATACGCCATTGGCATGCTACATTCTGACCAGGGTCCTGCTTTTAGCTCTCGGGCTTATAAGGAGGCCATGACCAGCATGGGCATTGCATTGCGGTACTCTTGTCCCTTCCATCCTAAGGGAAATGCGGTAGTGGAAAGAAAAAAACGGGACATAAAGCAATCTATAACGGCGAGGGTATTAGGTTCGGGTGATGGGTGGGTCCAACATTTAACAAGTGTCCAACGTAGTCTTAATAATCTGCCAAGAAATTCTCTAAAAGGTTTCAGTCCGTACGAACTATTGTTCGGGACTAGAATGCATATTCAGGACCTTGATAGTCAGACTTCAGTGGTAGAAGAAAAATGCTTTGATATCAAAGATCGTTTGGCTATTTTACAGGACTTAAATGAAACAAGAAAAGGCCTGAACAACGTAAAGTTAAAACAGCAGCCAACAGCCATTGAAGATAAACCACCTGTCCCAGCAAGGCCTATCTGGATTCCAAAGATTGGGGATCTGGTCAGAGAGAAGATCGCGGTGTAGAAGGAATTTGGGCCTTCTTACAGAAAAGCAGTACCTGTCTTAGCTGTCAGAGGAACAAGATCAGTTGTAGTACCGCCTCTTGCTGGTAAAAAGGAGAACAGAGTTGTATCCATCGACCTGGTAAAACCACAATCATGTGGCCAATAATAAGTAGTAGGTCCAGTGGACTCCCAAGAAATAGCAGAGTACCAGAAGTTGCTACAATACAAGAGGTTCAAACTGAGAGACTAATCACATTTGATAAACCTGCAGTAAATAAAAAAGGACTATGCAACAAAGCCATGGAACTTATGCCTCTTGAAACCCAAATTGCAACAGTTCGTCAAGAAACACCTGTCTACAACGATGTAGCCTCAGATGCTAATGAAACAAAAAATGCAAAAGCAAATGAAAATCCGGAAGCAATTCCAACAATTGACAGAACTGCATCTGGCTACTTCATCAATTTCGATCAATTTTCTGAAGATCCAAGCAAACCGGAAGAAACGCCAGCAATAAAACTTTTAAAGACAAAGTAACTGAACTCCTTCATCAACTCAAAGAAACCTACCTGATTTCTCCATGGATTGAATTTTGGATTGTGTTAGGTGTACTTTTCCTCCTGCTTTGGCTCATCATGGTTCTTTGTTTGGGAAAATTCATTGAAGGAAAATACAGTACAATGGACACAGCAAGTCAGAACATCAACTTGGTCCTAAAGCCACACAAGTCATCTCACATCGAGAAAAGAGAACTATCATCGGTGAATGTCACAGCCAATCCAATACCCGGTGGGGTAGCATGGGACAAAACGGATTATGAAATCTATGGCCCGGTTGAGCTCTTGAAATATTCACATCAGTTCAAGGTTTCATTAAGTGACTTTGTAAAACCGAGTACGTTCTCTGATGATTGGGACTTTGAAAGTATTAATGATATGATTTCAGATTTAGTAATGTCAGCAAAATTTACAGAACATGTTTACTTACAGGGTTCATCAAATTATGAAGAAATGTATTGTTATAATCACTTTGCACATCACTATTTGCATAAATCTGCTCAACCTAGAAATGTTTTTAATTATAATCAAGGGGAACATTGTGCAACTCCACCTAAAAGCAGTTCGAAATCATTTTACGAGAAATTCCCATACTTCTCAGGGTTTAACACAAGTGATGCAGAAACGTTTTATTTCAAACTGTTAACTAAGACAGGGGTAAAAACAATGCTGACAAATACTAAATTGATCTATTCGGAAACATTTTATGAAAAAATGAATATGTTTGGTTTTGATTTCTGGAAAAACAATATTGAAACAAAAACCATCTGGGGTACCAAATATTGGCAGGTCCAAGGTTTAGAAGCATTATTTAGAGCCTGCATGGTCCCAGAACAATTAATATTCTTGAATGACACCATTCAACAAACTACCTGTCTTGGCCTAGCCAAAATGAAGGACTTAAATAAACCGTCTATTCCAAAGCCCATACCTGATAGTAATAGCACTACAGACATGGAGATAGACGTACCTCAAATTTTAAACCTAAACAGAACACATCCCGATTGGAAAAAATGGTTGATCTGGCCCACAGACACAAATAACTGTCAAGATAGATTTCTGAACAAAATACAGGGGTTAAAAATGACCAGGCCAGACCCTAGATACTCCCAGAGACAACATCCAGGGATAGTTACAACATACAGTGTAGGCAAACTATGTCTTGAGTGGCTACAAAAATCCACACTGGCTGAAATTAAGCAACACTTGACTTTACTTAAAGACGGTGCTGACTTGCGTGATTTCATAACGGGACCACGCAAACAGCGTCAAAAAACGTTTCATAGCGGCCGGTATATACGCTGCGTACAACGAAGCTTGGAAAGTAATGCAAATTGAAACAGCAGAAAATATACGAGAAATGTATCGTATTAATTTGGAAAAATCACTTTCTGTTGTGGACAATGGGTTAATGACTCTGTCCTCCAGAATATATTCACTGAACAGTATTGTATCATCTGCTATTGATATAATAGAGCAGGACTTACCAATGTTACAACACGGTCAGTCCCAATTACGTTCTAGTGTACAGCTTGGCTGGACGTTGCAAAATCTGCGTTCAGGCTACGTACCATGGCGTTTAATCAACACAACGTCTTTATTCTCTATCTTTAACCTTACTGATAAACAAATCAGTTTGGCACAAAAAGGAGCAGACTATACGATTCTGGGCATTGAAAAACTTGAGAGATTACCATTGACAATGTCAGAAAGACCTGTCATTGAATGGATAATACACGGAATAATTACAATTCCGATAACAACTTTCCAATTTAAATACTGCCAAAAGTATATACCAGCGGGCCAGTATGAAAGGTTGGGTAAAGGGTACATCAAGTCAACATGGAAATTACCTTATACACACACATGCTACAGTGAAAAGAAAAAGAATGTATTTCTTAGTGGTAACAAATGTAAATGATCACTGAGCGGTACACTTCTTTGTGAAGGCATTAACTTGCACGGGGCCTGCGATGGGTATTCAAATAACCTTTCATGTCACCTGCACGGCACTCCTGCAACACAGATAGAGCCATTCTTAGACAACTTTCTAACGGGAGTTATATTCTAATAATGGACCACAGCTGTTGTGGCATGGTGCCAGGAAAAGCCTATCTCGTCAGCGTGAGTTCCATGGTCACTTGCTGTATGCAAGTATTGTATCCAAACAGCACTCCAGATATGGAGGCAACAATTTGGCCTTTTTTGAATATCTCTTCTATTCGAATTGATACTTTAAGCAGAATAAAGTCTGTTCTTTTACAGACAACTGTGCCCTTAACGTCATCAAAAGAAACATATGATCTACAAGTTGCAAGGACAACGGCAGAGATACATGCCCTTTTATCAACAAATTGCCCGTGCATTTCGTAGAAATGCTAAGCCAAATCCTAAATATGTCAGATACCAGTGGTATCCCACATGTATTTAAGACAATTTTTTCGGGACTGTTAACACCCTTCGAAACAGTTCTGGGCATTTTTCCTAATTTTGTCCATTCTGTCTTTGGCGGCCTACCACTTCTTTTGGGACTCGTAGCAGGAATTTTATTTTTTATCCTTCTGCTCCGATATGGCAAGCCAAGTCACAGACAAGACTCCAGCAACGATGGAAGAAACGATCCTAGCAATACGCTATCGGGACCACATAACTAAAGTCCTTGGATTAGCCCGGCTAAGAGATCTGAATATGACATGGTTTCTTTCATTCAGACATATCTGGCAAAATTGCATCTTACCTGTGCTTCGATGTATGCTATGCGAAGAAGAATGCGTGTTGGACGTCTGTCTTACACTACCATCAGCAGTACCATTGGATACAGATACTTTGCTAAGTCCTGTAACGGCTCATGCATCGTGTTGTCCCCAGCGGCTACCCATTCTGATGACGGCATTCGTTGAGACTTCACCACTACAATTAGGTGGCAGTGAAGTACGAGATGAGAGCAGCATCACCCAGGTACGTCCTTCTGTGAGCATTGCTGATCCTGACATCGATGATAGCAATCATTCTCACCACTGTACTATTGCGGCATTTTCAAACTTGGTCGAACTTTCACCTGAAGCCGTAGACCAATTTTTTAAGAGTCTGTCTGAAATGATGTTCTCCCCTGAACAGAAAGAATAACTTTTTAAGCAACGAGCACACTGCGTTCCCTGAACTCTGAATTCGGCCTTCAGCTTTGATAAACAAAAGCTACTGAAAATATTTGGAACTGTTTTTCCCCTGAAAGCAAAATTATTTTTTTCCAATTTCAAAATATTTACCTTTTGCTGGCACATGTACTCTGCTTAAAGTAGAACTATTCTTAGAGAACAGAACTTCTATTTTAGGAACTCTAGAGACAATATATTACCTCAGCCTCTAGCACATGTACAAGCATTTGTATTATTATGTGATGGAATGGTCTCAACCTTCTCTTCTGTATTAAGAGCCATTTCATGTGTAATTTTCGCAATTCATTCAGCTGATAAATATATGCAATCGTTTTTCTGAATGATACCACTGCTTGAAAAAGCGTACAGTACCAATAATCATTTTCGTGTATTTACTATATACCATTTCAAATGCAAAGTATGTATTTTGGGGTGGGTTGGAAAACACATGCACTTTTATATGTTTACTATTGCTTAGTTCTAGTAATGATGGACATTAGATCGTGGAGTGGGTATTGTGTTTCTATCTAGGAACCTAATTCGATATTTCTATTTTATGCCCTTGTACGGTTATAATACATAATATCCTTATAAAGGCATAAGACTCATATCCATATTTAGTCGTAGCCCATGCAGTCCACATTAAGCAAGGCTACTTCCCCGGACTCCTAGAAAGCACAACGAGTTTTCTAAACAAACCAAACCTCCAGCAACCTGGGAAATCCCCATTGCTTTTGTTTTGATTCGTCCTAGAACTCCTGTGAGCACTGTAAGAACGGCCAGTTCTTAGTGACATCTTTATTGACGTCTTATGTCTAACCTTATGTCAAACCCGGCACCTTTCAGGTATAAATATACCAACGTTGCCTCAAGCAAACACACAGTGGTTTTGGAGCAGAGCGGCTATCTACTTGCTCGAGAGCCCAGCTGATGCGAGAGCCAACGGACGCCGCCCCTCCCCTTTGACGCACTGAGAGAGACGCTGTCTTGTCTCCTGCCGAGAAATCTAGCTCCGGTGTTTCCAGATACCCTCGCGGGTTACTGGGATATCGAGTCCTGAGAGAGAGATACCAGACCTCCTGCTTTCTATTACCCAGGTACGGAGCTAACTAAACCCTTAAAGAGAATTCTTGATTCAGATTCTTGGCAAAATCAACTTAACTTAAACTGCTACTTACTTACTCCTTCCCACGTATTAGGCTTAGGTCAGGTACACCGGGGTAGGCGTATTTAGAAGCACCAGTTGAGTACGTTAGTCAATGTATATATGTATGTATATCTTTTATCTATTTTAAAGTATCATATGGCTAAGAAACCATATCAATGCTTTTACAGTATTATTTCATAGTACTCCTTTTACTGTACGCACTTTACTTTACTATGAGTATTGCAATTGTGGCAATTCATTTCTCTTGCATGAGAAAGAAGACTGCTCAATAAATAACACCTTTTATTGAAAACGCCCGTCTCTCTTTTCTCTGCACTCTGGTGAAACTAAGTATGCACACTTGACTGAGTGAAATAGCTGTCTATTGTTTTCACACGACTCTAGAGATACACTCTTATTCTGAGGGAGCAAAGTTGTCATGTTTTATGGTTGTCAGAAGCTAATCCCTTCTTGTCTATCCAGGGAGGTTAAACTCCTCCTCGTTTATTCGAGAAAGTTTCAAGTTTCCTCTGAGCTAGCTGGCAAACCTTAAGTCTAATATAGTCAGTAGAGACCTAGATGACCTCATTCCTACGTCTACACTGCTATTTATATTATTCCAATGCGCAGAGCCTATTGGGACTATAGGAACTACACTACAGTGGGACTATCACAAAAGCTGATCCTGGGTTTTGCGGGACCTCGTCCCCACCTATCCCTCCAGTTGTCGCCAAAACCAACACCCCGGATCCTCCAAGGCTGCGAGTCTTATCCTGGAATGTAGGCGGTTTAAACACCTAGATAGATAACCCCGAATGGGGCTATTTTATTGACCAATATGAGATCTGTATGTTCCAGGTTACACGTGGGCAAGAGGGGATGTCTTAAAATTAGGTTTTGCACCTATAACATTCCCACTGTATCAGGTGGAAAAGCGAGGCCCTCGGGTGGATTAAGCCTATGGGTTGGAGTCCACTTAGGCTGTACAGCCAAACAGATAGAAACATCTTCAAATTATATTCTGTGTGTCCTCCTTCACTTCCCGCCAAAGACTACTATTGCCCTAATAAATGTGTAGTCAAGACCAGTCAGTCGTGGCCAGGCGTCAAAAACACTAATGTCCTTCCTAGCCACCATCTTAGACAATTATATGGTGATTATAGGAGGGGACTTTAATTGCCAGTTTGTGCCATTAAAAGGCATGCCAAAGGACAGATAAGTATTGGGCCATCCCAGAGAGTATTTGCCCACCAGTAAAAGTGAGGTCCCCTCTGGTGATCCAGATAAATTCCCTTGGTCTAAAATACTCTCTAAGGTCATGTAATGGAAGAACAAAGTCTGACACATCTAGCAAATGTACCTTTATTAGAAATGGGAGAGGCTCTTTACTAGATTACATTTTAATTGACTCAAAATCGTGGCACAGGGTATCCGACTTTAAGGTCATGACATGGCATGATAGTGACCATAATGCCCTTGTTCGAGAATTATACAAGTTAAACCCTGGGAGTGCTACAGGGGCACAAGCTCCAACTGATGCCAGGCTGTCTCTCACCAACTGCAGGAAGAGAGTACAATGGGCAGACATAAACCAGTCACAAGAAAGGCTAGGCTCCCTGTATGAAGCCATTATTCTGGTCCTCTTGATTGCAACCAAATCTGTCCCCACTAACGGCACCAGAATCAATCTTCAGGTGGTTACCCTGAATCATACTAGGCTAACGTCAACTATGGTAGATTTCTTTTTTCCCATGAAAGAAATCAGGTCCAATAGAAAACCTCCTCACCCCTGGTATAATGACCAATGCCGAAAGGCTAAAACAGCCTTGACTATATCTATCAAGGCTAACAACTGTCCTTTAACAAAATGAGCGGCTTACAAGACCAGTGTTATTGAGGCGAAAAATGTGACAAGTGGGACAATTTGAGCAGCTCCCTGGGCGCCCGTGGCATGAGGACTTTCTGGAAGGTGGTCAATACAGGTAGCTCTGAGGCTAAATCACCGATAGAGCCAAACCTAGAGGCAGATGTGTGGAGGGACAATTTTAAGTCCCACTACCCGAGGGCAGAGACAGTGGACGACTCGGCTCATAAAATCCACTCCCCACCGGTTGATTGCCCGATTACACCCATCTTCACCACCAGGACCATGGACAACACCCCGACAATAACTCTCAAAGAGATAAAGGGTGCTGTCTGCAAAATAGCACCGGGCAAAGCGCCAGGATTAGACAACATCCCAGGGGATTTATTCCGCAGTGAACCTACTATCTGGGCACCATACTTTTGGGTCTTATTCAAAGCCATTTTACAAGGCATGAAGATTCCTGTTAGCTGGGCCGGAGCCGAAATAATTCCTATATATAACAAGCATTGGCATAGCCAATAGGTCTCGCCTTTGGAGCCTTATAAGTGTTTAGTTATCCAGCACAATATCCTTTGTGCAACAACATCAACTGTTGCATGGCTAAACACTTATAAGGTCCAAATGACAAGACCTATTGACTATGGCCTCTGTTAGACTTAGTCCTGACCCCCAAGAGGTTCCCCCCCCCACCAGGTCCTGGACCCTTGGCTTGCAGCAGAGGGTACTACTCCTGAGGAAAAGGTGAAGATGAAGGTGAAGATATAGAAGTTTTGGGTTACTTGCGACTGCAAGGGGACCTCTTTGCTCCGAGAATCGACCACCTGTGGCGCCCGCCAATGTGAAGCTAGAACAGGACCTGCTTTTTGCATCGACAGAATCTGTCTGCGATCCCACCTGCACGAAGCTTCGGTAAGACTGCTCTTCGTGACAACAGCTACAGCCCAAGCCGACCGTCAACACGGATCTCCAGCAATGAAATGCTCTGTGCGCTACAGTACTGACCTGTCTGCGACGCCTGAGCTGCTCCTCGTGCCAACACGAACGACACTATTTGTGCAGACTTGCAATGGTAACTCTTCAGCTGTGTGAACCTGGTTGCACTACACCATGGTTAGCCTGAACTTGTGACTTTACCCCCCGCTTCAGCGCGACCAGATATCCACAAGTGGCGATTCCTTCTTCTTGTTTATATGTTAAAATTAAATTTTAAAAACTTATATTTCCAGTTCTACTGATTGGATTTCATCGTTTTGGTGTCCATTTATTTATTACATTTTACTCTAGTCTTCTAAACTGGTTTGGGATTCTTTTGTGTTGTGTTTTGACTTTTATTACTATTGGAGTATTGCATAAATACTTTACACAATGCCTCCAAGTTATGCCTGACTTCTTTTGTGCCAAGCCACAAGAGGGTTAAGCACAGGTTAATTTAGTGACTTTCGTGGTTTACCCCGACAACGATTGTGCTTATTCGAGTGGGGCGTTCACCCCTCTCAACTAATAATCCAATTTCTTACGGATATAATTTTGGGGGTCACTGTGGGTATTTTGAATTAAGAGTAGATGTATGCCCTGCACCTACCTCCCCCAGAAGATCCTAGGACTGCTCGACCCGCACTACCACTGAGAGTCAAGCGCTGAAGGACTAGTACTTGGTCCAGTGACTCTGGGCCCATAGTAAGTCAGGTCTCAGCTCAGGACACCAGAAGTAAAAGGCCACAACGCTAACGGTTAGGCCCAGTATCCCATGTGTGCCCATGGCCCTCTGAAAATAGAAATGGACAACGAAAAGTGGATTTTCAGTCTCGTTATTTGTAACTGTTCTTTGGATTTGTTGTCAATTGGTTTTATGACCAGCACTTCAACACAATAGCTATTAGTTTGGCGATGCTGGCCATGCTTAATGAATACCTAAAGAGATACATATTAAAACTGTCAACTTTCTTGATGTTTTGTAGACTTCTCTTAAGATCTACTAAACAGTTGTGTGGAGGAAAAACTCCTATCTGGATACTAACGATGGTTCATTTTTTTTAAAACTTATTTTTATTGATTTTCTATATAACATTTAGCATCAGCTCACCCGAGACGTAAATATAGGGTCTCATTTTGTAAATTACCAATTCACATAATATTAGTTGCGTCTCATTCATATATGAATCATCTATCAGGAGATACAGTCTGGAAGTGATCGAGCCATTGAGCCCATATCTTTTTGTTTCGCTGGGCAGTCATGACTTTATACACTGACATTTCTGCGAATGTGTGGTCCATACCTCTCAGCCATTCAGCGACCACTGGGGCATTAACAGCCCACCAATATTGTGTGGAATGCTTGTTTCCGGTCCAAGGAAAGACATGGCTTGGGAGTTCGGGCTGGACTGTTCCCATGAGGCACAGGGTCAGACTGATTTGCAAATGGCCATGTCTGAACTGGGGTGGTGGAGTGAGCTAAAGAATGATGATGGATGTAACCCAGATCAGTTGACTGGGGGTGAGTGCTTGATTTGCTCAAATGCTCCGTCCATCATCCCCTTTGGTATCGCTTTGTTCGCCCTAAGTTGGTGGGTATGCCCAGACGTGGGTCCCTTGCTCACTTTGCCACTGGATTCAAGATAGCCTGGCTGATGAGGGTTATGAACCCGAAACCAATCCCAGGATGCTTGTTTACGGTCCAGGTAAGACATGGCTTGGCAGTTCGGGCTGGACTGTTCCCATGAGGCACAGGGTCAGACTGATTTGCATATGGCCATGTCTGAACTGGGGTGGTGGAGTGAGCTAAAGAATGATGATGGATTTAACCCAGATCAGTTAACTGGGGGTGAGTGTTTGATTTGCTCAAACGCTCCATCCATCATCCCCTTCGGGAACGGCCTAATGGGTTTAAGCACATGTTACAAAGAATAAGATGAACTTCCGAGTGCAGAGCCTGTAGTGTAGACTGAGTGTGCATGAATGACAAGCGTTATTACAAGTGACATGGCTGTTCATGAGGTCGAGCTGAGGAAGTACAGAAACAAGCCTTTGCTCCAAACTGCCTGCTTTGCATGCAATGGACAGCAAGCTTTCTGGCATTAGGAAATCTTAAAAACACAAACTCAAACATCAGAAACACGTGCTTCACTTATTTCATAGCAGAAAACCATAACCCCTGAATATTTTGTGTTCAGCAGGTATGGTTTACTCAGTCTGTTACGGTTAAAGGAAATCCGACGGTGGGCCAGAACTGTTTGACTGCCGATTTCCACCTAGTTAAAAATGTTATTTAAAAAAGGGCTCCAAAACGAGTGTTGCTTAACAACAAATTGATTACTCAGTCAGTGAAAAACGGGTTCTGGAGGCCGAGAGTAACCGTACACAGTGTAATTATAAGGCTTTCCAGGTATTGACTGTACAGTCAGCTCAGCTCAGTCCAGTCTGCTGTTATACGTAACTTGCAGGCTCAGCCTCGTAGCTAAAGGTTAATGGATTAATAATGTTCTATTAAAATCAACATCATGTTAGTAGTAGTCATGAATTCTGAGTCACTGAGGACTGTGTTCTCTTCTTGCTGCACGGCACCGGATGCCTTCAGATCTTTTGATCATACCTCTGCAGCGATGATCCAAGCCACTGATTGGATTATCACTGCCCTGGGACAGGAGTGCAGGGTAGAAGGGGTCGGGGAGCCTAGGGGAGCTGGGCACGTCCCTTGAGGCGTGTTTAGTGTCACCAGAGTCCCATGCCAGTAGACTGCACCATGCCACCTGTACTTGTGAAGTGCACTTACTGTGCTCAGTAACACACTTTAAGGCACATCTCCTGCATGTCACATGCCCGTCCATGTTGGAGCACACTTCAGGCACCCACTCTTCCTGTGCTTGCGCCCTGAAGCGGACTGCGTGGGCGGTTTACTAGTCTATAAATAAACTGGGAGGTGCCAGCACTTGATCACCACTTACGGTGGAGTGACCTCTCACCTGGCCTCCTTACACCCCTCTTATAAGGCGGCCCCTTTGCCGCCACCGCCTAAGAGGCAAGTCTGGAGCTGAGCTCTCATGGGTCATGGGGAAAATAGCCATGCACCCCTTGGGGAAACATTATGACACACGCAAACATCCAGGAAACTCAAATCCTTATTTGCTATGGTGACATACCAGTTGTGGAAGGCGCTATACAAGTACATGCTGATAACATACACTAAGGGTGCTCTCTGTGAACTGCCAGAACCCCAGGAGTCTACAGGTAAGTTATGGTGTGGGACCACTGTACTTTCATCCAACGTGGCCAAGAGGATAGCTAGGTTGGTCGGCCCATGTGCTCTCTCTTTGATGTGCCCCGCCCCAGCAAGTGAGTGGAGCTCAAGGCAGTGCGGAAGAGGCGACCAATGCGATACTCCCACAGGGGTCAGAGGGACCCTAACCCAGGTGGGGGAGGCCACATTCAGCCCCAGTCAATTAATATCTGTGAGGCTTTTCTTAATGGAGCACTTCAGATTGCGTGCCTTTTTGATAGCGTTCATGTTAATTGCAGCTCCCGACGTGCTTACAGTCGGGGCTGCATTTAGCAGGAAAACTTTCAAAAAGCAGCTATGTTTCTGGGAAAGGTGCAGGATCTGACTCTGGCCGATTGGTGGCCTGCCCAGTTAGGGACGGCTCCTCCCCCTCAACATCAGTAAAGAGCCTAGGAATAAAACTGGATGACAAACTGACCATGAAGGATAATGTCAGAAACATCACGAGTTCATGCTACTACAGTCTCCGACTACTTCGTAGAATTATTCCATATCTACCAGTGAAACATCGCAGAACGGTGGTCCAGGCGATGGTGGTGAGCCGACTGGATTACGGAAATGCTCTACTGGCCGAGGTAGGTGAGACTCTGACAGCAAAACTCCAAGTAATCCAAAATATGGCAGCTAGGATGGTCTTAAACCACCACCCCCCGGGCTCGCAATTACTTCCCTTGTTGAAAGAGCTCCACTGGCTTCCAGTGAAGAAGAGGGCTTTTTTTAATATTTGTTGTTTCACCTTTAACGCTACTAATGGAACAGGCCCTGAATATCTGCAATACAAACTTTGTAAGCAGACCTCCTGTCGTAATCTGAGATTGAATGAAAAGGCTCTGTTGAGGATTCTGTGTATTTGGCGGACGCGTTTAGGGGCCAAAGCCTTCTCATCCATTGCCCCTAAATATTGGAACTCCCTACCAGAAGCTCTGCGCAAGTCCACATCCTATCTTGTTTTTAAGAAACTATTGAAGGCTTTTTATTCTAAAATATCTCGGCAGCTTTGGTACCTAATTTTTCCTCTTTAGTTTTCGTCTAGTAAGCACTGAGATGACCCTGGGTGAGTCATGCGCGCTATAAGAGACCATTAACATAACATAACATAACATAACAAAGGCATGCAGCAAGCCTAACAGCACTGCGTGTGCTTTCAAAATCACTAATGTATGTTAATGATTGTGAAAGCACACGTTGTGCTTTTAGGCTTGCTGCATGACTTTTCTTAAAACAGCGCAGAGGGGGCCAGATTGTGTTGTGTTCCCGGCCCCAGGAATGCACGCAGGACGCCAGTTGGTGCTACAGGTATCTTTATTACATTATCTGATATCTCGTACAGCGATGCTCATACACGACCTCTCACCCCGAGGTCCTAACCCAGTCTGCCCTCTGATCCCCTCCCCTGACCAGATGTGGTGTCCCTTGTCCCCAACCCAGCGTCCCCTGGGTTCTAGTGCCATCATCGTGACACAACATCTCCCCCCTTGTTGAATAAACATCGTCCTTCCATTAGTTCCATGGCTCATGACAGTGAGCAAGATAACAGTGAAGAGGAAAACGAGGGAAGGATGGAGGTGGAGAGAGAGAGAGAGAGAGAGAGAGAGAGAGAGAGAGAGAGAGAGAGTGAGAGAGTGAGAGAGTGAGAGAGTGAGAGAGTGAGAGAGTGAGAGAGTGAGAGAGAGAGTGAGGGTGAAAGAGAGAGAGAGAGAGAGAGAGAGAGAGAGAGGAGAGAGAGAGAGAGAGAGTGAGAGAGAGAGAGAGAGAGAGAGAGAGAGAGAGAGAGAGAGAAATCCGTTCTGCTCTCTTGGTCCGTCTCCATTTCTTCACATCTCTTCAATCGGTCTCTTTGTCCTTTTGCATTCTCTTTTTGGTCGTAGTTCTCTGACGTCCAGTGGTGGCTCCTCTTGTGATGTATCTCCTGTCTGTTCTTGTTTTGACATGTCCTCTTCTTTGGTTTTCACTTCCTTGAAATGGGAGCTGTTTCTTGTGATGTGGTGTTGACCTGCTGAAGCTGTGATCATGTGCCCGTTTACTTTCGTCACTTTCAACGGGTCCTTTGAGAACGCGCTGTCTGACTTTCTCGTCTGCCGCTGTTTCACAAACACCATGTCTCCTTCTTCTATTTTGTGATTTGTTGCATGCCTTTTTTGATCCGCATACTCCTTCATCTTCGCTTTCTGTTCTTTGTCTCTTGTGGCAACATCTTTGTGTTCCGTTTTTTTTTCTTCCTTTATTTGTGGCAGTCTTGTTCTGCTCGCTCGCCCTAGTACCAACTCAGCGGGGCACTTCCCCGTGGAGCTGTGAGGGGTGTTTCGATAGTCTCTTAATACTTGACACAGTGCTTGTCCAATCGATATTTGTGTCAGCTTTGCCCTTTGCACTGCCTTCTTGATGGTCCCCATGAACCGCTCTGCCATCCCATTTGCTTGTGGCCACAAAGGTGTTATTCGTCTGTGATGTATTCCCAGGTAGGCCATGAATCTCTTGAATTCCTCACCTGAGAATGGTGGGCCATTATCCGTCTTAAGTGTCTGTGCTGATCCCCAAGCTGCAAAAATATCGTCTAGAACTGGCAGTGTTGTGTTCACTGATGTTGAAGACACCGGTCTTACTATGGGAAACCTCGAGTATTCATCGATTATGACCAGTAAGTAACTTCCTGTTTCCAGAGGCCCGTAGAAATCTGCTGCTAGCTCTGTCCACACCGCTGTTGGTAACGGGGACATTTGTAGAGGTTCCGGTTTTGAGGGTGGTCCTGTTATTTGACATATGTGGCACCTTGTCACTACTTCTTCCACCATGCTGTCGAGTCCTGGGAACCACACCTTTTCCCGCAGCATTTTCTTGGTGGCCACCATTCCCCGGTGTGATTCGTGTGCCAATTCCAGTGTTCTTCTTCTCAGTGTTCGGGGCATCACTATCCTCGTGCCTCTAATTACTATTCCATTTTCGCACTCCGATAGTTCCTCATTTATTCTTTTGAGCGCCAGCAGTTCCTCTTTGTCTGTTCCTCTTTCTACGCACATGTTGTTATTCACGTGTCTCCATCTCTGCGCCTTGTTGATCATCATTGCCTCCTGCATGGTGTCGTCCTGCCTTGTTTCCTGTTCCAGTTCACTCAGTGTTATTGTCGCAGGTGTGCTGAGCTTCAGTGCGAAGTTGAGGTATTCTTCTGCCATCGTTGTCACTTGTGAGTTTTGTGGCAGGGGGTGTCTTGACACGTAGTCAGCAGGGTTTTGCTCTTTTCCTGGCTTGTGAATTATCTTAAAATTGTAGTCCATGATCCTGATTCCCCATCTTTCTATCCTCGGCGGTATCTTAGCATTCGGATTGCCGTATATTGTTATCAAGGCCTGATGGTCCGTTATGATCGTGAAGGGCTTCCCATATACGAACATGTGGTAATGTTCGCAGGCCCATACTACTGCTAGACTCTCTTTTTCTGGTTGTGAATATCCTTTTTCGACATCTGTCAGACTCTTACTTCCATAAGCCACGATGTGTCTTGGGGACTCTCTCCCGGGTTGATGCTGTGCTAAAATTGCTCCTAACCCCACGGGGCTTGCGTCCACTGTCAGCTCTGTGCATAACTTCGGGTCGAAGTAGGCCAAGTGATCCACTGCTGTCACCGCCCTTCTTATCTCCTCAAATCCTTTGTCACACTCGCTTGTCCACAAGAAGCTTTGTCCTTGTTTCGTCAATTCTCTTAGTGGCGCGCTTACAGTGGCGAAGTCTTTGATGTATCGCGCGCAGTAGCTTGCTAGCCCTAGGAATGATCTCACTTCCGCCACATCTGTGGGCTTCTTCGCTTTTTCTAGTGTTTCCACCTTGCTGTGGTGTGGTCGCATTACTCTCCTGGATAAGATGTGACCGAAAAACACCAGTTCGTTTCGCCCCAGTTCGCATTTTTCTTCATTAAGTGTCAGGCCTGCTTCTTCTAGATGTGAACACACCTCTCCTAAGGCATTGTCATGCTCCTCGTCTGATTTGCCGAACACGAGGATATCATCGCTATAGTTCAGGCTGTTCTTGACTGGCCTGATGACTTGACGAATTGTTTCTTGAAAAATTTCCGCAGCCGATGAGATCCCAAAGCTCAGGCGCTTATACCTGAATAGGCCTAGGTGGGTGGAGAATGTCGTTATATACCTTGATTGAGGGTCCAGCTCCAGTTGGTGATACCCTTTGCATAGATCCAGTTTTGAGAATCATCTTGTGCCTGTGAGACAGCTAATCATGTCGTCTAGGTGTGGACCAGGATGTTGTTCACGTTCAATTGCTCTGTTCGGGATCCTCATGTCCACCCATATTCTTATTTTCAATTTGTCTTTCTTCGGGACGGCCACAATCGGGGATACCCATGGTGTCGGTCCATCCGCTGGCTCTATGATATCCTGTTTTAGTAGAGCTTCTAGTTCTTCTTCGACTTGTGGCTGTAAGTGTATGGGCACCCTTCTGTGGTGCTGCGCAACTGGCCTTACCGTTTCGTCAATGTGCAACGTTACCTGTCGTCCTTTCAGCTTGCCTAAACCTTGTAGTAGCTTGGGATATTCTTGTAAAATGTTTTTTCTTTCTGACATTTTGTATGTCATTGCTATCAGCCCCATCACTTGTGCCGTGACATTGCTCAATAGGCATGGCGCTGGGATGTCTCCTTTGAGCACATGTATTTCTTCCATTAGTCTTTGATCCTTGTATGCCAGTTCTTCTTTGAATTTTCCCATGTTGATCACTGGTCTTGCTCCCCATGTGAATACTTGCACCCGTGATGGCTTTAGGGCTGGCTTTTCTTTCATTTTCTCGTACTCAGAGATACACATTATGTTGCACGTCGCTCCACTGTCTAGGACGAAATTGGTATCATGTGGCCCCATCTTTATTGTTACTGACTCTGTTTTTTTAAATTTCTTCTTGTCCACCCGCCATATTCTTTCTTCACTTTCTTCTTCATCTTCTTCTGACTCCATCGTGACTTCCGTCATGAGATACAGTCGTTCCGTTTTTTCTTCTTTGCAATCCTCCCCTGACTCTATGGATGAGCTTCTCACTCCTGTCTCTACATGCCTGATGTGCCTGCTTGTCGGCATTCTCGCTCTTCCTCGGTCGTTTCTGAATTGTGCCCATTGACATACGCTGGCGTAATGGTTCCTACCGTTGCACTTTCTGCAGGTCTGGCCAAATGCTGGGCACTGGCCTCGATGTGGGAACTCTAGACCGCATCTGTAGCATGTTCCTTCTTGTTGCTTCTTCCCTGTCTGATCACCTCTATCTTGTCTCCAATTTCCTGTTCTGTTGTTGTTAGCCATCCGATGAATCTGTTCTCCACCTCTTGCTTTGCCACGTTCCATTTCTTTCGCATGTACTGTTGCTCGCGCTTCTGCCCTTCCCAATGCCACGATGTTTTCTAGCGATATCGGTTCTTTTAGTACTCTTGCTCGGAACTCTATGTCCCGACAGCCCTAGATGATGCGTAGCCTTATTGCCTGCTCATTGTCAAACTTGTCGAATTCACAATGGGTGACTAGTTTCCTCAGTCTTGTTGCAAAAATCATCTAGCGATTCTTCAGCTTGTTGGAAAGCTATCATGAAACTGTACCTCTCGAAATCAACATTTCTTTGCGGATCGAACTTGTCCGTTAGACACTTTTTCAATTTGTCATAGGTGGCAATTTCTTCTCTTGGCAGTGTTACTAACAGATCCTCGACCTCATCTCCCACTCAGTTCAGAAACAGTCCTAATTTCTTGGCCGTCGTGACATCTGTTGCGTCTACGTAGTTCTCAAAACTCCTGATCCATTTCTCCCACCTTATTCCAGTTTGTGGTTCTGATAGGCTAAATGGTAGTGGACTCCTGTATTGTGCACTTGGTTTCGGGTCTGCCATCCTGCCTTTCTGCTTTGTGTCTTTTCTTTCCTTTTTGTTTGTTGTTCTTTGTCCCTTTCTGTGATCTCCTGTGCCTTTATTCTGTTCCCTCTTTATTTCCTTTATTTGTGTCTTTTCTTTCTTTTATGCCCTTTTTCTCTCCTTGTTTATGACTTTACTGCCTTTATGATCCTTTTTCTATGTCTTGTTCCTTTTGTCTGTGCTTTTTTCTTTCTTTTGCGCCTATTTTGGCTGTCCTCGCGCTTTGCCTTACTTTAAAATGGCCGCCGACTTGTTCTTTGTTCCTGTTGGTCCATTTGCCTATCTTCAAGATGGCCGCCGAGACTCTCGCGGGACTTCCCGGCCAATCAGGATGATGCCTGACTCCAAAATGGCCGCCGCGTTCGTTTGCAGTTCCTATTGGCTCTCGCGCCTGACCCCAAAATGGCTGCCGAGACTCTCGCGAGAGCTCGCGCTGCTTTCTTCAATTCTTCAAATTTCGCGGTCTTTCCTAGGCGCTTACCGGAGAGGTCGCTTGTCTTTCTTTTTCCTCCTGCAGCGATCGGGGTGGGCTCCCGCATCGCTGCTGGTCCTCTGGTGGCACTGCACTCCTTCTTCTGGTCACGACGTGATCCACGGTGGGCTCCTGGTTAAAATCGCGATTCTGCACGACGGACAATTCCAATCTCGCCTCGTCGCCAGATGTCGTGTTCCCGGCCCCAGGAATGCACGCAGGACGCCAGCTGGTGCTACAGGTATCTTTATTACATTATCTGATATCTCGTACAGCGATGCTCATACACGACCTCTCACCCCGAGGTCCTAACCCAGTCTGCCCTCTGATCCCCTCCCCTGACCGGATGTGGTGTCCTGTGTCCCATGTCCCCACCCAGCATCCCCTGGGTCCTAGTGCCATCATCGTGACACGACAGATTGTCTGTTGTCCTTCAAGCATTCATGTTAATCGCAGCGCCCGTCACGCTTCGATACAGCGCTGCGAGTAACAAGAATACTTGTCTCTCCTGTTGTGTGTGCTCTTCAAAGAGGACACTGCACACCCAGATTCACATAGGTGTGGGCGCTCGCATCTTAAATGGAATAGTGGTTAGTATTAAATGCAATTTAAATTATACTGGGGGTTTGGGGTCCGCATCCTTTAAAACAAAAAATAAACTCAAGCAAGCAATATGCATTTATCCAAAGTACTTTTTATAGTGATTTGATATGCCATAAGCTTTTTAAAAATAATCAATCTACCAATTAAAAGCACCAATGTGGAATGGGTTATAGCAAAATAGGCTCTTTACACAGCCATTGCATCAGAACTCATGCATGAAATGGAAAACACAGAGATGTGCATAGCCCCTGCACAGTACTTCAAAGTGGTCTGTGACTATAAAAAAAACACTGCATTGAATTTCAAACTTTTCTTAGAATCGAAAATAGACGTCTTTCCTGGTTTTAAATTTTACTTATTTTACTTCCGCAAACCTCTGAATGCATAGCAAAAACCTCTGAATGCCTCGAAATATTAAGTATTCTGTGTAACTTAATAAAATGGTACCTACTTACAATTGGAAGGACAAGGAGGCTGGGAACTTGTGCCCATTATCACACGATTTTTGTAAATTTTCTTTAAGAAACCTGGCGTCCTGGTTCAACATGTTGACATTAGAATAGACCTCGTAACTTCTTTTACCAAAATAATTTCGTTGGATCACTTAGCGGGTCCAAGGCCCTAGAGTGACAACTTCCCGAAGACAAAGAACAAAGACGCGAACCAAAATATTTTTTCGGATGCTCCACCAGACAGTTAACTTTTCACAGTCTGACAATACTTTACTTGTAAGCCGAGTCTGAAAGTGCTTAACTTCTAGAACAGTTGAGTTAGGCTGGGCAATACCATTTCCCGAAAGTATCAAAGTCCAATCAAGTAGAATCGGACTGTGCCCACAGTATCAAGGTAGAGTTGTTGCAGGTCCTTCTGACTAAGGTGGCCTCTTACCCCCTGCCTACTCACACAAATCGCCGCCTGTGAACTTAGCCTAACAACCGTCATTTGCCCATAATTTTAGCCCTTCCTGGTAGCCTTACCACCAATCGCACGGTTGAACATATTGAAGGAGCCGTCTGGAAGTGGGAGGTGCTACCAATGTGAAAGGCGACCCAGAATTGTTAAATGAGAAGCCCCTCACCCAATGCTAGTGTGCAGCACAGCATTCTGAAGCGTTGCTTGGCTTTGGAGTCCGCGCTTACCTTCTACCAAGGTGTCCTCGTCCGTTGGCGGGTGACACAGTGTCACCAAGTTCTAAGCAGGCTACGTTTGGCTGGAGGTCCTTCAGTAGTCCAGGACAGGGCAGCAACGATCTGTCTCGGCTAAGGCAGAGCAGACCAGGCTAGGCTTCTACCCTTGCCGTTGTGTGTGGAAGTTAGGTAGGAAGGGAGGTAGAAGGAGGGACGGGTTGCTGCATCCCCGAGGTGGGTTTACCGCCGTTGGTCAGTGAGCAAAGGTTGTATTTACCTGGCCTTGACACCGCGGCAGTTGGTGTGTGTTCACGAGTGGCAGCTGATGCGTAGCACTGGCCGGACAGTCCCTGTTGGCGGCTACCCTTTTTTCTGGGGCTCAGGCGTCCAAGTAACGTCCATGCTATTTACAGTAGGACCAGCAGTACACAGGGTGGCAGTTCTGAAAGGAAGTGCGGGTTTCATTAAAAACGAGAGCTGCTCGTGTTTCCAGGTAATTTTATCCTTAGTTTAATTGATCCAACCAGCAGGGCAGCCAGGAGAACCTGACTCATTACATTTAAAATACAATATTCCACCCCAGCATTCCGGTTCATTTCTCCCACAGCATTCCACCCTCAGAGTTACACCTGTATGCCCAAGTAAAACCCAACCCAACCCACCTTTCCCCATTAGAATGAACAACCAGTTTAACGAGAGGCAGCAGGGGGAGGGGACAGAGGAGGGGGCCTGCGCCCATATCCCTTGCGGGAGTGGGCAGGAACCATCTGTTAATTACAAACAGATGGTTTGAAAGCTCGCTACGGCAAGGGAATCCCCAAACGTGCACGCGTTGCCATTCAAAGCAATGCGTGCACGTTTTTGGCAGCAAAACAGATTCGATTTCTAAAGGTCTTTTCCTATGCAGAGCGTGCGCGCTGCTTAGGTGAGACCTAAAAAAGGATTCCCGCTTCTACCCACAAATTATAGACCTTTAAGCCTCATAGATATTAGTAAAAAAATATTTGCACGAGTGTTGCTGTTTCGGTTGCAGAGCTGGATGGAGGAGCATAAGATACTCAGCCCTCTCCAGGAAAGGTTCAGAGAAAAAATGTCCACACTGGATCAGATCCTCAGGCTACAAATATTACACTGGAAGATCCTGTGTTTGGAGGGTGGCAGCCTCTACTTAATATTTGTGGACCTGAAAACTGGGTTTGACCTGGTCCCAAGAGACAAGTTGTGGGCAGTTCTCCGTGAGATGGGCCGGTGACACTCTATTATTATAAAAATCTCCCATGGGGATACAGAGGGTACTTAACAGATTCAATGCCTTTTGTAGAGAAAGTGGGCTTGAGATTAACCTTCAAAAAACGAAATTCATGGTGTTTAACCAAAAGTACCCGACCAAATTCAAGTTTAAATGGTAAACCCCTAGATAGAGTATCCGCTTTTGATTATCTCGGCATAACTATCACAGAAACGATGGATTGGGGGGCTCAAATAAAAAAATCAACCTTGAAATTAGCACAAACATCAGGGGGATTAATGAAGGGCTTTCAAAAATCCAGCCACAAACCTGTGAGCCTAGCAATAGAAATATATAAAGTCCAAGCCAGCGGAGCAGCGTCATATGGCGCAGAAATGTGGGGTCATCGTTGTTCTGACAGTCTCACGCAGACAGAAAACACCTTTCTCAGGCAACTGTTTGGCCTCCCACAGAGCACCCCACTCACACCACTCTGATTTGACCTGAACTTTTAGAATACAGGGACGAACTAAGAGAGGTGATGAGCCTACCGGGGGCAGGTAAACTACCCTGGCTCTCTCATATTCGACACACTTCATAGAACCTGGGACGGGGTAATCTTTGGGCTGACCCAGAAGAGGCATGTGTCACAGTGTCCAGGAAAGTTATTAGGAGTATAAATTGGCTCAACTCTAGAGTAATCCTTTAGGAGGCAAGATAACTGCAGTTTTCTTAGAAATTAAGGATTGGTATAGCCTAGAACAGGTGTTGTGTAATATCTGGTATCCCCTCGGGATCAGGTATCCCCTGGCGTTCGGCAGCCTCCGGAGGACTTGCCAATTGGACAGCTCGGACAAGCCCCCAGCAGCCCCGCCCACCTCAGGAGAAGCGAGCCTCGGCTCCAGCAGGCAGGAGCAGCAGTGCACCGAGCCGAGCAGCTGAACCCTCGCTCTGCTTACAGACTCTCAGAAAGGGTTTCAGTAAAGAAACAAACTGTTTCTTTTGTTTATTTCGTCCGTGACCTCTGACTAGTTGCTTAGAGTAATAATAATAACACCCATTCAAAATGTAACATGTATTCTACATATAGAATAATTTGACTGTACCGCTGGGCAATAACGAAGTTAATCATCCTACCCCGTGATATCTGGTCCGATTTGCAAAGGAGGGCCCATTTTTAGGGTATTTTAAAGCTATTATTATTACGTATTATTTGTAAAGAGCAGCTGACACCCAGAGACTAAGGCGCTATAAAGAAAGCCTGGTGACAGACACGAATGGAAGTTTAGCAAAACATTAAAGTTGTCAAAGAATACAGACCCAAATGCGCTCGAACAGCAGGAAAAGGTAAACAAGCATTGGCATAGCCAATAGGTCTCCCCTTTGGGACCTTATAAGTGTTTAGCCTGAGATTTGTGTAATGTTTTTAAGGTATGTTATAGAGCAATGTAGCTGTTGTGTTTAATACTGTAAAGTTTGTGTGCAAGTTGTGATTAGTTTAGTGACGTGAGGGTAGTAGCATGGTGTGGAATATAGTGGTGAGTTGTGTTATGATGTGTGTTGGTGGGATGTATGTGAGTAGTGTGTTTTACTGGTGTGTATGTTGGTGGTATATGAAAGTTTACACCCCCAAAAAAAACTATTTTAATGATATTAGTTATGTGCGTAGTGTGATGGTATTAGAGAAAAGAGGGGAGCAAAAGACAGAGAAAAGGGACAAAATCTGGGTATGAGAGAAACTAGCAGGGAAACAGAAAGGTCAAGAAACAGGGGGACTGAAAAGAGAGGCGAGAGGCAGAGGAACGAGAAGAAATCGGCCCTAGGCGCTGTGCCTAGGCACGGGGTGGTTACGTGATTTGCTCAGAATCACAGGCTGAGTCTACGCAGACCTCCAGCACCAAAGTCGGCCTCTCTGGCCGTTACGCCACACCTTCGACTCTCAGCCCTTGTTACCTACTCTGGTTGTTTGTCTCTTTCAGAAAAGGGCTATGGTTATGAGTCAGGCAGAGAGGAATTACTGTAGGATCATGAGTGGATCGCATTAAAGCACCTGGTATTCCTAGTTGCTGGAACACCGGACCCCATTTTACAGGAAGTAATTCTACTTAGTAAAATCGTAGGGGACTTTTGCTGCAGAAGTCAAGCCTTTTCACCCTATTTGTTTTTTATTTCTGGTGGGGACGCATTCAGTTCTACCCGCTGCCCCACGTTCTATGCCCCTTTCCTTCCTAATCCCCACAGCCTCTCCCTCTATTCACAACCCACACAGACGCTCCCACATACATTGATCAGGTGGTAAATGTATGCGTGGAATCCCATGGAATTTAGAATTCTGCATCGTTTTGTGACCGTAAATCCAGTTCCACATGGTAATTCCCCATTCCAACTCTTATAAGACAGGTGGAACAGGTGCACCTATGGAATTCTAATCCACCTGATCATGATTGGTGGGGCGTTCCAGCGTCTGATCTGATTTTACCAGGCACTCATTTTTCTCAGAGCAAGTGTGAATGTATGCCTTAAAACCCTTAAAACTGGGAATTCTGTGTGGCTTTACAACTAGGAAGTCCAGCTCCACAGACCAATTCCCCATTCCAATACATAATGTCATAGTACTAGTGCGATGTTACTGCACAGTAATTTAAATTTTCACTTGCAGATTTACCCCACGCCCTAAACAAGTACCATGCAATTCCTAATCAGACCCAAAGAGTCAGAAATGCATCTCTTCCCATTTGCATCTGCTGATTAAGTTTGTTTTAATGTTTCCCTTAGCTTGAAGATGGTAGCTGCCTTGCTCACAACAGCAGCTCTCTGGTGCTTTTAACATGCAAAGATACCCACATGGAAGAAGAAATGCAGATGACGTGTAGAACTTTCAAATATTTTTACCTTATGAGGTGTTCAGTTTTGCACAAAGCTATTGTCTTTCTTCCCTCACTTTCACACCCAAGGCTCATCTATATACGATTTAGGGCATCACGTTTCATCTCCAGCGTACCCGCTGCCTTCCTGACCTCCAGATTAATATTTGGACGAAGCCAATTAAAAGTTCCTCTCAATGTAAATATATATGCAGCTGGGAACAGGTGCTGGAATAAATTCTCAAAGATTTTCCTGACAGTAACACAATTCTCACTTATTTAGGTGAAAACATATGTTTATTTCCGGTCCATAATTCATGCTTGTTTGTTCTTCATTATCACCTCCAAAACACGTCATATACGAGCTTCATGAATAAGAAAAGCAAATAAATGTGCATTCATAATGAGACAGAACCGCCTAAGAATGCACCTTGCGTTTTTCTGGTAAAGTGTCATGATTGCTCTTTTAGTGAAACGCTCGCTGCTGATGTCGACGGTGATCTGGTTATCACGCGTGACCCTCTTAGTGATTACATTGGGCAAATAATACAGCCTGATATTTGTATCCTTTGAAAGCCGCAAAAGGGTAGTATAAAGTGTGGTAAACAAACAGGCTTTTGTTTTCAGAGGGCAGCTATTGTTGTCTAATTCATGCTTGTTTGTGCTTTATTATCACCTCCAAGACACGTCATATACGAGCTTCATGAATAAGAAAAGCAAATAAATGTGCATTCATGAAGAGACAGAGCCGCCTAAGAATGCGCCGTGTGTTTTGCTGGTAAAGTGTCATGATTGCTCTTTTAGTGAAACGCTCGCTGCTGATGTCGACGGTGATCTGGTTATCACGCGTGACCCTCTTAGTGATTACATTGGGCAAATAATACAGCCTGATGTTTGTATCCTTTGAAAGCCGCAAAAGGGTGGTATAAAGTGTGATAAACAGGCTTGTTTTCAGAGGGCAGCTATTGTTGTCTTGTAACATATAACATGGATAAAAAAAAGATGTTGAAAGTGAAACTGTGAATCACCTGCCAGACAGGGCCGTGTCCAGGGGAAGTCAGCATCAAGTGTGTACAGAATTCGCCTTTTTTCAGACACATGGAGTGTGTAATACCCTGATTTAGTTGCTATTTCTCACAGCTGTAAGAGGAGATGTTCGTCGGCAGCGATGAGGAGAAACAGATTTAATGTATAATAATCCGTCCTATGGCCAGCATCTGCCCACAGAAAACCAGGCATCTGACTGCCAGAAGGATAGAAAGCAACAGCTGCCGAGAATACTGAAGCGTGAGGCAAGCACACCCCAAACGCCACAAGAATAGAGACATACACTTATAAATTGTCAGCTGTACGAAACATATTATGGAAATACAATATTAAAATATTCGATTTTTTGCAGTTTTTGCATTTTCTCAAAACAAAAAGCGTAGTTATCCAAAGATGGGGTGAAAATCTGAGTACATTCTATTCTATTATGCTCTCGTTGGCAGTCACCACTAAGTGGCTAAAAAGAGTAAAACATCAAGCCTCTTGTCCCAAGCTCTACGGCAGATGTGGTACCTAGAGGAAAAGCCCCTTCGACAGGGGAGGGTGGACTCACCTGTTGAGTACTGCTACCGGCGAAGGACTGGGACGGAGGCCTACGGATGCACAGATGGATGATGGTAGTGACAACCCGGGCGTAATGGGCTAATGCAGGCCTTCATACACAGAAGGCCGTACATCGGTGGGAGTCACAGCACCAGGGAGGGGAGTCACACTACCGGAAGTAGCAGAGGCTAGTGAAGGAGGAGATGACGTGCTGACGTACAAGTAAGGGCCGTGTGGCTCTTGCATAGTAGGTATGGCATCAGCGATGCAGTCTAAGCAGCTCTCTGAACCTGTCTTAGTGGATTTACTTACCACCAGAAATCTCGTTGACACAGTCCTTCATCCAGGCTTAGTAGGCAAACAAGCTGCATTAGCCCCACGCCGCTAGCTTCTTCAAGCTCAGTCAGTCACTCTGTATAAGGCGTCACCGTCACTTCACTTTCGTCGCAAGAGCCCGCCCACAGCAGCAGCTAAACACCGAGCTATGGGCACGTGCAACTCTTAAAGGCACGCAACCAATGAAACAGGGGGAGGAGGGGGCCCTGCGCGATTCATTTGCAGGAGTGCGCGGCCAGCACCGTGATAATTGCTACCATATGGTGCCAGCCGCACGCTCCCACAAGTGGATGGCCACACATGCACGCGTTGCCTTTGATGGCAATGGAAAGCGTGCACGTTCTTGGCTGAAAAGCCAAAGCGATTGGAAAAGGTCCTTTTCCTAGGTAACGCATGTGCGCTGTGTAGGCGAGACCTAAAAAACAGGCCAGTTTGTTTATTTTCGCTCAGGTTCTTCACCACTCAAATACAATTTACAATTACAATTTGTACTTACACTTTCCTCAGGACGGGGTGGGCCAGTATGGAGTGACAGCAGGAGCCGCTTCTGCTTAGAGAGCTGCTAATGTGTCCATACGGTCCTATGGCACCAGGTCGCCTCCGGCTGGGGCTGGCTTCCAAGATGTGGCAAGAACTACAGAGTGTTCGGGAGCTGTCAGCCACAGCATGCTACCTTTGCGGACCTATTACCACAGCCACTGCAAGCCCGAGGCATTGGGAGGCCCAATTATGCGGCACGGATGACAACATGTGCGGCAATAAGAGCGAATTATGCAGCATAACATGGTGCAACCTTCAGCAATTCTATGTCATTATTTTGTCATTTTATCAACTATTAGAGATCAGTCACGGCTCACATACTCGGGGGAGGGTCGCGCGAGGGAGCTTAAAATAAAATGACAGAGATTAAAATAAAGCAAACTTACCTGACCGGGTGACCTGGACCGGGGTCCCACGTTGGGGGCTGCTTGGCGCCTTCTGTGCTGCTCTAACCTGGGCGGGTCCCGCTCCCGCGCCTTTTGAACAACAGCCCTCAGGCTGCGCGGTGTCTCAGGCAGCCAATCCAGACGCTGCATTAGCAGCTCCAGGATTGGCTAGTGCACGGAGACGACCCACCCATTAGAGACCAGGGGTTGCTGCATGAAGCAACCCTCGGCCTCTCGGGTCCCGACTCCCCCCTCGCTCTTTTGGTCCTTAGAAGGTGGCTTTAGTGTGCATGTTCGGGCTGGTCATAATAATGACCAGCCCAAAATCGAGCATGCGCACTATTGCAGCTGTGCTTTAGTAAGCGCTGCTGTCAGTCACCCTCCTTGCTGCCGCAGCCAGACCCGCCCCCAACCCACCCCCCTTCTGTGCCGATTGAATACCTGCCTGAGCAGAGCCGCAAGTATTTGTCTTTAAAGTTTGCTATTTTGTTTGCGCACAGTGTGACTTGGGGCAATGTGGCCAGGTGGGGCAACGCCCCAGCACCCCAATGGACGCACCGCCCCTGCTAGTTGATCAGGCAGCCTCTCTAGATGTTAACTAAATATGAAACAAAGCACAAAAATACAAGGTAGGACAATAGTTCACTATCTTTTTATTTTCAATAGTGTTTATGGAGCTGTTTCAGAAGTCTATAAACTGTGGCTTGCATATAATTTTGCATTTATTATTTATAACCTCGTGAACAAAGGGGATCAGGTTAGGGGGGGACAGTCTTTCTCCGTATTGTGGACATTTTCTTCCTTCCAATTACTATACTAATCTTCCACTCAAGAGGTGTGAGAAGTAACACCTAAAAGCAAGCTCGGAT
Organism: Lissotriton helveticus; assembly: GCF_964261635.1. Taxonomy (NCBI): domain Eukaryota; kingdom Metazoa; phylum Chordata; class Amphibia; order Caudata; family Salamandridae; genus Lissotriton; species Lissotriton helveticus. The sequence goes on along the minus strand of NC_136073.1, from coordinate 453,113,870 downwards.
GAAATGTCCAACCCCTGTGGGTTAGCTTCATGTGCAGGCCATGTTAAGTTTCAGTGTGTGTGGTCTTGTGCTTCGGAAGGCAGATATTTAAAACAAGCATTTGCAATGCAATAGGTCTCACTTTTTTTTTCGTTAGAGCTAGAGGCATTGAAATGGAAATGTTTTTAACAGTTATGACTTTTGTATTAGCAATATAGGGGCAATAGAAATTGATAAAATCCTTTTTTAGATTACTGATGTCAACCTTGTTTGTGGCACTGAGGTGGTTCACTGTTGGGGATAAAAAGGCCACTAATGTAAACTTGTCTGATATGCTGACTATTACAACAGTAATAACAGTAGCTTGTGATGCGAGCAGCAACTGCCACTGTAACCGTCCAGTTCCATATTGTGCAGCTTAACACGGGTATAGATATTAATCTAAGCACTCACGGGGTTCATTGTTTGTCAGAGAATGGGGACAAAGAGATGATAGGCAATTTGGCCAGGGTCACACAGTTTGAACATACGATCAATAAACGCAGTATGTGGCAGAAGGCTAAGGCGAGGTGTGAAGGGAGCACTTACGGCTACGTATTCAGGGAAGACAAGAGGTAAAAACATAAATGAAGATTTTCCACTTATAATACACATGGTTGGTTTAATTAAAAGCTCTTCCTTGTTTTTAGGTAGTAGGAAACAATGGATAAACAGGGTAAAAGTGCAGTAAGCTGGAACTGTGGTTTTCCCATCCTACATGTGAGAATTTTTCCGTCGAACAAATTCTAAATGGGGTACTGGCAGAGGTTGTGAAGGAGCAGCAACGAAGGGCAATATATGGGATCAGTCCTGGAGGGATAGAATGTGGTTTATCTGTGGCTGCATTATGCCAGGCACTTGCATTATATGCGCCCCGGCACTGACTGGCCGCTGGACACAGGGCCAGTAGTATTTAAAAAACAACCCCTAGCGCTCCTGCCTGGGCTCTGCAGTGATACCAGATGTCCCTACAAGGGCACCATGGGTGCAGAGCACCTCACTAGTGTCACTGTCCATCCTCATCATGGCAGCAGTGCCACCCACCACGCGGCTCCCCTATGGCTACTGTGGACACTGTTTGACCTACTGCATATTTGTTTTTGCATGTGTGTCTGCGTGCATGTGTGTGAGAGGCCGTCTGTGTGTGTGTGTCTGGCTGTCTATGTTTCTGTGTGGATGTAGATTTTAAACAAACCAGGTAGGATGGAAGCAGCAGGAGGCGCAGGCTTGTCTGGGCAGTTTGGGGGCTAACTTTCAGGCATAATCGAGCTATGCAACAGCATTCCAGCGTGAGGGAGAGAGCAGCAGGGAGGGAGAAGGAGAAATAGAGAAGGAGAGGTGGATAGAAAAAGCAGCACGGCACAGACAGCATGCTGCACTGCCTACGAAAAGCATAACATTTTGTACAAAAAAACAGTTGGGCGAGCGGCTCCTTTATTTTATTTAGCGCAGTTCAAAAAACTCTGTTGGGCATTCTGCAAGCCCCGCCTCGCCCCACTCTAAAAAGCTCATCTCGTCAAAATCTTTTTTTCCCATATTTTATGCTTTTAGTAAGCAGCGCAGCATGCGGCCTGTGCCGCGCTGCTCATTAAAAGCATAAAATATGATAAAAATAGAGTTTGGCGAGCCGCGCCTTTCGTTGGGAGTGGGATGCTGCTTACGGAGATGAAGGCGAAAGGCTCGCTCGCCAATGTTGCACGTGTCCCAGTAGAAGAAGCTGTATGCAGCACTCGCACACACTTTCAATTCCTTGTTTTGCCCCTTTGCTGAAAAGGGAGGAGGGGCCATCACATGCAGATGGGAGGAGTGAATAGAGGCCATCACACGCTGTACTGTGTGATGGCCGACCAAAATGCTCTCTGAGTGAACTCGCCGGAAAGGGAGCTGAACACACAAAGGAGGGACTTTTACAGAAATACACCAATAAGAAGCCAGCATTTCTGATTACCACAGATAGTAACCCATGGCAATTAGTGGGTTTGCCAGACCCCACAAAAGAGACATAACAGGTCGATCGAAGCTCGACCTAAAAAAGGCTGGCACCCAGACTATAACAGTTTTGTGAGCCCTCTGAATTTAGATGAGCTACTGTCAGTGAAAGACTTAAACAATCTGTGGAAATGTTTGGTATAGTAGTGGTACAAAGTGAAAACATGTTTTACGTGTTTTTATTTTTATAAAAAGTATTTGTATTAGTACATTTTTGGGGGCTAAAATGTGTATTGAGTGCACTTTTATTGTCTGTGAGTGTTTAATCTATATGTAATTCTACTTGTTATTGAGTACCCATGTATGTTGGAAGAACATACGTTGGGAGATAAGAATTCTACACCTATGCCCTTAACCACCCATACTAGTATTTTACAAACGATTCTGGCATATAATCCCTCAGTCTAGGCAGGAGTAATGATTTCATGTATTGCATTCTGCACCAGGTCTGCTTGCCTGTCAGAGATGATCTTGACTTGTTTCTGCAGTGCTGCAAAGTTGGCTTATGTTATGTGTGCCACTTTCAGTTAGTCCATGCTGTTGAGCCAGCAGCACAATGCCTTCTGGGAATTGTAGTTTTCCTTCTCTCCTTAATGGGCTTTCATGGCTAAGCATGCAAAGCGCTGTTTGCTGATGAGCCAGAAATTGCTGCAGGTTTAGCACTTGGCACGAGGGCGTTGACCTGATATATAAATGATTGCACCACAGCTTTACCAAACTTTCAGAGGTAGCTTATGGAAAGGCAGTCACTTACTTGATGGAATACAAATTATTTGTAAGATATATATAGTCTCATTAAACACAAGTATTGTAATTGCATTTATCTAGCGCTTATTTTTCCATTTCCATTTCCAAGCTTTATTTCAATCTTATAGACCATAAAAGCAAAAATATAAAATACATACATCACTAAATGTGGGCAATAAAAACATCAATGGACATTACAGGATATAGCTATGTACAGTGAGTTGAACACATTTCATAACAGTTAAAAATATATTAACATTTAAAAAGCGAATTAAACAGTGATTTCATATATTAGTAAGATCAAGAGAGTAGGAAATGGCAAAGGAACATTTATCATGTGCAGGGGGAGATTAAAAACTTGCAGCGCCTATGCCACATTGAGTTAAGGAAACGGAACACAGCAAAAACAATCGGGGGATGAGTGTCGGTTCTCAAAACTCTAAAGGCCTCCCGTCACTGTCTGTACCCCAGGTTCCTGCATATTGGTAAAAGCCAGTACCTCCTAGGTACATCATTTCCTGGACAAATGAAGAAAACATGAATGGGAGTCTCTTCTTGGCTATTGCAGGCAGGACATCCAACAGGGGAAGCTTTTGACCAATTCTTTTTAAGTGCATGGACCGGCAAGCAACCCAGTCTGAATTGAACATAGAGTTTCCTTGCCATGAACGGATGTACATCATCAAGAAAGAGTTCAAATAAATACTGGTCTTTAAAATTAAGGAAGTCAGAGGTTAAACGGCCTGGTTTTTTGTGCTCCCTTGGATTTCAGCCAATCTAAACTGTCTGTAAGTTTTGATTGGGAAACGCAGAGTTAATTCTCCCTATTTCCCATATCGCACCTGAGCAAAATTTCCAGTGTGCAGTCGCTTGATCAAAGAGAGCAAGTAGGGCAGAATGCCCAGTTGCTCTAGAACTGCCCAAAGTTTGTCATGGGGAACCAAATGAAAGGCTGATTTAAGATCAACGAAGATCAAATAGAGGCTCCCCCCTCTATAGTCACAGTCTTCCAATATAATGATTGGAGTCTAAAGATTTGGTCGATGGTAGAAATATTTTTACGGAAGCCTGCCTGGTACGCACTCAGAATATCACGCTCATCCACCCAGGACTGGAGGCGCTCCAGGAAAATCCTGGCAAACAACTTCTGGGTTATATCAATCAGGCTTATTGGCCCGTAGTTGGTGGGCAGGAGGGGAGATCCCTTCTTATATACTGGGAAAATGTCTGCCTCAAACCAAGTATCTGGGACTTTCATGCCATTTAAAATGGCATTAAATATTACACATAAATATGGGCCGCAGATATTGGGCTGCTCCCGAAATAGGTCCACAGGAATCTTATCTAATCCAGGGGCCTTTCCAAGAGGAAGCTTCCCAATTGCACTAAGCACTTCAGTCAGGGTAAACCCTATATCATCTTCGAGGGGGTTCCCCACAACGGTTGGCGAGATTCCCCCTGTGGGCTCTATAAGGCCCTTGGTGGAATAGAACGATTGGAAATGAAGTTTCCCAGCGTCTGCTGCAATGTGCGGCTCAATGGGTGAGCTCTCTGAGGAACTAGCTGTTCGAACCAGGGTCCATATCTCTATTAGTGAGACCCTGCTTAATTGCATCCCATCTTTCAGACTCCCACTCAGTTTTGGCTAACTTTAAAGTATCACTGTATAACGCCCTCCTGATTTTTATCAGAGATCTGTCTTTTGTTTTTATGGCGCCAATGAGGGCACCCTTTGCCGTTCGGCAGGAATTATTATACCAAGTGGATTAAGGGGTCCTCTTGCCTTTGGAGTGTATCAAGGGATTAAAGATGTTGGTCAGGCTAGTGGTCATGATAGAGATCGCAGGTCACCCGGCCAACAATTTTCACCATACACGTACCAGGCCCATAATTTTCCAATTTATCATATACATTAATCGGGTGACCTAACAACTCCACTACTAGCAACCCTGGTTCCTTCTTACTTATTTCTATTGTACCCGACTTACCAATCCACTGTTACGGGTACCTATGATCCACAATGGATCAGGGAGCTAGCTGTAAAAGAAAGGCAGGCAAAATACAAAACCCAACTTATTCCTTTGCATTTAAATGATCACAGACAACTGGGAAGTTTTTAAAAGTTTATCTAGAAATCAGATTCGGAAATCATCAAGTTTACAGTTAGAAGGCAATCAATAATCAAGATAACGAAAAGAACATAACCATAGAGGAACAGTGTCAGGGCAACCATTTATGAGTCTATAAGAAAATTATAACAATGCGATCTACTAAATGGATTTTAGAAATTTTGGATCACGATCTAGATTTTACTGTTTGGGAAAAATACTGCAAGGTAAGGATTAGAAAACCTATACATCTGTAGGAGGGGGAAAAATGGAACACGCTATAGTTCTAGCATCTTTACGTAAAATCAGATTTCAGGAGAAATTTATATACCACAGTTATGTTTCATAAACAGAATGGAGAGAATGTGTTCTAAAAGGTAGGGAAACATAGGATCATGCTAAGGAAATATACTGTATGACCTTTATAATAGGTTGCGGAAAGCATGGAAATTAACATATGCAAAGAAATGTCTTTATTAAAGCAAAGACAGGAAAATAGAAGGTGCAGTATAGAGTTTCGCACAATATTTACCTAGAAAGGTGTGCAGACCAACCCTGGCCACGGATCAGTCAAGGACAGGAAATACCCCAAGGAAGGACAGTCATCTATGGGACAGCCGGTGCAGATTGGACACCCCAGGATAGGACAGGAAAACCAGATTAGGATCAGGACAGGACCACCAAGGTACGACCAGCACCCGCAGTTCGGAAGCAACGCCTGCGCTCCACCCTCTCTGCAGCTATCAGTCAGAACACCGATTGGGTTAGCGAACTCCCCAGTAAAGTGCTCCGCCAGCACTTAAGGTTTAGTAAAACCTTAGAGTCTATGGTTAAATTCGGACAGAGTGCTCCGCAGCGCTCTGTATTCAGTCACCTATTGAGTGCGTTGGGTCAGTGACAGGTCAGCTATTCAGACAAGTCGGACAAATTCTCTAGCTAAACCTAGGCTAGTTATGCTGTTTTCGGGTCAGTGTACCACCCCCCAAATGTTGCAAGTGTCAGAATCCCCAATTTCGATTGGTCCCCAGGTAGGAAAGGTCAACACACCAATCAGAACAAACTTCTACAAGCTCGTATTTGCATGTTATGGAACCGCCTAGCAGATTTGGGGTTCCCATGACCTAATCTGCAGAATACAATAGGAAAATATACAATTGTATCGAGTTAAGGACAGTTTAGCTCCATCCTTCTGGGTCAGAGGTTGTTTTCTCAGGAGCATCTTGACTGTGACTGCCAGCTGGCTGAGTTCCACTGCTCAAGGTTGCTTTCTCCCTGGCTGCGCGACATGCGCAGTAGGGACCTTCAAGATGGTTCACGTCTCACTCCGACCCCCCATTTATCGTAGTGCATGAAAAGTAAGCGAAAACAAATTAAACATAGGAAATACATGTTTTTACTACATATCATGAGTAGCTACTTTATATTTCTTACTATAAAAATATACTATGCTATTATGAATTAGTGCAACAGACAATAACACGAGAGCATCTGCGCAAGCTTCACCATGTGAGTTTTCAGACAGCCATTTTAGAGGCGAATACGCATGCGCATATTTTCCCACCAGAACTGCAACTACGTCACGTCACGTGAGTGTGACTAACGCATGCACAGTAGAAAATTCCCAAGCGGCGGCCATATTAAGACAAGGGTTATTCGTATTAGTAAAACACATAGGCAAGCATCACTAAGATACATGCATATCCCAAATAAAGGAAATTAGTAAAACATACGAGTTGTATTACAGGATTATAAATTATTCGAGGTTCTTGACTCAAGCAAGTCGCGTAATATGCGAAATCTTGCTCTGTCAATCCCCTCTTTGATGATATTTACTATCATCACAACTATTGGAACCAGATGCCAACTTTTCTCACACTTTGCGCATTTCTATTTCTTCCAACATCCTATTCAATTTCTCTTTCACATCTATGTCAGGGTGAGAATTTTTCACCCTTTTGTAAATCTGATTATTCAAGTCTTCTAATTCAAGTTCATCCACACTCTATTTCACACCTCTCTTATTCACAGCGTATTTCTTTGTGTGTTTGCGGCATTTGCAACAGACAAATATGAGAAAGATGATGAAACCTATCACTCCAATTGGCATCAGTACCTTGAACAATAAACCCTTACCTAAATTAGCAAACCAGTGACCTACAGCGGAGAGACCATCAGGAAGTCTCCTCCAGGCACTATCAACCTCCAGTGGTTTGAGTTCCTTTTCCAAATTTGTAATGTTCTTTACGTACTTTTTGATTTGTACACTTTTGTCCGGTATGTAAGTGCAACAATGTTGCGCTTTCAACATCCGGCAGACTCCGCCCTCTTTTGCTAATAAAGTGTCCAGCGCAAGTCTGTTCTGCAAAACCATTGATCTGATCGCAACCATTTCGGTATTGACCAGCAGGAATCCATGAGCTGTGTCAGTAGACAACACATCCACTATTGTGGATAATTTGCAAATTCTGTGTGTGTTCAGAACCACTCCCACTCCAGGTATCAGTGCACTAAAAATACTACCCATTATTTCACCTACGCTTTCTCTTTTACTACGCACTAAGCCATTAGTGTTTTCATTGCTTCCAGCAATTTCTTTCACATGGTATATTTTCGGGAAAACAATGCCAAAGTAGCAGCTTCCATACCAGTGATCCGGCAATTTGAAATAAGCCTTGTTTCCACATATATAATAAATTCCGGGAAACACAGGTTCTGACCCATTTTTGAAACCCCATCCTCCAATTACCTTGTAATTGTGCTCACATTGACTGGAACCAATGAAAATGTTACTATAATAACTAGTCTTCTCGCGATGAAGACAGAGTTTCCCTTTTCTTTCGAAATCCAGCAACAAAGCAGGACCACTCCCACCATTTGAGGTGCTTTCCATGTTTTGAGCCCATTTAGGAGTTTTCTGTCTTTTATCATTTGCCTTTCTTTGGAAACTCTCCCTTCTTTTCTCTGCCATGTTTAAAAACATTTTTTCTTGTTCATGTAATGAACATGTCAAGTTATCTCTGTGTGCTTCATTTAAGTCTATAGTACCTATTGTCAGGAAGTATTCTCCCATATAACGTGTAACGTCACTTTTAGTATGTACAGGATTCAGATTTCCACGTATGGGAAGTTCAGAAAATATCACGTCAGAGTTAGAGTAATAGTACTGTAACGGTCCTCTTTTGTAAAATAAACTAGCTAAAATGCTACAGGAAATTCCATAGGTCAAAGGTAGGTGATGATACGTCACGCCTTCAGCTACAGAAGTAGGTAGCTTCATGCAGACATAGCAGTCTTCTATTTCCATAGTTTCTACATAGTGCACTAAAAGATTAGTGAATACATTTAACTGTGTCTGGTTTTTAACTCCATGATAGTGTAGTCCTTCCTCATCTGATGCTTCTAAGACTTGTTTTGTTTGTCTGAGTGCTTTTTCACGTCTTTCTACACTTCGTGTTGTCAGTTCTTCAGTGTCAGTGGTCACAGTCTGAGTAGGGTCAATATTAGTATTTTTGCTCACCATATAAGGAATGAAAACTGTTAGTACTATCCAAATTATTAATACCATTGCTATGCTACATATACATACTCTGCAGCACGTTTTACAACAACTGCGTCTAGGCCTTCCATTCACATTTGAATCAGACATTTTCGTTCAGAAGAAGATTTCTCAACCCCTCTTTGTAACTTTGCACAGGTAGCTTACCCTGCACAACTTCAGGTTGGTTCGTCTTCCTCGGCAGAATAATCAGCTGTCTGTTCTTCGTCACTTTCGTCAGTAATATCAAGATCTTCAAATTCCTCCAACACTAAATATGTCCATTCAGGATCTTGGTATTTTTCGTTCAGTCTTTTTATTCGATCACTCCTTCTTTGTGAACTTTCTCCAACTTGCTCTGCAATACGAGGACTTTTCCTTCTTTCTGCAAGTTTTTCCTCTACTATTTTTATTCTCAGTCTCAGTCTCTTAATATATATTGGTTCGATATGTTTCTTCTTCTTGAGTCTTTTAGTTGGCACTGTGATTTGGCTGTCTTCTAATGCTCTTTTATTTTTGTTTGTTTGTGGCACTTCTGATTCTTCCCTTCCTGTCTGACTAGTTCCAGGTCTTGTCTCTATTTCTTCTGCCTGGGTACTAAGCTGGCCTTGTTCAGGTGTATTCTTATTTTGACTTTCGAGCTTTTCTGTTTCTGCGTCCTGTACACGTTCTTCTAGTTCTATCTGATCCTGTTCAAGCACTTCGGTCCCTTGATTTTCTTCTGTTTGAACCTTTTCACTAATTCTTGTCTGTCCCTTTTCAATTTCAGGAGTTTGTGGAGGTGTGTCGATCACTTGTTCTGTCCCTGTCTGACCTTCTTCTTCCTCAGACTTGACGTGAATCTCAATAATCTGAGGATCTTCGCCTGTGCCTATCTCTTCCTCTCTATCCCACTCCCTATCTGCATAGGTTTGACTTCTTGTTCTGATTTGGTCATTAGTCATGTCGATTATGGGTATCCAATCATCTGGACTGGTGCTCGGTTGTTCGTCATCAGCTACTTCAGGACCAACTTCTGCAGACCCCTCAGCTGGACAACCTTCAGCGTCAGTTTTCTCGTCTGGAATCACCTTCTGTGTATGGCTGGCATGGATCCACTTTGGAACGCCGGCACACTTCACCGCTGTCGTGGTCACCAGTATTATTTGGCGTTGTTTTCCCCACCTCGGTGCAAGGCAACTCGAACAAGTATGTTTCTTGAGTCTAACCCAGTCGCCAGGAACCAATTTGTGGACTGGAGTTGTTGGATTGGCGACGGCGTCTTCCCCAATCTGGCGAGAGATAGAACGCACTTGGTCACCCAGTTGCTTGCAGTACTCAAGTACCAAATCATCAGAAATGTTTAGCAGTTTATGTCCTGGTACCCATGCTTGTCTCATCACTCTTCCCATCAGGATCTCATGAGGGCTCAGGCCGGTTTTCCGATCTGGAATACTTCTAAGTCCCATCAGAACAAGAGGTAAAGCATTTATCCAGTTCATGCCCGTAGTCACACATTTTTCCTAACCTTGATTTTATAGTCAACAAGGGGTGGTGATGGACAGAGTCTCTGAATTAAGCAGAGTACTCTCACCCAGTCAAGAGATCAGGGCTAGATCCAACACCGTTTTTTAGCTCATTGCACCATCCCAGTTTCAGAACCTGGCTGTATGCAAATTAGTCTGTCCCTGGCCCAGTGCATCATGGGAACAGGGCAGACCAGACTACAAAAGCCAATTCTTACACTGGGAAGGAAACAAGCTTCCGGGGACCGGTTTCTGCCATTTCAGGCGTCTTCGGCCCGGCTTGCTTGAATCCTGATGGTGCAATGAGCAAGGGACTCACATCTGAGTATACCCTTCCACGCTTAGGGTGGACAAAATTATTTACAACAAGGGGTGGTGATGGACAGAGTCTCTGAATTAAGCAGAGTACTCTCACCCAGTCAAGAGATCAGGGCTAGATCCAACACCGTTTTTTAGCTCATTGCACCATCCCAGTTTCAGAACCTGGCTGTATGCAAATTAGTCTGTCCCTGGCCCAGTGCATCATGGGAACAGGGCAGACCAGACTACAAAAGCCAATTCTTACACTGGGAAGGAAACAAGCTTCCGGGGACCGGTTTCTGCCATTTCAGGCGTCTTCGGCCCGGCTTGCTTGAATCCTGATGGTGCAATGAGCAAGGGACTCACATCTGAGTATACCCTTCCACGCTTAGGGTGGACAAAATTATTTACAACAAGGGGTGGTGATGGACAGAGTCTCTGAATTAAGCAGAGTACTCTCACCCAGTCAAGAGATCAGGGCTAGATCCAACACCGTTTTTTAGCTCATTGCACCATCCCAGTTTCAGAACCTGGCTGTATGCAAATTAGTCTGTCCCTGGCCCAGTGCATCATGGGAACAGGGCAGACCAGACTACAAAAGCCAATTCTTACACTGGGAAGGAAACAAGCTTCCGGGGACCGGTTTCTGCCATTTCAGGCGTCTTCGGGCCGGCTTGCTTGAATCCTGATGGTGCAATGAGCAAGGGACTCACATCTGAGTATACCCTTCCACGCTTAGGGCGGACAAAATTATTTACAACAAGGGGTGGTGATGGACAGAGTCTCTGAATTAAGCAGAGTACTCTCACCCAGTCAAGAGATCAGGGCTAGATCCAACACCGTTTTTTAGCTCATTGCACCATCCCAGTTTCAGAACCTGGCTGTATGCAAATTAGTCTGTCCCTGGCCCAGTGCATCATGGGAACAGGGCAGACCAGACTACAAAAGCCAATTCTTACACTGGGAAGGAAACAAGCTTCCGGGGACCGGTTTCTGCCATTTCAGGCGTCTTCGGCCCGGCTTGCTTGAATCCTGATGGTGCAATGAGCAAGGGACTCACATCTGAGTATACCCTTCCACGCTTAGGGTGGACAAAATTATTTACAACAAGGGGTGGTGATGGACAGAGTCTCTGAATTAAGCAGAGTACTCTCACCCAGTCAAGAGATCAGGGCTAGATCCAACACCGTGAAGAATTGGCTTGGTAGTTTGGTCTGCCCTGTTCCCATGATGCACTGGGCCAGGGACAGACTAATTTGCATATAGCCAGGTTCTGAACTGGGATGGTGCAGTGAGCTAAAAAACGGTGATGGATCAAGCCCTGATCTGTTGACTGGGTAGGAGTGTTCTGATTAACTCAGATACTCTGTCCATCACCACCCCCTTTTTGAAATTATTTTGGCCACCATGAGTGTGGAAGGGTATGCTCAGACATGAGTCCCTTGCTCACTGCACCATCAGGATTCAAGCAAGCCGGGCCGAAGACGGCTGTAATGCCAGAAACCGGTCCCCGGAAGCTTGTTTCCTTTCCAGTGAAGAATTGGCTTGGTAGTTTGGTCTGCCCTGTTCCCATGATGCACTGGGCCAGGGACAGACTAATTTGCATATAGCCAGGTTCTGAACTGGGATGGTGCAGTGAGCTAAAAAACGGTGATGGATCAAGCCCTGATCTGTTGACTGGGTAGGAGTGTTCTGATTAACTCAGATACTCTGTCCATCACCACCCCCTTTTTGAAATTATTTTGGCCACCATGAGTGTGGAAGGGTATGCTCAGACATGAGTCCCTTGCTCACTGCACCATCAGGATTCAAGCAAGCCGGGCCGAAGACGGCTGTAATGCCAGAAACCGGTCCCCGGAAGCTTGTTTCCTTTCCAGTGAAGAATTGGCTTGGTAGTTTGGTCTGCCCTGTTCCCATGATGCACTGGGCCAGGGACAGACTAATTTGCATATAGCCAGGTTCTGAACTGGGATGGTGCAGTGAGCTAAAAAACGGTGATGGATCAAGCCCTGATCTGTTGACTGGGTAGGAGTGTTCTGATTAACTCAGATACTCTGTCCATCACCACCCCCTTCTTGATTTTATAGTGCCATTTATTTGCTCCACCACTCCAGAAGCCTCTGGACGATATGCACAGTGTAGCACCTGTGTGATCTTGAATGCTTTACAGAGTTGCTCAATTATCTCATTCTGAAAATGTCCGCCACTATCTGATTCAATAGTGACTGGAACCCCGAACCTAGGTATTAATTCTCGTAGTAACAATTTAGCTACAGTTATGGCGTCACTCTTTTTAGCAGGGTAGGCTTCCACCCACTTTGAGAACAAACAGACAATGACAAGGACATATCTCATTCCCTCACAGCGAGGCATGGTGATGAAATCAATCTGTATTCTTACAAAGGGACCTCCTGATTTTCCAATTTTTCCCAATTCGACTACAGTCCTTTTCCCAGCGTTAAACTCCTGACATGTTAAGCACCTCTGGCAGAGTGACTCTGCTACCTTCCTGAACTTCGGATTGTACCATGTTTGTTGGAAAACCAGAACCATGGCGTCCCTACCAGTGTGTGAATCTCCATGAATCAGTCTGGCCATAGAAGCAAGAAGATGTCTAGGCAACACAGGCATACCATTTGGGCCCACAATGACACCATCCTCACTTTTCGGGTGACAACCAAGTTTCTTCCATTTTTCTTTCTCTTTTTCTGGCACCGCATGCTGCCAATCTCTCAACTCTTCCCAGGTAGGCACCTCTTCAAACACCATAAGTTGGCAGCTGTTTCCAGGTCCCCCCAGTTTAATATTTACAGACATGCGATTTATGGCACAATGTTTGGCCACTTCATCAGCAAAGTTATTTCCCAAAGTTACATGGTCAATGCCAGATTTATGAGCAGCGCATTTGACCACTGCCAATTCTTTTGGTAATTGGATTGCTTCCAGTAAATCTTGTACGACTTTCCCATTTCTGATGGGAGTACCTGAAGAAGTCAGAAACTCCCTCTGTAGCCACAATTGGCCGAAGTCATGCACAACTCCATAACAGTACTGGCTGTCAGTATATACTGTTATTCTTTTGTTTTTCCCAATTTTACAGGCTCTTATCAATGCAATCAATTCCGCTACTTGTGCAGACTTTACTCCATATAAACAGGAAGCTTCTTTAATGGCGTCTATAGTGACTACAGCATAAGCAGCGCTTAGGCCTACAAGTTCGTGTCTCATACATGAGCCATCCACGAACAGCTCCTCATCTTCTACAGGCAAAGGTACTTCTTTAATGTCTGGGCGTGGTTTAGTACTGAATTCTGTCAGATCTATGCAGTCATGTTCATCCTCTCCCTCGGCTTCCATAATCATTGAGTCAGGGAGCAGGGTAGCTGGGTTCAGGATATTACACCGAGTAATAACCACATTTGCAGCACCCACGAGAATCCTCTCGTATTTAGTCAGCCGACTAGGGGTGAGATACTGGGTCTTAGTTCGGGTCAGTAAAATTACACTGCATGTGGAACATACACAGTTACAGGATGTCCCATGACAATAGATTCACTCTGTTCTAGACTCGTGCAAGTTGCAGCTACTGCTTTCAGACATCCGGGTAATCCAGCAGCCACTGGATCCAAAGTGGCAGAAAAATAGGCCACTGGATGTCTAGTCAGACCATGCTCCTGTGTTAAGACTGACAGTGCACAATTATCTCGTGTGTCACAAAATAGTGCAAATTCTTTAGAATAGTCAGGCATCCCTAAAGCAGGTGCTGTACACAGACATTCTCGTAATTTAGTGAATGCTGTCATGCCCTCATCATCCCATTCCACTGGGTCCTTTGCTCCTTTCTTTGTCATTTTTATCAAAGGTTTTGCCAGGACTGCAAATCCCACAATCCATTGCCTGCAGTAACCTACCACTCCAAGGAACATTCTGATTTCTTTCTGAGTACGTGGTAACTGCATGTTCCGAATTATTCTGACTCTCTCAGAAGTGACTTTTCTGATGCCTTTTTCTATCTGGTGCCCCAGATATTTCACTGATTTTGTACAGAACTGCAATTTGTCAGGGGACACTTTATGTCCTTTTTCACCTAGGTGATTCAGTAAAGCAATGGTGTCAACAACACAATCTCTATGACTTTTCGACGCCACCAAAAGGTCATCTATATATTGCACCAAAACAGATTTTCCTAAAGATTCAAGGCACTTTTTCAAAATATGATTAAAAATAGAGGGACTTTCGGTGTACTCTTGGGGGACCCTATTCCAAACGTACACGTGACTGTCGAAAGCAAATGAGAAAAGAAATTTGCTATCTGGATGCAATGGGATCGAAAAGAATGCATGACATAGGTCTATCACGGTAAACCACTCAGCATCCCAGGGAATCTGATATAGGATCACTGCTGGGTTTGGAACAATAGGAAAACAAGGAACCACTATCTTGTTTACCTTTCTCAGGTCCTGCACTACCCTGTACTTGCCACTAGGTTTCTTAATTCCAATTATAGGTGAGTTACATGGGCTACTCATCACTTCTTGTATGATGTTCGCTTCTAGCAGTCTTTTTATTTCAATGGCAACTCCTGCTCTCACTTCTGCACTCATTTTGCATGGCTTGGTATTAGGATAAACTGCATTTTCTTTCATGGCTATTTGTATTGGGTCTACATTTGCCATTAATCCTACATCCTTTCCTGTAAAGTCCCATACTTCTGGTTTCACTGTCTTTTGGAGTTCTTCAGGTAAGTCCTGTATAGTCATTTGTTTAATTTCTGAGTCTGGTCTAATTAACATTAATTTGTATATGCCATCCTCGTCTGGGGTTTGAATTTCGACGCCTTTTGGTGTGCAAAAGATGGTGCAGTTCATTTTGCACAACAAATCACGTCCCAGTAAGTTTACTGGACTGGTATCACAAACTACAAATCTATGCATTTCTTTGAAATTCCCTATTGTGATCTCCATGGGCTCGGTAACTGGGGTACTAATCAATTGATTAGATACACCCACTACTTGGATTGCTTCTCCCGAGAGGAGTAGGTTCGGAACATCCGCTGTTCTCACAGTAGAACGGGTAGCACCAGTGTCCAGTAGAAAGGTGACATCATTTCCATCAACCTTTCCTTCAATGTATGGCCCTGACTGGTCTACCGGCAAGGAGGCGCCAAGAACACACTCCTCGTCCTCCCCTCTCAGGCCCCGTCAGTATTGGTCGTCACAGAGAAAGGTATCATTCAACAAAAACTGCGAAGTTGCTGCATTTCTATTCTCATTGCCTCCCCAGATCTCTATGTCATCACCCTGTGGTGATTTTCCCTTATAATTTGGTTTTGGCGCTCGGGGCAATTGACTTGCCTTTACCTGATGCTGAGTCTTTCTTGGTTTTTCATTCTGCGTCTGTGGAGTTAAATCAGGGGTTTGGGTATTATCATGCTGTAAATATGGACACTCGTCTCTCCAGTGCCCGATTTCTCCGCACTGGTGGCAGGGAAATTTCTTTTTAGCTTCTTCTCTGCTCATTTTTACCTTGGGCTTCCCTCCACCCCCAGAGCCTTGATTTTGGGTATTCTTATTCATCTTATTCAACTGCTTTTCCTGTTGTTCTGCTAGCTTCACTTGTGCCCACATGACCTTCTCCTTGAGTGCCTTTTTCTTATCTGCCATCTCGTCCTCACAGTACTTTGCATACCGTAGGACCTCATCCATTTTCTTAGACTGCCAACAAATCTTATTGTCTTTGATCCACTGGCAAATTTCGGGTCTTAAACCGTTTACAAACCTGTAAATGAAGTGGGTCATGTCCTTCATCTCGATGTTATCTATTCCACTGTAAGTTTTGAACACCTGTAACAGTCTCTCATAAAAGGAGTGCACAGACTCATCCCTTTCCTGCGTAGTTCTATCTATTTTAGTCCAATCAGTTTCCTTTGCAGGCACCTTCATTTTCAGATGTAGCATGACCTGGTCATATTTTCTCATTACCTCATCAGAGGGAGCACCGGTTACAGGGTCCCTATCATACTCCTTGTTGGGCCAATCAATGGCAACTTTGCATTCGGTCCATAAATCCACAGGAACCACAATGTCGAAAAACCCATCCAGGTCTTTCCAGAAGCACTTTTGCACCTTTACAAACCTTTCCACCTGCCTGTACCAGTCCACAGGCTTTTCTCGTAATTTTGGAAAGTCATTGGTAAAGGACACAATATCCTGTCTGGACCATGGAACGTGCACGTATTTTCCACCTGGCACTTCACGCATAGGGTATAACTGCTCAGGTTTGTCAGTTTCCTTTAGAACGAACTCGGAAGTCGTTTGTTTAGATCTGGCCTCATCTTTCTTCTTTGCCCACCTGGCTTTCCACTTTTCTACGTCTCCCCATTTTTGCAACACTGTCAATAATTCTTTAACCTGCGCCTTTTTCCCTGACACATTCATATTTTCCAGATCTTTGTCTGAAAAATCAGCTCTATAGGGTTTCTACAGTGGCTTTGATTTTGAAATATCGATTCCCATACTAGCTGCAGTGTCAGTTAATTTTTCATGGAGCACTCTGGTGTTTCGGGTAAAACTTTTGCCAATAAACAGCAACTCTTCTTCAGAATAGGTATTTAATCTGTCTAAACCTACATTTCCTGCCATTAGCTCTTCCATTTCTATTCTAAGCTTGAAAATATCTAAAGGTTTCGACTGAGGAGTTTGTTTTTCTAACTCTCGACTCCACCTTTCAATTTCTTCAGGAGTCACCAGGGTGACACTCTTGGTACCCGAAGTCGATTCCATTTGAATCTCCCTCGTGTTGAAAGGATTGTGTCTTTTCTGTAACCTTTTCCCTGCACCCCTAATGGGCAGGTCCATTAGTGAGACCTTGTACTCACATTCACTGGTCTGGTCATCCACAATTAAGGGCTCCGGTCTTGGCTGTGCTACAACTGGAGTAATAACTGGAGTCTTCGGACTTCCCTGTCTATCCCCATACAGCGGAACCACTGGTCCAATAGTTACCGGGATTGTCAAGGCTTCAGGACTTGTATTTAACTGGGAGATTTTCTGAATTATCTCGGCTCTCTGTTTAGCTAGAGCCTCTCGTTCCCTGTCCTCTAATATCCTGTCTAAAGAATTATCATGTAATACCTGCGGGGTCAAAGTTGGGGCATAACTCGGGGCAGTGGGATGTGTCTCACTTGGTCCTTCACCGTAATTAGGTTTTGGGAACAGACTTCCTGTGCCTAGGGATCTTGGTTCTTCCTCAGACGGGGGTCTTGAGAACGGGATTCCTGACGTGGAAGGCCTTGCCTCACCCTCGTAGGGAGGTCTAGAGCAGAAGTCTCTTTCTCTTGAATATCTTGACTCCCCACAAAATGGTGCTCTTTGACAGCTATCTCTAGCACCTAGAGGTCCCAAACCCTCATTATACGGAGGTATTTGACGACTCTCTCCTACACTTACTGATCTGGCCTCTTCCCGGGGAGGAGGTCTCCGTGAATTATCCCCTTCACTAGAGGGTCGGTGTCCTTCATTATAAGGAGGCAGACTTCTCATAAACATGTCATCTAATAATTCATCATCCGACTCCCCAATGGGCACCCAATGTTTGCATTTTTCTGTTCTCTTCTCTCCTGCAGGAGGACCACCCATTGGCATCATGGGAAACAGCCCTTCTACAATCATATTCTGTCTCCATTGTTTCATCTTTTTATCACGGGTCTCTTGTTTTAACTTTGGATAAAATTTTGTTAACCCTTTATCCATTCGGGGCTTGTCTCTCTCAAAAGCTTCGATCTCCCATTCCTCTAAAGCTTCGTACTGCGTTAATCTAGGTCTGGGATGTAAGTCATTCATTCGGGTTCTCAAATTAAATAGAATTCTGCCATTGAATGTACCCTCTAACGGAAAAGCCAAAATTCCGTCATCCTTGGTGTATTCCGCCCAGTTTTCCAACCATACACACGAGTGATGCCCTTTATCAAACATCATGAAAGATGCGGGAGTATTAGGTGGCGGAATGACAACACCTTCTCTGGTTTTAATCGGCTTGTCCTTTTTGAAATAATTCTTCACCTTATTTACAAGGGATATTTTTCTCTTATTTCCGTACATAATGTCGGTTTTATGCCCTTTCCACTGATCGTTCTCAAACCCTAAATATCGTGGATCAGCTCTAGTATGCGGTCTATACGAGTGCCACATACGATTTCTGCTAGTGACTCTGTTTACAAATTACTTCCAATCCAAGTGCGTTTTTTTTATTTTTTTTGTTAATTTTTTTTGCAACCAATGAAGTGCACGGTTTCAAATAATCTCGACCAATGGGTGCGTGGCCTTTCGCGAGACATGGCCTCATGCTTCGGCACTCACCCCTCCTTTACAGCACGGCACAGAGTAACGTCAGAGCAGCTCTGCAACTGACTCCCTCCCTCACAAGGTAACGGAAACCTAATTTCTCTCTAAAAGTGCAAGTGCTTTGTTATTTAACAACAAATACACATTCACCACTGTACCCAAGTGTCTAGACAGCAAAGATTTGTTTCACTGCAAGTAAACTACTTCCATTTTCTTTTCATACACTACGGATAGATCTCTTCTGCCTACCCTTCACACAAGCATTAGGGAACCTGCTACTTCTTTTGACTTATCCACTTCTTTCCGGATATATACTAAGTCTAAAGTTTCACCAGCGAACCCCTTTGCTATCACCCAAGCTCCAATGAACCTGCTACTCCTTCCGATGTGCCCTTACTAGGTTTTTTCTCACAATAGAAGTTTTGCCAGTGATCTTGTCGCTATCATTTATTCAAACATACATTCAGAAAAACCCTAGTTAGTGCTTCCAGTTCTGCCTAACCTTCCTTAGACCAGTGACCTCAACGCGAAGTGGATTCTCTTCACCACTCGCTATTCAATTCCCCGGGGATTCCAAACAAACATATAAACACTTTACTAACGAGTGGATTAATACATATATCAGTATAATAATAAAAAAACAGTTTAAAACATTTCATGATTTTTCAAAGCAAAGCATTTCATGTGAGTGATCAGTTCACCAAAAATGTTTACCTTTGTAGCAGCAATAAAATGTTATCATAAAATTCAGCAGCATCCAACCTATCTAGCTTAACTAGTCCTTCCTAACTTTAACTAGTCCCTAAACCACATCCTCTGCTACCAGAAAATTACTGATAGAGATCGCAGGTCACCCGGCCAACAATTTTCACCATACACGTACCAGGCCCATAATTTTCCAATTTATCATATACATTAATCGGGTGACCTAACAACTCCACTACCAGCAACCCTGGTTCCTTCTTACTTATTTCTATTGTACCCGACTTACCAATCCACTGTTACGGGTACCTATGATCCACAATGGATCAGGGAGCTAGCTGTAAAAGAAAGGCAGGCAAAATACCAAACCCAACTTATTCCTTTGCATTTAAATGATCACAAACAACTGGGAAGTTTTTAAAAGTTAATCTAGAAATCAGATTCGGAAATCATCAAGTTTACAGTTAGAAGACAATCAATAATCAAGATAACGAAAAGAACATAACCATAGAGGAACAGTGTCAGGGCAACCATTTATGAGTCTATAAGAAAATTATAACAATGCGATCTACTAAATGGATTTTAGAAATTTTGGATCACGATCTAGATTTTACTGTTTGGGAAAAATACTGCAAGGTAAGGATTGGAAAACCTATACATCTATAGGAGGGGGAAAAGTGGAACACGCTATAGTTCTAGCATCTTTACGTAAAATCAGATTTCAGGAGAAATTTATATACCACAGTTATGTTTCATAAACAGAATGGAGAGAATGTGTTCTAAAAGGTAGGAAAACATAGGATCATGCTAAGGAAATATACTGTATGACCTTTATAATAGGTTGCGGAAAGCATGGAAATTAACCTATGCAAAGAAATGTCTTTATTAAAGCAAAGACAGGAAAATAGAAGGTGCAGTGTAGAGTTTCGCACAATATTTACCTAGAAAGGTGTGCAGACCAACCCTGGCCACGGATCAGTCAAGGACAGGAAATACCCCAAGGAAGGACAGTCATCTATGGGACAGCCGGTGCAGATTGGACACCCCAGGATAGGACAGGAAAACCAGATTAGGATCAGGACAGGACCACCAAGGTACGACCAGCACCCGCAGTTCGGAAGCAACGCCTGCGCTCCACCCTCTCTGCAGCTATCAGTCAGAACCCCGATTGGGTTAGCGAACTCCCCAGTAAAGTGCTCCGCCAGCACTTAAGGTTTAGTAAAACCTTAGAGTCTATGGTTAAATTCGGACAGAGTGCTCCGCAGCGCTCTGTATTCAGTCACCTATTGAGTGCGTTGGGTCAGTGACAGGTAAGCTATTCAGACAAATCGGACAAATTCTCTAGCTAAACCTAGGCTAGTTATACTGTTTTCGGGTCAGTGTACCACCCCCCAAATGTTGCAAGTGTCAGAATCCCCAATTTCGATTGGTCCCCAGGTAGGAAAGATCAACACACCAATCAGAACAAACTTCTACAAGCTCGCATTTGCATGTTATGGAACCGCCTAGCAGATTTGGGGTTCCCATGACCTATTCTGCAGAATACAATAGGAAAATATACAATTGTATCGAGTTAAGGACAGTTTAGCTCCATCCTTCTGGGTCAGAGGTTGTTTTCTCAGGAGCATCTTGACTGTGACTGCCAGCTGGCTGAGTTCCACTGCTCAAGGTTGCTTTCTCCCTGGCTGCGCGACATGCGCAGTAGGGACCTTCAAGATGGTGCACGTCTCACTCCGACCCCCCATTTATCGTAGTGCTTGAAAAGTAAGCGAAAACAAATTAAACATAGGAAATACATTTTTTTACTACATATCATGAGTAGCTACTTTATATTTCTTACTATAAAAATATACTATGCTATTATGAATTAGTGCAACAGACAATAACACGAGAGCAACTGCGCAAGCTTCACCATGTGAGTTTTCAGACAGCCATTTTAGAGGCGAATACGCATGCGCACATTTTCCCACCAGAACTACAACTACGTCACGTCACGTGAGTGTGACTTATGCATGCGCAGTAGAAAATTCCCAAGCGGCGGCCATATTAAGACAAGGGTTATTCGTATTAGTAAAACACATAGGCAAGCATCACTAAGATACATGCATATCCAAAATAAAGGAAATTAGTAAAACATACGAGTTGTATTACAGGATTATAAATTATTCGAGGTTCTTGACTCAAGCAAGTCACGTAATATGCAAAATCTTGCTCTATCAGTCAGATCTGTGTGGATAGCTGTAAGTTGAGCGATAGTACCACGAGAGTTAGGGGTCTGTGCAGCCTTCTCCATTACCAGTAAAGGTGGAATAATTAGGGAATACAGGGCACCAGTCTTGCCTGGTGACTGCTTCAGGGTTTCCCACCTAATTCCCCTCCTGTTATTGTCTAAAGATAGGTTGGTACCAGAGAAGTGGCTAGTGGTTGGGGGACTATGAAGTTCCGGAAGCTTAAAATCGAGTACCAGAGCGTTATGGTCACTGTCGTGTCTTGGCCAGACAGCGAAGTCGACAACCCAATGCCATATACTTGCTTCCACCAGAATATAGTCCAATAAAGATGCTTGCCCCGGTCTATTAAAAGCGGGGTTTCCATGCTGGTCTGACTTAGTACGACCGGTGCATGCCCTCAGTGCATGAGTTAGTGTGACTGCATTGACCTGTAATACCAGGGGGTCCAAGCTCTCACCGGAGGAATCAGCGGTTCGGGAATTAGCCAAAGGGAATCCTCGGCAGTGAGCGAAGGGTCAGTAGGGAGGGCTAGAGGCTAAAACTGACAATTAAAATCACCTCTTATCACCATCCTGGTGTTCGAGGGAACTAGCTCAATGAATGTGGTAAGCATATCTATGGTCTGGGATTCCGGGGCAAAGGACACCGGACGGGGATTGATGTTAATGAATGCAATTTTAATCCCAGCATTAAAAGTTAGGAGGGTACACTGGATATCATCCATAGAGGTGTTCAGCTGTTCAACAGTACAGTCCAAGTGTGTGGCAACCCTAACCCTCCCGATAGTCTACCTCTCGTCCCCCTATAGTTGCTAGCACATTAAAAGTTGCAAAGCCCCTCATGACAGAGTCCTCTCTAGCCCAGGTCTTCTGGAACATACATACATCATGATTTTGTACAAACTGTATCCAATCAGGATTTTGAAGTTTGTTTACCAGCAATGTTCCACGTCAACACCCTCAGCTAGAGACCCAAGTTTGAAGTGACATTGCACACAATAGTACCAGAAGGGTACATTTGAAGACACGCGCATTTTACAGCTCCAAGCGCGACCTGGATGAGACATTGGCTCTGTGTGAATTGATTTTAAAATTACACTCAGTTCGATCTTTTTAATAATTTTTGTAAAATTTATGCACTGTGTTTTTAATTACTTATAAAGCACGTTTGCACTTTTACCTACCTGTCTTGTGGTGTTAGTTGCCGCCCCTGCTACCCCGGTCCACCGCAAGCACTCGGCTTGATTGTTGTGGAGGGTGCAGGGCGCTTCCTACTTCCGGGTTCCTTTACCGGCGCAGGACTGTGATTGGTTAGAGGGGAGGGAGGTGGTGCTGAGTGCTAGCGCGGCCCCTACAAAGCCCCAGACAATCCAGACACTCTTTCTGAAGACACGCGCATTTTACAGCTCCAAGCGCGACCTGGATGAGACATTGGCTCTGTGTGAATTGATTTTAAAATTACACTCAGTTCGATCTTTTTAATAATTTTTGTAAAATGTATGCACTGTGTTTTTAATTACTTATAAAGCACGTTTGCACTTTTACCTACCTGTCTTGTGGTGTTAGTTGCCGCCCCTACTACCCCGGTCCACCGCAAGCACTCGGCTTGATTGTTGTGGAGGGTGCAGGGCGCTTCCTACTTCCGGGTTCCTTTACCGGCGCAGGACTGTGATTGGTTAGAGGGGAGGGAGGCGGTGCTGAGTGCTAGCGCGGCCCCTACAAAACTCTCAGATGCATAACTCACGCAGCGAGGACGCGCAGCGAACGCGCCGATCCCGCGCCGAAGACTCGCCAAAAACAAGCCCGTCTGTGCCCGTCCGGGCCAGGACGGGCCACAGGGCGGAAGGTCATGGCCAACAATCCAGCAATATACAGGTACTGTCATCTGACCAGCTAAAAGCACTACGCCCAACACCTAATCACAACTGTATTGTGCTAGAAATCCCTGACTCTGGGGAAAGTACCTGCCACGCTTGCAGCTGTACGATATCATCTATTCAACCTTATCCTCCTCGTAGAAACAGACGTAGGAATCAAATAAAGCAACCTCCCCTTACTCATGACTCCTACCTGTTCTATAGTATTAACTGTCGCTCCCTGCCTATGCACAGGCTAGATATTTATGATTTCTTATTAGATGAAAAACCTAGCGCCCTGTTTTTAACGGAAACCTGGCTTCACTCGGGGTCTGGCCCTGATGTAGCCATGGCTCTCCCTCCAAATTATGCGATTACCAGGTTAGACAGAGCTCGCAAAACAGTGGGCGGTATTGCCATTGTTTATAACAATAAATACAAATGCTCCCTTGAGAAAATACTAATCCCGGATTGTGAGGCTGCCCTCTTTAAAATCTGCCTCAATCCCAATTTTACAATGTCAGGCATTTTAATATACCGACCGCCTGGAAACAGTAGTAAATGGGCAGCTGAACTAGCTAACCAGATCGCTCCTTTCCTTCTGGCAGCCAAAAACTTCTCCATTTTTGGAGATCTAAATCTTCATCTTGACGATAAATCAAACCTGACATGTGTCAATCTGCTGGAAGATCTCACAGCACTCAATATCCACCTACTGAACACAGGGCCCACCCATAGGGCAGGACACTTATTGGACCCTTTATTGTCCAATCTCCCCCAACTCATCTGGCTGGATACCAC
This sequence comes from Lissotriton helveticus, assembly GCF_964261635.1. Classification (NCBI taxonomy): domain Eukaryota; kingdom Metazoa; phylum Chordata; class Amphibia; order Caudata; family Salamandridae; genus Lissotriton; species Lissotriton helveticus. Next base: position 453,089,737 of record NC_136073.1, on the reverse strand, counting down.
CCCCGTTTGTTGGTCAGACCACTTTCTAATTAAATTTAAGCTTGAGGCACCAACTGCTTCCAATGTTCAAGCGAAACGATTGCCCTTATTAAAGAAAAATTGGAAATCATTAGATGTCTCTAAACTAAATACAGAACTCAGTAGGCACCCGCCTAGTACTAACAAAACCATGGAATGTATAGTGATGGCCACACAGCTATGGCTGGCGAATGCAGCTGAGTCCTGCTTATCCACCCCTAATATCAAAAAGAATATACATCGCCCCCCGGCCCCATGGTTCAATGAATCTCTAAAAGAAGGGAAAAAAAAGCAAATCCCTCGAAAGAGCGTGGCGGAAGGATTTTGCTCCTATAAAAAAAATCCTATACCATACTGCTAGAAATCTCTACCACACTGCATGCAAAAAAGCACGGGCCACGTATGTAGCTAACACCATTGTGGGAGCTGCAAACAAAGCAAACGTACTGTTTAACACTGTTAAAAATCTTGCCGGAGCACAAACTACTGCTCCACCATGCCCGTTGAATGAGAAACAGTGTCAGGAATTAGCGCAATTCTTTTCGGACAAAATTGATAAACTTATTATTGAGATAGATGCGAACAAATCTAACCCATCTAAAGAAGAGTGGGAATATAGTTCGATTGGTACCCAGACATTTCAAAAATGGCCACCTATCAAAACGGACACCCTTATAGCTATTTTAAAAACAATCAAATCTGGCTTTCCTCAGGATCCTATCCCCATAAACATAATTAAAACACTGGATGCACCCGCCCTAGAAATTATAGCTGATACTCTAAACTCATCTTTGGAGCTTGCCACAGTACCACCGATATGGAAACACGCCATTGTGACCCCATTGCTGAAAAAACCGACAGCAGACCCAGACATATTGGCCAACTATAGGCCTATTTCACTTCTACCTGCTTTCTCAAAATGCCTGGAGAGGCATGTGCATTCTGCCTTATCTCTCTTTACAGAGGAAAATGCCCTTCTTCACCCTACCCAATCTGGCTTCCGCACTGGTTTCTCCACGGAAACCGCCCTATTGGGAATCTCTGAAACCATCAGGAAACTCCTTGATGACAGTCAGACGGTGGCACTTGTTCTACTCGACCTAAGTGCAGCCTTCGATACTGTGTCGCATAAAAAACTACTTACTCGGCTGGAAAAATACGGAATCGGTGGACCAGCCCCAAAATGGATCAGATCCTTTTTGAGCCAACGGACATTCCAAATAGCTTCGTCTGTTGCATGTTCGGGAATTTTCAAATCCCCCCATGGAGTACCACAGGGCTCCATCCTTAGCCCCCTTTTCTTCAATCTCTACCTTAGACCTTTGGCAGACCTTGTTGAAGAGGCGGGACTAACTTTCATGTCTTATGCAGACGATTCTCAGATTGTTTTTTCGTTGTCCAAACCCCAGACATCATCTTCGTCCCCCTTAAAAGATGGCCTCCTGAACGTCTTCAACTGGATGACAACTAACCAGTTGAAGTTAAACAGGGACAAAACGGAGATCCTCCTTCTGGGCAAACAGCCAAAGCTGTGGAGTACTCCGCACTGGCCTGACCAGATGGGCCACATTCCAATTCCAGTGACCCATGCTAGAAACGTGGGGGTAATACTGGATAACTCCCTGTCCATGAAGAAACAGGCCAATAAGGTAGTGGGCCTATGCTTTACGATCATGAAGTGGCTCAGGAAGATCCTTTGGATGCTGCCTGTCCCGATGCAGAAAACAGTGGTCAATGCCTTAGTTACATCTCGGCTTGACTACGGGAACATCTTGTATTTGGGTGCAAACAAGGCAGTCACAAAGAGGCTGCAGCTTGTACAAAATGCGGCAACCCGACTTCTCTGTGTTATACCCAAAAACAACAGCGTGTCCCCTTACCTACGGGAGTTGCACTGGCTAAGGGTTGAAAACCGTATCAGGTTTAAAGCTTTGAACTATATGTTCAAAATTAAAACAGGTACTGCTCCCAAACACCTTCAGGCACTGGCCTCTCCCTATTTCCCAGAGAGAAATCTTCGTTCAAAGTCAGCTGAAAAATTTGACGTACCTAGATTCAAATTGGCCAGGATGGGAGGAAGATCATTTGCGTATCTAGGCCCCTCCATCTGGAACACCCTCCCCATCCATATTCGAAAAGAGCAATGTCTCACCAGGTTCCGAAAAGAGATAAAAACCTGGTTGTTTGACCAGTGATTTTTGAATCTTAATGCTGTACTTCTTCATCATTTGTCTGTGTTCTTAGGCGCCGGGAAACCCTTTTTGGGTAGCTGTTTGCGCCATACAAGTTCAAAAAATAAATAAATAAATAAAAGGGTTCGTAGTTTGTGTGATGTTTGGCTCAATCTCGGGGTCAGGTACTCCCACTTTCCCTAAGGATCTGTTCCCGTCCTTAGTTGCTACTGTCAGTTTGGAGATAAGAGGGGCTTGGTTATTTAATACCTCTAGGGTAGCACCTACCGAGCCTTGGAGTCCCGGATGAGATTTAGGATGGGGTTCGCCTAAAGCAACTTGTGTCTCACAAGCGATGTTTAGGGACTGAAACCCAGTGATTTTTGGATTAGGCTCTCTATTGGTCCTCCCTAACCCCTGGGTATAAGAGGGATCAGATGGGGTTGAAAGTCATTCTACCTCTTCAAGGGCCCCAAAGCTGTTTGCTACTGCAACTTTATACTGGTATTCTGGAGGACTGGCCAAATGTAGGATGGGGTTGTAACCAGTGTGTTGAATCTCTAGTGCAAGGAGTCCATGGTGAGGGGTAGTTACAAGAATAAAAAAAGGCCAAGGTGTATAGTTGGATCCCTGTGGGCGGTGCACGAAAGCTGCCGGACTGGTCAGCCAAAATTCGGACTGTCCGGGAATTACTAAAGTTAATAACTATACAGTCTCCTTTGAATGACTTAGGGTTCCTGCTAACCCAACCCAATCTCCGAACTAGTAATATCTCACCCATCCTCTCATAGGGAAAATTGTGGTAAGCATTTACCACAAAAATGTCCGTGCTAGGTGAGCCATAAGAGGCACTTGTACTCAATTCCAGCTGTGTTTCTTCCTGTCCAGTTTTTATTTCAGGTACACCAGTAACATAAAGGAGTGAGGCTGGGGGTAAATGGATTATTGGGAGGGCCGGGGGGACTGGGCCTGCGTGCACGTTGTCTGCTGTATTGGGCACTTCCCTGTCCATCATCTGATGAGGATGGAAACTCGCATTCTGCGTGTTGGGACCCCTGGTGCTAGGAACGTCCCTCCTTATTTGAGCCCAGTGTGTACCGGGTTCCTCACCAGGAGAGTGAATGTTGCCCTCTTGTGCAGCGCTGGGAGTCCCTATCTTGAGTGGCAGTGCATGATGGAATGGTGGAAGTACCACCTCTAGCTAGTGGAAGTTGCCATACTTTGTCCTTCTGTGTACTGCAATCTTTCTTCTCCACTGGAGCCGGCAAAATATTCACCAGAGGGTTACCAGGTATGCACGGGGCGAGCATCTGACTACTAGCTCTGTTCCCAAGGTGGAGCGCTAACTCTTCTTTAACAATAGCTCTCATCTGTGCCTCTAGTTCCACAATCAAATACCTCACCCATGAAGGGCAGTCAGGGTTTTTGTGAGAGTTTGAGGGGGGTTCTACCACTCTTCCCAGTCTGACTGATTCTCCCTCACTTAGCCTAATTTCTGGACAGAGCTTTTTATTTGATCCTGTCCCATTGCCTGTTTTTCACCTCATGGCTTTGGGTAATGTAGTGTTTGCTCTACCTTTGCCGGTTTTCGGTTTTACTGGGGAGGGATGTGTGGGTGATGACAAAGTCTCACTTGGTCCAGGTAGGGATTTTAATGGGCTAAGGATAGAGCCAGGACTAGATTGTACAGAGATAGTTGGGCCTAGGGATTGAGGAAAGATATCTGGGGTTAAGGATAGGTGCCTCTCAGTGAGCTCGATTTCAGTCGAGACTACCCTAATAGCTCTCTGAAGTATCCTATCAATTGAGGTTTGGGGGAGTAGGGCTGGTAATAACACCAAAGGTTTGTTTTGGGTACACAACCACACTTCCCCATATCCAAAGCAAGAGGAGAAACAATCATACAAATAATACAAAAAAGAAACCGGATAAACACAGACCTAAGGGTCGGGTTGACAAATAACCTATCAACTGGATTTCTGTGGTTGCTGCGAAAACCGGATTGGAAAGGGTCCAGGATGTTGTTGTCTTCGAGGTAGCAGGTTAGCTGTTTGTTGACAATCTTCTCTGTCACTTTTGCCGGGAACGGGAGCAGGGAGGTGGACCGGAAGTTCTTGAGGTCCTTGGGGTCCGCCTTGGGCTTCTTCAGAAGGGCGTTGATTTCAGCGTGCTTCCAGCTTTCCGGGAAGGTTGCTGTCTCGAAGAAACTGTTGATTGTTTTCCGGAGGTGGGGCGGGATGGTTGTGCTGGCTTTGTTGAAGATGTGGTGAGAGCAGGGGTCAGATGGCGATCCGGAGTGGATGGAATTCATGGTTTTGATGGTGTCTTCGTCACTGATGTAGGACCAGGCAGTCAGGCGGCTGGTGCAGGTGGTGGTCGCAGGGGTGGTGGGCTCGGTGGTGGGTGCGGGGGTGTCGGAGTTGAAGCTGTCGTGGATGTCGGTGATCTTGCTGTGAAAGAAGGTGGCCAGGGAGTCGTACAGGTCTTGAGATGGTGGCATGTCGTTGGTGTTGGAGCTGGGGTTGGAGAGCTCTTTCACGATGCTGAAGAGCTCTTTGGTGTTGTGTGCGTTGTTGTCTAAGCGGTCCTTGAAGGAGGTCCTCTTGGCGGTCCTGATGAGTTGGTGGTGTCTGCGGGTGGTGCTCTTGTGGGCTGTGTAGCTGTCTGGTGTTCGGTCGTGGAGCTATTTCTTCTCCAGCTTCCGACAGTTGCGGTTGGAGATCCGGAGGTCTTCAGTGAACCAGGTGGCTTTCTTGTTGGTGTGGTTGGTTGTGGAGGTCTTGAGAGGGGCGAGGGAGTTGGCGCAGTCGTTGATCCACTGCTTGAGGTTGGTCGCGGCGGTGTCTGGCTTGGTGGGGTCGGCGGGTGGTCTCAGGGTGAGGGTAGTGGTCAGTTTGTCTTCGGTAACCCCCCCCAGCAGCGGCGTGGCATCTGTTATGTTATGTTAATATTTATTTATTAAGCGCTCGTACGCCCAGGGGCTTCATGGCGCTATCGGAGGGAACACAACACAAAGTAAAGCTCAGCAGTAAGCCTGGTTGAACAGCCAAGTTTTGAGAGAGTGTCTGAAACTGAGAAGATCTACACTCGTTTTTAAATACAACGGAAGCGAATTCCAGAAGGTGGCTGCAAGGTGGTCAAAGCAGCAGCCACCAAGACGTTTCTTTTTAAAGGATGGGACAACCAGTAAAGCTTTTTGAGTAGAGCGAAGATTTAGTGAAGGATTATATCTGGAAACAAGGTTTTTTATAAACTTCGGAGCTGTATCATGTAAAGTTTTGAAGATGATACACCCAGTTTTAAATGCGATTCGCTGTGCCACAGGCAACCAGTGCAGTTGTTTCAGACCAGGTCCTCACTAAGTATAACTCCCAAACTTTTAACCGAGGACGATCTCATAGGTGGAGCCCCCATGCTAGATGGCCAGAAGCATGGACTCCAACGTAATTCACTATTCCCAGGCAAGATCAGTTCTGTCTTGCCTGGGTTAAGTTTCAAATGATTGAGACTCATCCATCTCTGTATGTGTATCATGGTGTTTTGAAATTCCACCACAGAGTCTTTGGTGTTAAGAGGAAAGAGGAGTTGGAGATCATCCGCATAATTATAGATGGTAACTTAAGCATTCCTTAGGGAGTATAATAGTGGGCGAAGATACAGATTAAATAATAAAGGTGACAATGTTGAGCCTTGCGGCACTCCACATGTGGTAGGGATGGTGGGGGCTGTAAATGGGCCTAATCTTACTGATTGCGTGCGTCCTGTGATAAAGGAAGTAATCCAACTCAGAGCAAGGCCCCTGAGGCCGGCTTGTTCGACACGGTTGATAAGAATGGTAAAATCAACCGTGTCGAACGCTGCTGAGAGATCAAGAAGTACAAGGGCCTGGTGGATACCTATATCAGCATTCCGCCTTAAAGTATTTTGAACCGCCAATATCACAGCTTCTGTTGAATGACAAGGACGGAAGCCTGCCTGATTGGGTTCAAGATATTCAGATTTTTCTATGAATTTGGACACATTTGTGGAGACATGGGCTTCCAAGATTTTAGATGTATAAGGTAACAGAGATATTGGTCTGTAATTTATCGGATCATGTGGATCTGCACCTGCTGGGATAAGCAGGGCTTTCTTAAGGCAACTATGCACTTTGCCCTGTAAAAGTGAGCCATTTAACAGCGGAAGGACGCCCTGTGGGATTGCTAACCCCACCTCTCTAAAGATGTGAGGAGGACAGATGTCATCAGGTGATCCAGATTTAACCCTTACACAAAGATCAGACAAAATGTTTACATCAATGGGGGGAAAGATTTCTAAGGTAAAGGGATTGTGGTAAACATCATCCAGAGGAGGGGGGGAAGGGAATTTAAAATGCTCTGTTTTATAGTGCTGATTTTATTTAAAAAGAAATCATTCAGTGAATTGCAAAGATCCTGTGTAGGAGTGACAAGAGGAGTGGTTCTATCACTATTACTAAGATCATTCACAATGTTAAACAGATCTTTGATCTTATTGTGTGTGTTCAGAATTTTCTCACAAAAATAGTCAATCTTTTGTTTTAAAATAAGTTTTTGGTAAGTTTTTCGGGCCATACAATAATTTGCTTTATCTTGTAGTAAGTACCCGGGCGTCCACTTCCTCTCTTTTTGACGTACTTCCAATTTTAAGATCTTCAGTTGTGGAGTAAACCACTTAAGTGCGTCATTAGGGCGTGAGCGGGGGAAATTCATGCGAGGAGCATAGATATCAGCTGCCTGTGGTATCCAGCTTGAAAAGACCTCTTCATTGGCATCGATGTCTTTAGTCATTAAAGGAAGGGACGAGGCCAAGGTGTCCAAGAAACCTGATGTATCTATGCCCTTCCATTTCCTAATTTTTCCACCCATTTGAAGTGACTGTTTTTTGCCTCTGTCGATGGTAAGTGTAAAGTATATGAGGAAGTGATCAGACCAGATACAAGGAGTTATAGAGGAGATGGATAAGAGAATATTCTGAGACCATATTTGGTAAAACTATGCCCTTTTTCATGGGTAGGAGAATGGATCTGTTGAGTTAGATTCAGATCTAAAAGTAAGTCCTTAAGTTCTGCTGCCTGGACATCCAACTCAATAGCATCAAACCAAAGATTAAAATCCCCCACCAAGACAATTTTAGAATAATTTGTTACAAGGGAAGCCATTTGTTCTGCTAATAGAGCAGCAAAAGTAGGCATGGATTGACGGGGTCGATAGATTAAGACCATTAATAGTGTTCCACTATCAGTGTCCATTTTAAAAACAATATTCTCCGAACTAGTGAGGACAAGGGGTGGGAGTAAAGAGAACTTATGAGTGTTATGAATAATGGCAGCTACTCCTCCTCCTCTTTTGTCTGAATATCTGTTAACATTTAAAATATAATAATTCGATGGAACAGCCGCCAAAATATCTGGTAGTGAATCCAGGTTAAGCCAAGTCTCAGTGAGAAGCATGATGTCAGGTTTCTCAGATAGCAGCACTAAAAAAATGTCCATTTGGTGTTTGACCATAGACCGCGTATTCAGATAAATACAATTAAGCTTGGTCTGTGGTTCTAAAAAAGGTTGAGGACGAGTGCGTGAGCCAGAGTGGGTGACATTACCGGCTGTGTGCTTAAATTTGGAAATACCATGAAGGGAGGTGCGTTTAGGTACGTGCGGGGGTATTGGCGGGCAAAGGTGTTCGGGGGGTCTTAAAATAACCAAGTCATGAGAGGAGTAAGTGTGTATTTGGCCATAGGTTTTGGCCCCTGGCCCCGACCGGCCGCGGACGGGCGCAGACGGGCTTACCTTAGGCGCACCTTCGGCGGCCCATCGTCGCGCCCGCTGCGCTCGTCCGCTGCGCTCTCGAATACACATTGAGTTTTAAGCTCTGCCTCCCAGAAGAACTAGACCGCTAGCTCCGGTCCAGCCCAAACAAAGATGGCGCCTCGCCTCGCCCTCCACGCAAACGGCACCGTCAGCCGCGGTGGAACGGGGCGGGGTACAGTTCAGAATACACAGCAACACAGTGCACAAAATTGGTGAGTGATTTAAAATATTTAGTATAAAAATAAGAGACAGCCACCGACATCTACATCATGCCAGTACTGTCTTGCGCCATCATCAGGTTACTGTGCGCGGTATAACGCTGGAAATTACTGTCCGTCGGTTCCCATAAAGAACCTCAGTTGGTGCCACCAACCTTCAGTCCTATATAGTGACATCCATGAGTATATGTAGTATACAGACTGCACAGATACCACCACCACAGGGGGAAGGGTAAAAAGGGACAAAAGAAACAATAATGTAGCTGTAGTAGGCTCAGAATAGGGATGTCATCTGAAGTCGTAGTTCTCACTCTCCTGAACTCCACCCCGATAACCCTGTAAGTGAAGACACAACACACACACACATGAGATTATCCCCCCTGTGTTAACATGAATATTTTAACCAACATGAACTTATATGTGTATGAACTTACTTTATCTACAGCATTAATTCTCTCAATGTAAAACGGCACAAAAATAGAAAAATTAAAGAAAACATTGAAAACCAAATAGCCCTGATTTTAGAACCACACGGGGTACCTATCTGAACGTAGATAAACCTCTGATGCAGGTGACTGGTGTGTCTCTCTCTCTCTTCTTCTTAAGAGGAAATTGTTATAACCAGTAGTTCTCACTCTCCTGTATTGTACTCCACAGAATTACAAAAATGATTCTTTCAGTAAGACTCCCAGGCGCCTTACCCAAGAGTCTATGTAGAGTCCAACAAACAAAATATAAAAAGAATAATGAAACGGTAAGGTTAAGAACAGTCCTGCTCCTTTAACAAAAATCAGGAAATGGATTTCGCTCTTTCAGTAGGCTTTCTCTATAGAATATCGCTGTTATGGCTCTCAAATATAACTAATAATCAACTCCTGTTTTGTTTGATGAAAAGCTGAGGCAGACACTCCGCCCGCAAGAGAAAGGCCAATAAATCACTCTTCTGCTCGAGGAAACCTAAAATCCGAGGTGAGAAAAAAGGAAGGCTGTGTGCGAGCGAGAGAAGTGCTGGGCTGAGAGTTATGACTCACTCTCTGTGTTCTCTCTGCTTGCTGACTCTGCACGCCTCCTCCGGTAATGACTTTCGATCCTGAAGTCAACAAACTTCTCCTGGTGAGTTCACGCATCCGCTCACGGGTGGATGCCTATCAATTCCATAATTTCCAACAAACACTCGATAGGCAGACTCTGTAGAAAAGCACAGAACCTCTTCACGGCTGAATTCACAAGTGACAAGCATCTGTTGGGTGCGATGGTGTGTGGTGGGTTTCCTGAAGGTGAAGTGGACACATCTGTGGTCGGTCCAGTGGGGTTCAGTGGTGTGGTTGAAGGAGACGTGGGGGCTTGCAGAGAAGATGGGGTCCCGCGTGTGTCCAGCGGCGTGGGTGGGTGTCGTCACGAGCTGTTTGAGTCCGAGGTTGGCGAGGTTGTCATTCAGGGCGGTGGTGTTGGCGTCGTTGTTGTTCTAGAGGTGGAAGTTCAGGCCACAAATTATGGTAGCAATCTCATTCCATAGGAGTTCTGATAATGGCCTCTCTTATTAAACCAGTGCTAATACCATAGTAGGGCTTGCATGCTAACAATTTCCTAATTTTCCCACGTTTTTGCAGATCTACATACTGGGGTTGGAGGTAACAGTTAGCAGTTCCAGGATTGGAATGCCCTTTTGAGTCTGTCCAAAGCTACTAACTTTCGTTTTTTAAAGGTTTTTCACCAGTTCTTCACTAGTCTTTTCCCATACCGAGTAAGGTTGAAAATTTACTCTTGACGAGGGTCCAGGAGCAAAACTTCTTTCAGGGTTGGGAAAAAGTGGTTGGAGAGAAAGAGAACTTGTCAACGCTCATCAGATTTTCGCATGAGCAAACATACACATGGATAATGCTTATGCTAAAATATAGTTCACAAATATTTTCTAGAAGTACGATTTTCTGGTCTACTTATATAAATTCTTGTGAATTCATGAAATACTTAAATCTGCACTAATGTAAAGACATACCATGGCTGCACTTTTGTGACTTTCTTTAAGATTTGGGCCTCTAATTAGGTCTCGCTTCAACTGAGATCTTTTCTTTTCATTAACATTCTATCCCTCTCACTCTCTAGGCATCTATCAACTGGTTTCATTATAAAATATCACAATCTGCTCTTTCACAAGGGGCATATCAGCACAGAAAGTATTTTTGTTCAGTGTCAGGAACTTCTATGGCAATGTGTGTTTTTTGAGACTGTTAGAAATGGGGGTATCTTGTTGGCAGTGGTATGCATCCTGTCCAAATAGGGACCCCTCCTTCTAGTCAGGGTAAGGGAGTTACACACCCAATATAACCCCTGCTCAACCCCTTTGCAGCTTGGCATGAGTATTCATGCCTATCTCAGAAGCAATGTGTAAAGGATTTGTTCATAGCACACAAAGTAACACAGTGAAAATACTACAAATGGACACCACTCCACTTTAGAAAAATAAATCTTTATTTAAACCAAACAAGACCAAAATGACAAAAACCCAACTTACAGAACTCAAAGTTGCTTTTTGGAGCCTGTCCGAGACTGATCGGGCCTAGGGCCAGAAATGGTGGCCAAATTTACATACACCAGCATCCACCTTACCCCATCCAAAACCAGGTTGACACAATCAAAGCACATGTACTCTACCCATTTACTACAAAGCAACCCTAGACAAAGTTCAATATCTCAGCACCCACTACAAAACCCCAGAAACCACACCAATACGCCCTTCTATCCCAGCTACACACTTGCACCATCACTTACAAACAATACACAAATCTATCTTATACCAGTGACCAATCCACTCATCAGTAACAGAACCCAGTTCCACACCAGACTTAACTATATCCCATTCAGACACACACACCCTGCTCTAATTACTCCTAACAGACCCCTTTTTGTCACTAACAAACCTTTACTCAGCCTTCCATCTTTTCAGCCACCAACACCCTACTCTTCTTTCTCCTGCATTAACACAACCACACAACACTTACACTCCACTGCACCAAACATATTACCTCTTTCAGTAATCAAATCTAACACACAACTCTAGTTCACCCCCTCTTACACACAAGATAGACTATTCACAAACACATCATCACCACCTTTAGCTGATAACTTCCACTCACCAACAATACTTTACATACAAATCCTTCTAAGAAAACAAATACATCAGCACTTTCTTTCAGTACTCCTAAAAATGTAACACTCAATAGCACAACAAAATCTCACACACACCACCTCTGTAGGAAGGTAGGATCCTTCTGCATGGTTACGCCCACTTTCTGCCTAGTGCTATGCTGTTTCTGACTAGTCTGACTGGGCTCCTGCTAATCAGGACCCCAGTCTCTCTACTCTCTCCTCTAAATTGGTTATGGTAAGTACCTATTAGGTACCTCCCAGATTGGATACTTGTGAACACTTATAGGTCCCAAGTGTATGGTACTGAGGTACCCAGGGCATAGGTACACCAGGGGTCCCCCATGGGCTGAAGCATGTATTATGCTACCCTTGGGAGACCTGTCAAAATGTAACTACAGGCATGCCATTCCAGCCTGTGTAAGCTGGTGTTAACACCCCATACGGAATATATAGGTTTCCCTATATCTAAGGACACTGCACTTAAATCCTATAAGTTATGGTGCTTGGTTCTAAGTGTGAGGGTGCACCTGCATGAGCAGAACACCGCTACAACCTTCAGAGTCTATTCTCCCGTGTTGTAAGTGCATCAGCCATTATGATACATAGAGTGTCCACGCGTCATTACGCGATGACCATCTGTAAACTGTCTGCAACAAACCCTGTCATGTTTGGTATCAAACATGTTGGAATCATGTGTGGGAGGTATGAATTCATGCACTGTAAAGCTCTTCTGCGAGGCCCTCAGTACTCCCAATACCAGTCTTCAATACCTGGACAGCACAACATGGCTGATGCTGATGACAGACACAATTCTGCCCTCCTGCTGCTTAGCCAAGCTTGAGCAGGGGAAGGCAGAATAATAGCTATCCTGTCACAGGGAGGTGTGACCACCTCCCAGACAGGGTTTAGTGTATTGGGGCAGGGTAGGAGCACTTGCCAGTGCCACTCAGTCTGCTTGAAGGGCACAGTTGGTTCCCGCTCTGACGTGAAACTGCATAAAGAACATGGGAGTATCTTCCCCACTGAGCGACCCCTCCCCTGGGAGGGAACCATGAATCATCCCAACCCTTTCCTTCGGGTACTTAAGGGCTTACCTGAGGGTGTGTCTATAGATTAGTCATGGAACAAGATTCATTTCAAGACACCACTTCTTCGACCGTCTGGGCAATCTGGAATTTGCTGGACTTTGCTCTGGGCATCAAGGCTGCAACTGGGAAGACACCTGCTGCTCCTGATCACATCGCCCTGCCTGTCTGCTGCAACGTCCATGGCTGTGCTCCATACTGGAACCTTCCAAGGCCTGTGAGCATCCAAGACACCTGAAGGAATCTCCTTTGAAGTGAAGGAGTCACTTCCCTGCATCTGCAGGCACTGCAACTAAGCTGACTGGTCTGCTGATCCTGGGCTGTCACAGACTCTGAAAGGTTCAGCAACACAGGTGACATTTCTTCACATCCCGTGAGGCCTGCCCTGTCCTGTCACCAAGTTTGAGGCCAGTATCCCTCGTCGTAGCAGCAGAATCTGAATTCCTGTGCACTGCATCTACTTGCTGTTGCAAAGGTTTGGTGGCTTCCTTCCATCAAGATCTTCGGGCTCAAAGTAGCCCTCCACTTCAAGCATCTCCTGTGACCAAGATCTTCATCCTCATCATCTCACTTCCACCGTGGGCCTGCATCTATGGTGAGCTGCTCGAGGTCCTCTTGCGACTTCAGTGCCTATGGCCTGTGGGGCTTCTTAAGGGGCTTCTATGATTTCAGTGGGCTCCCCTGATTGCTTGGGGCCTGCTCTGACTCCCCTGCTTGTGGTGAGTCAATTGGGCCGTGGTGGTCCTGACACTGCACCTTCTTTGCCCTCCACATTGCTGGCAGTTGCCAAGGCTGGTTGGTGCTCCAGACAGACACGACCCATCAAGATTTGACATCTGACATGGGACAGCTTATGTACGGCTCCTGGCCTTCCACTGTATTGCCTTGTCAGCACAGCTGCAGCTCCAAGGTCATCGCCAGCATTCCTGCAGAACTCAACTTCAGTGGGCTTTCCTCTTCCGGGCCTGTTGGTTGCTTTCAGGTGGCATAGACTCTCTCCTCTCTGCTTGCAGGTACTTCTTATCATGGATCCACCTTTGGGGTCCACCGGACACTTTTACTTTCTCCTGCAGCGGCATCTTCCCGAAGTTCTCCACTGAGTTTGACGGCGGATTCCGACGCCAATTCACACCTATGCACACGGCTTCCCTGGTGTATGTAGCCTGGTTCCTTGGGTGTCCACGGGTGGGGTGGCTCTCCAACCTCTTGTCTTCCAGAGGGTTTCTCCAGGGTCGACAGGGAAGGGTCCTACCTCTTCAAAATTGCAACCACGACTTACACATTGACATGTATTGAGCTTGCAGTCGTGTTCCCACTCTGTACACGGCCATAATGGGGTTCATGGTTACTTACCTTAGGTGGTTCCTTGGGTCCCCAGCACTTCTACGTCTTCTGGGTATAGTCTTGACTTGAGTCGTGGTCCGCATACCACTATTTTAGTATATGGTTTGGTCTCACCCTGGTGACCAATGTGTATTTGTGCCACTTATCTATTTCTATTGCAAAGTATTGTGTGCGTTATGTATATCTCCGGCTAGGAGATAACTGTATGTGTTAGTGAATGTCTTATAATAAATACATATTTTTTTAAATACACTGTGTGGTTCTTTTCCCCCTAATCTATACCAATAAGATTATGCTTTGGTAAAACAAGCTGCTTTACACTCCTTCTGGACTAAGCCCGAAGGCTGCTCTCCACAGCTACCACTTGGAGAGCTTTCTAAAGTTGTCTAAGACCACTAAAATCACCATAAGGGTTGTCTGGATTGGTGCAGGGTGCCCACTTACATAAGTGTGCACCATATACTAAGCCAGCTTCTCACAACCGCATAATACTTTTTGTCACAAACTACAAACATACACCCACTCCCATCTTCCAGACTACACAAATGATACACACCATGAACAAACTTCAATGACAAGCTTTCTCTCTTCCCCAGCACCTAACACATATACAGCAACACAGCAACTCTCTTTTAAAGGCCTCTCATCCATTGAACAATTTAAAACCTTAATACATGACCCACATGCTGCACCCCCACCCCTAACTTATACATGTTCCACCATAAGCAGACGCAAACAAAATAAGCAACATGCCACTCCTCACAACCTCACATCTCAATGTCTACTGCACAACAAGGTTACACTACAAAAACAACACAGCTCACCAACTCACTTTCAACCACCGTCTCCACCACCTACACATGCAGACCCATTAAAGCCTGCTGGACAAGGAACACGATAACGAACAGCTATACATAGCTATCCTCATACATCTAATACCAACACTAAGAACACACCAGATACAAGCCCATAAAATACTGCTCACTCTTCCACAAAACAAAGTCACACTCTCACCAAAGCACATTTTCTAAACTGTCTACTAATAAATGCTTGATCGCTCTCTAAAAACAAACATCGCATCTACCACCTTCTCACTGACACAAAACCTGATATACTCTTCATAACTGGATCATGGTTGGGAGATGATATGGCTCCAGTCTTGCATGAAGCTTTTCCTCTAGGCTATCAAACTATCACACAAAATCGTATAGGAAAAAAAGGAGATGGCCTAACGGTTGTGTTCAAGCAAACATTACATTTCTGTAAAAATCATCTCAATACAATGTTGGGAGGCCCTCTTCACCAAATGCAACCCTACACTATCTTCCTTCTGGTGCTTCCAGCTTCTTTACAGACCTCCACCTAGCAATGCAACATTCTCCGATACACTTCTAGGCACAGTTTCAAACATGATAACACTATATTCCAACCTATGCATTCTGGGTGACCTCAACATTTGGTTTGACAAACTCAATATGCCCCCAACCAAAAATGATCCTCATTGGTCCAGACGCACTGAACCTGCATCGGATCTTCCACAAACCCACACACATTACTGGAGACATCCTAAATGTTACTTTTGACTCACATCGTCAGACCACATTTGCTTGCTTTCCAACATAAAGCAACTCATCTAAAACCACTTTACGTGGATCCACCTACCGACAGTGGAACAAACTCAATTTGGAACACTTAGAAACACAGCTAACATCCAGTACAGATCTAGATACAACAAATTCAGTTACAAAACGATATGAGTGGTTACAGGAAGCTTGTGATATCCTAATACCACTAAAATCTAAACAACAGAACAAAAGAAAACAGGCACCTTGGCGAAATATAGAGATAAAATAACAAATTAGAAAGCTGCAACATGCCTGGCTCAAAACAAACACCAATCAAGACAAACTGTGCCTACAGATACTTAACAGATTATACAAGTCAGCTATCACAAAATCTAAGAAAATGTACTATTTGAATACTGAATTTGAAAATGCTAAATGTGTTAAAGAAAGAATTCTATAAAAGTCTCAATGAATTATTTTGTAAACCAAATTACCTAGAACTCATCCTGTTACTTAAGATTTCACAGACAAACTGTCAAATCATTATAAGGCCACAGCAGAACCATTGGACTCATGTTTAAAATAAATAAAGCACCATCAATGACCTTTTTCTAAAACAAACAACGTAAGAATACTCTAACCCAGCCTCTCCATTTCTTCCATCAAATGTCACACGATTAATTTATCAACCTGGTCAAAGCAAGTAGCCTGCGGGCCGCGCTTCTGACCCCTGTCCACCACACACCTTCAAGAGTATTCTTCTAAAAACCTCTGCTGCTACACAAACAATTACTTAACTATAGGAAAATTTCCAGATTAACTAAAAAAAGTTATTCATACGCCCAAAAATATACCTGAACCTGCTGAACCCTGACAACCACAGACCGATTACAAGTGGACCTTTCCTGGACAAACTGATAGAAATAGCAGCATTTGCGCAGATGTCCCAGTTCATTGGAGATAATGCCATACTTTCATATTTCCAAACAGGATTCCATCTAGGAAGAGTGTAAGAAGCTGGCTCTGTATATACTATACCAAATTAAGGTATAGCATGCACAGAGTCCAGGGAGTCCCCAGAGGTATAGCAGAGGCTATCTTTGTGCTAGTGTGGGTGATCAGTTAGGCTTATCCAGAGAGTGTGTTAAGCATTTATTGTATTCACTTAATCAAGGACTAATACACACACTCAGAGACAGATTCCAGACCAATGAGGTAAGTATAAAAAAGATATACTTATGTTTTATTTTAGAAACAAGCAGGACTTGGCATAGGTGAGTAAAATATACCTTAAAATGCAATAATATTGTTCAAGGAAATACAGTTGTACTAGAAATTGCAGTTGTTACAGGTTTGTATAACTTTTAAATGTAGTTTTTATCATACAGTTAGTACTTTCAGATTACTTTTTAGTTACTTCAGGATTACAGTGAGTACACCTTAAGATCCCTACATACAAGGTAAGTATGACTTTTTTTATACTTTGCAGGAATCTCTTTTCTTCATACAACACAGTTCAACACTTAGATATTTTTTAGGCCCAATAACTCTATTACATGGGTTCCTATGTGGGAAAAGTATTAGTGGTTTTGGAGGTAAGTACACAACCTACAAGGGTGAGTTTTGGGGGTTAGGACCAAGGTCTACATGGGCACTCAATTTGCACCACCAACGGCACTGGAGCGACCGGATGTAGAGTGCAAGGGCCCAATGTTTGCCAATGGGCCTAAGGGGGCCTTCGGTTAGGGACTGCTGACTAGCAGCCCATTCGGTTGTGGGAGACACGCTCTTGGGTTAAGATCAGCACTGCAGGAGCCAACGTCCAGCACAGTTGCACCACCTGCATTACTCAGGCGGCCGGGTGCAGGGTGCAAAATGGACATTAGGAACTCTGTGCTTTCCAATGGAGAACTTCGGTTTCTGAGAGATGCTGCAGGCTCGGGGAGGGAAACCGTTTGAAGGGGACCTGGTCACAATTGGTTGGGCCACCCAAGGACATGGGGTTTGGGTGCAGGGGTGTCTTCTGGCGTCTGCTATTCTTACCAGCTCTTGTCGCGTCTGGGAGACCCTTCAGGCATCATCTAGAGTCTTGTGGGAGGTTCAGGATTGCCAGATTCCAAGTCAGGATCACTGTGGAGCCCTCCTTGGGGAGTCGGGACACTCGAACTCGCGTCATTGCCGTCCAGTGCTGAGTGGTGCAATGGAATCTAGATTCTGGAGGTGACTCTTTGATTGAGCAAATTTGGTGCTCATGGGAGACAGAGTCTGTGGGAAGGTTGCAGGGCAGGTCTTCTGGGCTGTTGGAGTTGCTGACTGCTAAACTAGCCATGGTTCTTGTTGTTGGCAGGTCAGAGACGGGACAGGATGGTAGGGCTGGGGCCAAGGCAGTTGGTGTCCTCTTCTCCTTCCTGGATCAGCACGGATCTTCGGTCCTTCTTCTTTCTTCCTCAAATCTGAGAAGGCACGGTTCAGAATTGCCCCTAAATGCGAGATTTAAGGGCATTAAAAAAATGTGCAGGTCTGGACCAATAGGTCCCTTCCTTGGGCAGGTACACCCCCTATCATGCCACTCTCTACTGGAAGGGGGTATGAGCCTCTTCCTACTTGGCTGAGTCTCAACGTCTTCAATATGGAGGGGACTGAGATGTGTGCTTCACCTCGCCTCCCCCACCTGAGAGGTGGGGTTGGCATAGGTGGGCAGTTGTAGCACAAAAAGGCACAAAGTTCCCCAGTAGGACTAAAAAGAAGGAGTGTGTGTGTGTGTGTGTGAGATGTAAGTGGAGAGATCCAAGAGGGAAGGAGAAAAGGGGAATTTCCCTCTTGGGAACTAGAACCCTCACACACCCAGCGAGCTAGGTGTCATGCTTCATCATATGGGTCCTGCTCCTCGTCAGACTGGCGCTGCAATGTCTGACGGGCACCCGCGAAGGGGCTCTTTAGCGGAGATCTTTTGTTCCAGCCATATGGTGCATGCGTGTGAGAGGGCAGGTGAATGTGTAGTCGTGGAAAGGTGGTGGTGATTAAAAAAGGTTAGTTAGTCCACAAGGAATTTTAATAGCATGGCTAACTCCCTTGGTTAAAATAGTGGGAGGGGAGATAGACGCCACAAGTGTATGTGGCGAAGATATCTGCAACCCTCTGTTTAGGTCGACATATTTCTTGCTAATCTAGCAATTCCTCAGGACATTGGTGTCAAGTACTACACAGTGAATGAACAGTGAATTAAAAAATTGATTTCATACAACCTTTAATTGTTAAGGTCTGTGATGGGGCAGGCCAACTGGTCCTGCCTCAAGTGGTGCAACCCTAAGTTTGTCCCTAAGGTGCCCCGCAGTCTGCTCCTGTGGGACCTGCACAGAGGAGTCAGGGACCCAAACGGAGTGCGGTCTCTGCCTGCACACCTACCCCCACGCGTGATCCGTGCGGGTTCTGGAGCCACTGGTGGGCAGTTCTCTCTTCCTAGCTTGGCTTTACTGCCTCTTCGCCTGCCCAAAGCGAGGCCAGAACTGGTGGGAGACAGTTGCTGGGGGCAGCAAAAGGCAGGGACAGTGTCTAAAGGTTGCAGTCTTTGAAGCTTCCCCTTTTGTCGATCCAGCTCATCCTGGGAGAGAAAGTATGACACCTCTGCCCAGGATGGCCTTTGTTTCAATACCAGAGAGTGGAGGCTCTCTACCCAGGGGTCAAGAAACTTGTCTGGTGATGGAAAATGGTGGGTAGCCATTCATGAACCACACATGTTTATTTTATTTTAATTTTATTTTATTTAAAAGAGTTTTATATAGCGCTGGCTATACCTGAAGGTATCAGAGCGCTTTACATGAGAATAAACAATGTAACAGAAAAAGTTAAACAATTACACAATACATCCAAAAAATAGGCAATACAATTAGGAGAGGAGAGAAAGGAGAGAGAAGAGTGATGGAGGGGGCGGTGAGAAAGGGAGGATAAGGGAAGAGACAACAAGGAGAGACGAAAGGAAGTCTGTCTCAAGACCGACTGGGTAGGTGACGAACAAGGAGGGAATCCACGGCCCATCTCCCCTATAGCTAAACCAGGTAGCTCCATCGGGCAACAGACAAAATAGTTCAGTCTCAGTACATTGAGAGAGGATAGAGGGAGAGACATAAATAGAGGGAGGGTGAGGGAGGAGACAACAGGCGAGGCAAAAGGAAGTTCAACAATGTGGTTCAACCATATAACAGGAAAAGATCAACAATTACACATTACATCAAATAATCGGCAATACATTAGGAGAGGAGAGAAAGGAGAGAGAAAAGTAGTGGGGGGTGGGGGGTGAGAGAGTGAGGATGAGGGAGGAGACAACCATAGAGATGAAAGGAAGTCTGTCTAAAGACCGACTGGGTAGGTGATGGCCAAGGAGGGAATTCACGGCCCATCTCCCCTATAGCTAAACCAGGTAGCTCAATCGGGCATCAGACAAAATAGTACAGTTCGCCGAAGAACATTAGAGGGTTAATTATCAGCTCCGCTTAAGTGAAGAATCCCTTAACACTGTGGGCTCTCTCAGAGGGGTATCTGAGACTCCAAGGCATGAATGCTAGGATCTCTCCCCAACAAGGGGAGAAGGAGTGCTTTGGCAAGGGGCACAATCCAGGAGGCCAATTAAGGCCATTTTCTGCTGTGTGTGAAGCCCTTAACACTGTGGACTCTCTCAGAGGGAAATCTGAGACTCCGGGGCAAAAATGCTTGATCCCTACCCAACAAGGGGAGAGGGAGTGCTTTGGCAAGGGGCACAATCATGGAGGCCGTTTAGGGACAGATGGGCGGTAGGGGAGGACCTATACAGCAGACAGGTGGAAATAAGAGTAGGTACGCTAGTACAGATGCCTACTGCCCTAGAGCAGCTAACGATGAAGGTAGAAGGGGAAAAAAAACATGAAAATAAAATAAGTAGTCTTGCCGAACTGAACATAGCTTAACCAAAGTAAACAACCATCCTGTTAAAACATGGGAGGGCTAGTAGAAATAATTGAGTTAAAGGGTGAAAGAGCGTAGGCAGAATAAGGAGCACGCAGAAACATTAGAAACAAATGATAGCAGAGGAGAAGGGAGGGTGTAGCCAGGGGAAAAGTTCAGCTGCCATTTTAATGTCAGGCCGTGCAGGCAGTCTTCACATGGATGGTGGGGGGGCTGGAAAGACCTGGAGGATTCAGCGTGTATACAAGGGAATTAGTAAGGAACAAAGTTACACAGAGTAAACAAAGGATAGATGCAGTATTGCACAATACAAACCATGTTGTTAAAAAATGCGAATAAACTGGGGTGTTGAACATGGCATAAAAAGAGTGGGAGGAACAGCGGTAACAGCAATATTCTTGGACGGTGAATGTTTCAGTGGAGAGGAGGGAAGAACAAAAGTAGTCCAGGTGGAGTCCAGTGGGGCCGGAGATCTGGATCAGGTCACAAGATGGTGGAACGGGACAGTAGTGACCCTCGAGGATGGTCGCAAAATGGAGGGGAGCAAAAGCGACGAAGACAAAAAGTCCAAATGAATTTGATTCTTACCTCCGCTCAAACCCTGAAGGTTGTCCCAGACGTCTTACGGGAAGCCAGTCAGGCAGAATGGAACTAGGAGAAGTACTGGGCTGGTCGATTTTCGGGAGGCATCTCTAAGATGTCCTCTGTGTGCATTTTTTATTAAATCCCACACTGCCATAAGTGTGGGTTTGATGTGCTGATAAGTTTGCTACCAAACTATCAAGTATCAAAGGAAGAAAGAAACCTCGAATGACCATGGACTTCAAGCTATCAATGAATACCCAAGTGGACAAACTAGCAAGATCATGCTTTGTTAATATAAAAACTCTGCGATTGATCTTTGCCCACCTGGGATTTCCACACAAGGTCCTGGCTACCATCTCTTGTTCTGTTCAAACTCGATTATGCCGATAGCCTCTACCACGGGTAGCCGGTTACATGTTTTATTGAGGTTTTTTAAAGCAAAAGAATAATGGCAATAATGCGCATAATACTGATTTGCACATCGACATATAGATGAGCATTGCAGATTACACCGACAAATATGGACTATAAACAAATAAGAAGCAAAGAAATAATAACAAAGAGAGCAAAATAACCAATAATCACCACAGTGCAGGTTTGTACAACAGTGGATTGTAGAATATATCACATCACAATTGGCCAGCCATCATCGCAATTGTTTGATAGTGGAAGGACACACCAATCAGTGAGTTCGGAATGGAGCAGGAAGTAGGAGCGAAGCGGTTACCTGATACTTTTTGACTGGGAGGTATGAGGAAGCAAGGATGAGTTGACATGGCTGGTATTGTCACAGTACATCAAATCCATTAGCCAGGCCTTCACTAATGGTGGGCAAATTCCACCCCAATCTAAAGAGACCTGTTGCTTAGCCAACAGGAGCTTAATTGCAGTAAAATGCCTTATGCAAAGCCACAGAGGAAGAGCATATCCCAGCAGCACCGGTAAAGGCGAGGGAGTAAGGTTGGTCTCAACCATTAAACCGAGATGTTCAAAGACCGACTCCCAGAAAGCCAAGACGGTGGGGCAATTCCACGCCAAATCAATAAAATAAGCTTGATCCATCGCACACCTCTGGCAATTGTCTGGCTTTGCGCGATTAATCTTGGCAACCAACATGGGAGTAACATACATTCTATTTAAATATTTAAAATGCAGAAGTTTATGTTTATAATTATTCGATACATATTGGGTCTGTTCGCAACAATAGGTCCACATTTTGTCTGTCAAAGGGTGTGGCAAATCTCCCTCCCAGGCTGTCCTCCCGAGATGGTACAATCTAGAGACCAGGTGCGCATTGTCGTGTGTTGTAATTATGTTGGTGAGGGGCATGAATTCAGGGAGTTCTGCTGCCAGGGGACGTAATACTGTAGCCAATGAGGTGCTCGTTCTGAGTATAAGGAAGCGGTCCAATACACTCACATCTTGATCCTTCGTCAAATATGCTACGGAGAGCATTTGACCGTTATCAAACATATAGCCCATAGTCTGAAGGCGGTTGCGGGCAATCACCCGCTGAGTCAGTGTTTCGGTAGTAGGAGGCAGCCATGGGTTGTCCAGTAAGGGCAAATGCGGAGAGTAAAAATATTCAGTCACTAAATATTTACAAATACGTCCCCAAGCCCAGCTAGGGGTTTGCAAAGTGTGGATTTCAGCAGGAGTCCTAGTGAGCCTAAGCAGGAGAATGGAGGAGAGGGGAGAAGGGCAATCCTGGTTAAACTCCGGTTTAAGAAATTGCAATTGCGCATCTGGATAATACCAATATTATGCATTCTGTTTGCGCCACTAAATAGTATAAATATAAATTGGTAACTCCAAACCTACCCACTCAAACGGCTGAGTGAGCTTCTGCCATTTCACCCGTGCCTGACTCCCTGCCCAAATCAGTCTTCTGAACATGCCATGGAAGGTGTTGAACACAGTAACCGTGAGTGGGATTGGGATATTCAGGAACAAATACAGAAAACGGGGCAGTACTACCATTTTAATGATCGCTGTGCGACCAGCGATAGATAATGGAAGCGCTATCCATCGGTCTTTATATCCCGCCAGCCGGACTATGGCCATGCCGTAATTAAGACAGATGACCTGCGCAGCTGGGCGGTGTAAGACTACCCGAAGATATCTGGGAGGATCATCGCACCAGAACAAGGGGAATTCCAGTGCAAAGGGGAGGGTAATCTCCATCAGTGGAAAGACTTCAGACTTGGACCAGTTTATGACCAGCCCCAAGAAGACCCCGAACCGCACCACCTCACGGATAATCAGTGAGAGGTTTGTGGAGGGTTCACAAACAAATAAGAGAATGTTGTCTGCATATAATGAAGCCAGAAGGGGGCCAGATGGAACCCAATCCCTCGTTGGAGGTGACGCTCTTGTAGATGCGGCACCAACAGGTGCCGCATCTACAAGAGTGGCCTCATGTTCCGTTTACTCCACAGCAGGAATATCAGGGCGCATAGAGCGAGTGGGAGCATCACCCACCAATATCCTGCTTGCCCGCGCAGTGTATAGTACATGAAAGCCATGCCTCTATGTTCTGGGCGCTACCCCTCGCAGCTCCAGCCATTTAAGTTGTGCTGGTGTTATAGGTTGCCACATTTGTGCAGTATGCGGATTTCACTTCATTGGGGGAGCCCAGGATTATGAGCAGGCTCACCCTTCCAGTTCCAATAAGCTCTTCATGGCGCAGACATCACCACCGCGCCTCCTTCATAGGCCAAAAAGCTGCTGTCTCTGTTACTGCCGCAGCGGTGGCCCCGCCCTCAGGCCCGCTTGGGACTCCTATTGTCACAGGGCCTCCGAGGGCCATGTCAGGTCGCCGCAATGGGGCAGAGCATTTGGGGATCAGGAGCACTCTTACGAGATCTGCTTTGCTCCGTCCCCGCTCTGATGTATACGACGGTGGCAGCAGCTTTCAGGGGCCATGATTAATGTGAAACAGCATCGTGGAGCAGCTAAATTAGAGCGGCCATCCGAGCTCCTGATTCAAGCCACCATCTTGGTGCTTGGTTCGGCCATGCCCCCTACCACGGATCACCTTTAGTAACGATGAAAAGACTATAGCTGATTCAGAACTTTGCTGCCAGACTGCTCTTACATCTAAAGATGCAAGCCCACATCTCCCCTGCCTTGAAAGCCCTACATTGGTTACCGTTTGCCAGAGGACCCACATTCAAGCTGCGAGTGGCACATTCGTCAGCCAAGCAATGGAACTCTTTACCCCAAACCAAAGATCCATGGATAACTACCTTATCTTTAGACTACTACTCGAGAATTGGCTCTTCCCCATACAGCCACCTTACTCAAATATAAATATACAGCCAATCCCGCTGTATGTAAGCATTTATTTGGACTATAGATGTGTACCTACATAATAATAATAATACTGTGATTTATTAAGCGCTACAGCTACCCCCAACACAGGGGTGTCCCGGCGCTAAAAAACACTAGGTAGATAGGCGTCAGAGGCAAGAGTGCGTATTTTCGGTCTACAATGCTACTGTCTTGAAAAGCCATGTCTTCAAGGCTTTTTTTCAAACAAAATTCTGACTTGGCACTTCGGAGAGTGGCTGGGAGGGTGTTCCACAATGCGGCTGTTTTGACCGTGAATGCTCCTCCACCCAGTCGTGCTTTCTCAAAGCGCGGAGTCTGCAGCCAGTTGAAGGAGTTCAGAACGCAACACCCGCTTTTGTTTGTAGGGGCAGAGTCTTTCCTTCAGATACTTCAGGCAGTTTCCATTCAGAGCCCGATAGGCCATTGTCATGGCCTTAAATATGATTATTTTCGCTACTGGCAACCAGTGGAGTTTGTGTAAATGCGGAGAGACATGTTGTCGGAATGGAATCCGGCAAACCAGTCTCGCAGCCGCATTTTGAATCATTTGAAGGCGATGGATAGCATATTTAGAGAGGCCAAGGTACAACGCATTAGCATAATCTAACCTTGATGTAACTGTAGTGTGTACAACTGTTTTGCGGCAATCTTCCGGTAACAGGTGCAGGATTTTCCAGAGATTTTTTAACTTACTAAGACAGGTCGCAGAGACATCTTGTATTTGGGCTGAGAAGGTCAGATTTGCTTCCCATTTCAATCCTAGGTTTCGAATAGAGGTGGCTGGGGATGGAGGAGTGCCATTTCAGCTGGCCACCAAAGTTCTGACTCAGGCACATTACCTTGCCCAAGAAACAGAACCTCTGTTTTTTCCATGTTTAGCTTTAGTTTATTAGAATTCATCCATACAGCTATATCGCGAAAGCAACCCTTGAAATTTTTCAAACCATCCACCGTCTGCTCTTTAAAGGAGAAAACCAGCTGGGTGTTGTCAGCATAGGAGATAGCCTTCACACCCCCAGTTGGCAATCAGAGAAAACAGAGGAGCTAGGTAAAGGTTAAAAAGTAAAGGGCTCAATGCTGAGCCCTGGCGTACCCCGCACCAGAGTTGATTCGGTTATGATTCATATGGCGTGTGGGCGACTTTCTGAGTGCGTCCACTCAAATAAGAGGTCAGCCATGTGAAAACATTTCCCTCCAGTCCGGCTTCTTTTAGGTGCTCACCAAGGATAGTATGGTCAACAGTATCCAAAGCTGCTGACAGATCCAGGAGCACCAGCAGCGCAGGTGCTCCTGAATCCAGTGACCACCTAATAGACTCTGCCACCTCCAACAGCACAGACTCTGTGCTAAACCCTGCTCGAAAGCCTGATTGAGTATCATGCAAAATCCCATTCTGCTCAATGAAGCTCGTCAATTGGCGTTGAACGAGTTTTTCCAGCATTTTCCCTGAGAAGAGAAATAGGACGCAGGTTTTTTAAATCGCCCGGGTCTCCATTTTTTGTATTTTTTTTTCAGTGGGCGAAGTGTCGCATGCTTCCATTTATCTGGAAAGATGGCAGTTTTCAAGGAGGTATTCCAAATATGTAGCAACCCATCCATCAACGATGGTGCTAGTACCTTCCATAATTTGGGCAGGCATGGATCATCTGGGGCTCCTGAATTACATCTCTGAATTTCAATTTGAGCATCCTGTGGCATAATAGGAGAAAATTCGCTAAGCCTAAGTAGCTCCCCCCGGAGTGGAGATTTATCCTCTTTCACAGTGGCCTCTGGGGCCCGAAATGACTCGTAGACCTTTACGCTCTTGTCGTTATAATAGTTTGCAATTCTATCGCACAGGGCTGGGGATGAAGTAACTTCTATCTCCAGTGCCCGAGGCTTCAAAAAGGATTGAACAACCTTAAAGATCTCGCTGCTCGACTGCTTAGCATTTCGGATGCTTGACACAATATAATTTCGTTTTGCTGTTTTTAACACCTTATGAAACACTTTTAAGGCTTCTTTATAGTTTGCTTTCATTTTTTCACAATAACTCAGCCTCCATTTGCGTTCCAACTTCTTTCACCTACTCTTGTGCTCCCTAAGGGCTTTAGAGAACCATGGGGCAGTGGGGGATAGCTTATTTGATTTCCTCACTCTGCCTGGCGCTACCAACTCTACAGCTGAAGCAATCCAATGATGTAACAAAACTGCATCGGCATCTGGATTGGCTGATAGATGGGGAGGGTTGTCTAGCAAAATGGGGTTGAGTGTGGTACCAGTTAGATTGTTCCAATTTCTTTTAAGCGTAAGGCGTGTTCCTTTAGCTTGCCCTGAGTTTGGTAGGGAAATAGAAAAAGGGACCAAATAATGATCTGACCATGTCAGGGGGACAGGCGTCTCCATGGAAATGGCAGTACTATTGGAGAAGACTAAATCCAAGGTGTTCCCTGCTACATGTGTGGGGCCGGAGACCCATTGTTTGAGGTTCACCCCATCTAAGAATGTGATTAACTGCCTTGCCTGCAGGCAGCTTAAATCATTTACATGCAGATTAAAGTCTCCCAGGGCCAGAAAATTAGAGTACAGGATTGAATTTTGGACAATTAAATTACAGATTGTATGAAGGGCGCCCACTGCACAATCAGGTGGTCTATAAATAAGAATCCCCCCCAAGAGCAGACGTGGGGGTTGGTAGTAGACAGAAATGTAAGCCTTCTATGCCCAGTGCAAAAACAGAAGCCGAGGACACCAGCTCCCATGTGTCCCTGAATATAATGGCCACCCTGCCTCCCCTTTTTCCTCCTTCTCTGTTAACATGGCACATTTTAAAACCTGGAGGGATTGCTAGTGTAATTGTTGTCACAGTGTCCATATTGATCCAAGTCTCCATCAGGAACAAAACGTCCCAAGTGCCATCAAATAAAATTGACCAAACATCATCAGTGTGTTTGGGTAGCGATCTACAGTTTGAGACAGGCCTTGATTATGCATATACATATGTGTATTGCTTTGTATAAGTGTGTATAATAATTTTGTTTTTAAAGATGTAGATATTTGTTAGTTCTGCTTAAAAATGTACATATTTCTTACAGTTACATGATTCTATGTTTAACATGTATATAAGTAACTACATAAATAAGTGAATCTTTTTATCATAACTATTTATCTACAATTACTTCACTATGGAATTACAAAAAATTTAAACAAATAAATTAAAGTACAGCAACACTTGAAAGTCTGAGTTTATTAAATGCAAGTTTAATATACATATGTTACCTTCCTTAAGCATATATATACCCTCCATGTACTTCTGCATCTTTATATTTATTACTTTGCTTCTAATTCAGCATATCCAATCCACTACTCTACATCTTAGCCTATATCTCATGCAATATATCCTCTACCTCTAATCTGACTCATCTCAAACCTCATTCTACTACTCATTCCAATGCACTGCCCTATTTCTCATCATATACCGCTCTCAATATATCCTCTACCTCAACTCTCTAATTAATTTCAAACCTCATTCTACCACTCTTTCCAATGCACCACCCTATTTCTCTCCCTATACCTCTATCAATGTACCCCCTACATCTGTCAATCATCCCAACCCCCATACCACTACTATGATCCCCAAAATAACACTTTCTATACTATTCCCTTCTGTATCCCTCCTTGCATCATCTCATACCTCTTTTACAATTCAGATCTCCCAAACAAGCCTTTATTAACCCTTCCCTCTGACTCTTCCCCCTCCACCACCCCATTACTCATCCCACCCCCTCCTACTGCCATAAACTCCCCCCAAAAACCTAAAACTTTGTAGACCCTTCCCTCTTCTCTCTCTCCACTATTCCTTTTCAAT
The DNA here is from genome assembly GCF_964261635.1 of Lissotriton helveticus. NCBI lineage: Eukaryota > Metazoa > Chordata > Amphibia > Caudata > Salamandridae > Lissotriton > Lissotriton helveticus. The sequence goes on along the minus strand of NC_136073.1, from coordinate 453,061,659 downwards.
CCAACTAACAGAAAATATGTCCACCAATCAATTAAATTTCATTTTCCCTATACTAATTACCGGCTAATCCTGTTTGGGTTCCAGAGTTGCATGCCTCCTGCCAAAAAGCACTTTAACACCTCATCAGGGGTAGGAAGCACTATATAAATGCAAATCCTTCCTCCTCTTCTGTACCTCCACTATCCTTTTCAATCCAAAAAACAAACTAACATGTCCACCGCTCACAGTAATTTAATGTTTCCCCAGACTAATTCACCAGTAACCCTTTTTTGTATCCGGTGTAGCATGCTACTGGCCTAAAAGCACTTCAACACCCCATCAGGGTAGCAAGCACTATATAAATGCAAAACGTTCCCTTTTCTAGCACTCTACTATCCTTCACAAACTAAATAACAGATTAACATATCCACAGCTCAAATTAATTTCATATTTCACTATACTAATTCACCACTAATCCTATATGGGTTCCAGAATAGCGTACTACTCAGCAAAAAAGCGCCTTGACACCACTTCAGAGGTAGTAAGCGCTATATAAATATAATTACAGTACAATACAATACAATGCTAAAGAAAACAAAAAGATTAGTTTAAGGAAATAGAGTGAAATGAACACGAGTTAAACAGAATTTAAAGGTAGAGGAAAGCATCACAGTAATTGAAAAAACAAGGAAATAATGCAAAAACCAAAGGGGGAACACGGAATAATTTCAGAATTGAAAACGAACGAGAGAGAATGAATAAGAGGAAAACTGGAGAAAGAAAACAATTTGGCTTTTCAACAATAAAACAGCTTCAAAAGCCTTATAGATTCTACATGGGCAGAAGGAGCAAAAGCTTTCCTTATTTGCATGTAGACATGTGCCTGGTGGTGATATTTCACATGACACCTCTCTGCCTCCCTATTCAACCCAGACGGGATTATACAACAAATTAACAGACAGCTGAACCAAGGTTCTGCCTTGGCTCATAGAGCCCGTGCAGGAGCTGGACCTTGAAAATGAGTGCATTAATATTTGGAAGTTTTTACATTAATAGGTCACATGAAAGCGCTGCACTGAGAAGTACTTATTAAAAGTGATAGTTTTCAAACCATGGATTTAGAACCATTTCTGCTGCTAACCCTACATTGGTGACCGTGCCTTTAGTAAAATAGGAGGCAAGACAGTTGTTATGTGAACCCTGTCTGCATTCCAGATCACTAGCAAGCAACTTTGAGGTCAATTTAATCAAACACGGTAGGATTTTGTGCAACTGGTATTCTGAAACGCGTATTTGAAAGTGCTTGTGAAATAAAATATATGCCTAAAATCACAATATGTAAGGATGGAAGCCGCAATTTATCAGGTTTTCTGGTTTCAATTTTTAAAAATCAGTCACTAAATGCGTGTGATAGTGTCTCCTTATTGTGTTAAGGCTTTGCTTTTACCTCTTTGTGCATTTTTCTGCAATTTATAACGAAAACTCAACCCTAAGGCATTGGAGTGCTTTATATCAGCGATATTTACATTAAACAAGGTCCCATTCTTTTGACCCAGGCGTCCCCACTGTGGAATGGAATCTATTTGTGGCAGGTGGCTGTGCTGCCTGGGTTCAGCGCTTCGGACCTTATTGGACTATCCACGCTCGGAGACATTATGAAGGGGGTGGAGCTCAAATCCTTTAAAATCCTTTAAAAAGCTGCAGGATGAATATCAGCTCCACTGTAGCTAGTTCTATAAGTACCTACAACTTAGACATGCACTGACACCGTATATTAAAGATCTGACAGATTTACCGGAGTTAATGGGTGATATGGGTGCCCACAACAACAGACAACTATACCAGAGTTTAGTCACGCATAGTCAAACCACGTTGGGTGTGTTGTGGGTGAAGGGGGAGGGTGATATAACAGACCTAAACTACGATGGGTAGACAGAAACATTGGCAGGTCCTAGAGGCGCTGCCATTGCAACACCGTATCATTTAATTCAGTTCAAATACCTACACCGAGGATATGACAAAAGGCACCGCCTCTGGCGCATGGGAGTGATATCTCTCCCCACATGTCTCCGATGCAGCATGAAGGAGGGGACTTTCCCTCCACACAGTATGGAGATGCACCGCACTCCTACCTTTTTGGCACAGGATAATCTCTTGGCTAGCTAAAGTGTTGTCCTGGAAGCTCCCCTTTGAACCCAAAGTAGTTCTGTTATATAGCACAGAGGGGATCGGAGGCAACAGGCATAAACAAAACCTCTTGTTTTTGGGTCCAACACATGCCAAGAGAGATATTGCTCAACACTGAAAGTGGGTCTCCCCACCCTCGGTTGGTGGGTGGTAGTGAGCCATGGGCAGATGTATGGGGATGGAACTGTAAGTATTCCAAGCATGGGGTTGCCCTAAGAAACACAATAAAATCTGGAAGCAGTGGGCAGAGTACAGGGGTATTGACCTGCCTTATGCACAGCCCCTAGTAACCCTCACAAAGCAGGTAATACAAAAATATAGTCATGGACACAACAGCAGCTCATAGTTTTCACTATTTCACTGCTGTTGACTGATATTCTGAATGGTGTGGGATGTAGTATCCGGGCTGTGCATGTGTTTTAGAAGTTCTGAAACATTATTATTGCTCAGAACTGTGCTACAATTTATATGTTTCTATATGGGCCTTTCAGGCAACGCTGTACTACCAATAAAAAAGTTGTTATAAAAAAAAAACAAGGTCACATTTTTTTTTTTACATGGGGAGGTTAAGTGATTTGCCCAGAATCATAGAATGTTGAGCCAATGTTGAGACTTGAACCTGGTTACCCAGTTCCAAAGTTGACAGCTCTGGTTGTAAATGTCAGAGCGTTAGAGAAGAGCAGAAGGGTAAAGCATTTGGTGCCTGCTGCCAGTGTCCTGAGTCACATGACTGCGAAAAGCTAAGCTGTTCACTGCCCACCTACATTTTAAAGGGATGCCTCCAGCACACAAACTTAGGAAGCTGGCACTGGCGGTTTTTCACCCCAGACTTCTTGGAGCCTTGGTAGGTTAGGGGAAGAACTATCCAGAACCAGATGTGTGGGTAGAACAGGAAATTCCCACACTTCAAAGGCTGGCAATAAGTATAAATATTGCACCCCCAAAACTCCTCTTCAGGACACTTCTGAACTTGTGGAAGCCTTCAGATTGACATCCTGGACCCCTAGAGAATCGCACTGCTGCATGAGTCCTGCCTTGGTTCCTAGAGGTCTGCCCTGCTGCTAGAGACCTGCCTTGATTCTTGAAGGAGAACTGTACCATCTCCATGAACGCAGGACCACCAGACAAGAGTCCAAGGGATAGTTGCCTGGCCTTCTGCGTGAGCTGCAGGGGCATAACAAGCTTCTGAAACCTTGAACTCTGGACCTCAATTTTGCTGAAATGAACCCTAACCCCCCAGACCCCACAAAATGGTGCCTCCCAGGTCCTGCACTCTTGGAAGTGGTGCTAGAGGTGCTGCTCTTGCCTAGCCCTAAAACTTGGGACTTTGAAAAAGTTTCACGGAAAGTACCCGAAGAATTGACAGAAGACAAGGATCTATCTGACAGTCGATTTGCCTAAGGTCAGCCTCTTCCGCTGCAGGTAAGAGCGGAGGTGCGGTGGGGCCAGCTGGGGGGGAATTCGAGAGACAACGAAAAGGGAAAAATAATTATTTATTTAATTTCACCTCGTTGTCATCTCTCGAAACCCCCCTCCCCGGCTCCACCACCTCATCGCTCTTACCTGCTGCAGCCGTGGCTTCACATTGTGCATTGCCAGTTAGTCTGGCTTTGTAGTACCTCCTGCTATGTTATTCTATGCAGCAGCAAATCCTGTTCACCAGGACATCTCAGTGATAGTGTCTGGCCTCATGGAGCCCTCTTCTGCTACAGCTTGTAGCTCTGTCCCACTGGAAGTTCTTGGCTTCCAAAATGTTGTCTAAGTCTGCAGGTAGAAATCTTCACTGGGCTTGATGGTGACCAGCTCCCCATCGATGACGACAAACTCTTCATCCTGGAAATCATGCTACTTCTGCTCAGAGCTTTTTCCGGCCATTGTCTATGGCTTCACCAAGACTTTGTCCAGCACTCTCCGGCAATAACAACTCTTTGGATGCAGCATGCCTTTTTCAAAATTTCATCTAAGTCTGAAGGTCAGCCAAGACCAGGCCCAATCCACCTTGTGTATCTGACTTGTGCTCCATCATAGCCAAACTTAACTTTTGACCTTATCCCGGGCTTACGTAATCAGATACGCGTGGTTGGCATTTTGGTCTTTTAGGTGTTAGATTTCACTGAAAACGTCAAAAAATCTGGTTGTACTGAGAGGATTTAATTTGTATTGGTGTTATTTTATTTATTAAAATGTATCTTATTTTTCAAAATTGGGATGGGTTTTTTCTTGTGTTAAGCCTGGCTTGCCACACTACCACAGGGCTAAGCACAGCTTAATTCAGTGACTTTTGTGGTTCACAGTGACAAGGATTGTGGGTGTGCTTGAGTAGTATTTCATCCCCTCCACCAATAAAAAAAGGATGTGGCCTTACAGCTAGAGCGGTCGACCTCGACACTGGGAAAACGGGTTCTAGTCTTGGCAGGATGCTCAACATCCTGTGATTCTGGGCAAATAACTTAATCTCCCCATGCCTAACAAAACTGAATGTGTCCTCGTGTAACACAACAGGCACTCATGTAAAGCACTCTGATACCGGAAACCTTCAGGTCAAGTTTGTGCTATATAAAATGCTAGGGAAAAAAATAACCATATTTCTTACAGTGCTGTAACTCAGTATTTTATACATTCTCCTGCTGCTTCTGAAGAAGCAGGGCGATGACCTGTCCATATTCTTACACCAAAATATGTTCTTCAGTACAGCTCAAAGACAACATGCTTCTTCCTCACTGTTAGAAATTGCGTTTTTGGTTGGCAGCGGTATACACCCTGTACAAGCAGGAACCACAATATAATAATAATAATAATAATAATAATAATAATAATAATAATAATCCACATTTGTAAAGCGCACAATCACCCGTAAGGGTCTCTAGGCGCTGGGGGCCGTTGGGAAGATTAAGCGAGCTATTGCCCAGAGTCACATGGTGCTGGGCTAACCTGCCGCCGGAGCTGGGGATCGAACCCTGATCCCCAGATTCCAGCACAGTCGCCCTGGCCGCGGCGCCACACCTCTCCCAATTTTAGTGTGTACTACACCAATCCCAGTTTGGATAAGTGTAGTACACACTAAAAGTTTACCTGAGCTCACCCTCTGGTAGCTTGGCACAGAGCAGTCAGGCTAATCTAGAGAGGCAATGTGTAAAGTGTTTATGCACATAATGACACACAGTAACACAGCGAATACACCACAAAAATACTCCACACCAGTTTAAATAAATAGTGAATATTTAACTGAGTAAAACAAGACCAAAACAACAAAAATTCAAGATTCACGAGTCAAGATATACATTTTTCAAGTTGAACTCAAAATGCAGTGCTTAAAAGTCAACAACTCCAACTAGGGGTATCTGGTCACGTTTGACCAGGGCAAATCTAAAAGTTTGGTCTGAATGCGATGAAGCGCAGACCAGAAAGAGGAGTCACGCAGACCCGCTGACAATCCTTGGATACATCAATGCTTGGGGATGATGTGGTGCGCAATGGAGAGGATGCATCATGGGTGCAGGTGATGTGTCCATTTCTGGAGGCGATGCATGATCTTTGAGGTGTTGGTGCTTGGGGACGATGCGTTGTGCAAAGGAAGCGATGCGTCGATTATGGGAGCGATGCTTTAGTTTCTGAAGGCAATGCAGGGTTGGTTATGTGTCAATGTCAAGAGCAAGGTGAGTCAATTTTCATGGTGTCATAGTTGAACCGCTGGGCTGAAGGCGATGCATCGGTCAAAAGCCACAAAGGGTCGGGAATGCGTTGGAGTCGTGTCGGTGCACAATGAATGTGGGTGATGCGGTGTCTGAGACTCGTGCAGCAGTGATTCTTCAGAGGTGCTGTGAAAAAATCAGGTCTTTGTTGAAAGTCAAGGTTGCTGCGTCATAAACTCGGTGAGCGGTGTCCATGGCTTCTGTGCAGGCAGTGGCGGTGCACCCGTTTTCCGGGGATGCACAGGTTCCAAAATGACACTTTGGAGTCGATACATTGGTTTCTTTTTTTTATTTTTTTTTATGAATCTGTTTATTGAGGAAAACAAACTCGACATCAGGTACAGTTCCACAATGGTCAAAGAGTAGGGCACAGTGGATAAAAAAGTACATATGATTACAGTTAGGATAGGTCATTGGAAATCACGGAGAAGGGGGTCATCACTGTCCAGGTCACGGGGGGGAGTACAGATGTCACCACGGTAGGCATTCCAGGGGGCCCATATCTTGGACCATTTCCGGGGGCAACCCCGGGCTATATACACAGTTTTTTCTCTCTGCATACACCAATCAAGGTCTTTTTCCCAATCTGCAGTTGTAGGCGCAAGTGAAGCCCCCCAAAGTTGTGCTATGTTCCTCTTGGCTATCATGCTGCCGAGTGTGACCCATTGTGTGTTGTGCGTAGTAAGGTCAGTCAGTTCCCAGATGTTAAGGAGGCATCGGGGTGCCTCTGGCTTAATTTCGACCCCCAGTGTTTCGCTCATAACTGAGTGGACTGCACGCCAGAATGCCTGGATTGGTTCACAGTGCCAAATGATGTGTATAAATGCGCCCACCTGGGTGCATCCCCGTCTACATGATCCGTCCGTCAGTCCACCCATGTGTACTATTTGGGGACCCGTTAGATATGTCCTGTGGAGAATCTTCAGTTGCACTAGATGAAGGCACGTCGGGATAGCAACGGTCTTGGGGGAGGAGACTTCCGTCTGCCAATTTTCATCATCTAACTCAATACCATCTTCAATCCATTTCTCACGTAGTGACAATAGGGGGTTATCTATGTTATTGATGAGCTTCCGGTAGGTAAGGGAGATAGCCTTTTTGGGTAGGTGCCCATCTAATAGTCTGTCCTCTATCGGGGAGCTGTCTGGCAGGGACACCTCACGGGGCAATGTTTCCTGCAACACGTGCTGGACTTGGAGGTATTTGAAACGCTCAGTTTCTGTGAGGGAGTATTGGCTCTGAAGAGTGATGAAGGGTTTCACACCCTCTGCGTTCCAGAGGTCTCTAATGTGGGTGATGCCAATCAAGTCCCATCTGTCGAAATCTTTGGAGTTTCCTAAGTCTCCTAGTTTTTGCGAGTCCCATAGGGGAGTGGCGAGGGTCAGTTTGTTGATCCAACCGAGTGATCTAGTTGCAGCGTGCCAGATTTTAACAGTGTGGTTGGTAGGGCCAGTGAGCGGGTATCTGTTTGGTTTGGAATACAGTGCGCGGTGAAGGACCCGTTCGGAAGAAGCCAACGGTCCATACCATAGCCCGGATCGTCGGGGCGGCCGTAAGCACAGTGGTTTATTGCCGTGAGATGTGCTGTCCAGTAGTATCTTTTTATGTCGGGTAGCCCGATACCACCGTCATACCAGCTGAGTGTTAATTTCTGTAAAGCAATACGCTGTCTACCGCCCCATAAAAGGTCTCTCTGAAGCCCTCAATCTCTTTGAAATACGAGTTTGGGACAGGGTCAGCTCAGTTTTGTAGGGCGTACAGGAAACGGGGTAGGGCCATCATTTTAAAAAGGGCTGCCTTGCCCAACAATGAGAGCGGGAGTGTCTTCCAATGAATGGTTTCACTTCTAAGTCTATGGATAGGGGGGGCAAGGTTGCGTGCGTACCTAACCGAGGGGTCAAGAGAAATTAATATGCCTAGGTATTTGAAGCCCTCTGAAACTATGGGTATGGGGCAGTTCAAGGGTAGTGGAGGGGGACTCCCGAATAGGACATAGAGAAGAGATTTTGATACATTGGTTTCTTGATTGCAGCACAGAAACTCACTTCAAAGGGCCCAGGACCGGATTTGGCACCATTTGTCAGATCATGGCCCACAGCAGAGGGGCCCAGGCAGGGCTGTAGCCATGGGGGGGAGGGAAAGAGCAGGGCCTGGCCAGGCCATAATGTGCTATGGTCCCCCAACTGAAATCCCACACCAATAGCCTGCCCGAGCGATCCCCCTCCACATGGAGAATGGCAAAGCAGTGCCTATAGTCATGTTTTCCCAATCATGCCTCTAGATCGTTTTGGCTTTCTGTCCCATCAGCCCATGTAACACCTTAGGATCAAGTAGTCTTAACTCCCACTCCATGTTCAGAAGAACCCTGCGCAGGGCCTTACAGACCCCCCACCATATAGTGGCAATGCATTGCCCTCTGATGATTGCCTTGTGGGCATCCCACTCCAGAGTTCTGGAGGGGGTGATGTTCATGTTAAATACAAAATATTGGGAAATATAGGCTGACAGGGCCCCCCTGAAGGGGGGTTCTGTGGTGCCTCAGTGTGGAACGTCCACGTCCGTAATGCCATCAGCAGTGGAGAGTGCCAAGCACTCCATCATAGTTATCTGCGTGCATATTAGTTCATTGCAGAGAAAAGGATCGAACATAGTGTGGAGGTCATGGATTAGGCAATAAAACATGAAGTCACCGGTGTCTGGATGGTGCAAGCGCCACATATCGAACACGCTCTAGTTAACCTTTCAGTCCTGAAAGTATTGTGCAGCCTGACACACATAGCGCCATTCAGCGGAGAGGTGGAGCACTCCCAGCCATCCTCCAGAACACAATTAAAGTCATTGCCCAATATCATGAGATTGTGTAGGTCCTAGAAAGGAGCTGGGATGAAGAGGCCTAAAAAAATCAGAGTGATTAGTGTTGGGACATAAACAATCACCAGCGTGAGGGGGGCATCGTCCTTATGTCCTTCCACTACCCCTACCTACCCTCAGTGTCAACTCTGTGCATGTCTCTCACAAATGGGACCACCTGGCAATTAATATCATGACCCCCGTGAATTCGCCAATGTTGTAATTCCACACAACTGTTCCCTCCATTTTGCATGTACATTTTGTAACTCTTCCTGTGTCAAATGCATCTTTTGCAAAAAAGCTATGTGTGTGTAGCTGCGATTAAGATATGTATGAACTCAGTATCTCTGTGTGGTAATGGCCATACCCTTAATGTTTCACATCAGCAAGTTATAGTGTGGGGTAGTGTGGACCTGTAGGTGAGCACATAGGGTATGGTGATAAGTAGTGATGCCTCACATTTCACAATTCTCATTCCCCACAACTCCAGTGTGCAAGTCCCCCACATGCCCCATAAGCGTTCAAGAGACCAGTGTAGTACAAGACCATGCACATAATTATATGTAGGAAACTTCATCTGTGTGCCAAAGGAAAACAAAAGATTTATAACCTCCCTCTCATGCTCAGCCATAACCATCCAATGAATGAACATCAGCCATAGAGAAATGCGTAGTAAAATTCATGTCCTGTTTGGAGAGGTCAGTGGTCACAGACACAAAGGTAATTTCCAATGATCTGGACGTCCAACCCTCTCTCATGAGGCCCCAAAGTGTCTTCAATAGTCACTGGTGAGCAGTCCACACAACTTACCACACATCAAAGAACAAACCCCACCCCTCATAGCGGATTGTCTGGCAGCCATGGCATCAACTCCGACCTCCGGGAGTCCTCCCCAGCAGCGGCCATCGAGCCATTAGTATCTGACTGTCAGAGGCATGGGAAGATCGCAACACCTCGAATGAGTTCTGACGATATTGCAGCACCACTTCCCCTGCCTGTGCCATGAAGGAGCGGCTCTCAGACCCCCACTCCTCCTATGCCTCAGTTGCGTTGTTAGCTATTTACCAGTGTTCCAGTCATCTCATGTGGGCTTTGCAATTCACTTGGCATGTAACCTGGTTAAGAAAAATTGATTCACTCCTCATCCATCACCTTAAGTGTAGAAGGATAGAGAAGAGCATACTTCAGCCCTAGGTCCCTTGGGATAAAAAATAGACCCGGGAATGCTAAAACAAATGTGGCCCACATTTGTGGATTTCCCTTCCGCAAAACACTTCTTCAGGGAAGTTTTATGAAAAGGAGGCAGGAAGTCTATGACAGAGGCATGTTTTGATAAATTAACTTAGATAAAAAAAAAGGCACAGATTAGTTTAAACTGGTGAACCACACCTGAATACAAGTGAGGCAACTACAGCTCAGGCCCCCTACCCCCACTCAATTTGCATACACTAATGGGCCAGCCCAGCGAGAGAAAGGGAGTGATACCTCAGCCCCGTTGGTAAAAGGGAGGTAATAGAAGCACATCTGCCACCAGAACGTCCACTCAGGCACCCTCTGGGCCGCTGAAGGCATCTAAACAGCACGGATACAGTCCAAATCAGCCCCCAGGCTGCCCAAATAAGCAAGCCATCCATCAAATGGACATCAAATATGGCCTCTTTGAGCCAGCACACTTCTGTATCACAAGAGAGGGAGTCACAAAAGAATTTTTCAATCCAGACAACCTTTGTCACTTCCTGAAGGGCTCTAGCCCTCAGGACATGGAAGCCCACGCCTCGGCTCCTGGAGACACTCTCAGCCCATTGGTCTCCGCATCTCCAGCCCCTTTCAGGGGACCCCAACGGAACTCAGGAGGCTCTCATAACAGGAAGAGGGATCCTGATAGGGTTGCTTGCTGCATGGGAGACTGGACCCAGGCCATCCAGGCGGTGACGGTGCCCACCCAAGAGTAAGACAGAGGCAAATCCTGATCCCCTCTAAAGCCCACATCCAATGTGGGGAGGGCAATCTGAAGGCAAAGTTCTGGCTCCTAGGGCAGACTAACAATACTGAGTACAGAACGCCAGAAGTGGACAGAAGACCCAGAAGGCTGAATATCAGCTTACTTATTCCAAGACTGTTCAGAAACTCATTCTCATGTATTTGTTTAATTCGGTTTAACTGTTTAATCGTTATGCGCAAACATTGCATCTGTCATTGAATTTGCATGCTACATGTTGCAGTGCACAAGGATCCGAGTACCCTACCCCTCCCACTCCCTGAGCTTGGTCCCCATGCTTTATGCTGCAAATTGTATATTGAGGGGCAGCTCGTGCAGGGTAGGGCCTTAGGGAATGGCTCAGGGCCAGATCACACGCTGTGCATCCCACTCCGTAGAATCTATCCCAGGGACATTGCACCCTGCTCCCCAACCCCTTTCTCCCCAGCCCCAAACAACAAACCCCACCTCGCACCTTGCTGACACAGGATGCTTCTTGGGGTTTGGGGGTCATGGGTGGTGGCCTCTCTCTCCTCCAAATCGCTTGACCTTGTCTAGGATCCCAGGGTATGGTCGCGACACCCATTCCTCCCCAACACTATTCAAACCATGGGTCCATGTCAGGCATTTTTTTTTTCAGAGTTTTATATAGCGCAAACTTGACCCGAAGGTATCTGTATCCGAGCGCTTTACATAGCACCAGTTGCGTTACATGAGGGTACATTCATTTTTGTTAGGCACGGGGAGATCAAGTGATTTTCCTAGAATCACAGGATGTTCAGCATCATTCCCGAGACTCTAACCCGGTTCCCCAGATTTGAGGTTGACCACCCTAGCCGTTAGGCCAACTCCTCTCCCCTAAGGCATTAAGGCTTTAAGGCTCCCTCTGTCCTCACTCACCCCATTCTTCGTTGCCGTCGGCACAACAGGCTATGATTTGGATCAACATCCCCTCCGCTGTCTCCATGAAGAGATAGCAAGCCTCCCATCACTCGCACCTCCTTGGCACAGGCAGCAGGGCAGTGGCTGCCACCTGAACACTTCCCCACCCCGACCCGATCGAATCGCAAATTAATTACCAATTTAATATTATGTAATAATTAATTAATTAGACATACAAATAAATATTAGTTATTAGAAATTAAGTACCTATTCATAACTAAATAACAACTAATTAATTTTCAATACCAAAAACTAATTAGTAATAAAAATTATTACCAATTAATAATTAATTAACAGTAAATTAATTATCAATACACAAAAAGTATTTTTAATATGTAATTAATTACAATTAAATTACTTCCCACCCTATTCCCCTATAAACACACTATCCGCTACAGAAAATACATTAATACAATTATCGTAATTAATTATCAATTAATCAATTAATATAAATTAAATACCAATTATTAAATGTAATTACCAATTACAAATTATCAAACAATAAATGTAAAATCAATACCAATAAATAAATAAAAATTATTTACTTAATTACAATTACATTACTTCCCACCCTATTCCCCTATAAACCCACAACCCGCTACAGAAAATAAATTAATAAAATTAACATAATTATCAAGTAATCAATTAATAAAAATTAATTACCAATTGAAAATTAATTAACAATGAATTCAAAATGAATACCAATAAATAAATAAAAATATTTAATTAATTACAATTACATTACTTCCCACGCTATTCCCCTATAAACCCACAACCCGCTACAGAACTAAAATGCTCAATTAAATTAAAAATAATTAGTAATTTCTAAAAATTAATATTTAATTTAATATAATTAAATTACTTCCCACCCTATTCCCCCTATAAACCCACGACCCGCTATAGAATTAAATTACGAAAAAATTAAATAACATAAAATTCATTACTTAAAATACATTGCAAAATTAATATACACGTTTCACACATATACTAACATACAAAACACTTAAAAAAAATCGATATTATTAAAAATTCGATATATTTTAATACCTATATTATATACTTTGATATTTTGACTTTCTATATTTTGAAAATTGATATTATATTACTTACCTTCAAATCGAAATTTTTCACCACTATATTGTGTCCATTTGATATTTTGTACATTATATATTTTTACTTCGATATTATGGCTATTCTATATTTTGAATTCGAAATTATGTCTAGTTACCCTAAAATATATCTGTACGCAGATGACATACTACTCACCCTCAGAGACCTACCACGCTCCCTCCCTGAACTATTGGACCTCATAAAAGACTTTGTAACACTGTCGGGCTATAAGGTAAACTGGTATAAAACCGTGGCCCTCTCGCTCTCCTCAGGAACCATGAAAGCCGCAATACAGGGATACACTTTTCGGTGGAAGTCCTCTCGGCTTACATACCCCGGAGTGCTAGTCAACAGAGGCCTGGAGGGAATGGTCGTAGATAACCTAACACCCCTAGTTGCACAAATAAAAATAGGCTTTGATAAATGGTCCCTACTAGGATTCTCCATGTGGGGCAGGGTACAGGCTGTGTGCAAGGTGACGTTTCCATGCTTCACTTATGTCCGAGTTATGCTACCCATGGTGATATCCCTGTCAAGTTTACACAATATTGATGCAAGAATACAGGCCTTTGTCTGGGGTACTACCTGCCCCTGTCTGGCTGCACCTAAGCTCATGGCCCGTTGCTCTTGTGGTAGCCTGGGTTTTCCATCAGTAGAACACTACAGTTTGGCCCTACATCTTTCCAAACTCGCCTACCTCCACTCAGCAACACCAGAACCCTCCAGTGGGTGACAACAGAAAGATTACTCCTCAATCATGGCAAATGATTGGGCATCTTATACGGGGATATCATCATGCACAAACCAGTTCCACACCTAGGGGCCCATTAGGATGGCGGGCGGACTTTGTCTGCCCGCCACCCTGTCGTAACCAGGGACCACTCGCCATAAGGGCAGGGGTCCCGTGCCTGTAAATAGGATGCGCCCGCCACAGTGGCGGGCGCATCCAGCATTCTTGACATTGTGTCGAGCGGTGCACTCAGCACCGCCCGCCACAATGCCAGGAAGGCATGCTGTGCACTTCCATGCCTGCCATGTTGTGCATGGAACTTCTGGGGGTTACCTACGTGTGCACCCCCCCCAGAGTCCCTGGGGGCCCGCAACTGGCCCCCAAAGCAAACTCCGCATGCCTGCCACCACGGAAAGGCCTTGTAAAATGCCCATTCTAATATGGCTGGCGGTGTCTGATAGACACCACCACCATATAGTACCCTTTACTGCCCGGTCGCAAGGTGACCGGGGCAGAAAAACAGCGGATGGTCTTTGCATCCGCCATAGACCCCCCTCAGCCATAATAATATGGCGGGGTCATTCCGGCATGGAAGGCGGGCGGATTGCCCCCGTCAGGCCGGCGGTGGCTACGCCGGCATGGCGGGGGCGATCCACCCGCCATCCTAATGGGGCCCCTAGTGTTGCGGGCCACATACAAGGCATGACACCACGCACACCACCTCTTAGGCACCAGCCGCCATCTACACGCCAAGGCACTGATCTGGAGTAATGATAGCATTAGAATTGACAAAAAGATACCCCATTGGCCTGTATGGAAAGCCCTGAACATACATTCCCTCGATCAGGTGATCCTCAACGGTGATATAAAACCCTTCACAATACTGCAAGAAGAATTCGGGTTACCCCCACAGCAGGCCTGGAGATACCTGCAGTTGCAACACTGTCTACAAAGATGCCTTGGCCACCGACCTTGGGCCCTTCCATCCTCCCCGGTGGTGGAATATCTGTGAATCTGGGGCAGACACAAAGTTGTCATGTCAGGACTCTATGGTATCCTAATCAATCTCTTGTCTCACACCCTCTCCTACACAGTCACCATGCCAAAAGGCAGGCACAGCTACAACACACAGATGCGGCGGAAGATTGACAGATATTGTAGAAGACCTAGACAAGGGAACTCAAGGAGACAGATTAAAATGTTGTCTCTTTAAAACTCTACACAACAGGTACTGGACCCCAGTGAAACTGAACAGGGCTGGGTGCTACCACATTCCAAATGCTGGAGGTGCCCATTTGTGCAAAGTGATCTCCCCATATACTATGCGAGTGTCCCTCTGGCCAATCCTTTTAGGCCTTTGTAGGGACCACACCAGGAGCGGTGATACCCCTCTGCCTACCTCTCCAACCCCCAGTGTTCCTCCTGCATGACATCAGCACCACCCCGGACGTCACACTACTGCAACGTTGCAATCTTCATACAGCACTATCCACCGCTAAACTCTGCATCTTAAGGAAATGGAGATCGCCTGACCCTCCCTCCCAAGAGGAATGGATGGCGGCGATGATCTAAACGGTCTCATACGAATCTGTTATTCACGGTCTCAGGACCAGACGAGGGTATATACACAGACATGGGCCCCGATTCTCAGAGAGGCCACAGAAATAAGACTCTGCAGCCCGACCCAGCCCAATTCCTTCTGTCAGTTCGATAACAATAGCTAGAAGAAGAGCCCATTCCCCCGCCATAAATGCCACCTTGTCCTATAGTAACTCACTTCCCTATGTCCTCTACAATGCCTCTCCCCTCCCCCTCCCCCTCCTCTCCTCTTGCTATCACTTCTGTTTTCCACACTTCCTTTCTCCCTCCACCTTCCGCAGCCCCTCTACCCCCATATTTCTGGCTATACCCTAAGCTACCATCTGGACACATAGACGGGCACCCCTTCACACCATGCCCCCCTCCCATCTAGAGCTGATTACCACTATCCCATCACAGCATGCTGGCATGCAACCATTACATGAGGGACTGCGGACTACTCTGCCCCCTCTTGGTTTTGTACCCGCACACCCCGAAACTCAGACACAACCTATCCCCTGTATCCCCCCTGCACAACAATACGTGAACACCCTCTTCTCTTTCCTACCAATCATACCATCTAATCATTGTTGCTCCCTCTATACCTGAATAAGACCAGGGGCTGCCTGACCTCGTCCACTTATCACCCTCACTCCTACCTGCCTCCAGTACATGTTCCATAAAGATCATTGACCCCTCCCAACACGAGGATCCCTTTCTGTGAGAATGACTCTGAGGCTGTTGGGCCTCATAACCTCCTGCATCCTGCTGGTGAACCATGCACGGTGGCAAATGCGGGCTGTGCAGTAAGACCTGAAGTTCCAATGGGCACAGCATCGAGAAAATCTCACCGACATGGTTCAAATTTCGGAGGGCACTGTGAAAGAGCTGCAGAGGTGACTAACAGACCATGATTGTATTGAGGGCAGATCCCTCTCCCGTCCCCACACAGGCCTTACAGTAGTGATAGATGTGTCCTTTCTGGGATGGTGAGGCCATCTGGGAGAGGTGGAGATCAGAGGACTTTGGTCACCATCAGAAGCAAAGCTCCATATCAATCTGTTGGAGATTCGGGCGATCCTTCTGGAACTGAAAGCCTTTTTACGGTCTATAAAGGGAAAGCTGAAAGGAGTGTTCACAGACAACACTACCGCCATGTGGTACTGCAACAAACAGGCCGGAGTGGAGTCGTGGATGCTTTGTCAATATGCTCTGCGTCTTTGGACTTGGCTAGAAAAACAGGGCATTTCCCTGGTGGTTCAGCACCTGGCTGGTTCTCTGAACACCAGGGCCAACAAGCTCAGCCGAAAGTGCCTTGTGTATCACGAGTGGCGTCTCCATCCGGAGGTGGTACAGGGTCTCTTTCAGCAGTGGGGAGAGCCTTGGTTAGATCAGTTCACCTCTGAAGAGAAGGTGCATTGTCAGCAGTTTTTGCACGTTGGAATTTCCAAGGTCGTTCTCGCTCGGCAACGCTTTTCGCTGTGAGTGGAGTTCAGTCCTCCTGTAAGCCTTACGCCCATGCCACTCCTGCCCAGAGTGCTCAAGAAGATAAGGAGTGTCCATTCACAAATAATTATTGTGGCTCTGGACTGGGCACGGGAAGTTTGCTATCCCCAGCTTCTAGACATGAGTATCGATCCTCCGATCAGGCTGTCCCTTCGGGAGGATCTTCTGTCACAGCAGGGGAAGGTCCATTACCAGAACCTATCTACTCTCCGCCTCCTTGTGTGGAGACTGAGCAGGTGAGGTTACGGTGGCAGCCAGACGTCCCTCCACGAAATTGGTATATGCCTGCCAATTGAACAAATTTTATAAATATTGTATAGAAAGGTACATTGGCCCCTTGTCTTTCTCTCTGGCAGATATCATTTTTTCATACTTTCCTTGGTCCAGCAGGGTCCTGCCTTGGGCACTCTGAAAGGCTATCTTTTGGCCCTCCCAGCTTTTCTTCAGCTACCAGATCAGCCTTCACTTTTCAAGTCCCTTCTGCTGCAGAGGTTTTTGAAGGGGTTAACCTTTTATTATGCCACAATGGGACCTTAATTTGGTTCTCTCATTCTTGATGTGCGCACCGTTGAGCCAATGCACAACTGTCCTCTACGGTTGCTCACCATAATAACAGCTTTCTTGGTGGCAATTACCTCTGCCTGGAAGGTGAGCTAACTGCAAGCACTGTCATCACAGCCTCCTTACCTGACAGTTTTTCCTGAAAAACTGGTACTGAGAACTAGGGTATCCTTTTTGCCCAAGGTTGTAACTCTCTTTCTTCTTGGACAGTCAGTTACCCTGTCCACTTTCTATGCACCTCTGCATCCTTCCAAGGAAGAAGACCGTCTCCAACTTCTGGACCCAAAAAGAGCATTATCATTGTATCTCGATCGCACTAAAGAATTCTTGGTATAAGACCAACTCTTTGTAGGAAACGTGGGGCAAAGAAGGGGCATGCAGTTCAAAAGAGGACCATCTCCTGTTGGGTCATCCTCTGTATAAAAATCTGTTACGCCTTGGCTAAGAAGTAGCCTCCTGAGGACCTTAGGGCTCATTACACCACAGCAAAGGCAGCCACCACAGAGCTTCAGAGTGGGGTTCCAATTGATATCTGTCAAGCTGCCATGGGGGATGTCTCTGCAAACGTGTGCCTGACAGTACTGCCTAGATTCTCAGGTTCACAGAGAAAGCTTGTTTGGGCACTCTGTCCTGTAGGATTTACTTGTCTAAAACTTTTCCGCAGTCCCTCCTCTGGGGAAGGTCTTTTTTGGGTATATGTTTAATGGTAAGGAATCTGTGGCCACATGTCTCTATCAGATGGAAAGGTTACTTACCTTCGGTAACACCCTAGAGACATGATCTAGCTGCAGATTCCTAACCGATCAACCCATCTTCCCCCTCTGCGGAACTGTTTTTACTGTCAGGGCTTATCCCCTTCAGGGCCTTTGCTTCTTTTTAAACACACCATGGTCAGTCACTTCATGGCTTTGTGCTTCTGCCGTGGAAAGTTGTGAAAAGTACTGACGTCAACGCATCAGAGTGGCTGTTAGATTTACAACACATATGTGACGACGACGACAAACACAATGCTGACAAACGTCACACAGAGTTTCCCGACACCACCTACCGACGAGCAGGGGTACTGATAAGAAAATCTTCAAGATCCAGCCTGATGCCTGGAAGTCCAAGGTAAAGGAATCTGCAGTTAGATCATATCTCTACCAGATAAGGTGTTACTAAAGATAAGTAACTTCTCAGTCAATAGCTAAAGGTTAACCCATGAAAAGCCGGGGATGCCTAATATAACAGCCTTGCGTAAACCATTATATTTGGTATCCCCTTAGTTAGAGATGTAGGAAAACTCGAAGAAGGGTGCCAGTTGGCAGAAAAATACTGTGCTCATAAAGCCAACTTCAGACCATGTCCAATTGAATACTGGTAAGTTGTAACATTAGAAACCTAGGGGATACCACAAAGTATAGTTCGTAAGGCCACTATGTTTGATATCCCCCAGAGGAACCGGATGTGAAAGATTGTGGAATGCAATCCAAACTGCGAAAAGAAACTGCAATCTGGTTTCAAATGAAAGGCAACTCCAGTAAGTCAATGGCTAAACGGTAACCCTTGAAAAGTAGGGGGCAAAAGATATTACAGCAATGCGTGAGCCATGATATACGGTATTCCCATAGTAAAAAGTGTTGGAAAACTCAAGGAACGGTGTCAGTTGGCAGAACAATAGTGTACTCACCCATCCAACATTAGACCATGTCAAATTAAATGTACCAAATATTATAGGCGGTAGAAAACATTATATTTGGTATCGTCTAAGGCAACCGGATGTAAAATCTTGTGAAATAATGTAACAAATGTGAAAAGATACTGTAGTCTGCTATATAATAAATGGCAACTTCAAGTGGGCAATGGCTAAAGGGTAACCCATGTAACATAGGGGATATGAGACATTACAGCAATACGTGAGCCATAATATTTGGTATCCCCATAGTAAACGATGTTTTAAAGCAAAGGGAAGGCTGCTATATGGCACCTAAGTACTGTGCTCACCCATCCATCATAAGACTATGTCAAATTGAATCCTGGTAAGTTCTAACCCAAGAAACACAATGGATACCAAACATTATAGCCGGTATAAGCCATTATATTTGGTATCCCCTAAGTTAACAGGACTTACAATCTTGTGGAATGATGAACAAATTTGAAAGGTTACTGTAGTCTGCTATCAAGTAAAAGGCAACTTCAAGTGGTCAATGGCTAAAGGGTAACCCATGAAACGTAGGGGATATGAAATATTACAGCAATGCGTGAGCCATAATATTTGGTATCCCCATAGTAAACGATGATGGAAAGTAAAAGGAAGGGTTATATTCACCATAGAAACACTGTGCTCCCCCATCCAACATGAGACCAGGTCAAATTGAATCCCGGTAAGTTCTAACCCAAGAAACAAAGGCGATACCAAATATTATAGGGGATATAGGCAATTATATATGGTATCCCCTAAGGGAACTGGAGGTACAATCTTGTGGGATGATGTAAAAAATGTGAAAAGATACTGTAGTCTGCTATCAAATAAAAGACAATTTCAAGTGGCAATGGCTAAAGGGTAACCCATGTAACATAGGGGGTATGAGACATTACAGCAATGCATGAGCCATAATATTTGGTGTCCCCATAGTAAACGATATTTTAAAGTAAAGGGAAGGCTGCTATTAGGCATACAAGTACTGTGCTCACCCACCTAACATAAGACTATGTCAAATTGAACCCTGGTAAGTTCTAACCCAAGAAACACAGGGGAAACCAAATATTATAGCCGGTATAGACCATTATATATGGTATCCCCTAAGGGAACCAGATGTACAATGTTGTGGACTGATGAAAAAATGTGAAAGGTTACTGTAGTCTGCAATCAAGTAAAAGGCAACTTCAAGTGGTCAATGGCGAAAGGGTAACCCATGAAACGTAGGGGATATGAGATATTACAGCAATGCATGAGCCATAATATTTGGTATCCCCATAGTAAACGAAGATGGAAAGAAAAAGGAAGGGTTATATTCAGCATAGAAACACTGTGCTCACCCATTCAACATAAGACCGTGTCAAATTGAATCCCTGTAAGTTCTAACGCCAGAAACAAAGGGGATACCAAATATAGGCAGTATAGGCAATTATATATGGTATCCCCTTAGGGAAACGGACGTACAATCTTGTGGAATGATGTAAAAAATGTGAAAAGATACTGTTGTCTGCTGTCAAATAAAAGATAAATTAAAGTGGCCAATGGCTAAAGGGTAACCCGTGAATCATAGGGGATACAAGATATTACAGCACAGCCTGAACCGCAATATTTGGAATCCCCATAGTAAACGAAATTGGAAAGCCAAAGGAAGACGGCTATTTGGCATACAAGTATTGTGCTCACCCATTCAACATAGGACTATGTCAAATTGAATCCTGGTAAGTTCTAACCCAAGAAACACAGGGGATACCAAATATTATAGCTGATATAGGCCATTATATATGGTATCCCCTAAGGGAACCAGACGTACAATCTTGTGGAATGATGAAAAATGTGAAAGGTTACTGTAGTCTGCAATCAAGTAAAAGGCAACTTTAAGTGGCCACTGGCTAAAGGGTAACCCATGCAACGTAGGGGATACATGCTATTATAGCAATGCATGTGCCATAATATTTGGTATACCCATATTAAACAATATGGGAAAGCAAAAGAAAGGCAGCTATTTGGCATACAAGTACTGTGCTCACCCATCCAACATCAGACCAGGTCAAATTGAATCCCGGTAAGTTCTAACCCAAGAAACAAAGGTGATACCAAATATTATAGGGGATATAGGTAATTATATATGGTATCCCCTAAGGGAACTGGAGGTACAATCTTGTGGGATGATGTAAAAAATGTGAAAAGATACTGTAGTCTGCTATCAAATAAAAGACAATTTCAAGTGGCAATGGCTAAAGGGTAACCCATGTAACATAGGGGATATGAGACATTACAGCAATGCATGAGCCATAATATGTGGTATCCCCATAGTAAACGATATTTTAAAGCAAAGGGAAGGCTGCTATATGGCACCGAAGTACTGTGCTCACCCATCCATCATAAGACTATGTCAAATTGAATCCTGGTAAGTTCTAACCCAAGAAACACAATGGATACCAAACATTATAGCCGGTATAAGCCATTATATTTGGTATTCCCTAAGTTAACAGGACTTACAATCTTGTGGAATGATGAAAAAATATGAAAGGTTACTGTAGTCTGCTATCAAGTAAAAGGCAACTTCAAGTGGTCAATGGCTAAAGGGTAACCCATGAAACGTAGGGGATATGAAATATTACAGCAATGCGTGAGCCATAATATTTGGTATCCCCATAGTAAACGATGATGGAAAGTAAAAGGAAGGGTTATATTCACCATAGAAACACTGTGCTCCCCCATCCAACATGAGACCAGGTCAAATTGAATCCCGGTAAGTTCTAACCCAAGAAACAAAGGCGATACCAAATATTATAGGGGATATAGGCAATTATATATGGTATCCCCTAAGGGAACCGGACGTACAATCTTGTGGGATGATGTAAAAAATTTGAAAAGGTACTGTAGTCTGCTATCAAATAAAAGACAACTTCAAGTGGCCAATGGCTAAAGCCTAACCCATATAATGTAGGGGATACAAGATATTACAGCAATGCATGAGCGATAATATTTGATATCCCCATAGTAAAAGAAATTGGAAAGCAAACGGAAGAGCGCTATTAGGCATACAAGTACTGTGCTCACCCACCTAACATAAGACTATGTCAAATTGAACCCTGGTAAGTTCTAACCCAAGAAACACAGGGGAAACCAAATATTATAGCCGGTATAGACCATTATATATGGTATCCCCTAAGGGAACCAGATGTACAATGTTGTGGACTGATGAAAAAATGTGAAAGGTTACTGTACTCTGCAATCAAGTAAAAGGCAACTTCAAGTGGTCAATGGCGAAAGGGTAACCCATGAAACGTAGGGGATATGAGATATTACAGCAATGCATGAGCCATAATATTTGGTATCCCCATAGTAAACGAAGATGGAAAGAAAAAGGAAGGGTTATATTCAGCATAGAAACACTGTGCTCACCCATTCAACATAAGACCGTTTCAAATTGAATCCCTGTAAGTTCTAACGCCAGAAACAAAGGGGATACCAAATATAGGCAGTATAGGCAATTATATATGGTATCCCCTTAGGGAAACGGACGTACAATCTTGTGGAATGATGTAAAAAATGTGAAAAGATACTGTTGTCTGCTGTCAAATAAAAGATAAATTAAAGTGGCCAATGGCTAAAGGGTAACCCGTGAATCATAGGGGATACAAGATATTACAGCACAGCCTGAACCGCAATATTTGGAATCCCCATAGTAAACGAAATTGGAAAGCCAAAGGAAGACGGCTATTTGGCATACAAGTATTGTGCTCACCCATTCAACATAGGACTATGTCAAATTGAATCCTGGTAAGTTCTAACCCAAGAAACACAGGGGATACCAAATATTATAGCTGATATAGGCCATTATATATGGTATCCCCTAAGGGAACCAGACGTACAATCTTGTGGAGTGATGAAAAATGTGAAAGGTTACTGTAGTCTGCAATCAAGTAAAAGGCAACTTTAAGTGGCCACTGGCTAAAGGGTAACCCATGCAACGTAGGGGATACATGCTATTATAGCAATGCATGTGCCATAATATTTGGTATACCCATATTAAACAATATTGGAAAGCAAAAGAAAGGCAGCTATTTGGCATACAAGTACTGTGCTCACCCATCCAACATAAGACTATGTTAAATTGATTCCTAGTAAGTTCTAACCCAAGAAATACAGGGGATACCAAATATTATAGCCGGTGTAGGCCATTATATATGGTATCCCCTAAGGGAACCAGAGGTACAATCTTGTGAAGTGATGAAAACATTTGAAAGGTTTCTGTAGTCTGCTATGAAGTAGAAGGCAACTTCAAGTGGTCAATGGCTAAAGGGTAACCCATGGAACGTAGGAGATACGAGATATTACAGCAATGCGTGGGCCATAACATTTGGTATCCATATAGTAAACGACGATGGAAAGCAAAAGGAAGGGTTATATTCAGCAAAGAAACACTGTGCTCACCCATCCAACATAAGCCCATCTTAATTTGAATACTGGTAAGTTCGAACCCCAGAAACACAAGGGATACCAGATATTATAGCCGGTATAGGCCATTATATATAGTATACCCTAACGGAACCGGACGTACAATCTTATGAAATAATGTAACAAATGTGAAAAGTTACTGCAGTCTGCTATCAAGTAAAAGGCGACTTAAAGAGGCCAATGGCTGAAGAGTAACCCATGAAACGTAGGGGATACAAATATTACAGCAATTCATGAGCCATAATATTTAGTATCCCCTAAGAGAACCGGACGTATAATCTTGTGGAATGATGTGAAAAATGTGAAAAGTTACTGTAGTCTGCTATCAAATTAAAGGCAACTTCAAGAGGCCAATGGCTAAAGGGTAACCCATGAAACGTGGGGGATACGAGATACTACAGCAATGCGAGAGCCATAATATTTGGTATCCCCATTGTAAACGATGCTGGAAAGCAGAAGGAAGGGTGCTCTTTGGCATAGAAATATTGTGCTCACTCATCAAACATAAGACCATGCCAAATCGAATACTGGTAAGTTCTAACCCCTGAAACACAGGGAATACCAAATATTATATCCGGTGTAGGACATTATATATCATATCCACATAGAGAACCTGACGTACATACTTGTGAAATGATGTAAAAAATGTGAAAAGATACTGCAGTCTGTTATCAATAAAAAACAACTTGAAGTGGTCAATGGCTAAAGGGAAAGCCATGAAATGTAGTGGCTACCAGATTTTGCAGCAAGGCGTGAGCCATACTATTAGGTATCCCCAATGTAATCGATGTTGAAATGCAACAGGAAGGGTGCTATTTGGCACAGAAATACTGTGCTGACCCTTCCAACATAAGACCATATCAAATCGAATCCTGGTAAGTTCTAACCCAAGAAACACCGGGGAGACCAAATATTATAGCTGGTACAGGTCATTATATATGGTATCCCCTAAGAGAACCGGACGTAAAATCTTGTGGAATAATGTACAAAATTAAAAAATATACTGTAGTCTATTATCAAAGAAAAGACATCTTTAAGTGGTCAATGTCTAAAGGGTGAGCCATTAAATGTAGGGGATACCAGATATTACAGCAATGATTGGGCGATAATATTAGGTATCCCCAATGTAATAAATGTTGAAAAGCAAAATGAAGGGTGCTATTTAACATAGAAATACTGTGCTCACCCATCTAACATAAGACTATGCCAAATTGAATACTGGTAAGTTCTTACCCAAGAAACACAGGGGACACCAAATATTATAGCTGGTATAGGTCATTATATGTGGTATCCCCTAAGAGACCCAGACGTACAATCTTGTGGAATAACGTACAAAATGTGAAAAGATACTGTAGTCTGCTTTCAAATAAAAGACGACTTCAAATAGTCAATGGTTAAAGGCTAAAGTGGAACACATGACACGTAGGGGATACAACATATTACAGCAATGGATTACCCATAATATTTGGTATCCCCATTGTAAACGATGTTGGAAAGCAAAAGGAAGGGTGCTATTAGGCATAGAAATATTGTGCTCATCCATCGAACATAAGATCATGTCAAGTTGAATACTGGTAATTTCTAACCCCAGGAATTAAGGGGATACCAAATATTATATCCGGCATGTAATGTAACTTGTATCTTATAGAGCGTGACTGTCACTCCACTAGGAGTATCCTGGCGCTGTCCAAGGGGGGAGTGAGAATAACCAACAGAATACTTAAATGAGTGAGAGGCATAATTCATCTGGGGCAGTAATGATCCACGTCTTCAGGGCCTTCCTAAATTGGGATTCTGTGTTGAATAGCCTTAACTGTGATGGCAGTGAGTTCCAGGCTTTGGCCCCAAGGGCTGCCACTGTTTTTCCTCCTTTCCCTTTCAATCTGAAGGTGGGGGGTTTAAGCAAATTGGTGGATGATAATCTGAGGGGCCTAGTTGTGGTATAAGGAATAAAACGGCCTACCAGATACTTGGGTCCTGAACTAAGCCTGGCTCTGAAGGTGATCAAGAGTACCTTAAAGAGAACTCTCTCGTGCACCGGAAGCCAGTGCAAGGTTTTCAGTGCTGCAGATGCTGACGACCTTTGTGGAAGTTTAAGCACCACTCGAGCGGCTGCATGTTGTACCACCTGCAGTTTCTAGAAGATCGCTCGCTCCCGCAAGCCAACTATTGCAATAATCTAAGCACAAGAGAACCAGGCCACTGCTATTGATTTCCTTGCTGCCAGTGGAAGAAAATGGAAGAATTTGTTTAGTGATTTGTTGATACTGAAGCATGACCCGGCTACTGCTGTAGCATGGGGGATAAAGGAGAGCCCCGAATCAAATTGTACTCCCAAATTCTTCGCCACTTTGACCACATCTGGCGGTGGGGTGATACCCTCCGGCCACCATTTCTCAGGATGGAACAGAACATCCTTCCCCACCGGGAGGATTTCTGTTTTGTCTGAGTTGCGTTTAAGGTGGTTGTTCCTCATACATTGAAAGACCGCCGCTAGGCATCTTCTGAAATTAGTTTATACATCTGAGTTGGTGTCATCTAAAGAAAGGATCAATTGGATATCATCTGCATATGATGTGACTTCTATCCCAAATGATCCAATCAGAGAGATAAGCGGGGTCATATAAATATTAAACAACAATGGGCATAGCCTATTATATATAGTATCCCCGAGAACCGGCTGTACAATCTTGTGGAATAAAGTAAAAAATTTGAAAAGATATTGTAGTCTCTTATCAATTAAAAAACAACTTTGAATGGTCAATGGCTGAACGGTAACCCATGAAACATAGGAGATACAACATATTACAGGAATGCTTGAGCCATAATATTTGGTATCCCCATTGTAAAAGATGTTGCAGGGCAAAAGGAAGGGTGATATTTGACATAGAAATACTGTGATCACCCATTGAACACACGATCATGTCAAATCGAACCCCGGTAAGTTCTAACCCAAGAAAAACAGGGGATACCAAATATTGTAGCCAGTATAGGTCATTATATATCGTATCCCCTAAGAGAACCGGACGTACAATCTTGTGGAATAATGTAAAACATTTGAAAAGATACTGTAGTCTATAATCAAAGAAAAGACAACTTCAAGTAGTCAATGTCTAAAGGGTAACCTATGAATCGTAGGGGGTAAAAGATATTACAACAATGCGTAAGCCATAATATTTGGTATCCCCATTATAAACGATGTTGGAAAGAAAAAGGAAGGGTGCTATTTGGCATACAAATACTGGGTTCACCTATCTAAAATAAGACCATGCCAAATCAAATCCTGGTAAGTACTAACCCAAGAAACACAGGAGATACCAAATATTATAGCCGGTGTAGGTCATTATATATGGTATGCCCTAAGAGAACCGGACGTACAACCTTGTGGAATAATGTAAAAATGTGAAAAGTTTCTGTCGTCTGCTTTCTAAGAAAATTCAACTTCAAATGCTCCATGGCTAAAGGATAACCCATGAAAAGTAGGGAATATCACCTGTTACAGCAATGCGTGAGCCATAATATTTGGTATCCGCATTGTAAACGATGCTGGAAAGCAGAAGGAAGGGTGCTCTTTGGCATAGAAATATTGTGCTCACCCATCAAACATAAGACCATGCCAAATTGAATACTGGTAGGTTCTAACCCCAGAAACACAGGGAATACCAAATATTATAGCCGGTATAGGACATTATATATGATAACCACATAGAGAACCTGACGTACATCCTTGTGGAATAATGTAAAAAATTTAAAAAGATAGTGTAGTCTGCTATCAAATAAAAGACTACTTCAAATGTTCAATAGCTAAAGGGTAACCCATGAAACGTAGGGGATATGACATATTATAGCAATGCGTGAGCCGTAATATTTGGTATCCCCACTGTAGACGAGGTTGGAAAGCAAAAGGAAGAGAACCGGATGTAAGATCTTGTGGAATAATGTAAACAAATTGAAAAGATGCTGTAGTCTATTATCAAAGAAAAGACAACTTAAAGTGGTCAATGGCTAAAGGGTAACCCATGAATCGTATGAGATTAAATATATTACAGCAATGTGTGAGCCATAATATTTGGTATCCCCATTGTAAACGATGTTGGAAAGCAAAAGGAAGGGTGCAATTTGGCATAGAAATACTGTGCTCACCCATATAACATAGGTCCATGCCAAATCAAATCCAGGTAAGTTCTAACCCTAAGAAACACAGGGGATACCAAATATTATAGCTGATCTAGGTCATTTTTATATATGGTATCCCCTAAGAGAAACTGACATACAATCTTGTTGAATAATGTAAAAAATTTGAATAGTTACTGTAGTCTGCTATCAAATCAAAGACAACTTTAAATGGTCAATGGCTATAGGGGAACCAATGAAACGTAGGGGATACAACATATTATAGCAATGTGTGACCTATAATATTTGGTATCCCCATTGTAAACGATGTTGGATAGCAAAAGGAAGTGTGCTATGTGACATAAAAATATTGTGCTCACCCATTGAACATAAGTCCATGTCAAATTGAATACTGTTAAGCGCTAACCCCCAGAAAAACAGGGGATACCAATTTTCATAGCAGGTATAGCGCATTATGTATAGTATCCCCTAACAGAACCGGACGTCCAATCTTGTGGTATAATGTAAAAAATGTGAAAAGATACTGTAGTCTGTTACCAAATAAACAACAACTTTGAATGATCAATGCCAAAAGGGTAAATCATGAAACGTAGGGGATACGACATAGTACAGCAAATCATGAACCATAATATTTGGTATCCCCATTGTAAACCATGTTGCAAAGCAAAAGGAAGGATGATTTTTGGCATAGAAATACTGGGCGCAGCCATCGAACATAAGACATTGTCAAATTGAATACTTGTAGGTTCTAACCCCAGAAACGCAGGGGATACCAAATATTATAGATGGTAAAGGCCCCTATAATAAGAGATATTACAGCAATGTGGGAGCCTTAATACTTGGTATTCCCATAGTAAACGATGTTGAAAAGCAAAAGGGAACGTTATAATTAGCATAGAAATACTATGCTCACCCATCCAACAATAGACCATGTCAAACTGAATTGTGGTAAGTTCTAACCCAAGAAACACAGGGGGTACCAGATATTATAGCCGGTATAGGCCATTATATATGGTTTCTTCTAAGGGAACCGGATGTAAAATCTTTTGGAATGATGTAACAAATTTGAAAAGATACTAGCTTTAACTATAATAACATATGGAATAGCAAAGATTACAGCCCTTATTGGCCATTAAATTTGGTATCCCCCAAAGGAACCGAATGTGGAATCTTTTGGAATGCAATTAAAAGTGCTTAAAGATACTGTAATATGCTGTCAATTAAAAGGCAATTTTAACTTATCAATTGTTGAAAGGTAAACCTTGAAAAAAATGGGATAGCAGATATTACATCTTTGCATGATCCATAATACTCAGCATCCCTGTGGAAATTATAAACAAGAGTGTGGTGTGTCAGAAAAGCACTGTGTGTTCCACACCAATTCAAGACCATGTGAAATCCTGGTTCGTTTTAACCCAAGAAACAGGGGATACCAAATATTATAGCCGTATGAGCCATTATATTTAGTAAACTCTAATGGAACCAGAAGCGAAAGCTTGTGAAATGGTTTCAAAAGTGCTAAAAGTACTGTAGTCTCCTATCAAATATAAATACATTTCAGTTGGTTAATAGCTAAAAGGTAAGCCTTGAAATGTAGGGGATACAAGATAATGAAATAAATGAGCCACAATATTTGGTGTCCCTGTTAATGAAGATGTTGTAAAACACAAAAAAGGGTGTGATTTGGCGGAAAAATACTTTAGTCAACAGGCCAACATAAGACTGTTTCAAATACTATCAAGTTAAGCGTTAGCTCTATAAATGTAAGTGATACAAAATATTACAGCAGCATACAGGTACATGTTATCCTCCACAAAAACTGAATATGAGGGTGCAATAAAAATGTCAAATGCAGATAGACCTACTGTAATCCGCTGCCAAATAAAAAATTAAATTTCAAATGGTCAATGGCTAAAAGGTAAATTGAATAGTAGGGTAAATGAGATACTATAGCAATGTGTAATCCGAAATATTTGGTATTCCTATAAAACAGAGTGGAAATTGCTATGAAGGGTGTGATGTGACACAGATAGATACTGTACTAACTTAGTCAACAAGTGAATAGCATGTCAAATTCTACGCTTGTAAGTGTTAACACTTGGTACGTAGGTGCTACCAAATATAGCCAGTATTGGCTATTTTCTTTGGTACACTGTTCGCTAAGTTTATAAGGCCACATCGAAATATCGCCTAATTTAGAATTTTTCAAAATGTCAAATACATAATGCTATAGTGCAAGGCAAGTGTGTGCTGTAACCAGTGTCAACCCAGACTTGCTGCCATTAAATAACACAGCACCATAAGCAAACAAAATAGAGGATACATCCAACACCAAAATCCAGCGAGATCTAGACTAAGGTTTTTTTTCTAATTTGATTATTTTTTATTTCAAACTGTGTCCCACAAATGTGTATGTACTTCTCTTGGCTCCTTAAGAAGTCATCTAATGCACCTGTGCTTGTAACAATGCACAGGTGTGCTGGTGTACCTGACTGTAGCTATTCTGTGTTTGACTGAGATTTGCACTGCAGGTGCCAGGAAAGTACTGATTCTCCTAAAGTTGTTGACTATTGCACTGTTGATGCCGACAAAGCCTATTTAATGTCCTTATCATTTAGCCACATTACCATTTTACTTGCTATCATTTTTCAGCTGTACTGTCAAACTTAAAAGAAAAAAAATTCTAGTCCCAAAATACAACATGGTGTTATTAAAAGGTAAAGACTGCTATCGCAACATGACATATAGCTTCTTGATAATCGGGTAACACTGGAAAAATATATCATTTGCTTACGTTTGCTATTTCGGAACAGCCAAGAGCTGGGAGATGGAAACAAATTTGTGTAAAATGCGTCAGTTTCCTATATTAAGTATTAAAAAACTAGGCACTTTTAAATGATTTATTCACATACTTGCTGTTTTAGGTTTATTAATCAAAAGAAAACATATGTTGCGGGGATTTTGCTCATGCACAGAACTATGCGCAGGAAACCAGGACCTCGGTGTATTGTGGTGTACCAAAAACCCATCTCAGAACCAAGAACCCCAATCAGACTAGCATCGGTGTCTCATTCGTTCTCCTTGCTACAGCAAAGCTACCAATGATTAGACAACCTAGAACAAGTGACTTAGGAACCTCTCAGGAATAGTGGGAATCAAGAAAACTCTTTCATTTGTATTCTCATATAAGTCCACAAGGTGAGTAATCAGAGACACAGTATAGTTTAAAATGTTTATTTTAACTACGTGCTCTAAGATGCAGTATCTTTGCCAACATAAGTAAAAATATGCATTACATCAATACAATCAGCATTGTTACAATTCCATAAAATACAAAGGGAGAAATCATATTATAATGATAATGGAACCAGGTCTATAGCACCTTGTGTACCACCCTTCCCTTGGTAGGAGCTAGCTTTTATAATAATAGACGATCTCTATGTATAAACGGGGAACCCCATACTTCCAAAATCAGATGAAGTGAATCACATCCCAGATCAGCACCACTCTTTGTAGATGGAAAGGTTTTCTCCAAGTGTATCATGCAATGCAATATTAAAAGCACTCGAGTTTCAGTGATGTGCAGCTGAGTGTGTGTTATGTCTAGAGCGTGGGCCGATCAACCTGAATCAACGGCTTTCATTGTTATTTAACCTTGAACACTCTGCACAGACTTAAGGTCACAGTGTAAGTCTAGAGATGTGAAAAACAGACTGTTCTCATGTGAAGGAAAGGAAGCAGCTTGTCTTCGTAGGAGCAGTAGCCTGTAGTGTCATGTGCCAAAGTGGCAAAATGGCATTTGAGTAACTAACTCACTTATGCTAACATAGCAATGTGTGCAAGCAGAACCATATCCTCACTACACATACAGAATTGTATACATTTGCTTTGTAGGTCTCTCCTAGGCAGCATATGTGCTGTGAATTTGAGATCTTTTCTTTTCTAAGAGTGGGCTTAGAGCCCACTCATTGCTTACCATGCATTGACTTTATTGTCACTCTCTTTTGTTTGCTTTTTTTGGTAAGATGACACAGGCTTCCTTTCTTTTTTCATGTTTTCCCTCCACTCGAGCATGAACACACTATTTGTATCCTTCCACTGATCATGTTTTTGAGCATTACTTTTTCTTTGTGTTTAAGCACTTTACTAGAGTGTGTCTTGTTCAGCTGGCTCCCTCATGTACTTTTCCCACTTAGGGTCCCTCCCTCATCGATGTTGCATACCCAAAATGCCTCCTTCCATTGATGTCCATGTTGTTGCTTGCCCCACCCATCCAACTACCTTTTGTTGTTGCCTGTGTTTTTGCTTGCAACACCCACCTTCCCATCTTCTGTTGTTGCCCATGTTATACCTTCATCCACCCACCCTCCTTCCTTCCTTCCTTCCTTCCTTCTTTCCTTCCATTGTTGTCAGTGTTGTTGCTTGCTTGATCCCACCCTCCCTCCTTACATTGTTGTCTGCATTATTGATTGCTTCTACCTGCCCACCCTAGTTCCATTGTTGCACTTGTTGTTGCATTCTCCGGGCCCTCCCTCCTTCTGGTATTGCCTGGGTTGTTGCTTGCAACATCCACCCTCCATACTCATTCCATTGTTGCCTATGTTGTTCCTTGCTTCCACCCACCCTCCCTTCTTCAGTTGATCCACCACTTATTGCTGCTTTCCCCCAACAAATCTCCTTTCTTCCGTTGTTGCCTGTGTAGTTGCTTTCAACACCTACCCTCCTTCAGTTGTTGCTTGCCGCCACTTACGCTACCTTCCTCTATTGTTGCTTGCAACCCTAACCACACTCACGCCTTCTGTTTTTCCTGTGTTGTTGCTTTCCCCACTCACCTTCCCTCCTGTTGTTGTCCGTGCTGCCGTCAGTGTTAGATTGTCTCTACCCTCCCACCATGTGTTATGCATGTGCTTGCTCTGAGCACCACCTGTTCCACCATCCATTGTCCGTGTTGTCCCCCTGACTTTATGTTGCCTCCATAGCTGCTTATGTGTGATATTTCCATGGTTTAAATGTACTTATGAGTGACATTCAACGACCAAATATGTGGCCCTTTCTCGCCAAGAAAGCAAAATGACAGCCTTTTGAGCAATGAAAAGTTCTAAAAGAATCTTGAAACAGCTGTTAAGTACTTCAAATGGAAGGTTACTATCACAACCATCCTCCACTTTAAAAACAGGAGAAACTCCTGCACTGGACACTACTTATTAGGGCTGCTCTAACCCTTGCAGCACCATGGACAAATTATGGCATTACTGTCTCTGAAAAGTGTAGCATTGCTGGACCATGATGTAACTTAACTACATAAACACTTCTTTTATCACAACTTAGAAATTAGATTTGAAATCTCATTTTCTCATTGTTTAGAGAACCACAATATGACAAACAAACATGATCACCCCAAACAGCACAGTGACAGTCAGATCACTTTATCTTTCTCTTAAATGTTGCCTTGCCTGCAGCTTACCAACTCTCTCTGCTGGCCCTCTGCGGGCTGTCCCACATGTTAATGCTGCTCCTATGTGTGGACTCGCTCTGGCTGCCTTTTGACACTCAACTAGTGCAGAGATGCTGCATGCTCTGCTGCTCAGTGCTGCTGGTGACGATGTGGAGTAAGAGTAGGTGGAGCCCTTGTGCTCTCTCTCTCATGGGCGAACACAGGGAAAAACTCCCTGTGCATTGAAAGTCTGCCACACTTTGCAGCTGACCCACCTTTTTGAATAGCTACAGCGTGGCACGTGCCATTGACATGACTGGACAAAAGCAGATTGCCATCCTGTGCCTTCCCACATTGCATGCCTATAAAGAGACAGATGAGTGACATGAGGCATTTGTTGTTTTTCTCGTGTCATCAGGTGGGACCCATGGGCCCTGCCCACTGCCTGCGATGCCTTCCTGGGGGATGGCAAGAGGATTTTGAAAAAACATTCTGGTGCCAGTCTGTCAGAGTGCTGACACACTAGCACACAAGTTACTACAAACAAAGCTCTGCCAGTGAGGTTAGGGGTGTGTGGCACTGCATAATCTGAGAGGTGCCGACAGTCCCACGCACTCTATGCCTGCAGGGGAGCACACAACGTGCAGTAAAACAAAACAGTAATTTAGCCAACCAGTTGCTCGGTCACTGGCCAATCATCATTGACTTTTTGAAACGGAGTTAACTGACAGTGCCGTGCAGGTGGGGCCAGTTTTCAAAATACAACAGGGCAAGTCGCCGCACCCTGGATGCATCATCACTCTCAGTCTCAGTCTGAGAAAGGGGCAGTGCACTGATGGGTAGTCTCAGGGTGATTACCACTCTCCAGAGAAGATGTAATTGTCAGAGGCTGTTTGACAGACTTAGCAAGGGCATGCCATATGGCTCAGTTCCTGAGGGTTTGCTTTATTGTGCACTGCAGCCAGAGCCTGAGGCTGCGGTATGCTGTGTGATGACAATTTATGTTCATTATTGGTAGTGAAGAAACTCAACCATGAAGGCAGCACAGTGTATATTGTAACTATTGACGCAGATGATCCGTTGTTTCTCCAAACTATAGTGCAGAGCTGTTGGAAAATGTGTGAAACCCCACCCCACCATGTAAGATGCATTGTGTAGTTCACCTTAAAGTGCTTTCCAGGCCTCTTTCTCCTGAAAATATTATCCAAGGGAAACAGTGGGTACCAAAGAAAGCTAACTAGGGCTGGTGCATGGATTGTTGCCACCCTTGGCAAACTGACATTTTGCGCCTCTTCACCCCCTGTACTCTTTGCTAATTTTACGACAATACTGATGATCTTCTGCTTCTCTAGACTTAAGGCAGCAGCCTGCTCTTGCCTTTTTTTTAAACTGACTCTGGAAGATAAGACCTTTTTCACGCTGAGCCCCTACTCCATAGCGTGCCCTCAACAACGGCTTGGATGTGTCTGTAGTAGTGGTGGTGTGGCTCTTGGCTCAGTGTGTTGTCAGGCAGGCATACCCCCTTTCTACCTCTTCCCGAAAGTCCTTTTTGTTACCGTTCTTACTCACTATCTGTTTTCTGGACCGTCGCCTTATAGCCATGTCAGCAAAAACAAATCCACACAGTTCTTCTCTGTTTGATTTTGCAAATAGAAGAGAGGTGGTATCTAAAGCAGATTCCCTGCTAGGTGTTTTCATTGGTCTTACCATCAAATAAGAACCTGGTTATTTTTAAAGTGCTTGCAAGTGTTTGCCATTTATAGCGCTGTAAATAACAAGTGGTCATCATTCCCCAACTCACTTAGTTGATTTTAGAACTATGAAACAGGCAGTTGGCCCTGCCACTATCAAACCTGTGACAAGGAGGTTTATAATAATAATGATGATGATAAATAGTTTTATATAGTATGTAATGCCAGAGGTTTGCAGTTGTAAGCGCTGTAATAACACATTACCATATTTAGTGCTACTCATTTTATCTATGTTGGATGGATGCGAGGCTGGACTGGCCCAGCTGGAATTCAACCTGGAAGGTCACACAATAATATCAGCAGGAAACACGTAACCTACTGAGCAGTTTTCATTGTGCAAAAAAACTATAATCCTCTTAAATAAGACCATTTCTCAGGAAGTACAATAATAAGAAAATTGCCATTCTTCCGAGCCTTTGGGGGATGTGGGATTTATTGTTTTTGGACGTTTATCTAAGTCACCAGTGGCGAATGACAATTTTAACACACCAGCTAAAAACACATGAAGCAATCACATTGGCATTGATGTTTGCTAGGCATGGGTCAGCATCATTATAAAAGAAACAAGACTGCCCCAAGCGAGATCCAACCACCATCTCACATCTGATAAGGTAAGCAGGGTAGCAACATGTCAAAAATGCAGCGAGGAAAAGGTCAGGAATAACAGTAACCCAACTCTGCACTGTCAGAAGCAATGATGCAGTGGCTTCCCTCTTTGATCTGGCATAAATGTTTATGCTTATTTTTTTTACCTCACTCAATAGCTTTTAGCATTTGATAAGTTTACAGTTTCACAAGCAACCCGCTCTTTGCCTGCAGAGCAGTGAATTCAAAATTCTGTGAACCACATACACATCTAAGGGTACATGGTTTGGAGCCCCAAAATCAGAACTCCCCTGACAAATGTGTCAGGCTATGTTTAGATGAATATTGTTCATGCCCCCCCACAGATGTGCATATCTCTAGCACCATTTGCACCAAAATCAGCGCCCCACATTGTTCAAGCCCCCCTAAAATTCATCAACACAAATGTCACTGGGGATTCACTCTGCATGTTTTCATTGAGATATTTGGACAAGTCTTTGCATATAATAAGGTTTTGTAAACTTGTGCACATTGAAAGGCCACCTTTCTTTGTAATTATGTTTCATCATTTTAAAACTTGGGAACACAATCCACACAAATACACTCCACACCATGCAACATAATTCCAATCAGCATAATTTCAATCAATGCTGAAAACTTTCACGTCACACAATTCAACTCTACCTTTTTTATTTCACACCACATAATTCGGCAACAAACCACATATTCCAGCTCAAAAACCCAAGTATAGAACACACCACATACACCATCTAATTCCAGTCACACCACAAAATTCAACAGCACACCACATAATTAAAATCCCTGACACACAAGTACACTCCACATAATTCTAGTACACTCAACTCAATATCACATATATATTTTTTTAATTATTTATTGGCATTTTCAAACAAAAAGAATCAGTTCACAATATGCATCACAGTACAAGCAATATGATCAGGGGAGAAGCCAGCTCGGATATGTAAACATAAAACACAACAAAACAGTCAGAAAGTGATATATTCTCTTACAGTGTCTGAATGTCAACCTTTCAAATAGGATGGATCCACAGTTTTGTCGCAACAGTGCAGCACATGAGACATATTTTCATACGGGGGGCCTATAGGTGTGTAGTCAACATATCGTTTTGAGGTAGCAGCTTGTTGAACCCATTCATGCATGAATAGCCCCAGCTTGTGTGACCCATGAGTGTCTGCAGTAAGTGGCGAGGGGCTGCTGTCATCTTATAGCGTTTTCAGCCAGTCTAGAAGGGACCCCATATACTTTTTTGATCAGGAGGCCATTGGCATCAGCTCCCAAAAGTTGGTCAATTGACTGTGGCTAAAAGTGACATATTGTCCTTGCTCGTGGGAGCTCGCCTATCACCCCAATGTATGTTTGGCAAGGAAGAGCAGCATGGCATGAAATTTACGATTCTCCGCCTTAGAGTCTTTAACATATCCCAATAATCCAACGAGCAACCGAGCCTCGCTTGAGGCCCCAAAATCTCTTGGATTTAACTAAATATGTCAACCCAGAAGGCAGAAATAGGTAGGCAATGCCAGGACATGTGCAGGAAGGTGGCGGGGGAATAGCCACATCTCCAGCAATTCTCATCAGGTCTGATCCCTTTACGATGTAGTTGAGAAGGGGTGTTATAGAATCTATGTAGATATTTAAAATGTATAAGCCTCAGTTTATATTTTGGTGAGAGCACTTGGAGTTGGCCACAACAAAATGCTCAGATTTCATTCGTTATCTGACCATCTAGGTCTAGATTCCAACTGCGCCTGGCCTTAGGTGTAGTCAATGGCGCTGTGGTTTGCATGGAGTTAAAAAATCGTGTGATTGTTCTATAAGGATATGCATTTGTTATCATCTGCTCGAGTGCAGATAATGAAGTGGGGGGGCTTAGAAAGGTGGTGTTGAGTTGCCTACATGTCGCTCTCACCTTATAATAATATAGAAACTGCTCGGAGAAGCTCCCCGTACCCTTAACCATAAGACCCGGCGGGGTGCAGAAGGTGTCGTCAGGATAGAGTGCCTCAAAGGTTTCAAATCCAATGAATTTCGCCATAGATAAGTTCCTGCCATCTCCAAATGCTGGGATCAGTGGGTTTCACACAAGTATGATGGTAGGGGCAAATAATATCTTTAGGCAAGTTCTGGTGCGCAGCCTATCCCAGGCCCACCGAATGGTCTCAACGTTATCTATTCCGTCCCGCGGTCTGTGGTATGAGTGATAGAGAGCCATCTGAAGGGGAAACAGGGCTGCGATTTCCGCCTCTACGGACACATGGGGCTGAAATAGGGTGTGATTGTCACGGTTCGCGGCGATTGCCGCTCCATGCCATCCTCGCTACGCACACACAGAATTGCCAGGATACTCACTTCCAGGCGGAAGTTGAGTCCCGGTCTAGTGCTGGGCAGCTGACCTGGGAGCACTGAAGCACTTCCGGGGGAAACGCTTAAACATTGCATTTCCCGCCAGCTCAGTGCTTCGAATCCTTTCCGGATGCTCCTGAGACGCGGATTGCCGGAGCTGAGACGCGTCAGTTACCTGCTGAACTACGCCGCGCTGGAGCGCTGTCTGTTGGTGGTTCAAGCCGCGCTGGAGCGCAGTTCGTTGCCAGGTCTACGCCTCGCCGGAGTGCTTATTATCTTGCATCACACGAACTCGCGCAGGAGCGCTTGCTTGTTTTCCTCGTGGTTCTCCGCGCTGGAGCGCTATTCAGGGCTGTACATATTTCGCCTCTTTTAACCCTTGCCGCGCAGGAGCCCTGGACGTGGGTTAAGGGACTTTTGCACAGGAGTGCTTTACTTTGGGCTTTTGTTTTCATATTGTTGATTTCCCCATCGCGCAGGAGCGCAGATAGGGGAAATTGCTCCGCTAAGCAGGAGCATTGTACATAGCTTGTTTTGTTTACCAGGGATGCCACAAGTTTCGTGACTAAGTTCTGATACATGCTACACGCGCAGGAGCGCTTTGCCTTCTGGTTTGACATTTTGTTTATTTGTACCTTGCGCAGGAGCGCTTTCCTTTGGTTTTAGCTTGGGTGCCCGCGCAGGAGCGCCTCACCTTAGCTATCCTTATCAGGAGCTGAAAAGATGTCTGAGTACCTCAGTCTCCAGAAGCACTGGTGAGTTCCCGGAAGGAAACTAGTTTCTGTGTGTGTTATGAGGGGTTGAGCTGGAAACGGGAGGGGTGGTTCCTTTCTGATCTGGTTCTTTTTCTGATCTGGTTCTTTTCTGGTTTCCAGTTGGCACCGGGATACCCCGCAAGCTCCCCACTCACGTTACGCCTCTACATCCTGGCTCCCTTCCCTGCGTCCATCTCATCCCTGCTGGCTCTTACCTTCCACGAGGGTCAGGTGGGTACAGGGACGGGTGCTCTTGTCGTCTCTGCGGAATTGCTTCACAAGCAGAGGTAAGTCTTGTGGGGCACCTGACAGTATTCGAAGCCCACGATAACTATTCCACCCAGACGACATGGGCGAACCGGAGGTCACCTTGCAAGACATAGCAGTCATGCTGGCTGCCATGCAGACAGAGAACCTTAGCTTGCGCCATGACATAACAGCCCTACCGGTTTCTGGGGTGGGATTGGCTTTGGGCGCCATCTTGGAGTGGTGTTCACTTTGGGCGCCATCTTGGAGTGGTGTTCACTTTGGGCGCCATCTTGGAGTGGTGTTCACTTTGGGCGCCATTTTGGAGTGGTGTTCACTCTGGGTGGGTGTTGCTGACGAGCGGTCTAGCGCTCCGGCTGAGTGGAGGGACGCCTATTTAAGGCGACCTGCCCTGTGGACTGCCCTGAGAAGGTACTCGCGCTTTGCATCGCGCTATGCGCCTAAATACCGCACTATCATTTTTAAAGCTACCCTTATAACTATTTGTGTTCTTCTTAGTTGTACTCTGCCCTGATTTTAATAGGATTTATTGTAACCCCCTCACTTGCACTCTAATCGGCTCCTTCACCGCTGTTTTGGCGAGTCCGGTTTCTGGGGTGGGATTGGCTTTGGGCGCCATCTTGGAGTGGTGTTCACTTTGGGCGCCATCTTGGAGTGGTGTTCACTTT
Organism: Lissotriton helveticus; assembly: GCF_964261635.1. Classification (NCBI taxonomy): domain Eukaryota; kingdom Metazoa; phylum Chordata; class Amphibia; order Caudata; family Salamandridae; genus Lissotriton; species Lissotriton helveticus. The sequence continues at coordinate 453,022,425 of NC_136073.1, read as the reverse complement.
GGGCGCCATTTTGGAGTGGTGTTCACTCTGGGTGGGTGTTGCTCATTCTCCAGTAAATGCTACTTTTTCTTTTCATTTCTTTCCATTCCAACATCACTCCTATCTTTTACGCCATTAGCTAATTCTCTGATGAGCTTGCAACATCCTCACATTTTTATATTTTGTATTTTATATTTTGTTGTGCTATATATTTATCTTCAGGTTGTCACTTGAGAAAACATAGTATGTAAACTAAGTTAGCAAACAGCGGTCTAGCGCTCCGGCTGAGTGGAGGGACGCCTATTAAAAGCTCCCTCCAACGCGCAGCGGTTACGCGCAGTGGGCGTGAGTCGTGCCAGAGTCCTGCCCGTCTGCGCCCGTCCGCGCTAAGATGGCGCGGCCCGCGGCACGACTCTGGACCTGGCCATCATGACTTTACCTTTAAGAACTTATAGTAGGGCCGATCTACTGGCCCTTCGGGACCGATGTACACATTGCGAGTTTTCGCCTGTAGTCCCGCTTTGTGGCCCATATCATTGTAGGTGTGGTGCTTGGTCATTGGAACCCCCCTCTCTTATACGCTCCTTGGGGCCTGTTATAAAGAGGGTAGGACAACGGGACCTGAGTATCTGGAGCTTAAACGTCAGATCTGTGGTAAAGCACAAATCAGGAGGTTTACGACCTTCTCATTGATGGCTCGCCGGATGTGCTTTTTCTAACGGAAACGTGGCTCCAGGACTCTGACTCCTCGATAATTAACCTAGCCTTCCCCCCAGAGTATGCTATTTTTACTTTAAATCAGACGACTAGAGGTGGAGGCATTGCGATGGCCACCAAACGGTGTTATCCCTGCGAGTGGAAAGCCGCTGAACTTTTGGGGTGTGAGGGTGCCCTATTTAAAATAGCGTTTAGTCACCAGTTTACCTTCTCTGGTTTATTAATTTGCCGGCCTCCAGGCTGTGACTCTGTTTTTAGGGCTGCTCTTCCTGAGTACATTAGTACAGAGGCACTAGGATGCGCTAATTTTAATGTTGTGGGAGATCTTAATCTCCATTTGGACTGCCCTTCTTTACCCTCTATTATGAGCTTTCTGGCGGATCTTGAGGCTCTACAGCTCTCGCAGATGATTACTTTCCCCACACATAGAGGTGGTCATACTCTTGACCCATTCTTCACAAATCTAGAAGGATTCAGAGTTCTTGGTTCCTCCCAGTTTGTCTGGACAGACCACATGCTGGTGAAAACGGCATGCTCTTTGTCTGACTCTCCTTTTCTATCTCAGGACAGACTTGTTCTTAAACGACACTGGAACAAATTAAGACTGGAGGATTTTTACCATCTGCTCGAGGAGGTTCCTTTAGGTCCGCTCACCGAGGTTGATTGTGGATACGACTCCTTCTGTGAGTGGATATCTGGTGCCCTCGATTCTCTGATTCCTATGTGTTGGTCCAAGTGTCATCGGAAGGAGCCGAGTCCTTGGTATGACACTTCCTTGGCATCTCTTAAGAGGGCCAGTAGACAGGCCGAAAGATTATGGAGGAAGTCGTACGACCCAGATCTGAAGATATGTTATCTGGCCAAGGTCAAGATCTACCACAGGGCAGTGTGTCAAACTCGCGCTTCCTTTTATGCTCAACAGTTTCAGAATTCTGCCAATCCATCGAAACTTATTTTCAAAGTATTAAAGGACCTGATGGCGAAGAGAGCAACTGCAGTGGAAATATGCTCGGACTCACATTGTGAGGGTTTGGCCTCTTTCTTCCATGAAAAAGTGCAAGCCATCTATCGCACTTTTCCAACGGGTTCCCTGATGCTAGAGCAGGTTGGTCGCACCTTAGGTGAGGGGGAATGTCTTTCTATCTTACCCCCCTTATCTCTGGAGGTGTTTGACTCTCTCAGCGCCAAAATCAAGTCTGGATCTCCGGCAGACCCACTGAAACCGGCCCAACTCAAGACCCTGGCACCGGTTTGCCGTACCCCGGTGCTGTCCTTGATCAACCTGTCCCTCTCTTCTGGAGTGGTTCCCGTCAGATGGAAGCAGGCAGTAGTCACGCCAATTCTGAAGAAGGCGACCCTTAACCCCCTTAAACCTGAAAGCTACCGCCCTATCTCCCTTCTCCCTTGGGCCACGAAAATAGCGGAGGTCCATGTGAATGCCACTCTTACAGACCATCTTGGTAGGCTTAACATTCTCGACCCTACCCAGAACGGGTTCGGTGCGGGTCACAGCACGGAGACGGCCCTTCTCTCGATGGTCGAGCATCTGCATTCCGTGCTGGATTCCGGTCGGACGGCGGCACTATTGTTATTAGATCTCAGTGCTGCCTTCGACACGGTCTCGCACGGGATTCTGATTCGGCGTCTTGAGGAGGTGGGCGTTTCTGGTTCCGCCTTGCACTGGTTTCGATCCTTCCTTACGGATAGGTCATTCCAGGTGGCGATCCCGCCCGGTAAGTCGTCATCCTACCCGTTAGACCAGGGAGTCCCACAGGGGTCATCACTGAGTCCCACCCTTTTCAATCTGTATGTGAGACCGTTGGCTGCGGTCGTCAAGCGGTGGGGCCTGACCCAGATGACACGCAGCTGGCGGTCACACTGAGTGGGGACTCAGACCTGGAGGCTCCCAGGTTCTGTGATGGTCTGCGGGAAGTGGCTAACTGGATGAATTCCAACTGTCTCCAGTTAAACACCAAGAAGACGGAGATTATGGTGGTTGGTAAACAGGTGGCTTTGTGGGGTGACAAATGGTGGCCTTCGGAGTTGGGTGTGACTCCCCTCCCAGCGGCAGATATAAAAAACCTGGGGGTGTGGCTTGATCCTTCTTTGAGTTTCACCTGTCATACCAAGAAGGTGGCGGCTTCTTGCTATGGCATCATCAGAGGACTTCGACCCATCCTCAAATTCTTTGATGCACCCACAAGACAGCTGGTGGTCCAAGCATCAGTGCTGTCCAGGCTGGACTATGCCAGCTCCCTACTGGCGGGGGTTAACCAGTCAGAATTTCTGCGGCTCCAGCGGGTTCAAAACGCTGCGGCCCGACTGGTGACAGGTCTGCCTAGGCGGTGCTCGGTGTCCAATGCCCTGCGCTCTCTCCACTGGCTCCCTGTGCAGCAGAGGATTAGATTCAAGGTTCTCTGCCTTGCATTTAAAATCCTCAAGGGTACTTCCCCACAAATCTTAGAGAAACTGCTGATCCCCTATGTCCCCTCTCGCACTCTTAGATCGCTAGGCCAGAACTTAGCAGTGGTCCCGCGTTTTAAGTTGAGCAGAATTGGTGGCCGCTCCTTTCGAGACCTGGCAGCGAGCTGGTGGAATTCTCTTCCTCCACAAATCCGGGCCATCGATGAGCTCCTTCAGTTTAGACGGGCTATCAAGACCTTTTTATTTGTTTAGCTCATCTGTTGTGTCTCTTCTCCTTTCTGCCCGCTTTTAATGCTGTGTTGTGTTTACCTTCTCAAAGCGCCAGGACGCCCCTTTGCTGGGGCAGCTGTGCGCGGTACAAATAAAAATAACATAACATAACATAACAGGGCCAAATGGCAGCCGGGGTCACCAGTCCTTGGGGAACCACTCCCAGTCCTAGAGTTAGACAAGTAGGTCTGTTGAGACAGCCTACGTTTACCTTTGGGGGGTCCTCCGCCGCCACCAACCAAGACACAGCCATTCAAGTCATCACTCCCCATCCTGTACAGCTAGCACCACCCGAACGCTTCTACGGTGACAGCACCAAGTATGGAATATTCATCCATCAATGCCACCTGCATTTCATGGCAAGGATCGCGGCCTTTCCCGATGATGCATCCAAGGTCGCTTATATACTGTCGTACATGGGCGGGGACGCCGCTCAGTGGTCCATTGCCTTGGTGGAGAACGACGATCCCATGCTCAACCATCTGCCGACGTTTAAGGAAGCCATGCGGCGTATGTTCGCTCGCCATACCTTTGTGCAAGCCGCAGACAATGAGTTGCTCAACCTAAGACAAGGCAACCAAGACCTGCTTAATTACATCCCCATGTTCAGCAGGCTTGTTATCGAGGCCCACTGGCCTGAGGATAAGAAAGTATCGGTGTTCTATCGGGGATTACGTGATGACCTGAAGGATCTCATATCGCAGTATCACGATCCACCTGACGCAATAGGACCGTTCATTGACATGGTGGTGAAAATGAACTTCCGACTACAGGAAAGAAAGACAGACAAGGGGAAAGGCAGTGACAACCGTTTCTTGTCCTTTGGGGACAAGGGCGCCGAGAAGGCCAAAGAAGAATCCGCTCCCCAGGGCGAAGCTTCCGAACCCATGCAGATTGGCGGCATAAGAGGACCCTTGACCAGTCAAGAAAGGGAAAAAAGGAGGAAGCAGAACCAGTGCCTGTACTGCGGTAAAAGCGGACACTTCGTAAGAGAATGCCCGGCAAAACCAACGAAACCTCGGGGCAGAAGGCCTTTTGCGTTGCCCATCACCAAGGGCGACAAGAAGGGAAACGAGACAACCCAGTAGACAAGGGGATCCGTCCTCTGGGTTCTTCGTCTTGTACCTCAGCGATTCCTGCAGTATTCGACGGTAGTCACCACGTAGGCATGGAAGTGTCCCTACGGAATCTGGCGGGCAGGACTTGGTTGGTGACCGCTAAGTTGGATTCCGGTGCGACAGGCAGCTTTATCGATACAGCGTTTTCCCGTGCCTTGGGCATTGACACAGTGTCGAAAGCACAACCAGAAACCGTCAAGGCTGTTGATGGAACGGACCTGACTTCCGGCCCTATCAGACACCGAACAGAGAACATGACTATGTCCTTTGCGAACAACCACGCCGAGTCCATCAGCTTTGACATCATCAACGCCCCTCAATTCAAGATGATTTTGGGTTTGCCGTGGTTGGTGAAGCACAATCCTCGCATCGTTTGGGTGACCAGAATCATACACCTGGATTCGGAACACTGCTGTAGCTCCTGTTACGCGAAGGAGGACCTGCTAGGCGCTCGCTCCATACAAGCACGTTCGCTGCCATTACAAGGCATGGGGATGGTTTCCCAAGCAACCATACCGAAGGAATATCTGGACCTAGCAGAAGTGTTCGACAGGAAGGGAGCCAACACTCTGCCACATCGGTCATTCGACTGCCGAATCAACCTGATCCCCGGCTCCACGTTGCCATGCAGCAGGATTTATTCGCTCACGGAAAAGGAGAACATCCACCTCCGCTCCTATCTGGACGAGTACCTGGACAACGGGTTCATTCGTCATTCCAGGTCTCCGGTTTCCTCTCCTCTTTTCTTCGTGTCAAAGAAGGAAGGGGATCTGAGGACCTGTATAGACTTTCGCTCGATGAACGCCATCACCGTGAAGAACCGGTACCCACTACCGTTGATCTCCAATTTACACAAAACTCGACCTGCGGGGTGCTTACCATCTTGTCAGAGTCTGAAAGGGAGACGAATGGAAGACCGCCTTCCGGACAAAGTTCGGTCTGTTCGAATACCAGGTCATGCCTTTCGGACTCTGTAACGCCCCCGCAGCGTTCCAGTTTTTCATCGATGAGGTGTTGAGGGACTTCATCGACGTCTTCTGTATCGTCTACATAGACGACATCTTGATATACCCACAGACTACCGTAGAACACGTTCAGCACGTGCGTTCCGTCCTCCAACAGTTGGAAAAGCACCGTTTGTACGTGAAACTGGAGAAGAGCGTTTTTCACGTCACCTCTGTTGAGTTCCTTGGGCACATCATCACTCCGGCAGGCGTCCAAATGGACAACAAGAAAGTGGAAGCCATCTTGTCTTGGCCTACCCCGGAGTCCTTGAAAGGGGTCCAAAGGTTCCTCGGTTTTTCCAACTACTACCGTCGATTCATTACCGGTTTCTCCGAGATGGTGGCCCCTATCACACGCTTGTTGCGCAAAGGGGTGCGTTTTGGTTGGGATCAAAAAGCAGACAACGCCTTCCAAGAACTAAAAAGGCGTTTTATCGTAGCCCCAGTCCTGGTGCACCCTGATACCGAGCAACCCTTCATAGTGGAGGCAGATGCCTCTAAGGACGCCATAGGGGGAGTGCTGTCACAAAGAAGTACCAGCACAGGACAGCTGCATCCTGTGGCCTTTTACTCCAAAAAGCTCCAACCCGCTGAACGCAACTACACCGTGTCTGATCGGGAGCTCCTAGCCATCAAGACAGCATTCGAGGAATGGCGCCACTTCCTGAAAGACGCCAAACACACAGTAACCATCTACACAGACCACAGAAACCTCCAGTTTCTACGATCGGCACGTGCCCTCACAGCCCGACAGCTTCGATGGACCCTGTTCTTCAATGAGTACAACTTTGTGATCACGTTCCGGCCCGGGAAAGACAACGCCAAAGCGGATGCTCTTTCGCGGCTAGATGAAACCGACGAGGATGCCGAAGACATCCAGCCTGTCTCCATAATACCGGAGAAACACTTCCAGGGCATAGTCGTATCCACGGACTTCATCACCCAGGCGAAAAAAGACACGAAGCAGTCCGATCCAGTGGTCCTGGCAGAGAGTGACGATGGTGTGACATGTGTGAACGGGTTACTATACAGAGGAGATCAGCTGTACCTTCCGGGGGTGCCTGGACAGAAAAGAGCACTCAGCCTGTGCCATGATCATGTCCTCTCCGGCCACCCTGGCTATCACAAGACGCTCGATCTCGTACAGAGACGGTTCTGGTGGCCAACAATGATGACCGACATGAGAAACCATGTGACAAACTGCGCCGTTTGTCTGCTAGGCAAGAACAGTTCAGAGCCTCCTGTTGGCCTTCTGCGTCCCATTCCTGTACCGCCGTATCCGTGGCACACCATCTCCATGGATTTCGTGGTCGAGCTCCCGCTCACCAAGACAGGTCACACCATGGTTCTCACCATAGTGGATCACCTCTCCAAGATGGCGCATTTCATACCCTTGGTGAAATTACCCACAGCAGCAGAACTGGCCTTGATCTTCGTACAAGAGGTGGTTCGCCTCCATGGCATTCCGTCAGTGGTCATAACGGATCGGGGATCGCAATTCGTGTCCCGCTTCTGGAAGGAGGTATGCAGGATACTCGAGATGGACGTACGCCGATCCTCAGCGTACCACCCCCAGACCGATGGTCAGGCCGAAAGAACAAACCACACCATGGAGCAGTACCTCCGCTGTTTGCTGCTTATGGTTGAGAAGGAATGGTCTGAGGTGCTATGGATGGCGGAATACGGGTACAACAACAGCAAGCATTCGGCCATTGGCATGTCCCCTTTCTTTTGCCTCCACGGACGTCACCCTCGCACCACTGCCTGGGAGGAACCCCTAGATAGCCAGCTACCCACAGTACAGTCCTATCATGATTTGCTGCGCAGGCTCTGGCAGCAAGCACGGTTCAAGCTGGCCAAGGCGAAGGACACCTACAAGGCGCATGCCGATGCACATAGACAGAAGGAACCCGCAATCCGCTCGGGTGATAGGGTATGGCTTTCCATTCGGCACCTCAATGTGCACGGACCCAAGAAACTGTTGCCTCGTTTTGTGGGTCCCTTTGTTATCGAGAAGGTGGTCAACTCTGTGGCCATGCAGCTCTCGCTTCCTCCGCACATGAAGATCCACCCGGTCTTCCATGTCTCCCTTCTGCATGCGGCCCATTCCGGCGGCTCTGTTCCCTCTCCTCCTTCTCCGGTGGTGGTGGAGGACCATGTTGAGTATGAGGTCAGGGCTATCTTGGGGTCTCGTCGTACCAGGGGTAAGCTATTCTACCTGGTGGACTGGAAGGGGTACGGTCCCGATGAGCGGTCCTGGGAGCCCTTGTCCCATGTACGCCATGCTCCTGTTCTGGTCCGTGCTTTTCATCTGAGTCACCCTCTAAGCCCTCGCCCTACCTCCCCTTTCTGATTTCCGGGGGTGTTGGGGGGATCTGTTCTAGGGGGGGTGCTGTCACGGTTCGCGGCGATTGCCGCTCCATGCCATCCTCGCTACGCACACACAGAATTGCCGAGATACTCACTTCCGGGCGGAAGTTGAGTCCCGGTCTAGTGCTGGGCAGCTGACCTGGGAGCACTGAAGCACTTCCGGGGGAAACGCTTAAACATCGCGTTTCCCGCCGGCTCAGTGCTTCGAATCCTTTCCGGATGCTCCTGAGACGCGGATTGCCGGAGCTGAGACGCGTCAGTTACTTGCTGGACTACGCCGCGCTGGAGCGCTGTCTGTTGTTGGTTCAAACCGCGCTGGAGCGCAGTTCGTTGCCAGGTCTACGCCGCGCCGGAGTGCTTATTATCTTGCATCACACGAACTCGCGCAGGAGCGCTTGCTTGTTTTCCTCGTGGTTCTCCGCGCTGGAGCGCTATTCAGGGCTGTACATATTTCGCCTCTTTTAACCCTTGCCGCGCAGGAGCGCTGGACGGGGGTTAAGGGACTTTTGCACAGGAGTGCTTTACTTTGGGCTTTTGCTTTCATATAGTTGATTTCCCCATCACGCAGGAGCGCAGATAGGGGGAATTGCTCCGCTAAGCTGGAGCATTGTACATAGCTTGTTTTGTTTACCAGGGATGCCACAAGTTTCGTGACTAAGTTCTGATACATGCTACACGCGCAGGAGCGCTTTGCCTTCTGGTTTGACATTTTGTTTATTTGTACCTTGCGCAGGAGCGCTTTCCTTTGGTTTGAGCTTGGGTGCCCGCGCAGGAGCGCCTCACCTTAGCTATCCTTATCAGGAGCTGAAAAGATATCTGAGTACCGCAGTCTCCAGAAACACTGGTGAGTTCCCGGAAGGAAACTAGTTTCTGTGTGTGTTATGAGGGGTTGAGCTGGAAACGGGAGGGGTGGTTCCTTTCTGATCTGGCTCTTTTTCTGATCTGGTTCTTTTCTGGTTTCCAGTTGGCACCGGGATACCCCGCAAGCTCCCCACTCACGTTACGCCTCTACATCCTGGCTCCCTTCCCTGCGTCCATCTCATCCCTGCTGGGTCTTACCTTCCACGAGGGTCAGGTGGGTACAGGGACGGGTGCTCTTGTCGTCTCTGCGGAATTGCTTCACAAGCAGAGGTAAGTCTTGTGGGGCACCCGACAGAGATGTAGCCAATAATGTAGAAATTGAGCTTGTGCACAAATCACATAGAGAGGTATATCCGGAGCCCCCAGTCCTCCCTGCGTGAGGGGGAGTGTGAGTAGCTCTCAGGAGACGCATGCTTGCTTCTCGGCCCAGACCATCAAGATCAACATCGAGTGGATGGTGTGGAAAAAGGCTTGGGTGAGAGGGATGGGAATGTTGACAAATAAATATGAAAATTTAGGTAAAACGACCATTTTGGCAATGGCTATCCTACCTGCAAGATTTATTGGTAGCTGAGACCACGCTTTTGCCTTTTCTTACAGCCAGGAGATTGCGCGCCCATAATTTAAGTTCTACATTTCCTGTTCATCTCGACTTAGCCAAATGCCCAGATAGTTCACCAGGCTTTCCGCCCGTTTCAACGGGTGGTCCAGGTCAAACAGCTTGGTTACCTCTATGAGCAGGAATACTGTAGACTTGGTCCAATTTGTAAATATTCTAGAGAGACCTCCAAACTTAGTGAACTCCCGAAGTAGTGGGCTTAGGTTAACCTCAGGGTCTGTGAAATATAATGTCATATTGTCCACGTTTAAAGAAATTAGGAGCCCTCTAGTGCTGAATCCTAGTCCCCTTACTGCATGATGCTTTTGTATTCTGCCCGCTATTGGCTCCATTGCGATGGCAAAGAGGAGAGGGGGAAGGGGGCAACCCCTGACGGGATCTGCGGGAAATACAAAAGGCATCTGACAGTAGTCCATTCATGCACAGTCTGGCCAAAGGAGCCATATAGAGCAGTTTTATCAATGCTATGAACGTCGGACTGACACCCTTCCTCTCCAAAATGTCGAAACCTTTATGGCCATTCCAGCGCGTCGAACGCTTTAGTCGCATCGAGGAATGCCATGAGTGCCTTAACCTCACGGCTAGATAATGTAGCACCGTGAAAAATGTGCGGAGATCGTGCGAGGTAGATCGGCCCGGTCTGAAGCCGGATTGGTCAGGTCTCGCGATCAGAGGGAGCTGAGGTTGCAGCTGATTCGTAAGCAATTTAGAATAGATCTTGGCATCAATATTAATCAGCGAAAGCAGCCTGTAAGAATCTATCTTGGGACTTGGTTTACCAGGTTTCTGTATCGTTTGGACTATCACCTCACACAAAGACGGGGAAGCATTCCAGAAGTCTAAGCCTCCTCGAAGTCCGCGGGGAGATGGGGCACCAGTAAGTCAGCATATGCCTTATAAAATGCGGTCCTCAAGCCATCAGAGCCTGGAGCCTTATCCGTGGGCAGACTGATGATTACCTGCAGGATATCGGTGGATGTAAAGGGTTCATGCAAGTATGCTCAATGTGCCCTCCCGAGCCACAGCAATTCAATTGAGTCAAGGAATGATTGGAGCTCCTCCGGTACTGTCTGATGGGTGACGGTGTATAATTTGGTATAGAAATTGTTAAAATGATCCAAAACCTCCTGAGGTCCTCTGACTATGGTTAAATCATCTCCCACTATCTCCTATATATAAGTGACTATGTGTGGTGTTTTGAGCATATTCGCTATGGTTTTGCCAGGTCTGTCCCCTTACCCATTGCGCCTAGCTTGAGTGTATTTGCCCAGAAATTACACTTCTCTGTGCGCCTCCTCCTCAAATTCAGTGAGCACCTCCTTAACCCCTTCGATGCTCATGACGGAACCCAGCCGTCATAAGGCACGGGTGGCCTGTGCGCATGACGACTGGGTTCCGTCACGACCCCGCCCGCGATTGGAATGTCTAGCACCGGGCTGGAATTCCTGCCGCAGGCAAGGTGTGAATAGACAGTAAAAGTGCAGGGTCCTCCGTGGCATTATACGTGTTTCCATCTTCCTGATGGGAGCCTCTAGAGCAGTCAGCGTATCCCCAATAGCCGGCCAGGGTGAAATGCATTTCCCCCTTATTACCACTTTAAACGCCTCTCAGAGCGTTGCATATGTGGAGAATGACTCCGCATTAGTGGTGAAATATTCCTTGATGTCCCAAAGTTTCTCCTCTCTAAAGACGGAGTCCAGCAGGGTGTTAGGGGCAAGGCTCCAGCTAAACATCTTACGTGGTGTGTTTGGGATAGTTAGCTGCAGCAGACAAGGGTCGTGATCCGATAGCATTCTAGGGAGGTGTGTGGTGTCCATGGTCCATGCTGCAATGTGCTGGGAGGCCAACCAATAATCCAACCTGGACCAAGCCCCTTGATGAGCTGAAATACACGTGCCCTCCTCCACCCCTGGGCATCTCTGCCTCCAAATATCAACCAAACTGCCATCCTCTACTATAGTATTCAGGGTGTGTAAAGAAGTGCCCTTTCTGTCCAAAGCATCATTCAACACAATGTTAAAATCACCTCCCCCATACTTTAGTATCACACCAGATGATTTGCATTTTGGCCCATACAGTACGAAATAATTCAGTGCAGTCAATATTCGGTCCATACACTGCCACAGTTATCATCTTCATCCCTCCCAACACACCACATAGAATCACAAAACAGCGTTTAGAATCTAGTTGCAAATCTACTGTTTTCCAGTCTAGGCCTTGTCGAATTACTACAATATAACATAATTTCTAGTCACATATTTTAACTGCACACCATTCCACATAATTCCACTTAACCAATCCACTCCACACCGCACAATTCCACCACACACAATTCCACAACTAATAATTCCAATCCAACCCACATAATTCCAATCTACAGCACATACATCCACTCCACTCCAATTCAAAACACATGGGTAAAAGACATTGTCATTTACAGTGCCAATACCTCGAACTCTCACAAATGTGAGACCAATTTGCATTGTAATTGCTTGTTTTACTTTTATTCATGCTGCACTTCAGCCATGCTGCTACACAACATTTCTTAAAAACATAGAGAAATAACTCTCTAATAGGCAAAACATATTAACTTTGCCAATGATTGTTTTAATTGGCATAGAAATATAATGCAGGTTGGTGATATGCCAGTAAGGTGGCGGCCTTGTAACTGTATTTATATAATGAAACAATCATTGTTGTTGTACTTATGGTGTCAGTTATGTTTTATTTATACTGTGCTGTGCACAAAGGAAGGTATTGGATCCTACCACTGGCTAGCCTGGACCTCAACAACTACTAAACAGAACAAAGTGGCTAGTCAGGTTTGTTTTATAATGAATTAATACACACGCAGCCAATTTGTGCTGCGTGAACCAGACGTTTTATATCACAAAAAGATTTATTTTCATTTATAATTAAGTTTCATTAATCCATCCATATGTCTTCAAAGGAAACTGCTGTCAAAACAGTCGAATCAATAACATACAATAGTGTGCGCAATATATACAAGTGTACAGGGGTTCACAATGGATACTCAAAATTTCATAACACCAAAGTAACTTTTTACATAACAATTACATTCAAAGTAAATTGCAACATGAAGGACATTTCAACAAGAGAAACTGATACACATAAAGAACCAGTCCTTTCACTCAAATACCAGTGGACAGGCGATAGTAAGGATGGAATTGGACTGCCTGCCTATCTCACAACACCTGTGATGTATTATTGGTTTACAGGATTAACAGCGGGTTCCACCAAAGTGGTATTAGTTAATCCTAGCTGCACCCTTCTTTCTTGTCACAGGCTGGGGGTCAACGCGTTTCGAACCGTAGTGATTAGTGGTTCTCCTCAGGACGGGGACTGGGTATAATCCTCACTACAAGAAAATTTAAAGGGAGGTGTCAAACTCATAATACGACAACGTATGTAAATGCACTCTCTAACTAGAAACAAGCAAAGAAGGTGGTTGCAATTTACCTGCCCAGCACGCACAGGGACTGCGGGAGTGGTGATTAACTGCACATCAAGTGAGTTCGTCTGGAAAAACAAGTGCGGTGGCAGTCAGAACTAGTTGGTTTCAGGTATCACTAAAGATGAAAGTTACACAAGAAGGACCCGTGTCATACCTGTACTTGGTTGTTGACGCAGGATGACAGACACTCGTGTATCAAGGCGCCCGCGAAGCGGTGCGCAGTTGATCAATGGAACGGCCCGCCTTATCTCATTGGCTGAATAAAGAGAAGCAGACAGCACTGTAGTGCACGGTGTCCCAACGATAGTACACAATCAAGATCACAGAGTGTGACATAAAAGATTTTATCATGTCCTACCTGCGCATAAAATGCAGATACTGGTAGACGGCGGCACCTGGGAAAAATTCTGGATTTGTACATGTTGTACGTATGGTGTCAGTTATATGTTTTGAACAAAGATTTGTAAATTGTTCATTGTATATAATAAGAAATGTTTTATTTCTCCATTTTCCTCTCCTGCTTTTTCCCATTGCCTTTTTAGGTTGAGCCTATAGCGGCAGCAGAGCTATCAGCTGCTCGTTTTGTGAGGCATGCAGTATTCAGTATGGAGTAGAAGCTCCGTGGAAGCTTGGGCCACTCTCTGCCAATATTTTTCAATAATTTAGTTCCTAAATGCTGCCTTCCGATTGGTTTTAGGCTTATTAGTCCCCCCTTATGACGGGCATGTCCTCATTTGTAATCTACCATGGCTACTGGCCCTTTTACTTCAAACATTGCACAGTGTATGTTTTATTTATACTGTGAGCACTATTTTCTTCCCGTGCCTCCCCCTTCCTCAGTCCATGCCTTCTCGGCCCCCCCACTCCCGTTGTTTGTGCCTTCCCGCCCGCACTCCTGTTTACTATGCAATAGGTCTTGCGTAAATGCGAGTCCTATTGCATTGCAAATGCTTGTTCTATCGAACCATCTACCTTTGGTGCGACTTTGCAGAGCTATAGCGCATAATCGGACATTTGTGTGTGTTTGTCGCACTATAGACCTCAGTCTGCTCTTAAAATGTCCTTGTAGAATATAGGCACAAAGTTTTCTGTTAGTGTGTCCTGATCATATAGCTAAAGTCCACATCCCGGAGGGACTAGGGTTGGCTCAATCCCTCACCCGAGCCCCTCCCTTCTGCCATTTTGGAGTGTCTACCCCAACCTTTGGAGGGGAGCCTCGGATGATTACAGGGACCTCGATTAAAACTAAGAATGGTATTCCAGGCAGGGGATGGCAGGGACGGGGTGGCATTCATTACTGCCCTGGGGGTGTCAGTGTCCGACTGAAGGTTTGGGATTAGGACAGGGAGTGATGAGGTCTGCTCAGACCTGCTGGAGATGAAATCATGAGTGGCGAAGATCTATTTGTACAGGGCACAGCCTGCCATTGGTGCCATCTTGCAGAGCAGTAGTACAGTCTGACACATAGGGTATCGCAGTTTGGGGGTGCACAATCTATACTCATAGAATTAAAGCGACCAGTCTGCAATCGCTATGTCTTTTAAGAATTATAGCCACAGTCAGCCATTAGGAATGACTCGAAACACTTTTGGAAGTCTTCAGATAACATCCCGCAAATGCCCAACTTTTCCATCGCGTCCAAAGAACGATTTAGCTTTTGATGGTGTACCATCATTTATTCATCCCAGGATGCAACAGCGCCACATCTCCATTCACAATCCTTTATTGTTTTTTTTTCATTTACATTTATTATTGTTCGGCTTTTAGAAACACTTTACGCAACTTGCATATTCATCAGACGAGGGGGCACTCAAAATGGAGAGGGCCCAGAATTCTTATCATATCCTAACAGTCATATGTTTTTAGGTACATTGATTAATTAGAGGGAGCTCTTGCTTAAAATGGTTCGATTTTCATGAGACTAATGGAGCATTATCTTCTATTCACATTATTTTACTGTCAAGTCTTTGTAAAGTCCATAGCTCTGGTTAGTCAGAGTGCAACTGGAGCACGCTGCTGCCTGTCGACTTTAACTCCACAGTTAACAGAGACAGCAGCTGGATAGAACGGCTTCTCATGCCGTCCTCCTTGCACTGGCAGCTCAGAAATCGCGCTAACAAAGACATTCATTCATTTAAGTGTATTGTGCCGTCAGTGACATAACTGGCCGAATTAAAAGAGCGAGTAGAGCGGATACACATGGGTGAGCAAACAAATTAACACAGAGAGCCGAGCCAAAAGCTCAGACTTGGCTCTAAGAGCCCACGCATGAGCCAAGGTGTACAGGTGCTCTCTACATTGGATGATTGCTCATCTGTACAATCTTTTGCTGCGTTGTAATTTAGGTGGAATATTTCAGAATTACCACTACTGTGTAAGGTCGGAAAGGGTTACAAGAAGCAGCCTCATGTGTGGGTGGTGATGATAAACGTCTATGTTGGGTAGGTGAGCTTTCTGCCCCATCTCCAAGTCCGCTCAGGCCGCACCCATGCCCTTGGTTGGTGGCACTCCCTCACTAGAAATCCTTGCAGTGTCACAGCTCCATAATCCTGCGGAAAGGCTCTCCAGTTTATGGGTTTGCTGTTGGGTCTGGTGACCTGCTTAGTCTAGTCTCAGCTGTGTGTTCCCGTCCCTCTGTTCGTTCTGTGCTGTTTCTTATTTATATATGTAATTGTATTTATATAGTGCTTACTACCCCTTAGGAGGTGTTGAAGTGCTTTTTTTTCTCATGTATGTCTGATCCGTCTTTCTCATGTCTGCTGTCTCATACCACTGTGTGCCGCAAGTCTCTTAATCTGTGTGTGACTTTTGCATCTGTTTATATCTGCTGCCCATTGCCTCTGATTGGATTCATGTCCCAGTGGTCATATGGTCTCTGCAGTCTTCAGTCATCGGATAATTGTGTTTGTGTCCAGTCTCTTTCTGTAGAAGCCATAACATAACATATATATATAAATAATATATATACATATATGTTGGTATAAGTATATTGTGTGATGTATCTTTGATTCATTTTGCCTGATGAAATTAAATACAAATTTATGTTGTTACAAGGCAATTGTGAAACCCATCAGAACCAATCGTAGAACGTGTCTACTATAGCAGGTTCTGAGGGACACAGGGTTGGCCCCTTACCTGTAATGGTTACATATATATATCGGAACAAAAATACTTTTATCATAACTTTTCAACATGCTGCACAGCAGCCCCGCTGCTGTACCATATCATTTAAAGACATTGGCAAAGCCAATAGCTCTGGTTAAGCACTTATAATGGCCCCAAGGTGAGACCTATTGGCTATGTCAATGCTTGCTCTATACCTCACACTTTAACATTCCTCCCATACTGATCGGTATTACTCTTTAAAAAATTGTTAATCCCTGCCATTGTTTCCCTCTGCTTAGCCAAGTAAAAGGCGTCATGCGTTAGACTAAAGCATTCCAGTGTGGTTGTCTGCATCACCGCACTGAAATGGGAAGTCACACATTTGTAGCGCCTCAGTATCAATCCAGAGTGCTATTAGTGCTGTGTTAGAGACTGAAATCCAGGTTGCAGCGCACAGTCTGCCTTACTTGCGCAGGCTTAGGGCGGCTGGCTCAGCTCGTGACAGGGTTGGCTTAGACAGGCTGAAAGCAGAGGCTACAATGTAACAAAGTTTATTCACTTACCCTCGACACTGGCAATCCATTCAGGTTAACTATGTGTCTCACTGTGAGACTCGTCACATGATGGCACCTCACAATCAGTGTTAAAATTATCGCTGACATCTTCTATCAAGAGACTCGCTCTCTTTATATATTGGCGGGCTGGGATGGTGCGAGCGGGCAATGTGGCAGTCACTGAAAAATGTGACAGTCTTTTGACATGCTGCTGGTCCCGTACTAGTCCAGACAGCCGCAGGATTGGTAGTGTTTTACAAGCAACACTGAGCTGCAGCCAGGCAGCCTCATCTCATAAAGCATGCGGTAGTGCAACTGGCAAGGAGTCGTCAAATCAACTCCTGGAGGAGCGTGGCAGCACCCGACTCCGAAGTCAGTAGCACCGAGGAGGGAGAGTGAGCCTACACGGGCAGCAGGGAACGGAACTTGCGTCCCCACCTTGAATCTTAATCTTGCTCCACGTGGGCCAGTACTAGCTTCCCCGGTCGGTTTGGTCTTGAATTCCCTCAGAGCAGGCCATAAGAACAAGTTAGGGATTATACTCACGCACTCAGCATGTAATGGGCGCCACAGGGATGAAGGAGTTTGCACTAAGCACGTAACCCCTCAAATGGCATGCTGCCCCGCCGGCACTTCACAGCAGATAAATGGATATTATGGTAATGAGGGGCAGCAGTAATGGTGCCGGTCTAACTTTCAGCATAGCCAGCAGCTGTGTCACTTATGATCCCGGTGTTTTTAGTAGCTCTGTGACAGCTGCAGCCTGCTGGAGTGATCTGGTGCTGAGGGGTGGGGCAGGTAGTGGAGTGCCAACTGGGGCTGACACCGCTCAACTGCACTCCCAAGTTATCAATACAGGACATTCAGTAATCAAGGGATACAGACATCAGATGCAAACGTTGATTATTACTCCAGATCTTCAACAGGTCTCATTACAAATCCAGCAACATAGTGTACATCACAAATAATGCATTGTTCCGCTCCCCCCCATCCCTCAGTCCCCCGAGTCACTTCCTTTCTCCATGGTAGGCGGTTCACACAAGTTACGCCTATATTTATTCCAGGCCCCCCAAACTTTCTCCCATTTCCGGGGACATCCCCGGTGCACATAAACCATCCTCTCTGCCATCATTGCTGCGTCTAGATCCAAGCACCAATCTCTTAGCGTCGGTACCCCCCTCCGCCCCCCAACATTTTGCTATATTACGTTTAGCGTACATCATACTTGCGTCGCCCAATCCTACGCAGGGTGCGAGAGGTCATTTGGTTCCCATATATTCAGAAGACAACATCTGGGCTCTGGGAGGAGTGTCCCCTCAGTCACCTGTGACATGGTTCTCATAATTTTAATCCAGTACCCCGCAATCTTGGGGCATTGCCATATAGTGTGATAGAATGTTCCCACCTCAACACAGCCCCGCAGACAGAAATGGTGTGTCACCCGCCCTATTGTGTACAGTGTGGCCCTCGTGTAGTATACTCAATGCAATATTTTCAATTGTACCAGTCGTAGTCTGGAGGGTATCGTGACTTCTCGTGGGGAGGACAGCGCCGCCTGCTAGTCCACCTCATCTAAGTCGCCTATGTCAGCGGCCCATTTGAGTTTAAATTTTAGCGTGGGGTCTGGAGTGTTGTTGACCAACTTACGATAAGTAAATGACGTCGCCTTCTTGGGCATGTGTTCAGTGAGCAGTCTGTCCTCTAGGGGAGTGGCCTCGGGTATCTCTGTGCCCTGTGGGAGTACCGATTCGAGGGCATGTTTGATCTGCATGTACCGAAATTTCTCAGTTAGTGCCATGCCATATTGGATATGCAGCTGCGCAAAGGGCATGACCTCACCCCTCTTCCATAAGTCTCCCACGAGGAGACGCCCATTAGATCCCATGCTCCAAATCCCCTACTGTTATGGAGTTTGCCCAGGCGCCGCGCTGACCACAGGGGAGTCATTTGGGTAATAACATCTGTACACTTCAAACGGGTCTGTGCCGCGTACCAGAGACTGACTGTATGCGCCGAGGGTCCTATAAGTGAATTGGAGCGTCTTTTATCATATAGTGCAACTAGAACCCCCGCCTCACCCAGTTCGTACCTGTCCGCCTGAAACGCCGGCTCTGTTTGAGGGGCATGCAACCACTGATTAATTATTTTCAATTGGGCTGCCCAGTAGTATAGCTGGACATCCGGGAGGGCCACCCCGCTGTCGTACTAGGCACGAGTCAGTTTAACCTTAGAATTACGCGCGGGTTTGTTACACCACAAGAGACCCGAGACCATTGCATCTAAGTTCTTAAAATATTTGTTTGGGACCCGGAATGAAGTATTTTCTAACACAGAAAGGAATTGGGGAAGCGTCATCATTTTAAAAAGGGCTGCTTTGCCCAAAAGTGTCAAAGGCAGGCCGCGCCAATGAATCAGATCCCGCCTAAATCTCTCGATTATAGGGTCCAAGTTTTTTGAGAAGAAGTCATCCGGTCCAGGTGTCACCCAGACACCCAGGTATTTGAAAGTGTCTTCTCTAACCGCAAGTGGGCACTCCGTCGGGAGCAATGGGGCAGGGCCCTTCAGTATGTATAATTCCAATTTGGACCAATTGATAGTGTATCCCGATGCCCGGCCAAAAATGTCACAAATATTTAAAAGTGCCAATATGGAGCGTCTTGGCGAAGTCAGGAACAGCAGCACGTCGTCTGCGTAAAGGGAGATACGATCCTCCCAGTTTTCCGTCCAGTGAAGGCCCCGGATCATAGGGTCCCATCGGATCCAGGCCGCCAAGGGCTCCAGGGCCAATGCGAACAGCAATGGAGATAGGGGGCAGCCCTGACGCGTGCCTCGCCCTAATTGAAAATCTCTTGAGATGTGACCATTCGCCACCACATGTGCCATTGGCCGTGTGTATAACAACCGTACCCATTCCCTGAACTTAGGGCCGAAGCCCAAGTGTCTGAGGACTGCGAAGAGATAAGGCCACTCGACCATATCAAACGCAATTCGGGCGTCAAGAGAGAGGATCACTGCGGGTTCATGAAGACAAGGCCCACGCGCCATTACCGCCTGCACCCTTCTGAGATTGAGCGCGATGCTTCTACTAGGCATAAACCTGGACTGGTCCGGAGGAATCAAGGTTTCGAGGTGAGGTGTGAGGCGGGCTGCAAGTAGTTTTGCCAGGATCTTAGCTCCGGCATTTATTAGGGATATTGGACGATAGGATGCGCACTCATTCGGGGGTTTGCCAGGTTTCGGTATTGCAATAATAATGGCTAACCGCTGATCCCGGGGCAACTCCCCCCTTCTCCAGGCTAGTCGTATACATTTGTAGGAGATGTGGGCCGTCAGGTCAGATGTGCGTTTGTAGAGTTCTATTGGGATACCATTGGGCCCTACCGCTTTCCCTGGCTGCAGGGCCTGTATAGCCGCCTGCAGTTCGTCAAGCGTGATGTCAGCTTCCAGTGTTAAAGTCACCTCCTCAGATAGGGTAGGCACTTTATATCTTTGATATATGTTTGTGCTTCTTCTATCGTCATACTAGATGCCGGGGTGTACACCTGTGTGAAGTGGTCCGCCAATACCTCTACTATACGTTCTGGGGTGGTCACTACCTCTCCTGTGTGAGTGTGCAGCTGTGCTATCGTGTTTTGAGCCCGTTCTTTCTTATCCAACCACGCCAAGAGTTTGCCTGCTTTATCCCCAACCTCATATATAGTATGACGTGTGTTCTGTAACCGCATTTAAACCTGGTTGCGCTGGTATTCGTTAAGTGTGCTCTGTGCTATGCGTAGATTTTGTGTTGTTTGTGACGTGGGACCTTCCTCATGTCGGACTTGTGCCTCAGCCAATTCTACCTCTAGCGCCTCCAGTTCACTCCTTGATTGTCATTTATACCCTGTTGTTGAGGCTATGGCCTGCCCTCTAACTACTGTTTTAAATGCTTCCCACAGTACACCGGGGGACGTCACCGATGATACATTTTCTGCAAAATATTGTTTCATAACTGTGACAATATCTTTACGGATCTTGAGGACCTGGAATTAGCCCGGGAAGATGGGGAAGACACGTCTCCTCGCCTTGGTGTGCATTGTGTAGGCCAGTGAGACCGGGGAATGGTCCGATATCCCACGCGGATGAATCTGTACCTCCCGTAAATGGGCCAACCCACCAGCTGAAAGAAACAAATAATCAATTCGGGAGAGGCTATTGTGGACCCCGAACTGAAAGGTGTAACTCCTCCCATTCGGGTTCCTGTATATCCATGCATCAGAGAGACCCATTGCATCTGAGAACCCCTTCAGCTGAGACCCCCCTCCTCCGTTCGCCCTGCCTGGGTAGCGCAGTCCCTAGTACCATCAATGACTGAATTAAAGTCGCCACCCAGAATCAATTCGCCCTCTGGCAACCGCAACAGAAATGCACAGAGCGCCAGGAAGGCCAGAGCCTGTAGGGTCGGGGGAATATACACTGACACAATATTGAATTGCTTTCCTTCCCACTGGCAAGTTATCATTGCAAAGCGCACCTGATCATCTTTCCAGGATTGATGTATAACTAATGGAAATTGCTTGCGTATCAGAATTCCTACCCCTCGTGAGCCTGAAGTGAACTCCGAATGCACTGCCAGCTTGTAGCCCCAGCGGTCCATCGCCTTAAATTCTGCACCCACCAGGTGTGTTTCCTGCAGCATTGCCACCGCTGGTGCCTTACGCCACAGGTATTGCAGCACTAAACCTCGTTTAATTTTATCCCCCAGGCCACGTACATTCCATGTAACCAGCGTCAGAGGGGATACCAAGGACTCTGGAGGGTCCCAATTAATCGCCCCTGTGTCAATCACTGCAGATTCTACCGCCATGAGGGTAATACCAGTGCTTTGAAACCCCTATGTCGCATGTCCGTAACGCCACGTTCTGCTAATACCTCAATATACTTGTCCTGAACACAAAAACACAACAATACTAGAGAAATTCCCTCAAGACCTATATACTTTTCATCAATAGCCTAATTTACATATATTTACTTCAGTCATGCACAACAATAACATCAAAACTAATAAGTTTCATTTCTTTGGTATTTTATTTCATCATTCTTTTGTTTATAAATTCATCATTATTTATTTGTTCATTTTCATTTCTTGGAAAGTTTTTGTATCATTTTTTGACAATATACACTTTTTTGTACAAAATACATATCAAACAAATATCACAAAATTATTCCAAAACAAGAAGGAGCAAAAAACCTGGACTATAAAAATGCAATAAATACAATACCACAATGGGTTCCACGCAAGACCTTGCGTGGAACCCATTTTTACATCTGATGGTGATAAATTTGGGCAGAATAATTTCTTCTTCTGCCGCATTAAATCAAGATTTGTTCAGATACTACATTTGGATGGAATGTGTGGATGGCAATAGGTTAGAATGATTGTGTATGTATGAGTGAGTGGAAAAGTATATAGGTCTTGAGGGAATTTCTCTAGTATTGGTTATATTTTCCCCTCTTTTCCCTGACCTGAAAGCAACATTAGAGGGGTCCCCTCCTTTATGTATCCACAAAAACACAACAGAAATAATGTTCAAAACCCCCTCTACCCAGCTCACACCCAACCCTGCCTCCCTGCTCGACGGTGCAAAAACTACCCGCCTCCCCAACCTAGCAGAGCGCTTAATACCCATCCCAGAACTTCAACGTACGAGGGGAAGAGAAATGTGCCCCTGCTTCACGCCGGGCCGATCAACAGAAACTTTAGCAATCCAACGCCCCCCATTAGGGTCTATAATAAGTAGAAAGGTGGAGGAGTCATGTAGTAAATGTCTCAGTATCCTCACATCAGGTCAGTTTCTCCTCCCACCACACAAAGTACCTGTGAGTTGCAAATATAGGACCCCCAACAGCGTTCTGTTTCACCACTATGTAGGACCCCGCACCACATCTCATACCGCTCCCAGGCGTGGATAGTCTGGCAATTTTTCTTGGCCGTAGTCCAAGCTAAATCATCCAACATCGCCAGGTAAGGATTATTCACTCCTGCTCCATCGCACCCTGATGTTCGTCCTGGCGTGGGTCTCGGCGGCCACCACGGCCCGACCTCCCCGCCTTGCGCCATCCGTCCAGCCATTCCTGTCATTCCTCAGGCGTGGAGAAGAACCATGTCTTACCATCCAATTCCTCTCTCAATTTCGCTGGGTACAACATGGAGTACTTCAGTTCTCGGTCCTGGAGGGCCTTTTTCACCTCAAAGGACCCTCTGCGCTGCTTCGTGACCGCCGCTGTGTAATCGGGAAAAATCGTAATCGCAGCGTTATCAATGCGAAATGGAGGGGCCTGTTACGCTGTCTGCAGGATCGCATCACGATCCCTGAAGTTTAAAAATGCGTGCCAGGATCGGACGTGGTGGGGCCCCTGGCTTAGGTCTACCGCCTGGGACCCGGTGGGCGCGCTCCACTGAAAAAAATTTGGACAACCCCTTCGGCTGCAACCGGGTAGCCACCAGATCCTCCACAAAAAGATCGAGGGCCTGGCCCCCTGTCGTTTCCGGCACGCCTATAAGGCAGATGTTATTCCGTCTCGACCGCCCTTCCTGGTCCTCGAGGCGGGCCATCAGGAGCTTGTTGTCTCCCTCCAGCTGTCTCACCTGTTGTTTGAGAGTGGAGGTATCAGAGGTCAGGGCGGCCGTCGACTTTCGTGGACATCTTGTTAAAGTCAGCTCGGATCAGTGCCAGATCAATTGCCAGCGTCTCAATCCTAGAGTCCACTTTGTTAAGGGTGGTCATAATGTCTTGCAAGGTAACTTCTTGCGAGGTGCCACCAGCCGCCCCTGTTGTCGACGGGGCCTCTTTATCAGAGGCATCCTCTTGCGACTTTGTAAAAGCAAATTTATCCAGTCTACCCTGGTTAGTCCCACGTCCTGCTCTGTTGCTCATTGCGCTGCTTTTGGAGAAGCGAGTTGTGAAAGGCAAGATTTGTGTGTTTTATTTCCTGTGAGGTGAGGCGCTGCGATGCTGTCGTGGAAAGGGGTCTCAGTCACCACTCCTGTCAGTGCTTGATCTATTTCCCGCCCCACGCCTCTGTGAATCCAGTGCTCAAATGACCATCCAGGGACCTAAATCACACCCACCTCACCGTGTTGCGAGGGTTAGCCCTTGACGGAGAATCTGCCAGAGACAGCAGACACAGTTGTTCATCCCCGGGAGAAGTGGATCTTTTGCGGCCACGCGTCTGTCCTCTGAGATGAAGCACCCCCGGACCTTTCTCTTTGCGCACGTGGTCCCACTCTAGCGGTTCCCAGTCTCAGCGCTGTGACTTATGAGCAGTATTTGACCCCCCTAGATCCGGGGGTTGATGACGCTTATTTCGCCAGGTTGTCGCCCCAGAGATGACCTTTGGTGCGGGGGGCCCGAATATCACAATGGCAACACCCCTTCCGCAGTACTCACTCAGGATAGGTTTCAGTGTCACCACGGGGATGTAATTCAGACTTCAGTTCCCCGCAGATCCCGTCGGCTGCTGCTGCTGGCTGTCCTGAGTCCGACGATCCAGTCTGCAGGCGCATAAGATGGCGGCCGGGGCAGCACCCTCACGGTCGTCCCGGCCCCTGGGCCCTCGCCCGTGTAGTACGTTGTCTTGCGGGTATGCTGCCAAGCCTTGTCAGCGCCTCAGTTCCGGCTCCGTTTTCCAGTCTCTGCAGGGTCGGGACGTGAACCGGAGGGGTCCACGCCACATCCAGCACTACCATCGCACCTCCTCCCGCCGGCCTCCTAGTCCCCCTCACCGGCCGTCGGCGCTACTGGAGGTCCCGGCTTCCAAGCGCCAGAGGCCACCAGACGTCTCTCGGCTCCCCAGCCAGACGGACACTCGGATTTGCACAGGAGGAACTCCGGAGGCTGCCTGATGATCCCCGCTGGCCTTCCCCACGAGTCTTGGGGCAGTTAGATTAGCGGATCAATATGCGGAATAATTGGGCCCGGTTCCGAAGCTCAGAGCCTCCCTAGGTTGCGGCCATTTTCTCCGGCTCTAAGTTATCATTTTTATTCGGATTTATTAAAGCATACTGTCTCTGAAATAAACAGCATCCTGGCTCCCTCTCCTGAGCCTTGCCAATGCCCTTGCTGCTGTCTGGGCAGCTGAGTACTAGGTTAGTGCCCTTCCATTCCAATTTCTGATATATGCTTCCCTCATCTTTATTACTTGACTTTGCTTGCAAGAAAGAGCCACTCGTAGGGGCAGATTTAAGAGAAAGTGACTCAGTGCATTCCGCAAGCCATTTGGCTGCGCTGCTCTGAGTCACTTTCAGAGCAAAGGAATGCAACATATTTACAATAATATGTTGTATTCCTGTGCTCTCCCCTGCACTGGCGCACAAACAGATGCCATGCGCTGGTGCAGGCACCCTTGCACCATGGTGCAAGGATGCTTGCTTCATGGGGAAATTGTTTTCGTGCAGGAAGGAGCACCTTCCTGCACGAAAACAATCACTACAGGCATTTCCGCTTTCAATGCATGCTGTAGAATGCAGCACGCATAGAAAGAGGAAAAAACAAAGAGAAATGAAAACACTTCTCCTCGTTGCGGCTCGCTTCGCCATCCCTAGGGGGAGAACGACCTTTACCATGCCGTTGTTACACCACAATAGCTTCACAGCACGCTTATTACAACGCAAGTCTTTACAACAACTTGCGCTGGATGGCGCTCTACACTAAGGAATAGTATGATTTACTATTCCAACACCTTCCCTACTGTTCCACACACTGGAGTTGGAATAGTAAATCATACTATTCCTAAATCCAGCGCCTATAGCGCAAGTCGATTGTAACAACTTGCGCTGTAACAAACGCAATGTAAACTACTGCGTTGTGAATGTATGCGATGTAACATCATACATTCCCCCTACGGTGACGTAGCATACGGACGCATTTCCAAATTTACGATTCCTTGTAAATGTGGAAATGTGTCTGGTTCCATAGGTGTTGCGTGGGAACACCCACAGCAACACCCATGGAATGCCCCTTTCTCACAAAGTGTTGCATGTAAAGGGGCCATATTTACAAGTGCAGGAAAAGCCACGCAGGGTGGCTTTTCCTGTCGTTGTAAATATGAAGCAGTGAAATACGCTACCAGTGCATCACAAAAAGTGATGTACTGGTGGCGCAGGGGGCTTGTAAAGCTGCCCGGTAGTTGTTGAAATGTCACTCATAATTAAACCGAAATTATGAGAATGTCACACATAGCAATCTAAAACCTTGGCAGCTATGTTCCCTTCTGTGTCATGCTCTCCCCCCATGTTTTAATTTACAATGTGATTCTGTCTTTTCAAAAATAAAAATTCCATTCTTTCACTCCCACTTATTGCATATGTTGAATTTTCATTTATTTCACGTGTCCTGCTTTGTACCACTTGCCATTTTCTTTAAAAAATTTAAATTCAATTTTTCCACTCTGACTCCGAGCACATGTTTACATTTCCTTTATTTCACGTTTACTTCTTTGTAACACTTGTGATTTGTTTAAAAAAAATCGATTCTTTCAATGGGACTCCGTTCGAGCATTCATTTAATTTTCATTTATTTGACCTTTCCTTCTTTGTACTAGTAGCGATTTGCTTTGAAGATAAACATACCATTTTTTCACTCTGTCTCTGTATCAGGGGTGGTGGGTGACATTTCAAAGTGGTGGGGCGCAAAGTGATTTGCATACAGCACCGTAGCGAGCGAGCGCAGCGAGCGACCCCGAACCCCAAAAGGGGGGTTTGGGGGGATTACCCCCCCAAGAAAATTTTGAAAAAAAACAAAAATCGTGCATTTTCAAGCAAATTTGAGAAAGCAGGAAGGTTAATAAAGCAATTGTGAAAGTGCAGTTATTACATTAATAGATGGCATAACATAGGTAGCTGCTTATTCAGTATAACCACAGAGCTTCATACATTTCGTCCTATTACGCTCAGGTGCTGAATTCAGACTATAAGACTTTCATGAAAATCTCAGCTCTAAGAGTAGAAGAAGTTGCACAGCAGTTGGGAAACAGCCTTCACAAAGCATTAGGATAATGAGAGGCAATTACTTGAAAGCAAAGTGAAAGCAATGCATCAAGTAGTAACTTAAAGCAATGCATCCAGCAAAACAGTGCATGCAGTCAACCATACAAAAGTAAACTAAAGCAAGTGTGAACCTGTGAACCTTCACTTTGAAAGCAGGGTGCTAGTCAACAGGCCAGTCACATACATTTAAACTGAAGAAGAGTACACTTCAGCATGCAGGCACCAACATAAAAGCACCAAGCAAGTCAAACAGTTTAATGAAAGAAAAATGAAAGCAATACATCCAGCAAACTAGACAGTGACTCAAAAAGTAAAGTGAAGCAAGTGCACACTGAAAGGAATGCGCAGTCATAAGTCAGACATTCACATAAAAGCAACTTACCAAGACACCCAATCAATTACATGGGAAAAACTTGAGCCAATGCACCCAGAAAACCAGACCAGCACACCAAAGCATCCCACCCCTGATTGGATGGCAGCTGTGCTCTTAGGGTCACCCCTCAGTTTTTTGGCAGGGTTGAGCACCCCCCAGTTTTATGCCCTCTGCGTCTGAAGGGAAGACAGGCAAAAGGGGTCATAATGGGACATCTGGCACAGCCACTTTGTAATCGAGGTCACCCACCCAGCTCAAGACTGAGTTACAGGCTGATCTTAAATCTTTAAACAACCACAAGGGTCTCCAGCTAGTTGGTTCTTGAGCCAAAAGAGTCCTCAGCTCACTGGGAGTCTTTACATCGCGCCTGAGATGACATGACAATGTCCCTTAATCCGGAGCAACTGTGGGGACTGGTCTGGGTCTGGATCTGACTTGGTATGAGCAGGATACAAAAAGTAACGGGTAGGTGGTAACCCACTTCAAGTGAAGGAGCTGTAAGGAACCTAAGCGCACTGGTGTTGATACCACTAACAGGGCAGCTCTGGCTTTCTCAGGGTGGGTATCAGCTGTGTGATGAAACCAGCATGTGAAGCAGTTACCTCAAACAAACTGAAACCAATGCACTCGTCAAGACAAGGAGTTACATGAAATCAAATAGAAAACCACCATCAAGCCAGGTAGTCACCTAAAGGCAAATTGAAGTGACTGCACACTATGGGAAGTGCACTTCACCAGCCAGCCTATTACACTAAAGGAAAATAAAAGCAATGCTCCCAGTCTGCTAATTAGCTTCCGCAACCCATGGAAAATCTGTTCATGGCAAATGAAGGATCCTGTTACTTTATATCCCAGTAAATGAAGCTTTCACCCCAGCAATACCCAGGAGAGTCTCCATTTCCTGCTAGTCCATATCTCATTTTCATGTTTTTTTTTTTATTTCCCAGTGGGTGGGGTTGGGAATGGGCATAAAGTGGCTTTTACTTCAACTATATCACTTCTGTAAATACAACACAATTTCCAGTAAAACCAATAGCATTAACATCACAACAATATGGAGAGGAACACAGATGATCAGTAACAGTAAACACATTGACTGATCAGGCAATGTGCCTTTACGGGCAGGGAATGAACCCTAGGTAATGTAATGTGTACCCTGTTTTCATGCTGGTTTCATACCCTTTCTGCTAGATACAGGAATCAGAGACTGGCTGATTGTATAGCAGTCGTGAACATGTAAATGACTCTACCATAACTCCACTGGATGGAAAACATGCTGATTTCTTAAATTGCTAGTCCCTCGCTGTTGATTGCTAGACTAGTGTGTTACATCTTCTAATTTGTGTGTATGCATAGCCATGGACCAGAAAGGGATGACAGTTTGGAGCAATATGCACTTCAGTAAGAAGTTGAATATGAACAATATGAAAGTTATGTCAAGTATATCCTAAAAAACCATTGCAGAATGGATCTGTGAAGGTGTCTCTAAGTTCCCCTTTATGTATCCCTTGTCTTTTGACAATTAGATTTGCGTTGTCAATCGCTGCATCATTCATACATCCAAAAGCATGTGGAGATCTAAATGCAAAGGTGAATTGCCAAAATTAAATAATAGGACACTTGCTGTCATAGCCATCATCTTTTGCCCAATCTCCATTGCTCCATCCTCAGCAAGACCCAATATGTCACTAATCAATTATGTAGGAATCACAACCTGTAGTAAATACAACATCTAACATGACAAAATTGATATAAATGATAAACCTGGCCGGTCTGCATGCCACATTGAAAGGTATGCTGTCATCAACTCACTTCATAAATCAAAGGCAGATACTGCCCTAAATATGCATCCCTGGGTATTCAAGAAACCTGCAATACAGCAGTGCCTGTAGTGAGGGAAATGTTTGTGTTTCATCACCTCTGCTGTGCACAGTGAGCCCGGAGGCCGTATAAAAACGAATAGATGTGCATAAGGAGACCAGTACCAGGACTGAAACATACAGACGCCCGTGGTGAGCACAGTGCCGGGTGGAAACCTGCAAATTCACGCATCCCAATGCCAGCCTGGATATCAAATGACATGCACAGTGAACCCAGTACCGGACTAGAAACCTACCACCAGGTACATGGAGCCTGGGACTGCCCTGGAAACCCACTGGCATGCACGTTGAGTCACGTACCCAGGTGGTAACCTACAGACATGACTGGGGAGCCCAGAACCTAAGTGGAAACCTTTAGACAGGGGGCACCAGCCCAGTGCCCAAAAGGAGACCCGCAGACACCCAAGGGGGATCCCAGTTCCATTCAGGTACCACGTGCAGTGGGCCACTGCCTGTCGCTTGCCAGCTCGGTTAGCATTTCTTTCAGGAAATCCCGCAGTCACAAATTTCCTCCGTTTTATGTAGAGAACAGAGCTTTACTTGTACTAAAGGAGGCTCCTTTGTTCTTTGATTGAACGCCACATCTTGCAGTATAACATTTTTGCTAATCCGAGGGCTTGTGTCAACTTGACATGAGAGAATTCCCAGAGCATTAGGGAATCCTTGCTGAGAATGCCCCCCCCCACAACCTCCCCAAGGGCCCGCATTCCTCCACCCAAATCCCCAGAAATAATCACGGACACCTTAAGGCAGCCATTCAAAGCATGAGAGGCTGGAAGAAGTAAAGTACTGACTGTGGCAAGCATTAGATTACATGGGACACAACCATGAAGCGGCCTCCACCCACCGCTGCCATTCCACTGAACACACCTCTTCAAGCGGAGTGGGAGATTACAGGGTAACAACATTAGCCTACCACAAACGTCTCAGCTAAAAATGGAGGCCGAGCTGAAGACGCCATGTTTGATCGCTAGCACAGTACTAGATCCCATCATATGTAATGAGAGCGTACACCCCTTCAGACGACATCCTATAATAGAAAACTGTAAATCATCCAGTAAAGTGAGTTGGTTTCCAAGCTCCTGGTTTTTAACCCAAGACAATGTTTAAAGCAGAGGCAAAGTCTAACTTTCAGCGTTCACAAGGGGAAGTTACTCCTAGTCTTAGATTTACATTATTTTTGCCTTGTTAGAGCAACCGAGAATGACAAACATTTTTGATAAAGGAAAAGACTCCAATGTTTAATTACATCCAAGATGTGCACGCTCTCAGCCCCATCCCTGGTATCGTGGCATATATGACATACACGTTTTCAGCTTCATGTTCGATTTAATAACAAACCACAAAGTGCACAAGTTTTCATCCTCATCCTTAATGCAATAAAATACCACAAGGTGTGCAAGATCCAAACCTCATTCCTGTTGTTATAACAAACTATAATGTGTGCAAGCCTTCGTGGTGCAATTTCATTTACAATGCATATGTAAATTGTAAATTGATACTTGTATAGCGCACTACTCACCCGCAAGGGTCTCAAGGCGCTTGTAGGAATACCGCTGTGGAACCCATCCTGGCTTTCCCTGTGAGGCGTCCACTCCTGGGCACCTCCAAGGTGGAGGCCAGGCATCCTTGGAGTTGTGGGGTCCGTTGTGGAGA
This sequence comes from Lissotriton helveticus, assembly GCF_964261635.1. NCBI lineage: Eukaryota > Metazoa > Chordata > Amphibia > Caudata > Salamandridae > Lissotriton > Lissotriton helveticus. Next base: position 452,991,996 of record NC_136073.1, on the reverse strand, counting down.
TTAAGCAAGCTATTGCCCAGAGTTGCAGAGTGGGACTCCATGATTGGAATAGGCACCGAGGCGAGAATGATCAGGTCCATGGAATTTTGAGCCCAAGACCCGCCGAGGCAGGGAATTGAACCCTGGTCCCGGGCCCCTGGTCCCGGGCTAGACTTCTGCATCAGGGTCTGCCGCTCTAACCATTGAGCCACACTTCTCCACTAAGCACGCCCAGCTCCATGTTCCAATAATAACCTATGTGATGTTCAAGGTCTATGCATCATCCTCCCTGGAATAATTTTAGCCTAGTATGTGTGCATGTTTGCAAGTCGTCGGCCTTGTGCATAATATAACCCCTAACAACCTGTGCATTCCCACTATACAGTGTGCAAGCTTCATCATGCAAAAAGCGTGCATAGTCCCAGCCCAATCATGCATGAATCAACATAATAACCTACTATAAAATGTGCAAGCTCCAAATATCATGATCCGCGGAATAATATTAACCAAATAGCAAGCGAGCATGTTTGCAAACTGTCCGAATCACAAGTGATATAATAGCCTCCTACTGCAAGCTCTCAGCTTCATTATCAACATGCTCATCCCTGGGGAAATAATCTACAATGTGTGCAAGCTCCCAACATCATCATCATCATCATCACCATCATCATCATCATCATCATCATCATCCCTGGACCCTCATCTATAGCGCACAAAAAAATGTGCACAATCACAGCCCCATCCTCAATGGATCCACAATAACCTACTATAAATTGAGCAAGGTCAGATCATCTTCATCCTTGGAATAATATTAACCAAGTTGTCATCATAATGCATGCTATAATAACCTCCTACAAGGTGTGCAAGCTCTCTGCTTCCTCCATAGAGCAATATATATCTCTAGCAGGTGCACAAGCGATAAGCATCCTTCCGAAAGCAGTAATTATACAAGGTCGGAAATCTTCCAACCGCGTGCCTTGAGCACCAAAGGCAGCCTACAATGTTTGCAAACCCTAGTCACGATAATTTCTGGAACATTAATAACTTAAAACGAATGTAAGCCCCTCCCTCTTCCTCACCATGACCTCCAGAGCAGTGTTAACGGTCTACAGGGAACAGAGGCTCTCAACTTCGCCCTGTAACAAGAATAATCTATGAACGGCGTGGAAGCCCTAGGCCTTGTCATTCCTGATACAATAATGAAAATTGCGAGTTGTGCAATCTCTCAGCATCATCCCTCGTGCAATGACCTACTTACTACAAGATATGCACCTCTCAACCTCGCCACTGGAACAAGAATGACCAACTGCACGATGCTGGGGTTCCCAGCCTCCTCTTCCCTGATGTCTCTAAGCTCACTGCCGAAACAATGAAAAAACTACGGATAACTGCATTTACGTCCACCATTCGTGAATGTTTACAAAGCAAACTAAATGAAACATGTACGATCGGTACTCTTTATGCCCGCCTCTTCAGCAGGTCCTGATGTGAATGACTGTCTCCCTCAAATGTCTCCCGCCACAGACAACCTGAAGGTCTACTTGTCCGATGCTCCCCAGCGCACCTTTTCTCACTCACATTCAAGTCTGTACACCCAACAGCGAGCACATGCTTGGTGCATTCATCAACGCTTGGTTTGCTGGGTGAATGAGTAACTTGGGCTGGGAAGCTTCCCTGCGGATTCTCTGCAGGCAGAGGCCACCTGCTAACCCCATCTGATTGCTGTAAGATTTAATGAGTACCTTGAGTCAGTGCCTGCAGGGTTGGTCTAGATCAATTGCTCTCAGTGGCCACACCTCCTTGCCCCGGTCATTCTGCGTTCCATGTGGACATGTCTACACCTGCCCTCCCTGCTTGGACATTAAGGCAGGCCAAAGAAATAATCTGTGGGTAATTGACAACATTTCAAAAATATGTAGGGAATTTATAAAAGGTCGCAATATCTGCAGGGCAAGAAAAAGCTGGCAGCAGAAAAATCTGTGCTTCAGATATGGACGGCTTTCAATGATGTGAAGGTATCGGTCACGAAACAGTTCACGTGTGTACACAGCACAAGTGATTATTGGTAGGGATTTGTCTCAAAGACAAAGATGGAGGAACACAGTGGAGATTTCTGGATGCAGGTGTAGAACTGAAGTTTTCATTGCGTTATACGGTATGATTCCACCCACTAGCCAGGTTCCTTTAGCACAAACCATTAGTTCAGGCAACGTGCAGCCCTCTACAACTGTCCTACAACTTCTGAATCCAATATTCAAATGAAAATGCTGTCATAAGCAAGACGTCACTAAACAGTCCGACTGCTGTACACTATATATAGAATCAGCCTGTGAGCAGAGCGAGCCGAGGCCAGATAATCGAGCGCAGGGCGTGGCGGCGCCACCTGCCAGCCCACAGGAATCCCAGCTAGCTACTAGGGCGAGCACCACCGGCAGAGTCCGCAAATCAGAGCCGGCAGCCAGAGAGAGCACCGGAGGCGGCCCACGGAGCACTGGACGTACTGAGGATGAGTTAAGCTGGCGAGTAGCAGCACAGCATGCTTATCTAGTAAATATAGAGAATACACTCACCCCTCTCCTCTCCCTCCCCAAGCTCCGTTAAACACCCCATGGTTTTCCTCCCTCGGCCAGTCCCAATTCCTTCTGCCAGGAATACTCGCATTTGTTAATGGCGGGTAGAGACTAGAGAGGCTGGATCAGTATCTGACGTCACGCCCGCGGCATCCAATAATGGATTGCCCTGCGGTGACCGGCCAATCCTGGCGCCTAGGGGGGCTCATGAATGCTCGCCCTGTGTCGCCTTTGTGAAGCCGGGGGCTGCGGCCAGCTTAAACAAGCACCCCCTTATGGGGGAACACTGATGCGCATGCAAGTTTCTGCCCTAAACATCACTTGCGCGCTATATACCTTGGCTGGCTGTCTGCTGCTGCAGCTTAGTGCGTCACGTGGTTGGGGACTGTCACTCAAGCTGCGCAGCAGACCAGACCAGCCCCCCTGCACTCCCCACTCCTGGATAACTTGGGTGATTCCCGGCGGCGCTCGCTCGAAATTTTTAAACAAACAGTGACAGTCAAACCAGTTTATTTTATTGCAGCAGCGCGTCCATGCGGCTTGTGGGTCTACACCCCAAAGGACGCACCGCTGCTGCTCTGTATGCATTTAATGTTCATTTATTTAACATTTCCGTTCTTTGAACTACTTGCGATGTGCTTCCTGTCTCGTCTCGTGCAGTGAAACGTCAGGTAATTTGTAGTGTGAAGTCTCTTTGGTATCCCATGAAATCGTGTATCCCCGCACTCAGCCCGAGCAGAGATCGACTGCTTCTGTCTGATCCTGCCCGGGCTGAGTAAATTCTCGGAAGACGTCCGAAGTGAAGGGGATACACGATCCCAATGGGATACCAGATATTACACAACACCGGCACTGAACGACATCAAGCCGGCAGGTGCCCGAAAGCTTTACCTACAGTTTAGATACAGGGTGCTGCCACTCCTCTCCTTTACAAACAAATGGGTGGGCTCGCAAACTCTGGGGTGCCCGGCCTGTGACTGTTCCACAGAATCAGATTACTATGTGTTCTTTTGCTGCCCCGCATACCACAAAGCGAGAAAACGGTGGCTGGTGCAGATATGCAGAAACCTAGGTATCAGGCGCTCTTCTGAGGCTTTTAGGATATTGAAACATGACACTAGCCTCCCCATAGTATATTTGGTAGCTAGCATCTTATTTTCTATGTGGTGCACTCACAGAGTACTTTTAAAACCAATCTAATAAACGAGGTCTATACTCTTGTACACCAGTTGTCAAACAAAGGAATTTTAAAGGGATTACCTGTTTTACTGTTCAATTGAGAAATATTTTAATGATGTAACTTATTTATACTATGAATTTATTGACAAACTGGATTGTTGTTTCTGAGAATTGACCTTTTTTACTGGTGAAGATAAAGCTCTGACCGCTCAAATTTTGACTGGTGAACTGTTTGCATATTTTGCACACGCACTTTAAAACGCCAATACTGCTTTCTATCTCTGATTGACATAGCGATCTACATGAATAGACCCCCCACTCATTGAGCTGCCATCATAAGTGGCGTAACGAAAGATGAGGGGGCCCCCCTGCAAGGTACAATGGAGGGGCCCCCTCTCCAGATTTAATCCAGAGCTCTCCGGCCTGAGTACTGTGCTGAGGAGGTCTCCTGCAGCTCGGGGGCCCGAAGAGAGGGGGCTGCGGGGGCCTGTGTTACACCACTAGGGTAAGCCTGTTTTTACTGCTTTTATCAACTTCTCTACAGCTTGTGGTCAAGTTGATAAACCAACTCTTTGGGAAAAACGATCTTCCCTCGAGATACCCTTCTAAAATGAATAACTGCTGTAGGCTCTTCCATGTGGTGTACAGTAGTTATGCGCGGAGATAGTGGAATCTCTTTATACATAAAAACTCTGAATTGTCTAAGATAGAGATATCTAATAGCTCCCCTTCTATTTTCACTATACCTACATGATTTACCTGGAATATTTACTAATCTAATGGGATCTCATTCCATTCACCTTGATGCATGCTGACGAGTTGATTTTGTTAGACCTTATTCCTCTTGGTCTTGAGACATCATTTGCCAAAATGCACATATTGCAAGTAAACATTTACTTAAGATCAATGAGCAAAAAAGTAAGGTTGTGACAGTTAATGGCAGAAAGTAAAATAGCTCTCATAATTGGGTGTTAGATGAGGACAAAAGCAACAGCCTAAATCCTTGTTCGGGTGAACCACAAAAGTCTATCAATTAAACTGTGCTTAATCCTCTGGTAGCTTGGCACAAAAGCAGTCAGGCTTAATGTAGAGGAAATGTGTAAAGTATTTATGCAGCGCTTAAACAGTAAAGTGTGGACAGAACACAAAAAAAATACCACACATATTTAGAAAAGTTGAGTAAAATTTAATATTATTGGACACCAAAATGACTAAAATCCGATTAGTAGAATTGACATGCAATTTTAAATATTTAGATTAAGCATTGAGCTTGAAAGCAAAAAGCAAAAAGCGCCTCTTGCGGTTATCTGGTCGTGCAAGACCGGGTGAAAGTCCCAAGTTTAAGCAGACCCTGCTGGAGCGCACAACGGATACAGGGACCACGTTAGCCCCGCTGAAAGAGTTACCCTCTAAAGTCTAGCATAAAGAGTCCAGTTTGCGGTGGAAGAGGCTGTTTGGAGTAAGGACAGTGTCGCTGGAGTGCGAAGAGTAGGTCAGGCGTCGTAGTCGGTCATCCCTGTGGCGCGAAGGTCCTGTTGGGAGTGGCGCTTTGTTTTGGCTGCCACTGCGGGCTGTCGATGCTGTAGCGCTAAGTGCACTTCACGCGTAGGCAGCGGTCGCTCTAGAGCGAAGAGTCTGGTTCACCAGAACTTCACTTTGGCAGTTGGAAAGGGCGTCAAGATCTTGGCACAAACTGACCCATTAACACTCACAAAGAGCCCAAAACTTCAAGATGTCTCCTTTTCTTCTAGGAATAGCTCAACTGATGCCACACCAAGGGACGGGAACTAGAAGGCAGGACTTCTCTCCAGCAGAGACCAGGCAGGTCCACTTGCAGGTCCAGTGTAGCAGGTCAGCTAGTCCGTTGCAGTGAAGCTTTTGGAGCTTGTTATATCCTGGTAGCTCAGAACAGGAGGGCAGTCAGCTGACCCTTGGAGCCACTTTAGCCTGGGATGAAGGGCCCAGGCCTAATTCTTCTTTCTCAGGCAGCAGGCCAGCCCTCAAGCAGCAGGGCAGTCCCCTAACAGCAGGGCAGTTCTTCTTCTGTAAACACATGTCCAGGAGTGGTCCCTTTTTAGGTTTCGACCTGGCGAGGGGCACACAGTGCCCCTCCCAGATCGAAAACTTTTGTCTTCAGTAGGGATGTTTGGACCGCCTCTGTTTCCAATTGGCTAGCTCCATAAATGGAGACTAGCCATTGGGAGACAGAGGCTGTCAATCACGCTTTCTTGCGAAAACGCGATTCGGGGGCGTTTCTCGTTCTTTTTTTAAGCCCCGCCCCTTTGTCCTGGGCCGCGCTGTGATTGGCTGCCGGCCCGGGACACCCCCGTGACGTCATTTCCCGGGCCGCGCTGTGATTGGCTGCCGGCCCGGGACACCCCCTTGACGTCAGCCAATCACAGCACGGCCCGGGACTTGACTTGTTATTGGTTTGCGGTTGGTGTGTTCTCTTGCAGGCTTGCTTCTCACTAATCATAAGGTAATGCATTTCACCCTCTGGGGGTCTGTTATGCATCCTCGGTTCGAAGTCCGGGCGGTCTCGGGAAGGCTGCCTGGCTTGTAACGCTTGGGCATTGTTTCATCTCCATGCGGTTTTTAGTGTGTTAGGATGGAAATTAAGGTGTAGATCGGGCGATGTGTCACGCAGTATACTTGTGTAGTCTTCTGCTTTAGCATTTCGCGCTTTTATCTCCCCTTCGGGATCGGCAGTGCGGTATTTCTATAATTTTAAGGCAGTTTTGTTTTCTCTGATTGCGGGCAGTTCGCTTCCCTCTCGAGTGAGCAGGCGACGGACGGAAGCATCTCTGTGCGCTTTAGGCCCGAGTATGATAGCACCGTCGCTACCGCTCCTGGCGGGTCTCTCAGGGGATAGTAGGAATGTTTATTCAACTCCATTGTGGTTGTGTTGTGTTTTTTTTATTTTTTAATAATCCTTTACCGCGGAAGTTCTTCTGCTTTATCGGTAGTTGGCCCTGAGTTGGGGAGGGGGCGCGGGCGCTGCTGCGGTTTACCGTATGTGTTATCTCGATTTGCCGTTCAGTGTCATATCATCGGCCCAGTGGCGCAGAGAAAAACGCGCTGCCCACAGACCAGAAGATTGCAGGTTCGAGTTTCCTGGCTCGACGCTGCAAAGTGCTTCTTTGTTAAGGAGTGCAATTATTATGACAGTAGGTAGTCAGTCCTGTGGGGAAAAAAGTACTTCAACTATCCTGTTAAAAATTCTCGGCATTCTCGCCAACCATGTTTTTTGCTAACGGACATTTCGGGCTCCGGTGTAGTGAGGGCTGCCGCGCTGCAAACCCTACAGATTGCGGGGGGCAAGTAGGCTGGCTGGCAAGTCCTGGCGGATGAGATTTCTGCGGGGACTTTCATGTTGCTCGACCGGCACCCGTTTCAGAGGGCGGTCCCCCTTCCCCCTCCTCTACCCTTTCAGGGAATGGACAGTTGTGCCAGGTAGGCGCCTGCCGGTCCTTGCCGGGGACCCTGAGCTTCTCAGGCTGCTCGAGTGGTCCGCGTGGGGTGCCCCGGTCCTTTATCAGGGGATAGGGGCCATTGTGTGGGGCCGCCATTGCTGGCCACGAGGGTCATTGGTGGTGCGGCCATTTTTGGGGGTCTCTACCTGCTCGGACAAGGGGGAGGGGCGGTGGGAGCGGCCATTTTGGACACCTCCACCTCTGGCTTTCCAACTGCAGGGGCGTGGCGGCTTGCTCGACAGCGGTGTAGGTTGAGTCTTATTTAGCTTATCGATGTCGGATTTCGGACCAGTAGCGCTCACGCTAAAATAGCTTTTCAGCAGTTAAGCGTCTTGTCCCCTTCCACAGGATTCCGACAATTACATATGGAATGTAAACATTAGCATTCCTTCTTTGGTTGATTGCTTTCCTTCAGTTAAGGCAGTGGTGCGCAGGTAGATAGACTCGGCACAGTGTTGTCTCGTTCCCCTTATGGCCGGGCAGTCACGAGGCATACTGATGCACTTGTCCTGCTGTTAGCCCTTGCGCGCGTGTCGCGCTGCAGCCTGCCCCGTTCTCCCGTTCACATCGGCTTCGCGGGTTGGCACATGGTTCTGGGTGTCCTACGCTCTGGTATGGACAGTGCCGGCCCTCCATGTCGGAGCTCACGAGTAGCTCCAGCTTTGGCCCCTGCGGCTCCGGGGCAGCGCACCTTCTGGTGGATTTTCCTGCGGGCTGAGGCTCTTCCGGGGATCGCGTTCGTGCACGAGGGCATCGGTGCACTTGGGTTTTGCCCGGGAAGATGCGGAGCTGGTCGGGGTACTGCAATTATCACCGTGGTGGGCTTAGGTATCCTGTGTGTTGGGTTATTACGGTAGTGCATGAGGGTCCATTACGACCATACCACGTGAATACTCCAACAGTGCGGCCAATTTTATGGGCAGTTGCCCGCGAGATGTCCGGCGCATGTGGGATATGGGGCCGTTGCACGGCCTGTTTTGATTTGCTTCATTTCACCCCCATGACCATCTCTCGACCGTGAAGGTGCTCCATTTGGACGCTAAAAGCCTTGTCGTCGTTCTCCTACTCGCCCTCTTCAGAGCCCCACTGATTTTCTTTATAGGCGATCTGCATTCTGTGGCCAGGGGCGTAGCTATCACTGGTGCAGCAGGTGCAGTGGCACCGGGGCTCAGAGGGGCCGTGGAACCCTGATAATCGCTGTAATTCCTAACCTGACAACATTTAAAGGGTAATTTTCCTTGCTAACATCCGGGCCCTAGGCGTCCTTGATAAAGTATGGCCAGAGGCAGGGGGCATTGGGGCAATTAGGAGACGTCGTGACCAGCCGGAAGTCCTGTCAGGGTGGGGCCTTAATGTGTCGTCAGTGTAAGTGAACTGTTCACTGTTTTTTAGGACCAAATAGATTCATTACTCTACAGATACATTATCCCCTGCTTCTTTATTTAGATCATTACACTTTGATTTTCCTGTAAAAAACTCGGTCCACTGTCTCCCTCCACACACATGGTTTGAACCACTACACAGTATTTGAAGGCTTGAGGTGTGCATTTCAGTGGACATAACCTTTGCATTCACTTAAGCTAGTTTCATGACTATTCAGCGACGCCTAACTCCAAACAAGCATTAGCAAAACCAATAGTTCTCACCTTTGTGACCAATTGAATTTGCCAATGGTTTTCAGCCATGCTGCAAAGTATTCCCAATGGTGCACAGCATGGCTAAAGTAAACATTTAAAAAAACGTTTATGCATAATGCAGCATCAATTTATAGGCTAGCGTAGCATGCATGCACAACACTAAAAAAACAAGCACTGGCGTTGCCAATAGGTTTCGCATTTGGAAAGTTGGAGCTATTGGTTTTGTAAATGACATTTTATATTTATATATTGTTATTGACAATGCCAATAACGATATATAAATATAAAATGTCATTTACAAAAACCAATAGCTCCAACTTTCCAAAGGCGAAACCGTTGCATTGTAAATGCTTGTTATACTTGTGTCCACTTTGAAGTGAAAAAAGAAAACGTCAGGAGTCTCCCCCCCCCCACAGAAATATCTGGAATTTCCTGCCTCCCTGCCTTGGTTCCAGGCTGTCTGCAGGCACAATTGGCTAGTGAAGAGTCCTTTGTGTGCGAGCTAAGGCAGTCTGTGAAGTGCAAGTGTGACAGGTGACTGCTCTGCACCTCTCATCAAGTCAGGATGGCCCATCCTAACCAGACCCTCTATTCGGTGGCTGTCTGTGAGGAATACACAAAAGCCAATTGCCAACTACACTAGTCATGAGACCGAGGAAACAGTCTGGAGGCACCAACGGGCACATGCATCATTGTAGGATTTTGCACTTCCTAAATTGCGAAAATTAAGGAATCGCAATTTAGGAATTGCAAAATCCTATGCATCAAGAAATCCTAAAAGTTTTTAGGATTTCTTAATTTTCGGAAATTGCGATTCCTTAATTGCGAATCGCAATTAAGGAATGGCATTACATTGATTCCTATGGGCCTAGAGGCCCATAGGAATCAATGCCGTTTTGCACTTTTTTTTTTTGCACTCGCAATTTGTTGATGCATTGCAAGGGTGCAGAGGGGGGTCCAAAGGACCCCCCCCCTGCACCCCTGAAATGTATTTTAAAGTGCATGTTTCACACAGACATGTCCTAAGGACATGTGTGTCTGTAACATGAAAGTTTAAAAAATGCATTTTTTTGCTTTTTTAAAGATTTTCGCAAATTAACATGAGGGTCAACCTCGTGTTAATTTGCACTTCCTATTTCCAAATTCGCAATTTTTAAAAAAATGATGCATTGCATTTAAGGAATCGCACAAATGCGATTCCTTAAATGCATTCGCATTTTTTGGAAATGCAAAAAATAGCGAATTTTGAAACTCTGTTTCATGCATCCCAAAAACGTATTTAGGAAGCGCAAACGGCCGAATTTACCGATTCGCACCGTTTGCACTTCCTAAATAGGTTGATGCATGTGCCCGCAAATGGTTAGGACTAGAAAATGGCAACTTTCTAAAGGTGACATTTTCAGAATTGTGACTGAAATCTGACTTTACCATTAAAGAGAGTTTTACATTACAATTCCTCAGTCTCCAAAGATAACATTCTTACCTGCTCTCAAACAAACGTTATCACTTATTAAAGGTAATAAGGTATCCCAATGTAATCCTATAGGAAGGGTAGGCCTTGCAATAGAAAAAAAAAACTTAAGAGACATGTAAAAGTTCAAAGTGCATAACCAACTTTTTAAATACAACGCATCTAGCCCTATGGGTTTTTAGGGCTTACCCTATGGGTGACTTATATGTAATAAAAAGGGATGTTTTGGCAAAAGGTCTATTTTGTCAGTCTGAAATGGCAGTTTAAAACTGCACAAACTGGCTGCAATGGCATACTGAGATGGGGTTTAAAAAGGTTACTTGAGTGGGTTTCACAATAAGTGCTGCAGGCCCACTAGTAAGAATGTAATATACAGGCCCTGGCTACATGTAGTACCAATTTACTAGGACTTACAAGTAAATTAAATGTTGTAATTGGGTGTAAGCCAATTTTACCATGCTCAGAGGAGAGAGCACAAACACTTTATCACAGTGTGGCAGTGGTAAACAGCGCAGAGTCCTAAAAGGCAATAAAAACTGGTTCAGATAACAGATGGGGGGGGGGATAACAGAAGGCAAAAATATTGGGAGTGACCCTACACAAAAGGCTAGGTCCAACAATCCTGTACTCACTTTGCTCGGTGGGGATCTCTGTCCCAGTGCAATCTCTGCAGCTTGATTTTGGTTAATCAGGCATCTACACCTAGCCCTGGCTGAGGTTATCCACTGCAGACACCTACAGAGCACTTAAAGGAGGGCTCGCTGAAGTTGGTTTTAAAACAAGACTTAACTTAAAATCATTTGTAACATTGTGATTTTTCTAGGCATTTCAATGAAGCACTACTGAATTTTTAATTGCTTCAGAAGAATGTAACAGATAGTTCACCAGCCAATTAAAATTGTCCTTGAAAAGGGCCATCCACAGGCTATTGACATATTAGATAGTGAACACTGCATAAAATTTAAGTGAAAAAAGATCTTAGCTTACTCAGCCTCGGTCAATATGCAGCAATCCTATGTCAATTTCTCTTGAACAAAAGGGTAGAATGAAATTTTGTTGAGAACAGACAGATTATCATTACAAGCTTCAATAGGGGTCTGGTGGCCGAAACCCAAGACTGGCTGATTTGTCACCGCTGCAAGGCAGGTGTGTGTATAACCTTCATCGTGTATTATCTACCTGATATTAAAAACACAGCCATGTAGGTTTTTATATCCACAGTTTATGAAATGTGCGGTAAAATCATCAAGTGAGGTCTACACAGAAATATTGTCTCCTCTCAATCAACATATCTGTTACTCTATATTTAAATTTTTATAAAGCTTCCTAAATATATATGAATGTATCGTATAACAATCTTTATTTCTCATGTTACTAATGTATTTTTAACATCCTTGAAGGCTCTTATACATTTATAATAATAACCTGAATATAAGTTTCATAAAGTGCACTATTACCAAAACAAAGTGTCAGTCGTAGGTCTGGCCAAACACTAGCGTGAACAAACAATATGCAAAGTGTCGGTCCTAGGTCTGGCCAATTACCAGCGTCAACAAAAAATACCCAAAGTGTCGGTCCTAGGTCTGGCCAAACACCAGTGTCACCAAAAAATTCCCAATGTGTCGGTCCTAGGTCTGGCAAAACACCAGTGCCAACAAAAGAAAAAGCAAATAAGTGGAAAACAGCCCAGTTTAGATAAACTAAAACCAACACCCAGCTCAAAAAGGGCCCAGCGCTCCTTAAGAAGTCTAAAGAGATCTATAATTACTACAATGAAATACAATAATAGGTTGCATGTACATAGTCATTGCGTACTACTGCCCATTGTGCATGCTGTAACTAACAGATATTATTTTTACCCAGTTTATGGCTCTCATTTTACCAACCTCGGGGCATGGAAGTCTGAGCCTCCCTTACCAGAATCCGAACTTCAGACATTCAGGTCACTAAGCAGTGAACCTTCCTGTTCATTGAGGCCCATGCCAGCTTACCTGGTTAGGAAAATATACCCATGATGAGATATTACACTGTCAAAAGTATTAACTCCGAACGCAGGGCTTTCAATACTGAGCTTGGTTTTGGACAGGTTCAATTAACTTTCATATTAAGTCAATTAATCATTTTCTAGAAATTTCACCAGACATTCAATTTTCGGGCCTGTGGTGAATGCTGTGCATAACTATGCTGCCAGATTGCCCTAAATGTTTTCATAACTCACCTCTTTTCACTGCATCATAGGGCGTAAATACCAGCGCTCAATGTGTTGCTTAAAATATTGATCTATTTAAGAATTTGTGCTTCAAGACTGTGGGTGTGGTTGTTCAGTGGATAATTCCACCCGCTAAAGTGAACTACGGTTGAGCCCATGTTTATAGGTTCAATCCCTGCTGGGTCCACACAGGCTTTCATCTTTCCGAGGATGATAAACTGAGTATCATTGGGGGAACTTCTTTACCGGCCCTGGGGATCCCGTTACCTGTTTTGCTGCACCTTAAGGTCTCCAGTCACCACTGCTTGCCCCCGCCGCCGCCGACCAACCGCGGCCGCCGAGAGGGGCAGGGCAGCAAAGACCACAACTCCCAGCGTCCCCTGCTTCGTGGGGACGCCGTCCGACAGCTGGGGCTTCCGCCCGGAGGAGTACTTTAGTCAGCCCTTCCTCCAGTGGAGCGGGGAACTTCTTTACCGGCCCTGGGGATCCCGTTACCTGTTTTGCTGCACCTTAAGGTCTCCAGTCACCACTGCTTGCCCCCGCGGCCGCCGACCAACCGCGCCCGCCGAGAGGGGCAGGGCAGCAAAGACCACAACTCCCAGCGTCCCCTGCTTCGCGGGGACGCCGTCCGACAGCTGGGGCTTCCGCCCGGAGGAGTACTTTAGTCAGCCCTTCCTCCGGTGGAGCGGGGAACTTCTTTACCGCCCTGGGATTAAGCATGGGCGGATCTAGCGGATCTCGCGTACGCGAAATTGCGGATTTACGGATTCGCAATCCGCGAAGATACGCGAACTCTTGCGGATTTGCGGATTTTCCCGTTTTTTGTGTTGGCGAGCGTTCGCGCCGATTTTGGGACAATTTCGCAATTGCGAACTTACTTTTCGGCACGCAACGGCCGCGACTATGTTGTTTCTACGTCTGGTTTATCTCACAGGTTCACAGCACCCTCTGTTTCACCACTGCCACCCTCTGGGACACCCATGCCACCCTCTGGTACATCCTCACTGCCACCCATTAGGTTTGTTTATCACTGTAGTTTATGGGGGGTGAAAAAAGCAAGCACACCTCCCCTACTTCAACTGCCATGAATTAATTTGGGGTTGATTAATGTGTCAGTTATTTAGAAAGTTCCAGTCTGTCTGGCACCTGCTTCCTTCCTTATCTCTAAATTGCTTTCTGTTGCAGTGAAATTTTTTTTCACAGGACCTTTATGGTCTACTTGTAGCTATTCTATGAGCCTGCTGTTTGGGTCATAGCAGGGTCATAGAATAGTTGCAAACTCTGGAGGGGCCCCTCAGGAAGCACTACAGTGAATGTTACAAATGTTAAGTTTGAACTTTTGCACCTGCTCATTGCTTTCAGTTTAGCAAAAATCGTTTTTTCTGCAATTTTGCGCGTTTTTTGGGGCGCGAATCCATGCGAGATCGATTTTGGAAGCCGCGAATGCTTGCCAATACACTAATTTTTTTTTTGCGACGTGTATGTTCGCGTGCTTTTGTGCGTGTTCGCGAGGCGCTTGTAGCTATACGTTTGCCAAGTTACCCTAGCGGTCGTATCCGTTTCCGGCCGCTATGTGTAATCTCGCAAACTGTGCTGCTCGCTAGTACAATTTCGCGCGTGCTCGCAAGGAAAATCTCGCGCGAACTTACCCACGCGGTCGTGAACGGGCGCGGCCATCTTGTTTCTCATTCATTGCTATGGTTCTGGCCATGCTTTCTGTATCCTCTCTGAATCTCTGCCATCCTTTGCTTGTTTGAAGTTTATTTAATCTATTTTACTTATTATCTATCCCTCTATTTTTCTAGCTGTATATTTTTGTGTTTTCTGCTACTTTTAGTTACTTTTAAACTACTTTTTTAAACTCTTTTCTTTTCTTCTTCACTATTCTATTTCTTCTTTATCATTTAAGTTTATTTCTGCCCAGACCATGGTAAAGGGAGCCGGGAAGCACCCTGAGAAGGGTAAGGGTCCCGCACCCCGTGCCCGGCTCCCGTGCGGGCATTTGAGGGGGGAGCAAGTGGTGCCACGGGAGATCTTCAGCGTGGAGGAGGTGGCCGCGCTCATCTTCCACGTCCAGCGCCGCCTCCCCAAGACGATCCTGGGAGGCGGCAAGATCGCAACTGGCTATGGCATCCGGGAGCGCCGGAAGCGGTGGGAGAAGGTGTGCCGGGCCATGTATAAGCTCTCTGGGGTCCGGCGCACATATAACCAGGCCACCCACCGCTGGACCGATGTCATGGACCGGGAACGGGACTTGCTGGACGCGCTCGGCGTAGAGGTCCCCGGGCTTGGTGAGTAGTAGTAGCTATTCATCACTACTCTGTTTTATCCGGCTCTGTTATTTGCAAATCTTTGTTCTTTACCAAGAGCAATAATGCTGGCGATTACATTGTAGGTAAATTATATTTCAAAATCTTCTATGCATTTCAGGTGCACTGCTCTCCTTCTCAGTAGCCTTGCTTGCTACTATGCTTATTTGTTTTGTAAATTGTGTTCATTTCATTGGCCTGAGAAATTATGTATGAGTGTAGTGTAAAGATAAGAACTGCGTAATGCTAGACACTAAGGGTCATATTTTCAATTACCGGTGCATCCCTGCAAAGTAGCAGGGATGCGGCAGTAATTGTGTGCCATGCCACCACCACCCATTGGCCCAAAACGTCACAGAAGCCTTACGCATCTGTGCCGTAAAGGCGGCGCATTGATGGAGTTGCGTGCCAACGATGGCGCAGCTCCAGCAATGCTCTGGGGTACCCTATCTCCCCAATGCTGCATCAAGCCGTACGTCGGCTTCAAGCGCGCAGGGTTTGACTCATGTATCATTGTCTTAAAAGTGACTGATTGACATCTTGTAGATTTCCCTCAGCCACTTTTAGGATTCGTCCCTGCGCAGGTACGCCCTCCCTTGCGCCGGAACGCCCCCTGATGGCGCAGGGCTTTACAACGTGATGCATCGCCCATATTTTATTTTTCTAATATATACGCCGCACCAACACCATGGCGAGTCTTTTGTTCTGCCGCTGCGTCACAAAAGTCACGCAACAATGGAGAAAAATGAGCCGCAAGGGACTTCTAAATCAGCCCCAACAGACTGAAGTCCAGTCCTTCCTTTAGACACACGGCTATAAGAAGAAATAGTGGTGGCGGTGGGTGGATTGATAGTTTGAGTATTCACTGATCTGCAAGCAGGATGGACTTTGTCTGTCACTTCGCGTGCTGCGGACTGCTGCCTGCAGTGCCAGGCCTAGGCAAACCTCTTTAGTAGTCTGTTTATTGAGTTACATAGGAACTTTTTAAGTCAACGGTCCGCAAATCAGGCAATACGAATAACGTAGTATACCACATGAGATAGATCCCGTGGAATAGTTGTCTATCTATTTGCTATTTCTCCAAAAAATGTTGTTATTGTTCTTTTGAAATGGTTGATTTGGTTGACAAATCTCATCCATGTTTTCTGGTCTTTCTTTCTTTCATGTTGTACATCAGCTCCCCCCAAGGGCAAGAGGACACAGGAGGAGGAGGGTGCTGTTCAGGATGCAGGCCAGGATCGGGCAGGCGAGGGCTCCTTTGCTGGCCCCAGTAAGTTTTAATTGTAATAAAGAGTACCTATTTTTTCCTAGCGTTCCTCATTCGATTTTTTCTAAATCGTCTTTGATCTTCTTGTAGACTGGATATAAATTCTTATCCTGGCTCGAATATGACTCCCTGTGGTATTAGTAGATTATTCTTATTAGTCTGTCTGTGTAGCTAACTAAGATTGGACATTTGGCAATTCCATTGGACTCCCATTCTATTCAGCAATAGCTCTATGCACTGTCTCCTTACTGACTAGATAGTGTGGCAGAGTCATTCAGCTCCCGAAGTCACCGATGATTGATCCCCAATGATCTCTAGATTATCGTACGCAGGACAAGAGAGTACGGAGTCACAGCACAGTCAAGAAGTGTCAGAGGCACTCATGCTTGCAAAAATTCCAAAACCTTTAGCTCATCCACTCTAGTCTGGAGGACCAAAAACCACAGAGTCTATTTAAGTTTAAAAGCTTTATTAAAAGTAAACACATTTATTAAAATCTACTTTGTCATAAAACTATTTAACTGAAAACGGAAAAGTGCTTAGTGCTGACGATTAATTGGACACATTTCTTGTGGTCGAGCCGAGCTCTCACCTGGTTTGAACTTGATCCTGGTCGTGTTCTTAGGAGTTAAGCTTCTGTCTGTTAGGAGAAAAAGTGGTGCGTGTTAAAAATAAAAAGCAAGCATTCATCAGTTGTGCATAAAAGTGCAGCAAGACAACAGCCTTCCCTGGACAAAGGGACATTTTTACTTTAGAGTAGACAGTCACAAATTATTACATTGTATTCTGTTTTTTTAACATTTCTCCTAGACCAAATATTATATAGTAGTGAGTGGTGTATTCTAACATTCTTAAATGTACTTTGTAGGTGTAACATCTGGTGACGGGGCCAGCGCGGAGGTGGCGGTGTTGGGCGTGGACTCGGAGGACTCTGGGGAGGAGGCGGTGCAAGAGCCGGCGGACGGTCCTGTGGGGGTTCGCACGGTGGTGGCGGGAACAGGTAAGCTATATATTCCTTACTTATTGAGATTGAAGACTGCATAGTGTGCTTTCTGCACGGGTGTATTACAAATCAACGGGGTAGTAGCCTCCTCGAAATGTACTTCGACTTAGCTGTGAAGTTTTTGGTGAGAAGAATCCCAATAAGTTCTTAGACGAACGTGATGGATGGGATGAACGAAAAGCGAAAGAAGGGTGTAAGTAAGTGGGACGCGAAATTGTATGATGGCTGGCAAAGAAGAACGATATGTGTTTGCTTGGCCCCCGAGGTGGTGGGAAGGAAAGAATATGGTATGGTGCATGGCTGGGTCAATGATGAAGCAAGGATGGGTGGAAGGACATCAGCCTGGGTGGGTGAAACAGAAACTGTATGTGTGCGTATACTTTGAATGAATGGATGCCTGGAGCATGGTATTCTCTGACTCTTAGATAGCACATGTGTATCTATAGAGAGTAGATGGTCGCTGGATGAACTAAGTGTTACCTTGAAGAGCATGTACCACCGCACCCGCACGTCCGTTCCAGTGTAGGGAAGGCAAGGAAAAGAAATTGTAAATGTGTCCAATACTACCATGAATAGTAGCAGTACTTTGTATTGCAACTGCAAGCACAGCATATATCTGGTTATTACGGTGGACACTCCGTACCTCTCTTAATAACTTTAGTTTAGTTGTAGTGCGTCATTCATGTGTGGGTGTATCACTGTACACTCAATATTAAGCAAAGCACCTAAAGTCATCCCATATGTCATCAAATACGTCCCATGTGAAGTGATAGATAATCAAATTATTTAGCTTCTTCATTTTCCTTTTCTAGTACTCATTTGCACTGTAGGGTGAAAGGTAAATTAATTAAGCAGTAGCCCTTGTAACAGAGTATTCTCAGTGCCACCCGTAATAGAAAAGTAATAGCTTCACCACCCGCATGTACTGGACGGGTACAGTAACGCAAGTCTGTCTCACTCATCATGGTGTGCAACTGTTTTTCTCGGGTGCAAGTTCACTGTGCTGCCATTCTGCCAGCTTGCATAAGATAACGTACCAATTTTCCTAAACAAGAGAGAAGAAGAAGAATAAGACTGGTGTACTGTCATAGTCGACTGTAATGGAAGTCCATAGTGGTCGTAGAATTTGTTCATTAAACTACCACTAATGTTAGAGCAAGGATGCAGAAGTGGGAGGTTACATAGATACTGTCCTCAATAGTTATCTACTGTGCTTTCAATTTGCTACTTGTACTGTGACCCAACTTTCGGCTCAATCACTTTGTGTTATTAATGCTAAGGAGCATTGGTTACAGACTATGTCTTTCTTTCTTCATATAGTTGCTCCTTCCAAATCAACATCACGGAGGGAGCAGGCGCGAATGGCCCGGCAACGGAGGCTGGATGCCACTGTCGCCGAATATCGGCGGCTGGTGGCCCTGGAGGAGGAGGAGGAGGACACGCAGTCGACCGGTGCAACAACAACATCCTCGACTGGGACCGCTGCATCCTCCTCCGTGACCCCACGGGACGCCAGCATGCGCAGTGCTCCAGCGGGACCGAGCCGGGCTAACAAAGACAACCGCCACCGCCAAGCAACAGAAAGACCAGCTGCCCCCCACAGGAGCTGCAAGGCACGCCAACGCCGCCTAGGAGTCCGAATGTCCTACCTGGAGCAGGAGGTCCTGAACTATAAGAACTTGGTAGAGGGCCTCCGCTCCGAGCTTGCCACCCTCCGCAAGGAGTATGATGCGCATGCCGCAAAATGCACCAGGTCCAGCACCCTCCAGTAGTGGAGTGTCCCTTGCCCTTTTTTTATAGACTTTTGGGGGGTGGGATTTGGGAGTTGGGATCGTTTTGGGACTTTTCAAAGACAATCGTTGGGGTTAGGGTGGGTCTTGAGGGAGATTATTTTGTTAGGGCTACATAAATATAAATTTTTAAACTTTATCTGACCATACCTGTTTTTTACTGCTTTTCAGTCTGGTGGGTGGGGGACGGGGGTGTAACAGTAAGTTTGTTTTCCTGAACAGTCGTAGGACTTTAGTAGTACTACCGTCAATCTCTCGTCTAGTCCTAAATAATACTCCATTATACTACCTCCCACCAAACGCTTATCTTACCTGTAATTTGTGTTAGAAATTAGGGCTAGGCCCAGGGCTGGCTCCACGTGAAATGGGGATTAACGTTGGCAATCCTGGGCGGGTGAAATTTCCTCATTGCGGTGGTACTAGTGGTGTGACACAGTGGCAGTTGCATGCCTATGGAAAAAAAGAAAACGAAACCTGGTTTGTCCTTACTGTAGCATTACAGCGGTTACGGTACCATCGAGAATATAGCAGGTGACAGTACACTAGAACAGTGCCATAATGTAGCCTAACAAATGGTAAAGTATTTGCTTGCAAGTATAACTAGTACTTGCGTTGAATTTATTTGACATTGGCTCCTACTACTAGAAGATATAGTACTGAAGCTGAGTAAGTCTAGAAGATATCCTCGTATTCCTTCACCAGCCTGTTGCTATGACCTTATCCTCCCCAGCAAGTGTGTGGAATTATTGATGTCATTTTAGTCAGACATCAAGCAAAACAACACAGCCCGGGGGAAGAGGGTTAGGGTTTGGAAAATGGATGGGAATGGGGGTTTCTTTTTGGGTAGGTTTTGTTGAGAGAAGAAAAAAAAAGCAAAGCATGGACAAACAATAATTGAAGATAAAGAGAATCTTTGGGTACAAACTAAAGCTAAGCACATGCAGTCACACTCATAGAATAAAACAACGGATACTGTATCTGTATTGCGTATGTTGTTGGAGTTGTCCTGTTGAATTTGGTAAGTAAGTTGCATGCAGCAAACAATTCCTCTTATTGGCGGCACTCCTCCATTCCAGCTGACGCTTCGTCCATCAATGTTGGTGACCACTGACAGAAGACACCCTGTCCACTGCCTGCCTGGCGGATGTTGACTGAAACCCGGCCTGTAATTATTGAACGGAAAACAGGAAGTGCTATTACAATACCACTGATAAATAAATGAAAGGTATGTACGCTGTGTGGTGCAAAAAGTGACACTTTGATTTCCCTAATAGACAGTACAATATTTTTGAAATTGCGTGCTCTGTCTGAGTCACCTTTTTAAGGATAAATAAGTATGGCCAAAATATTATAGCGGATCTTTCCCCTCAAGGTAGGTGTACTGTAAACTGTGTTTTAGAACAAAATTTGACCTTTCCAGCAATGCTCCCACCAAGACCCTTACTAAAGCCAGTCGCAAAAATGTAGAAGACCCCCAATCAGATCTCCAAAAACGATGCCTAGCAGAAAAATGGTGACAAAACGTACTTTGAAAGTAACAGTAGGCCCAAATACAGACCGTGGATTGTATTCAAACCACTTGCAAGCAAGCAAAAGTATCCATAGCCAGCATCGCTCCAACAGAGCTCTAAAACCCCAGAACTGCGTTGCAATAGAACCCCCCGAAACACATGCAATCCTGCTGCTAGGGCGAACCCTAACGAACCCTAACTTACAAAAAGTGCCAAAACTGGTGTTTCCTTATGGATTTTGTCCAAAACACTTCTATCCGGTATTAGGCCTTCCCAGGAATGCCCCAGGCAAGACCCGCCAACCCACCTGCAAAAAACCACCCGACAACACCCCCAAACAGCGAAAAAGCTAAATCTCATACTTACAATATCTCTCGGCCTTCGGTCCAAACGCGGCGCTGTGCAGCTAGGTCATCAGATTCATCACATCAATCATCATAACTCCTGTTTTCCACCACGGATTTCCTGAAAAGCAAATGCAATCAAGATTAGACTGTCGCAGCAGTGCTTCGACAGAGACCCTGGCCGCAACCCACCCACGAACAGCAGGAAGCCCCCCAAAACGCTACATTGAACAAGATGTCAGAAGAAATAGCAAAAAAAAGGCTGTTCCTTAAGGATTTTGTCCAAAACACTTCTATCCGGTATTAGGCCTTCCCAGGAATGCCCCAGGCAAGACCCGCCAACCCACCTGCAAAAAACCACCCGACAACACCCCCAAACAGCGAAAAAGCTAAATCTCATACTTACAATATCTCTCGGCCTTCGGTCCAAACGCGGCGCTGTGCAGCTAGGTCATCATCAATCATCATAACTCCTGTTTTCCACCACGGATTTCCTGAAAAGCAAATGCAATCAAGATTAGACTGTCGCAGCAGTGCTCCCAGACACCAAAAATCACCCACAAACACCCGGAACCCCGCCAAAGAGCACCTCAAAGGCAAGCAAGTCAGCAAAAACGGCAAGAAATTTCCACCTCATATTTGGTCCAAAACACTTTTGTCCATTATTAGAGCTTCACAGCAATGGGCCCAAATCCGTCAACTCACCCGCAAAGAAGTACAACACCCCCACAAGTGCTGAGTCTTTCTTCATTGGGCGTAATCCAGCACTCTGCTTTGAGGGAAATCGCAGTCTGGAGGAGGAGGATAGAGGAGCATGTTCTTCAGAACTTGTGAACCTGAGGAATGTAGACTGCGGCACCTTCAAATCAATAAGCAAACAAGTGAAGACAGTTCTGCTGATGGTCTTGTTTTTGGGATTAGGTGATTAAAGTTTGAATTAAATTAACTGTGCAAAACAAAGAAAGAGAGACACACAGGAATAAAAGTGAATAAGGACGAAAAAGAAAGTTCTTTATTCATTGTCTTATTTTCAGGGCTCGGTGTCAGGGAATAAGAAGAAGATTTCGTCGTCATACTCTGCGAATTCAGGCAGGATGAGGTCAGTGCCACCGAACAGAGAACAAATCCCCTCATCTACGTTGCCGTCCTCCTCGTCTTCATGCGGCGTGCTTTCTCGTACTTTGTAATCTGGTGGTATGAGGTGCTGATTCATCTTGATCATTGTCAGCCGCTCCACATTTTTGGGCGAGAGGCGGCTCCGTTTGGGAGTTACAATGCCACCAGCAGCACTGAAAACACGTTCAGAAGACACACTTGCGAGTGGGCAAGACAAATAGTTTATAGCCAGGTTGGAGAGCTGTGGCCACAATTGTGTTTTGCCATGCCAATACTGCAATGGCTCATCATTAAGAAAGACCTCTGTTGAGTCATTCATATAGTCCTGCACCATCGACTCAAGGTCATCAACGGTTCCTCCACTTTGCTTACTTTTTGCTGTGCCTTTGACATTTTTTCGAGAACCATACCCAAGCAAACTTAGCCAATCCTCAGCAGCCACTGTTAGTGTTGTGTGTGGTGCAGATGATCCAGTTGCCGGTGTCTTTAACGGCTGAGAGGTCACTTGTGCCCCAGCCACAGGTGCAGAAGTGGATTCTTGTGACTGGGGATGGCCTGCTGATGCTGATGTACTGTCTTCTCCTTCAATAACCTGCCGTTCTTTTTCAAACCTCTTGGCTGACCAGGCTAACCAATGTTTGTACTTTTGAACATCTGCATCAGCAAAAGGAAAGAATGCTTCGCCTGCCAGCGCCTTTTTGTAGCGTGGATCCAGAATAGTAGCACAAATGTAATGCTGATCTGACTTGATCTTTTGAAGACGTTCATCACCACGTAGGCGCTCTAATAATTTCTCAGACAAAATAAAATGGTCTTTTTTTTGTACATCTTTTTGAAACTCAGAAGACACCGCCATCAGTTGGTGCTCCAGCATGCACACAGTGGGATAGCTTTTCCCAAATTACAGTCCTCCTGGCTGACTGCATGCGTGAAGAACTCAAAAGGACGAAGCATGTCTGTCAGGCTTTTAACTATGTCCCATTGCGCCGCAGCCATCCGCAGGTCCTCCTTCTGACTTGTACCCTCTGTTAAGAAATAGTGATCGAGTACGGTATACTGCTCATACAGACGCTCAAGCATGTAGAAGGTTGAGTTCCAACGTGTTGCCACCTCCTGGATGAGTGCTTTCACTGGTATTCGACTTTGAAGTAGCAGCCTCCTCAGATGCTTCCGGGCCTTAAAGGAATGGCTGAAATGGTTGCACATTTTGCGGCAGGTGGCCATTACCGCGAACGCTGCACTGTCTCTATCACTCAAGAATTTTTGAACGACCAGGTTAATACAGTGCGCCAAACACGGCACTCTAACATAGTTACCCAGCGACATGGCCTTAACTACATTGGCGCCATTATCCGTGGAAACATAACCAATCTTGCGTTTTATTGGAGATAGCATTTTCAAGACCTTTTTGTCAAACTCTTCCAAAATGTTTTCTGCTGTGTGACTTTTCTCCAAGCCAAACATGACTAGTGTTGCATGTTTCCGAGCAGCTTTGAAAACTTTGTCCGGGTCAACACCTGCGTTTAGCTTTGCTTTAACACCTGAAAAAGAGACCCAGTGTGCAGTGATGCACATGTAATCAGCGCCTGCGCCACTGGTCCACATGTCTGTTGTCAGATGTATTGTGTGAACAGCACTCTTCTGCAAAGCTGCCCCAATCGCCTCCAGCACATCTTCATGTAGTGCTGGAACCGCAACTCTGGCAAAATAGAACCGGCTAGGAACCTTCCATTTAGGGCAGAGCGTTGCCACTAATTCTAGAAAACCTACCGCTTCTACAAAAGAAAAAGGGAGAAGGTCCACAGCTAGCATTTTAGCCAGCTTAGTGTTATACAGACGCGTCAGTGGGTGGTTGCGTTCATATGGCACGTCTGAAGTAAGCATTGTTCTAATGTTGCCCTGGACCAAGCATTTACGGGCTGATAATGACTTCGTTGACCCAATTTTGCTCGCTGGTGAACTTTTGTGCGGTGGTGTCTCACTCGCTCCAACACTCTTAGTGTGCCTCACATTGGGTGTGCTGCTGACAGGGGTACTGGGTGTAAGGGAAGTGTTTGACACGTCTTCTTCCTCCTCGTCATCATCAGATGCAACATCAACGTTTCCTTGAATTCGGCCTTTCTTGATCGCATCTAGGTGCGCAAACCATTGGACAGTGTGCTGTCTCCTAAGATGACCTCTCTGGCCTCCGGTACCATAGTTGGTACCTGGCTTACCACGACTAACTGCAACCTTACAAAGGGTACAAATGGCAAACTTTGGATTTTTTTGACAAACAGTAAAGAAGTCCCAAACTGGGGACTTGAAGTGTCTGTGGGACCTGGAGGAGGCGGCGATACTGGTGGTGGTGGTCATGAAGCTAATGCCAGATGAAGTGGAGGATCTGGATTGCCCAACTTTTGTACGTTGTGCACTTTCACCGCCACTAATTAAGGTCGAGGTGGATGGAGGTCTCTTCTTGCCAGAAAGAAATATGGAAGCGGGACGAGTTGGTGTACTACTTAACTCCAATGATTGTGGTGTTTCCACTGCCTCCTCATCGACAACATCATCATCATCACGCTCAGCAGCTCTTCGGGCTAGGGTCAAAATGTCTGTTTGCTGCATGCCCGCTGGGGCTGCAGTGACCCTTATGATGACTGGGTCGTCGTTGGCAGAGTCTTCATCAGCAGCAGTATCCGCCACTTCTTGTTGAGCCTCAT
The DNA here is from genome assembly GCF_964261635.1 of Lissotriton helveticus. Classification (NCBI taxonomy): domain Eukaryota; kingdom Metazoa; phylum Chordata; class Amphibia; order Caudata; family Salamandridae; genus Lissotriton; species Lissotriton helveticus. Next base: position 452,967,436 of record NC_136073.1, on the reverse strand, counting down.
CACACTCCATAACTCTGAGACTTTGGACGAGCTTCCTTTTACGCTTAACTACCTTTGTCGGATCATGGTGTGCCTCACTCTCAGACGGCAGTGGTGCTGCTGGTTCCCAAGTTTGATCCGTATCATCAGAAGGAGGTGTGCTTGAAGAAGATGTAGACACCACCCTTGATCTCTTCCTTGCTAGGGGTGTGGAAGACAATGAAGGATCATCAGGAGGAGTGGCTTCCTCAAATGATACCTCGCCTTGATTGTCAATTTCCTGATGTGCCCCTACTTCGGGAGGAACAACTATTGTGGGCACTTGTGACCCTCCATGCACCTCTGCTTGCGCATCTCCTTGCGCTGCCTCTCCTTCCACATGTACTTGGGCTTGTACTTGCACATGTGATTGTTGTTGCGGCTGTGGTTGTTCAACACTCGTCAGATGAGCTACAACAACCTGTGTTGATTGAGGGACATTGCTGCTGCTTTCTTGCGATGAGCCAACATCACTGGTCGATGGTGATTGAAGAACTATACTGGCTGCCTCTGCAGCACTCAAGGGCTTGGACTTAAGTTGGTGTGGTGGTGGTGGTGGCACTGAGCCCAATGGAGCGGGGGTGCTGCTGCCAGCTTGGTCCCCAGCAGATCCCGCTGCTGCCGCAGGCATACTTTTTTTTTTACTCCCAAAAAAAGGGGCGGGTGGCACACCAGTCTCCTTGGTAACTTGCTTCTTCTGCTCCTTACTGGCACCTTTCTTGCTAGAGGAGCTACGGGTTACTTTTTTTGGGGCCATCTTCTTCAGAGCAGGTCAGAACAGCAGGCAGCAGTTGCACGAGTTGCAGAGTTGTCTGTGTCCAGACGTGACGTCGCGTGACGTTATGCTGCACACACACACCGCTGCAGGACTTCTTCCTGGCACTGGTGGTTCTCTTGAGTCTTGTGCACCTAAAAGAAATGGAAGACAGAGGAACATCAGTTCAGTTATACACCCCAAAAAATCGACAAAACACAGAAAAATCAGCACAATCCCATGCCATCCATGATGTTTACATTGAAGACACCCCACAGAAAGACTAGGGCCATGCAAGTATGCAACACTCACTACCCCTGGGCATAATGGATGAAAAGTAGGCAAAATAAGTGCAGGCCTCAGACACTGCCTCTCTTCAAAATGGCCCCTTACACCCCAAGCACATGTTGCCTGTACCAGCCAGGACTCAAGATGGCCACCACCACCACCCACATGGCCACAGTCCACATCAACAGTACACCCCCAAAAAACAGAAAACCAGCCAGAAATCACCACAATCCAATGCCATCCATGATGTTTACATTAAAGAGAGTGAGACCACACTACAGGCACACTCAGTCCATGCACCACTACCCCTGGGCAAAGGGCCCCACCAGCAGCCCCAAAAAAACGACTAAAAACAATAAAATCAGCACAATCCCAGCCCATCCATGGCCTCAATGGTGTTTAACTTCAAGAAGACACCCCTCAGAAACACTAGGCCCATGCAACACTCACTACCCCTGGGCATAATGGATGAAAAGTAGGCAAAATAAGTGCAGGCCTCAGACACTGCCTCTCCTCAAAATGGCCCCTTACACCCCAAGCACATGTTGCCTGTACCAGCCAGCACTCAAGATGGCCACCACCACCACCCACATGGCCAGTCCACATCAACAGTACACCCCCAAAAAACAGAAAAACAGCCAGAAATCACCACAATCCAATGCCATCCATGATGTTTACATTAAAGAGAGTGAGACCACACTACAGGCACACTCAGTCCATGCACCACTACCCCTGGGCAAAGGGCCCCACCAGCAGCCCCAAAAAAACGACAAAAAACAATAAAATCAGCACAATCCCAGCCCATCCATGGCCTCAATGGTGTTTAAATTCAAGAAGACACCCCTCAGAAACACTAGGCCCATGCAACACTCACTACCCCTGGGCATAATGGATGAAAAGTAGGCAAAATAAGTGCAGGCCTCAGACACTGCCTCTCCTCAAAATGGCCCCTTACACCCCAAGCACATGTTGCCTGTACCAGCCAGCACTCAAGATGGCCACCACGACCACCCACATGGCCAGTCCACATCAACAGTACACCCCCAAAAAACAGAAAAACAGCCAGAAATCACCACAATCCAATGCCATCCATGATGTTTACATTAAAGAGAGTGAGACCACACCACAGGCACACTCAGTCCATGCACCACCACCCCTGGGCAAAAGGCCACACCAGCAGCCCCCAAAAAACGACAAAAACAATAAAATAAGCACAATCCCAGCCCATCCATGGCCTCAATGGTGTTTAAATTCAACAAAACAGTTGTATCATGCACCCCTAACCAACCCTGGTCCTACTGGATACTGTGGCTACCCACAATATAATTTATTTAATGTTCTGAAAAAGTTCCAAAATTGTACTTGCAGCAACTGTAATGCCCCAAACAAACTTACTTCTGAAAGTTGATTTCTAATCCAAAAGTGATCCAAAGACAGTCAAAAAGGCCTCAAATCCAAATATCCAGCAGCACCCACAAAAAGTAATCCTTCCAGCTCCAGATCCAAATGAAAGTGACCAGGAGATGGACAAAGCACTGGGAGGAGCCTGCTGGACAGGAACAGGAAGTTGGAGACTGTGGGGCACTTCCTTCCTCCCCCCCCCTTAAAAAATGGACTCCTTGCAAAAAAAAAAGGCCATGCAAATGTCAACCTGAGGAGTGATTCTGATAAAAATCATAATTTTCTGAAGGTTTATCCTGTTCGCTGGTGATTTTCTTGTGCAGAATTGCAAAATCTCTATTTCGCGAGTGCGAGATTGTTCCTTTCCGCCGCAACTACGTGTTCGCAATTGCGAACTCTCGCGAGGTGTGCTGTGCAAGGTGGCAAGCCGCGATTACGTATTCGCGGGCGCCAAACTCCCGCGGGATCACGCAGCAAGATCCAAAATGGCGCGGCACTAGCAAAGAAAAACAACTCGGCAAACGCTAAATGACGGAAAGTGAACGCCGTGCACCACGCCGCACGCCGCAACCAAGCAAAAATTCCACCGCGAGCGGATTCACGGATTTTCGACAAATTCGCGAGAGTTCGCGGATTGCGAATTTGCCGAAAATCCGAAAAATCCGCGATCGGAGCGGATTTTACGCCCATGCTTACTGGGGATCCCGTTACCTGTTTTGCTGCACCTTAAGGTCTCCAGTCACCACTGCTTGCCCCCGCCGCCGCCGACCAACCGCGGCCGCCGAGAGGGGCAGGGCAGCAAAGACCACAACTCCCAGCGTCCCCTGCTTCGCGGGGACGCCGTCCGACAGCTGGGGCTTCCGCCCGGAGGAGTACTTTAGTCAGCCCTTCCTCCCGCGTCGCGGGACGCGAGCGGGCATCGCCGGGCTGAGACCGGGCAGAGGGCGGGCCATCTACGGCCATCAAAGGCCAGAGGAGGTCGGGTCGGGCAACCTCTATTGGCTTTGTGGACTAAAGGATACGCCCCTAGAGACTACCTAAGAACTCTTTTGATTTCCTTAAAGAGTCAAAATACTGGTAATTAAGTTACTCACCTGACTTTGTAACTGTGTATTGCTCAATATTCCGCTGCACCATGTCTTCTAAAGGGGCCGCCAAACAAATTATGTCCCAGAACGGTTCAATCAAGGGGACTTTGGACCACTATCTAACCAGGGTATCATCGGTATTAGAGAGAGTAGAACATAGTCCTGCCATAAATATTTCACCCAGTATACGACCCCCCACGATGCCAACAGATTTAGCCAACTCCTCCTTAATAAGGGAACTAAATGAAATCTGTAACAGCAGGTACATCTTAATAGAACAGGAAAAGGAGAATTCTGGTGCTCCGGCAAGCCCCATGGAGAATAGAAGCCCCCAGTTTAATGCATCATCTCAACTAAATAAAAGTCCTCTGGAACCTCACCTCCTAATAACAGACAAAGTTAACAATCAATCGATAGTACCCCCTCCAAATCCCTCTTGCCAACAGAAAGCGTAAAGGTGCAGAAGATATAGGGAGGCTAGCGAAACTACATAAAATAAACCCAAGTCCCACACGGGTCATTGCCACCACTCCAGAAATACCTAAGGCATGTCCAACATTGGAGACTCCTGTATCTATTTTACCGTTGGCCCAGCTTGAAGAGCTGATTAAAACCTTAATATCCCCGCTGATAATAAGGATGGATAGAATAGAGGAAAAGGTCACGATAATAGAAGAATCCATCAAGGCAAACATGCCTACAAATAGAATGTCTGGGCACAAGCAAACTCAGAACTTAACTGCCCCCAACATGCCTAGCAATATGGCCCAATACCGACCAGTCGTTACTAGTTTATTAGCTTCAAAAGCAAAGGAAGTACTTAAAGAATTACCAAAAGTATCGAGCTCCGCTCCTAGAGCAGGACTGACTAACGTAGCCACATTTTCTGAGGGGTCTTTTGCCAATCAGGGTAATATCCCAAAAGAAAAACTAATTGTATAAACTTCCCTCCAGAGGCAGCTCCTTTTGTGTGTGTCCTTTCGGGAGTGCCCGAGCTTACAACCGGGAAAGTTGAAGGTTATCAGGACCTTAAAAACAAGGTATCATTTTGGTTCACCAAAAATAGACCCCTTCCACCACATATTAATGGTAGTATCCTAAATGTCAGAAGGGTGGGGTGGGTAGGATCCCGTCCCAAGGACTTAGCTGGAGACCTGGTTATTGTAAATTTCAGGGATAACCAGGTCATCCCATTTCTTCGTAGGTGGCCGCCACAAACAGGAGACGGGCAAATAGTAACAAGGGAACTGTGCGATTTTTATCCTAGAATCGCTTACCTGCCACCCCCAAGATGGAGCGTAGAGAAAAACTACTTGAAGGGAGGGAGAGGTCCCGTACAGAGTAGCTACAGGATACCTACCTTCAACCGTTATGACTTACTACACACGCTGAACTGACAGGATAAGGATAACGTCCCAATGACCATCCATAAAGCACAGACACTTTTTCCCGTATGAAGTACTCCATGGCGATGTCAAATCCAATGAAGTCTAATTCTAACTGATGTTGCCAAGGGCTCTTTCCTTTATAGATCAAACATAGCTTTACATGCCTTTTATATTTTTTATTGTTTTTAAATTGTTAAATCACTTTTTGGTTTGATTGCTTATTGTTTGTTCACAAGGAAACCTGATTTGGATAGGGAATTATGTGTAAAACTATAGTGTATATGAAATTTTATGCTGTATGCTTTTATGGTTATTAATTTTTAACCGAATAAAGTACTCTGAATCTGAGTATCATTGGGCTGGTTAACAATAAACATCTGTTAACTGTCAATAGCACCAAGAGTCACTTCGAAGTGCTCTCCACAAATATGACAGTCGTTAGGAGTGACCTGCTATGTTTATTGCCGCAGAACCTAAGCAACCACAACATTAGTGACTATCAAGTTTTAAAAAAAACAAGTTACACACTTAACACGTTCACAGACAACCACCTGTCTCTCCCTGGCTAGTTCTCTAGCACCAGGACACAACTCAACAAATACCAAACAGAGGATTATGGAATGGATTAAAACAGGAAGCAACAAGGAAAAAAAGAACTTAAGAAGGGAAGGCAATGAACTACCAACTGCTTACCTTGCATAGTTGTAATATTTTGCAATACAGCAGTGTTTTGACAAATTGGTAAATATTTCACATCTGTGTAACGTCAGGATTCGATTAGGAGGGCTGCTAATTTCAGATCATGATGGAAACTGCAGCGCTCAAAAGAATGCAAGTAGTGGAAAGTATTGGCGGCCTCAGTTCAACGCTCAATAAATATTCAGTGCAGCCCATACATTTTTCTTGAGGCTCTTTCCAGAAAGACCTCAGCATGGTGGCAGTTACCGAGTGTGGTGAACTGATGTGACGGTTACCAGGGAAACGTCACGAGGGCCACGTCGGTGTCTAGAGAGTCGTAGTGGTAATAGAATTTTCATGGTGGAAGAAAGTCCGAGACAAACCTTTAGGCTTATATTACCTTTTACTTTTAATCACGGCTGCCCGCGCCACGATGCATCTCATTCCACCCTGGGCCACCCTCTGACACGGACTGACGTGGACAGACGGACAGACTCACCTGCTGGCAGCAGAAGACAGGGCAACACTGCAGTGCAAAGCCAGCCAGGAGCTAGAAATAATTAAATTATGGCCTGCGGCCTCACGGTCCCTCTACGTCATCTCTGGCCTCTGTGAGGCCTTGCCTCACACGCGCACTTTTAATTGCGCATGACAATGGTCCCTGACCCCAGACCAGCCCCACCCTGAGAGAGAAGAACGCGCAGCCTTCTGCGCACCTTGCACTTATCTGCAGAGGCCACGGCGAGGTGCTGCTGCAATGAACGAAGGCGATGCAGTAACCATTTAATCACCAAATATACTGTGACGGATATGTAGTCCTTGCTGGGCTGGCTCGGCTGATGGGGCCCCTGGAGCGTGGGGACCCCCCGCAATGCGTGGGCTGCGGGGGCCTGTGTTACGCCCCTGGCCATCATAGATTACACTGTATTTTACACGGCTCTAAGCCATACATGGATAGGTTTTAATTAACCTCATACTGTACGTACCGGTCTTTTTCTCTTTTTTATCTATCTTGATTTTAAAGTAAATGATTTGTTTGTTATTTTATATGTACTTTTAAGGTCAAATTGGCCAAAATAAAGTTATTATTGAATTAAATTGATATTCAAAAGGTGAGGAGTCCAAAGGCAGAAGTATCCATCAGAAGTTAGTATTCTGCAGTCTGACGAGTCTATATCGACCTCGATCGTGGTAAATGGTTCAACGTATTAATAATATTAAGAATATGTGTTTTATAAAGAGATTTACCCATCTGTGCCACCCCAACAAGCTAAAAAAATCTACCCTCCCACTCGAAGCCCGGATACAGAGTCAAACACCCTCACGCCCACTTTTTATTAGGCCAAGTCTCTAACCATCTTCGCCTCTTCAAACTACAGGCGCCGGCTGGACTTTGGTGATAAATGAATTTGTGCACCCTTACATATTTTAGGGCCATATGTATCAAGCAAAATTGCGATCGCAATTTGGCTTAGTGGTTTGTATTAAGGCAAAACTGCCTCGCAAAATTAGGAATTGCAAAATTTGCAATTCCCTATTTTGCGATTGCATTTAAGGAATCGCAAATTGCTATCCTTAAAGGCAATGTAAGAAGCACCAAAAAAGTGCAATTTGGCCTTAAGGAATCGCTAATTACCACCAACTTCAAGTTGTTGGTAATTTGCGATTTCTTTGAAAAATGCACTTTTTTGCATTTTTCAAAGTGCAATGTGGAGCACACACAAGTGCAATGTGGAGCACATACATGGGCATGTATGTGCGCCACATGTGCACCCATGCTTATTTCAGGGGTGCAACAAGGTGTCCTTTTGACACCCTTGCACCCTGAAATTGCATTCTCAATTTGTGATTCCCTAATTGCTAATCGCAAATTGAGAATGACTTCCCATTCATTCCTATGGGCCTCTTGGCCCATAGAAATGAATGGGGAGGGTTTCCTTAATTGCTAATCGCAATTTGCAAATCGCAATTAAGGAAGATGTAGGATTCGCAATTTGATTTTGCAAATCCTACATAAATCTCGTTTTGCGATTCTCAAATAGTGATTCTCAAAAATTCACTATTTGAGAATCGCAAAACCCAACATTGATACATATGGCCCTTAATTGACTTGATAACAGTCACATTTACTTTCTCTACGCAAGAAGATTTTGTTGTAATACATTGGGGCCACCTACCGGCAAAGGTTCATACTGCAGAAGCTGAGAAATAAATGTAACGTAAACACAGTATGGTATACTTGTCAGCTGCACGTTTATGACTGAAAACGTAACTATCATTGCAGAAAATAGGGGCCATGCTAAACACAGTCGGCAGATAAATTAAATAAAGTTGTGTAACTTGAGCACTGGTGAATGGGTATCCGATGAATCAGTGAGTGAAACACTCCGTCCTGACAACTTCTAAAAGCTGAACAAGGTCGTAGTGTTTAGCTGGATCAAGCTTCACACTCCTCAAATCCACCACTGTTAATAGTGGGCACCAAAACTTGCTATAGAAAGAGTTGGACAGAGCTAGTCTCAAGGTGACGGATGTTGTGTCATCGGCAGCGCGCCCCTACTTGACTTGGGAGCTAGCTTCATATCAGGATGAGTAGGGGCCAGAAAGCAAATTCTCGTGCAAAATTGTTGGGTTTAGAGTTCGCCCTGTGAGAGCAGTTTGAGACTAATTTGCACTAGGTGCGAAGGAAAGCACTTTATGGGCCTCATCCAGACTTAATTTGAGAGGCGTGTTTGTTTGCCGGTGCTCGGCACCGGTATTTAATTATCAACACATGGTGGCGCTGTGAGTCCATTTGTGAGGTAAGCACATCAGCAGTGAGTTTAACAATTCAATGTACATTAAAAACTAATAGTTCCAGTACGGTCGTCATTCTTACAGCTTTGGGCGGCCCAGGAATAGTCAATGTTTCCACTTGTAGGAGTGCGATGGTTAGTAGTTTTGTTGGTACTGGCTTTTAGAAGTCCTAGCAGGGGCAATGGTGGGAACAAGCTACATTGGCTTTCTGAGAAATACGACGGTACCAGGCAATTGAGTTTTTACAAATTAAGCACTGACAGCATCACTTAAACTGTATGGGGTTGTAATGTAAAGGAGAATACAGTATGTCATTTGTCACAAAAAACATTATGGTGCATCAGTTTTGCTGAACACCAAGTTACTACGTTTTGCACATGATATAATCAATAGGCCTGGGCGGAGTTCGCCGAGTTTCACATACCAAAAAACTCTGGTTTTTAGCACCAGGTGGAAAAACAGCACCATGCGCAGCGCATGGGGGCACTGCTTCTATCTGCTGCTCGAGTAGATTTTGTACTCAAGCGGCAGTTTCCATAACACAAATGGATGATTTCTCAACGCAAACGCTTGCGACTGCCCGCATTGTGAAATTTCGCTGGGAGGTGGTCTAGCGTTGGATTTTCCTCACTTGCGCTTGCCAACTTAACTTTGCCGATCGCGAATAAGGAAACAATGCTGCTCCACTACGAGGAGCGGAGTTTTTCGGAACTCTGCATCCTCTGCGGAGCAGAGTTCACCCCCCAGGCCTAATACTCAATATATATTCATCCAAATCGTCGAATTGCATGTAAAACCGACAGTTTCCAGTGAGCTAATCAAATCTTCTCTTGGCCAGTAGTAGACAGGGTTTGAGGGAGGAGCTCTTTGGTGGCCAGTGTACACAGTCAAAGTCTGCAATCATTGTTCCTATGACTCTACTGATTCTAGGGAACAAAATCATACATAAACGCTTTCTTCGGAATCTCTTGTATTAAAATGAATTCTAACAGAAATAATTCTGATATATGCTCGCACAGCCACACAATCTGAGATAAAAAAAAATACTGTTTCAGCAGAAACACATGCTTTTATTAGTTTGTCAGATTTCACGACAGACTGGGAGTGTCAATGTTTAATGTGACTGCCAAGTTTAAATTACTTGGGACGAGGGATCAGTAAGGGTGTAGAAAAATGCTAAATTTGCAAAATAATTATGGTAGAAAAACATTAAAGCTGTCTCTACAGTCTTCACTGTAATACAATGTTAACAGAGCCATTTTCAGGGTTTAATATTTCTTTCTTAACAGGTCGTTTTGGTTGCTTTGTCTAATTCTTGTCCGTAGGAATACGCACAGTTCCCTAGGACAAATGTAACCTCAATTCACACAAATTACCAGTGTAGATGATTTTATAGGGAGGCATCACTCTTGATTAAGTTTAGCATATGGGGAGGATGTTAAACCATACTATTTATATATCATAATCTGTTTTATTGTGTTTTCGAACATCAAACATACTAAGCAGTTACAGCTTATGTTCTTTGTCGCACAGCATGGGTGCATAGACCAGTACAGCATAATGAGAGTTGAGCAACTTCAATACACATTTTATAATAAAGCAACTAACAAGTCCCTCAATAACCTTTCCTCCCTTATCCACTCCAACTTCCCTCCCCCATAGATCCACAAGAATTAAAAAAAAGTGAGGTCTGACAAGGAATTATACTGTTACACAGGGGACGATATTATTATGATAGAGAAGAGGCCTGCTGTAGTAATGTTGTGGTGCATCTGTCAGCTGTAATATTCTCTGCCATCTTGGACAAGTCAGTTCTCGATATTCCTGGGAGTGAAACTCGATACATGGACCCAGGTATTTTGAAAAGAAACCTCCTGGCGTTCCAGGTCTTCTGTAAATTCCTCCATTACAACATGCCCCAGAGTCATTGAAGCCACTCTCCATAATCCGGGGCGCTCTCTGTACTCCAATGCGTCGTTAGCACCTGCCTGGCAGCACACAGACCCATAGTCCAAGCTCCACAGGGGCTATGTTGGTGGGTTGAGTAGTCCAGTGGTGGCTGGCATGCAAGGAGCGTAGTGTGGCGGGAAGGGAAAACAATAAAAGTCATTAATAAAACAAATATTACACTTACCTTTGGTCCTGGCGCAACGTCCTCCTCGCTCGGGTCCAGACAGTAAGGCAGGCTCCAGTGTGTCACCAATCCTATCACTGCTTTCAAGCGCCAGGATTGGCGGCAGAAGTCACTGGAGCCCATTGCTGTCTGAGGGCACTGGAGCCCACTGCTGTCTCTAACTCAGCTGTTTAAAACAGCTGAGCTAGAGAGGTTTAAACTGCGCAAGTCTGTGTGGCTGTCACAAGACAGACAGCCAAAAAGGCCTGCGCAGTTTAAACCTGCGTGAAATGCCTATCACTGCTTTCGGCTTCTGCCCGACTGGCAGCAGCAGTAACCAGAAAGCTCCACCCCCTGTCCTGTCGCTCAGCTCAGGATGGGGTTTGGTAAAAAAAAAAAAGATAATAAATTAAGTTTATTACCATTTTATCTTTATATATCTGGGGTCAATTTGGCTAGTGGGGAGACGCTCCTCTGCCATAATGGAGGAGCTGCTCCTGGAGTAGTCCCAATGTAGCGTATACCGGGAAGCGTGGTATTTCGGTGTTAAATATAGTGTAGATGCTCTTGAGCACTTCCTCCCAGAATTTAGTCACCTTGGGGCAGCTTCACATGAAATGTATTTATTATTGATCCACCACAGTCATACCAGCATGTGAGGTGGGTGGGGGGCTGTGTGCCATTTATTTATACGTACTGGCGTGTAATACCAGCAGTATGCCATCCTGAAAAGGGTGTCCTTGCTTGAATAACTGGTAGCTGAAATTCGTGCCTTGGTGAAGATGTCACTTAACTCCCTGTTGTCTTGCTTGCGCCTATCAGATAATACAGCTTCCACACAATGGCTCAACACTCAGCGAAGCAAAAGACTTTAATACAGAACAAACAACACCTTTAGAAAAGGGTTTTTTTGTTACAAAATGCAAGAACTCTCTCTTTTAGAATAAGGCTTGGGGTTTTATTTTACACAATGCTCTCTAACAAAAAGGCTTTCCCAAATGCCAAATTCACGAGATTTAAATACATAAAGAGATATATATATGTTTATATGCTAGCAATAATAACACATTTGGTAAATATAATGCATGAATAATAAACAAGCAGCAAATAATATGAAATAAGACTCAAGCAAATATATTGGACGTCCTGGAAGAGATCAGAAAGATATATATATATGTATATATATATATATATATATATATATATATATATATATATATTCACTGAAAAAACCATAGGTTTCACACCAGTTATAGTTAGCTGAAAGTTTTACTCGCATAAAACCATTGAAATTCCCAGGTTATAGTTAGTTGGACTCACTATAACTTGCGCGTGCAATGCACTGCTGATGACGTCACATATTACATCACTCATGACATGGTCAGTGACATCACTCATGACATCACTGATGACACCATCCAGTGAAAGTGTGTCTTTCTGAAAAATAAATATATGTTATATATGTATATGTTATTGAATATATTAGTGAATACATATATTAGTGAGTAATGTTTAAATATCTAAATATATGTATTAGTGTTTCACTTTGTTTAAAAGTGGCTGCATGGGTTGGTGAGTAGCTAAATTTGTATGTATATGGGTTATTAGATTTTTTTTAATATCAGTATGAGTGTCTATATGGTTTGGTGGGGGTATTACTTAGCACATAGATGCATGAATGACTGACTCTCTCTTTGTATGTGTTTTGAAGACAGCATATGTGCAGGACTGTATAGGTGGATGAGTGTGTATGTGTGTGTGTTAGTGAGTGAATGACTGTATCACTAGTGTCTTTATCAATAACTACATATGTTTTAATCTACTGTATGTGAATATTAATGTATATAAGTGAGTATATGTGATACTGAGGCATTGTAAGAGTTCCTGTTTAAATAAGTATGTTTTTCTATAAGTGATTGTTTAACAGAGTAAATATATGTATGTTTTCTTAGAAGTAAGGTGGTAGTGTGTGTATACCTGTATATGGAAATAAATGGATGTTCAATAGTTTATTTGCATGTGTGAGTAACTTTTGGATGACTGTCGGTGTGTAACAGGATATATAGGTGTATCACTACATATGATGAGTGAGTATATGTATGAGTGACTACATAGAACTGTTGGTGAATGAGTGGATGTGTATATAGATAGTGGAATTACTTAATTGGTTGTAACTGATATGGGTATCTCCATTTTTTTGAACAGTTTAGTTTCTATTTTATAATATGTGTTCAAGGGTTACATTACAGTGAAAGGAGATGTGTCACTCTGTCACTAGGATGGTGTCATCAGTGATGTCATGAGTGATGTTACTGACCATGTCATGAGTGATGTAATATGTGACGTCATCAGCAGTGCATTGCACGCGCAAGTTATAGTGAGTCCACCTAACTATAACGTGGGAATTTCAATGGTTTAAAAAAAAAAAAAAATTCATTTTAAACCCGGGGGCGCCCCCGGGGCGCGTACCGGTGAACGCACAGGTAAGCGCAATATTACGGCGCGCCCTGGGAGCGCTATTGCCGCGAACGAAAACAACATCGTGACGTATCGCGTACACGCGTGATGCGTCATATGACGCACAGCGTAAGCGCAACCGAAAGCACGCGAGCGCATACGATCGCGAAACGTCCTGACGCGCTTACGCTACGCGCCCACAACTACGGGCGCGCCCCGGGGCGCGTAGCGTAAGCGCGTTGGGTCATGTGACCTGAAAATAACACTTTTGATTGGTTGCTAACAGTTTTTTTTATAAAGAATGAAATCCCCACCCATTTCCTTCACTTCTTCTTTCACTTTTGTGACTGAAAGACCTGCCTGTTTTGCTCTTGGTTCTTTGTTAGATATCTTCAATTATCATGGCTGCTAGACCATCTAGCAGTGAAGATGACTCCGAAGAATTCATCAATGAAGAGCATCCTCAGCCAAAAATAAAAGAACATTTCATCTGGAATTTTTTTTCCATAACTGCTGATCAAAAAAAGGTAAATGCTCCAAAAGTGGAGTGCAGGATCTGTCACGGGGTAACCCCAATAAAAAATATTCTTTTGGGAACTCCACAATGATTCGCCATGTGGAGAGAAGGCACCCCCAGAATGTTGCCCGAGAAAGTCTCAGGGCGCTGGCACAAAAGGTTCCCAGTGATGGGGCCTCTACATCAACAGGAGGACGAACACCATCGGTGAGGGGGAGATCACAAGAGCAGGTTCCGAACATTCAGCCTGCATTTAACAAAGGCACCCTTAAATGCAGATACTGTGATCAGCTACTTTCCTGTGGGGAGCAAAGTGTTCTGCTCATGGTTCGAGCATTGGAGAACCATCACTGCAGTTACCAGCCCTAATTTTTTTTATTTTTTTTTTGCTCCTGTTGAGCAGTTTCCATTCCCTGTTTTTGTTGTAGTTCTAAAAAAAGAAAAAAGAAGAAAAAAAAAATTCTTTTCAGAACTACCTCCAATTCTTATCAAAGAGCTATATTCTTAAACAAATGAAAAAGAGTAAGTGAAGTGGAGTGCATTGATAAATGAAAGGAAAATGAGTAAGAAAGAACAGAAAAGTATGAGAGGAGAAAGGAAGTGAAGTAGGGGGACTGAAAGAAGGTGAGTGTTGGGAACGAAAGTAAGGAGAAGGAGAGTGAACATGGGGAATGTGGTTATTCAAACAAAATGTAGAAAAGGAACGGGGGTGTGGAAGGGTAAGAAAAGATGCATTGCTGGAGTTGCATCATTTTTGTGACACTCTCCAGCAATGCATTACTTTTGCGCTTACAGATACGTCTGAAATACTGACGTTTCTGTAAGTACTTGCGAAATAATACGTCAAATATTTAATATGACACATGACTAGAAGACTGAAGGCCTCATTTATGAGGCCATACGTCACTTTTACGCCACCAGTGCGTCACTTTTTGTGACGCACCAGTGCTGTTAAAAATGCACCTTATTCAGTCATATTTACAAAGTGACGCATCTAGGTAGATGCGTCACTTTCTAAACCCCTGCACCACATTATACCTACGTCATGTGTAATGTATGCAAAATGGACGTATTGACGCAAGAAAGGGTCATAGAGGTGACGCAGTAAAATCTGTGAGATATCACTACGTCACTTTTATGACGCTGTTGCGTCCAAATCTTGCGCCTGTTTCACAGCAGGTGTAAGACTGATGCAGGCCCTTTCACATGGGGCCTGGCCCCATGTGAAAGGATGCATTGCTGGAGTTGCATCATTTTTGTGACACACTCCAGCAATGTGTGGTAAATAAATAATTAATTACCGGATCTATTTTTCGGGATACTCATTTAAACAGATAGCTCAATAAATAAGAGTCAAGATTCGAGGTAGCTGGAGTTTACAGGCTTTAATCAGGCATAAAGGACAGAAACAGGACAGCCTGCATGGGAATAGGATGGCAGCTGCCGGGGGCAGGAATAAGGCTGGCTTTCAGTAACAAAACATTAGTATATATACCAAAACAAATACATTACATTCAATACAGTAGGCGTAGCAGTAGGCGGGGTTCGTAACAGTCGCGAAAGATAAGGGCAAAATGATGTAACAAGAAGGCGTGTACAGGGCGTATACATAGACATGTGATGTAAACGTAACAGAATATGTCATAAATGGGGCGGAAACATGGAGGGGGCTACCTGAGCAGCTGGGACCTCTAACCTAGTGGTGCGCGCAAACTGGCAATGACGTGTTACCAGGGAGAACTGGGGGCTATGACTTCTGCCCTAGAAGAGGAGACTGAAGTCTGGAGTGTCAGAGCGACATGTACCCAAGCATATCTAGTATCTGGTGTTTATAGTACATGTTGATAGGATCCAAAAGTTATCAGGGCAAAGGCTAATAGACTCTAAGACTGGTGCATGCATAATTCTATATGTAGTGTGTGTGCGAGGAATATTCTATGAATATAAATACAGTATTTCTCTTACATGGAGACATAAAGGCTAGACCATGACGGAAACTATTGATGCGATTCAGTAGCTTAGGAATGCAAAGAAGGAGGGTTGGACTGATAACTAGAAACATAACATACTCTTGGCAGACTGGGAGGCAGAGCCAGGCCGGGCCGGGCACTGCGAGGCAAGAAGTAAGTGAAGGGTCAGGGATACAGGTGGGGGCTGTATCGCTCCTCGGAGAGGGTTCAGGAAACAGGAGCTGAATCTGAGTCCGGGCCCTTTTGAGGCCTAGAAACGGGGACAATTCAATGACTTAACGTGCACACTGTAAAATGTGGCAACGTAGGTTTACATAGGCCTGATATTCGTTGCTTTCACGAAGACTGGAAACTGACATACTAGAGATGGACACAACTGTAATTGCGTCTTTAATCAAGAAGAGGGGAATACATGCATATCGATCATGCACATATAACATAAGATGGGGAACACGTAGGCACATAAAACATGGCAAAATTTACTTTTCCACATTCCCTCCTTGTGCCCTACGTTTCCATCAGGAAACATCTATATTCATGATACCATCTATCATTTCATATAGCATCATCTGCTCGTCTCGAATTGTCTTGGAACGGGACTTAGGACTAGGAATACAAGAGGTAGCACAAATGCCGCAAATCGCAGGGCCACATTGTATACAGAGGCAGCAACTGAATATGATCATTACTGCAATACCTAGAAATGACAATACTTTCCATCCCCAGGCAGATATAATACTCCAGAGCCAACCGGACCATGTCCAGGTGCCTGGATTCTGGTGTAACTGATGGGCAATTTTGTGAAGTCTGGTTATAGCTGAATAAACAGACGGCGCGTTATTTGGAATGAAAATGCAACAACTAGATCCGATGACTCTACATGCTCCTCCTCTATCGGCCAGTATGACGTCAAGAACGAGACGATTTTGGAGCACGACAAATCTCATAGCAGATTGCTCTTCAGTTAAGTTACCTAGAGCAGAAGTAGTCTCATTCACTACTGCTTCAAGGGTTCTGGTTAACCTACGGATTAACTTACTATTCTGGATAGGTCCTATAAAGAAGAAGAAACCTTTATTAAAGTCTTGATACTGTTCTAGAGTAGTTTCAGTTTGATCGACAATTGGGGACTCGATCTCCCTTCTATGCCTGACGTGTACTAGATGTGTGTTTCTGTGATAATCAGATGGGGCTAGAAAAACTGGTGGCAGTAGGAAGGCAATGTAACATGTTCCATCCCAATCGAGGGGCAGACGAACATATGCGGTCTGACCACAAACAAAATAAGAATGACGTGAGGCTTCGAAAATAGATTTCCCACTGTCACTATACTCGATAATAGTAGTACAATCACTATGTCCTACATGTGTGGAACCATTCTTTCTGACACATAATTCGCCTTTGACTGGTAGTACTGAAATAGCAGGCAAGTCTGGAGTAGTATCAGACTGAACATTCAGGACCATAAAATTCGAAGAATAATTACCTAAATCATATACTTCATTTTCTAGATCTAACCCTGTTCTGTGGGGGAGACCTTGCTTGTCTGGAAAACATGTTCTATTCAGAAGGGACATATCATTGGAGGATGACGTTAACGTGGACCATGCTCCACATGAACCATTATGTGAAAACGGATAAGGAAAAAGTGGCAGAACTCCCTTCGGTGTCTGGAAAGGGGGGAGTCGACCACACACCCAACAATTAGTAGCATTGCTGGTCTGGTGTGAATAGTGTAACATTCTAATAAATGTATTATTGCGCATTGCAAGACGATAGGATAGCTCGTGAGGAGGCAGATCACTAAATGTGTGCTCTACTGTAGCATTAGAAAACTTGTTTACATGTGAACTTGGAAAACATAAATGTAATGCATAACTTGTGCAGGTAACCATCAAACTTAGAAACAATATAAAACTTAGAAAAACGATACATCTTATGGAGTTTTGACTAACTCTCTCACTATGGGGCTCTATCTCATACATGTCAGAAACCTGTCTAACCGTTTCACCCGAGAGGGACTTAGACAATTAAACTGGCTGACTTATTTTACTAGACCGGAGTTTCTTTTTATACTCCTGCTGCGGAGTTTCCTCTAACAAGGGAGGCTTGAGTTCAGAGTCTGTTTTTAGGCAGTCCTTAGAAATGGAACAGTCCTTTGAAAAAGTCTTGTCTGGTAGTCCATGAAATTTCTTTATATGGGACAGATGGACCCACCCCTTGCGGCCTTCCAACTTCACGGCCGTGCGGGTGGTCAGAAGGACAAGTCTCGGCTCCTTCCAACGAGGCTCCAGCGGACTTGAACGATCAAAGTTCCTGACCAATACGAGGCTTCCTGGAACGATTTCATGCGGTTTCACCTCGGTATTGTCTGGAAATGCGGCGGCAACCTGTGAACGACAAGAGTGTAGGGCAGACATCAAGGAAGCTAGGTAATCTGTCAGCATATTACTGGAAACATCTGTAATACTGCGGGGTCTAGGTGTACCCCACATGTTTGGGGGGCGGCCGAATACGACCTCATAAGGGGACAGACCTGATCTGGAATGTGCAACCATTCGTGTATAAAATAGAGCAACTGGCAGGGCAACTAGCCAGTCTACACCTTTCTCTTTGCATATCTTGGCAATACGGATTTTCAGGGTCTGATTATGTCTCTCTACGAGACCGGCTGCTTCAGGATGGCGCACACAATGGAACTTCCACTTGTACCCTAACAGAAGGGAAACATGTTTCATTAACTCGGATGAGAATGGCTGGCCGTTATCAGAATACACGACCCTAGGGAGTCCATAACGGGGGAAGAATTCACGAACCAACTGCTTGGCAGTGGTCGCTGCTGTATAATCTGGAACTGGATATGCTTCTGTCCACCTGGACAAAGCGCATACAACTACAAGGACATACTTGAAACCTCGACATCGCTCCATCTGAATATAATCCATCTGGAGGACTTCAAAAGGGTGGTCAGGAGGTTGGAATCCACCTTGTTCCACCGGGACACTTTTACCTGGATTGAACTGGCAACATATCATACAAGTACGGACTTTCTGCTTGGCTGCAGCTCGTAAGTGCTTGTTGAACCAAAGGTTCTGAATACTGTCTAACATAGCTTTTTCTCCTAAATGTGCTGGACTATGTGCGGTATTGATAATGACTTGAACCATAGAGTCGGGGAGAAACCATGTGGCTTTTCCCTTCGTCACCCATCCCTGATCTGTCTGGACCCCTCCTTTTTCGGACCATTTCTTTATTTCATCGGGAGTAGCATGTAACTGGATGTCTATGACATCTTGTGTAGGGTCCTTAACTGTCATACATGTAGTCTGATCTAGAGTGAATGTCTGTGTCGTGTTAACTGGAATGTCTGGGGTCTGAGCTGTAAGTTTGGCTGTTCGATCTGCTAGATCGTTACCTTGGGAAATAATATCAGTAACTTTCGTATGTGCTTTGCACTTCATGATAGCGATAGCTGTCGGCAAATGTATTGCATCTAACAGAGCTTGAATGAGGAGACCATGCTGAATCTTGGTTCCATGAGAAGTCATGAAACCTCTCTCCTGCCAGAGCACTCCGAAGTCGTGTACGACTCCGAATGCGTAACGTGAATCTGTATATATGTTTACTTTCAGGTTCTTGGCACGTATGCAGGCTTGGGTCAGGGCAACTAGCTCTGCTGCTTGAGCAGACAGGGTGTCAATACGATGTGTTTCTATAACTTTAGTTTCAGTAGTCACTGCATACGCGGCTACTAGATCTCCTGTACTAGTTCTCATACATGAACCATCCACATAAAGTGTCAGGTCGGGATTAGGTAATGCAATGTCTGTCAGGTCTTGTCTTGGCTTTGTCATAGTGTTAACAACTTCCACACAGTCATGTGTGGCAGAATTTGAAGTAACTGACGGTAACAGTGTAGCAGGATTTAGAATGTTGCAGCGTCTGATTTCTATGTGTGGCTGGAACAGTGTCAGTTCATAACCTGTTAAACGTGCTATGGTCAAGTGCTGAGTCTGTGTTCGGTTTAAAAGAACTTCCACGGAGTGTGGAACTTGTACTGTCAGGGAGTGTCCTAATACTATGGAATCACTTTGTCTGATAGCTAGAGCTGTGGCTGCAACTGACTTGAGGCACGCAGGCAGAGCCTGGGCTACTGGATCTAATGTGCTCGAAAAATAAGCACAGGGCTTGTACTGTCCTGCTTGATCTTGTGTGAGAACAGATAATGCAGTACCATCACGTTCTGTGACAAAAAGTGTAAAAGGCTTACTGTAGTTCGGTGTAGCTAGAACAGGTGCTTGGCATAAGGCTTTCTTTAATTAATTAAAAACAAGTGTATGTTCCTGGGTCCAAGGGAGGACAGTCGATACGGCTGCCTCCTGTGTCGTTAACTGTATCAGTGGCTTGGCTAGAAATGCATACTGAGGAATCCATTGTCTGCAATAAGAAGTAAGGCCAATAAAAGCACGTACCTCCTTCTGTGTCTTGGGCTGTGGAAGACTCGCTATTAACTGGATACGGTCTGGTGTCAACTGCCTACCCCACTTGGACAGTAAGTGGCCTAAGTAGATCACTTGCTGGACACAGAATTGTAATTTGGAAGGGGACACCTTGTGCCCCTGCTCGGCCAGAAAATACAGAACTGTAAGTGACGCACGCTCGCAGTCACGTTCAGAACGGGCTGTGATCAGTAGATCATCGACATACTGGAGCAGGGCAGTGTCAGTCGGCATGTGAATATTGTCTAGCTGTCTTTTAAGTGCTTGACTGTAAATACTAGGACTTTCCGTGAAACCTTGAGGAGCTCGTGTAAATTTATAGCTCCTTCCATTTAAACAAAATCCGAAAAGGTACTGGCTGTCTGGATGAATGGGGACACTGAAAAATGCATTCTTGAGGTCGATGACAGTGAAAAATGTAGCTTCAGAATCAATGGCTGTCAATAGGGATGAGATATCTGGGACTACTGGATACTGGGGTATGATACATTTATTAAGCTCGCGAAGGTCAATCACTAATCGATATACTGGAGGTGCATTTGGATCAGTACGTTTCATGACTGGAATGATAGGAGAATTACATACATTGGAGTCAGTTTCTACAACCACTCCTTGAGCAATGAGCTCGTCAATAATTTTGGATAAGGCTGCTACAGCCTCAGGTGGCAATCTGTACTGTCTGATTCGTGGCAAAACTATACCTTGCTTGAGAGTCACACGATGGGGTGTGATTTGCATAAAACCTACATCAGTTGGACCTTGCGCCCATAAATGCTGCGGTACATTTGATAATCTTGGATCAAAATCACGTAATACATAGTGACCTTTGAAGTCACGCAAAAACAATCGGACTCCTTCTGGAGAACAGCAAATAACTGCACCTAATTCTTTCAATGTTTTAATGCCTAACAAATTTTCTGGACACGACTTCGTAAGTAACAAATCAGTAGTTCGGGACAATGGACCAACTTCTAGGGAAACTGGTTTTGAAATCTCGTTAACAATTGGCTTTCCTGAAAATCCAAGGGAAACATTTTTAGAGCCTGAGAGCGGAGCCCCTGGAACCTCGTCGTGACTGATAGTAGTCCTACTTGCCCCTGTATCAATCAGAAACTTTCTGTCTTTCCCTAATACTTGACTGTGTACATAGGGACCCTCTTGATCTACAGGTATCTCGATGAGAGGCAAGCCTACCTCCCTCTCTAGGCTGTTTCATGAATACTGTTGATACTCTGGATACTCTGACTGGGCATACTGGTACATTTGCTGTGTAACATGCTGTGTTGCAGCGATAGGCTGCGGTGCTGGAACTGTCTGTTGTGCATTCTGTGGTGACTGAGAAGTCTGTGAAACTTGTTCTTGTCTAGGCAGACGCGGTCTTTCTTTAATCTTACCAGTAGCTATGTTGTGTTTCAGAACTGCACACTCGTTTATAAAATGACCTGGCTGTTTACAATAATTGCATGTCCCTTTAACGGGAGTTGCAGGATGACTGGCTTGATTCGGACCCCTCTTCTGACTGTCTTGTGGAACAGATTGTGCAACTAATACTTTCATTTTCGTATCTTTCATACGTCTCCTTTCATGTTCTTGCTCTTCCCTGATTCTGTTCTGGTGATACTGGAGCATCTGTAACATTTGGACGGAGTGTTAGCTTGCCAACTACTTTCGACTTTCAGTACTCGATTTTTAACTTGTGGGCTTGAATTCTCGACTAGTTTAGTAACAAAAAGATGAGGGTATGACTCGCTACCTGTCTTCAAACCACTGTTAATAATAAAACATTTTTCAAATCTAGAATAAAAATCACTAGTGTCTTCGTCTAGTTTCTGTTTACAAGCTGAGATTGCATCCCAATCTTCCTTTTTCGTGGATAATAACCTTGGCAAGACTTGTATCAATAACTCGGGCAATTCTTTACATTTGTCCCCAAGACCGGTACCTGGTACTCGGGAATTATCTTCAGCTTCTAGAGCTGTCCAATCAATCTTTTTCTCTCCCACCTCCCATTCTTTTTCCTTGAGTTTTTCATATACCCCTGCGGGCAACAGGACCTTTAACATTTTAATGATATCTGGATATGTGTATTCTCCCATACGGAGCATGTCTTTTAATTCTCGATGGAACCCTGCTGGATCTTTGTCGTGACAGGGAATTAATTTCTTCATCTCTAAGAGTTCCATCTTTGTGATAGGGGTGTAAACAAATACTCGTTGCATTTCACCACCCGCTGTCCTAACTGGGTGTACTTCTCGTAACGGATTCTGTCTATCTATGTAAAATGATTTACTTTCTGGAGGTGAGACATGAACAAAATGCGGATTCAGAAACGTTCTATATTTGTGGCGCTGTTCTAGAATAACACTAATTAAATCTGTACCTAAACCTCTCCATCTATATTGGAGTAACTCGTTCAGAACATCATGTAACGGACCTGGATCAGAATGCTGTCCCTCATACAGTGTGATGAGGTGCTGAATCATATACATACCCACCAGTCGCTGCTCGGCTGGGGGCAGTTTCAGAAACATTTGTGCCACTATTTCGTCTGGAAAAGTGGTAGAATCAGTAATCCATCGGACTGCTGATCGGGCTAGTTCTTGTTCATGCATGGTACTAAGTTCACTGTAACCGATTTGTGATTTCAGAATGTGATCGGTAGCTTGAAATACTTGCTCGAGAGAACCTTGTTCTGGTGCTGGAGGAGGAAAAACTTTCTTGTGTTCTAGGCGTGAATGTCGGTCTAGAAGTCTAGATTTACCTACATACGCTATTCTGGTGGGATTCTCGTCGTCTACCTCTTCAGTAGAAGAGTTGTCTTCTTTCTCGCTTACTTGTGCTGCTTTGCGTTTCTCGTGTAACCTTATTATTTCTTTACGAATTTTCTTGTACATACTCTCTATACTAGCTAGTGTCTTGTGTCTTCCCTCGGCTATATGGTCACTCCACCTGGTCAGGACTTTCATTTCTTCCGGATCTTTAGTTGGATAATCTTGTTCTCTTATTAAACAATTAATTAGAAACTTTAAAAGCATGAGTTGAGTCTCGACTTTTCTTTGAGACATGGCCTCGCCAATACTTTCTGGATCTACTCCTGTACGGATGAAACGATATATTCTGTCTAGATATTCTTTCATATTCGGTAGGGTGTCCAAATATTCGGTCACCCGTCTTACACGCAATGAATACAGGACCATACCATCATCGCCTGGGACTGGATCATAACGGCATTCTGTAAGAGCTCGTTTGATATCTGCAACTGACTGATTTTTGGGTGACCGCTGTAACGCTCGGGCATGTAGCTCGAGTAATGTCACACGTCTGTGTTGGGGCGGGGTTCCAGGAGGACTTCCTCCCGAGGCCCCTAAACTAGAATCGTCGACGGGTATCGTACGGGCTGGCAGAGTGACTGATGTAGCGGGTACTTGTACTGTGGGCTGGACCGGGGGCACCGTGACAGGTGCTGTAACAGGTGCCCCGTTGGCTGGAGGAACAGGAATTACATTATTTACAGGAGCTGGCGGAACAGGATTTGCATATTCTGGGACTGTGTCGTCCAAGTAGGACGAGAGAAAAATATCAGCTGCGGTCGGTTTGTGACGTAGCTTAATCGGAACTAATGGCGGCGGAAAATTACATGGTGCTTCCGGGGTTGCTTTCGGCAAGCCCTCGGCAAGAAGAGGATACATACCCTTAATAAGGGCATTTCTCTGTCTGTCTGACTGTTCGGCTTTAACTCGTTCACCTATTTCGATTAATTCCCTTTCTTGGGCTCTTTCTGAGGATTCCCTACTTAATTCTGACTTTCTGATTCCTTTTTCGGTTCTTTTATGAGATTCTTTGCGCCATAACTCGATGGCATCTTTCTGGGACTGTCTGGCTTTCTTTTTCCATAATGCTTCTTCTACTCGCATGATGCACTCGGCATCCCACGTACCTGATACGGGCCATCTATACTTTTCTTCTAATTCTTTGGTGTACTCCACCCATAAGTCTAGATATAATATGGCACTTATGCCATGCTTTTGATACATAAAATGACCTGGACTGTCCCTAGGCGGGACAGGAACTGCTTCTTCGAGCAGACGTTTTCTAGTTCTTAACTGACGTAATTTCGAGAACAGAGGCATAACTTAAGCTGGGGTCTGGACACAATACAATACACGATAAACACAATAATAACTTGAAACAAATCACTCATACCACGACATTGAAAACACATGAAATAACATTTAAAATAACAGTTCGGACAGAATACTACCTGAAATACTGAGAACAGAACACATGAATTTCTCGAGAACAGAACTTACTAGTTTCAGGGTCTATTCTAGTAGTACTTGATGAAGCACAGTTATCACAGTCATGTTGCCATTGATAAGAAAGGTTAAAAAGATTTTTTATATCTACTCCTTCATCTTGCAATACATCAAACATATACATTAAAAATTCCTGACAATCCTGCTGAATATTCTGTGAAAATTGATTTTGACCTGAGCATATGTCTAGAAGATTACTAGATGCACTGCTAAAACAGTACGAAACTTACCGGTCCCATAAAGAGACACGTCAGGACCCGCATCCACCTAGGTGGACACTTCGTGTTGGATCTGTGTACCCAAACCCACGGACCAGAGACAAATTAATTGACCCTGTCTAGATACTACCCCAGCAACGGTACTCACCGGGCAGCAAGAACGGAAGGCCTCGGACTGGACTGGACTGCTACGACGATGGACGGACGAACTTCGGACTTCAGTTACAGGTGGGCCTCCAGATACCTCGGACCTTGGACTCTCGGCTTGGGCTCTGGTCGGGACTCGCCGCGTTCCTTTACCGCCTCGTCTGGATGCTGGACTGCAACCTCCGTCTCCTCCGTGGGCCTGAGGGATACTTGAAGCAGAAATATCTGCACGTGCACGGTATGGTTCCGTCACGGCTGCAGAGGATCAGGGGGCCTGCGTGGCTTCTCCGGCGCGTGGGGAAAGGGCAAGTCCCTGTTCGGGCGCCATTATGTCGTAAATAAATAATTAATTACCGGATCTATTTTTCGGGATACTCATTTAAACAGATAGCTCAATAAATAAGAGTCAAGATTCGAGGTAGCTGGAGTTTACAGGCTTTAACCCCTTCCACGCTCATGACGAGCTGGGCTCGTCATGGTGTAGCCTCCTCGCACGCTCATGACGAGCCCAGCTCGTCATGAATAATGGAAAATGGGCAATCCCAGCACCGGGGGGGAAAACGCATAGCAGCCAAGTGGTTAATCAGGCATAAAGGACAGGAACAGGACAGCCTGCATGGGAATAGGATGGCAGCTGCCGGGGGCAGGAATAAGGCTGGCTTTCAGTAACAAAACATTAGTATATATACCAAAACAAATACATTACATTCAATACAGTAGGCGTAGCAGTAGGCGGGGTTCGTAACAGTCGCGAAAGATAAGGGCAAAATGATGTAACAAGAAGGTGTGTACAGGGCGTATACATAGACATGTGATGTAAACGTAACATAATATGTCATAAATGGGGCGGAAACATGGAGGGGGCTACCTGAGCAGCTGGGACCTCTAACCTAGTGGTGCGCGCAAACTGGCAATGACGTGTTACCAGGGAGAACTGGGGGCTATGACTTCTGCCCTAGAAGAGGAGACTGAAGTCTGGAGTGTCAGAGCGACATGTACCCAACCATATCTAGTATCTGGTGTTTATAGTACATGTTGATAGGATCCAAAAGTTATCAGGGCAAAGGCTAATAGACTCTAAGACTGGTGCATGCATAATTCTATATGTAGTGTGTGTGCGAGGAATATTCTATGAATATAAATACAGTATTTCTCTTACATGGAGACATAAAGGCTAGACCATGACGGAAACTATTGATGCGATTCAGTAGCTTAGGAATGCAAAGAAGGAGGGTTGGACTGATAACTAGAAACATAACATACTCTTGGCAGACTGGGAGGCAGAGCCAGGCCGGGCCGGGCACTGCGAGGCAAGAAGTAAGTGAAGGGTCAGGGATACAGGTGGGGGCTGTATCGCTCCTCGGAGAGGGTTCAGGAAACAGGAGCTGAATCTGAGTCCGGGCCCTTTTGAGGCCTAGAAACGGGGACAATTCAATGACTTAACGTGCACACTGTAAAATGTGGCAACGTAGGTTTACATAGGCCTGATATTCGTTGCTTTCACGAAGACTGGAAACTGACATACTAGAGATGGACACAACTGTAATTGCGTCTTTAATCAAGAAGAGGGGAATACATGCATATCGATCATGCACATATAACATAAGATGGGGAACACGTAGGCACATAAAACATGGCAAAATTTACTTTTCCACAAATGCATCACTTTTGCACTTACAGATACGTCTGAAATACTGACGTTTCTGTAAGTACTTGCGAAATAATACGTCATATATTTAATATGACACATGACTAGAAGACTGAAGGCCTCATTTATGAGGCCATACGTCACTTTTACGCCACCGGTGCGTCACTTTTTGTGTCGCACCAGTGCTGTTAAAAATCCACCTTATTCAGTCATATTTACAAAGTGACGCATCTAGGTAGATGCATCACTTTGTAAACCCCAGCGCCACATTATACCTACGTATAAAGGGACGTATTGACGCAAGAAAGGGTCGTAGAGGTGACGCTGTAAAATCTATGAGATATCACTACGTCACTTTTATAAGTCATACTTACCATATAATAAATGTAATTTTAATAAAAAAAATTTACAACACTTTGTATCTGTGAAAGAGAGAAGAAAAAATAAGATATAATTAGTAAAATATGTATTTTAAATTCAAAGATACAAATGAAGAGGTTAAAAATCATAACACTCTATTTAGAAATAAAGTTAGAGTGAAGGACACAGAAAGGGAAATAAAGCAAGGTAGAAGGACAAAAAGAGAGAAAAAGAAATAGAAGAAGAGGAAATTACAAAGAGTAAGGCATATAGATTCACTGACAAAAAGAGAGAGAAGAACAGAGAAATTAACTGAAGGTAAGAAAGATACTAAAACAATGTGAGTTAGCAAAACTAAATCAGGAAACAGAAGTAAGTAAAAAGATAATGACTGAGACAGAAAACAGTCTAATTAAGGATGCATTTAGAAGAATGAGGAATAGAAGATAACTGAGAGTAAGTGAAGAACAGTCATAGAGTGAAAGGATGAAGGGAGAGAGGATAATATACAACGATTGAGGGAAATGGACTGAGGAAGTTAGTAGGTAGACACACTAAGAGAAAAACTGAGCGAGGTGGAGTACAATGAGTGAGAAAAGGAAATGAGTAAGGATGCAAAAAGAAGGAAAGAGAGGAGAAGACGACTAAAACAGTGGTACTGAGAGAAAATAATTTGGTGATGAAAGTAAAGAGAAGGACATTGAAAGGAAATGAGGGATAGTAATGGAACCAGAGTAAAAGAAATGGGATAAAGAACGATGAGAGAGGAGCAGTGAAGTTGTTGTAAAAGAAGTGATAGAAGGTAGATAAACACAAGTGAAAATAACACAAGTAGAGTGAGACACTGAGGACATAGAAGTAGTGAACGAAAAATAGGGAGAAGAGGTCAAAAGTAAGGAGCAAACAAAGATAAGCTAGGGAGAGTGGGTGATTTATAGTGATAGAGTGCAATAATACTGCTGAGTGAGTAAACAGGAATTACTAATAGAGCAAAGGAGGAAAATACGGAAAAGAGAAGTAAAGCAGAGAGACTGAAAGCTGAAAAGTTATGCAACGGAGAGACGGGATACACACAGTTGAAATAAAAATGAGGGGTTGTCAAAGAAGTGGAGTAAGGGAACGGGGGTTACAGAGAGTGAGAGAAAGACATTATAAGTGAGTAAAAAGAGCTGAAAGAGGATGGAAAAAGGAAAATAAGTGTCAGAGAATGGGAATACAATTTAATTTACACAACCCAAAGTATAAAATAACTTGTACAACATGTTACATAGTTTATTTTTGCTGTTCTCAGAATATATTGAATTTCACATAAAACAGTGAGTTCAAATTACTCATCATATGACAGCGGGGAAAAAAAACAATCTAAAAGATTGTGTTTTAAAAAAAAACTTAAATACTGACAAATGTACGCTAAAGTTAGATTGACTTACTTTTCCTTGAGGCCAAATACTGTATCATGGTGGTCCTTTTCTCGTTGGAAAGTACTTTGCTGTTCACTTAAAAATCCATTTCATCAACTTTCTATAAGAAAAGCTCCAAAAAAATCTGAAATATTTTCAATATTTTCATATACTCCTTTTTTTCAGTCATGACTCTTTACTCATTCCTGCACCTTTCCATTTGGCCAAATAGTGTCAGATGTATGAGTATATGTACAAATTAATTCTAAGACACTCTGAAATAACCTTTTTCCTGATGTTGTGAAAGAAAGGCTCTACAACATTTTCACAATATTTAAGTATTTGTAAAACCATCT
This sequence comes from Lissotriton helveticus, assembly GCF_964261635.1. Taxonomy (NCBI): domain Eukaryota; kingdom Metazoa; phylum Chordata; class Amphibia; order Caudata; family Salamandridae; genus Lissotriton; species Lissotriton helveticus. The sequence goes on along the minus strand of NC_136073.1, from coordinate 452,939,024 downwards.
CTGACTCACTCATGTTCATCATTTTGTATAATACTAACATCAATTACTATGAGATCCACTTACAATACCTATATGACAAGTCAATTTTTTATATTGCCTGGATCACTTTTACTCAGAATATATTTTTAAACAGCAAAATAACCTTTATTAACTGCTCCCGTCTTCATTAGCCAATTACTTTTACCTAAATTTTGGCTGTAAAAACAGTAGGTATGAATTTATAAAGCCAAAAGGCAAACGTTGTTTGAAAGTCAAATGAGTGTCGTTACATTGGGTCCAACCTTTAGAAGTTTTTAAATAGCATGTGTAATGCCCTGATGTTGTAGAAGGACCGTCATGAAAAATAATAGCTACAGTTGTAAAGGTTCTTCCTGATATCGATAACTGAGAAGCCACGAAATTTTTAATAGAAGTTGTCAATTTAGTTCCATCAGGTCTACATCGTTGGAACATTAAAATGACATAGTGACCATAATTTTGAAGAAATAATGTGGACAGCATTGTAGACTTACATTGGGTACACACCATATTGTGATCCGCTGCTTTAACTAGATTATTAAAAGGCACTGATTTGCAGTCTGGTAAAGTCAAATATATAAATCTTTCAGGGTCTATTCTAGTAGTACTTGATGAAGCACAGTTATCACAGTCATGTTGCCATTGATGAGAAAGGTTAAAAAGATTTTTTATATCTACTCCTTCATCTTGCAATACATCAAACATATACATTAAAAATTCCTGACAATCCTGCTGAATATTCTGTGAAAATTGATTTTGACCTGAGCATATGTCTAGAAGATTTCTAATTTCTGAAACACTCTATTTTTGCTCTATCACTACTACATTTCTCTAACACAGAATTCAATAAACAGCACAATGTTTGTTCCCGATTTTCGACAATCTGTTTTTGTAAATTTTGAAGAAAAAAAACAACATTAACTACTACATTAGCATAGCAGTTGACACCAGAACTGTTTTCAAACTGAAATCCAACAACATCCTCAACAGAATCCTTTTTCCTTCTGCTTACAATTACAGTTTCATCTACTTGTTCTCTTTTTGCTACTACCTCACTGCAATTACTCTCATTTCTTCTTTTTCGGCCTACCACACGTTTATCAATCAGAGGATATTGAGGCAAATGTGGAGCATACTCTCTTCTTAACCTATTGTATTCTTTAACACAATCTAGATCTGCACAAATCTTTGTTTCATCACACTCAATCAAGTACAATCCTGATAAAGTTCTGACTCGTGATAATGCCACATATGCCATACCCTCTTTAAACACAGAACTTCCAATGTTCACCAAAGCGCTATCTACACTTAAACCTTGAGACTTATGAATTGTCACCGCATATGCCAAACAAATAGGAAACTGTTTTCGGCGAACATATAAGTCTTTCACGAGCAAAAGTCTAGCTGAACAACGACAAATTTGTTCTATTTCATCAATGCCATCAAATTTAATTTTTTAAATTTCAATTCCATCTCTATTTTTGTAATTCACAAAACCAACAACATGACCCATTGCTCCATATACCAGACCTCTTTCAACATTTAAATTCCTTCTCAAAATGATACGACAATTCAAACACACATTCAGAGTCTTTTCAAAACCAGCAGTTTTAGATATACTCTTCTCTAATGAATCCAATTTTGATTTCAAATTTTCAGACAAAACAATTGTTGCTCCCATATGCTCTATTTTATCTGTAGCTTCCAGTTTCACTATCTCTTCATTTTCTAAATTTAACATTTTGTTGTTGAACATGGAACATTCTTTCAGAGTTGGCATCAAACATATGGCAGATTTCCTCTCGTTAATTTTCTTAAAAATATTCTCTGGAAGAATGTTTTCATTTGGGTAGAAATTTGAAATTAATCGTCCATGTAAAGCTTCTTTCCCTTGCTCACTTAGTTTTCCGATTCTTACATCTTGTAAAATATTTTTATAATCTTCATCTTTTGCCTGCCGCATATTTTGAAGCAGTTCTGCATATTTGAAGTTTAACCATATATTAACGTTTCCAATGATCCCTAAGCACTTCCTGGTATCTTCATGCGTGAGCATTTTCAACACAGGTTGTCCTTTCACTGGAGTTAACTGCAGAAGATCTCCAAAAACAATAATATGTTTTCCTCCAAATAAGACATCATAATCTGTTCTGAGAATTTCTTGCATTCTCAAATGCACAAAAGCAAGCATTATATTTGACACCATGCTTACTTCATTAATGATAAGAAGTTTCATTTTCTTCAGGACTCTCGAAACTTCGGAACACGCATCTCCAGATAGCTTGTGATACTCCAATTTGTTATCATGCTCCACTGGCAGCATCAGTAAACGATGTAAAGTAATCCCTTTAATGTTATGTGCTGCCAGCCCAGTTGGAGCGGTAACAACACAAGACAGCGATGATTCAGTCCTTTTCTGCAGATAAGTTGCAATTGCTTTAATCAGAAAACTTTTTCCAGTTCCCGCTTCTCCACTCACGTACAGTTGGACAGCCTTAAATGATGTACATGAGCACTCTTTTTTCTCATGACTGAATCCATGTTCAATCTGTTCTGTGACTTTGTCATATATCTGTTTTTGCTCAAGGTTTAGTTGTTTCACCAAATCTTCTAAGTTAACTTCATCATCTTGAGCTTGTTCCATAGCTCTTTCCACCTCATCCATGGCAGTGGCAGCTTCATTTTGGATAATTGGTCCTACAAGTGGATCCTGACTCAATGAAGCAGAACTCTGACTGTCTTGAAAACTGTCTCTAGCAATCTCTGCAGCAATTGTGGCTTCTTGCTCTATTTCTTCGTTCAACATTTGCAGATAATTTGGAAAAACAGAACATTCTATGGTATCCTTGGTTGCATTAAAAGAATCTTCGTAACAGAGAAAATCTCCAAGTAGTTCCTCTTCTGTACACCATGGCTTAAAGAGTTGCAAAAGAGCTAAATAGTAAAATTCCCTTTTCTCTGGATTTTCGCAACTCAATTTTCGATGATTAATCAAATGGCCTTTTTTCTGTCTCACTAGACATCCTTCACACCCAATGATAGCATATATTCCATTGTTAATATCTTCTCTGATGGTTCTCTTATAAATATAGTTTTGCAGAACTTCATACAAACAAACGTTCTCAAGATGACTACTTCTATTTGAATAGTATGTATCCAACATTTTGGGGTTCAAAATATCTGTACTTTCTCCGCCAAATACTCTATTTCTTGTACAGATTTCAAAACTCGATTTCGTGTTGCAGCAAGACCTAGACTCACCCAAATGATGGTTTTAGATTTGGCATATAGACTTGCTGATGACAATCGATCAGAACATTCATATGCTCCAATTTCTCGATGCAACAACATCTTCAGACTGTAACTGTATAATTTCTTGCTTAGACTCTTTTCATGTGAAATGTCCTCCCACATTTCCTTCAGTTCTGTCTTTTCTTTTTTTGTGATGTAAGACGTCACATATCGAGCCACAGCAATAGAGTTGTCAGCAACGAATTGAATATCCATGTTAGCATTCCACATGGACAAAATCACTGGGTTGTAGTCGTTGATGTACTTGGACTCTTCGTTTCTTTTTAAATTGTATGTATTTTTTGGTGATTTCCTCGTCACAGTATGTCGCAGAGAAGACATCAAATTATTTACTCTTCCTTTAGAAATCACTGGTCGTGGAAAGGCGAAACGACATTTTGTGTAGAACTTGTCCTTGTTTCTGAATTTTCGACGACAGTACTTTCCACAACGATGGTATTGAAAGCGTAAAACTTGTTGCCTTAAACTGTTTTCTTCAGTAGTTTTCGGAACAGCACATGTTGAATACTCTTCAATAAAGCTCATCACTGTCTCATCCGAATCTGTTCCAAATTTTGGTGCATCTTTAATCCACAACAACATATGTATGTGAGGAGCACCTCTCGCTTGATACTCCTTTCCCCAAAAGAAATCCAAAACCTCTCCAAGGGGAGGATTTTTTTTGTTGGTAATAAAAGACATCATAGCTTCAAATCTATGATTGAAATATCTGCATACATTTACTGGATCCAAAGAACACAGTTCTCCAGGTGTTTTGAATTCTATATTTTGTATATTTGCATTTGCCTCTCGTAGAAATTGAAGTAAGTCATCCCATGCATACTCGGCACAGCTAAGAGTGAGGAACCATGTAGGAGTTCCTAAGTTTCTTAGCATACATTTCAATTCCCCATGACGACGGTACCAATACTCATTTGTACCACGCTGACATGCCATGAGATTGATTAGATGAGATTCCAAAATATTATCTTGCAGATTCACTTTCTCCATAAAGTCCCTCGCCGAAACATTTTGCAGATGTGCTCTACTTTTCAGTATATGGTTTACTGCATAAGAAAGCCCAGACAAGTCACTTTCATACAGTAGATGAAACAAATAGGGAATGCATTGGCGAAACCTTGGATCTTCAGCATATAATCTTACAGTTCGATATTCAGATGCTGGAATTTGAAGTCGTTGATCGTCATATCGTCCACCTCGACCTGTTGGAAATAGCTGTGGAAAACAACGAGCTTCCAAACTTTCTTCCCATACACTAAGGGGACTTCCTTTTGCTGCTTTCATTTGAAACAATTCAATTGCATTCCCCATTACTTTTTGGAATGCAAAGGATGAACAGTATAATGTTCATATATTTCTTCACTTCTAGAGACATCAACTTTTTCAATTTGGCCGACTGAACAATCACTGTCTTCATCTCCAGCTGTTTCCTCTGCTGCAACACATACATGTTTATAATACTCATTGTTTTTGACTAAATACAATGTTGCCTTTTTGACTTTCCTAACATCCACTAAATCTTGCCAGATTTTTTTACTCTTTGTCAGAACCCCATTAACTAGAATAACTAAAGGTTCCTCTTCTACTTTTTCTTTACCAATTGTATCAATATTTTTTTTTAAATCTAGAGGCAAATAAACAACTCTTCCCTTTAATCCTCTCTGCAAATCTGTAGGAGGCAATTTCCCTATCTTAGGCTCCATGCGAACAATTGCCTGAAAAGGGTGGACACATTGAATCAAAATAGACTCATATGTATTTAAATCCATCAATTCAGGGGGAATGTCTACCAACTCCAGATTATTATGAACAGCTCTAGCAGGCATTCTGTTTTGATTTAATTTATCATAACAATATTTACAAATACGCTGATCAGAACTCAAATCAAAACAATTCTCCACCCACAAATAAGTTGCAAAATCCTTCCACTCATAATTATTCATCTTTTCACTTTTTTTACGTATAAATCAACTAATCTAGTTTGATGCTTATAATGACTTCGTCGACAACACACACAAGTAAAATTCGGCCTTTCACTTGATTTCACCTTAAACCTGATAAATTCCTGCTCAAACTTTTCTGTACTTGAAATCTGTACATTGTCTTCCACATTACCTTGAATTGCTGTGTCAATTTCTACACTATCCTCTTTTTTTATCAAAATAACAAATCTCAATTTCTTCACAAATCTTCTTCACATCTAATTCAGTTCCGTGCAAAAGAGCACTGTTTAATTGTTTAAGCTTAAGTGCTGGACTTTTTGCATAATACAACATTCTCACTAATTTCCTCATTTTGGTATGATGCACTGCTAACATCCTAAAATGATGAAAAACACTCTGACAGACTTTTCTAGAAAGACAATGAATAGCCTTGCAAACCTGTCTTTTCTCTCACTCTGCAAGGATCTAAGTCTTGCAACAACTTCACTTTCTGCTTTAGACTTTTCTTACTATATGTACGTAAGAAATTACAAAACAAATCAATTGATTCCTGTCGCACACTACAAATACGACTACACTTCCAAGTGTACACTGGACCCTTAGTACGTCTCCCTAAAACTTCATCAGTTAACACCTCTTCTGGTTCTCTAGGCACAAGTTTCTCTTTTTCAATCGGACAACCGTCTTTCACTTCATACGCTCGACCACTGGTGTCAACTGCATGCACTAAATCATTCTCCTGGAAGTAACTCTCCTCATTAAAAAATGGCTCACAACTTGAACTGTGCATCCATTCTCCAGAAAAAACTTTACAAAAATTAGTCCGATTAATTACTCTTTTCCATATACTGTTTGATTTGAAAACATCAATTGTCTTGTTAAGTGTCCTAATTCTATTGATTATTAAAATAAATAATTTTTTCTTAACTTCAAAAGCCTGATCAACAATCTTCTCTACACTTTTCTTTTTCTTATAAAAAGCAACTCTCTGTTTACCTTTCCTAATGTTTTTTTAACAAATTTAAAACCATCCTATTGCGAAACATTCGTCTACGAATGTCTCTAAACTGATTCTGCCCTCTATTCCTATACATATTATTCTCTCCTGCTCCAGTTGTAGGATTCTTTGAGGTTCTCTCCTTCCTTTTCAAATTTACTCTCTCATTTTCTTTTTCTACATGCTGTCCATTATTTTTTTTTAAAGTACATATGTTCCGAATAAAAGACTTAGTTGTCTTACCAGGAGCTTGGTTCCTGTTTTTTGAAGTATTTGTTGTGGAAGAGTACTGTAATTCCGTTGCTGTTTTTGATTTTTCTCGGTTACGTTGTTTTCTTGTCCTTTCCCTTGTGGGCATGTTTGCTTACTCTTGAAATCTTGATTTCAATCTGTGTTAAAGAAAAAATAGCACATTATAGACCACTATTACCAAACAACAAAGCAATGACAAAAAGCAAACGATCTATTCAGGGTTACAGATCAGGTGAGGATTCTCCAGGGGTACACAAAAGGTGAGGCCTGTATTGAAGAGTATAGTGGAAGACAGCTCTGTCCACAGGTACAAAGAAGATGAGTCCTGTGTCTAAGTCCACTGCACTCTTATACACAGGCTTCACCACCTATGCTTCCCGGGAAAGCCCTCTCTCCCACTACAGTCTTGATCATAAACCTCACCTCCTCTGTCCCTCTGGACATGTCTCACCTCATCTGCACAATCTACTTCCTAATCTCAGGTAACACAGATGACATAATTGATCCTCATTTATAAAGCCATGCGTCAGTTTTGCGCTACTGAAGCGTCACTTTTTGTGACGTATTGGCATCATAAAACATGTGCCTTGTTGCACCATATTTAAAAAGTGACGCATGTAGGTAGATGCGTCATTTTTAAAACCTTTTGCACCACATTATACCTCTGTCAAGTGTAATGTACAGAGAGGGGTCATTTCTCTGCAAAAAACCTTGTAATAATGACTCAGTGAAATCTATAAAACTTCACTGCGTCACTTTTAGGAAACTGTTATGTCAAAATCTTGCACCTGCCTCACAGTAGGGATAAGACTGAGGCAAACGCTTTCACATGGGGCTTTCCCCATGTGATACGATTCTCACACCTAAGCAGGAGTGCAGATGAGATGAAGACTCTCCAGGGGAGCACAAAACGTGAGGGTTGTGTCCAAGAGTGCAGTGGACAGGACTAAACTGGAGTAGTGTGAAAGAAAAAGATGAGCCTCATTTATAAAGCCATGCATCAGTTTTGCGCTACTGATGAGTCACTTTTTGTGACGCATTGGCGGCATAAAACATGTGCCTTGTTGCACCATATTTAAAAAGTGACGCATGTAGGTAGATGCGTCACTTTTTAAACCTCTGCGCCACATTATACCTCTGTCAAGTGTTATGTACTTTACAATGATGTTACCTGTGTTAACTCAGTGTAGGAAGCATATTGAGTTTGTTTGCATAGAGGAATTGTATTTTGTAAAATAGTGAGGTTTCAGTAATGACATGGAATGCTTGTACATAGGACCTGTGCTGTGTTTCCTAAATGTGATGTCAAACACGATTTTGAGGAAAATGAATAGCTTTTATAATTTTGAGTATAATGTGGCGCAGAGGTTTAAAAAGTGACGCATCTACCTACATGCGTCATTTTTTAAAAATAGCGCAAAAAGGTACATGTTTGGGCTTTCCTGGGGAGCGTAGGTGGTAAAGCTTGTGTCTAAGAGTGCAGTGGACTAGGCTTCATGAAGCCTACCCTGACTGCACTCTTAGACACAGGCGTCAATTTGACTCTTTACAATGATGTTACCTGTGTTAACTCAGTGTAGGAACCATATTCAGTTTGTTTGCATAGAGGAATTGTATTTTGTAAAATAGTGAGGTTTCAGTAATGACATGGAATGCTTGTACATAAGACCTGTGCTGTGTTTCCTAAATGTGATGTCAAAAACGATTTTGGGGAAAATGAATGGTTTTTACATTTTTGAGTATAATGTGGCGCAGAGGTTTAAAAAGTGACGCATCTACCTACATGCGTCACTTAAATATGGCGCAAAAAGGTACATGTTTGGGCTTTCCTGGGGAGCGTAGGTGGTGAGGCTTGTGTCTAAGAGTGCAGTGGACTAGGCTTCATGAAGCCTATGCTTGTACATAGGACCTGTGCTGTGTTTACTAAATGTGATGTCAAAAACGATTTTGGGTAAAATGAATGGCTTTTACATTTTTGAGTATAATGTGGCGCAGAGGTTTAAAAAGAGACGCATCTATTTTTTTTTTTCCCAAAATCGTTTATGACATCACATGTAGTAAACACAGCACAGGTCCTATGTACAAGCATCTGCCTCACAGCAGAGATAAGACTGAGGCAAACGCTTTCACATGGAGCTTCACAATTTTACAAAATACAATTCCTCTATGCAAACAAACTCAATATGCTTCCTACACTGAGTTAACACAGGTAACATCATTGTAAAGAGTCAAATTGACACCTGTGTCTAAGAGTGCAGTCGGGGATAGGCTTCATGAAGCCTAGTCCACTGCACTCTTAGACACAAGCCTCACCACCTACGCTCCCCAGGAAAGCCCAAACATGTACCTTTTTGCACCATATTTAAAAAGTGACGCATGTAGGTAGATGCGTCACTTTTTAAACCTCTGCGCCACAATATACTCAAAGATGTAAAAACCATTCATTTTCCCCAAAATAGCACAGATCCTATGTACAACCATCTGCCTCACAGCAGGGATAAGACTGAGGCAAACGCTTTCACATGGAGCTTCACAATTTTACAAAATACAATTCCTCTATGCAAACAAACTCAATATGCTTCCTACACTGAGTTAACACAGGTAACATCATTGTAAAGAGTCAAATTGACACCTGTGTCTAAGAGTGCAGTCGGGGATAGGCTTCATGAAGCCTAGTCCACTGCACTCTTAGACACAAGCCTCACCACCTACGCTCCCCAGGAAAGCCCAAACATGTACCTTTTTGCACCATATTTAAAAAGTGACGCATGTAGTTAGATGCGTCACTTTTTAAACCTCTGCGCCACAATATACTCAAAGATGTAAAAACCATTCATTTTCCCCAAAATAGCACAGATCCTATGTACAAGCGTCTGTCTCGCAGCAGGGATAAGACTGAGGCAAACGCTTTCGCATGGAGCTTCACAATTTTACAAAATACAATTCCTCTATGCAAACAAACTCAATATGCTTCCTACACTGAGTTAACACAGGTAACATCATTGTAAAGAGTCAAATGTATTTCTTTAAACATGCACACATTCTTTATTCCTTTTAAAAAATGTAAAAGCCATTCATTTTCCCCAAAATCGTTTTTGACTTCACATTTAAAAAACACAGCACAGGTCCTATGTAGAAGCATTCCATGTCTCTACTAAAACTTCACAATTTTACAAAATACAATTACTCTATGCAGTAAAAACTTTTTACCAAGCATTATCAAAAAGCACGACACAAAGCAACATTAAAAAACCACAATTTGCTTCAAAATCTTCTCCATAGAGTATACAAGTCTCTATGTATATTAAATGAATCATAACTCACCTTTACAAATATTTTAGGAGATTCAGAACAGTGTCAGATACACACACCAATATTTCTTTAGCAGAGCAAAAGGTATGTTCTCCAGGCACTGCAAACCATAAAGGCACAGAAAACCTCTAATTCTACACACATATTGCTCATGGTAACCAATCAAATCTCTTCCCTCTGTATTTTCAAACCAACACCCTTCCCCCCTCAGCCCTTTCTACCTGTTACCATAGCAACTCCCTCCTCACTGAGCTCCCAGGGTTAAAAGTTTATTCTACAATGTTGCAAATCATCTCAGCAAGGATGTTTGACCTGCGAATACACCAGCTTTTCTAGTGCAAGGTTTCTTTAAATGACTTTTTTTTAACCATTCAAATTACTTCTTACACAGAACACAACCATGCACCCTAACTTTCAGTTTTCAACTATCTCATTCTACCAATCATTGCTTGTGATTCAAGAGCACTGAAACTCCACAGGTTTTTTTTGCAAACTCCTATTGTTCCAACTGCCATTTCTTTTCCACACTTCATCTGACTGCATCAGAATCTCCTCTCACCATGTATTCTGTCTGGATTATTGGACATAGCTATATCCACTGGGCTCAAAGGTATGCAGCTACCAGAAATTTTCACAACCTTGACTTACCAAATGTGAAGATTAAATGGATTGGCAAGAGAGGATTGAAATGTCACCAATTGATACCATTGGTGAAAACCTTTTTGCATTTGCCACACCCTGACCTTTTAATTGTGCACTGTGGAGGAAATGACTTGGGCACTTTGACTGGGGTAGGTCTGGAAATGCTTTTAAAGGACACCTTTGATCAATTGATGGCACTTTTTCCTCAAACTGCCTTGGTATATTCCAATATATGCCAAAGACAGAAATGGAAGTGGTCCAATCAATTTTGTCCACAATTTGAAAAAGCACGGAAACATGTGAATAAATCTGTTTCTGCTTACATGAGAGACTATGGAATGGGTTCAATATACAATAATAACTTGTGTTACAACATGCAAGATATCTACAGGGGAGATGGTGTGCACTTTTCAGATGAGGGGAATAGAATATTCCTCCTGAATTTAAGACTGTGCATTGGTACCTACTTGTAGGTACCTAAATCAGCCACAGAACCCAAAAGCCCTTTTCAGGGCTACTCTATCTCTGATCACTCCAAATGATTATTTTTTTCACTATTTTTCACCATAGTACGCTCCCCGGTACGCTTCCCGGTGCGCGTACCGGGCGCTCCCCCCGCGAAAAATAAAAAATGTGTTTGTGCCTATTTGGGCCTCCTAAGACCCCCTCACAAAACATAGAGGGTCACAAGGAGTGCCTACGATGCCCCCTTATACCCATTCCCAACGTTGTTTGTCCTCCATTTTCTGTCTTAAATCTACCGAAAATAAAATGGAGGACTGCCGTAGCGCTGCCGGTACGCGTACCGGGGCGCGCACCGGGAAGCGCTCTAAAAAAAATGTTAAAAGTTAATTTACATAAAAACCACTGGAGACACTTTCACCAAATATAGAATAGCTCATACTACATACCAATCCCTACCATTTTTCCAAATTCGATGGAATTCCATTGAGCCATTTAGCCTGTAGACCTCTCTAAATACCCTGAGGTAAATTACTTCACAAAAACACATCTGAAGTGTTAGAATTTACAACCAATTAAAATGTTACTTTCATTTTCTACTTTTTTTTCCTGACATTTGATTGGTTATGTACATGAATATAAATGAAAAATGAGAGGGAAACACGGCCATTTTGACTACAACTACTTGAGGTACATCTTGAAAGGATTTTCGCATTTTGTCTTCTTCACCTCTCTGTAAAGTAAGTTGATAATTTGTAAGGGGCACTTTAAGTTAATTTGTAAAAACGTTTTCTGATAGTTATTTACTGTCCCTCTGCTATAGTTATAGATAGAGATAGGCTCCTCTGTTATATTTATGGATTGACTTAGGCTTCTCTGCTATAATTATGAATTTACTTACGTTTCTTCACAGGCACTTTTTTATATTTCTACTTCCTGCCTGTTACCATACACTGCCCAAAGTTAACTTCACTGTTAAAAAATCAAAACTACCTGTCTGAACTTAAACCCAACAGTGCCATATTTCTACAGATTTTTTTTTTAATGCAAATTTCAGCACAAAAATGGAAGGAGAACAGAACGTTTCCTTTGAAATTGTCCTAGAGATGAACAATGAAGAAATCATTGAACCCAATGACTTGGAATTCATGGATGAATCACGGGACCATGAACTTCTACAATGTGTAGAATCTGTGGATTTGTTAATTCAATATGAGGACGTTTCTGACAGTCAAATGTTGGAAGTTATGTTCACTCAAAAAGACGACATTTCGGACAGTCAAATGTTAGACGTTATATTTAATTTGGAAAATGAATCTCAAAAATAAATTTATATTTAATAATTCTAAAATTGTTTGAGACATTATTCATTTTTATATGTAATTCTTAAACGAGTACCAAATTGATTATAATGTAAAGTCAGACTTATAGTATACTGTGCAACTTTTTTGTTTTACATAGTAATTTTGCTCATAGATACTTCCTTTCTCCCACTATATTATCTCCAATGTGTATTTGACATCTCTTTTTCATCTCCTGCCTCCATGTTCTTTCTGCTTTCCTGACAGACTATGGTATGGATTCCATATACCACAATAACTTCTATAACAACATGCAAATTATCTACAGAGGAAACGGTGTACATTGAATGTAAGACTGCATTGGTACCTACATGTTGGTACTTAAATCACCCACACAACACAACAACTCTATTCAGAGATACCCTACCTCTAAGCACTTTAAATTATTATTTTAGTGTTTCACTGAGTTTTCCCCATGTGTGGGGGTGGGGGAGGTGTTTGTGGGGGATGTGTCTGTGAGGTGTGTATGTGTGTGTGTGTGTGTGTGTCTGGGGGGATGAGGTGTATAGGTGTGTGGGGTATGTGGGTGTGGGTGGGGATGTGGGTGTGCAAGGTGTGTGTGTGGGCGTGGGTGTGTGGGGTGTTTGGGTGTAGGTGGGAGTGTGGGTGTGTGAGGTGTGTGTGGGGTGGGTGTGGGGTGTGTGTGGGTGTGGGGGGTATGTGTGTAGGATGTGTGTGTATGTGTGGGATGTGTGTGTGTGTGTCTGTGAGGTGTGTGTGTGTGTGTGGGGGGGAGGTGTGTGTGTGGGATGTATGGGGTGTGTCTGTGAGGTATCTGTGTGTGCGTGTGTGTGTGTTGGGGGGGTGAGGTGTGTGTGTGTGTGTGGGTGTGTGGGATGTGTGGGTGTGGATGTGTAAGGTGTCGGTGTGGGGTGTTTGGGTGTGGGTGGAGGTGTGCGTGTGTGAGGTGTGTGTGGGGAGTGTGTGGGTGTGGGAGTGTGTGGGTGTGGGGTTGTGTGTGTGTGGGTGTGTGTGGGACGTACTTGTAGGTACCTAAAACAGCCACAGAACCCAAAAGATCTTTTCAGAGCTACCCTACCTGTAATCACTCAAAATGATTATTTTACACTATTATTTTCACTATTTTTCACCAAAGTACGCTCCCCGGTACGCTCCCCGGTGCGCGTACCGGGCGCTCCCCCCGCGAAAATCGAAAAAAAAGTAAAAAAAATGTTTGTTCCGCGGGACCCTTTTATGGCCCCCACATCAAACCTAGGGGGTCGGGGGGGGGGGTGTACCCTGCCCCCTTTTGCTCATTTCCCCCTTTGATTTTTGCCACCTCTTGTGTCTCAATCCTACCGAGACACAAGATGGCAGCCGCTGCGGACTGTTTCGAATGTTTACAGACACCCGAGAACCAATCAGCTTGCCGTGCGCAAGTCGCGTGGCGCGCCCGGAGCGCTCCCCGGTACGCGTACCGGGGCGCTGCCATAGATATATACATTTTTTTGAACCTAAATTACTCAAAATCCTCTGGAGCACATATTTTGAGACATAACAAAGGCACATCAGGCTACCAGACCCTACTATTTTGCCAAGTTTGGTGAAAATCCATTCAGCCGTTCGAGCTAAAAGTGCGACAGACCGCCCTATGGAAATTAACATGGTGAAAACACGTTTTGGGACCCCCCTTTTATCTAGGCCCCCGCTTGACGAATCCCCCCCAAACTTTCAGGGAAGGAGCAGAGAGCCGCGAGGCTGATTCCTCAACCGGCGCCAAAGTTATTCCAAATAGAATGTTGCGATTTCCCTATGGAAATCAATCCTAACTATAACTACCTACTGGCGACCGCCAGTAGGTAATATATATATATATATATATATATATATCCAAAGCTCGTTTACGCTCTGAACCCCTGCCACTCACAACGGAGGGCCCAGACGGGATAGCGAATCCCAAAGTCTATCCAAACTTGTATCCACAGTTTTGGTGAAAAAAGGAATGTCCAGGCCAGCTTTTTGCAGAATCACAAGCTCTTTATTTCAGCTCCACTCGACGCGTTTCGAGAAAAAACTTTCTCTTGGTCACGAGCGTGAGTGTCAGTGTATTGGTGCTTTAAATATGGTCACATGTGAATAAACATAATGAACAGACTCCCAGGTATGCTGGAGTGAGCTACCGTGCACATTTGAAATTTACAAAATAAATATCAAACAAATAAATGTAGACACGATTTAAAGGCAGTATTCAGAAATTGCACATTTGGCCATTAAATGTTGAATAATACATGACAACATTTAAAATAAATGAACCAGCTTGAATAAGCTTCTTGGCCCTGAACCAAACAGGCAGTGCCTGGAATTGCTAAATTTTGCCCAAGTGGGCTACCCCGTGCTAATGCCTAAAAACAAAATAAATCATATTATACAGTCCCATCTTACAGAACTGTACTCGTGTCCACTGATGTAAAGTGTTAAGTCAAAACAAACACGCCCCAGTGGGCAATGGTATCAATTTTCACAGTTTTGCCCCAGTGGGCATAATCAAGAAGCATACTTGATCAGGCATAATCGTTGCAACAGGGTGATAAAGCGCCATTGTCCCAATTCATATGTGCTCAACTGCCATACGTGTCGTGAAGTTAAATGCTGGTGCAGTGAATTCTCTTGTGCATCCTTTCAGAGATCTGGTAAAATAAAACAAAATAATGTGATCCAGGAGAAAAGTAAAAAAACAAGTGTATATCAGTCAATTACACAAACGACAAACATCTCACATCCTGTAAAATCTAACGAGCTCGATGGGCATAATATGATACCACATTGCAGACATAATTTGGGGCAGCTTAACCCAGGTGCACTTCTAACTCTTCACCCAAGTTGTGCCCACCCGGCTGCATTGTGTGATATTTAATGATTAATCTTGACTCAAGTCTGCATAATTCTTGGAGTCTGTCACCTCCCCTCTCTCTCTGAGGGACTGACACCAAGACACAAAAGGACAACAAATTGGCATTACTCTTGTGGTGATCCTCAAAATGTCTGGCTATGGGGTAGCGCTTGTCTTTTTTCGTAATTGCCCTCATATGCTGTAATACCCTATCTTTCGCTTGAAGTTTCGTGCTGCCAATGTAATTTAGTTTACATGGGCATGTGAGGGCATAGATGGCATAATTGGTGTGGCAAGAAGTGTGCGACATGATTTCAAAAGCCTCCAGTGTTCTAGAAAGTTTGATAGATTTGGTGCTCGAACTGTGTCTGCAGGCCTTACATTTCCCGCAGACAAAGAATCCTTTAACAGGATTACGTGTGGTTTTCCCAGGGATAAGACTGGTGCAGACCATATCTTTGAGAGATTTGGCTCTCCTGAAAGTGATCTGCGGGTGGGAACCGATACCTGTGGCAAGGTCTTTGTCCAATTTGAGGACATTCCAATATTTGTCGAAGGCTTTTCTCACCTCTCTGGTCTGACCATGATAATCAGTAATGAATCTGGTGGTGTTAGTGACCTTGTCATCTGCAACCTTCTTTTCTTGCAGAATTTTGTCTCTGTCTACTGTCTTGACTTTAGCAATAGCTGACCTTATGCATTTGTTGCTGTATCCCCTGACCCTGAATCTGTCTGTCATGGTTTTAACTTCCTTGGTGAAATCTCCTTCATTAGAGCAATTTCTTTTGGCCCTAAGAAATTCACCTAACGGTATTGAGTTGACCAAGTTTTTGGGGTGACAGCTTTGAGCATGGAGGAGACTGTTCCCTGCAGTCTCCTTTCTGAACAAAACAGTAGTGAGTACATTGTCAATCACCTTAATTTTAAGGTCAAGAAAATCTATCTCTTGACTGTTGGCGTGGCACGTGAAGGAGAGGTTGAGTTCATTGGTGTTGAGCATTTCCACAAAATTGAGAGCTTCTTCTTCAGTGCCATTCCAAATGACGAAAATATCGTCAATATATCTGAGCCAGGTTATGACTTTTGTTTGAAACTCCTGGGACTGTCGGACCACCTGTTCTTCCCACCAGCCCAAATACAGCCCAGCGAAGCTGGGAGCAAAGCAGGATCCCATCGCGGTCCCGAGGAGTTGATGGTAGATCTCACCGTTGAAAATAAAATAATTCTGGGTAAGGCATGATAGTGCCATGTCCAGAATCATTTCAGTATGCATCAAGTATGAAATCGATCTCTCTCCCAGAAAATATCTACATGCTTGTATCCCTAAGTGATGAGGGATACATGTATAAAGACTGTTTACGTCTAAGGTCACCAGTTGCCACCCTGGTGCCCATTTGATGCCATTAATTCTTCTGAGGAAATCACCTGAATCTTTAAGGTATGATGGAAGGTTTTGTACGAGCGGTTGTAGGAAGAAATCCACGTGTCGTGAAGTGTTCTCCCAACAGCTGCCCCTGGATGATACGATGGGTCTACCCGGGGGTTTAGTAAGACACTTGTGCACTTTAGGTAGTAAGTACAGAGCTGGTAACTTAGGGTTTTTACACTGTAAAAACTTCAATTCCTCTTTCTCGATCAAACCTTTATCATGCCAATCAATCAATTGATTCTGGTATTTTTCACAACATGCCTTATACACCACTCTGTTGCTTTTTTCATACTTGAGCCTGTCATTAAGTTGGGCAAGACCTTCATCAATGTACATCTGTAGTGGCATAATCACAATATTCCCACCCTTGTCAGATTTCTTGATTACAATACTACAGTCTTTACTCAATCGGTCAATTGCATCAAATTGCATTTTGTTTAGATTCTTTCTACCACAATTCATACTTTTAGATAGTTTCTCAAATTCACTGATGACCCCTCTTTCAAATACATCAATAGAGTCATTAATTATTTGGGGAAGAAACACCGATTTTGGTCTAAAACCACTCCTTACACTCTGATCAATATCAGTGTCATCAGGGATAAAATCTAAAATCGGATTAGTCACTGGGTTCCTATTATCACCCAGTTCATACATCATTTTGAGAAAATCCAAATCATCTACTGCAATATTACTGGGTTCTTTGTCACAGCCCCCCTTCTCAGTTGAGACTTTAGTGCAGAACCATTTTCTTAGTCTTAATTTGCGGGTAAAGTGGAACAGATCAACTCTACTCTTAGCATAATCAAAGGTGGAGGAGGGGCAAAAGGAAAGACCTAAGGACAGTACCTCTTTTTCAATTTCACTCAGCTCTCGCTTGGATAAATTAATCACTGTCATTGTCTCCATCATTTTCCCTTCTGTTGGCCCCTCGTTCTTGATCCCACTGGGCTTGAAATGTTGCTCTTGTCCATTCCGCCGAATTTTGTTCTTCTGGCACCTCTGCCTCCTTGACCACGTCCTCTTTGAGCGTTGGCATTGCCTTTGCCTTGTGCCTCCAATCTTCCTTGGGCTACCATGGCAAACTCCTTTAAAATTAAGTCTTTTGGGCTTAGCAGACCCGGGCTACTTGCTTGTTCAGTTGCCTCAGTTTCTGCATTTCTCCCCACTGATCCACTGTGTGTTGGTTGGTCATTAGATTCAATAGCAGGACTGACCGTAGCACTGGACATTACTTTGTTTTTCGCTCTCAGGTAATCATATTTTTTTGCAAAGGTCAGCACTTGACCGTTTTCGTAATCAATTCGATCTCTGTTAAACTTTTTCTTTTTTTCTCGAATCTCTTTTTCTATTTTCTCAAGCCTTAATTCCATTTTGCTATAATCAGTGTCATAATCGGTCATATTTTCATACAGTCCCTTTAATTTGTTGGTTAATTCTTCAATTTCATTAGAGAATTTCTCCACTTCTTTTGTGGCATATTTGACCAGTAATTTCAACATAAACATGGAACAACCATGGCTGTTTTCAGCCCACTCTTCTACCAGCTGAGGATCAGGTTCATTGAATGTGGGAGTGATATATATATCACTCCCACATTCAATGAACAGAGATCGAATTGATTACGAAAACGGTCAAGTGCTGACCTTCGCAAAAAAATATGATTACCTGAGAGCAAAAAACAAAGTGATGTCCAGTGCTACGGTCAGTCCTGCTATTGAATCTAATGACCAACCAACACACAGTGGATCAGTGGGGAGAAATGCAGAAACTGAGGCAACTGAACAAGCAAGTAGCCCGGGTCTGCTAAGCCCAAAAGACTTAATTTTAAAGGAGTTTGCCATGGTAGCCCAAGGAAGATTGGAGGCACAAGGCAAAGGCAATGCCAACGCTCAAAGAGGACGTGGTCGAGGAGGGAGAGGCGCCGTAAGAACAAAATTCGGCGGAATGGACAAGAGCAACATTTCAAGCCCAGTGGGATCAAGAACGAGGGGCCAACAGAAGGGAAAATGATGGAGACAATGACAGTGATTAATTTATCCAAGCGAGAGCTGAGTGAAATTGAAAAAGAGGTACTGTCCTTAGGTCTTTCCTTTTGCCCCTCCTCCACCTTTGATTATGCTAAGAGTAGAGTTGATCTGTTCCACTTTACCCGCAAATTAAGACTAAGAAAATGGTTCTGCACTAAAGTCTCAACTGAGAAGGGGGGCTGTGACAAAGAACCCAGTAATATTGCAGTAGATGATTTGGATTTTCTCAAAATGATGTATGAACTGGGTGATAATAGGAACCCAGTGACTAACCCGATTTTAGATTTTATCCCTGATGACACTGATATTGATCAGAGTGTAAGGAGTGGTTTTAGACCAAAATCGGTGTTTCTTCCCCAAATAATTAATGACTATTGATGTATTTGAAAGAGGGGTCATCAGTGAATTTGAGAAACTATCTAAAAGTATGAATTGTGGTAGAAAGAATCTAAACAAAATGCAATTTGATGCAATTGACCGATTGAGTAAAGACTGTAGTATTGTAATCAAGAAATCTGACAAGGGTGGGAATATTGTGATTATGCCACTACAGATGTACATTGATGAAGGTCTTGCCCAACTTAATGACAGGCTCAAGTATGAAAAAAGCAACAGAGTGGTGTATAAGGCATGTTGTGAAAAATACCAGAATCAATTGATTGATTGGCATGATAAAGGTTTGATCGAGAAAGAGGAATTGAAGTTTTTACAGTGTAAAAACCCTAAGTTACCAGCTCTGTACTTACTACCTAAAGTGCACAAGTGTCTTACTAAACCCACGGGTAGACCCATCGTATCATCCAGGGGCAGCTGTTGGGAGAACACTTCACGATACGTGGATTTCTTCCTACAACCGCTCGTACAAAACCTTCCATCATACCTTAAAGATTCAGGTGATTTCCTCAGAAGAATTAATGGCATCAAATGGGCACCAGGGTGGCAACTGGGGACCTTAGACGTAAACAGTCTTTACACATGTATCCCTCATCACTTAGGGATACAAGCATGTAGATATTTTCTGGGAGAGAGATCGATTTCATACTTGATGCATACTGAAATGATTCTGGACATGGCACTATCATGCCTTACCCAGAATTATTTTATTTTCAACGGTGAGATCTACCATCAACTCCTCGGGACCGCGATGGGATCCTGCTTTGCTCCCAGCTTCGCTGGGCTGTATTTGGGCTGGTGGGAAGAACAGGTGGTCCGACAGTCCCAGGAGTTTCAAACAAAAGTCATAACCTGGCTCAGATATATTGACGATATTTTCGTCATTTGGAATGGCACTGAAGAAGAAGCTCTCAATTTTGTGGAAATGCTCAACACCAATGAACTCAACCTCTCTTTCACGTGCCACGCCAACAGTCAAGAGATAGATTTTCTTGACCTTAAAATTAAGGTGATTGACAATGTACTCACTACTGTTTTGTTCAGAAAGGAGACTGCAGGGAACAGTCTCCTCCATGCTCAAAGCTGTCACCCCAAAAACTTGGTCAACTCAATACCGTTAGGTGAATTTCTTAGGGCCAAAAGAAATTGCTCTAATGAAGGAGATTTCACCAAGGAAGTTAAAACCATGACAGACAGATTCAGGGTCAGGGGATACAGCAACAAATGCATAAGGTCACCTATTGCTAAAGTCAAGACAGTAGACAGAGACAAAATTCTGCAAGAAAAGAAGGTTGCAGATGACAAGGTCACTAACACCACCAGATTCATTACTGATTATCATGGTCAGACCAGAGAGGTGAGAAAAGCTTTCGACAAATATTGGAATGTCCTCAAATTGGACAAAGACCTTGCCACAGGTATCGGTTCCCACCCGCAGATCACTTTCAGGAGAGCCAAATCTCTCAAAGATATGGTCTGCACCAGTCTTATCCCTGGGAAAACCACACGTAATCCTGTTAAAGGATTCTTTGTCTGCGGGAAATGTAAGGCCTGCAGACACAGTTCGAGCACCAAATCTATCAAACTTTCTAGAACACTGGAGGCTTTTGAAATCATGTCGCACACTTCTTGCCACACCAATTATGCCATCTAT
This sequence comes from Lissotriton helveticus, assembly GCF_964261635.1. Lineage (NCBI taxonomy): Eukaryota > Metazoa > Chordata > Amphibia > Caudata > Salamandridae > Lissotriton > Lissotriton helveticus. The sequence goes on along the minus strand of NC_136073.1, from coordinate 452,918,389 downwards.
GCCCTCACATGCCCATGTAAACTAAATTACATTGGCAGCACGAAACTTCAAGCGAAAGATAGGGTATTACAGCATATGAGGGCAATTACGAAAAAAGACAAGAGCTACCCCATAGCCAGACATTTTGAGGATCACCACAAGAGTAATGCCAATTTGTTGTCCTTTTGTGTCTTAGTGTCAGTCCCTCAGAGAGAGAGGGGAGGTGACAGACTCCAAGAATTACGCAGACTTGAGTCAAGATTAATCATTAAATATCACACAATGCAGCCGGGTGGGCACAACTTGGATGAAGAGTTAGAAGTGCACCTGGGTTAAGCTGCCCCATTTTTGTCTGCAATGTGGTATCATATTATGCCCATCGAGCTCGTTAGATTTTACAGGATGTGAGATGTTTGTCGTTTGTGTAATTGACTGATATACACTTGTTTTTTACTTTTCTCCTGGATCACATTATTTTGTTTTATTTTACCAGATCTCTGAAAGGATGCACAAGAGAATTCACTGCACCAGCATTTAACTTCACGACACGTATGGCAGTTGAGCACGTATGAATTGGGACAATGGCGCTTTATCACCCTGTTGCAACGATTATGCCTGATCAAGTATGCTTCTTGATTATGCCCACTGGGGCGAAACTGTGAAAATTGATACCATTGCCCACTGGGGCGTGTTTGTTTTGACTTAACACTTTACATCAGTGGACACGAGTACAGTTCTGTAAGATGGGACTGTATAATATGATTTATTTTGTTTTTAGGCATTAGCACGGGGTAGCCCACTTGGGCAAAATTTAGCAATTCCAGGCACTGCCTGTTTGGTTCAGGGCCAAGTAGCTTATTCAAGCTGGTTCATTTATTTTAAATGTTGTCATGTATTATTCAACATTTAATGGCCAAATGTGCAATTTCTGAATACTGCCTTTAAATCGTGTCTACATTTATTTGTTTGATATTTATTTTGTAAATTTCAAATGTGCACGGTAGCTCACTCCAGCATACCTGGGAGTCTGTTCATTATGTTTATTCACATGTGACCATATTTAAAGCACCAATACACTGACACTCACGCTTGTGACCAAGAGAAAGTTTTTTCTCGAAACGCGTCGAGCTGAGCTGAAATAAAGAGCTCGTGATTCTGCAAAAAGCTGGCCTGGACATTCCTTTTTTCACCAAAACTGTGGATACAAGTTTGGAGATAGATATATATATATATATATATATATATATATATATATATATATATATATCTATCCCAAATGATTACTTTGGAGGTGCACCTTGACTCACTCACCCATCATAAAGAAAACACATCAAATGATCAAAGCCACTGGCAAAACATCACAATGGCAAAAACCAAAACTAAATACTTCATCTGGTGCAAACACTGCATCTCAGCCCACTCCTGACTGGGGAAGTTAAACAGCCGTGATTGAGACCCTCAGCAACCAGGGTCCACGCTCCGAGGTAGACGCGTCCGTCCCCACTCAGATTCCAAACTCCCGGTTTCTGAGTCAACAACCCTCAGCTTTATAGTCTCAAAGCACACTAGAAGGTTTGGGAAAGACCTCCCCCTGCTCCAGAGGAATCTTACCAGAACTGGCCTGGTTCCAAGCAAGCACTACCATGGCAGGAAGGAGTTCTCATGTCCCCTTCTCCAAATTTCACATGTTCCAGCCTTTATCTTGACGAAGCTCACAAAAGCCTTCAGGGAAACAATCACTCACAAAAACAATCCTTGAACGTGAATAACCCAAACAACTTGCAAGCGCTGCCGTGCACGCAGAAAAAGCTGAATCAAGGCAGAGTCAGAAAACAAGATGACATGAGGGCATGTCAAAGCCAATAGTAAGAACTTTATAATACTCATCAATGCACAACTGCTTATAGATTCACATACTTCCTCTCTTAATGTCCAACACCGAGCACATGTGTGCATCAATGCCCACAACACTGCACTTCGAGACCAAAACGTACATTCACACCTCTGTTCTTGGCCAGGCTGTCCTACTCTGTAACAGCTCCCACTGAAAGCCTGCAAGATTACAAGAAAGAAACGTGTAAGAGAAGCAAGGCATATGCAGGACTGTCGTACATTCAGGCTTAGATAAAGTAACACACTAAAGTCAGTTAAAATAATGGTAGTCAAAGGTCATCCCAGGGTGTCAGACCACAAGAGTGCCTCTAGCACTACACCTATTTGTCTCTGTCACCCTAATTCAGTTTCCCACAGAGTTTGTGCTGCTGAAGGGTCAGCATCGTTCTGCCAACACAGTAATGTATATTATGTTGGAAAGAATGCCCTGGTCATCTCGCTTTGTGAGAAGCCATTTCTCAAATGGCGTTGAGGTCCTACTCGCTGAACTTTTAATGGTGGTTTCCATGACACATTGACTAATTTGCCAATAATGCAGTTGTTCTGTCTTGGAGCGGCCATAATCTTGTTTAATTGTTTTGCAGAACGCAATTCCACCTGCTTTAAATAGGCCTTCCACTCTTTTACAGTTTGGCTGTTGCCAGGCCAGGTAGGCGGTGCCCGTTGCTGCTGCGGCACAGTATGGAATGCTCAGTATTGGGGTCAGTGGTGGCAGCAATAGCGTGAGTCCCTATACCGCCGCAACCCTGACCCATACTTTCTCTGTCGCCTGTACTACCAGGGAAATGTAGACACTTTCTGGTCCACGTTTTTTTGGTCAGGTATGGGATTTTCCAAATCTGAATGTCGACAACTACTTGGTCCATAACACACCAATGCTTTACTATATTGGGGAGATGCCATTCTACTACATAGTGGAGCTGTGCTGCAGCACAGTAGTGAGATAAGGAGGAAACTCCCAAAGCTCCCTCCTCTGTTGTCTGATAAGTCCTGCGTTTAGGTGTGCAGGAGTTTCCTCCCCCCCCCCCCATAAATTGGTCCAAGCATCCCTGCATTTTCTCTACTGTTCCCCTTAGTGGAGAGCTCAGGCTTGTCTGCATTACATCGAATATTTTCAGGCGTAGGGTCATCTTACCTGCCTGAGAGGGAGCATGCCTGGAGTCGTGGTGCCTCCCCCTGGACCAATTACATTGTGTACTGGGGGAGGTACATCGACAACATTATTTGTCTTTGGTCGGGTACCACTCAACAACTGGAACATTATTTCCAATTTTTGAACACTAATGATTACAATGTGAGGTTCACCGTGGAGCATAACAGGGAAAGAATCCATTTCTTGGACATCCAGTTTTTTGTCCAGGACAATGTGGTTGAGAGTACCCTATACAGAAAGGAGACTGCGTGTAATGGGGTCCTTCATGCAACCAGTGCTCATTCTCGTTCTGTCATTAACAACATCCCGCCTGGGGAAATCAGGATCAGAAGGAACTGTAGTCAGGATGATACTTATCATAAAAATCTATCAGACTATGAACAGAGATTTTTTAAGAGAGGCTACTCTAGGAATATTGTGACCAAAGCTGTTGCAAAAGCTAAGTGCATGACCAGGAATGATACTCTTGAGGTAAAATCCCGCAGTGGGTTGGATGTGTGTGCCAAAAGACCTTTGAGTCTTGTTATACAATACAACACTAATATTGCTAAAGTACGGGACATAATGAGAAAGAACTGGGACCTCCTATTAGATGTCCCTGGACTGAAAAACAGCATCAATAATACCCCGACTCTAACCTTCCGAAGGGGTAGAACCCTGCGGGACACCTTATGTCACAGTTATGTATTTAACAAACAGACTGCGCCTACTTGGTTGCCTCCCAAGCCCTTGAGCTTTTTCACCTGTGGCTCATGCAATATGTGCCCGTTTGGCCACAATAAAACCACCACTTTCACGTACAACACCAACAAACTGTATAAGATCAACCAATTCATAAATTGCAATACCACCCATACGAATTATGTGTTAGGTTGCGACTGTAACATTATCTACGTGGGCAGCACCATACGCCCACTCAAGTTGCGGATACAGGAACATCGTAGGGCCCTAGCTAATAATGACAGTCGATACCCCATGAGTATTCATTATAATGAAACACATCCAAATAGTAAAAGTTTTTGGTTTCATGGAATTGACCATGTGCCTTGTGGCGACAGGGTGGGGCAATCGTGAGTTACTTGTTTGGCAAAAAGAGGCAAAATGGATTTGTCGTCTGCAGACTACCTTGAGGGGACACAACCTGGATAGGGAACTCCACTATTTTCTTTGAGAGGCTTGTGGTCACGTATTCTTTGGTTACCCTGTTGTGTTTGATTTCTCTAATAATGTGTATGTACACAATTATTTGGTGAGAAGCATGATACTATTCGTGACATGTCACCTTCTGTTTGGATTTTGGTTTGTGTTCATTTCAAGGTATAATTCTTGTGTTAAGAGAGGGGGTATCGAGATAAGGGGTGCAAGCCTGCTCACATGACCATCAGGATGGCAGGTACTTATTCATATAGATGTCCTTTGCTCTCCTTTCTTCCTTTCATGTCTCTCTCTATTTTCTAATTAATATGCGCCTGTTACTTGGGTCACTTATGTAGAATGAATGCCTTAATAATTGTTTCAATAAACTTTGCTCCAATGAGTATCTCCTATACTGGTCCTAACACTGTGCTGTCATAGTTGTATTGCCTGGCATTTTTGGAGGCTGGTATACCTCTGAAATAACGGGTGCTGCTTGTGTACTCCAAGAGTTCTAGGAAATGATATTTTTTATAGATAAAAATACCCGTGCGTTGCCTGTATACGTTTTTGCGGATTTTGCGGGTTATGAACCAATTTTTACTACATGCCATTATGGATGGAGTAGTTGCGCAGATGATTGTGCCATACATCGCGGTTTGTTTGGGACCTGGGCAGGGTTCAAATCGGTGCCTGAACCTTCAAATATGCCCGCTATTTTATTCAGTCTCTGGCTATATGTTGTGACTATCGTGGAGGGGATGGATTATCATATTACTTTCGAGGGTCTCTATTGTTATCCCTTAATGAATTTGAATGCGAGGAAATTTTGGAAATACTTCAAATGGTGTTTGGCCCCTGTGACTTGAACCTTGGTTGCCCATTTCAACATGGCCGCCATGGTTTGGTGGGGAGGTTGTAGTAATAAACGTATGCTCACTTGGAGGTCCATTTTCTATTACCTAGCACCGCGCCCGTGATGTTTCCTAATTAGCACGTAGCTTTCGCGGGAAATCTCGGGCTTTAAATAATGGACATCCACGGGACTTTTCTGATCGCTTTCTCCCTGTTATCATGCTGGGAGCCGCCGCCGCCAAATTCAGAGGTAAGAAGCCGCGATGTACTGCCCGACATTTTTAATCCTTCGCGCTATACATGCGCTATGGGATCCTATTGTAGTTTGGTATTGGTCTCTAAAAGTGTGGGGAATGTTATTATATTGTATTGTATTGTATTGTAATTGCATTTATATAGCCATTATATATAATCTCCTGGCCGTACTTGTCATCGTGTGTTGTCACCTAGTATCACTATAAAATGACACGCCATATTTCTCGGTGTCTATCTTTTTGGTTAACCTGTTGTTATTACATAGTGTAGCGTCTGAGGCTTTCACGCTTCAATTTTATACTTGATCCTAATATATTCTATGTGTTCTTCTTTATTAACCGCCTTTGATATTTTGCATATTCATATATGAATTATTGGTTTATGTGCATTTTTTCGTGTTGTCCAACAGTGTACAGCGTGCAAAGTAATAGCCGAATTTAGAGCTTTTCACAAGTGATTATCCTTTCTGGATTCAATACTTATCCTTGGATTTATTTATCTGCCAGGTGAGACGCGCACTCATACTGTTATATGATTTTGGGTACCACTTATGGGTTGACCCTCTTGTCACCTGATCATCATCCACCAGTGGTTATTATTAAATATACCATGTACTGGTTCTTTCTAGGGGTGCACTACTACGTGGCACTTGAAACTTTTTCATCGACTTTGGAATTACCTTGTGACGAGGTGAGATGGGTGGACGTGTTAGTGGGTATTCATGAGTGAGGGGGTCGGGGTATTGTTACCTAGTAAATGTATATCCATGGTATTTTTTCGACTCTTGTTAATAACTTGCAAGTTTATGATTTTAGGTCCCCCCCCCCTTTTTTTTTTACCACGTAACAGTTAGGGGTTCGTAATTTGATAGGTCTGTATTCAGGTTGGTTGTTGTTGGTTGTTTTTCGAAAACCAACTGATATTGTGTAGTTGTTTATTATTACATATCTTTTTTCTGATTGTAATTTTTTGAAATTTAAATTGTAGTCTATCTATTCATTTTGTGACAACGTGGAGCAGTACCTACTTATCCTGGTGCTCGGGACACGACAGGAGTTGACCTTCACTGTTTGCTCACTCACTTTATTTGTCGACTCATTGGTCCACCGGACACTTTTCTATCTATGGCGAGTGTACATCGCTTTTTAAACCAGATTCAATTAGAGCTTAGGGTCTGGTTTATTATTTTTTCCCTGCCGATGCCCCCCTCCACCTTACTTTCTTGGGGTAGTTCGGTTAGGTACCATTCCAGGCTCCGAGGGTCACCTAAACTTGTGGGATGGATACATTCTAGTTCTGTATCGGTCTTCCATTCTGTCGTATCATGTTCATGGTGTTCTTTATAGCTTATATATATTTTTTCTTTATTCTTTCTTTCTCTCACCTTTATAATTTTATTTTCACTTATTTCCTAAATTGTTCCTTCTCACTTTTCTCATTTTGCATCTTAATTTCTCTGGATGATTCTCCAATTTATTCTTTTTTTGATTGTTATGTATTATTGGCAAGGTCCTTTTATCTTGAGCCACATAATTTGAAAATAATTCTATTAAAATACATCATGAGTTCGCATGATTTCACACATTTACGATCTGTTCCTACGTATGGATATCAGAGCTATTGTGTACTAAAACAATGTTTTTTATCTGTATATATATATATATATATATATATATATATATGTGGTTTATGTACATATCTATGTTGATACTTGTATATATATATATATATATATATATCGCGTACAAGTTACCTCCCAAAGAAAGAACTCAGAGGCCAGAGGGAGTTCAGGAAACCAGCTCGTTTATTTTCTCAGGACCCCAGTGGCGGCGAATGCATTTCGGCTCTCAAAGCCTTCTTCAGCGCCCAATCACCGAGACATGGCTTCTCCAGGTAAACCCTCCCTGCTAAAATGCTTGGCCACACCTGGATCTCCTCCCCCTAATGATGTCGTCATACCCTGCAGTCCGGTTTGAATGAAGGGACCGCAATTCCCAGAATGCACAGTCTCGGCCAATCCAGGTGAGTAGTGTGGAGGAGTGAGTAAACAATAGGTTCGTGGAGCCAGCAGGTCGGTAGGAGCAGGCACGCAGTCATGGACCCCAAGACAGTCCACTGCCGATTTCCTTGGTCCCTCGTACCGCCACAGCCTGTAACAACACACAGACAAACATCCACTCGGCAGGGGCAGTCAATGCGGACTGAGCTCCCAATCAGGAAAAATGCCTGGATCTCCCAAATGGTTCTGTGTGAGGTCAGGCGGTCACCGGAGCTTTCTCGATACCTCGAACATTGTAAAGCTGCAAGCAGCTGGTTGCCCAACTTAGTTCCGGAACACTTAGCGTAGCGGGGCCATCTGTTCTGCGTCGTAGGCTGGCGCAGCATACATCGCGTACAAGTTACCTCCCAAAGAAAGAACTCAGAGGCCAGAGGGAGTTCAGGAAACCAGCTCGTTTATTTTCTCAGGACCCCAGTGGCGGCGAATGCATTTCGGCTCTCAAAGCCTTCTTCAGCGCCCAATCACCGAGACATGGCTTCTCCAGGTAAACCCTCCCTGCTAAAATGCTTGGCCACACCTGGATCTCCTCCCCCTAATGATGTCGTCATACCCTGCAGTCCGGTTTGAATGAAGGGACCGCAATTCCCAGAATGCACAGTCTCGGCCAATCCAGGTGAGTAGTGTGGAGGAGTGAGTAAACAATAGGTTCGTGGAGCCAGCAGGTCGGTAGGAGCAGGCACGCAGTCATGGACCCCAAGACAGTCCACTGCCGATTTCCTTGGTCCCTCGTACCGCCACAGCCTGTAACAACACACAGACAAACATCCACTCGGCAGGGGCAGTCAATGCGGACTGAGCTCCCAATCAGGAAAAATGCCTGGATCTCCCAAATGGTTCTGTGTGAGGTCAGGCGGTCACCGGAGCTTTCTCGATACCTCGAACATTGTAAAGCTGCAAGCAGCTGGTTGCCCAACTTAGTTCCGGAACACTTAGCGTAGCGGGGCCATCTGTTCTGCGTCGTAGGCTGGCGCAGCATACATCGCGTACAAGTTACCTCCCAAAGAAAGAACTCAGAGGCCAGAGGGAGTTCAGGAAACCAGCTCGTTTATTTTCTCAGGACCCCAGTGGCGGCGAATGCATTTCGGCTCTCAAAGCCTTCTTCAGCGCCCAATCACCGAGACATGGCTTCTCCAGGTAAACCCTCCCTGCTAAAATGCTTGGCCACACCTGGATCTCCTCCCCCTAATGATGTCGTCATACCCTGCAGTCCGGTTTGAATGAAGGGACCGCAATTCCCAGAATGCACAGTCTCGGCCAATCCAGGTGAGTAGTGTGGAGGAGTGAGTAAACAATAGGTTCGTGGAGCCAGCAGGTCGGTAGGAGCAGGCACGCAGTCATGGACCCCAAGACAGTCCACTGCCGATTTCCTTGGTCCCTCGTACCGCCACAGCCTGTAACAACACACAGACAAACATCCACTCGGCAGGGGCAGTCAATGCGGACTGAGCTCCCAATCAGGAAAAATGCCTGGATCTCCCAAATGGTTCTGTGTGAGGTCAGGCGGTCACCGGAGCTTTCTCGATACCTCGAACATTGTAAAGCTGCAAGCAGCTGGTTGCCCAACTTAGTTCCGGAACACTTAGCGTAGCGGGGCCATCTGTTCTGCGTCGTAGGCTGGCGCAGCATACATCGCGTACAAGTTACCTCCCAAAGAAAGAACTCAGAGGCCAGAGGGAGTTCAGGAAACCAGCTCGTTTATTTTCTCAGGACCCCAGTGGCGGCGAATGCATTTCGGCTCTCAAAGCCTTCTTCAGCGCCCAATCACCGAGACATGGCTTCTCCAGGTAAACCCTCCCTGCTAAAATGCTTGGCCACACCTGGATCTCCTCCCCCTAATGATGTCGTCATACCCTGCAGTCCGGTTTGAATGAAGGGACCGCAATTCCCAGAATGCACAGTCTCGGCCAATCCAGGTGAGTAGTGTGGAGGAGTGAGTAAACAATAGGTTCGTGGAGCCAGCAGGTCGGTAGGAGCAGGCACGCAGTCATGGACCCCAAGACAGTCCACTGCCGATTTCCTTGGTCCCTCGTACCGCCACAGCCTGTAACAACACACAGACAAACATCCACTCGGCAGGGGCAGTCAATGCGGACTGAGCTCCCAATCAGGAAAAATGCCTGGATCTCCCAAATGGTTCTGTGTGAGGTCAGGCGGTCACCGGAGCTTTCTCGATACCTCGAACATTGTAAAGCTGCAAGCAGCTGGTTGCCCAACTTAGTTCCGGAACACTTAGCGTAGCGGGGCCATCTGTTCTGCGTCGTAGGCTGGCGCAGCATACATCGCGTACAAGTTACCTCCCAAAGAAAGAACTCAGAGGCCAGAGGGAGTTCAGGAAACCAGCTCGTTTATTTTCTCAGGACCCCAGTGGCGGCGAATGCATTTCGGCTCTCAAAGCCTTCTTCAGCGCCCAATCACCGAGACATGGCTTCTCCAGGTAAACCCTCCCTGCTAAAATGCTTGGCCACACCTGGATCTCCTCCCCCTAATGATGTCGTCATACCCTGCAGTCCGGTTTGAATGAAGGGACCGCAATTCCCAGAATGCACAGTCTCGGCCAATCCAGGTGAGTAGTGTGGAGGAGTGAGTAAACAATAGGTTCGTGGAGCCAGCAGGTCGGTAGGAGCAGGCACGCAGTCATGGACCCCAAGACAGTCCACTGCCGATTTCCTTGGTCCCTCGTACCGCCACAGCCTGTAACAACACACAGACAAACATCCACTCGGCAGGGGCAGTCAATGCGGACTGAGCTCCCAATCAGGAAAAATGCCTGGATCTCCCAAATGGTTCTGTGTGAGGTCAGGCGGTCACCGGAGCTTTCTCGATACCTCGAACATTGTAAAGCTGCAAGCAGCTGGTTGCCCAACTTAGTTCCGGAACACTTAGCGTAGCGGGGCCATCTGTTCTGCGTCGTAGGCTGGCGCAGCATACATCGCGTACAAGTTACCTCCCAAAGAAAGAACTCAGAGGCCAGAGGGAGTTCAGGAAACCAGCTCGTTTATTTTCTCAGGACCCCAGTGGCGGCGAATGCATTTCGGCTCTCAAAGCCTTCTTCAGCGCCCAATCACCGAGACATGGCTTCTCCAGGTAAACCCTCCCTGCTAAAATGCTTGGCCACACCTGGATCTCCTCCCCCTAATGATGTCGTCATACCCTGCAGTCCGGTTTGAATGAAGGGACCGCAATTCCCAGAATGCACAGTCTCGGCCAATCCAGGTGAGTAGTGTGGAGGAGTGAGTAAACAATAGGTTCGTGGAGCCAGCAGGTCGGTAGGAGCAGGCACGCAGTCATGGACCCCAAGACAGTCCACTGCCGATTTCCTTGGTCCCTCGTACCGCCACAGCCTGTAACAACACACAGACAAACATCCACTCGGCAGGGGCAGTCAATGCGGACTGAGCTCCCAATCAGGAAAAATGCCTGGATCTCCCAAATGGTTCTGTGTGAGGTCAGGCGGTCTCCGGAGCTTTCTCGATACCTCGAACATTGTAAAGCTGCAAGCAGCTGGTTGCCCAACTTAGTTCCGGAACACTTAGCGTAGCGGGGCCATCTGTTCTGCGTCGTAGGCTGGCGCAGCATACATCGCGTACAAGTTACCTCCCAAAGAAAGAACTCAGAGGCCAGAGGGAGTTCAGGAAACCAGCTCGTTTATTTTCTCAGGACCCCAGTGGCGGCGAATGCATTTCGGCTCTCAAAGCCTTCTTCAGCGCCCAATCACCGAGACATGGCTTCTCCAGGTAAACCCTCCCTGCTAAAATGCTTGGCCACACCTGGATCTCCTCCCCCTAATGATGTCGTCATACCCTGCAGTCCGGTTTGAATGAAGGGACCGCAATTCCCAGAATGCACAGTCTCGGCCAATCCAGGTGAGTAGTGTGGAGGAGTGAGTAAACAATAGGTTCGTGGAGCCAGCAGGTCGGTAGGAGCAGGCACGCAGTCATGGACCCCAAGACAGTCCACTGCCGATTTCCTTGGTCCCTCGTACCGCCACAGCCTGTAACAACACACAGACAAACATCCACTCGGCAGGGGCAGTCAATGCGGACTGAGCTCCCAATCAGGAAAAATGCCTGGATCTCCCAAATGGTTCTGTGTGAGGTCAGGCGGTCACCGGAGCTTTCTCGATACCTCGAACATTGTAAAGCTGCAAGCAGCTGGTTGCCCAACTTAGTTCCGGAACACTTAGCGTAGCGGGGCCATCTGTTCTGCGTCGTAGGCTGGCGCAGCATACATCGCGTACAAGTTACCTCCCAAAGAAAGAACTCAGAGGCCAGAGGGAGTTCAGGAAACCAGCTCGTTTATTTTCTCAGGACCCCAGTGGCGGCGAATGCATTTCGGCTCTCAAAGCCTTCTTCAGCGCCCAATCACCGAGACATGGCTTCTCCAGGTAAACCCTCCCTGCTAAAATGCTTGGCCACACCTGGATCTCCTCCCCCTAATGATGTCGTCATACCCTGCAGTCCGGTTTGAATGAAGGGACCGCAATTCCCAGAATGCACAGTCTCGGCCAATCCAGGTGAGTAGTGTGGAGGAGTGAGTAAACAATAGGTTCGTGGAGCCAGCAGGTCGGTAGGAGCAGGCACGCAGTCATGGACCCCAAGACAGTCCACTGCCGATTTCCTTGGTCCCTCGTACCGCCACAGCCTGTAACAACACACAGACAAACATCCACTCGGCAGGGGCAGTCAATGCGGACTGAGCTCCCAATCAGGAAAAATGCCTGGATCTCCCAAATGGTTCTGTGTGAGGTCAGGCGGTCACCGGAGCTTTCTCGATACCTCGAACATTGTAAAGCTGCAAGCAGCTGGTTGCCCAACTTAGTTCCGGAACACTTAGCGTAGCGGGGCCATCTGTTCTGCGTCGTAGGCTGGCGCAGCATACATCGCGTACAAGTTACCTCCCAAAGAAAGAACTCAGAGGCCAGAGGGAGTTCAGGAAACCAGCTCGTTTATTTTCTCAGGACCCCAGTGGCGGCGAATGCATTTCGGCTCTCAAAGCCTTCTTCAGCGCCCAATCACCGAGACATGGCTTCTCCAGGTAAACCCTCCCTGCTAAAATGCTTGGCCACACCTGGATCTCCTCCCCCTAATGATGTCGTCATACCCTGCAGTCCGGTTTGAATGAAGGGACCGCAATTCCCAGAATGCACAGTCTCGGCCAATCCAGGTGAGTAGTGTGGAGGAGTGAGTAAACAATAGGTTCGTGGAGCCAGCAGGTCGGTAGGAGCAGGCACGCAGTCATGGACCCCAAGACAGTCCACTGCCGATTTCCTTGGTCCCTCGTACCGCCACAGCCTGTAACAACACACAGACAAACATCCACTCGGCAGGGGCAGTCAATGCGGACTGAGCTCCCAATCAGGAAAAATGCCTGGATCTCCCAAATGGTTCTGTGTGAGGTCAGGCGGTCACCGGAGCTTTCTCGATACCTCGAACATTGTAAAGCTGCAAGCAGCTGGTTGCCCAACTTAGTTCCGGAACACTTAGCGTAGCGGGGCCATCTGTTCTGCGTCGTAGGCTGGCGCAGCATACATCGCGTACAAGTTACCTCCCAAAGAAAGAACTCAGAGGCCAGAGGGAGTTCAGGAAACCAGCTCGTTTATTTTCTCAGGACCCCAGTGGCGGCGAATGCATTTCGGCTCTCAAAGCCTTCTTCAGCGCCCAATCACCGAGACATGGCTTCTCCAGGTAAACCCTCCCTGCTAAAATGCTTGGCCACACCTGGATCTCCTCCCCCTAATGATGTCGTCATACCCTGCAGTCCGGTTTGAATGAAGGGACCGCAATTCCCAGAATGCACAGTCTCGGCCAATCCAGGTGAGTAGTGTGGAGGAGTGAGTAAACAATAGGTTCGTGGAGCCAGCAGGTCGGTAGGAGCAGGCACGCAGTCATGGACCCCAAGACAGTCCACTGCCGATTTCCTTGGTCCCTCGTACCGCCACAGCCTGTAACAACACACAGACAAACATCCACTCGGCAGGGGCAGTCAATGCGGACTGAGCTCCCAATCAGGAAAAATGCCTGGATCTCCCAAATGGTTCTGTGTGAGGTCAGGCGGTCACCGGAGCTTTCTCGATACCTCGAACATTGTAAAGCTGCAAGCAGCTGGTTGCCCAACTTAGTTCCGGAACACTTAGCGTAGCGGGGCCATCTGTTCTGCGTCGTAGGCTGGCGCAGCATACATCGCGTACAAGTTACCTCCCAAAGAAAGAACTCAGAGGCCAGAGGGAGTTCAGGAAACCAGCTCGTTTATTTTCTCAGGACCCCAGTGGCGGCGAATGCATTTCGGCTCTCAAAGCCTTCTTCAGCGCCCAATCACCGAGACATGGCTTCTCCAGGTAAACCCTCCCTGCTAAAATGCTTGGCCACACCTGGATCTCCTCCCCCTAATGATGTCGTCATACCCTGCAGTCCGGTTTGAATGAAGGGACCGCAATTCCCAGAATGCACAGTCTCGGCCAATCCAGGTGAGTAGTGTGGAGGAGTGAGTAAACAATAGGTTCGTGGAGCCAGCAGGTCGGTAGGAGCAGGCACGCAGTCATGGACCCCAAGACAGTCCACTGCCGATTTCCTTGGTCCCTCGTACCGCCACAGCCTGTAACAACACACAGACAAACATCCACTCGGCAGGGGCAGTCAATGCGGACTGAGCTCCCAATCAGGAAAAATGCCTGGATCTCCCAAATGGTTCTGTGTGAGGTCAGGCGGTCACCGGAGCTTTCTCGATACCTCGAACATTGTAAAGCTGCAAGCAGCTGGTTGCCCAACTTAGTTCCGGAACACTTAGCGTAGCGGGGCCATCTGTTCTGCGTCGTAGGCTGGCGCAGCATACATCGCGTACAAGTTACCTCCCAAAGAAAGAACTCAGAGGCCAGAGGGAGTTCAGGAAACCAGCTCGTTTATTTTCTCAGGACCCCAGTGGCGGCGAATGCATTTCGGCTCTCAAAGCCTTCTTCAGCGCCCAATCACCGAGACATGGCTTCTCCAGGTAAACCCTCCCTGCTAAAATGCTTGGCCACACCTGGATCTCCTCCCCCTAATGATGTCGTCATACCCTGCAGTCCGGTTTGAATGAAGGGACCGCAATTCCCAGAATGCACAGTCTCGGCCAATCCAGGTGAGTAGTGTGGAGGAGTGAGTAAACAATAGGTTCGTGGAGCCAGCAGGTCGGTAGGAGCAGGCACGCAGTCATGGACCCCAAGACAGTCCACTGCCGATTTCCTTGGTCCCTCGTACCGCCACAGCCTGTAACAACACACAGACAAACATCCACTCGGCAGGGGCAGTCAATGCGGACTGAGCTCCCAATCAGGAAAAATGCCTGGATCTCCCAAATGGTTCTGTGTGAGGTCAGGCGGTCACCGGAGCTTTCTCGATACCTCGAACATTGTAAAGCTGCAAGCAGCTGGTTGCCCAACTTAGTTCCGGAACACTTAGCGTAGCGGGGCCATCTGTTCTGCGTCGTAGGCTGGCGCAGCATACATCGCGTACAAGTTACCTCCCAAAGAAAGAACTCAGAGGCCAGAGGGAGTTCAGGAAACCAGCTCGTTTATTTTCTCAGGACCCCAGTGGCGGCGAATGCATTTCGGCTCTCAAAGCCTTCTTCAGCGCCCAATCACCGAGACATGGCTTCTCCAGGTAAACCCTCCCTGCTAAAATGCTTGGCCACACCTGGATCTCCTCCCCCTAATGATGTCGTCATACCCTGCAGTCCGGTTTGAATGAAGGGACCGCAATTCCCAGAATGCACAGTCTCGGCCAATCCAGGTGAGTAGTGTGGAGGAGTGAGTAAACAATAGGTTCGTGGAGCCAGCAGGTCGGTAGGAGCAGGCACGCAGTCATGGACCCCAAGACAGTCCACTGCCGATTTCCTTGGTCCCTCGTACCGCCACAGCCTGTAACAACACACAGACAAACATCCACTCGGCAGGGGCAGTCAATGCGGACTGAGCTCCCAATCAGGAAAAATGCCTGGATCTCCCAAATGGTTCTGTGTGAGGTCAGGCGGTCACCGGAGCTTTCTCGATACCTCGAACATTGTAAAGCTGCAAGCAGCTGGTTGCCCAACTTAGTTCCGGAACACTTAGCGTAGCGGGGCCATCTGTTCTGCGTCGTAGGCTGGCGCAGCATACATCGCGTACAAGTTACCTCCCAAAGAAAGAACTCAGAGGCCAGAGGGAGTTCAGGAAACCAGCTCGTTTATTTTCTCAGGACCCCAGTGGCGGCGAATGCATTTCGGCTCTCAAAGCCTTCTTCAGCGCCCAATCACCGAGACATGGCTTCTCCAGGTAAACCCTCCCTGCTAAAATGCTTGGCCACACCTGGATCTCCTCCCCCTAATGATGTCGTCATACCCTGCAGTCCGGTTTGAATGAAGGGACCGCAATTCCCAGAATGCACAGTCTCGGCCAATCCAGGTGAGTAGTGTGGAGGAGTGAGTAAACAATAGGTTCGTGGAGCCAGCAGGTCGGTAGGAGCAGGCACGCAGTCATGGACCCCAAGACAGTCCACTGCCGATTTCCTTGGTCCCTCGTACCGCCACAGCCTGTAACAACACACAGACAAACATCCACTCGGCAGGGGCAGTCAATGCGGACTGAGCTCCCAATCAGGAAAAATGCCTGGATCTCCCAAATGGTTCTGTGTGAGGTCAGGCGGTCACCGGAGCTTTCTCGATACCTCGAACATTGTAAAGCTGCAAGCAGCTGGTTGCCCAACTTAGTTCCGGAACACTTAGCGTAGCGGGGCCATCTGTTCTGCGTCGTAGGCTGGCGCAGCATACATCGCGTACAAGTTACCTCCCAAAGAAAGAACTCAGAGGCCAGAGGGAGTTCAGGAAACCAGCTCGTTTATTTTCTCAGGACCCCAGTGGCGGCGAATGCATTTCGGCTCTCAAAGCCTTCTTCAGCGCCCAATCACCGAGACATGGCTTCTCCAGGTAAACCCTCCCTGCTAAAATGCTTGGCCACACCTGGATCTCCTCCCCCTAATGATGTCGTCATACCCTGCAGTCCGGTTTGAATGAAGGGACCGCAATTCCCAGAATGCACAGTCTCGGCCAATCCAGGTGAGTAGTGTGGAGGAGTGAGTAAACAATAGGTTCGTGGAGCCAGCAGGTCGGTAGGAGCAGGCACGCAGTCATGGACCCCAAGACAGTCCACTGCCGATTTCCTTGGTCCCTCGTACCGCCACAGCCTGTAACAACACACAGACAAACATCCACTCGGCAGGGGCAGTCAATGCGGACTGAGCTCCCAATCAGGAAAAATGCCTGGATCTCCCAAATGGTTCTGTGTGAGGTCAGGCGGTCACCGGAGCTTTCTCGATACCTCGAACATTGTAAAGCTGCAAGCAGCTGGTTGCCCAACTTAGTTCCGGAACACTTAGCGTAGCGGGGCCATCTGTTCTGCGTCGTAGGCTGGCGCAGCATACATCGCGGTCACCCAGAGAAGCTTACTTGGTTTCGGTGCTGCTTCTTTCACCGGACTTCAATCTCCGCCGGCTCACCACTCGAGCCCGAGTTGCGATGCACACGCCAAGCTAATTCGCTCGTCACTGGGTTACTTCTTCCGGTCAGTAAGGGTCAGGCGTCCTACTCCTTCCGGAGTTACAGCAAAACTCCCTGAACAAGTCCGAGAGGCAAATTTGATTTGATCGCCGACCAAAGGTTGAGTGGGGTCCCGTGTGGAGCCGGTTCAAATCCAACACGGCTATAGATTCGGTACTCCGCAGTTTCGCCCCGCTCCAGGATAGCTAGCCAAGGCACACCAGAAAAACTCACGGACACGGACCACAGAAGCCTTTTCTTCAATTTATTTCAGTGCGGGTATGTCAAAGACGTTTCGGCTCCACGAGCCTTGTTCACCTGACAATGTTTAATGTGCGGGTGCAACCTTTTAAAGTGCCAGTAACTATACAATGATGTCACGTGTTAAAAAAATGTGTGTGTGTGTAACAAGGACATAGAAGACATACTATCAAATAGTTCTCGCAATCATCCTATTTTTGGCATTTCATTAAAATATGATAGTATAATACCACTTTATAAAAGTACAATACTTAAATGGGGGTTTGTATAACATGGTATATTCTGTTGGAATCACATTCAATAAACGTATGAACCTAGGTTGCCCATACCAGACATTTCGTAATCATGGGTCAAATACGGATTAATCACAACATGGCAATATTTACAATAAAGTGCAAATGCATAAATCGGCAAAGAGGGTCATATTAATGTACCCAATTCACAGTGCAAATTACGCAAAAAATGTGCAAACAAGCAATTTGAATGTGCAAATAACGCAACAATGTGCAAAACTGTAGCTTCTCGCTATGCTGTGAAATCCGACAAATACATGAACATGATACCAATTCACTAGTATTTCGGGAAGGAAAAGGTTATTTTGAGTAGCATGTTATTAGGCAATCCAACCTCATTATGTCAAGGGATATTCGGAGAGAAAAAGGAGGAGACTGTTTAAAAGTTCTACCTCCTGTGATCCTATAGTACCATGCCTGCCCTCCACACCAACTTTGCGAGCAGTTTCAACAACGTCCTTGTTATGCACCAGGCGTGCAAATACCTGGTAATAGTGTTATTGGGCTGACTTGGTTCAAGAACTCAGCACAGTCCAAAAATATTGAAAACACCAAACAAGTGATCAAAATCAACTACCTTACACCAACAGAAAACAGCACATTCCATAATGAACAGACCTTATCAATGTTCATATACATTTCTTAAAACAACATTAAAGTATGACAGTTTGTTTTACAGAAAAAGGTCCCCAGCCGGATGACCAATCATACCTTTAGGGTAAACACGTGTACAGGTCTTCTGTGACATTAAGACCGAATGGTGACTTAGTGTTAAGCAACAGGATGTACTTAGTCTCCAATCTTCTCAATTTGGAATCTCTGTCTCCCCCTCTTTTGCAATATGGAATGGAGTCAATTACCCAATATTTAAGGCCACTATTGTTGCTCTGGTGGCATTCTCTAAAATGTCGGGCCACCGGGTAGGTGTTATCCCCATGGGTGATGGCTCGAAGGTGCTGAAGAACACGTAAGTGGACAGCATTCTTTGTGCTGCCCACATATCTAAGATGACAAGGGCACTCCAAAATATACACAGCATATTCGGTCATTTCATGTTAGTACCTGAGATATGCTGTGTGCCTTATCAGTGAAACCATCCTTATAGGTTCGGGTGTTCTGACCATGGATGCAGGCCTTACAAATCCTACACTTGTAAAAACCCCTATTCTCTTGGCACCACGTCGATTTTGCAAAGGGTTCTGGATTAGTGACTACCAAGTGATCTCTTAATGAGGGTGCTCGGCTGAACGTAAGGGAGACCTGATTGGGGAGATCTTTGCCAATGATGGAGTCATGCGTGACCAAAGGCCAATGTTTGTTGAGTATCTTGCGTATCTGTTGATGTTGTCTGTTATACCCAGTGATAACTCGAAAACAGTTTTCCACCCCTGGGGCATGTGCTGATAACTTAGCAGTCTGTCTACTGCTAGCCCGGGTGAGAAGCTCATCACGGGAAGGTAACATGGACTTGTCTTTTGCTTTTTGTAGCGCCTGGTTCGAATAACCGCGCTCCAAAAATCGCGCAATACATTGGTCTTGTGCAATTTTTAGGTCCATGGGATTACTACAGATGCGTTTCAATCGCAGCATCTCACCATATGGGATACTGGATATCAGGTGAGAAGGGTGTGCACTGGCTGCGTGCAGGATACTGTTGCCCGCAGTTGATTTACGGAAGAGCCTGGACTCTAGATGGTTTTCTCTGATATAGAGTTCAGTGTCAAGAAAGGTAACACTTTCCTGACTGAGAGTTGCCGTAAATTTGAGGTTAAGCTCATTGTTATTAATTTCCTCTATAAATTTGAGTGCCCCTTCCTTGCTACCACGCCATATTACCAAAAGGTCGTCAATAAAACGAAACCACGCAACCAGATTGTTGCGGATAATGTGGCGATATTCGTGGCCAAGGACCAGTTCCTCCCAAGCTCCCATGTGGAGACACGCGAAGCTTGGGGAGAAACTGGCCCCCATAGCTACGCCCTGTAACTGGCGGTACAATTGATGATTGAAAAGAAACACATTGTTGTTAAGCACAAATCTCAACATGTCAAGCAACATTGCATTATGGTCAGAAAATTCAGGTCCTCTTCTAGAGAGGTAATGGTCAACAGCTCTGATGCCATCCTCATGCATAATGCTGGTGTAGAGCGAGGATACATCTAAGGCGATTAGCCAATCGCCTGTGACCCATTCAACATCCTTGATTTTAAGTAAAAAGTCACCAGTATCCTGAACATAGGATCCTAGCTGTTGTACGTAACCCTGTAAGAAGTGGTCAATAAATACAGACGTATGTTCCAATAGGCCTCCCCTGCCAGAAATGATGGGCCTGCCAGGTGGATGGACAGGGTCCTTGTGTATCTTAGGAATAAAATACAACACTGGTGTCACAGGATTGTCAGTTTTTAAGTATTTGTATTCAGATTCAGACAGCAAACCTAATGACTTCCACCTGGACAGCTTACGGTGGTAATCCAATTTCATGGTTGTTACTGAGTTACTCTGTATGCGCTCATAACAATTCCGGTCATTCAATTGGGCATATGCTTCTTTGTCATATTCACCTTTAGTCATTAAAACAACATTACCTCCTTTATCGCTATTTCTAACAATGAGATCTTTTTCTTTTGTTAGTTTGGTGGTAAGTGCGATATATTGTTGCAGCCTGCTGTCAAATCTTCTTCTTTTGGTTTTTCCTATGCGTGTTTGTAATTCCTTCAGATCAGCTACCACATTTTCATGGAAAATGTCCAGATTGTCTCTTGGCAAGATTGGGCAAAACACAGATGCGGGTTTGAACTTAGTACTGGACGAAGATCTATTTCCATGTTCGTCAAAATCCTCTGAATTTGCTATCCCTAAGTTGATGGGATCATATCCCGCTCCTTCTGTTAGCCACAATTCCGTTATAATTTTGGTGCCTTGTGAAGCATTTGTAATCTCACTTTGCTGTTCAGACGTCTGAGTTCGGATATTTTTCGGTTTTTCTTTTAAGGCAAAGAACTTGCGAAGTTTAAGCTTTCTCACTGCCCTATATACGTCACATCTGGTCGTTGGGTAATCAAAGTCACATGGTGCAGCATAAGTTAATCCTAATTGCAAGATTTCTTCCTCCTTGTTGGAAAGAACTAGCGAAGTCAGATTAACTATGGTTTTGTTGGTGGTCGTATTTATTGCTGAGAGGCTACAGATCCCTGACCCCTTCCACCTCTTTTCCATTTCCTTTGATATCCTCCTCTTTGACGCCCACCGCCTCTGGCGCCTCTGGTAGTTACGGTATTTTCTCCTCTCCCGGCCCGTGAATGAGATCTCAAGGTTTTTAGTCTCTCTTGGCACAAAAAATCGATTTCCTGGCCTGGAGTTGGTCTGGAGGTACCAGTTGCCTGTTCCAATCTGTGACGTTCTGAGTCAGATTCGGTGTCAGGGTCTGAACTAATTGTCGTAAGTGAGGATTCACTGAGTGTGGCATTTTCCATCTGAAATTTACGATTTTTTGTTTTAGGTATGGTTTTAGCTGTGCCCTTTCGCGCATCATCATACTTACGCGCAAAAGTAAAGATCTGGCCCATCTCATAATCGTTGCGGTCACGCTGAAATTTGTAAGCTTTCCTGTCCACGATTTTTACTTCTTCTTTCCTAAGGCGTTCATTCATAGCCTTCAGTAATTTATCGCGTTCCTCGTCCTCACCTAATGCAGAGATCTCGTCATGTATTGCGGCTATTTCACCCAGCAATACCGCTCTGTCAATATCAGCATATTTGACCAGGACCTGTACCTGACGTCGTGAGGCATCGAGATTAATTTCAGCCCATTCTTTCATGAGGTTGGGGTTAGGCTCATCGTATGTAGGCGCCGTCAGAATCCGCAATCCACGCGGTATGCGGTTTACCTCCAAGTAACGCTGCAGGGACTTGGACTCCCACCACTTAGCTTGTTCTTGGCGGGACTTTTTTTCTAATGTTTTAAACAAGTTCTTGATTTTGGATGTGGTGCCACTGTTGGTGTCAGTAGTAGCCCTCCCCCGGATGTCTGCAGGGAGGGGAACATCATCGGAAAACGTGGTAGCTGCCAAAGTTTCCCGGTCCCGAACATTGTCAGTTGACATATTTCCGCAATACTGATCCTCCTTTGATTATAAGCGGCTCCTAAGCTTCCTGGTACAAATCACACAGGGGTTAAAGGACTCCGCTTGTTAACTTCTACCACTCGCAAAACTGTAACCGGTCACCCAGAGAAGCTTACTTGGTTTCGGTGCTGCTTCTTTCACCGGACTTCAATCTCCGCCGGCTCACCACTCGAGCCCGAGTTGCGATGCACACGCCAAGCTAATCCGCTCGTCACTGGGTTACTTCTTCCGGTCAGTAAGGGTCAGGCGTCCTACTCCTTCCGGAGTTACAGCAAAACTCCCTGAACAAGTCCGAGAGGCAAATTTGATTTGATCGCCGACCAAAGGTTGAGTGGGGTCCCGTGTGGAGCCGGTTCAAATCCAACACGGCTATAGATTCGGTACTCCGCAGTTTCGCCCCGCTCCAGGATAGCTAGCCAAGGCACACCAGAAAAACTCACGGACACGGACCACAGAAGCCTTTTCTTCAATTTATTTCAGTGCGGGTATGTCAAAGACGTTTCGGCTCCACGAGCCTTGTTCACCTGACAATGTTTAATGTGCGGGTGCAACCTTTTAAAGTGCCAGTAACTATACAATGATGTCACGTGTTAAAAAAATGTGTGTGTGTGTAACAAGGACATAGAAGACATACTATCAAATAGTTCTCGCAATCATCCTATTTTTGGCATTTCATTAAAATATGATAGTATAATACCACTTTATAAAAGTACAATACTTAAATGGGGGTTTGTATAACATGGTATATTCTGTTGGAATCACATTCAATAAACGTATGAACCTAGGTTGCCCATACCAGACATTTCGTAATCATGGGTCAAATACGGATTAATCACAACATGGCAATATTTACAATAAAGTGCAAATGCATAAATCGGCAAAGAGGGTCATATTAATGTACCCAATTCACAGTGCAAATTACGCAAAAAATGTGCAAACAAGCAATTTGAATGTGCAAATAACGCAACAATGTGCAAAACTGTAGCTTCTCGCTATGCTGTGAAATCCGACAAATACATGAACATGATACCAATTCACTAGTATTTCGGGAAGGAAAAGGTTATTTTGAGTAGCATGTTATTAGGCAATCCAACCTCATTATGTCAAGGGATATTCGGAGAGAAAAAGGAGGAGACTGTTTAAAAGTTCTACCTCCTGTGATCCTATAGTACCATGCCTGCCCTCCACACCAACTTTGCGAGCAGTTTCAACAACGTCCTTGTTATGCACCAGGCGTGCAAATACCTGGTAATAGTGTTATTGGGCTGACTTGGTTCAAGAACTCAGCACAGTCCAAAAATATTGAAAACACCAAACAAGTGATCAAAATCAACTACCTTACACCAACAGAAAACAGCACATTCCATAATGAACAGACCTTATCAATGTTCATATACATTTCTTAAAACAACATTAAAGTATGACAGTTTGTTTTACAGAAAAAGGTCCCCAGCCGGATGACCAATCATACCTTTAGGGTAAACACGTGTACAGGTCTTCTGTGACATTAAGACCGAATGGTGACTTAGTGTTAAGCAACAGGATGTACTTAGTCTCCAATCTTCTCAATTTGGAATCTCTGTCTCCCCCTCTTTTGCTATATGGAATGGAGTCAATTACCCAATATTTAAGGCCACTATTGTTGCTCTGGTGGCATTCTCTAAAATGTCGGGCCACCGGGTAGGTGTTATCCCCATGGGTGATGGCTCGAAGGTGCTGAAGAACACGTAAGTGGACAGCATTCTTTGTGCTGCCCACATATCTAAGATGACAAGGGCACTCCAAAATATACACAGCATATTCGGTCTTGCATGTTAGTACCTGAGATATGCTGTGTGCCTTATCAGTGAAACCATCCTTATAGGTTCGGGTGTTCTGACCATGGATGCAGGCCTTACAAATCCTACACTTGTAAAAACCCCTATTCTCTTGGCACCACGTCGATTTTGCAAAGGGTTCTGGATTAGTGACTACCAAGTGATCTCTTAATGAGGGTGCTCGGCTGAACGTAAGGGAGACCTGATTGGGGAGATCTTTGCCAATGATGGAGTCATGCGTGACCAAAGGCCAATGTTTGTTGAGTATCTTGCGTATCTGTTGATGTTGTCTGTTATACCCAGTGATAACTCGAAAACAGTTTTCCACCCCTGGGGCATGTGCTGATAACTTAGCAGTCTGTCTACTGCTAGCCCGGGTGAGAAGCTCATCACGGGAAGGTAACATGGACTTGTCTTTTGCTTTTTGTAGCGCCTGGTTCGAATAACCGCGCTCCAAAAATCGCGCAATACATTGGTCTTGTGCAATTTTTAGGTCCATGGGATTACTACAGATGCGTTTCAATCGCAGCATCTCACCATATGGGATACTGGATATCAGGTGAGAAGGGTGTGCACTGGCTGCGTGCAGGATACTGTTGCCCGCAGTTGATTTACGGAAAGAGCCTGGATATATATATATCCATCAGAAAAGCTTGCACCATGTGGAAAGAGCCTCTCAGGTAAGTTGTCATCCCTCAGCGGAAGGTGCAGCATGAAGGGCAGCAACCAGAGCCCTCACTTCTAACCATACGCGTTTCGGGATGTTCTCCCTTGTTCACTGCCAGCAAAGAATCACACACGATGTTCATGGAACCACCATCTTTATTTTCACATAAGCCCCGCCTGCCGGCCTCCGGGCATTCTGGTGTTTGTGGTTTCCATAGTCTTTCCCAAGTGGGCTCCGTGTGTTTTCCAATAAAAAGCAAATTTAAATTACCACAGTGGGTCGGCCCTGAATGATTGTCTCTTCATGTTGCCAATAACCTGATACTCCGGAGGGGACCCCACTAGTCTTAAGTGCTCGATGTCTTGCACTTTTAGATCCGCTGTTCGGCGGCGGGCAATTTCCGCGACCAGGGCGGGCCGCTAAAAATCCATCAGAAAAGCTTGCACCATGTGGAAAGAGCCTCTCAGGTAAGTTGTCATCCCTCAGCGGAAGGTGCAGCATGAAAGGCAGCAACCAGAGCCCTCACTTCTAGCCATACGTGTTTCGGGATGTTCTCCCTTGTTCACTGGCAGCAAAGAATCACACACGATGTTCATGGAACCACCATCTTTATTTTCACATAAGCCCCGCCTACCGGCCTCCGAGCATTCTGGTGTTTGTGGTTTCCATAGTCTTTCCCAAGTGGGCTCCGTGTGTTTTCCAATAAAAAGCAAATTTAAATATATATATGTGTGTGTATTGCCCACATTTGTTTTAAAGGTATATATTTTGGTGTGAGATTAGCTTGTACAGGCATTCTATCGAGCTAAATTCTTCTCCTATTGATGCTGTGTTCTTAATCCCATCCTGTGTTGTATATATTGTATTTTATATATGCATGTTTTGTGTAATGTTCAGTTTGTAATATATCCATTTGAGTCTTTTCATCCCTGACGAAGTTCCGCCAAGGAACGAAACGCGTTGGCTGTGTAACTGGTATGGTATAATTACCACAATAAAGAATTGAACTTTTGGACTAAAGAAGATTCCTTGGTTATATTTCAATGAGTGCGCCTTCCGCCATTTGAAGAAAATCATCTTACCTGCTTGTATACGTCCCAGTCATGTCATGCCACCATTTCTCCAGTTGTGAGCAGTAGAATGGACAGGAACCATACTATGCAGTTGTATCTTTGTTGCATGTTAAGACAAAAGAAATAGTAGGATCTAATACTTAACATTGGCCACATAACCATTTCAGATTACTATGTAAATTTACTCTCATCACGGATTAAAAACATCCTCTCAAAATGTTGACATCTTTTAAAGCATAAGTGAGAATTATATCTTCATGATGCAAATTACAGCTGTAAAGAAATGCTTTAGTGCACACACAGTTGCTTACAAAAACAATAGAAAACATTTTGTTTAATTTAATCATGGTACTTTCAGTATAACAAATATGGATGGGCTATTTGGGAGTAAAACAGCATAGTTAAATAGCACAGCTGATTTTCAATACTTAAACTGTGTTTACTTGCCTATGTTTCAGTTATATGCATAATACAAAAGAATAAAAAGTTCACCGTTCTTTCTTGAATGCAAGTATGTTGTTGATTTTTTTTATGGAATAAGCAATAATATTGGATGAATTCGATGCAATTTGTATATTGTTTTTCCTTAATCGATGTGTCTTTTTCTGCTTCAAGGCACATGTCCTGTGTTGCCCTTCTTCGAAGAGAAGATTGCTGAACAAACGGTAGAATAGTGGCATTCGGGATATCAGGAAAAAGCAGGAAGTTGTTTTGTTCAATAAAATTAATAAAACAATAGCATACTTCTGAAATGAAGTTGTAAATATATGTTTGAATTGTTTGGGGGGGTTTGTGCAGTGTTATATACCTTCAAGAGACAAACAATCAAGAATCCAGAAAAGAGTGTTGATCATAAACAGAAAACATGTGCATCATAGACACTACTACTGATTCTGGACAGAAAATTAGTTTCAAGTTTTATTGTAAAATGTTTTTGACCTCACATGAGGTCTACAATCATCAACTTATAAAACCATGTAAAATCAACACCACAATATGAGAATAATCATAGTGCGTAAAATGCTAAATAACTACTCATATCATCATATCTCTCCTGAAAAAAATAGTTAAGAAACATATAAAAATGTATACACTTTAAAACACAAATTCATTAGGGGGATTTTGTAACAAGTCCATCAAATATTGATGTCAGTACAGCTTGAACCTCTTTATCAGAGGAAGTAAATGTTTGTTTCTAGCTTTTAAAGTAGATAAAGACCTGGGGTCTCAAAGGCCTGATGAGGTTCGGGGAGTGGGGACGCGCGGGCCACCTCCCCTTTAAATAAATACACAGGGCACAGCTGTAGGCCAAGCCCAGATACCAATTTCCTGCTGCGCACAACCAAAGGCTGTGAGTAGCAGGTGGTTGGCTGCCTGTGGAGAGTTGGAAGCATGAGGTTAATCAATGGGGGGGAGAGAGGTATGTAGTGGACCTAGCTTTCTGTATCATACAAACAACCAAAAGAAGTCAACTAGAAAAAGTATTGCCAAATATTAAAAGATATATATATCCGTCCAGATGTGTTGGTGATCCCCAAAAGAAAAGATACATTTTCTTAAAATAACCCTCACCCACCAAAAGGTCCCTTGGTGGCATGCTTCATCATCAGGTTCTTCCCGCCCCGCTGCGGGACGGGGCATGCTACGATCAACAGAGACGTGGGAGCACTTTCTGGAAGGTGTGGGCTATAATGCTAGGGTAGGAGTGAAAGGGTCCGAGAGATAGTGAAAAAAAAATCTAAAAAATACCTGGCCACTTGGAACCTACACTTTATTGAATCCTGTGGCTAGTATTGTTCAAATCGTTTTTTTGGGGGGGAGGTGCACAGAATAATGTCTGTGTAACTCCCGGTCTACATGTTTCAAGCCTTACCCATATGGCTTTTCATCAGGACCAGATTAAATAAATCCCTAGTACCGCTCCTGAGTGATGCCGGATGTAATCCTCAGTGCATATCAAGGTATAAATACTGTGTGTAATACAATACCTAATTGGTATGATGCTTCAATACAATCTGGAAAGATAAGAATTTACAAAGAGGGATTAACTTACCAAAGTGGTTAAGTGGTGTAAACAACATCACCAACATGTGGAAATAGTGTGATATATTTTTCTATAATTGTAACATTTGTCGTGGTGTCCTTTCAAGTAATACGAACAAGAAAATACACAACATATAACAGAAAACACACACTCTATGGAGTCATCATTATTAAACCACTCCTTGCGTGATTATGACCAACAGTATACTTAATTTCCGGTACTTCCTTATGTCCTAGACCATATATCCACATTGTGAAAGTACTTAGCGTATTTATAAAAAATATATACTTAATTCCTCTCTTGGACCCATCCAGCGTCACAGCTCGGCAGTAACTCATCACCCTAGGTTACCTCCTGTCAGTCGTGTCCGACTGCCTCGCGTTTGGACTACTTCGTCTACATACTTTCCATTCATCTCCATCCCTCTACTTTTCGTACGATCACCGATACCACATCACGCACCGCACCGCTTGCAGCCCTGATGAGTCACAGGTTTTGCCCTGTTGATGAAACACGTGTCGGCTGGGGTTTGTAAAATCTGAAAAAAAGAACTACATAAAGCATCACATACTGGCTCTACCAGACTACCGGTGTCAATCGTATTTGTTTCTAACTACTGTATGATTAGAATTGTTAACCACACGTGTGCCCAGTACCTGTTGAACAAACAAAGAACCATTACTTCATATAGTTTAGAGAAAAGGCCCTTGTTTGGCGGAAATGTACCTCTTTGTACTCTGTATTTTTTTCTCTATAGGAAGATTCAAGTTATCACAAATTTCTGGATAAAGACACATGAGAAACGATCACACTGCCAAAACACACACAAGGTCACTGGTGACATTTCCTCGTGCTCCTTCATGCAGTTGTAGTGCAGAATACGTGCTGGACATTTACCACCGGAGGTAGCACTTGGTAATTAACCAGTAGAAAGCACTCAACTTGGGTAGAGGCAGGTGTGGCTGCGTTGTGGCCCTGTCACCGACACAGCTACTGACATACTGACACTGACACTGACACTTAAACATCCACTCAGGCACTCGCACACCCACTGACTAACCCACACAGACACTGATACACCCACTCACAGACCCACTCACACACACACTCACATACTCAGACACTCTTGCACGCACTCATAGACCCACTCAGACAGTCATGCACACATTCACAGATTCACTCAGCCTCTTTTGCACCCACTCACAAACCCACTCATGCATCCAGGGCTAATCAGACCCATAAAGAGACACATGCACCCACTCAGACACTGAGCATGAAGACGCCTTTGGGCAGGAGCCTACGCTTAATAAATCTTATTTTCATTCCATGCACCCACTTACAGACTCACCCATGCTCTCTCAATCCCGCTCATAAAACTACTCAGAGACTCACGTGTTAACTCACAGACCCACTGACACACAGACCCACTCGGACATTCATGGAGGCACTTGTAAACTCACTGAGACACACACACACACACCCAGACACTGACGCACTCAAACACACACCCACTGAGACACTCGTTCACTCACTCGCACACTCACTCTCAAATGTTATAGGTTACAGTTAGTAAATAAACTTAAAAAACAAGAAATTCACTTAAAAAACAAATGTTTCAGGGAAGTTACAATTCGGAAATTGACTTTTAAAAAACTTAGAAATGCATTGAAAAAGAAAAACAAGGAGCGTGGCCAGCAGCCAACGATGGCGGCAGCTTAGAAGGCGAGCTCCGTGGTTGAAGCGGCCTCCTGGACAATCCGACTAATAATCCGTCACAAAATCATCGCAGGCGGATAGGTACTGAAGCCCAGGACCAGGCGGCACAAACGGAGACCGGCGGATTTCGGATCCGACAGCGAGAGGTGGAGTTGGCGGAATAACCCGACCAGGCCATTGAAGCAGACGTGAGCCGGGGTGTTGACTGCAGCGGTGAGCGGGCAGGAAGTGCGGCGAGCTGGGAGAGATCACACCGGAAGTACCCGCTCGAGATGGAGGCCCGGAAAATACAAGACCCATCTAGACGGGGCCACCGCCGGAATAGAGGTACTCAGTTGTGGAGGACAGGGGATCGTAGGCGAAGGCTTGAGGAGATTCGGGAGCTCACCTGATTCACCCGAACGGACCTCAAAGGCGGAGATATCCAGGCGGACGCGGGGATCGCGGGCGCCATCTTGAAAACGGAACGTAGTGAGGCCCGGGGACCCAGAAGGTTTGGCGGCAGCACGGGCCGCGGCGAGAACCGGCCGCCGTTCTGGACCACAAAGAACCGTCCAATAGAACGTGGCCTCCCCGGTGGGGAGGAAGGCCGATGCAAGAACGCTTACCAGCCGGCGGGGGCACGAGCAAGAGGAGAGACGCACTGCCGCCTGGCACTTTCTAGTCACCAAACGCAACACACTGTCCTCCGGACCCGGACCCGATATCTTGGAGCCCCACATCACATTGGGAGTTAGGGTGCGCAAATGTGACTTTGCCTCGACTGCCGGGGTGGAGGTGTGCGCAACGCTGCGCTTTGGCACATCGTAGGGTGCGACGCACCTCGCAGCACCGCTTGAATAGATTTGTGGTGGCATCGCGGTGACACATGCAGCGACACAAACAGTACAACGGATCCTACTGTTAACAACCCACGACATTGGGGGATAGGAGAAGAAGTGGCGACCCGGGCTGCACGCCCCGAGGGAGCAAGACCGGAGGGGTCACAGCGGCCCACCGATTGATGCCACTCCGCACTCAGAACCTTCCACGCTAATTTCATTAGGTGAGGCGAGAAGTGAGGGCTTCACCAACCGCTGGTTCAACGGAGCAGTAATTGTACAGGGGCGACCCACGCAATTCCAGATGGGTCTACGCAAGGGTGGTCTCCCATTAGCCTTCGTGCCTACAGAGACATTGCGCACTAAGAACTTACCCCTGAACACCAGAACGAGGGTAACCACCAGGATGGCCGGGAAGGGGACGAAAGGTGGAGCCGCACAAGCCCGGCTGGAAAAGTATGCCTATGATAAGTCTCCCTCCTCTTCACCTGATGCGAAAACAATGCAGGGCAAAACAGTGGAGGCGGTGGGAAGCAAGAAAGCGACAATAGATGATGTCATGAAGGCCCTGGCTCAGGTGCAAGTGACGGTGGGATTGATATCGACCGACATCACACTCCTACGAGCGGACCTCCATAAAATATCAGAGAAAGTGCACTCGATGGAAGTGGTAACTAAATCCTTGGTGGAGGATGTCTCAGAACTACAGATCAGCATGGAGCGGATCGCAAAGGAGAATAAGGATCTACGTGCTAAGCTGGACGATCAAGAGGGACGCTCAAGAAGAAATAACATCCGTATAATCGGGGTTCCGGAATCGGAGGGCACGAGAGCCATGGACCTCTATGTAGAGGAGCTAATCAAACAACACCTGCGACAAAAAGGCCTCTCTGACTTTTTCACAGTTGAAAGGGCACACCGGGTTCCCGGAGGCCGCCCGAAACAAGGCGCGAACCCAAGGCCGATCATCGCTCGCCTCTTCAATTTTAGAGACAGGGATGCGATACTACAAGCTGCGCGGAAATCGCCACCAGTTCGAATCCAAAACTCCACACTGGCGTTCTTTCCGGACTATACGGCGGAAGTGGCACGGAGGAGAAGAACCTTTTTTGAGGTAAAGAAAGAACTCAGGGCTAGAGAACTTCCTTATTCAATGCTCTTTCCAGCCAAACTCAGGATAGTAGCAGACAATAAAACATGTTTTTTTGACACTCCGGAAACGGCACAGGATTGGCTGGAGGGGTGGAGAACAACAGCGCGATCGCGCCGTTCTAACAGACCGACCGGACACAGCAACGGGGAATCTCACCCGAGCTCCCAAGCGTCAGGAGGGGAAACAAGCCAACGCTCACCTCTGCACGGAATTCAAGAAGCGGAAGATACGGAAGAACTATGATTTCTCCAGACTGCCATTATGGCTCATGTGAAGCGCTGCCCGGGCGTGCCGCCATGGACACTGGGCGGAGGACCTCCGTGAATGAGAAGGGAGGCCGCTGACTCCGGAGGGTCCTTCACCCCAGCGCGCAAGTACTATGTTTTGGGAAGGGTTCAGGCACTCTGCTGAGTTGGGGGGGCGGGCAGTTCTGAGTCCGTTGAGCAGGGGGGCAGGGAGGGGGGGAGTTGGGGGATGGGGGGTTCTGCATTTTAAGAACTGTTCTATTGGTATAGATTGGACATATATGGCATGTTCGCACCACATAGCAGGGATCAGGCACAACAGTCGAGCTCAGTTGGGGCGACACAATGATACATCCACGCACGGCACCTATGGCACACACAACGCGAATTGAGACGGAGAGGGAGGATCAGGGACTGAAGCGGGTATCACCATTGTGCATTATGACATGGAATGTACGGGGACTGGGGGACAAGATCAAGCGGGGACTGGTACTACAGAGTATAAGACGTTTTAATACAGCCTTGGTCCTATTGCAAGAAACACACTTAACGGGCACAGCTACACCGGCCTTGGATAGGAAAGGATACAGTATGATCGCCCATTCAGAATTCACGAAGGGGTCCCGTGGCACGGGAATCCTCATGCACCGTTCATCAGGGTTCATTGTTCAATCCACAAAAACAGACACACAGGGTCGTTTTGCAGCTGCACATGGTCAATGGGAGGGGAGGCCGCTGAATGTAGTCTCGGTCTATGTTCCGCCGGCACTGCATGCAGTGGCTCTCCCTGAATTGGGGAAGTTTCTGCTAGAGCTACCGGAAGGAGATCTTGTCTTGGGGGGGGACTTTAACACTGTGGCACACAACACACATGATAGATTCCCGGTACGAACTCAAACACCCGGGCCCTCACGCCTGCATGGCTTCTTGGAGGCACAAGGTTTGGTGGACCTATGGAGACAATTACACCCGGAGGCTCGGCAGTATACCTACCACTCGGCGGTCCATGACAGCCTGTCACGGATTGACTATTTCCTAACACTAGGACACGGCCTCCTCACTATCGATGACGTACAAATTAGACCTAGGGGTATTTCAGACCCCTCTCCGCTAACACCGACTCTCTCCAACCCTGAAAGGACAAGAAAACGTATCTTCCCGATTTACCCGGGGTACCTTCAAATACCACAGATAACCAAAACACTGAAGGAGGGAACGAGGTCGTATTTTACCGAAAACGAGGGGACGGTAGAGTCTCCCACTATCCTATGGGAGGCCTATAAAACAGTTCTTCGGGGGCTAGCTATCTCAGTGATTGCGCAACATAAACATACACAAAAACAAGAACTTTTAGACCTCGAAAACAAATTGGACAAGGCCAATAGAGACCATGAGGACGACCCAACGACGACCACACGACACGCACTCCAACTGTGCCAGCAGAGTCACTCTGACCATATACGCAGCAGGGTGGTAAATGATATAACGACCACGAAACACAGACTGTATGATGTGGGCGACAAGGCGGGTAGACTCCTGGCCTGGTTAGACAGGAAAAGGGATGGACAAAGGGCCATATTACATCTAAGAGATCGTACGGGTGTGTTGCAGTCCCACCCATCACTGATAGTTGAGCTCCTAGCGGATCATTTTCAGGCAGTATACACCCCCGATACCGAGGTGACTCGAGGGATGGCGGAGACATCTCTCGTAGACATACCCACTCGCGCCTTATCGCAGGCCAGCATCGATGACCTAGAAGTAGACTTAACCGCTGAGGAGATTCAAATAGCTATAACAGCATTACACTCAGGGAAAGCCGTAGGACCTAACGGAATACCGATAGAATGGTACAAGACATTGTCAGAAACGCTCTCCACACCCCTATGCAACATGTTTAAGGATAGCCTAGAGCAGGGACAACTGCCGCCCGACCAGCGAGCGGCGACTATAGTGACGATCCCAAAACCCGGCAAGCCACCGGAGGACTGTGGCTCATACCGCCCAATCTCCCTCCTCAACGCCGAGAACAAAATCTTAGCGAAACTACTGGCAAATAGGCTACAGCCCCATTTGGTGCATCTAATACACCCGGACCAGTCAGGGTTTATGCCACATAGGAGCACGGCGATGAACCTCAGGCGGCTGCATGGGGTGATGGCACGGGCTCCGCTGTTAACGGAGCCGGCGGCAATCCTCTCACTGGACGCCAAAATGGCATTTGATCTGGTAGAATGGCACTATCTTTTCGCAGTTTTGGAACACATGGGTTTCGGCCCGAAATTCATAGCATGGATTAAGCTGCTGTACCAAAAACCAACGGCGCGAGTGACGGCAAATGGCCGTATCTCAAGAGAAATATTGTTGAGGAGGGGTACGAGACAAGGCTGCCCGCTCTCACCGCTACTGTTCGCCCTGGTCCTGGAACCTTTAGCTACTGTCATTAGGACTACTCGGTTGCTACGAGGAGTGCAGTGGGGTGATGGTTGGGAGGACAGAGTCTCATTATACGCCGATGACATGTTAATCTACCTGATGGATTTACCGATGGGGGTGCCGGCACTGCTGGCAGTGTGTGAGAGACATGGGCTGACCTCGGGTTATAAAATAAACTGGGCGAAATCAGTGCTCTACATGATACACGGCGCACCACCGGTTCTGTCCGCTGACTGTCCATTGCTAGTGGGAGACGTCTCTTTCAAGTATCTGGGGATCCATATTACACGAGATCACAATACATTTCAGGAACTGAACTTGCGACCACTGCTCGAGAGACTGAA
Organism: Lissotriton helveticus; assembly: GCF_964261635.1. NCBI lineage: Eukaryota > Metazoa > Chordata > Amphibia > Caudata > Salamandridae > Lissotriton > Lissotriton helveticus. The sequence continues at coordinate 452,884,521 of NC_136073.1, read as the reverse complement.
ATCAGACGTGCGGCACTGGAAGACTCTCCCCCTGACTTTGCTAGGCAGGGCAGCACTGTTCAAAATGATGGCACTGCCCCGCTTCCTCTACGTCTTGGAAAATACACCGGCGACGGTTCCACCACCATTTTTCAGACAAGTTTCAGTGCAGCTGTCGGGCCTGTTATGGGGAAACAAACCAGCGAGAGTGGCACATCTAAAGTTGATCAGGGATTGGTATAGTGGAGGGATAGCTCTCCCAAACCTGGAACTGTACTACTGGGCGGCGCACCTTAAGGTGATCAACCAATGGTTACATGGGCCACGTGATGACCCGGCATTCGTGGCGGATAGGCAGCAACTAGGCACTGCCACCCTTTTGGCTCCGCTCTATAACAAAGGGATGATTAGGAAACTGAGAGGCCCCACTAGGCATACCGTAACAATATGGCATAGAGCCCAGACGCGACTGAAATGGGAGGGTGTGATTACACGCATGACACCTTTATGGGACTCCAAAGTCTTGGGTAATCTAAGGAATAGCAAGGGCTTTGACCAGTGGGACACCATAGGGATCTCCACGGTTGGGGACATGTGGACAAAGGGAGGAGTGGTGCCATTTGAGACCATCAGGGAACAATACGAGTTGAGAGTTACTGAGACCTACCGTTACATACAGATCCGGCACGCATTAATGGCGGCATTAGAACCTGGGATGACGATCCCGGAGTCGGCTCCGTTAGAAGACCGACTATTGACAGAATACATGGAGGCTAAGGCCACTTCTCTCACTTACCGTAAATTAATAAATAACATGCCAGACCCGCTGCAAAAACTAAAAGAAACTTGGGAGGAGGAGCTAGGTGAACTGAATGAGGAGAGTTGGAATGCCGCACTGGCATCCCCCAGGGAGGCCGGCATATCGACACGATTTCGGTTGGTGCAGTTTAAAATACTGCACCGAGTCTATTATACACGTGTTATGCTACACAAAATACATAGAGCTGATCACCCACACTGCCTGAGACAATGCGGAGCACAGGGTACACTATTTCACACTTTGTGGGAATGCCCTAACATCATGGTTTACTGGCGGAGGATAACACGCACGATGGCTCAAACCTTACAAATCCCCATCACACCTGACCCCAGGATCTGCTTATTGAATGTATGGGGCCCGAACAACTTGACGACATATGGGAGACAATGGGTAGTCGTCGGAATGATGTTGGCGAAGCGCGACATAGCGCAGAAATGGGGTGCACTGGAAACACCTACCCTGACACAATGGTGTAGGAATATGGACATGGTAATGATAACGGAGAGGGCAGTGTATCAACAAAGGTCTAACCCACGTAAATGGAATAAAATATGGCTCTCATGGAACACATATAGGGGGGTAATATGCGAGCCTCTACCGGAAGGAGAAGAAATAGATAGTGAGGGGGAGGATGAAGAAATAGAATAGGGGAGGGAAGGGAGGAGAGTTGATGCTTGGCGTGGGAACGCTATAAAATGAACACTACCTCTTGTCAAGGCCACGGATTACGTAGGTCGTAGTATGATACACACATAATATGGAGTAGTTCCTAATTAAGGTGATGATGTCTATGATGGTAAATGCCAAATATCCATTCAATAAAGTTCTCAGTTACTAGTTAATGCAATAAAATGAAAGTTGCGATATCGGAGGAGCGTGGCTGAATGTTGAAGCTACACTTAAGAATGTATATGAATGTAACCTTGACAACGAATATGCAACAATAAAAACAAGTTTTAAAAAAAAAAGAAAAAGAAAAACAAAGGTTACAGGGATGTTATAGTTCGGAAATTGAACTAAAAAAAAAGCCTTAGAAATTCACTGAAAACCATAAAAGTTACAGGGATGTTATAGTTAGGCTCCGGTTTCACGCACACAAAACCAGTGAAATTCAGCCGTTATAGTTACCTGAGCTAACTATAACGTATGTCCCCGCATTACACTGCTTATGACCTCAATATTACATCACTCATGACATGGTCAGTGACCTCACTTATAACATCTCAAATTACATCATCCACTGAACCACTCGATCATACACACAACCAGTCACACACCCACTCATCCACAGATTCATAGAACCACCCACACATCACCCATACAACTCATACAGCCACTCACTCACCCATACAGCTAGTACAGAGCTACTCAGTCACCCATACAGCCACTCACAGACCCATTCACTCACCCATACAATCATTATATATATATATATATATATATATATATATATATATATATATTTATTTTTTTTCAAAGCTCCAAAGTTGCCCGCAGGCAAGGCAGCACACTCCAGCAGCTTGTCACGAGCATATTCCTCGCTGCAATTGTAAGGGTAAAGGCTACACTCCGTCTTTCTGTGATTACAGTCCTCATGTCGCATAATGAAGCCTGGCGCGTTTCTGGGCTAATGCCCACATCAGAGGCCCGACAGGAGATTCGTGGAGTAGACACGCTCACCTAATGTTTTTAACCGTCCTCAAATGTGCTGATTTCTGGTGAATAACCGCAAAGGCTTATGGGCCATGCTGTGCGTGTCCGCCACGATAATTTACCTGTATTAGGTGCCCTGGATGGGCCCCGAGGGGTGGGTGAGCCATCAATCCCCTGCTGCTGGTCCACTTGGGTCTCGGGAGTCTCCGAGACTCGTGGCCCCCTATGACAGGGGGTGGTGCCCGCCTTCACGGCCGGGCCGGGTGTACATTTTCAAAGGTCCAAAGTTGCCCGCAGGCAAGGCAGCACACTCCAGCAGCTTGTCACAAGCATATTCCTTGCAGCAATTGTAAGGGTAAAAGCTAAACTCCGTCCTGTGGTTACAGTCCTCGTGTCGCATAATGAAGCCTGACGCGTTTCCGGGCTAATGTCCTCATCAGAGGCTCGACAGATTTTTTTGGGGAAGATGAAGGAGACGAGAAGCGTGATATATATATTAATTGTTGTTTTGAAATTCATTTATCAACTTGACAAAGTGTGGAATCGAGTTATTGTAATTTTGAAGTAGAAATGATCTCTTTTCAAAATTAATGTGGAGTATTCCATCTGACCCTGTAGTATGTTGTCTATTTCCACTAGTCACATGGTGTATTTCACAACGCATAAGAATCAGGCTTTCAAAATTGCATTTCATTGTGATCAAGGGCATCTGCCCGAAACGCGTCAGTCCGCTGCGTGCTTTGAAGATTGGTGCATTGAAATAAAACATCTTGCCTAAACCTTAGGATTCACTGGTCTCTGTTCGCCACTGGCTGGAGGTTCGGGATCGTTTCTGAAAAAAAAAAAAATATATATATATATATATATATGTATATATATATATATATCTATATATATATCTATAGAGAGAGAGAGAGAGAGAGAGAAGCAACTCCTCCCACCTGTGAAGAAACAGAGGCGACAGCGGGGATACCGGCGAAAACACTTTATTGGCTGATTATGGCATAATGCATTACAGCCTGACAATGGCCTTCTTCAGATGCCTTTGAAAATGTTTGAGACTTTTTCACTTACATATATTGTCCCCACCACTGTCCCATTGGTGATGGGACACCACACCCACCAAATAATCGTATCTCACTGCCTGCTGTACGTCGGAACTACAGGCCCCAGAAACCATTGTTCAGGTAAGTGCTACTAGTGGTGTGTCCTGATGGATTAGCGATGCGTGGCAGAGTTTTATGAGCAAAAGAATGTCAATATCCAGTATCAGAGTGCTTCCCCTGGCCCCCATACGTTCCAGCCCCCTATTTACAATTGTTAGCCGGGCAGGGAAATAAAAGACAATGCTATTTTCCGTCCTCCATGAGGTCACGGTCCGCTGTTGCAGCCGCCCTGGATTGCAATGTGTTCAGAGGCAGGCTCCGGATATAGATATATATATATATATATATATATATATATATATATATATATATATATATATATATATATAGATATATACTCTCCACCTAACTCCGCCAAAATCTTTTAAAGACGGGTGCCATCAATCTTGAGGATGGACTCACGTTTTAAATCAAGCTCCTGTGCAAAACACTAGGCACTCAGAGGGTATGTTAGAGGGTGGATGTTAGTCTGCAGCCCGTGGCTGGCAGGACGTGAAGGAGGCCGAAGTTTTCTGCAGCTGGCCCGACAGGCCCAAGGACTTGGCCGTAGCCATGGAGTCCTTGAAACGCTCAAGCGCACGGTCTGCCTTGTCGACAAAGAGGCGACGGCCATCAAATGACATGTCCATGAAGGAATTCTGGACATCAGCCGAAAAGTTGGCGGACCTCAGTTAGGTATGGCGGCGAACCGCCACCGTCGTGGAAATCGCCCTGCCCAGGGAGTCCGTGGTATCCAGCCCACATCGGATAGAGTACCGTGCTCCATCCCGCCCTTCCGCAAGGGCTTGAGCGAGTTTGACCCGGGCCTCTTCCGGGCAAGCTGGCAGCACGTCCGCGACCGTGTCCCACAGAGAGTGGGTATAAGGGCCCAAAAGGCAAGCGGTGTTGACCGACCGCAACCCCAAACTAAGTGAGGAGAACAGCTTCTTACCGAACTGTTCATACCTTTTGGATTCTCGTTCAGTTGGAGCAGTCGGGAATGCGGTCTGGGAGTTAGAGGCCTGGATAACCAGGCTCTCGGGGGTGGGGTGGGTGGACAGGAAGCTAGGGTCGCCCGGGGCCGGGCAGTGGCGCCTGGCTGCGTTCCGATCTACAAGCGGACCTGTAGCGGGCCTGGACCAAGTGCCCAACAGAACATCAGAAAGGGCCTCATTAAACGGCAGTAGAGGCTCCGAAGAGCTTGCCTGCGGTTTAGGAACCTCAGTGAGGAGGTTAGTCCTCACGGCCGCGACGGAAAGCTCAAGACCCAAGGCCTTGGCCGCCCTTGTCAGCAACAGGCTGTAAGCAGCCCCCTCCTCTGTAGCCACTGTAGGAGGGGAGACAAAGCCAGTGTCAGGCAAAGTGTCCAAACCACTGGCCTCCACTAGATCCACTGCCCAGCCCTGATATGACTGGCACTCCCGTGCCAGAGGGTCCTCAGACACCTCCCAATCCTCCTCGTCTCCCATCTCCTGATAGTCAGGTGCAAAGGATGGGGCTGAATCATAGAAGAATTGCTCTTCTCTCGGTGTCGAATGCGTCGTCGAGCGACGCCGGTCTGACGCCGGATCCGGACCGAGGGAGGGACTGGGGACGACGTCGTCCGGACACGGCGTCGGGGGCGACACCCTGGGGGTCGGCGCCGGCAGAGGGGTCGTAAGGTCGACCAGAGGCGACCCGATTCCGGACCGGGTGGGGCCCTGCGGTGTCGGGACCGAAGTCGATGACGGCGCCGGGGCCGAAGCCCCCGGCCCGCTTGGGCTCCCAGTCGGGGCCGCGGGGCCCGAAGGCGCCACAGCAGGACCCGACGGAGGAGAGAGCGACCTCATGGCCATCGATCTCCTCCAGCGTCGCGTTCAGCCCAGGGACAGGCGGGTATGGGGCTGGCAGCTGCACCTGCGGCTCCAGCTGAGCCGCCCGAACCCCCGTCCGCATTGCGCGAGCGTCGGGGGGAGTCGGAAGAGCGATGTTGTCTCTTCAACTGCTTGTGCCTCTTACCTGAGGACTTGGAGCCCGACGAATGGTGTAGACTCGCCGAGCTGCGATGACTGTGGCCCCGCGACCGGTCCTTTAACCTCCTCCTTGATCTGAACCGTGAACGGCATGGACCCGACTGCCGAAGCTCGAGGCGCTTACGGGACCGCTCCCGCCTAGCCTTCGACGTCAAGGCCCGGCAGGTAATATAGGCACCGGCGATGGGGTTCGGTAACCGACATAAGTCGGTTGCAATCGGCACAGGGCTTGAACCCGGGCATCCCTACCGGCACCGATAGTCTTATGACTCGAAACAGGATCAAAAAGATCAAAAAAGTTAGTCAAAAAGTGACTAAGGAGTACTGCTTTTTCTGGATCTGTGCTTGCTGGCACGGAAAAAAGAAGAACGAACATCAGTGCGCGAGGGCGGCGTCTAAGTACTCCAACGACGTCATCCCGGGGCCAACGACGGACGCGGAGCCGCAGATGACGCCTACCGACGCGCAGGGGTACTGCTACGCAAAACTTTCCGGATCCAGTCTGGCGCCTGGGGATATTCTAAGGTAAGGAATTTAACACTAATCTGTTTCTTTCAGATCTGGGCATTTTTACTGTTTGGGTTCTGCGCATGCGCTCTTTATATGCCAGACTATGAGAACTGCTTGTGGGGGCATGGCATCACTTCTGCACATCTTCCTTCCCCCGTCCGTTGCTCCCCCATCTCTAGTTTCGCCCCAGGCCATGTATATCTCGTGGGCCCTAGAAACAGGCCGGGACCCCTTGGCCATAATTAATCACACTGCCAGGCGGACACCGGATGCCCCTTCCTGCAATAAACGCCAGCATTTTATGGGTCCCTCCCCCTACTCGAGCCCAAACCCAGAATCATCCACTTCTCTTTAATATAACCATGTTTCAAGCACTGACATTCAGCAAGATGTTAAATACATGGGGGAGCTTTTATTTACAACCTAACTGAACTTCAGTAAAATATTCTAATGGAGAACCCTGCAACATTTAACCACCCACAATGCCCCACTCCCACCTTGCTATCATCAGTGCTGCCCTCCGGCTCACCACAGACCACACTTTGCAGCCACTCCGAAAAAGTTTGAGATTATCTATGGTCTAAAGGGTCAGATATACGCATGGTTGATGGGTGATGTTCCTCAAACACACAAAAGGTGATGGAAGTGTAAACAGTGGCTATAGCTGTATATTGGTTCTAGTGATGTACCGCCCTCAGAGGCAAGGGTATGTCCAGATGTGGGTCCCATGTTCACCCTGCCACCGGAAGCAAGGTACACTCAACTGACAAGCCCCAATCAGGGCGAAACTGCCCATGCGTTGCTTGTGTTCCGGTTCAAGGAGGATGTGGTCTGACACACTGACACACACACACAGGTACTGTAGCTAAAAAACAAATGTATTCTAACAAAATGTACAGATCTCAGTCAACACTGTTTTGCCTAGCTCAAACATATCCCCAAAATGCTGCAAGAAAATCTGCTGCATGATGCCACATAATTAGCCTTTTCCTGCTGCATAATTTAGAGAGCCATGCTGCATAAATGTGTTAGAGCACTGCCGTCTAATATTAGCGTAATTGACAATGGTAACGCGCTGAAGAGGGTTTACGGGCTGTCAGTTTGGTGATGCAACCCATATTTCACAGAGATCTGTGAATGATTGCCCATATTTTCCAAGCCACGTGGCAATACAACACATACAACAAAGGGCCTGTTGGGGCACGGGGAGGAATGTTTGCGCAGTTGCAGTGCCTGTGTGCATTCCATGTAAATGGAACCTGTTGCTATTGCCATGCGCAGCGCATTGTATGCACATATATACATACAATTTCTGAGGTGATTTAACTATGCATAAATGAAAAATGAATACACACATGTCTAGCACGTACGTGCTCCGTCACGCGTTTTTCAGCAACTTCGTGTTTTCAGCAACAAACAAAGCTTTACATACAGCTGCTGTGATGGCCGAGTGGTTACCCCACGCAGGTTCAAATCCTGCTTACAGCGTCTAATTTTATATAAAAATATTTCGGGTGAGACTGATTAGACACAGGGCAAACTGTATACAGTCCATCTCTATGCGTGTATATGAGAACTGCAATGGTTAATACGTCACTCATGCATGTACTTATCCACCGATCCTTATGCTTCAAGGCGTAGAATGTGACTCCGAAGGGTTACTACTGAAAGTATATATGTACACAAGCCCTTGGAGGAACCACGTGCCATAGAAGTGCGGCTGGGCTGCTGGGTTTACCCATGTGCTGTGTGCACACATCGGAGTGGCAGGGGCGTACCTATCAATAGTGCGGCGTGTGCACACACAACCACACACACGCACACACACACAGCCACACCAACAACCACACAACCACACACACACACACAAACCCACAGGCACACACAACCACCACACACACAACCACAAACACAACACACACAACTACACACACAACCACAACACACACACAACCACACACATAACCACACACACAACCACAACCACACATACAACCACACACAACCACACACACACAATCACACACACAACCACACCGTCAGTACACGCTCACCAGGCACAGACACCATCAGTCAGTGCACGCTTTCACGGGGCACAAACACCACCTGCCGTCAATGCACTCTTCCACCAGGCACACACCACTAGACGTCAGTGCATGTTTTCACCAGGCACACAAACACCACAAGCCGTCTGTGCACGCTTTCATCAGACACACACCACCAGCCATCAGAGCACAATTTCTACAGGGACACACACCACCAGCCATCAGTGCACACACCAATTGTTAACGCATCCACAATTAACTATTGTAGCAATAGCAGTATGGCGCACTTTACTTTTAAACATATTCATCTAAAGCGCAGCATGCCACCATTGCTAAAAAAAAAAATGTGCCTACAATTTGACTTTTGTTGCAATTGGTGTTGCAATATTTAGCAATGCAAATAGCTCAAACTTGATTAATGCGAGACCTATTGCATGGCAAATGCTTGTTAACACTGCTGGTGGCAACCGTACCTGATGAACTGTGGAGATCATTTTAGGTGATCTTGTGAATGCTGGACACTAAAGTGAGCTTTCGTTCACCAGAAATAGTGCTTTCTGTAGAAAAGGTTGGAGACCACTCTCCATCCCCATGATCCACTACAATGAGCACCCGATGCGGAGTTGGGGGAAAGCTATGAAAGGAAGATTCAAAATTACCTTGTTCTCTATTGAAGCTAAGGTATAAATCATTAAGCCTTTATCTTTACCTCTAGCCAGCCTGTGGCAAGCTCACATTAATGGGTCATTGTTGAAACTGTGCAGGACTACATACTCCACTCTAAAATGGAGATAACTTCTCTTTTCCAACTCAACCAGTCTTTGAGGCACGGTGGGGACCTCTTCGCTTCCGAAGATCTCTGAGAACTACGACCTAGAGATTTGGCATAGGGCCCATATCCAGTTTTATTTTAAAAATGCAAACGTCCTTAAGTAGGGTAGAGGAGTATAGAAAACAAGTGAGGAAACACCAGAAGAGTATCTGTGTAACATTTACAAGGAGGAAAAACCGAAAGTAGCAGAGAACAGTTTTTGATGAGGCCCACAATCTTTTCCTGGTCGGGCCTATTTCAAGGCGAGCAATAAGACTCCTCACACTTGGAGGAATGCATGCTGGTGCAAGTAACAGTCTTGAAGAAGCTGGTAGAGGGTGATGAAAGAGTTATGCCCAGTGTGCTGATAAAGTAGAAACATGAGCCCACAAAACAGTCCAATTCAATTTGGGTGTAACCGAGTATACTTTTTGAGAGACCCATGTGCAAACTTTAGAAAGCTCAAAACACACTTCTCAGTTTCCACTGTCCAAACACCATACAAAGGGCAGATGGATTTGTACATATTTCCTTGAAATGTTGAATAATCCTTGCTCATGCAAGAGAACCCTGTTGGATTTCACATTTGCTGCAGTTCTTATGCATGGAGCACAAAGACAATTGGCCTGACTCTTATTGTAATCTACAAGCCACAGCAACTGGCCTTTTCAGTGTTTGTCAGTAGAGAGAAGAAGCTTCTGTGCCCCACTGTATGCCACCGTGGCATGGCGGCAGGACCCAGCAGACACCAGGCCTGCTCAAAGGAAACAGCGACCCAGCAGCAGAGGTGAGGGGTTGTCAGGGCAGGAAAGAAGAGACGCAGGGCTTGGTCACTGTGCAGAATCCCGGTGGCAGGTGAGAGAGCTACTAGATAAGCATCTTACTGTCAAGGCTTACATGAAGCACTGATAGAATGAATTTAAAAGGTGCACCTTAGGAGACAGGAACTGTGATGACTGGGCACATCACACAGGGAACCCCAAGTACCCGAATTCCCCAAGTCACTGCTCCAGGCCCTGCAGACGGGTACAAAGGTGATCCGACATGCCTGCTGCATTGGCGTACCTGGTCTTAGCATGGGACAAGGACAGGACCGTCTGCGCCCGTCAGAGGGCTAAAAGAAGCAGTTCTGAACCACCCCTCTTGCTTCTGTGAGTTAATCTATTGAAAAATAACGTTGTTTTAGCTCCAAAGACTACTCCTGGTAAATGGTGAAAGATAAACATGACTATAATTAAACCATTTTCTTTAAAAAAATAAAATTTAAAAAACCACTGGTTGTACTAAATGATGCAATTGCTGATGCGGAGCATTCTATAACCCACACAGCACCTCTTCTGCCAATGTTGTTATAACAAGATGTCCAACGTAAGGTTTATAATCAGTACTCAGATACACCCAGAGGATCCGTGTTAGAAACGGGTAGCGTGGTGCAGAGCGGGCGGCCCAAACTCAGAGGAAATGTGTAAAGCATCCACGCAGCACACACAGGCCACACACAAGGCACACTACAAAAAGAGACCACACCAGTTTAGGTGAAAAACAGCATATGTATTATGCCAAACACGTTAGGATCTTATCACAGGTATGAACATGGTGCCACCTGACACCAGGTAGCAATACACAAGGGAACTATGTACAGGGCAGGGCCAATCGGACCGCTGCCAGAATCATCACACAGTACAGCTAGGATAAAGGTAAATGCAAGGAATAAATGTAGAGTCCATTAGCTTTAGGGGAAAAACATTATCAGCATAACGGCAACGTCATTAGCGCACCAGCATTATCATAAGACCTAGATCTGTGGCATAAATCACATTAGCATGACGCATTAGGCAGGAACATCTGCAGTAGGCCTAAGGCCCATTATTTTACACATAAGCAAAAAGGCAACATTAGGCATAACTGAAACGTCAGGTTAGGCATAGGCCAAGTCATGTTAGCGTGAGGCATAAAAGTGGAACCAGGCATTAATACATTATGTATACCTTCTGGCATCGTCACTGGGGTATAAACCTATTTGCATAACTCACTTTAGCATGGGGCCTAGACACCTTAGGTCAGGCATGAACCACCTGAGATCATCCTAGTGTGACATTAGGCCTGAACATTAGCATAAAGGCACGGACACAGAACCTTATATCAGGCATGCACATTAGTATTGGGCATACTCTCAGGACATTAGGCAAACTTGCATGAGGCGTCTTAATATGCATAAACCATGAGGCATCACATTAGGCGTACAACCCTCCCCGGCATAACTGCGTGAACATGGGGCACCTAAACAACACTTTAGGCATCACATTAGGCGTCCATAGGATCTAAACCGCACATCCGCCGTGCAAACCTGAGGGGACAAACATCAGACATCATTAGGGGCATAAAGACATTATCAGGGGGGCCCCTCAGCTGACCTATCCCCTTGTAGTGCCCTCCTTGCTATGCCGTAGTTCAGTCTTTCCAGAGTATTGGCAAGGTTGGAGTCCCTCTTTGGGACTCAGAAGTTCCTCGTGGGCCTCTAACAATAATGTTGCCCAACGGTGCAGCTGCCTGCTGTCAGACGGGGCAGCTGGAAAATTACACAGGTGCAAGGTGCAGCGGCCCGCAACAGGATACGGGCACCGGGGCGGGCACAGGCAATGTGCCCCGACACCCCCCCAACCACAAGATGGCTGAGCCCCACTCACCGGGCTCGCTGTTGCTGCGGAACTTCCACCTGGAGCCTACAAGGCTCCGGTCGATCCAGGTGTCCCACGGGGCTCCTCTATCCACCGTGGGAATCCGTTGCCACCGCTGCACTTCCCGGGGCACGGAGCGAGGTCTCAGTCAGCCCCGCTACCACAAGCACCACTCTTGTCTTCACCCGGGCCCCCTCCTGGGACCTAGGACTTAATTTGGGGAATTTGCGAGGCTGGTCAGAGGGCTCCGGGAAATTCCGCACTCAGCTGAGCCCCTCTCCAGAGTGTCTGGGCGGGTTCCGGGCTCCCGGCTGGTACGGGACCCGGGAGCCAATGCGTGCGCAGCTTCTGGGGCGCGGCCGATGATGCGGCCGGTGCCCCGGTTGCCGGGCAACACCTCCCTCCACGCTACAGGCCTAGCGCTGCCTCGGCAGCACCCGCAGTGGCCCTCACCTTGGCTTTGGGGGCCGCAGCTGCATTCAGCCTTACCCACAGCAGCGCCGGGGCGGCGGCGGTGTTCCTAGGCCCACAGCACTTCTTCAGGATTGTGACAGCCCGGGGCAAGCCCTGGATAGCAGAATGCCCTGCACTTCTCTTCTTTCTCCTCCCCAGGCCGCAGCAGTGAATCTTCTTTTGGAGGTGACACGCGGGGTGGGCTCCGGCTAGTAACAGGTGCATAACGCGGGGTGGGCACCCGCCTCCTTTAAAATCCCCCTCAATTGCGGAGAACGTGGGATAGGCTCCCGCTGTATGTTTAAGCACACAGGGGGGATCCCACACGCTGGGATTCCTTCACAGCCCAGCGCTGCAGGCACCAGCTCCTCTCTTCTCCTGGTACATAAGTAGGGGGTCCCAGTACAGAAACATTGAAAGGAAAGGTTGAATTTACAGTAAAGTTTTTTTTTTAAAACAAATATACATACAACTTAGATTCAATGTTATTTAATCAGAATGAATCAAAACATAGGTTTCATATACAAATTATTGAATCATAAAGTATGTTGTTCAAAATACGACAAACAAAGAAATGCCCCAGGAAGGGAAGGTGAGGTCAGTGCAAGGTATACCCAACAAAGTCACTGGGACCTGGGTGAAAGGTAGTACATAAGTAGGGGGTCCCAGTACAGAACCATTAAAAGGAAAGGTTGAATTAAAAGTAATGTTTTTTTTAAAAACAAATATACATACAACTTAGATTCAATGTTATTTAATCACAATGAATCAAAACATAGGTTTTATATACATATTATTGAATCATAAAGTATGTTGTTCAAAATACGACAAACAAAGAAATGCCCCAGGAAGGGAAGGTGAGATCAGTGCAAGGTAAGTGTGAAGGTTTGCTGGGAAATAGGAAAAGAGTGCTGGTCAGGGTGACCTACTTCATTGAATAGTTAAAACCGTGTAGCCACACTTATAACATGAATGTTCAAACAATTGCATCATAAGCCATCAACAGGGAAACCACTGTAAATAAATCAACAATATAGTCGTCGACGTTTCGACCCCACAGGTTCTAGGTAGCAGTGTGACCTTAGGAAGGGGTCTTCTTCAGAACAAAATGGGATGAGGAGGGGGGGGGGCGGGAACCTGGGAAACAAAGGCAACAAATCAATACACGAATTGGCTCACTAGATGGCAATAAATCGCAGTTAATGTGGCAAAAAAGGGTTAATTATCTTGATCAGCAGTATCACGATGTGGGATTTGGAAGGTATGAATGGACCCGCAGGGCTCCACAAGCGAGAAGAGACAGCTTAAATAGGTCTCTGGAGGAGGAAAGTAAAAGAAAAAAGAACCGAATTCTAGATGCGTTTACAAAAAGCAATCTGAACGGCAAGGTGGGCAGTTACTGACTAAACTCACCCCGCGTGGTAATCTCAGTATTCAAGGGGCGCGGTGCCACCAGGAGCAGGTCGGCATAGGTCGTAGTCTGAAATGAAAGGGCCAACACTTAAAATAGTACTTGCGGTAAGGAGGCCGCAACTACACCAAACCACTCAGTATTAAAGAGTGGGACCCCGCAATGAGTTGTATAAACACAAACAACCACAATCAGAGGCCAAGTATACAGGCTTTAGTCACTTGGCTCACAAGCTCGATGATCGTATTAGGTGGGGATGTAAGAGCCACCAGGGCCGGTCGGCGAACAACGTAAACTGAAATGCAAAGGCCAGCACTAAGATCACAATACTGTAAGCAGTACAAAAAAGGCCGCCAGTGCATGACCCGCCAAAGTCCAGTTGGATCGTGGACACATAGTTCCTCTTACCTGACAAATCGGATCTGTGTCGGTCTCAGTCTCTTTAGTGAAAGGAGGCGCGACTTGAAATGTCTATAGATAAAGCTGGCCGTGGTCGGCTCAGCGAGAGGATGTCACGCCAACACTAGATGCGTGAAACCTACAGGTGGCAGGGGTAATGGTTGCGCGTCGATACATACGCTAACCTGATCGATGTGGTTGCCTAGGTAACACTAAAACCACGGATGTTGGACAGGAGGGAACCAATAAAAATAGACTTGGAGAGGGTAATAACATTTAATTGAAAGGATAGAACCTATCGTACACCATTGTTAATGACAGATTGCTGAGATACACGCAACCGTGCGGGTGAACCCGCAGGAAAGTATACCGGTGGTGAACCCTACACTTAACCCAGTGGTCAACATCTCAATTCAATTCAATTCAAAGGATCTTTATTCAGTGATTAAAAAACACCATAAAAGCACATATATATATATATATATATACACACAATTTAAAACATAATTAAATGTTATCTAGACCCCGACTAATATTTATACAAATGATTTAAAAAACTTTACAAAGTCCACGATCAGGCCGAACTTCTTGTTTTCCTTAGTCTTAAAGAAACTTTCAAGAAATTCATTACACAACACAATGTACGGGGGTCATTCGCCCTTTGCAAGAAGAGTAGAGAGGCTTTCGCATGTCTCAACTTGGCCTGTTTTAAAATATCCACCAGAAATCTACGCCTAGGTGTTACATAAAAAGAACACAAAAGTACAAAATGAAGGGTGTCCTGCGGAGACCTATTGTCGCAGCGGCAGGCACCCTTCTACTCAACTGATGAGGTAAAACCTGGTGGATCAGCAAATAAAGTAGGTAAAAGGTTGAGCCAAAAACGAGACATCAAAAACCTCTCCTGAGCATTATACATAAGATAAAGGTACGGTTCCATACCCTCCGTGCTCTTAACAAGGCCATGGGCACTTACTGAGCGTTTGGTCCCTTCAGTTGCTGCTCTACGGGTGGCTCTCCAGTCCAAAAACACTCTCTTAATTTTGGGTTAGTCCAGTGGTAAAATTACTGAGGGGTTGATAAAAAGATCCTTCTGGTTTAAGTCTTCCAAGGTAGTCTTCACATATTTCAGCCATGGTATTTCCAGGCCTTTATCCCTATCCAAGCAGTCTCTTAAAATTTGTCTGCTCAAAACTGCCTTGGGGTTTGCCCAGATTTTTATCCATGCCATAATCGGTCTGAGCTTAACCAGGTCCTCAATATATGGCCTCCCTAGTTCCCTGTGAGCAATTACAGCAGGGGTACTCCGAGGTATTTTCAAAATCGATCGCAAGTAATTATTTTCCTCCCGCTGCAATTGGTCAACATTTACAAAACCCCACACTTCAGAACCATACGTAGCTTTGAAACAGCATATAGAACTATACAAATTCATAATTTGTTCAGGGGACCAACGACCCAGCCTACGCCCATAGCCTGCTGTAGGACCATTTGAGGATACCAATCTGCTCCATCATTCTTCCACCAGGGAATCAAATTTTAATGACCCGTCAAATAACAGACCGAGATAAGAAAAAGACTGCACCTTTTCTAATGTGTGGTTCCCTATTCTGTAAGAAAACCTTTTGCTTGGTTTTGTGCCAGGCAGCATTATGTAGGACTTGCTTAGGTTCACAGAGAGATCTAATGTTTCCATGAATTTGGCAAATCCGTCAATTAGGGTCTGTAAGCTGTTCGAAGTGCGGGTCAGTAGGACCGCATTATCCGCGTACAAAAGCACCGGGATGTGGCACGTTCCTACTCTCGGGCAGTCTGTCTTCAAGGCAACCAAAGCCTGCTCTAAGTTGTTAATATAGAGCGAGAACAAAAAGGAGGCAAGAATACAACCCTGCCTCACCCCGCTAGTGCACGGAAAGGGTACTGTATTCTCCCCCTCCGTGTTATAGCGGACCTTGGCGGTGGTATCCCGATGTAGTTCTCTGAGGATATTGATCAGGCCCGGGTCGATTCCCAAATTACTCATTAAGGCCCACAGTTTTTCCCTATTGACATGATCAAAAGCGGCTTCCAAGTCCATAAACCCCAAGTAGATCGCTTCATTGCTGGTTTTGGTGTATTTTGCCACCAGCAAATAAAGGTTTAGACATTGATCACTGGTGGACCTCCCTGTCCTAAAGCCGTACTGAGTGTCCGAGATGATGTCATGTTCTTCGGTCCACTCAGTAAGACGATTAAGGATTACCTGACCCAGAACTTTGGCGGAGACATCAATTAATGAAATAGGCCGATAACACTGGGGGTCGTCCCTATTGCCCTTTTAAAAATAGGGACGATTATTGCCGTGGACCAAGAGCGGGGTAAACCCCACCTAATAGCCGCATTTATCACTCTAGTGAGAATAGGGGCCCATAGATCTAAATTACTCAAGTACAAATCTGGAGGTGTGCCGTCAGGACCTGGTGCTTTATTTCTTGTCAAGCCCTGAATTCACACAGTAATTTCCTCTAGGGAGAATTCTGCTACTTGGCCCAGCCGGCCGGCCCATCCCGCCTCCAGGGCTATGTCCTGGCTGTAATTATACAAGCCCTTAAAGTGTATGAGCCATTGTTCTGGTAGGATATTTGCAATGATCTCAGGGGCATTATTATCCTGGAAACATGGTTTGTTAATTATTCTCCAGAATTCGGTCATGTCCCTTCTATCTGCTGCCTCCCTTAAGTCTGTCCATGCATTTCCTTTTCTTTACTGCGCTCTTATATGCCTGTCTGCACTGCACTACTTTTGTTTGTCCCTAGGATTGTTTTTTAAGCTAATTTTGAACTCCTTCAGGGCACGCGAACATTCCCTGTCAAACCATCTTGGGTGGATGTATTTTTCTGGGCGAACTTGTCTTCATAAGCCCCTCGATCAAACTGGTTACTAGCCCAAATGCCCCCTCGACCTCAAGATCAAGACACTCGCCAATAGGTACTTTCCCAGTGACCATTAGTGATTTATAGAAAGCCTCACCATCAATTTTTGACCACCTGAGCCGTCTTCCCTGATCCGTTACCCTCACAGAGGTCCCAACCAAGGGTCTTATCTTAGGTCGACCCAGGTACGTGAGCTCTCAAACCAAAGGATTGTGGTCACTGAATGGGCTCCACTCAATCCCCACCGATCTAATCCAGTTTTTTAATAACCTGGACGCTAAGATATAGTCAATATATGACGAGCACCCTCTCCCTTTAAAAGTTGGGGCGAGGGTTCCCTCTTTCTCCAGGCTAATCATATCAATGGTGTGTTCCAGGACATGTGTTTTTATAAATGTACTAAAGGCCATTCCCTCAGTTGTGTGTTCACAGTGGGGGCCTTTCTCTACTGGACAACAAGACCATTCTGCATTCAGGGGGAACAATGTTGGACATAAGTGGCAATTAAATTACCCATGACTAGAACAGTGGGTTCCAAGGCCCCTTTCCTTTTGGCTAGTTCCTGGTTAAGTCTATGGTCTAATTCCTGGGGCGTGGGATTATTTTCTCCAAGGGCTCCTTCGTTATATACATTAAACAGGATCAGCCTTAGCCCGCTACCCCTAAACCACAATGCCTGGAGATTATGAGATATCCAGGATGGGCTAGTCCATGTTCCTTGCAGGTTTAAATCTAAATATACGGATAGTCCTCCCATTGCTCTCGCTGATCTCGATTTCTGGGCGGGCACGAAAAAGAATTTGTACCCTGTCATGTGGGAAAGGCTACTATCCACCACCCAGGTTTCTTGTAAACTAATTATCTGGCACCTGTTTATGTATTGCCGTCATTCAATATTATCAAATGTATTCGCTAGGCCGGCTACGTTCCATGAGAATATTTTTAACCCCCTTTCTAGTGACTGATCACAAGCTGGTCCTTGGGCACTTAGTCTTCCAGTATCAGACCCGTCATCTGCCCTTGAAGACATTGCTTGAGCCCATCAACACTTTAGTGAGAGCAGGGATAAATCATCCCTTAACTCCACCTCACAGCTAATATCTCCCAATGCAGGCCCGATACTGTGTTCTGGCGTACTGACTGGTTTCACCCCAAAAGCTCCTTTTACTATGTGAACCTCTTCTATAGGGAAAGAATTTATAAGGGCGACCTGTGGCACCCTCGGCCCCACACCACGCAATCCCTGCAGGTTCGTATTCCCATCTCCTCTTGTTACTGCCTTCTCCGCTATGAAGGGGAGCCTTATCAGTCAATCATTTTCCTCTAGGGACATCAAAGAGCTAAATCTGTTGGTCCATTTGGATAGTTCCCAATCTCTTGCCATAGGGCCACACAAAGTGTGGTACCGAGCCTTATTTGTATTTGGACCTTCCCTAGATTTCCAAAAGAGGTAGGGCGGATCATAGGGACGTTTTGTCTGGGGTAAAAATAACCTAAAGGCAGGGGTCTTATGCTACCTGCCAGGTTAACCGTCCCACAAGTTAAAATGTGCTGCACTACACTGGCGTCCTTGAAATTCACGATAATACAATTCCCCACTATGTCTTTGCACCTGGTGCCAATCCAGGTTACCCTTCTAACGTGGAGAATTTCCCCGTTTTTGCTACCTACAAGAGGCCTGTCCTGATTCAGCCAGAGTGTGGTCTTATTTCTCAATTCAGTGTGTGACTCACTCTGTTCTTTCTTTAGGTATGGAACCCCCGCAAGTACTACTACAAAGGGGCATGCTTCAGGTGGTAAATTTATGATTGGTAGGGTTTCACCAGTTGATATATTGGCCACACGCCCAGTCTGGTTTACCACTACTATTTCAGGTTTGGAGGGATGATTACTTGGCCGTTCTATTGATGGCTCGGGAAGTCCCGCCCCTGCCAGTGAAACCCCCTCTCCATATGCCATGCCCCTGTCCGAATGCAGGGGAATACCTAGCAGACTAGGGGGCGGTGTAACCGTAGGTGTCACACTTTACATCCTGCTTGGTTGCATAACCGTCTGTTGATCTTGACAAGTATCAATAATAATCGGGTTATTTGTGGTACCAGTATCCAGGGCTATACCCTGCACCCTACCCCTATTCTTTAATTCATTTAGAATTTTATCCAGCCTATTGGCTAATGGCTTTATCTGACTGACAATAAATACTTCTAGGTGGTTTTGTAAGTCTAAGACTATTTGGGCCATCCAGCTCGGGGGGGGGGGGGCTAACGGCTGAGGCGCCTGCTCAGCCCTAGTTCCTTTCAGCAAACTTCCTGGTTCAGATGAGGGAAGGCTAATTTTAGTTTTCTTTGTAGTGTAGTTCCTATTATCCCAATAGGCTCTGCGCATTGGAATAATACCTTCAATAGTATAGGCCTAGACCAGACGTTAACTAGGTCTACTACTGTCGATATTAGACTTAAAGTTTTGGGTTTGCCAGCTAGCTCAGAGTTCACTAGAAACTTTCTCGAATGTTCAGGAAGGAATTAACTTCCCTGATTAGACAAGAAGGGATTTAGTTTCTGACAACCATAGAACATGACAACTTTGCTCTCCCCTAATCAAGAGTGTATCTCGAGAGTCGTGTGAACAAAAGGCAATTTATTTTACTCAGTCAGTACGTGCATTCTTAGTCTCATCAGATTGTAGAGAAAAGGAAGAGACGGGCGTGTTCAATAAAAGATGTTATTTATTGATCAGTCTCTTTTCTCGTACAAGAGAAATGGATCGATATTATTGCAATACTTATCGTTAAGTAAAGTGCATACATTAAAAGCAGAAGTATAAAATAATACTGTAAAAACATTGATATGGTTTCTAAGCCATATGAAGGTTTAAAATGAATAAAATATATTACATACACATATACATTTGACTAAACGTACTCAACTGGTGTTTCTAGATACGCCTACCCCGTGTACCTGACCTGAGCCTAATACGTGGGCGGGAATAGAAAGTTACAGTTTAAGTTAAGTTTGTTTTTGCCAAGTGACTGACTAAAGAATTCTCTGTGAGGGGTTATTCAGTTCTGTACCTGGAAGTTAGGATGAATGAGGGATGGTATCTCTCTCTCTGCTCTCGATATTCCAGGCTGCGTGCGAGGGCTACCCGGAAACGCCGGTGCTGGATTTCTCGGCAGGAGAAAGCAGCGCGTCTCGTTCTCAGCGCGTCAGGAAGGCGGGGCTGTGCCAGCGGGGTCTGCTCTGCTCTGGGCTTCGGCAAGTATGGCTGCTCCGTCTCGTCACCACCGCGTGTGTTTGCATAGGGCAATATCGGTAATATTTATACCTTTAAGGTGCCGAGATTGACGTAAGGATGGACATAGATACGTCAATAAGGATGTCATACGACCAGGTCGTTAGCACATTCTTTTGCTGAAGTTCTTGGTGAAATCAAAACAATGGCCGCAGGGGTTTTTCCCAGGTTGTCATAGGTTTGATTTGTTATGAGAACTCCGTATGCCTTATCAGGGGCTGGAGGAATATCGCTTGTCTAATTAGATCGCAAGCGTTATGACCTAATCAGATAACACGTTCCTGTGCCGTAGTGTGGCTTCGTCAGATAACGGTATCTGCATCATGGGGGTTTGCTGCCTCATGGGCTGACTGCTAGTTAACTTGTTGGTTTGTTAACCAGAATAGGGTCAGGAATAGGGGGATCGATTCAGAACCTATAGGAATACATCACACCCACTCCACGCTAACTATGGTCATATTTACTAATCTATGCATAGTAAAACATAGTACATTATATTTATAGAGTATTGTGTATACCTTACCACCCCAAAATACATATATGCATTTTGAAATTTTCAAATATACGGAAGAAATGCAGTCATATGTATAGTATGCACTCAAGCTGTAGAATAATGCTAAAGTAATAATGCATTTGTATACATTAATGCTATTTGGTATATGAGATTTACACATGAAATGGCTCTTAATACAGAAAAAAGTTCGAGACCACTTCATCACAGAATATAATACAATGAACATACCAGCGGGCAGCTAATGTCTATAAGCTGTCTAAAAATAGAAATCTTAGTTCTCTAGGAATAGTCTCTTACTTTAAGCAGAAGATAAGTGACCCGAAAAATTGTAAAAAATAATTTGGGGCTGCTGAAAAAATTGCTGTCCGTGAACTGGTGGGAAAGCTGTTCATGTGACTTTGTTATTAAAGTTGAAGGCCAAATTCAGGGAACGCCGTGTACGAGTTTGTTCAAAAGTCCCTATTTCTGTTCTGGTGAGAACATCATATCATGTAGGCTTTCGAAAAAGTTGTCAACAGCTTCCTGGGAGAGTTCCATTAACTCGGAAATAGGTGTAACCATGCATTCATGTGCATGATTGTCTCCATTGACATTCTGATTTGGATTGCTGACAGAAGGTTGTACCTGATCGATGCTGCTTTCATCTTGTACCTCACTACCCCTTAATCGTAGTGGTGAAGCTTCCACAAATGCCGTCATCAGGATTGGTAGCCTTTGAGGGCAGCACAAAGCATGAGCCTTGATCGGACTCAACAATGTTTCTGCATCCATTGGCGCATCCGATTGTAGCGTCAGACAGGTGTCTAACACGCATTCTTCTCCGCATAGCAGGCACCTTAATACAGGTAAAACACATCGTTGCCACATAGGTCGAAAGGATAGAAACCAAGTCATGTTCAGGTCTCTAAGCCGGGATAGTCCCAGGATTTTTGATATCCGGTCCCGGTATCCAATGGCTAGGATCGTTTCTTCCCTTATCGCAGGTGTTTTGTCTGTGACATGGTTTGCCATAACGAAAAATAAGGACTAGGAATAGGATTCCTGCAATCAGTCCTAAAATGAGGGGGGGTCCGCCAAAAATCGAATGGACGAAGTCTGGAAAAATACCCAGTATGGCTTTGAATGGTGTTAATGCCATCGAAAATACTGTCTTAAATACTTGTGAGACCCCACTGGTATCAGAAATATTTAAGATTTCATTCAGGATTTCTGCGAAATGTATGGGGGAATTAGTTGATAACAATGAATGTATCTCTGCAGTCGTCCTTGCGACTTGTAGATCATATGTTTCTTTTGATGACGTGAGCCTGGTCGGCGTCTGAAGAAGCACTGTTTTCATTCTGCTTAAAGTATCTATTCGAATAGAAGTAATTTTCAAGTTGGGCCATGCCCTTGCCTCCCTGTCTGGAAAGGAGCTGGGGAACAATGAGTGTCCACAGCACTTGACCTTCGCAGTCGTAGTTACGAGATAAGGAGTCCCGGGCATAAGACTACAACATCTGCGATCTACAATTAGAATGTAACTCCCATTATAGAGTCTTTGAAAGAATGGTTCTATCTCTGTTGCAGGTGCGCCTTGCTGGTGACATGAAAGGTTATTTGAGTTCCCTTCACAGGCTCCGTGCAAACTAATTCCGTTACACAGAAGTGTACCGCTTAGTGACATTGCACAATTATTGCCACTAAGAAACACTTTCTGTCCTTTATTACTGACACATGCATGTGAATAGGGCAGGTCCCATGTTGTTTTAATGTACCCCTTTCCCAATTTCTCGTACATGCCAGCCTGTATATATTTTTGGCAGTATTGAAACCTGAAGGTTGAAATTGGAATATTTATTATCCCATGTATTATCCATTCACTGACAGGTCGTTCTGACATTGTCACTGGTAATCTCTCAAGTTTCTCAATGCTCAGGATTGTATAATCAGCTCCCTTTTGGGCCATACTGATTTGTCTATCAGTAAGGTTAAAGATATAGAATAGTGACGTTGTGTTGATTAAACGCCAAGGCACATAGCCTGAACGCAGATTTTGTAACGTCCAGCCAAGCTGTACAATAGAACGCAATTGGGACTGACCGTGTTGTAATAACAGTAAGTCTTGCGATAATATGTCGATTGCTGAAGACACAATGCTGTCCAAAGAAAAAATTCTGGAGGACAGAGTCATTAACCCATTGTCCACTACAGAAAGTGATTTTTCCAAATTAATACGGTCAATTTCCCGTATTCTCTCTGCTGTTTCAATTTGAGTAACCTTCCAGGCCTCATTGTATGCTGCATATACAGAGGCTGCTATGAAACGCTTTTGACGCTGTTTGCGTGGTCCCATAGTGAAATCACGCAAGTCAGCACCATCAGTAAGTAAAGTTAGGTGTTGCTTAATTTCTGCCAGTGTGGAAGTTTGTAGCCATTGAAGGCATAATTTGCCCACACTGTAGGTGGTTATTATCCCTGGGTGATGTCTTTGAGGATATCTAGGGTCTGGCCTGGTCATTTTGAACCCCTGTGTTTTGTTCAGGAATCTGTCTTGACAGTTATTAGTATCTGTGGGCCAGATCAACCACTGTTTCCAATCTGGATGTGTTCTGTTTTGGTTTAATACATAATTTACGTCTATCTCTTCTTCTGTAGAACTATTGCTGTTCATTGTTGGTTTTGGAATAGACGGTTTATTTAAGTCTTTGATTTTGGCTAGGCCAAGACAGGTGGTTTGTTGAACAGTGTCATTTAAAAATATAATTTGTTCTGGGATCATGCAGGCTCTAAACAAAGATTCTATACCCTGTACTTGCCATTCTTTTGTACCCCAAACACTTTTCAATTCAACATTTTTGTCCCAATAATCAAAACCAAAAGTATTCATTTGTTCAAAGAATGAGTCTGAATATATCAATTTCGTGTTGGTTATCATGGTCTTCCTCCCTGTCTTGTTTGACAATTTGAAATAAAATGTTTCAGCATTACTTATGTTAAAACCTGAAAAATATGAATATTTGTCGTAAACGGTTCTTGAGCTTCCTTTTGGAGGGGTTGCACAATGTTCCCATTGATTATAATTTAAAACATTTCTAGGTTGTGCAGATCTATGTAGAAAATGATTACCATAGTGGTTATAACAGTACATACTATCATAATGTGTAGAACCCTGCAAATAATCATGTTTGGTAAATTTAGCAGACATTACTAAGTCAGACATCATATTATTAATGCTTTCGAAGTCCCAATCATCAGCAAATGAGCTCGGTTTTACAAAGTCACTCAATGAGATCTTAATTTGGTGTGGATATTTCAGGATTTCGACCGGACCATAAATTTCATAGTCAGTGTTATCCCATGCTACCCCACCCGGTATAGGATTGGCTGTGAAGTTGGCTGAAGAAAGTTCTCTTTTCTCGACGTGTGAAGATGTGTGTGGTTTGAGGATCAAGTTGATTTTCTGACTTGCTGTGTCCATTTTAGCATATTTTCCCTCAATGAAGCGTCCCAAAGTTAGTACCATGATGAGCCAAAGTATGAGGATAAATGCACCAAAACCCACCCAAAATTCAAGCCATGGAGAAACCAGATATGTTTCTTTCAGTTGTTTCAGAAGTTCTTTAGCTTTATCTTTAAAGGTATTTGATGATGGCTGTGTCTTTGATTCACTGAAGCCTTCAGAGGAATCATCGAAGTTTATGAAGTAGCCGGATGCAGTTCTGTCAATTGTTCCAATTGGTTCAGGATCACTGTTTCTTGCATTTGCACTTGGTACTTCATTATAGATTGGTGTGTCTCTGCTAAATGTTTTTATTTGGGTTTTCAGAGGTCTAAGTTCCATTGCATTGTTGCATAGTCCTTGTTGTTCTTTTGTAGGCGTTTCGAATGTAATAAGCCTCTTAGTTAGGACCTCTGTACTGGTAGCAAACCTTGGTGTTCTGCTACTTATTGGGAGTCCACTTGGCCTACTATTTGTTATCGGCCACATGATTGTGGTTTTACCAGGTCGATAGATACAACTCGGTTCTCCTTTTTACCAGCAAGCGGCGGTAGTACAACTGATCTTGTCCCGTTGACAGACAAGACAGGAACTGCTTTTCTGTAAGAAGGCCCAAATTCCTTCTTTACCGCGATCTTTTCTCTGACCAGATCCCCGACTTTTGGAATCCAGACAGGTCTTGCTGGGACAGGTGGTGGTTCTTCAGTGGTTGTTGGCTGTTGTTTCAACTTTATGTTGCTCAGGTCTTTTCTTGTTTTGTTTAAGTCCTGCAAAATAGCCAAACGGTCTTTGATATCAAAGCTTTTTTCTTTTACCACTGAAGTCTGACTATCAAGGTCAGAGATCAACATCCTAGTTCCAAATAATAATTCGTACGGACTGAATCCCTTCAGAGAATTTCTTGGCAAGTTATTTAGACTACGTTGGACACTTATTAGATGTTTAACCCACCCAGCTCCCGAACCTAATACCTTTGCCGTTATAGATTGCTTTATGTCACGGTTTTTTCTTTCAACAATTCCGTTCCCCTCAGGGTGAAATGGACAAGAGTACCGCAATGTCACGCCCATGCTGACCATGGCCGCCTTATAAGCTCTAGAGCTAAAAGCAGGACCGTGGTCCGAATGCAGCATGCCAATCGCGTATGTGCCGATAAAGACTCGCAAATCTTTTATAACAGTTCTGGCGTCAGCCGTTCGCTGGGGCCACATCCATATGAATCTCGTACATGAGTCCACTGCAACCAAGATATATTTATAGTTACCATCCCTTTGTAAGGGACCACAGTGGTCTAGGTAAACACAGGCTAATGGTTTATCCGAGATTAGAAGGGGCGTCTGCGCTGGACGTCTCACCGTTGATACTTTCATTCTTTGACATATTTCACATTCTAGAACATAGTTCCTTGTTTGTTTTCTCATTTGTGGCCACCAGTATCTCTGTTTTAATAATGATACTGTGGCTGAGACGCCAGCATGTATAGAAGCAAGCCCTTCGTGTGCCGCTAATATTAGTCCTAACCTATGTTCCATGTTTGGAATTGCCCTATCCCCCACTCCAGGGATTTGAGCAAAAGGAACATTGTTTGCATCAGTTATGTATGAATATTTTACTGGAAAGCCTTTCGGGAGTGTTTCTATCGAATCCTTTTCTGAAGCGCTGACAGCTTGTAATATTTCGCTGTCTATTTTTGTTTTTGACCGGGTGATGGCAGCTACGGAAGTCGTTTGCACAGCTGCCTTCGCGGCCTCATCAGCCAATGAATTCCCTGCAACGTGAACGCCATCACGTTGATGACTCAGCGTATGTATCACGTGAGTCTTTGGTAGTTCTTTTTGTAAAAGAACTACTTGTTCCCAGAGCATTTTATGCTTGATTGTGCCACCTTTCGCATCCTTGAAACCATTCTGAAGCCAGATCTGCAAGTATTCATTGTAAGACTGAACGCAATAATACGAATCGCACACTATGAGTGTGGGGAATTCTCGGTCGGTATTTTCAAGCGCCATCTTGAACGCCAGTAGTTCAGCTCGCTGAGCTGTACAATCTCCTAGAGATTGTGTTTTAGTGATTGCTGGTTTAAATTTTCCTTCGTGCCAGCGACCTTTAACGATCGCACACGCAGCACTGTAAGCTTGCTTACCCCCCACTGCGGGTTGTGCTGATCCGTCTGTATATATTATACAGCCGTAGTGTTCTAGAGGCAGAATTTCGGTCGGCTGAGGACATTCAAATTCATATTGGAGAAATTCTTGTGTTTTTAAGTAAGGATCAAATTCGTACGCCACGTCTGTTGCAGCAAGAGAATTAGCCCATTGTATCCATCTCGGATGGAGAGCTTTAGCATTTGGAATGCTTTCTTTTGTTACAGCCTCTAGGGCTGGTATCGGTGTCACGATTATTATTCGTTTACCTTGTGCCAGGGCTCGTTCTTTTGCTATAGCTGTCTGTGTTGCGGTAAGAATTTTTTCCGTTGGGCTAAATTTCATTTCAGCCTTAGTGTACAAGTGTGATTTGAATGCAATTGGTACCTTTTCTCCCTCATTAGAGGTCAGGTATGTGAATCCGCATCTCCCTGGGATGACTCGGATCACAAGATTGCGTGTGTTATCACGTGTTTCTAATTTTGTTTTAATTAGCATGTCTGTTTGTAAGGATCTCAATATTTCTGTGTGTATTTGAGTCCAATTAGATCTTTTAAAATCTGGTTTTATTAGATCATAAAGGGGTTTGACCCTTTCTGCGTAATTTGCAATATATGTTCTTCCGAAATTTAGGAAGCCTAGAATTGACTGTAGGTTTTTTAGTGTTCTAGGTGCTTGGAGTACGGCACATTTTTTCTAGAAAATTGTCAGCCAGGCTTTTGCCTTCACTTGATAATTCATATCCTAAGAACAGGACTGTCAGATGGGCAATTCTGGATTTTTTAAAGTTGAATTTGTAACCCTCTGCTGCGAACCCAAGTATTATGGTGTTCACTCTCTTCAAGTGAGTCTCCAAGTCATCATCTGTTAAGTATATGTCGTCGACATATGATAATGCTTCGTCGTCATATATTTGTAGTAATTCTGTTACTCTCGCTGAGAATACTCCCGGGCTGTTCTTGTACCCCTGGGCTAACCGACAGAATTGTTTTTGAGTGCCATTTATTGAGAACGCAGACAAATATCTGCTCTCTGGTGCTATGTTTTGACAAAAGAATCCATTAGAGATGTCTAAGGTTGTTTTGTATTTTTTGCGCACTATGTTATTCATTAGTGCAGCACTATGTGAGTTTTGCACTGCAAAAGTTTTGCAACATGAGTTAAGGTGTCGGTAATCCAAAACTAGACAGTATGAATTGTCTGGTTTGGAGACCGGAAACAAAGGGTTGTTCATTTGTGAGGTGCAAGTTTCAATCACCCCCTGGTATTCTAGCTGATCTAGAATTTCTTTTACCTGTTTTTTTGCTTCTTGCTAATTGGGTACTGCCTTTGTGCAGTAGGTTATGATTTTAACTGGATTTTGTGAGGAGGAGAGTCCTCATCCCATCCTACGTGATTTTTATATAAAGCAGGAGCTAGAGCTACTGCCCACTTTCTAGCAAGTGTGTATTTTTTATGAATTGGGATGTGGTTTGAGAAGGCAGGCATAATTACTTCTTCGCCATGAGGGCACTCCCTGACAAATTCTGGTGGCCAGTCTTTTTCAGCTAGAAGGATGTCATAGCCCTTGGTGAGATTATCCCAAAATAGTCCCCTTATTTTTCTAGTCTTATCTCCCTCTATACGTAATGTTATTTCGTATATTTTGTGAGGTTTGCTAACTCTGGTGTCTGCAGTTTCCACTTGAAGATATTCATTCGTGTCCACTGTCTCCAGATGATTCATAAGGACTTTGCGAGCTATGCTCACTTCTGCTGCGCTGTCTTAGCATTGTCTGAGCCCATTCTCCGTTTTTCAGTTGTGTCCTCAGTATTCTCGGCATTGTTAACTACCTTGATACTGGCTACCTTCTTTTTTGGAAATTGTAATTTCTTTTTTAGCTGAGCAGGTTCCTTGTCTTTGGACTTGGCGTGCTCTTCTCTTTGTTCTGATCGTCCTCTTCTTTCCGATTTCTGCGAGGAAGTCTGAAAAGATTGAGAGGGACGTGTATCAATGTCTTGATATCTATCAGGCTTTTTTATATTATCCCTATTTCTAAGGTTATATCTTTTCCCCGAGGGGTCACTCTGGGGTGACCTGTGTCTTTGGTTCGGAGATTTTTCTCTTCGCCTTGGAGACCTGCCTCTGGACTGGAATTTCTTTTCTTTAGGATTGGATTGTTTGTTTCCATCCCAGCTCTTTTTCTGTGATGTTGAATTATTATTAAAAAATATTTTTTCAGGACTTTCAATCAGTTGTGGTTTTACTGGTATTCCACCTAAACTATCTCTACCTAGTTCCTCATAGGATTTTTCTATGATTCTGGCAATTTCAGCTGGTTGGTCTGCTATATCTGTCTCCTTTAACCTCTGGCGGATCGCCACGTTTGCTGCTTCTCCCTTTATGTTGGCTAATAATATAGCTGAGACCTGCTTGAAGTATTTTAGTAATTTCATACCAAGAGTTAAAGCGGGTTCTGGACCATATTCGTCTTGAATTTGCTTTAGCACATCTGGTATTACCGAAATGGATGGAACACCGTGCGTTTTTGTGTAAATGGAAGCAAAGACTGTACCCCAAGTGTCACAGTCCTCAATGTGTGGTGCGATTCCCATTGGAAGACAGATAGTCAGAATCCTGTGTTTTTCTAACGGGGTGGTGTCAGGAAACACCGCCTCTATTTGGGTTATTTTCTGTGCCAACCAGAATGGTATTTGTTCCCGTTTAGCTGGTATTTTACCTAGGCAGGACTGTATGTTCTGTTGTGTAATCTTATTTGTGTTCCCCTGGTGAGGGGTCAGCTGTGGAATTTTAATTGCTGGCTGAATTGTAGAAGTCCGCATCACATACTGGACTAATTGTCTATGTATTTTTATTAATTGTTTTAGCTGTGTTAAAAGGTTTGCTGCAGACATCCCGTCGATGTCTGGATGTGGTGTGTATCCGGCTAGGACCGGCCACGTTGCTCCTGGTCTACCTAAGGGACCGAGCCTGGTGATGTGATTATTATGTTTTAGGGCGCCATCAAATAAGAGCAGGTGCTCTTGAAATTTGAGTGGTACTTCCACCTCCTCGAAAGGAGTGTACGTTTCAGGAGGTTCCTCTATTTTGTAATAGTGGAAGTACTTTGTTACAGCATTTGCTGCAGGAAAATGTATCCATGAATAGTATACCTCTGTCTGCCGATATTCGTGTGCCTCAATTATGAATATGACTGTACCACCTCTAGGTGTCAGTCCATTTTCTATAAGTTTTAAAGTTATAGATTTCCTTTTAATGACCGGGATGAGTATTATATCCGGGTCTGCGTCTTGCAGTGCAGTATCAGCTGCTGCGAGTTCAGTTGCTAATCTAACTGCCTCTCTTTCATCATCACTGTCTACCATTTTACCGACAGGATGGTTACTTTGTTTGTTTGCAGATCAGGTTTCTTATGGAAACAAAGATTAGATGCACAATATTTTGGAACGGTTTATCCTTCAACGTTGACTAAACCAAGTACCATACATAGGAGTTTCCTCCTGCGATGTTTGGCGGATATTACCTTTCACCCACTCCAGACGTCTTTGGAGTATTATGGGAAAAAGGGGTCTGAGTGAGAAAGCACGACTGAGTTACTTTAAATGTCTTACGTTAGTTTTATCGCCATTTCCAAACGCGTTGGGCGCCATGTAGTGTAGTTCCTATTATCCCAATAGGCTCTGCGCATTGGAATAATACCTTCAATAGTATAGGCCTAGACCAGACGTTAACTAGGTCTACTACTGTCGATATTAGACTTAAAGTTTTGGGTTTGCCAGCTAGCTCAGAGTTCACTAGAAACTTTCTCGAATGTTCAGGAAGGAATTAACTTCCCTGATTAGACAAGAAGGGATTTAGTTTCCGACAACCATAGAACATGACAACTTTGCTCTCCCCTAATCAAGAGTGTATCTCGAGAGTCGTGTGAACAAAAGGCAATTTATTTTACTCAGTCAGTACGTGCATTCTTAGTCTCATCAGATTGTAGAGAAAAGGAAGAGACGGGCGTGTTCAATAAAAGATGTTATTTATTGATCAGTCTCTTTTCTCGTACAAGAGAAATGGATCGATATTATTGCAATACTTATCGTTAAGTAAAGTGCATACATTAAAAGCAGAAGTATAAAATAATACTGTAAAAACATTGATATGGTTTCTAAGCCATATGAAGGTTTAAAATGAATAAAATATATTACATACACATATATATTTGACTAAACGTACTCAACTGGTGTTTCTAGATACGCCTACCCCGTGTACCTGACCTGAGCCTAATACGTGGGCGGGAATAGAAAGTTACAGTTTAAGTTAAGTTTGTTTTTGCCAAGTGACTGACTAAAGAATTCTCTGTGAGGGGTTATTCAGTTCTGTACCTGGAAGTTAGGATGAATGAGGGATGGTATCTCTCTCTCTGCTCTCGATATTCCAGGCTGCCTGCGAGGGCTACCCGGAAACGCCGGTGCTGGATTTCTCGGCAGGAGAAAGCAGCGCGTCTCGTTCTCAGCGCGTCAGGAAGGCGGGGCTGTGCCAGCGGGGTCTGCTCTGCTCTGGGCTTCGGCAAGTATGGCTGCTCCGTCTCGTCACCACCGCGTGTGTTTGCATAGGGCAATATCGGTAATATTTATACCTTTAAGGTGCCGAGATTGACGTAAGGATGGACATAGATACGTCAATAAGGATGTCATACGACCAGGTCGTTAGCACATTCTTTTGCTGAAGTTCTTGGTGAAATCAAAACAATGGCCGCAGGGGTTTTTCCCAGGTTGTCATAGGTTTGATTTGTTATGAGAACTCCGTATGCCTTATCAGGGGCTGGAGGAATATCGCTTGTCTAATTAGATCGCAAGCGTTATGACCTAATCAGATAACACGTTCCTGTGCCGTAGTGTGGCTTCGTCAGATAACGGTATCTGCATCATGGGGGTTTGCTGCCTCATGGGCTGACTGCTAGTTAACTTGTTGGTTTGTTAACCAGAATAGGGTCAGGAATAGGGGGATCGATTCAGAACCTATAGGAATACATCACATCTTAATTCTTGGTTTCTTTGGGCAAACTCTTCTTTTCCTACTAGTTACAGATTTTTTGCCGGGCATAGAGTCCACCCTATCTTCACCGGTGCCCCGCTGCGCACAAGTGATATCCTGATCAGAAGGCTCCAAGGAGATGAGTGGGGAGGTAACCATAACCTCATTCTCTAATTCTTGGGGCAGAGTGGGAGGGTCGAATGTTGGTGTGAGCGACAAGCGTCTTTCCGGGCGCTCTATTTCGCTTGAGACTACCCCAATGGCTTTCCGCAAGATACGATCGATTGCGGTGGGCTGTGCAATAAAAAGGGGCGGTATACTTTTGTCATGTGGGTCCATCCGAGGGGTGGGAGGGGAGTTCAGCTTTGCTTTAGTTGAGCGGGTTTTCATTTTACTGGCCATACTGGGAGAAACCAATACAAAATACCCAGGGTGAGACTGATTTAACAGAGTCCACACACTCAGATTGATTCTCCTCCCCCTGCCAGAATACAATCCAACATGAGGGAAAATAAAGAGCACAATCCAACCCCCCAACACAGTCCTTCTCAGTCAACTTGCATTTTGCTGGGCCCAGTGCCACTATACAGTCTGCCTCTCCTCTGGTCTTTCTTCTTTCTTTGTCGCCGATAATCCACCTACTCCGATGCCAGTTACCAAAACCACGAGGGGAGCCCAGCCCGGCCTCCCTTGGCCCCTGACGGCCACAGACGGTCCTGCCTTTGTCCCGGGCTTAGCCCGGCGCATCCCGCGCTGCGGGGAACTAGCTGATGTTAAATACAGCCCTAGCGCCGATTGATGATGGTGATGTTAGGCGCCTGGGCTGGGGCTGCTGGGAGTTGTGGTCCGGTCCCGCCTTATGAGCTCCGATGGCCGTTCACCTCATGGCGTTTGCGAGGTGCCCAATGCCGTTTCGCTCACGGCGCGTACAATGCCCGAAGGTTTGCTCCCTCGTGTCAGACTGCAGGTAAGGCCAGGAAAGAAAGCGCATCCCGTCAACATCTCAACATACAGACTAAAGGACGAGGAACTACGACTCCTGAGCAAAAGGTTGTCCTTTGTACCAATGGCTTTTCCAAATAAATTCACCATCAAAACGGAACTTCACAAGTTTTTCCGGAAAATACGTCTCAGCTATTTTTTTAGGAATTCAGTTTCCCAACAAAAAGCCTCGTACACTGGCTTGAGAACTCCATCCACTTTTGTCCCACCAAGACATGCTATGACCAATAAAATCTTGGCGTATGAGAGTGTAGTCCTGAGAGTCGTGAGCAAACTCCTTGAGGAACCAAAACACACACGAGGTTCAATATCAGTAAGATTGAGAATACAGCCATCACATCCTTAAAAGCAAATAAGTGTGTCATCATTAAACCGGCCGACAAGGGTGGAGCCATTGTGGTACAGGATAGAACCAAGTACCAAGAAGAAATACTGAGACAACTACAGGATGGTGTTAACTACAAGAAACTCAATTCAGATCCATCAAAGGATTTAGCCCTTGAAATCTTGTCAATTACCCGAGCAGGTCTGGAACAAGGTTTTCTGAGTAATCATGAGAATGAGTATCTGAATCAGAAACATCCAAGATTGCCTACAATCTATACATTACCAAAGATACACAAAGACATGGTCAATCCCCCGGGACGCCCAATCGTGTCGGGCTGTGGTTCCATTCTCGAGCCTCTGTGCAAATATATTGATCATTTC
The DNA here is from genome assembly GCF_964261635.1 of Lissotriton helveticus. Classification (NCBI taxonomy): domain Eukaryota; kingdom Metazoa; phylum Chordata; class Amphibia; order Caudata; family Salamandridae; genus Lissotriton; species Lissotriton helveticus. The sequence continues at coordinate 452,851,528 of NC_136073.1, read as the reverse complement.
CTCAAGCCAATTGCAGAGAGAACCCAGACATATCTTCGTGATACGATGCAAACTATTAACTTGGTGGACGGTCGGCCATTTGACACTACTAAACAACTGCTAGCCACGTGTGATATAGTTTCTCTATACACCAGCATTCCACAACAGTCTGCTTTAGATGTGATTGAAGCAGTTCTTAACCAGAGACCTGCCCCTTGTGCGGTACCACTGACTTCATCATCGCCCTTCTGAGAATCTCCATGATGTGCAACTTCTATGTATTCCAAGGTACTTTCTATCTACAGACGAAAGGGGTGGCTATGGGGGCTACTTTCGCCTAAGATCTAGCCATTATTTATATGGATCATTTTGAGCGGAATCATGTACTGAATAACATCAACCCTTTCGTCTCCAGCCTGGGCCTATGGAGGCGTTACATAGATGATATTTTCATCATTTGGTCTGGGAGCAACACTGAACTCGAAAATGTCCATGTTTGGCTCAACCAACAAACCCCTGACATACAGTTCACAATACAATCGGACGCCCATAAAATTTACTTTTTGGATATTACAGTTTATGCAGAGAATGATGTGTTGCACACCACACTCTATCGTAAACCTGCGGAACGGAATTCACTTCTCGAATACACCAGCCACCACCCTCAAGGTTTAAGGGACAACCTCCCTTTTGTGCAATTTCTTCGAATTCAGAGGAATTGCTCCAACAAATCCAACTTCATGACAGAATCTGAGGATCTCATGAATCGCTTGATTGAACGTGGTTATCCTGTGAGATTGGTGAAAAAGGCAAGGGAACGGGCGTGGTTTAACCCCCGTGAGATCGTTCTACAACTGAAAGAACGAAGTAATCCTGACAACCAAAGAATGATCTGTGTCACGACTTTTTCTACCTGCAGCAGCGCCATAAAGAAAGTCATAAACAAGCATTGGAACCTTGTGTCGAACGACATAGACCAACCTGCACCACCTATGCATTCCTTTAGGAAGGCAAAAAGCATTTGTGATCACATTGTTCGATCTTTTCTGGACACCCCTGAGCCTCCAACATTACAATCTATGTGGAACCTACCCCCCATCATCGGGCACCACCGTTGTGGACATTGTAAAGCATGCGCTAAAGACTTTGAGTACAGGCAAACAAAGATCAGTCTGAAGAACTTTACAAATTGCAACACAGAAAATGTCATTTATGGAATCGTCTGCCCCTGTAGTTTGGTATACATTGGCCAGACTCAGCAAAAAATTAAGTCTAGGATCTTACAGCATTGCAGCTGGATCCGCTGTGACGTCGTGGGAGCACCTCTTGTTGAACATTTCAGAATGATGGGACATGCCCCTGAATCGACCCGCTGGCTTATACTTGAAAAGGCTACTCTGGGACCTGGGGTGGGGGGGGGGGGGCGATATAAAACTTATACTGAACATTAGAGAATTGAAATGGATGTCCCTTTTTGATTCGGTTGTGGACGGTCTTAATGAAATAGACAGTAGCCATGCCCAACTAGCAACAATCTGCACTTGAATCTATCCTGTCTTCAAATGTGGTCTTTCTTTCTCTCTTTAAGGTTTGTATCGAGGGCATTGGCCTTTGGCCTGAACAGACGCTTCTACCCTCCTGCATTGAGAGGTACTGGCTGTTATATGCCAATATATATTCTGGCCTTTTTTGTACCGCTTACAGTATTGTGATCTTAGTGCTGGCCTTTGATTTTCAGATTACGTTGTTCGCCGACAGGCCCTGGCGGCTCTTACATCCCCACCTAATACGATTATCGAGCTTGTGAGCCAAGTGAGTAAAGCCTGTACACTTGGCCTCTGATTGTGGTTGTTTGTGTTTATACCCATCATTGCGGGGTCCCACTCTTTAATACTGAGTGGTTTGGTGTAGTTGCGGTCTCCGTACCGCGAGTACTATTTTAAGTGTTGGCCCTTTCATTTCCGACTACGTCCCATGCCGACCTGCTCCTGGTGGCACCGCGCCCCTTGAATACTGAGATTAACACGCGGGGTGAGTTAAGTCAGTAACTGCCCACCTTGCCGTTCAGATTGCTTTTTGTAAACACACCTAGAATTCGTTTATTTTCCTTTTACTTTCCTTCTCTAGAGACCTAATTAAGCCATCCCTTCTCGCTTGTGGATACCCTCCAAATCCCACATCGCGATACTGCTGATCAAGGTAATTAACCCTTTTTTCCACATTAACTACCATTTATAGCCATCTAGTGAGCCAATTCGTGCATTGATTTGTTGCCCTTGTTTCCCAGGTTCCCGCCCCCCCCTCCTCATCCCCTTTTGTCCTGAAGAAGACCCCTTCCTAAGGTCACACTACTACCTAGAACCGGTGGGGTCGAAACGTCGACGATCATCCTATGTGCCGGCATTTTGCCCATATTGTTGATTTATTTACAATGGTTCCCCTGTTGATAGCTTATGATGCAATCGTTTGAACATTCATGTTATAAGTGTGGCTACATTTTTAAGTAAACACGGTTATAACTATTCAATGAAGTAGGTCACCCTGACCAACACTCTTTTCCAATTTCCCAGCAAACCTTCGCACTTACCTTGCACTGACCTCACCTTCCCTTCCTGAGGCATTTCTTTGTTTGTCGTATTTTGAACAACATACTTTATGATTCAATAATTTGTATATGAAACCTATGTTTTGATTCATTGTGATTAAATAACATTGAATCTAAGTTGTATGTATATTTGTTTTTAAAAAAAACTTTACATTCAATTCAACCCTTCCTTTTAATGGTTCTGTACTGGGACCCCCTACTTATGTACTACTTTTCACCCAGGTCCCAGTGACTTTGTTGGGTATACCCTTTTGGTAACACCTCTTCTCCTGGGCAGTACCCCTAAGGCGCTCTCCCTGTGCAGGGGTGCAGGCAGGAAACAGTCAATTAAAGTATAGCGCCCACCAAATATAGCGCTCTCCTTCAGCAGGGAATGCAGTCAGGGTCCCCCGAGGCGCTAGAGTGTAGGCAGGGAGTACAGTCTTTAAGTGTAGCGCTCACGCTCCTCACCTCCTGGCCAGTCAGGCAGACAAAGTAGAGCATTCACGTAGCGCTCGGGCGGGAGAGCAGGCAGGTAATGCTGGGTCAGAGCAGCAGTGGGGGGGCACTCATCAGTATAGGACAGCTGTTCCTGGAAACAGGCAACCCTCGTAGCATGTCACTCCTCCTGGCATACAGTCTGTACTCCAGTACAGGCTCTCACTGGTCCTGTGGACAGCAGAGGGGGAACAGATGAGCAGAGGGGAAACAGATGGGCACAGGGGCCAGCACACAGGCCCTGGTGGCGGTACCTCCTGGCAGTAAGCCCCCTCACAGTCACGCCCAGGCTCCGTCTGAGCATATGGTGGCACAGCTCCCTATATATACACCCCTCCCCCACCCACCAGAAAGGGATAGAACTTTCCAGAAGGCTCCTGGCAGTTCCCAACTGTCACTGCAGGGGAGGTGTAGAGCACCCTGGGTGCCAGGCTTCCCTCCAGAAGCTGGGGGTGCTGGCAAACAACCGACTAGACTGATAACCCACCTCAGTCAGGCAGGCGGCACAAACACACAACCATGGCGTCCATTTTAAACGTAGCATTTCTTCACAACAGTACAAATAAATCTGCGTACGCCATTGCGCAGCAGGCATTTTCTCACACATGGTAAAAGGCTAGGGGGGAAAAGCGAAAAAAATTGGGAAGAAGGGCCAAGTCCAACAATCCATCGTTGCCTCTAAATGAAGCAGGCATGGATGGTCAATCTGAGAATTCTGTCCATTTTCAGGTTACATTTGACTGTCAGTTCGGTCATTGGTGTCTTTGGAGAACTTACTACAGGACATTTTAATTCCTGTTTTGCAAACGCTGAATAAAATATAACAGTCTTTAGCCGAGCTGTGACTTGTTTGTGATGTTACACTACCTAAAGGACAAGTCCTAATTAATGAGAAAGAGAGGCTTTTTTGATGCATCAACGAAGACATAGATTATCATCAGCAGCCCAATGTCTTCTACACACCAAAGCCCCCACAACTGCAGTTTTACCAGCAAAACCATTCAGAGGTCTTCCATGCAACCCTACTAACCACAGAAATTACCACAATTGATCCTTATGCTGAGGATCAGACATGACCTCCATATATTTGACAATTTCTACCAGTACTCCTCCTATTCACAACCTGTTGGAATGACGCATATTGACAGTACAAGCTTGTTCAGGAGTTTTCCAAAGCTCATTAGCATCACCTAATGGATAATTGTATTTCAACTTCTTACCTCTCGGGGTGAATAGCGCGCTCTACAAATATTGATAGATTGAATGGCAGGCTCAACACTTTCTATAAAATCATTGAAATGTGAGCATGTCGCAGATACCGAGAACACCAGAATCTTCAACGTGGTAAGCACCTGGGCGTGGGATCAGGTGAGCACCCATTGTGTAAACGTGATGGTTGGAGCTAAAAAAAAATTTAAGTGATTACACACTACCAGCAAAAATGAAGCGGTTGACAGTGTTACAGAATCACCACTCAATGGATGGCTAACCTTCCTCATGGAGGTCTCATATGCAAGCTCCATACATACTGAAATGCATACACCAAACACACCTTTATGACAAAATAGATGGTCTTATAAAATGGCTAATCGTGGCAAGGATTCTACAACCACAGATAAAATAGACAGGATGAACAAGCTACTTACATTCGGTAACGCTTTTTCTGGTGGTTACAGTATCTGCCTGTGGATTCCTCACCTTTTGAATTACCCCTGTGCCAGCATTCCACTGAAACTTGTTTCCTAGCTTTCCCACGTTAACGAGGACGTCCCAGTAGCAGGGCTCCACTCACGACTTCGTATGACGTCATCGGAGCCATATGAAGACATCGTCGGCGTGCTGACGTCAGTTCCACCAATTTTTTCCTTGCACTCGAGGGGAAGGGGTGAACTGACAACATTTTACAAGTATACAACATATGTACAAATAAACACAGTACATGGCAAAGAGGAATAGCTAAAACCAAAGCATTTCCTAACAGCAAACAATATGGCAAGTAAATGACAAAGGAGAACAGCAATGTCATACGGAGAATACTTTTTCGTTATACGTGGGAGAACAACTGAGAGGAGAGTGGCTCAGTGAGGACTCCACAGGCAGATATTGTATCCACCCAAAAAAGCGTTACCGAAGTTAAGTAACTTGTTCTACTGATGGATACATCTGCCTGTCGATTCCTAATCTTTTGAATTGAATCCCACAGTATCGCTAACCGGAGGAGTATGTCCACCTACTCACACCAAAAAGTCCTGCAGCACAGATTGTGCAAAATGGCCATCCCTCCTCACCTCAGAATCCAAGCAATAATGCTTTGCAAAAGCATGGAGGGAGGCCCATGTTGCCGCCTTACCAATGTCCACCACAGGGATACCTCTAGCCAAAGCAGATGTAGAAGACTTTGCTCTAGTAGAATGAGCTCTGATACCTTAAGGCAGCTCCTTCTTGGCCAGGGTGTAGCATATCTTGATACACAAGCTGATCCACCTAGACAGTGTCTTCTTGTGGATGGCTTTGCACTTTAACTTCCCAAAATAGCCAAGGAAGAGCTGATCGTCCAACCTCGAGTCTCTTGTCCTATCCAGGTAGAAGTTTACAGCCCTCCAAGGGTCCAGGTGGTGAAGACTCTCGTCCTCCTTGGAAGGGGGAGGGGGAGGATAGAAGGCAGGCAATGTGATAGACTGTCCCAGGTGCAAAGGAGAAACCACCTTAGGCAGGAAAGCAGCCTTGGTCCCAAGAGCCATCTTGTCTGCATGGATAGTGGTAAAAGGAGGCTTAGAACTAAGCCTGCAGTTCATTTACCCTCCTGGCTGAGGTGATAGCCACCAAAAAAATTGTCTTAAAAGAATGCAGCCTCAAAGGACAACTATGGAGAGGCTCAAAAGGAGACAACATTAGAAATGCACGTACCAAATTCAAATCCCACTGAGGCATTATGAAGGGAGTGGGAGGAAACCTATTTGTGAAGCCCTTAATGAACCTCATAACAATGGGGGACTTAAATAAAGACGGCTGGTCCGGTAAACAAAGGAAGGTCGACAAGTAGCCCTTAAACGTCACCACAGCACAACCTTGCTGGCCAAGGAAAGTGAAAAACTAAGTACATCTAATAAATGGGCTTTCAAAGGATCAATGAACCTCTCTCCACACCACTTTACAAATCTGGCCCATCTAGAGGAATAAACAGATTTGGTGAAATGTCTCCTGGATGATAAAATAACAACCACCACATTCGGCGGGACAGAGAACGAGATCAGGTTGACCCATTCAATCTCCAGGCATGAAGGTGCAGGCTCTGGAGGTGGGGGTGTAGAACCTGACCCTGCGAGAGCAGGTCTACCCTGAGAGGGAGACGGAGCAGAGGGTGCGATGAGAGGTGAAGAAGATCACATACTTCTTGGCCAATTCGGGACAGTCAATATAAAGTGGGCCCAGTCTTGGTGAACCTTCCTCAGAACCTGAGAAATAAAGAGTATGGGAGGAAACGCGTAAAGAAGCTGAAAGTTCCAAATCAGTTGAAATGTGTCCTTCAACGCCCCCTGCACTGGATACTGGAGACTGCAAAACAACGGGCAGTGAGCATTCTCATGAGTGGCAAACAGGTCAACCGAGGAAACACCCACAACCTGAAGATGCAGCAAATCACCCCATGGGGAAGCCAGCACTTAAGGTTGGCCGAGTACTGCAGAATGAAACTGTCTGCATGTACATTCAGCACACTAGCCAGATGATTTGCAATAACGCAAATCTGGTGGACTTTAACCCAGGACCAGAGCCGCAGTGCCTCTCTGAAGAGACGATACAACGCTACCCCTCCCCGCTTGTTGATACATCACATTGTGGTAGTGTTGTCAGTCAGGACTAGAACTGACTGTCCGCGAAGGGAGAGAAGGAAGGCCTTGGGAGCCCAACGTATTGCCCTCAATTCCAAAAGGTTGATATGGAGCAACCTTTCCTCTGGAGACCAAACATCCTTGACCTCCAGGTGTGCCCCCCACCCTAGAGTGGAGAAATCCGTGATCACTGTGGCCACCGGTGGAGGAGGTTGCAAAGGCCTTGAGACAGATTGTCCGGGACACCCCACCAAGAGCGCTTCACTGCAGTGTCTCTGGAGATTCAGACCTTTTCCAAAAAATCTCCATTGTGCTGATACCACTGCCTGTGGAGGCACCACTCGAGTGCCCTCATGTGCCAGCGTGCATGGTTGACCAACAGTAGGCAGGAAGCGAATAGACCAAGCAGGCGTAGAACCTTTAGGACTGGAACACCACTCTATTGTGAAACAAAGGAATCATCTCCTGAATGTCACGAATACTCTGCGGAGGTGGGAAAGCTCGACACACAGTAGTGTCCAGTACTGCCCCCATGAACAGGCTGCGCTGAGAGGGCACCAGGTGAGATTTGGGTAAATGTATTGAGAAACCCAAGTTGAACAGCAGTTGCGTTGATACTTGCAAGTGACGCAGGACTATCTATGGTGATCTTGCTTTGAGCAGCCAGTCGTCAAGATAGGGAAAAACTGGAATCACGACCTTCTGAGATGTGCTGCCACCACCGCCACCACCTTCGTGAAGACTCTTGGTGCGAAAGTAAGACCGAATGGGAGGACCGCAAACTGGTAGTGTTGAGACCCTACCGTAAACCGGAGAAACTTCCGATGCGACTTCAGAATAGGGTTGTGGAAATACACATGCTGCAAGTCGATCGACACCATCCAGTCTTCCTGCTGCGGCGCTTGAAGAACCTGAGAAAGGGTCAACATCTTGAATTTTTACCTGCGGGAGGTAAAAATTTTAAACCCTGAGTCCCAGGATCGGTCTCAACCAGCTATCCTTTTTGGTGAACAAAGAATTATGGGAGTAGCATCTCTGACCCCTTACCTGTTCCGGAACTACCTCTATCGCACCTTTCTGCAGCAAGGCAAGAACCTCCTGCTGCAAGGGCAGAAAATGGTCCTCTAAACTCCAACCCTGGCAAGAAGGGTAAGGAGATGGAAACTCTTAAAAAGGTAGGGCGTACCCTTTTTCCACAAGATTCAAAACCCAACGGTCTGAAGTAACCGATTTCCAATCCTGCAGAAAAGGGGCCACCCGGCCAGCTACAGGACCAGCATGCTCCAAGATGGGGGATCTAGCGCTGCTTTCCTGTGGTACCGGTGTTGGGGACAAGGGAGCAGGAGGAGGAGGAAGTCTTTTGACGAGATGCTCTCTGCAGACGACCTCTACCTTTTCCTCTGTACCACCTGTACAGATGGTTCTGCTCCTGCTGCTGCTGTGGCTGCTGACGGCCTCGAAAGGAAGCTGCCTTCCCAAAGCCCCGATACCTTTTGTATCCATAGCCCCCAGGCTGGGACTGCAGGCCCAAGGATCTTACAGTAGCCCTACTGTCCTTGAAGTGCTGCAGCGCTGAATCTGCCTTCGTCCCAAACAATCTTGATCCCCCGAAGGGTAGATTGAGCAAAGTAACCTGAATATCTGAAGAGAAACCCCAAGACCTAAACCAGGCATGCCTCCAGGTAGCCATCGAGGAGCTCATCCCCCTGGCGACGGAGTCCGCTGTATCCAGACCTGACTGAATGACCTGATAGGCTGCTGCTTGCATGTCTGACAGCTAATATATCTCTGCATTCTGAAGAAATATCTAGGTGCTGAAATTCGCAGTGTTCAGGAACCAGGCCGCTAAGCGAAGCGATTTTGGGTCTGGATGAAGCTTTTGTCCCCGGGACACTGTCAAGAGTGATGGTATTGGATGCAAACAAAACGTATGATCCTCCGACAGCAGGAGCAACTCTGTGAACCAGTGTTGCCTGGGCCACCACGGAGCTATCAGTATTATTTTGCATGGTTCCTTCTTTATCTTTGTGAGAACTCGTGGCAGAAGGGGAATCGGAGGAAAGGCGTTGGCAAAGACCCCTGACCATGCCATCAAAAATGCATTCCCCCAAGATCTCTGTTGGTGATACCAACTTGCGAAGAGCCAGCATTTTTTGTTCTGAGCTGTCACAAAAAGATCCACTGTCTAAACTCTCCATTTGAAGAAGATGCTTTGCAATATGTCCTGGTTGATCTCCCACTCGTGGCAGGTCGACTTCAGTCTGCTTCGAGTGTCCGCTTTCACATTCTGATCTCCTGGAAGATGTTCCGCTTTTAGAGATACTCCGTGCTGAACAGCCCATTCCCATATCTTTTGTGCTTCTTACGACAAAGAGAGTGATCTTGTATCTCCCTGCTAGTTGAGATAATGCATTGCAGTTGTGTTGTCTGTTCTTATTAGTACAGATGCTCCCTCTATTCTTGGTAGGAAAGCCAGCAATGCCAAGCCTACCGCTACGAGTTCCAGCAAGTTGATGTTAAGCTGTTGTTCCTGCAATTTCCATCGACCGCTGACCTGTAGGTCCTGAATGAATGCCCCCCATCCTTCCAGGGATGCATCAGTGGTAATTACCAATGGAGCCGGTTCTGTCATGAAGGAAAGACCCACCAAAATGTTCCTCTTGTGGGTCCCTCATGCTACTGCTTGCACCATAGCTGGCGTGATCTTCACCTTGTTGTCGAAGGATCCCTCTGCCTGGTGTCATTGCTGATCCAGTTCTTCCTGTAACGGACACATTTTTAATCGGCACAAAGGAATGAGAGGAATGCAAGAGGACATTGTCCCTAGTAGTGACTTTTACCTGCGCACAGAAAGACACTTTTTTCTTGTGAAATTCAGGGAAAGACACATGAGACCCAATTGCCTCTCTATGGAAGGAAATGCCTTGTTTACTGAGGTGTCCAGAATCGCCCCGAGGAGCGTGGTCTTCCTTGACGGTTGAAGGGATGATTTCTCTATATTCAAAGTCAGCCCCAGTTCTGCAAACAATTGTATGCATGCCATTGTTGACACCTGGGTTGAAGTTTCAGATGGCGATTTTACCAACCAGCCGTCCAGGTATGGAAACACCTGGTGCCTTTGCTTCCTGAGAAAAGATGCCACTGGGGCCAGACACTTTGTAAAAAATGTTGGGCTGATTTGAGGCCAAATGGTAGTACTTTGAACTGGTTATGGTCTCCGGCTGCTGTAAACCGAAGATACTGTCTGTGGGAAGGATGAATGGGAATGTGAAAATATGCATCCTGTTAAGTCTAGAGTGGTCATATGATCCCCTGGGTTTAAGAGCAACAGAATATCTTGGAGGGTCACCATTCGGAAAGATTGCCTTTTGAGATAAGTATTCAGAGATCTCAGGTCTAGAATAGAAAGCCATTGGAGAGCATTCTTCCGGACTAGGAAGAAACGGGAATAAAACCCCTTTCCTTTTTGGGAGATCAGCACCGGTTGTATTGCTCCCTTTCGGAGCATTATCAGAATCTCCCAACACATCTGAAATCGATGTTTGACCCCTTGACCTGTCAGTGGAGTACAAGGGGGGAAATGAAGGAATTCTAGAGTATGTCCGAATTGTATTATATTGAGGACCCATCTGTCCGTTATTTTTTGCCAATGATGCAGATGAGAAGCAATTCTTCCACCCAGGGGAACTTGTGGAGGGGAAGGAATATGCATAGCTGGATTCAGAAGGTTGTCATTGTCTTGTACCATTGTCCTTTCCTTGACGACCTCCTCTTCCTCAAGGGGCAGACTTTGCATAGCTCCCAGACGGCTTTTTACCATATTGTTGACGGTATGGTTGTGATGAGGAGGAATAAGAGGGGTATCTTCCCTGTTTGTAACCTCCTCTATAGGAAGATTGGCCTCTACCTCGGTCACCCTGAAAGTGCACTTTACGGTACTGTAGTGTACCTAGGGCCTTTGCAGTATCTGTATCTTTCTTGATACCTACTTGTTTCCCAAACAAAGCCTCTCAGTCAAAAGGGAGATCCAGGATTTTATTTTGGACCTCTGGTCTAAAGGCCGTAGCTCTTAACCATCCTTGCCGCCATAACACCGCTGCTCCTCCAAGCGACCTGAAGGCCGTGGTCGAGATATCCATTGCACAGTCAATGACTTCAGCTGAAGCCCTTCCCCCCCCTCCTGAAGAATCTTTTGCGCCTCCTGCCTAATATGTTCTGAAATGAGGTCTATCTAAGGTGCCATATCGCACCACATCTGCCTGTCGTATCTGCCCAGAATGGCAAGGGCATTTACCGCTTTAACCAGGAGAGGAGACATGGATCAAAACCTCTTTCCTGCACTGTCTAAGTGTCTCCCTTCTCTGTCAGGAGGTGCTGATATAGGCGCAGAGGGATTCTTAGATTTTTGTTGCGCCGCTTGCAAAACCACGGAATCTGGTTTGGGATGGCCCAGTAAACACGCTGGTGCGTCTGAAGGAGCTTTATATTTCTTTTCCATTCTAGAGAGCACATGTGTAAATGTCGCCGGTGTCTTCATGACTGTTAAACCTTCTTCCCACATATGGCTAACAATCGGGATAGCCCGCACTGACTTGTGGTATGGCTCCTTAAAATCATATAGGAAACACTCCGTTCGTGTTGTAGACATTGGAAGCTGGAACCTCTTCGCAGCCCTTTCCATTAAATTATGGAATCCGGTGATGTCCACCAGTGGAGAATCCATAGGTACTGGTACGGGAGATGCCGGTCATGGAATAAGGTAATCATCCCATTCTTTGTTTGGATGTGTCATTTCTCCTTCCTCCTGGTCATCATCGTCAGTGGTGACAGGATCCTGGTGGCGTACTGTTTGAGGAGTTGTAGGAGTAGCGTCTTGTGGTAACTCCCTTCTTCTAACAGGAGTAGTAGGTATGGAACGTGGATGCGAGGCAGGGAGTTCCTGAGAAGCTGGTGTTGGCGGAAATCTATTTTTATAGTCCGCCAGCATAAACTGTAGATCCATCATCATGGAAGATGGCATGCCAACCATCTCTTCCTGGTATCCTTGGCGATAGTGTTGTTGTGGAGGATATTGATACTCCCCGTATCCCTCCTCATAGTCATCATCTTGACATTTCACATGTAACTGCGAGGGACTACTGGGTTTCCAAAGGGTCCGTCATCCTCCTCCTCTTCTTCTTCTGAATCCTGCTCCTCTAGTAGGTGTGATGGCACCAGAGGAGTAATTTTGCTTGGGGAGGTGATTTCTGGTGTAATCCTCCTCTTCCTGACAATTTCCAGCTTTTCTGGAGTTTCCCTCTTCGACGAGCCCGTCGATGAGATCGCCTTCGACACCAACGTCGTCGACACTAGGCGTAGAGATGTATCCGTCGTCGACAGTCACCATCGTCGATGTTCCTGTCGACCACACCATCGTCGACGATCCCGTAGTTCACATGGCCGACGTCGCCGACGCTGCCGTCGATATAACCGGCATTGACACCACTATCGACAATTATGCAGTCGACGGAGAGGCAACTGTTATAGGCAATGATGGTGTCTTTGAAATTAGCTTTACCTCAATCTTCATCGTCGACGATGATGACTTCTTCGTTGACGATCCCGTCGCCGATGCAGGTTTTGTTTTATTTTATTTTACCTCAGGAGGCATAGAAGACTGCTTCCTGAAGGGTTCCTTGACCTGAGGAGGTGATTTTGACGGCTCGTCTTTTTTGATGGTTTTTCTCCAGAAGCATGTCCTTTACTCTCTTTTTCCACAGATTGAGGAGATTTTAAAGGATTGCGCCCAGAAGACCCATGAGTGGTCTTTTTTAGGGCCTTCTCAGTACGTTCTTCTGAGGAATTAGTCTGAGGAGATTTTCTTCTCTTTTGAGATCTCCTAGATGTTGAGGAGGATGCCTCATGACTATCACTGGAGATAACCTTCTGAAGCCATATCAAAAGGCGCCCTTCACGATCCCTCAGGGTCTTGAAAAAGTGTGAATTACCTTACAGTCTTTGGTCTTGTGATCCGGGTATGGACAATAAATGCAGTCAGCATAAGGGTTATCAGTATAGAGCCTCTTCTTGGAACAAGTGGCACGGGCTCTAAGTAAACCTTTCTTCTCCCTTCCAGACATTCTCTAATGAATGTAGTTGAAGACAGTTCAGAGTAGTAAAAGATCCAGATGAATTTTCTAAGAACACAAAGTTCTCAAAAGTGTTGAAAACAGGCTGAATTTGAGCAGAGCTCAAAGGAGACTCCCTAGCACAACATGGGGTAGAAAATTTGAGGGGCAAAAGGTTCTCTCAGGAGCGTTCTAGAGAGTGAGGAGCTCTGATTGTAGTGTGTTTATCTAGGTACCTGAATCGATATTACTATTCTTTGCCCTTGTGTGGTTATAAATCAATAATATCCCTACAACGGCATAGAAACCCCTTTCATAATTCAGTCATAGCGCATGCTGTCACATTCAGCAAGCCTATTCCTCCAGCCCCCTAGAAAGCACACCGAGTTCTTAAACAAATCCAAGCCTCCAGCAACCTGGGAAATCCCCGCTGCCGTTGTTTTGATTTCATCCAAGAACTCATGTAAAACACTGTAAGAACGACCAGTTCTTAGTGACATCTTTTATTGACGTCTTATGTCCAGCCTTACGTCAAACCCGGCACCTTTCAGGTATAAATATACCAACGTTGCCTTAAGCAAACACACGGTGGTGATGAATCTGGAGCAGCTACTACTTGCCCGAGAGCCCAGCTGATGCCAGAGCCCACGGACGCTGCCCCTCCCTTTTGACGCGCTGAGAAAGACGCTGTCTTTTCTCTTGCCAAGAAATCCAGCCTCCGGCGTTTCCAGCTTACCCTTGCAGGTGACTGGGATACCGAGTCCTGAGAGAGAGATACCAGCCCTCCTGCCTTCTAATACCCAGGTACTGAACTGACTAAACCCTTACAGAGAATTCTTGAGTCAGATCCTTGGCAAAACAAACTTAACTTAAACTGCTACTTACTTACTCCTTCCCACGTAGTAGGCTTAGGTCAGGTACACCGGGGTAGGCATAGTTAGAAGCACCAGTTGAGTACGATTAGTCAATGTATATATGTATGTATCTATTTTATCCATTTTAAAGTATCATATGGCTAAGAAACCATATCAATGCTTTTACAGTATTATTTCATAATCCTGCTTTTACTGTATGCACTTTACTTAACTATAAGTATTGCAATCGTAGCAATTCATTTCTCTTGTATGAGGAAAGAGACTGCTCAATAAATAACACCTTTTATTGAAAACGCCAGTCTCTCTTTTTCTCTGCAATCTGGTGAAACTAAGTACGCACTTATTGACTGAGTGGAATAGCTGTCTTTTGTTTTCACACAACAAACAAGCATTAGCAATGATGTAACCTGTCTTGCCTTTGGGACCTTATATGTATGTAGCTATGCAGCACATTAGCCTGGAAACTGAAACATCTACTGTTCTTTAACATGGAGGAAAAGTAAGCACCAAACTGCGTGACACGCCAGGTATGGGAACACATGGAGAGAAATATTGCCTTTCAGTGGGAAATGGTATATTCCAAAGCTCTGTTTTTTATATGAAATCAGGGCCTTCGGTGGTCATATCACTGAAAATACAAGATTTGAAAAATATATTATTGTCTACGGGTGCTCATGGAATGCAATTTCTATGGACTGGAATCTAGAGAATGCTAAAGTGATTCTAGTATTCACTGACCTCTGCTAGTCGTTTTCTGCCAAGAAAGTTAAATGGAGGCAGTTGGCAGAAAATAGTTTAAAAAAAGAAAGTCCCTCAGCAGAAAGCAATTCTGGTATTTTACTGACCTTTACTGGTTGTTTTCTATCAAGACAGTTAAACAGAGGCAGTTGAGCAGAAAAAAAGTCCCTAAGCGGAAGCAGACAAGTCTTAGGGCTGATCTCCAGAGCCCACAAAGTAAATACACATACAAGTATATACTAAAGTATATACAAGAGGTCTTGAATGCTCGATCTAAAAAGAGAGGTGGTTTTCCCATGTGTGGTTTCTAAGGCCACTCAACTGTTTGCCAACTGTGGCTTGGTTAAAGCATTGGCCCAGACGAGCATTACCAAGCCAAACATCACTGCCATTCGGGCAATGGATGGCTCAGCACTCACTTCATGTCCCATAACACATTAAAGTCTTTCACTTTGCAGTTTTATGAGGCCACATTTAACATCTGTTCTTGGACCTGATAGCAGGCTGCTCAATTCCAGGTGCTTTAGGCTTGCCTAGGAAGTTACAAGCAGCTGTCCTAATGACTATCACAACTATTTAGATGTATCAGAGTAGGCCAACGCAGCATTTATCACCACAAAGGCCCTATGAATGTCAAACCGAGATAGCATGAGGTTCTCCTACACTGTATAGTCTCATCTATACACTCACCCAGAGAAGAAAACAGCATCTAAAGGAGTATCAGGATGTATATCTGGCCATTGGATGAATATACCCATCTGAGTCACCTCAGCGTTACATCCTTGTTTGGCCCCAAGAAGGGAAGCAAGTTATGCACCTACATCAATTACTGTGTGCCAAGTCTCATAACTGAGATATAGGAACCCTTTGTCTCCTAAACCTATTCTCTCTTCAATGTGATTCAACAAGTCAAAATATATATCAAGCTAGATTTACAACAGGCCCTACCACCTGTCTCCGTGTGAATGGGTGATCAATGGAAGACTGCATTCAAGAGTAAATTCAGCCTATGAATATACAGTATTGCCTTCTAAGTCTGTACAAGGCAACCACAACTCTCCAATACTTTCTTAATGACGTTTTGTGTAAGTATTTGGATGTCTTTGTGATCTTCTGCATTAACAACATGTTCATAATTGGTGAGACATGAAAGAACAAATGTGAATGATTCTACATGACCAGGGTGAGGAATGACCGATGGCAGGGAGTTCAATGCGGAGGAAATATAGGCGGTCAACAGGTAGTGCCGATGAGGGGAGGGGGGCTGGGACTCCCCCTATACAATAGATTTGCACCACTTCAGTGGGGAAGATATCTAAGCGAAGTGGATTGACTGAAGGGAGAGTCACTAGGCCATGCTATGACTCAAAGTACAGTCCCGCAGAATCCTATGCCACAGGGGCAAAAGCGACCAGAATATTTTACACCAAACACACAAGTCTGTCCATTGCTCTACAAGGGCTGACATAAGAGAGGTGCCCCAAAGTATTGATAGAATTAGCTTAGATTCAGGCGTCGAGGTGGACATTTCAGGGCGCACACCCAATTTCATATCCTGGAATGTAGCAGGCCTTTCGAACAAATTTCAGAATCAAGACTGGGTGGAATATATTAGCAAATTCAACATCATTTGCCTGCAGGAAACATGGGAGGTAGATTACACTAACTTCCACCTAGTCGGGTATAAATTATTTGGGATCCCGGCAAGTAAGTCTACGGCCGGGAGAACGAGGACGGGCCTCTCAGTATATGTAGACGTGGGACTGGAAGGGACTTGGGATGACCTAAAATGGAAATCAGAAAATATGATAGGCCTCGAGTATAAAAATAGGGGTTTTAATATAGCCCTTGTAAATTTCTATAACTCGGGTGGCCGCAGAGTGAGCGAGCTGGATGGACAATTAAATTCTCTGACTGAGAAAAAACAGAGCACAACGGCTCGCGGGGGACTTCAATTGTCATCTATGCCCCAAACTGCTACCCATAAAAGAAGATTAGACGTCCTGCAGTACAGAGGAGGGACCTCACTGGGAGCACACACTGGAGGGCAAGGAGTTGGGAAGGGTGGCGTGCAAATATGGGCTCGAGCAAACAATGGACCTACTGGCCATTGACCCCAACAAACCGATCCCCCCCACTTTTAAGGGAAGAGGTTGCAGCTCTTTTATTGATTTTATTTTGGTGTCCCAATTACTAAAGCGTTGGGTACGGGGATTTTCAATAGAACTGAGTGTCCACAGTGATCACAACCCCCTAGTATTGTCCCTAGCTATGGCAAATGTAAATAGGGTGGTGAGGAGAGGGGGAGGGCAAAATATAGAAAAGATTACTGATCAGGGCAGATGCCTGATATGGTCGAGAATTGACGGTGAAAGTTTTTATAGGTCCCTTGCAAAAGAAGGTAACCAGCTCCTAGAGAAATGCCTGGAGACATCCATGGAAGGGTCACATTTGGTGAACCTGTTTAAGGAAATGGGCCTCTTGATAGACAGTCTTTTAAAGTGATAGGACAGGCAAAGCCCAATATTAATCCCAGGTGGTTTGATAGCGCATGCTCTCTAGCACAGAGAAGGTTAAGAGCCTCATTAAGATCACACCCAAGGGATAAACAAAAGGTGATGCAATGTAGGCTCAACTACAAACAGACGCTAAAGCGTCGGAAGAGGGCTCTCCAAATTCAAACATGGGAGGAGCTGAGAGGAGCTGCAGAAATGAAAGATAATACGACCTTCTGGAAGATAATCAATAAACCTTGCTTTCAAGACGCAAACAGCCCGGGACAGTGGGTGGAGCATTTTAGAGGTTTTTATAACCGGACAAACTGCGAGGCACAGTGTAATGAGGAGGGGCGGGGGAGGTGGAACTTAACACTCAAATTCACTCTAGAGGATATCACTGTTGGCATTTTAGGCCTCACTAAAAATAAGGCACCAGGACCGGATGGAATCCCGCCGGACCTTCTCTTAAGTAAGGTGGAATTGTGGGCCCCAATTTTAACAAGAGTATTAAATGCTGCTATAGCTACGGGGCTTCCACGTTCGTGGTCGACGGCAACAATAGTGCCAATTTTCAAAAAGGGGAACAGAGATAACCCCCAGTTTTATTGCCCCATCTCCTTAATAGATGTCCAAAGTCCTGGAACGAGTCGTCCTAAATCGTTTGATGAATTGGGCCGAGGACCAACATATTGTTACTGACGTCCAGAACGGTTTGAGGGCTAACAGATCTACAACAGATCAATGTATAAATGTATATCTTTTGGTGGCTAAATATACCGTTGCTAATAATGAAACTATCTATTTAGCATTCATGGATCTTACCCCAGCTTTTGACTGTGTAAACAGGGAGAAGCTGTGGGCCCAATTGAGCAACTTAGGAGTAGATCAGGATCTCATAAAAATCCTAAAAGCCTTGCACTGGAACACCTCGGCCAATGCCAGGTGCAACTTAGAGGGTGGATGCACGGAGTCTTTCACCAGTGGTGTGCGACAGGGTTGTATCTTGGCTCCATTCCTGTTCTCGTTGTACATAAATGGCCTTGAACAAGCCCTGTTAAGATTAAATGTGGACTCACCAAGAATAGGCAGAAGAGCAATTCCTGCCTTACTCTATGCTGATGACGCGGTATTGCTGGCACGGATGCCGCGGGGCCTACAGACTCTAATGGACGGCTTTGTTGATTTTATGAATCAACTAGACTTGTCGGCTAATTTGACCAAGTCATACGTGATGGAAGCTGGGTTGACACAACGGACATGTTTTAATTACAGAATAGGAAAACAAACTAGAGAAGGTAAGTCCTTTTCGTACCTGGGCATTTTAATTGATAGGCAACTACATTTTAAGGCACTACTAGAAGAGCGCTGCAATAAGCTAGTATCCTGCACAGGGGCAATGATGAATTTTGGCCACCGATTAGGCCGTTGGTCCCCGGAGTAAATGATGATCCTATATAATTCAGTCTGTTGCTCCAAGGTGTTATACGGTGCGGGACTCTGGGGGATCGCCAATACCGGAAATTTGCAGGTGGAGGAGAACAAATATATGAGGAGGCTCCTCAAGGTCCCGCAGGGTGTCCCCGCGTATATTGCTCATGAAGAATTGGGTGAGGCCTTTATAGAGGATAAGTTACATAGCCTGGTTAAAGATCTGGGAGAACCCGGAGGCAACGTTGACCAGGCAAATAATTAAGGACTGCCTTGGTAGGGATAAAGGTATGGACATTCCCTGGCTGAAATATCTGAAATCTGTACTGGGTAAAATAGACTCTAAAGATCTCTTCCCAGACCCGACCGGTAGAGCAGGTCGGGACAAGGATAGCGTGAGGAAGAGGTTTATCATCTATAAAACCACCTCTAGAGAAGATAATGGGGCAAACAGTCAGAGTATACGCCCAAGTGAGATCTAATGATGGAATGGAACCATACTTAGCCCTTATCCACAACGCTCATGATAGATTTTTATTGACACGTTTAAGGCTCAACCTTTTAGACTATTAGCCGAACCGGCAGGTTTTACTAACTTTGCTGAGCCAAAGGGACCCTGCGGCTGCGATCAACGATCTCCGCAGAATACCCTTCATTTTGTATTATTGTGTCCTTTATATTCACTGCCCAGGCGCCTGTACCTAATTAGTCTCCTGAAAAAAAACTTAAATTCAGGCATGCTAAGGTCGCCCTTTTATATCTGCAAATGGCCCAAGATCCCCTGACCTTGCTCTCTATTACGAGCTTTCTCAGAATAGCATTCAAACTGAGAGGGGCGAGAGGTTTGGCCGGGGGGAACGGGGATTAAGGGGGAAGAATGAAATGAATTGTGATGAATTGTAAAGAATGTCCCGGTAGCTTCGCTTTATAGTCTGTTTTGCTTTTATTTTTCTCATTCTTTTCTATCCCGCTGTAAAGTAAATAATGCATGTATTTTTAGCATTTTAAACTGTACTTTTATGGTGTCTTGTATAACATCGAATAAAGTTTTTAAAAAAAAATGTGAATGATTCTACAAGTCTGTGAAGAGGAGTGTCTGTTCCATTCAAACTAGGTTGAGTTCTTAGGGATTAATACTCACAATCAAGGACTGTAGCAAGGAGCTAGAAAAGTCGAGATCATTTGGAAATGGAAATCAGGGGTGTGCTGGGGCTTGCTATCTTCCCCTAAAAGATGTTGAAGATATTAACGTCCATTTCTGGATGGCTAACAAAAGGAGTGACCTTAAGATGGGCCACAGAGGCTGATGCAGCCTGTCCAGTAAATAAAAAAGCAGGTTACCTCCATACAGACTCGTTCCTATCTTGACGCAGACAAGTCCTGTTTTATTGAGGCAGGTGTCTATGATGTGGCACTATTCACATCCTGTTACACACACCCAATAAACTGCACCAATAACTTTGTATTCAAACAAGTTAACTCCTGCAGAATGCAATGACACCATCTATCAAATATATACTGGTGGTTTAGATAGCTTGCTAGTAGTGGCTGCATTACCATTTGGGAACCTATGATGCGGTGTCTTCAAACACCACAAAAACCCGATTTTGAAATTGCCTTGTGCCATGATGGTCTGACAACTACTTCTAAAGAGGATGGCTAACTCCCAGCTCCCATGCCTAGCCTGGCACAGTTGTATATCCATATTTTGGAAGATTTCATCACTGATATGGCAAATGCACAAGGTTTTGAAACAAGAGTGATGGTGAATCATTTCTCCAAGATTGTGTATTTTATCCCCATCCAGGGGTTTGCTGGCCACTGCACAGACCTGCTGTCTGCCCCTACCACATGTGGTGCAACCACTAGGCCTTTCTCAGATAGAAAGTCCTGTTGTCTGTAGCACAGCTTTTCATGTTCTACTAAAGTACAATACATGCAAGACAAGCCTGATTCCTTATAAACACATCTGCATTTAACATTGACAGAATGTGTATAACAGGCATAGGGCCTAGCAAAGCAGACTAATTGTTTGATTGGTAATGCTAATAGAGTATGCTCCTATTTTCTTTTTAGAACCTCCATGTTTTCTGATAACATTCAAACCAAAAGGACAGAGAAGGAAAACTTTCCAATTCTCTCGTGTGCGTGTTGTATCCATGGCTGCAAGGGAAGATTACCTTGCGTTAGTCGGTCTTGGAAGGAAGAAGAGAGATAGCTAATAATATCTGGATACCCTAGGTAGAGAATGGAATGTGCTGCATGAAGAAATATGATCTGGAGCTTTTTTTAACATTCCCTCTGACTTTGTATATTATCTGCTGGGTTACTTACAATGATTATGATAATTCAGATATATACGATTTGAAAACTAGTCCTGCAACATAAATAATTATATATTAGTAAAATACCAGTTGTGCATGCACACTGCTTTTGGAGTAGTAGAGTAGAACTCCATTTATCATAGAATAGCTTTGTCTGACTCCTACAACCCTGTCTACAAGAGCATACCCCTATAAGGATAGTGTGAGAAACACCTGCTAGTTCCCCTCAGCTCTGAGAAGGGTATATTTCCTTTTGGAGCTAAGAGTGCAATGGCAATAATGTTGAAATAAACATGACTGTACCAGTTAATTTCAATGTTTTGGTCTGCTACTTTTTAGATTGGTGGCGTTTAGACTGCCTACCACCCACAGACTCACACACCTAAAGAATAGCCATACCTACAGAGGAATTTACCTCCTACAGGCCGATATCACTGCTCAATGTAGAGACCAAGGTACTTGCGAAGATAATTGAGAATCGGCTGATACGTGTAGTACACGCATTAATAGTGCCAGATCTATTGTTCTTTATACCCTACTGGGTGACAAGACACACCCTCAAAGGATTGTTTGGATGCGAAGCACAAAGGGGCACCCCGAGGGAGCCTGCAGTACTGCTTCCTCTAGACGCTGAAAAGGCTTTCAACTATCAGGTAGGGCCCTATATGATGCGGATCATGCACAAAAGGGGCTTTGGCCTGCCGCTCTTGGAGGGTAAGTGTGCTTTACTGGATGGCGCGTGTATGAGTTAATGGTGTGCCCTCAACTGAGTTCAGACTGTAGGGGCAGGAGGCATAGTTGCTCGCTCTCCCCCTATTATTTACAGCAGGCTGCTAACTGCGTGGCTGCGGGGAGAAACACAGATCTGATGACTTCCTTTTGTGAATGTCTTTGGCATACACACTGGCCTGTGAATCAATTGGCACCAATCAGTAGCATTCCAACTAACAAAGTGGAGGCCCCAAGCAGTCTGGAAGTGGCCTCGAGAAATATATCATTACAGATCAGGTGTTATTCCTCACTAAAAATCTAACCAGGGTACTCACGAACTATAGGACCAATGTGAGGCGCTAGTAGAGGCTCCCTCAGTGGGTGCTTGGGAGAGCTGCCCTCAATAAAATGATCTACCTGTATAAGTTTTTCTATGACCTGCAGAACGCCAGGTTCGAAGTCCCAGAGGGGTTCTTCCAGTCAGTGGATGAGACAACGAGACTGCTGTTGTGAGACTGGGACCGGGGTGTGCCCCGGATTGCACTATCTACACCAATGAGGAACATGCTGGAGATAGACACTGCCCATCTGTGAAGGATTGCTTGCAAGGATACACAAGAGGTGGTGCTTCCTTTTTGAAGAGGTTTTAATCCATTGGGAAGCAAAGTCCAAGGGAGTGCGACAGGTCCCTGTACATCTGATCGTAAACTGACTCAACGAATCAAGATCTCTAACGGAGGTACACACCGCTAATGGGCAAACAAGTTAAACATCAATATGTTTACTCCCCGTTCTATGATGAGACGGGAGCACACGCCATCAATGAACGTAAATACATGTCACAATAAAGATAGAGGAAATACAAGGTACATGAATGAAACACACAGTACACTAGACCATCCGAAACTCCAGCTGTATAACTGGGCAATCAATCTGCTAGAAATCAATGACAGAGAATTTTCGGAACAGCTCCTAGGGTGAAAGGGCAGGCTGATGCTGGAGACCCCTCTATGGGAGGAGGAGGAGCTCAAAGGACTGCGGAGCATCAAAGGCTATTGGAAGTAGAACCTATTGGGCATCTCCAAGGTGGTAGATATCTGGAATGATGGGGCAATGATTCCGTTTTTGGACCATGAAGAACAATACGATCTTGCCCAGGTACCAACAGTTAAAATTCCTAATGCAGAGATATGCTACCCAGCTGAGCGACATACAGGAGACCCCTCTGGAATGCAGGTTGCTAGGCAACCCACTGCATAGGTATGCCATCTCCTAAATCTATAACATGCTCCTTAGTAATAGCATCCCTGAGCTAGATAAGCTAAGAAACAAGAGGGAACGAGATCTGGGCCAACTAGAAGACAGGGGGAACAATACAGGTACCTCTGCGAGGTAGTCATTCAGGCGGGTTTCCAATTATTCCAGTAAAAGCTTTTCTATAGGGAATCCTACACAAGAACTAGACTATTTTGAAGGCTCAGGACGAATACTGAACTATGTCGGAGGGGTTGCAAACAGAAGGGCTCCCTATTGCACATCATGTGGGGTTGCCTATGGGCGCAGGATTACTGGAGCAGCATCAGGTGCTGGTGATCTGCAGTTACATGTGTCTGGGGGGACCTTACTCCTAGTTGGTTATGCTTGGGATCAGGGAGGAGCAGACACTCAACAAATACATGCAGAGTTCTTGCAATATGGCACTCATGGTGGCAAGACGCAACATTGTCCTGCATTTGAGAGGGAGTGAGCAGGATGGTTCCAACCATCTGGGAGGGTAAACACAATTTAGAATGGTGCATGAGGGTCAAGCGATTGGTCTACAACACTAGGGAATACCCAAGTACATTTGATAAAATATGAAGCCCATGGAGGGGGGGGCAGATGACGAGGGTAGGGCTTGCGATGAGAGCCTCCGGGCTGCGGATCGAGTCAGGGAAGGGAACTCGGGGGAAGATCCCTTGGGAGGGCGGTTCATAATGGTGTATACTATACATAGTGTTCTCTCTGCACTGGTGTATTTGCATGTGACTAGATCCTACACAGATAACTACCCAAGTTATAAGCCTCAAGTTACACATGCTGTCCTTTGTGATGACGGAGTTCTCTGTACTTGAAACAATAAAAATATATATTTTTTAATCCAGCCTTACCAGTGCACTGACAGGGTGCTTGAAAAGACCTTACCCAACCAGATTCCACTGGCCAAAGCAGCAGAAAAAGAATGCTTCCTTTTAAACCCTTTTCTCTCCTCCGAGATGGACTTAATTCTTCTATATCGAAGCCTTCAACAGAAGCAATTGTGCTGTTCTCTCACAATGAGAGGATGAATTATATCTGGCACTGTCCCCAAAAAAGTGACCAAAATAGTCTCTCCAGTATTATATGTTAGGGCATCACCTTACATTATAAGCAGACCATGCACCACAAACGTCACTCTCATGAAAGAAAGATACTAACTCTAGGCTGCTCTTTTTCTGTCTTTCCAGACTTTAACCTTTGATATGGAAGAAAGCCAGAGTGAAGTCACTGTACAGGTCAACTAGTGCATTGTTCATCCTCAGCCCTGACAGACTTTCAGGGCTTTACAGGGGAAGAGTAAGGGGGTCTATGGGAGGCACCAAGGTTGTTGCTGGGGTACTAATGGGTGGGGCCACGAGACACCACATATTACACATCAGGTTATGCCAGTAGGACAGACAACACAGGCAGTGGTATTTCAAAAAGGGCACAGAGTTAAGCATTCCTGATATACTGCAATCGTGCAGGGCTGTTGATGCTTGCAATGCAGGTAATCTGCGGTAGAGGCTGACAGCACCAAACAAGGACACATACCAGAAAGGGAAAAGGAGAAAAATAAGCCACAAGACAAAGTGTCTGGATAAGTCTGACTGTAAAATATACGCCAAAATTCTAGCCACCAGGCTGAACGCATACCTACCCAAGCTCATACACTGCTCACAAGTAGGGTACCTCAGGAACAGAATGTCCCACGATAACACAAGACTGCTGTGCCATATAATAAATCACTCCTCCAAGAGCACCAACGCAGCGGTCATGATAGCCCTTGACGCTGAGAAGGCGTTCGACAGAGTATCCTGGCCCTTCCTGAACAAGTGCATGCTGAAATTCGGGTTCGGCCCGCAATACAGGAAGATGGTGATGGCACTCTACAATGCCCCCAAAGCACGAGTTGTGCTAAACGGAGGGACCTCACAAATACTACACCTAGAAAGGGGGACAGGCAAGGATGCCCACTGTCACCAGCCCTGTTCCTCTTAGCGATAGAACCCCTCCTAAGCATGATCAGGAACAACTCAGACATAAAGGGCATACCAGTAGAGGGGGAAACTTTCAAGCTAGCGGCATATGCAGACGATGTGCTAATAATCACAGAAGACCCAGAGAGATCAATAAAAGCACTGATGGAGACAATAGAGAAGTACGCCCAGGTCTCAGGATATAAACTAAACAGGGACAAATCGGAGTGCAAACCTCTGAACGTCCATACCACCAAGATGGTACTAGGCCAGTCCGGCTTAACCTGGCAACATAAACCCATTAAATACCTGGGACTCCTCTTCGAAAGAGACCTCAGAGCAACACTAGAACATAATGAGCAAGCCGTACTACACAAAATAAAGGAGAGAGTAGAGAGCTGGTCTCCCAAATATACCACGTGGTGGGGTAGAGTAGAGACGATTAAAATGATGCTCACACCAATGGTGAACTACATGTTGAATATGCTACCATTGATAAACACAGAAGACTTCCACAAGAAACTAGACAAAATGCTGAACAGCTTTCTATGGAGGGGGAAAAAGCCCCGAATAAGCCTAAACAAACTCAGGCTGACAAAAGACCAGGGAGGCCTAAACGTAACCAACTTCAGAAGATTCCAGACAGCATGCATAGCAAGACAGGAATTATACTGGCTCACACCTAGCACAGAGTACACCCCGGCGTGGTTAACACTAGAGAGGGAACTACTCAAAGGAATGAATCCCATCGCCTTACTCACGGCCACCCGGCAATAAAAGAAAATCCCATCCTAAGCAGCACGAGGAAAGCGCTCCTGGGCATAGATAAGATAATGAGCACAAGCATAAAAAAAACAAGGCTTGAATCCATATGGCACAACCCCACAATAAAATATAGAGACAAGACCTTAAACATGCACACATGGTATAAACACGGCATCACGACGACTAGCGACCTACTCAAACAAGGCACAAATGCAACTTTCGACACACTCAAAGCCGAACACAATCTAGAAAGCATAGAGCTGAACAACTTCCTGAAGATTAAGGTAGCCATAAGTAAGGCAAACCTGAACGGACTAACACCCTCCATCATACAATACGCCATTAACCTCAACAAATTAGGACACCAAGTTGCACACCTCTACAAAGCCCTAGGACCAAAATACACAAAATTGAACGACAAGGTGAACGCCTACTGGGGTACACTAGTGGGCAGAGCACTGAGCGAGAAGGAAAGGGCGGAGCTATGGAGGTCCACATCCAGAGGGAAGATCACCTCAACTTTGAACCAGACAAAATTCTGGCTCATACACAAGGCATACTGGACCCCCGCCCGCTTGACAGCCATAGGAATCCGCGATAGTGACAGGTGCTGGAACTGCAACAAAGATAAGGGGGACGTGGTACACCTACTCTTCCATTGCTCCAAAGTCAGAATCTTCTGGGACACAATAGAAACACTGATAAACGAGATCACGGGAGCCACCTTACAACTTGACTTCCACAGCCTGGCACTAGGGTTCACATCCCCCTCAATAGCAACCAAAGAAGACAGAGACCTTACAGATCTTCTGCTGACAGCAGCAGTCAAAACGGTCCTGTATAATTGGAAAGACACGGGGAAAGCCACACCTAAGACATGGCTCAACTGGGTTACCTTCCTAAGGGGGGCGGACACCATCACAGCGAAACATTCACCAAAAACACACAGACAGTCAAGCATGTGGGAGTCCCTAGACAGGTACCTCTCATCACACAAATCGCCATAGGCAGCAAGGCCAACCACCCACCAACATTAGCCAGGGAAGCAGACCTCCAAACACACACTCACCGGGGAAACGAAAGACTACCACTACTCCTCGCCTATCTCCTCTAACTATCTCCTCCGCTTGTGGCCGGGGGGCGGGACAGAGAAGAACAATCAACGCAACCCCGAGAAGGGGGACCGAGGGACAAACAGCGCTCGCACGATGAGAACTGAACTAACGTCATAAGACTGGAAGCAGGAAATGAACAATTGGACAAACACCCTCCCCCCCCCGCGGGCGTTTTCTCGTCTCTCCTCCTTTCTTTCCTCCTCTTTTTTCTCTATCCTTTTTGTCTTCCACCCATGTATATGTTATGCTCCATGTAAATATATATTCTTTTCTACAATAAAAAATGACAGAAAAAAAAAAAAAAGACAAAGTGTCTGGATACAAACCCAATGAGGAGGGGGGGGGGGAGGGAAGAAGGGGGAGTTATTCCGGGTGTACAGCCTGGATGCGGATTTAGCAGCTTCACAACCCAATTAGGCAGGCCCCAGCACTAGAACATGAAGGAAAACAGACACTCTGTTGGACAACAAACACATTTGAAAGGTAATACAAGCGAGTAAAGGCAGTATAAAAACATTTAAAACGTCGCAAATGGATGGTGTGGGCTGTGAATCGTGAGCTTATCTGCTTTACCTTTTGCTCTACAGACACGTGTTTAAGAATGCACGACAGAGGAAACCATTCATAAAGAAAAGGCTGTTCTGTAGAGGTGGTGATTGTTGCCAGTATGCTCACACGCTTGACAGGTTTGTCCTACAGAATGAATCCGAAACGCTGCTGGAGTGGACCTGCACATTACATTTAGAAAGTCCCTTTTTGAAGGGTCCTATGTTTTATTTTGATTGACTTGCATGGCTTGATAATAGACCACCTGCTTGAGTAGCCCTCTCATGTATGCCAACAGATAGGGTCCTAAATCAACAAGTATTCTTCATCAATAGGCAAGCTTAGCTACTCTTCGGAGTATAGAAATGAGCAGCAAGAGTGCCAAGATTGGACACAGAGGTTTGTGTATTATATTAAATACTGGTTAGTGTTCCTATGTCTGAAAGGCACAAAGTCTTTATATTAACGCACTTCATTCCACGAAGATTCCCTTAAAACAGTCACAACAGGAGAAACGCACAACAGTGCAGTTTGTATTAGTTATCAAGGAACTATGTGAAGAAATGGATCTGTCGTAGCAAAATGTGCACAAGGGTCTCCAAACTACTGGACATGATTAATGCCAATGCACTTCAACAAGGGCGACCAACTTACACAACACAAAAGTAATTTTAAGTAGCTGTAATTACTCTGATCTCTCCTCCAGCACAAAAGACAAAGTTACTTACCTTCAGTAACAATATTTTGGGCAGATCTTTTATCTCCCACGGGAAATTGTTTTCTCCAGCAAAATCATCTCTCCTGGGTCGCAAGTGCAAGCGGGGTTTTAGTCACAGTTTCATCTTTCCGAATGTTTTTTCATCATGATATATGTGGTGCCCCTTGTGTGCTTGTGTCAGTTGCTAGAATTTTGACAGTGATAATTAACGTTTATCACAACACAAAATCAACACAGGGAGGCGAGGGGGGGAAGAAATCTGCGAAAAGATAGTATCCACCAGAATGTTGGTAAGTAACGTTCTCTGATGGATACTTCTCTCTGCAGATCCTTCATCTCATCAAGCAGACCCAAAGTCATACCCCACTGGATCTGGAATTCAACAATGCTGATTAACCAATGAAGTGCCATTCAACATGGCCATAGTAAAGTATTTAGTCACTGCAAGCCTGAGACAGAAAGTATTAATGTTTTGAAAAGGAATGAAACGAAGAATAAAGGGCTACCGAGCAAATATAAGCCACTGGGACGTCCCTGGTAACAGCAGTAGCGACAGCCATAGGCCTTGCAGAGGGGGCACAAATGCCAGCCGAAGGCTCTATTTTGGCAAAGGTAAAAGAGTTCTTTACCCAAGAAGTAACCCCAAGGGAGATCACATGTTTGGTGAACGCTTTACCCTTCTTGGCACCAGCAAAACCCAAATAGAGCAGATCATCTTCTCGGTCTTGTTTGATTTATGTATTAGAACACTGGATTCCTTGGTTCCAGTCTATGCAGTCCTTCCTCCTCCTTGGTGGGAGAAGGAGGAAAGAAGGAGTGTGATGGATTGGCTCATGTAGAAAGCAGACGTGGCCTTCCATAAGAAGGAAGGACCGAGCTTGTGAAGAAAGGTCTGAACTCCACTGACTCCAAGAGGCCAAAGTTATCACCACTAGGAAGACTGTCTTTGAGGTCAGTGATTAGATATGACATGTACAGAAGTTCCAATGGAGAAGCCACGTATAAACTAAAAACAAAACTGGAATCTAACGGTGTAAAAAGTATTGGGCTTTGCAAACCTTTCAGAAAATGGGCCACGAAGAATGGCTTAAACAGTTAAGGATGACTCTGAAGGCAGATAAAGCTGAAAGTAAGCTTTAACAGTGGCAACTGCCAAACCCTGCTGAGACAAGGTTACTGCAAAATGTAAAACATCTGTGAAACGAATTTTGGAAGGTTTAAAGCCTCTCATTCGCAGCACAAGGGAAACCCAGATCCGTGGTCGGCAAGCCTGAACTGCAAAAGGAGGGGAGGAGGGGGGGGGGGATGTGGGAGTTCTCAGCCACCCAGAAAAATTGGGAAAAAATGATTTCAAATGGTGGGTTTTACACCACATATTTACTGCAAATGATTGTGCTAGAGTATACTGTGACTCAACAGGGCAGACAAACAACA
This sequence comes from Lissotriton helveticus, assembly GCF_964261635.1. Lineage (NCBI taxonomy): Eukaryota > Metazoa > Chordata > Amphibia > Caudata > Salamandridae > Lissotriton > Lissotriton helveticus. Next base: position 452,822,121 of record NC_136073.1, on the reverse strand, counting down.
CGTCCAAAGCAGTAACATAATGAGCCAAAATATATAGTTTCAGACAAAGAAGATCGTTTAGTACAGATGGGATGTCACAAACCTCGCAATATAGGGACGGTTGCTTACATACAGAGACTTTGAAAAATATGGGGAAAGGCCACAACACATATCATCAAAACGAGCTAAACGAAACAAACATTTTTGGAAGGGGTTTGGCTGGCAGCGCCGACATTAAAAGTATATATACATATATGGCTGTGTCGAGCTGCCTTTCAGGACCAATACATCCGATTTCCAATGTTACCTTCTCAGGGAATCTGAAAAAAGTTTATAAGAACACGTTTACATATTGGCTGTTCTGCTGGTTATCTCTGTCAGTCTAGATCTGTGTTTATATACATTGCTTTTGCACTTCAGCAACACCATTGACACTTAAGGACAAGCCTGATTTTGTGCGGATCAGCTGCTCTCCTATACCAACACAACCTGCTAGTTTAGCTAGATCACACTTATCGTTCTCTCCCATAGTCCTAGGTACCTGTTCTGAATTACAAGAAGCCTGAGACAATAACACAAACCCTAGGGTTGTGCTGCGGGCAACTACATACATACACAAAACAACACAAAAGATGACACAACCCACAAGCCAATCTGGAGCTACATTATTTGTCAAGATGGGGTGTAAATGACCACTTGTTTATTAACGTTATCAGAATAACCTTTGAATGTGGTAATCAGCTAGTTTTGGCGACCACAGTAAAACTTTCTACAAAAACTTCATGTAATTAAATTTGATGCTGTCCTTTTTTTGTGTCCTTATTTGTTTCTAGCCTTTTTGTAATTAGGAGTTTTTTGAAGTAAGAACAGTGCAAAGAAATCGACGATGGCCGGAGATCCTTATTGCCTATCCCCAGGCACTCCAGGGTAGAGACCCCTGATCACTCTGTTTACAGAGGAGGTGCAAGTTACCTTCACACACCGGGGCCTCATTCCCCTCAAGACTCGCATTTCCGCATGCTCCCTTTCAAGTGTTCTCCACTCTTACAGGACCTGCAGATATCTCTGCCCCAAGAATTTCAGTCCACCCCACGGTAGGCTTTTCCTGGCCTGTACGGCTACCAACATAATCATAGGACTCCAAAAAGAAAAAAGAGAAAACAAAAAAGAAAAAAAAAAGGGCCCAAACCAGACTTGAAAGTAAACTCACTCCTACCCTTGTTCTTATGGATATCTTTAAGCAATTATGTTATTATCTCTATTACACCGTTCATCCCAAATCTTCCAAAATGCAGTTTTCTTCGTGTTGCTCATCGCTCTATCTAATTTTGCAAATCTATGTATTGAATTAACCCATTCACACTCTAGTGGGGAAACAGGGGAAATCCATTTGATACATAATTCCCTACGCGCCAATAGAAAAAGCACAAACATTAATATTTTGTGATTCTTAGATATCTGAATTGTGACTTCCTCATCCGGGGTCATGCCAAAAATTACTTGAGAAAGACTCACCTTAACTTCAAACCCCACAATGCTGGAAATCGTTACACCTACTTTGTTCCAAAAGCCTTGTATTGATGGACATCGCCAGAACATGTGCACGTCGTCCGCATCTGCTTCCCCACACTTTTGACAGATCGCATTTTTGGAGCCCATCTTACATAATCTTCTTGAGGTCCAATACGCTTTGTGGAGAGTCAATAAATGATTTTTTTTTTTAGCGAAGCAGCCTTAACATTCTGCCATAGAGCCGCAAAAGATACTTGCCATATGGTTTCCCGATCGTAGTTTGGCAGCTCTCTCCTCCAGATCGCATCGAACCACTGCTGAGATTCTTCCAGAGGCTGAGTTAACATCCTGTAACATACGGCTATTTCTTTACCTCCGATGTTTGTGGTGGCTGCCTTTTTTTTTCAAAAAGATCATTGCCCTTACCCAGATTTTTAAGAGATTTGGCCCAACTTGCTAACTGGTAGTATTTGAATTTAGAAACGGTCCCACTTGTGATATCCTGAAGCTTCTACCAAGAAATTATGTCCGACCCTTCCAACAGCTCGCCCCATCTTGCTACGCCATTTGTTTGAATTGGAACCGCTAAAGAATCTTGAAGACACTTTGGTGTACCTGGTGAGCTCCAAATAGGGGCAAGTGTACTATAGTAGTGTATACGTTGTGATGTTCTTATTTGATACCATCCTTTGCATGCTGCTAATAAAATCTTTAGTTTAACCTTCTTGAAAAATTTTGGGTCCCCAAATTTAAACAAAAAGTGTCGGGCTTGGTCCTGAAAGCCTATAGTCAAAGCTTAAAATAGAGGTGTATAAGAGATGGAGTCCCCTAACAATTGTCTAAACATTTTTAAAAATGGAATGCCCTTTGATATTGCAGAAGGTCCGGTGTGGCTACTCCCCCATCCTCCTTTCTCTCCCTGAGCTTTCGCAGGCTATCCGGGGTTTCTTTTTTGCCCATATGAAACTTGAAAACAGGCCTTGGATCTTAGCTATCCATTCTTTCCTGAATTCCAGGGGTATAGATTTAAAAATAAAAATATATTTAGGAAGAATTGCCATTTTTAACAAATTCAACTTACCTAAAAAGGACAGGGGCAGTGAATCCCATTTTTGAAGTTGAGACTTGACCTTAGATGTTATTTTATCAAAATTTACTTTCGCAATTAGATCTATGTTCTGCACTACTTCTATCCCCAAATATCTAATACTTTGTCGGAACTGATCACAAGTATGATGTGTGTTCCAATGCATCACTTCTGTCTTGGATTGATTAACTGCATATCCTGAAATCTCCCCAAAACGTTTTAGGGTATCCCAGATGGGTTTATTGATTCTTGCAGATGACCCGTGAAAATCATTAAATCATCCGCATATAAACCTAGTTTTTTCCCCCACCTATTACACTGAAAGGGACTAATATCCTGACATTGCCTCAGTTTTATGGCTAACGGCTCGATGTACATATCGAAGAGCAAAGGTGAAAGGGGGCACCCCTGCCTGGTACCCCTCCCAATTATAATCTCTGGCGAAGGGGAGCCATTTACCAAAACTTGTGCTACCGGATTCTTATAAAGTGCTTTGATTACCCGCAAAAAACAACGACCTAAATTAAAACGGAGAATAATTTCTTGAAGGAAAACCCAATTAACGCGGTCGAACGCTTTAGCCGCATCACATGTCATTATTGTCAACGGTAAAGCATTGGTAGTATCCATGTCTATTGTTCCTAATAATTCATGTGTGAGGTTGTGTAAATGCCTTCCCTTAATGAAACCTATCTGATCCTCATGGATCAAAAGACCGATCACCCTCTCCAACCGCTTAGTAATTAATTGTGTGAACATTTTATAATCTGAATTGAGGCGGGAGATCGGCCTTTATGATTCACAAAGCTTTGGATCCTTATTCGGCTTCAACAAGACAATTATAGTTGCTGCTCGCCATGACTCAGGCAAGTCTCTTCCCTCGATATAAATAGAGTTAAACAGATCTAGCAGAATCGAGATTAGTTCCTGTTCTAGCACAGAATACATTTCATTAGGGAGAGCGTCAGGGCCTGCGGCTTTCCCTTTCTTTAAATTATTGATAACTTTGTGGATCTCTTCTATTGTGAAAGGGGCTGATATCTCCTCCTTAAGCTGGTCAGTAAGATGTGGGAGATCTAAATCTTGTAAAAAGGCGGCTGTTAGTTCCTTGCGCGGGGACAAGTTTTCCATATATAGCTGTTGGAAAAAAGACGTAAATGCTTGCTTGATCCCTGGTTCATCTGCAACAAGCAAACCGGTATCATGAGATATAACTTCTTTGATTATATTCCTTGCAGAGTCAGCCCTTGTTTTCCAGGATAACAATTTACCGCAGCCTTCCTCGTAGTCGTGATTCGCGAATTTACTCACTTCCCATCTTTTCCTTATTTTAACCTCCAAATAATCTGATAGATTATTTTTAGCCTTTGTTAGCTCGGTTTCATTGTTTATATTCTGAACTAGAGCTAGTTTTCCCTGTGCTAGTCTAATCGCATTTTCTAAAGCCCGTAAGTCTGTCTTCTCTTTTTTGTTAGAAAACGCACTAATTCGTATCATGCTTCCTCTAAAATATGCTTTGAATGTATCCCAGACTATCTAGAGGCGCTGAATTAAGGTTAAATGAGAAGAACTCAAAGACAGACTTCTTTAGGTTTTCTATTATTGTACTATCCAATAGAAGAGATCTGTTTAATGTCCATCTTTTCCCCTCTAAATTACTATTCAATTCTAGGTGTAATATTACCGCTGAATGGTCAGAGAGGTGTTCTGGTATGTGACAAACTTTACTGATATGATTACTGATTGAAGCTGATATTAAAAAAAAAATCTATTCTTGACCTGTGACCATGTTTTTTATTATGAAAAGTATATCTATCTGCAACAGTTCCAGATTTAACCCCTTTTGTAGACCAAATATCTACTAAACCTAAGTCAGTCATCAATTGCTTTACAACTGCCCTCATTGTTGGAACTGCCATCATTCGCCTCTTAGATGTAGAATCTTGTGTTGAACTTAAAGGTATATTAAAATCCCCCCCCCCCCCCCGAGTATAATCGGTGCATTAAAATCAACTAAATTTAAAAATAAATTTTTAGTGGTCCCGGATCGTCTAAGTTGGGACCATAGTAGGCAGCAAATACTGTCCGTCTTCCCTGGAAATTTATCTTTGCGATTACCCATCTGCCTGATGAGTCTACTTGTGTTTCCTCTAATATGCCATTTGAGAATTTCCTAATCAAAATTGCCACTTCCTTTATAGTAGCCGTTTGTGACGTACATATGCAGTGATCCATCCATGGTTGGTATCTTATTATTTCTAGCTATTCTTCCTTGGTTAAGTGGGATTCCTGAATACATATTACATCTGCACCAGAAAGCTTGAGATACTCTAGGATTTTTTGCCTTCTTAAAGAAACCCTCAGACCGTTGACATTCCATGTCATAACCCTCAGGCAATTACTTCTTGTTTGTAATGCCATGTTTTAAGTTTAAATATGAACCCAAAAAAGAAGAAAAAAACTCCGACTTTGACTGTACTTTTAAGTCAAAAAAGAAAATAAGGCTATAACAATTGAGGACACTTTTTTTTCCCCCCAATGCTCCCCCACTCTTTGTGAAAATTAAGGTTTTAGTGTTACCCACACATTCTAATCTTTTGCCTGTGAACCCCCCATCCCGCCCCACCCTCCCTGGGGAACTATACAGGATCGGGGCTAGTGCGCTTTACCTCCTGGTGCTCGATGGAGGTTCCCCACTCTTGCTGCGGCAGTTCGGCTCCTCCTGAACCGAGCCGCTGCTACTGCCCAGATACCTTCTGAAACTGCCGTTGTTACCCTCTATCTTTTTCCAGGCTACCCGCAATATTCGAGGGGCGCCCGTTACCAAAAAGAAAGAGAGAAAGACCGGTATAGCTATACTAGCTACCGGAAGGCACCAGCACTACTCTCAGCTATTTTTTTTTTTTTGCCGTGGCTCAGAGATATAGAAACCAATAAAGCGCTATGACACAGCTCAGGGCACCTCAAAACTCCTCAAGCACCTCCTCTAAAAAATGTAACCGATGTAACTGCTACTCCCTGCCCTATGCCGCTCAGAAATCCCGAACCCAAAATCCTGAATCATGAAAGGATTCTACAGAATTGCCGTAACCGGAGTGTGTCTTCTGCCCCAGCTTTCTGCAGCCACACCGTTTCTCACCGTTCTCCCCGCACCGAATCTGGAATCACCGGTAAGCTAGCGTGGGAGCGCGGCGACTCCCTCTACTCTCCTTAATCTTGCTATCCTCCCCGCTCGAAGACCTGGGTTTACCGTTGACTTGGTGATTCAGCTGCCGCTCCCCCACGCAGCTTCGCTGTTCTTGCTGCTTTCTGAATTACCGGTGTGCTGGCGTGTCGACTCCCATGATTTTCCTCGGTCTCCCCACACGAAATCCCGGTTACCAGTTACCGGTGCAGGTGTATCGGCTGCCTCTCACTTTCCTCCACGTATCGACTCCGCGTATCGGGAACCACAGCTCGCAGTAATCTCTCTCGTCTTGCCGCTCACCTCTGCTCAGAAATCCCGCCTCTCAGTCTCAGCCATTCTAGAAACGCCCTGCAGCCCTACAGCCAGCGAGAGAGCTCACGACCGCTCCTGCTTGGCGGCCGCCATGTTCCCCGTCTGTCGTGGTCAAGACTGATTCATCTTGTCAGAGGTAGTGCTGTTTCTTTAACCTGCCTTTTGATGCTGTCCTTGTGTAAACAATGAAATATTTACCTTAGTTAAGTCAATATTTAAATGTCAAAATTGTACTACCATTACGGATAGCAATTTAACACGTGAACATCAGGTAGGAAATACCATTTTAAATAAAATATGTAAAAAATATAGGCATGTAAATTTCACTTGCCCATTTAAACTCTTTGGATTTCTCACCAGCTACCTTTCCCCTCCTTCAAAAATTCTAGTCTTAAACGCGTCTTAGTATTCAGGCCAAATTACAGATGCCCTTTAGGTTACAGGAATATCTCTACAATGTGTGCATTGTTCACTGAGCTACCTTACTATTGAGGTAATTTACCATAAGAGACAAAAGCGAACTAGGAGAGCTCTGCACAGATTTTTTTCTGCATTCTCCTGCCTCATGTTTAGTTTAATACCAAAGAGTTGCACAATTCCTAAACAGATTCAAGTTATTTAGCTTAAAAATCCGAACCCACTACGTTCATATCCTGCTCCTACTGTTTTGTACTCCCTGAATAAATGTTTAACAAAATGACCAAAGCATGCTTGTAATCATCTTTACTCGAAGTCAGACACGCCTCAAGCACAACAGTGCCCAGTAACATGGCCATCCTTGGCAGTGGGGAAGAAACCTCTCTTGGCTCTTGTGGGGTTAAATTTGGCTTGCTTTCAGGAGTGCTTTACAACATCATGTTTCTGCATCTGGCCTCAATCAATGTAGTCCTTTGGCCACCAAGCGCATAGATTGGGCTGGGGGTTTTATAATCCCCATCGTCACTCGGCCTTATGCCCCCATCCACCTCTTGCTGAATGTGCTTCCCTGCACACCACTTTCAAATTTAGGGAAAGTGCTGTTACAGCTCACGTTCATGAATGGGATGGCTGCACTGCTCTGGCACTGTCAGCTCCTCTCCTCACACACAATTACCAGATACTTTATGGCCTCTCTAGCGCTTTAGTTCACTCTGTGACACCAGCAGTTCCAGCGCTAAAGACTCAGCTTCACTAAAGTATTTCATGAATGCTCTTCCTCATCCTCCTCTCTCTCTTTTACCCGTACCTCTTTCTCAGTCTCTACCACATTTTTATATCTCTTTCTTCTCCCCCCTCTGTTGCTATTTCACTCTCTTCCGCTGGCTTTCATTTCTCTTTAAACCTCTCTCTATGTTTTCTCTCCCTCTCTCTGTCCCTCTTGGAATGCCTCTTTATTTTTATTTTCTCTCCATTTGCCCTCTCTTTCTCGCTCGTTATCTCTCTCTTTCTCACAGACATTCTCCCTTCATGCATCCCTCTCGTTCATTTCTTCCTACTCTCTTCCTCTTTTCATGTCCAGTTAGAAGTATTACTGCAGGCCTTGTAAAAATAAAAATATAACCCAAACCCTCCCAAGCAGCCTGAAAGTCAGACCCGTGCCATTTGTCATCCAAAAGCCACAGAAAAATAAAAACATCCAACCTGAATGTTTTAATTCTAGGACGGGCAGGGAAGAGGAGGATTATGCTTAACTTTCTCTTCCCTTTAGTTGAACAGCCGCTCAGTATTGACTAAAGTAAACAAGCTACATTAACCATAAGTCCAAATACCATGACAAACGTGCATGAATCCACCACCCACGTTTGCCTTCGAAAGAGGAGCGCTTGACAGGTAAGATTGGAAAAGAAAGAAGACTGAGTGATTTACCTTGGTCTGGGTTCATCATGGTTTCGCTTGATTTCGTTTCAGCAGACTGCCTCGGAATCAGGAAGTCTCCTTTACTGATGGAGGAATGAAACGGGGAGCGCGGGAACACACTTCTTTTTCTGCCAGAGGTTGTGGCGCCAGGAAGACCAATTTTTGAATTGGTCTGTAAATCAGTGTGTTGAAATCTCGCACAACTCTTTCCAGCAAGGGCACAAGCCGCTGGTACACGATGCATCAGCAACCCAGAAAGTTGTTGTCTCCAAGAATCTAGTTCCAAGAGTCCTCTCCCTAAATGTGTGCACTGCAGCCTTCGTGTGTTACTAATGGCGGCGTCTCTCTCAGGACCCAGTTTTCTTTATACTTTAAAACAAGGAGTCACTACAAACGCACGTTTCTAAAATGAAACTTCCCACGATGTCTCAGGGAGGCCACCTTCGTTTAAAAGCGTCACTGCGTGTTATTTATTTTTTGTGACACCCAGAACTAGTAGTACCATAATGCACCTTACGTGTTGTCACTAAAAGCAGGCGTGACGTCATAGCTGGTAAAGTTGAGCAGAGCTCCATGTGTATGCCCCAGTGGGTCCAACTGGCCGCTCCAAGTCTGGCAGGGTGACAACACACCATGTCAAAGAAGCAGCTCTGTTTCGTGCAGTTTTGCGATCATGGCTGAGCGCATCAGAGTAATCCTGCTTGACAGTGGTATGAATATGGTTGCCTATACCGCTTCAGTGCGGCAGTGCTGTGCCACCCACGCGCCGCACCCAATGATGAACAAGCCCTCAGACTTGCGTGGTGTCTCTCACTCTCAGCCAATCCAGATGCTGCATTAGCGGCGCCAGGATAGGCTAGAGCAGAGATGTCCCCCACCCCCCCGAAGCAAGCAACCCTTGGTCCCGCGCTCTCCTAAGATAAGGCAGCGGCTAGTAGTAGTGCACATGTACGGGATGGTCTTTAAAATGACCACGCCCAATACCGAACATGCGCAGACTACTGCGCTAACAATCTGTTGTTGCCAGTACTGGTTGCTCAATGCTTGCTTGTCAGAGACTCCGTCACCAAAGTGGGCGTGGCCCGCCGGAAGAGTCAGCTGTGCGGCGCGACTCTAAAGTAAAGTTATACATATGATTCGAACACAACATACACGAACGAATGATGAATACGCCCGGGGGCATGTGGCATTTGTGGCAGGTGGGGCAACGCCCCAGTGCCCAAATGGACGCACCGCCACTGGCTGCCAAAGTAATATCAGCCACTTGTGCTGGTAAGGAAAAGGTCGAGATCAGTTGACCGAGGTCCAACTACACTTCTGCTAGACATTTGACAGACGTGGGATCACAACAACGCATAAATCAGACCCTGTAACAGAGCCATACTGAGGCAAACCCCCGGGAACCATCCAAAGTATAGAGCAAAAATGTGGGGACACTTTTGGTTCTTGGCCATGGAGAGCAGGTCCACAAGTGGGCATCCCAATCTTTAGAAAATCATGTCCGTCACTTTGGGACAGAGTTTTCACTTGTGGGCCTCAAAATAGAGGTGACTCAGCGCAGCTGCCCTCTGATTCAAGAAGCCTACAACAGGAATGCCATTGGGAATATGCTCTTCTGCATAGCCCATTTCCAAAGCCATAAGATAGTTGTGTTTTCCAATAGGATCTAGATGGTACACCCTGATATGGCCGTTTTCTGAAACACTAAGACATTTTCAGGAAACTGAACAAGAGTCTCTGTAGGGATAAGGAAACTGAACAAGAGTCTCTGTAGGGACAGTGCACTGCTAGGTTTTGTGTGCATTACTACATTACTTTTTTATAGTGGAATCCTGTAGGCAGCGTGTAAGAAAATACTTCTATTATCTGATAACAATATTCCTACTTCGAGTTTTTCTAGATTAAGGAATAACTTTTATTAGCATTCCTCAGCGTAAATAGACAGTATGCCTCTGAGGTGACAACAATGAGAAAATCTCAAATGAGTGCAGATAGTATGGCCAAAGTCTTGAACTGGAACCCAGGACAACCCAAAAGCAAACAGATCAGGGCAAAATGTCAAGATAGGTTTAGGCCTAGTAATAGGAAAAGGCAATTCTACATACGGAACAAGAGAATGACCAGGTAGGAAAACATATCATATAGACTATTTTATTCTTTAATTTTATTTCACTGTTTGTACAGGGCCCTAATTCACCATTTAGATGGGGCAAAATACTTAGATAGACCAATGAGTTTAGAGTTTGGCTAGACTCGCTAAGTCAGAAAGTTTTGCTGTGAAGATTCGTTAAACCACTAGTCCTATCTGTGGAAGGAGTCTTACAGTGACCTTCATGAAAATTGGGTTAACGCTTTGGATAAGGAAAGCTATTATAAGAAGGCACCACAAAGCTTGATTGGCTTAAATGAATGTGGTCTTGCCCAGCCCTTTGCATATGGCAGGCCAGAGGGATGAACAAATGATGTTGCAGATCGTACTGTGGGAACTAAGGGGAAATCAATTCTTTTCACTTCATAGTCAGCATGGAAAGAGAGTGAGTATAACGCCTCTCGCCCACCCTCTTCAACCTTCACCTTGAACAGCTCTCTGAGGTGCTTCTTGCCGCCAACATCTCCTACCTTATGTACGCCGACAATACACAGGTCTACATAAAAGGACATTCTCTCCCTTAACGAGGCCCTGAAGCTGACAGTCCATCAGCTCACTGCCAACCAGCTGAAACTCAACGCAAATAAAACCGAATTTCTTCTGATCTCCCCACCCAAACCCAATCCAGACATCCAGGAATGGATCAAGACCATCACGGCACTAAGCTGCCCTCCTACCATTGTTGACTCGGCGAAATCCCTTGGAATAACCCTTCAAAGCAGCTTGAATATAAAAGGCCATATAAACTCTATGGCCAAAACGGCTAGATTCCACCTGAGTTACCTAAGAAAACTAAAACCCTTCCTCGATGCGTCCAACCTTAAAAAGCAACCCAGGACCTAGTCATTTTCAGACTGGATGCTCTACTCTTGCAGTTTTAGAGAGACAAGGGAACCCGAAGGTAATACACTAGAGACCTTGGGTGTTAGATTGTTACTAAAGACAATGGTCCCTAGCACACGAAAAATCAGGGTGAGAATAAACATATGCTGGATAGTCAACATGTCCTTTGGCCAGCCGGACAGGAATTTATTTTTCAAAATGTAAACAATAACTGAGTCAAAAGTAATGTCAAGGGGTACAGCCTGTGACCCACAGAGAACAAGACAGAACAATAATTTTCAGGCAAGTGCGAACGAGGCGGTCTGTTTACTAGTATTCAATGTACAGACTTAATTACTTCAAGGTACCGTTGTGCAATACATTGTAAGTATTTTGAAAACATATGGTACAACGGTGTCGACGTTTCGATGCCAAAACTCAAATTCGTGGCATCATCTTCAGGACAATCTTATAAACCATGTTTGTCTTGAAAAATACAGTTGCAGAAGCTAGGTGTGTGGGTAGACTGGGGATACAGTCAAGTCCCGGGCAGGAAGTGGACCCAAGGGATAACGGGTTTGCACTTCCCCCGCTAGTCAATAAGTTGCCGTCGCGGATGGCGAATGTGGCAATTTTAGAATGATGCCGAAAGCAGGATCGCTAATAATTCTGGCTAGTTCTGCGGTGATCGCTACTCTTGCAGGGCTACACAAGAACTCTCTGGCCCCATTGAAAGCCTGCCTCGACGCCGCCGCCAGACTCCTAACAGGCTCAAACATTTTTACCACATCTCTCCCCACCTCAAAGCACTGAACTGGCTTCCCCTTGAGGCCAGAATACAATTTAAACTGGCCTGCATTACTCACAAAGCTCTGTACTCCATTTCCCCATAATTTCTCGCACAAAAACTCATGATATCCGGAGGAACCAGAAACTCCCGATCTGCCAAAGACCTGCTGCGGCAACCAGCACCCTTTCGGAAGAAAAAAACGTACAATCAAGCCTTCTCTGGGGCCGCACCAAGAATCTGGAACTCTCTCCCACCCTCCATTAGAAGACTTTCCTCCTTGGTACACTTTAAAAAGGAGACCAAAATGTTCTTAATGGGAAAATACCTCATCTAATGAACACCTTTCAATCATTCCCTCAATGAGCTGAGACTGTGTGTATGTTATACCTTCCTGCTTTAACTGTTTAACTACTTGCATACTGATCCCACACGTAGCTTGGACCTTTGACAGCACGCTCTTCAGGTATAATGCAGCCCACTGTATTTTTTATCTACTTGCTTTTTTCACCACATGTAGCTTGAACTATATACTGCGTGCTCCTCCCTTACAATGTATCCCAATCTTTCCCAATGTGATCCCTCCCATCCTATGCTCTGTATTCCTCCCCCCTTAATCCTGTAAAGCGCTCTGATGCCCTCATAGGTCTGGTTTGCGCTCTTTAAAACTATAAAATATATAAATAAATAAACATTCACCCATTTAAACAGATCTGATGGCTGCCACAAGACACACTTTTGCAGTGAGGTGCAAAAAGTGCCTCTTGATGACAATGTTAGAAATCAAATGTTAAGCCCCTTTTATTGTGGTGGGCAAGAATAAGCAGAAGGATTGCAATAGCTCCGAAAGCATGAGCTCCTGTAATCTGCAGTCCTAGAGGAACATCAGGGTCAATAGAAAAGACTAGCCATTGATCATGTGTCAGACCAGTCAGAAGATGGGAGTCAATGACATGATCACACCTATGCAAAAGCCCTGACCTCCCATGAAGGATAACCCTGAAGAATGAGAAAAGGGAACCTTCTTTTAATTTACACAAGGAAGTTCTCTCATGGATTGCGGACACTCACTAAACATTTGCAGATGATAGTTGTTAAAGTTCGTGCTTTGGACGTTTTTACCTATATCCTGTAACCATAGCTAACATTTAATAGAACATGGCTAAAACAACACTGAGTCCTCCGCATAAATTAGAGAATGCATTGACCAAACAAGCTGCATATTATCGAATGGAAGAATGAATGTATAAGAGTGTCCCTACAATGGCATGTCTAATACTATTAGCGTGAAACATTAAGCACAAAGAAACACCATCTCCAATTCTAGAACCATGAGTTGTTTTGGCGTTTGGGGACCCCTGACAAAACTGGAATTACTTGCCTTTGTTTTCCTTATAGCCATTAAACCCCTATTGGCTCTCCCCCTTGAAGTCACACCTACCGGGTACTGTTGACACCTGTACTCCTTGACCTGTAGGTGAGTAACTAAGTAACCCACAGTGGTTTTACGAAGTAGACACCATGAAGAAACTGCTGCTATCATGTTTTAATTTGATTTTTAAGCTTATTTTAATTTGAATTAGGATAGAGGTGACATGTGGTATACGTGAATTAAGTTGATACTAAACGGTCACTGCTCACAGAATGTCACAGCCACAGAGTCACTTCTCTTCACACAACCACAGTGTGTTCACGGTCAAGAATGGGAAATTGTTGTCTGTGTATTTTGGTAACTCTCTCTTTTGTCTCCTCTAGGCAAGAGCAGTCTTAACCAGGTAGTACAACAGAAAATATAATGTTTATAGGTTGACACTTTATTAGGTCTTCCCTTGTGATAGATGTATAATTATATTAGGTCCTGAAGAATCGCAGCATAATTGCAAAAGCGAGAAACATGTCGACCTCACAGAACGCTTTGTAGTCCTAGATCGTGATACGGAACCTAACTTCTGGCGATCATAGGCTACCCACTGGTTTTAACTTATAGTATGGGAACCACCAGAATAAACTGATCTCCGGTATCCCGTGCTATATTTTAACGCACCCACCTACACTATCCACCCCTCACCTGGCCCCTCACTTGCACTTCACCCACAGGCTGTTGGAAAAAAGATCTCCGACAAAGAGCCCCTCCTAGAGGTGAGCCCGTTGGACATTGCACCGCCTGAGCAACGGCCGATGATGAAGCATGACACTTGCAAGAGTGTGTGAGGCCATTCATTCCAACTAATGGGATGCCCAGGGTAGCCCTCCACTGAGCACTACCCTCCTATTAACCTTCTTCCCTCCTTGACCATATAACTCTTCACCAAGGAACAACTGAGTCCCCTTTTTGTCAGTAGTTGTTAAAGTTCACCATGGACTATGAGAGGAGTTGGTGCAAATGTAAACTAACGTGATCCCCATTAGACGTGAGCTAAGTAACACATTTAGCAAAACAAATGAGATGCTTTAAAATGAAGGCATGATGAAGGGCCATAGTATCACTTTTGGAAAAAATCAAGCTCTGGACACAATTTACAAAACACAGAAACATTTCGCATTTTCATATTTATTTCAACACTATGATTTTAGAGCCTATAATGCAAGTTCCCTTTGTATTTCAGCAAGTTACACTGCAATCATAAAACTTACAAAAAGGTTTGTTTTAAAATACAAAATGTACAGGAAATTACAAGGCTCTGTAAACATCTAAGTTATTTCACTCGCATTGTCCCATGGCGGCTTCTTAGTATACAAAACAAGTTTGTGGAACACATTTCATAACTCCTAAGAATGACAACCATCCTGAGTATCAAAAATAGAGTTTCAAAGAATGTGACGTACACAAGAACATACTTTTAATTTACCTTTACGCTCGCTCATCTTTGGTTTAAAATGAATGCCATTTCCACTTAACAGACAAAGGAGTGCTCCAAACATTTAAGTGCATGTAAAAATCCATGCTTTTACATTTTAGGAAATGCACACGTTTTACAGAGCTGCTCTTCAGGTGGTCATAAATTGTCACTGCATGCACCCCCACTCTTGTGGCAGGAGAGGCACAACTATAGTATCATAGGTACACAGACTGGCTGTCTTTCTAAATGAAATGTGTTGTACTTTATGTTTAAAAAACATAATGGTTTATTATCTAACATACACTCATTTAGAATCCCACTATACGACTTAAGTTTGGTTTCTAAAGAGGACAATTAGGAAATCCATATTATACAGCTCGTATCTGCTCAGTTTTTCAAGCTGTGATCAATAAAATGAATAGTCTACTCATGATCAATTTAAGAAAAGGACACGGATGCTACCAGCTTGCAGAAGGTAAGCGATTTACTGATGCATAAATATGAATCAAAGCTTAAAAATAACCTTCCTAGATTCCCACACAGGCTTCAATACAAATGACTGCTTGAACATATTGTTGGAAATGAAAATTAGCTAATTTGTTGATACACCAATTTCTATCTGTAAAAATCTATTTTATATGTGCTTTGCAATTTAGCAGGTAAGAGAATGAGGTAAAAGGTAATTGACAGGCTTTAACACAATTACTCCTAATGAGGCAGGAAAGTGAATGAAATTTCAGTTCTTCTCTTTTACAGTTCAGAACATAAGCACCAGAATATGTCTCATCCATGCTTACAACACTATTACATAAAACTATGTACAACGCAATAATCAATGTTCTCAAGGGACACAAAGTGTCAACCTTTTTATTGACTAATCCTTTGCTAGATCTCTTTTTAATGATCTCTGCAATTGGTGTAGCAGCCTGATTATCTATTTAGCTAAAAGCCTGCCAGATGTTTCACTAACCAGATTAAACTGATTTAGTCTCTTGCATTACAAACGTTTCACAAGACTCCAATGAATTGAGTGGTGCTAGTTTAATTTTAGAAAGCACAGATTTTAATTTTAGAAAGCACTTAAGAAGAAATCAAAAGTTCAGGTGAATGCAGAATTGGCACATTAAACTGGGATGGGAATACACTACGAGTTGCATTCAGCTTTTTGTTAAAGCTTTTTATCTACAAGTAGCAGCTTTGTAGATTTCTATAAGTACACACACTTCTGAAGTAACACATTTGCTAGCAGTGTGTACAAAAATTGATTTCTGAAAGGGATTATCTAAAAAGATTTACTACGTCGTTTTAGATAAAATTCAAATGGCTTACTAGTGCACCAAACACCCTATACATGTAAAGCATATGAATGCATTTGTTTACTCACATGGAAAACTTACTACCAAACTAAAGTTAATGGAAAGATAGGATGGTCTATTTGATTTTGCAGTATAAAGAAAGATTTTGCTCTGCTACTTATTTCGAAAAGGATACATACAAACATGCTGAAGAAGTTTTTTAAGCTACACGTTGCATTTAGCAGAAGACTGCTGTAACAGATGCCCATTTCAGAAAATATTTGATTTCTGGTGAGAAAAAGCACATTGAGTTGGCATATTCTGTGCTATAAAAACTGCAACCAGAGATATGCTTCAGACTGAAGAGTAAGTCTGCAAGGACTGGGTGCCAAAAGCAGAATTTCTAGAACGATTTGTAAATGAATTTCACTAACAGCCTACTCATTGATATGATCAGCCCTACCACAGCAATTCCAGGATTTGACTGATTCATCATTTACAAAGCACACTGGTAACCCAGAACGAGCACCCTGGTGCTTCTACAACCAGCCAATGGAGAGGGCAGGGGTTGTGAAGGATGTTCAAAGAGAAACATGTGCCAGAAAGTAGGGAATTACAAGGTGGTGGAGAAAAGCTTCAATGTTTTTACCTGCTTCCAGAGATGCAAGTCCTGTAATGCATAAAGAAACATTATGTGACTTCCATAGCCTAGTCACTACCAAAGAGAAAGACCTGCACCAGATACTGGTAAGAAAGAATTTGGAAATCTATAAAATTAAAGAGAATGGGAGCGTAGAGTACAGGAAGAGGTGAAGAGAGAAAATCTTTTGCACAGAAAGTCTGGGCCACATACCAAGATAGATTGATAGCACATGAAAAAGGATTTAAAACCAATACTATTTACTTTCAAAAAAGTGTAGTTCAGACAAGACTTGGCTTAGCAATCCCAGAATAAGTCTTGCAGCATTATTTTGAAAGGTCCAGAATCTGGCAAGAAGATATTTAGGAAAATCAGCAAATTCCGGTGGCGCAGGTGATAAGAAATGAGAATTGCAACATCAAGTACATTTTTTTCCACATAAATGTTTAGATAGCTATACGTTTAATGTTGAATATGAAATTTCTCACAAATTCAACAGACAAGAAAATTCACAAGAAAAGTAATGTATGAGGCCTCTACATAATTGCTGCTTTTAATCAGCTAGCATAAGATGTATCACAAGAAAGTACAGAGTGAATGAACACTCTCGCCCACTTTATGTAGGATTAATCTGCAGTCCAAATATTGAAATCCACAGTATATTTTTTTGATACTTTTCACTACTGCTGATTCATGTTCGACACTTCAAGAAAGGCAAATAACTGCTTGTGATAGGGACGATAAGTCAATGGGTTACTTTAGAAAATAGGAAAAAACATTATGGAACTGACAGTGTGAAGCCAGTTTGCGGTCGCTTGTCCCCACTTAATGTTTTACCAGCACCTAGTGTAGAATCGAATAAAGGAATTTAATTTTACACAATGAAAATGTTTTAGGCAACTTAAAATGAGCCCTGCAATAAACCTTCTCACTTATTATTAAATACGTAGTCTGTCGTGAGCAGCTATTGGGTATGATTAATGCATGATCAATGTCCAGAAGATGCAGTCAATGCACACATAATTACATGACATTCCAGGCCGTCTAAATAACACGGTAGAGCAAGAAAACTGAGCAGATAGGATTGAAAACTCAGACCTGTGGCTCTTTTAATTAAGAATGTAGAGGCATCCATTTATATTGTTTTGTAGTCGTATTATAAGACTATTGCCAATTACTGGTGCCTTCTAACCCCGTTCAAGCTTATCTACGCATATACTCTTTTTAATTCCAACTACTTGCCAAAATATCTAGATGTTTCTTTTCATAAAATCCATTCCTACATATTTAAGCATGTCCTCAAATGCTTGGATTGTCAACAAATTAATACTACTCTGAATTTCAGCGCTGCTTACTTTCATACAGGTTTAAAATCCAATTGTTAATTCAGTGACAGTGAGAACTGGAAAAAAACAATGGCAATAGAATGGATGCCAACTCAACTGTAGCAACACATGGTGCTGTTACCAGTTTAAATTTGCATAGCCCAACATAAATTGTGTGCTTTTATACCTTAAATTACACAAGTTATTTAACAGTCTTTATCTACATAAACACACAAGAATAGAAGAAAATTAAGACCCTCATATTTAAACATTAACAAGGCAAATACAAAACTGCTCATAATGCAAAGCTATACATGTTTTTATTTTATCTTTGTTTTTAAATAGGAAAGCAATTCTATTTCTACAGGCATCAAGGTATTTGAAGGCATCAGGGGGATTTAGTGCATAGCAACTCCGGATACTACAGGCTTCCGTACCCTAGAGTACAGTACAGTTTCCTCAACAGAATGAGAGGACTTGTAAGAATGTAACACAAAACACCAATCAACACAAAATCAAATAGCAGTGAGAAATGTGAAAATCGTACAGTATGTTATTCTTTAAAAGACAACCAGCATATTCAATTTGTCTTGCTGCCTATCACCTGAAGAAAAAGTACACAGAGGCCAATAATAACTTGGGAGGGGTGTTACATATCTACAAGAAGGCTCTCATATTCTAGAGTTTCTAAAATAATCTTTAAAACTACATGATCAGGTCACAAACATCATATACATTTCACTTTGGTTTCTTGGGATAGTCCTGTAAAATGCATAATTTTTAACAACATAAAATACAACAAAATATCATGTAAAAAAACTTACATGTGCATCCATGACTAGAGACATCTACCATTCACTAACTACTTCATAGACATTTCACAAGGATTTTTATTCCGTGCATGTTTATGACTTTTCTGTGAGTGAAATTGGATTTAGTTAGCATTATCACTCAACTACAGACTGCTTTTTTGTAGTCTTCACTATGGCTGTGCTAGGCATGACTAATGACAAAAATATAGAACTAAGCAGGGAAGAAAATATAGCATTTAGATCTTTAAGATCGACAATAACAGAGAAAGACCATCTTCAACAGAGTTTTGGAGGCTGTACTTGGGAGATGGCATCAACACTATAAACTAGAAATATATTTGTCTGCTTGTAAAGCGTTTGCGAGCTCTTTTTAACATACATGTTGTTGGAAACTTTTCACAGCTTCAGTAAGTGGGATGATAACTCAAGGCTAATATTCATAATGATGTTTCAAACTGTTGAAGTATCTGAGAAGGTATCTTGCCAGTGCTTTGCTGTTATGCTGCATCGGTATTGCAGGTCGAAGGTTGATACATCAAGAAACTGCTACTTTCTTTCGCTTTAAGCACACATTTACTTATGTGTAACACTTTCTGTTCAAAAGCATGATTTTATTCTAATATGGCAGTCTATCAATTCCTATTAACTTGTTTTTAAACACTGGAAGTCTCGAGCTCTTACTTTCATCAACATTTCCCACACTACCTTTTTTTTTTACTACTCCAAGCATGCTTAAAATGTATTCATTAACATTACTCAGTAAAGGGCCACCTCATGTGCAATACAAATGGGGATTAGTCAGCTTGTTCTCTGGGACTTCTTGCACAATTTTATTCCCTGAAGTTGAAAATGTTAAACTGCAGAGTGTGAACAATGCTATAGGAGTAAGTGCAATGAAATAACTCTGTTTCCATACTAGGTTACTCTACGATGACAGGTAATATTTCCCTAATACGGCAAAAGGCAACCCTGTGAGCATCTCTACTATCATTAAAGTAATTCAGTTTGTTCTGCTGGGGAATTCACTTTCAAATCATTTCTTTTCAAATAACGTTCGTGTGAGTGTTAGAATGAAAATCATTCTCCTAGCAGGAGAAAGTGGACCATAAAAAAAGTTCACCTTTTAAGCTCTCTATAGACAACTAATTAATAACACTATCAAATGTGCTTACAAATGAACATTTCCTATACAGCAGATTGTAATGTCAAAAAAAATTGAGAATAGTTTTATCTTGGATTTTGGTGGACTATAAACTAAATTATAAAAAAAAAATGTTTTCCTCCCATTAAAAACTACATACATTTGAAAATGAATAGCAAAATATATCCATTTGCAAAAAGATTAGGCTCTAGCCAAACACATTTGTAGTTTGCCCTTAAAACTGAAAGTGGAGGCAAAATAGACAGCAATACAGACAAAATTTCAAGATAAGCAGATTCCCCTAATTAGTTTCCCATTTTTCGCTTGTGGAAAGCATTGGGATGGTACCAACTCATTCTATATCTGCCCTTTCCATTTTTACAGTATGGAGGCCATTTTGTGGGATAGTTTAGTCAATGTTATCCGATGAAATTCCAACAGTGATAAGTTGTTTTTTTCTACAGAGTAGGCCAGTCACAGCTAAACCACAATTAAAAGATGACATATACTTAAGACATTGGCTACAAAGTCTACAATCTTGTGAAATATGCAGGGAACTACAACTAACTCATTTTTTACACTTATTGTGTTTTTTGGCTTACATGCCTGTGGTGTGAACTATACTTGTTTTAATGCAGCATTTTACAAAAATTTCTAAACACTCCAATAATATTTGCATTGCAATTTGTATGGAATGTTCAATGCAATGTTATGCAGTACTCTTAGAAGGCCATCAATATCAACTTTAAAATAGGTCTATGGAATTTCCATAGGTATACTAATTGGGATTTTCCTAGAAACTCAGAATTCATTAAAATTCTGCAGGCTTATCCATGAGTTAGAAGCCCTCTAATTCCTGCATTGTCACTTGAATACATTTTGTGCATGTTCTGCAAAAAGGGAAATGCTGTATTTTGTAGATATATTTGAAGAATCCCTTAAGATTCCATAGACTTTTCAAATTTCAGCAGGTTTGAAGAAATTTCCATTGCCCTTTCCATCTGTGGCAATGATGTTTAAATGCCAGTTCCCAGGATCATTTGAATCTAAAAAAAAAAAAAGAGCGCTGTTCACTTCATTTCCTTCTGCTAGGTACTCAATTTCCAGCAACTCCTTGAAAATCGCAATGCTGGAATTGTCCCACAGCTTAAAGAAATTTGAGCTACTACAAGATCTACACACCTTTAAATGATGGCCACCTTGGAACTCAAGAAGGGTGTGCCATATCATTTTGTATTAAGTGCCGGTACTTTGAACCATTTACTCGAGAAAAACATTGCTCGTCTAACAGACTGATCATGAGTGAGAGGCACCATGTCTGTATACTGTTGATCCCTACAGATTTAGGAGTGAAGAATACTTAAGTGAAGTCTGCATGCCCACAAAAATGGCTAACTTACACGATGAAAGTAAGCAGGCATTCAGAAAACAGGTCCTTGTGAACTACTGTGATACATATCTGTTATTCTGCCTAATCCCTATGTCCAATTGAAAAAATGTTAACCACTTTATAAGAGAACAAATGATTAAAGAGTAGTGACTCGAATATTGAGAAGACCTTTCATCTAGGGCACAAGTAAACATTTAGCTTACTTCGTGAAAGGCGTAGCTCCAAAGAACAAACCAATAAATGTTGAACTCTATCCTCAATGACAGAAAACAGTATGGTTATCATTATCAAATAAATCCGTAACAGCTTGAAGAAAAAGCATTTGAAATGCTGAAGGACCTAACTTTGTATACGCTCCTTAATTTAATAACTATCAAACAGCTTATAGAAAAGGATTTATAAAGATAGTTTTTCAATTTTGGAATGTAGTTTATCTCAATGCACTTTGTTGATGGAATGAAATTTTAAGTTTGCAAAGAAGTGCAGTTCTACATTTGGCTTTGCTTCCTATATATATATCTAAGAGAAAAGACTAGGTATACATTACACCTCCCAAGGCATTGGCGTTAGTTGACAGATATTTCTGCCTATGGAAGAATTAATTAAAAAAGTTATTGTCATTAAAAACACAAAACCTAAAAGGTTCTTCGTATGACAAAAGCTGTACAAATACTCAATTACAACGATTCTATGACATTTTCTAAAATAAAGCATACTTACGGTGTGTATTAAATCTTACTTTTCATTGACCGTACTTGTGAACATATTAAGAGTAAATCTAGCATATTTCCTACCTTTATAGCATTTTTAATATAAAATCTTTACTTGTATGCAAACAAGAATATTTGCAAATAAACAACAACATCTGTTCCAAGTGTATGTCCATTTACAAAGTCAGTCTCCTTTTTTTTTTTACAGCCTAGGAGGAATTAGATTAGAATAGGAAATATTATCTTTTTACATCAAAAGTAACACCCACTAAAAAGTCTATGCAAGGATCCACTGTTCCAGTTCACAAAGGCCACAGAGTTGGAAGCACAGTAAGTCTAAGAAGAGGATACAGGGATTCTAGAAGAAACTTGCAGAGAGAACTGTACTGTTAATTAACATTTTTCTGTGCTGTCGTCCAATTCTAGACTCCATCTGTCAGCTCAGTCTCCAGTGATCCAGAGCAGTCGTGTGATGAAGGGGTTGCCACTGGTGTTCCATGTGACATGTCTCGCCCGATGATCTCATTTACTACAAAGCAAACAAGAATGTTACAATGGATGATCAGTCATAGCTACAAAAATCTTCTAGAACAAAGACATCAAGGTGTTTTTCTTCTAAAATATGAAACTGTAATGATTTGGGAAGCTATGCATCTTAAAGGATATTTTAACACTCTGACTCTACCAAGATTTTGAAAATCCTGAGCCAATTCTTTATTCTGTCTGACTCTATTCAACACACTTTTTCTGCTCACCTTGTGGACAACAACCAAATCTGAGGTAGATAGATAACATGACAAATAATTTATAAGGAATAATGTAATTTTATGTTAACAAGCATTTGTGAGAAACACGTTTGTTACTGCTTATGCTCTGTCTGGTGTATGAGTAACAGCATTTGTTCTGAGATGGAAAGCTGAATGCAGCAAAAAACTGCCAAACTAATGCAAAGGAAGCGGAATTGTTGGCTAGCCTGTACAAAAAATGCTTTTTATGTCTAAGCAAGTGCTGATCAAAGCATGTTCTCAAAGCAATATAAACAACTAATCGGAGAAGACACCAAAAGCCTGAGGTGTATAAGTGCAGCATTTAAAGTAGCAAGGTGCTAATTGGTTGGCTAGGGTAAATGAGCAAATGCAATGGAATTTGTTGAGGCAGAGATTGGCTTAGTGATGATCCAGGCAAGGGAGAGTGTAGGGAAGTCAGATTGGTCTATTCTGAGAATAAGTTGCCTGACTTTTGCCTATATGATGAATGAATAGAAAATTAGGTTGCTGTGAGATGTATTAAACCCAGATCTGTGACGGGGGGTGAATGTTTTGCCATTGTGCAACATTCCGTCCATCATCTTGTGTATTTTGCTGTGAGAGTTTGGAGGCACACAATTAAACAAGACCACGCAGTGTGTACAATTTAGTAGATTTAGTATTGCCCAGAAAAATAGGAGCCCCAAATAGTGGAGGCAGGTGTTTGAGGAGGAGTTGTACATCTGTGTGCCAACTTTGTAATTTAATAGCTGGACATGAATGGAGAAGGAGGGGGTGCTGAGCTATGATTAGGCAGATGGTGCACAGTGACTAAATTAATGTTACTTCAAGTGCTGGTATGCCAATGTTATCTCCAGAATAGTGAAAGTCCATAACTATGTATAGTCAACAAAGGCTCAGCAATTGTGCTGAGCTGCTCACCTGGTGCACAGAATAAGACCCTTCTGACAGGTCACACACAGTGGAACCCATGGAGATTGGTAAGATACAATTGATGCCCAGTTCGGTGGGCTCTTGGTGACAATCGCCTACTTGAAGTAGGTTAGACAAAGCTATCACCTGCAGCAAAATGTTGTTTTCCTGAAGTGGGATCCACTTCGCTTGGTGTGATGATAGGATCTACTGAAAAGCTACCAAAACTTTTTACAACTAAGTTCCAATTTTTATAATGACAAACTTTCACATCCCTCCCAACTTTATTCAAGAAGATGCAAGGGCAATCTTTAATGTAATAATAGCAACTGTTTGTAAATGTCAGAACCTTGACCACGTCCTTCAATATCAGACTGCAGCCAAGATATTAATCAGCCCATAAAAGTGGCAAATGGTAAACCGCACTGACGTCTTGAGCTGAAACAATTTTCAGAGTGGGTGCTGGCCTGTGGCATCTGTTCACTAAAATCACACAGCTCTGCAAAATATTGGTGCTGATAGCAGTGAGTTTAGCAATTTGAGAAATCGCTTCTGCAGCAGAGTATGGTGTAAGGCCTTATATCCATGATTTGTGTTAATCAGTGGTGCATTTTGGAATATATATAAATATATATATATATCCCCAAACAATACAGTCACAGTAATCGGCTGACTCTCGCTGCTGGTGGGAGAGGTAGACTGATCCTCTTTGTTCAATTTCAAACAACATAAGCCGCACTCCAGGAGCTCGGGATCATTTAAGTTTTAAAATCAATAGTACAAGGCAAACACCAACGCGTTTCGACTCGAAAGTCTTTTTCACTGTAAATGAAGATATATATTTATTGAAAATCCCAAAGATTACAGCAACGTTCTAGTTCGATGAAAATGTCAGCTTAAACGGAACATTTAAACAAACAAGAAAAAAAAACACAGAAATTTGCAACCTATAGTTATTTCACGTAACTATAAGACGTGCCCCCACCATGCATAGTATGGTCATCAATGATGTCAGATCAAACTCATTAGTGAGGTTGTCAGTGTCATACAACATGTCATGAGTGTTGTAATATGTGACGTCATAAGCAGTGCATGGCGAGGGCGCCAGAAAAAGTTACTTAATATCTACAACTGGAAAATGTCAGTTTTTTGTTCAAAATGTTACCTTTAGTCTGACGATCACCTATGTCAGTTTACCCCTTGTTTTTAATTTTTTAAGTAATACCTTATTATACGCACCGCCAAGCCTATCCCGTGCACAGCCTTTCGCTCCAAGGGTTTGATCACAGGGCCTGACCTGAAGCCAGGTCCTGTGCACAATCACCCGTGGGTCAGCTATCCCTTGATCACGCATGGGCTCTGGCTGAGAATGGCATTGATTAGCTGCAGGGACATCCTCTCTCAATTGGCCAATACACCACAAACACTCAAGATCTCTACCATATTTTTAAAGGGTTATCCCATCCCAAAAGACTCTTGGGGGATCCGGTGCAGCCTCTGGGCTCCAAAGGGCCTCTTGCAGGCGCAGTAGAGCCCTGCTAACTCCTGCAAGAGTCCTGCAGGATAGTTGCAACCCCCCGAATAAATATATATGTGTTCAATTTGGCTTGAGGGGGTCCCTCATATACCCACCCCACAATGTCCAAGGGGTCAGGGTTCCCCTACCCTGATCTTTTATACCTTATTAAGCTTAATGTTCTGGTCAAGGGGGGCTGAGTCCCTGTATCCAGAAATGACAGCCCTACATTTCTCTTCATGTTGCCGACAGTCAATCAGAGTACACGTTCCAGCAGGAGTGAGGCAGTGGCAAAGAAAAGAGACCTTCTTGACCAATCAGATCACTCTATTGTTTTAAATTGAGTTATCAGCCTATTGCAAATCACACAAACACATTTTCTGGATCAAGGTCTAGCTTTCTGCCAAATTTGATATAATTCCTTTAAGCCATTTAGGATGTAGAGCTGTTAAAAAGCACTAGGGAAATTGCATGGGAAAATGTTATTTTGGGACCCACTCCTTTTTTACTTGGCCCTACTGGACGGATTACCCCGAGGTTTTTGAGGAAGGAGAGGAGGTTAGTGAACTTTGTTTTTGGAAAATTTCATGAAGATTTGTCAAACAGAACCAACTTTATTAGAAAAACTAAAAATACATGTTCTACAGTAACTAGGTCCTAACTATAAATGTGTTTTGTATACATATATATCAGTTTTTATATATCTCGAACACAGGCCAAGGTTATGGGAATGCTTAATATGAGAACCACATTCTACAACACAAGATTTGATACATTTGCACCAGAGTTTACTCGATTTGTCCAGAATGAAAGGATGTTGAGCCAACAACGGAACATGAACCTGGTTCCCCGAATTCAAAGTCAGCAGCACTGGCCATTAGATCACATCAATATTTCTCAACCTATGTGTGAAAGTTTGTATCTGAGCACATACAGGGAGCATATTCTCTGGTAAAATGGCTTTGTGAAGTAAAAGAAAAAAAAGCAGCAACAAATACTGAAATGTTCACCCGGAGTCTTGCTTGGGAATAGTTGCAAGTGTTTGTTTTAAACCTGTCCTTGGGCACATTGAAGGCACATTTGCACTGGTGCACAAACAAGGCTAATCATTTGAAATAATACTCTTATATAGACCAGGAGTTTAGCAACCCAACGAAAATTGGCTCACGAGCCATAAATGGGTCCTAAACACCCAGTTTGTGGAACACTGACCTAGACAAGTTAATATAATTACTTGTAGTTCAGTACTTTAGGGAGGCTTCAGGGCTGAGTTAATCAGTCACATTTTAAGTTTGTGCTTGATGTATAACTCCCTCCTTCCCAGCCCTAATGGTCCAATTACAGCAGATTAACCACTGCCATACGTTCCCTTCTTCACATCTCCCCATATTCAATGAGAACAGGCACAGTGAGTGGTTAATCTGGTGTAACATGATTTAAACAGGCCAATGCAGAGAACACACACATCACTGAGAACAAGAGTAGGCTTATTACTTGGTGCCACATTGCATTTACTTTGTAAACAACGTATTTTGACCATTAGGCCTGGGAAGAAGGGAATTACAAATCAAGCACAAGTTTTAAATATAACATATACCAGGACTTTCACGACCCACAAGTAGGTCCTGACCCACAGCTTGGGAAACGCTGACCTATTGCACTGTGTGTTGTGAGGAATGCAATGTTCTGCAATGGAACCAGGGATGGAACAGCCCACAGGCACTGGCAGGTTGCAACAGGAGGGAAAGTAAGCGGAGGCAGCATAGAAAAAGCCTGGCTGTGGGAGAGCGGATACAGAAACATGAGTGGTACCATAATGTCAAATGAGCTGGCTGGAAAGGGGTGGTAGCACTGAGGCACCCCTCTGACAGGACACACCAAGGACAAAAACAGGGTGCAACGTGAAAACATAATTGCCCCTTTGCCCTACTATAAGGAGCTAGGAATCTCCAACTTTACTGTTTAGTAAAATCTTGGAAATTCTTAATATAGAATATCTCAGACAATGACAATAAAGATGGGCAGATGGCAGTTGACTAAACAAGTCATTCAGAGTCCCACAGGCTCTGGTATGGGAATTATATTCACAGCTCTCTCGTTATTTGGAGCACTGCATTCTACTTTACCTCCTGGCTTTCCTCTGTATTATTTACTTATTTGTATTTACGGTAAATGTGACTAAGGAGGCAGTACGGCAGAACTTGTGTGTGCATGGCGGTAGCCAACTGCAACTGTCATTCTGCATGTCAACCCTCCTCTACCAAGGGCAGTAACAGCAGTGTAAGGCATATGTGATGGACACATCACTGCTTAGCTCTGATTCTTACTGCATCAATTGTGGGCACCAAGAAAGCCTGGAAAACCTTTGTCTTCTTAACAGCATTAAGTAGCTAGCTGGAACAAAGCTACACATGGAACAGAGGTCTGTTCAGGTAAATAAGAGGCTACTTGTTTATGTCTGTATCTATAGATTAACTCTGATTTTGCTGTTGACTGTTCTATTTTTTAGTAGGCTCATATAGAACAGGGATACATACATACTGTAATCTATTCAGAAAGCCAGATGGCATTTTTTCGAAACCAGAGGCCTTTTAGCTAAAGGCAGTGATATATATATATATATATATGCAACTAGACAAATGAAGAAACTAAGCCATGCAACAAACTCACCAAACAGCAAAATAAAGAAATATTTGCTTATCAAAATAAGGGGCCCTGAAATTTCAGATTCTTTGCCAATTAAAGTGCATGAGAATACATTGTTGGATGAGGTTCAGCCAGTTACAAGTTTGTAAAAAAGAACTTCACCTGTTACACCTGATAACAAATCGATCAGAGGCACGAATATTGCCTTAGATGCTTACCACGAATGGATATTTGGGCAATGAGTTAGAATGTAGAAAACATCAGGGAGCCAAACAAGGAGGGCAGTTTTATACATGCCCCAATCAAATAAACCTCATCCCACTACTAAGAGCTGCAAATCCCAGATCAACTACATTAAGACCAATATTTTGGTTAATGGTAAAAGCTGGGAGGGGGCGTGGCTAACCACCAGTCACGGCGGATGCAGCATAGAGAAGCTCCAGGGCCCAGGCACACAGATCATTCATAATTGCCGAGTGCTGCGCCCATCGAGCTCCATCCGCCGAACCGATCTGGTGTGTCAGTTACGGGCTACCCACCCGGGAATCGTGAAACCGCCATCAATGTCGCATTGGGCGGAAACAGCAATGAGGCCTATGTGATGACGGCCTGCGGCAGAACGAGTGAGGCCGGGAGCTGCGCAGTGCGGAGGCAGGCCTGAGAGGCTGCCACTATGGTCCCGGAAAAACAGAAGAGATGGGTGCCTACCCCTTTGAGAAGCCCCGCTGTCCCCAGACTCACCGTACGACAGATCAGCGGTACGTGACACGGTCTTGAGCCCCGATAGTGCCACCCATACGCAGAGGGGGCCAGACTCGCCTTCGCGAGCTGTCTAGGGCGCTGAGGGGCTGGAAGAACAGCCGGATCCCCCCTCTCTCTCATGGGCCGAGAAGGATGAAGTTGAAATGCAGCCGAGGGCTGAGGAGGGCCCCTGAGTTGCCCACCGACAACGCGAGGCCTGAGTGATGCAGAGACAGTTGCAGACCTACCAATCACCCTGGGGGTGTCCGCGCTCCTGCCGGATGTACAGGTGGGGTTAATCCTATCAGCACGCACACTGGGCAACACATCGGGTGAGGCAGTCAGAGGTGCAAAGTCTGCCTTTTTCCCCGCGCACCTTGTCTGGTCCCCATCCCCCGCTCCTCTCTACTTGGGGTGTACGAGGCGGCCTACGTGGCAGTGCACTGGCCCTGGAGGCAGGGGCTAGTAATGCAGGGCGGAATAGATTGGGACGAAATACCCCTGGGAGAGATTGTACTGCCCTGTTGATGTTAACCTTGATTCCTACTGAAACTGGTCTAATCTGGTCTAAAATTGCCCCAGTGAGTAAAGTCAAATGCAAGAACAGATCAGCCCCCTGGTTTACTGATCAATTAAAAACCATAAAATCTCTATGGAGAACTGCTGAGAAAAAATGGCGTAAGAGTAAAGAGCAGGCTGATCGGAAAAAATATAAACTATTGCACTCCAGCTACATGCATGACATCAAGGTGACAAAGAGAGCATTCTTAGCTGAACGGATAAATAAAGGGGGAAATTCATCTAAAGAACTCTTTCAAATTCTAAAAGAACTTACCATCTCTAGAAGTACGTCGGTAATTCCCAATGCCCAAGAGAGGACCAATGCTCTCTCAAAATTCTTTGAGGATAAGATAACGGCCATTCATCGCTCTTTCCCCCATAATCAAAATATAGAGCAGTCCGAAGTCCCGGTAAATCAGACACCTGACCCACCTCACGTAATAAATTAATTTTTAAAATTTGACTGTAAAACATTCATTTCAGTTGGTCTGAAAATAAAGTCTGGATCACCCTCCGACCAGATCTCACCTAAAATATTTTCAGTACTTGCCCCTGTGCTAGCAGAACATCTGACTAACCTTTTTAATAAATCACTTTCAGGTGCAGTGTTCCCTGAAATACGGAAAACAGCAAAAATTAGACCAATCTTAAAAAAGCCCACAGCCGACCCCAACATCTTGCTAAATTATCGACCCATTTCACTGCTTCCATACTTGGGGAAAATGTTGGAGTCCTTTGTCAATACACAGCTCGTGAGTCATCTCGAGAAAAATGGACTCCTGGATACATCGCAGTCTGGTTTCAGGGCACTCCATAGTACGGAGACAGCTTTGATAGAGGTCGTTGATAACATCAGACTGGAATTGAATGACCATCAATCAGCTATCCTCGTCCTGCTCGATCTGTCCGCAGCCTTTGACACCATCTCCCATCGCATCTAGATACAACGGCTGTGGGAGATTGGTGTCAGAGGAAAGGCGCTAAAATGGTTCTCCAGCTATCCACTGCTGTTCAGATCGACAAATACAAGCCAGGAAAAAGACCTGTTAAAATGGGGGTGCCACAGGGCTCAATTTTGAGCCCCAAACTCTTTAATGTCTATATAACACCCTTGGCAAGATGATCGGGGCTTACGGATTTGACATGCAGTCTTATGCAGACGACACTCAAATTTTAATCACACTGGAACCTGATGTAAATGATACAAAATTACGATTTAAAAACTGCCTGATCCACGTTGAATCATGGATGACTGTTAATCATCTGCAGTTAGATGGTGGTAAATCAGAGGTTCTGCTTTTCGGCAAGGCAGCCGAATACTGGACTCATGATTGGTGGCCAGTTGAACTAGGCAGTTGTCCAACACCGAAGGAGTCAGTCCGAACTTTGGTCTTTCACATGGATAATAAACTGTCCATGGAAAGCCAAATCAAACATATTTTGGGCACTTGTTTTGGGCTAATGCGCAGTCTGAGAAAGATCTTTAAGTGGATTCCCGCAGAGGCTAGGAAACCCCTAGTACAGGGTCTAATTATTAACAGAATGGACTATGGCAATGCGCTTTTACTTTCTATAAACGAGCATTAACTGAACAGACTCCAAGTTCTCCAGAACACCGCCGCACGGCTGGAACTAGGCCTCCCACGACGATCTTCAGCCACCGTCTGTTTGAAAAATCTTCACTGGCTATCGGTAAAGAAGCGTATTCTTTTTAAAACCCTATGCCTGGTGCATAAACATATGTACAAAAGTGGTCCAAAGTATTGGTCCAAGAAACTGAGATGGTATAAGCCTCAAAGAGAACTTAGATACAGCAAGGAGTTTCGGCTGACACCCTTGAGAATACAAACCTCGAGAAATGGCGGCCGTGCCTTCTCCTTTCTTGCCCCCGCCTACTGGAATAAGATGCCCCTCCATCTCAGCACCATTCCTGAACACAGCCTCTTTGACAAAAATGTTTGAAGACTTGGCTTTTTGCTAACTAGCCACCTACCTTTTAATCTTCCATGTCAGAGTCGTCTGCTAGCGCCATGAGACTCCTCGGATGTGATTTGTGCGTGATACAAATGCCCCTGATTTGATCTGTGAGGGACATTAATGTACCTAAAGGAGGCAAAGGCTGGTTGAGTGGGATCAATCAGTGGGTGAGCTGCGGTCTCGCAGGGTTCCACTGCATTGGGCCTGAGCTACCAGATTGCCTACAAGGCTCAATGAGTGGCGAGAGGCCCATGTCTGAAGGCACACATCATAGAATGGGGCACTGAATGGTGGCACTGAATGGTGGGCACTGAATGATGGACCAGTACTGGCGCAAACAAAACAAGCACAACAAGTGAGGAGAATGTTCAGATATCGAGATAAATGGGCACCCAATGCGGAGAATGCTTTAAACACTGCCTAATGCAGGGTCCGGCAGGGGGGCCCTACTGATTCCCAGGTCCGTGGAGTATCGACAATAAGAAGCTGTGTAGCAGTGGGTGCATCCCGGCTGGGCTGCGCAATTAATAGACTGAGCTGTGACCACTCATATTGCAGTAAGCTAAAGCACATATCTACCGCGCTGCCACATTGAGAAACTGTGTGTACCTTATGCTGGTCATAGATTGGATTGCCACATCTAGCTAACGTGAATGACATATGGAATAATTAGGCCTGACAACCAACTGATATACCAGATCCCCACTTGATAGCAGCAGATATTCTTGAGTACCCACCATGGGCCATCAAAAAGGTAAATTGCAGGAGACGACTGCCTCAAATTCGCAAACTGCAGAAGAACAGGACCTCAACGCCCAACCACAGTAGCTCACCTGTATACCAGCCACGAATGCTATGGAACCTCCGGATACATTAGATCTGATATTGCGCGAGGTTGGGCCTCCTAGACAGAGTTGAAGATGCGGAAGGCAGAGCTAGACGGAACAATGTGTGTGTTACTGGCCACCTTTATGTAACAGTGGTTCCGAGAACATGTAATGGATTATCGGACATCTTCTGGATTGTAAGAGCCCACAGAATCCCCACAGGGAAAACCGAAGGTGGGCGCGCTGCCAAGACCACTGACAGTCAGGATTCTAAACTACAGGGACCGTGATATCCTACTTCAGAAGGCAAGGGAGAGAACCCAGATCCGTTTTGAAAATTGTCAGATATCGCTGCACCCGACTATACCCTCAAGGTCCAACGCCAAAGATCCTCCTTTCAGACCGTTAAAAAGAAATTACGAGACCTGAACTTAAAATATGCACTATTATACCCTGCCCATTTGAAAATAATCCACAAACAAAGTATTTCTTTGAAAGTCCAGAAGATGTAGAGGAGTGGATCGAGGTCATGGACCCGAACTCATTGTCTGGTGATGTCCCCCCGGTGACTGCCAAACAGCCCCAAACAGTTGCAGGGCTGGCGATCGCGCAACAACGTGAAGACTACCAATAACGGGGGCTTGGCCACGAGGCGGATGAGGGAGGATGCGTGAGCACAGAGCTCTGCGCCGACCCAAGTTGTTATCCTGTGCAGGGACATTGTAAGAAGCCCCCGGACCCCTGGGATAGCGGCGTCGGGAGCCTGGAGGCACTGGCCGTCGGGAAGGAGAAGCCTGGTGTAACTCTACCGGGGAAATCGCCAACTGCAGCCAGAGTCTGGCTGCAGACCCAGGATGGTGGCATGCGGGCTTCGCAGCCCCGTTGGCAGGGTAGACTGTCTGCCTTGCAGGAAGTAACGTAGATCGCTTGAGGGAGAAGACACCATCCACTGGCACCCAGACCTGGCGCCACTACGGGGACCTGAGGACGCAGGACTGCCACACGCTGCGGGCATAAGTAAGAGTCTGGCGGCTGAGGGGATATAAGATGGAGGCGTGGGCGGATTGATAAAGATCCGCGGCCACGAGGTACCAGGGTAGTTTCCCAGCTCCGGTGTATGTGCTACCAGCAAGAGGCCCAGATTCCTGGTCGGAGGAGGAGGCAAAGTATCGGGCCGGGGTGCGGTGCTGAGTGGAGTGGAGAGAGAGCAGCCGCAGGCAGCACCCCGGGGGGGGGGGGTGCGGAATTGGGCAATATCATAGGGCCCATCTCGGCGGAGGCAAGTGGAGTGGACCGCATTTATTGACAGCCGGAGTTGGGGCGCTGGAGCTGCTGTGGCTGCCCCAGCTGCTTGCCCGCACTGCCAATGAGCCTGAGAAGGGTGTGAACACGGACACAGAAATAGCTGGCAGAATGAAGGTACTGGGCGCGCAGCAGCGCAGATTATACCGGCTGTCCACGGGAGTAGCTTTTATCGCTGAGCAGCGAGACAGCCTTGAATCGCCAGGCGGAGCAGCAGGGGGGCTAGGACTTGATTGCGAGGGGTGAAGTGGGTGTGGCCCAGCAGTGGCCCCGTACGAGGTTTGGAGTCCTGGAGCTGCCTGCCGCCACTGAGGAAACAGGTGACTGCTGCGGGGGAGAGTTGAGTTGAGACTAAGCAAACTGCTCTAGTGGGGAACCAGTGACACGGAGATAGGTGTAAGGCAGCAATCACAAGGCAAGACAGCCGCCTGCTTTCAGGGTCTGCTTGAAGGGCAGAGGATCTCCTGCGGCGGGAATAGCCGTGGTGGGGTGTGACCGGGCTTCTGGTGGGGACTGGCAGTAGAGCCGAGTCAGTCGCAAGTGCCCACCCCCGGCAGGTCAACAACCAGTGCGACTGTGGCTGGACGATCAGGGGAAGGGAGACACCCCTGGCAGCTGAGGAAGCCCAGCTGGGCGCGGTGAGTGCGAGATGGCGGGGGCCGGGATGGATGGAGCCACTGTTGGGTAACGCCAGCGAGAGGAGGATGCCACTGAGATGCTACAAGGTTAACAGGGCCAGCGGAAGTGGCAGGAGAAAAGTCCACACCGATTGTACAATCAAGTGGCTGGGCTGGGGGCTTGGCAAGAGCGGGCTCTGGAGAGGCGGCAAAGCCTATTGTTTTTAGCCCTAGAGGCAGCGGGGTCACCGACAGGGATATCAAGAACAACAACAATGGAGGCTGGAGGCCTAGACTAGCCCGGACTAGGTCTTCCTGTCGGGCCGGGGCCTTAGATACCCAGCAAGTGGAAGGCGGCCAGACAAAGAGGGCGACCCCGTCAGGGGGAGAGGAGCAGAGCAGGGAGGACGGCCAGCCTGCCTGAAGAGTGGGTACACAGCTAGAGGCCGCCGCGGGAAGGTGAGTCCAGGAGAAGAGCAAGTCGGATCAACTGATCTTACGTGGTGAAGCCAAGAGGGAAGCAGGCAGGAGCCTCAACGGAGCAGGAAGAGGACACAGCCGTCACAGAGGCGCGGGAGGGATCGCAGCAACGCTCGGAGGGGTTGCACCAGCAACAGGTACATCAAATTCTAAAAGCCATCACTTATACCAGAGAGGCCCTACAACTGGACATAGCGCACGTGACGCAGGGTCTCGGACTGCTCAGGGTGAACCACGCCAAACTGGCTGACAGGGTGAAACACGTGGAGGTAGCCCTAGAAACCCTGGAACCAGCTCAAAAGACGATAGCAGCACAGATGACTGATTTCCAACACAGGCTGCAGACTTTGGAGCGGAGAACAGAGGATGCCGAAGGGAGGAATCAAAGGAATAACATTCGGGTGGTTGGGCTGCCTGAAGGCGTGGAAGGGGCCAATATGGTGGACTACTTGGAGGATTGCTGAAGGTGACCGTCGCTCCGGAGGGGTTGTCATCCTTCTTCACCCTGGAGAGGGCCCATAGAGTGCCGGCCAGGCTGCCCACTCCCGGGAGACCGCCTCGGCCAGTGGTGGCTAGGCTGCTTCATTATAAAGACAGAGATCTTCTGCTGAACAAGGCCAGGGCTACGGGACCGTACACAGTCAATCAATCAATCAATCAAGACATTTGTAGAGCGCACTACTTACCCGGAGGGTCTCAAGGCGCTTGGGGGAGGGGGGGGGGGGTGCTGCTACTGCTCGAACAGCCAGGTCTTGAGCTTCTTCCTGAAGGAGAGGTGGTCTTGGGTCAGGCGCAGGTCGGGAGGGAGGGAGTTCCAGGTCTTGGCGGCCAGGTAGGAGAAGGACCTTCCTCCTGTTGTCGCTCTTCGGACGCGGGGAACGGCGGCGAGGGCGTGACTGGCTGATCGGAGGTGGCGTTTGGGAGCGTAGAAGTTGATGCGGTTGTTGAGGTAGCTCGGGCCCTGATCGTGAAGGGCTTTGTGTGCGTGGGTGAGGAGACGGAAGGTGATTCTTTTGTTGACGGGGAGCCAATGGAGGTCTCTCAGATGTCCGGAGATGTGGCTGTGTCGTGGGATGTCGAGGATGAGTCTGGCTGAGGTGTTCTGGATCCGCTGGAGTCTCTTCTGGAGCTTGGCGGTGGTTCCGGCGTAGAGGGCGTTGCCGTAGTCCAGACGGCTGGTGACGAGGGCCTGGGTGACCGTCTTCCTGGTCTCGGTGGGGATCCACCGGAAGATCTTCCGTAGCATGCGCAGGATGTTGAAGCACGACGAGGAGACGGCGTTGACTTGTCTGGTCATGGAGAGGGAGGAGTCCAGGATGAAGCCCAGGTTGCGTGCGTGGTCTGTCGGTTTGGGTGCGGTGCCCAGGGTGGGGGGCCACCAGGAGTCGTCCCAGGCGGAGGGCGAGGAGCCCAGGATGAGGACTTCCGTCTTGTCTGAGTTCAGTTTCAGGCGGCTGGTCGTCATCCACTCGGCTACGTCTTTCATCCCTTCGTGAAGGTTGGCTCTGGCGGCGGCGGGGTCGTTGGTCAGGGAGAGGATCAGCTGGGTGTCGTCCGCGTAGGAGATGATGTTGAGGTTGTGCTGGCGTGCGATGGCCGCGAGGGGGCTCATGTAGACGTTGAAGAGGGTGGGGCTCAGCGAGGATCCTTGAGGGACGCCGCAGATGACTTTGGTGGCCTCTGACTTGTACGGTGGTAGGCGGACTCTCTGTGTTCTTCCGTCGAGGAAGGAGATGATCCATTCCAGTGCTTTCTCCTGGATTCCGACGTTGCTGAGGCGCTGCACTAGGGTGCGGTGGCAGACAGTGTCGAAAGCCGCGGAGAGGTCTAGGAGGATGAGGGCCGCTGTTTCTCCGTTGTCCATCAGGGCTCGGATGTCATCGGTGGCAGCGATGAGGGCGGTCTCGGTGCTGTGGTTGGCTCGGAAGCCAGACTGGGAGGGGTCGAGGGATCCATTCGTCTCGAGGAAGGCGGCCAGCTGTTTGTTGACTGTCTTCTCGATGACTTTGGCTGGAAACGGGAGGAGCGAGATGGGGCGGTAATGCTTGAGTTCGGTGGGGTCCGCTGTAGGTTTCTTGAGTAGGGCGCTGAGTTCGGCGTGCTTCCAGCTCTCCGGGAAGGTGGCGGTGTCGAAGGAGGTGTTGATGATGTCCCGCAGGTGGGGTGCGATGACGGCGTCGGCCTTGTTGAAGACGTGGTGAGGGCATGGGTCAGTTGGAGA
Organism: Lissotriton helveticus; assembly: GCF_964261635.1. NCBI lineage: Eukaryota > Metazoa > Chordata > Amphibia > Caudata > Salamandridae > Lissotriton > Lissotriton helveticus. Next base: position 452,785,730 of record NC_136073.1, on the reverse strand, counting down.
TCCGGAGTGGATAGAGTTCATCATGCGGACGGTGTCATCGGTGCTGATCGGAGTCCAGGCGCGGAGGGTGGTGGTGGGGGGCGGTGGTTCGGTCGTGGCGTGCGTCGGTTGGGTGCTGAAGCTGTTGTGTATGTCCGCGATCTTGTTGTGGAAGTAGGAGGCGAGGGAGTTGCAGAGGTCTTGCGATGGGGTGATGTCGTTGTTTCCGGCGTTGGGGTTGGAGAGCTCTTTCACGATGTTGAAGAGTTCCTTGCTGTTGTGTGCGTTGTTGTCCAGCCGGTCCTTGAATGCAGTTTTCTTGCTGGCGCGGATCAGTTGGTGGTGCTTCCGGGTGGCAAGCTTGAGGGTGGTCATGTTGTCCGGTGTTGGTTCTCTTCTCCAGGCTTTCTCGAGGGCTCGGCAGTTCTTCTTGGAGCTCTTGAGTTCGTCGGTGAACCATGGGGCCTTCTTGCTGCCGGGTCTGCTGGGCGGGGTCCTCAGTGGGGCGAGTTCGTCCGCGCAGTTGCTGATCCACTTCGTGAGGTTGTCGGCGGCCTGGCTGGGGTTCGCTGAGCTGGAGGGAGGGTGCTGGCTCAGGGACGCGGCGAGCTGGTCGGCTGTGATCTTGTTCCAGCTTCTTCGAGCAACCTGTTGCAGGTGGTGGTGGATCGTCGTTCTTTTGAAGGTGAAGTGGACGCAGCTGTGGTCCGTCCAGTGGAGTCCGGTGGCGTGGCAGAAGGCGATGTCTTTTCTGGATGAGAAGACAGCGTCGAGTGTGTGTCCGGCGAGGTGGGTGGGGGTGGACACCAGCTGCTTGAGGCCGAGGTTGGCTAGGTTGTCGAGCAGGGTGATGGTGTTGCGGTCGTTGTTGTTCTCCAGGTGGAAGTTGATGTCCCCCAGGAGGATGTAGTCAGCGGAGGGGATGGCCTGCGGGCTGATGAAGTCGGCGATGTCCTCGCTGAATTGTGTGCGTGGTCCCGGGGGTCGGTAGATCAGGGTGCCTCTGAGGGTGGTCTTCGGGTCGGTGTGGATCTGGAAGTGCAGGTGTTCGGCGGTTGTCAGGGTGTCGTCGGTGTTGGTCGTGATGCGGATGGTGTCCCTGTGGATGATGGCGATGCCTCCTCCTGTGTTGTTGATGCGATCCCTTCGGATGATCTTGTAGCCCTCTGGGATGGCGATGGCGATGTCGGGCGCTGAGGAGTCGTTCATCCAGGCGGGCAACAGTAAGGTGACATTGTTCCTGGATTATACACTTGAGGTACAACGCCGCAGGGTATTGTTCGTGGCTGTCAAGAGGGCACTACGGGATGAGGGTATTCAATACTCCCTGATGTTTCCGGCACGCTTGAAGGTAACTGTAGACGACAAGATGTCTTTCCATGAGAGTCCTGAGGAGGCCTGGGACTGGCTAAAGATGTATAAAGTGGGCGCAGGAGAAGCAGGGCGAGGCGCGAATACGCTAACAGAAGGACCACGCAGGCAGCGGCGCAACAGGCGACGCCAACCAGCAGCCTAGAAGCCAACAGACTCAAACAGAGAAGGAGCGCGTGGTCGCATTGCAGGCCGTCACGGCTATCTCCCGAGAAGAGAGGGTAGGGTCCTAGGTGGAGACGGAGTCAGAAGGGGGATCACTGGAAGAGGGAAACAAACAATCGGATTTGAAAACTTATCGGGGAGTTTAGCGCCATACCTGACTAATGCAACGATAATAAAAGGAGACTTTAATTCAATAGAAGATTTGGAAAGAGACAGATCCCACCCCCGCTTGCCGGTGCTCCGATACTTAGAATATCCAAGAGGAGAAGCGCGTGGCAGACTAATTGGGGGCTGGTTGACACATGGCGCACACATAATCCGTAGGTGCAAGATTATTCTTACTATTCAGGCCTCCATGACCTGCATGTGAGACTAGATGCAGTATTGTGTACTCCCGATGTCCATTCCAAGGTGCTAGCTAGTGAATACTTGGCCAGAACGATATCGGACCACAACCCGCTTTTAGTGCAGATACAATGGAACCGAGAGAGGGCGGCAATACCGACCTGGCTGCTCCGACCGGAGACACTGGAAGACCCGTATTTTGAGGAGAACGAGGGGACGGCAACGTCAGCGGCGATTGAGTGGGATGCATTTAAGGTGGTGGTCAGTGGTATCTGTATTAGTAAAATGACTGGAGTAAGGAAAACGTTATTGATAAACCTAGAGAAAGCAGAGGGACGGCTGCATGAAGCGGAGAGAGCCCGCCCTGGGGACCCTAGGGCGCAGAGCGAGGTTTTGAGGCTAGAGAGGCAGTGGCGGTACAGATCGAAATATTGCGTTCCTTTGACTATAAGGCTTACAGAGCAAAGATGCATGCAGAGGGGGACAAATCGAGCGCTCTGCTGGCATGGTTGGTTAACCCGACTCCCAGAGGGGCACCGATATTGGGACTAGCGGCCCACACAGGAGATGTGGTGTGCACGCAATCAGGGATAAATAACCTGTTCCTGGAGTATTATACTGGACTCTACAGCAGCCAGTTGACTCTGGAAGCTGAAGACATAGGGGAATATCTTGTGGATGTGGCCTTGCTGAGCCTGGGAAAAGAGCAGGGAGAACTGCTGGGCAGCAAGATTACGGTGGGAGAGATCAGGAGTGCAATTAAGCATATGGCCCGTAACAAGACACCTGGGGTGGACGGTCTCCCCATAGAACTCTATTCCAAATACGTGGATAGTATGGCCCCGTGCTGTGATCACTAGGGAGGATATTATCATCCCTCTTTTGAAACCAGGAAGGGAACCCACAGACAGTAAGACATGGATGTATGCCGTTACAACGCGAAATATTACAACGCATTCCGTTACAACGAATTTTTTACAACGCAGGATCCATTACATCGCATGCTTTTACAACGCATGACATTACATAGCAGATGCTATTACAACGCATGCCATTACAATGTAAGTATAGGTAAGTATATTATTATTTTTTTAAATGTAAGTAATTTAAATTTAATTAATTAAATAAATTAAATTATTTTTAAATAATTTTTTAGTACATATATTACTTTAAGTTTATTTTTAAAAGAACTTTTAATAATAAACTATTTTTAATAAATAATAAAATTATAAAAAAAAAATTTTTTAATTAAAATAAAAGATTGTATTTTAAAACTAAACCCTAAAAATACCTCTGTACCCCAAAACCCAAACCCAACCCTAAAACCTAAAAATTCCCCTGTACCCCAAAACCCAAACCCAGCCTTGAAACCTAAAAATACCCCTGTACCCCAAAACCCAAACCCAGCCCTGAAACCTAAAAATACCCCTGTACTGAAGCGTGGCTCAGTGGTTAGAGGCGGCAGACCCGGAAGCTGAGATCGACCGTGGACCAGGGTTCGATTCCCCGCCTCGGCGGGACTCGGGCTCAAAAATTCCACGGACTCAACAATTCTCTCGCTCCGGTGCCTACTCGACTCACGGGATCACACTCTGCGACTCTGGGCAATAGCTTGCTTAATCTCCACATCGGCCCCTCGCGGCGGGATGCCTGGCTTTCACCTTGTGAATACCCTGCCAGGGTATCTCACAGGGGAATACCAGGACGGGTTCCCTAAGCAAGCGCCTTGAGACCCCTGGGTGATTAGTGCGCTATATAAATCGAAATACATTTACATTTACCCCAAAACCCAAACCCAGCCCTGAAACCTAAAAATTCCCCTGTACCCCAAAACCCAAACCCAGCCCTGAAACCTAAAAATACCCCTGTACCCCAAAACCCAAACCTGAAACCTAATGCCCCTGTACCCCAAACCCAGCCCTGAAACCTAAAAATTCCCCTGTACCCCAAAACCCAAACCCAACCCTGAAACCTAAAAATACCCCTGTACCCCAAAAACTCAAACCCAACCCTGAAACCTAAAAATACCCCTGTACCCCAAAACCCAACCCTGAAACCTAAAAATACCCCTGTACCCCAAAACCAACCCTGAAACCTAAAAATACCCCTGTACCCCAAAACCCAAACCCAACCCTGAAACCTAAAAATACCCCTGTACCTCAAAACCCAAACCCAACCCTGAAACCTAAAAATACCCCTGTACCCCAAAACCCAAACCCAACCCTGAAACCTAAAAATACCCCTGTACCCCAAAACCCAAACCCAACCCTGAAACCTAAAAATACCCCTGTACCCCAAAACCAAACCCATTATAAAAAAAACATAAATTAATATATTTATTTATTTTTAATATTAAATAAAATAATTAAATAATTTTAAATAAAATATAAAATAAAATTATATACTTACCTATACTTACATTGTAATGGCATGCGTTGTAATAGCATCTGCTATGTAATGTCATGCGTTGTAAAGGCATGCGATGTAATGGATCCAGCGTTGTAAAAGCTGCGTTGTAATAGAAGTGCGTTGTAAAAGTTGCGATGTAACGGCTGTTTCCCGTAAGGCATATCGTCCACTCTCAATGTTGACGACCGACTACAAAATTCTGAGCAGGATTCTAGCATCTCGACTCTTCCCGTATATGTCGCAATTGATCCATCAGGGCCAGTCGGGTTTTATCCCTAAGCGAAACATGTCTATTAATGTGCGGCGGCTGTTCCGAATCTTAGGGGAAAACCATGGTTCACCATCAACTGCTCTGATTCTTTCGGTAGACATTGAAAAGGCTTTCGTTAGCCTAGAATGGCCGTATCTTTTTCAAGTCATGCGCAAGCTGGACCTGAGGGAGGCGTTCGTAGGATGGACCCAAACACTATATACCTCAGCGACGGCTCGAGTACGGACGGGAATGACTGTCATCACCCTGTCTGGTGGGCCGAGGGACGCGACAAGGCTGCTCGCTCACTCTGCTGCTGTTTTCACTGGCGATTGAACCATTGGCGGTGCAAGCTAGGTGGGGGAAGCATTACGTCGGGCTGGAGTTATGTGGGGACATGCAATATATATCGCTTTATGCCGATGATCTGCTAATGTTTTTGGCTGCCCCGGGCGAGATATTAGCTGGAGCGACGACACTGCTACGGAGGTTTGGGGAGATCTCGGGACTATGGGTGAACTGGGAGAAGACTTGCCTGTTGCCGGTACACCAGGCGATAGAGAGCCCTGCCAGTTTAGACGGAATACAATGGGAACCCTGCTGCCTGTCCTACCTGGGGACTTACATCTATCATGGGCAGGCAGACCTTTTGGAGGGCAATGTTGGCAGAGCGGTGCGAGGGAACAAGGGGAGCATGGCTTTTTGGGGGACACGGCTGCTTTCAGTGGCAGGACGAGTGGCACTTCTGAAGATGGTAGCGCTGCCTAGACTGTTATATAACTTTAGGACGCTACCAATCTGGATCCCGGGCTCGGTGTTCAGGACGCTTTGGTCCATGGTGGGGGGGTTTCTGTGGGGAAGTGGCAGGCGGCATTAACCACAATGATGAGACCTTGAGCCGAAGGTGGATGGGCGGTGCCGGATTTCGAACTGTATTATTTGGCAGCCCAGTTGCAGTGGCTTACGCAGGCGGTAGCCCGGGAGTTCAGAGGCCCGGATGGCCCAGTGGAACGGTGGTTCCCACGACATGTTCTGTCATTTGTTGTTCTTGGCCTGTGGATGCGTGTAAGTTTGTTGTCATATGAGGAGAAAGTGCTGAGAGCGTGCTGGAATAGAAGCAGGCGCAGGGGTGGTGTCACTCGCCCTTACGCCCCGGAGATACCTCTTGGTATTTGTATGGCCCTCCCGCACGGAGGAGACTGGTCTGCACTGGCAGAGAGAGAGGGACTGGGGCTGTAAATGATTGGGAACCTCTATGGGGAGGGAGTCCTTTTGCCTTTTCAGGCACTGCAAGAACGGTACGGTTTGCCCAGGGGCGATTTCTTACTGCATGCTGCTCCAGTGTCGGCGAACCAGTTATACTGGGGAGAAGGCTTGTCGGAACCACAGACGTCTTTGACATGTCAGTGTGTCGTAATGGCAGCGGGGACAGTAAAAGCGGTAGCGTGTTTGTATAGGCGAATGGTAGAGGAGGGACTGCAATCACTGAGCCAATTGCGAGGGAAGTGGGAGGAAGACCTGGGCAAAGACATTCCGGAAATGACTTGGCTAAAATAGTTGAAAGGGCGTGGAAGGACCCGCGGAATGCTAGATTCCACCTTATCCACTTCTATATAATACACAGGCGTATTTAACTCCGGAGCAGATAAATAAATATTTTAATGTGGATACAGCCCGTTGCCCCCGGTGCCAGTCGGACGCGGCAGACTTACACCATATGATGTGGTGTTAGCTGCAGCTTGGAACATACTGGGATGAGGTGGTTGAGGTCTTGTGTGGAATGATGGATAGTCAGATAGAACCCGATATGGGAGTGTGTATACTCCCCTGGTTTCCTCATACAGACGAACAAAGGTCACAAGCAAGTTCATCGACCTAGGGTTGCTGCTGGCCAAAAGAGAATTAACGAGGCAGTGGAAATCTAAGAGGGGCTCTAGCATAAAGAGGTGGAGAGCGGAATTTGCGACCTGGGTGGCTTGTGAGAGTGTGGTAAGGTTCCAGCAGGCTAGGAGGGCGAACAACGAAAAAACGATGGACACTGCACAGGCATGGGAAGCTTTGGTGGTATCGCTGACGCTGCCACAACCGGAATCAGATACTGACTCCTTGGAGGTGCCGCGGGAACTCACCTGAGTGCAGAGCTTATAATGGGGCCTAGGTTGACCTTGGTGTTCAGGATGCGGAGCTAGGAATGGCCTGAGCTGGGGAGCAACACTAGTGGAGCTGCATACCCTTGCGCAGTGATGACTATTGAAAAATCCTTGGTTTAGATTAACTGGAGCACACCGGTGGGGTGTGAGGGGAGAGGGTTAGGGGAGGTGAGAGAGGGAGAAGCACATGACAAAGGGGGTACAACTCTTGGACAGCACAGTAATGAGCAAGGCTATAGAATGCTTGAGCAGTGTGATTGTTATCTGAAAGCTGGAAAGCCAAGAAGATTACTGGGATTGTAAATATAGTGTGCACACAAGTTCAATGGAAGGAAATGTACAATTATAGACTATGATGAGAAATGTGCCCCCATTGAAAGTGTGTCATAAATAAGGGTGTTGTGTTTGTGGTAAAAACCAATAAAAAATATTTAAAAAAAAAAAAGTGAAGACAACCAATAACCCGCTAAACCTCGTCCCCACACAAGACCAGGTACAAAGGAGCAAAGATGTGGCCTGGTGACAGCAACCACGTTCAGAGACAGCGCCTCACGAATGGACTCAGAATTTTCAGAGGGCAGTACCATGAGATCTGACTCAGAGATCAGACTAACATTATTTCCTACAATGGTACCGCAAACTGCAGATCTACTGGGTTTAGGAAACAGGGAACTGGATGCCTGCACGCCCATGTGACAGCTGAGCACGATGGTTCATGGACATACACATCCTTTTCTTTTGTAAGAATATAACAGTGTAGTAATGTTAATTGTATCAGCCTGGGCTCGGCTGAGCTAATGACTCAAATTAACCCATGGTCAGCAAAAGAGACACCCTCTATTTGTGAATGTAACAGTTCATTACAGCAAAGTTCAACATGTTGTATTTTTGGTGTGGCCCAGCCTAGTTTACAAGCCGGGCCTTGTATTAGTGTTACAATGGGAGTTTACGGGTTCTGGCAAAAAGCAGTTACTATATCCTATGTCGCGTTCATTACCCCTTGATCCGGACACACAAACCACTTATCATGCAATGCACAAGCTCGACACATATAACTTGATTACATGGAATGTTCGGGGTCTAGGGTCAGTGCAGAAACGGCATTGGGTGCATGCACAATTGGTTAGGCGCAAGGCGCAGATAGTATTCTTGGAGGAGTCCCACTTAACGAAACCGGAAGCCGCAAAAATGTGGAAGAAATGGAAGGTAAGATATTCTCTACTAATTACTTGGCATTTGCCAGGAGTGTAACGATCTGTATTAGACATGGAGTCCTGTTTGTAGTGTTAGATAAGAGGATAGATGCACAGGATAGATACATTTTCTTACGTGGCACACAAGTCATATTGGGGAACTTATATGCTCCGAATTCCCACCAGAATAAATACATTCTGGGACTAAATACGTTACTAGCATGTTGGGTGGCACACCCGTGATTCTTCGGGGGTGATTGCAACCCGGTTATGGACGCTGGACTAGACCACTCACACCCACCCCTCCATGGAGTGGGAGCCGGCAAACAAGCAGAGCCCCAATGTAATTGGGTGGATGGCTGGTCCTTATGTGATATGTGGAGAATGAAAAGTTTGTTACACCAAGAATACTCTTTCTACTCCCTGGTATACCAATTACATACCAGGAAAGATAGAACACTGTGCTCCCTCTCCGTAGTCGACCAAGGGACGCACACCACGTATTTAGCAAAAACCTTCTCAGATCATAATCCTCTAGAGATTTCACTTACATGGGGTAGAGTACCCACCCCAGTACCTGCATAGTAGCTTTGGCGCCAGCTATTAGAAGATACAGTGTTCCATACCACCCTATAAACTGCACTCACACACTATTTTACGGAAAACAGTAACACTGCGTCCTGAATCTTAGTTGAATGGGACGCACTCAAGGTGGTAATCGGGGGAACTGCGATCAGCACCACAGTGGGAGCTAAGCAGGAGGTACCTAAGAACCTGGAGGCATTAGAGGACAACATGAAAGGGCTGGAACAAAAGGCAGCGAATTATCCCACTAAGCAGGCTCCATTGCAAGAGGCACGTATCCAACATGTGGTGTTAATAGAAACCCACAGGGTAATAGATTACAGGGCCTTTACTCAGATAAAACATACAGAGGCAGATAAATCAGGGACCCTGCTAGCCAAAATATTGAGAGAAGACCCACCGGCCACTGTCAGTCAAATTATCACGCCTGGTGGAAACATGTGTATGCAACAAGACATTAACGATGCCTTCAGTACATAGTACAAAACACTCTATAGCAAACCACCCCCACTGGATACCACATTAATAGATACATTCCTAACTAATCTACCTTATACTCAGACCCCTGTAGGCATGCAAGACACTCTGGCAGGTACCATCACTAGAGGGGAAATAAGAGTCGCTATTAATGGGCTCCCACGTAATAAAGTACCGGGCTTGGATGAACTGCCGGTGGAACCTTTTGCTACTTAGAACTTATAGATAACTGGATTGGAGCCACTTAGCCCTTGAGCGGATTCAACAGTCACGTACTACTAAGCCTTCAAACCCATGGTATACTAACTCTCTCAAAGAGGCTAAACTAGAGTTTAAGTACTTGAAAGACAATGGAGGAGGTCATACTGTGCTATTGCCAAAACCAACTACAGTCTATCCTTAAGAAAAGAATGTAAAAGAAATTAAAATAGCCAAAACACTTTACTTTGAGGTCAGAATTCTAAAGGCTGGTAATAAATAAAGAGAAGTCTTTAAAATAGTTAATTCTTGTACCTCCCCAGTAGCTTGTACAGGTCAACAGATGCTTTCAACATCCCTGCAGCATCCGTGGTGCGGAGGACCCTCAAGCTCCAGGGTGCCCCCTCCGGCACTGTGCACGGGAAGTGAGATTCATGTCCTTAAAGCTCCCGACTGGGTCCAGAGCGTAGGGGGGGCCCCTTGGAACTTTGCAGGGAGGCCCCTCAAGTTTTGTTACACCACTGACAAGATCTTGAATATCCAAGCCAGTCTCCTCCCCCAGGACCGGGAGAGGAGAGACTAGACGTCAATCAGCAAGACAATCAGACTCCCAATCCTACTTCTTCCTTGGAAATACTTGAACCCATATATCCTGAAGATCCACTTTGCGCTATTGGGGGTCTTAAATCAGGCTCTACATCTGATCCTTGCCCGACAAATCTTTTTGCCTTGGAAGCAGAGGAAATCAATCCTCTCGCTAACTATCTTCTTAATACTTCACTCTCTACGGCTACTGTTCCTAAGACATGGAAACAGGCCAAAATTGTACCACTACTAAAAAAAACTGCAGGCGGTTGTTACAGATACGGCTAACTATAGGACCATCTCTCTATTCCCTGCCCTTTCAAAAGTTCTAAAAAAAACATTTAATCAGCAGTTATACCGATACTTGGAAAGCAATGATTTGCTGCACTCAAGCCAATCTGGGTTTCGCCATAGTTGTAGTACTGAAACAGAGATGGTGGAGGTGGTTGATTTCATCAGGCCTATCCTTGATGTGGATGGCAAAACTGTGCTATTTATGCTGGACTTGTCAGCAGCATTTGATACGATCCCTCACCACACTCTTCTGACTCCCCTCCAGTCTGTCGGGATAGAGGACAGGCGTCAGAATGGCTGGCCTCTTTCCTTGAAGATAGAGGAAGAGGTGTGGTGCCCTCCCTTCTCCGCAGGACCATAGAATCTAAAGGTGGGTGTGCCGCAGGGCTCTGTGCTGAGCACTTCATTTTTTAAGCTATATCTGCGCCCACGGGATGTCTAGCTGAGGCCTTGGGCGCTAAAGTAGTCTCTTATGTAGAGGACAGCCAGTTGTTATTTTCATGAGGGTAAAATGAAACATTTACGGGTGAAAAGATCACAAATTGTTTGACTGAAGTTTTCAAATAGCTTTCCTTCAATAAATTGTAATGTAAAGCGGGAAAAACTGAGCTCCTCTTCTTCGGTTTGGGATCAGTAGAACCTTGGCAGACCTTTTGGCCTAAGAATGTTCCCACTACACTTACTCACATTAGGTCAAAAATCTAGGCATCAAGTTCGATGGGTAACTCTCTTATCTCACAAGTCAAGGCAGTGGTAGGGACTTGCTTTGGCATATTACGTATGCTGAGGAAGCTTCTGCACTTTCTGTTTTTGGCGTCCTAAAAACTGGTGGTCAAGGCCACAATTACATCAAGACTGGACTATGGCAATGCATTATATCTGAGCCTGCCGGATTATTTGATTAATAGGCCACAGGTGGCTCAGAACGCAGCTGCTCGCTCAATAATCAGCCTACCTCTGAGAACTAGTGGGACTTCAGTTCTCAGAGACCTGCATTGCCTTCCCGTTAGGAAGAGGATTACCTTTAAGATCCTATTGCTAATCCATAGAGCACTGCATGGGACAGGCCCAGGGTACTTAAGAGCGAGCATAGGTTACTATACGCCTCTCAAAAGTCTTCACTCAGCTAATCTCAGTATTGCCAAAATCCCTTGAATTCGCAAATCAAGGACAGGGGGCAGATCCTTTTCCTTCTTGGGACCGTCTTTATGGAATAAACTCCCCCTGGAATTAAGATGCATCACAGCCACCTAACACAGCTTTTTTCGAATAACTGATTCTGCTACTTTGCTCTCCTTGGTTTTTCCACTGTCTGTGCAGAGCGCTTGGACACTCTTCGGTCTAACAATTGCGCTGTATAAATCCCCTTTACATTACATTACCTTACAGAGTCAAAGGACCCACTTTTGTAGTGGGAGACTGGGTAAAAAAACTCAAACCTGGGTTTCAAGTGAAAGGGAGATCAAAATTTGGTTGTGTTTTGGGAGTTGTGAAGGTCAACAAGAATAATGTGGTCACAATATGGGAAGGTGTAGAATATAAGAAGGGTGATCAAGTATATATGTGAAATGGCATTAAATGAAGATGTTCATTAGGAAGGAAGTCAATGTTTCTTTAAAATAAGCCATTATCAGGTCACTCTATGCCTAACACGTTGAGTGAATCTGTCTCCATTGATGTTGGTAGTCACAGCAGAGACGTAGAGAATGTTGAGTTGGCAGCAGACAACGTGTTTGTTGATGCTGAGTCTGTGGCATCTACAGTTAGGAGAGATACATAATTAGTCACCCTCCTGCAAAGTTTGGTGGCTATGTATAGATTTAGTAGAATCCTTATTAGATTTATCTTATATTAGTTTGTGGTTTTAGGGGGAAAGGTGTTTAACACTGCTGTTTAATGAATTCTTTTCCTGTTGAGATCTAAGTTCTAGAATGTGTAATTAAGAGTCTGTGTCAAGTGGACTGGCTAGCGTTCAGTCTGTTGGTACTGTGCTGCCTCAATAAAGGACGATTCTGTAATCCTTTCGTGGATCTGCATCTTTACACTTGTGCTGGCCTCCTTTCACCTGCTCATAATACCTACTAGCAGATAATGGCTTGCTTGTTATTCTCAGTCAATATTTCGCCACAAATGAAATATGTTGGAGGCGGGTGACCCACTAAGGTTCAAGCTAGATGTCAGGCTGTGCTCATCTCAAAGTTTTAAACTACTCTAGGGCCAAACAGGAGCAGAGCTTTGATGCAACCCCGTTTCCCTTCCTTTTGCATCCTCTCACAGAAAAACACAAAATAAAATATTAAAGAAGCACAGAGGAAGAAAGGAACCAGACAAAGGGTTTAAAGAGGAGAAATCAGCCAGCAACATAGATGCTTTCATTGCAGGATACGCGAGTCTGAAGGGCACCCTAGTCACTGGTGCCTTTTAATGCCAACCAGGGAGCAGCTAGGTTAATTTCCCCTCCTTGCAATTTTGGCATTGCACCAGTGCTTAATTTGAAGAAAAAATATATAAATACAAGGGCCAAAAACTATGGATTCAGACAGTCCAGTTTACAGCACATTTTTCATTTTACATTTGCTGAAAGGGATGATCATGCACGCGCCATATCAATGACATCGAGTCTCCATGCATTTACTACATGCAGCATCTATGCACTGAAAGAAGTTGGTAGACCGCAGATGCAAAACAATATCTACTTTGTACAATTTAGCACTTCAATGGACAGACAGCTTCCTTGCTGCCCCCCAGATGGATTTCAAAAGAAAGCTCCTTTTTAAAAATTCCCATTAGTAATTTATTTTTATTGCAATCAGCTGCACCAAAGTACTTGGCACTCACCGTGCAATTGTACAATGCCTGTGGCAGAGAGCTGGACACAAACTGATCGATGGTCTCCTGCTGACATACACACGAGTCTTTGTGGGTGTCACAACCTCTCTTCTGGCTGAGTTATGAAGTTGCAACAGTTTCGTTGTGTAGTTTGTTTTGCTATGTAATGCCTGTTTTGTGAGAGTGGCGCACAACACTGGGGAGGTCTTCAATGCCTGTGCCTCTCAGGGGCTTCGCTATAAACAGTGCAGCGGGTGCAGGGCACCAGGGTTAAAAAGTGTAAAGGCCCTTCCTTAACCAGAGTTAGGGACGTTTTTTTTTTTTTACTAGACTGAATTAGAGAAAATAAAAAAGAATCACTCAAACAACATTGGACTATTCGAATAACATAGGACATGAAAGATATTTGATTTAATGTTAAACTGATCTTCCTTGCTCACCTGTTGCTTCCCATTATCTGTGTTCTTTTGTGCAATTTGTGAAGGAGCATGTACAAATGGGGGGATTTAATAATGTCTGACTCCCTTGAGACATTCAGCCTTCACATACACCCCAGTTTTGCTGCAAGGTTAATTTTAAAAGGTACATTCCACTCCAAAAGAAGCCTATAAAACCTGCGAGTGCCAGCGTCTCTTACCTCCTTCCCAGGCCAGGATCCAGCTACCTGTTGCTGACTAATGACGATCTGCATAGGTCCCACAGAAATATGGAGCCTGGCCCACAACTAACAACAGTTTCAACATTAGGGTGGAAATCTAGCAGTAATAACCTACCTTGCTACCCCTTAATTTAAGGCATGTGCTTTAAAATTGTTGAAATTTTAGGAGGCACCATTCTTAAAAGGGACGGTTTCTTCAATGTGAATAAGAAACATTTAGCTCAAACTGCAAAATTATCAAACAAGCATTGGCAAAGCCAATAGGTCTTGCTTTAATCTCCCAACAATTGTAAACATAGGCACTCACAAAAGCGGTTTGTATTAAAGCATGCCCTTATGGCTTTGCCAATCCTGAGAAAAAGTAGCAAAAATATTGTGTTCTGTGTATAATGCATACAGGAGAAAAAACGAAATCTGACAAACAACATAGTTGAATTTATTTGTCAAATTTAGAATAGTTGCTCAACCATTCTAACGGAAATCCTTCCTTGAGGGCGGAATGATACATCGCCAGCTTGTAGCATGAGAAGTGAAAGTGTGGAGCCACGACAACGCCCACTCTGCATTTTTAAAGAATTGGTAAAATAGGACACCCAGGCACCTGAGCTGTCAAGTCAGCACTAAAAAGGAAAATATACCGTATACAGATAGGCTATTATGAACAATTTAGAATGGTCCTCGACTAATATATGGTGCATTTTAAGTCACTTATGTAGAAACTACTTTTGGGGTCAATTGGAGCAGGTGAGAAGCTGTAAAGACAAATTCCAGAGAAATATGTGGAAAGTGGTTTTCAGTGTATGTATATTTTTGCATTTATAGAAAAGCATTGCATTTTGCGCTTACTAGTACCAGAGCATAAGCAAAAAACATGTGCTAATTTTACACCAGTAATTGGGAAAAACGAGAGGAGTAAACCAATTACAAGTGTGTGGTCTGATGGCTACAGCCTATACTAAAAGAAGTTTTCTCTTCGGCTGAATAAATATATAAAATAATTCTCAAAAGTGATGCAGCAGGAAATACATTGATAAATTGTATAGAAATTTGACAGCATAGCATTAGTTAACTTTACAGGTCAAAAAAGTACATTTTCATCTGAGAAAACATTTAAAGGAGGAGTTGAGGGGTCTCTGTATTAGAAGCAAATGTTATGATAGAGCAGATTGGGTGTAGACTGGTTACTGATATATACATATCCCATGTCAACCTCAAGTTATGTTATGTTATGTTATGTTATTCACACTTACACCGCGCACAGCTGCCCCAGCAAAGGGGCGTCCTGGCGCTTTAACAAGGTACACAAAACACAACACTAATAGAAGACCAGAAAGAGGAGGCCACTGAACACAGTTTAAGAACTAAACAAATAAAATAGTCTTGATTGTGCGTCTAAACTGGAGGAGGTCATCAAGAACTCGGATATGAAGAGGAAGCGAATTCCACCACTTCGCTGCTAACACTCGAAAAGAGCGGCCACCAGCTCTACTCAGCCTGAAGCGCGGAACCACTACCAGATTCTGACCCAGAGATCTGAGGGTTCGCGAGGGTACATACGGCACCAACAAGTTCTCCAGAGTAGAAGTTGGATCCTTAAATATGGTGGCTAGAGTAACAAGCATTTGCAATGCAATAGGTCTCGCATTAGGATAGTTTGAGCTATTGGCATTGCCAATGACACATTTTTTATTTATGTGTTGGTTTTGAAAATAGATACAATAATAACATTGTCATTTACAATGCCAATAGCTTAAACTTTCGCAAATGTGACACCTATTGCATTTGTAATGCAATATGTGTTGAGACTGAGTGAGTGAGTCAGTGAGTGAGAATGAGTGGAAGAGTCAGTCAGTGAGTGGAAGAGTCAGTTACTGAGTGAGAGAGAGTGGGTGAGTCGGTCAGTGAGAGTCTGGACAGTGAGTGAGTGAGTCAGTGAGTGGGAGAGTCAGTCAGTGAGTGGGAGAGTCAGTTAGTGAGTGGGAGAGAGTGTGAGTCGGTCAGTGAGAGTCTGTTAGTGACAGTGAGTGAGTGAGAGAGTGGGAGTCAGTTAGTGAGAGTCAGTTAGTGAGAGTCAGTTAGTGAGAGAGTCAGTGAGTGAGAGAGTCAGTGAGTGAGAGAGTCAGTGAGTGAGAGTCAGTGAGTGAGAGAGTCAGTGAGTGAGAGAGTCAGTGAGTGAGAGAGTCAGTGAGTGAGAGAGTCAGTGAGTGAGAGAGTCAGTGAGTGAGAGAGTCGGTGAGTGAGAGAGTCGGTGAGTGAGAGAGTCGGTGAGTGAGAGAGTCGGTGAGTGAGAGAGTCGGTGAGTGAGAGAGTCGGTGAGTGAGAGAGTCGGTGAGTGAGAGAGTCGGTGAGTGAGAGAGTCGGTGAGTGAGAGAGTCGGTGAGTGAGAGAGTCGGTGAGTGAGAGAGTCGGTGAGTGAGAGAGTCGGTGAGTGAGAGAGTCGGTGAGTGAGAGAGTCGGTGAGTGAGAGAGTCGGTGAGTGAGAGAGTCGGTGAGTGAGAGTCGGTGAGTGAGAGAGTCGGTGAGTGAGAGAGTCGGTGAGTGAGAGAGTCGGTGAGTGAGAGAGTCGGTGAGTGAGAGAGTCGGTGAGTGAGAGAGTCGGTGAGTGAGAGAGTCGGTGAGTGAGAGAGTCGGTGAGTGAGAGAGTCGGTGAGTGAGAGAGTCGGTGAGTGAGAGAGTCGGTGAGTGAGAGAGTCGGTGAGTGAGAGAGTCGGTGAGTGAGAGAGTCGGTGAGTGAGAGAGTCAGTGAGTGAGAGAGTCAGTGTGAGTGAGTCAGTGTGAGTGAGTCAGTGTGAGTGAGTCAGTGTGAGTGAGTCAGTGTGAGTGAGTCAGTGTGAGTGAGTCAGTGTGAGTGAGTTAGTGTGAGCGAGAGTCTGTGAGAGTGTCAGTGAGAGTGTGAGAGTCTGTAAGAGTGTCAGTGAGTGTAATAGTCAGTGAGAGTGAGTCAGCCATTAATGCAAGACATTTGCAGGTAGGGTGAGTACTCTAAAGCTCAACTTTCATTGTGACAATGCTTCGAATATACTGCCATTGCCACTGGGTGTTTATACACCTCTCCTCGGCTCTCGAGGACCATTCAAGATGCTCTGCTGCTTGCTTCTTATGGAAGTTCACTCACAATTGTTAAGAAAGATACAGATATCACACTTGAACCATGAGGAGGTAACAGCATCTACCACGTGGCCCTAACAATACCTTTTCTTACCCGGGCTCCCCAGTATTTAAAGCGACTTAAAACCACTTGCACATACATTTTTCACTGCACCAATTGAGTCCATCTATGTTTAGCTGTTTCCAAGGATTGGAGGGTTGGGGGGTGGAGGGAGTTGAATGTTTTCATACATGGACTACATTTGGTCAGTGAAATCGGATTGTTTTTACAGGTTGCCATGCAGAGGGCAGTGCTGGGGTCAGGGAAGGACTGACTGTGCCCTGAACGTCTGGCACCAGCTCTGTGTAAACACGCTTCTCCAGAGTGTGGCGTTTCACAACAATCACACCCGACACAACTACCCTGAAGTGTAACAAACAGCTCCCTAACTCAAAGACAGGGGCAGGACGCATGCACCCAACACCATGTCATATATTTGTGGGTTCAAAGGACCCTCAAACCACAGGAACATTAAACATGTTCCCAAAAACAGTATATAAAGCAACTGACTGCTGACACGTTACGTTTTGACAGTATATACAGTTTGACAGCCACAGTCAGTTTCCCTCTGCAACTAGCATAGACCCGGGTCCCAATGTGGAAGGTTTTTGCTTCCAGGAGGTGAGTTTTCCTTGCCCAGGAATAAAATGGAAGGTGTGAATCGGAGAAACACCCTGGTAAAGTGGGCCCACTGTCCCAAGCTTTGGTAACTAAGTTGTACATGGACAAACTTTACATATTGCTAATTTTGAAACAAGCAGGGACCTTTCTATCAGAAATGCTACGCAGCTTTCAGAGAGCATGGTCTGTCTGTCCCTGATTATTTTTTTTTATTCAATAACTATTTTGTCTTTTGCTCTCCGGAGGAGAGGAGCCTCTTTCCAAGAAATGATATTTTTTGTTACTCCTGATCCGCCCCCTCCTGATCTCCAGTCTAGGAGTCGCCTCCATCTCAGATATGCACTTATTTGTGTTAGGATGCGCTGTCATTTTAAACCTCCGCTACAGACTAGACGAGGTGGGGGAGGAGGGATGCACTTGTAGAAAAACTTCACACTGGCCGAGCATGCGCGGTACAGGTTACATTCGCGTGCCCTGTGGCTCGCGCGTACGGCCGGTGTAGGCAGTGCCTGTCCCCTTCCGGGGCTCCCGTGATGAAGAGGGAGCCCCGGCACCAAAGAGGAAGTGAAGTGCGGGAGCTGAAGTCCCGGAAGAGCAGCAGATAGCAGTGGGGGGGCTCCCATGCCTAAGGAGGAAGCCCCATATCGTGCTGCCAGTTATTCGGTGGAGCTGGAGTGCTGCAGTACCGCGCCGCAGCCACACTGGGTGAGTTTGCACGTTTCCTCTTGGCGGGGGTGGGGGCTTGGTCGTGCCGGGGAGCTAGTGTTAGAGGCGCATGTACGATGCGCCACACTGGGTGAGTTTGCACGTTTCCTCTTGGCGGGGGCAGGGTCTTGGTCGTGCCAGGGAGCCGGTCTTCGAGGCGCGTGTACGGTGCGTGTTGACGGGCCGTGGAGCCCACGGCAGAAGGGAGAGGGAAAGTGAAAGTTACTACACGAGGCTTGCAAGGGAGACAGGGGATGGGCACAGCGCGTGAGTGTACGTGGTGAACGTTCGCGTTCACCGATCCGATCCGCAGCCTGCGCGTGCCCACTTCCTATCTCCCTTGAGAGCCCTTGAAAGCATAGACGACGACTGTAGGTCTCGCATTGCGACAGCGCTTCACGCTGCATCGCAGGTGTGAGACCTAAAAATGCCTATACAAATCAGTCTGATGCTGGTGCAACTAAAAACAAACAAGTGAATCAATGGAAGACTGAGTGGGTAAACAGTGTTGTATCCTTGAAAAGTATGGAAAAAACATACATTACTAAACGAAGGAGTGGTAGCATATACCATGTTTCGGGAGCAGGAGTGAGAAAATGATCTGATTTGCATGGGTGGTGTTTTCTGTTTTTAACTTTATTTACCTTTTTCAACTGTAAATTCATGCAAACGCAGTTCAGCAATCAATTCCCTGTATGTGAGCCAGGCAACACAGTACTACGTTGGGACATATTTAGAGATCACACCTTACAGCAACATAGCAGCAGAGCACTCCTGCCAGAATGGATATTATCCACAAATGTTAAAGAGTAAACATGATTACAGTGGCTAAGGGCTAGAGTTGTCTAAAACACTGGCCGGGCCCTGTGTCACAATCAGTATGGGCGGTACTGTCCAGAATATTTTAAAGTAGGACATCAATCCAACAAATCACAAAGCATCAGCACTAGTACGTTTTGCAGTCTACCTATGTGCCATGTGTTCGTATGAGGTTATCTCTTCAAACATCCATGCAGCGGCAGCAGCGTTGCAAAATAGTAATCTGCGGGAAACATCCTTAACAACGATAATTGTATAACGACTTACCTGAACAACAAAGCCGGAACGACTTTCTTAAACCACGACTTTCATTAAGCACGACTTCCCTGAACCACGAGTCTCTCCACTACACTCCTCAGAATTAAGGGAACATTAGGGGGGTTCTCCCCCCCCAAAAAAGGAAAAAAAAAGCTAATGGTATGCGTAGTAAAACAAACAAAAAAGTAGATTTAGATCTGTTTATTTTTTACGAGTGGTTCACTCAAGAAGAATTGTAATTACAATAGTGCCATCTACTGGCAAAACACGAGACGTTAAATTTCGTGGTTTAGGAAGTCGTGTTAAAAAAAGGTAGTGGTTGAGAAAATCTCGTGGTTAGGCTTTCGTGGTTAAGGAAGCCGTGGTTTAGGAAGTAGTTGTTTAGACATACAACCGTAATCTGCATCTCTGCAGTATTCTGCGTTCCATATCCAATCTTTTGTCTTTAGTGGAGGACCTCTAAACCATGCCATTTGCCAAAAACTACTACACGGTAGTGAGGCTCTTGACTGACATAGGAATACATGCCATGTATCCTAGAAGTGTGATCACAGGGAACAAGACAAGTGGAGTTCCAATAAAGTCTTCACAGATCACTATCATCCTATGCCAAAACATGGTTTTGGAGGGGCACTCCCAGGCATGGTGCACAAAGCCCGCTCTGTACAGAGCATAGCATTCACAATCCAAACTTGATGAAGTATAAATCTTGTTCAGTGAAACTGGGGTATTGTACATTTGATTTATGAATTTAAAGTGCAAACGATTATGTCTGTAGTAAATAAATATCAATATAACCTGGTAACAACTGTATTTCCAGATTATGTCTTCTATACTAAACCAAGATCCAGTTTGCACTGTTGTCATGCACGGTGGGCAACATTTTCAACAGTGTCAGAACATGTTGTCATAAAAATTAGAAACTCATCTCCTAATTCTGACAGGTGCGATTATCTGTATCAAAGGATAATATTCTGATGGTGGCAGGAAGGATGAATGGAACGCCGATCTGACTGCAGGTTGTATCATAATATATGCAAAAAGATCAAATGGGTTAGTCTCAGCACAAGATTTGAATTTGTTCAGTGACAGATTCATCACCGGGGAGTAGCTGCCCGAGTTCGCTAATCCTTTTCAAAAGCAAAGTTACAACTGAGAGTTGTACTGTTTGTTGGTGAGAGTAATGGATTGTATGTGAGGAGCATAGGAAAGGAGCGGAGAATGTCCAGCCATGCTTTGCCAGCCAAGAACCACCACACTCAGTGTGTACATCGAACTATATGCATCAAGGAAGAGTGTCTTGGTTGGGTAGTACATAATATAGTCTATAATAAATCCACATCAACCTAATCTCTTTCCATTATTAAATGTGGCAAATGGGTATCTGAATTCATCCAGTATACTTTCTAGAAAAACACATATATCATACACAATTTATACAACAAATGTTGTATGTTTTCAAATAATGCTTGTTAAATAATGTGAACGTTTTGTATGATAAATGTTGTATAAATTGTGTATGATATATGTGTTTTTCTAGAAAGATACGAGTTTCCTTACAAAAAACCTGAAAAATAAGTATTGAAATAATTGGGTAAATAAATTACTCTACCACTGAAAGTACATAGTGTGGTATCTGTTGTTAATTAAATAGGACATCAGGTTCCCTTATGTTCATACATTCATAAATGGCCCTACCTGGTTCCGTCCATTGGGCCTGACCCCTAGATTAGATTAACTTTGAAATCTGGCACACAGTCTACTCAACTTTCTCAAGAGGTCTGGTTAATCCTAAATTGCTTCCCCGCCCATATAAGTTTTTATAAGTGGCCCGAGATCGTTATGAAGGAGTTGTGTTTTAACTCTGAACTTAAACTGTTTATCTTTTGGACTAAACCAGGAAGATGGTTTAGCAAGTGCAACACTCCTCGGAGATCAAATGCAGTGTTTTAAAGTCATAAGTCTGACTTCCAGCAAGGAAGGCTTTCATCCTTCCAAGGGGGGTGAAATGACTACCATGAAAAT
Source organism: Lissotriton helveticus (assembly GCF_964261635.1). Lineage (NCBI taxonomy): Eukaryota > Metazoa > Chordata > Amphibia > Caudata > Salamandridae > Lissotriton > Lissotriton helveticus. Next base: position 452,764,666 of record NC_136073.1, on the reverse strand, counting down.
AACTATTAGTAGTAGTAATAATACTAATAATAATAACAATAATAATACCAGAAAATCTGACTGGACTTTGAGCCATGGTATCAAGGTAATCAGACAGGATACTACAATAAGGAGGTTGAGAGCAGTAAAACAAAAGTGGGAACGAAAAAAGGCTGACGCGACAAATCAGTGCAATAATCTGAGAGAGTAGTTTATGTTGGGGAGAGCCTACCCTCATAAGGTCCAGAAAGTATGGAGGTTCCTAGCAGGCAGACTTTGGGTCACTGCAGCTGAGGTTGTTAATAGTAATGACTGGAAAGGGACGTGGAGTACAACGATTGCGGAAAAGAGAAGTGCGACGTGGGGAGGGTCAAGACTCTACTTTCTGAATTAAAATGATGCATCTTCGACTAATCTCCTTTGCGTGACAGAATCTTTGATGAACAATCACTCTGGTCCCATCCTATACTCTTTGGTCCAAAAATAAAGGATAGACAATCCCAATGCAGTAGAGCAAGTAGCAACACTATCCTCCCCGCCTTTGTAGCAGTCAAAGTTGCGATCATGATCCTCGTCACACCAACTTTTTACACATCATATAACTTCCTCCCAATTTCAAAGCAGACTTTGAGCTTCATATTGTTGAACACATTACCAGCTTTGTAATGTAATGTAATGTAAGGGACATTTCTTCCACTAAACTACATATACCTTGTGCCTGGGGAACAGAAAAAACAAACTTATTAGTGCCCTAAACTCTCTCAACCACCTCCGTAACCAGAAGAAACACTCCTCCCTCCACACACACAACAAAGACTGCATCATGGATCATATTTTTAGTTCCACTTTAATTCACTGCACTGATACAGGGATTCCCTCAGTGAAGGCTGGACACACAGAGGGGCATTGCTTGTTTGGTGGTGTTACAGCCAGTACGGGCTTTAGGCCAGAATCCTTGTTTCACTGAAAGTTGCATGTTAAGATTTAATCATGTGCCTCATCTAGCACCTCATACTACCAATCCCCACAATCAGACAAAGATCGGACAGCTGAAATACGCGTATAGCAATCACACAACACTTAGACCTGACCTTGTACAAATCCCACTTACAACACCCTCAAACTACAGAAAACACATTCTAACTAATGCTCATTTAACACTTGATCTGCAGTACTCCATACACCAAACATCACAGACCTCATCACCTATCACAAGTTTGATGCCCTCTTTATCACAGAAACATGGTTCACCCACACAACCTGAACATCCTTCTTCCCACGGGCTACAGCATAGATCATATAGACTCCGCACATAAGAAGGGATGAGGCCCTGCTGTTATCCAAAGGTCCTCTTGGTCCCACATCCTAGGCAAGCAAGTAAGAATTAACTCAATGGAGCTGCTGAGATGCTATTTTCCATAACTGAAACACAGATTGTCACCTATTTTCTAATCTACAGATCTCCCAGGAAGAACATGGACTTCACTGATTTACTCTTAGATCCCCTTGCCATGACATCCATTCGACAAGCCCACACCATTCACTAGGATGTCTTGACCTCCCAGACAGCACACGCTCGAAAGAAAATCCACAAGAGACACCATCTACAAACTTATCAACACACTCAACATGGTCCAGCATATTGCACAGCACACTCCAAAGGCAACATCCTTGACCTGGTCTTCTCTTTCGATTAAATCCTGCAATGGTCAACCTTCAGAGCCCCATCTCTTGTAGATCTCAAAAACACAATCACTTCCTCTAATGTACTTTGTATGAAATGTAAGAGGATGATGTCTTATCCTTGTCTTTGAAACAAGCTCTCTAGGGCTGCACGCTCACCTCTACTCACCACTGTCAATGCCCTCACTCAAGACATCTTCCCAGATGCTCCCAAGAGAGGCCATACTCTCCAAATACCAAATAGACCAACACTACACTCTGATGACTTCTCAAATTACCGACCCTTCAATCACCTACACTTCGCCGTAAAGGTAATTGAAAAAGTAGTCTAAGTTCAATTTCATGATCACATTAATGCCAGCCCTCTCCTGCTTCAGATTACTATGCAACATAGAGACTGCTACTTTACACATTGTAGACAATATCCTTCTGACCACAGATAACCCCTGCCACCTGATATTGCAGAACTTCCCAGCTTCCTTTGGCACAGTCAATTCAATTCAAATAACTTTATTTAGTTTCATATGATAAAACATAAAAGCACAAGATAAAATATAGTACGTACAATCCAGACATGATCATACCCGGGTTAAACATATTATATATAATTAAAAAATATATGCAGTTAAAAATATAGGCTTACCAAATCTCCACAAACACAGATAAGATACCTACTAAACAAAACGCTCTAGATGGTACAATAACACCTTGTGCTTGATCAAGTTATTAGTTAAACAGGCTAGTGGAGCAAGGTAAAGTACATATTGCTGAGATTAGTGATAAGGGTCAGGCAGGCTAGTCACATCTCGCCCTAAGCCTGATTGCAGATTTAAAAAAGTTAAGCACATAAAAAACAAACCGTGTTACCAGCCAACAATTGAAGAAATATAAAAGTGGGCTGCACTTGTCTAAAATGGTCTTGTTTCAAAATAGGAATGAAAATTGATTTTCTAGGTGCATCATAAAATGGACAACACATTGTGAAATGAACCATGTCTTGCACATATGTACCATCGCAGCTGCAGGAAAAAAAGAGTTTTGCCCTTTGTTATGACCCCTGGGATGGGCAAGAAGATGGAAAAGATAAAAACAGAAACTGGTCAGGAGAAAACAGTCGTATTATCTTGTGAACCCCAACAAGTACGGCTCCACCATCAAGGTGGCCCTTAACATGATGAAGCCACGTACGCTGGGCTTCAGAAGCTCCTTGTTCTCCCTCGCCATGGTCTGGCATGCAAGAAAGGCTGTCTTGATAAGGGCTAGATCTTATTGGGGTTGTAGAAGAGGTCTCCTCTTCCCAGACTCATGAGGTTCCTTCCTACATATTTGAGCCATGGTACCCTACATGCGTGATTGAGAGCCAGACAAACTTTAAAAAATTGCTTTCTTTAGGGAGGTCCCCTTCCAAGCCCAAAGTTTTAGCCAGAGAGACATAGGGCGAAATGCTATCAGATCAGAGCTGTAGGGCATGCCTAGCTCTTCCTGAGCAGTGAAAGAGGGAGTACCCTGAGGAAAGGATAAAAGACGTCTCAGGAATTTGTTTTCCGCAATTTGGAGATCATCTGTGTCGGTATACCCCCAGATTTCACTGTCATAAACGGCATTTGAGATACACTTGGCACTGTAGAGCTTTAGAAGGGCCCCCACTGGTCTTCTCCCCAGTCTAGCGGCAAACTTAAAGATGGCTGCAGTCTCCCTGATGAGGTAATTTCTCTTGCGAGTGAGCTGGGACCCTCAATTCATTTTTTCATCTCAAAGTACCCCCCAAATAGGAGAACACGCTTGACTTCGGAAATCGGGTAAGCCCGACCCTGAAAGTGTATGGCCTACTGGGCCGTGCCCTTGCATAATATATTACTTCGAGTTGTTGATCGTCCAGTCCATGTCCCCCATAAATTGTGCAAAGGAGTGTATAAGCTTTTGCAAACCCCATTCGGTCCCGGCCATCAGGACGGCGTCATCCGCTTATAGCAAGACCGGGAGACCCTGCTGTCCTGCCTGAGGGAAGTCTGCCTTGGTCTCCAAGAGGGTTTTCTCCAGGTTGTTAATGTAGAGGTTAAATAATAACAGGGCCAAAATACAACCCTGACTGACTCCGCCCTTGACGGGAAATGTGCGTGATACATTCAGGCCGGCTGAATAACGCACGGCCGCCTTAGTGTCTCAATGGAGGTCATGTAGGAAGGAGAATATATCCCTGTCCACCCATAGAGAAAGAAGCATCTGCCAGAGTTTGCCTCTGTTCACACAATCGAATGCCGAAGACAGGTCCATAAAGGCTAGAAAGATGATACCAGAGTGGGCTACCAAGTACTTATTCAATATCATAAAAAGATTTAGACATTGGTCAATCATGGAGGGTCAGAGCGGAAACCGTATTGGGCATCCGACAGGATGTTATTGTCAAGAGACCAAGACGATAACCTGCCCAGCAGGATCCGCCCGACCACTTTGACCACCAACAGGGAAATAGGCCTGTAGCAATGAGTGCTGTCCCTGTTCCCCTTTTTAAAAAGTGGGACGATTATGGAGGTAGCCCAAGAGGCAAGAGGGCCAGACCTCGCAGGCGCATTAATTACAGAGGTTAGCAATGGTGCCCAGAACTCCATATCCGACAGGTAAAGATAGGGAGGAATTCCGTCATGGCCCGGGGCCTTACTACGCATCATGCCAGCAATGCCTCGCTTCACTGCTACCTCCGTTACAGATAGAGTTGTATTATCGGTTCCCCCCTCAGGTAGTAAAAACTGGGCCGAACTGCCCTTGAACATGCCCTCAAAGTGGCTGACCCAGTCATTCTCTAAATTATGTGCGTCTAGGACATTTGCTGCCTCTACACCCAAAAAAGAGCTGTTAACGTTGCTCCAAAACTTGGCACTACACTTAATGGTTGGAGCTTCCATAAGCTTAACCCAAGCTTCCTCCCACAGAGCTTCCTTACACTTACTGGGGGCTATCTTATATTGCTTCCTTCGAGTTTCAACTTGGGAGCTGTTCCTGGGGCTGGTGTGCAACGCTAATCTGAGCCTCCTAGCAGCAAGCGAGCATTCTGGGTTAAACCATCTAGGTGCCCTTTCCTATTGAACTTTGGGTGCAAGTACCGTTAAAAGCTCAGCGACAGAACGAGAGATTCAAAGGCGTGGATAATGGACTCGTCCGGCTCTGCCTCCACGTCCCGAGAAATCTGAATCTCGCTCTAAGACTTTACCACGAGGGACTCATGTAAAGAGCCCGGGATAATCTGCGCTCATTTGAGCCTTCTACCTCCATTAGTGGGTCGAAGTACTCCTCCTCCACAACTCTTCTTTTTCAAACCCAATATAGGCCAGTTAGCTTTAATACACAGCAGATTATGATCGCTGTGGTTACTGGCTGTAACTGAAAAGTCCGAAATACATTAAAAGAGAGGGGTGGAAACTAAAATGAAATCGGTAACGGAGGGTTCACAACCTAGCCCTCTAAAGGTGGGAATTAAGTTCCTCCTATCTTCAAACAATTTGCCCATAGCTGACTGCAAGTCCAGATCACCAACTAGGGAGTTTAGTTTGTTCCCCTGTCCACTATGTCCAAAATGCAGATCAGCAGCGAGCGAGCAGGGCCCCCTCCAAGACCCTGCAGCCTTAGGTTCCCAGAAGGATGAACGTTAAAACCCCCTAACAAAACAATGTTAGTGGTGTTACAGGGCGAGGCATTAAAATTAGTCAGGAAAGTGCCTAATCGAGTAATGTAGCATTATAAAAGTTCAAAAGCAATAATCTACACGACCCTAGAGAATATAGCAAGGCCTGAAGGCATGGATTGTCAGTGTTCAAGTTCACAATGCTGCCCCTTATCTTGAGTGACACATAGACTGCAAGGCCCCCCTTGGGTCGATCAGTCCTTGAAGGGGTTGCGGGTATATTAAACAACTTGCAGCCTTCCAAAAAATAGGAGTTATCGATGGTCCAGGTCTCCTGTAGGCAAATAATGTCATACTTTTGGATAATACTATATGTGTAGATGGACCTGCACACCAAAGTGAATTGCTTTTGGAACAATAGGAACTGTGTTACTCAATTTAAAACTGTTTTTCGGCGTGCTTTCACGCTGCAGGGTTTAGCCCTGAACCCCCTTATTGATAATCAATGAACTAAAGGTGTGGGAACCCCCAAACCTGCGCGAAACACAGCAAAAGACCCTGAGGTCTCATTTAGTAGCCAATCTTTATCAAATGTTGTGAAATTTCTTTAAAACAAACTCAAACGCAATTGAAAAGGGGGGGCCCTCGGCCCCCCCGCACGCATGGCGGCGCGGCGACCGCCTCACCCCTTCTCCCCTTCGGGTCCTTCGACGGTGGGGGCGTGCCCTGGGGGCGCGGCCCACCGCCGATTGGCCGGCGCCCCTCCTGACCCGGAATCAATGGACTGGTTCCGGGTCAGGGGGGGCGGGCGAGAGGAGGGGCCACCCGGCCCCTCGGGAATAAGAGGTAGGGAGCGCCCAGGAGACTCCCTTGTCCCTGGACGCTCCCTCGCTGAACGTCGTGCCCCGCGTTCGGGGCTTCTTTGTTTTGATAATCCTTTTTCCTTTTGTTTCAGGAGCTGGTTTGATCTGCGCGGGAAAGGCAGCGGCGGCGGTAGCGGAGGCGACGGTGTTCAACTCCGTTACTCCCTTGGCGAGACTAGGAACCGGTGCAACCGCGCCCCGAGAACTGCAACAGCGAGGAGAGCAGCGCGTGTGGGAGGAGAGGCGGCGGTAGCAGCTCCTTGAGGCCGGTCCGTAAACGTGAGGCGGAGCTCATTTGTAAGCGGAGCGCTCGGTGCCCGCGTAAGGTATTGTGGCGCGGAGACCGGGGATAGGCAGCGGGCTGGCGGCAAGACGCCGAGGGAGCTCCCCGTAGCGCGGAAAAGAGCGCGAAAACGTCTTTTGTGCTTGGGCCATACAAGGGGTTTGACTGAACGCTCTTTAGGCGCCATGATCAATTAAGGGGGCGCGATATTGAGAAAAGGTGCATTCACGTGTGGGGGGAGCCTAGCGAGAGCGGCCAGTGGTTTTTTACTCGCATAAGGCCACAGGGCTCATTAACGGTGAAATAGTTATACACAGCATGGTAATAAGTCAGGGGTGAATTTTACGTCGTTTACAGATTGGGTGGAGGGAACCTGTGATTGTTGTTGGCAATTTTCTGAAACAGTATTATTATGGTATAGGTGTTACACGAATGTTGTGAAAGAAAGGGTGAAGTAACAACCAGGAACTGTGTTATAGGTGCATGGCATTGCCTAATATAAACGTGTAATTGCCAAAAATTCGATAATTGCATTATATATGCTGCTTGGTCTGCAATAATTACACGGTTTTTTAACTACAAGCCACCATTGTTTTGAAAAACGAGGTTTCTGTTTTCCCTACAATCAGCCCACCCCTTTATTACATGCTGATGATACGTAGCTATATTACAGACATTTAACGACATTGATGGTGCAACAGGTCTTTTTTAGGAGGGATACTGTGGTGATTTGGGCTGATTGTACTGATATTATTCAAAGGAGTGTTATTTTCAATATTGCATGTACACGGTGATAACATACTTTTTTGATTCCAGGCAATTTTGGGCCACTTACTAGCGGACAGGACGTAAGAGCATCCAAAAAAGCACGCAAAGGGGGTGTGGACCAGAGCCGTGGACTGCTATCGCAGGCGAGGACAAGGGACTGGTCGGTAAGAGGGGTACGGGGGGCTAGCACTCATCGCTCCTGGTGGCCGCCGGGTGGGTCTACATTAGGTTTACTCACCCCTTTCATAAGCGGACAAGCCGCTAGTGTTGCGGTCGCCGTTGCTTGGTGCTGAAAGCCCCCTGGTGACCCTCCATCTGAAAGGTACACACGGTTGACCTGTTGGGAACTAAGTAGGCAGCGGGGGTTTTTTGGGGTAAGCGTCATGCCAGGTCCAAGAGGTGGAAAAAGGGGGTCCAACATGGAGGCTATGATGCGGGCTATGATGCGTGAGATGAACGACATTAAGCAACAACTAGGACAAATTAAGGAGCGGGAAGCTCAGTTGGAGGGTAGAGAGGGCGAGGCACCGGGCCCGTCCGGGAGACCGATCCGCAAGAGGGTGGCACCAGTGCCAAGAGGGGAATTTGTTACCCCGCAGGGGAAACCTAGGTCCAAACGGCCCAAGGAGGCGGTCCCCACCCCAGGCCCAGTGGGTCCGTTACCCGCCGCACCGCCAGCGGTGGCCCCACCCCCGCAGGTACCTACACCCATTGCCCCCGTGGTGCCGGTGCCGGCAGGTCAACCAGTAGACGCTGGGTCTGCTCCCACACCGGTGCCCACAATCCCGGGTACAGGCGGCCCACACCCAGCGCCCGCCCTGCCAGCTGTGCCAGGACCACTGGGCATAACCCCAGTGGTACCTGTAGTCCCGGGGGGTAATGTAGATTCAATGCCACCCGAATTGTTGTCTCAGTTAACGGCCATGATGCCATGGCTTCAAAAAGGGGGAGCCTTCCCGAATTCTGCAGACCATGCGGCAGAGGCGGCAAGGTTCGTAGAAAAAATCAGATCGGCACCGATCGCCGACAGTGTTGCTTTGCCAATTTCTTCTCCCCTTGCAGGTTCAAGTGTTTCCCAGCTGGACGGAGTACAAGGGCAGCCGCCCCCGGTGCCCGCACTTGGTAAGGAAGTGGCATTGCCGCTCTTGGGGGACGGTGTAGTACCTTCCAGGAGCGAAAATCTAGCTCAACATGTGTCTTTAGCTGTTAAAGAAATGATTTGGGCTGACAAATACGTGTACATTTATTCTTTATTATTGGATAATAGGGAAATGGAGCAGGCGAAGGCACTGAAAGAGTGGATGCTCCCAAGTGAATGGAGGGCGCAGTGTACTAGATTCAGGGTTGAGGAAAATCTCAATAATTGGATGCAAGCATGGGCCGTTTTCACTGCAGTTAAGGCTGAGCGTCCTCCAGATCTGCAGGCTGCATTGGCTTGCTACTCGAGCAGGATTGTGGGGTGGAGTCAGCAGTATTCTGGGGAAGCATGGAAGGGTTATGATGTAAATTTTAGGAAGGCATTGGAATTCAATAGAGCATTACCATGGGACTCGGTAGATTCCATGGCCTGGCACAAACAGTTCTCTGACACTGCACCTCCCCCTCAGTTCGGTGCGGGCAGGGTGTTCACTAGACCGCAGCAGCCCTTTCGGCCCCCCCAAACGGGTGAAGTACCTGGGAAATTTAGGGCAGGTGGGCCAGAGAAGAAAGGAGTGTGCTGGGATTTTAATAAGCGTACCTGCACACGGGCCGCGTGTAAGTTTAGGCATGCATGTGCCTCCTGTGGGCACCCCTCTCATCCAGAATCTACCTGTAGGTCCAAGCAAGGTAACACGGGACAGAGAGGTAGGGGAAAGCCACTATAAGTCAGTCACGTCACGCCCCCCCACTCCAGTGGATGTGGTGGCAATGATTCCATTCTTGAACAGATACCCTGACCACAAAGCGGCAACCCTACTCCAGGAAGGTTTTTCTAAAGGTTTTAGGATCCCGGCCGAGGGATACACAGGCAGCGCGCACTGTAGAAATCAATTATCAGTCACACACAATCCGGCTGTTGTGGCCGCCAAAATTGACAAGGAGCTTTCCTTAGGCAGGATATCTGGCCCTTTTTCTGCAGTACCAGTACACAATTTTGTGTGTTCCCCGCTGGGAGTTGTCCCCAAGAAAGAGAAGGGGCAATTCAGACTGATTCATAACCTATCAGCGCCAAAGGGGGCCTCACTGAATGATGCAATTGACGAAGGTATCTGTAGTGTTAAGTACGCCTCTTTTGATCAGGCTGTGACCTTATTACAGTCCACTGGACCCGGGGCGCTGATGGCGAAATCAGATATAGAGTCCGCCTTCCGCCTCCTCCCAGTCCACCCGGCGGACCAACATCTTTTAGGTTTCACCTTTAGGGATAGTTTCTACATGGACAAATGCATGCCTATGGGTTGTTCTATTTCTTGTGCCTATTTTGAGATGTTTAGTTCATTTCTTGAATGGGCCATGAGACAGGTGACAGGCCACCAAAGGGTCATGCATTACTTAGATGATTTCCTCTTCCTCGGTACAGCGGGTTCTCAGGAGTGCGCACTGGCATTGCAGGAATTTTGCGTGCTCATGCGGGCTTTTGGGGTCCCGCTTGCGCCTGGGAAGACGGTGGGCCCGACCACCTGCTTGGAATTTCTGGGCATCGAGATTGACTCGATGGAGAAATGTTTTAGACTACCTAAGGACAAGGTGCGCAAATTCAAGACGTCGCTACAGTTATGCCTCCGGAAGGAGAAGGTCACTTTGCAGCAATTACAGGAGGTGGTAGGGCAACTGAATTTCGCACTAAGAATCATCCCAATGGCTCGCCCCTTCTCTCGCTCCATCGCGCACGCGATGCAGGGGCTGAGGGAAAAGCACCACCGCACGCGCCTATCGTCTGAAGTTCGCCAGGATATGCTTATTTGGATGGCATTCCTGGAGGATTTTAACGGTAGGGTGGTCTGGCCCGGCCCGCTCACTACATCAGCGGAGTTAGGACTATGGACCGATGCGGCCGGTAGTGTGGGCTTTGGTGCCATCCTAGGGAATAGGTGGGTCGCTCAACAATGGCCAGAAGAGTGGAACACATGGGGTTTGCTCGGCAACATTGGCTTCCTGGAACTTTTTCCAATATGGGTGGCACTGATGGTTTGGCCCGAACACCTATGTAACCAATCAGTGGTGTTTTGGTCAGATAACATGACAGTGGTGGAATGTGTCAATCAGCAGGGGGCGCGGTGTCCTTTCATACTTCGTTTGATCAAGGAAATTGTTCTGCGTTGCCTTAAACTGAATGCTAATTTTAGAGCCAAACATGTCCCTGGTGTTTTAAACAATGCTGCTGACGCCCTTTCTCGCTTCAAAATGCAGGTTTTCAGGGAACATCTCCCCACAGCAGACCCCTCGCCAGCACACTTCCCAGCAGTACTTTGGCAGATTGGTGCCCCAGATTACAAGACCTCGTGGTCGCTAGCCTAGCCCCAAGGACCAAGACGGCTTACGAAGGGGCGTTTCTGTCTTATTGTTCTTTTTTGGGGCCACAGTGGGAAGTGCTTTGGGCGAAGGAGGATGGGTTTGCAGCCTACTTAGAATGGATGCACAAAGAGGGGCGCTCAGTAGCAGCGGCAACCAGACATAGGGCAGCAGTGTCATTCTTCGCTCAAGCTAGGGGCTTCCGGGATCCCACCAATACCTTTATGATACGCAAGGCTTTAAGGGGATGGCGCCGTATTCAAGGACACCAGAAGGATAAAAGGAAGCCCATGGGGTTGGCCCGGCTAACAGCCTTACTGGGCACGCTGGAGATTGTTTGTAACTCAGAGTGGGAAGTGCTTCTTTTTAGGGCGGCATTCTCCCTGGCATTTTATGGGGCACTGAGAATTAGTGAACTTGTGGCAGGATCGAAGGCTGACATACTAGGTGGCTTGCAGAAGGCTGGGGTGACGATAAGGGGTGACACCATGTGGGTGATTATCCAGAAATCGAAGACCGATCAAGAAGCTAGGGGCCACACCATAGTTCTGCGACGGGCCCCCGCCAACCCGTGCTGCCCGGTGAGGCACGTGGAATCACTCATGGGATTATTGGTCGGTTCAGTAGGCAGGGCGTTGCTCTGTCACGCCGACGGGAGCCCCTTGACCAGGTATCAATTCAGGAGAGTGTTCGAAATAGGGGTTACAAAAGCGGGTCTTGATCCTAGAGATTTTGGATCTCATTCCTTCAGGATTGGGGCAGCAACTGAGGCGGTGGCGGGGGGCCTCCCAGTGGAAAGAGTGAAGACAATTGGGAGGTGGTCGTCAGACTGCTATAAACGTTATGTTCGGATTGACATGCTATGATTACCTGTCACTCACGCTTGGTCTCTTTTCCGCTCTCTTACAGTTTCTCAGACCTGTTACGCAGGGGAGGAATTTGTCGTCGGGCACCGCCAATATTCATCAGCACGGAGCGGCGACCAGGAAACAACAAAGAACAATGTCTGGATTGTTGGTCATTCATATGTTAAGCGAGCGGAATGTGTTTTCCTGTCAGGTGACAAGAAGGAAAGGGCGGCACAACTAGGGTTGAATATCACGTTTTTTGGCAGAGGGGGGTTGTGTCTTCACGAGTTTAGGGGATTCTTCCAAGGGCTGTTAGCACGCCAGCGGGCTCCACCGTCAGTGGTGATACTTCACCTTGGGGAGAACGATTTGGCAACACTGGGCAGGCGCACCTTGATTGAGGAGATTATCTCAACAGCGGGTTGGATAGCTAGGACCTGCCCCGGGTGCACACTAGTATGGTCACAACTAATACCTCGACTTCAGTGGCGGGGGGGCGATTCAGTCAGGGCGTTGAATCACTCGGTAAAGAGGATCAACACACGGCTGGATAGGTTGTTCCGAACCCCCGTGTTACAGTCAATACCTCATGGGTGCATCTGGGGTCAAAAGTATTACTTGAAAGACGGGGTTCATCTGACAGAAGAGGGTAATGTCCTATGGGCTGACAATATCTGGGCTTGGCTGGAGGGCTGGGGTAGGAGGATGTGTCCTTAGATAGGGGCTAGAGGGGGAGGCCAGATCGTCGGTTAACAATACTGGCCTGTGGCGGTAAGGTCATTATCGGTGAGCACATATTTGAGGTCTGAGGGGGCGGGCATCATCCTATGGAGGTTCCCGCCCAGGGGGAGGAGCCTGCGGGCCACTCCCAGTACTCCAGGGGCAAGGTAATATGCAAAGGAGCGCGGGTAGGAGTAGTTCACGCTTTCCTTAGGCTGGTAGCCACCCCGCGCGCGTGGACTCATGACGCCATCGGCGCAGAGTAAGGGCCCTCCTTTAGTGGGTAAATGGAGTTTGGGGCGTAGACCGGGCAATTCCCGGGGTAACACTGCGCATGCGCACTTCTAAGGGGAAAGCCCCGTTTTGTAGGACCTGACACCGGTAGTGACCCTGCCATATGGCCAGAAATGTACAAAAATCAAGATAGGATGTTTAGTTAAGCTAGGAACAAACTTGTATTAGAGTTTTGTTAAGGTCAGGCTCTCAAACTTGTTGATAACGATTGTATAACTGAATGTCCTGCTGATTTTTGTATCTCATTGTTGATTATGCAATTAAAACCCTTTTTAATTTCATACTTTAATAAATACGGCCGGGCGACTAGCGCCCGCCTTCCAAAGAGTAAACACGTCTCGTGTCCACGTTCCTTGGTGTTGGGTGCCGGATTGGGGGGGGGGCGGCAGCTAGTCGCTGACCATGTGAAAAGGGGGGGCCCTCGGCCCCCCCGCACGCATGGCGGCGCGGCGACCGCCTCACCCCTTCTCCCCTTCGGGTCCTTCGACGGTGGGGGCGTGCCCTGGGGGCGCGGCCCACCGCCGATTGGCCGGCGCCCCTCCTGACCCGGAATCAATGGACTGGTTCCGGGTCAGGGGGGGCGGGCGAGAGGAGGGGCCACCCGGCCCCTCGGGAATAAGAGGTAGGGAGCGCCCAGGAGACTCCCTTGTCCCTGGACGCTCCCTCGCTGAACGTCGTGCCCCGCGTTCGGGGCTTCTTTGTTTCCCACCCACCATCCCTTGGTACAAAGTTTAAGCAGCATTATGTCCGGTCTAATGGTAAGTTTCATAGGTATAGACCGCGGGAGAGAGTAGGTTGTTGTGGTATTTTGTGATCTGTTGTCAGGACTTTTTTCCCTTTGTAGAAAAATGATGTGTGAAGTGAACTATATTTGATGATGTGTGTCTTTAGGCCTTTTTTCCCTTTGTAGATATACGTAGTTATTGTGACTGTGAGCAACATGCGTGAACCGAATTGTAATTTATGCCATGTGTCGTTAGGCCTTTTTTCCCCTTTAGCTATGCGTGGATACTGTTCTTTTTTAGCCAGTGTAGTTGTCCTTTAGACTTTTTTCCATAGGTCGTCGTATTTATTAGGTATGGGGCATGCGGTAAGGTCATTATCGGTGAGCACATATTTGAGGTCTGAGGGGGCGGGCATCATCCTATGGAGGTTCCCGCCCAGGGGGAGGAGCCTGCGGGCCACTCCCAGTACTCCAGGGGCAAGGTAATATGCAAAGGAGCGCGGGTAGGAGTAGTTCACGCTTTCCTTAGGCTGGTAGCCACCCCGCGCGCGTGGACTCATGACGCCATCGGCGCAGAGTAAGGGCCCTCCTTTAGTGGGTAAATGGAGTTTGGGGCGTAGACCGGGCAATTCCCGGGGTAACACTGCGCATGCGCACTTCTAAGGGGAAAGCCCCGTTTTGTAGGACCTGACACCGGTAGTGACCCTGCCATATGGCCAGAAATGTACAAAAATCAAGATAGGATGTTTAGTTAAGCTAGGAACAAACTTGTATTAGAGTTTTGTTAAGGTCAGGCTCTCAAACTTGTTGATAACGATTGTATAACTGAATGTCCTGCTGATTTTTGTATCTCATTGTTGATTATGCAATTAAAACCCTTTTTAATTTCATACTTTAATAAATACGGCCGGGCGACTAGCGCCCGCCTTCCAAAGAGTAAACACGTCTCGTGTCCACGTTCCTTGGTGTTGGGTGCCGGATTGGGGGGGGGGCGGCAGCTAGTCGCTGACCATGTTAAGTCAGTTACTTTCAACACATTAGTGGGTACATGATTCCGGTTCAGGAACTCACGGTTGTTAACGTGGTGCATGTTGCATAATGCACGCGTCTTTTACAATATTCACACATCTACAGACTGCATGCTGTCACACGGGAGCACCTTTTTCTTCCTGAGTGCAAATCCTACTCTTAAAACACCCTGAAATGTAAAGATAGGTACATTCATGAGACATTTTTACTTTTGTTGTAGCTCCGAGCGGAGGACTTCATCTACATACATCACCTGTACTACTATGTTCAAATAACCCCTGACGAAGGGTTTATCACAACCCGAAATGCATTGGGGTTGAATTTCAAATGTGTAGTTTGTTTTTTGTAAAAATGAAACAGGAGTTAGTTATTGCATTACGTACCAATGATGATTTAAATTGAGAATGTGCAATGCATATTGTTATTTCAGAATCATGGAAAATGTGTTGAAACTAACTCTGACTTAAATGTCGTTTGAGTTTGTATTAAAGAAATTTCACAAAATGTGATAAAGACTGGATACTAAATGAGACCTCTGGGTCTTTTGCTGTGCTTCGAGCAGGTTTGGGGTTTCCCACACCTTTATCTCATTCATACTTTTGGATAAAGCATTGCCATTCCGGATCTGTAAACTTGCTGGCCAGGCCGGCTGTATTCCAGGAGACAAGATTACAAGAGTTAGTGTCCTGGTTATGACTGCTAGAGTTTCAGCGTGCCGGTTGATGCATGTGATCAGGTTGTAAAGAAAGGGCCGTAGGGGTCATAATTCCCAGCCCATCAAGACAATCGCAGTTATCAAGATGCCCCAGAGGAGCAAATGTGTTGAAAAGTGGTACTGACAAGGACACATGAGGCCCCTCTAAAAGAGCTGGACTAGCTGGTTTCCTAGAATATGAGGCCATGGGTAAAGGTGTGTAAAAGTAGACCAAGGGGAGGGCCATGATGGAAGTGGGACCCTTGCTATTACAACGACTAGCTGCATGAAGAATTCTCTCTGCCAGGTGTGGCCGGTTAAAGTTGATTACCCAATCGCCTCCGCTTCTCTTTTTCAATCCTTCTATCCAGGCCACCATGCGGACCATGATGATGTGCCTCTCCACTCTAAAACCCAAGGGTTTACTGATGTTAAGCCAGTGAAGGATTTTGTTCTTTAACCGGTAAAAGTCCTTAGTAATGCCCGGCTTTAACACTGGCTCATTGCCAAGGACCACAACATATGGAGTTGCTTCAGGTGGTAGGTAGATAATGTTTGGTCCATGTGGCTGTGTACCCGGTCCCCGAGAGTAGGGATCGAGGCTTCCCTGCCTATCAACCTCCTACTAGAGGTCAACCCATTCCAGTAACTAGCTTCCGACCTCAGTAGATCCTGGGGGCAATCCCTCACCTGTGTTTCATCTGTGGAGGATAGATGCGGGCCAGTGCGAGGACGTACGGGGGGGGGCATAATGCTCCTGAGATGCGTAGTGCGGGCCTTGTGGGCCTCTCGTTTGGCACAATCAACTATCCCACACTCAACCACCCTGGAGTATCAAATGGGATTCACCAGCAATCTCCTCCGCTGGTTCTCCTTCTACCTTTCCAAACAAGATGAATTTGTTCACATGAACACCTCGAGGTCCGGCATAGTCTCCCAGGTTTCCATACTGACCCCTGCAATCTTCAACTTTTCATAGAGCTGCTTGGTGCTCAACTCACAGATAACAGCATCAGGGACTTCAATATGCTGATGATACACACCCTACTTAAAGGAGTACTCTGCTTCAGATATCCAAAACCTCAAACGCTGCCTGTACATCATCAAGACCTGGATGTCCAGCATCTCCCTCAAGTTCAACCCAACCAAGACAGCACTGCTGTTATTAATTAGAATAGCTAACATGAAACAATATAAACCTGGCTCAACCGCAAAAACTTTGACAGCTTAAAACCCCAACCTTCACAGAATGCCAAATCATTTTGATTCACCCTGGACACAAAACCTACCCTGAAGGATAACAATGCGGAAAAAACCAAAGACAACCTAATATGAGTTGTGCCTTCTAATGAAAGTGACTTCAAAACAACTGTTCAAGCCCCTGTACTCTCACATCTTGATGGTGGTAATGCTCTGCTGCCTCCCAGATTGCACACTGTAACTCACTCCTTAAGGGCATCCCACACGCCTCAGCACGTTTCATCCAGGGCCTGAAGAAAATGGTCACATCCTGCGTATCTTGCAGACAAACTAACCATTTCTGCTGGTTCTTGGCACACCTTCAGTCATGACACCATCAGTCTACAAATCAAGGAAACTAAAAAAGAAAAATCAAAGGAGCAGGCCTTTTCCATCTATGCACCCACAGGATCTGAAACACCACTGTATCCATTAGAACTGCCCTAACACTGCATCGATTTAGAAACGAGTTGAAGACGTCTGAGCAATCCAGGGATGAAGATGCCATTCATGATCTGCTAGCAGTCATCTGCAGAGCCAGAATGTCTTGGTGTTTAGGGATCCTGCTGTTCCAGTCACCTCAAGAGTAAAGTGCCTCTTGGCGCAAGGTACAAGACCCCATGCCACCCTGCTTGTTGCAGTACAATTTGGTCATGATGTCTGTCTGGACCGGCACCATCCTCCCTCTGATAGGCATGAGAAAGGCTTTCACCACCTTTTAGATGGCACAACGGCAGGAGGTTGATGTAGAGTCATCATTTCACTGGGGATCACAAACCAATGGTTTACACTTCTCCCAGGTGATTGCTATAACACAGAGATGGTGCGTTTGTCACTACAGTGGGCACTGGAAGGGGTAGGAGTGGCCCGCTACAAGACTAGTTGGGGGGTCCTCATGCCCTCTGCACGCACATCTAATTATCCCCCATATTACCTCACTTGTGACATGCTCTACAAAATCATTGATAACATCACTGCAACATTTGAAATTACATAATTAATGACAAAACTGCATGGCAGGGTGCTAGTTGACGTTGTCTTGAGGATCGAGTTATAGTTACTTGAAATAAAGCTAACTAGTGAATTTCAGGGTTTTCTTTAGTTTTAAAATTTACTTTTCACTGAAATGTTCACCTAACTATAACAATACTTAAACCTTTGATTTTTTTTTGCAGTGAAATATTAGAGGGGGGGGTGTGTGTGTGTGTATATTCATATTCTTTTGGGTGGGGGTGTGGGCTCTCACAAACCAACCCTGTTTTAAATGTACTAACCATTCCATAACAGTAAAAATACCCATATAAGCCCTAAAACCTACAATTATTCCTATCACCCTTTAACACTTTACAACACTAAACCCTAAAAATAGCCTTATCACTCCTAAACCCTAAAATTACCCTTCCCAACCTTTCTACCCACCCCTAAACACTAAAGATACCCATACCAGCCTTTACCACTACCCAACCCTAAACCTTAAAAATATTCTTACTATCACTAAATCCTAAAAATACAATTACCACCCTTTATCACAATCCGCCACAAACACCTAGAATAAACCTTCCCCACTACCCACCCCTAAATGTACCCTTACTACCCCTTACCACTACCCACCCAAATCCTCTAAAATTAACCTTACTACTTTTTACCACTACCCACCCATAAACTCTATCTATCTATCTATCTATCTATCTATCAATCTATCTATCAATCTATCTATCAATCTGTCTATCAATCTGTCTATCAATCTGTCTATCAATCTGTCTATCAATCTGTCTATCAATCTGTCTATCAATCTGTCTATCAATCTGTCTATTAATCTGTGTGTGTCTTACCCAGTGGTGCCCTTCACTATGTAGATCTAGTTAAGCCAGCGTTTCAATAGGAAATGCTTTTATTTAGTTTTCTAGAGCCTTTCTAAGGCTTAGGGAGGGGAGCAGCACATCACTCGCACTTTACATTTTGGCCCCAAGGGACGGGGTTTCCAGGGACCATGAAGGCTCGGGGAAGGAGGGTGCAAAGGCCACTCCCTGTTTAATTGTATTTGTCCCAGGTGATGGGGCCCCCTGGGACTTTTAAAGCTCAGGAAGGGGTGGGGGCTGCATGCGCACCTCCCCTTAACATATATGTATTGGCCCTGTGGCATTGGGTCCCCGGGGATTGAAGGCCAACTCTACGCTGCAAACGGCAAAGGATGTGCACAGAGCGGGGTTTGCAGACTGCTGGGGGTTTGGCCACAGGCCTGGTGGCAGGCCAAGCCATGTGACCAACACTCACTATGCGCAGCCAAAGGCTGTGCGTAGTGTGGGCTTGCCTGTCTGCGGGGTGGTTGAGTGGCTCCGTGTGAGTTGGCAACAGGGTGACCAAAAGCTGTGAACAGTGTCGGGTTGGCTGCCTGCAACACACAGCCGGCTTTACTAGTGGTAATAAAATATTACTTTATATTTTTTTTAAACTAGAAATATAATGAAATAAACAAAGGTCAAAGTAACATTCAGGTGTGATAAAAAGATCTGTTTTTTAAATTTATAAATTCACTGAAAAAAACAAGATTAAATAAAGTTACATTATATTTAGGTGAAATTCTCAGAGACAATATTAATGTTTTGAACCAAAAGAACACACAGAAATTCACCAGTTATAGTTAGCAGAGCTAACGATAACTTGCCCCCTGCCATGCACTGCTTATGACCTGATACATTACCTCACTCATGACATGTTCTATGGCATCATTTATGACATCACATTAATTTTGTCACTGATTATATATATATATATATATATATATATATATACACACACACACACTTATACAACATACATACATTTACTTACCTTAACAATACGTGTGTGGTAAATGCATTGAGTAAAGGCATTGATGGTAAAGACTATGTTGAATAGGCTGTTTCCCCTGAAACTGGGAAGGGCTTTGAACCCTACTGTGTGCAGAATTGCTCCTATGAGGGAACCCGTTAGGTTGGCATTAGATGATAATTCAGTACCTTGATGGAAAACTTGAGGGCTGGAAGAAAAACGATGGCCAATCAGATGTGGCCTGCGACTGACTGTGGCAAGCCCGCCTTGTTATGGTATGTTAAGCATATTTATTTGGCGCACAGATGCTCCAGCGAAGGAGCGTCCTGGCGCCCGGCAGGTAGCAACAACACAACAGTCAGTCAGTGCAGTCAGTCGCTGAAGTACAGGTATATATTAATCTTGAGCTACAAAGGTGGGTCAACCTTTGTAAACACCTGAGGAGTGGAGGCGAGGCAGAAAGGAACAAAAGCTAATTGATCATGTCTCAACCTCACCATCTACGGAAGGCAGTGACTCAGGGACTGTAGTATGGACACATAAAAGTAAAGGCTCTGCAAATCCAAGTTAACATCCAATTCTTCGGGTCTCGGACAGAAAGAACCTCGACAAATCCACTCGCCCGCTCGCATTTGCGAGGGAGAATGGATGAGGACGAGCTATTTTTAGGTCCTACTCGCCCTTTCTGGCGAGTAGGAAATCAAACTAACTTTTGTCTTCTGTCTTTAAAAACAGAGCAAAAGTGACAAGATAACACGATTTAAAGGCATTTTTATTGCTCACAAAGGAAATGAGCAATAAACATGCCTTTAAATCTTGTTATCTTGTCACTTTTGCTCCGTTTTCAGAGACGGAGGTCAAGTGGGTTGGAGTCAGGTCGAGGGGATTTTCCATGGTACTAGACCTGCAGGACTAGTACCATTTTTCGGATTTGTCGAGCCCTGCCAAAGTGACCATTCCAAACTTGGCCTTCAGTAGAAAGGCATTCACAAGATCTACAATGGGTGTGAGCCCTCCATCCTTCTTGGCAACCAGGAAATAGTGGGAATAACGCCCGCCCTCTTCTGTTTCCAGCAACCTCTTGATGTCCCCTTGGCCATTCGGGATTTGAGCTCCTTTAAAATGATGGTATGGCCAGCTGACACTTTGATAGGAATAGGTAGGATAGAAGGAGGTGGGGAAACAAGGGAATGTTAGGGCATAATCACTTTCCAGCTCGGTAGAAAAATTCGAATCGTGCCCCCTACTGGCTGTGCATGGGTTTGCAAGGGGGGAATCAAAGTGGCTTGGAAACAGTTGTGGCAGGAAGAGAGGTAGTAAAATGTTGTAGCCTTTGGTGAAGATGGATATCTCAGGCACCACTACCACATACTCTGGAGCCATAAAAATATTGTGCTGGCTGCTGAACTGGTTACGATTGTTGGCGTTGTTGATAGGCCAAATCCTGCAAGTAACCTCAGAATTTTCTTCACTGCTGATATTACTGGTAGGCTTATGAGAGCAAGCCAAGTGATAGGGCAGTAATATGGTTACGTCTGAAGCATTCTAGCGCTGAACTAGCCTTTTCTCCAAGAGTCTGGATCTATCAAAGAAAATGTCCAATAAGGAGTCCTCGATATACCAGGAAAACTCTGCCTTGCATCCAGGCATGAACTCTGATCACACTAATGGGTCCTATGGCACAGACAACAAAATCATTTTGGGCCAAGACCATCCCAGAACACATTTGTTAGTGTGTTGTTGATCCTGCATTGTTTTGGATAAGGGTTTTTTCAATTTGTCAGACAGCTGGCAAAATTTTGCTTGCCACGTCCCAGGAAGAGTGTGCCCAATGGCCTGAAGCAGTGGTTCTTAACTTTTTGATTTCTGTGGGCTCCAACTTAATCAAGTCAAGTCAAATAACTTAATTCAGCAAACTAGTGCCATTAAAGTATACAATGCAAAGTAATACATAGTATGAGTAAATAAAACATTACAATCCGCTACGCAATGTAATCACTGTAAAACATTCTATAAATGAATATTTCATAATAGGATAAACACCGTCATCAGAAACAAATTGGACCAATTCAATAGCGCGGTCAGGGTCATGATTACAAAGGGTATAATAGATCTCAGGGATATCACTAACAATTATACATAATGCCTTAAGGTGTAAAAATACAGTAAAGTACATAAGACATTAGACTGCCTCATTTACAAAATAGCCTCTGGTGACACTAGGGGGAAAGTAGCCTTTTTGTGATGAACCACATGCAACCCAGAAATTTGCCAACCGTACAAGCATACAGTGGGCAAGGATCTGATCTAAAAATTCTCAATGAACTACTATGACTATGTGTACCCACCTGTTTACAAAGACTTAATTGATGACTGGCACGGGCAAGGGTAAGCTGAGCAGACAAACAAGACACAGGCTATGGTTTCAGCAGCATTATTGCAGATACCACTTGATGGACACCAGTTAATCATTACTGGAACCCAATGAACCCCACTGAATCATTACTGGATTATGGGGGTACCCACTGAGACATTAGTGGAAGCTGGGTACCTCGGCCTAAGCATTGTTTCTAATAATTACATAATACATAAATAGCAATACATAAAAAACACAAACAAGAATTTGTATTTTATTGAACTCAAAAAAACAATAAGACAAATCTAAGGATGCTACCTTAATTTAAATCTTAAAATTCCAAATTCCTGCACATTTACTAAATGTTTTAAAATGTTCAATTTTACATTGTGCTTCTTTGTTTATATAAACATTATTCATTTTTAATGTTATTTAATTTTCTAAGAAGTTGCGGACCCCCATGGGAAGGCTTTGCGGGCCCCTATGGGTCCCTCAAACACAGGTCAAGATCCACTGGATTAGAGGACCCAAGGGTCAAATACTCTCTTGCTGAATGCATCCATGTGCTACAACTCTCTATTTGAAAGGGGTGAAGTAAAGGTATTAGGGTTGAGCTTGTGTGTGAATGCCTGTACCACTAAGCTTTCCAGTGGTGGATGCTCGGTGAGAAAGCCAGGTCACACGGAGCAAGTCTATGTCGCCTAGCACTGCTTTGTCTACGTTGATATTGAAGTATCAGCAAGGGCTTCAATGAAAGACAGCCAAGGCTGTGATGTGAAAGGCCAGGGTTGTAAAACTTCAGTCAATAAATCTGCCTTTATTTCAACCATAGGTAACTGTAGATCATGAACTTCAGCTGCCACACGGACAACCATTACAAAGGAGATACACTTCTCTGAGTGTGGACCTGCTGGAGATTCCAATTTAATCTCAGGAGAAGTTTCCAATGCAATAACATCTGTAGGTTCCGGCAAAATCGAACCTCAGTATAGTGAGAGGGAAGCACATTGTCTGCCTCCTCATCTCCATATTCTAAAGCCCTTGACCTGCATCTGAATCTAAACTGAACAGGGCTTCCAGCCTCAGGTAGCACTGGCATTGAGGGAGAGGCTGGGGAACATCTGACTTTGCTGGCTAAGCTATAGTGAATTCATAGCAGCACATAGTTCTAAGGTGGGCTGACATCGGGTCCAGGTCTACGATCAGCGGGGAAACTGAAACGAGCATGGAGGCCTCAGGAGTCAGGGCTGACCCAGTGTGGACACTGGGGATGGAGTGGAACTTGTTCCTGTGCCAGCAAGGAGCCCGAAGGAAGCCCAGTAGGCTTAGTAAGTGCTGGAGGGTTACCAGTTTGCAGAAGTGCAACTGGTGGCATCCAAAGCTCAATGGGACTGAAAGTGCTCTAGAGAGAGCCGGTATCACTTTAAAGAACTGCAGCATGGGGTACTTTAAGGCTTCTGTTCGTTGAGGGGTCAACAAATGCCTGGGGGTCTCAGGGTGTGCCAGGACCAGCCTCGGCGTCTTCCAGCAGAGTTGGGTCTTTGAAGGGACAGATGTATGGCTTCTCACCAATTCCGCAAAGATGAGAAGGGCACAAATCACACTTGGCCGTCTTATGATTATGGTGAGGCTTGACATTACCTCAAGATTTTGACAGAGACTGAGATTTGGCATAAGCAGCTCCGTGACTTGGGGTGGGAATGGCTATTTCGACAATGCTCTCTTCTTGTGTTCTGTGGTGCAGTTTCACTACCCACGTCCTGATCACCAGCAGGTGCATAAGGAAACATTTGTCGCATTACTTCAAATCATGACCGGAACCTAGGAAGCACAAACAAACATTGTGCAGGTCTGTCAATGGCATCCAGTTCCTGCAGTCGTGGCCTGGTTAAAAAAAAAAAACCCTTCCGCTTGGGGAAAGGGGGTGGGGGAGAGGGAAAGACTTTATTCCTGGCACACTGTCTACGTGGAATTAAGGCATTGGTGAAGTCAATGAAATTGAGAACAGAGCTCCAGCTTCATATCGAAGTGTGCTGAAAGAAAGGAACTGATGTCAATGTGCAGAGGTGACAACAGTATGTGGCTCTGTGTCATCACTTCACTTCTGGGGCAGCACAAGGCCGCTACCAGCATAGTGGAGCAAGTGCTGTTGAAAATCTGGATCCGGGTTGGTATCAGGGATTATTCTAAAGGGGAGATATCTGCAGTTAGAAATATCTATCATGGTAAGTTGCTTTACAGATTCTATATAGACATGTGCCTCACGGCATTGTCCATGTCCTAAGCCATAATTGGTTTTATCAACTATATTTGGGTGGAAGATTTTAAAAATTTCCTCTAAGTCAGGCAGCAAAATCTAAAGACATGGATTCGGTCTTCATGGGTATCGAACTTTGAATATGCAAGGAAAAACAGATCTTATATCAAGTCCTATGAACAGGGATTTATTTATTCCAGAGGTTGGTACAATTCTCCCAGATTATTACCAGCAAGCAAGAACAGGAATGAGATTGACAGGCACTCCCAGTTAGCAACCAAAAATCAAGAGTAACGAAAAAATGATCTAGGGACAGGACAAATTAAAATATTGAGAAAAGTCACTTAAAAAATCGCCATCCAATCCTTAACAAGGTGCTGACCAAAAGTTCATTTTATATAGTATTGTGTATAATGCTTTGTGCGACAGCTGATGCTATAGTGAGACAACAAAAACTATGGTGCCCCCCACCCCAACTTCCTCTTGATATATATGTAATCCAGGCCTCTAACATGTATAGATGAAAAGTCATAATAAAGAAATGCAAATGCAAGGGTTGAATGGTTTGTTATTAACGGTCAGAAATGTTTTTTACTCCTTACATTTTTTTCTTGTATAACTTTACGATTGAGTGTACTGCAATAAAAGTCAATGCCACAATACCAATGGCATGACGTTCTAAAATACTACTACTGTTTGTTAGAAATACAGGATA
This sequence comes from Lissotriton helveticus, assembly GCF_964261635.1. Taxonomy (NCBI): domain Eukaryota; kingdom Metazoa; phylum Chordata; class Amphibia; order Caudata; family Salamandridae; genus Lissotriton; species Lissotriton helveticus. The sequence continues at coordinate 452,740,292 of NC_136073.1, read as the reverse complement.
TGTAAATGGAAACCACATAAACTCTTGCATTCTGGTTCTCTCCAAATCCCAACCTGTGATTATTATGCCACCTACTAAGTAGGACCAGAGAGACGGCTTCTACAGTTAATACAGATCGGTACTACTACTTGTGTGCAGCTAATTTAGCACCCTTTACCAACACAAGTCTAGACCATTACCATTTCCATTTTTTTCTGTAGATTGATGTGGATTAGAACCGGTTTCTTTTGAATGCAGTTAATATGTACCAGTATGTCCTGTTTCAGCTATTATTTGAAGTTGTCCCTCTTTTTTACTTCTTCAGCTCTACCAGCCCGTGCTAGAACGGTAAGACAACACCGGACCTGCATACTTGAACTACCGCCTCACATTCCACACACCCCAGAGATCCCTCAGCTCAGCCCAGCTCTCTCTTGCTACAGTGCCCCGCATCAAGAAGACCAGAACAGGAGGTAGTTCCTTCTCCTTCCTCGCAACCAAGTCATGGAACACCTTCCTGCTTCACCTCAGACAAACGCCAACACTCTCCAAGTTCACAAAGGACCTCAACACATGGCAATTCAACAGATCTCCTTGAACAACCCAGACCTGCGAGCCAACCCCCCTCCCCCCCCCCGGTCCCAGCGCCTTGAGACCCACTCAGCTGAGTAGCTGAAGATGATTGAACACTAGAGGGTCTAGCTATTAACGAAGTGCTACAGGCAAGTCACTGCATCTATGCAAGTCTTTCACGGGGAACAACTGCCTGGTGTTCCCCTTTGTGACAACCAGGATGAAGTCTGTGGATTCATTCATGTGCATGCAGAATACGTGAAACCCACTAGGCCAGTAGGTTCATATCATTTTAGCTGTTCTTGTTGTGCTTGTTTCAAGCACTGCTTTAAACGCTTTGAAAATCAGCTTCTGATACTTCCAACAGGCTACAAGGTGCACAAACATTTACAATATGAACAAGTTTACGAGTAGTATAATCCTCATAAAAATAACTATCCTTGTGGTCCCAGGATACATCAAAGGGATCTTGAGACGACATCACAATTTTAAGACCAAGTAATGTACCATATCTGCCGAAACTTTATTGGCACATAACACATTTTAACAGACAAAAAAAGTTTCGATTCTACGTACAACTAATTCTAGGTCTCCAGTGACTAATGGCGCTAAACCGATGTTCGGTAGAAAATGACTGGTATGATAAGATTCCTGTAACCCAAAAGTTTTTAAACCTCTACTGTTTGAGCAAGAACCTCCAAATACGTGACATTCAATATAATGCAGCGTCCTCTCCTTAAACTTATTCATGATAAGATTTCACAATTCACTTTTTGCATTTCCTGTTATTCCAAATGCAATCTTGTTATTGGTTACGTCATTTGTTGCAGACCTGCAAGTGCTGTGCTTAACCTGCACACTCTATGTAATTTAAAATACATTCACCAGTATATCACCATTCCTAAAATATGGACAATTTAAGAATAACATCGAAACAGTTTATGGCGAATCCATCAACTAAAGAACACCTTGCTGATCAAGATTATCACTAATCCTCAAAGGATATTAGGAGTACTCTTATGCCAGCCTTATGATTGTCAGCCTCACGCAGATCTGCAACAGCTGCAGTTATGTGGTCTCCGAAGTCCCACCAGAATACTTAGCAAGGTATATTTAGTCGCTCATGTTTCTGCGCACACTCTGCAAGTGGGTGGTGTCAGCTTTCACCATAGCAGCAAACCATGCTATAATTAACCCAGATCATCCTTTACCTTGAACAACAGCTGTGATTCTGTCTGTCTGTGATTTAAAACAGGCGTATATTAAGTAAAAAAGGTTACACTTACTTTCAAATCTAACACGGTGCTCGCAACATGCATGAGGTAATACTTTTTAGCACCAATTCAACACACTACTATTTATTCCACGAAGCACCCCCAAAACCTTGCTTGTCATCCACCGCAAATGTTAGCCAACTGCAATGAACCATAAAATTATATCGCCAAGAATTATGTTCCTTCATTAGAAGGGATGGAATGGATGGAACGGATATCCAGAACTGCCAGGGATCCCTTTGAGCCGAGGGTCATGTCATGCTAGCCCCACATTTCTTCTCCATTGGCTGTGTGGTTCGTTATGTGTGGCGTTCTGTCGAAGGCTGGCCGCACCTGTGTTTCTCTCCCTTTGGACTTACAATTTTGCCTTTGTTGGTGCTTTCTTTAAACACCCCCAGCCTTGATTCTGTTCTCCAATGCCAAATTCTGTTCCCTGTTTTTCATCAAAGCTCTTTGTAGGAATCCTTGCCTCCATCTTTAGGAGCCTTCAGTGTTTCTTGGCCGGGACGTATCGTTGTACAATTAACTGTGCGCTACTTCCCAATAAAATCTTTAGGTTGCTTCTACTAAAAAGGTAATCTGGCACCTTGTCCTAATCATGGCCCATGTCAAGTTAACCACAGCGGTTGAAATGTCAAAGTAACTTTCTAATATGGACTGTTATAATCATTGCATATTTAACTCTCAGACTTGATATTCTTGAGATAGTTGAGAACCTTTTTCGCTTCAATTTGTTCTTTTCATTTCAGCCTGCTGTGATTATATCTGTGTTTTTCTCAATTTGTGCAACTAGGGTTTCACTTATTTTTCGCTGCGCCGTCACACTTTTTGCACTGTGCCGTCATCTACTCGGATTGTGTTTTAATCAGCCTTATTCATTGTTTTTGATTTATAAAATTGGATATTTTCATTCATTTATTCCTTTGTGGGCATTGGCTTATTTAACAATTTGTATTTATCTATTTTTTACTTACCTCCTGTTGTTCTGAATTCCCCAATTTAACCTATTTTTGATTTGTTTATACCACCCAGCAACTAAGGGTTAATGGGTCTACCCAGTTTATTGTTTCTGATTTATAGGCAAACCCACGACCATATTACTAGTAGTTGTAGTGGATTAAAACCCACTTTCCAGAGATCTCGGAGATTGCGAGCACTACACATCCAGCTGTGTGTGAGGGGAGAAGGGAGTTTCTTTTCAACATTGTCTGCTCTGAAATTTCTGATTTACGTAAGCATACATCCAACAGCGAGGTCCTGGCCCATTAATATCTCAGTGAATCCTCAGTACACAATTGCAACAGGAAACATACTGCAGACTCTTGGTAGTTGTTGAGTCCAGAATTAATCAAGGAATAAAAAGGACTTAAAGAACCAGAGTGCAAAGAAAGAACGTGTGGTGGGCTCAGCTACTTCCAAATTAAACCAGGAAGCTTGTGAATATTGGCATTATCACATCTAGCAGATCTGTTAAGAACCTTGTAAGCACAGACATACATTGGTTAATCTTTATAAATTCCTGAATGCTCTTAGTGAGAATAAGCCATTTGTGATGTGCTACTAGAAGTGTTTGCTGTAAATTGCGTACCTATTTCTAATAAAATATAACCAGTATGTAGGCAAGCCCATGGTCACTTACAACTAAGGATAAAAAGCTTTAAAACATCATCTAGGGATGGAAATACAGCAATATTTGATGTATGCCTTGCTGAAATGTGCCACATTTCAAACAAAAAGACGCTGACTTTGCGCCAATCGTCCTATTAAAGGTAGATGACACCCATGTAAAACAAACTTAAAGCCATCTTTTGTCAGTAGCAAGCAGCTCATCCAGCCTTGTGTTTCCAGTGTATTTTGGGACTAACACGCCACATTTAGAATAGGATAACTACAAGTATTAACAAGATGGGATAAGCTACTTTCACCAGAGAAGTAACATCCAGGAGGAATGGGTAAAGCAATGATTCCTGTTGGCCTTCTCAGCTTCATTTAACACATTTAGGCAATTATCACCTATCAGCTCACTCATCACATGTGTATGATGGCATGTTGCTGGACCACGTTTGCTTTCCTAAACATTATGTAAAGGCCTTGCCACATGCCATGCAACAAAACAGTGAATTTGTTTTGACAAGGAGTTTTTTAACCAAATGCCGAAGTAAAGAAGATTCAATTTGATGGCAAGGCTGCTTATTTAGTCTGTCTTTCCAAGTAATGATGAGTAAGCTGCCAGTTAGTTCACAGGCACAGATCTGAAAAAGCTAACACTTGATTCCAGGGCGCTAACTAAAAGGGAATTGATGTGCAAACTGCAATACATGATTTTAAGTTTTGTTTTAAAAACTGTTTGGTGAAGTTTTTGGCTGGTGATGTCCACATTTTTTGGTTAGCCTGGTAACATTTATTAGCTTTTCGATCAAACATTGTTATTGGTAACTGGCTCTTGTATATGCTGAGAAGAGCAGTGATACATCCATTCTAAGACTGCGACATTGGGGATGAGAATTCCTACTCCCTCAATGCAGTCTTGGCTCCCAGTTAAGTGTATGAAATTCCCTTTTCCTCCAATCTTCCAAACCACCTAGATGTAAGATTTCACATTTTCTTTCTTTTAACTTGAGTTTGGTTTTTAGCATTCATAGCAGTACATTAATACAGTATGCCATCCCAACCTCAGAACCCTCATTTATACTTCTCCTTAGTAGTTCACAAAGATCTGTTTAAGCATTGTTCTTCTAAGTACTTTGGAGGTGATCACCACGAAATGCATTCCATTTCCCTCTAGGGCATGACACCTCTGGGAGTAGCTTAGCATATAGCTCAGACTGTTCACTGCGATACGTGATTTCGTGGATCCATTGTTGAACAGTGGGGGCCTGCCCTCGGCCTCAGTGCTGTGCTACCAGTCTTTTTGCTAGTAGAGCCAGAGCTGTCAACTTCGGGTACCATAAGGGAACAATCAGTGACATAAGGGACATCAGTGACAGTCTAGACTTCCATCAACACTTTTTACCCAAAAGTTGTGAATTTTAGCACATTTCCAAGCTAAATCTAGAAAGTCCAGGATCACTCGCCTCCCTGTCCCCACATCTTCCACAATTAGGGTGAGCTCTCAGGCTCTATTTATACAGCATCAATGGTGTGTAATATATTCTATGTATAAATTTGTAATGAATAAGCTGTAGTTTGCTATTTGGTAGGAGTGTTCCTTACTCGGCACAGCAATATGTCCATATATCATCGGTTAGTGGTGAGCTAATATCGGTCTCCCAACTGGCTCCTGCAATACAGATCTTGATAGGAGTCTCCTCCTGTGTTCCTTGATATATAGGTTAAATGAGTTAACTGGGAGCATCTGCCGCCATTAGTGTGTCCAGTAGCTTAAACCTGTAGGGCTCCAGGTGTAACTTGTCTACTCATCAATTTCACTCTGATATATAAATCCGTCTAATGGTTTAAGTACAGACCTCACGGAGGGAGTATACCTTTATGTGTTTTGCTCGTATAAATAACCCCACATTATGGTGTGTAACCTATCCGGTAGGGATCTCTAGCCGCAGATTTCCTACTTCAGAATAATCCCCAGGTTTCAGACTGGACCGGACACTTTTCGAAAGTAGTAACCTGAGCACCGGTGGGTGGAGTCATTCAGTGCTGCATGATATTGTTGGCGGCATCCGCACCGGAAGTGATGTGTGTGGTGCCCATATAGGTGCCAACTCAGCGCGCTGCCACCAGTTTTCTTCCACGCCCGTCAGAGCACATCTGGAGAACAGCTACCACATGTCTTTTCTGACTGACCTTTTTTCGACTTATTGTCAAGATTTTTTCTGACCATTGTCTCCTGGTATATCAGGTATGTACACTAGGAAAGCTGGTTTCAAGCCATGTGACGTGTCACCGGCAAATGTTGGTAATGGACCCACATTTGATATTTCACCTGCGCCAACTGCCGGACCAGGCACCCTTGAGGAGCAGACCCTTAAGCTCCTCGACGTGTGATGCCGCGACGGTCTCGATCTTGGTTGAGAGAAAGGTTCTGAGATCGCTCGCAGAGCCACTCCATGTGCTCGCCGTCACAGTCGAATTTTGCGGGTTAATCGGGTATACACTCTTCTGCCAGCCTGGCCTCATGGTCGGTGAACACTGCATGCCATTTGTCCTGATACTTTCATACAATCTGGCACTCGGCTGCGCAGGTAGCGCCTATGGTCTGGGAGGAGGCCCGAGATATACTACCTCAAGCCATTACTAATGAGAGATGCAGAAACGTTTGCCATTCGATGTGGGCTGGACGCAATCGACTCGCTGGCTAGAGCGATTTCATCATCAGTGGCCCTTGGTGCCATGCCTGGTTGAGAACCACTGGCTTCTCCAGGGATGATCAGACCTCGTTCATGGACATGCCCTTTGATTGCTCCCATCTCTTCGGAGACCAGACAGACTCAGCGCTAGAGCGCTCAAGGACAGAACACCCATGGCCAGGCCCTTGGGCCTTTCAATGGCCCCTCGTCAACCCGAGTCTGCATTTTGCTCCTTTTGTGACCATAGAAGGGGGTTCTAGCCACGTCTCTACCCACATGCTTCCCACTCTTTGAGTCTCTGAGGATGCAGTACCCACAGACCTCAAGCATCAGGTAGCCAGATCAGGCCAGTCCACCTTCCACCCAGCAGCCAAGCTCAGTCCGGAACCACAAGGATGACCTGGGCCTGGTCGTTCCTGATCGTATTGGGAACTCTAGGCAGGAGTGGTATTGGTGTTAAGGCATAGGGGAGTCATGAGCTTCACTCGAGACTGAAAGTCTCCAAGCGACAGCTGCCGTGGAAACTCCAAAGTGCAGAACAGCTGACATTGCAAGTTCCCAGCAGTAACAAACAGATCTAACCAAAGCTCTCCCCATTCTTGGAAGAGGCCACCTCCAGATGGAGATGCCCCATCAGCTAAATTTGTCTTCACTGGCGTTCAGAGGGCCCGCTAGTTGTTTAACCACCAGGGAAATGACCTGCCATTCCAGTCATGTCCAGAGACACAGGGCCACTTGAGAAAGGGTTGCACTGGCCCACCCCGTCCTGTTTGTTGCAGTAGCACATGGCGTTGGTGTTGTCGGTGAACACCTGCAGTAGCCTTCCCTTGATGGAGGGTAGAAAGGCTTTTAATGCAGCCAGAACGCCTGGAGTTCCAGAAGGATAATGTTGAGTCCAGATTCTGCCAGAGACCCAAGGCCTTTGATGTCCACCTCTCCCAGATGGCCGCCCCATCCCAGATGTGACGCATCTTTCACCACTGTAAGATCTGGTTTGGGAAGAGGGAGCGGTCTGCGGCTACCCAATTGCTGTTTGTTAAGCACCACTAAAGGTCTTTTTCAGTTCCCTTTGAGATTTGGACCATGTTGGAGAGATTTCCCTGATGCTGCACCCACAAGAACGTCAGTTCCCACAGCAAAGCCTGCACATGCAAACAAGCATGTGTCACAGGCAAGATGAAGAAGGCCATGAGGTTCAGCAGAGTCAAAGGCATTCTCACCAAAATCCAGGATAAAGGTAGAAAGATCAAAATCATAGCCTTAATATCCTTGACTCGCCGCTCAGAAGCATAAGCCTAATACCGCAGTGTCCAGAACAGCTTCGATGGAAGGGAACATCTGAGAGGGAGTCAGGAGCGACTTCAGCACATTGATAGTGAACCCAGCAAATGCAGGAGGTCCGCCGTAGTCTGGAGTAAACAGACTGGGGCGAGCGAGCCCACCTTCAACAGCCAGTTGTCAAGATAGGGGAAGTCTGGCACCCCTGATCTCTGAGGATGAACTTCTAAAACCGTCATCACCTTGGTGAACATCCGTGGGGCGCTGGTGAGACCAAAAGGGAGCACAGCGAAATGAAAGGGCTCATGGCCCACTGTGAACCACAGGTAACGCCTGTGGGCAGGCAGGATGGGAAGGAGGAAGTATGCGTCCTGAAAGTCCAACACTACCATCCCGTCTCCTGAATCCAGGGTAGACTGGACTTGAGCAAACGTGAACATTCTGAACTTCTCCTTCGGGAAGAAATTGAGAGCCAGAAAGTAGCTGGAATAACACCATGATCTACTTCTGTCGTCATCATCCTCTTTAGGGCTCTCTTGACCAAAACAGCCGTCACTTCCTGGAGGAGCAAGGTAAGGTGGACCTCCATCATCCTGTCGCAAGCAGTTGGCATGGGTAGAGGGGTAGTCACAAAGGACAATTTGAAGAAGCAATTGGTCTAATGTTACTAACTACCAGTGGGTCAGGTGATTCCGTATCCTGCCTCCTACTCAGTGCCCATGATAGTAAGTGGGCAAACTATAAGAGGCTGTGGCTGCTGGGGGAGTGGTGGACTGGGCCGACCTCTGGCTGCCTGACCTAGGAGGTGTGGGTACCGAGTCCTTGGCCATGCAGAGGCTGGGAAGCTTGCATGCTGGGTGGGAACAGATGCGGCTGGAAGTCTCTTCCGTGGCCAGGAAAAGAGTTAAAGGCAAATTGGGGGGTGGCGTAAGGCCATGGGAAGGCCCAAGGACCTGGCATATCCCTGCTGTCTATAAAGTACTCCAGCGCTAAATCTGTCCGATTGTGAACTTTGCTGCATCTCTCCCGTCAATAACAGTCTGGGAGTGTATAGTCCAGGATTCCTCCAGCACCTCTGGCAGCACATGTGCAATCAAATCTTATGGAGCATGGGGGTAACGACCCAAAAGGCACGCAGTGTTCACAGGCTGCAGTGCCAGGCTGGTGCAAGAAAACATCTTCCCAACAGTGTACAGCCTCTTGGATTTCTGATCCGGAAAGGCCTTAAGGAATGCACCAGTATTTACAAGGGATGTACAGGCTTGACCACCAAGCTCTCCAGGGTGGGGTGTTGTGTGAGGAAATTGGGGTACGGGGTGGGGCATTGGCGGCGGGCAATCGTACTGTTCACATGAGCTCCTGTGCTGGGCTTGGACCGAGTCCCAAGCAGGACGTAAGTAAGGGCTTCACTTAACGGGGGAAGCAGTTTTGAGAGGGTCATTCCCAGCTAAAGCACCTCCGTCAAGATGTTAGTCTTTACTGCCACCGAGGGCAGGCTAAACTCCAGGATCGCGGCCGCCCTCCTCACCACCATTGCAAAGGACACTCCCTCATCCGAAGCCACAGTAGGAGAAAGCATGGCAGTATCTGGAGAAGTGTCCAGACCATTGCCCTGCGCAAAGTCCACACACCAGCCCTTTTTAAGGATCTAAAGGATGGTATTCGTCAGGGTCCAGCGACCCATCCCAATCCTCCATCAGCCCTAGACCATAGGAATAGGGCTCATGCTCCAGCCAGGAAGGCATGGCTCCAGTCGCTCTGTGTTTGAGTCGGGGAGCAGAATGGAGACAGACCTTTTGAGGGGCCGGTAGTGGGGCAAGCGTTAGGAAAGATGAATGTGATATGACCACAGCCGGTCCAGTCCATTTGTGGAGGGGCCTGACTGGTGCCCGAGCCGCCAGCATTGCATCAGTAGGGGCCCCTCCTGAACCCATGGGGCTCAAAGGCTAGCCGTCTAAGACATGCCACTCAAATATGATGCGCATTGCATCTTAAAACTCCTGGAGTTGAGCAGGGAGGGGGCGGAGGAGGGGGAGGTTGCAATGGCACCAGGAAACCGCAGAGCGGACCCAGGTGCTGGCTCAAACACGCAGCCAGGCATGAATGTCGACGCTCCCTCATCTCGCCAGCCGGCCAACGAGATGAAGTCAAAGATCACTTTGACTTCTTACTTTTCTTTTTTCTTTTAGTTGGACTTACCAGAGTGGCCCAACAACTTGAAAGGCGTTGAGGATCCCGGACTCTGCGACCAATCCCAGGATCTTCCTCATGAACGGGATCAAGACCATTGTGGAGTCATTTGTCGGGCAGCAAGGAAATCAAGGCCTGGGGGTGAATAGTGCGGCAATCAGTGTAGGTCTTGTTGTGGTCACACCATAGGCACCAGAGTCAAAATGATGTGGGCCAGTCACCAACAACTGTCGATAACAGGCACTGCAGGGCTTGAAGCTGGTCTTCCTAGTGAACATCACTGCCACATCAGGAGAAGAACTCTTAAAAAAACTTTGATAAAACGTCAAAAAGGGACTGACAGGATAGCTCTCTCCGGACCTGCGTTGACTGGTGCAGAAAGAAAAGAACTCAAGTTAGCGTGCTGGGGTAGTGCGTATTTAGGCAGCACGCAAGTCACTTCCGGTGTGGATGATGCGGATGATGCCATGCGGAACTGATAGATACACCTACCGGCATGCAGTGGTACTGCTCCCGAAAAAATTCCAGATTCAGTAATGATGCCAGGGCATAATTCTAAGAGAAGGAAAATGAGGCTAGAAGTCTCAATCATTTGGGTGAGAACTTACACTGCCATATGCATAACCATAGCATAGCTGATTCCTTTGTGGCATGTCCACAAGCAGAACACAGAGCAGTCTCTGGAGAGGTATCAAGGTCACTAGACTCCTTTAAGTCCTCGCACCAATAGTTAACATTGTAGGGATGAGCAAAATCATCACATTTGTCATAGTCATAGAAATTAGTGCCAAAGAGGGAGTGCATAGTGGGCTGCCTCCCCTTAGGGGCTGGTATCTCCAATGGAGGAAGAAACGCCTGGGGTGGATTTGGGTGAGACTTCGGTCGAGGTGGAATCAGGGTCAACCAAATGTTGGACAGAACGATAGGGGTGCTCTCTTCCAGCATCCGGCGTCGAGTAACCTGGTTAGTGGGACAAGTCTTGAGGCTAAAAACAGGGTTGACAGTGGAGCCGGGTAAAGACCGGTCCGGATGACTACACTAGTGCAGAGGGTGACCCAGCCAGCGGTAGTCCAGATGGAGGGCCTCACGGCTTCTTGGGGCCTGAAGGAGTATCAGAGTGAGTCTGTAGGTATCCGGACAGCTGGAGCATGGTTGCGCATAACTCTTTCATCTGAAGCGGTGTGCAAATAGACCATGGTAACTCGGGTTACACACTGGATAAATTTGAGGTACATTGTCTCAGAGACATGAAGGGAGTTCCGGATCCGAGTCTTGTGGCATGGAAAAAACGGAATGGACATCCGTGCGCAGGAGTAGCACCTATATAGGACCCGCCTCTCATTTACGGAATGGCATCAGTGCAGAGACGAAAGGCGCCACTTCTCAGAGGACTATGGTAATAGTTAAAGGTTTACAGATCCAGACTGAGGCCTGGGGAATATTTAAAACATTCCGAATCAGCAGCTAGAAGTCTCTACCAGAAACCACAGTGTTCACTTGAAGAAAATAGGAACTGTGAAGAAAAATGCTTCAAAGTTCTTTCCTGCATAGTTTTCAACTTCAGAATTCCCCTGCAACGTGGGGGCAGAGCTGAGCCGATATGCGAGGACTGCAGACTGCGGAGTTGTTGCTACAGCCGCTTCCTTGCCAATACCGCTGTTTCTGCTATTACATAGAGACTACCATCACAGCTGGCCTGCTGGTCCAGGTCAGAGGTTCTGGTAAGCAGGTAGCAGTCAGAGGTGTTCAGAGTCTGGTGAGTGTGAAGCCTCCAGCTACTGGCTTCAGCATTGGGCTGCTGGGTGGCCGGATTGCTGTGGTCCGCCCAATCTACTGGCCCGCATATAGCAGGATCGCCCACCATAGGCCTGGATGGCCCCAACTAGTCCCGTTGGTGCCTTGGCTCTACAGGTGGGAGAAAAGACAACGGAAGAGGAGGAAACCAAGCCTGGTAGGCGGAAGTGATCCGATCACTTGAGTGCGGCACGCGAGCAGGGCACACCGTGCACTGTAACTGCCACAAAACCTTTAAAAAACAACTTACGTTACTTGTGAAACCTGGGGAAGAAAAAAAAAGCCTCACCCTTACTGAGCGGCCAGCCCTTCTGTATTATGTGCTAAGCTCCTAGTTACCTCTGTAACAGGAAAAAGTGGCACTGTCCTCATCACCCCTCCCCCTCAGTGATAACTCATGGATTGGGTGTCAGTGGAGGACTGGTTGACCAAAGCAATAGAGCGGGAAGCAGAAGGCCAGGCAAGCAACTACAAATTACCAGCGTGCTCGTGCCCTCCTCTGCTATTGCACTGACACCAATGCAAGGAAGTCTACAGGGCCACTAAGGGGGTGTGGAGGCGCTGTGTCCTGGGATAAAACAAGAATACAACAACCAGGTGCCCGAATTCAGCAGGCCCCGACGCAAAGAACTGCTAGCCGCCGTACAGAGGTAGCAGCAGCATTGTCAGCCTCACAGTGCACCTGACATTGCAGGACGCATCAACGGTCAGGGGCGAGGCAGCGCCAGAACTACTGTTCAACTATTGCCCAGGCACCAGGTCCACCTATGAGGTCTGGGAAAGTCTGGGGAGAGGCCCTCCCAGCTGTCACAAGAAGGAAATGTGGCACAGACAACAGCTCTCCTGCCCATGCAACAAAGCACATGACATCAAAACCAAACCACGACCTGATGAAGATCCTCTACTAAACCTCTTTGCCCAAGAGGAAAAGGCAATGGCAAATCTGAGGGCACTAGGAAAGTTCACAACCCTCCAACATATTGGCTGCTTGCAGGAAACAGACGAAAATCTATACAAAATCTAACTTTTTAAAGGACACCAGCCCAGTAATCTTTTCGAGCAATGAAATGCTCACAGGGCTGCAAACTCTCCTAATACCTTCATCTCCAATGGTTGCCTTCAATAACACCCAAGCAGCTCCGGGTCATCTCCCCTTGCCTGGGACTCGCAAACGAGGTCAAGTCAAGCTCCCCAGGACGACATCTAAGCACCTCCATCAAGCTAACACCAAACAGTGATGAGGAAAGTTGAAGACCAGCAGGGCTAACAACTGCCTCAAGGACAGAAAGGCTCAAATCAGACAGCCAGCATAATTACCAAGGAGAAGGCAATGGGAACACTTTGAGCATGCAAACATGCAGTACAATAAAATGACTTCTCTGGAGGAGGGTCCAGCTGGCTCTACCAGCATAAGTAACACCTACTGCACTTTGAACTCATAACCTACACCGGGCAGCCCAGGAGCGTCACCACTAGGACCTTTCAAAGGCACAGAAGAAAAGAACTGCGAAGCACTCTCTTACTTTAAAACCCAAGAATGAGAAAAAGAAATACTGGCTACCTACCCGCAGTACTCAGACAAGATTGAAGTTGTAGAACCACCCCTGTATCTATTTCAGATTACCTATCCTTATTATCATTATTATCCAAGATGTACCTCTGTGTTTGAGGAACTCTAAGTAGATAGATGCTGACTCTAGTCATCTCCAAAGTTCAGAGCATCTTGACATCTATTTAAGCTACCTGAGATACTTCCAGAACGACATTACCAGTGCTGTTAAGGAACATCTTCTATCATTCCAGCCAAGGGATACTTATGCCATCCTGTGGATGAGGTTACATCATTGTTCGCTCATTAAAAAGGTTTAATGTATTAGTGCCCAGACATTGCATTTTACTGTGGGCTTCAAGACTCATTCAACGTTATTAGCACCCTGAGGAAGGTGTGACCAGGATTCTAGGGTATTCACAGAAACAAGCGTTGGCGCAGCCTCTGAAGACAAGACGAGTGGACCATTATACTTAGTTTTCGTTTGGAATGTATAAATCGCTTTATTGGAGAAAGTGTTCACCGGCAACACTCAGAGAAATGACACAATTAGTGCTCTAACGAAAGAACTAATCGTCTTTCTAGGCCCTCTCGCATATCTAACATTTCTTGTTCTTCAGATGTTCGTTATACCTAGGTTTTTTTTGTTTTAGCGGTTAATGAATGCGAGTATGTGAGATTTGCATGACCAGAGGGGTATATAATTTCTTTTGGTGTCTGATCCACAGTTTCGTTATCTTGCTACATATAAGAATGTAAGTCTTTGAAAATAAATCATACAAATATTTTTTTATATAAACATTAAAAATAAAAATCATAAAAGTAAGATTTTTTTACAAACTTTTGTTTATTTGTCCAATTTATAGCTGTGTACATAGATGTAGATGTTTCTTGGCTCCAGTAGGACTCCTAGCGAGCACTAATGATATGGTGAGAGATTCCGCCAATTAAAAATATATAGGTAGGAAACCTTGTTCTTTGTCATTTTGATTTTGTTCCCCTGATTTTCCTACCTATTATCAGTTCTATTCAGGGGCCCTCTTTTGCTGCATTTACCTACTCACAGGGCTCTGAGCAACCACTTCCAACTCTTCGGCAACCTAGCCCTCATCACTATCAGGAAGACAGCAAATCGGAGGTAGGCGGGGTATCAACAACCAAGCCAGAACAACGTATGTTCATACTGAACACGGTACAGTTATCTGTGGAGGCACTACAGTACGAATCAAATAAGATGGGACATTCAAATTTCACTTCTCAAAACTTTGGCTGTCTTTGTGGCCTGGAATGATAATAATCTGGAGGAACTAAACTCCCTGATCAAACCATCCAGTCTGACACCACGTTCACTGAAATAAACTGCCCCTGCACTAAAATCGTCAACGAGCTGTCAAGTCTTCCTATAATGCTGAATAATTTTATAACTGGCTTTAAACAAGGTCCACCAGCACAGGGAGTACAACAAACTGGGGTGAAATATACAGACTACAACTTAACCACCCACAGGGACCACATAAACCTTCAGCCAACTGCCATAGTCCCCACTGGGAACGTAAATCCAGCCAAACTGTCATCAATGATCTCAGAGAACACTGGGGCCTCAAATAGCGAGACACCAAACATAGGCATGGATGGCCCTAATACAACTCCAGATGATACAACGTCGCTCCTGACAGTAGACAAAGCCGCTCCTCAGTCAAAGCCAGAAGCATAAGATACAATTTCAGACAGACACAAAGGAGAAAGGGATGGAAGAAAAAAATGATCGACCAAGAGACCGCGTACCCCCCTCTTTGTCTCAACAGCAAGACCAAACAGAATGGCACACCAAGCCTCCCAGGAGGAAGAGCAAGAGGACAAGCTGAAGGAAGATCAGGCTCTCACCTCAACAAGCCCACAAGGGGAGGGCAAACAGTCAGCCGCTAAAAGCACCAGGCTTCCAGCTAAAAGCATGCTGGGCACACTGCCTGGTCAATCATTTGTGAAAACTAGCGATTCAAGTGCAAAAGAGGTACTGTTAAGTAGAACTGTGATTAATCTCCCCGTCCATCTGCCTCCAGACGTCCTATAGACTCTCAATCAAAAATAAAACAAGAACAAGGAGTTACACTACTGAGATGGTCCCTTGAAATACTTCCACGACAAGTATAAATCAATTGCCCGTAGCTCATGGGTGCTGAGCTGAACTGAACTCAGCAACAAGCACAGGTGGTGAATCCCCACCCAATATGTGCATTAACCAAAGTAATTCACCAAGGAGTGCCCCTGAAATCACTGCACCTGGCGTAAAATCACAAGAGATCACAGTGACTCTAAATTCTGAACAATGGGAATATGATCATCACTTGGGAACTGCTGGGGACCACCGAGATGACACCACAATGCTAAACTTCATCCCGGAATACACCTCCAGAGGGAACGATGATGTCCTATACAGGGGCAACATTCTTCGACTTTTATCAGAAATCCCACCATTACGCGACCTGAGCTCAAAGGGCCTTGGAGCAATTCTGGTTGAACGCTTGTAAGAAGCGGGGAAGTAGCCAAGACCACATGGACCACAACTAACGTGGAAAAGAGAACCCTCACACAAGAGCCTACCTTTGGAAGGAGTGGAATAAAGATTGCCCCATGTTATGAGCCAGTATACCACCTACATACTCTCTCTCCTGTCCTTGGAAGAGGATCATCCCAGGCACAGAAGAAAATCACCTCTGTGCTCAGGGGCACAAGGGGCTCCTAACCCAGAGAAAAATGAGCAACCAGAAATCACTCGAGGACAGGATGTCCTGAAATTAAGCAATAGCACAACACCGCAAGGGACATCGTGAGAACAATCAATTGCTTCCCAGTGACCGCTTTCAGCCCATGAGCCACAAGACTAAGAGAATACTGGGCTACTTCGAATGTGCTTCCAGAATATAAACGGTCGTACTACTAAGTTGAACGATCCGGGCCGAAACAGCTATCTGAGGTCATTTGATGTCATCCTCTTGCAGGAGACCTGGTTGGCCAAACCTGTCCATATGCAAGGCTACACAAACCTCTCTACCTCAGCCGTGCAACTAGCGAAATATGGTCATCTCTCTGGCTGCCTAGCAACCTCCATCTCATTATCAAGCATTGCTTCTGCAAGGGCCTTGGACGTCAAAACTCCAGGTGTGAGTGCACAAAAATGCACCATACCAATCAATAAAACAGCAGTTGACATAATCTTCATTAACACCTATGTCTACACAAGGAGCAAGTCAATGGACAGCAGGAAACTAGTGCAGGAACTAACGAGGGACAAAGAATAGGACAACTTCACACACATTGTCATCTCTGGGGATTTTAATCTGCATCTACTAGATACCGCCCCAGCACCTTTGCTGCAGGTCAAACCACACTCCGAGAGATACCCATGCAAGGTAAAAACACATTTGCGTCCCAAACAAAAATCCGAAGCTGCCTGCTGGTCGACTCGAACACCTGTGCTTTAGGGAGCTGAATGGTAGATTTGCATAAGACACATAACCGGCTGCTACATACCATTCTAACAGAACCAGCACAACACGGTTTACACTTCTGTGACTGACATTATTTCAATACGTAGACACATTCCAAATTACAGATATAACTGGCAGTGACCACCTCAAGCAGGAGGTGTCCTTCTCTCCAAAACTATCCATTTTAAAATACATTAGGGTCACAATGGGCATAACTTACACTATAAACCACAAAAGCATTAGGTCCACCCTGGCTATTCTCATGCAACGACCTGCAGCTGATATAGTTCGGGAATTTATCAACACAAATGGCAACGCGGTATCAATGTAGGAATCTCTCACAGAAGCTTGCAAGGAAACCTACACAAAAGTGATTAAACCCAAATCGTTTCAAAAAACCTTTGTGAAGAGAAAGAACACAACACAAGAAAGGAGACTTAGACAGCATAAAACACAGCAAATAAGATGCTGCGAATCCTGCAGAAACACTAGGGTTACCTCGCCACACTGGTGGCTTTAAGGGAACATAAAACTCGGATAAAAAAACTGAAATGGGCCATAAAAAGGGCACAGGACGACAACCTTTGGGCCAACCTGCACACAGACTTAAAATGCAACCACAGGACCAGCGTCTGGGCTTCTGTCAACCACCTCCACCGTCCGAGCCATGAAGGCATCAATTCCAATACCCCTGTAGCCACCTCGGAATTTTTTTTTTAAAAGAACACTCAACCACCCAAAGTCAAACAGCCCCCAGCAGGACCTTCTGGAAATCAGCCCTTTCACCAACCAAAGAGCCCAATGAGGTGGACACAGACAAAATCATAAGGAAGATAGCCAAAGGGTAGAGAGAGGAGCACCAGGCACCAATGGCATTCCTCTTTTAGTGTTTAAACATGACCCAGCTCTTTGGGCCGACTACTCTAGCACTGGTATATACACAGATCAGGAGCACGGACCCTGTCTGTCTCATGGCGAGGTTCGATTAAATCACCACTCTTTAAGGGGGGGTGACAGATCATCTCCAGCCAACTATCGCCTAATCGCCCTGATTGATAACGTGGCCAAGTATTTTGCAGGGACCGTGTTTGAGGATCTATCATTGTGGGCCTCCAGCAACACCATCATTCCATTCAAAGAGACTGTATTTTCAAAATTTTCGGGCACAATAACAAACATGCTAGCAATCTCACTCCTAGTGGACGCCGCACAATGCACCAAAACACCAATAATTGTTTGTTTCATTGACTTCAAAGCGGCCTTTGATAATATGGACCGAGAAAAAATTCTTCAAGGCCTGTTGAAGATGCTAATCATGATCCATAAGGACACATGGGTGCGAGTCAAGCTAGGTGCTGGAACGCATTTCTCATGATAAATTCAAACCATGCACAGCCTAAAGCAGGGGTGAGTTCTGGCACCGACGCTCCCTTCAATCTCTTTTTGGCAGACCTGACTGAGCAACTGCAAACCTGCAACCATCATGCTCCAAAATTAAGGGGCACAGTAATATTCAGTTTCCTCTATGCAGACGACGAGGTTCTGGTCAGCCGCAATCAGGAGGGGCTGCAGCAGTTGCTAGACACTACAAAGGCCTACTCCACGGCCAATGGCCTTAGCATCAAACTTGGCGAAACCAATATTATGTCGTACAATAACAAGAAAACACAAACACTCATCGTTTTGGGGAGACACCTGGATAGAAAGTATGGATGAGTATACATATCTAGAGGTCCTCATTGATAAGAACGGCTCCTTTACAGCCAAGAAGGAGGTGATACAAAGGAAAGGGTTGGGGCTGGCCATAACCCTTAAAAACTTTAAGAAAAAACTGCCGGGGCCTTCCCTGACGCCCTTTCTTGAAGTAGTATGAGCAAAGCTCATGCCGACTATCTCATATGGGAGTGCACTGCTAAGAGGCCAGGATGCAAGCGTGCTGGAAAATGTAATGGTACGTACCTACAAAATCATCATCTCACTCGTGCGTCTCACTTCACTGTTGCAGAATCACTTGGAATTTGGGATGTCTAAACAGTCATTGGCTAGGCACGGGTCATGCTTAATATGCTGGAATAAGATCAGGAAAACATAGCCAAACACACTGAATCACTTGCTATGGAAGGAGTTGCTGGACCGCAAATTGTCGTCGGCAAGGGTTTATCTACAGGAATCACTGGAAATCACAGAGCTCACACAACCCGGGGACACCTCCACCAGTCATCAGGTATTCAAGAAGACAGTCTGGAAGGCCTTAAAAATCCGCTCCATCATTGAGGATAAGGGCTCATTATCAAAAACAGTGCATGGATGGATGACATTAAATAAATAAAAACCTTGCGTCACAAAAATATTTCACCACATGATGCGAAGCAGTTGTCAAAGTGTAGTTCTTAAAATATTGACTAGGCCTGGTACCCTCTAAAGTCCACCATCCTCTCTGGCTATGAGAACCCCTTCCGGACACCTGTCACCTATGCAGGTTTGGTAAGGAAGACCTACTCCACTTAGTTTGCTCCTGGAAAGCGACACACAGTGAAATGAGACAGTTTTTGAAAACACTGTTTAACCAAATGGGGGGATACACGAGCGAAGGCCGGCGGGGTGCTGGCCTGCTTCGATCCAGGGAACCCTCAGCAGAACTGTTGTCTTGTTAAATTCCTGATGAAGGTGCCCCCTCAGCCTGGGGATGCATGCAGGGGGGCACAATATGTGCCCCCTATGTGCAGGAACCCCATGTGGCATTCCCAATGCGGAGCCTCTTTCAAAGGCACCTCCGGCTTTGAAAGATACACTGCAGCGGGACTGCGTGGTCGCAATCTGTCAGGCAGGCAGCAGCAACCTTCTGTAGAATGGTGGGGCAGCGGATGGCAATTTGCCATAAGTGTTTCCAAGCCTGCACGGTACTCTGAAATTAACAAACTTTTAATAACTGGGGAAGCTTGTACATCATTTGGTTATAGGGTATTGACCCTGCATCACTATCAATGTGCATTTCCACTGCTCATTAACACGTGTAAAATCTAAAACAGGAATGATACACCAAAAAGACAACTGGGGAAATTAGTTGATTTTAAGCCCCCTTTATCTACGTATGTATTATTTTATCCATAAATGACTATAAATCAAAAATAAATCATTGGGCTGCCCAATCGAGAGATATGTTGCCCTGACATTCGACACCGGATCCGGACACGGTTTACACTGGCGATGCTGATTACAGCTTTTTAAATTCTTTTAAATAGATTTTACTTGTGCCGAGTGATATCAAGCCATATAGCTTCTGGTTCATTAAAAAAAATATCACACTGGGAATAGCCATGAAACTGAGGAGCTTGTCTTCTTGGATGCCCTGAAGAAGCCCAGATACGGGTGAAACGCGTTGGCTGTATTCAAATTCTCCAAAGAATATGAAATAAGGGATCTAATATTCAAAGATCATCTCTCGTTTCATCTGTTTGTGCCTGGCAATTTTGACGTTATTTCAGTGTATGTTGATCTGGTTGCCTCTCAGATCTTTGTGATTTATGTTGAATTATTTGTGGTTCTAATTGGTGGTGAACCATTTCTTGAGGTGGGCAACTGTGATTCTGCTTTATCACTAGACACTTTTAAGAACACATGATTGTGCGACCAACAGGTCCCCTAGCCACCATTGCTTGTTTCGTTTCATAAATGACTATGTTTGCCATGAATGGTGCGTCACTACACACCAAACATAAAAATCTGAATCACAAAACAAATTAATGTTATTAAAACTCAACCTGTCATCTTACTGCAGCATGCATCCTTGACTATCTTGCAACACAGAAGACATTTTTGGAACACTGGCGTCCTCTGCCAACATGGCAAGATCCAGTTGTCTGTTTCCAACAGACAGTAAACACAAACTTTAAGATCACATTTCAGCAGATGGCACTAGGGTGCCCCTACAGGGATCCATATGGCATACATTTGAAACCCTATTCATCTTCATTTACACATATGAATTCTCCCCTCTCTCACAGCTAGGAAATACAATTTGACATGAAAATGAATAAAGACAACTTGACTTGAAGATCCTCATTTGATGCCTCAAAGGGACCTATGTGATTATATGAACATCGGATTTTTAAAATCGATATTTTTCCAAATAAAAACAAAACAAAGATTATAGCAAAGATTACAGAGGGTTGAGGTGTGTAAGTCAGTTGTCCAATTCAGATCTTAAGGAGCAGGCTGAACTGATGGACCCATCACTCAATAAGGAGATGCATGCTGAATTAGAAATAGAGTGGCAACCTTTATCGAGACCAGAATACAGAAAATTCTGTAAAAACTGCCTCCTGTGGCATAAGACTAATTTCCTCAATCTTCAGTTGCATTATTCTTTACATGCATCTTTGAATACTTGTTTCATGAGTACTGACAAATCGTAAACCTATAGGTGGCTCTCACCTCTTGTTCCACATTAACCTTTATTTTTTTTGTGGGGGTGTGGGGTGTATTTGTGGATCAAATTTGTTTTTTGGGGTTTTTTTTGGGAGGGGGGGGGATAAGGTGGTCATTGATTATGCTGGTCATCAAGTCTTGTCTGACAGTCTCCACCCATTTGGGTATTATTACTCTAACAGTCCTGCCAGAATCTGTGGGGTCTTACTAGTTAAGTAAGACATTATCCTACTCCAGTACACCCACAACTACTACCCAAATTATATGACACTGCCTGAACACCACTAAAGCATGCATTTTGCAGTCTGTATTTAATTCACTCTAATCAAATTGCAGTTAATTCCCATCATACTTAGGAGGCTCCACCACAATCTCAAACATTGGATCAACAATATACACTGAGTCTCTCAGTTTCTACATTAAGCCCAGCCTCTCATTCAAAGATGATGCAGACAATAAATCTTAGATGGCTCACTATCAGCCAAGTCTCTTATGTTGGATACACTCCTTTTTCCTAAAGCATGCATTTTGGGTTGATGTGTCTAGTCTTTTTTTCAAACCTAGAGAGGGAAATGTCCTCCAACAATCTCTTGAATACTCTTCAGTGTGGGGTGTTAGTGGTATAGGAAGTGATGGTGCCTAGCTACTTCTGCGTGTAGTGTGTTGGATTCCTAATTAGTATGGTGCAAAAGGTTGGGGAAACACCTGATAACCCCCCAAGTGCATGAAGGAAGAATCCTGCACGTTGCTATGAAGCAAAGTCCTATGCACACGTTATGATTTTTCTATGAACATTCATCAAGTAATTTGAGCACAATTGTCAGTAAAGTCCAATAGAATATGTTTCTATTTCATATGAAGGTAATACGGTGAAGAATTCAAAATATGCCTAGGGTTTGCACGTACAAGGTGATTTGTGCTCACTAAAACTAAAGAGAGGTGAAATTCCTCACCATATTACCTCCCATAATGTTGTACATTTTGTTTATACCAGACTTACTGTATCATTCCCAGCCCTGAAGAAGTTGAGGGACAATTCCTATTGTGACAAAACACGTGTTGGCTGGATGCTCTTTGCGATTGATTGAATAAAAGACAAGAAACAGATGCTATTGGACTTTACTGACAATTGTGCTCAAATTACTTGATGAACTTTCATAGAAAAAGCATAACGTGTGCATAGGACTTTGGTTCAGAACAATTTTTTGAAGTCCACCTGAACCACTAATAAGTAGGCACCCCTGCTGCCACGGGTCTAATAACCGACCAATGCAGACAGGAAATCTCCCTTGCACTATTCAGGAGATGCACTGGCTCACCACTCAGCATACTTCAGTTTAAAATTGCTTAACATTGTTTAAAAAGCCCTTCACACTAGTAACGTGGATTGTCTGGCTGAAAATCCTTCTCTGGGCGCACCTGCAGAACAAACACTATGTACCTGAAGATCCTGTAGAGAAGGATAGATATGAGAAAAAAGGTAGCAGGTACACCTTGCTATGACCCACAACATCTAGAACGAATTCATGTGACAATGACCCAACGCTACAGGTCTTCGGGAAATAACTAAAAACGCAAAACCTCCCATTCTTCTGTGACATCTGAAGATTTACTAAAGATATCTAAATTAAGATAAGATAAACAAACCCATAATAAATAAACTAATATTCACATAAAATACTAAATTATTTTAATAAATTGCAACATTAACCACAATACATTATATTAAAGATTGGTTAAAATAAGTTAAAAAAAGTATCAAACAAAATTACGTACACAATTAATATTAATCCATGTTTTGTACTTTTAAAGAAGGCTCTTTGAGCAGCAATAATACATGTGGAGGTGAATCACCCCAGGAATGAATGGTATGTCCCACTGTGGACATGTAGTCATTTTTCAGGACAGATTTAGTCAAACATGTAGAAAAAGGTGGTGTATGCCTGCCTTAAGAGATGAGAGCTATGAGAGGGTACTTCGTGTGTCTGAGTAGGTACTCACGTTAGTTACCCTAGCACGAATAATTATTTCAGGTCTCTTTGTATTGTCCCCTACAGATTATCGAGTGTGATTTACATAGGGATACCCTCCCTGTGGAAATAATAATTTCCAGGGGTACCTAATCCAGATATTAAGAGCATAACGCTATTAGGATCGGAAAGGTCCCAAGGAATGCTGGTGTGACCCAACACTGTGGGCACTACGAACACGGCAGAAACATGTTGACACTTTGGCAGTAAGAACGGCTGAAGGAAGGAAAATGCTACTTACCAGTATGCATCTGTTCTTGGCATGTAGGGCTGCTGACATTCATATCTTAGCATAGATCGCCGCCTAGTGTTGGGTCTGGATGTTTGCACCTTGTTGTCTTGAAAGAGTCTTCGAAGTATCACGAGATAGGTGACTCCTCCCCTGGGCTACAGTGCGCATGGGCATCTTCTCCATCTTCAGATTGTTTTTCGTCATTGCGGCAAAGATGGAGTATAGGAAAGTAACAGATGACCATGTAAATGTATGTAAAAAAGATAACCCTACAGCTGTGACAGGCACCGGGGAGGAGGGTGGGTGATATGAATGTCAGCAGCCCAACATGCCAAGAACAGATGCATACTGGTAAGTAGTATTTTCCGTTAGAGGCATGTGGGCTGCTGAATTCATATCTTAGCACAGACTGTATAGCAGTTTCTCCTCTAGCGGTGGTTGCCTGTATCAGCTGCAATGGTTTGAAAAAGAGTTTTAAGGACAGCCTGGCCTACAGCAGCTTGTTGCTTAACTTGCACGTCAACACAGTAGTGTTTAGTGAAAGTGTGTATGGTAGACCATGTAGCTGCCCTACATATGTCTTTTAAGGGAATATTTCCTAGAAAAGCCATGGACGCCCCCATTTTGCGCGTTGAGTGGGCTTTTGGGGGAACTGTTAAAGTGCGCTTTGCCTTTTGATAGCATATTTGAATGCATTTAACTACCCATCTGGCTATTCCTGTCTTGGAAATGGGATTACCCTTATGTTGTGGTGAAAAAGCAACAAATAGTTACTTTGTCTTTCTGAATGATTTTGTTCTGTCAACGTAATATAGCAGAGCTCTTTTAAAGTCTAGTGTGTGTAGAGCTCTTTCAGCCACGGACTGTGGGTTTTGGAAGAAAACTGGCAATTATATGGACTGATTGATGTGGAAAGTGGAGATACATTTTGGCATAAATTTGGGGTTTGTACGAAGCACTACCATATTGTGGTGTATTTGCAGGAAAGGTTCCGGAATGGTTAGCGCCTGTAGCTCACTCACTCGCCTGTGGGAGGTAATGGCAATTAAAAATGCCACCTTCCATGTTAAGAACTGTAGTTCACATGAATGAAGTGGTTCGAAGGGGGGTCCCATGAGTCTAGTAAGCACTACGTTTAAGTTCCAGACTGGAGAAGGTGGATGCTTTGGTGGGATAATTCTTTTAAGTCCTTCCATAAAAGCTATGATAGGTGGTATTCTGAATAGGGACACATGTCTGTTTTGAAGATATGCTGCTATAGCAGCAAGGTGTAGCCTTATGGATGAGTATGCTAGGTTACATCTTTGAAGATGTGGCAGGTAACAGATTAGGTTTTGGATGGAGGCATCTAATGGATTGATTTGGTTATTATTACAATAAATTACAAATCTTTTGCATTTAGCTGCGTAGCATGCTCTGGTAGTGGGACACCTTGCTTCCTTGATAATGTTCATGCAGTCTCGAGGCAAGCTAAGATACCCGAACTCTAAGACCTCAGGAGCCAGATCGCTAGGTTCATCTGACTGGGAACTGGGTGCCTGATTTATCCATGGTTCTGTGTTAGCAATTGTGGCGAAAGGCGCAGTCTTTGGTGAGGAACTACTGAGAGTTCTAGGAGCGTCGTGTACCATGGCTGCCTTGCCCATGTGGGAGCAACCAGGATCATTGTGAGTGACTGTTGCCTTAGTTTGCGTGCCACTAATGGAATCAGTGGGGTTGGTGGAAAAGCGTACGCAAATCTGTCTGACCAGTTCATCCATATCGCATTACCGTGTGACAACGGGTGTGGGAACCTATCGGCAAAGGATGGGCATTTTGAGTTTTCGTTTGCGGCAAACAGATCTTTTTCTGGATGTCCCCACTTTTGGAAGAATGGTTAAAGAACTTGAGGATGAATCTCCCATTCGTGTATTTGTTGACTGTCGGCTTAGTAGATCTGCTATCTGATTCTCTATTCCTGGGAGGTGTTCAGCCAGGAGGTTTTGTGGAATTGCCCACTTCCATATGCTCTGTGCTAGGTGAGATAGCTGCAGAGAGTGTGTCCCTCCTTGGTTTTGGATGTAGTACATGGCTGTCATGTTGTCCGTCCGGATTAACACAGCCTTGTGGCATAAGTATTTCTGAAAGGCTTTCATTGCTAGAAATACTGCTAGTAACTCTAAGTGGTTTATATGTAGTGTCTTTTGCTTGGCTGTCCAGAGACCTTGGACTGTGTATTGAAGGAGATGGTCTCCCCAACCTGTCGGTGATGCGTCCGCTGTTAATACTACCTGTGGAACTGGCTGTTGGTACAGTCGCCCCTTGGAAAGGTTTTGTGGGTTCCACCACTGCAGAGAGCTGTAAGTGCGACTGTCTACCAACACTAGGTCTTTTAGTTGTCCTTGAGCTTGGTTCCACTACCGAGCTAGGCATTCCTGTAAGGGACGCATTTGAAGCAGAGCATGAGGGACTATGAATATGCAGGAGGCCATCATGCCTATGAGCTGCATAAACACTCAGCCTGGCAGGGAGTGTTGTCGCAGAAATCTTTGAGTGAGAGACTGTATGTTGGCTATCCTGACTGGATTTGGATATACCTTCGCCACTGAGGTATTTATTGTTGCTCCCAGATATTGTTGTATGTGGGAGGGTTGCAAATGTGATTTTGGGTAATTTATGGAAAATCCTAACTCGTGGAGTAGCAGGGTTGTCTGTGAGGTATGGCTGGCACACTGTGCGTAAGAGTTGGCTTTTATGAGCCAATCGTCGAGGTAGGGGAACACATGGAAATGTTGCCTTCTGAGGTGTGCTGCTACTACTGCTAGGCATTTTGTAAAAACTCTTGGAGCGGTAGTTACCCCGAAGGGGAGAACTTTGAATTGGTAGTGGTGCCCTTCTATTGTGAACCCGAGGTATCTCCTGTGAGCTTGATGTATAGGGGTGTGAAAGTATGCATCTTTGAGGTCTAATGTAGCAAGAAAGTCCCCTTGCTGGAGTAGTGGGAGTACTTGTTGTAGAGTGATCATATGGAAATGCTCTGAGAGTATGTATTGGTTCAGAGGTCCGAGGTCTAATATTGGTCTGAAGGGCCCATCTTTTTTGGGAATGAGGAAGTATAGAGAGTATACTCCTGTCCCTTGATGTTGAAAAGGGACTGGCTTTATGGCACCCTTTTCCAGCATGGATAGTACCTCTTGTTGTAACAGCGTGATGTGTTCTTTGGACAATGGACGGTGTTTGGGCGGTATGTTGGGTGGAGTAGAAGCGAGTTCCAGGCAGTAAACATACTGGATAATTTGTTTCACCCACCTGTCTATCGTAATGGCGTTCCAGACTGGTAGGAATTGTGTTATTCTGCCTCAGTCTGATGTTAAGTGGTCTGGAGGGAGTGTGAACGAGTCACTGTTTGGTGGCGGTGGAGGCTCTGGTGTTATTACCACCACGTCCTCTGCCCTTGTTATTGTTCCCTCTATAACCTCCTTTATTGGAGCCTTTATTAAAGGTGCCTTGTGCACTACTTTTAAAGGATGAATAGGTTTGGGATGGGTTGCCTCTGCCTGAGCCTAGAAAAGAGGAGCGACGAAAGGAGCTCCTAGATTGCTGATATTGACGTTCACCCATGGACTTAGCGGTGTCAGTATCTTTTTTCATCTTTTCTAAGATGGTATCAACTGCAGGGCCAAACAAGAAATCTTGGTTAATGGGTTGATTGAGTATTGTAGATTGGACTTCATTTTTAAAACCCGAGATGCGGAGTCAGGCATGCCGGCGTAGCAACACACTAGTGTTCACAGACCTAGCGGCTGTATCAGCTGCATCAAGGGCGCATTTTATGGATGTGTTAGTGATGAATTTCCCTTCTGTATAAGGTAATTTGCTTTTGCCTTATAGGGTTCTGGTAGGTGTTGTAATAATCCCGCCAGTTCATCATAGTGTGCTCTGTCATAGCGTGCTAGGAGAGCTTGTGTATTGGCAATTCTCCAGGTATTTGCTGTCTGAGAGGCCCCTCTTTTCCCTGAGGCTTCTAAAATGTTTGACTCCTTGTCAGGAGGGGGGCATCACCGGGATGCGAATTTGCCCTTTTCCTAGCATTAGATACAACTAGGGAGTCTAGTGGTTGCTGAGACTTGATATAAGAGGGGTCTGTAGGGGCTGGTTTGTATTTCTTTTAAATTCTTGGATTGAGGACACGTGCCCTGGCTGGGTCTTTAAAGATGTCTGGGGCGTGCTTCAATACTCCCTTCAGCATAGGGAGTATACGTACACTCTTCTCTGATGTTGGGAAGGTGTTAAATAGGAAATCCTCCTCTATAGGGTCAGTGTTCATGTTTACGCCATGATACTGAGATGCTCTGTCTACTAACTGGTTACAAGCGACAGTGTTGTCAGTAGGAGACGGCTTTGTGGGGTATGGCGAGGTATCGGGTATGGGTTGTGTATCATATGGGTCAGCAGGGTCATTCTGATCGTCCCATGTGTCATCCTGGTTCCCTTGATCATCAGGGTCTATAAAGTCCTGTTGAGGATCTTCACCGATGTCTTCTACGTCATCATAGTGTGGAGGTATAGGAGAATATGGAACATAAGGCATGTTAGGAGTGAAGGGAGGAGGTGTAAAAGGTCTAGAAGGGGATGTCCCAAAGTCCTTTTTCTTAGGAATTTTACAAATTTATATTTTGGTCTGGGCTCACTGGATCAGGATGGAAAAGTTCTTCTTCCACTGTCCGTGGCTTTGGCGCCGATGTGTTTGGATCGGTTGCTTGCTTGTTCTTATTTTTCTGTGGAGCTTTTTTCGACTTGACGTCCTTTGTCGGCTCGACGGCTCTTTTCGGCTCTACGGTCTTGTTTGAGTCGACAGCCTTCTTCGGTTCGACGGTCTTTTTCGGCTCGACGACTTTTTTTTGGTTTGACTGCCTTTTTCGGTTCTACGGCCTTCTTCGGCTCGGCGGCAGTCTTCGGGTCGACGGTCTTCTTTGGGTCGATGACCTTTTTCGGGTCGACGGTCTTCTTTGGATTGACGCCCTTCTTTGGGTCAACAGTGATCTTTGGATCGACTACCTTCTTTGGGTCGATGGTCTTTTTCGGATCGACAACCTTCTTTGGTTGGACGGCCTTTTTCGGATCGACGACTTTTTTGATGTTGGCGCCCGTTCTCGGTTCTGCAGCCGTTTTTGAGTCGAGGGCCTTCTTGGGAAGTATTTTGCTCGGTCCCGGGGTACTGGAAGGCTTTGGTATGGTCTTCGGAGCCAAGCCAGAAGGCGGGGCTTCTGAAGAGGTGTTTCGGTTGCGGCTAAGGCTTTTAGGCGATGCTTTAACCGGAGCCTTGTCTGGAGGTGGAGGCAGGGTAGGGGCTTTGGAACTCACGGTTTGCCCCGGTGGGATCTGTTCATCGGAGTCCGACTGGTCTTCCACTGTGACTAGTTCTAGGTCGGAGTCCGCTGCCTCCGGGAGTTCATGTTCGTCATCGAAAATGTTATCCAGTTCTGGTGCCTGTCGCTGCATCTCCTGTCGAGCAGCCCTTCGGTTCCGGATAGTCTTCTTCAACCGGAACTGAGCACAAGCTGGACAGTTTTCTTCATTGTGCTCCGGCGATAGGCACCTGTTGCATACTGTATGCTTATCGCTATGTGGAAACTTGGATCGACATTGGGGGCATCTTTTAAATGGGGTACTTTCCATCGGCAGGAGGCCAACCTGGCGTCGAAAAGGCCCAACGGCCCGCGTCGACTACCAGAGATAGATAGAACGGGGTGTTGAGTCGAGGGATACCGAGCGGAAACAATACCGTCGCAAGTATAAGGTTTTTGGCCTTAGAAATTTGGAAGACGTCGGTCCCGAGGTTGGAGGATTGTCGAAGTGCATCCGAACCCAATGGCGGAGAAAAACAATCTGAAGATGGAGAAGATGCCCATGTGCACTGTAGTCCAGGAGAGGAGTCACCTATCTCGTGATACTTCGAAGACTCTTCCAAGACAACAAGGTGCAAACATCCGGACCCAACACTAGGCGGCGTTCTATGCTAAGATATGAACTCAGCAGCCCACATGCCTCGAACATCTTAATTCTTTCCTGTCACCACCATCCTTCACGTTTTTAGACCAAGCCGGTGGGTCCAGTTATACATTTTTTAGCAGAGACACCACCGAGCTAATGTGAACCTTCACTGCCCTTCTCTTCGGTGATCCGAATATACATTGGTACATATTTTTTCATTTTTGTATTGTTTCCCCCTCCCTTTGCGCCACCCCAGGCATTGGTCTGGCAGGGGTGTACTGAAGCAAGCCCAATGATGAAGCATATTGCAATTTTGTGAGTGAAGGCAGTATTTTTCCACTGAGCATGTGCCACTTTTTGATCACTACCTTCTACTCTTCTGTGTGTGTAACAATTCCAAGATGCCGCCATGGAACAAGCTTTTGCCCAAAACACTGAGCATTTGCAGCATGCTCTTCAGCAGTTTGAGTCACTGTACTTAACTTGTGGTTAAAAAAAATATATACATGTTGTCATTTTCCCGAAAAAACGATTTCAATACCAAAATGGTATTTGTAAAACACCACTTATGCAAATAACAAGCAACCCAAGTATAAGCTGAAGCAATTCAGATATAATATATAGATCTGCTTTGTGTGCCGATCTACATACATTTTTGTTTTTTATGGTCTTCAGTTCAGGAAATTATAGGCAACGTAATTTTGTTTCAAAGACATAAAATATTATCTTTAAAACATTTTCTTACACAGTAAGGCAAAATAAAAACATATCCATACCAATGAATGTCTTGAATCATCAACACAATCCTTACCATCATCTAAAGTGATGTCTTGTAGACCAATGGTCTCAAAATTCAGCTCTTGATCTTCAGGTTCAGATTTAATATTCAGAGATGCATCATCAGTTGACACTGAAGCTGCATCACATACACTGTGATGGACTAGGGACGGAGCTGAAGAAAGACTTCCCAGTCCAGGGCTGAGGTTTTGTATGGAAGGTTGTCCAGAATGCACAATCGGCACTGGAGATGAAGATGAGGTTGGACGCCCTGAGCTAGGTGTCTGGTAAGGCAAAGACTGTAACTGAGGAGACGAAGGTGCGGATAATGGTGAACAAACCAGTGGATAGGAAGCTGTTGCAGTTGGTGATGAAGCAGAGCCTGGGTTTGAGGAGTGGTATGTGACTGGCTGCAGCTGCGGTGAAGTTTGCACAATGGGTTGACTTGTCGTAGGCGATGGAATCGAACTGTGTCCTGCATTTGAACAATGGTATACCACTGGTTGTAGCGATGATTGCCCAGAATGACCAGACTGTGCAAACTGGTGTCCTGCTGCTGCAGAGTCAGAATTTGAAGAATGGTACTGAATTGATGGCATTGACCGTGAACCAAGATTCATTAAAAGAGGTACAGATGAATCTTGTTGAAATGAATGTGCATCAAATCCTTGGCTAGAGTTCATGGGAAGACTAGACTGCCCATTATACATAATAGATTGCATAGGAAGGTAGGAAGGCCTCGCTGGAGGTGCAGACGTAGCTTGAAAAGACTGGTGGATTACAGTATGACATTCTGCACCAGGATTAATGTTCCTGCTCTGTAAATGAGAAAGATGGGGTACAGATGGGTTTAACACAGATGGATAGTGCTGCTGAACTGGAAAAACAAGGCTCCTGGGTGAAGTGGATAGCATATTGTCACAAGTATTTCCTGGATCTGGTGAAGGCAGGTGAGTTCGAATAGACTGTATGCCCTGAACAGATCCACTGAGGGGCATCGCCAAAGTTGTAACTGCAGGCAATTCCACTTCATCACCGTGCTCTTGCTTCATTAAAACTGTGAATAAAGCAAATGAAACAGTTAAATCGTGCCTAAAACATTCGTACCATACAACTGGTATGTAAACAGTTTGACAAAAGATATGAAAACAGAACGTCTGATCAAAAATATGTAGATAAATTAACATTTACACAAATTATTAATGCCCGGGGTTACAAACCAGTGAGACAGAAGAAAAGCACAAATTGCTACAGAAACCAGTGCCCTTAGGAACAGACAAGAGACATCTAATGGAATTATGACATGGATGGGAAATTACCTCTTTTACTTGTGTAGACAACTTGAATAAAAGACTAGTAAACTCTCAGATAATGCATGATTTGACTTTTATAAACGAACAGAAATATAGTGGAAGAAATATTGAAAATGAGCTAGGTCGAATTTAGGAATGAAAAAACAGGTTTGAAATTAATTAGGTAGTTCATCAACGTTAGAAAATTAACTATGTAAATTGTTATTATGCTTTAAGGATTAAAACTCAAATATTACTGTGCCTGAATTATTAATACACATTTTACAGAACAGCTTTTCACTGTACATTTTATAATAAAAGTAGCATTTAATCAATCCAAAATGCAATTGTTACAAATAAATCATATTCTAAAAAGAGTAGCAGCAGGAATTCAAGAGGATGCACCTAGGGATACCAGAAGGCTCTAGTAGTGGTTACATCTGATCTAGAATCTTAACTAAAAAATAGGGAATGAGGGTGCAGTAAACTGGCACTAGATTCATTTTTCAAAATTCAATTGCATTTTAGCACTCTACCACGAACTGCTTATACCTTTTCATATTACATCACTTATAGCATCTGATATCATAGCATTTATAACAATACTTACGACATACGGTTATTCGCATTTGTTAATCCCTCCTACAGGGAGGCTGTCATTTTTAAAATGTTTCTACACCAGATACAGTCCCAGAGAGTCACCATGATCGTGCATCCCCTCACAAATTCCCTCTGCACCTCCAATATGTTGCCATGTCACTTGTTCTACTGCTGTGACAGCCTTTTTCACTTTTTCCTTATTTTTAACAATGGAATCCAAAACTCACATCATAGTCTTCTGTCCTTACTGTAGGACTCCAGCCGGCAAATATCCTATTTGAGTAAGGCTACAAGAAAGGTGTCCCTCAAGCTGCAACTATTTAACTGCTTGACTGCAATATCTCTATCCCATCACTGTGAGGTGGGAGCAGTCTTTGCTCTTTAACGAAATGAGAGGTTGCCCAGAAAGCAAATTTTACTGTGATTCTAATTAGCCCTTTTTCACCCAAAAGAACACCTGTAAGAACAGCACCATCAATCAGAAGGAGGGACTTTTAATTAATGATATTAAGGTTCACTTTGCAAAATCTTGGTGTAGTCCAATTGCCATTGGCTGCTCCATGAGCAATCAGCTAGTGAGTTTTCTGTATAAGGCTGGCATCTACAAGTCAGTTTTTAGGTCGCGCTAGCGAAAGCAGCGCATGCGCTGCTTTGCCTTGCGAGCCTCTATTGTTGCCGCTTTCTGTCCCAAAGGGAGACAGGAGATGGCACGCGTGGACAGGAGATATGCACGCGTACGGACAGGAGATGTGCACTCCTAACGCGTGCACATCTCCTGTCAGCCCGCGCATCCCGCGCTGTGATGTATTCCTATAGGTTCTGAATCGATCCCCCTATTCCTGACCCTATTCTGGTTAAACAAACCAACAAGTTAACTAACAGTCAGCCCATGAGGCAGAAAACCCCCATGATGCAGATAGCGTTATCTGACGCAGTCACACTACGGCACAGGAACGTGTTATCTGATTAGGTCATAACGCTTGCGATCTAATTAGACAAGCGATATTTCTCCAGCCCCTGATAAGGCATACGGAGTTCTCATAACAAATCAAACCTATGACAACCTGGGCAAAACCCTGCGGCCATTGTTTTGATTTCACCGAGAACTTCAGCAAAAGAATGTGCTAACGAGCAAGTCGTATGACATCCTTATTGACGCATCTATGTCCATCCTTACGTCAATCTCGGCACCTTAAAGGTATAAATATTACCGATATTGCCCTATGCAAACACACGCGGTGGTGACGAGACGGAGCAGCCATACTTGCCGAAGCCCAGAGCAGACCCCGCTGGCGCAGCCCCGCCTTCCTGACGCGCTGAGAGAAGCTGCTTTCTCCTGCCGAGAAATCCAGCACCGGCGTTTCTGGGTAGCCCTTGCAGGCAGCCTGGAATATCGAGACCAGAGACGAGAGATACCATCCCTCATTCAACCTAGATTCCAGGTACAGAACTGAATAACCCCTCACAGAGAATTCTTTAGTTATTCACTTGGCAAAAACAAACTTAACTTAAACTGTAACTTTCTATTCCCGCCCACGTATTAGGCTTAGGTCAGGTACACGGGGTAGGCGTATTTAGAAACACCAGTTGAGTACGTTTAGTCAAATGTATATGTGTATGTAATATATTTTATTCATTTTAAAACATCTTATGGCTTAGAAACCATATCAATGTTTTTACAGTATTATTTTATACTATTGCTTTTAATGTATGCACTTTACTTAGCTATAAGTATTGCAATAATATCGATCCATTTCTCTTGTATGAGAAAAGAGACTGATCAATAAATAACACCTTTTTATTGAACACGCCCGTCTCTTCCTTTTCTCTACAATCTGATGAGACTAAGAATGCACGTACTGACTGAGTAAAATAAATTGCCTTTTGTTCACACGACTCTCGAGATATACTCTTGATTAGGGGAGAGCAAAGTTGTCATGTTCTATGGTTGTCAGAAACTAAATCCCTTCTTGTCTAATCAGGGAAGTTAAGTCCTTCCTGAACATTCGAGAAAGTTTCTAGTGAACTCTGAGCTAGCTGGCAAACCCAAAACTTTAAGTCTAGTATCGACAGTAGTAGACCTAGTTAACGTCTGGTCTAGGCCTTTACTGCTGTAGGTATTATTCCAATGCGCAGAGCCTATTGGGATGATAGGAACTACACTACATGGCGCCCAACGGGTTTGGAAAGGGCGATAAAACTAACGTAAGACATTTAGAGTAACTCAGTCGTGCTTTCTCACTCAGACCCCTTTTCCCATAATACTCCAAAGACGTCTGGAGTGGGTGAAAGGTTATATCCGCCAGACCTCGCAGGATATAAGTCAACGTTGAAGGATACACTGTTCCAAAATATTGTGCATCTAATCTTTGTTTCCATAAGAAACCTGATCTGCAAACAAACAGAATAACCATCCTGTCGGTAAAATGGTAGACAGTGATGAAGAAAGAGAGGCAGTTAGATTAGCAACTGAACTCGCGGCAGCTGATGCTACCATGCAAGAAGCAGACCCGGATATAATACTCATCCCGGTCATCAAAAGGAAATCTATAACCTTAAAACGTATAGAAAACGGACTGACACCTAGAGGTGGTACAGTCATATTCGTAATTGAGGCACACGAATATCGGCAGACAGAGGTATACTATTCATGGATAAACTTTCCAGCAGCAATCCTGTAACAAAGAAAATAGAGGAACCTCCTGAAACGTACACTCCTTTCGAGGAGGTGGAAGTACCACTCAAATTTCAAGAGCATTTGCTCTTATTTGATGGCGCCCTAAAACATAATAATCACATCACCAGGCTCGGTCCTTTAGGTAGACCAGGAGCAACGTGGCCGGTCCTAGCCGGATACACACCACATCCAGACATCGACGGGATGTCTGCAGCTAACCTGTTAACACAGCTAAAACAATTAATAAAAATACATAGACAATTAGTCCAGTATGTGATGCGGACTTCAACAATTCAGCCAGCGATTAAACTCCCACAGCTGACCCCTCACCAGGGGAACACAAATAAAATTACACCACAGAACATCCAGTCCTGCCTAGGTAAAGTACCGGCTAAACGGGAACAAATACCATTCTGGCTAGCGCAGAAAATCACCCAAATAGAGGCGGTGTTTCCAGACACTACCCCGCTAGAAAAGCACAGGATTCTGACTATCTGTCTTCCAATGGGAATCGCACCACACATTGAGGACTGTGACACTTAGGGTACAGTCTTTGCTTCCATCTACACAAAAACGCACGGTGTTCCATCCATTTCGGTAATACCAGATGTGCTAAAACAAATTCAAGATGAATATGGTCCAGAACCCGCTTTAACTCTTGGTATGAAATTACTGAAAGACTTCAAGCAGGTCTCGGCTATATTATTAGCCAACATAAAAGGTGAAGCAGCAAACGTGGCGATCCGCCAAAGGTTAAAAGAGACAGATATAGCAGACCAACCAGCTGAAATTGCCAGAATCATAGAAAAATCCTATGAGGAACTAGGTAGAGATAGTTTAGGTGGAATACCAGTAAAACCGCAACTAATTGAAAGTCCTGAAAAAATATTTTTTAATAATAATTCTACATCACCAAAAAAGAACTGGGATGGAAACAAACAATCCAATCCTAAAGAAAAGAAATTCCAGTCCAGAGGAAGGTCTCCTAGGCGAAGAGAAAAATCTCCGAACCAAAGACACAGGTCACCTCAGAGTGACCCCTCTGGGAAAAGATATAACCTTAGAAATAGGGATAATATTAAAAAACCTGATAGATATCAAGACATTGATACACGTCCCTCTCAATCTTTTCAGACTTCCTCGCAGAAATCGGAAAGAAGAGGACGATCAGAACAAAGAGAAGAGCACACCAAGTCCAAAGACAAGGAACCTGCTCAGCTAAAAAAGAAATTACAATTTCCAAAAAAGAAGGTAGCCAGTATCAAGGTAGTTAACAATGCCGAGAATACTGAGGACACAACTGAAAAACGGAGAATGGGCTCAGACAATGCTAGACAGCGCAGCAGAAGTGAGCATAGCTCGCAAAGTCCTTATGAATCATCTGGAGACAGTGGACACGAATGAATATCTTCAAGTGGAAACTGCGGACACCAGAGTTAGCAAACCTCACAAAATATACGAGATAACATTACGTATAGAGGGGGATAAGACTAGAAAAATAAGGGGACTATTTTGGGATAATCTCTCCAAGGGCTATGATATCCTTCTAGCTGAAAAAGACTGGCCACCAGAGTTTGTCAGGGAGTGCCCTCATGGCGAAGAAATAATTATGCCTGCCTTCTCAAATCAAATTCCAATTCATAAAAAATACACACTTGCTAGAATGTGGGCAGTGGCTCTAGCTCCTGCTTTATATAAAAATCACGTGGGATGGGATGAGGACTCTCCTCCTCACAAAATCCAGTTAAAATCACAACCAACTGCACAAAGGCAGTACCCAATTAAGCAAGAAGCTAAAAAACAGGTAAATGAAATACTAGATCAGCTAGAATACCAGGGGGTGATTGAAACTTGCACCTCACAAATGAACAACCCTTTGTTTCCGGTCTCCAAACCAGACAATTCATACCGTCTAGTTTTGGATTACCGACACCTTAACACATGTTGCAAAACTTTTGCAGTGCAAAACTCACATAGTGCTGCACTAATGAATAACATAGTGCGCAAAAAATACAAAACAACATTAGACATCTCTAATGGATTCTTTTGTCAAAACATAGCACCAGAGAGCAGATATTTAACTGCATTCTCAATAAATGGCACCCAAAAACAATTCTGTCGGTTAGCCCAGGGGTACAAGAACAGCCCGGGGGTATTCTCAGCGAGAGTAACAGAATTACTACAACTATATGATGATGAAGCATTATCTTATGTCGATGACATATACTTAACAGATGATGACTTGGAGACTCACTTGAAAAGAGTGAACACCATAATACTTGGGTTCGCAGCAGAGGGTTACAAATTCAACTTTAAAAAATCCAGAATTGCCCATCTGACAGTCCTGTTCTTAGGATATGAATTATCAAGCGAAGGCAAAAGCCTGGCTGACAATTTCCTAGAGAAATGTGCCGTACTCCAAGCACCTAGAACACTAAAAAACTTACAGTCAATTCTAGGCTTCCTAAATTTCGGAAGAACATACATTGCAAATTACGCAGAAAGGGTCAAACCCCTTTATGATCTGATAAAACCCGATTTTAAAAGATCCAATTGGACTCAAATACACACAGAAATTTTGAGATCCCTACAAACAGACATGCTAATTAAAACAAAATTAGAAACACGTGATAACACACGCAATCTTGTGATTCGAGTCATCCCAGGGAGATGCGGATTCACATACCTGACCTCTAATGAGGGAGAAAAGGTACCAATTGCATTCAAATCACACTTGTCCACAGAAGCTGAACAGAATTTCAGCAACAAAGAAAAAATTGTTCATGCAGTTCAAACCGCAATAGCTAGAGAAAAAGATCAAGCTGACGGTAGACATATCACAGTCAGAACAGCTGAATCAGCCTTCGAGGCACTAACAACACCGTGTAATTTACCAACAACAACATTAAATCCAGAATGGATACAATGGGTGAATTCAATCACAACGGACAAAGTATACTACTACTTTGATCCAGAACTAGGAGACATGGAAAATTTAGAATATGAAAAAACATATCCTCTGCCAGCCGACATTTTGCCTTTACGACATTACGCCTGTGTAATTTATACAGACGGACATGCTCAACCCCCCGTTTGGGGAGAACAAGCATACAACCCCACATGTGGGATTACAAAAGAAGTGTGGCGCGGAGGTAAACTAAGACCTCTATTAACAAAAACACACTCAGTAGAAACTAATTCAGAACAACAAACTGAAATAATGGCATTGAAAATGGCGCTAGATAATGCGGATCGCGAATTCCCGACACTTATAGTGTCAGATTCCTATTACTGCGTCAAATCATATAACAAGAATTTGCAGACATGGATTCAAAACGGTTATAAAGATGACACAGATGCAACAATAAAGCAGAAACTGCTTTGGGAACAAATAGCTCTTTTACAAAAAGAACTACCAAAGACTCACGTGACACACTCACTGAGTCATCAGCGTGATGGCGTTCACGTTGCAGGGAATTCATTGGCTGAGACAGCCACAGCGGCAGCCACTAAATCGGCTCCCGTAGTTCGAAAAAAGCGTACATTAAAATACATTGACGGTGAAACAGTACTGGCGGTGAAAACGTCATCAAAAGGCGACTGCTCAGCGTTACCGATCAACTATCCACTCAATTATACATACATAATCGATGCAAACTCCGTCCCTTTTGCTCGAATCCCTGGAGTGGGGGATAGAGTGATTCCAAACATGGACAGGAGAAACTTGTTAATTGCAGACGCACATATGGGCGAGGGTCTCAGACACCTAAAACTAAAAGATTCTCTGGAAGAATTACAATCAAGGTACTGGTGGCCAGGCATGAGCCTGCGTCACACCATGTTTGTAAAAAACTGCCCAAACTGCAACAGAGATCGCAGTGGGGAGAGAAACAGTTTAATACCTCGTCGTTTTTACTCCAGAAAAAATCAAGAGTAAAAATGAAGGCTTGCGATTAACATATACAGGCTAGTTTACACTTATAATGTAGATCACCAGCACTCGGCTGACGTCTGGACTGTTATACAAAGATTTGCGAGTCTAAATGGCATATACGCTAAGAGCATGCTACGTTTGACCATTGTTTTCACTCTAGCCCTCCAGCCTGAGGGGAAACATGGCCAAATGAGCATAGCACAGCGGGAATCTTCTCACTTCCTTCCTGAGGGATACGGGATGGTGTAAAGAAAAAACCAAGGCATAAAGCAATCTATAACGGAAAAGATATTAGGTTCGGGAGCTGGGTGGGTCAAACATCTAATAAGTGTCCAACGTAGTCTAAATAACTTGCCAAGAAATTCTCTGAAGGGATTCAGTGCGTACGAATTATTATTTGGAACTAGGATGTTGATCTCTGACATTGATAGTCAGACTTCAGTGGTGAAAGAAAAAAGCTTTGATATCAAAGACCGTTTGGCTATTTTGCAGGACTTAAACAAAACAAGAAAAGACCTGAGCAACATAAAATTGAAACAACAGCCAACAACCACTGAAGAACCACCACCTGTCCCAGCAAGACCTGTCTGGATTCCAAAAGTCGGGGATCTAGTCAGGGAAAAGATCGCGGTAAAGAAGGAATTTGGGCCTTCTTACAGAAAAGCAGTTCCTGTCTTGTCTGTCAACGGGACAAGATCAGTTGTACTACCGCCACTTGCTGGAAAAAAGGAGAACCGAGTTGTATCCATCGACCTGGTAAAACCACAACATGTGGCCGATAACAAACAGTAGGCCAAGTGGACTCCCAATAAGTAGCAGAACACCAAGGTTTGCTACCAGTACAGAGGTCCTAACGAAGAGGCTCATCACATTCGAAACGCCTACAGAAGAACAACAAGGACTATGCAACAATGCAATAGAACTCAGACCTCTGAAAACCCAAATAAAAACATTTAGCAGAGACACACCAATCTATAATGAAGTACCAAGTGAAAATGCAAGAAACAGAAATGCTGAACCAATTGGAACAATTGACAGAACTGCATCCGGCTACTTCATAAACTTCGATGATTCCTCTGAAGGCTTCAGTGAATCAAAGACACAGCCATCATCAAAAACCTTTAAAGATAAAGCTAAAGAACTTTTGAAACAACTGAAAGAAACATATCTGATTTCTCCATGGATCGAATTTTGGGTGGGTTTTGGTGCATTTATCCTCATACTTTGGCTCATCATGGTACTTACTTTGGGACGCTTCGTTGAGGGAAAATATGCTAAAATGGACACAGCAAGTCAGAAAATCAACTTGATCCTCAAACCACACACATCTTCACACATCGAGAAAAGAGAACTTTCTTCAGTCAACTTCACAGCCAATCCGATACCTGGTGGGGTAGCCTGGGACAACACTGACTATGAAATTTATGGTCCGGTCGAAATCCTGAAATATCCACACCAAATTAAGATCTCATTGAGTGACTTTGCAAAACCAAGCTCATTTGCTGATGATTGGGACTTCGAAAGCATTAATAGTATGATGTCTGACTTAGTAATGTCTGCTAAATTTACCAAACATGATTATTTGCAGGGTTCTACAAATTATGATAGTATGTACTGTTATAACCACTATGGTAACCATTTTTTACATAGATCTGCACAACCTAGAAATGTTTTAAATTATAATCAATGGGAACATTGTGCAACCCCTCCAAAAGGAAGCTCAAGGACCTTCTATGACAAATATTCATACTTTTCAGGTTTTAACACAAGTAATGCTGAATCATTCTATTTTAAATTGTCAAACAAGACAGGGACAAAGACCATGATAACCAACACAAAATTGATATATTCAGACTCATTCTTTGAAAAAATGAATACTTTTGGTTTTGATTATTGGGACAAGAATGTTGAATTGAAAAGTGTTTGGGGTACAAAAGAATGGCAAGTGCAGGGTATAGAATCTATGTTTAGAGCCTGCATGATCCCAGAACAAATGATATTTTTAAATGACACTGTTCAACAAACCACCTGTCTTGGCCTAGCCAAAATCAAAGACTTAAATAAACCGTCTATTCCAAAGCCAACAATGTTCAGCAATAGCTCTACAGATGAAGAGATAGACGTAAATTATGTATTAAACAAAAACAGAACACATCCTGATTGGAAACAGTGGTTGATCTGGCCCACAGATCCAAATAACTGTCAAGATAGATTCCTGAACATAACACAGGGGTTCAAAATGACCAGGCCAGACCCTAGATATCCCCAAAGACATCACCCAGGGATAATAACAACCTACAGTGTGGGCAAATTATGCCTTCAATGGCTACAAACTTCCACACTGGCAGAAATTAAGCAACACCTAACTTTACTTACTGATGGTGCTGACTTGCGTGATTTCATTATGGGACCGCGCAAACAGCGTCAAAAACGTTTCATAGCAGCCTCTGTATATGCAGCATACAATGAGGCCTGGAAGGTTACTCAAATTGAAACAGCAGAGAGAATATGGGAAATTGACCGTATTAATTTGGAAAAATCACTTTCTGTAGTGGACAATGGGTTAATGACTCTGTCCTCCAGAATTTTTTCTTTGGACAGCATTGTGTCTTCAGCAATCGACATATTGTCGCAAGACTTACTGTTATTACAACACGGTCAGTCACAATTGCGCTCTATTGTACAGCTTGGCTGGACGTTACAAAATCTGCGTTCAGGCTATGTGCCTTGGCGTTTAATCAACACAACGTCACTATTCCAAATCTTTAACCTTACTGATAGACAAATCAGTATGGCACAAAAGGGTGCTGATTATACAATCTTGAGCATTGAAAAACTCGAAAGATTACCAGTGACAATGTCAGAACGACCTGTCAGTGAATGGATAATACATGGGATAATAAATATTCCAATCTCAACCTTCAGGTTTCAATACTGCCAAAAATATATACAGGCTGGCATGTACGAGAAATTGGGAAAGGGGTACATTAAAACATCATGGAACCTGCCCTATTCACATGCATGTGTCAGTAATAAAGGACAGAAAGTGTTTCTTAGTGGCAATAATTGTGCGATGTCACTAAGCGGCACTCTTCTGTGTAACGGAATTAGTTTGCATGGAGCCTGTGAAGGGAATTCATACAACCTTTCATGTCACCAGCAAGGCGCACCTGCAACAGAAATAGAACCATTCTTTCAAAGACTCTATAATGGGAGTTACATTCTAATTGTAGACCGCAGATGTTGTAGTCTTATGCCCGGGACTCCTTATCTAGTCACTACGACTGCGAAGGTCAAGTGCTGTGGACGCTCATTGTTCCCCAGCTCCTTTCCAGACAGGGAGGCAAGGGCATGGCCCAATTTGAAAATTACTTCTATTCGAATAGATACTTTAAGCAGAATGAAAACAGTGCTTCTTCAGACGCCTACAAGGCTCACGTCATCAAAAGAAACGTATGATCTACAAGTCGCAAGGACGACTGCAGAGATACATTCATTGTTATCAACTAATTCCCCCATACATTTCGCAGAAATACTAAACGAAATCTTAAATATTTCTGATACCAATGGGGTCTCAAAGGTATTTAAGACAGTATTTTCGATGGCATTAACACCATTCAAAGCCATACTGGGTATTTTTCCAGATTTCGTCCATTCGATTTTTGGCGGACTTCCCCTGATCTTGGGACTAATTGCAGGAATCCTATTCTTGGTCCTTATTTTTCGGTATGGCAACCCATGTCACAGACAAAACTCTTGCGACAAGGGAAGAAACAATCCTAGCCATTGGATACCGGGACCGGATATCAAAAATCCTGGGACTCTCCCGGCTTAGAGACCTGAACATGACTTGGTTTCTATCATTTCGACCAATGTGGCAAAGATGTGTTTTACCTGTATTAAGGTGTCTGCTATGCGGAGAAGAATGCGTGTTAGACACCTGTCTGACGCTACAATCGGATGCGCCAATGGATGCAGAAACATTGTTGAGCCCGATCAAGGTTCATGCTTTGTGCTGCCCTCAAAGGCTACCAATCCTGATGACGGCATTCGTGGAAGCTTCACCACTACGATTGATGGGTAGTGAAGTTCAAGATGAAAGCAGCATCGATCAGGTACGACCTTCTGTCAGCAATGCAAATCAGAATGTCAATGGAAACAATCATGCGCACGAATGCATGATTACACCTATTTCCGAGTTAGTGGAACTTTCCCAGGAAGCTGTTGACAGTTTTTTCGAAAGCCTAAATGATATGATGTTCTCACCAGAGCAGAAATAGAGACTTTTGAACAAGCTCGCACACGGCGTTCCCTGAATTCGACCTTCAACTTTAAAAATAAAGTCACATGAACAATTTTCCCTCCAGTTCACGGACAGCGATTTTTCAGCAGCCCCAAAATATTTTTTCATATTTTTCGGGACACTATCTTCTGCTTAAAGTAAGAACTATTCTTAAAGAACTAAGGTTTCTAAATTTTAGATAGCTTATAGACATTAGCTGCCCGCTGGTATGTTCATAAATATTTTATTCTGTGATGAAATGGTCTCGAACTTTTTTTCTGTATTAAGAGCCATTTCATGTGTAAATTCTCATATACCAAATAGCAATAATATATACAAATGCGTGATTACCTTAGCATTATTATACAGCTTGAGTGCATACAATACATATGATTGCAACTTTTCCGTATATTTGAAAATTTCAAAATGCATTTATGTATTTTGGGGTGGTAAGGTATACACAATACTCTATAGTATGTTGTACTATGTTTTACTATGCATAGATTAGTAAATATGACCATAGTTAGCGTGGAGTGGGTGTGATGTATTCCTATAGGTTCTGAATCGATCCCCCTATTCCTGACCCTATTCTGGTTAAACAAACCAACAAGTTAACTAACAGTCAGCCCATGAGGCAGAAAACCCCCATCGTGCATCCCCTCACAAATTCCCTCTGAACCTCCAATATGTTGCCATGTCACTTGTTCTACTGCTGTGACAGCCTTTTTCACTTTTTCCTTATTTTTAACAATGGAATCCAAAACTCACATCATAGTCTTCTGTCCTTACTGTAGGACTCCAGCCGGCAAATATCCTATTTGAGTAAGGCTACAAGAAAGGTGTCCCTCAAGCTGCAACTATTTAACTGCTTGACTGCAATATCTCTATCCCATCACTGTGAGGTGGGAGCAGTCTTTGCTCTTTAACGAAATGAGAGGTTGCCCAGAAAGCAAATTTTACTGTGATTCTAATTAGCCCTTTTTCACCCAAAAGAACACTTGTAAGAACAGCACCATCAATCAGAAGGAGGGACTTTTAATTAATGATATTAAGGTTCACTTTGCAAAATCTTGGTGTAGTCCAATTGCCATTGGCTGCTCCATGAGCAATCAGCTAGTGAGTTTTCTGTATAAGGCTGGCATCTACAAGTCAGTTTTTAGGTCGCGCTGGCGAAAGCAGCGCATGCGCTGCTTTGCCTTGCGAGCCTCTATTGTTGCCGCTTTCTGTCCCAAAGGGAGACAGGAGATGGCACGCGTGGACAGGAGATATGCACGCGTACGGACAGGAGATGTGCACTCCTAACGCGTGCACATCTCCTGTCAGCCCGCGCATCCCGCGCTGTGATGTATTCCTATAGGTTCTGAATCGATCCCCCTATTCCTGACCCTATTCTGGTTAAACAAACCAACAAGTTAACTAACAGTCAGCCCATGAGGCAGAAACCCCCCATGATGCAGATACCGTTATCTGACGCAGTCACACTACGGCACAGGAACGTGTTATCTGATTAGGTCATAACGTTTGCGATCTAATTAGACAAGCGATATTTCTCCAGCCCCTGATAAGGCATACGGAGTTCTCATAACAAATCAAACCTATGACAACCTGGGCAAAACCCTGCGGCCATTGTTTTGATTTCACCGAGAACTTCAGCAAAAGAATGTGCTAACGAGCAAGTCGTATGACATCCTTATTGACGTAT
Organism: Lissotriton helveticus; assembly: GCF_964261635.1. Taxonomy (NCBI): domain Eukaryota; kingdom Metazoa; phylum Chordata; class Amphibia; order Caudata; family Salamandridae; genus Lissotriton; species Lissotriton helveticus. Next base: position 452,695,936 of record NC_136073.1, on the reverse strand, counting down.
CTATGTCCATCCTTACGTCAATCTCGGCACCTTAAAGGTATAAATATTACCGATATTGCCCTATGCAAACACACGCGGTGGTGACGAGACGGAGCAGCCATACTTGCCGAAGCCCAGAGCAGAGCAGACCCCGCTGGCGCAGCCCCGCCTTCCTGACGCGCTGAGAGAAGCTGCTTTCTCCTGCCGAGAAATCCAGCACCGGCGTTTCTGGGTAGCCCTCGCAGGCAGCCTGGAATATCGAGACCAGAGACGAGAGATACCATCCCTCATTCAACCTAGATTCCAGGTACAGAACTGAATAACCCCTCACAGAGAATTCTTTAGTTATTCACTTGGCAAAAACAAACTTAACTTAAACTGTAACTTTCTATTCCCGCCCACGTATTAGGCTTAGGTCAGGTACACGGGGTAGGCGTATTTAGAAACACCAGTTGAGTACGTTTAGTCAAATGTATATGTGTATGTAATATATTTTATTCATTTTAAAACATCTTATGGCTTAGAAACCATATCAATGTTTTTACAGTATTATTTTATACTATTGCTTTTAATGTATGCACTTTACTTAGCTATAAGTATTGCAATAATATCGATCCATTTCTCTTGTATGAGAAAAGAGACTGATCAATAAATAACACCTTTTTATTGAACACGCCCGTCTCTTCCTTTTCTCTACAATCTGATGAGACTAAGAATGCACGTACTGACTGAGTAAAATAAATTGCCTTTTGTTCACACGACTCTCAAGATATACTCTTGATTAGGGGAGAGCAAAGTTGTCATGTTCTATGGTTGTCAGAAACTAAATCCCTTCTTGTCTAATCAGGGAAGTTAAGTCCTTCCTGAACATTCGAGAAAGTTTCTAGTGAACTCTGAGCTAGCTGGCAAACCCAAAACTTTAAGTCTAGTATCGACAGTAGTAGACCTAGTTAACGTCTGGTCTAGGCCTTTACTGCTGTAGGTATTATTCCAATGCGCAGAGCCTATTGGGATGATAGGAACTACACTACAGCGCTTTCACTTTCCATCCCCCCGTCGGCTCCACGGGCCAGCTTGTTTGAACAGTTCAAGGCGAGCGCAGCCATGGTATGAAATACAAGCCTGTTTGTCTGCAAGCCTGGTCTGGGATAATTAACTATGCGTTCAAAGTGCAGGGCTCCCGCAAGGTCACAAGGTGGCAGCAGTTCATGCATTGAGGAGACGGAGCTGTCTTGACTTGCATACAATAGTCTTTCCTTTTGTTTACAAAGAATAGTGAAGTATTTTAACGACTAGTGGGTGTTTAATAAAATGTGAATGCCCTGGTAATAGGTTTTTTTGAGTGCACCAAATCTACATCACCACGACAACCAACATCAATACAAAACTAAAAGCAAGAACACGATCATTCCTGCAGTTAGAATTGCAACAAGAGACACTCAAATGGAAATAGGGTTCAGTCTAACAGAACAAAGCTACACTGGACCCCTTACATACTGAATCTCAGTGTTAATTGAGTAGATAATGTCTCCTCTCTACTTAACGTGTGTAGTATTTAGCTGTTGCCAGTGGATAAAGTACATTTCCTTTTAAAGTAAAAGCACAGGCTAGACAAGGATTTTTTAACTGATTCTATTTACGGGAGCCTCTACCCCCAGCAACTCACTGAGTTAGCTTTGGACTACTCCACTAACCAGTGTGTCAATTACTAAACGGATTTACATGGTGCAAGCCCCAGGTCACATGACTGCATTGTTAAAATTACGATTTGCATCAGTGATCTCCGCTTGTACTGAGGTTCGCCAAGAAGGCTCCCACTGCTGTTAAGAAACAATACAATTGAACGCCAAATACTTAAGTAAACAAAATCCCCCCAAAAATCGAAATACTTCAAATGTTTTTAGAATTTTAAAGCTGACGAACTGTTGGTAATCCGCTATGGTACTAATAGTTCTACTTAACCAAGTAAATAGACGACCACCTGAATGATAAGAGTTTGTGCTGAATAATTTGATACTGAAGGCGAAAAACAGGAGAATAGTTATACTTCTGACTTTCAAGCAGGTTAATATGTGAGAAAAGTATATACTCTGAACTGAACAGCTGAAGAGGAAGCATTCAAGTGAACGGGTGACAAAATAAAAACAAGCATTTGCAATGCAATAGGTCTTGCATTTACGCGAGTTTGAGCTATTGTTATTGTAAATGACAATGCCTTTCATTTGTGTTTTGGTTTTTAAAACATAAATAGAAGGCGTTGTCATTTACAATGCCAATAGCTCAAACTTGAGTAAATGCGAGACCTATTGCATTGCAAATGCTTGTTGAATTTTCTTTGGGATACTGAGCTCCCTTTGCCAGCCAAAAGCTTTGTGACACAAACAGTCCCTTCCAAGACAGATCTAAGTTTTGCAAAGGAGGACCTAGGGTAAAAGGTTAATTTTAGGGTCCTTGCCAATCATTTTTACTTGTCTACTGTGTGGAATGTCAAGCATGATTGGATTACTATGGAGACAATCTAGTCCGATACGAAATAGAAGGTACTAACCATAGTGCCGACTGCACGCATAGTCCAAATGCACCCTTCATCTCAATTCACAAGAAGCTGCATACCTGCATGTGAGGGGTGGTTTATGGTTTGCAAAATAAGTCTGTTTTGATGACTAACTACATCACATGCCCCTTGGATTCTGCATTCCTTACGCACCCACCAACTCCCACACATCAGTCATTTTCTCTGCGTCTGTACCTAAGGCACAGACAGGGAGGGGGTGTAGGCCGGGAGGGGAGGGGAGGGGTAAGGATGGGTGAGGGGGGCTGCTGTTGCAAACATCATTAACAGTACAATTACATTGGAAATAGTAACATCTTATTTTTATACTAATAAGAAACTCCAAAGCTGTGAAATGAACTGCTGTATAAAAACAACTTATTTTATCACATTGTGAGTTAGATTTATTTATTAGCACATCCTAGTCAATCACACTCCAGGAAAATAGGAGACTGATAAACAGAATTTTGTTAAGAAGAGGCAATTTTATATTCGAAAAAGCTGAACTAAACACATTTTATTCAGAGCTTTGCCAAACTGAGCGACAGATTGTGAAGTGACTAACGTGGCATAAAGCTCACAGAACACCTCCTGAGTAGTCCAAGTAGCTGTCTTGCCCATGAAATTCAAGGTAGTCTTACACTGAAAGAAAACAGCGACCCGGCATTGGCTCTTATCCTAAGCACCAAGAGACTCTATAGTCTAGGCAGACAAGTAGCCTGTGGAAGGACTTAAAACTCTTACCCATATGAAATTTAAGGTTAAGCCCACCTTCCAGAAAGTGAATAGCCCTTTCTTCACTTGAGGGCTGATTTGGGGAAATATTTGAGAGGACAAGCTCTTCGCTAAGAAGAAAGTTCAACAGGATGCTGAGACGGTCTACAAGATTTGTGTGTGTGAAGGAGTTTGCCATTATAAAAAAATATTAGAACTTGCAATATTGGGAGCTCTACTGAGGATTATGGAGGTACTGGCTCCTATAGGCCTTCTGCGCCAACATTCTTATGTTTGTCTATATGTTTCTACCAAAGTTGCGAAAATTCTGCTCTTTGTGGGGAGAAAACACTAACAGCATCATAACCCTTCTGCTGAGGGCTATACTGGCGTTAAGTGGAGAAGTGTGGCTCACTGGTTAGAGGAGGCAGACCCTGAAGCAGAGGTCAGACCCGGGACCAGGGTTCAATTCCCGACGCGGCAGGGTCTTGAGCCCAAATATCCACGGACTCGATAATTCTCGTTTCGGTGCCTACTCGAGTCACGGGTTCACACTCTGCAGCTCTGGGCATTAGCTTGCTTAATCTCCACTACGGCCCCCCCGCGGCGGGATGCCTGGCTTTCACCTTGGGGATGCCCAGTATGGGTATCTCACAGGGAAAAGCCAGGACGGGTTCCCAAGGCAAGCGCCGAGATGCCTACGGGTAATCGAGCGCTATATAAGAACGCATAATAATAATAATAATAATAATAATAATAATAAAGACTTTGCGGTGAGGGCCTATAATGAGGGAGAGGGCCTTTAACAACTGGTATAGCTTAGCAGCGTGCTATAAGGCAACAATCTAAGGTTCTGAAAAGGATACTGTACCTAGTTCACCAGCACTGTAAGCAGAGGTTGTGGCACAAAAATGTACACCTTTTCCAGATCAACAATGAAATGCCACCAGTGGTGTGAGGTTCGAGAGGTTTACAGGCCAAACCTGAAAAAATAGGGTCTCATCATGGGGAGTGTCCTCTGAATTGGAAGGAACAAATTCAGCTATGAGTGATTCCATTCCTTAAACACTTGCAGTGAAACATCGTCATTTACAGCACCTTTAGGCTTTTGGAGTGAACTTGTGTCCTTCGCTAAAGATTAGTAACTACATTTTAGTCCGATGCTCTTGTATTGGGGCCTTGGTCCATGCTTCCCTAGCAGCCTTTAACACATACGGGTTGTCAGGAGAAAGCCAATAATCGACAGCAGAAGTGGAGCAGCAGGTTCTTCTACAACAAAAGTAGGTCCGCTCCGAGCATGAATATTGTGTGATAGACACACTTCCTTCAAAGAAATAAGTGAACAGAAGGTGTAGGAAGTGAACTGAAAGGTAGAGGATGAAAGTCCTTCAGCAGCCTTTTGGTCAATGAACCATTATTGTATTGCAATTTCAAGCACGAAGATAAACTAACGGAGAAAAACAAGAATAAAATGCTACAAAAAAAAACATGCATCTGCTAAACCAAGAAGTCTGGCACAGGAAAGAGTAGGATTTATTTTCATTAGTTTGTAAATCTATGCAATAGGCACTGCAAGCCAACCATTGAAGGTTACAAGGCAGAAGAAGTTAATGGCACTATGAGGCCAGCCCCAAACACCTTTAAATAAGTATAAAATACAATATGTTAGCATACAATGGAGCAAGTACCATAAACTTATCCCTTAATGAGGGAGTTGTAATTTGTTGCCGATTGGCAAACAGAAAAACCATAGGGTCAATCTAGTTCCTTTTGTCTTAAAAGTTATACTGTAGAGCAGAGGTTCTTAACCTTTCGACTTCTGTGGACCCCCACTTAACCATTACTGGAATCCCCACTGAGTCATTACTGGAATCCAAGGACCCTAGCCTAAACAATTTCGATGGCCGGAACTGCAAAATATTACATTATACAAAAACATGCATTCATCAAACAAACGTACAAATGATAAAATATTGTATTTATTTCACAAACAAATACAATTTTTTTAAATCTAAATTTGATTTTAATGGGAAGGTTGGAGTGTTTCTAAATTCAATGGAGGCTGCCCATCGTTCATACTATATTCTCTGTTATGCACGACTCAATCCAGTGATACCAAGTTGTTAGTCTCCAATTTCAATTTCCTTCACATTTACTGAACTTTTTAAAATTTTCAATGTTATATTTTGCTCCTTTATATACACTTTATTACTCTGTTATTACTCTTATTGTTATTTAATTTCCTAAGCAGTCCCGAACCGCTTAAGTGGGCTTCACGGAGCCCTATGGGTCCCCAGACCACAGGTTAAAAACTCATGGTGTAGACTGTAGATTCAAAATAATCCATTGCTGTATAATCTTTTCTGAGGGGAAAATCTCCAAAATAGAAAAAAGATGTGATTGTGCATCTAGGCACAAACTTTAGACAATTTAAAGAGAAGAAATCAGAGTTGAGTCAGTTTACTTATGCTAAGACAACAGGAAGGGCTAAATAATGCTTTATAAATGGAAACGGAAAACGGCCTAGCTTGTCCAACAGACAAAAAATAATAATGCCCGAATAAAGACTTGTGAAGATAAGCGGAGGAAGTTTCAAGAATAAAAGTCCTATTTTGTAGTTTTCACAGAAAGTAATGCGTAAAGGACAATCTACTGGGACTATGTGCTTTATAGCAGAATTCCTAATGTTGATTTCTTTCATAACAATAATGCCTTATGGAAAGTATAAAGTAAACATGACTTATTACAGTTACCATACCAATTCAGAATGTTCTAAAAGTACCCCTAATCGGAATGAAATGTAATGCAAACTAATGCACAATCCTGTCTAAACTTCATGAACTCCTTTAATTCATAAATAATCTGCACCAGTCTGCATGATCCCAATCACATTTCAATCGATAAATTATTAATTTCTGAAAATTCCCTTCAGAGAAAAACAGGCCTATGTGAACCAATTGTATTTTGCAGATATAATTAGATGTTTGCACTTTGTATTATTTCACTGAATAGCGTACTATTGTATACCCACATGAAAAAAGCAGGAAGAATGTGTACATAAATGGACATTCCCCTTTCACCTAGTTTAATGCCCAGGCCTCGCAAACGCTTGAGACTGCTGTGCTTATGAGTTTGCATCTGCGTTCAACTATCGATGCCTGAACCCTCCTGCTGCTGAGCTTGACCCAATATCTCTCACTGAACACAGATCTATCTACATAAGCTGAAACACAATGATACACTGCCTTTTCGCAGAATATTCGTGATCTAAAATTTAGTTTGATAAGAGAGAACTTGACTCAATATGTATTTTTTCTTTTATAAAAGTTACATGTGTAATATTAAAAACTTCTTCGGCATTTTCACAGTGTTTGTCGTCTAGCTGTAAGAACCCCAACAAGCTGTATATTTATCATATTTATTTATTTATTCAAAGTTTTATATAGCGCGAACAAGATCCTTATATTTATTTATTTATTCAAAGTTTTATATAGCGCGAACAAGATCCTTACAGATATCAGAGCGCTTCACAAAGACAGGGTAGCGGCAGTAGGAATGAACAGAGATAATGGGAGCAGTATAATAGTCACTAACATGGTAGGATAATAATAACATACATAAAACAAATCAATATACAATCAGGTAAACAAGTAATATATGACGGCAAGTCATTGATAACCTGTTATGCCTGTAAATGATGACACGACATGTGCATTACATTTGTTTTTATGAACATGGAGATAAAGGTGGCCGAAAAGGGAGAGAGCAAACAAAAGTCCTAGATACAAAACTATCAAAACATATGGAAAATCTATTTTTAGTTTTCAACAAGGCCGCAAGCGTATTCATGTCATTCAAACACTATTCATTTCATTCGGGTAGTGAAAGAAAGGGTATCTTCGGCGATAGTGTTTCCACCAACAAAGAGGCAATATGCATGTAAAGAATACGAACGTGTTGAGCTGCTAAATCGCCCTAGACAGGAAAGATGCATTTATATAAAAGAAACTCTATTTTTAGAAGCACTAACCAGATAAGTTCCGTGTCATCCATTAAAATGTCACAGCAACAGCACTGCAAGAGTAGAACTAAAGCTAGATGTGACAGCCCACAAAAGAAGCCGTACAACTGCTCTCATCTCCTAAAGTGACCGTGCTTCCTGCTAAAGACGGCAACTAAATAAAGGCCATCAGTACTGCTCTTGCAAGATGCCAGCAATGAGTTGTCACCCAGAGACTGTACCAATCAAATCTTCTTTCTGTTGCCGTCTTAATTGACATGGAAGTCCTGAAACAAGGGCAATTTCACCATGTTCGTAACCAGAATATCCCTGCTGGCACAGCACGAACAAGTATCCTTTTTTATTTTATTATAATTAAAAATAAAAGTAATTAAGATTTTTATTTCAAAATGTATTAAAACATACGTCTGCAGGAGGACGAATTGAGATGCTGCCCCTTAACGTATTCCCAAACACAGTGCAGCCACTCTGTCTATATGAATCACCATGAGAGAAAAAAAACCTTTTCAGAAGGGGTATATAAGATGGTGGATTACAAATAGGACTTTTAATATTCATTATTATTTCCATATCCAGATGGAATCGTCGTCATTGTACATTACGTTATAACAGTACTGCCACCAATACAAGCAAAATTAATTAGAGGTAGGCCAGACGAAATCGAGCATACAGTAACAAAAAGTATTTGGTCGCTAGCTTACCCTACTTGAGATAATGCAATAATGATTCGAGAAAATAATGCACGAATCTCCAGAAGGTAGTGCATCATTTTCTTTGGAATAATGATATTGCACAACAGACTCACGCAGCACTTTGATCCAGCTGAGTGAGCCCTACACTTGTCAGAAAAGGGAGGTTCACGTTCTAGTACCTTTGTTAAATATATAAAACCACACAGCAAGCTGTAGCTTGCATAGATACAGGAGTACCTGCACTTGCAGCTACATAAAACGTATCATTTTTTTTGTTAAAGTAATTTCTGAAGGAATAAGTTACTTACCCCCTGTAGCACACCATCTGTTGGATATTCTACCTAACTGTAGAATCCTCACCTTTAGAAGAAAACACTCCCAAGTGCTACACTGAATCTGGAACATTTAAAACAGTATTGCCATTACTCCCATGCCCCAGTAGAGGGCAGCCTGCTGCTCTGTGCTGTTATATACCGAAATTGAATGAGTGGCATATAAGTTCCACCTCTGCCTACTGATGTCAACATTCTGCATCGGGCCTACCTGACTCCCAACAGACTGAGTAAAATCTATGAAAACACTGGCTCAAACTGCCCAGCTTTGCTTCCTCCGATTTAGATTTGAAACATACAAGCTCCCTGACTGTTCGCATGTCGCCCCCTACTGCGGGGGGGGGGGGGGGGGGGAGGGAGGGGGTTAGCCTCTCCCTGGAGTTTGGACCAACTAGCTACCATGTTTGTCCATTTTGTGCCCTGCCATTCGGCGGGTCTGGGCTGTGAGTGCTGTCTCCGCTTGCTCCCCCCTTCTGGCCTGCTCACCCTGCTGTAAGGAAGGGAAGTGGCCTTCCCCCCTGCAGACCGCCCTGCCAGTGTGCCTCCTTACCAACAAATGTACCCCTTGTTAGCCGCCTCGCCTGCCGTCCAGTACTGGGACAATGCTGTTGCTCGGTGTGGTCATAGGGTGACCAGATTCTCAAAACACAAGCATTAGAAATGCAATAGGTCTCGGATGTATTTGAGTTAGAGGAAATGGCATTGTAAATGGCAATGTCTTTTCGCCATGTGTTATGGAGTGTATGAATGTAGTGTGTAATGGAATTAGGTGGTTTGGATTGGAATTGTAGCAATGGTAGCATGCTGATCTTTAGATGATTATGTTTAAAAGTAAAGTTTGCAATACTGCTATTGATGTAATAGTTAATTGTGGATTCGTCAACAATTGATGTGTGTAGTGATGGCTGTTGGTGTGCACTGACGGGTGGTGGTGTGTGCCTGGTGAAAGCGTGCACTGATGGTTGGTGGTGTATGTGTGCGCCTGGTGAAAGCGTGCAGTGACGGCTGGTGGTGTGTGTGTGAGCTTGGTGAAAAGCTGATTACCCTGCATACTCACATACTGATTACCCTGCATATTGAAACACTGCTCACCCTGCACACTCCCACACTGCTGGCCCTGGATACCTACGTACTGCTCACCCTGCATACTCACACACTGCTCACCCTGCACACTCACACACTGCTGGCCCTGGACACCCACATACTGATCACCCTGCATATACACACTCTGCTCACCCTCCACACTCACACACTGCTGGCCCTGGACATCCACATACTGCTCACCCTGCATATGCACACACTGCTTAGCCTGCACACTCACATACTTCTGGCCCTGGACACCCACATACTGATCACCCTTCATACTCACACATTGATCACCCTTCATACTCACATATTGATCACCCTGCATACTCACACTCTGCTCACCCTGCATACTCACACTCTGCTCACCCTGCATACTCACACTCTGCTCACCCTGCATACTCACACTCTGCTCACTCTGCACACTCACACACTGCGTGCTTCTGTACTGCTGGAACCAGTGCTCCTGTACTGTGTGTTCCGTGCTTCTGTACTGCTGGAACCAGTGCTCCTGTACTGTGGGTTCTGTGTTCTGCACTCACTTTTACTCTGCACTCCTATTACTCACACTCACTCTGCACTCATATTACTCGCACTCACTCTGCACTCACTCTGCACTCATATTACTCACACTCACTCTGCACTCACTCTACACTCACTCTGCACTCATATTACTCACACTCACTCTACACTCACTCTGCACTCATATTACTCACACTCACTCTGCACTCATATTACTCACACTCACTCTGCACTCACTCTGCACTCATATTACTCACACTCACTCTGCACTCACTCTACACTCACTCTGCACTCACTTTGCACTTGCACTCTGCACTCACTCTCACTCTGCACTCACTTTGCACTTGCACTCTGCACTCACTCTGCACTCACTTTGCACTTGCACTCTGCACTCACTCTCACTCTACACTCACTCTACACTCACTCTACACTCACTTTGCACTTGCACTCTGCACTCACTCTCACTCTACACTCACTCTGCACTCACTTTGCACTTGCACTCTGCACTCACTCTCACTCTACACTCACTCTGCACTCACTTTGCACTTGCACTCTGCACTCACTCTGCACTCACTTTGCACTTGCACTCTGCACTCACTCTCACTCTACACTCACTCTACACTCACTCTACACTCACTTTGCACTTGCACTCTGCACTCACTCTCACTCTGCATTCACTCTCACTCTGCATTCACTCTCACTGCATTCACTCTCACTCTGCACTTGCACTCACTCACTGCACTCACTCTCTGCACTCACTCTGCTCTCACTCTGCTCTCACTCTGCTCTCACTCTGCTCTCACTCTGCTCTCACTCTGCTCTCACTCTGCTCTCACTCTGCTCTCACTCTGCATTCACTCTCACTCTGCACTCACTCTCACTCTGCACTCACTCTCACTCTGCACTCACTCTCACTCTGCACTCACTCTCACTCTGCACTCACTCTCACTCTGCACTCACTCTCACTCTGCACTCACTCTCACTCTGCACTCACTCTCACTCTGCACTCACTCTCACTCTGCACTCACTCTCACTCTGCACTCACTCTCACTCTGCACTCACTCTCACTCTGCACTCACTCTGCATTCACTCTCACTCTGCATTCACTCTCACTCTGCATTCACTCTCACTCTGCATTCACTCTCACTCTGCACTCACTCTCACTCTGCACTCACTCTCACTCTGCACTCACTCTGCACTTGCACTCACTCACTGCACTCACTCTCTGCACTCACTCTCTGCACTTGCACTCACTCACTGCACTCACTCTCTGCACTCACTCTGCACTCACTCTCACTCTGCACTCACTCTCACTCTGCATTCACTCTCACTCTGCATTCACTCTCACTCTGCATTCACTCTCACTCTGCATTCACTCTCACTCTGCTCTCACTCTCACTCTGCACTCACTCTGCACTTGCACTCACTCACTGCACTCACTCTCTGCTCTCACTCTGCTCTCACTCTGCTCTCACTCTGCTCTCACTCTGCTCTCACTCTGCTCTCACTCTGCTCTCACTCTGCTCTCACTCTGCATTCACTCTGCTCTCACTCTGCACTCACTCTGCACTCACACTCACTCTGCACTCACTCTCACTCTGCACTCACTCTCACTCTGCACTCACTCTCACTCTGCACTCACTCTCACTCTGCACTCACTCTCACTCTGCACTCACTCTCACTCTGCATTCACTCTCACTCTGCACTCACTCTCACTCTGCACTCACTCTCACTCTGCACTCACTCTCACTCTGCACTCACTCTCACTCTGCACTCACTCTCACTCTGCACTCACTCTCACTCTGCACTCACTCTGCACTTGCACTCACTCACTGCACTCACTCTCTGCACTCACTCTGCACTTGCACTCACTCACTGCACTCACTCTCTGCACTCACTCTGCACTCACTCTGCACTCATTCTGCACTCATTCTGCACTCACGCTGCACTCACTCTCACTCTGCACTCACTCTCACTCTGCACTCACTCTGCACTCACTCTCACTCTGCACTCACTCTCACTCTGCACTCACTCTGCACTCACTCTGCATTCACACTCACTCTGCACTCACTCTGCATTCACACTCACTCTGCACTCACTCTGCACTCACTCTGCACTCACACTCTCTGCACTCGCACTCTCTCTGCACTCGCACTCTCTCTGCACTCGCACTCTCTCTGCACTCGCACACTCTGCACTCCCACTCTCTGCACTCGCACTCTCTGCACTCACTCTGCACTCGCACTCACTCTGCACTCACTCTGCACTCGCACTCACTCTGCACTCGCACTCACTCTGCACTCACTCTGCACTCGCACTCACTCTGCACTCGCACTCACTCTGCACTCGCACTCACTCTGCACCTGCACTCGCACTCTGCACTCTGCACTCGCACTCTGCACTCTGCACTCGCACTCTGCACTCTGCACTCGCACTCTGCACTCTGCACTCGCCACTCTGCACTCGCACTCACTCTGCACTCGCACTCACTCTGCACTCACACTCACTCTGCACTCACACTCACTCTGCACTCACACTCACTCTGCACTCACACTCACTCTGCACTCACACTCACTCTGCACTCACACTCACTCTGCACTCACACTCACTCTGCACTCACACTCTGCACTCGCTCTGCATGGGAAAAGCCAGAAGATCTTGCGTATACATGAAAATGCAGTTCAGACCTATTGACTGGTATAAAATCGGCGTACTATTACACAATCAGCAAATACAGCGCTACAGTGCATTTGATGGGTTGTAACACCAGGCAAAGTATATGGAATCTGGCCATCGGGGTGCTTAGAAACTGGAAAGATGCAGTATTTGGCGCTACATACAAACGAGTAATTTTCCTGTAAATCATAATGCCATCACCAAAATAAATGTATTTGCATTGTAAAGGTACGCACCTGGGGAGGTGATTCAGTGCTGGAGGAGTGTCTGGAGATGTGTGGAATTTCCCCAAAGTTCTCAGGGGACTCACAAATTAAAGCTTCCTTCCATGAGTTGAGCGCCTTTTTGCCTCTAACAACATATGCGAGGCTTCTCCCCTTCGGCAACTGTTTTCTCTAGTGAAATCATGAACGGACTCGCTTTTTGCACCTTTGCCCTTCCCTGGTGCAGATATTCACCAATAGCCCCGCATCCCCTTCCCCATAAAAGTAAAGTTCAATCCCACCTGTGTTTCGAACTCAGCATTTTAACAACACTTTTATCGTCGTGCCCTCGCTTGTGAAAATTAGTGCAGCTCTGTGATTTCTTGTGAAAGGGGTGTGCGTTGGCTTTGATACCACTGACCGTTCCCGCACGTGGTAGTAGTGACAGCTCTCCAGGATTGTGTGAAAACTCTCCGAGGGAGCCCAGTAACCCGCGGCTCTTGTGAAAAGTCTCTCTCAGTCAAGTGGGCACCGGCTTCCCCGACGCCCACTATTAGAGGCGTTGAGCTCCAGGCGCTGCAGTCTCTCTGACAATGGCGAGGCGCAGCTAGCAGTCTCTGCTACGCCAGTAAAGGGCTGGCTATTTTGGTGTTCGAAGCTCCGGCGTGTCTTGTGAATGCATGAGTTTCCCAGCAGTCTGTGCTTCTTGTGGGAAAGGACAGTTGCTTTGGTCAGTGAAGCTCTGCTGGGTCTTGTGGATGAGTGTGTAAAATGGTGCCCTGGCAGTCTCTGCGGATTGTGTTAAACACAGTCCCGGTGGTGTCTGAACTTGTCAGTCTCTTAAAAAGGGGTTACATGGTGCCATAGAAGTTTTTTTCTGATTGTGTAAAATACACTTCCTATACTATCTGAAGCTCTGCAGTCTCTGGAGAATGGGTTAACTTGTGCAATAGCAGTCTCTTGTGATTGTGCATAAGACCATGGTGTCTGAAACTCTGCAGTCTCTGGAGAATGGAGTAAATGGTGCCCTAGCAGTCTCTTCTGATTGTGTAAAATACACTTCCTATGGCGTCTAAAGCTCTGCAGTCTCTAGAGAATGGGTTAACTTGTGCAATGGCAGTCTCTTTTGATTGTGCAAAAGACCATGGTGTCTAAAGCTCTGCAGCCTCTGGAGAATGGGGTACATGGTGTCCTGGCAGTCTCTGCTGATTGTGTAAAAGACAATTCCTATGGCGCCTGAAGCTCTGCAGTCTCTTAAGAAAGGGTAAATGGTGTCCTAGCAGTCTCTTTTGATTGTGCAAAAGACCATGGTGTCTGAAGCTCTGCAGCATCTTCTGAATGAATGTGTGCCACGGTGCTCTAGCAGTCTCTGCTGATTGTGAAAAAAAGAGTTACTCTGATGTTTTCAGTTCTGCGCTCTCGTGTGAATGAGTTGTGAAGCGCTCTCTCCCTCTTGTGAAAAGAGCACCTCCTCTCGCACGTGCAGAACTGCACTCTCCCGTAGGGAGGTCATATTGTGGTCTTTTGCTTCTGTTATGTGTGGTAAGAGACACCTCCCCTGCTGTCTGCCGCTTTGAAGTTACTCCTGTTCAGCTATCTTCCAGTTTTTGACAGTCGTCGTCTCTTTTGCTGTTCGCAATACCCCGGCCTCTTGTGCCCAGCGGCCTCCCTGCAGTGTCTCCGATTCGATCTCGCTCCAGCAGTCTCTCGCCTGCGGGAGGTGTCGGTCCCTCATTCTTGCAGTTCCTGGGGTGACTTTCTCCTGCTCCTCTCTGGTCTAACCCCTGCCGTCTCCGCCTGACGTGCAAAAGACACTGCCACCTCCTTTTAAACCCCTACAGCCTCCGCCTCGTCACCATGTGCACTCACATCTCTCCTGCCAGCGCAGCAGTCTCTTGTGAAACACTCTAAGGCCGAGCTCTGTCTCTTCAGCGCCAGAAGCGTGCACTGTCACTTGTGAAGTAACCGACTTCCTTTCGGGAGCCTGCAGGGCTGCCAGCTGAGCTCTTGTGCCTTGACAGGCCATAAAACTACGATCCGAAAGCCTCAGAGGCAGAGAGGGAGGTAGTGAGGAATTATTGGCCGCGCGCCTTACACTTTTACATATCCGAGTCTGCGTAAAGTCCAAACGGGCCGGTTCTATGAAACAACTACGGCCAGGGTAACGAGTAAAGCAAGTGGAACTGATGTGATGTAATTCAAGTACTGAACAAAATATTGTGCTAAAATACAGGGACTTGTCTAGCAGAAGACAAGAGAGCTTATATAAGCCCACATTTGTCTAACGTTTTTAGAAACTATGTGAAGACGGTCTGACTCAGCTAATCTACAAACGCACTGCTCTATGGTGAACGCGCGCACACCATCTGGAATGCATTACACGGCCACCCTGACAGCTCCTAATTGATATTTATGGACGGCCGTGCGCGAAACCGCGGAGAAAATGCCAACATGGCCGCCTAATGCCCTATGGCATCAAGACTACTACAAAAACAGCACCGCGACGACCAATCAACATTCAGATAAGAAAAAACTAAGGAATGTGTATTTCCCGAGGCCCTAAAGACTCTTTTTTTTTTTTTCTCTTACATTAGGAACTCGGAGCTCCGCCCCGAGCCCTAAAAACGGGGACAGGTCATTGACATAGAAGTAGGACTACGGTTTGCAGTAACAATCAACATAAAAGTAGGATTATTTGACAGCTGTCAGACATAGAAAAGGGACTACAATGACAGCTCCCTCCACAGACCGAGATGAAGCATTACAGGCAACAAATCCGAGGTCTTTTATTGGCACCCCTCTCCCTTACGCAGCAGCATTAGTACTTTTTATTACATTTACACTTTTAAGGACTATAGCATATATTTGCCAAAAATCAATAAAACATCACAGGCTAGCAAACGTCAGATTTACTAACTTTATCAATGCTCATTTCTATAGCTGCGTGTCAGCACCACCTAAAGTACAACTCACTAATGTTGCTTAGTTGCTCATGACAGAAAAGCATGGGAGGTAAACTGCGGAATGCTAAATTGCCGAAGGGCAGCCAATTAAAAACAGTGTCATTTCTGTGTTTAAACAGGACACTGTTTGACAACAGGGACATTTGAGTCACTTGGAGACAAGTGTCGGGACACGTGGACAATTCTCCAAAAACGGGGACCGTCCTGGGAAAACGGGGACGTCTGGTCACCCTAGGTGTGGATGGGTGGGTCTCGAACGTTGTTCAGAGCACCAACCCAAGCTTCCAAAAGTAACCTGTGCTCGGATGGCGGTGCACTTATAGCACCACATTGTCCCCTCCTAGCATGAGGTGGCGTTCCCCCAATGGGGGGGGGGGGGGCAAAAACATCACCCGGCCTCCATTCGGCCAGGTATTTTCGCGCCACCTTTGGCGCACGCTTTTTCCCAGGGAGGGGTAGACTCCCCCTTTCAGTTGGGTGCACGGAAGCAGCTCAAACCAGTTTTTCCGGGTCCCCGGCAGCTGTTCTGGTGACAGCCCGTGAGGCCCCCTTCGGGGTCGGCCTCTGCTACAATGAGTGCAATGTCTACACCCGCAACAAAAAATAAAGTGTGCTGCCTAGCCCAACAGTCAAGTGAAGGGCATAATCATTCAGATTAAATGCATCTCTTAAAGTACCAAATGTGTACCCACACACACGATGCAGCACACAAGGCGTTCCGCGGCTGCCACACGAATGTAAGTGCTCCCTGCTGCAGCTAACAGAAGGCTGAGCGAACCTCTCTTTGGTGCAGGACGTGCATGATCTCTGCACGGAGCCTGCTATCAATTAAGCACATGATGAAAGGAGCAATGGTTGAACCTGGAGTCGTTACTTTTCTATAAAGTCAAAACCTTCACATTCATTCAAAGTGTGTACCACTTCAGTGTCTGCAAAGCCAGCACCAGCCACGTACGTCACGTCTGCAGAAAGAATGCGGCTTTAAAATTACACTAAATAACGTGCAATAGACAAAATGAACACGCTTCTCGTTTTGTTTAAAACTACATAATGTGCCTCAGCCTCACTCTCCTAAGGCTTGCCCAATGCCGACTGCAGTCTGCGGGGCTCGAACGAATCCGAGTCACCTATTCATTTATGTCATGATTAGGCTGGCTGACCAAGTGTTGCCGGGGCCTCTACTGCGCCATCTAATTGTTAAATTGTGTCCTAATGGTCAAACAAGAATATATTTGATTTGAACTTTGAAATGTCTTTGCTGTTTAATGTATGATGAGGTGTCATTAAGAGCTTGTCACAAGTGAAAATACACCTGATAAGAAACAAGACTCACAGAACCGTTGTTCTAATTCTTGTGTCATATCCTGATTCTGGATTTGGGCATGAAGTGTTTTGGGCCTGTATTATATACTAAATTTTCTCCAGAGACTTGTCACATTACAGAATACTCAGCCTGTGTCTACAGTCCTGCATACCCCATACCAGAACATGAAGCCCTTCTTCAGAGCTCCGGTTATCCAACAGCAGAACACTAGATCATGTTGTCACATAAGAGAACTTTCAAGCCTCAATCACATTTACGGTTATCCTAGAAATGAATACTCTGCCCTTCTCTATTGAGCCAGTTATGCAAAGACTGAACTCTCGCCCCTTTTGGTTTGCTTATTAGTGTATTGCTCATTTGTTAAGCAGTGTGATGCTTTGATAAAGGTCGACACTGTATGTACATTTAGGCAACTGCACACAAGAAATCCACACGTTTCTTTTTTACACCTTAAATCAAATTACACAGGCCTGCTTCTCTCGTACTAATGCTGAGAAATCCAACAGAGCGGGTCTTCAGGCTTGTCGGGGGCACCACATCTGAAAACAGTCTGAGTAAAGGTCACTCACTAACACTATTTGTAGCTTTCTGAGCCAAACTCTACTCTACTTTATAACTAAACAAATACAGAAACTGATCCCACTTATTGCACTAATAAAACAATTATTAGATTACTCCTACAGAAAGACATACAATGGCCACGGAATACTCCGCCACATGATCTGCACTACAGACGCACCTCAGACCTTGCTCCTGGCGTGCCATTAGCTATGCTGTCCAGAACAAACCACGGCTACACGCGCACATTCCTCAGACACTGCCCATGAGGTGTAGTGAGCTACATTGTCCAGGGCAACACACCTCAGCTACAAGCACACATACCTCAGACACTGTTTCCGTCATCTTCATTGCTTGATTTTTGCTCAAGAAATGTCACTCTGTCGTTGAATGTCACTCATAATACACTGAAATTATGAAAATGTCACACATAAGCAATCCGAAACCTTGGTAGCTGGGAAAACATGTACACGAGGAAGAATGACTCCTTCCTTGTAAAGGGAAAAGATGTAACCATGAAAAGATTCGCCGTCACTGGAATACTGATACAGTTTATGTATCTACACTGAAAACACGGAGTATAATATTAACCAGTACCCCTCTGTTCTGAGACTGGAAAGCCAGAACACTGATAAGGATGCAGAAGTATGGGACACGCACCATGCAACTGAATCATAAATGAACGGAGAGCACTTGCACCAAGAACAGAACATATTCAAGGGTGAGAAGCACTCCTACCCCAAGTGAAAAAGTACATAATAAATAGGGCAGAGAAGGTAGGGACATAAGCAGGGCACAAGTCCTAAAAAAAGAAGTGGGGGGACTCTCCAAGGTAGGCGTGGTCACAGGAAGTGACACCACGACAGGAAGTGACATCACGACAGGAAGTGACATCACAACAGGAAGTGGCATCACAGCAGGAAGTGACATCACATGTAAGGCAGATCTATCATTTGCATATAATGCAAGATTTAACAATTGAAGCTGCTTGGTACTTAAGCCTGTGACTTAAGGTCCCTGCATGGAGGAATTAGCAGCCCAAATGTGGATGAAGTTTGGCGAAGGTGACATGAACACATTTTCAAAACGCTACAGGAAAGTTTGACTGCAAGATTTAGTATACATTACAGGTTCCCAGAGAGGCTGCTTCCCACACTCGATAATGACTATTACACACAGTAGGGCTCCATATTCACGTTATTCTATTGATGAGTGTTATATGTTATCTCCCCACCTATTGTAAACTAGCGACTCTGTATTAAATAGTTTTGTCCCAGCTGCCTCTCTCTAGCTGTGGCTAGATTTATTTATTTTATTTATAAAGTTTTATATAGCGCGAACTTGATCCCGAAGGATATCAGAACGCTTTACAATTTGCAGCAAAGGTAACAAATCAGAACATTAGTCTAACATTGGGAATCTTGGCTGAAGACAATGGAGCTGCCGGGGCATTAGCTTGGGTCAATGCCTAAATTTTAGATCTATTAACTGGCCATTGTATTTATTTTAGCAGATTTATTTATTTCTATTTATTTTAGGAAATGTATTTAGTTTTGGTATATTTTAGTTTGACTTATTTGCCTTAATTTACTTCAGTGCAACAAAATATAAACATTGCTTTACTTTGTATTAATACTGTTTATTTTTGTGATAGTTCCTAAAAAAAGGGCCGATTATGACTCATGCATTGTAATGGTTGTTTCCCCCTTTACAGAGACTACTTACTATAAAATCGGGGTGGGCCTAGCTCATGATGTCATTTTGTGGGGACCCCTTGAAGAAAGCGGGCAGAACCTTTGCAAAACTTTGTGCCCCCCTATCCAGTAGTGCAATTATCCAAACACTGACAGGATTGAGCCTAAATTAAAAATATACTGACATACGTAATGCCAAGTCAGACGTCATCATGGAGTCATGTTTAAATGAACAATCCAGCACCATCCTACACCTCCCCATTCCACAAAATTATACAATTCAGACCAACAACACAAACTAGAAGGGGGCGTTGCTGTCATCATTAAACATTCCATGTGGAAACAGCGACACACGGAAGAACACACAAGGGTACACCATCATACTACTTACATTTTGTAGCCTGGTGTCAATTGTTCAATGCAGGGCGTAATTTGTGCCAGTGCTTAGCGCCGGCACTTAATTGGCAGGGCCGGGTCTAGTGGGACTCTGATTCTACACGCACGAGGCGCACAGTGCATGTAAAATGTTTTCATTTAACTTACAGCATACTTACTAGTACTAATACTTAATTAACTCCTCAAGTCTCGTGCAGCCGCATCGCATTATGTTTAGTTTTTCACATCTCAGTTTACCCTTAATTGTTCACGATCACTTGAATAATGAAATATTCTGAGTGGGAGAGCTCTTTGGCAGCACTCTGCCAGGTTTCTCTCTCGTCACTCTCATGCTGCTGTGTTAAAGAGCCTTGGTTCTACCGCACAAAGAATTAGGGTGACCAACTGGCATTGGTGCAAATTCAGGACGGTGAGTGTAAAAATTCAGGACAAAGGGTCAAAATTCAGGACACAAATTCAGGACAGGAGGTCAAAATTCAGGACAAAACTTTAGGACAATAGGTACGTTTTACAGACACATCAGAGGTTGTGCAATAGTATATAAGTAAGCCCAGCCATTTCCAAAAGTATTCAACCATTTGCAAACCTATCCATCATGTATCCTTCCATCTATCATTTCACTCATCCATCCCTTCATCCATCCCCTCATCCATCCTTTCACTCATCCTCCATTATCCATCCACCCTTTCACCCTATCCATCTGTACACTTATCCATCCACTCTTCATCCCATCCATCCATTCACTCATCCATTCAGCCATTTACCCTTTCACCAATCCAGCCATCCTTTCACTTACTAATCCTTCCACCCATCCACTCTTTTAGTCATCCATCCATCCTCCCTTTCTCTCTCCATCGACCCTTTCACTTAGCCTTCCTTCCTTCCATCCATCCATCCACCCACCCATCCATCCATCTACTCATCCACTCATGAATCCATCCATTGCCCCTATCACTCATCCATCTATCATTTCACTCCTTCACACATCTATTCATCCTTTTGTCCATCTACTCTCCCTTTCACTCACTCATCCATACTTACACCCACCCTTTCACTCATATGTCCATTCATTCACCCTTGCACTTATCAATCCATCCATCCATCATTTCACACATCCACCTACCCCCCATCATCCACCCACCATCCACACACCCACTCATCCATCCTTTCACCCACCCACCATCCAATCCACTGATCCATCCTTTCACCCATCCACCATCCACCCACCCACTCATCCATCCATCCTTTCACCCACCCACTCATCATCCATCCATCCATCCTTTCACCCACCCACTCATCATCCATCCATCCATCCTTTCACCCACCCACGTATCCATCCATCCATCCCTTCACCCACTCTCCATCCATCCATCCTTTCACCCACCCATCCATCCATCCCTTCACCCACTCTCCATCCATCCATCCTTTCACACACCCATCATCCATCCATCCATCCATCCGTCCTTCCCCTCATCATCCATCCATCCCCTCATCATCCATCCATCCTTCCCCTCATCATCCGTCCATCCTTTTCCCTCATCATCCATCCATCCTTTTCCCTCATCATCCATCCTTCCCCTCATCATCCATCCATCCTTTTCCCTCATCATCTATCCATCCATCCATCTGTCCTTCCCCCTCATCATCCATCCATCCTTCCCCTCATCATCCATCCATCCTTTTCCCTCATCACCCATCCATCCTTTCCCCTCATCATCCATCCATCCATCCTTCCCCTCATCATCCATCCATCCTTCCCCTCATCATCCATCCATCCTTCCCCTCATCATCCATCCATCCTTTCACCCACCCCCTCATCATCCATCCATTCCCTCATCATCAATCCATCCATCCCCTCATCATCCATCCATCCACCCTTCCCCTCATCATCCATCCTTTCACCCACCCCATCATCCATCCATCCATCCTTCCCCTCATCATCCATCCATATATCCATCCTTCCCCTCATCACCCATCCATCCATCCATCCACCCTTCCCCTCATCATCCATCCTTTCCCGTCATCCATCCATCCTTCCCCTCATCCATCCTTCCTTTCATCCATCCTTCCCCTCACCCATCCATCCATCCTTCCCCTCATCATCCATCCTTTCCCGTCATCCATCCATCCATCCCCTCATCCATCCTTCCTGTCATCCATCCATCCTTTCCCCTCACCCATCCTTCCATCCCATCCATTTATCCTGCCCTTCATCCATCCATCCTTCCCCTTACCCATCCATCCATCCCATCCATTTATCCTGCCCCTCATCCATCCATCCTTCCCCTCCATCCATCCATCCATCCATCTCCTCATCCATCATCCTTCCCCTCACCCATCCATCCATCCCATCCATTTATCCTGCCCCTCATCCATCCATCCTTCATCCTTCCCTTCATCCATCCTTCCTTTCATCCATCCTTCCCCTCACCCATCCACCCATCCCATCCATCTATCCTGCCCTTCATCCATCCATCCTTCCCCTCCATCCATCCTTCCCCTCATCCATTTATCCTTCCCCTCATCCATTTATCCTTCCTCTTATCCATCCTTCCCCTCCATCCCTCATCCTTCCCCTCATCCATCTTTCCCCTCATCAATCATCCAGCTACCCTTCCACCCATACATCCAGCTATTTACATTTTCTCTCCATCCTTCCCCTCACTCATCAATCCATCTATCCTCTCTCATTATCCATTTATTCAATCTTTCATTCATCCATTCACCCTTTCACTAATTCATCCAGCCATTCACACATCCCTTCACTTACTCACTCGCCCACCTTTCCATATTAATTTTGAGCTGAGCCCTTTTGAGAAGAGGCCCATCAAGAACTTCACCCTCGCTGCAGGGGCCGTTCCAGGACTGGGACAGAAGCCACCCAGGGCGGAGACAGGATCCACCACAGGGGGGGACAAGAGCCATCACAGGCGGGGGTGGACTGGAGCCACAACATGCGGGACAGGAGCCATCACAGGCGGGGGTGGACTGGAGCCACCACATGGGGGGACAGGAGCCATCACAGGCGGGGGTGGACTGGAGCCACAACATGGGGGGACAGGAGCAGGAGTCATCACAGGAGAGGGAAGGTGATCCACCAGGGTGGGCATGCAGTATTCTAGTATCATCTTGGGCTTCTCGCTCCCTCCTGCACAAGACAACGAGAAGACAGGCTCTATGTCCAAAATGCCACCCCCCACTGTGATATACAGTACTTACAGAAGATACTCTAAGAGAACTGATTGAACTGATTGTCCTCCATACTTTGTTCATCAGTGTGGGTGCGATTGTGCCATTTCTTTATTGTATTACATTATGCATGTTTGAAGAACCGAGGTTTGCTTACAAATTAGGGACAGTAATTAAGCTCGGTGAAGAGAAGCAGGTGCTGCCTCGGTGTAATCAGGGGTGTAATCTGGCCGAGTCTAGGATGTTTGGGGCCCTGGGTAGAAATGGATGTGTGAGCCCCCCTCTAAATAGCAGATACAAGACGCATTCAGGGCTGTTTGCATGCGAATGGATGCCCTGCTCCTGAACCTGCAGCACCTCCCTCTGTCACCTTCACGCACCTCTTAACAGCTCATCAAGGGCTGGAGGTGTGAGGGCTGCCATCCCGCTGTGCCTCTACAGTGCTGCTGCTGCTGGGGGTCGGAGCTTTCATACAGCCTCGGAGTCAAGAAGGGAGGTGGGGGCAAGCTGTGCCCGGTTCAAATTACGGAAATGCTTTATTTAGTTTGTGCGCGCCGCGCTCCCGTTTTTTTAATGGTGGACGCGGTTGTGATTTAGCAGGGTGGACGGCGTCCACCCTGAAAAACCCTCGGAAATAAGTGGGGGGATGCCGTCCACCCGCGTGGTACCCCGACTCGTGCCCTGGACATAAGGGAACAACAACTCAACAAATAGGCCAAACCATCCTTAAAAACAAGCATTGAAAATGCACTAGGACTCGGATTTACCCGAGCCGTTTTGCATTTTAAATGGAAGAGCTGGCACGAATGAAGGCACAAACGGGATGGGGTGGGGGTGTGGTTGTGACACAAGAAGTTACAGACTGCGGGAGGGAACGGGAAAGACAGGGAAACAAAATGTTTTTCGAAGTAAAGGGGCTGATCGATTCGGAAGTGCAAAAATGACGTCAGTGCAGTCAGGAGGCGGGACTAAAATGCCGAAAACCAATCAAAATGCAGATTTTTTTTTTATTGTAGCCAAGAAAAGTTATGCCAGGAAAGTGGGCGGCGCTTCCCTCGCTATACTGGATACAGCATCTCTCGTTGAGACAGCGCATGTGCTGCCTAGGCGAAACCTAATAATTCAGTAGGGCAGGTAGAGAGCGTGTGTCAAGGAAACAAGGAGACTCCCGGTCAGCAGGTGAAAAGAGTGTTTTTAGTCAGACCAGGGAACCAAAAGTAGCCCAGGCAAAAATGCTCAACCCAGCCCTGTTCACTTTCTCTCCTTCCTCACTCACTATCTTGTCATCCATCCATTCTCTTTTCCCTTCTCTCCAATCTGCTCCCTCTCGGATCTCTTTCTCTCCATCTCCCTCCTCTTTCTTTTGCGTCATGTATACCTGCTAATCTTAACCTCGGTGAGATGGGGAAAGTATAAACTAAGTGATTTCACTATGGGCTGTTTTTGGTCTATTCTGACGAGCTCTTATAACAATCAACTTTTTGCACTTTACTATTACACTATGGCTGTGAAATATAGCTGTTTTCTGATATACAATTGTATTCCTTCTTTATCGTAACTTCTGAGAATAACTAATTTTCCTGTTTCCCTTGTTGTTTTTTCAATTATAATTTTCTTGTTGTAAATATTGGATTTCTCTTTATGGCATTAATTGCAGCCCAGAAAAAGTTTCTTTGAAACGAAACACGTGTCAGCTGCCGGTCCAACGTCTGACAGAAGGATCATTGTATCAAGTTTTCCATCGTTGAAATACAATGCTATTGCTTCTAAATATATGGCCCAAATCTGTAGGTTCCATATGTATATTAAATTGAATAGCAAGAACATTTTTTTTGTTTGCTGGTGTTTGAAATTGACCCACGTTTAAAAACATTTTTGTATGAATCCATGTCAAATTGATTAGAGTGCCGAGGTTTATGTATATGTTTTGAGATGGAGAAAGTGACAGGGCACAAGCAGCGGCCATGGGCTTTCAAAACTGCCCTCAAATGGCTTCAGCCCATTAGGGCAATGGCAAATGAAATAAAAGGCCAATCTGACTCTGTCTTTAGTTGTCGCAATATCTGGAACTGCCATGGACGATATGGTGATAGATGGTTAAATAGATTATTTTAAGGGTTAAAAAGTTAGCAGCAGACCTGGCTAGGACTTCCTACCCAGACAGATTAGTAACTAAGAAACTGGAAGAGTTAAAGCACTCTGGGTTTGGATAGTATTGCCGCCTCTCTATGAGAAGATATCGTAGTGCTACGTCACACAAGTAGCACACCACCCTTTCTGGCTCTTCAACCAGCCCCACCCACCTCGCTCATCACCAGCAGAAGAATAGAAACACTGTGCTCGGCTGCAGTCAGGGACCTCTGCGTTTGAATCAGAAAAGTGGCATTTAGTTTTTAGAGTCCTTGTGGTAGCTTAATTAACTAGTAAGAGTGCTCCAACACCCAGTGGCGCTTTGATAGCGGAGGAGCATCGCCCGCTCCAAGCCACGCAACATGTTAAAAATAAAATGTCAATGAAATCTTTTCATTGGCATTTTATTTTTAACCAAGATGCGCTGCAGCCGCCAGCCTACCTCTGAGCAAGGAAGGCGCGTCCTCCTCTGTCAATTGGCAGCAGGAGGACTGGAGTAGTCGTGGCCACACACTTCAAAGTGCACATGCCACCTTGGCCGGTGGTCTTCAGGCAGCCATAGTGACAAGCGCACTTTGAAGCTCTCGACCCAGCTGTCTTAGACAGATGGGTGGAGACCAAGCTCAGGCCTCTAGGGCCTGAAGGAGCAATAGGCCAACCCGCTCCATCCGATCCTGGTGAAGCTCTCATGCAGCATGACAGCAGTGTTTGGATTGGTTAGGGAGTTTCTTAATTCCAGTCTTCGGAAGGACAGCGAGGGGGACACGGTGCTCACTGGTAAGTACAATTTAATTTTATTTAATCAATATAAAATATCTAATGCATGTACTTTAGTTTGTGTTTGTTTTATTTTGTAGGGAGGGGTTGTTTTTATTTGAGCATTTGAGGGAGTTTTTTTTTTTTTTTAGCATGGGCGTTTGCAGGGAGGGAATATATTTTTTTGGGTGGTGGTGGGGCGCTTTGCTTGCCCCACAACTTGCTGCTCCTGTAACACCATTCTCTGCATCTCTTTCCACCATATGGAAAACATACGTTGCATGAGACAGCGTTGAGTGTATATCTCGCTGTAACTCATGGGACATGGGCCATTTTAGAGTCTCTGTGGGGATTAGCAATGCTGAAAGGGCGTCTGCAGATTCTATGTCAGGACCGGAGGCTTCGATAATGCTTTTCTTTCTCCGCTTTTAATTTAACATCAAAAACACAGCAGCCAGAAAAGCAATAAAATTACGTTTCCTTATAACATACAGAAAAAACGTCATTTGCTCTTATAAGAAAACGTAAAAACTCAGTCCATGAACATCAAATCCCATAAGTCCAAGGGATGGCCTGCAACGGAGTCCTTCCTCACTGCCTCCAACTCTTAGAAAGCTCCACCATCTTGTGCAGACCTGCCTCTTTCTTCGCTGCTGCACAGCTAGTTAAGTGCCTTTTTTTGCTCTCTATTCAATTGTGTGTTTAACTGTGTTATTGCGGGGAGGGAACGTCACCGAAGGGATTCTGTAATGCGTTACACGTATGATTTTGACCTTCTCTTCTCAGGTTCCCTCGATTTATAGCCGCAGGAGTGTTTTCTGCTCCTTACGCGGCAGTCCAGTTGCGGTGCTCTGCGGGGCCACCAGGGGGCGCTCGCGCGTCTCGTTGCTCCCACAGTGCGGCGTCTTCATAGCGGAGCCGCGCTGAGGGAGTAACTAGTCTGCCGGAGCCTGTCCCCAAACCGCCAAACCTATACGCCCTGCGGGGGTCTGTATTTGTCACCTTTCAACATAATTTACGCCCCGCTGGAGTCCGTACTCTTTGCCTTGCTCTGAACTCGCCGGCGGCGAGATTGCACACAGGTATTTTGACGCGCGCTTGGTGGCGGCTGGGACGTGTCAGTTTCATTTGACGGCCCGCGCGCCTGAGGGCCTTGTGTGCGGCCCAATTGCTGGCTCTGTATGCAGCGCAAAATATTTGCAGGTCTTTGATCTGCCCATAGCCCCCAAGTTAGCGAGGGGAGGGGGCCTTCTTTCCTCAGCCTATTTTCACCCCTCTAGTTTGGTTATCGTCTGTGTTCCCTAGCTCTTTTTCCTGGATACTGTCAGGAATAGTTGTGTGGCACTGGTGTTGGGTTTGTGTACCTGTCAGTTAAGGGGCAATGGAGCAGGATAGTTACTATGAGGAGGAAGAGGCGACGCAGTACCTACCTCTGGATGATGATTTCTTCGAGGCGGTAGACACCTCCATTCTTAGATGTGTGACGGAGGTGGTGACCCCCATGGAAGAGCGCTTAACTAACCGCATTATTGCGGAGTGCGCAAGGTTGGCCCAAGCCCACGGAGGCACCCCGGCTCCTGGCCCCCTACCCACCTCGGGGGAGGATCCCCCACCACCCAAGAAGGTTTGCGGGGAAGGCTCCGAAGGGGAGGCGCAGGGGGTGGACAAGGATGCCTTTGAACTCTTGAAAACAGCGTTTCTAGCCAAGTCCGTGCCACCGTCCTCTGTACCTCCCCAGTTGCCGGAACCCACAGTGTCCACAGCACCCCCTTTCCCATCCCAGGACGGGGGCTCCCTCACTGACTCGGACGATGAGGGGTCTTCGCGGTCCTGGCGCCCAGCTAGTTCTTCGGGTACCTTGCCCCAGGATGCCTCTGGCATGCTGGACCCGGATGAAATCATACATCCACGGTCGGCGGCCTGGGCTCCTGGGGACAAGGTGGCCAAGTTTGTGGCCTCCGCAAGCCTCTGGAAAAGGAAGCGCGGGGGTGTCTTAGGGCGGAGTGTCCACGCCCCACATTGGAGGGGAAGATTGCACTGACTCCCGAGTTGGACTCTAAAATGGTGACTTTCCTTGCAAAATACATTAAGGATCCGCGTAAGGGGATAGACCGTTCCTGCCGCTCGTGCCAGGATAGGCTCCTGGACGCCATTGGGCCAATGACCAAGATTTTAGACATGGCAGAAGAGGCGAAGGTAACAGGGTCAGTTATCTCTCCTGAAGTTTTGTCTAGCTGGGTGCAGAGGGCGATAGCCTTTATGGGCAATGCCCACTGCGCCCTGTCGATGGCACGCCGGCGCTCCCTGCTCATCAAGCTGGATCCGAAGCTGGGCGACTTGGCGTCCTTGGAAGCAGGTGCTGTGGCGCAGGGGGGCCTGTTTGGGGACCCTTTTGTAAAAGAATTGGGGAAATTCGTTGCCACGTTCACCTCGCTGGACAAGGTCCAATCAAACATAAAGAGGGTCTTTCAGACCCGTTTTTCCCAAGGGGCTGGTCGCGGGAGTGGGCGCGTGACCGGCCGCGGCGGTCACCAGACCAGTAACAGGGGACAAGGCTCCAGCAGGGGACAATACCAGACCTCAGCAAATTTCAACAACTTTTACCCCACCAAGGGGCAACGTTTCAGAGGCCGCGGCGGTTTCATGAATAACTCCGGCGGGGGTCAGTCAGGAGGTGAGTGTCATCCCAGCGGAGCATGTGCGCATTGGGGGGCGCTTGGCAGAGTTTCAGCATGCTTGGTCGGAACTCACGACAGATGCTTGGGTCCTTCAGACCCTAAAGGGGTTCCATATAGAGTTTTACGACCAACCGTGGCAGGTCATGAGACCGCATCCCATTTCCTTCTCCGTCCCCAATGCACAGCTGATCGACGAGGAGGTGTCCGCCTTGCTCAGGAAAGGAGCCATCTGTCGATCAGCACTGCACCCCAGCGGTTTCCTCAGCAACGTCTTTCTGGTGGAAAAGACGGACGGGGACAACGGGCGGTGATCAACCTCAAGGAGTTCAACGGATGGTTGGTCTACCGTCACTTCAAGATGGAGTGGATCCATCTTTTGTGGGACGTCCTCCTGCCTCAGGATTGGATGGTCAGGTTGGACCTAAAGGATGCGTATTTGGTGCTCCCGATCCATCCTCCTCTTCGCCGTTTTCTCCAGTTCTTGTGGCGGGGTCAGGTGTATGAATTCACCGCCCTCCCATTCGGACTTTCCTCAGCACCTTGGTGTTTTACAAAGGTGTTCCATCCGGTGGTGGAAGCCCTGAGAGGGCGCGGGGTTAGAATGATCATGTATTTGGATGACATTCTCCTCATGGCGCAGTGTCCGAAGACTTTGGTTTCCCAGTTACGGCAGGCGATCTCCCTTCTGCAAGGTTTGGGGTTCGTCATCAACAAGGACAAGTCTGTCCTTTCTCCGACCCAGAGTCTGGTTTTCCTGGGATTCGTCGTGGATTCCTTGAAGTCTTCCTCGAGTCTGCCGGCACGCAAGATGGCCAAAATACGTCACTCGTTGAGGCAGACTATCGCCAGGCCAACGACTTCGCACCGCCAGCTGGCGTGAGTGGTAGGTCTTCTTTCCTCGTCGATTCAGGCGATCTTCCCGGGCCCGCATCACTACCGGGCCTTGCAGCGCTTGAAGGCGCACCACCTCAGGAAGGGACTGTCATACGATCAGTCGGTTCCCTTGTCAGAGGATGCCAGGGACGAGATGGCATGGTGGTTACAGCATATGGAGGCCTGGAATGGCCGGGCAATCTTCGGGTCTACCCCCGATTTGGTAATAGAGTCGGACGCCAGCAGGTCCGGTTGGGGTGCCCGTTGCGGAGAGTTCTCTACAGGCGGCGTATGGTCTGTAGAGGAACAAAAGTTGCACATCAATTGCTTGGAACTCATCGCGGGCTCTTTCACCGTCCGCTGTTGGACCAGGCATCAGGCGACCTCGTGTGTTACTAAAGATGGACAATGTGTCAGCGGTGCAGTATGTCAATCGCTTGGGAGGACCCCGTTCACGGGCTTTGGCAGATCTGGCGATGGAGTTCTGGGAGTATTGCTTGGCGCACCAGATCTCGGTGACAGCGGAGAACCTACGGGGTCAGGCCAATCAAGTACCAGATTGGCACTCCAGACATTTGAGAGATTCCAGCCTGTGGAAGTTGGATCTCCGGGTCTTCCAATGGCTGACCGACCTTTGGGGGCCATTTTCGGTGGACCTCTTTGCATCCCGCCTAGATCATCAGCTCCCACGCTTCTTCAGCTGGAGGCCAGACCCTCTGGCGGAGGCCACGGACGCTTTTCTCCAGGACTGGAGTCTGGAGAGGGGTTACGCTTTTCCCCCGTTTGCGATGGTGGTTCGCACGGCGGCCCGGATCCGCCTTTCGAGGGCAGAGACGGTGGTGGTAACGCCTTTTTGGAGATCTCAAGTCTGGTTTCCAGTTCTTCTGGAATTTTCTTGGGATTTTCCAATCCTACTCGCTCATCTTCTTCTGAATCCGGACGGAGAGCGTCACCACCTCATACTCCAGGGATCGCTCCGCCTCATGGCATGGAGGCTTTCAGGAGACACTGGTCGCTCCCAGGCCTTTCGGGACAGGCTCAGGGCCTCTTGGCAAAGGCCCGGGCGGACAGCACGTCTAAACGGTACAAGTCGGCATGGACCAAGTGGTTGCGTTGGTGTATTCAACGGGATTTGGATCCCATGGTCGCGGGCGTCAGTCCCTTGTTGAATTTCCTGGCCGAGTTGGCTACGGACAGGCTGGCCTACAGATCTATCAACACGATAAGTTCGGCAATTTCGGCAGCTCACTGCCCGGTGGACGGTGCCCCAATCGGGGAGCACCCGTTTGTTTGTAGGCTCCTGCGGGGTATTAGTTTGTCTTTACCCCCCGAGCCGCGTTACTTTGGGATGTTACCTTGCTCCTCAATCTTTTTTTGTCCTGGCAGCCTAACAAATATCTTTATCTGAAAGAGCTTTCGGCAAAATTAGCTATGCTTTTGTGTTTGGTATCCTGCCGTAGGCTCTGATGTTCGGGCTCTGGACATTACAGCGAGGGTTTTTTCCCCAGAAGGAGTTACGTTCACACTTGGTCACCGCACCAAGTCGGATTCCAGGACGATTTCCTACCCGGCCTTCGCAGATGTGCCCAAGCTCTTTGTGGTAAACTGTCTGAAATCCTATGAGGAAATGACAATTGAATTTCGCCCTCCGGGCGAACGGCAACTCCTTATCGCTGTGCGAAAACCGCACCATGCTGTCTCTTCCCCCACGATTGTCAGGTGGGTGAGATGGGTCATGCAGGAGGCGGGTATTGATACGAAACAGTTTGGTGCACATTCTGCGAGAGGTGCGATGGCCTCGAAGCTTTTTCCTTAGGAGCTCAGTTAGAAGACCTTATGCGAGCAGCAGACTGGACTTCTGACTCCACCTTTAAGAGGTTTTCCTTCAAACCGGTGGTGGAGGTTGCTCAGTTAGTGGTAAGTAAGCTTTGAACTAGCATAATCAGAGCCTCCGGTCCTGACATAGAACCGAAATTTGCCTAACATTGTAACGGTAAGTTTCAATTCTATTAAGGACACGGAAGCGAGGATTATCCCTCCCGTTGCACGCTTGGTGCGAACCCTCCCGTACTTACGTAAGTAAACTGTTTTACCTTTTGCAGGGAAATGCTTTTTGCCTGCATTCTAATGTTCTTCACAGATGTGGTGTTGAGTCTGTGAGGGTGGTTTCAATTACGCTCACGAGCTGTCGTTATATTGCAGGACATGATGGAGCCAAACAGGACCAATGAAGGCGTGACTCGCGCGAAGAAAGAGGAAGTCTGCATAAGATGGTGGAGCTTTCTAAGAGTTGGAGACAGTGAGGAAGGACTCCGTTGCAGGCTATCCCTTGGACTTATGGGATTTGATGTTCATGGACTGGGTTTTTACGTTTTCTTATAAGAGCAAATGACGTTTTTTCTGTATGTTATAAGGAAAAGTCATGTTATTGCTTTTCTGGCTGCTGTGTTTTTGATGTTGGATTAAAAGCGGAGAAAGAAAAGCATAATCCTCGGCTCCGTGTCCTTAATAGAATTGAAACTTACCGTTACAATGTTAGGCAAATTTCGATTATCATGTGCTTCCTGCTGCAGCATAGAGAGAAATGGGCTGGTGAAGCAACAGTGCTTAAAGGCTTAAAAGTACACCTCCCACACAAACAACTAGCATGCACACTAATGTTATTTAGAACATTCATTCTTGTAAGCGCTTTTTGTAAAATTAAAAAGTGAATCTTAAATGTTTTTTTTTTTTTTTTTACATTTTCTCAAAAAAAAGCCACTTCTATGATGGCTCAGGTCTAGTTTGCGCTAAATAAAACTAAAAAAAAAAGATTTTTTAAATAGGACATTGCTTGGGTTGCGAGAGGAGGGACCTCCTGCTGCACTTGCGCAGACGCTCTGGTCTCTGGCTAGTATTTTGTAATTAATTAATTTTAATGTTTTATAATCGTGTAAACTGTGTTAACGTGCCATGAAGATGACCGGATATTTTGCAAAGAGACGCATGCTTACCTAAATAGCTCACAATTTTGCAACATCGGCTGACATGTGGACATTTGCCAAGAAGTATTAATTAATTACATTTAAATTAATATTCACTCATCTTAGAGACAGCGCTGCACTGACACCAACATGTGGGATGCTATTCCCAATTTATTATTTAAAAGAATGACCGGCTTGCTGTGCTGTTCCCATGGGGAGCCTGGTCAAGACTGATGTGCATATGGCTGGGTCCAAACTGGGGTTACGTGGCAAGCAAAATAACAATGGATTAAAGCTAGATTTGTGACTGGTACCAAGAGTTTCAACACTCCGTCCATTATTTTATTTTAGACCCAACAGATTTTATTCTATGTTAAGTGAAGACATTCTCAACATGAAACTGTAGCGTTTCTTTTATTCCTCTCCCATGTGGTGTAGAATGTTGGAACTTTACCCACGTAACAATGCTTGTTTTAGTTTAATCTATATGTGCTGACAGGACCGACAGTTGGTTCCTGGAGCTAGCGGTCCTGCTGCGCATCTGGTCGTGAATAAACACTTCAAATCTTACCTTTTGTTGGTCTTCACCACACTTCTATGGTGACGATTCACGACCAGACGGGACCCACCCACGTCTCTTCATCTCGTCGTGTGGCTCTGCCTCCTCTGAATCTTAAGGTTACTGTTAGCAGTCACACTGTTCTCAAAACGGACATCTGTCGCTTTCGCCGTGAGGCTGCTGTGGGACGTCTGTGACTCCACCTGGTGCCGCCAACACTGCTGCTGCCTCCGTTGCTGTTGCTTACAGGGTCTCCTGCCGCCTTAGCCCTGTGGTTGCTGCTTGACTTCTGCAGCTCCTGCCTAGTGCCTGTGCCCATGTTTTCACCCTTAGATTGCTTCCTCCGTCGACATTGTTTAGGACGTTGTCGTGCGGTCACGTGAGTTGTTTTTTTTTCATTTGTCGCTTTATTGTGCCCGGTAACATCTCTGCATTTCCTGGCTTCCACCTATTGGCTACTTTCTGTGCTTTCTTGTGTCATTGGTTGCCTGCTTTGCCACATACGTGCAGGTCAGGCAAGTTCTTCCAGCCTCATTTATAGTCTTCTCCTGCTTCACGTACTTTTGCAGTGTTACTTAGCAACCAGGACGCCCTATGTTGATTTGCACTGAATATTTTCATCTGTCTTCTTCACGTTATCCCCAGTTATACGCTGATTCGCACAGCTAATTCATTGCTTGAACATTGATTCCCACAGTTGTTCCTCATATTTTCATCTGATTTCTTCAAGTTAACGCCAGTTTTTTTTCCTTTGGGTTAATCTGTGCAGGTTCTTCCACGCTGGTTCGCACCGCTAATTCATTATTTGAACACTGATTCGCACAGTTGTTTGTGTATTGTATGCTTCATGCTCATCTTTGCTTCGGTTTACTTTGTGCAGGTTCAATACACTGATTCGCACAGCATGTCATTGCATATGGGCTTGTTATGTTTGCACTTTGTTTTCCTTCACAGAGTTTGTGCGATTTCATTACAAGACCGGAGGCTACATTATGCAGTAACTTTTATTGCTGCTCAAGATATGCAGCCCTTTAAAGTGTAATAATTACATTATAAATAAACATTCCAAACAGCATAACAAAGTGCCATAGCA
The DNA here is from genome assembly GCF_964261635.1 of Lissotriton helveticus. Taxonomy (NCBI): domain Eukaryota; kingdom Metazoa; phylum Chordata; class Amphibia; order Caudata; family Salamandridae; genus Lissotriton; species Lissotriton helveticus. The sequence goes on along the minus strand of NC_136073.1, from coordinate 452,661,987 downwards.
ACCAATTATCTCTCTCTTTTATTCGCTGCTCAACAACAACTTCTTCCTATCTCCCATATTTGGTGTAGTTTGATTTATATGAATGATCTAAACTTACTATTTTTTCACAGTTTTCTTGGCTTGGTAAGTAACCTCTTAGTTTATGGACTAAAAAGCGCTTATTAGACAACTTTACCTTTTTTTCCAGGTAAGTTTCTTTCTTTTACTCACCCTTCCAATTTATGGTTGGGCTCTTTCCTTTCTTTCCTTTTATATATGCTGAAAACGTTATGGAATAGATTGTTTAACATGTGACATATTGTTTAACTTGTGACATCCGCTTTTAACATCGCGGAGACTGACTATTGACACAAACCATCTCTACCGGACGATAGACAAGCTTTAACTTGAGCGTGTCTACCTCCACTTTCCACCGATACGGAGATTATCTCTCCGATCGCTTTTAACCTTTTCCACAGTTAACTAAATATGACCATTGTTTAAAGATTTAGCCTTGTTTATCTTTAAGTAATAACATTTACCTCGAGATTATTCCCTCTCCCGCGACTAAGCTGAACACGCGCTGCTCTTCCGGGTTTGGGAAATGTAACCCGCTCGCAAAAATGAGCGTGAGGTATGCTTTAGACGCCTCGCCTAGGGAATCGCAAAGAGAAAATTACAGCCTGTGTGAGGCTGAAAAAGAGGCTGTTTTCAGCTTGCACTGTGCGTCTCAATGCCAACGCACAGCGCAGAACTAACGGACGGTCTGTTTTACCCTTTTCTAGGCGAAGGGGACTTGATTGACAATATTTAGAGACTTGTAAAGGAATTTAAGTCCTCGCTAGGACTGTATTTTTTAAGAACATCCTTGCTAGGAATATATTATATTATTTTCTTATAATAACAAAAAAAAAGGGGGGAAATGTCCGAGAATGGTATTGAGGGTACTAGTGAGGCACCTCTCACAGAGAACTCTCTAATGAGTCTCTTTGAAAAACAACTAAAGTCCTCCCTAAAGGAGGCAGTTGAAGCGGCTCTGTCTAAAAGAAAAAGGGATACCCCTCAAGAAAACACAGTTTCTTCGGATGAGAAGGATCCTCTTCCTAAAAAAGATGGTAAGGTCTTAAAGAAGATGAAACATCTTGAAACTCAGGGTCGCCTTCGCGCTTCAAGCAACCAAATCCTATTTATAGGTAGCCCACGCGCTACAAATGAACCAGAGATTGAGCGACCTTCATGGCGCAAAGAATACAGGTGCTCTGCGCGGCACAATTAGACAAGGTGTCCTTCACGGCACAAGATACGTCATCCCCTATGATGATGACAATTATTTGTCCCGTACTGATGACATTGATGAGGCTGACGAATACGTTTTTGATCCATTAGAAAAACTTGATGACCTATTCGATGAGTTTTTGAATCAACCCTCCACCTCAGGCTCCATTAAAGGCCCATCAGGGGTGGAGATGTTTAATCCCTCAAAAATTACTCATCCTAGAAGTTCTGACTGGTGGCCCTTGACCACATAGCTAAAGTTATTAAAGTTTGGATCAGAAAGGCGCTTGAGAGGGACTCACGAAACCTAATGAGGTCTGAATGCCTTCCTGGACAACAAGGCAGGCATGACCGCTATCCTAGACCCTAAATTATTAACCTTCCGTTTTAAAACTGGAAGGGACCCTCACATAAGGGTCTCGAACGCTGCCTTAAACAGTGTCAGGATAAATATCTGGACACGTTCGGCCCTCTGGCCAGAATTCTGAACCTTGCAGAAGAATCATCTATGAATGGTACTTCTGTTGACGCCGAAGTCTTAAGAGGATGGAGTCAACGTGCCCTATGACTCCTCGGTAATGCCAATGCTAGTCTCACATCCGAAAGACGAAGAGGCATTCTGATGCGAATTAACCCAAAATTGGGGGACCTAGCCAATAAAAATATTGAGGGCGATCCTAATGGACTCCTCTTTGGCGAGTCATTTATTAAGATTCTAGGGAAATACGTGTCCACCTTCTCTGCATTCAGCAAAGCCCAAAGTAATTTGAGACGAATGTTTGTGGGTAGATTTTTTGGAAGGGCTGACAGGGCAGGACCGGCAGCCAGCTGAGGGTACAACAGGTCCTTCTTTCAACAGAACCAGCGTGGCTATGGAAGATACTTCAGAGGGAACAACTCTTTCTTCCCTCAGAGAAGCCGCAACTACCGCACTTGAGGAGGTGGAAACAACCGTGGAAGATTCCAAGGACAAGGAAATCAAGGTAACAAATCCTCCTTTTGGTTCTTTCCTCCCAAAGGTAGGGCGGAGGCTTGCTATTTACAGCCAAAATTGGTTATCATTAACAAGCGATGCATGGGTACTGGAAACTATAAAGGTTTCAAAATAGACTTTGTTTCTATTCCTCACCAAATCTTACCTCCCAAAGAACTTATTCTGGTCAAATGTTAGACAAAGGGGCAATTTTCATTGTCTCAAACACTGGCCCCGGCTTTGTGAGCACAAATTTTCTCGTGAAGAAAAAAGACAAGGGTTGGTCTCCCGTAATAAATCTAAAGCTTTTGAACTCTTTTCTTGTGTACAGACACTTCAAGATGGAGGGTATCCATCTTCTGAGAGACATCTTCCAAGAGAAAGATTGGCTCATAAAACTAGATCTCAAAGACGCATTTTACTATCCCTATGGATACGGAATCTCAGAAATATCTAAGGTCTGTATGGAAGGGTGTGACCTACCAATTTCGCTGTCTTCCCTTTGGTCTCTTCTCTGCTCCTTGGTGTTTCACAAAGATCCTGAGACCTGTTGTGGCTTCTCTAAGGAGAAGAGGAGTCTGTTTGATTATCTACCAGGACAATATCTTATTGATGTCCCAAAGTCAAGAGGAACTTCTTGTCCACATGAAATGGACTGTAGAGCTTTTAGAGAGTTTAGGATTCATCATCAATGTAGAAAAATCAGTCAGGACTCCTTCACAAAATCTGGAGTTTCTAGGCTTTCAAGTAAATACATCTTCAGCCCTATTACAATTCCCCTTTAAAAAACTTGCAAAAATAAAGAAAGAGGTCTCTTATGTTTTGTCCAAAGATTTGGTGAGTTTGAGGGAACTAGCAAGAGTAGTGCGACTCTTATCATCCATTCAAGTGATTTCACCAGGACCGCTTCACTACAGAGCCCTACAGAGATTAAAATCAGCGATTCTGAAGAAAGGTCTTTGGTATTCAGACCACATTCCACTGTCTCCGGAGGCTCGAGCCGACCTCCTTTGGTGGTGGAAGAACCTACACAGGTGGAATGGGAAAGCAATAATCGGAAATACTCCGGATCACATTTTGGAATCCGACGCGAGCAATTTAGGCTGGGGTGCCAGATTAGGAATGTTAAAAACAGGTGGGAAATGGTCCCAGGAAAAACTCACTTTACATATAAATTGTTTAGAGATGATGGCGAGCTTGAACGCTCTCATGAGTTTCAAATCAATTCTGAAAAACAGTGTAGTGCTGATCAAATTGAACAATTTTACAGCTGTCTCTTACATCAATCGTTTGGGGCGAGCAAGATCTATGATTCTGGCAAATATATCCAAGAAGATTTGAAACTTTTGCTGGAGTCTGAAAATAATACTGAGAGCAGAATTCATTCTGGGCCACCTAAACACAAGGGCGGACTGGAATTCAAGATTCCTGAGAGACTCAAGCGATTGGAAGCTGATTCCTCTTATGGGGCCCATTCGAAATATATCTATTTGCCAGCAGACTGACCTTCCAGATAGATCAATTTTTCAGTTGGAGATTAGACCCCATGGCAAATGCGGTAGACGCACTTCTCCAATCTTGGAACATTCTCAGTTATTATGCCTTCCCTCCTTTCGCTCTAATTCAGAGAGTTCTTCTCAAAGTTCGATCAGAATGCTGCCGCTTTGTTCCAATTACTCCCTTTTGGAATTCCCAAATTTGGTTCCCAGGTGTGATGGAATTGACGATGGAAGTTCAACATCCTATTCAAGGAAGTTTAGATCTCCTTCAGGGTCTAGAAGGAGAAATACATCCTCTTCTTTTAGAAGGAAACATGAACCTTCTTGCCTGGAAGATTTCAGGGGTTCTACAAGATACTCAGGCCTTTCAGGAGAGGCTAAAAGCCTTTTGGATGAGTCATGGGCTCCAGGAACAAGGAGAAAATATACCGGTGCTTGGAAAAGATGGTGTAGTTGGTGCATGGAACGGGATATGATTCCCGTGGAAGCACATGTGGTAGAAGTAGCACACTTCTTAGCGGACCTTTTTAATTCAGGACTTTTTTTATAGAACAGTGAATTGCTATAGATCAGCAATTTCTGCAGGACATTCTTTGTTAAACGGCTTTTCTATTGGTACCGACCCCTTGGTTCATAGAGTAATGAAGGGTATAAGACTTAAACGTCCTCCTAAACCCAAATATAGTTCCTTATGGAACGTAAACCTTGTTTTCGATATTTTTTCATCCTGGCCAGACAATTGTTTCCTTACAAGGAAACAGTTATCCATTGAATTAGCTACTTTATTTTGTCTTGTATCTTTTAGAAGAGTATCCAATGTTAAGGCGTTGGAAATATGTAACAGATTTTACTCCCCTGATGGAGTATTGTTTGAAATATGGAAAAGGACCAAGACCATGTCTGAGAACATTTTCTACACTTATTTTTTGGATTTTCCCAAACTATGTGTTGTTAGATGCCTGAAAGTATACGAAAAGGAGTATTTTTAGACCTTGCAATGAAAACCAATTATTAATTTATTTTGCCAAACCCTAAAGGCAATCTCTTCAGCTACAATTTCTAGATGGGTAAGAACAGTGATGTTTGAAGCGGGAATAGATTTGTCAAAGTTCGGGTCACACTCCTCTCGTGGCGCTATGGCTAGTAAAGTATTTTGGGGTGGGGGATCCCTTTCTGATATTCTGAAAGCAGCAGATTGATCAAATGCCTCAACTTTTGTAAAATGTTATCTTAAACCTATTGAACATGTAAGCAATGTTGCATTGAAAAGCTTTGAACTTGCATGATGTAGCCTCCGGTCTAGTAATGAAATGACGATTCTCCAAATATCATACAGAGAATCTTGATTTCATTAAAGACAACGGAGGCTGACATTTTCCCTCCCACCACTCTCTGGTGGATGTTTTAGTAAATATGTATTTTATGACTGATTGCTTACTCTTATTATTAATGTCTTTGCATTTAATCTTTTGCCTTTTCCGGGAAAAAGTATTACCCATTTACTTTTCTTTTCAGATTAGGCTTCCTTATAAGCTTTTTAATATGATGTAAGAAGTTGAAGCTACAGTTACTTTTCTTTGCAGCTCTAAGAGAAAGATAATTGGTTGCTATGGCACTTTGTTATGCTGTTTGGAATGTTTATTTATGATGTAATTGTTACACTTTAAAAAGCTGCATATCTTGAGCAGCAATAAAAGTTATTGCATAATGTCAGCCTCCGTTGTCTTTAATAAAATCAAGATTCTCTCTATATGATAATTGGAGAATCATCATTATTACATGCTGACTCGCATAGCCTTGCATTCCTGTTTTACTTTCTTTTTTTTTCCTTTTGTTTTTGTGTATATTTCTTTGGATTTTCTGATAGTTTACATTCTTTCTCTTTGTTCCTGCGCTGATACGCACAGCTTTTATCCTGTAATTGGCAGTGTGTTGTGAATCAGCATTATTTCTTCATTATCATTCCAGATATGGCTACTGCTACTCCTAACATCACTTTTAACCCACCACAAGAATTTTTGTGTGTTCCCGGAGATCCACCAGTTCCTTGCTTACAGTGGAAGGAATATTTTGTGAATTATTGAATTACTATTGACCATGCTAATAAGTTGTCAGCAGAAAGGAAAACAAGTTTGTTGTTGACCTCTTTAGGTCCTGAAGGCTTAAGAATTTATAGTCAATTGAACAAAGAAACTGTTGGTGATGAAAACGTTTTCAATGAAGCCATTAGGCATTTAGATAATTATTTTCTCCTAACATTTGTATTGGTATTACTCGTTTTAAGTTTTTCCAAAGAAAACAAGATAAGAGTGAATCCATTTATGAATATGTAACTGCTTTTAAAAAAAAACTTGCATTAGACTGTCATTTCGGGGTCATTCAAGAAGAATTAGTTAGGGATCAAGTAGTAATGCATGCTTATGATGCGTCTATACAAGAAAGATTGTGGATTAATGGTGATAATCCTCTGAAAGATGTTCTTGCTGTTGCTAGGAAGGCGGAAATGTCGGGTAGGTATGCCAAAACACTTAAGAATGATGGCCAGTTGTCTGAGCAGCAGGAGCCTGTTTCCCTGGGTGCTCACTAAAAAGTCCCAAGTTTTTACCTCAGATAAATCTTCCAACAAGAAAGATGGAAGCAAAAGTAAAAAAGAACTCAAACGTTTTTGTTGTGACAGTAAATATCATTTAGCCAATGATAGGAGATGTCCATCAATCAAACAAAAGTGTACTAACTGTGGGAAAATTAGTAATTTCAGCCGTGTTTGCACTACTTAAAAGTTTAGAAAGGATAAAGTTAAATGCATTGCGGAGGGTGCACTCATCGTCTCATGATGATAGTGATGATGAAAATTGCAAAATTCGAAATTTGAAAGAAAAAAAGTGGTCCTAACCATTTCTTGCAGAGATGACTCCAGTAAACCTATGTGCTTGATGTCTATGGGCGGGTTTAATATATGTATTGCTGCGGATTCTGGTTCACCATTTACCATTGTGAATGAATCAATTTGGTCCAATAAATTTGTTGATAAGCTTGGTCTTAATTTAGTTGATGCTGACATTGCCCCTGAGAGTTACACTGGTGACTCTATTGAATTGCTGGGTTATAGAAATCTCATATTCAGGTTCAATAACAGACAGGCTTTTTGCAAGATGTAGGTTTCAAAGAAAGGTCCTTCTGTTCTTGGATGGAAAGATCAAAGAAAATGTAATATTATTTTGGATCCTAATGGCGTTGAACAGGTGTTAGTTTTGGATGAGGGTGAGTATTTGGGGAAACAAGTATGTGAAGAGTTTCCCGATGTCTTCTCAGGCAAATTAGGCAGTGTTCCTGTATCAAACAGAGATGTAGTGGAGAAGGAATTGGAGAGGTTGGTCAAAGGATGACGTCATAGAATCCATCCAGTCCGTGGAATGGAGATGGTAAAATCATTTTTGGGACTTGTCATTTTTTTTCTCCAAATTTGAGGAAAATGTTTCAAGTTGAACTTTCCACAATAGGCAACTTTTGAAATTAAGAGCGAATTTTGAGTGGTCTCCTGAATGTCAAAAAGAGTTTGTGGCTATCAAAAATGCTATTTCTTCAGCTCTGGCTTTGCAGGGTTTTGATCCTTTGTGAAAGAATGTGATCACCACTGATGCTAGTGGTACTGGCATCGGTGGGGTTCTTTCACAAGTGGGGAACATGGTTGTGAATGTGTTGTTGCGTATGCGTCAAGGTCGTTATCTCCTGCTGAATGTAAATATGCTGTAAATTAAAGAGAAACTCTTGCATGTGTATGGGCTCTCGAACATTTTCGTAAATGTGTTTGGGGTAGAGATGTTAACATCAAATGTGATCATAAACCTTTAGTCAAGGTTTTGTCTAATGTTGGCATGAATAATGTTTCATCTAGACTAGCAAGGATCTCCATGAGGTTATTAGATTTCATTTATAAAATTGAATATTTACCTGGGAGAAAAAATGCTTTTGTGGAATTTTTATTGCATTTGCCAATTCAAATGGTTGAAAACCATGATGAAATTATGGAAAACGTTCAGTTAGCCTGGTCGTGGGACCATGGTTTGGAATCTTTCACTAAGGATGAGTGGATTGAAGGGTGTAAGAAAGATTTAAGATTTGTGTTAGGAGAGAGTGGCTGAATTTGTGAGTAATGGTTGGCCACGCAAAATGGAGGTGAAAGATCTCAAGGCGTTCTGGGAGGTCAGAGATGAGTTGACCATTATTGATGGGAATATTGTGAGAGGCGAAAGGTTGGTTCCAACTGAAAATTTGAGAAGCAAAATAATATCTCTATGTCACGAAAGACATTTGGGTATTATTAAAACAAAATCTATTGGGGAAAAGTAGGTACTGGTGGCCCAGCATGGACATTGAGGTGGAGAGAGTTGTAAAAGAGTGTAGTACATGTTTGTCTGCTGACAAAACCTTTAGAACTTTGAGACCCCCCCCACCCCCCCATTAGTGATTTTATGTGTCCCAAGTCTTCGTGGGAGCACATAGCGGTAGACATCATAAGTCCTGATGGACATTCTGGAAAATGTGTAATCTCTCGTGCACGTTTTTTCTAAATGGCCTGTTGTAAAGATTATTAAGAAATTGGACACGGATACGGTCATCACATTTTTTGATGAAGTGTTTCTTAATGAAGGAACCCCGGTCATCATCATCAGCGACAATGGTGTACAATTTATTTCTGATGTTATGATACAGTATTTGAAAAAATGCGGCATCAAACACAAAACGACCTTGTTGTACAATCCTAGTGGCAGCTGTCTTGTAGAACGTTATAACAGAGTTTTGAAGGGTGACATTCAGTTGGCTTGTAGGGACAACATACCCTGGGAGACTCAAGTGTTTAAAACGGTCTGGTCATACAGAGTTTCAGTGGTTGATTCCACTAAGTTTTCCCCTTTCAAACTCATGAGGGGAAATACCAAATGGTATTCATGTTGGATCAAAAGATTTAGTGATGTAAATTGGTCTTCCTCTGAAGTAAAAAACAATCTGTTACTTAAACATGACAAATATAAAAAGTTTTATGACACTAAGTAGAATACCAAACAGATCAAGCTTTCTGTGGGTGAGTGGGAAGAATTAAGAAACCTGGTTTTGGAGCCAAAAATTAGATCACATTTTTTTAACCTCAACGTGTTGCTGAATTGAGGAAGAACTCTGATCTTAGATAACGGTAAATGCTGGAATTTCAAAAGAGTTGCCTTATGTGAGCAAGTTAACATGGAAAACATCAGTGGGGCAAACGTTGTTCAGAAGGAGATCGTCATAAGCAAAGGAAAAAGAAACATCAAACGTCTGATTGCTTTAAATGATTATATCCGTGATTAAGCTCTTTTTCTCTTTATTTGGTGCATGCATAACTTTATTGTATTTAATAATGTTTTTTTTGTGTTTTTTTATTTGCAAAGAGGGAGATGGTGTAATGTTCCTTTTATTCATGTTCCCCGTGGTGTAGAATGCTGGAACTTTACCCATGTAACAATGCCTGTTTTAGTTTAATCTGTATGCGCTGACAGGACTGACAGTTGGTTCCTGGAGCTGGCGGTCCTGCTGCACGTCTGGTCATGAATAAGCAGTTTAAATCTTAACTTTTGTCAATCTTCACTACAGAAACTATGGTGGGGATTTATGATTTTGATTAGGATATCATTTTATACAAACACATTACGTTTAGGAGCGACAACCTGGACTACAGCAAGAAAAGAGGAGGAACCTTTGGAATATATTTCCTTCGTTTTATTATGATGCCCATCCCAGTCAACATGTCGATATTCTTTACATATTATAATTGCATTTATATAGCGCTTATTACTCTTGACGAGGCGTATCCCACTGAGCATTATGGTGGTTACTTCTGATATACTGCCAGCTTTAGCATAATCAGAACATCCTTAGCCTAATGTGACCATAACTTTAGCCAACCCAGCATATTATGTGTAGAGGAGTATTATGGTAACAGCGCTGGCATAAAAGAGGCCAAGGTATAGTAATGGGACTGCAAACCAGTGATCAGTTTGACACACTGTGCCTGCCCGTCGCATAATTGTTGCCCTCCCTGGCATGCAGCTGCCATCTTTGGAGAAGCGTGGCTCAGTGGTTAGAGGCGGCAGACCCGGATGCTGAGATCGGCCGTGGACCAGGGTTCGATTCTCCGCCTCGGCGGGTCTCGGGCTCAAAAAATTCCACGGACTCGACAATTCTCGCTCCGGTGCCTACTCGACTCACGGGGTCACACTCTGCGACTCTGGGCAATAGCTTGCTTAATCTCCACTACGGCCCCTCGCGGCGGGATGCCTGGCTTTCACCTTGTGGATACCCTGCCGGGGTATCTCACAGGGGAATACCAGGACGGGTTCCCTAAGCAAGCGCCTTGATACCTTCGGGTGATACGTGCGCTATATAAGTCGCAATACATTTACATACATACATACATACATACATACATCTTTGGCACCTACGGAACACCTCACATGTGGGTTTATAATCCAGAACATCTAATGGCCACCTCTGCTTCTCGTGGGCATTCCCGGATCATGACAGAGCAGTCCATATGGGGGGCTGTAGATATCTGTAGTCAAAAAGTCGAAGGTGATATTTTGGGGTTCAAACATGCACTGACCGACTGAAAACGAACAGTGCTATTTTTGGACAAAATACCTATTTCCAGGCAATGACTCTGTATTTGTTTGGAAGATTTTTATCTCAAATTGAAAACTGTGTGTTTGGTAAAAAACGTATATTTTCAAAAAACGTTAAGCCAGCGCTTCTATAAAAACGGACTGCTTTTCCTTAATATTCTTAAAATCGATATGCAATTTTAACGGTAACATGGATTCTACTTTAAATGAATTGGAGATGTAAGTTGATTACTGGATTTTTATTCCTTATCTGTGCTTTTATGATCTATATTTAATGGATCGAATAAAGATTGTATTGATTGATGCTTTATGTGGCGATGAGACTCCTTGACAATGTTTCCTTGTTGTCAGCGGACACGTGCCTTTATGAATGTTAATTCACGGCGAACCAGTTAATCCTTTAGGTAGGTATAGCTATTTAAAACTTAAATTACTTGGTGTTCAGGAGGGCACTTGCTCCTTTGAAGTGTCATGAACCACGTAGAAAGCACCCGGTCACTACTGCTGTATTGAAGCCTGAACTGGAATGGCACGTTTTAAGTCCCACCTGTATTTAAGCATGTTTTAGGAAGAGAAAACACCAAACTACATTGGATGAATTTCAACACCACTTCGAGGCAGCCTTTTACGCTTCAGTAGTTCCAATGGACGCTAGACGCCTCTGCTTTTGTCAGGAGAGTACAACGCTTTATAACCGTATTTTTCTTCCGAGTAGCAGAGATAAATGTACACTAATTTGCTTTTTGAAATTATTTATTTTGATTTCCCGTCAACCTAACAATATCTAGCATATACTAAAACAAGTATACGCTAATTACAAGGCACTTCCTCTCAACATTTATTTATCCTTTCAATTTGCACTTCTCCAAAATTTTGGATTTTTTACTTTCAACCATTCTAACTTGATTATTTGTTATCAACGTGATCGGAAGCTATAATCGGTCAAGATCCAACTAATGTATTCATCAAAAATCGAATTAACAATAACCCTTTAAAAACACTTTCTAGTGTTTTGAATTACAACACCTAATCTTAAAACCCCCTTGTTTCGTCGTGTCACAAGCAATACTGGAATTTAGGAACGGCATCTACACCGTCTAACTCCCATATAAAAACACTTTTACAAAGAGAAAATGAGCAGACAGAACAAACGAACCAAGTGTTATGTTTTTAGGAGTAACCTGATGAATAATAGTACCTGGTGTGTAAGTGAAACGTTGAGACTGGCTTCTTTTCCTCTTGCCGTTGCATAGGTAGAACTGCACCTGGACAGCAGCTGTCACGGTTTTGTTGTGGTATGGCGGAACTTCCAGCACAATGGTGGGCTAAAAAACATGAAATATAAGCAGACATTATATCCTTGCTTTTGTTAATTCACCTGTTCGATACTGGAGAAAGCAGACGTCAACCAAAGACTCACTACAACTCCTCTGTCCTCCCGCGTGCCAGGAAGTATTACTTTAAGAATCGCTGTCATCAACAGAAGTGTGGAAAACTGCAGCCACCCTCTCAAACATTCAGGGGTCCCATTCAGCCCACGGCCAATATCTAGGAGATACGTGGAGACTGCAGGAGGCCCCATCATTTTGCGTTATGCCACTGCCGATATTTAATATTTTACACATTTATTGCAAACGCTTTGAATTAAAGCAGCCGAAAAACATTCTTTTCGAAAAATTACCCATAACTGTAGGCACAGGACAGCAGTCACGCTGCTTAAATCACAGGGGTAGAAAGGTAGTCAGTAAATGATAGGAGATTCTGATCCTTCAAGGCAGAATGTTTTAATTTCAAACAAGCATTTGCAATGCAATAGGTCTCGCAGTTGAGAGTTTGAGCTATTGGCATTGTAAATGGCAATGCCTTTTATTTACGTGTTGGTTTTTAAAACATAAATGAAAGGCATTGTCATTTACAATGCCAATAGCTTAAACTCTCGCAAATGCGAGACCTATTGAATTGCAAATGTTTGTTATTAATTGGAAGATTTACTGCTGAGGCTGCTCACACTCGTCAGTGTAGTGCGCGAGACAGTGAGTGAAAACGTGTGAAACGCCATTCGAGTGGTGTCGCCTGGGCATGCAGGGATTCTGGGCAAATCTCGTCATCTTCCCGTACCTAAAACGAAAAATTGTTACTTACCTGTAAACAGGTGGTTCTCCAGTATTGGTGTCTTTCATAGATTCACATGCTTGAATATTCCCTGTCGTCGGAGTGGGAGTCCCACGGTAAATAAAATAGCAATAATATAATATATATATATATATATATATATATATATATATATATATATATATATATATATATATATATGCAATAACATAAAACCTGAAATATGTACCAGTAAAAAGGCATAACCTGCCTACACATATTTCTACATAGGAATGCATGGGAAAGGAAAAAAACATATGCAGTCTATCCCTGTGATTATGTTGGTCCAAACTGCAGCCAATCAGGCAACAGCAACCCTCTAGAACCTTCTCCTCAGAGCTCAGCACCTCAGGTTTTCGTAGCACAAGAGTGACCCAAGAGTCTATGAGGAGAAGAGAGCCTCTGAGGGGAGGAGGGAGGGTCGCATTTGAATCTATGAAAGACACTAATACTGGAGAACCACCTGTTTACAGGTAAGTAACAATTGTTCTTCTCCAGTATTAGGGTGTCTTTCATAGATTCACATGCTTGATTATAGAATAGATAGCAGTCAGCACCAAAGAAAAGTTTCCATAGTTACAAAGCATAAAAAGAGACTGAAAATCATATGTATAGAGTAAATATATATAGCAAACAGTCAATAATTACTTGGAAACCAAAAGGAGGAGGGTAGAACAGAGGCTCACCTTATTGAAAAAGATTACGAAGCACAGCTTGTCCTACTGCGGTATCCGCTTCATTCATGGCACCCAGACAGTAGTGTTTCGTGAACGTGTGCCTGCTGGACCACGTGGCTGCTCTGCAAATCTGATGCAGCGGGACACCGGCAAATAAGGCAGTAGAGGACGCAATTGATCTGGTAGAATGGGCCCTCACCGAAGATTGCAGAGGTTTACCTGCCTTTTGATGGCAGAAAGAAATAGCCGAAGACACCCAACGGGCTATAGTAGGTTTGGTAACTGGACGCCCCTTGTGAAAACGTCCATATGCCACGAAGAGTTGGTCAGATTTGCGGAACTGAGCCGTTCTGCTGATCTAGAACATCAAGCACCGTTTGATGTCTAAGGAGTGCAAGCGTTGTTCCGCAGGAGACTGTGGGTTAGCAAAGTAAGTCTTCAGAATAACAGGTTCATTGATGTGGAAATCTGAAGGTACTTTAGGTAGAAAAGTAGGGTTAGTGTGAAGCACCACACAATCTGATTGAAACTGAAGAAATGGTGGATTGATCGTAAATGCATGAATGTCACTTACTCGACGAGAGGACGTTAATGCAAGGAGAAGAGCAACCTTCCAGGTGAGATACTTGAGTTCAGCTCTATGTGTTCGTTCAAATGGCGTTTTCATTAATTGAGCTAAAACAATGTTAAGGCGCCAAGCAGGAGGAGGGCGCCGAATTGGTGGAAATTTACGAAATAGTCCTTTGAAAAATTGGCGTATTATCCTAGAGGAACAGAGGGAGGTGGAGCCATCGTGGCGGAAGCGTGAAATTGCCGCCAGAAAAACTCTTAAAGTGGCATGAGACATTGCTGACTGAGCCAATTGAAAGAAGAAAGGGAGGAGCTGTGCAGGCGTTGCACGTATGGGATGACACCGGCAGCAGCACACCAATGGCAGAATCGTTTCCATTTCAACTTGTAAGTCTTTATAGTTGAAGGAGCTCTGGCCTGAGCAAGGATGTCTCGACATTCTTGAGGAATGGCTAGATGTGCAAATTCGCAGTGTTCAGGTTCCAGGCTGATAAGCTCAGAGAAGAGGGGTCCGGATGGTAAATTAGACCCCTGTCCATGGAAAGAAGATCCATCCGAGGATGTAGAAGGATGGGCTCGCACTGGGACAGAAGAAGCAACTCCGAGAACCATGCCTGGCGTGGCCACCTGGGAGCAATGAGAAGGATGTGGCAGCGTTCTATCCGTATCTTCCAGAGCACCCGAGGCACTAGAGGGATCGGAGGAAAGGCGTAAGCAAACAGATTGGACCAGTTCATCAAAAGGGCATTGCCCTGTGACCCTTTGTGGGGATGCCTACTTGCGTAAGCTGGGCATTTCCGGTTCTCTGGTGTGGCAAAGAGATCCAGCGTCGGGCGACCCCAGCGACGAAAGATCATTTCGAGTGTTGGTTGATTTAGCTCCCACTCGTGGGTTGATGATCGGGACCTGCTGAGGGAATCCGCCAGGAGGTTGGATATCCCTGGGATATGAACTGCGGTGATTGTGATTTGGTGCTTGAGTGACCAGTCCCAAATTGACTGTGCCAGTCGAGACATTACCGGAGATTTTGTTCCGCCCTGCTTGTTTATGTAATGCATGCAGGTTGTGTTGTCTGTTTGTATAAGGACAGACTCTCCTTGCAGCACGGGTTGAAAAGACTTGAGCGCTAGAAATATAGCCATGAGCTCCAACTTGTTGATGTGCCAGGCCTTCTGAGGCAGAGTCCATTTTCCTTTTATGGACAGGTCCTGGAGGTGTGCACTCCATCCCTCCAAAGAGGCATCCGTCGTGAGCGTGAGATCTGGAGTGACTGATAGGAATGACATCCCTGCTGCAAGATTTACTGGCTGTGTCCACCATTTGAGCGCTGTTTTCATGCGAGTCGTGACACAAATTAGATCGTTGAAGGATCCGGTGACCTGACGCCACTGTCCGTCTAATTCTTCTTGAATGGGACGTGTCCGCAGTCTGCAATGTGGGATGAGTGCGATGCACGATGACGCCATCCCCAGAAATGACTTCAGCAGTCGAACTGAAACATACTGCTTTGATAGTAGAAGAGATACGAGACGAAGAATCCTTTGTCGACGTTCCAGGGACACAAATGCTTTTGCCAGCGTGGTATCCAATGTGGCCCCTAGAAAATCCTTGAAAGGAGTAGGGCGTAATTGGGACTTTTATAGGTTGAGAGACAGACCGAAGGAGCGAAACACCCTCTGACAAAGGGAGGTATGGCGAAGCAGTTGTGCGCGAGACTGCGATTTTAGGAGGCAATCGTCGAGATTTGGGAATATCTGGACACCTTGGAGGCGTAGATAGGCCATTACAGGAGCCAACATCTTGGTAAAGACTCGAGGGGCGGACAGAAGGCCAAATGGCAATACTCTGAACTGGAAATGTTGTTGCCCCACCTGAAATCGCAGGAACTTCCGATGACGTAGGAGTATTGGAACATGGAAGTAGGCGTCTTGGAGGTCGATAGTAGTCATGAAATCTCCGACTAAGAGCAAACGCAAGATCTCTGTAAGCGTTAGCATACGGAAGGATTGACTCTTGAGATATTGGTTTAGCGCTCTCGAGTCCAATATTGGTCTCCATTCCCCGTTCTTCTTGACGATTAGGGAAAAACGGGAATAAAACCCCTTACCTCTTTGAGACCTTGGCACTACCTCTACTGCACCCTTCTGAATCAGAAGGTGAACTTGTTGGACCAGTTCCTTGAGGTGCGGAGGTGGCGGTCCGGAAGGTGGAGTTGGAGGAGGGATTTTGACGAATTCCAATGCATGGCCTTTTTCTACAATGTCTAGCACCCAACGGTCCATGATGATGGAGGACCATTGAGAACCAAACAGAGAGATTCGACCTCCAACCAGCTGAGTTAAAGGCAAAGTCATTTTCGTTTATTAGAAGATCCTCTGTAAGAGGTCTTCCCTCTATAGGTCTTGGCTGGCTGTTGACGAGACGACTGCTGTCGGTTACTGGAGAAACGCTGGTTGCTTTGGTTATAGGAGCGATATTGATTGCTTCCTCCTCGAAAATTGGAATTGGTGTCTCGTCCTCGAGCACCCCGAAAGGGCTGTTTCTTAAATTGAAAAGTCCCCAAGGCACGTGCAGTGTCTGTGTCCTTCTTTATAGATTGTAACGCCTCGTCAATGTGTGCTCCAAAGAGTGATTCGCCATCATATGGCATATCGAGAATTTTTGTTTGAACTTCCTGACGGAAAGAGGTGGAGCGCAACCAACCTTGCCTACGTGAGACAGCCGCTCCAGCGAGCTGTCGGAATCCAGTGCATGCTACATCTACTGCACAATCAATTAATTCTTCAGATGTTCTTTCACCTTCCTGAAGAAGCTGCAATGCTTCCGCCTTGGAAGCATCCGGAAGTAACGCCACATAGGCGGACATATCTGCCCAAACTTGACGGTCATATCGACCCAAGAGGGCCATAGCGTTAGCCACTCTCACCGTAGTGGACGACATCGACGAAAACTTGCACCCTATAGCATCAAGGCGACGGCCCTCACGGTCCGGAGGAGCTGTAATAGTAGATGCAGGATTCCGGGATCCCCTCTGAGCTGCCTGTGTAACAACTGAATCTGGCTTCGGCTGGCGAATGAGGCATGCTGGAGATCCGACCGGCGCCTTATATTTCTTTTCCAATCGTGGTAATTGGGCAGGCAAAGAATTTGGCGTCTTCATGAGTTTCACCCCTTCAGCCCAGATGAAATCTATAATTGGAACAGTATGAATCTGTTTGAATGGTTGGCTCTTGAAATCATAAATGAAACACTCTTCCTCCCTTTGAACTCGTGGTAACTTAAAACGCTGAGCCGCTCTGTCCATCAACTGATGGAAGCTTGCAATATCCACCGGAGGAGAAAACCCTGGCGTCACTTGAGATGGGGATGGTGTTTGTGCCCGATAGTCATCCCACTCCGCCATATTATCATCACCATCCACATCTGTAACCTCCCCATCTTCTCGTTCCGGAGGGTTCTCCTCGTCATCATCAGGATACACAATTGCGTGCACTTGAATTGATGTGTGTCGCTGAATGGCAGCAGGTGGTGAAGGTACTGAAGGAGCAGCTGGTGGCTCCGTAATAGGGGTTAAGACTGAGGGAACTGTAGGCACTTGTGGTGATGGTGGGAAGCGTCGATTATAGATGTCCAACATACTTTGAAGGTTCGAGATCAGCGACAAAGGTAACATCGCAGTCGGAATTTGCGCCTGAACCTCATCCTGTTGGCCATACTGCTCGTCCTCATCATTACTGAACTCCTGACATTTTATAATTAAATCTGATGGACTACGAGCCTCAGAGAAAGCTTCATGGACATCCTCTTCAGACTCCTGATCTGAGTCTGTAGCAAACAAAGGAAGGGAGGTTGAACCATACCCCCTTTTTGAAGAGTGTCAACATTGGCCAAACTGCTGGAAGATAGTGGCAATAAAGGTAGAGAGGCAAATGTAGATGGTACTGTCTTTTCTACATTTTGAGATTCCCTCGTCGATGGCAATCTTTCCGTCGACGGTGCTGTCGGCAGCATAGACGATGCTGCGGTCTTTTCAGTTTTATTTGACGAAACTGCCGTCGACGGTGACCTCGTCGATGAGGCCCTTGTCGATGGTGACGTCGTCGACGGCAATGGTGCCGACGACGGAACCTTCGTCGATGTAGACGTCGACGGGACCTTCGCCTTCATCTTCGTCGACGGGACAGTCGTAGACGGAACACTCGTCGACGGAATACTCGTTGACGGAATACTCATCGTCGAACGCATCGACGAAACCAACATCTTAACACCCTTCGTCGACGATGAACGAACTGTCGACGGCGGAGGTTTCTTCGTCGACGACGATGAAATTGGAATAATCGACGACACAGTCTTAGAACTGAGAATTACCTTCATCGACGACGATGACGTCGACGAAAGGGCTGTAGACGATCCAGAAGCAAGCGTCGTCGTGACCGTTGTCGTCGATTTTGAACCAGAGACAGCCAATCTCGTAGACGGAACTGTAGATGACACCGTCGTCGACGGAAAAACAGTTTTCTTCACAGAAAAACCTGAGTAAGATGCAGCAGGAGCCTGAGAGACAGGTCTCGTGGGCCCATAAGTGGTAGGAAGTGGTGAAGACACCGCAGGGGCCAAGGAAAGAGACATCTTCTTCTTTTTTTTAAAATGGAGAAGGCAATTCCTGCACACTACCACGTTTGGAGGCTGCTTGGGAATGGCCAGAAATAAGACTTTCAGCATCAGAAAGTACATTATCTTTATCCTTAAGTCTCTGGAGCCAGAGGAGTAAACAGCCTTCCCTGTCTTTTAAAGTCTTTGTGAGAATGTTCTACAGAACTTACAGCTCCCCACCTCATGGTCCGGGTAAAGACAGTAAATACACTTACTGTGTGGGTCCTCTGAAAAAAGTCTTAGCTTTCCACAGGAAGAACAAGCTCTGAAAAGAGACTTCTTACTTGTAGACATGTTGAAGAACTAGGAAAAACCTGAAGAGAAGAGAAAACTGAGCAGAGCTCAGGGAGACTCCCTTACACACGACGTGCGGTAGAAAATCTGAGGTACTGAGCTCTGAGGAGAAGGTTCTAGAGGGTTGCTGTCGCCTGATTGGCTGCAGTTTGGACCAACATAATGACAGGGATAGACTGCATATGGTTTTTTCCTTTCTCATGCATTCCTATGTAGAAATATGTATAGGCATTTTATGCCTTTTTACTGGTACATATATATATATATATATATATATATATATATATATATATATATATATATATATATATATATATATATATATATATAGTATATTATTGCTATTTTATTTACCGTGGGACTCCCACTCTGACGACGGGGAATATTCAAGCATATGAATCTATGAAAGACACCCTAATACTGGAGAAACTCTAATGCGTCCTCGTGCAATGCACCTGGTGCTCATGTAAAGCGCTGCGATACATTCGGGTCGAGTGAGCGCAAATAATACTGCAACAACATGAGTCTACACTGCAGTGTGTGAGGCCAGTGACGAGTGAGACTCCACTGCAATGTGTGAGGCCAGTGGCAATGAGTGAGACTCTACTGCAGTGTGTGAGGCCAGTGACAATGAGTGAGACTCCACTGTAGTGTGAGGTCAGTGACGACCATGAGCAAGACTTCACTGCAGTGTGTGAGGTCAGTAATGACAATGAGTGAGACTCCACTGCAGTGTGTGAGGCCAGTGACAATGAGTGAGACTCCACTGCAGTGTGTGAGGCCAGTGATGAGTGCGACTCCACTGCAGTGTGTGAGGCCAGTGACGACAACGAGTGAGACTCCACTGCAGTGTGTGAGGCCAGTGACGAGTGAGACTCCACTGAAGTGTGTGAGGCCAGTGACGACCGACAATGAGTGAAACTCCACTGCAGTGTGTGAGGCCAGTGACGAGTGAGACTCCACTGCAGTGTATGAGGCCAGTGACGAGTGAGACTCCACTGCAGTGTGTGAGGCCAGTGACGAGTGAGACTCCACTGCAGCGTGTGAGGCCAGTGACGAGTGAGACTCCACCCCCAGTCTGTACTCTGTACCTCTTGTACTGAACACCCCCAGTCTGTACTCTGTACCTCTTGTACTGAACACCCACAGTCTGTACTCTGTACCTCATGTACTGAACACCCCTGTCTATATTCTGTACCTCTTGGCGGGCGCGGTGCCGGTTGCAGTGGGGGGGTGGGGGGGGGGGGAGTAGGCCTTATTGAAGTATCTTCATAAATAAATCCAAGATACAGGTTGCTTCTTAAAATGAAGTTTAATCCAGGAATAGGATCCCATCCATATGCAAGACAACCAAGCATCAACTGACTAACATAGGAATCTTCATCTGTTAGCATATTGCATGACATAGTAAATGACATACTTAATATTCTAAAAAGAAACTTAAAGATACAGTGCTAAATATCACACATCTCCTTCCCTCCAGAAACACAAAAATAAAATAAGACATAAAGAATACAATGCCCAACTATACAAAATCATCAAGGTAACTAGGCCTTTTTAACACTCTTGTAGAAGACCCAATGATCCTAGAATCAATTTTATTTTTATTTTTGACCAATGCATTTTCATTTTCCTTGATAATAACATTCTCATCATTTTGCAATTTCTTTCTAACAATCACCACTCTATTTAAATTCCATATGCGATGGTCTTGTGTCGGAACAGCATTGTTAAAAACTTTAATTACTTTGATTGGCTTCATGAACTTTGTTTCTGAACTTCCCACCATGCCAGGACGTCTGATCATAACCACATCACCAACACACACCACAGTTTTCCTGACACTTTTTTTAGCATCAAAATAAACCTTTCTGCGTTCAGCTGTGTCCTCCTCATTCTTCATAACTTCTTCTTTGTTACACACGCATTCTTTACCCTTCAACACTTTATACTTATTAACCCAGAAAGGTTCAACAGGCGTGTTAGGAATTCTAACAAAGTTGCGCTCTAGGTGCACCGCCCTTTTGAGATTGACTTTATCCGTATTCTTTGTGAAAGTATTCTTTCCGTTATGGGTGCTCCTGAGGAGACGTCTTCCGACCAGTGGCGTCTCTGAACATAGGTTTAGAATGTGCCGTTAATGGACCATTACGGCATCCCTCTAGGGCACACGCTATTCTCCTCTTAATCAAAAAAGGATTCAACTTCAAGTTCCATCTGAATGTTCAATTGTGTTTATTTGTTCATTCGTTATTTCCACTTAATTCAATTTTTCGTATTTCATTCTTAATTTGATGTTTTCAATTTAGTGTCTCAGTTTTGAATTCTCACGCCATTCATTATTAGATAAGATGTTGTTGTTTTCGTATTGCATCATGAAAATATTGGCGTACGCCGGCGCGGCAGTTACCCATGGACGTGCCTACGAGCTGTTGGTACCATGCGTTATCATATTTAAAATAGCTGTGGTAAAGTGTAAATAGCATCAACTCCATTAGGAATGTTTTCATTGGAGTTTCCAGTTCAGTATTCAAAATGGCCTGTTCTACAGCCTCTATGCCGAGGGCATGAGGAATTGAGGTATACAGTGATCTAACATCTGCTGTACATAAGATCAACGTTTCTTCAGGTTTGATTTCCACAGTTTGAAGCTTTAGTAAAAAATCAGTAGTATCTTTCACATATGTTGTCATCCTTTTTACAGTTGGTTGTAAGTATCTGTCTAGTAGTTGGCCCAAAGGTTCGTGCAAACTGCCACATGTGGAAACAATAGGTCGGAGAGGGGGGTCATACATGTTTTTGTGTATCTTTGGGGTCATGTACAATACCGGACTTCTTGGATGATCCTTAAGCAAAAAAAACCTTTAGTTTTATCATTGATGGTGCCCATTTCAGATGCCCTTTCAATTATCTCTCTCAATGTTTTCATATATTCCAAAGTTGGCAATGTTATAAATCACTCTATGAAAGGGCATGAAATAAAATTAAAAGTGACAGCTACCTGCGATACGCCAAACGTAATTTATCTACTTAAATGCCCACGTGGCAAGATTTTCGTGGGAAAGACCGAAAGAAAAATCAAGGTTAGACTCACAGAACATAAATCTAACATCCGGACTCACAATACCAAATCTTCAATTGCTGCACACTTCTTGGAAGCACAGCATAACATCTCCCAATTAAAATTCCTGATATTGGAATGTATAGAAAAGAAGGAAGGAAGAGACAATAATAGACATTTGCTTCAACGCGAAAACGTCTGGATCCAAAGACTGTGCTCAAGCAAGCCGAATGGGCTTAATGACCAGATCGATTATTTTTCACATCACACTCGTTTTTAGATCCGTTTTTTTAGCGTGATTTATTTTCTTATTTCTTCAAGGGTTACGATTTCAGATTAGTTATTAGTCTTTTTTCATTGTTGTGACAACATAAGTTAGATGGTGTAGTCTTTTGTTTATCGCAGTTGACCCGTAGGCAGATCTTTGAGACACGTGATCGCACTCTCGTCCAATCAGAATAGATTGCAGTTTAAATACGGAAGCGCGTAAGAGCGCCCGGAGTTTCCAAACATTGTGTAAGCAGATTATCGGAACTGCAGCACTTTGAAGCGACGGCCGAACGCGTTTGAAGGTTACTTCTTGTTGGGATGGAATACGAGGAATTAAACTGTAACCTACGGTACTGAATTAATCCGTTTTGTTGATATCTGCAGGCTTAACACGCCATATAAGACATCAGACTCATGTGAGTAACGTCCCCTGGCGTTTTTGATTTTTTGAATAGCACCTTATGGTTTTTGGGTTAACGGTTGCACTGAGACACTAAAACATACACGCACAATTCTTTACCATGCAACACTATTAGCTGACCTGAACTTTGACCAATTTTTAGGCATGCACGATGTAATTACTTTTGTTTATATATGCTTTTGAATTTCTAGTGCCTCTCCCTGACGAAGGGCTTCAATGCCCGAAATGCATAGGAGGATGGAATTGCAATGATGTCAATTGAAAACATCAAATTAAGAATGAAATACGAAAAATGTAATTAATTGGAAATAAAGAATGAACAAATAAACACAATTGAACATTCAGATGGAACTTGAAGTTGAATCCTTTTTTGATTAAGAGGAGAATAGCGTGTGCCCTAGAGGGATGCCGTTAATGGTCCATTAATGGCACATTCTAAACCTGTGTTAGGAATTCTCCCACGAAATAACAAAAATGAACAAACTGCTTGCCAGTTAAGCGAGGGTTGACTCTTGACTTTGTCAAAACAAATAATATTAGTTCTTCTCCTCGCAAAAACTTATGTTGAGATCCTTTCATGAAAAATCATCCTCATGATCATTCCAGATGTTTCCAATGCCGACTACGCCAATGAAGTATCTTCATAAATAAACATATCCTTCTGCGTGCTGTGGGGTAGGTGGAGCGGGTGTCGCGTAAGGGGCGCGTTGCACGCGGAGAGGGTCCTTTCGTGGTGTCAGGGCCTGGCTATGCCGGGGGTCCGGCTGAGCTCGCCTGCTCTTGCGGCCTTGCCCCTCGTGCTCCTTGTGGCCTCGTTCGGCTGTTCGCCTGTCTGCGGCTCATTTGGGGAGGGGGAGGGGCGGAACCCGCGCAACCCCTCGCGTGGCCGGTATCGGCGTTGGGGAGTGTAAGGCGTGCCTTGTTCCCCTTCCCGTGCGCGGCTCAGGGGGCTCCCACCCATCCATCGCTGCAAATCCCCTCCACCTCCACCCCCCAGGAGAGCTTCGTGTGTTTCGGGCTCGCGGGGAACTGGCTGCTTGTCCTGCCAGCAATTTCCCCCGAGCCAGACAGAGCCAGCATGTGGGAGGGCGGAGGCCTTGCCACAGAAGTTGCACGTTTGCTTAATTGATGCTCACATGTCACAGTGGTTTCATAATTGATTCACTCGTGGTAATCATGCACACATGTCTCTGTTACTCCCGCAATGGACCGTTTGCTGCCTCTTGTTTTGTTTGCCCACATTTCTCAATTTTGCCGCAGGTAACTGAATTCTTTGCTTCCTTGTGGTTCACTCGGGGTGCTCTTTCATGGGTCAGTTTTGTTCAGAGCGGGATGCGCTCGGACAACTTCGGGTGATGTCCGCGCTATATAAATATTGCACATCTATTGTTTAATTGGTAAGCGCTCTGAAAACATTCGGTGATGTCCGCGGCATAAAAAAAAAAAGCACATCTTTTACTTAACTGGTAATAATTACGCAGGCCGCAGTACACACCGGGGGGGCGCAGGGACACCCGGGGAGGCTGTGGTTAGGGGCCAGCAGTGTATAGGCATGCGCAGCTGCTCGTTGTATCAGGTGTGTTGTGGGTGAAAATCCAGGTTAGCCCAACACCTTTGTGACTATTAGCATTACATTAGCTCGCTTCATTTTCATCCAGCTCTACCACAGTGGCTCCCAGTGCAGGGTATTATGTGTATGTTAGACGGGGCTGCGGGGTTAGGGCTATTTACGTCTTGTCCTATATCCATGCAGGCAACCAGTCAGAGGAGGATGCCGGGCCCCCACCCTCATTGAAAGCCGGGACTGAACATGGGTAAAGGATTGGGGGCACACTGGGGTCAGTGTGCCTGATGTACCGGCAAACAGGTGTGGATTGAGGCTAACGTGTTTTTCTAATTACAGATTGTCTGTTGCCAAGGAATTAAACGACAGAGGACTTTGGAATTTGATCTGGAGCAGGTATGGTTGGAAACGCTGCGGGGACTGTGGTTGGTCAGTCGCGGCAGGGCCACGGCCGGAGGGGCTCTTCAAGCGACGCGTTTCAGGATGCGAGGGGGCGTTGCTAACCTTTCTTTCATCTTTACTCAGAATTGTCGCGCTGGGGACTCTTTGTCAGGCCCGGATCACTTATACGCCTAGTCGCTTATTCTTGAGTAAGTAAGTCATGGGACTGGGGGACGTGGGTGCAGCAGTGATGGCCTAGCTAGTTGAGTGTTAAGGACACGCCTGATTTTGACTTTATCCCCTTAGATTGAGTGATGCAAACCTGACGACACGCCATGGAGAGCCAGGGCTCCCCATCTCTCTTTACGCAGACGTCGCAGGTGGACGATTTGTTGCCGGATGCTACACAGGAGGCTCAGTGGGCGGCGTTTATTCGTATGGCCAAAGGAAAGGGCCTGTCTTGGGCCACGGGGATCTTGAAGGACATCGAATCAGAGGACTCGGGCGTCATATGTGAGCCCCCCCCGTACCTTGACCTCAATCAGGAGGCCAGTCCTTCCAGGGTATCAAAGCGTGCCCGTAAGCCCACGTCCAAGGAATTCCCGCCAGACCCTCTGCCAGCCAAGGTTAGGGCAGTGCAAGCACAGAAAGAGGCATCTCCCCTGCCGGTCGCCCCCCCCACCCTTGGCACCTGTGGCTCCCCAAGACAATCTCCAGACCGTGGCGGGGTACGCCACACATGAAGATCTGGGTAAGCTCTCGGACACTCTGAAAGACTTCATGGCAGAGCTTAGGGGGGGGGGGGCTACCCCTTCTCCGGTCCTTCCGGCCAGTGTCCCAGCTGTGGGAGAGGGAGGATCTAGGGCGGTGGCATCAGTATGGTTCAACCAGGAGATGGTGCCGCAGGCCCCCCTGGGGGCTCCCCCCAGCCCGAGTGTTCCTTTGGTGGTCTCGGCCACACCTTTGCTTAGTGGACCCACTGTGGGAGCTGTAGTGTCTCCCCCTCCTTTTCTACCCATTTTTCCTCCCACAGCCAGCAGCAGCGGTGAAGCTTTGGACTCCGCAGCCGCAGGGTTAGCCAGCTCCGTTACGTCCACTGGTACGTCTGCTTCACCCGCACCCTGCAGTGGTGCCGTGCACCTTCCTTTGGCCGCGAGCGGCACACCGTGTAGTTTCCCCTGCCGCGCAGTCAACTACCCCGCGCCGGTGCAGTCGGTCGCCGCTGCACCCCTGTCATCTGGTCACTGCAACTTGGCATGGCAGGTACCTCTAGCTGCCAAGAAGATTATATGGAGGAGAGAGCTGATAGACATCTTTTCACTACTTTTATTGGGACAGGATGGGGTGGATGTCAGGAAGGGGGGGGGCGAAAGAGGAAGACAAGAAAACTAAGTATCAGCAGTGGCCGGAGAAATCCATCGATAACTGGCTTGACGCTTTTGCAATTCTCTCAGCAGTCATCTTAGAGAAGCATCCCGAGCAGGCGCAGGCTCTTGTCCAATACAGTACTCTAATTAGCAAAGAGGCCAAGAGATGGGGCGGTCAGGGCTGGGTGAGTTATGACCGCAAGTTTAGGAAGAGAATGTTCTTGTGTCCAGAAATGAGGTGGAACCAGAAGGAGGTGCAGTTATGGATGGATCATATGGGTTCTCACTTGTTGCATGGCGCAGGGACACAGAATAAGAGTCAGGGGAACAAGGAGTCAGGCAGCGGTGCCTTTCACTATGAGACGCGGCGGGACAGACAGCCCTTTCGGGGGGGCTACAGGGGGAGAGGGAGTAATAGAGGGGCGTTCAGGAGGTCGTCCCCGGGGACCTGTCGTTTGTTCAATGCTGGGGCTTGCTCCTGGGGCAAGACATTCACATTTTCCCATGTGTGCAACAAATGCGGTGGCCCCCACCCAGCAGCTTCTTGCTTCTCTCAGCATGGGGGCAGTCCGGAAATCAGTAAGGGTGTCCGGGGTCCCCCCTCACCCACCACCCCCCATCCCTGTTCTTGATATGCAGCGGTCTTATCACAACCCCCCCCCCCCCCTCGTTGGCCCCCTTTAGTGAGGGTGCAGTTAAGGGACCTTCGCCAGTGGTCATGTCTAGCTGTTGCCCCTCTTGAGAAAATACCCGCTCACGCTCAACAGTCAGTTGCTGCTGGAAGGGTTTAGCGAGGGTTTCAGAATACCTTACGTGGGACCCAAGGGGCCCAGGGAGGTGGTCAATTTCAGGTCAGCCAAAGATCAACCGGATGTGGTCAGGGCCAAGGTGGAGAAGGAGAGGTTACTGGGGAGAGTGGCAGGCCCGTTTTCTAGGCCTCCGTTGGACAATTTTGTGGTGTCCCCGCTGGGAGTGGTACCAAAGAAAGAGCCTGGGGCTTTCCGCTTAATTGACAACCTCTCCCACCCCGAGGGGGCCTCTGTCAACCATGGTTTAGAAGAATGCGCTTGCTCCGTCACGTATTGTACTCTGGACGTGGCTTTGGATTTAGTCAGGAGGGCAGGCAGGGGGCCATGGTTGGACAAGGCGGACATTGAGTCGGCTTTCCGGTTACTACTAGTGCATCCCAGCAGCCAACACCTGCTAGGTTTCAAGCTAGGTGGCCAGTACTTTTACGATCGATGCATGCCCATGGGTTGTCCGGTGTCATGCGCATACTTTGAGGCTTTCAGCAGCTTCCTTCAGTGGGCTCTTCAGTCAAGCTATGGGGTCAGAGGGGTGTCGCACTACCTGGACGATTTCCTTCTCATCGGGAGTGATGGGTCACAGGAGTCTAGCAAGGCACAACAGGATTTTAAGTTACTGACTACGCACCTAGGGGTCCCCCTGGCACCTGGCAAGACTGTGGGTCCTGCGCAAGTATTGACCTTTTTAGGATTTGAAATTGGCACAGTGGCAGGCGAATCCAGGTTACCAGCGGACAAGGTCTGAGACCTTGCGCAGCACATCCAGGCAGCTCTGGGGCAGGAGAAGGTGACGCTAGGCTTCTTACAAGGATTGCTGGGCAAACTTAACTTCGCCGCCAGAATCATCCCGGCAGGAAGGGTCTTTGCTCGCAGAATTGCCAGGGTGTCAGCGAAGGTCAACAGAACGTACCACTTAGTCAGACTCAGTAGAGGAATGAAGGAGGACTTGACAATGTGGGCAAGCTTCTTAGACGACTTCAATGGTTCTGTGGTTTGGAGGGCGCCTTGGGCGGGGTCTCCAGAACTCCCCCTGTTCACGGATGCGTCAGGAAGAGAGGGCTCCGGGGTCATCTTGAACACAGAGTGGTGCGCGCAGGGTTGGCCGAATGTGTGGCATAAGAAGAAGGTACAGCAAACATTACTGTCCTAGAACTCTTCCCGATAGTAGTGGCTTTCCAACTCTGGCCCGCGGCGCTGGCAGCACGAAGGGTCTTGGTTCTGGTCAGACAATTTGGCGGTGGTGCAAGCCATCAATTCACATTCAGCGTCCTGCCCGCTTGTCTTGTGCCTACTCAGGGAACTGGTGAGGGTGTGCTTGGTGAACAACGTCGAGTGTAGAGCGCGGCATATTCAAGGGGTGCAGAACATAGCGGCTGACTGTCTTTCTCGCTTTCAGTGGCACAGTTTTCAGGAGGCATGGCCGCGAGCGAGGGAAGTGATGACCCCTTTCCCAGCACATCTGTGGCACCTACTGAATCTGAAAGGTGTTTGATGGGGCTAGGTGAGTTGGCCCTGGCACCGCGGACGATCAAGCGGTACAGGGCGGGTGTGGAGAAGTTCCGCGCAGTAACCGGTGCTTGGGAACAAGAGAGGCCACCCCCTGGAGACCAGGACTCAGGATTTCATCATGTGGGCCAAAGATCAGGGGGAGTCTCAAACATGGGTAGCAGGACACCTGTCAGCAATTAGCCACCACGCTAGGTTGAGGGGGCAGTTGGATCCCACCAAGTCCTTCTTAATTAGGTTGGCTCTGAAGGGCTGGTCCAGTAGTGAGCCGCGAGCACCAGACACCAGGTCAGCTATAGACTTTGCAACGCTTAAAAGGATGCTAGATTGGGTTGACAGGGCCACTCACTCAGTTTTTGAAGCAGCTCTTTTTTCGGCAACTTTTGCGTTGGCTTTCTTTGGAGCGTTTAGAATAGGGGAGCTGGTGGCGAAATCTAAACAGGACGCATCAGGAGTAGCCTTGTGCAGACAGGATGCAGTACTGACAGACTAGGTACTGACTTTAAGGCTGAGGAGATCAAAAACGGGCCAGGAAGGGGCAGGGAAAGTGATATTGTTGAACAGATTGGAAGTTGCCAAGTATTGTCCGGTGCGCCTAGTCGCGAGATACCTGGCACTGCGCCCCCCTGGTGAGGGATACCTCCTGACGCACGCTGATGGTACCCCTTTGACCAAATATCAAGTACAGCGCATAATGGAGGCATGTTTAGAACTCTCAGGCAAGAAGGTCCAGGGCAAGCGTTTTTGTAGCCACTGATTTAGAATAGGGGCAGCAACCACGGCCTTCCAGGCAGGCTTGCCAGTGGAACACATAAAACAAGTGGGGCGGTGGGAGTCAAATTGTTACAAGAAATATATACGTTCTTAAGAGTCAGGTTTAAACACGAAGCACGGGTTCACAGCAATAAGGATAATTTGGCTGGGAGCACTCGACATGCATTGGAATAGCTTGAAGAAAAAAATTCTTCAGAGCCCTTCTCCCAATTTGACAATACCCCACGGTTAATACCACTGGGGTTTATGGCTCATCAGGTGGGCAGGTGGCGAGGGGCTGCCTGCCCCTGGATCGCCTGGAAGATAACCCAACATGTTGGCATATTGTTATGCAAATAAAACTGCAACAACTTTCTCCACCAAACAATTGTGTTGTGTCTGTTATTCAGTAATTGTTGTGGGAGGGCTGGGGTATGGGCCGATGTTAGCACTAAGTCTGTGCACAGTCCTGAGCAGGGCCGCCCATGGCCTGCACCGTGTACCTCATGCATTGCTGCCCGGACATCATATAGTTAATATTCGGGCTGCACATGCCCGAGCGCTGTCCTGACATGTGATTTCCAGCAACACTGCCCCATCAGGGATTTGTGGAGATCCACCCGTTGGTGAGGGAGGGGTGAGGCCAGGGGTGGGTCTTATACCGAGGATGTATACAGCAAGGCAGAGTGATAGTGTGGGTCAGTGGGTGCTCTGGTACTGGCACCCCGGACTGCGCCTGGCATCGGAACGGATGCAGCCCCTTCAGGCGCACTGGGCAGTGCCTGGTATCAGACTCACCACTGCCCCCCTCTGCCGGCTGCAGCGCGACGTCATCACCGCGGGATGAAGCCCAATGCCAGGGTGTCCTTGGCCGTCTTCCTCAGCGCTGGCGGCCTCGTCCTCCTCCTGGCACTAGTCTTTGTCATGTACTGCGGCCTCAACTGCAAAGGGCAGCGCCCCCCCTCCCCGGGCAGGGGACTTGCGATCTATCGCTGCGAACCTGAAGCGTGCCCACCAGGAGCTGGCCGCCTTCCGCATCCAGACGGTACGAGCCGCACCATATACTTGTGTCGCTTTGCGCCCCCATCATGGCCACACCCCCAACTGACCCCATCTTCTAATGTAATGTCATGCAATGTCAGCAAGAAACCTCAGGCCGTTGACGCACCTGCAGGGAGCAGGTCCGACACCCTCAGGGTCGACTCTGCCTGATGGACACTGAAGTAAACTCAGACAATTATTCCCACTCTGAAGACACTCTAACCCCTGGGGGGTGGGGGCGCAGTCAAAGTCCCAGGCCAAAGGCCCGCAGCAATGTCTGCATTGCCACAGTATTCATGGTTAGTTAAAGATTTGTTTTGATATGAAAAATGAGTGCAGGACCCCAGGAGCCCAATTGCGCGCATGTCCGCGACTCTCACCTGCTCTTCCTTGGTGATAACAGAGGGGTGAAAGTACCTGGGAACGCGCCTACACCTGATAATACCTCAGACACCTCAATGGTCGCATGCTGTCCCAAAGACCCTCTTGTGGCACGGGATAGTGGCCACGTGACCTGTGCGCACCTGTGCAGCAACTGGCGCAGTTTGTGAGGCCTCGCGAACAAGCAGGCCCTGACCTGCCTACATTGGACTCCCACTGTCCTGAACAGTCACTCGTGAAGCCTCGCTCTCAGCCCCTGTGTCCTGGTCTCTTGTCTTCCCCATCCTCTCTCTTCCACTCAGCATACGCTGTCCTCCATTTCTCTCGCTCTCTCCCTCTGCGCCTCAGTTCTTTCGGTCTCCTCTCACTGTCTTTTGGGTGGCTGACACTTCCTCTCTCGGGTTTCCACTCTCACTCCAGCTCTGTAATGTAGACTCCGACCCTCCATCCCTCATGTCTATGCGCCTCGTACTCTCCTCCCTCACTCTTCTCTGTTATTTTCTCAAAGTCTCTCCTTCTTCGCTGCCTTGTCCTTTGCACTCACCCCTCTTCCTCTGGCACACAGGGTGTCCCCTCTGTAAGAGATCACACCTTCTATAATGCCCTCTCCATCATGCCCCTGCTCGAGCCTGCCAGGTCTGCTCCCAGATGTTTTGTTGAAAAACAACGAAATTTCAGTGTTGCTGTCCCTCCCCCACTGGTACTGCAGCTCGAGTTTCACAAGAAGTTCTGCCTGGGCCCTCTTCCCCCCGCACCTCTTCTACCCTCCCTATCTCCTCGCCCCTCCTCCTCCCTCTCCAAAGACCACACGCTTCTGCTTCCCCGCTGACAGGCCTCCTCGGCTATCAGTCACTTCATTCTATGATAATAACCTTCATGGGAGGACTGGGGGTTCTTTTGGCGTCGTAATTCACCATGGACTCCGATAAAGGCCTCGGAATTCATTTTGGGACAGTATGGCCAAATTTATTGACAATTCTATGGACGAGAACAGTCCGGAACAAGCACGCTCCACAGAGCACTCCAGGGAGGGGGAGGAACAGCCGAGAGAGTGGGATGGAGGTAGAGTAGCGAGGCGAGGGAATTACGCTTCTCTTAAGACTACAGAGTCTGCCGGGATCCCTCTGTCCTCCCCGTGAATTCCTGCGCCTGTGAGCTCCATGCCTGGCCGGAGTAGTAAACAGAGTAATAAAACACGCCTCCACTGATAAGAAAGTTCTTTACCACAGCCATAAAGCAGGCTATGGTGTCCGTAGGGGCTGTCTGATAAGCGGACCTGGTGGCACCTGAAAATACTCCTTTCCATTGGGAAGCCACCGTTTAACATAAATGCTGACGCTACCCAATGGAAAGGAGGGGCGGGCATTACAGTACCCTTTTCCTAACAATCTCTCTCGCAGAGGCGTGGCAGCTTCAATGCTCCGCCCACGTGAGACCTAAAACGGATTCCTGGATCTTGGCAGATCACACTGCGCCAACCTCCTTCACTGCAGTAACTGACAATGCTGAAAAGAGGACACAAAAACTGAGCCTGGAAGGAGGACGGAGGTTGATAACTTGGGATACTCCACTACTGTCTTCACTTGGCACAACGCTCACTCCCTGCCCCGTATGGGTTGAAAGGTAGAGAGGTGCAACAGTATGACTTGGCACAGATTGGTTGATGCTACCCCTCCTTGAATCTCTGACTCCTGCAATCTAAAGAAAGTCACTGCAAAAGCAAAGGATCGATATGTGGGGGGACTCTTCTCCTAGGCCCAGAAACAGGAAAGGTACAAAGGTTTGGGGGACCCACCTCTCTTCACCTGCCCAAAGACATTAATCCCTGACTAAATGAGCAAGACGGGGCACACCTAAACCTTCAGGACAGTTCACTTGTCAAGGAAGACAAGCATTTAAACACAATATTCTTTTACAAATTGCAAAATGGTGAATTTTAAAGGTACTTTAGCCAAGTAAACTTTACAAAACAGAAAGGAGGTGTTAGAAAATAACTCATGGGATGCCACTGCAGCAACATAAATTGCTGCGCATTTGGCATACAAGTGTCATAACAAACATACATTAGCGAACTGTCCATCTATAAAATACACACTAGCTAAATTTGTATTTAATGTTAAATTTCATTATCCAATGCAACTGTACTTGTTTTGTGATCCAAGGAAGTTTTAAAGATGGTGTTCCAACAATAGTAGGGGAAGGCCCTATACAGGACTGTTTTTCAGTATATCTACATAAGTTGAATTTAAATATACAGATTTTAAAGATAACTCCTAGGTCATTAGGAGTATCTGGCATGGATCTGACTTCTGGGACCAAATTTGAACATCTCTATTTTAAAGGCTGAGGCAACTCTATTATGATTGGTGTTAGAAATTGGGAATTACACGCAGGTCACCGCAACTGTGGCTAGTTCATTAATCACTTGACATCTCCTTTTTTCTTTCTTCTTTTTTTAAAGTAAATTTTATTTTTTTACATTTACGCAAACCATACAAAAATAGAAATCTTATTAAAGAAGATGTGTAGTTCATTGTAAAAACAACATGTCATATGTCAGACTGTCGAAGCGTTGAATTTCCACACAACTCAATACTGCTTTAATGGGGTTTGGCAATATTCAGGGTTGATCTCATAGGTCTTGTACTTACTTGATACCTTGATGTACCAAGGTCTCAAGACATGGGTCATTCTTGGTAAGCTGGATATTTGTTTTCCACATTAGCACTCACTACCACCCTACATGATTGCCTATAGGCCTAGCACCTAACCTCTTGTCTCTCATTTGGCTCACTGTGTCTTCTGTCCTCATGGATTACACAGATGTACATTTTCTTGTAGTTATTTAGTCTTCATGTATCTCGGTCTTGGTGGTCCAGCATGTTCTGAAGCAACATCCTCTACTCTCACAGGTCCTCTATTAGTTTTTCATCTAGATCACTCTCACTATAGCCAATTCATGCATATCGTCCAGCCAGCTAGCTACAGGTCATCTGAGTAGGCAGGTCAACAAATGTCTATTCTTCTATAGGGTTTGACACAACTTATATTTCAGTAACCATCATGAAACTAGGGGGAATTTGGCACAATATTTCCAGGGATAATAATCACAGGAGTTCTGTATGTATCCTTCCCTGGATTCAGCCTCATCAGTAGCAGCATCAATAGCAGCTTCAGATCAGAAATGTCACTGCTGGATCGTATTCCAAATTCTGCTCTCATTCACACGGATGGTGCACTTTTGGTACTGTTAATGGGGTCTTAAGAAATTCCAATTTAATAAGCACTAATGCCTTGCTAAATGTATACACCCATACTTAGGCTCCATAGAGAGCTGCACTACCAGCATGACCTTTAAAACCTCAGACCTCATTACCAACTACTCTGACAGACACTTTAAATGGGGAGAGGATGTGGCCTTACGGCTAGAGCTGTCGACCTCGAAGCTGGGCAACCGGGTTCGAGTCTCAGCAGAGACGCTCAACATCCTGTGATTCTGGGCAAATCCCTTAATCTCCCCATGCCCAACAAAAATAAATGTGTCTGTTTGTAACTCAACTGGTGCTCATGTAAAGCGCTCTGATAACTTCGGCTCAAGTTTGCGCTATATAAAACTCCCAAAAATTAAAATAAATACAAAATGGTGTTTAACCTAGGTAGGACATGTCAGTAAATCTTCTCCTTTCTCAATATGTGTTACTAACGAAATCAATCAAAGCCATAGGTAGTCAAATGTCTAACATGTTAGACTGGGATAATTTTTATATAAGAGATCGCAAACTAGAAGATTTTTCGTGCACCATTGTTTTTAGCTTTGGTTCCCTAGTTTCTTTATAGCACAACAGTCAATGAAAACTTTGGTCAAAGGCTTAGAATTTTTTTGGTGCAACCAACAGGGAATCATCAATGGGTATTGGACAACCATGTATACATAGGGTACACATCTGCTTTCAGGTATACTAAAGATTCTACAGACATCAGTCATCAAAAAATAAAAAAGCAAAGAATTGTGTAGACCAGCAACATGCTGTGTCGAACATCCTTCGCACATGGAAATTAATCCTTCCATTCTTTCCTTCTGCTAAAAGCATAACCCGGCTGAATTCTTATAATTTAATAATTAAAGAAGTCTTACCGTAACTGGATCCATCCCCAGATTATATAAAGGCAGCTAACTGAATCAAATGCAGCTTTTAGGTCAATAAAAACCAGGAACAGAGTTTCACGTATAAAAAGGCCATACTTGCCCATTATCAAATGTAGCCGAAAACATTATTCTAAGGCTCTCTGTTTGTTCTTAAAGTTGGAGTATGCAGTGGACAGCACCCAACCCTCATTAATCTATTTCATTATTCCGTTTTTAGTAAAAACCTCTCAAATATTTTAGAAAGCACATGTGTTAAGAGATGGGTCAATAGCTCCATGGCTGTTAGTTGACTATTTTGTTAAAGTGGAACTATTACCGCACACCTCTAGCTGTGTAGAAGAAGCCAGAACATTATTTGCAGACAGCTAAACTATGTGTTTTTTAAACAAATAAAAGCCAATATTTCCAGCCTTTGCTATCCAGCAAAGACTTTAGAATGTATTCTGCTTGCAAACATATGTAATAGACATTGAACGTTTAAAAGTAATAAAATGTAAAACTGTCACAGCTTCCAAAAATTGATATCACAAAACTAAATTAAAAAAAAACATTAAATGAAAGCAAATATTGTCCCTCCAGCACTGGCCATGAAATGGCTTCTTTTTAGGCGAATGTGCACAAGTAAAATGTGATGCATTGCTCACACTAAAATGCCAATAGCTTAAATTGGCTGACTTTGTCCCATACTGTATTCAGTTATAAGGTGGAAGAAAATGTGACTGACACGTGGATGAAGAGGACTGAGGGGAAAGACCTTGTAGGTACCTATGTATATGTAGTTTAATTACAATTGGCTGTTAATCGGAGGCTGGAATTACAGTTAAAGCTGGCTCCAGTCCCAACCTGATAAAAAATTCAGATTCGAAAGTCAGAAAAAAATATTTGTTGGCACACAACCAGGCTCAGGAGCTCTATTTTTACTCTGCTTCTTTAACATTAATTATATTACTGAGATTACAAAGGGTTTACGCCCAGGCCCTGAGGTCTTCTCAGAGTCTACAGGAGAACGGTCATATTTCCTTCAACATGGACCCACTCCTTAATTTAGCCTTGCCTGCCAAGTCATTATATAAACAAAATGGAACACCCAAGCAGACACAAACTAATCTATGGGTTCTTCCCTCATAGCCCACCTTACATGTTGCCAAATAGTGTGTGTGCCCTTCTCCACTTCAGCTTTTCAATGAATCTGCCCTTTGCCTTGGGTGCATTCTTTACATTTTGTTACTCAGGACATATAGGTCGGATATCCATGTCTGAGCTAAGATTTTAGAAACCTGATGCAGTTAACAAAGTACCCTTTTGACAAAATAGCAACGTTTGTCTAACCACTTTAATTACATTGGTTTTGGAATGCATTTCTTTGTTGATGAAATCGCCAGGAATCATCATCATCATATTACCAAAGTCCTTTATAACAAAGACCACAGAGAAATTAGGTTTCAAAATACTTTATTCGGTTAAAAAGACAAAAATAACCATAAAAGTAGCATAGAGAAAATACAGTTTACACGGGAGTCAAGTATTCATTATTTAAAATACATATGTGAAACAGGGAAATTAATTCATTAAGATTGATTTACGACATTTAAAAATGGATTAAAAAAATTCACCCAATGAGGCTACCATAAAAACAGTTTCCATTTTCTGGCATTCTAAAAACGCTAAGCGACATCTTCGTATATTTAAGTCTTTGAGAATAGGGATGATAAGTTTCTTTCGAGAGAAAGTATAAAATTTACAAAAAAATAAAATATGAATATCAGACTGTGGGGAGACATCACATGGGCAACAAGGTAATTCTTTCAACCAGCAATTCATCACAGGAAAAGACAAAACTCTGAAAATAATATTGAGTCTAAACCGGGTTAAAAGGAAACGTTCATGATTAGACATATATAAGAACAAGTATGGCTGTAATTTCTCTCCGCATAGAATATCCTGGTGTGCAGAGACAGTCTTTTTTCTTGACTCCTCTAAATGTCTTTTGTCCCTAAGATGGGCAATACACAAATTTTTCAAATCTCTTCTCGATATGTATGCCATAGTTGGTGGGTCCTCAAAGTATTGAACACAATTTATTTCATTGAGAAAGTTCTTGACATAACATATCCATTTGGAATCATTGATATTGTCTAATGCTAAAACGTCCTTTAAAATAGCCCGATTAACCAAACATTCATCATTTGTCCACACCCTATGCCAGAGAAGGATTGGCTGGATCCTAATCGTGTCAGTAACATAAATTACTCCCAATTCAACGTGGCATATCATAGTTGCAGTACTTTCAGGTACAGACAGGATGTGGCGTAAAAATTTATTTTCCATGATTTGGATTGTGCTAGTATTTGAGTAACCCCACAGCCCTGATCCATAGGTGGCTACTGCTAAGCAGGTTGCCCTATAAATAGTTAAAATCTCTTTTATGGGTTTTTTCCCTAATTTTCTCATGGAACATTGTAAGGCCATAATAGTTTTGGAAAACAGCAGAGATCTGGCCTGAATTGCACTAGTCCATGAGCCACTTTCATGAAACAGGATTCCCAAATAGGGAAAA
The DNA here is from genome assembly GCF_964261635.1 of Lissotriton helveticus. Lineage (NCBI taxonomy): Eukaryota > Metazoa > Chordata > Amphibia > Caudata > Salamandridae > Lissotriton > Lissotriton helveticus. The sequence continues at coordinate 452,625,005 of NC_136073.1, read as the reverse complement.
GTGGAAGTCTTTTCCAGGGGATTGGAATTTATAAAAATGGGTTTCAAATGCTTGTTTGATCTTGGCCCACAATACATGGACAGTGTTTTTGAACAGTTAATCTTTAAGTCTAAACCAAGCATGAAACTATTAAAAGAAGTAACCAAGGTTTGTAACGCCATTGGGGTTCGTGCCATTAAAACGGCATCGTCCGCGTACATCAAGGCAGGGACAGGCCTTCCACCCACCATAGGCATGTCCCTACCCTCCTGCACGAGACGTTTCTCCAAGCCATTTATGTATAGCAAAAACAAAAAAGGAGCTAAAACACACCCTTGGCGTACGCCCCGACCAATCCCAAATTGTCTAGTGCATTCGCCATCTTTCCCAAAACGGACACTTGCATTGGCCCCGGAATATAGATCTCGCAAGAAGCATATAATGGCATTGTCTACCCCCAACTCGGTCATAATTGACCACAATTTATTGTGTGAAACACAGTCAAAAGCTGACGATAAGTCAACAAAGGTGAGGTATAGACATTGTTTTTTAACCCTTACATACTTCTGCTGCAGGATGAGCAGATTCAATCCTTGCTCTATAGTCCCTAAGCCTCTTTGAAACCCAAATTGGAAATCACTTAACACCCCATTCTCTTCTGACCAGATTCGCAATTTATCTAAAACAACTCTCCCCAAATTTTTTTATAGAGGAGTCCAATAAAGAAATTGGCCTATAACACATGCAGTTCTGCCTGTCCCCTTTCTTAAATATCGGGACTATAATCGATGTAAGCCAAGTGGGAACTAAGCCCTTTGCCAGAGCCACATTAAAAAGCTGGACAAGCAAAGGCCCCCATAATTCAGTATTAGCCTTATAGAGGTCTGCTGGTATGCCATCTGGTCCAGCCGCCTTACCCCCTTTGGTTGCCTTCAAGCTCGCCAGAACTTCAGGGAGGGTTACGACCAAGACTTTGGTTGTGTCTATGTTTGGGCACATAAAGTCCTTTCCTATGTCAAGGACTGGTTCCACAGCCTTATAAAGCGAGGAAAAGTGCGCCACCCACTCATCTTCTGGGATGGCGATTTCCATACGTGCCTTTTTTTCATATAGAAGCGGGGTATTAATTACCCTCCAAAAAGCTGCCGGGTCCTTTGATTGTGACGCCTCGCATAGATCATCCCAAGCCTCTTTTCTTATGGCCGCCTTCCTGTCCTTCAGTGCTATGTTATAGTCCCTCCTCAGGATTCTAATTTGGGTTACATCCCGTGGTCTTTTATGGATCTCTTGTCTAAGCTTTGATAGGGCACTGGTACATTTATTATCGAACCATTTTCTATTGCACTTTAGGGAGTTTTTCTTTGCAACCCACAGCGCCTCCTTGATTGCAATAGAAATAATATAAAAATTATTTAAAATTTCATTGCTGTCAGCATGCTCGTTCAGGCAGGTCAAAAAATTACTCCTACACTTATTCAGTAATTTAGACAAAAAATCAGCCGGGACCACTCTACTCCACTTAAGGCTATATCCATTTTGGGTACCTAATTTCACATCCGGCGCCTTAATATTGGGACCTACTACATGATCCACAACAGTAAATAGGTTCTCCATTTTTAAAACCTGTGGGTAGTGGTCACTTAATGGTAAGTGCATAATACTAGAACTGATCAGTCTGCCCGCCGAGCTATTTGTACAGAGGCTAAAATCAATAATAGTCGAAGCCCCCCGCCCCACAAATGTTGGAACAAATGGCATTGTGTGGTGGGCTAGCTCGTTCGTAAAACCAAGATCAAAATTAAAAATCATCTCGTTTAATGAATCACCTAGAAGGGTATGTTCGAAGTGCGTCAAGCTAATGTCCTGCTCCAACATCAGGCCGCAAATACCCTTCTGTCCCTTTTTACACAGAGTACAATTAAAATCACCCCCCCATAATACCATGACTTCACCCATTTTATCCTCAAATACATTCTGTATATCTGCAGTTATATTAGCAAATACATCCTTAATTGCGCTACTTAGACAGTTATTATAAAAGTTAAAAAGAACAATCGTTGGACCCTTCCTTGTATCAATGACAATTTTCTGGTAATAACTGGAACCAGGAGAAAAAGTGATTTTATCAGTGACTAGGAGGTTCGATATATACACGGACAGTCCCCCCTTTGGTCTTCCGTGTGCTCCCCCCACTGCAGGTGTAAAATAGGTTCTATAACCATTAAGGTGTATTGCTGCGGTGGTCCAGGTTTCTTGTAAAGCTAATATACCCACTTCAGCAATGACATTACACCAGGACGGGTTTGAAATTTTCTGCTTTAGTCCTGCCACATTCCAAAAAACCACCTTACAATGATCTTCTATAAGTGGCTCTTCGGCAATAGCTCCAGTACCACTACCGAGACTCCCTAGTATAGTCTCGTCCACCCCATCGGTTTCTAGTGTCTCAACATAAGGTTCCTGAGTCTCGACACACCCCAAAGATTTTATAGGCCCCAGATCTACAGATTTAGATAACCTTAAAACCTCATTTTTTATTGTTGGGAGTCAATCCACCGCTTCCAAACAATCAAACCGGTTAAAACACGGGAAGATCGGAGGAAGTTGTGGATTGCCTAGCCATCCTTGGTCAAAGCTCTGTGGTCGGTAGTGAGGGGACCTTGATCTATATTTCACTACATTCCAACCATCCTCATCTCTCCCTCCACCTTGCATGTTATAGTGATTACTATCAGGAGCCCAGCCCATATTACCCCCTTGATATCTGTTGTCCCTAGTCCAACTCCACCTATTGTCAGGGTGTTCGCCCTCAGGATAAAAATAAGATAATGCCCTAGCCGTAACAGAGAGACCATGATTTCTAGGGGGTCTTGTGGTAATATATTTAGCAGTCAATGGATTCTCAAATGTTATTACCACACAATCGCCGTGTGTCCTTTTTTTATTATACCCAATCCATGGGGCCCTTTCAACCATCAAAATATTACTTTTAACTGCCGGTGGGAGAGGGTAGTTATCATTCAACCAATGGATGGTTTTATTTACAAGTCCACCATTATTTTCATTAGAATTATCATTTAATTGGGGGACTCCTGTAAGGACCACAACATATGGTGCGGCTTTTGGGGGTAAATGTATATTTCTGCGCACATCCCGTTTTCTAGACTTATCTTTATCTTTATCATGTAGTGGTTTAGGAGTTTCTTGGACTGGCACTACTTTATCAGCCGGGGCAGGAGTTTTAGGGGTTGGTATAGTTTTTGGCAGTGATTTGGTGGTAGTTACATGTTTGGCAGCTGGTGGCGGCCTAGTCATTTGATTTTTTCCAGATGGATTTTTATTATCCAAATTAAAGCTAGGGGCACTTATATCTTTATGGATGTTTTTTAGTATAGTTTCCAAACATCGTAGCCTAGCCTCGATTGGTTCGAGGAGAGTCTTTAACACGGCCAGAATGTTATTATTAGCCATATTTAGGCTACTATTGTCCTCACTACCTTCCTCTAGATTCGTAACTGCGCCGCTTAAATCCAAAATATCCTCCAGGCTGCTATCTAAGACGGTGTCATCTGGGAGACTCAGTGGTAAGCCAACATTGGAATGATGAACTGCCCCATTATCACTAGTATGAAGAACTTGATTAATATTCACATTCAGAGGCACAGTTTCTAATGTGGCCGGGTCTTCATTCTTGCTAGTATCTACCTTTCTCCCTTTGCTCGTGTTAGATTTAACAGTTTTTTGAATGTTAATCTTTTGTTTAGGGATCGCCCCTTCTTTCAAACCCCTATGGGTTAAATCACTAGCTGTAGGTAAAATATCAGTCTCCTTTACAACTGAAGTGCTAGTCACAAGCAGAGAGAGATTAGGAGTAGCCTCCAGATCCTCCTGTGAGCCTGGGGCAATATGACCCCTATCATACTGTGCATTTCCAGGATTTCCCAACGCAGAAACATTGTTAGGAGTACGAGCTTTAGCAATAAGACCTAGGGAGGAACGTCTCGCTGCGGCTAGGTCCTGAGACACCCTCCTATCCATGATTATTATCCCTTCATCGATTAAAGCATTAGTACGAACAATGAAGTCATCCAGGGTACCAGTCAGTTTCTTTACTCCTGCAGCAGCCCTGCTCCTGGTTTCTGGGCAACTCATGGCAAACCCTACGGGTACCCAGAAATTAAGGCAAGGGGTATGAATTGGGAGTACAACAATTAGTCCCAGAATGTCAAAGTCCTGAAGGTTGCGATTGCAAAGTAATATGGGTGGGTAACCTACTTACAATTCAATTGTGGCCATGTCCGTGGGCGAATGGCAATCATGCAGGGTTTCTGGCCCAGGCCAGGCTCTGAGGGCCTCTGAGGGCCACAGAGGGCCCGCCCTTTGCCCGGGCTTAGCCCCGGGCGTCCCGCTCGCGTCCCGCGACGCGGGGTTTCCCGACCTTTATGTCTCCTCCTTGGCGCTCTGGGCGCGAGCCGCGTCACTCAGATGCGCCGCCGCGATGCCTGCCGGGATTTGTGGTCTCCCGGAGCGGCGGCGCGGAGTCCGGTGCCTCTGGACTCTTGGCGGTGGCGGCGGTGTTCCCCTGGGTCGGTATCTGCCCTCTGTCAAGCAGTCACAGCCCGTAACTGACTCTCGGCGGTGGCGGCAAGGTCTGTAGTTTCCCCCCCGCTCTGCCGGGGTTCCCGACCTTTATGTCTCCTCCTTGGCGCTCTGGGCGCGAGCCGCGTCACTCAGACGCGCCGCCGCGATGCCTGCCGGGATTTGTGGTCTCCCGGAGCGGCGGCGCGGAGTCCGGTGCCTCTGGACTCTTGGCGGTGGCGGCGGTGTTCCCCTGGGTCGGTATCTGCCCTCTGTCAAGCAGTCACAGCCCGTAACTGACTCTCGGCGGTGGCGGCAAGGTCTGTAGTTTCCCCCCGCTCTGCCGGGGTTCCCGACCTTTATGTCTCCTCCTTGGCGCTCTGGGCGCGAGCCGCGTCACTCAGACACGCCGCCGCGATGCCTGCCGGGATTTGTGGTCTCCCGGAGCGGCGGCGCGGAGTCCGGTGCCTCTGGACTCTTGGCGGTGGTGTTCCCCTGGGTCGGTATCTGCCCTCTGTCAAGCAGTCACAGCCCGTAACTGACTCTCGGCGGTGGCGGCAAGGTCTGTAGTTTCCAGAGAAATTAAAAGACAGCACTTGCTCTAATTACGTCAGACCTTTACAAATACTTTTGGTAAAAGAATGTCGAAATCAACTCAGGCCCAGGGTCTACGTCAGTGTTAAGAAGTAGCTTATGCAATGCTTTCAACTCAAAGCCAGTTCTTAGATGATGATAACAAATATATGTCAAAATACCTATCAATGGCACACCATTTATAAATACAGAAACAAAAACTCGGGCCAAAATATTAACAGACTGATCAGAATAATAATTTTGTTGATACAGAGACCCAAACACTTTCGTGACACCACTGTCTTAGGTCACTGCATAAAGCATTAGCTAGGAAAACAAATTACACCCGAGGCTTCAGTGTCTTGGTCTCAGTGGACTTTGAAAAGGACTGACTCAGTAGCCTATCATTTCGTCTTCCAAATACTCGAGAAAATGAAGTCTGCCCAACATTTACTAGATAGATCACAGTTTTATATATCGCTCTGAAAGCCCAGGTTTGCACTAATTGTTTTCTCTCTACTACCATTCTCAACAGAACGGGTCACAGGGCAAGGAAGCCCCCTGTCCTCTGTACTGCTCTTCACTCTAGTGACAGTGCCTCTTGCTGAACCGACTAGAAAAGACGCTCATGGGGATTTGAATGGGTAAACAGATATAAGGACATAGTGTACCGCTATGCCTATGACATTCTGCTTTACGTTTAGAGACCCGACCACTTCGTACCAGGTTTGATTCAACCTACACATATGATGAAGTCTCGCATTTCAAGGTAAACCTTGTTCATTACTTTCCACTGACCGGAAGGCACCATGAAACTCTTCACACTACATAATCAAGTCGGGAGAGAGAGGACTTTAAATACCTGGGAATGTATTTGTAATGAAGAGGGGCCTGAGCATAACCCCACTGCTGAGGCTATTGTAGACGAATATGGATCAATTGAGAGCACTCCCACTACCTGCAACAGGCAGAGAGGTACTGCTTAAAAGGATTTCTTTCCCTCAAATCACATGCATTGCCAAATTACCTATATGAAATCCCCCACCCCAATATTCTTTGCAGAACTCTAATCTTAATTGAACAGTTAATTGTGGAACAGTGGAGTCGTAAGGGATTTGTTTCATAAATGTATACAATCATCCTACAAAGTCGAACTGGGGATAGCAGACATCAGGATATACTACTGGGCAGCCCAACTGATACCATCAATGGCTGAGTGTCTGGAGCCAGAAACGACATGCAAACTGGCTAGAAATCAAATTACTGGGAAACGCAAGCCTACTAGATTTGCTATACAGGCTATCCTTGACGCAAACACTGCTGAAAAGGCACCAACATCCCACTGCAATGCTGTTGCAGCACTTTGAAATAGATCAAATGTGAACGAAAGCTTACTAGCGAAACCCCATTGTAACATAGGACATAGCTGGCCAAAGTAAAACACCTAAACTGATTTAAAGCACAGGACCGGATTGGTATCTGAAAACTGGGTAATGTCTAGAGGGCAATCACATACAATTCTGTGAGCAATTAACATAATTATCTTTCCAGAGATCTCAGTTCTTGGAATTAAGGCGCGCCCTAGCAATGAACAGCACCAACACAGACAGCATTCCTGAATTGAATCCACTGGATCTAAACTGACAATGGAGCAGTTGGGTAAAAGGAATACTCCAGAATAATAAAGGTCACTACTACTAAACACTACTGACCAGCTATGTGGGGAACTAACACAGAGAAAATCAAAGATAAATAATGGACAGAGGCCAAATGGTTTAGTGCTCCCTGGCCATTTCCCGTTATTGCCTCAGACAGTTCAAATACTCCACAGAGCCTAGTATTACCCAAGATACTATGGAAAATAAAACCAAAACCATTACTCTCACTGCCTCATATACAAAACTGCAATGAAGACATACATTGACGTGCTATGGCATTTGTGCACCCATACAACCTATCTTTTGTGGCAAATTCAGGCTATGTATTTGTGCAAACTCAGCATCGATATCTCATTGCAGAATGAAGATATAATTAAGAGTGCAGAGATATTTTCTTTTTAGCAAACTTACCGAACATTGTGTTGCATTTCCCAAATGGACAAACTAATCCTGGAGAGTTAACCAAGGAAATATTGCCTGAATGTCTGAAGTCTGGCAATACCTACTATAGGTGGGTTTTTATATGGGATGTAGTCTACCAAATCAATTATGTAATTTTATTGCAGAAGAGTAATTGTGTGGGAATCACTGTTTATGGTGCACTATTAATGTGATGACATATCAATTTCGGAACTATATGGAAAGCATGAAATAAACTACAGTTTCGAAATTCTGTATGACCCAAGGCAGTGGTTCATTACTGGAATCCGGGGATCTCCAGTCATTTATTTCTGGAGGGTTGAACTTAAGCAATTTCAATGATTTGAACCGCAAAACAGTACATACAAATACAGAAACAAGCATTAATCAAATACACAAATGATGAAACATATTTAATTCACAAATATAAAAATCAACATTTGCATTTTAATGGAAAACATTTGGGCTTTTCTAAATTCAACTAAGGCCACCAATCGTCCATAATGTATTAGGTTTGATGCATTTGAACTGCTATCACGAATCAAATTGAGGATCGCAACTTATTTTTTAGCTTCCAATTCCAAATTCATGCACATTTACGGAACGTTTTAGAGTTTTACATTTTGCTTATTTATATAAACTTTATTAGTCTGTACTATTTAATTTTTCTGAGCAGTCGTGGAACTCCGGAGTAGGTGTCCCTGGCCCACAGGTTAATACAGCTGGCCTAAGGAATTTTTTTTATGTGAGCCAAACTCCCCTTGCCTGACTCACTAGCTGGTGGACATGGTCAGATGTTAAGAATTATTCCCAAAACAATATAATTCCTTCCAGTCTCCCTCACAAAGAACATAGCCCTGTCAAGGCTGGACCCCTACATTTGGTCTTCCAGGCTTATCCATGTGGGGCTACCACAATGTATGTGCTTTCAATAGGTTCAGGGTGCCCACATGCTATAAACTGAGTGCATGTCATTTGAGAAATTTGAAAAGCACCTGAAAGTGAAAAGTGGTTTTAGACTACCTGTCTTTTGGTTGCATATATTGCCCCTTGGCAGTATGGAAACATACATATACCACCACAGGGTATAGATGGAGAAATGTACTTTGTACAACAAATTTCTGACTCACTGGTTGAACTCATTCTGACTTATAGGTAGGCAGCGGATGATAAAGGCCCGATGATTAACCATGCCACAATATGTGTGCAAGATCTTCATTATATACTAAGTGGGAACTCTCTTACAAGGACATTTCTGATAATATATTTCTCTTGCAATACCTTGTGGTGTCATGTGCATCTTCCACCGGAGGAAGGACTAGCAAGAGAAGTGTACCTCTACCTCCTCTGTCTGTGTTACAGTATGTAAACATATCACAATCATATATTTTTAACACCTACACGCCCTAAAGTTTTGATAGCTGTGCACCAAAACTCCCTCACTATGATTAGCTAGCCAGATCAAAGTGCTGAACTTGACGTTTATTAGATTATTAGCAATTTTCCCCAGAACATTTTCTTTACCCCTTTAGTCTGCCTTGCACAGGAAGAGATCCCTGCCAAGATTTGACTCACATCACTGTACCTCGTGGTTTCCTCAGTGGGGGTACCACACCAAACGTGTAAACAGTAGAAACCTAGGGGACCAAAAGTGATGTGGCTTGAATTAATTACAGGACATCTGATGACCCAAAATTCAAAGCAAATGTCAACGTATACGATAAAAACAAATAAATCACAATTTCTTAGGTTTTCTGTGAAAGAAAACTCCAGAACTTCTCGCAAACTGCAATAGTCACCCCCATTCAATATTACTCACTGCTTCTCATACAAATGGTACCTCACATGTAGGTGGGCTCGTTGCAAAGGACCTGAATAGCCCAACACTTTGACAGTATGAAGATGACATTGACAGTACAATGACATCACATGGTCAAAGTTTAGGCCGGTTCCTGTCCATTTTATTAGGCCCATCCAAACATGTAAGGTAATAATATTTTAAGTGTAGGAAATCTGAATGGTGCACTCGCAGAACTGCACATTCATTGGAGCCTTCTGCACATTCAGCAGTGAGCATGGAGGGTACGATCTTCACTACAGCTCTTACTACGCTACACATGCACGCTATGAATGAGGTCAGTAGAATGCAGAGAGGTGCAGGGTGCCCATCAAAACGAATCATTTGTACCTTTGAATGACATTAGGGGTAGGCCTGCTAACTTAAAGATTTTGGCCTTTCCAGATACTATACATTGTATAAAATATATTCAATTTTTTCTGATTCTCTATTTTCACGTGAGGACCAACTCTTCACTTTTCTTTTCACCTCCTGGTAGTAACCCCCTCTTTTTCAAAGAAAATTGTATGTTTTGATTTGAACTATGGATAATTGCCTACGAATGAATTAATGTATTTTTCGGCATAGCTATACGAGTGGGTACTGTATCATTTAACAAAATGTATTTTGGCTGTGTTCTTTCTTTTCTATTTCAGGATTTAATCGTTTATGAATAAGAAACATTATTAACATTGATTCTAACATTTAATAACATTGTCTAAGATTTACTGTTTTCTGTACCAATTGATACCCAGGTCCTTTGATGTTTTTCTGGGTCACCCCATTTATTTTAATGGTTTCAATTAAAAAGAGCACTTGCACTCAATTAAGTAATGCAGCTTCACTCGGACCGCGAACGAGATCCAAACCGGGAACCAAAACGCCAAAACTGTGAACTTGCTGGACGTAGAGGGGCAGTCACGAGGACCTGGTAGGATAAGCGTGCACAAATGAATCAGCAATGCCACAAAAAAAAACACGCACTTGAAGCAGTGTCCACAGGTCAATACCGGGAAAACCGAATCCCTCAGAATGCGTGCTGACACAAATTTGTGGAAGATAACCAACATCACCAGCACCATGCGTTCCCAGGAGGAATTTGGTGGCTGATCCACGACTGTAGACTATGTTCTGTCATACACATGGGCTACAAAGAAAGTACCTGTAGTTTCTCGGTGCTCGCAAAATCATAAAACACACCAGACAGAAGACATGAGCTGCAGGCAATCTGGACACAGCGACGTCCCAGGTCTCCTTCAAACTGCAGTTAAGCTTCAATGATAGGACAACGTAGTTGACAGTAGAAAATCAAAGACAAAAGAACACAGGATACTCCATGACCCAGGTCTCAGTTGACAGAAAGAACTGATGATTGCCTGTGGCCTCCAACACCAAGATGGCGGCAAGTTGACAATGTCGTGCCGGATGGCACACGGCATCACAAAGCTGCATGGCGTTCCACAGCAGCATCCTTGAAACTGGGCACACCATTCGGGTTCGTCATAAAGAGACAGACTCCGTTTTTGCTTCTGCTGGTTAATTGTTTAATCGATCAATAGTTGAAACAGTTCAAAGGATCATAAGTTCCAATTCGTTTATTTGTTCTCAAAAAACAAATTTGTTGATAATTTCAAAACGGGCTCCGATGCATTTCGGGCGGGAAGTGCCCTTTGTGAAGGAGCTCTGTAAACACAATAACACGCTTTTATAATGCGGAATCTAACTCAAAAAAGATTACAATCAGGTACAATAGCATTCATTACATTGACTGAGGGCATGCAAGGACGCATGCAAAGTGGTAGGTCCATTCATAGTCCAGAGACCTTATATCCCGGTGTGGGCGAAAAACAAAAGTTCGGTGTGAGTAAGAAACTGGGTGATAAAAAAAAAACGCTTACATGCCTTGTTCGTAAAGGATTTCAAAACATTACCATGAAGGATAAAGACACTCTCAAAAAGATCGCAAGTAACAATGCTATTCAATGCATCAAAGCAGACAAAGGTGGCGCCTTAGTCGTCCTCAATTCCAATATGCACGAATTAAAAATCAAGGAACACATTTCTGACCCAGAAACATACATGCAACTTGACAGCAATCCAACTGAGCAATATAAATCTGAATTAAAAGATCTTGTCTCAAGAGCACACGAAGATGGCATCATCGATGACCGCACCAAAAAATATTTGATTGTGGAATATCCCAGAAGCACGACCATAACTATGCTCCCGAAAATTCACAAAGATCTAAATGACCCTCCATTCCGACCGATTGCGTCAACCAAAGGATCCCTCCATGAGCCCACGGGCAAGTTTTTAGATCGACATCTGCAGCCAAAAGACAATTAAAAAGCTACATCAAAGATACCACTGAATTTCTCAACAGACTTGCTGAAATTGACATAAGACCTGAGGAACATTTGTTACTTTGTACCGTCGATGTGAAGAGTCTCTGCACATCTATTCCACATGGAGGTGGAATTGAAGCTATAGAAAAAGCCCTCCTAAACAGCAAGATAACAAACTCTCTACAGACTTTCCTCATGGAACTTACAATATTCACATTATACCACAGTTATTTTAAACATGACCAACAATGGTACCTCCAAATGTCCGGCATGTCAATGGGCAATTGCGCAGCACCGATGTATGCCAACCTCTACATGGCAGAATTTGAATCTACCCATATATATGAGAACTCAAACTGGGCAAACAACCTAAAACTTTATGTTCGTTATATAGACTATCTATTTTTCATCTGGAAAGATACCCGTGAAAACCTAGAAACAGCCCTCATTGATTTGAACACCAAAGACAATCGCATCACCCTCACATGGAACACCGATGAACATGAAATAACATTCCTGGATGTTCTGGTGAAAATCACTGAAAAAGGATTGGAAACAGACCTTTTCCGGAAAATTACTGATCGCAACAACACAGTACATCACAGCAGCTTCCACCAAAACTTGCTTAAAAGAAATTTGCCATTCAGTCAGATGCTACGAATCAAACGAATTGTATCAGATCCTACAGCCTGCACTAACCAAATGAAAAGAATGGCTACAAGATTCCTTAACAGAGGTTACCCACAAGAGGATATAACAGAGGCTATGAAAAAAGTGTCAACTATCTCACGCCAGGAAGCCCTCAAAGGATCTTCAAAAAAGAGGAGAAAAGAACAGTACTAGTTTCTAGATACTCCACATCCAGTAAAACATACAAGAGTATCATCCTCAAACACTGGTGCATACTGTCATCTGAACCCGATTTCGGCAACTTATTTGAAAGTCCTCCTATCTTTGCATACACCAGGACAGCAAACTTTAAAGAAATCTTGTCTAAAAAGCCCAAGAAACAAACTGTTTACACGGGCACACGTCCGTGCCATAATTGCAACAGCTGTAATAATGTAATCAAGGGAAACAGCGTGAGTCACCCCATGAGAGGGTTCCAAATCAAACTACATGTGGATGCGACATGTGATTCAACAAACTTGATTTACCTACTGAAATGTCCATGCGGCATGATATATGTGGGAAAAACCACCAGGAAAATAAAAGTTCGCCTCAACGAACATAAATCGAACATACGCACCAGAAATCAAAAATCCTGCGTAGCAATACATTTCAACGAACTTAACCATAATGTGGCCCAGTTGAAATTTATGGTGCTAGAAATCATTTGCAAAATGGAAGGAAAAGACAACAATAAAGTACTTCTACAACGAGAGACAGCTTGGATCTACAGATTACAGGCGATGAAGCCATATGGTCTCAATGACCGAATTGAACTTAGTTGTTTTTTGTAGTACCTACCATGGTACATGTGTTTTTCACATACATCTTTTGTACAATGTAGCTTGGGCATGTAGAATATGTATTCTCATTCCTTTTCTGATAGTTCACTCCCTTCTGATTGATCACTTTCCCTGTCATCACTCCCTTACAAAATGGCCGCCACGTTAACCGACACATTCTAGTCCTTTTTTCATTTCCTTAACACACTCCGTGAGCCACACTCTAATCCCCCCTTTCACTCCGTTACAACTCCGTCAGCCACGAGTAACTCCGCCGCGGTCTCCTGAGCCGATTTCACCATTCCTGCACACGAAGTAAGTCGCTAACTCCGACAGAGACCCACCAGTCTAACCAACTCGGGGTCTGAACCGTTTCCTAACTGCATGATTACTCTTTTACCTTTCAGAAACATGAAATCCTTTACGAACAAGGCATGTAAGCGTTTTTTTTTCCCACCCAGTTTCTTACTCACACCGAACTTTTGTTTTTCGCCCACACCGGGATATAAGGTCTCTGGACTATGAATGGACCTACCACTTTGCATGCGTCCTTGCACGCCCTCAGTCAATGTAATGAATGCTATTGTACCTGATTGTAATCTTTTTTGAGTTAGATTCCGCATTATAAAAGCGTGTTATTGTGTTTACAGAGCTCCTTGACAAAGGGCACTTCCCGCCCGAAATGCATCGGAGCCCGTTTTGAAATTATCAACAAATTTGTTTTTTGAGAACAAATAAACGAATTGGAACTTATGATCCTTTGAACTGTTTCAACTATTGATCGATTAAACAATTAACCAGCAGAAGCAAAAATGGAGTCTGTCTCTTTATGACGAACCCCAATGGTGTGCCCAGTTTCAAGGATGCGTTTACACCCCAGTGACGCACTAAACACAGGATTTAACTAAGACGTACACGGACGGTTACGTCACTTGTTGGAGCACCCACAACTTTTCAAATCTCCTCAAACCATTAACATTTGAACTTTTTGAAATACTAGCTGTGCGCCACGCCTAACAACTTTATTGTTTGTTCCACAGCAGCAAACAGCTGCGGGCTACCAGGGACGTCACTGGAGACCTCACAGGAGACACTCGCGACACCGTAACAATGGTGAGTACACACGCTGTTTTGTAAATTCACACCCTTGAGAAACAGTTAAACAGGCAGGCATCTTGTAGTAGTGATATTGAAAATAAAAAAAACACAAAATCACCAGAGTTTTTAATAGAAATCACAGTGATAACTCCAATAGATTCCAAATGCCAGGGCCACACTGACCATGCGTATCTTGTAATTCACAGCACATGTTAAAAACGCAAGGCAGATGGCACATAGAAACATACCATCAAAACACTGGGGACCCATTCAAAAACGTCCATTGCAATGTTCTTGTAATGATGCGCTGACAGTCCGAAGCGCAAGACATTGAGTTAGAAAAACATACTTTTATTTGATCCCACGGTGCACAACGTTGCATGAACATGCCATAATTGTAGAACTTTTAAGCTTCCAGGCACCACCACACCGAGTTGAATTAAATCATAATGCCAAAATCCATATACAGGTCGATGTGGAAGTAAAGAGGATCACATCACTTTCCCACTTGCTCAATGTCCATAATAGAAGTCCAATGGAGCATATATCCAGGCTGGGTCTGTCCGCTGACAAGGACACTGGTGGGCTGGCTTGCCAGTAGCTCCATTCTTCACGCTTTATTCTTTGTTTCACTGGGTGTAATGTACAGTTCCTTTAAAATCCAAAAGTAGGCTTGAGTCCAGGTTCAGGTCATCGCCAAAATATGTTGTGCCTTACCAGACGTAGCCAAGTTGTCTTTCAAGAATAACTTTATTAACTTCTTGGTTGCAGGATTGTAGATATGTACATCAGTCCACAAGTCAGATATGCCAGTCACACCAGGAGCAGCCTGCATGCTGCTCAGCCCATCTCCAACATTCACCACCCCTCCACACAGGAACCCAAGCATCCCATTCATCACAGTCACACCAACATTCCAATACCAACTCTCACTCTAGCTGAGCAGCTTGGAGGCAGCTAGGCTGGGAAGCATACATAAATACAATCAGGATATAACATGTTTGTTCTGGTAATTAGAAGCTACAGGATCAAACTTCAGATGTAGCCTAGACAGAGTGGGAATTTCGTGCCCTGCAGACATCTCTAGATCTATTTTCATATCACTCAATATAAAGGGTCTCAAGTCTCAAGGCAAGTGTCACATAATCTAGAGCTATCTCATACGACGCATGAGATTTGTCCAATAGACATATTTACTGACAATCAACCATTTTTGCATGGAACACAAAACCTTCCTTCTGATGGGCCTCTAACAGTACTAAGAGACCAGATGTAGCGATTCCATGCAGACATAATGTACAATCATCTACTAGAAAGGTTAAAAAAAATCCTGGGGGAGTTTCCTACTGGACAAGCTGTACATTCCAGGGGAAACACGTAAAACTGATTAAATTATATGCAATAAGGCGACCCAAGATTCCTTTCCAACTATGGTAGTCACAGTCACCACATGGGAGATGGTGAGGGCAGTAACTGTCAGAGATCTAAATCTGGTAGGGGTCCAAAGCCTAACCACTCGGACCATAATAAGTTGTGTTTGAAAGTAATAGCTAAAAAACTTAAAGGCTATTCTGGGACCTGTGGCTAACTGATGTATGAGGATTCCAACACCCTGATGACAAGAATGTTTCTGTTCACTCCTATGTTTTAAAGTAAACACTCTTACGGACTACTTATTTACGACAAGACCCCTTAAAAGGAGAGTTCAGAAGGTTATTTCTTGGCTAGATCTAAGTCACAGCATGCACACATGCAAATAACATCGCTGTGGTGGAGATAAGAGGTGTCCTCACACCTGTAGGATACCAGGCTAAGCACAAAAGCATTTACTTACAGAACAAGTCCAGAAAGGGGAACTCGCCTGCGAAAGCAATTTTTTTTTTAATGAAAAACAGCAATAACAGAACACTACTCTATGAATCACCTCATTTAAAGCTCTACCATTGTGCGTACCTGTAAAATAAACCATTTCTTATGTGCACCGGTCATAGACAGGATTTTAAAACTATGTCTTTTCAGAAGTACTCATGAAACAAACCACTTACCTGCAACTATAGCTCTAAAGTGTTGGTGTCTTCAGAGATTTACATGCTTGAATTACCCCCCATTCTCCACTGTCATCAGGTTGGAAATCCCCAGTAGTTTAAAACAGTAATAAACACTATTAAATGGCATAGAAGTAAGAAGAGTATTTCTTACTGCATTCCCATCATTGAAAAGTACCCTGACATCCGCCAATCAAGCGAAGGCACTAGCACTCTAACTTCACCTAGAAGTCACTATAGCTTAGATGTTCATAGCACTTATGTGACTGGGAAAAACCAGCGAGCTCTGACCAGGTAGACGGGTGGGTCACATGTGAATCACATGTGAATCCAGGAAAGATACCAATGCTGAGAACTATAGTTATCGGTGCATAACTTGTTTCCGCTCCAAAATTGAGGGTCCCTTAATGAAAGGCATTTCGTAGAACTGCTTATCGTACTGAAGAACCCGCTGCTATATCAACGTTCAGTCAGTAGTGCTGGGTCTGTACTTTCATGGCATAGCGTGATAAATATATTTCAGAAGCATCCCTACACCGGGGGCTGGTGTCCAGGACCTACTTCTGATGAAGTGTGCTAGAGAGGTCCTCAGAGATAAAATCACATTTTTGTGACAAAAGAGGATGCATGCAGACAAGCCATTGCTTAGAGACTGAACAGCCACATCCTGCATGTCAAATAGCCTCAAGGATCCGATCAGTGCTTCTAATGTCCTTAGTTCTCCCCAGATAAAGAGGAAGGATGTAGACCTAACTTGAGAAATGGGTGTGAGTATGTGTGAGTATGTGATTTTAATTGTGTTTTTGAGCAAATGTATGTAAATCTGGTCTATGCAAAAAGGTAAACCTCATGATGTAAGAACTGAGATTATTATTATCATTATGGAATTTGATTAAGCGCACGGCTACCCCCGCCGGGGGTGTCCCGGCGCTGTGGACAGATAAGATAGTGACCAAGGCGGCTAGTAGCTGGAGAACAGGTATGTTTTCAATTTGGACCTGAATAGGGGTTCTGAAGCAGTGAGTCTGAGGTTAAGTGGTAGGGAATTCCACAGCTTAGCAGTTACCACTGCAAAGGCTCTGCCTCCTCTTCTGGACCGATGGAAACGGGGAGGGAGCAAGAGACGAAGATGGTTAGATCTAAGGGAGCGGACTGATTGGACCTGCTTCAGTCTGTCTCTGAGATAGCCAGGTCCATTCCCATTAAGTGCTCTGAAAGCCAGGACCAGGGCTTTGAACTGGATGCGATGGGAGATCTGAAGCCAATGCAAATTCTTTAAGTAAGGGGAGATAGAGTGTCGGTAGGGGACGTGACAGATCAGTCTTGCCGCCTCGTTCTGGACAATCTGTAGTCGGTGGCGTAGATATGCAGGAGCACCTACATATAGACTATTGGAATAGTCCAGATGTGAAGTGATGAGGGCGTTCACAACCGTCCTCATCGAGTCCCTAGACAGATAGGGGGACATTTTTTTAATCATTTTTATTTTGCCAAAACAGGCAGAAGTAACCTTTTGGATTTGCAGTTTGTACGAAAGTTCATTGTCAAAAAGAAAACCAAGGTTCCGGGCTGAATTGGCCGGGATGGGGGGAGGGTTCAACTCAGGCGGCCACCATGCGGAGGGCAGCAGCGAGGTTTTCAGATTAAAGAATAGCACCTCTGTTTTCTCTGTGTTTAATTTTAGTGTATTAGATGTCATCCACTGAACAATGTTGGTGAGGCAGGACTTAAAATTATCCAGTCCTTTTTCTGAGAGGTCTCTAAAGGAAAAGATCAGCTGAGTATCATCAGCGTAAGAGACCACTCTGACACCACAATCCTCAATCACTCTTGCCAATGGCGACATGTAAACATTAAAAAAAAGAGGGCTGAGGGCCGACCCCTGGGGGACTCCACAGCCGAGGGGCATCTTATCTTTCGACACGTAGGGGCGGCACCATACCTGTTGCGATCTACCGGACAGGAAAGATTTAATCCAGGCAAGTGGTGTGCCCTGTATTCCTAGGTCCCGCAGTCTTTCCAGAAGTATGGAGTGGGTCACCGTGTCGAAAGCCTTGGACAGATCGAGGAGCACCAGCATTGTCACCTCGTCTCTATCCACGCTCTCCCTTATGGTCTCTGAGATTAAAGAAACTAGGACTAGAATTAATGAAGATTATTGGTATGTATGAAAGAATAAACCCACTCTGCTGAACAAGTTCTGCACCCAACAGCAGGACTACAAGCCAATGCACAAACCTTGGTACAGATATAAAAACAGGTTTGTAACATTCTCATAATCATCAGGTAACTACTTCGATGACTTAGACCAAATAAAAGGTACCAGTGCAGGCCAAATACCTTCTTCTGGGTATAATTAAGGCTCCGTGTTTTCTGTTTTTACTGATAAATACAGACATGAACCCATTTATTTTCCGGTCTGTATTTATTTTTAAATGAGGATAAAAAATGAAATTAGTTTGTTTTTTGAGTGATTCTAAATGCTGCCAGTCATGGCGGCCAAGCGTATACTTGTGCGTTGACGGCAAGGCTGTTAAAAAAAGAAAGGAATTTTAGCAAAGCTGCTTAAACAGCAGTAGATATATATGCACAAGGTTGATACCGATATCCATATGTTTTCATCTAAGTGCATAGATTTATCGTCTCTGGGTTTTCATATCATTAAAATCTCTTAGTCATTTAAGCATGAATAAACATTTATCGGTTAAAAACATGTGTAAATATACTAGTTTCAACTCCATTTTTTAACAAAACACAAAATAAATATGGATAAATACAGATGGAAAATTCAAAAAAATAAATACCATAAAACCGGGAGCCCCAGTTATAATCCCTCTTTGTTAGGCCAAACCCATTCAACCAGTGGGAGGGGATGTGGCTGATATGATACCTATCTTAAATCGGTGTAAAAACGTTATGTTAGGTTAAAGCATTTGTAACGTGAAGAATTAGGAAAGAGGAAGGAGGAAGGAGTGATTCATTAAAAAGAAAAGTTTTGAGTTTCTTCCTAAAGATTTTCAGCTCTGCAGGCGGAGAAGCTCAAAAGAAAGTTGGTTCCAGGCCATCGCTGCCCTATAAGTAAGGGAGATGCTGCCCACCTCTATTATGTCTGAACTGGGGTGGCGGAGTGAGCTAAAGAATGGTGATGGATTAAACCCAGATCAGTTGACTGGGGGTGAGTGTTTGATTTGCTCAAGCGCTCCGTCCATCATCCCCTTTTGTATCGCTTTGTTCGCCGTAAATTGGCAGGGTATGCTCAGACGTGAGTCCCATGCTCACTTTGCCACTGGATTCAAGCTAGCCTGGCAGATGACGGCTGAAATGCCAGAAACCGGTCCCAGGATGCTTGTTTCCGGACCAGGGAAGACATGGCTTTGGCAGTTCGGGCTGGACTGTTCCCATGAGGCACAGGGTCAGACTGATTTGCATATGTCAGTCAGTCAGTCAAAATACTTTTATTCAATAAATTAATATCATAAAAAGACACGATACAATTATACAAGAGAATATTTACACAACAGACACCATAGACAATACATTTAATTTAAGAATACCTTGGCATAAATGTTATATAAAAACAAGGTAAAAAACTGTGCCAGCTTCATTGCTTAACATATCTTCATTGATATCATAGTGTAAGGGAATAAGGTAAAAAATCATCCTAATCCAGGTTAGCTAAAATAGGTAATACACCAACTCTCCTATTCCTGATTCGTACAGTGGCTACTAAAAAGCTTGCAACAGAGAATATTACGCGATGGGTATTTAAAAGTTGAAGATATAGCAGGGCTGGCCTAACCTGTGTGAACCCGGCTTCCCTCAAGATAGGCAACAAAAACTTCTTCCTAATATCACTGTAATAATCGCAGAACATAAAGAAATGTAAGGTGTCCTGCGTCGAGAAGTCATCACATCTACAGGAACTTGCCTTATCTGGGGTGCTCCAGTTGAGAAAGAAGCCAAGTGAAAAATGAATCAAATTAAAACGAAATCGAATTAAAAGATGCCGATGATAGGGGCGGTTCACTATGGTGAGATAGAATTCAGGTCCAGGGGAGCAAACTATAGCGTAGTTCGCCCTTACAGTTGATTTCCTGATTTCTACCTCCTCTCTCTCTAGAGATAAGTTCATCATAGCATTTTTTGTCTGTGAAACGTCCGTTCTTGTCATCATCTCTGGGGAAAGAAAGAGCTCGGGACGCCCTATTTTCTCCAAGCTAGATTTAACATAAGCGAGCCAAGGAATCTTTCTAACATTTTCTAGCATGAGGCAATCTTTAAGTATACTATGATTCAGGGAGATTTTTTGATTGAGCCAGATCTTCAACCAGCACGTTAATGGGGCTGTTTTTATCAAGTCCGTTACATATCCCACCCCTAGCTCAGTATAGATCGAATAGGTGGGTGTGGACTGAGGGACTGTTAAAACGGATCTCAAAAATGTATTTTCGGTCACCTGAATTCTGTCTTGAGGGGAATAACCCCATATCAAGCAGCCATACGTGGCAACCGCAAGACATTTGGGCTTTATATAACTTAATTATTTGCATATGGCCATTTCTGAACTGGGGTGGCGGAGTGAGCTAAAGAATGGTGATGGATTAAACCCGGATCAGTTGACTGGGGGTGAGTGTTAGATTTGCTCAAGCGCTCCGTCCATCATCCCCATTTGTATCGCCCACTCTATTAAGGCGGAACCTGGGGTTGCGGGCCATAAGCATTGAGGAGGAGTGAAGCTGCTTAGTTGGTGTATAAAACTTAAAGCATTTCCTAAGATATGCCAGGCCTAGTCTGTACACAGCAGGTGTTGCCTGACACTGAGGCTATACTGTGACGAGCCAATATATATGATTGTTTTACTGAATGTTTCAGGACATATTTTGCACTATATGAGAAACTGAACTATAGGGCCTTCTACCCGGTATCGGACTTTGAATGTTTACTCCTTGTTGTTTTACAATGTTGACCGCAACTGTTCTGAGTTCATGCATGCCTTTGTCTATGTGTACAGCGCTCTGATACCCGCAAGGGTCATGTTCGCGCTTTATAAAACGTTTCAAATAAAAAAACAAAGCAATCATGACCAATATACCTCATTAACTGCACGCTCCCTTTCACAAATTCAGAAAGTCATTAAGCAACCTTTCACCAAAGCAAATGCCAATGGCTTTCTCAGCAACCATGGAATCGAATACCTTAAGGCAATATTCCCAAGTACCCCTGGTTCTTTCAACCTGTCCTAAAATTCACAATAACTTGCAGAAACTGCGAAGCAGACCAATAATCTCAGGTTGCAGATCAGTACTAGAACGCCATCAACATTTTCCTGAAGGATTTTGGCCCCCCTAACTGATAGTTACATACATGATAGTGAAGACTTCATCAACAAGAATGTTTTAATTTCCTTTAATATTGAAACTAAATGGTGTGCCTGGATATTAAGTAATTGTACACCAATATCCACTATATGGCTGACATTCTGGTAATTGGTGTATTACTGGCACTTATTCTGCACCGGTCACTGTCCTCACTGAATTTATCATATCACTCCTGAACTTGGCTCTTAGTAAAAATTACTTTGACGACACATACTACAGATGAAAGGTGCTTCAATGTGGGTTTCTTTTCCCCCTTACTTTGCAATATTATACGTCCATGATTTTGAATGCAAATCCATCTACAATGCAGAAGTTAATCATTTCCACCAACATACTTCTCTATGGAAAAGATTCATAGATTACATAATTTTCTCCATAAAGATGAAGAAAGCACACTCGTAAAGTTAATTTTTGCATGGATTAATTCTTTGTCATATAACTTACGTTTTGCCTCTGACTACATCAAGACTTCCATTGACTTTATTGATCTAACAATATTCCTTTTTGGTGACTACCTTAGGGACAGCAATGTACCACAATCCAACAGAAAGTAATCCTCTTCTTCAGTATTTTAGTGATTATCCTCGGGTACTCAATGATGGGCTACCGTATGGCCAGTTTCTACAAATTCGCAGAACTTACATGTGTAACAGGATGACTTACAGGAATCCAAGATCCTTAGTAAAAAATAAATCATGGCCAGAGGCTACTCCCCGAAACTCATCAAGATATCTCTTAAGAAAGCATGGTACTCAATCCGTGAACACTGACTCACACCCAAACCAAAGTGGGAGACTAGCGGGAGCCTGAGTGAGTAGTTTGTAACACCACACTTTGCATACAAAGCAAATACTCAAAGTAAAATAATCAAAATACATTGGTCACTGAAACAATCCATAGGCCTCATCAATGACGTTATATTTTCATTCGAAAAGGGAAGAAGCTGCGGGATCACTTAGTCCCTGCCAGTCTCCAGCAAGAAAAACCCACAGATCTAGTAACACTTTTAGGGACAGAACTAAATTGTGGGCGTCTATTACTGTGTGAGTTGTATAATGTGTGAGTTTATTTAAAGCTGTACACAAGCTTAGACATAGTGCTACTAAGCACACACTCAGGCAAAATTCCAAATGCAAATCCAGTAACTGTATTTATGCCATCTGGTGCCCTTGTGAACTTATCTACATAGTCTAGTCTCAATTTTGAGTTCCATGTCCTATGTCAATACCGTGGTGGAATCAGGTATTGGTACCCTTGTTGCGCGGTTTAAATAAATGAACCATTCTTAGAATATCATGCATTGGAAGCTCATTACACTGGTGGTACAACAATCATGTGGTGATCTTCCTCTATTCAACCAAGGCATAATGCCAACGGATTTGAAATGTGACTCTACTGCAAAAGGATTAAACAACATGGAAGAATGTATCTGCATAATATCTGTATATCTGTTCTATTTCCAGTAAACTGTCACCACTCCTGATGTATAATGTCTGTACATTATTTGTAACATTTGTTAATATCCTTTAATCTTACAATGTATCGCATATGTCCAACTAATCTACAATGACCAACATAGGATTCATTCACCCCTTTGATGTGCAAAATTGATTGAGCAAAATAATGCATTTCTATTATCGAATTCAACCCAGGGATAATCTTATTAAGTTTAACAGCAACTTGAACATTAAGCATGTATTTGGTGGGGTATATGTAATTCACACTATGTAATAAATGTTGTGATAACAGATTTATAATGTACACTAGGACCAAATAACTTATAAGGTACAAGTTGTGATAATTCAACCACATTGTATAGCATGAACAATGCACTTGTTGATATCAAATATTCTGATGGTTGGCACATTTATTGTGCATCAAAAGAACATTGGTTCACTGTGGTATCATTCTTGTAACAAGAACATCTATTTTCTTGTGGATGACAACACAATCCACATATATATATATATATATATATATATATTATATATATACATACACACATACACACACACACACAATGTGTATTATGTAATCATATAGTGATCTTCAAATCTTCAACAAACCGATTCAAAACCCTACCATTATCACAAAGATAATACAATTTGTTTTTCAAAGTTACAATAGTTCTGGATGATCCAGTGCTCACAAATGTGAAACAGGTGCATGTGTGAGCAACAAGTGAAACAAGTGCATCACAAACAAGAATAAAAGAACATAGGACTTGACTCCTTCAATTATTTCTAGCAATGGGGTCAATAGGTAGGGTCTATATACTCTTCTGTAGTAGACGGCATTTCAATCTCCGGTCATTGGGAGGTGAACATCAGGACAAAATAGGGAGCACCAAGTGATTTATATATATATATATATATATATGTTTTTCCAACAGTTCTCCGCTAGTATGCAGAAAGTACTCGGACACCCCAATATGCTCCAAAAAAGTTTTAATAGCTGAAAAAAAGGACACATTTCGGCTTTCGCCTTGTTCACGCTTCTAGTTGCATTCACATTTCACACGCGATTTTTATCCACATCTTTTAGTAACAATCAAAGAAGGACTAAACACCCATATAGTGTATGTACAAAGATTTCAACAATTTGCTGCCATTTTGTAATCTTGTTTGTAGCGTGATAATCATGAAATTATAACGTAAATATTTTGACAAAATTGCTGTATTTCAATTATAAAACTGACGGAGTATGTCTTTTATGTCCATACTTTAGACTCACAGGTGATGTTAATTATGTTAGAACACGTGCACTTTAAAAGGGCTGTCCTCTCAAAGTAACGTTGTCATGTGAACAAGGCTCCGTTGAGCCGAAACGTCTTGACTTTTTTCTGCTATTAAAAACTACAGCACCTAACTGGTCCGTGTCCGTGTACTGCTTGCCGGCTGGTGAGAATCCTGAGTGCATCGGGAAGCGGAGTGAATAATATATAGCCAGGTTGATTCCGAACCGGCTTAACACGAGACCCTTCTCATCAAAACGGACGGCGCCCCAATCGGATTGTTTTCTTGGACTTTGCCCGGGAAAATTATGTGACTCCGGAAGGAGTAGAGCGCCTGACCCCCACCAACCGGAAGAGACGGAAGAGACGAGACGAGAGAGCGGAGCAAGCTGGTCGGAGCGGAGGCTGCTCGGGCTCGAGCAACCAAACCGGCTGATTTAAGAACCGGAGTGATATGCACGCTTGACCATGTAAGCATCCTGATCGTAATGCTCGTGGTGGGAGAGAAGTACGGTGCCCAGGGGAACTTTCAGCACTGATTTAATTATCACGATAGTTGTAAAGTACCTGGACAATTACATAATATTGCAGAAAAATGTCGGGTGACAACGTTCGGGACCGGGAAACTCTGGCAGCTACATTGTTTTCCGACAGCGCCCCCCTCCCACCTGATATTCGTGAGAGGCCCAACAATGACACTAGTGGTGGCAGCAGCACATCAGTAATTAAAACTTTATTCAAAACATTGGAGAAAAAATCTCGCCAGGAGCAAGCAAAATGGTGGGAATCAAAGTCGTTGCAACGATATGTGGAAGTTAACCGTATACCCCGTGGGTTACGTATCCTCACAGCACCTACATACGATGAGCCTAACCCCGAACACATGAAAGAATGGGCGGAAATCAATCTCGAGGCATCGCGCCGACAAGTGCAAGTATTAATCAAATATGCCGACATAGACAGAGCCAAGTTACTAACAGAGATAGCGGCTATTTATGAAGAATTGGAGGCCCTAGGGGAGGAAGAGGAAAAAAACAAACTCACCAAAGCAATGAATGAACGGCTTAAAAAGGAGGAGGCCAAAATCGTTGATAGAAAAGCATACAAGTTCCAAAGGGACCGGAACGATTATGAACTAGGGCAGATATTCACGTTTGCACGTAAATATGATACTCTCCGTAAAGGCGCATCAAAACCTCCACCTAAAGCCAAAAATATCCGCCTGCATCAAGGGGGAATTGCGCAAAGTGACTCCTCCAACATGACTTTGAGCTCTGACCCCGAAACGGAATCAGATTCTGACCGCAACAGACAGGAACAGGCAGAAGGGTTTCCTAAACCAACACCTGGCCAAGAAATCAATTTTTTATGTCAGGAAAGACTGAAAACTTTAAGGTCCCATACACAAAGAACACAAGGAAACAGTGGGCCAATTTCCGACGACGCCAGAGGTGGAGGACGGCAAAGAGGAGGTTATCAAAAGAGGAAAAGAGGCGGAAGGGGACGGAGATCTGTCACCCAATAGAAAAAAATACAACCAGTCGAACAATTGTCCACTTAACATCATTGAAATTGACAATTATAGAAGAGGAAATCCTTAAATTGGGACTCCCCTATGCGGCACCTTGTAACTTTAATTACCCGGCAACCAGATGCGATATATATAAGGCAGTTAGAAAATTAAAACTACGTAAATTTTATATCTTGAAGGAAAAATCTGAAGATACATTACAAACTGCATCTACAACTGGTAATGCCAACACCAATGTGAATGTATCTCAAGGTACACGGATTATTACCGAACTTTGGGAAACGCATGGAGAGGGTTATGAGGAGTCAGTTAACCCAACACTTGAGAACAAGGAGATTGACCAATGGGGGAACAGAAGAAAACAAGTTACTTACCTGTAACTACGGTTATCCAGTATTGGTATCTTTCATAGATTCACATGCCTGAATCATTCCCCGTCGTCGAGGCGGGAGTCCCACGGTAAATTATATACAATAGCAGTGCCTAAAAATTTCTTGTAGTAGGCTGGAAAAGCCCAAAGGCCTAACTAGGCCTCAAAACTTAGCAGCCTATCTACATCATTATGTAAAAAGACCTGAAATAGTAGCCTTAGCCAATCAGCTGTCCTCACCCTCTAGAACCTTCCCAGCTCAGGCACATCTCCTCAGATTTTCCCAGCACAAGTGAGAATGAGTATCCATAGAAAGAACTGCCCTACCGGGGAGGAGGGTGGGTGCATGTGAATCTATGAAAGATACCAATACTGGATAACCGTAGTTACAGGTAAGTAACTCGTTTTCTTATCCAGTATTAGGGTATCTTTCATAGATTCACATGCCTGAATCAGAATAGCAAGAAGTCTGTCGGTAGAGGAAGGTGGGAGACAAAGAAAAACATATATCTATCCCCACTCAACCAGGAAGGTAATAGAGTACAAACTTGTTAACCCAACACATGCATCAAAACCTTCATAAAACATCACTGATAGGACAGCATTATAAATACTTAAACTTTAAAAGAAGAATAAAAAAAGACCATAAGCTATCCAACCTTAGTGAAGAAGATGCTGCAGCACCGCATCACCAACAGCTGTGTCATCATGAACCGCCGACTGCAGACAGTAATGTTCGGTAAAAGTGTGTACACTTTTCCAAATAGCAGCTCGGCAAATGTTCTCCAGCGTCACTCCAGCGAAAAGGGCCGTAGACGCCGACATTGTTCTTGTGGAATGCGCTTTGACCTTCCTTGATAAAGGTCTGTTGGCCTTGTCATGACAGAAAGTAATTGTAGAAGACAACCACCTGGCAATAGTTGCTTTTGTGACAGCTTGACCCAAGGTGGCTTTGCCATAAGCAACAAAAAGTTGTTTAGATTTGCGGATGTCCTTTGTCTTCTGAAGATAAAACTTCAGACACCTTTTCACATCCAGAGAATGGAAGACCTTCTCCGCAGGAGTTTTCGGATCCGGGAAAAAGGTTCTGAGTTTGACCGGTTGATTAATGTGGAACTGAGTTGGTACTTTAGGAATGAATTTTGGATTGGTTCTAAGCGTAACAAAGTCTTTAGAGAATTGCAGAAAAGGGTGAGTAATAGTGAAGGCCTGTATTTCACTAACTCTGCGAGCGGAAGTAAGAGCCAACAAGATTGCCACTTTCCAAGTCAGAAACTTTAGTTCTGTTTTATGAATCGGTTCAAAAGGCCTTTTTAGAAGCTGAGAAAGAACAATATTAAGATCCCACTCAGGAGGAGGAGGGCGAACTGGCGGAAAAGCTCGGAATAGCCCCTTAAGGAATTGTTTGATCAAAGAGGATGAACATAAGGATGGTTTGTTGGAACTCTTCCTAAATCTGGATATTGCTGCCAGATGCACTTTAATAGAAGAAAAAGCTAGACCTGCCTTAGCCAACGACAGTAGGTATGGAAGAATGGCTTCAGGAGGAGCCTGAAGTGGATGAACCTCATTGTCTCCACACCTTGAGCAGAATCTCTTCCACTTGAAATGATATGTTTTGATGGTACTCTGCGCACGTGCTTGCGACAATATCGCCCTGCAGTCCGAGGAGATGTTTAGGTCCTTGAACTCTAGGAAGTCAGGAGCCAAGCGTGCAAGTGCAGCGATTGAGGATCCGGGTGATGGATTTGACCTCACTCCCTTGTCAACATCGACACTGTCGGTTTGAGACGAAACGGAGGTTGTTGAGAGAGCAGAAGGAGCTCCTGAAACCAAAATTGCCTTGGCCAACGTGGAGCAATGAGGATGAGAGTGCAGTGTTCCCTCTTCATCTTTTGTAGCACCTTCGGAATGAGCGGAATCGGAGGATAGGCGTACGAAAACATTCCGGTCCATCTCATCAGGAGGGCATTTCCTCTTGATCCCCGTTCTGGGAACCTGCTGGCATAAAACAGGCATTTGCTGTTTTGTTGCGTGGCTTCCCCCAGAGCCGAAAGATCATCTCTACTTGATGTTGTTCGAGTTCCCATTCGTGACAGCCTGTGAACGTTCTGCTGAGACTGTCTGTTAGAGAGTTCCGAACTCCTTGTACATGCTCTGCTCTGAGGGATATGCCGTGACGGAGGGCCCATTCCCACATCTCCTGAGCTTCCAGTGACAGGGTGAGAGATTTCGTTCCTCCCTGTTTGTTTATGTAGAACATGCTGGTGGTATTGTCCGTACGCACCAGCACGGACGAATTCACAACCCTTGGCAGGAAGGCTTGTAGGGAGAGAAAAATGGCCCTTAGTGCCAAGCTGTTGATGTGCTTCTGTTGGTACTGACGAGACCATCGTCCCTGGATCTGAAGGTCCTGAAGGTGACCTCCCCAACCTTCCATGGATGCGTCCGTAGTCAGGGTGAACTCCGGAATTTCTCGGATGAAGGTGAGGCCCGGCGACAAGTTGTGTGCCTTTGACCACCAAAGAAGAGCGTGTTTCATTTTGGCAGTGACTTTGATGCGGTCGTCGAATGATCCCTCGACTTGCTTCCACTGACGAAGTAACTCTTCTTGCAACGGTCTCATTCTGAGTCTCGCCATAGGAATGAGGCTGATCGCAGATGAACACATCCCTAGTAGGGAAGCGTATATCCGAACTGAAAGTGACCTTCTTGCGAATATCTGTCTTGCTAGGTTTACGAGTTTGTTTTGTCGCTCTTGTGTCAGGTATGCTTTGCACTGGCATGTGTTCAAGATTGCACCCAGAAATGTCAATTGTTGACGAGGTTGGAGCTGAGACTTCCTCGAATTGAGGGTCAGTCCTAGATTCGAGAAGAGAGAAAGCGTACTCCTGACCGCTTCCATTGTTGAGTTTCTGGTTGGACCTTTTAACAGCCAGTCGTCAAGGTATGGGAAAACTTGCATTCCCTGGGACCTCAACATTGCTGCCACTGGAGCCAGGCATTTGGTAAAGATTCTGGGGGCCGATTTCAGGCCGAATGGAAGCACTTTGAACTGGAAATGGACGCCGGCCACTTGAAACCTTAGGAATTTGCGGTGGTTCGGGTGAATAGGGATGTGGAAGTAGGCGTCTTGTAGATCCAGAGAAGCCATAAAGTCCCCTTCGTTGAGACAATTCAGAATGTCCTTCAACGTTACCATGCGGAAACTCTGTTTCTTTAGATATTTGTTGAGTTTGCGCAAATCCAATATTGGACGCCACTCTTCCGAATTTTTCTCCACGAGGAAGAAGCGAGAATAAAACCCCCTCCCTTTTTGAGAAGGAGGGACTCGTTCTATCGCATTCTTGTGTTGCATCTTTAAGGCTTCTTTGAAGAGTAAGTGAAGACGAGGGGGAGGGGGACCCCTGGGCGGCGTTGTTGGAGGCTTCTGCAAAAACTCCAGAGTGTGTCCCTTGCTGACCAAATCCAGGACCCACTGATCTGAAGTTATCTTCCGCCATTGGTGGTAAAAGGCGGAGATTTTGGCGCCCACGGGAAGGGAAAGGTGAGTGGCTGACATCCGGCATAGCTCATTGGCGCTTGTTGGAATCTCGCCCTTGATTGCCTGAGCGTTGTTTCCCTCCTTGCCGAGATAAAAGAACCAGAGGCAGGTTGCCTGTAAGAAGATTGGTAGTAAGGCTTGTTGTAGGTAGATTGATACTGACGATTTTGTTGGTTGGAATAATTGCCTCTGGAGGAGTAACCACGGCCTCTTGCTCCCCTAAAGGATCCCCTCTTGTATTGCAGGGTACCAAGAGATTTAGCTGTATGAGTATCAGTTTTAATAGCCAGTAAAGCGTCATCAATGTGCTTCCCAAACAATGATTCGCCATCGAATGTCATGTCCAAGATTTTGGTTTGGACCTCAGGCCTGAAGGTGTTAGCCCTGAGCCAACCTTGACGCCGAAGCACAGCTGCTCCAGCCAATTGTCTAAAATTGGTGTTTGAAATGTCCAGGGCGCAATCAATAATTTCTGAGGCCGCCCTTTCACCCTCTTGTACAATTCTGCGCACCTCCATCTGATGATTCTCAGGGATCAACTCAAGATATTCCGTGAGCTCGGACCACATTTGTCTATCATAACGAGCCAGGATAGCTAATGAATTAGCAGCTTTAATGGAGGCTGCTGCATATGCTGAAAACTTCTTTCCAATTGCATCAAGCCTTCTGCCCTCCTTGTCAGGTGGCGTTGAAATGGGAGCAGAAGGATTTTTGGATTTTTGCTGCGCAGCCTGGGATATGACAGAATCGGGTCGAGGGTGACCTATTAAACAAGCTGGAGTATCAGATGGTGCTCGATACTTTTTCTCTATCCTTGGAAGGACTGCAGGAATGGAAGCGGGAGTTTTCATTATGTTGAGGCCTTCCTTCCATATATAATCAATAATAGGAATAGCTCTGATCACTCTGCGATATCCCTCTTTAAAGTCATGTAAAAAGCAGTCCGACTGCTCAACTGTGACAGCCAACTCAAATCTATTAGCAGCTCTCTGCATAATATTGTGGAAACCGCCTATATCTTCAGGTGGAGAATCTGAAGGACGGGGTGCAGGTGGAGAAGGCATAGGAATGACATAATCCTCCCAAGGATCCACAGGTGTTTTATCCGGCAACTCTCCCTCTTCCCTGCTTTCTTCATCATCATTGGAAGAAGTGTCCGTATCATTTTGAGGAACTGGAGCAGTATTTTGCTGTGGCGACAATGAAGCCCTTGGTGACGGAGGTCTTGGCACGTCAACTGGAACAGGTGACCCAGCGGGTGCAACCTGATTTGATGGAAATCTCTGGCGATAATCCGCCAACATAGCCTGCAAATCCTGTATTAAGGAAGTTGGTAAATGTGTAGTATCCTCAGACCGAGAAGGTCTAGTATGAGGTGACTGATATGGCGTGGAATAAACGTCATGTGTTTAATGATCATGGACTTCCTCCTCATCATTCTCCTGATATTTAATATTTAATTGAGAAGGGTGACGGGCAATCCCAAAAGGACCATCATTCTCTTACCCTTCATCTGACTCCTCTTCCATGTATGTCTCCAAAATGTGCGATGGCAAGAGTGGAGAAATATGTGAATAATCCTGCCTTTGATACGTTTTCATCTGAAAATGAGTGTATTGTATCTTTGCTGGAGGTGAACCGTACAACAGATGAGCAGATGTCAGTGCGGAAGCCACTGTTACCGGGATCTCCGTCGACGGTCCTGTCAATGAGAAAGATCTTGCCGTCGACGAGGTCGTCAATGGTATCTTCGTCGACGACCCTTTCGTCGTTGGGACTGTCGATAGCATCTTCGTCGACGAGTCCCTCGTCGTCGGGACCGTCGATGGTGTCTTCGTCGACGAGTCCCTCGTCGTCGGGACCGTCGATGGTGTCTTCGTCGACGAGTCTCTCGTCGTCGGGACCGTCTATGGTGTCTTCGTCGATGGTGTCTTCGTCGACGAGTCCCTCGTCGTCGGGACCGTCGATGGTGTCTTCGTCGACGAGCCCTTCGTCGACGGGTCCGTCGTTGGTGTCTTCGTCGACGAGTTCTTCGTCGACGAGACCGTCGATGATGTCTTCGTCGACAAGTCTTTAGTCGACGAGACCATCGATGATGTCTTCGTCGACGATGAAGTCGGCTTCGTTGTCGTCGACGGAGCAGAAGATTTAGTCGACGGAGTTGTCGTCGACGGAGCAGAAGATTTAGTGGACGGAGCCGTCGTCGACGGAGCCGTCGTCGACAGAGACGTCGACGATGGCAACTTGGTTTTAGTCAGCAATGGTTTAACAGACATCAACGGTGAGGTAATAGCTGAAGTGGTAACCGTAGAAGTAGATGAGGAGGCAGAAGTCAAAGTAGTAGTAGGTACAGACACCAGAGAAACAGTCTTAGCCTGGGTTGTACTCACAGTTGAAGAAGCCGATGCACTCTTAGAGGGTTCTGAAGCTTTCTGAGAGGTTTTAAGTTTTTTCTTTCTCTCAGGAGAAGCACCTTCTTTGGATCTAGCTCTCTTGCTGGAGGTAGAGGCTTTGTCCTCATCATCAGTGGAAGAAGACTTCAACCACAAAAGAACCCTTGCCTCCCTATCCCTGATAGTTTTCTGAGGGAAGGTACGGCAAATTCTACAGTCCTTCACAATATGTGAAGGGTGCAGGCAAGAAATACAGTCAGAGTGCTGGTCATCCACATGGACTCTCTTCTTGTAGCAGGTCCCACAAGCTTTGAAAAGAGCCTTCTTTTCAGACATTTTAAGGAATAAAGATCAAAAAACTGAGTAGGCGAGGAGGGGCTTAGCACGCACCCAAGATGGTCGCGTGAGCTCAGAGCTCCCGGACCTTCGCCACCTCCATCGACTATCCTGCAACTAATCCTGATTTGGACGACGGGCTTTTGTGGTCGAGAACCTGCTGATCACTTATCTGTTTGCGAATTTCGATTTGGTCTCCGGGAACCGAAGATATGGCTTTTTGAATGTTGGCGGCCTGCTCCATGGCACTGCCCCGGGCTTGCCTACTCTGCCAGCCGGGTAGTAATTGAATAACAACGGCCTGCGCTACCCTCCCTTGCCCGGTCTTCTACTTTCGGTTTCGATTCAGACGACCCTACGTCATTGGCCTTGCCTTGGTCGCCCTGGTGGCTTGCTTCACTCAACTATTCGCAACATCGCTCGGAGATCTGGACTTTCTTGCTCTTTGCCTAGTGATTGGTCCTCACTTTATTCTCTGAGTTTCAGCGGGCACATCGAGTGTAGCCATTTTCACTAGGTCTCAGAATACCCCCCGGGGCCCACGACCTAAGATGGCTACCAAGCCTGAAGCAGAGAGGCGCAAGACCAGACCGGCAGCTCGAGGAGGTTCTGTCCAATCCAACGTCATGGACCGATATACCCTCACTAAGAGCTCTCCGAGCGGAATGGCTAAACCCCCGGCCGGCCTTGAGGACGAATCCCTACTGGGTGATGACCCGTCGTTGAAAGACGTCATGTGCGCCATTGCTGGGATGAAGGCCGCGATGGGACAGCAGTATGAGGCCCTAACCCACAAGCTGGACACTGTTGCCATAGATGTCAATTTGATCAGGGCGGATCTTGCAAAAACCAACGAAAAGGTCAAGTCTCTCGACCTGAAGACTACTAGTCTTATCACCGACGTCTCTGACCTCCAGACGGAGGTCGGTAATCTGAGATCCGCCCGTGACTATCTCTCCCGTCGCTTGGACGATTTTGAGGGCCGAGCACGACGGAACAACGTCCGACTGGTCGGTGTCCCGGAGAAGACAGACTCGTCAGCTGTGGACCTACTGGTGGAGGACCTCGTCCTAAATCATTTAGCGCCCAAGGGCCTGAGCAAGTTTTTTGCAGTAGAACGGGCCCACCGTGTCCCGGGTGGCCCGCCCAAGGTGGGTGCCTCTCCGCGCCCCATCATTGCGCGGATTTTCAACTTTCGTGACAGAGATGTGATACTGCAGGCTTCCCGCACATCAGGCCCCACGGAATATGAGAACGCTGCGGTCAGCTTTTACCCGGACTTCACCCAACAAGTCCAGAAACAGCGGCTGGGATTTCAAGGAGAGACTGAGAGACAGGGACATGAAATATGCCATGCTTTTCCCGGCTCGATTGCGTATCGTCCATAACGATAGAACATTTTTCTTTGACCATCCTGCAGCGGCTAATGACTGGTTGGACTCGCTGCCTACGGGACGAGGGCGATTTGAACAATCGGAACCTTCCGGTGGAGCGGAGGGCGGCCCGACGGAGCAGGAATAGGGAGTGACATCGGCCCCCGGACCAACGCTTTGACTTTCGGCAGTGGTTCGCTGCTACATTGATAATGATTGCTACTCCGTTGTCTTACTGGGGTGTGGGTGAGGGGTGGGTGAGACTTCCTCCTCTGGGGTTCTTTTCGTAGATTAGTTGTATGTTAGGGCGACAGGCACGCTGCGAGTTGGGGTGGCTTTTGAGTCTAACGCAGGGGTGCGGGGTGGGGGGTATGATGTTGTTCTGGGGGTTGGGAAGTTCAGGGATGTGTTTCTTTGTTTTTTTCAAGGCATAATACTGATGATCTTCTGTGTTGTGGTGTCGCGGCTGGTGTGGGGGGGGACTTTGGGTGGACTCTGGGATGGGGGGTAGGGGACTACGAATACTGTGTTGGAATGTAAATGGTCTGGGAGACAGAATTAAACGGGGAGTGGTCTTGCAGTTATTGAGACGCTTGTCCCCTGATGTGGTTTTGCTTCAGGAGACGCACTTGCTGGGTAATACGTGCCACGCCATGAATAGGCGTGGCTATCGTCTCATTGCACACTCAGGTTTCACTTCTGGCTCCAGAGGGGTGGGCATTCTAATCCGGACCTCCCTCCCCCTCGCTGTTGACGACATTATACTTGACGATAGAGGGCGGTACGCCGCCATTGTGGGGCGTTGGGAGGGTAGGGTGGTTACATTATTTTGTGTCTACATACCCCCGGGTCTTCAATCTACGACCTATGCAGATCTGGGGAGAGTGATTCTGGGAGTCCCCGAGGGTTTGCTTGTGGTCGGAGGAGACTTTAATTCAGTAGTGTCAGGGATGTGTGATCGTTACCCTCCCCGAGTTCTCGCTAAGTTCCAATCCTGGCTTGGGGACTTCCTGGAGGCGACCGATTGTTGGCGCTTACATCATCCTGGACAACAACAGTATACCTTTCACTCTGGGGCCCACGGCAGCCTTTCGAGATTGGATTATGTTTTGATGCCCTCCTCCCAGACTTCCCGTATAGGGGAGGTGAAACATCTTGCCTGGGGTATTTCGGATCATTCCCCACTGTGGTTGGTTGTGAACGCACATGGGGGTTCGGAGGGTCGTGTGGCCCCGATCAACCCATGGTACCTCCGTGATGCTAAGATTAGAGCGGAACTACTTAAGACAATTGATCAGTACTTTGCCGAAAATGTGGGGTCAGTCTCCTCTTCTGTCTCCTTGTGGGAGGCGTATAAAACTGTAATTCGGGGGCAGGCCCTCTCGTCGATTGGCAATGTTAAGAGATGTAGACGAGAGGAGGTTTTCCGTCTTGAGACTGAAATTACAGTTCTTGAGGGAGAGTTTGATGCTGGGGTCTCCCCTGAGAGGCTTCATCTGTTGGACCTAAAACAACAGGAGTACAGAGCTCTTGTGACTGATGCAGCGAAGGAGATGAGTCGTGAACAGCAGGGACGTCTGTATGATGTGGGTGATAAGGCTGGGAAGTCGCTTGCTTGGTTGGATAGGAGAGAATGCGCGAGTCGAGTGGTTCCTGTTATAGTTGACGCGAATGGTGACAGTATCACGGACCCTGCTGGGATTGTTGAGAGGTTCGCCGATTATTTTCGAGAAGTGTACTCCCCTGTGTCCGATAGACTGGAGCAGGACTCTCACATGCTTTTACGCGATATTTCGCTACCATGCTTGTCTGATTCTGAGAGGGACCTGCTGGAAGCTCCGCCCACGGCGGATGAGGTTGCGACCGCTATCCGTTCGACCCGCTCCGGGAAGGCCTCGGCCCTAATGGACTCCCTATAGAACTTTACAAGCTCCGTCCGGATGTGTTGGCACCATATATGCGATCTATGTTTTTGGAATCACTGGCAGGAGGGTTTCTTCCTCCTGACCAGAGATTGGCTTCCATAGTGGTTATTCATAAAGAGGGTAAGCCACGAGACCGCTGCGAATCATACAGGCCTATTTCCCTAATAAATGCTGAACCCAAGATCCTGGCCAAAGTTCTTGCTAATCGTCTGGTGGCTGTTATAGGCGATCTGGTTCATCCGGACCAGTCCGGATTTATACCACATCGCAATACGGCACTTAATCTTCGGCGCTTGCATGGTGTCCTCGCGCGAGCGGGGACATTGAAAGAGTCGGCCATCTTGGCGTCTTTGGACGCCACCATGGCGTTTGACACGATTGAATGGCCCTATCTTTGGGCGGTCCTTTCCAAATTCGGGTTTGGGCCCACCTTTATCCGTTGGGTTTGATTGCTTTATGCAGCTCCCTTAGCCCAGATAGTGGTGAATGGACGTGTCTCGGCCTCCTTTGCTCTTGGTAGAGGTACGCGCCAGGGCTGTCCGTTGTCCCCACTCCTGTTTGCCCTTGCTTTAGAGCCACTGGCGGCTTGGCTGCGATGGGAACCAGCCATGAAGGGCATTCGATGGTCTCCGGAATTTGAAGACCGTGTATCTCTGTATGCAGATGATATCCTTTTGTACCTCACATCGCCCCGAAAGTCGTTAATCGTCCTTTTCGACGTTTTGACTTCGTTCCGTAAAAATTCCGGCTTAGTTATAAATTGGTCTAAATCTTGCGTTTATGTTCTCTCCGGTGATACTCCTCTCCTGCCCCGTGATTGTCCTATTCCGGTGGTACTAGATGGTTTCAAATATTTGGGAATCTTTGTCACCTTGGACCCCACACTTCGGTATGAGCGCAATCTGCTGCCCCCTCTCAGACGCCTTCGGGCGGATGTCGGGACTTGGAGCGGACTCCCCCTTTCTCCCTTGGGACGGGCTGCGTTGTTTAAGATGATGTCGCTCCCCCGATTCCTTTATGCGCTTCAAAACACGCTTGATGTAGTGCCAGCGGATTATTTTCGTGAGATTGAGAGTCTACAGCGGCAATTGTTATGGGGGGGCCGTCCTCGCATCGCCCTTTCGAAGCTTACTCTCCCTTGGTATGATGGCGGCATCGCTCTCCCGGACATTCGTCGCTATTACTGGGCCTCTCAATTGGGGGCCATCAACCATGGCACCTACACTCCCCCACTAAACCCGGCTTTTGCGATGGACAGATGGTTGCTACCCGGTGGGGACTACAACAGGGCTCTATATGCGAAATCAGCTGGCGAGCCTCTTACGGGCCCCACCAAAACAGCAGTGCAGGTGTGGCGTAGAGCTACGGCGGCCACGGGATGGGCTGACAGGCCGACCCGGGCTACCCCACTATATGCTTCGGATAAACTGGGCTCCCTTTGGCAATCGAAGGGATTTGATCGGTGGGACATGATCGGGATCAGTAGGGTAGATGACGTATGGATCAAGGGCAGGGTCAAGACGTTTGAGGAATTGAAAGCTGAGTATGGGCTGAATGATAAGGAATTTTTCAGATATGCGCAAGTCCGGCATGCGGTCTTGTCTGTTTTTCCACTAGGCTCGGACGTGCCAGAGGCGTCCCCGCTCGAGGATCGGATTCTGGATGGCCACGTTCCTGATAGCACGATTTCGCTAATTTATAAAAAGTTGATCAACACCAGGACTGATCTGCTAGATAGTCTTCGAGGGTTGTGGACCAGAGATGGTCTAGAACTCGATGATGAGGACTGGCAGTCCGCTCTTTCTTCCCCGAAGGAAGTGGCTATCCCGGCACGTCTTCGGTTCGTTCAACTGAAAATTTTGCATAGGGTGTATGTGACTGGTCCACGTCTGGTTCGAATGGGATTTTCGATGGATGGCTTGTGCAGGCGCGGATGCGGTATGGTGGCTACGTTCCTTCATATTTGGGAATGCCCTGCTGTGCTACGTTATTGGAACTGCGTGCATGAAGTAATGAGTGAGGTCACGGGAGTGCGATTAATGCCTGAAGCGCGAAGATGCTTGTTGAACGTCTGGGAGCCGAATGACTACAATCAAGCGCAGCTCCGTTGGGCGACCTTGGGCAACATGGTAGCCAAGCGTGATATTGCCCAATTGTGGGGCGCTCAGAGGCCTCCGACGCTTTTGGGGTGGACACAAAACATGGATTGGTGCATGTTTCGAGAAAAAACTGTGTATGTTTCCCGTGGCAGACCAGGCAAGTGGGGGAAAGTGTGGACCCAATGGAACGCATACCGTGGAGATATATGTACTCCCCCATTGTCGGAATTTGATGATGATTTGTCTTCCTCCCAACCTGACGTTTCCTCCGCAGGAATATAGTTGTATTGTATATATTTTGGTCTCCTTCCCCCCCCCCTCCCCCCCCACTTATTGATTGCACTACCGCTTGATTCTCTATGTACCCCCCCCCAAAGACCATGTGATGACCCGTTTTAATGTACTGCCTTGTTTTGTATTGTTTTTTTTGTTTTCTTGTTTTAAAATTAATAAAAAGTTTAAAAAAAAAAAAACTGAGTAGGCACTCAGGGAGACTCCCTTACACACGAAGTGCGGTGAAAATCTGAGGAGAACTGCCTGAGCTGGGAAGGTTCTAGAGGGTGAGGACAGCTGATTGGCTAAGGCTACTATTTCAGGTCTTTTTACATAATGATGTAGATAGGCTGCTAAGTTTTGAGGCCTAGTTAGGCCTTTGGGCTTTTCCAGCCTACTACAAGAAATTTGTAGACACTGCTATTGTATATAATTTACCGTGGGACTCCCGCCTCGACGACGGGGAATGATTCAGGCATGTGAATCTATGAAAGATACCCTAATACTGGATAACCTCAAGGAACACCCAGTTTAGACCGCCCTCAACCTTTTGTCCCATCCTACCTCGTAACAACCTTGATATATTTCATGAAAATGTGGTGGCGGACCTCAAAGAACTTCAAATCCACACTAGCAAAAACAAAAGACATTTTGATACCCAATTGCAGCAATATACAGCACTCACCACCAGATTGCAAAAGGAAAAAGTCCTAGTGGTGCGAAACAGTGATAAAAGAGGCAATGTAGTCCTCATGACTAAAACTGACTACGATAAGGAAGCATATATCCAGTTGAATGACCGCACTTGTTATGAGCGCATACATAGCCGAGTATTAATGACTATCAAAGGGGAATACCACCACAAACTGTCAAAGTGGAGATCGTCCAAATTAATTACTGAGGCTGAATATAAATACCTCAAAAATGACAATCCAATCACACCCATATTGTATTTTATACCTAAAATACATAAAGACCCCCTGCATCCACCGGGAAGACCCATCATCTCTGCCAGAGGCAGTCTCCTGGAACACACCTCTGTGTACATTGATTACTTTTTACAGGGGTATGTGCAACAACTGGGATCATATGTCCAAGACACAGGGGACTTTTTAATGAAAATCAAAGATGTGGAATTGGTAACTGATGATTGGCTTATTGCATTGGATGTCTCGTCATTATACACGAGTATAGCTCACAGTGACGGTTTAAAGGCAGTTGAGCATTATTTATCAAGAAGGGGCCCTGACTGTAATGAACATAATGCCATGCTCCTAGAAATGTTAGAATTTTGCCTGGTTAACAATGTTTTCCTTTTCAACCACCAACTATACCGCCAACTTCAGGGAGTAGCAATGGGGGCCAGCTTCTCCCCGAGCTTTGCATGTTTACACATGGGGGCTTGGGAGGAGCTGGTCCTAGGCTTTGAATACCAACACAACATTCGTAATAATTTGGTGGCATGGTTTCGTTTTATCGATGACCTGTTGGTAATTTGGAGGGGTAGTCAGGAAGGAGCATTAAAATTCATCAATGATATAAATGACACCAAATTGAATTTAAAATTTACAGCTACCCTAAGTCAGGAAAAGGTCACATTCCTTAACACGAGTTGTACATTAACAACGGACATATTGAATCCAGAATTTTCCACAAGGAAACGGCTGGTAACAGCATTTTACATGCTGCAAGTGCACATCCAGCACATCTGGTGTCAAGTATCCCCTATGGGGAAATGTTACGACTACGACGAGTCTGTAGTAACCCTGTTGACTTGGTGAAGGCACAGGGCGAAAGTAAGATGCGTTTCCTTGAACGAGGATACTCGAGCCAGTTAATTGAGAGGGCCAAACAGAAGTCTATGGCATTTTCTAGGGAGGAACTTTTGGTGAAAAAATCTGATCGCCAAACAAAATCTACCCCAGATAAGCAAAATGTAGGTAAGAAGGGAACCAGTTGTTTTCGAATAATAACAGGATACAACAAACAGCACCAACAAGTGCGTAAGATTGTTGATAAACATTGGCCATTGGTGATGAAGGACAATATCATTGGCAAAACTGTCCCTAATAGAGTATCTCTCACTTTTAGCAAAGCTCCCTCCCTACGCGATCACATAGTGGTAACAAACCCTGAACCTTTTGTCAATTCTCCATGGTGGCAGGAGAATAAAGGCTTTTATAGGTGCAAAACCTGCAAAGCCTGCCTACATGGAGAAAATACCAAAACATACAAAGATGGTTTTACCAATATTCAACATCCGATAACTCAGGTCCTCACCTGCAAAACAGAATTTGCAGTATATGTTTTGCAATGCCCCTGTCAACTCAGATATGTGGGCAGCACTAAACATGCTGTCCACAAACGCATTCTCCAGCACCTACGTGCAATCACAAATGGCGATAATACCTATCCTGTGGCACGTCATTTTAGGGATGTCCACCACAGTGATAACACCAGCCTCAAATATTGGGTGATTGACGCAGTCATGAACAGTAGGAGAGGAGGTGACAGGGATGCCAAATTAAGAAGGCTCGAAACTAAGTATATCCTCTTGCTTAATACGAAGACCCCTGTAGGCCTGAACGTAACAGAAGATCTGTACACATGCTTGCCATAAAAACTTATTATATAAAGAACCTGATTTGTTATTGGTCTCCTTCCGGTGGTTTGCACTTGTGGGCAAAACCCGGCTGGGTGAAACCACATGCGCACCATGAGAAGGCTGCGACCAGATGTACATTTAACAATAATTACTGAACTCTGCTGCTACCTATAATGAATTGTAATTTAATTTTTTTTAAAAACACTTTTGTTGAGCACTTTGCACAGATAGGGACTGTATGGAACTTTATTCCTAAGCAATCCTCTGTGATTTAATTTTTTGGGATTTTTACAAGCACTTACACAATGTATGGACTATTTAGCATATGTTTATTTACATTGATTATGATAATATGGTGAATCAAGTGGGTTGTCAAAAGATATGAGCAAACCAAAAACAACAGGTTATTAATATGATATGAATATACCAGCTGAGTGTATATACCCGACATATATTTTATTTTGGATATAATGTACAAATAACTAACATGTAGTATAAAGTGGGACTCTGGTTTAGGATAGGAGAGAGTAGCGTATTTTGCACATGAAGATGGGGGATATTATGCCCAAACTTGCCATATTTTGCACATTGTGCGACATTTTGCACTATCATTATGTACTGTAAGCAATATTTGCACATCTTTAGGAAAGCATTTGCACTTTAAAATATTCCCTTTCCATGAGTCCATTTTTAGATACTTATGTATTTCAAACAGCATGATTGAACAGAAGACAATAACTGTCCTTTGATTCTTATACAATATTGTATAAACCTGAAAGAATCTATCTTGCTCATACTAAAAACTGTATTTGACTATGAAATTTTCCTTTCATTCATTTTTAAACCCACATTTGTTTATTCTTGAGATGTTATATAAGCACACATACTTTTTTACGGTATTTGACTGAAATTATAACGTAAATATTTTGACAAAATTGCTGTATTTCAATTATAAAACTGACGGAGTATATCTTTTATGTCCATACTTTAGACTCACAGGTGATGTTAATTATGTTATAACACGTGCACTTTAAAAGGGCTGTCCTCTCAAAGTAACGTTGTCATGTGAACAAGGCTCCGTTGAGCCGAAACATCTTTGACTTTTTTCTGCTATTAAAAACTACAGCACCTAACTGGTCCGTGTCCGTGTACTGCTTGCCGGCTGGTGAGAATCCTGAGTGCATTGGGAAGCGGAGTGAATAATATATATATATATATATATATGTTTTTCCAACAGTTCTCCGCTAGTATGCAGAAAGTACTCGTATCATTCTTGTAACAAGAACATCTATTTTCTTGTGGATGACAACACAATCCACATATATATATACATACACACACACACACACACACACACACACACACACAATATGTATTATGTAATCATATAGTGATCTTCAAATCTTCAACAAACCGATTCAAAACCCTACCATTATCACAAAGATAATACAATTTGTTTTTCAAAGTTACAATAGTTCTGGATGATCCAGTGCTCACAAATGTGAAACAGGTGCATGTGTGAGCAACAAGTGAAACAAGTGCATCACAAACAAGAATAAAAGAACATAGGACTTGACTCCTTCAATTATTTCTAGCAATGTGGTCAATAGGTAGGGTCTATATACTCTTCTGTAGTAGACGGCATTTCAATCTCCGGTCATAGGGAGGTGAACATCAGGACAAAATAGGGAGCACCAAGTGATTTATGTATATATATATATATATATATATATATATATATATATATATATATATATATATATATATATATATATATATATATATATATAAATATGTTTTTCCAACAGTTCTCCGCTAGTATGCAGAAAGTACTCGGACACCCCAATATGCTCCAAAAAAGTTTTAATAGCTGAAAAAAGGGACACATTTCGGCTTTCGCCTTGTTCACGCTTCTAGTTGCATTCACATTTCACACGTGATTTTTATCCACATCTTTTAGTAACAATCAAAGAAGGACTAAACACCCATATAGTGTATGTACAAAGATTTCAACAATTTGCTG
Source organism: Lissotriton helveticus (assembly GCF_964261635.1). Classification (NCBI taxonomy): domain Eukaryota; kingdom Metazoa; phylum Chordata; class Amphibia; order Caudata; family Salamandridae; genus Lissotriton; species Lissotriton helveticus. The sequence goes on along the minus strand of NC_136073.1, from coordinate 452,582,437 downwards.
CCATTTTGTAATCTTGTTTGTAGCGTGATAATCATGCAATAAATACAAAGGAATTCTTTTACACAATTAAATACCAATAAAAGAAGCAGTTCATAGATATATATATATATATACACAGTTATCTTCAATTAATATTCTTGAATCAATCTCAGATATAAATATTAGATCACGGTTATCACAGTAGGTTAATGCTTTATACATCTGCATAATCCTCGTCATTTCTCGCCATGTAATCAGCAGTTCATTTTTAGCCCCTGTAGGCAAACAACTTGCAGCATCAATTTCATAAATGCCCCAATTGCATTGATACATCACAATGCGGATTACTTTGATTCAAGAATATTAATTGACGATAACGTATGCTAATTTCAAGATTTACCAAACAAAGTTAAGAATACAAAACTCCCAAACCAATAAAAAAAAGAAAAAAAATGTAATAATCAAAGTAAAAGGCCACAATGAAGATGGAAAACAAATTCGAACACAAGATAAAAGTTTAAGGCCAACATGTCAAAAAGTATCCTTGGAGCAATGGAGATGCCAAAGTCAACGTAATTCTATATGCTTTACCCTTTAAGAACAAGTAACTTACCTTCGGCAGGGCTCGAAAAATCTGAAAAATTATACTAGTCCTGCAGGTCTAGTACCTTAAAAAATCTCCTTGACCTAACTGCAACCTACTTGGCCTCAGTCTCTTAAAGTGGAGCAAATGTGACAATATAACAAGATTTAAAGGTATCTTTATTGCTCATTCGCTTTGTGAGCAATAAAAATGCCTTTAAATCTCGTGAGCTTGTCACATTTGCTCCATTTTCAAAGACAGAGGACAAAAGTTAGTTTGTTTTCCTACTCACCAGAAAGGGAGAGTTGGACCTAAAAATAGCTCGTCCTCATTAATTTTACCTCACAAATGCGAGCAGGCAAGTGGATTTGTTGAGCCCTGTTCGGTAACGATATATCTGTAAGAAAAATAGGTTAGTTATAGATTCCTTACCTTGGAATTACCCCCAGGCGTCAGACTGGATCCGGAAAGTTTTTTCGTCAGCAGTACCCCCTGCGCATCGGAAGGTGGCGTTGGTCGACTCCACGTTAGTCATCGGCATCGCCAGGATGACAATGCGGTAGCTATAGACGCCGCCCTCGCGCGCTGACGTCCATTCTGTACACGACTTTCCACACCAGAAGCGCAGAGCCATGCAAGACAGTGACCACTGATGCACAAAACTAGGGCCCTGAAAAGAAGTCCTAAACCATAGAAGTAAATTCGCAGATCGGGAAGCATAGGTGGGGTGGTAAGGAATCTATAACTGACCTATGTTTCTCATAGATATATCGTTACCGAAGGTAAGTAACTTGTTCATCTGAAAGAAACAGTTATAGATTCCTTACCTTAGAATAGATACCCCACCAATACCAACCCCGGAGGTGGGTCTGCGAACTAAGTTCACACCAGAAAGTCCAGGGGAACAGAACTTCCAAAGAAGCTGTGTCTCCGGAATTGACTGTCCAGACAGTAGTATTTGGTGAACGTGTGCAGTGATGCCCACATAGCTGCCTGGCAGATGTAATTTAGGGGGGACTCCTCGACCCAAATCAATAGTAGCTGCTATCGCCCTGATTGAATGGGCGCGCAGCCCCACTGGAGGCTCCTTCTTTGCCAAAAAAGATCAGGCTTTGATGCACAGAACGACCCACCTGGAGATGGTCCATTGTGCACGGCCTGACCTTTCTTGGTGACCACGTAAACAACGAAGAGCTGGTTGTCCAACCGGAATTATTTGGTGCGATCCAAGAAGAAGGAAAGTGCACATTTTGGATGCAGACGCTGGAGCCTCTCTTCCTCCTTCGAAGGATGCAGAGGCGGAAAGAAGGTGGGCAAAGTGATGGTTTGGCGAATGTGGAAAGAAGTAACCTCATTGGGAAGAAAGGAAGGTCTAATTCTAAGGACGACCTTGTCCGGATGGACAGCCAGACAGAAATGCTTGGAAGAAAGAGCTTGCACCTCACTCACCCTGCGTGCAGAGGTGATGGCCACCAGAAAGGCAGTTTTCAAAGTGAGAAGTCTGAGAGGACAGTTATGTAGCGGCTCAAAGGGAGCGCACATAAGATATGTAAGAACCAAGTTCAAGTCCCACTGAGGCCTCACGAAAGGAACAAGAGAAAAAGATGAGTAATGCCCTTAAGGAATCTATTTACAACAGGGAACTTGAAAAGAGAAGGCTGATCAGGAAGCCTAAGGAAAGATGAAATGGCCAAAAGGTAGCCCTTTAGAGTGCCCAGAGCAGAACCCTGATGGGCCAAAGAAACGAGGAACAAGAGAACCTCCGATGGAGGGGCGGAAAGGGGATCCACAGCCTTTGCTGTGCACCATGCCACAAATGTGTTCCATCTGCAGGCGTATACCATCTCAGTGGAGCGACGCCCGACTGACAAGATAACATCGCAGACTTCGGGAGGCAGGTCAAACGACGTCAACTGTCGCTGCGACAGAAGATCCTCCCGAAAAGGCAGTCCGAACATGGATCGATGGCCATGTTGAGCAGCTCGAGATACCAGATTCTTCGTGCCCAATCCGGAGTCACAAGAATGACTTGGGCCCCGTTGCACTTGATCTTCAGCACTCTGGGCAGAAGTGGTATAGGCGGAAAGGCGTATAGAAGACCGCAACGTCATACGCGATGAAAAATATCACCTATTAAGTGCTGTCTTGCAAATTTCAACGTGCAGAACTGCTGACATTGGCGTTCTCTTCGGTGGCAAATAGATCTAACCAAGGCTCTCCCCACTGCTGAAAGAGACCTTGCACCACCTCCGAGTGAAGACGCCATTTGTGTTCCATCATGCACCTGTGGCTGAGTTTGTCCGCCCTGACGTTCAGGACACCTACCATGTGTTGAACCACCAGGGATATGCCCTGATGTTCCAGCCATGTCCAGAGGCAGAGGGCCTCTTGACAAAGGGTCCACAACCCCACCCTGCCCTGTTTGTTGCAATACCACATGGCGGTGTTGTCCGTAAACACCTGAACTACTCTTCCCAGGACAGAGGGAAGGAATGCTTTGAGTGCAAGACGAATCGCCTGAAGCTCCAGAAAGTTGATGTGGAGCCGGGACTCCGCCGCAGACCAGAGGCCTCTGATCTCCGCCTCCTCCATGTGGTCACCACTGTGAACTCTGGTTGGTGAAGGGAGAGGGATCTGCCGTCGACCCATTCCTGGTTCATGAGCCACCACTGCAGTTGGCGTGCAGTGCCCTCTGAGATCGAGGTGGAGAGCCCCGGCCGGCCTAGGCAACACCACAGGATAAGACGCTCCCTCCTCTGTAGCCACGGTAGGAGGAGACAACATGCCAAGATCTAGTGAAGTATCCAGACCACTGGCATGCCCCAGTTCCTCTCTCCAGTCTGGATCATATTCCAACTGGTCGGTCAAAGGGTCTCCAGACCCCTCCCAGTCTTCCTCACCCTCCTCTGGCAGCCAATCTGGCTGAAAAAGGCCTGGGTGGAACTCTGGCATGAAATGAGACATCGGCACTGGATCCGGCGGTCAACGCCGGTCCAGCTCCATGTCCACATCGAGGCGGAAGCCGGAGTTGACGTCGGCTGGGGGTCCAGCCAGCATCTGCTGCGGACGTGATGCCGGTGGAGGCGTAATCAGGTCAACCGGAGCCAATCCCGTTCCAGGCCTGGATCCAAGGGGGCCCTGTGGTGCAGGGTCGCCGGAGCTGCCGGCATCAAAGGCCTTGGGACCCGAGTCGAGTCTGCGGGGTCCGGAGGCACGCCGGCAGAGTCGGGCTGCCCAAAGATGGCATGCATCGCTTCATATAACTGACAAAGCTGGCCAGGTGTCGCTCCCGGTTGGGAAGTCCGGAGTCGACCCTGTGGGCTCCGCACGTGAAGCCGCGGAAGGGGCACCACAGACCGACGGCTGAGGGGAAGTCAAAGAGCGACAATGCTTCTTCGACTTCTTCTTGTGCTTCGACTTACCTGACCCGGAGTGCGAAGACTTGGAGGAGGAATGATGATGGCTCTGCGACCTGTCCCTCGACCTCCCACGGGACTGGGACCTCGAGCGACGCGGAGCCAACTGTCGAGCCTCGCGTACCTTTCGGGACTGCTCCTGCAAAGACTTCGGGGCCATGGTACGTGGGGTCATGGTCGCGTCCAGGCAGTAGAGGCACGCGCGGGTCCGTCACAGACATCAGTTAATTACAGGAGCAGCAGGCCTTAAAACCGCGCATCCCTAATGCACCAGGAGTCGATAGACTCAAAAAACAATGTTGACAAAAGTCAAGAAAAAGTCAGTCAAAAAGTGACTGGAGGGACCGCTCTCTGGATTTGCGCTGACTGGCACAGAAAAAGAAAACTGACGTCAGTGCACGAGGGCGGCATAATATGTAGCTACCGCGTCATCATCCTGGCGAACCACGACGCCGAACGCGGAGTTGACAGACGCCACCTTCCGACACACAGGGGTACTGTAGACGAAAAAACTTTCCGGATCCAGTCTGACACCTGAGGTAATTGTAATGTAAGGACTCTATAACTAACTTTCTTTCAGATCTGCAGGTGCTCCAGTACCAGGAACTAAATTACTAGCAAACTGTTTGGCCTCACAGAGGTCGGGAGGGCAAAGCCAGTAAACTCTGACAATGGCACATCCCAACCCTTTAAATCTTCTTGGCAACCTCTTTAGCATAGTCTCATTCTGAAGTAAAAAACCTAATATTTACAGATCCTTGGAAAACCACTTATGGTCTATCCTTGAGCGCCTAGACGCCCTTGGTCATTTACGCACTATATAAATCTTTATCACATCACATCACACAGCCCTTCAGCCACTATGGCGCACTATTAGGCTCATGTCTATCTCCAGCCAAGACTCTGACAAGGTCCAGTGCTGTCCATTCACGAATGGCCAGCTGGATCTTTTTCACAGGATAGGGACTTTCTCTGATTATGTCCACATTACAATAAATAGAAGTCTAGCCAGGTAAACTTTAAGAGTTCCAATCCCTGGGTGCCAATGGAGATCAGGAAACCTTCAGGCTTCTGTCCCCAGCAGTGAAGTATAGTTCTTCTTTCTTACGTCTGGTCTTCTACCAGGTGCACAATATGAAGTGGGTGGTGAGGTGCTTTTATCCTGTGCTCTAGCAAGTGATTGGAGAATTCCCACCAAATCCCTACCCTCTTTTGCATCACTTCCTTTTTATGTCTGGCCTTTAATTCAGCTTTAGCTGTCTCAATAGACTTTGTTGATCAAAAAACCCCAATATAAAATACACATATATATAGGGTCTGTTAGTCAGGTTCAGGAGTCTTATCTATTGGTCAGTTACATCACCCTATGTTTCCGCCCACCACAGCATACAGCATGTGGAAACAGGTCAGCCCCCTTCAATAATTAACTCTGTTGCGCTGTGAGTGGTGGCATTGTAGCTAACCTCATGTGCATAGCCACTTAGAATGTAGTACACTTCAGTGTAATGGCCTAATATTTACTTTCTTTCCTTTTTTAAATGTCATTTGGGGTTTTATAGGTTTTTCAGAAGATCCAGGATGCAGCAGCAGCAATTACAGCACGCTGCACCAAAGCAGCATCTCTGGGACACTTCATGGCCAAGCATCACTTTGTTGTACTGCGTCACGGGGCAGGGTGTGCTTTGTATAGATAGCAGGGTTGAGCTTACTCAGAACAAACTATTTTCACACTTACTAGCCAGTGCATGTTCAATGCCTCCTCTATACTTACTGCAGGACAGAGATCTGTGCTTCTTCAGTCGTTTATCTATCTGTCCAGACCCTCTTTCATCCAGGAGCCCCCCCCCATATTGGTGAATGAATAGTGGCACGTGTGTATGTTTATTACAAACACACGCCTTGGTGCCAGGTCATACTGTATATTTGCTCACCCAGAAAAACGGATGAAATACTTTAACTAAAAAATAATCGCAAAAAAACACCCACCATTGATGTTCTGAGATCTGACAAGATAAGGAGTCCCTTCTTACATATCTGCTCTCAGTCACGCTGCACAAGTAGCCAACTGGTCTTTCCATGCATAGTGCTTCTATTTCTATTCTTCCTGCCTTCTGTTCTGTGGAATCTTGTCATTTCCCAAGCCTGTGCTCCCTGTGTAAGCTGTGATGTCAGTGTAGTATTCCTCTTCACTGTTCCTTTAAGAATTGTTATGGTTCTTTCTTGTTTCAGTCAGCATGATTACTGCCCATTACTTTTATTCAACAGGCCGTGCAGGAAGTCAACATGCTGACATCAAAGGACACGGAGGGCAGGGAAGGTGAAAGTGACTGATAGAGAGTGATGTTTTTATGCAGTTTTTATCTAGGTAAGCCATCAAAAGGCGAATTGATTTAATTTTCAGTGCAATTTTCACTATTCACATTCTCACCTATTTCAAAGTTAACAAGAGCAACAGTTTTAGCTGTCCTTGTTTGTGCACACAACCAAGAACTACCTTTGTTGACCTATTTAAAATTTAGTCAGGAAATCTACAGAAGTCAACATATTAATCTGTTTCCTGCAATGTCTTTACTAACCTCCACTTGTAACATCCCCAGATACATTAATTATTTTCTCTTTCACTGTGCTGGCTGTGACGAAGAAATAACACAGGCAGCAGATTTACTGTCTGCAACCGAATATGCTGTGAATCAAAGTTGGAAACTTTTCTTTTGACGGCGTGGTGGACAGTACAGCACATTGTGATGTGCACTAGGTAAAAGAACTGGAAAATATGATCTGTTGAAATGATCCTTTTTTATTACTACTTCAAGTGAGATATCAAGTAATATAGAATCATCAACCATACACATAGTATCAAAACATTTCTGAATCTCTACAGTGAAAACAGAGTGCAGAAAGGGAAAATATGTTAGTTTATGTTGATTATGCATTATGTTCTGTGGTAAACCTGGTTTCCAACAATATATATATATATTTTTTTTTTACAGAGTTTTATGTAGCGCGAACTTGACCTGAATCAGGTATCAGAGCACTTTACATAGCACCAGTTGCATTATATAAGGACCATTAATTTTTGTTTGGCACAGAGAGATTTCATGTTTTGCCCAGAATCACAGGATGTTCAGCGTCATTGCCGAGACTCGAACCCAGTTCCCCAGATTCGAGGTCGGACCCCCTAGCCGTTAGGCCAACTCCTCTCCCCAATATTAAAATCCTCACACAATTCTGCCAATAAAGTTCCATTATGTCCTGCGATTCAAAAGGGGGTGGTGATGGACAGAGTATCTGAATTAAGCAGAACACTCCTACCCAGTCAAAAGATCAGGGCTTGATCCATCACCGTTTTTTAGCTCACTGCACCATCCCAGTTCAGAACCTGGCTACATGCAAATTAGTCTGACCCTGGCCCAGTGCATCATGGGAACAGGGCAGACCAAACTACCAAGCCAATTCTTTACTGGAAAGGAAACAAGCTTCCGGGGACCGGTTTCTGGCATTACAGCCGTCTTCGGCCCGGCTTGCTTGAATCCTGATGGTGCAGTGAGCAAGGGACTCAAATCTGAGCATACCCTTCCACACTTGTGGTGGCCAAAACGATTCAAAAGGGGGTGGTGATGGACAGAGTATCTGAATTAAGCAGAACACTCCTACCCAGTCAAAAGATCAGGGCTTGATCCATCACCGTTTTTTAGCTCACTGCACCATCCCAGTTCAGAACCTGGCTACATGCAAATTAGTCTGACCCTGGCCCAGTGCATCATGGGAACAGGGCAGACCAAACTACCAAGCCAATTCTTTACTGGGAAGGAAACAAGCTTCCGGGGACCGGTTTCTGGCATTACAGCCGTCTTCGGCCCGGCTTGCTTGAATCCTGATGGTGCAGTGAGCAAGGGACTCACATCTGAGCATACCCTTCCACACTTGTGGTGGCCAAAACGATTCAAAAGGGGGTGGTGATGGACAGAGTATCTGAATTAAGCAGAACACTCCTACCCAGTCAAAAGATCAGGGCTTGATCCATCACCGTTTTTTAGCTCACTGCACCATCCCAGTTCAGAACCTGGCTACATGCAAATTAGTCTGACCCTGGCCCAGTGCATCATGGGAACAGGGCAGACCAAACTACCAAGCCAATTCTTTACTGGAAAGGAAACAAGCTTCCGGTGACCGTTTTCTGGCATTACAGACGTCTTTGGCCCGGCTTGCTTGTATCCTCATGGTGCAGTGAGCAAGGGACTCACATCTGAGCATACCCTTCCACACTTGTGGTGGCCAAAACGATTCAAAAGGGGGTGGTGATGGACAGAGTCCTGCAGCACAAAAGCGATTAGAAGCTTTGCAGAAAAAATGCTTTCACAGACTCTTAAAAAGTGGGAAGGTCAGGGTGCTTAATCCATTCCCACTAATGAAAGGCTACAAATTCTCACTGATGTTCGGTTCAGAAAGAATCAGCACAGTTCTACTTTCTGAAGTCAGAGTAGTTCATGAGTACTGCAAGCCTGGCCCGGTAGCTTGGAGTTTATAAATCTAATTTCCCCCTTTTTAGGTCGAGCCTAGGCAGCGCGCATGCACTGTTTGCAAAACCTACAGTAACCTCTACACAGAGTGTAATTACACCTCCTGCTTGCAATTGGTTCATTCTCCCGTTGCTCTTCTTTAGCGGTCCCTTATTAGTAGGTGGTCCCAATAAATCATTTCCATTTTTTACAGAGCAGTTCTGACCAACTACAGTTTACTTACACTGTAAACTGTTTATGTGGTCTTTTAGGGACAATTTTTAAATTTTTTTTATATCAAGACAGGACGCTAGCATTATGCATCAAACTTTTATTTCCCACTTCTGAGCAGCACCTTTAAATGCTCATGGAATCTTTTAAAAACATCACAATCAAAAATAACTTTCAATAACATGAGGCCACCATCTTCTTCCTCTTTTGTTTGCTGCTTCTGAGCAGATAAGTATTCTTATATTTGTTTTAATATGAGCTGTAGAGAGGCCAAAAAGGCGCCCTTGAGATCCCTTAAAAAGGGCGACAGCTCCATTATCAAGGAAAATAGGTCTATTTTTAAAAAGATGATTCTAAGTGCAAAGGCAGAATGGGAATTGGAAAGATGGCAGGCAATAAAAAGTGCCTTAGACCGAAAAGACTTTAGAGGCTTTTGGAACTTGATCCACTCGGGATGTGCAGAGAGTAAGTTCGCTATAGAGCCCAATATTTCTGAGGACGCTTGGCGTCTCCACTTTAACCAACTATATTCAAGTACAACAGGAAACCGTCCAACGAATGACAATATAACTGACACTCTATTCCAAACTGTTCCTATAGATCAACCCGTTTTTACTCTGGCTGAGGTCTCCATTGCAATCGCGAGGATTCTACCAAACAAAGCCCCTGGGTTAGATAGAATCCCTGGGGACCTTTATAGAACTTAACAGGCAGTGTGGGCCCCATATTTTCAAATTTTCTTTAATGCAATTTTAAACGGGATGCCGCACCCAGCCACTTGGCTGGGGCCGAAATTATCCCGATATATAAAAGGGGTCCCCAATTGATCCTGCAAACTACAGACCAATAAGTCTGATAGACGTGTCCCAAAAAATCTATGCCAGAGTGCTATTAGCTAGGCTGAACGAGTGGATGGAGGAACATGACATTTTGACCCCACTCCAAGCGGGTTTCAGAAGCAAAACCTCGACCATTGATCAGCTGTTTTGGTTACAACTGATCCATTGGAAACACATAGTCTTGGAGGGTGGAAGTCTGTTCCTCACGTTCGTTGATTTAAAATCAGCCTTTGATATGGTTGATCGCGAACAATTGTGGGGTATACATGGGAGTTCCTTAATACTTATGCTACCAGTTTAGGCGTCTCCATTTAGGGACCTACGCTAGAGTGAGGTTTGGTAAAAATGGCAATTTGACCTCTCCCTTCCCTGTTGAGAAGGGGGTGAGACAGGGATGTGTGCTTGCACCAACTCTTTTCTCCCTCTTTCTGAACGGGCTAATCAAAGATCTCCTTGCTGTCAAAGATATAGATCCCCCCAAACTGGCAGACCGCAAAATCCCTGCATTAATGTTTGCGGACAATACCCTGCTCCTCTCGAAATCACCCATGGGGATGCAGAGTATCCTAGATGAATTTGGTCAGTTCTGGAAAAGGAGGAATCTGGTGGTTAATATTTCAAAGACCAAATATATGGTCTTTAATGCAAATACCACCAATTGCCCTCATCCCACTCTGGATGGAAGACCACTAGAGAGAGTCTCTCTTTGATTACTTGGGACTCTCTCTAAATGATAAAATGGGGTGGTCCTCCTAAATTATCAAGGCCAACCTAAAACTAAAACTGACTCAGGCCCCCGGTGGAATCCTAAAGCTTTATAAATCCTCGACCTCAAAGATTATAAGCCCCCCCAGCAGAAATTTATAAAATACAAGCTAGGGGATCAGCTATATATGGGGTAGAATTGTGGGGGCATCGCCCGGTGAGTGCACTCACAGTTACTGAAAATAATTTTATGAGGCAGATCCTAGGTTTACCTAAGAATACACCTACCACCCGCTTAGAATGGACCTGGGTATTAGTCCAATAGCAGATTTGATCTCGTCGCGCCCACTGTTATATTTGCGACGCCTCTGGAGCATTCCAGAACTGGCCCACTATAGGGACGCTTTAAAAGCTGTGCTGTCCATTATGGGGGCAGGTAAAATCCCTTGGTTGGCATTTGTAAGGGACACGGCGAGATCATTGGGGATGGGAGATCTTTGGTCTAAACCTGAAACTGTATGTCCTGAAATCCCCCCAAAAACCTTAGCATCTGCCTTGAAGGATTACAGTTTGGGACGTATTGTGCAGACAGTTTATTTATTGTTTAACCTATGAATTCTTGGACCATAAGTGCCAATACAAATTCGAAGAAGTGATCGACATTATGCAACCAGTATTACTTAGAAAGTTGTATCTACCATTTAGGTATGGGACCCTCCCACTCAACGCACGCACAAACAAGTGGGAAGGCGGGGCAGGCCGCCTTTGCCCTGGGTGTTCAGTGGAGGAAGAAACTGCTATACATGTGGCATTCTTCTGTCCAGCATATAGGAGTTCCAGAACAAGATGGGTGATCCAATTTCGTAAAAACATGGGTATCAGTAATTACAGAGAAACCTTTAGAATTCTAAAATCAGACTCTGAACCAGTTACTGTCGCTGTAATATCGACATTTTTATTTGCAATGTGGTCCAAGAGAAGATATCTGCTAGCTGCAGGTTCTGCGAACTTGTACCCTTTATGTAGACTCTTATCTATGGCAACGTGCTAACAAAGAGGGCTTTAGCTGCAGTTTCTTTAAACTCCTCCCTAATGTAATCTGACTAAAATGAGTGTAAATGATGAACGGACTACCTTATCTTATCTTTAGCCGTACACTATCCACTGTTTGGGCCTTTTATGCTTGCGATGTTTTTATAACATTGTTTTAATTTGATTTTAATATTCACATATTAACTTATATTCTTAAGATATATTCTTTATATACGCTTTTCCCAGACTGCTGCTATTAATGGCCTTTCTCCATATTTGGAAATATTGTATCTTTTCAGTGTTTATATCTCTGCACCTGTGAATTGGACTCTCCATTGTCTTTTTTAATTTCTCTTGATTGTAAAAACTGTACTTTTTTTCAATGTACTTTTATGGCCATATCGTCCGAAATAAAGTTATTATGAATGAAGTATATTAGTTTTAGTTCAATATATATATTTGATTAGGATATTAGGATGTTTTTTTAATTCTGTTAATGATGATTTTTAGTTGTGAACTCTTTTTATGTTTAATCATTATGATGTATATTATTTAGAATGTGTATTTAATATGTTAAAGGGATTGTATTTGTAGAAGAATCTTTATATAGGATTCCTAATTTATGAAAGTTATGTTTTGAATAAGGTAAGGGAAGATTTGTAAAATATCTTGATTTTGTTGCGAGCGTAGCGCGTCCATATAATTTCATTTTTTATAGGAAATGAATGTTTAGTAAAAGAGGTTTCATTTTTAAATATTTTTTAAATGTGAAAGCATTGGGCGCGTTAAAAAATCAAGCGCCAACGCTAGCAAATTTGTTTTTAAAATATAGTAGCTCAATAGAGATCGCACACAATGGGAAATATGTATATTTTTAAAAGAGCTCGCGCTTACCGTGTTTTTTCATTAACGGTAGTGCGAGTAGACTCGTGCAAGGATTTGTGGCTCGAGTATTCTGAGAGTGACGTTATGCTCATGCAGCAGCGTGAATGTTGATTGGTTAACGCTGGGGTTTGTTTTTAAAGGGAATTGTTCTTGTTTTTTGACGTGAGGAGTTGTTTCTATAGGAAATAGCTCTGTGAGGCTAATTTCCGTGGAAACGTTTCAGTATTTTCGGCTGCGCACCGAAGAGACAGTTGAGGGAGTGAGTTTTTGACATATGAGAAAGGAGAATTAAGAGGAAATAGCGCTATTTAAAAGAAAAAGGTGTTTTTTAACAATAGATTTAAGTTAAAAAAAAATTGGGGAGGAATGGAGAAATCTAATGAGGAACAGGAGAAGTTGATTAGAGAAATAATAAATAGATGAAATAATCTATACAAGAGTCAGTTAAGCAGGCATTAGTTAAGAGAAAATTAAGTGAAGAATATTTTTCTATTTCAGAGGAGGAAAATGAAAGGGGTCCGGGAGGAAAATGTTTAAAGAAAAAGAAACATTTAGATAATAAGCAGGATCAGAATGGAGTCCAAAGCAGCTCAAAAAAAATGGGCATCCGAAGCGGTACCCAAGAGAGCCAGTTACTCACTGGCAGGAGAGGAAACCCATCGGGAGATGCGTTGAGTGAAGATGAATTAGATGAATACATTTTAGATCTGGAATATTAAGATGGTCTAGGAGAAGAAAATGAGGAAAATGTTTAAGAGAAAGTAAAAGATACACTGGTTGACCCTTTTGGTGAAGTGATGTTTAATCCCAGAGAGATTAGACACCCTAGAGGGAAGGATTGGTGGCCACTTGAACATGTGGCGGATTACATTAAGGCTAGGCTGCGCAAACGTTTAGAACTAAATGAGAGAAATGTAATGAAAGCTGAGTACTCAGGACCTAATATAGAGGAGAAAATTACAATGACCCCTAATATTGATCCAGAATTAATAACATATCTTTTTAAGTTGGGAAAAGATCCCCGGAAAGGGTTAGACCGTGGTTTGAAGCAGTCAGGATAAGATTCTTGACATTCTAGGACCACTGGCAAAGATTTTTTAAGCATATTTGAAGAATTTAGATCTGGATCTTTCATGATTATGTGGGTGGTGCCAGAGGGCAATATGCTTTTTAGGCAACGCAAATGCAGGCATTTTGGCAGAAAGAAGGAAAACAATCCTTATGAGAATAAATCCAAGATTAGGAAATCTGACATTTAAAAAGTCAAGTGAAGAAGCAAGAGGGCTTCTGTTTGGAGATGGAATGGTGAAGTCACTATCTAAATGTGTTAATACTTTCACTAGTCTCGATAGAGCACAATTCAACATGCATAGAGATTTCAGTAACACCAGTGGTTTATATGGTCAGGCCGGTAGAAGGGGGCAAGCTACCGGTAGAAGGGGGCAAGCTACCGGCGGAGGAAACTATGGAGCCCATTACCGAAACCAAGGAGGAAATTTTGGAAGAAGACAGAGTAATTACAACTTCTTCCCTCAAAGAGGAAGACGCAGAGTATGTGGTTATAGAGGAAGAGGACAAAACCAGTCACAGAATCATAACCAGGGTGAGTACGAAGTCTGGTATTTTTTGTATCCCGAAAAAAGTGGGAGGAAGGTTAAAGTATTTCTAGGAGAAGTGGAAGGAGATAACAAAAGATGCATAGGTTCAAGAAACTGTAGAAGGGTTTCTGGTAGAGTTAATACCTGTTCCTTTTCAGGAAAAAGAACCTATGGAGTTAAAGTTTCAGGAGGAATTAATGATGATAGTGGAAGACGAGGTACGTATGATGTTAGAAAAGGATGTTATTATTCAAGTAGGAGAGAAAAGAAAAGGATTTGTAAGTACTCTTTTTCTAGTGGAGAAAAAAGGGAAAGGTTGGAGACCAGTAATAAATTTAAGAAAATTAAATCAATATGTGGTGTATCGTTATTTCAAAATGGAGGGAATCCATCTCTTGAGACGTGTTCTGCAGGAAGGAGACTGGTTGGTGAAGTTAGATCTGAAAGGATGCTTACTTCACTATTACAATTGAAGAGAGTCAACGTTTTTTGCAGTTCAGTTGGAAGGGTCAATTATATCAGTTCAAGAGCCTTCCATTTGGACTTTCATCACCCCTTGGTGTTTCACCAAGTTGATGAGGTCAGTAGTGGGGTTTTTGAGAGAAAGATGAATAAGAATGATAATTTTCAAGAAGATATTCTGATAATCAATCAGGATTATGTTGTAGTAAAAGAACAATTATTGTTTGTAATAAGTACTTTGGGAGGTTTGGTTTTTTTACCAAACACAGAAAAGTCTGTTTTATATCCAGTAAAGAAGGTGGAGTTTCTAGGATTTTTGGTAGATACGGTTGCATGTCAGTTGTGTCTTCCAGAGAAGAAGGTAAAGAAAAGAAAACAAGAGGTACAGAAAGTGTTAAACAATCAGAGGAATTTGAGGAATCTGGCAAGAGTAATTGGCCTTTTGAATTCGTCAATTCAGGCAATTTTTCCAGGACCTCTACATTACAGGGCATTGCAACATATGAAGAAAATAGGGCTATCGAGAGGCTTATGGTATGGAGACATGGTAGACGTTACTATGGAGGCAAGAGAAGAATTGATTTGGTGGAGAGAAAACATGGAAGCATGAAATGGAAGGGCAATTTTTGGTGTTTGCCCATATTTTGTTTTGGAGATGGATGAGCAACTTAGGTTGGGGAGCAGTTGGTCTTGGAAAAGAGGCTGGTGGAGTTTAGTCTCTTTGGGAGAAAGAGAGTCACATCAATTGCTTGGAGATGAGAGCGGGATTGTTTGCCTTGAAAAGTTTCAAAGGTTTGGTTGGAAGATCGGTTCTTCTGAGGATGGACAATATGTCTGCTCTGACTTATATAAACAAATTGGGTGGAACTCGGTCAAAAGGTGTGGTGGATTTAGCAAAGGAAATTTGGTAATTTTGTTTGGAACACAAAATTGGTGTGAAAACAGAATATCTTCCGGGTGCACGAAATGTTATTGCAGATTGGAATTCAAGGAATATGATAGATTACAGCGATTGGAAGCTGAGAGAAGAGGTTTTTGTTCAAGTGATGGAGGAAATGGGTCCACTAGAGGTGGATCTGTTTGCGTCGAGATTGGCATATCAATGGGAAAGGTATGTGAGTTGGAGACCGGATCCAGGTGCAATTGCAGTGAATGCGTTTCAACAAGATTGGAGAAAGTGGAAAGGTTATGCTTTTCCACTGTTTTCAATGATTCCGAGAGTTCTGGTTCAGGTTCGGGTAAGGAAGCAGAGATGTCAACTAGTATTAGTAACCCCGTTTTGGAAGAGTCAAGCTTAGTTCCCTTCGGTGATGGAGCTAGCAGTGACAGAACCTCTTGCAATTTGGGCTTTCAGAGGTCTTCTGAAGAATGTGTAAGGGAGGAGCATCCCCTAGTGGTTTCAGGTTCTCTCAACCTTCTAGTTACCTTCTAGATATCAGGGGTTCAAGAGCATTCTCAGATCTTTCAGGAATGGCTGCAGAGTTGTTGTTTGAATCATGGGCTCCAGGTACAAGAAGGAGGTATAGAGGATTGTGGAAAGTGTGGCTTTGTTGGTGCATGGAAAGGGGTTTGGATCCCTTGGAGGCAAATGACGTTCAGGTAGCAAATAATTTGGCTGGTCTTTTTGAAAAGGGTATGTCTTATAGGACCGTGAATTGTTATAGATCAGCAATTTCAGCTGGACATTCTTTGAGTCATGGTATGACTATTGGTAGGAGTCCTTTAGTTTGTAGGTAATGAAAGGTATTTGGGTTAAAAGGCCACCCGAATCAAAGTATAAGTCTTTATGGGATGTGGATTTGGTGCTTAAGTTATTTATGTCCTGGCAATAAGTATTTAGATTCTAAACAGTTATCTTGGAAGTTAGCTACTTTATTATGTCTGATTTCTTTAGAAGGGTTTCAGATGTTAAGGCTTTGGAAATTTCACATTGATTTTTTCAACCAAATGGTGTAGTATTTGAAATTTGTAAAAGGACAAAGACTATGTCAAGTTCTGTGTTGTATCCTGTGTTTGATGAATGTCCAGGTGTGTGTGTGTGGTTAGATGTTTAAAAGAGTATGACATCAGAATGTTAGAGAAAAGGAGAGATGGAGTAGATCAGGTATTGATTTCTTATGTGAAGCCATTTAAGGCGGTTTCAAATGCGACAAATGCTAGATGGGTAAAAGGTTCCATGAAGGAGGCTGGTGTAGATGTGTCTAGGTTTACTGCACATTCTGTGCGTGGAGCAATGGCAAGTAAGGTAAGCAAGTTAGGTGGAAGATTAGAAGATATCATGAAGGCAGCTGACTGGTCTTCGGTCTAAGTTCAGGAGATTCTACTTTAAATCAGTGGAACATTTTTCTAAATGTGCTTCAGAAAGCTTTGAACATGCATAATGCTAGCTCACCCAAATCTTTTTTTTTTTTTAACATTCAATAATGGTGACTGCACAACTCGTTAACATTCAATAATGATAACTGCACAACTCGTTACAGCGGGTCGGCCAACTCTTTTGAAAAAAACAAATAAAAAACTAACAATAAATCATGGCAGCAGCGCGTCTTGTTGCACACAGGCCGGCCAACTCAGTTTTTAAAAAATGTCATTAAAAAGATAGCGGCCGCGCATCTTGTTGTGCGTGGCTCACCGCATGAGCTGCAAAGCATGGATATGGCTGATCGTCCATCATAGCAGCTGTTTGCCCGGGGCTGTACATTGAGAAAATGCAGTTGCCATTGAGACAAGTAAGCATTCATTGTCAAAATACACTCAAGTAAAATGGCAGTTGGGGGGAGGGGCATTTGCAATAGTTTGACCTATACATTGTAAATGACAATGCCTATTATTTATGTGTTGGCCTTTAAAACACATACATAAAAGGCATTCTCATGTACAATTGCATTGAAATGCTTGTTATGTAACACCTCCACCTTAAGACATCCTAAGTTGATCAGCCATAAGAAAATCACTTGAGCATCAAATGAGGGCTGGACAGTCTACCCTTGCTTCAACCTGTTTAACCCATAAACTCATAACTGCCTTAGTCCATACCAAGTTCATCCTCTTCTGCAGCACCAGCTTAGTGGGATTTTTTCTGGGCTGTATCACCTCATATACCATGATGCTATGTGCCTTCAGAGACTGCCTACCCAACTGAAACAGAAAAATAGTTGATAACCAACCCCCGTTATCAATCAAGAGTTGTACATCAATCCCACTTCTGCTATGTAAGATTTGCCCACTTTCACCAATGCTAATAGAACATGGGTGATGAAGGTTTAGCATTCCTCCTCACTTCATGGGTATCGCACTGCCAAAGTCTTCAATGCTGCTCAAGGAGCAGGCACCTCTGACAGAAAAAGACATTGTGTTTCATCCTCTAATAATACTCTCCAAACGCAGTTCACACACATCCTCATGGCACAGGGGGTTCTGATTGGCCACAGGTATCTTGGCAACTGTGCAATAACCTTGATCCTTCTCAGTCTTGGTTTCAAGAGGTTTGGTATCCGTTATATGCACAGTTACCACTCAAGTGCAATACATGTGCTGAACCAATGAACGCATATCAGGATGTAGGGCTAAAGCATTATTTGGACAGCTTTTGTTTGAATTTCGCCGCATCATTAGAAGGTAAAAATTGATGCAGCCTTTTCTACATCAAAAGAAAGGCACCCTTCTTCAATTTAATGAAATAGCTCCTTATTCAGTTTCAGCTCTTATTATTTTCTTCTCAGACGCCAGAGAAGCTTGATTGAGTGAATGAATTGGTAGAGGTCTACAAGCATATTCCACACATTGTAGCACTTTGCTCCATTTGATTTCCAGTGAAAACCTCACAACAGATACATTGGCAACAGTAGGGTGCTTTGTATTGAAATCATAGTTGCCTGAGCTCACAATCAAATATAACTGCACTACCAGCATTACCACAAGAACAGCAAATAGGTTAGTTAGTTAGGGAAGACTCTTTAACAGCACAATCATTTTGACACTGCCCTACCAAAATGTATTCACCATGATCCCGGAGTTGCATGTAAAATCTACTTATCTCTGATAGTTCAGGTTGCAAGATAGGTGATCAGTCAAAACTGAAATTATAAACAAGCTTTTTTTCATTTGTCACTCCAAAGTGGTGATCACTGGAGGTGGTCATTGTGAAGTGTAAGAGGCCAATGCATTCCACACCATATGATATGAAACTGTCGACTTGTGTTGTCATTCCTTTATAAAAGTACAATGAAGAGAAGTGATACATTAGTCAGGAGTTCATTCACAAAGGTAAATCTACACTTGTAGACGTACTATGTGCACATCTACTGTTACACTTTTGAGTAACTTTACGACTTTGGCTATTCGTAAAATTACTCAAAAGTGTAGACTTACATGTTTTCACTGCCTGAATAGGGGTGGAGCCAAAAAGGAGAAGTATAATGTACATCACCATACATGGCTAATCACTGATACAGCAACACCCTCCTATAGAAAATAATGGAGGTAGGGCTTAAAATAGAATATCAAAGGAAATAATGTTAAATTAAACAATTTCGACTTTTTAAACATGTATCTAGGTATATAAAAGTAACTTAATAAAAAATGTACATATAATTACAAATTATTTTATTACAAAATATTCCAATAAACCTTTTTAATTTAAAAATACATGTATCATGTATATTAAAACATTTACATTAATTCTATACATACATTATTTTTAACTGTTAATACATAAATATACATTTTTTACTTTAGATGTTTTTTTGGTTAACAAATCTTTTATAACATAATTTAATGTAAAATATTTAAATTAATTCATTGTAACTTGTCAGTGCTGTAGTTTTTTTCTAGTTTGTCCTAACATTAATATACAGTCAAATGTAATGGTGGTTAGGATCTACCTATGGAAAGTATAGGAAATATCTTTTAAAAATGCAATATAAAAAAGCAGACAGCATTAGTAACTTCATGTTGAATCAAAAATGCAATTTAAAACCAAAACTATTTTTCTGAAGTTTAACTTAAAAAAACTTCTAAAACTATTTTATAAGATAATACAGCTTGATGAAGTGTGTTTAATCAATTACAAGTAATATAATTATTTTTTTAATTCAGAAAACATTATTAAAAGTATTTGAAAACAAAATAATAAATATGTTCTTTTGTTAGCTTTTTGTAACATTAAATTACATTTATTTATATTTCTAAATTACTTATTTTAACATTATTCCAACAGTGTTTTATTTTAAGTCCCTAACTATATATTTTTTTTATGGGAGGGTGTTGCAGACCCAGTGGGTGGCCATATGTGTTGCTGGACTCTAGAACCTCTAGAACCTTCCCAGCTCAGGCAGTTCTCCTCAGATTTTCCCAGCACAAGTGAGAATGAGTATCCATAGAAAGAACTGCCCTACCGGGGAGGAGGGTGGGTGCATGTGAATCTATGAAAGATACCAATACTGGATAACCGTAGTTACAGGTAAGTAACTCGTTTTCTTATCCAGTATTAGGGTATCTTTCATAGATTCACATGCCTGAATCAGAATAGCAAGCAGTAACATCATGTCTGTCGGTAGAGGAAGGTGGGAGACAAAGAAAAACATATATCTATCCCCACTCAACCAGGAAGGTAATAGAGTACAAACTTGTTAACACAACACATGCATCAAAACCTTCATAAAACATCACTGATAGGACAGCATTATAAATACTTAAACTTTAAAAGAAGAATAAAAAAGACCATAAGCTATCCAACCTTAGTGAAGAAGATGCTGCAGCACCGCATCACCAACAGCTGTGTCATCATGAACCGCCGACTGCAGACAGTAATGTTCGGTAAAAGTGTGTACACTTTTCCAAGTAGCAGCTCGGCAAATGTTCTCCAGCGCCACTCCAGCGAAAAAGGCCGTAGACGCCGACATTGTTCTTGTGGAATGCGCTTTGACCTTCCTTGATAAAGGTCTGTTGGCCTTGTCATGACAGAAAGTAATTGTAGAAGACAACCACCTGGCAATAGTTGCTTTTGTGACAGCTTGACCCAAGGTGGCTTTGCCATAAGCAACAAAAAGTTGTTTAGATTTGCGGATGTCCTTTGTCTTCTGAAGATAAAACTTCAGACACCTTTTCACATCCAGAGAATGGAAGACCTTCTCCGCAGGAGTTTTCGGATCCGGGAAAAAGGTTCTGAGTTTGACCGGTTGATTAATGTGGAACTGAGTTGGTACTTTAGGAATGAATTTTGGATTGGTTCTAAGCGTAACAAAGTCTTTAGAGAATTGCAGAAAAGGGTGAGTAATAGTGAAGGCCTGTATTTCACTAACTCTGCGAGCGGAAGTAAGAGCCAACAAGATTGCCACTTTCCAAGTCAGAAACTTTAGTTCTGTTTTATGAATCGGTTCAAAAGGCCTTTTTAGAAGCTGAGAAAGAACAATATTAAGATCCCACTCAGGAGGAGGAGGGCGAACTGGCGGAAATGCTCGGAATAGCCCCTTAAGGAGTGTTTGATCAAAGAGGATGAACATAAGGATGGTTTGTTGGAACTCTTCCTGAATCTGGATATTGCTGCCAGATGCACTTTAATAGAAGAAAAAGCTAGACCTGCCTTAGCCAACGACAGTAGTTATGGAAGAATGGCTTCAGGAGGAGCCTGAAGTGGATGAACCTCATTCTCTCCACACCATGAGCAGAATCTCTTCCACTTGAAATGATATGTTTTGATGGTACTTTGCGCACGTGCTTGCGACAATATCGCCCTGCAGTCCGAGGAGATGTTTAGGTCCTTGAACTCTAGGAAGTCAGGAGCCAAGCGTGCAAGTGCAGCGATTGAGGATCCGGGTGATGGATTTGATCTCCCTCCCTTGTCAACATCGACACTGTCGGTTTGAGACGAAACGGAGGTTGTTGAGAGAGCAGAAGGAGCTCCTGAAACCAAAATTGCCTTGGCCAACGTGGAGCAATGAGGATGAGAGCGCAGTGTTCCCTCTTCATCTTTTGCAGCACCTTCGGAATGAGTGGAATCGGAGGATAGGCGTACGCAAACATTCCGGTCCATCTCATCAGGAGGGCATTTCCTCTTGACCCCCGTTCTGGGAACCTGCTGGCATAAAACAGGCATTTGCTGTTTTGTTGCGTGGCTTCCCCCAGAGCCGAAAGATCATCTCTACTTGATGTTGTTCGAGTTCCCATTCGTGACAGCCTGTGAACGTTCTGCTGAGACTGTCTGCTAGAGAGTTCCGAACTCCTTCATGCTCTGCTCTGAGGGATATGCCGTGACGCAGGGCCCATTCCCACATCTCCTGAGCTTCCAGTGACAGGGTGAGAGATTTCGTTCCTCCCTGTTTGTTTATGTAGAACATGCTGGTGGTATTGTCCGTACGCACCAGCACGGACGAATTCACAACCTTTGGCAGGAAGGCTTGTAGGGAGAGAAAAATGGCCCTTAGTTCCAAGCTGTTGATGTGCTTCTGTTGGTACTGACGAGACCATCGTCCCTGGATCTGAAGGTCCTGAAGGTGACCTCCCCAACCTTCCATGGATGCGTCCGTAGTCAGGGTGAACTCCGGAATTTCTCGGAGAAAGGTGAGGCCCGGCGACAAGTTGTGTGCCTTTGACCACCAAAGAAGAGCGTGTTTCATTTTGGCAGTGACTTTGATGCGGTCGTCGAATGATCCCTCGACTTGCTTCCACTGACGAAGTAACTTCTTGCAATGGTCTCATTCTGAGTCTCGCCATAGGAATGAGGCTGATCGCAGATGAACACATCCCTAGTAGGGAAGCGTATATCCGAACTGAAAGTGACCTTCTTGCGAATATCTGTCTTGCTAGGTTTACGAGTTTGTTTGTTGTGTCAGGTATGCTTTGCACTGGCATGTGTTCAAGATTGCACCCAGAAATGTCAATTGTTGACGAGGTTGGAGCTGAGACTTCCTCGAATTGAGGGTCAGTCCTAGATTCGAGAAGAGAGAAAGCGTACTCCTGACCGCTTCCATTGTTGAGTTTCTGGTTGGACCTTTTAACAGCCAGTCGACGAGGTATGGGAAAACTTGCATTCCCTGGGACCTCAACATTGCTGCCACTGGAGCCAGGCATTTGGTAAAGATTCTGGGGGCCGATTTCAGGCCGAATGGAAGCACTTTGAACTGGAAATGGACGCCGGCCACTTGAAACCTTAGGAATTTGCGGTGGTTCGGGTGAATAGGGATGTGGAAGTAGGCGTCTTGTAGATCCAGAGAAGCCATAAAGTCCCCTTCGTTGAGACAATTCAGAATGTCCTTCAACATTACCATGCGGAAACTCTGTTTCTTTAGATATTTGTTGAGTTTGCGCAAATCCAATATTGGACGCCACTCTTCCGAATTTTTCTCCATGAGGAAGAAGCGAGAATAAAACCCCCTCCCTTTTTGAGAAGGAGGGACTCGTTCTATCGCATTCTTGTGTTGCATCTTTAAGGCTTCTTTGAAGAGTAAGTGAAGACGAGGGGGAGGGGGACCCCTGGGCGGCGTTGTTGGAGGCTTCTGCAAAAACTCCAGAGTGTGTCCCTTGCTGACCAAATCCAGGACCCACTGATCTGAAGTTATCTTCCGCCATTGGTGGTAAAAGGCGGAGATTTTGGCGCCCACGGGAAGGGAAAGGTGAGTGGCTGACATCCGGCAAAGCTCATTGGCGCTTGTTGGAATCTCGCCCTTGATTGCCTGAGCGTCGTTTCCCTCCTTGCCGAGAGAAAGAACCAGTGGCAGGCTGCCTGTAAGAAGATTGGTAGTAAGGCTTGTTGTAGGTAGATTGATACTGACGATTTTGTTGGTTGGAATAATTGCCTCTGGAGGAGTAACCACGGCCTCTTGCTCCCCTAAAGGATCCCCTCTTGTATTGCAGGGTACCAAGAGATTTAGCTGTATCAGTATCAGTTTTAATAGCCAGTAAAGCGTCATCAATGTGCTTCCCAAACAATGATTCGCCATCGAATGTCATGTCCAAGATTTTGGTTTGGACCTCAGGCCTGAAGGTGGTAGCCCTGAGCCAACCTTGACGCCGAAGCACAGCTGCTCCAGCCAATTGTCTAAAATTGGTGTTTGAAATGTCCAGGGCGCAATCAATAATTTCTGAGGCCGCCCTTTCACCCTCTTGTACAATTCTGCGCACCTCCATCTGATGATCCTCAGGGATCAACTCAAGATATTCCGTGAGCTCGGACCACATTTGTCTATCATAACGAGCCAGGATAGCTAATGAATTAGCAGCTTTAATGGAGGCTGCTGCATTTGCTGAAAACTTCTTTCCAATTGCATCAAGCCTTCTGCCCTCCTTGTCAGGTGGCGTTGAAATGGGAGCAGAAGGATTTTTGCTGCGCAGCCTGGGATATGACAAATTCGGGTCGAGGGTGACCTATTAAACAAGCTGGAGTATCAGATGGTGCTCGATACTTTTTCTCTATCCTTGGAAGGACTGCAGGAATGGAAGCGGGAGTTTTCATTATGTTGAGGCCTTCCTTCCATATATAATCAATAATAGGAATAGCTCTGATCACTCTGCGATATCCCTCTTTAAAGTCATGTAAAAAGCAGTCCGACTGCTCAACTGTGACAGCCAACTCAAATCTATTAGCAGCTCTCTGCATAATATTGTGGAAACCGCCTATATCTTCAGGTGGAGAATCTGAAGGACGGGGTGCAGGTGGAGAAGGCATAGGAATGACATAATCCTCCCAAGGATCCACAGGTGTTTTATCCGGCAACTCTCCCTCTTCCCTGCTTTCTTCATCATCATTGGAAGAAGTGTCCGTATCATTTTGAGGAACTGGAGCAGTATTTTGCTGTGGCGACAATGAAGCCCTTGGTGACGGAGGTCTTGGCATGTCCACTGGAACAGGTGACCCAGCGGGTGCAACCTGATTTGATGGAAATCTCTGTCGATAATCCGCCAACATAGCCTGCAAATCCTGTATTAAGGAAGTTGGTAAATGTGTAGTGTCCTCAGACCGAGAAGGTCTAGTATGAGGTGACTGATGTGGCGTGGAATAAACGTCATGTGTATAATGATCATGGACTTCCTCCTCATCATCCTCCTGATATTTAATATTTATTTGAGAAGGGTGACGGGCAATCCCAAAAGGACCATCATCCTCTTCCCCTTCATCTGACTCCTCTTCCATGTATGTCTCCAAAATGTGCGATGGCAAGAGTGGAGAAATATGCGAATAATCCTGCCTTTGATACGTTTTCATCTGAAAATGAGTGTATTGTATCTTTGCTGGAGGTGAACCGTGCAACAGATGAGCAGATGTCAGTGCGGAAGCCACTGTTACCGGGATCTCCGTCGACGGTCCTGTCAATGAGAAAGATCTTGCCGTCGACGAGGTCGTCAATGGTATCTTCGTCGACGAACCTTTCGTCGTCGGGACTGTCGATAGCATCTTCGTCGACGAGTCCCTCGTCGTCGGGACCGTCGATGGTGTCTTCGTCGACGAGTCCCTCGTCGTCGGGACCGTCGATGGTGTCTTCGTCGACGAGTCCCTCGTCGTCGGGACCGTCGATGGTGTCTCGTCGACGTCGTCGGGACCGTCGATGGTGTCTTCGTCGACGGGTCCGTCGTTGGTGTCTTCGTCGACGAGTTCTTCGTCGACGAGACCGTCGATGATGTCTTCGTCGACGAGAACGTCGATGATGTCTTCGTCGACGATGAAGTCGGCTTCGTTGTCGTCGACGGAGCAGAAGATTTAGTCGACGGAGCAGTCGTCGACAGAGACCTCGACGATGGCAACTTGGTTTTAGTCAGCAATGGTTTAACAGACATCAACGGTGAGGTAATAGCTGAAGTGGTAACCGTAGAAGTAGATGAGGAGGCAGAAGTCAAAGTAGCAGTAGGTACAGACACCAGAGAAACAGTCTTAGCCTGGGTTGTACTCACAGTTGAAGAAGCCGATGCACTCTTAGAGGGTTCTGAAGCTTTCTGAGAGGTTTTACGTTTTTTCTTTCTCTCAGGAGAAGCACCTTCTTTGGATCTAGCTCTCTTGCTGGAGGTAGAGGCTTTGTCCTCATCATCAGTGGAAGAAGACTTCAACCACAAAAGAACCCTTGCCTCCCTATCCCTGATAGTTTTCTGAGGGAAGGTACGGCAAATTCTACAGTCCTTCACAATATGTGAAGGGTGCAGGCAATAAATACAGTCAGAGTGCTGGTCATCCACATGGACTCTCTTCTTGTAGCAGGTCCCACAAGCTTTGAAAAGAGCCTTCTTTTCAGACATTTTAAGGAATAAAGATAAAAAAACTGAGTAGGCACTCAGGGAGACTCCCTTACACACGAAGTGCGGTGAAAATCTGAGGAGAACTGCCTGAGCTGGGAAGGTTCTAGAGGGTGAGGACAGCTGATTGGCTAAGGCTACTATTTCAGGTCTTTTTACATAATGATGTAGATAGGCTGCTAAGTTTTGAGGCCTAGTTAGGCCTTTGGGCTTTTCCAGCCTACTACAAGAAATTTTTAGGCACTGCTATTGTATATAATTTACCGTGGGACTCCCGCCTCGACGACGGGGAATGATTCAGGCATGTGAATCTATGAAAGATTCCCTAATACTGGATAAACGAGGGTACAACCCCTTCTCCTTGGTCTGAGAACAGCTTCCCCTCATGAGTAACGCAGAGACACATCTCTGCAAGATACTTCCGGCTGAAAAGGTTTTAGTCCCTAGGGACTACATTTGGGATTTTAATGCAAAGAGGCTACTGATGTAGTCCTTTGTGATACAATCTACTTCTGTTACTACCAAATGGCTCATCCAAGCTCAGTGGTGAGTGAATGCACTACAGTTGACCAATAGTCTTCTTGGCTTGTGATGTCGACGCATTCTCTGGTATGCCAGTACATCAGGTCTAACTGGGATGCTAATTAGTCTCATAAGCAACACAAGATACAGCTTTTAGTAGTTCATTTTCAAAGAATTTACTTTCTCTGTTAAATTTGAAGTTTGAAAAAAAGGGAAAATAATTTGCAGGCATCTATTTTGCAAAGTGAATTGTAAAAGTCATTTTTTAATTTACAATCAGGCTTGCTCTGGGAAAATGCCCACCTTTTGACAGCACTTCACTATGGGACATACATTTCCTTAGTATTTAGTGTGCCCCACTTTTATACATTAGGCACAATATTAGGCTTAGAAAGCACACTTGCCTACCTAATGTACAGTGTAGTTTTCCTACATGCAAAGCATGTTTCTCTGCCGTATGTTAACTTCAGTGGTTTAACAACTGCTGCTTAGCGCGGAACCATTTGTGTTCTCCTGAGCCATGCACTTTTGCCATACATGTTAATGGTATTAATAAAAACGAATTCTCAGATGACACCAAATTTCTACACCGCTGGTGCCTTCTGCACTAACTACCATGGCCTTACTTGAAAGTTAAATAACCGAATTGGGGAAAATAAATTGAAGGTACATACGTAGAGTAAAATACGCGTAGTGTTATAGTAAATGTCAGTATCATAACACACTGAGCCGTAATTTCAGCAAAAAATAATTCCATAGGCAGGTGTAAAATAGGAGGGACTACGCAGAAAAGGCAAACTGACTACTGTGTACCTAGCAAGGAAGTAATGCATCTGTAAGCATTAGGTCTGATGTTGCAAACATTATATTTAGGCAACAACAAAATACTAAACGTTGAGCATGCATCCATTGTACTAATGGAAAATAAATAGCAAGCAATGTAGCGTGTCTGGTGTATTAAGTGCAAGAGATACATCAACTAGTAAATGAGAACTTCTCATGCACTTTTCAAAAACACAAAAAATAACCAAGTGTTTTCCAGACACTACAAAAACAGTAGCAATACAAAAGTACATTATTTATATTGAAAACAAACATACTTAGAAAAATAAATGCCTCACCCCTTGACACTTTTCTCTAATTATTTTTCCTTCCACCTCCCATTGCGGCCGTCCATCTGGTGAGAGAAATTGAAAATGGTTAAAGTTCAAGTTAATTACAAACAAGGACAAAGACTTCCCAACAAACTGATAGTTTAATAATTCATACAGTAGCATACTGAAAAGCTGTACCAAGTCATTTTGTTAATGAATTCACACTTTTAGTAATGACTTCCCTAAAGATTCTGTGTTCATAACGTAATACAATGTTGGCCATTATGAGTAAAAGAAAACAGAAGTAATATTAATTCCTATGACATTTATATTTATACCAGAATGTCTTTTTCAGCTTTTTAAAAAAGCTCTTACCACTCAAAACAACGAATTCCACATTAAGTATATCACTTGATGAACATATAATTATGTGGAATAGTCTCAGAAATCACCATGGATCAAACTCATAATTGGTCAATCACACTTATTACTCATTACATGTTATGACTACCTAGCAATGCCGACCTGGATTAAGAACATACCTTTCTCAAGTACTGTTACTGATGAGCAATTTGTTAGATTGCTATAGATTAAATTATGTTTTAATTCAGCAGCATTTAATGTTTTTTAAGGCATTTCATTGTTCTATTTTGGTAATGAAGAGATTAAAACAAGCAAATTGAGCTTACAAAAACTGTATGTTGGGGTCAGACCCCAAATGCAATGTTCTTGCCTAACCTATATCCTGACAGGTGGCATCACAACCGACAATGATGATATAACTGGTTACATTACATACCACCTTAGCATTCTCGTTATCAAGGCATTATTAGGGATACAGTATCATGCTAGACAAACCCCAGCACTGCCTCTAGTGTTCTGATAACATGTGCAGTATGTCCCAGCATTAGAGCCTTGGAATCACTCATGGATGTATGTTTTTACAACACATGCCACTAACATGCACGCTTTTCTACGCATTGGCATTTACAACACATGGCATTACAAGGTGGGCCTTTGCCACTCATTTTTGTGGGTTCACACAAACACACAATTAAAAAACAGGGTTGGGGGTCCCTAAAACTAAATAAATAAATATATCACCTCCTGTTGCTTGCGTAACAGCTGCCACCACCAAAGCAGAGGGCGCCTCGTTGTACCCGGTCACCCAAGCAGGACACGGTCACAATCTCCAACCTCACATACCATGAGGAAAAACGACGCCATGTGGTGAAGTATTTTCAAAGTTTAATGTCGCTCTTCAATATGTTTCGCCTGTCCCAGCAGGCTTGTTCACGAATAAAGTTTTCTATTTACAAAGCGCTTTTTAAACTCTCACCATGTGACCCAATCACGTGAAACCACAAAATGATAAAACTAAACAGACTTGTAGTTCTTTACAAGCATATGTAGAGTTTGTGTAGTCACAGGATTAGTAACCAACAAAAGTAAGCAATACTTTGCTCATGCAATATCGACATACTAAGCATATCCGCAAATAACTAATAGCATCGCGTAATGCACAAAAATTGAAAAGGCGCCTGGAACAAATTCATATATCCCAAAATGCACTTAAAAATTCATTTAACTAGAGCCAAAGAATAGCATAATTCAATTATTGACTCAAACTAAAATTGTCGAATGCATGTAGTCAAATAAATGCAAGAATTTAGCCCTAGTGGGCAAAAATACAAAAACGGTACACAGCCCTTCTATTGATAATGTTCCTGCATGCAAAATAAAGCCCAAGTGGGCAATCTCTAATGTTAGTTCATCACTAAATGCGGTATTTTACATTATAAACAAAACAAATAAAATAAAATTAACAGTGCCAAAATCCTAAAAAAAGGAAAAGAAAGAAATTTTGAGCAGCAGCCTAAAATTACAAGTCTACTTTACAGTTAACAATATTTACAATAGCTCAATACCTGTTACATTTTACTTATAAATGAGTATACAAGTCCTCTTCCATATTAAGACCGGCAGGGCTTTTAGAATTTAATTCAACAATGTACCAGGATTCTAGCTTCCGTAATCTTTTTGTCCTATCTCCCCCTCTCATACTTGGGGGGATGGCATCAATCACGAAGTATACCAAACCTCGAACATCCTTGTTGTGGAACCTTTCGAAGTGGCGTGCTACTGGGTACGACCTATCTCCATTTTTAGTTGCTCTATGATGTTGCAATATCCGTTTATGTACGGGTAAAATGGTGCTACCAATGTACTGCAAATTGCATTCACATCTCGGAACATAAACGGCAAACTCCGTTTTGTAATCGTACTGACCTTTGATCTTTTTAACCCGGTTTGATAACCCAGGTTGGTAGGTCGAAACATTTTTGCCATGTTCACACGCCTTACATTTTGTACACCTTATGAAGCCATCGTTCCTTGTCAGCCACGAAGCACTGGCCATATTTTTCTTTTTAGTTAGAGTGTTGCTTACTAACATCTGTGTAAATGATCTTGCCCTGCGGAAAGTAATCAATGGTCTATTGCGCCTAATATAGGATCATTTCTAATCACATGCCAATGTTTCGTCATGATTTTTCTAACGGGGCCATGAAGTTTATTAGAATCTGTGATTAACCTACACTCATTACCATTCTTCTTCTTATCTTTTTTCTTAAAAAGGACTTATTCCCTAGTTTGCTTATTCACCTTCTCCATTGATGTAGTCAAGCATTTTTCACTATAGCCTCTCTGTCAAACGATTTTTGAGTTTCATCATTTCCTTATCCTTCATTTCAGGTTCACTGCAATCACGTAAAACTCTTAAAACCTCTCCATATGGTATACTATTCACCAGATTTGTCGGATGGAAGCTACTCGCATGAAGCAATGTGTTTCCAGCCATCTCCTTTCTGTAGAGCTTAGTATGTACTTTACAGTCCTTAATATAAATGGTCAAGTCCAAGAAATTAACGGACTCTGCACTAACCATACTGGTGAATTTGAGATTTAAGTCATTTCTTTGTAACTTGGAGATAAAAGCATTGAACGTTGCAGTTGTACCCTTCCAAACAATAAAAAAAGGTTGTCAATATAACGACTCCAATGTAGGATATTATGTTCCCATTCCTCTTGGTACTGCTTCCGGACCACCTGCTCCTCCCACCACCCATATGCAGATTCGCATAGCTGGGGGCGAAGCAGGTGCCTATCGCACTACCACAAGTTTGATGGAATAACTCATCGTTGAAAATAAAAAAGTTATTTTTTAGACAGGTCGAGATCATGGACAGGAGCATTTGGGTATGTGACCAGAGTTTAATTGGTCTACTTCCCAAAAAGTATCTTACCGCATTTAACCCGTCACTGTGTTTAATGCTAGTGTATAGCGTGGTGACATCAACAGTTGCTAACAATAGACCTTATAGCAACTGTTGATGTAAAGTAGACCAATTAAACTCTGGTCACATACAGGTAACAGCTGTCTGTAAACCATGTAGCTCAGTGAAAGAGCCTGGCGGGGACAGAAAGCCCATTACCCGCAGCCGCATATGATGCAGCTTCTGGCAGGCTCACTCTTCCAGCAAAGAAGGGTAGTGTCGGATGTTGTGCAGCTCCTTCAAAAAGATAAGAGGCAGGAGGGCCCTGTAGCAAAGCTCATGCGATCCCCACACAGTGCATCCCACTGTATCCAGTCTGCTCCTAGACCACCTCGGAGTGGTGCAAACAGCAGTTACCAAGGGATGAGGCAGCACTATCCAACTCAACAGCAACATGGGATATAATATATTTCAGTTGGATTCACGGATGAGCAAATTTTGCCTGTGTGAACTGATGCCTCCCTGGTCAGTAGAGTCAACACCTTCCATGCCAACTGTTGCTGCCCTCCTCTCCAGATAAGCGTAATCAGAAGGGACCTGGGACAGTTGAGAACGGGTCTCATCAAAGGCATTGTATGGAATGTTGACAAAGAGGTAGATAAACATAGGCAGGATCCGATTTTGTGAAACTGTGGAGTGGCTTGTGTCAACGGAAAAATGACAGAGATCCTAGTCAGTCCACCCAATCTGGTGGATTCCCGCAGGACAGAGACTAAATTGAACTCGTTCTTGTACAGAGATGGTAGGGCAGCTCACACTTCAGAGCATTCAAAGTCCTTGTGTAACAAAAAATGGAGCACCAGGAGCTGGAATAAGACCTCTGCTGGCAATGAGATAGTAAAGAAAAATGCTTTCAAATATATGTTGTGTGTGTGTTTGCCGGTAAGAGTGTTTGCGTGTGTTTGCGTGTGTGTATTTGTGAGCATGTGTCTGTATGTGCAAGCATGTGTAAGTGAGTGGCTGAGAATGAATGAGATTGTCAGTGAGTTTGAGTGAGACTCAGAATGATGGCTAGTGTGTGAGAATGCAATTGAATGAGTGAGTGTTCGTGAGAATGAGTGAGTGTACATGAGCGTGAATGAGAAAGTATTAATGTAAATAAGAATGAATGTGTGAGTGAATGAGAGACTGATAATGAGAAAAAGAGAGTAAGTGTGACTGCAAATGAGTAGAAGCATGAGTGATTCACAGTAACAATAAATAAGTGTGAATGAGTGACAGCGAGGGAGAATGAATGCGAGTGAATGTAAGTCAGAATGAGTGAGTATGTGGCGTTATGCTTGCAAGTATGCCTTTGGCCACGGCATACTGAAGGACATGTTTAGTTTAAAGAAACATCCATGGATAGATACAGACGCTGGCATGATGGAGGAAATTTTCAACATGACAGTCACCTGTGACAAAATACTGACACTGTATTACTTGATGTAATTCTTGGCTAATGAGGCACCTGCAGGAAAGTGATGGCACTGAAATATGTGAGGACATTCTTGGCATAGGTAGCACCTGTGGCAAAATGCCAGTGCTAGCTTATTGGAGGTAACTTTTGGTAGAAAAGGAAAACTGAGGCATATGAGAGGGGGCAACCATGACAAATACTGGCTCAGGCATAATAGAAGTAATATTTGACATAACAGTCACCCGTGGTATATGAATACCATTAATGGCAAAATTCAGACACTGGCTTATTTTTTATATCTTTTGGCTTAAAGGGACATCCATGACATATGAGGGGCAGCAATATCCAAATGCTGTTCCTTGTACGATGGAGATTATTGTTTGACATACAAGGCATCCCTAGCACAATAGGGTCAACTCCTCGGGAGCATCATGTTTCATTAGCTTGGCACACAATTAAAAGACCTGAATATTTAACCAAATATCCTTTGAAAGCCCTTGAGTTTTTAGCAAATGTATGCAAATGTATGCAAAAGTTGTGCTTTTAAATGCTATTTGTGACATTATTTGCTTAATAATTTTGTTGGGGGTAGAACCCCAAGCCTCCTATAAGAGGTCTGGTTTGCGTGCTCTAATTCAGGGCAAGTATTACTCCCCACCACTTTCATAGATCACATCAACAAGGACCTTTTTGTTGTGTTACAATAATCATTAAGTTATTCTGGAACTTCAGTGGTGTCGACTATTGAGATGTTTTCAGGGTTATGATCATGCAACATCAGTTTATGGGGGATTCAGGTCATATCATGTCACCTTCTGTGATGTCATTAAGGTCAAAGGCTTGGTGATGTTACTTCTGCAACCACTGGCGTTTGTGAATCAACTACCATTACCTCCAGAGATTAATCTTGAAGTAATTAATTGCCCTGAAATAAACACACAAAACCAAGAAAAAGTAGCAGAATCTAGGCAGGCTATACTATCCCTGACTCCTCCGAATGTATATTTTTTAGAAATTTCTGGGGTTGGTAGCTTTTTCTTGTGTGCTGACCAACACGGGCCGAAAAACTACATCCACCCATATCCTAAGAATCAATGTAAATTCAAAGTAAAATTCTTAACATTGCCACAGTTCATTCCTGGGCCTTTCTTATTACAGGTAGTAGGACCAACCATACACGTGTGGTAACGTTTTCAGTCAGTCAAAATACTTTATTCGGTTCATAACAAAAACCACAAAAGTATACAGAGGTCCAAAAAGGGAAAATACATTTAAATTGCAATATGGCTAGCTAACTACAACAACATAGCAACCAAAGAGAGAATGTAAACATTAAAAAACAGTAAAAATTAAGTATCAAGTTCATATATGAGTTTAAAAACATACACAATTCGTCTAGGTTAAAATAAAAATTAGTTATTTAACAGACTCTAAAAATAGATCACGGAAAACTTATCTCAAACTGGCTAGTTTTTTCCTCAGTCTCATGGCTATATTTAAAAAAGTAGCAACATTAAAAATGTCCCACGTATTGGACAGCAGTTGAAGGTATAATAGGGCAGGTTTCACTTGTTTAAACCCCTTATCCTTTAGTAGGGGTTCAATAAATTTTTTCCGTATATCAATAAAGTAACCACAAAAGAACATGAAGTGGGCAGTGTCCATTATAGAAAAACCATCACAGGTACATAATTTCAAGTCTGATACCTTGGTCCAGCAGGGGCGCCCAGAGAGGAGTAGATGAAATGTATTTAATCTAAACTTGGTTAGTAAATATCTGTGGTTGGCAATATTAACAACCTTCAGATATAGTTCCAGATCATTATCTATTGTTACGACTAGCTGATGGGCTCTCACGGTGGGCTTACTCAACTCGAAGCCCTCTCTATCCATCCCTCTATGAAGCTTAAAAGCAGTCTTGACCCATTTTATGTCTCCCTTAACCAGTTTAGACGGCTCCTCAAATATTTCTGGGCGCCCTAGTGAGACTGCGACCTTTTTGACATAATTTAGCCACGGAATAGATTCCCAATGTTCTAAACTAAGACAGTCCCTCAGGATCTCATGGTTTACATCCACTTCTGGGTTCAACCAGACCATAATCCACTTTAAAAGGGGTGCGATGGCAATCCGATCTTCTAAGTATTCCACCCCACATTCTTGGTGAACTATAAAACCTGGAGTCGATTGTGGTACTGATAAAATGGACTTTAAGAATTTGTCCTCTGCCACCTGTAACAACTTAACGTTCTTGAAACCCCATAAATCTGCGCCATACATTGCTATGGAAACACATTTTGCGTCGTACACCTGTAACACTGCCTGTAACGGTTTTACCCCCAGTTTACGGGAAAAACCCAGAACAGCAGAGATGGACCGAACAAATGCATTTCTTTTCTCGGACAGTTGAGGAAGCCAGGTGGAACTTTCATCAAAAACCACCCCAAGGTATGGAAATCTGGTTACCCTAGATAACCTATTCCCATTAAAGTGGAGTGTCATCAACTTCCTGTGCCTGCCCTTTGTGCCCACAGCCATGAAGTGAGATTTGGTATAATTGACGCTAAGATCCAGAGAGGACATAAACTCGTAAAAGGAATTTAAAAGACTTTGTAGACCTACTGAGGTGCGCGCTATAAGTGCGGCATCGTCCGCATATAGTAATGCGGGGAGGGAAAACTTGCCTGCCTTTGGGATATCCTTACAAACTGCTCCCAGGACACTGGCTAACTCATTAATATACAAGGTAAATAATAAAGGGGCTAAAATGCAACCTTGCCTAACCCCGTTAGTTATGCCTATCTTGCCCGTGCAATTCCCCTTACGATCATATCTCACTGTGGCTGTGAGGTCTCTGTGGAGGTCAGCTAGAAAGTATACCATAGCTTGGACCTGTTTACTCAGTCAAAGGCAGAGGACAGGTCCATAAATGCTATGTACAGACAACCTTGCTTCGCTATGGTATACTTTCCAATCAGTAATTGGAGATTGAGGCTCTGATCTATCGTACTACGCCCTTTTCTGAACCCATACTGTAATGTTGACAGAGGGTTCGTTTCCTCGAGCCAGTCAGATAATTTGCACAGGACCACTCTGCCTAGGACCTTCACGGCGGAATCTATAATGGAAATTGGGAGGTAATTACTCGGCTCTTCTCTGTTACTTTTTTAAAAATAGGCACAATTACCGACTGCGACCAGGTCGCTGGGATACCAAATTTGGCAATTCTGTTAAATACATTAGATAAAACTTTGGACCATATTGCTATATTAGATTTAAAAAGGACGGCTGGTACGCCATCAGGGCCAGGGGCCTTATTGATGGCTTCAGCCACCTCACCCTCATTCACCACCAAAGTATATGGGTGACTAACCCCCAAGGTTGGATCGTCGACCCCTGTGGATACATGTTCATAGACTGACTTAAAATGGGTGAGCCACTTGTCTTCCTGAATACCACAGTCTAAAACATTGTTGCTCAAGTCAACAAAGTAGGGTTGATTGATCACTGCCCAGAATTTGGCACTGTTTTTTATCACGTCAATAGAAGTAAATTCTGCCCAGGCATCTTCCCTGATCTCTCGTCTCCTCTGTTCTACTGCTGCTTTATATGCTTTCCTTAACAATGCCACACGTTGTCTATCAACTGGCTTACATTTCAAGGCCTCCTTCAATTTGCGGTTGGCTACTGAACAGTTGTGATTGAACCAGCCGACTGACCCTAAATCTTTAACTTTGCCAGGATGTGTTAGGTCAGACATGATCTGGTGACAGACCTTTTGGTATGCCTCCACTACCTCACTATCCCCAGCTTCCTTATCCATGCATATACGCAGCTCCTCCCCTCTACTATTGGAGAGGTTACCTTGGAAATCCTCAGGGACAATTTTACACCATTTAATTCTACGAGCCTGGTCTGTTGCACGAATATCTTGTTTGTCAACCATATTCAATTGTGTCTCAGATCTACTAAGAACACCTCTAACACGTAGAAAAACAGGGTTGTGATCACTAAAATGAGACCAGACCGGAAAATAATCTACTATGTTACTACCTAGCGTTAAACTTGTGAAGATAAAATCGATAGTTGACCCACTACCATTTCCCTTAAAAGTTGGTATGTCCACCTCATCCCCCATGGGTAACGTTAAACCATTTTCAGCCAAAATGTATTCCAATAGGATTCCCTGCTCCGTATGCTCAAAGTGAGCTTCGCTCTGTTCAATGGGGGCGAAAGGATCATTGGGCAAACATTTGTCTGGGCATCTATGGACATTAAAGTCCCCCAGTAATATTATATAGCATTCATTCTCCGACAGCTCCTTATAATCTGTTAAAAAGGAATGTAACGCTGTCAGGTTACTAGTTGAGGTGGCTCTATCAAAAGAATTATAAAAATTAATAATTAAGACGTTATATGCCCCTTTACGGGCAATTGTGACTACCAAACAGTAAGGGGAACCTGAGGCAATCACCGTGTGTGTTCCAGAAATATTAGCTGCTACTAAGGTTACCAGTCCCCCCCCTCGCTCTTCGTCTAGTGGTGGTGACTGCAGGGAGAGAGTAGGTAATGTATCCATCTAAGGGGAGTATGTTCTTTGTATCCCACGTCTCTTGTAGGGCAATGATGTCTGCGGTGCCTATAGATTCCCTCCAAATAGGGTCATCGACTTTGTTCCTTAGCCCAGCGATATTCCATGTTCCTACCTTTATGTATCTGTTATCTCTAGGAGCTTCCATACCCGCTGGTTGGCTGTTTGGGCCAATTACTAAATCCCTACCTTTGCCTAACTCATGGACGACGGGAGCTAATTCCCTGGTGTCCACACTTAAGACCCCGGTCTCCAAGATCATAATTTGCGGGTGAGACGGGGTTGGTCCTATTTCCTTTATCATATCCTAGCACTTTGCCCGCCTGTTGTCAATCCACCCAACCCAGGTCGGACAGGCAGTCATACTGATTTGTCATTGGGATGTTACCAGGGTTATCTAGTGGATAGCGAGCTTGGGCATAGTTGTATGTTTGACCAGCAAACATGCCATTGCCCCTAAAGCTGTCTGCATGGTGTCTATTGTCGTGGTTATGCCTACCTCCTCTTCTCTGAACTAAGTTCCACCCCTCCTCACCACCCCTGCCCCAACTATAGGGATTCATTTCCCTGGGCACCTCTTGCCTCATCGCTCCTCTATGGTGATTTGAATATTTAATTTAACTCTATCTGTTATCCCGTTGCTCATTGGGCATATAAAAATAGGACAATGGCCTAGCCGTGACCAAGGTACCATTTTTACTACGAGGATTCCCCCGACAGATATATTCCGCAATGCGGGAATCCTCAAAGGTCACTACTATGCAGTCCCCCTGTGTTCTTTTCCTATTATATCCTACCCAAGGCGTTCTCTCAACCACTAAGATGTTGCCACAAAGATTTGGGGGTAAGGGATAATTATTAGCCAACCAGTGGCATACGTTATTTTTAAGCGCATGCAAGGTTTCTGTATTTGGGGGGACCAATTCCGTTACCCCCGTCAAAATAATCACGTAGGGACAGGCATCTGGTGGTAGATGAATATTTTGCCGTGTCAAGTTATTCTGAGGGGGGGCAGAGTCGGGTTTTGGAGTTATGATAGCGGGGCCTTTTGAGTTAACTTGGTCAGTGGGCTTATTCGATGTGGGGGTTTGGGTACTCTCTTTATTAATCACGTGCTTGGAGGGATTTATTACCGGGTTTTTGGGCATCTTATTTTTTACCACTGCTTTGCTCTTACCCGCAAGCCTTGATTTACTGGCTTCAATAGTGGCATTGGTGGTCCTATTAGCATAATTGCTATCATGAAACCTTATATCCTTGTATATGTCATGAAGCACTTTTTCAATACCATGAAGCCTAGCTTCTAGGGGTGCGAGTAGGGTTTTGATAATTTTGGTTATGGTGCAGCCTATAGTCTCCTCCTCCCCATTAGCCACCTCTAATAAATCAGCCCTCGACCTGTTGGATATAATGCTATCCTCAAGGATGTCAGCCAGGGAATTATCCAAAATGGTATCATCGATGATGTTCAGGGGTAAACTAGCGACCTCAGATGGGGCTACTTCCGCCCCAATTTTCCGCCCAATGGATTCATTGCCAGGATCTCTCGACTCTACCAAACCACCCCTCTCATTTGAATCAATGCTAGTATTCCCGGCTATAATAGCACGGGCTTTCTTGGCTCCAATGATATTAATGTTTGGGAGCTTGGGTTTAGGGATTGCCCCCTCCCGCTTCCCCCTCTTTTGTTCATTTATAGTCACTACCTGGGGGTCTGCCTGAGGATATGCCGGGTTAGAATCCAAACTAGTCCCTGTGGGGTCATGAGCCTGAACCTGGGGGTTAGTAAGTGATGGGTCTCGTGAGCCTGGCTGACTACAGTGCACATTGTGAATATCAGCAAGGACCTGCACAGGATTAGATATATGGAATGAAGTATTAGGGGTGCGGGCAGAACCAATGAGACCCAAAGACGATCTTTTGGCGAATGCCAGATCCTGGGAAACCCTTCTTTCCATAAGTACAATACCTTGATCGATCAAGGAGTTGGTGCGCACGATAAAGTCGTCTAAGGTACCTGTCAATTTTTTTCCACCCGCCGCTGCCATACTTCTAGTTTCGCAGCACTCCATGCTCCTCACCAAAACAAAGAGAGGGAACAGCAAGAACCGCGAACGCTAAACTCTCGTGGGGATATCACTAAGATGACAGATAATCAGCTCAGGATACCCCTAACTGGCGTTGAACCCAAGACAAGCAAGAAACACTTGCACAACAAAAAATAAAGTGACCACAGGCTCGGGAGAGCAGCCAAGGGCCAAAAGCCTTGGCCCAGTCCAGTCTCTTCTGGCCTCTGACGGCCGCAGACGGTCCCGCCCTTGTCCCGGGCTTCTCCCTGGACGCTCCCGCGCAGCGGGGACAATGGTTGGTTAATATAGGGGCCTTGGTTAGTGGGGCGGGGCAAGCAGGGAGAGCGGCCCAGGTGCCACGGGTTCGGGCTAGCGAGGACTCCTGGGAGATGGAGTCCTAGTCCCGCCGCTCGCAGCCCTGCTCCAACCCACGCACCCACAGCAATCTCCAAGGGCCCGATCCTCCTCAAATCCACAGTCAAGAAATGACACACACAACGAAGCGGGGCCCGCGAAGCGGGTACCGCGAGGTGCTGCACAGGGAAACCGCAAGCAGAGTTCAGAGTGCAGAGTTCATGTTCCCGGCAGGTGAGAACAATTTAGCAAGGCGTTTTTATCAGGAGAATTGTGGGACTGCAGGCTGGTATGACTTGTCCTTCTTCAAGGACTCTAGAACACACCCTCACATGTAAGAAATGTATTTAATTCTACCTAAAAGTTGATGTTTGCAGGACACTCTTGCTAAGAACATGGTGTGATCTATGCACGCCACTCCTCCCTGGGGAGGGAAAAGGCTTAGCACCAAAGTGGTTAATGATGTTGTGAAGTTAAGGCCGAGTACTCACTGGTATAAACTATTGCGACACTGTGAGCACTGCATCTGGAAAGTTTGTTCAGTTTTGTTAAGTAATCAATAATTCACTTTCACTGCGTCTTAAGGGAAATTCTTACAATTTGTTTTAAACAAGCTTGCAAAGCTTTTTCAGTGAACTTTGTTTTTTTGACAATATACATCATTCCCTTTTGCTGCCATTCTAATTCCATTTTGAACACTACTTTTAACCTGAAATGAAAGTCTAAATGGCTGTCTTCAAAATCATGTTTGTGGCTCTCCAACGTTTGATACTTATTCAAGAACTGTGATCTGATTGGCTGTCATGGATTGGAAATGTGTGTCTGGTCACTGACAAAGTAAGGGAGTTAAATAGTGGAGAAGCCAAATGAATTCACACTTATGACATTCGAGAAGATCTGGGACCGTTCAGAAGAGCGGACATGCCCTTCTTGTGCCAGACAAATTTATCTGTAATTCAGTACCAAAACAGGGGAGAAGTGTTAGACTGGGATACCATGTGATGTTATATAGCTAGGGGGCTGTTGCTGCTGCTGAAGTGAAGTGGTTTGAAGGAACAGCTAAATGGCATATGCAAGGGTCTCCTGTGCTAAAGATTCCATATGAACTGACTACATTGGTAACTGGCTAAATTTGAACTGCTATACATGAACATTTCTCTTGTGTAACCAATCTCAACTCTACTTCTCAACTCTGTTTCTGCTACACAATCTACTTAAAACTTTCTACCTTTTTGTTCATGAAGACGTGATGTTATATATTTAAGAGTCAAGAACAAGCAGAATCCGTAGTCTAATAGCCAATGTATCTCAGAAATTAAGTCTAAGAACGTCTACCGCTTTTATGTGCTATCTTAAATTTATGAGAAAAAAGAAGAAAACAAGAAACATTGATGCATAAAACAGAAATAGAATGAAAAGGTAGGTAAGAACCACCTTAGGATATTTGGTATCCCATCATTACACATTCATGTGCCCAGTGTCAGCATCTAGTGCAAAATGGATTTATTTGCTTATTTATAAAGTGTTTATGCAAAAAGCAGTGCAAAAGGTGAAAAGATGTGAATTAAAATAGGATAAACTTCCGAGATATTCAGTGCAAATAATCCTTTGATGCTTGCTCTGATAACTTTTCCAATTTAAAACCAAAGTGCAAGTGAAAGAAAGACAGTTAGAAGTTAATCACTGTCTAAGTGGTCAACATGTTTCAGCCACTAGGATAAATCTCCCTGGCTTTTGTCAGGACCTATACATACACAACCTATGTCACTGCAATGTAAAAGAAGGATTCATACATACAGTGTATATCCTGTTGTAACAACTGTAAAATCCTTGGAACCAGCATGATGTTTGATGATATCAGTGCTTGTCCAGGACTGGACCATACCTCACTCAGCACCAGCTCAAGTATTATTGAATGAGGCCCGCTCTATAAAGTAATCATAGTGCCACAACAGAAATTTTATAAATTAATAATCTATACAAACCGTTGAGGCTGTGATAAATAAGCCATCAACAACATTTAAATAAGCCAAAAGTACAAAAAAAGAACAAAAGAACAGACTTAATATTCAAATCCCAAACTGCAACCAGAATGGATTAGTGGTGTGTCAACTATTCACGATATTTAAAGGCGGGTGTTTATAGAGTGTTTTGAGACCCATACTTGTTTTTACTAAAAAAGAATGAGTAAAACTACAATCTAAAATCATAAGGATGTAAGCCCAAGCCTTCATGAAGCATCTCTGCTGAATGAAAAAACAATATCACTTTTTATGTAGATTGCCTGCTATTTACGGTGTATTGCCAGTTCATTAAAGAAAGGTCACTACATTTTTACACCGTATTATTGGGACTGTCCGCATACTCATGTTAAGACAGAGAGGAGCGAGCGTAAGCAATTGGTATAAAAGAGCTGTGAGCTTTAAAACCTTAACAAAATGGAACTGCGCGTCCTAATCTTACCTCTCCGTCGGTACCTCCCGGTGGAACTCTTGCTGGAGTGGAGATACCTGATGAAGGGGCCGATGTGTGTTTTATACACAAAACATCAGGTGTTCCGTGTTATCGCACAGCATGCGTGTATAATGATGTCACTCACAAAGGACTACCGTTCTCCAGCGAGCCCGCTGGGAACTGTAGTCCATATGCCTTAATCAGAAAAAGTGTACAGCGTAAGCAAGATCCGAGATACTCTCGGTTTCCACAGGACCATTAATTGCATACTTAGTACACTAGTGGGCTGAAATGTCAGAGATAATTCCTGTTAGTATAATGCGTTATTGTTTATATTAGAAAATACCCAATTTTACGCATCACTGCGTGCTGTACTGACGTTGTTTATGAAGAAAGACTATCAATCTACCGCAAGCCCGCCGGAAATAGTAATCACACTATAGTGGTAACACGTAGAATGCTTGTGCCTAAATATTTATGTCAATCCACGATGTGAAGCACAGAAAGAGTAGAATTAATTGATAGAAGTCCCTATGTGACCATTTAAGGGATCTTTTTATGCAGAATGATGCATGATTGTATAAAAAAAATGTGTTTGATCGCAGTTTCCTACTCTGCTTGGACAAGCCTCTTGTGCGGTATGTAAGTTGCTATTATATAACTAATAACACGTATTGTGTGTATTATTATATTTAAATAGACATTGATATGCTGGACTATCTAAGAAAGTTATGCACTAATTAAAAGACAAGGATCATGATGTTACATTTCGTCATTAATAATTCATAATGGTCAATCTTCATCAAATGAACATGTGCCCTCTCCTAGGTTCGATTAAGGAATTAAAGAGGTGGAAAAGGTCTTATCAAACTATGGAAAAAGGAACAAGCCTATAAAACAGTGAATTTGCTCACTATAGTTATGTGCATCAGTTCCATGATATATCTCATAGGGCTATACAGCTTCTTGAGAAGATACCTATTAATATGAACAGATATTGAATATATACCTAAATTCGAGGTCCATAATTAATGGTATTTATTTGTAACTGGTATGATGATTATGTTTGCTTGTACCTCAACCTTCAATAGTCAACATGGTCCTTACTAGTTTATGTGTTCCAGGCATCTGCTTGTGGACTTTACTAATGATTACACTCATTTGTGTACTGTAGTCTGTCATGGTTTAAGACAGGGTAGATGTTATTGCTTAAAAATGAGTGTGGTGTATGACATCATTTTCTGGAGGGAGACATCCAGGGAATGGCATCATTAAGGACCGCAGTATCACTGGACAATCTAAAGACCCATCTTTGTTCACGTTGGAATAAAAAGGAAGAGATATCACTAATATGTGATGGAATGAATGGTTTTTCCAAAACCGTCCACATGAAGTCTTCTGCCCTATGTTCTTTCTCAGCGAAGTGTTTAGTTAGTTTCGTCATGGTTTTCTTGCACTGAAAGGTGCTCTTGTGTTCAATCATGCGGAGTTTAACTTTCCTTGTGGTCATTCCCACGTACTTGTACTCACAGGGGCATGTGATCAAGTAAATTAGGTTATCGCTATTACA
This sequence comes from Lissotriton helveticus, assembly GCF_964261635.1. Classification (NCBI taxonomy): domain Eukaryota; kingdom Metazoa; phylum Chordata; class Amphibia; order Caudata; family Salamandridae; genus Lissotriton; species Lissotriton helveticus. The sequence continues at coordinate 452,539,600 of NC_136073.1, read as the reverse complement.
GTTTGTAAAACTTTTCTGTATCCAAGGTTTGGAACTGCCCACATCAATGGTTTTTGATTGTTTAGTCTGGGCACATACTCCACAAGAACCACAAGGGAAATGGCCCTGAACTTTCGGTAGATCCCACAATGTTGTTTCTATCTCTTGCTTAGCGCTCCATGGTCGTGTATGAACAAGCTTGTCTCGCAAGTTGTGGCTTCTTATGAGTGAAAAAAGCGGAAGAGGTATCTTGTCAGTACAACTGTTTAAAGTCTCCTTACGCTCTTCTGGATTCCATTCGTAAGAGCGCTAAAGGTGTGTACAAACGTAATTCGGCCCAGTGGAGGTTTGATTGTTGGTATTTTAATCAAAGCTTCCCGGTTGTTAGTTGCACGTTTTTTGCCCGCTTGATGAGTTTTTTAAGGTATTTCTTTTCTTCCAGTTTTTTTTTGTGCAAAGTTTTATATAGCGCTGGCTAGACCGGAGGTATCAGAGCGCTTTACATGAAGATCAGCGAGTTACAGGTTACATAATTACATCAATTACAGAAGCCAAGTATAGACATAGGAGAAAAACATGAGATTACACAATAATATGAGTGTTTGGTGCTTACCATAGCCAAGACACACGTCTTATGGGAATGAAAAGTAGAGGGGGAATGGTAAACAGGGGTAAGGAATGCAGATAGGGCCAGGAAGACCGGAAAGGAGGAAAAGGACTTCAGGGGGAACAAAGCAGTCAAAGTGAAAGGCAGATAGCATTAACCCAAGATAGCGGGATATACAAAATCAAACAAAAAACAATAAAGGTAGCTGACTCCATGGTTCCACTCAGGGCTGGAAAAGGGGAGACAGCCACAGCATCACAGAGGGAGGAGGTGGGGGAAGGGAAGGAAACAATGGGGAGACAAGGAAAACAATGTCCGATGTCCGGCTGGGTAGGTGACGGCCACGGGGGGGAACCAGAGACAGACTCCTCTATAGCTGCATAGAAGAGCTCCACTAGGCATCGGCCAAGGTTGCTCAAGCTCCTCGGTATCATTAAAAATGCTTCAGTCTCATGTGCTGTAAAACAAAGAGGCCCAGCAGACAGGTAAAACAATCCTTCAAACAAGCCTTCGTGCCAGGGTGCCTGGTTGCCTGAATGAAATGCAATGTGTGCTAGGAGTTAATCTGCAAATGTAAAGGATGGTTGGGTCGGGTTCTGGCTTTAATTGCTCGAATCACTCCAAGTATTGTGATGACAAAGATGGGGTTTTTTTGCGTAGTGGTTAACAACTGGGATGTGAAGTGTGTGCTTTTTTAATCATAACTGTATTTACACAGCGCTTAGTACCCCTGAGGAGGAGTTGAGGGATAGTTATGCAAAAAAAATACATTACATATAGTCTGATATTACTCAAATCTACATTTTGGAATCACCATTTTATCCTAAAACGATTTGCACAGTTTGTAGCAGTCTATCTTATAATGTGTGTAATGGAAGTATAAAATAATGACATCCACATTCACAGTGCTTTCTGTCACAGGCTGTGACCTCATAGCACTAAAAATACACAAGTCACTATTCTCCACAGTACCAACCAAATTTAATTCTGTGGCTCTCTTGTTACACACATACCACTGCAGTGCATTATATTAAAGAGGTTTCATAATGTACTACCAGTGCATTTCCCACTGAGTAACAACTTTTAAAATGTATTTTGTATTTAAGCTACCCATTATTTTATACGTAGCTACCTGATGGTCTTCAAACTTATCTATGGTGGAGCAGTTTCTCCGTACTCGTCGAAACTGCCCATAGGGCAAGTTTTCACGAAGGGATTTGGGGTGTTGACTATCGAACCGTAGCAACAAATTCCGAGCCATCGGTTTTTGATACAATTCACTTTGCAAACTCCCCAATGCATGAAAAATGGACAGGTCAAGAAAAGCAATTTTTTTCTTTGTTGGCTTCTACAGTAAACCTGAGAAACTCATTTCTACTATTGATCCAGTCTTTAAAATTCGCCACTGCTTCCAATGTACCACGCCATATGACAAGAATGTCATCTATGTAACGTTTCCAGAAACAAATCGATTCAAAGAATGGATTCGACATGTTAAGGACGTATATTTAAGAGTGTCTGTCCAGCTTTGCCCAACAGTCCCGGCTCTTAGCAACAGGAGCAGCCTCCGGGAAGTTCAGCTCCTGTGACGTTCCTGCTCTCCTGCAGGACAAGTGTTGCAGTCCCCCCTCCCAATGCCGCTACTAAATGAGCCTGTTGGGCTTTCTTTGCCGGTTGCAATTAACATGGCTATTTGTGATGTGGCTGCAGGGAAAAATTATAAGCAGCTGTCTCCTAGACTGATGGGAGGTAGGACTGTGCTGTGCCGGCGAGGCAGTTATTGTCAACCCTGGCATGAAGCATTGGTTGATGGGCGTCAATCCTGCAACTTATGACAATAACTGGAGGATCAGGTGTATAAAGACTATATGTAACAGCAATGATGCAAGCACTCATGCTGTCAATATCCTGGCTGCCACATATCTTTTCAAGAAAGTATGTATTGCCTCAACTACTAGTATGGGCTGCGGTGGGCACTCGGAAATACTTTGCACTGCTTATGAGGTTGGTAGTAGAACATGGGATTTTTTCACATGTGGTGCCAGCAGCCAGGACGTTCAATGTGCTACTTCCAATCTCTCTATTCAAAGAATAATGGAGGAGGTTGCAAGAGTGTACTGGTTAAGATGCTTTTCATACTGTGCTGGGAATAAGTTGCAGGTCAGCTGCTATGTGTATAGGCAGATACGTGCCCCTTCCCAACGCACAGGTTGGGTACATCGGCTACATTGTGTTATTGATTTATGACTGATAAGAATCTTTGGGGATGATCAGAAGTGTTGGGCCGAGGGTGACTTGAACTGACGGACGTTTCTTGGTTCGGATCAAGTGTCTTCAGAATGAATAACAATCCCGAAAACAATGTATCTGAAGTAAGTATGATTATTCTGAGCCTCGAAGATTAATTGTCACTATTCTTCAGAAAACAATGTGAACACGTACAATTTCCACCCTAAAAATTGTTGTATGTGGCTGTCAGAACTATGTAGAAGCACATACTAATGGAGAATGTTCATTTTTCATACACAGAGCGATTGGTTTATTTTATTTTAAATGGCGTAAACTGTACACCTGGTATTATCAGTTTATGGAGGCCGTGCATCAGTTATGTTCAATCGGAACCTGTATTTTTTTTTATTTAGGAATATTTTTTAGTGACTTTTAAACTTAATAAACATAATTAGTCAGATAAAAGGTATACGGGTGGGGGCTTGGGACGGGTGTTATGGTGTTGGGCTTTAATAAAAATGTAAAGAATCTTACCTTACCGGAAGCCGCGCCACCTCAGCTCCTGGCCGGGGCCCGCATTTTCCCAACGGGAAGCAGCCGACAGGCAGCCTCCCTCCCCTAAGCCAATCACAACGCTGCAATGGCAGCGTTGTAATTGGTGGGGACAGCACCAAGCCCGGCGCCTATGGAGAGGCCATTTTCTCTATGTAGGCTGCATGCAGCCTACATAGAGAAAGGGAAGAGCGTGCATGACTGGTTTGGTCAGTCAGGGCCCACAGCATTGGGCAAGCCACTCCTCCCCAACCCGTCCACCTGCCAGCACCCAACCAGGCATACCCTTCTGTTCACCCCTCCCCGACCCGATCACCCGCCTCCCCCCCCCCCTCCCCCCAACCAGGCATAACCTTCTGGTTTCTCACAGTGCGAGAAGCAGAAACATTAAATTGATATTTAAAGTACCAATTTATGTTTCTGCTTCTCTCACTGCGAGAAAACAGTAGGGCGACGCTCCTCCGCAGGGCCGGCTTTAGCACTGGTGGCGCCCTGTGCGACAATGATTTTTGGCGCCCCCCAAATGACCATATCCGCAATGGATTCCTGCACTACTACCCTTTAACTGTATCCATAACCACTCTCTCTCTGATGCATTTAATTCGTTTTATGGTCAATCATAAAAGTGAAGGGTGTCAGAGCACTTTACATTGCACACCCATTACAGAAACAATCAATCCTATATGTGTAAATCAAGGTATAGGAAAGGTTGCATAAAACGGAGGACTACAAGGGGTAGGATTAGCAAGTTCTCCCCCTCACCAGCAGTATGATTCAACCCTCAGGCCTGTGGTTCCCTTAAGTCAGATAACATATAGGGCCATGCCAGAAGATCATCCTACAGTTTTTCATCCTTCTGTATGTGTTTCATTCGCACTGCCTCTGCCGTCGCCCATTCGCATATATCTCTCAACCGTGCCTCAATGAGCGGGGGCATAGGCCGAAGCCACGTGATAACTGTGTCTCTTTGCTAGTACCAATCCCAGAAGAACAAATCTTCTACTTAATTTCTTGTTTTTTTGGGGCAGGAAGTAAACCAAGCTACACCTGTCTATTTCCTTGGGTACCACCTAACATGTAGCTTGCCCCAGGCGAGCGAGTATAGCTGTACAGTTAGAGGTAAGGGACAGACAGGCCCACGTCATGCATAAAATCACCCTCCAGCGACCCACATCGTGGGCATGTTCCTGGGTGGGTGAGGTAAATTGTACCCAGTGTCCGTGGGGTAAGGTTGGCTTCCTGTCTCTGAAATTGAATAGCCAAGGTATTATAACTCTCGGCTGCACACCAGGCTTAGGCGGGGTAAAAAGGGCTCTGTGCCCACGCTCAATGGTGAAAAATGTGGAGAGCCTTTTGAGGACCAGGACAGTTGTAATCCAGTCTTCCAAAAATAATTTGGCCGGGTGCCCCTCCGCTTTCACGGGTAAGGCCAATCATTTGCTCACCTCCCAGTTCGCTCTGCACCAGTTACTATCTTATTCATTGTTGACACCTTTCGATTGTAACCTTTTTGTTTGGTATGCCTATTTGATATGTGCTTTAGTTGGTATTCCTATTTGATGCCTGTACTGCAAGTGTTACCTTCCTTCCGTCCTATTGTAAAGTGCTCTGATATCCTTCGGGATCATGTTCGCACTATATAAAACTTTATAAATAAAATAAATAAATAAAATACTGGTAGGGAGTATAGTTTAGGGGGGCTTGATCTGGAGAAGCACAAACACAGAATTTGAAACGTAACACCGTGGTTGGGGGGGTTCTCTTTAATAACCGGAAATTATTTCTACCCAATGAACCCTTTGTGAAACATTAGGATAATGAAAGTCTGGGGAAAAATCAATACACTCTAATGTATAATTGAAGTCTGCATTTCAGTTCTTTGATGACAGTAGCTCACTGTTTTACATTAAGAGTTTAACTTGTAAACTGCAAGTAACAAAAGGAAATCTGATGAAAGCAGTAACCCACTGACCTATTTATGTTATATTTACTTTGTGATTTGCATGCTACACATTCTTTGCAGCAGGCATATTAACCCTCCTCACTTTTTTTTGAGCAATCAAAACTTCCACTAGATAAAACTATGGTCTCTCTCAGGGAAGAACATTAATTACCGGAGTTAAATTGCCATTTTTATTATTGGCTGAAAATTGCTGGAGGCCAGGAACACGGCAGCGTGTGCTTTAAAAATGAATATAAAGTAGCAAACATTCGCCACCACGCGAAGGCTGCACCGGGTGCGGTGGCACCAGTCGCACTGACCTAGAGCCGGCCCTGCTCCTCGCCCTGATGGAGGAGCCGCCCCTGATCCTATCCCTTACCCAGGCCCCAAGGGTTAATGGGGGAGCTTAAATTACTTTCATGAGCTCTCCAAAATGTATTTTCAAGTAGCACATTCTTGACAAATTTCAAAAGACAATTTTATGTACAACATAACTCTTTAATCAACACAAGAATATTCATTTTTAGGCCTTAAATGTGAACTTCGATGCCAATGCAAAATAACATTGCTGATTCTCAGAGCTTCACCCCTTCAATTGCTTCAAGAAACTATTTTCTGTTTCCTCAGACACTGACCCACCATATGGAGACCTTGCGCTATGCAGCCTGCTCTTTCTGTCAACCTCACCTCAGTTTACTGTAGAATCATTGTATTTTCCCCTGGTCTGTGTGAAAGCTTGGACATTCAAGAAGATATGACTCGAAAAGAAAACGTGGCTGAAATGCTGAGGCCAAAATTGTCCTAGCTGTAGAACTCCTGCAATCTTTTAATTTCCACTGGCCCACAACCCTGCTCTTTGGTTATAGACTGTTGATAAGTCTAACCCGTCTGAATCTTTCAAAAATTGTAAACTGCCGTTGCAAGATATTTTACACTATATAGTCATACAAGGCCACTATCGATGGCATTGGTGGGCACATGAAGGCTAAGCATCACCAAGCATTCAAAACAACCGATGAAAACACTGACAGTAATCTAAAAATGAAAACAGCCTCCCTAGGAGGAGGAGATTCAGTAACCCAACTGAGGACCTTTCTACAGTCGGTCTTGGGTGACTCTTAGAGGTAGAGACACAAAAAAGCATTCCCTCACCCCCACCAGCCCAATTGTAAAGCCCCAGACATCGCTTCATTTAGGTAAAGCAGAGCAGTGTGATCACAGATCTGCAACCTCTGCAATGCCCAGAAGAAAGGCTGCTCTCTCCTTTTTAGGGCTCGGCCTACGTCACCACTGCGTCAGCAGGGGGGCGGAGCTCCGAGCTCCTATTGTTAAGGGGTTCTGAATCGTGCAGGAAAAATTCATCAGTGCGCAAGATTTTTCAGTATTTTTTTTTCCATACTGCATGGTAATTGGTCTTCGGGGTGCTGTCTTTCTAGTAGCCTTCACGCAATAGGCCATATGTTATTCATTTTGGCCACTTCCGCCATATTTTGTGTGGTTATGCGCACGGGAGTGTTATAAATTTCAATTAGGAGCTGTCAGGGGGCCGCGGTAATGGAATCCAGATGTTCTGGGCGCGTTCACCAGTCTGCAGTGAGTGGCGCGCGTTCGTGCTTGTTCTGTGTTCTCCTTCTACCAGACATTACACGCGTTTCCTCTTTTCATGCAGATCTGGTTTTCTTTACTGACTACAGCTGTGTTTTTATAGACGGTGGCTTCAGTTGTGCAGCAGGTGCAGTGGCACCAGTGTGGCGTAGCTACCATTGTGCAGTAGGTGCAGTGGCACCAGTGTGGCATAGCTACACTTGTGCAGCAGGTGCAGTGGCACCAGTGTGGCATAGCTACACTTGTGCAGCAGGTGCAGTGGCACCAGTGTGGCATAGCTACCCTTGTGCAGGAGGTGCAGTGGCACCACTGTGGCATAGCTACCATTGTGCAGCAGGTGCAGTGGCACCAGTGTGGTGTAAGTATCTTTGGTGAGCAGGTGCAGTGGCACCAGTGTGGCATAGCTACACTTGTGCAGCAGGTGCAGTGGCACCAGTGTGGCATAGCTACCCTTGTGCAGGAGGTGCAGTGGCACCACTGTGGCATAGCTACCATTGTGCAGCAGGTGCAGTGGCACCAGTGTGGTGTAAGTATCTTTGGTGAGCAGATGCAGTGGCACCAGTGTGGCATAGCTACACTTGTGCAGCAGGTGCAGTTGCACCAGTGTGGCATAGCTACCCTTGTGCAGGAGGTGCAGTGGCATCACTGTGGCATAGCTACCATTGTGCAGCAGGTGCAGTGGCACCAGTGTTGTGTAAGTATCTTTGGTGGAGAAGGTCTAGTGTTACCAGTGTGGCGTAGGCGTAGCTACCATTGGTGGAGCAGGTGCTGTGGTACCAGTTTAGTGCAGCAGGTGCAGTGGTACCAGTGTGTGGTAGCTACTATTGGTTGAGCAGGTGCAGTGGTAGTGTTGCTTAGCTATTATTGTGCATGCATAGCTAAACTTGTGCAGCAGGTGCAGTTGCACTAGTGTGGCATAGCTACCCTTGTGCAGGAGGTGCAGTGGCACCACTGTGGCATAGCTAGCATTGTGCAGCAGGTGCAGTGGTAGTGTTGCTTAGCTATGATTGTGCAGCAGGTGCAGTGGCACCAGTGTGTGGTAGCTGCCGATGTGTAGCAGGTGCAGTGTTATCAGTGTTACTTAGCTATGATTGTGCAGCAGGTGCAGTTGCACCAGTGTGGCATAGCTACACTTGTGCAGCAGGTGCAGTTGCACCAGTGTGGCATAGCTACCATTGTGCAGGAGGTGCAGTGGCACCACTGTGGCATAGCTACCATTGTGCAGCAGGTGCAGTGGCACCAGTGTGGTGTAAGTATATTTGGTGGAGCATGTGCAGTGGTACCAGTGTGGCGTAGGCGTAGCTACCATTGGTGGAGCAGGTGCTGTGGTACCAGTTTAGTGCAACAGGTGCAGTGGTACCAGTGTGTGGTAGCTACCATAGGTGGAGCAGTTGCAGTGGTAGTGTTGCTTAGCTATGATTGTGCAGCAGGTGCAGTGGCACCAGTGTGTGGTAGAGGGCGTTGTGTAGCAGGTGCAGTGTTATCAGTGTTACTTATCTATGATTGTGCAGCAGGTGCAGTGGCACCAGTGTGGCGTAGCTATCATTGGTGCAGCATGTGCAGTGGTACGGGTGTGGTGTAAGTATATTTGGTGGAGCAGGTGCAGTGGTACCAGTGCGGCGTAGGCGTAGCTACCATTGGTGGAGCAGGTGCTGTGGTACCAGTTTAGTGCAGCAGGTGCAGTGGTACCAGTGTGTGGTAGCTACCATATGTGGAGCAGTTGCAGAGGTAGTGTTGCTTAGCTATGACTGTGCAGCAGGTGCAGTGGCACCAGTGTGTGATAGATGGCGTTGTGTAGCAGGTGTAGTGTTATCAGTGTTACTTAGCTATGATTGTGCAGCAGGTGCAGTGGCACCAGTGTGGCGTAGCTATCATTGGTGCAGCATGTGCAGTGGTACCGGTAAGTGGTAGCTACCATTGGTGGAGCAGGTGCAGTGGTAGTGTTGCCTAGCTATTATTGTGCAGCAGGTGCAGTGGCACCAGTGTGTGGCGTAGTTACCATTCGTGGAGCAGGTGAGGTGTTATCAGTGTTACTTAGCTATTATTGCGCAGCAGGTGTAGTACCACCAGTGTGGCGTAGCTACCATTGTGCAGCAGGTGCAGTGGCACCAGTGTGGCATAGCTACAATTGTGCAGCAGGTGCAGTGGCACCAGTGTAGCGTAGCTACCATTGTGCAGCAGGTGCAGTGGCACCACTGTGGCATAGCTACCACTGTGCAGCAGGTGCAGTGGCACCAGTGTTGTGTAAGTATCTTAGGTGGAGCAGGTGGAGTGGTACCAGCACTGGCACCAGTGTGGTATAGCTATCATTAGTGGAGCAGGTGCAGTGGCACCAGTGTGGTATAGCTATCATTAGTGCAGCAGGTGCAGTGGCACCAGTGTGGCTTAGCAGGTGCCACACACCCACCAGCCGTCAGTGCACCCTCCACCAGGCACACACCTCCAGCCGGCAGTGCAGTCTTTTACCAAGCACACACACCACCAGCCATCAGTGCACAATTTCCACAGGCAGTCACACACACCACCAGGCATCAGTGCACGCATCAATTGTTAACGCATCCACAATTAACTATTGTAGCAATCTCAGTATGGTACACTTTACTTTTAAACATATTCATGTAAAGCACAGCATGCCACCATTGCTACAATTCCAATCTAACGCACATAATTCCACTACACACCACATGCACACACTCCATAACACATGGCGAAAAGACATTGCCATTTACAATGCCATTAGCTCAAACTCAAATAAATCCGAGCCCGATTGCATTTCTAATGCTTGTTGAGGTTAGCTGTCTAGGGTTGGCATGGGCTTCTTCTGTCCAGCTAAGGTGGTCGAGGACTGCGGCTGTCCAAGGGAAATACGATTGACAGTTCTTGGTTGCAGAGGAAATCACACGCAGGGGGGAAGTGATGGTGAGATGACCCCAGCAGAGGAACAGAATAAATAGGAGAGAAAAACACCTCTAGATGAGCATACTGTGGGCTAGCACAGAGTCCTTTTTGTTATGTTTATTATGTTTTTCATATTTCTTGTTCTTTGGGTGAAATGGATATTACGATATGCTGGAAAGAACCATGCATGCTGTAGATTAAAAAACTGTAGAGTTAGAGTTCTCTGGTGGAAACGTGTATGTCGTTACTAATCTGAAAGAAAAAACTAAATTAAAAAAAAGATATCGCTAAAGTACAAAGTAGGAACAGCCATACTAACCATCGTATTACTTCATGCCCTCTAGCAATCTAGTTTTCGCTTGTCAATGACCTTTGGACACATACCAAAATCCTTAAGTTACACATAAAATATCTTATGTATATGATGGTTTAAGGACATCTCTGGGGATTTCCATCCAAGAACTATTGTGTATTGTATACTGTTTTGAACATTAATAAACTTCTACTTCTTAATAAGACAGCAAGATGGGTGGCACAAATACGAATGAATGCAAAATGCTGTCTAAGTAAAAGAAATTGGAACGTTTTCTGTTTCTATGCAAATAGTTTAAATGCATGAGGAAAAAAACTGCTTGTTACATATTTTATGGAACAAATATTGGTAATACCACTGTCCACTGAAGTGCCTAGAACAGTGGAAAAAATACAAGTGTGCCAAAAATATGAGGCATAATCTCTTTGAAAGGGCTCAATCTGTTGAGGAATCGCAGACGGCCCGGCAAACTTGGGATTCACTGGAATCAGTTGGGAAATCATTCCACAACCGGGGACACAGAGGGCGACCAACAAACACTGCGACACCCTCGTGTCCTTTCCTTATATACAGAGTATGATGAAGGGGTCGATGCCCCCGCTTCGGTTATTTATCCTTCCGCTTAAACTTTGATTTAGACTTATCAGAAAACTTTGAACATGAGGCTGACCTCTTACGGGACTGATCCTGGGAGTGAGTACATGCCTGCGAGATGGAGTTACGAGAGTGCTCCGACTTCTCATGTTTGTCAAGATACAGCTTTGCTTTTTGGTCCCAGAGTATTTCTGGGTGTATATGGGCATACTTTTTGCCCAACTTAGAGTTCTGTCTCGAGCCCAAACACCTTGTGCGGTCAGTGACCAACATCTGCTTTCCAGAGACATTGCATGGTTTGAATCCTGAAGTTTTGGGAGGAGGCATCCTTCCCTAGCACACAGTTTTTTTATTTTAATGAGCCGTTGGAGGCCAAAGAATTTTGATGTGGAGCTCCGGATTCCCATTGGCAGATGCTTAAAGAAAGGAATTGAAGTTAGCATCCAGGGATGGAGTATATATGTGGCTGCACTCCATCACTGCTGGGGCGGTACAGAGCTAGCGTGGCACCGCATGGCGCCAACCAGCAGCACATTGAAGCATTTTTTAAAAGGTTTCGGGTGCTATTCTGCCACCTGGCAGATATTCTAAAGTAAGGAAGCTGCAGTCAGAAGTATCCCTCAGAAAAAAGGCGTCACAAATTAAAATATGTAACATAAATATGATGCAAAGATACACATTTCTAAAGTTATCGGTCTACCTTTAAATGTCCTTTTCTTTTCTAAATCAAATGTACATTTTTAAGAAATGTGAAATACTCCAAAACGCTTTTCATTTATTAAAAATAGAAACAAAAAGAGTCCGAGACATTGTCAACAATCGATTCTCAAACATAAATATAGAACAGGATATGAGAACGATCAGACTCACTGAAAGCAAGTGATTTTGTTGAAGTTCGTGGTGTACAGCACACTTAATGGAGAGAAGATTTAAGAAATGAAGGCATCACATGGCACAAATAGCAACATGTAATTAAAACAATGAACGTTCTAATGGTACGCTTTAACAGGACCAATGAGCTGCAATGCCTTCCCAGAGTAACCACAACCATTAGGCAGATAATGGCTTCTGAGCTCAGCCGACTGAAAGTGCATAGAAAGGGACGGTTTTCAACATTTCTTCAATTTGAAACCAAAAACTACAGTGCCCTTTTTTGAAAGCAATCCTGGGAAATTCACTTTCACGGCATGCCAGTTTGAACTGGTTTCTTCTCCGAGAAAAAGTTAGAAAAGTTGGCATCAGTGAACCAACAAACTGGGACACATAGAGGGTTCTCTGTAAGTGAGGGATTCAGGGGGAGGAGATGGAGGCACGGGTGTACAGGGGCATTATTATTATTTATTTATTTTAAAAACCATGGCTCAGAGAAACTGTCAAAGAGGGAAGTCATAGGAAACCAGCTTTGCATTTTACAGACTGCTAGCATATTCGTACCTTATTCAACATAAACGTCCAAATCTAATTAATACAAACATAGGTCAGTTTCTTGAATAAAAATATTGGAAATTGTAACTAATGACCTAAACTATGCTGTAATGCTTAACGTCTTTATGCTACTGTCACATGATATCTGGTCACCTAACAAAGAAGGGGTTGCAAGCCCTGTTTGCAGGTAACAAGGTTAAATTAGCACATTCAAACACAGGTTATAAAGGCTCTTCATTCTTTTTCAAGGACCAGGCATGGAGTCAGGCGTGAGAAGCTACCAAGGACGGATGACTCAGGTGTAAGAACTAGGTGCACATAATGGAGGTTTAGGCCTGAACTAGACATCCTTTCCCAGGTTGAAAATCAAGGTGGCTACGATCCTGGCTCCTTCACATCTGACCCCAAAATGACACCTCAGATGTCCATGTTACTGATTGTGGCAGTTGGGCAACCCTGAGAACCTCAGAATGGAATAGGGATTCCTAAAGAAGTAACTTGGATTTCACCACAAACACTGACACTGCAGCGAGTAAGGTGCCAACCCTATCCTCTTGGCTACACTTCTGCAGCGATCCAGTTTTGCCTTTGACCCACTCAGTGCCACCATGCCTTTGAACAGACCATTCATGGACAAGGCTGGTTAAAGACGAGGCTGCATATGGATCGCTGGTACACTGAGATGGTTGGTGAGCAAAATATCCTTGGCAGCCAACCAGAGACATTCAGATTGCCTAGTAAGAGGAAGTGGTAAGCTGTGTCTGTGGATGAGGGTACATTTGGGTTGCAACGCCAGTCAAGCAGAGCCTTGTACTTTTGTAGGAAAAAAGCGAATGCTCATGAATTACCATCAGTGGGCTTGATGGTGGCACGCCCACGTAAAGAAAACATATGGGCAGTCAGAAAAGGGGAACAAGGCACAGCGGATGTCATGGTGTCAGAACCTATGGATCTACATATACAATAAAATTACTACATGGATTTTGGCTAAATTCAAAAAACATTTTTTGTGTGCAAAGTTTTATATATCGCTGGCTAGACCCGGAGGTATCAGAGCGCTTTACATGAAGATCAGCGAGTTACAGGTTACATAATTACATCAATTACAGGAGCCAAGTATAGACATAGGAGAAAAACATGAGATTACACAATAATATGAGTTATTGGGGCTTAGCATAGCCAAGACACACGTCTTATGGGGAATGAAAGGTAAACAGGGGTAAGGAATGCAGATAGGGCAAGGCAGACTGGAAAGGGGGAAAAGGACTTCAGGGGGAACAAAGCAGTCAAAGTGAAAGACAGATAGCATTAACCCAAAATGGCGGGATATACACAATCAAACAAAAAACAATAAAGGTAGCTGACTCCAAGGTTCCACGCAGGGCTGGAAAAGGGGAGGCAGCCACAGCATCACAGAGGGAGGAGGTGGGGGAGGGAAGGAAACACAATGGGGAGACAAGGAAAACAATGTGCGATGTCCGGCTGGGTAGGTGACGGCCACGGGAGTGAACCAGAGACAGACTGCTCTATAGCTGCATAGAAGAGCTCCACTAGGCATCGGCCAAGGTTGCTCAAGCTCCTCGGTATCATTAAAAATGCTTCAGTCTCATGTGCTGTAAAACAAAGAGGCCCAGCAGACAGGTAAAACAATCCTTCAAACAAGCCTTCGTGCCAGGGTGCCTGGTTGCCTGAATGAAATGCAATGTGTGCTAGGAGTTAATCTGCAAATGTAAAGGATGCTTGGGACGGGTTCCGGCTTTAATTGCTCGAATCATTTCAAGTATTGTGATGACAAAGATGGTTTTTTTTTGGCGTGGTGGTATACAACTGGGATGTGAAGTGTGTGCTTTTTGAATCATAACTGTATTTACACAGCGCTTAGTACCCTTGAGGAGGAGTTGAGGGATAGTTATGCCAAAAAAATGCATTACATATAGTCTGATATTACTCAAATCTACATTTTGGAATCACCATTTTATCCTAAAACGATTTGCACAGTTTGTAGCAGTCTCTAATAATGTGTGTAATGGAATTATAAAATAAAGACTTCCACATTCACAGTGCTTTCTGTCACTATTCTCCACAGTACCAACCAAATTTAATTCTGTGGCTCTCTGGTTACACACATACCTCTGCAGTGCATTAAATTAAAGAGGTTTCATAATGTACTAGATAGTGCATTTTCCACTGAGTAACAACTTTTTAAATTTATTTTGTATTTAAGCTACCCATTATTTTATACGTAGCTACCTGATGGTGAAAGACCAAAAAAACTAAGAAAATATTTTGGGGCTGATTTATGAGTGACTTGCGCGGCCAAAGCGTCACATTTTTTGAAGCTGTGGCGGCACAAGCGTCTCAATCATATCTATGAGGCGAGGCAAAGTCATCCTGTGTGGCTTTGCATGGCCCCATAGACATGGAGTAAGACAAAGCAGCGCATTGCCTTACTCTATATCAACTTTGTATTCTATAGGCATTGCGGTGGGTGCTCCCAAGCAACACCCATGGATTTTGACGCTGCCCCAGATTTGAAAACCATGTAAACCTGGGGCAGCGCCAAAACCTTACGCCTCCCCACAGCAGGCATAATGAGGAGAAATGTTTTCATTTCTACCCTTTTTTTCCATCTTTCCAATGTGCCTAATTTTGCAGCTCACATGGCAAGAGGAAACCCCCTCTCAGGATTGTTTTTGTGCAGGAAGGTCCCCCTTCCTGCAAAAAAACAATCCTGCCTATGTTGGCGCTAGGCAGCAATTTGTGTATCAACGCAGAGGTAAAGGACAGGAATGCACTATATTTCATAAATAAAGTGCATTCCTGCCCTTTTACATTGGCGTAGGGCAGCGCAGCAAGAAGACTTACGGCGCTGCTCTATGCAAATGCCTCAAACGAGGAAAAATATTTTTAGCCACATTTTTGACCATGCTCACTGACCTTTGGTTTGCTAAACACTGTTTAATTTCCCCAATGTGAAAATTATTTGCAGTGGGAATTGGAGGCATTTATGGTTGTTGATAGTTGCAACGGTGGCCGGCTCAGGTAAGCGCGCTGGGCGGGGCGGGAGTGGGGGGAAGTCGACAGATGATGGAATAGGTATAATTAAATAAATAAATAAATATTAACTATTCCGTCGTCTGTCGGCTTTCTCCCCCGGCGCGCCTCACCACGCTTACCTGAGCCGCCCGCCGCTGTTTAGTTGGCAATGATGAGAAGGAACAAGTTCTAGACATTTTTTGTCAGGAGGGGGTCCTTACGCCTAAATTCCTTTGACAGGGGGGTCTCAGCATCAAAAAGTTTGAAGACCTCTGCTCTAAACTTTGCTTTCAATTAATCACGCTATTACAAACCAGAAAGGGACCCTACAACATATCTGATATGTATGCTATTCCGTAAACCCCATTCACTATAAATGTATATTTTTTCCATATATATATATAATGCACCTGAAGAAAACTATACAAGAAACAGTTAAGCACCCAAGAACGATAATGTTCTGTGAGTCAGCCACCCATATAACTGAGAGACTCATATCACATAATCAGTTCCTTTACTGGAACGGACAGCGATTTTTGGCAAAAATACTATAATGGGTATAATTATCCACAAAAAGCAGTGTACATCAGGCCCGGTTCTAGCGGGTGGGCCGGGTGGGCCAGGCCCACCCAAACATGAGCCTGGCCCACCCAAACAGGATCCTTGGCCCTCGCAGTGAGGGCTTGAGGGCAGGCGCGCAGCGCCTTTGAGATCAAAGTGCTTCAACCCTTCCCCTCGTGTGTGTCAGCCCGGGCGAGACAGCTCCTGGGCGCACACACACACACACAGACAGTTTTAGAGATGATGGCAGCCGCACCCGAGTACTTCACAGGTCGTTAAAGACCATTAGCATGTAACGAGGCTTTGTTTATTTTTTCCACCCGTTCATCTATGCATGTTGAAAGGTGACAAATTATTTGACAACGGTAACCTCCGGTAACCTTTGCCTACTGTCCTGCTGCATTGATATTTATTTTTCTATGCAGTGCAGGAGAAAAGAAGTTTGTTTATTTCTATTCACCTTTCCTGACCCCTGCAGTGCGGCTGTGACACCAAGTTTGACTAATGGAGTAGGCAAGAGAATGTGTTCCAACATTTTTTTCTTTTTAAAATCTGCACAATAAAAACGTGCTAGCTCTGTATTGTGCACTGATACTCTAACTTCAAGCCGGACCAGTGTCGGTTGGTGCTGCCATGACACTTGTAGACTGTCGTTGGGAATCTAACACTAAAAACTTGAGTAGGGTTTGGGAATTGTACTTCTACAAATTAACATTTGTTCATCTATATTGGTGCGTAAACTAAGAAGAAGGTCAGTATGATGAACACAGGGACTGTGGTTCCCCGTCTTTCCACTCAAAACGAATCTCGACAGAATCATTTAGGCAATTTGAGATTTCTAAATTCTTTAAATTTGCGCTGGATTTATTCACTTTATAGGTGTACAGTGGAAATCTAAAGCTGTCCCATTTTCAAAAGGTCAGTATTCTGACTGGTAACATAACATTTTTTGGTAATTGTAATGCCTTATCTGTGCCTTAGCACTTGTTTGTGGAAGGATTGGCCATCACCCTGGCATTACCCATTGGGGCAAAGAAAGGCAGCTCTAACTTGCACTGTCACGACCTCTAACTTTTCTTTCCTTCGTTTCTGTTTGTATTGTTTTTATCACGTGCTAAGCGTGTAAAAACACTGAGCTAACACACTGACCCTCTCTCTAAGTCGAAAGAGGCACTAACCTAGTTATGCTGCTGTACTTTATCATGCAAGGCAAGTAAGGAAAGAAACTAAATATTTTGGTGCCTTAGCAAATAATAGTTAGCCAATTATTGCTACGGGTGTTTCCGTCTTGGGCAATATTTTTTATATACATAAAATTAATTTACTATGTAAATGAAGGATCCCTTTTAGTTGGGTATCAGAAGTATTGACCCTGCCTACCACAAATAGTGCATATGCTAGTTTTACTGTACTTGTTTGGTTGTTAAATGTTGTTGAAAGTATTACCTCTTAACCTTTTGTGGGTGTGTTTCTTTTAAACAGTTTTTATCATCATCGTGGCCAATGCAGGACAACAATAATAATACAGAATGCCCAGATAACGCTGGTGATTAATGATCCTGCTGTAGAGCAATCATTTGTCTGTTAGTAGTTTTTTAATTTTGATGAACTGTATTTTATGTGGAATGCTCCAGGGCTTTAAGTGGGATGGATAAACTGGGGGGTCTCTCAAAGGGGTGTGGCCAATGTAATTGAGAACGTGGCTTAAAAATAGTATGTTAAAAATCTGTGTTTACCATAGTGTGCGGCCCGACTTGTATTTTGCTGTGTCTGTCATTGCATCCAGGTATATGAAACAACAAGTAACACCATACCTACAAGTCAGAACTATTGGCTTTGTCAATGGTTGTTAGTTGTATAAGATAAATAAGCAGTAACTATGGCTTGTATATAATATTAAAAAATCTTCCACTTAAAGCACCGGTGACATCACAACAATGTGGCTGCTCCTGGGTTTCAAAAAGAGAAGGGAAATCCAGAGAGAAAATGACTTTCTTTAAAGGATTTCCCTTCCCCCTACAACCCTCACCTGGCATGACTTCATGATGTAACTTTCCACTTGTGAGTAGTGTGAACAGAGTACACCAATGTGCCTGCTGTCTCGAAACGGGTCTGTATCGGGCTCCGTTTTGTGCCCTGGTACTTTTGTCCTGAATGCAGTGACAGCAGACTGCTGCAGTGACAGCAGACTGCTGTCACTGCAGTTCGGGAAAAAACTGACTTCCTGCGACCAGCGCACAAAATGAGCCCGATAGAGACCCGTTTCGAGTCGAGACCCCTTAAAAAAACTGCCGGTGCTCAGACCGAGTGAGACCAGGCCCACTTAAAGCCCTGGATAGCTCAGTGGGTTACTGCCTTTGTCACATAGATCTTTGTGTTACTTGCAGTTCAGAAGTTACAATCCTAACATAGGACAGTAACCAATGAACTGTCATCAAAGAGCTGCATACAAACATGAATGGTATAGTTAGAGCGTCGCTTTTTTTTGTTTTGTGAAATAGTTAGAACTTACCCAGTCTTCCATTATTCTAATGTTGCTAAAATGAGTATGTTTGGGCAGCTATACATTTTTATCAGTAAAGCTGACCCCATGGAATACTCTTTAAATCCTAAGGCTGTGTTTCCCCAGACCAAACCCTCTTAAAATAGCCTGCCCACCAGTATGGATGACATGTGATTCCTACACCTTGTAATCCTCATTGGCTTATATGACATTCCCTATAGACTGATTTACATGCTTATATGATTCATTGTCTCTGTATAATGTATGCGTTGTGTAAAGTACACACACTACACTGATATGAGTAGCGCTATACAACAAATGGAATCCATATGAGAGAGGGGCTACGTAAAGATAAGGGGAACTGTTGGAGGGTGGCAGTGAGGGAATCCGAGGGGGAGGTAGTGGGCAGGGCTACATAGAGAGATGAGGGGCACTGTTGGAGGGTGGCAGTGAGGGAATCCGAGGAGGAGATTGCGGGAGGGGCAATGGAGCGATGAGGGGCACTGGTGGAGGGTGGCATTGAGGGAGTCCGAGGAAGAGGTCATGGGGTGGAAGAGGGAGTTAGGGAGAGATGAGGGGCACTGGTGGAGGGTGGCATTGAGGGAGTCCGAGGAAGAGGTCATGGGGTGGAAGGGGGAGTTAGGGAGAGATGAGGGGCACTGGTGGAGGGTGGCATTGAGGGAGTCCGAGGAAGAGGTCATGCCGTGGAGGGGGGAGTTAGGGAGAGATATGGGGCACTGGTGGAGGGTGGCATTGAGGGAATTCGAGGAGGAGGTCAATAGGGGGAGGGGCTATGGGGAGATGAGGGGCACTTGTGGCGTGTGGCTTTGAGGGAATCCAAGGAGGAGGTCAATAGAGGGGGCCGTTGGGAGATGAGGGGCACTGTTGGAAGGTGGGAGTAAAGGTATTTACTGAGAATGAGGTTATTGATGCAACGCCAAAATAGACAGCGCTGAAGCCGGCCTTTCTGTTTTTGTTCATTTAATTAGCAGTCGGGTCATAAGGGCTTCAGTGGTACATACTTTAAAGTGCGTGCTAATTATATTTACTACAATATTCAATGTTTTAAGTTTGAAGGTGATTTTACTAATGTTTTTACCGGGGAAAAATTAAAGTGGAGCCTGATGGTGCCTGATATGGGACTGGGGCCCAAGGCCATCTGTGAGATAAGGTGCACTGGAGAGGAGTTGTGGATATTCAAGCCTGTAAGGGAGTGCGCTGCAGAGTCCGGGGTCAGGTGGAGGTAGTAATGAAGAGAGATTCTCCCTGAAGGCTCACACAGAGGGAGCCCGAGAAGTGTCACTTGCCTGATACTGTCACCTCAGAAACCTCCTCTCCCCATCAAAGGCACATTACATGGAAATAACACTTTTTGAGAGTTATCACATTTAGAAAGAGATTTGGGAAAGAATGCATTTTACTGGGCCTTGTAAGACTAAGAAGAGATAAAGGAGGGCCATGAAGCAGGCCTGCCTAGACATATATGCGACAAATCGAGCCCGCAGTGGCCCACCCAAATGCACCCTTGGCCCACCCAAATAAAAATTCCTGGAACCGGGCCTGGTGTACATTGACACAGGTAAGGTCAAAATGTACTGTGAAAAAAGTTTAGAAAGGAAACAACTAATTTCAAAACGTAGTAAATGGATATACTGCCCACTACATCACCACCTTTACATCATTCAACCACTAAGTTGTGCAACTGGGGAAGGGGGGGGGCGTGGCCAAGATGGCAGAGTGAGCGTTCTGGTCCCTTCACTCTGGCCCGACACCACTGCATACAGCTTCAACCTCGCCACCCCATAGAGGGCAAGACCAGTACCTGGGAGCTCCGGGAGACTCCCGAGACTGCTTGGGAGGACCGCAACATCCCCAGCCCAGCTTGGAGCGGCCCTATTGCTGTGGCCTACCAGAACCTGAGCTGCAGAACGAAAGGCGGCGCTGGATGTGACAGCGCCGTCCCCCAGTTAACCACCACAAAGAACTGATAAGCAACCACGGCCCAGAGGATCTCCTTGACTGGTGTGGCTGCCCGCAAGTGAGGCACTGTGAATACGCCTGTTGCTGTGGTCTGCCTCTGACGCACTGCGGGGACTGGGCCCCGATGGATTACTGCACTTCAGGGCAACTGATGCAGCAGTGGAGGGTGGGCGCGACGGCCCAGTGAAACTGCCCTCCAGCATGAATAGTGACTGTGCTGGGTGCCCGGTGCTGGGGGTGTCCTCCTTCCCCCTCAGAGGCATTGGCTGGACTGGGCCTGGGAGGCGAGGGCCCAGTCTGGAAGTGATCTGTTCCGGAAGGCTGAATGGGCCTAACTCACCCAAGGACCACGAGAAGGCAAGAGAAGAGGAGGCCTAGCCATGTCTGGTAAATGCTATATACGGGCAGCTGGGGAGAGGGCTGCAAACATAGGGCTCAGTCCTTCATCTGGGACATGCGAGTGCAGAAACCTCCCTAACCCCAGAGAAGACAGCGTGGCTGGAGCTGCATATAATGTAAGACATGAATACCTCACCTACGTAGCTGTGGGCCCCAACCTCAGTCAAACAAGCTTCCGCCTGACCCAGTATCATGAGGCAGGGAAACCGAGGAGGAGGGTGGGGGAGCCTGGTTCTGGAGCACCGCAGTGAGCGCCTGCCACCGTGTGTACAACCCCCCAACATTTACATGACAGAAAGCGGCCCCACAGGACCTAGCGAAGAGGAGGAGACCTAACGGGAGGGGAACGGGACAGCTAGAGACCGTAAGGAAAGAACTAGCAGGCCTGGACCTCGATAGGGCAGACTACTCTCTCCTATGTCTAAAGCATTACTTCCATGTGAACGTGAACATATGCGGGAGTCTCCTGGCGAGAGAGCTTCACACCCTGAGGCAGTCTACAAGAGTTAACTCTCTACTGTCTGAAGAGGGGGACATGGTTGAGGGAGACACTCGTAGCAGCCCAGTTCCGGCACTTCTATGCGGCACTGTACGCGGAGCAGGCCCTTCCCTCAGACGGTCCGTCACGATATCTCGGCGCCATGGCTACGACATGACTGTCTGCTGCCCAGAGGGCCTCTATTGATTTACAGATCCAAGTTGATGTAGTCATCTCAGCCATATCCAGGCAGAAACCCCTTAAATACCTAGGACCAGACTGCTTCCCATCAGGCTTTTATAAAGTGTTCTGCCTGAAATTGACACAGTTTCTTACGAGGCTCTTCAATAAAATCTCAGCTGTGGCCACCCTTCCGTCTTCAATGCAAGAAGCGACCATAGTCATTATACCCAAGCCACGGAAAATAAACTCCTGTGCAAATTACCGCCCCATTTCACTCTTGAATATAGACGCAAAATTATTCACAGGGATTTTGGCAAACTGCCAAAGCCCGTTTATGCAGGACCTGATTTGCCCTGATCAGGCGTGCTTTATCCCACATAGACATTGCGCGGACAACACAAAAAGGCTCCTCCATATTATTGACAAAGCTAATTGCAGAACAGGCGCCAGCATGTTGCTATCGGTCGATGCTGATAAGGCATTCATCTGTGTCCACTGGCCATATTTAGCGGCAACACTGTCCCACTACGGCCTCGGGGAACGTTTCCGCTCTTGGGTCCTCGGCAGCTATGGGACACTGGTGGTCTCAGTGCAACTAAATGAGCAGGGCTCCGAGAGGTTCCCAATCCGCCGGGGCACACGTCAAGGCTGGCTACTTTCCCCCTCCTTTGTGCGCTTTACATGGAACCCTTTGCGCATAGAGTGGGTGATTACCCGGAGATTAAGGGGGTTCCCTTTGGCGAGGAGGAACATCGATCAGTCTATATGCAGACGATGTACTGGTCATGCTGGACAATGCCCATGAGCCTAACTCACTTCGCATATCTCACAACCGCTAAAATTAACCGGTACTTTAACCGTACGGACGCCTGCCCACGATGCGCCACCATCAACGCAGACCTGCTACACATGCCTTGGGGCTGAACTCATCTTCACACATACTGGAGGGAAGTGGCGGATGCACGTTTTGTCTGTACTGAGCGCGAGATACCCTTTGAGTGTCCGACTTGCATCCAACAACAATACCGCGGCATGCAGTAACAAAGTATCCTCCAGGTTCCTAGACTTAGGGTAGTGGTAGCCAAAACGTTAATTACTAGGAAATGGAAGCCACAAGACCCTCCACATGCACAGGCGTGGCGCCACTCTATGCACACATGAGCCAAAGCAGAGAGTGTCGCAATTAGGCAGACATTATGGGCATACGAAAGGTCCCTTTAGCCGCGAGCTGGAATGCAATGTTGGCTGAACTGCTGCGGATCATGGGAGATGTAGGGGGAGCCTCCCAGTGACCGACCCAGCAGACTGAAAGCACATACACGCACTACAGCACTAAACTAACTGAGAACCTGGTCAGCCGCCATAGGTGGCACATATACGCGCATGCCTACATGACACAGAGTGTTGGGTGAGCGCACAGGCAGCCATAATAGAAAATAGGCATAAGAAACCAAATACAGGAGCATATGGGGTGTTCTGAGATTGTTTTTATATAACTCGTTATGTTTTTAGCTATCCCTACACCGTCACTGCCAGTCATCACACGCCACGTGACAAGTAATAGCTGTAACGCTAAAAAAATGCATGAAACACAAAGGAATTAAGGGAAATTTGTGCACGCCTACACAGGTATGGTAAACACAAGGAGATGATGGACGGAGCGCTGAAACTTTTCAGACACTCACCCCCAGTCACAGATCTGGGTTGAATCCATCATCATTCTGTAGCTCATTTTGCCATCTCAGTTCAGACACAGCTATATGCAAATCAGTCTTGACCCTGTGCCTCATGGGAACAGCCCAGCCCGAACTACCAAGCCATGTCTTTACTGGACCGGAAACAAGCATCCTGGGACTGGTTTCTGGGTAACAGGTATGGTAGCACATCATAAGCATATCCTGCCTGTCACACTTAGGCAATGCTTACTCTACTAATTAGCAGAGTACTGATGTCATTGGATTACATGTTATTCAACCAATGCTTTTCCCATGAGATGTGATATATATATATATATTATATATATATGGTAATCTGTTGATAATATCGAAAATCTAATAAAAATATATTTAAAAAATAAATAAAATGAATGCAAGTATATTAACTAAAATAAGATAATACGAAAACAAAATGAATATAAAATGATAAACTGATTTTGGGGTATTCCGATACAAGACTAATTACCATTACAAACATTTTAAAAAAAACGGATGTAATAAAAGATCATAAAAATAAATGCAGAAAATATATAGAAAGTTAAAGGTCAGGTTGTTAGTGGAGATTGATACAAAAATGAAATATACAGATTAAAAGAGTAGGGAAGTTAAAATACAATTATAACCATTTTATTTTTTTATATATATTTAGAGGTTATGGTTAGTTTACGTACACTAATTAGAAATTATTAATAATTAAAAAATAAAAAGCACAAAAGAAAAGGGCTTACACTTTCATATAGGAAAGAATATAAAAAGTCAATGTAAAAAATGCATTAGGGCTGTCTGTGCTGCCCACTTAAGCTGCAGCGTTAATGGCTCTACTTTAGATGAAGCAGGGCAATTAGTGTAAGAAAAGAGGAAGCGTCCCCCCCCCCCCACACGCCCCCCGTAACTGTAGTCTTTGACTGCTTTTTATCATCACAGATGTGACAGTGAAGGTCTTAAATGGAACATAGATATGACATACAACATTCTTGGCCACACTCAAATTCAGAAGCTCGTGAGGGAAAAATCTAAATGTGCTTTGCCTTTCAGCCGATAATTGATAATGAGTGTAATTAGTGAGAGTGGTCATCTTATATCCTGAATCTGTCAAATCCAACACAAACTAATGTGTATTCAATGTGTGATGTATATAAAAAGGTTCCTGGATAACAAACCTAAGAATTAATGTTCACAGCAACCAAAATAAAGTCAATTGCTTTTCTTATTTCATACATTACTAGCAAATAAAATGGCATTTGTTTTACCAATGTCTTCAGAAAGAAAAAACACGTTTTTCTCCTGGAAGGGTTCAAATTTTAAGAGAAGCAGATCTTTATCACAGGTACTTAACTCAATGCAGTAATTATCAGGATTATATCTTATGTCCTGCCAGTCAGATAAGGACCTCTGCAACAATCACATGAAGCCACCATGTTACATTACTAAGATTCTAAACTAGATCCTACAGGTTTACATTTAGTGCCTTACAGAAGACCTTAATATTGCTACTGAAGAACACGTTTCTTACCTTTGGCACCTCTTTCTGGTGGATACTCTTTTTTGATTTCTAGGTATTTTAATTAATTTTTTACAAAACATGTACATTAGCATTTTCGTTCAGGGTTCCAGATAAAACGTAGCTGAGATTACATGTTACTGTTTTGTACACATCCAGCTGGTCCCCCCTGTGTGGACTAACTGGAACAATTAGAGACAGGATAGCAAGAAGAGAGAAGAAAGGAGAGAAAGAAGAGGTAGGGTACAAGAAGTGTTCACGCGCTATGAGCCTAGTCTGGGTTTGTGTCACTGTGTGGGGGCCGTTCTCCTCCCGGGGGATCCCAGGGGGACTCAAGGGGGTTCATAGGAGTCCAGCAAAATGTCTAGCAACTTCCACATCCCTCTAGTGGCTGCCCTCCAGGGTGAGTTTAGAAGGGCAGTGTTAATGTCAGTTTCTTGCACCGGTCACCTTCAGCGCCTACAGATGTGGATTGAAGAACAAATTGAAGTATACTATGTTCTGATTCCTAGATAGAGGGTACTCCATATATTGGTGAGGTGGGAGGGCAGTGAGGAATCTGATGTTAGATACAGCGCCTGACAAAGTGCGTTGATGAAGTGAAGTATCTTGTTCTTCTGATAGATAACTTCTAACTGCAGATTCCTCGTCCTTAAAAAAGATACCATAACAGAAACTTCCAAAGATAGAGGGTCTATGGAGTGAACTCAGACCAAAAAGTCCTTCAGAACTGAGCAGGCGATGTGACCTTCCGTCAGACCTGCATTTCAAGGCAGTAACGTTTTCTCCATGATGCAGCATAGAAGTTGTTTAGAACAGGGACCCTTATGCCAAAGCTGTTGTAGCTGTCTAGGCCCTTTGGAGTGAGATTACACGCCCTCAGTGGGCTGTTTGTTGGGCAGTATATAGCCCGCAGGGGCCTGATTCTATGGCAGGACCCAACTGCGAGGATTAGGCTTTTTCTTTCTTCACTTTATTAACCAGCAGCCTTTCAAAATAAACTATTTCATAGACAAACTACATTTCCTTTGAGGCATTAGCAAAAGCATCAAAAAAACAGTTCATCCTATCAGAATGTTAATATCAAGTATAACGGTCCCCGCAGACTCTCTATCTCCCTCTTTCTTCACTGCTCCAGCAGCATTCAGGTAAGTGCCATGTCTCTTGACCTATTGTGACTATTTACATTATTAGCATGTGCTTGTTTGGTATTCAGCAGTATATTTTCTCGACCGCTTTATTGGCTTGTGCTTATTTTTTCTCAGAAGTTTTTTTCCTGTATAGGGCGATCACAGTACCATTCTCGTTCCTACGCGGTCCGACTGCAGGCTTGGGTGCACAGTGCAGTCTGCCAACCGCCAGGGGCCAGGGCACTAATTATCTTGTGCTCAGCACGTCTTGACCCCACCGGCAGCCAGCACGCGTCATTTTCACTGTCAGAATACAGTGGAGCGCGCATAGCTGTTGACTATCTGGGCAGTCTTAACAATTTGCGGTAGAGCATTACGATTTGGCGAGGCACCACCTGGAGAGAACACCAGTAAGGGTAAGGCTAGCCTCGTCTGAGGCATTTGGTGGGACAATTCCAGGCACTGTTTTTCCCCATTAAAGGGGTGCACGTCACTGTTGATTAGTATCCCTATTTGAGAGGGTTGCTTATTATTCAGGGCTCTATCCCATCATATTGTCCCAATACTCGGTTTTGATCACTATGGAAGACATTTTGGGTTCAGAGGAGTATATGAAAGAAGAGGATATTACCTACCTCACAACTGATGACCATTTTGCCAAGTGATGAAAGCGGTTTCTCAAGTGGTTGTCCCCCTGGAGAAGAAAATAATGGCTCCTCAGGGGCAATGCCAGAAACGCCTCAATCAGAGGGAAAACACTGCAGGGCCTTCGGCCCCCCTACCTTCAGGTCAGCCACCTACCCTTACCCCTACCTCTGACAAGCACAAACGTGCGGACGACACCTGGGTCGATCAACGCTTTTGCGCACCTAAAAAGGCGTATATGGAATCCCAACCCTTACAAGACTCTCAGATTTCTAGTGCTTCGGGGGATGACTATTAACCCCCCACCCTCTCTGACCGATGATGGGGATGACTCCCACAATTCCTGAGATGAGGAGCATTCCAGGCCTTGGCGCCCAACCACCAGTAACTTGGCCAGCACTGACCACACTCCAGGCACGGCACAGGTCCCAGAGGCGGATTTACTGGGCCCTGATGAACTGCTACATCCACTTTCATGGATTGGTGCCCAGCACCCAAGGTAGTTGCCAACATGGCGGGAAGGTTGCGGAAACCCCTTGATAAGAAGGTGAGGAGTTGCCTCAAGGCAGAATGCACGTAGGCCACCTTTAGACTATAAAATGAACACTTTTCTAGCTTAATTTGTCTGAGATCCCAAGAAGGGCATTAACTGATGGTGCCACTCATGCCAAGCTCCTGGATGTGGTAGGGCCCTTAGCAGAGAATATAGACACGGCAGAGGATGCAAAGGCCGCCAGTCCCCAATATCTCCTGATGCTGTCTAGCTGGGCTCAATGAGCCATTATTTTCCTTGGGAACACAAACTGCTCAATTTGCAAGGAGCAGCGCACATTATTACTGATTAGGCTTGATCCCAAGTTGGGGGAGCTTTCCACATCAGAGGCAGGCATGGTAGCCCCAGGCAACCCTTTTGGGGATCCCTTCATTGGTGAATTCGGCATTCTTTTTTTTAATACCTTTAACTTGTTAGATAAGGCCCAGACCTCTATTAAGAGGATATTCACCCACCTGTATCTTTGCAGCAGCCGGTCGGGGTAGGGGGGCACTCAACCGACCACTCCTTCCATCAGACCTCCAGAGATGGTGACTCCAGTAGAGGCCAATGACAGGACTCCAGTAAATTTCGAAACTTCTACCCAATCAGACCCTACCCCCGCAGTTGAGAGGGCACAGGCGGTTCGAGAGGAAGTGGCAGCTTCAACAATACACAAGGTGAGAGTACAGGACCTTGTGGGGCTCTGGAATTGGGGTCGTCTGGCCTCTTTTATAGGGAACTGGGAAATTCTATCATCATACATGTGGGTCCTCCAGGCGGTTAGAGGTTTTCAAATAGAGTTTAATGGTGTTCCCACTCAATGTCACAGTCCCAGGCTTCTGGTCTTCTCACAGGAACAGAAAGCCCCGGTGGATAAGGAGACAATGAATATGCTACTTACCAGTATGCATCTGTTCTTGGCATGTAGGGCTGCTGACATTCATATCTATAGCATAGATCGCCGCCTAGTGTTGGGTCCGGATGATTGCACATTGTTGTCCTGGAAGAGTCTTCGAAGTATCACGAGATAGGTGGCTCCTCCCCTGGACTACAGTGCGCATGGGCATCGACTCCATCCCCAGATTGTTTTTAGCCATTGTGGCGAAGATGGAGTGTAACAGTGTGAGCGATGACCATGCTAAGAGTAAGTTTGAATTCTGCAGCCGCTACAGGCGCCGGGGAGGAGGGCGGGCGATATGAATGTCAGCAGCCCTACATGCCAAGAACAGATGCATACTGGTAAGTAGTACATTCAGTTCGAGGCATGTGGGCTGCTGAATTCATATCTATAGCATAGAATATATAGCAGTCCCTCCATTAACGGCGGCCGCCTGTGCCAGCTGCAGACGTTTGAAAAAGTGTCTTAAGAACAGCCTGCCCCACAGCTGACTGCTGCTTGGAGTGCACATCTACACAGTAGTGTTTAGTAAATGTGTGTGGTGTAGACCATGTGGCTGCTCTACAAATGTCTTCCAAAGGGATATTACCAAGGAAAGCCATGGAGGCCCCCAACTTGCGGGTGGAGTGGGCTTTGGGGGGGGACCGTTAAAGTGCGCTTAGCCTTGTGATAGCAAATTTGAATACACTTAACGATCCACCTGGCTATACCTGCTTTGGAAATGGGGTGCCTTTGTGCTGGGCTGAAAAGGCAACAAAGAGTTGTTGTGTCTTCCTAAAATCCTTGGTCCTATCGATGTAGTACATCAAAGCTCGTTTGACGTCAAGAGTGTGGAGCATTCTTTCAGCTACAGTCTCTGGGTTTTGAAAGAACGCGGGCAGTTCAATGGTCTGATTGACATGGAACTGTGAAACCACCTTAGGAAGAAATTTAGGGTTAGTGCGCAGCACCACCCTGTTTGAGTGAATTTGTATGAATGGCTCTTGGACAGTGAGCGCCTGGAGCTCACTAACACGGCGCAGAGACGTAATGGCTATTAGAAAAGCCACTTTCCATGTTAAAAACTGAACCTTGCATGAATGCAGAGGCTCAAAAGGTGAGCCCATCAGCCTGGTGAGGACCACATTAAGGTTCCATACAGGAGCTGGCGGGGTCCTGGGAGGGATGACCCGTTTCAGTCCTTCTAGGAAGGCTTTAATGGCAGGCACTCTGAAAACGGAGAGATACTGCCTGTTTTGGAGATAAGCTGCTATGGCGGATAAGTGTATCCGAATGGAAGCATATGCCAGCTTGCATTTGTAAAGATGTAACAAATAACAGATGATGTAGTGAGTGGATGCATCTAGCGGGTTGATGTTGTGTTCTGTACAGTAAATGACAAACCGCTTCCATTTTGCTGCATAGCAAGCTCTGGTGGTGGGCTTTCTTGCCTCCCGTATGATATCCATGCAGTCGGGAGGCAAGTTAAGGTAGCCAAATTCTAAGACTTCAGGAGCCAGATCGCCAGGTTGAGCTGTTGCGGGTCTGGGTGCTGAATGTCGCCATGGCTCTGCGTCAAAAGTCTGGGCGTGAGGTGCAGCCTTTGATGCGGTACCACGGAGAGTTCTAGAAACGTGGCGTACCATGGTTGGCGTGCCCACGTTGGAGCAACCAGGATGAGTGTCATTGAGTGTTGCTTTAGCTTTCGTGCCACCAGCGGTATGAGAGGTGCTGGGGGAAAAGCGTACGCAAATCTGCCTGACCAGTTCATCCATATCGCATTGCCCTGCGACTGTGGGTGAGGGAACCTGGCGGCAAAGTGTTGGCATTTTGCGTTTTCCCTTGTGGCAAACAGGTCTATCTGTGGATGACCCCACTGCTGGAAGTACGGGTGGAGTACTGATGGATGTATCTCCCACTCGTGCATTTGGTGGCTGTACCTGCTGAGCAGATCCGCCATCTGATTGTCCTTGCCCGGGAGGTGTTCCGCCATGAGGAAGATGTTCCTCTGAATGGCCCACTTCCACATGCTCTGAGCCAGATGAGACAACTGTGGAGAGTGTGTACCTCCCTGCTTCTGAATGTAGTACATGGCTGTCATGTTGTCCGTCCGGATCAACACGACTTTGTTGCACAGATGTACTTTGAATGCCTTCATCGCCATGAAGATTGCCATCAGCTCTAGGTGGTTGATGTGCATCTTCTTTTGCTGCGTAGTCCATAGTCCCTGCACTGTGTAGTGGAGTACATGAGCTCCCCGACCCTGGAGAGATGCGTCCGTTGTCAGGATAAGTTGTGGCACAGGCTCTTGGAACGGTCGGCCCTTGCAAAGGTTGTGTGGATTCCACCAATGCAGAGAGTTGTATGCCCGACCGGTCACCAACACTAGGTCCTTTAACTGTCCGTGAGCCTGATTCCACTGACGAGCCAAGCACTCTTGAAGCGGACGCATATGTAGCCTCGCGTGGGGGACTATGAAGATGCAGGAGGCCATCATGCCTATCAACTGCATGAACACTCTTGCTGGAAGCGAGTGTTGCGGTCTGAACTTTTGGATGAGCGACTGAATGCTGTTGATCCGCCAGAGTATCTATCGTCGCGCCCAGATACTGCCGCACATGGGCTGGCTGAAGGTGCGATTTGGGATAATTCAGTGAGAATCCCAGACTGTGAAGAAGGTGAATGGTGTGGGACATGTTGGTGGCGCACAGCTGGGCCGACTTCGCTTGGACAAGCTAGTCATCCAGATAAGGGTAAACGTGAACGTTCTGCCTCCTGAGGTGCGCAGCCACTGTCGCCAGGCATTTTGTGAACACCCTGGGCGCCGTGGTCCCTCCGAAAGGAAGGACCTTGAACTGATAATGCTGACCCTGTATCGTGAATCTGAGGTATTTTCTGTGTGATGGATGTAGTGGAATGTGAAAGTATGCATCCTTGAGATCCAAGGTTGCGAGGAAGTCTCCCTGGTTGAGCAACGGAAGAACTTGCTGCAGCGTCAGCATGTGAAAGTGTTCTGAGAGAATATACTGGTTTAGGGGTCTGAGGTCCAGAATGGGTCTGAGGGACCCGTCCTTCTTTGGGATCAAGAAGTACAGGGAATACACTCCTGTGCCTTCTTCCTCCACCGGCACGAGCTCGATTGCCCCTTTTTGCAGGATGACAAGTACCTTTTGCTGCAATAAGTGCAAATGCTCTGTGGACATAGGACGGTGTTTTGGTGGCATGCTGGGTGGAGTGGACGTTAACTCTAGAAAATAACCGAACTGGATAAGTTTCCTGACCCACCTGTCTGTGGTGATGGATTTCCAGATTGTCAGGAACTGCTGGAGTCTCCCTCCCCCCCCCCCCCCCCCGACAGGTGTTGTGTGGTCGGGGGGCAGGGGCAGGGCGTCACTGCTTGGTGGTGGCAGAGGAACAGGAGTTGTTATTTCCACGGCCTCTGCCTTTGGCACTGTTGCCCCGATAGCCGCCTCTACTCTGCTTGGTGTAAGAGGACTGCGCCCCACTTTTAGTGTATTGCGTTTGCTGGGACATCTGGCCTCTGGAAACACCTCTATTGCCTGAGCGACGAAAAGTACTGTCCCGAAACTGTCGGGACTGGAGAGCTCCCATGGACTTTGCAGTCTCTGTATCCTTCTTTATTTTTTCCAGTGTGGCATCCACCTCAGGACCAAACAACCTATCAGGGTTGACCGACTGATTGAGGATGGTGGTTTGTATCTCCGGCTTGAAACCGGAGATTCTGAGCCATGCCTGACGTCTCAACATCACACTGGTGTTAATGGCCCTGGCCACGGTGTCCGCCATGTCCAGTGCACATTTATACAAGCGTTGGAGATGAGCTTCCCCTCCTGAATGAGCATTTCCGCCACCTCTTTATACTGATCGGGTAGATGTTGTAGCAGGGTCTCTAGTGTGTCATAGTGCGCCCTGTCATATCTGGCCAAGAGTGCCTGAGTGTTTGAGATACGCCAGATATTGGCTGTTGAGCCGCCACCCTCTTCCCTGATGCCTCCAGCACTTTAGATTCCTTGTCTGGGGGAGGAGCATCACCAGTGGTTTGCGAATTCGCCCTCTTCCGGTCATTAGAAACGACCAGAGAGTCCAATGGCAACTGGCCCTTGATGTAGATCGGGTCGCCAGGTGCCGGCTTATATTTTTTTTCAATTCTAGGGTTGACCACCCTGGCACGTGTGGGTTCTTTAAAGATGTCCGCAGCATGTTTGAGAACCCCTTTCAACATTGGGAGAGTTTTGACAGTTTTCTCTGCTGTGGAAAAGGTATCAAAAAGGAAGTCCACGTCAACAGGGTCAGCGTGCAGCTGGACGTCGTGGTTTGTAGCTGCCCTCTCAATGAGAGCATTAAATGCCGCAGAATCCTCAGTAGGAGAGGTTTTGACATTGTACACCTGAGTGTCCGGGGCAGTTTGTGGATCCCCTGGGTCCCCTGCATCTGCCTAAGAGTCCTGGTGATCCCCAGGATCAGTGTTGGCAGGAAAGTTATACTGTTCGTCATCACCTTCCCCAGCCTCCACATCTGAGTAAGTGGGTGAGGGTGTAGCAACTCTTGGAGTCTGTGGAGCAAGTGGCTCAACCAGAACCGGGGAATCCGTAGAAGGCTTCTTGCGCTTCAAAGGAATCGTGTAGGACTCCAAAGGCTGCGTCGCCGTGATCTTTCTCTTGTAGAGGGTAAGTTTACCGGTGTCGGCGTCGATAAAGTGTTCCGACTGTTCCTCCAGCAAGGGTTGTCGATGCTTCAAGCTCACAAGCTGCGTAGAAGGCTTCGACCCAGCAGACCCTTGCACGGGCGCGTTGGTGACCGACCTAGGTGCGAAGGCCTTTGGTGCCACCTTAGGCGGTAACGTAAAGAGGAGTGGCGTCGAAGACGTTGGCGTCTTGGCAGCCTGCTTCGGGGTGGAAGCATCCTTCGGATCGACCGCGGAAGCCTTGTTCCTGATGCGTTGCAGTGAGTCCGACACCTGCTTCGTAAAGGAAGCGGACGGTTTCGTCGACCCGACAGGCGTCCTCGGTCCACCAGCGTGTGAAGACTCGAGCGTCGATGTCTTGGCCTTGTCCGGCTGAGGTACAGGAGCAGCTTTCTTAGGTGCGCCGTGTCCTCCTTCCGTGCCGATGGCCTTCGGCGCCGACGACTTCGGGTCGGCGGCCTTGACTCCCGGGGTTGGGGCCCCAGACTTCGGCTCGACACCCTTGTTCGATTTTGGATCGACGCCCTTGACCGAGTTTGGCTGGACGCCTTTGGTCGATTTCACCGGGTCGACAGCCTTCTTCGGCTTCGGCTGCCCCGACATAGTGGAAGACGAGGAGGCGGCAAGAGGGACAGACGTCTTCTGTTTCGTTGGCGTTTCCATCACTTTCGGTTTCGTCGACACCGAGGGTTTCACTTTCGGTTTCGTTTTGACCACCGGCGGCTCCGCAGAAGTGTCCGTAGCCGGGCCCGTAGGCGAGGCCGTGGATTTGGGTGCAAGGTCTTGGGTAAGGCCGTGTGGCGATCCCGCGACCTGAGCCTTAGTGATTGTTCGAACGGGGCATAGCTCTTCGCCTGAGCTATCTTCCATGGCCCCATAGGCCTCATTGTCGTCTCCTACCTCGTCGACGACTTCTTCTGCATCGAGCGCTTCGACGTCCGCGTCGTAGTCGATCTCCTCCGCAGGAGGTGAAATCTGCAGATGAACTTCTTGGTCGTCTGCTTCTTCTCTCTCGAAGATGTCCACCGGTGCCGGGGCCGACTGCTGGGCCTCCAGGCGCGCCACGCGCCGAAGTCGAATCGTTTTCTTCGATCGAAACCGGGAACAAGCCATACAGTTGGCTTCATCGTGGTCCGGCGACAGGCACTTGTTGCACACCGGGTGGACGTCGATGTGGGGATACTTCGATTTACACACGGGACATTTCTTGAACGGGCTCCGTTCCAAGATGTGTCGTTGGAAGCCTTGTTGCGTCGACTGGGCCTCGAGCACCAAAGAGTCACGCGCCTCCTCGGGACGTCCGACTCGGGAACTGAGCCGGAACAGAGTTGGGCACCGAGCGCAAAAACAATACCGACGGTATAGGAAAAGGCCTTCAGGCCTTAAGAAAAGTCTATATCGATTACGAACTGGAGATAACGAATATACATCCGAACCCAATGGCGGAAAAAAACAATCTGGGGATGGAGTCGATGCCCATGCGCACTGTAGTCCAGGGGAGGAGCCACCTATCTCGTGATACTTCGAAGACTCTTCCAGGACAACAATGTGCAATCATATGGACCAAACACTAGGCAGCGATCTATGCTATAGATATGAATTCAGCAGCCCACATGCCTCGAACCCAACCTTTTGGAGAAAGGAGCGATAGTCCAAATGACCGCTCATTCCAACAGGTTCCTCAGCAACCTTTTCCTTGTGGAGAAAAAGGACAGCAGTCAGCGTCCAGTTATCAACCTGAAGGAGTTCAATGGATGGCTCCTATACGGACACTACAAGATGGTACCCAGCTTCGCAGGGATCTCCTTCAAGCGTTGGATTGGATGGTCCATCTGGACCTGAAGGACGCCTATTTGGCAGTCTATCTTTCTGCCTCACAGGTGCTTCTTATAGTTTCATTGGGAATCCCGGGTGTTCGAATTTGCATTCCTTCCTGTCGGGCTATAATTAGTCCCTTAGTGTTTCACCAAACTGATGAGACTGGTGATTGAACATTTGGGAGCACGAGGAGTGCAGCTGATCATCTACTGCGACTATATTCAAAGCCCACTAAAGACCCGGATAACAACGCAAGCACTCCATAGCCAGCGGCACTAGAACAAGGGGGTGGAGAAAGAGACAGATTAGTGGGACCTTGAATAGCGCTGTGGCACACGCTGAAGTAGAAAGCCTAAATCACAGACACCTGAAGACACACAGAGGTGTCACCAATACTTACTCAACTGCAATTCAAGGAGGGGGGGGGGGTCTGTTATTTGAGAATATTACGTTAGCATGCCAGAAGAAGATTGTATGTAATATATGCACTACGTTTTGATTATGTTTAATGCATGTTGTCCGTGTTCTAAAAAAACAATAAAATATGGCTGGGGAAAAAAATGAATTAATGCCCACAGCATCTTTCCCTACACTTACAGATGGCAGTCGACCTGCTGGAATCTGTGGGGATTTGTGATCAACACGGAGAAGTCCGCTCATGTCCAAGCCCAGTTTCTGGGATTCCTTTTAGGCTAGGTCAAAGAGACGCACAGCCTCCCCGGTCAGAAGCTAACCATGATCAGATACGAACTCAGGAAGAAAATATGCAAATACCAAGTCTCCCAGCAGTAGATAGCACAGATAGTGGTGCTCCTCTCATCCTCCACACAGGCTATCTTCCCGGGACCCCTCCAATACTGGGCGCTGCAACTCTTAAAAATCTCACACCTTTAAAAGGGCCTTTCGCACTTAGTTGTTCACGCTCTTGGAGGAGGTGAAGGAGGAGATGCGGTGGTGAGTCTCCCATATGAAGCATGGAACAGTCGAACACTCTTCAGCTCCCAACCCGACTTGGTAATCAATTTGATGCCAGCGGTTCCAGGTGGTGCGCTCGTTGTGGGGAATTCTCCACTGGAGGAAAATGGTCCTCTGCAGAACAATCTCTGTATATCATTTGCCTGGAGTTGACGGCAGGCTCAGTCGCCTTCAGATGTTGGACAAAGGAGAAAGTCCAGTGCCCGAGCCTTCTGAAGATGGACAATGTAGCGGCAGTCCGCTATGTCGAATAATCTGGGAGGGGACAAGGTCAAAGACCCTGTCGGACCTAGCACGTACGCTATGGGAATACTGCTTGACCAATCACATTTTTCTGTCAGCATAACATCTTCCGGGCCACTCCAACTAGGTGGCAAATTGGCACTCTCGCCACTGGAGAGACATCAGCCTATGGAAGTTTCATCCACATCCTTTTCCGGCAACAACTGGAACAGTGGGGTTTGTTTTCCATGGATCCCTTTACTGAGAGATGGAGACCAGATCCCCATGCAGTGGCCACGGACGTATTCTCGTCATTTGCAATGATAATGCGACTGGCTGCTCAAGTGCGCAGCCAACAAGCGGACCTGCTAGTGATTACCCCAATCTGGAGGTTGCAAGTCCGGCTTCCGGCGATGATGGAACTTTCTTGGGATTTTCCAATCCCTCTACCCCTATCTCTGGATCTTTTCCGGGATCCCCAGGACAAACCTCACCCTCTGTTGCCAACAGGATCCCTTCATCTCCTAGCCTGGAGGGTTACCGGGAATGATGGAAAGTCCCGGGGATTTCAAGAGAGGCTGCCTCTTTCCTTGCCAAGGCCTGGGTGGACAGTACAAACAAACAGCACCTGTCTGCCTGGTCTAGATAGTTGGGTTGGTGTCTACAACACCTAGTGGATCCCATGGAAGCAGATGTTGTTCAGAATTTAAACTTCCTGACAGGCTTAGCTTCTCAAGGTTATGCCTACCGGTCTATTAATACCTTTAGGTTGGCAATATCTGCAGGCCAATTGCTGGAGGACGGCCATCCATTTGGTGAGCACCCTTTGGTGTGTAAACTACTGAGGGATATCAGGTTGTCATTGCCTCCTGAATCTATATACTTGGTTTTATGGGACATGAATAAAGGGCCTTCTTTGTTTAAAGCTTGCCCGTCTAATAGGTATCTGTCTAGGAAACAACAACAGTGAAACTGGCAATTTTGTTGTTAGGTTTCATTTCATGTCGCAGAGTTTTGGATGTTCGAGCCTTGGACATTACAGGTAGAGTTTTTTCTCCAGAAAGGGGTGACTTTTCATATTTCTCGCAGAACAAAATGTAATTCGAAATTGGTTTCATACCTAGCCTTATCACAGGTTCCTAAATTGTGTGTGGTTCGCACCATGAAAACATATGAGATTGTCACAGAGGACATAAATCCTCATGGGGAGAGGCAGTTACTGATTTCTCTCACTAAACCTCATAAGGCGGTTTCTTCCCATATGATTGCCAGATGGATCAGATGGGTAATGCAGGAGGCAGGCATTGATACATCCCACTTTGGGGCCTATTCAGTGAGAGGTGCTGTGACCTCCAAGGCTTTCTCATTGAGAACGAGACTGGGAGACATTCTTAACACTGCTAACTGGTCATCTGATTCCACTTTTAAAAAGTTTTATTTTACATCAGAGTCCTCTCTGGCAAACAGTGGTAGGTTAGGTTTAAACACGCCTAATCCTTGCCTCTGGGTCCTGCCATAGAATTAAAAATTCCTAGCTATCGTAACAGAAAGTTTCAATTCTATTTAGGATACAGAGGCGAAGATTAGCCCACCCTGGACTTCTTGTATCTTAAAGTTCCCCCCTGGAAGATGTGCAGTGCTATCTACGGTTGTGATATCTTATACCATGTACAGATGCATGCCATTGATGATTGTGATGTCTTATGCCTTTTAGAATGCTTTCCTGATTTGTTGACTTAACACAATCTTTACGTTTTATTGCTGCACCATGTTTGGTTGCTTATGGATAAATTTGTTATGGATTGACAGACAATTTTTATTTCTTTGTTCCTCCCTAGGAATGGAAACCAATAAACGGGAGTAGAGCCAGAGGGTGAAGGTTGTGTTCGCAGGAAGAAAGCGGGCGATAAAGAGTCTGCGGGGACAGTTATAACTGCAATAACATTCTGATGAAATGAACTGGTTTTCGGTTTCTTTTCCAAATGCTTCATGGGAAATGTACTTTATTTCCATGAAATCATTTATTTTGAAAGGCTGCTGGTGAGTTAAGTGAAGAAAGAAAAAGCCTAATTCTCACTTTCGTGTCCTTAACAGAATTGAAACTTTCCATTACGAAAGCTAGGAAATTTTCTTTCTTCAGCAGTGTGTAACAGATTTTAATAAGGGGTCACATCCTTTTCTTTCTTTGCCACGGAGAAACCCACAAAGAGCTAACCATCCACATGATGGTTTTTTTGTGCAGTCAGTCTCAAAGCTCAGAGCCATCTTAGGGTCAAGTCAATGGAGCCTTTCTTCCTGGATTGAGGAGTGAGGCGGAACAAAAAATACGGGCCGAATAACAGACTGGCTAACATTAAAGTAGGAAGGCCGCCCTATCTTCAGTATCTATTTGTCCAGAAAGAAAGAGGTGTAAGGCGGTTGTACCGAGAGCACCTGTAGCCCAATCATGCGACCGCTGATCAATGAGAAAGACTGTTTTCAACATCAAAAGTCATAAGGAACAGCTTTGCATTGGTTAAAAGGGGTGCATATGAGAACTGCCCAGACCAAGTTCAGGTCACACTGGGGCATAACAATTGGGCGGGTGAGAGTAGGGAAAATTGTAGGTGAAACCATTTTTAAAAAATGAATAACAACTGAAGCCTCAGATAATCAGATAGACACAGAAAGGACAAAAGGGCAGATAAATAACTATTTACAGTGCCTATAGTCTACCGAAAGAAACAAAAGAACATCAGAAAGTCTGTAAGCGGTCGGTGTTGCAAACACCACACGAAGAGACTAAGTTTTTCCTGGTATAGATTTACTTTGGGAAATGCTTCTGGCTGCAAAGTTGACATTAATCACCTCCAGTCAAACGCATTCAGTTGCTGCTGCTCAATCTGCATGCATGGAGGTGTAGGCTGTGGATATTCAGATGTAAGATCTTGCCCTGCTCTGGAGACAGTATGTAGTACTGAAGTGAAAGTCTTATCAGAGGACAAATGCTTAAGCTCAGTAGCTCTAGGCTCCACCCTCTCATGGCCCAGTCGGGTGGTGGGAATTACAGGGGCCCTGTCTTGATTCTCAGAATCCACGACAGGAGAGGTAGCAGTGAAAAGGTATACATGGCCATGTCCTTCCATTCCAGTCACAATGTGTTTTCTAACAAGTGCCTTGAAGGAAACCTCTATCCACAGAATTATTGACACTGCATGTTCTTGACAGGGAGAAATAGAGCTAGCCTAGTCATGTCTCAATGACTAAAGATTCCTTGTGCCACCTTGGGATGGAGAGGACACTTGTGGTCTGTCAGACGAAGCCTACACAATTTATCTGCTTTTGCATTCAGGGACTATGTGATTGGCGACCAGAAGATGTTCTGTTGGTTAAGCCTCTTCCAGAGGCATACGCTTGTGTCACTTGATCCAGGATACCAATCTGTCCTGCTTGTTGCAGAGCCACATGGCGGTGAAATCATCTGCGAGGCCCTGCACCAATCCCCTTGTGAAGGATGGCAGGAAGGCCTTCAGAGGTAGGCGGAAAGCTCGAAGTCCCCCAGTCCAGCAGTGAAACATTTCTGAACGGTGAACTCTGGGTGAGGAAGGTAGAGGGGTCATTGCTGGGCAGGCTGCCATCTGTCATCTACCACTGCAGACACTGCACGGTCTCCTTCAAGACGTGAATGGAATCTGAGAGGCAATCCCGATGGTGAGCCCAAGAGGGTCCAATGAATGTACTGCATTTGCCACCAAGCATTCGGAATGAGGAGGATACATAAAGTCAGGAGACCATACAGCCACAGACCTATCCTCATCAAAACCCAGAACAGACCCCAAAACATCAGGGTCATATACAGAATATTCCGAACTTGAGGACACCACCATGCCCAGAATTCTCCCGATCAAGGCAATCCTTCGTGTGGAGCTCAGGAGGGACTTCACTTGCAGGAGTTCAGCCATCATCCAGAGGTGGTCCATGATTGACTGCAGAAAGCCTCCTTTAGCAGCCAGTTGTCTAGGTAGGGGAATACACACACACCCTGCCTATGAAGATGGGCAGGGACCACCACCATCACTTTCATGAACATTCAAGGGATCGAGGTAAGCACAGGAATACAATTTATTTGTCAAATCTTTTGTATTGTTGACGCACGAAATAGAACAAAAACAAAACACGTTCTAAAAGCCTAAAATTAAACTTCAAATAAGAGAAATAGAAATTGCTTAATGTTATGTAATGCAGATTTGGTGCGCACACAATCACCAGGGAGGGGTATCTTGGCCCTCTTGGCAATTGTACAAGTGAATTTCATCATTGCTTCACTTAAATTGTGGGGTTACACGAGTCGAGGATCAAACACAACTCACTGATTGTGGGCACTAGGACAATTTTTCACTCACAATACACCACCATATTCTACCTGCAGCATGATATGAGCACAACAGAATCTACCTTGCATACTATTCTGAATGAATTCCATTGCATTAAATTCCACTCAGGTTCCCTATATCCCAATGTCTTGTAGCACGGGTTTGGATCACTGTTTTCCTGAAGAGGAAAAATGCATAAAATCTCATGTATTTGAGCTCAGGTCACAACAGTTCCTTCCATTGGTGGGAGATTAGTACATCTGACAGTAATACAGCCAATAAAGACAAAGTTTTTTTTTTTTTGTAGAGTTTTATATAGCGCGAACTAGACCCGAACCGAATCAGGTATCAGAGCGCTTTACATAGCACGTTTTTTTTAAGTTTTTTTTTTTACATGAGGACACACACTTTAATTTTTAGGCACGGGGAGATTAAGTAATTTGCCCAGAATCACAGGAGGTTTTGGCGTCGTTGCCCTGCATAGTGGGCGTGATTCCTAAAAATCGATTTTGGATCATAGTTAACCATAAATCCCTGTTTATTCGAAAATTAAAAAATGACCCAGTCCCATATTATAATGGGGGATTCTGCGAACATACAAACTCTCTCGGCTACTTAAGTCCACAACAAGTGCACTTTGAGACGAGAATGCAAAGGACTTTCAGGTGGTGCTCACATAAAATCAAAGCGTGGGTGATATCACTGTAGTTTGTATTTTGATATAATGGTAACCGGTTATTTAGTAAACACTGAGGTCAACTGGTCCTAGCAGCCATTCAGACAAGTTTATCGACCATGTATTTAACCCATCTTCCAACATCTATATAAACTACTTTTAAGAGAAGGGGATATTTGGGGGTTGTAGCTTGCACCTGAGGAAAATGGCAGCCTGATTCCGAAGCCCTCTAATTGGAGAAAGAGTACTGGAATTTGATTACACTAAGAGCACATCGACAGCTACAAAAAATCATATGACAATCAAGTGGCTGCACACTCTTGTACACTTGATCTGCTGATGTGATAATGGCATTAGATACTGCGAACACCCTCTGGCAGTGAAGCACCTTGCACAGTGGAGGCTCAGATAAAAGGGAAATTCAGTGACGATCAGATCTGCAAGGTGGGTCTTAACTATTATCAACGAAGTTCCTCTGCGCACGCCCTGCCAAATATCTGATACAAAGAAACAAGCCTCCAGAAATAATAGGTGAGTGGGATATGAAATAGTGAAGGTAGGGCTCAATGTGTCCTGATAAAGCAAAGCAAACTTGGAGCAGAGTATCTGTTCCAGCAGTTCCACGTTGGACAAATCCAATCCGTAAAGCGTATCACTTAACGCTTTAAATGCCCCTGCATTTGCTTGTCCTTTACAAACTTGCAGGCATTTGCATGCATGTATCCTGCAACAATGTAAACAAATCGCATATACTCGCCTGCCTAAAGATTTGCCCTGAAATTAGAGAGTGCTTCATCCTTTGATACCTATGCTATCCATATTCAGTGAGACCTCATGCAAACTAGCATGACCACGTTCTTCAGTGAGACACGGTCAGAAAGGAATATTAATTGATTCAATTTTAGTATTCACTCCAATACAGCATGACCACCCATTAAAATGGCAAAGCTGAAATGTAGGAAATCTAACTCGCCTAAAGAATTTAAGGAACAAAATATGGAGCAGAAGAGATCTAAATCAGAAATGTCAATGCCAGACTTCCCCATGAAAGGAAAATCAGAAAGCTCTAGCAACCTGGAACTAATCTTAAAACGCTTGAACTCATTATT
Source organism: Lissotriton helveticus (assembly GCF_964261635.1). Taxonomy (NCBI): domain Eukaryota; kingdom Metazoa; phylum Chordata; class Amphibia; order Caudata; family Salamandridae; genus Lissotriton; species Lissotriton helveticus. Next base: position 452,498,056 of record NC_136073.1, on the reverse strand, counting down.
TGACCTCAAGCAGAGTACTTAAACCAACACAGATCTTCTGCAAGTCAAAATGATGGGCCCAAGTTGTAACATGAAGGCTCTCTCAAATACAATAGAAGAGGCTGAATCGAGCAAAATAGAACACATTTAAAACGAGCTACAGAAATAAATTAAAAATTAAGTTCAAAAAGGCCGAAACCCTAGAAAAAAGTCACAGAGTTTGAAGCTAGGAATAGAAGAGCACACTTGAGTATTTTAAGTCTACCGGAAAACCCAGAAAGAGGCCAACTCCAGTGTAACCTTCTCGATATCAATGGTTCAACTGACTCTCTGTATCTCATTTGACAAAGAGTTTCAGACAGAGAGCCCACAGAATCTCCATCAGACCCTTAGCCCACTCAAAAAACCCTAGATTGATGTCATTCAGACCACTCTGCACTCAGAAGCAATTTTAGACTGTATGAGGAGAAAGGAAATAGACTGGAAAGAATGCAAAATTGGTATCTCATAGGACTATGCAAACACAACCATAACTCGCAATAAAGGATTCCTACCATATGTCTACCGAAGGTAAGTAACTTGTTCTTGAAGTATGACTACACAGGGTTAGCATAATGCTCATCCGTATCACTAGGATGTACATCCTAGTTACCTTTGGTAACACTCCTTCTGGTGGATATAAGGGTAACTGAAATTCACTCTGATGTTGGGGGGTGGGCCGGGAAGTTGGTAGACAAAAACAAACCACAGGACACAGCCATGCTGAGCAATTTGTAGAACCCATCTATCTGATGTGATGGATTGTCACTCTGTGAAAAGTGATGTATCCTGCCCCCAACAGGATAGGTATGCGCCACTAACAGCAAAGCAGCTTGGTGGATGCTGTTGCAGGGGATGGGGTTGGGTTAACTGATGTCCTGATGACCTGAGCGCTGCCTGCAGACCAACGTTCTCAAAAGGACTCTGGTGACTCATATTGGTTTGGGAGACTGTCTTTGCCTATATGCAATCCCTTTCCAGTAGCCTCTCAAAATTGAACCGTAGTGTGGGTTGCCAGTGCCCGGGGCAAGGCAAGTATTGTGCTCTCTAATCCATGGACCATTGGCACTTCCTCATGATCAAAGAAAGCAACTAGTAGAATTTTCCCTTTCAAAATTTTGCGCCCCTAAGGAATTTTACACCCGCCCCTGTGGCCTCACCCATGCTACGCCACGCCACTGTGCTGTAGCTATACTTTATTTAAAATGCTCCAGGACAGAATCCACTTTTTCACCAGACAGACAAGAGCCTACAAAAGGCATAACCATGAGAAAGGTTTGACAGTCTGCAGAAAATCCTGTGCAAAGTATCCACATGTCGCAGCAGAGCGCAGCATTGATGCTAACCGCCCTTCCTAGGCAATCAGTAGCATGTAGCCAGCAGAAATGACATACTGGGTGCGTCTTGTCCAGCATAAATTGTCTGAGCCAAAGAGGCTCTAAGGTCTTACAGGACCAATAGCAAGATCTAACAGGCCATGTCCCAGAAAGCATGCGTGTAAAAACCCAATATAAATACAGTATTTACAGATCGCAAGGCTGGCAGACAAGAACATAAGTTTGCCAAACACCTCAATCATCTATCAGGAGGAATTGAGGGGTGTGAATTGGGGTTCATTTTACTGGCGGAAGCCTGAATCATCAGGCTCTGTGTAGTAGGATATTTAGTAAGAAAGAACAAGTTACTTACCTTTGGTAACGCCTTGTCTGGTACACACTATTTGCCGCAGATTCTTTGCCCTTGAATTTCCCCAGGAATCAGACTGGATCCAGAACATTGTTTGTGAACAGTACGCCCTGCACGCCGGTAGGTGGCGTCCATCGGTTCGCGTGAATTGTCGACATTGTCCGTGCCAGAAGTGACGCTGCAGTGCCCATACAGACGCCACCCAGGTGTGCGGATGTCCGTTACTTTTCATGACTTTCCATGCCAGAAGCACAGAGCCATGAAGATCACTGACCACTGGTGTGCAAAACTAGGGCCCTGAAAGGGTGTAACTCTATCCCTAGAAATCAATTTGCAGACTGGTGAGGATGGGTGGGCCAGTAAAGAATCTGCGGCTAGATATAGTCAGCACCAGATAACGCTTTACCGAAGGTAAATAACTTGTTCATCTGATAGAGGCTTCTAGTTGCAGATTCCTTACCTTTGACAGTGGTCACAGCTTTAGGTCTAGTGGAATGAGCATGCAAGCCTTCAGGATGCTGCTTCTAGGCCAGAGCGTAGCAGAGCATGACCCATCAGGAGATGGTCCGCTTCTGCGCTGTCCATCCTTTCTTCGCTCCGACATACCCGACGAAGAGTTGTTCGTCCACCCGGAACTTTCGTGTGCAGTCAAGGTAGAACAACAACAGTCTTTTTGGGTCCAGACGGTGAAGTTGCTCCTCTTCTTTAGAGGGACTTGGAGGAGCGAAAAAGTTAGGCAAGGTGATTGATTGGCTTACATGAAAAGGGGTGACCACTTCCGGTAGAAAGGAGGCCCTTGTGCGAAGCACCAGTTTGTCAGTATAGATAGAGAGGTAAAACGGCTTAGATGATAAGGCCTGCAGTTCACTCACTGCGGGCAGATGTAATTGCCATAAGGAAGGCTATTTTCAATGTCAGAAGCTGGAGGGGACAATTGTGGAGAGGCTCAAATGGTGAACACATTAACAATGTTAAGACCAGGTTAAGGTCCCGCATGATAAATGGTGAAGAAGGAAAAAGATGCACAAGACCCTTTAAAAAAACTATGTACAATAGGGGACTTGAAAAATGAGGGTTGGTCAGGCAGCCACAAGAAGGCAGATAGAGAACCCAGAGCAGAGCACTGCTGGGCAAGGGAAAGAATGAAGAGCAAGACTTTAGAAAGAGGGGCAGAAAGAGGATGAATGTTTTGCTGCAAACTATGTGATAAAATGTTTCCAACAGTAGGTTTTACTGCAGTGGTGTAGCAATAGGGGAGACTTGCTGTCTCGGAGCGGCACTGCCCCTCCCCCCCCCCTCCATTTCGGGCATCACATGAACCACAGCGATTGCAGGTGGGCTGTCGTATTCTGGAGGTGGGAGATGACAGCCAGTGGTGATCCTGTCTTCAACAGCCAGTCATCGAGATAGGGAAAGACTGGCAACCCCTGATCGTCGTAGATGAGCTGCAATCACTGCCATCACCTTGATAAACACCAAGCTGGTAAGCCCAAAAGAGAGCACGGTGAACTGAAAATGCTCGCTGCCTACCGTAAATCGCAAATAGTGCCGATAGGTAGACAGAGAATGTGAAAATAGGTGTCCTGCAAGTCCAGCACCACCATCCAGTCTCCTGGGTCCAGAGCAGACAAGATCTGAGCTAACATGAGCATTCTGAATTTCTCATTCTTGCGGGAATAACAACCAGAGCCTACTTCTGGCACCGCAACCCTCTCTGTAGATCCCTTGTCCAAGTAAGCCACAACTATTTCACAGAAAAGGGACGGATGATCATCCGTGAGTCAGTAGTGAGCAGGTGACAGAGGGATGGGTAGCCTTAGAGTGGCGGGAGTAGCCCCTTCGGACAATCTGCAAAACCCCCCTGTTCGATGTTGCGGATTGCCAGTGGAGCAGGTGATGTCGAATCCTGCCGCCAACTAAATGCCCATGGTGGTAAAGGGGCAGATTTGGAAGGTTTGGAGACTGTAGCTTCTGGTGGGGTGAACTAATCAGACTGCCAGCTACCTGACCCATGAGGTCTGTGGTTACCACGCCTTCGGCCACACACAGGCAGTGACTGGGAGGTAATTGGTGCATGTTGAAGCCCCTTCCGTAGCCACAAAAGGCAGACTGGGGCTGGCATGGGGGCAGCAGAGGGGCCCAAGGGCTTGACCGTAGCCCAAGAGTCCTTAAAGCGGTCAAGGGCCAAAACTGCCTGGCCTCCAAAGAGATGGGTGCCATTTAACCCTTGAACGTTCATGACGAGCTGAGCACACGAGCACCGTGGCTCATGACAAGCTGAGCTCGTCATGACGGTTGGAACGCTCGCACGCTGGGCTAATTCCCCTGCTATGCAAACGTTCTACACAAACGGGTGTGGTCATGACAAGCTCAGCTCGTCATGAGCACATGACCACCGTGGCTCATGACGAGCTTGAGCACCGGGGCGCTGTGAGCGCCGCCCGTCCCCCCAGCACAGCGGGGGAATGAGCCCCGTCATGCAAGGGGTTAAGAGCAAATCCATGAGGGAAGCCTTGACAGCCCCCGAACAGTCAGTCATCCTTAACCAGGAGTGGCGCCTCAAGGCCACCTTTGATGAAACTCCTTTGATTAGGTCATGTCGAGTCCACATCTTATTGTGAACTTTTCTGTATCTCTCCTATTGGCAACAGCCTGAGAGAGCATAGGCCGGGCCTCCTCCAGGAACTGTGGTAGCACTTGCAAAACAATATCACACAGAGTGTGGGAATAAAAGGCCAAAAAGGCATGTGATGATCACAGACCACAATGCTAGGCTGGCTGAAGAACACATCTCCCTAAAGAGTCCAGCTTTTTGTATTCCCCGTTCTGGAGAGTTGTGGGGAATGTGCTTTGGGACATCGAGGCTTGGACCAACCACGTTCTACAGGGTAGAGTGTTGGGTGAGGAAGTTTGGGACCCCTAGAGGTAAGGGCGGGCGAACGTCCTATTCACATGAGCCCCTTTGCTGGGCTTGGACTGAATCCCCGAATGGACGTCAGTAAGGGCGTCATTGAATGGGAGTAGGGGTTCCGGCGAGGAAACTCCCAGTTACAACACCTCTGTCAAAATGTGAGTCTTGACTGCCAATGAAGGGAACCGAAGGTTAAGGACATCAGCTGCCCTCTGCACCAACATTGCATATCAGGCTCCCTCCTCGGTACCCACCGTAGGGGGAGAAAGCATACCAACAGCTGGAGAAGTATCCAGTTCAATGGTTTCACCCAGTTCCTCACACCAGTCCTTTTTTGGGTCTTCTTCATAGGGCTGGTATTTTGTAGGGTCAGCGACCCCTCTCATTATTCCTCGAAGAATAGCAAAAGCGAATAGGGCTCAGGTTCCAACCTAGCATGAAAGGCTCTTGCCGCCGTCTGAGTCGGCGTCAGATTATGCCCTTCTGGCTCAGTGTCAGAGATCATATTGGGAGTGGCACCCTCGGTGGGTGCTGGGAGCGTTGACATCGGGGTTGGTGTCAGTCTGGATCAAGGAATGGATCCCTGAGGGCCCACTGCATCCGGGGCCGGAGCTGCCGGAGTGGAACCAGATGGGGCCCCCTCTGACCACACGGGGCCCAAAAGAGAGTTGGAGGTGTCAGGCCACCCAAAAATGAGGCACATCGCTCACAGAAATCTTTTAGTTAGACGGTGGTCACGCCAGCTCCCGGGAAGACAGGAAGGCACAGAGTCGACCTAGGCCCAGGTTTCGAGGAACCAGGCCTTAAATGCCGACGCTCCCTTGTTGCGTCGGAAGAGGAGAAGTCTAAGATTGCTTGACTTCTTGCTCTTTTTATTGTGCCTTGCCTTATACAAGTGTCCTGAGGACTTGGAGTGGGACGATGACAACTTCGGGCTCCAAGGCTGGTCCTGGGACTTATCTCAACCGGGACCTCGATTTGCACAAAGTCGCATGTTGGGCCGCCATGAGCTTTAGGGACCACTCACTCAAAGCTTTCGGATTCATGGCGCAGCTTCAAGTCATGGTTGCACTCCAAACACCACAGGCAGACAAGATGTGGGTCCATCACCGACATCGGCTGATGACAGGTTCCGCATGGCTTGAATCCCGCCTTCCTAGATGACATACTCCCAGCACACCAGGAGGAAAACCTCAAAAAACTCCTGACAAAACATCAAAAAAATAGTCAAATAGTGACTGAGGGGTAGTTCTTTTCCAGATCAGAGCTGGCAGGCACAGACAGAAAACACCTGATGTCAGCGCGCCTGGGTGACACCTATATAGGTACCACAATGTCACTTCCGGTACACAGCGGTACTGCTCACAAAAAAAATTCTGGATCCAGTCTGACACCTGGAGAAATTCAAAGGTAAGGAATCTGCAGCTAGAAGTCTCTATTAAATATCAAGGTCACCACGAGATGTCTGTGATGCCTGGAGAACTGTCTATTTACTGCTAGACCGGAACAAGGGTTTGACCAAGTGCCCTTCAAGGTTTCGATGACGGTCATATTAAAGGAGAGCAAGTGCTCAGATGTGGCTGGCCCAGGCTGCAAAATTTCAATAAGGACATTTGTTTTGACCAAAGGCAGCTACAATCATAGTACCTCAACTGCCAGTCAGACTAGTATTGCAAATTATGCACTCATTGGTGGTCCAACTAGGGAGTCAAAACCTGTCAAGCCCACTGAGCCTCCTGTAAATCCATGTAAAACTTGTCACCTCACCATGTCCTTCCTGGGATCATCTTATACAGAAACACAGCAAAATGGATAAAGAAGACTCTGCTGCCACGTCCGCCTTACCAGAAGCACTAGTTCAGAGTTATGCTGTATAACTACCCGCACTTTTGTAATCTCATAGCGCAATATCAGTCAAGATAGGACTGAAGTCAATTCTGTGTCAGACATCGGAATCCAGACTGGATCCTCTTCCGATGCTGGTGGCATGAGTACCACTTTTATGTGCAAGGCCCGGGGCAGGTCCCAAGGGGAGAGATGGTGCTGAGGACAGATCAACAGGCAGTAACCTGACTGGAGACCTCTGAGGTTCTTTGGGGCCCAAAGGCACAACAGAGGGAGATGGAAGTGAGCATCATATCTGCACAAAGGCCTCCTTGAAGGCTTCAATTTGTTGTGACATTTCCAACAGGCCTGGGAAATTCAGGGCACTCTGGGATCAGTTGAGGAATTGGCTTTGCAACTGGAGACCGATACATATCCGGACACCCTCTGCCCCTTCGCTTTTTTTTTGTTTGCATTTGGACTACGAATGGGACTTTTTGGAGTACTTCAACCGAGAAGCTGACATCTCGTGGGAACAGCTTCGTAATTAGGATTGAGTTCATGCACACGAATGGGAGCAGGGTATACACGAGGGCCGAGATCTCCTACGTTTGGCGACATACAGCCTCGCTTCTCGGTCAAGAATTGTCTTCAGGTACAAGAAGGCAATTTAACTGCACAGCTTTGAGAATGTCCCGAGCCCAAACATTTGCTTTGCACAGTCACAGAATGGTTGCAAGCCAATCATGTTAGGATGGGACATTGTTCCCTTTCATACTGGATTTAGTTTGACAGTCGTTGGAAGAGCGACAAAATTGGAAATGGCAATCTAGATCTTTGACGGAAGCCGTTCTAAGAAAGGAATGGACTTCAGCAGTGGGGTACTGCTTCCATGCGGCTCCATCCCTTCACTTTGAGGACTGTATGGAGCCCTTGTGGAGCTACATGATGCCACCCAGCAGTGCATAGAAGTGTGGTTCGCATTCTAAGGTGAGGGATCTGTGATTAGAAGTATCCATCAGAAGCATGTGCTATTTACAATAACATTTTCCTCCTACATTAAAATTATATTAATTAAAAAACGTCTCCCCATTGTTCACGGTCTCAGGTAGTTTGAGTGCTGCTCAAGACAGTACCCAAACTTCTTGAGCTAATAATGGTAACGATCAGTCATAATGTATTCCAGGTTGGATGTTAGCTTTTTTTTTTACATTACCTTTCCACATCACTTCCTATCGTTTCTTGAATTATTGTGAAAGGGTGTTGTAAGCATTTATGAATCAAACATGCCAAATAAAGACTAACATGATGAAAGCGACAGTCTGGAAAACAGATGAATTTAAATTCTTAAAGATTCTTAAACGCATGAAGTCAGTGGCGGTGCTAGGCATGGGCAGTGCGAGCAGCTGCCAAGGGCCCCGCTCTCAGCCCACAAAAACAGGGGCCTGCAACAGTGCATTACAGCCAGTCACAGCACGCTGGTCCTCTTCTGACCCCTGCTCTTCTAATTTGAGAGCAAGGTCTCTTCCTTGCAATTGTGCCCAAGGCAGGGGCCCCCTACCCGGGGCCTCACAACCATGGTATACTGCGCCGAGACCTGGCGGAGGGGGGTGGGTGGCCTCCCGTGGGCACAATGCAAGAAGACACTGCTGCCCATTCAGAGGCACAATGTGACGCCCATTGTCCCACAGCAGTTTTAACCCTTTATGATAAAAAGCGACTCTCACACATTAAGCACTTTATGAGCTGTTCAGAGGTGCTTGTAGGTGGCTGGGAGGGAAGGGCTGCAGACCAGGAGGGGTAGGCACAAAGCAGCTCCAGGAGGAGGGGCATCTATTGAGATGCATACAGTCCTGAATTTGTCCTGTACGCAAATTAGAGGAGCCTCGCACATTCCCTTTCTGCCCAGGGCCCCCAAAATCCTAGAACACTCATTGTTTAAAGTGCACATACACTGTCACATTTTGGAAGACAGAGAGTTTACCCCACACCTTATCCGCCAATAGTCCAACATGTCCTCCCCACCCTGCCTTATAAAACATTTTGTCTTCAAACTGTCAGGTTACAAGTGTTTCATTATCTAAATTATGGAATTGGTACTTGCCTGCTGTTGAGGCATACATTATTCACTATGAGTACCCTTGTGATGCAAGATATTAAAATATTGATGAATATGCTAAATTTAAAATGAACATTTTTCTGCAGCCTTGTCCATTGCACTATAGTAACACATTGACTAGAATGATCTGCTGGACAGTGCATGATTTTAGCTCTTGCCAAGTTCATAGCTGCAAGCAGCTACACTGTACAGGAAATTATTTTCATGCACGTCATTTCTCTTTAGTTCCTGTGGTTCAGCAAGTACTGTTCATCGATTTTAGGAAAGTGGATCATTGGGCGACAGAAGAGGCTTTGAAGTGGAAGACGTCTGAGGTTAGAAGCTTGGTGCATCATACTGTATTTTATTATATAGCGCTTACTACACCTGATAAGGAGTTAAAGTGGTTTGCGCCATGCAGCACGCACGCTGCACTGGAACTCAACGTTCGTGGTTAATCCAGTGCTTATTGAGATTAGTCTTGTGCTCTCTCAAGGAAACAATTCCATGTAGTTCAGATAGTTTATTTGTGGAAAATTAAATTAACAGGAGTTAGGTGTGGCCATTAGTTGAGGTGGAGGTTAAGTGTGCCTATTCAGATAGCTGGTGTGATTAATAGATAAGCTAAAGGAGATAAGGTATTGTTAGGTTACAGGAGTATAACTTTCAAAGAAGGATAGATGAGTTGTGGGCAATTTCCAGAAATACAGTAATATAATAATCAAACCTGCATGTGATTAACAATAGGTTGCACTCCAAAACAGGAGGCATGCAGAGGAAGTGGCTTTAGAAATACAGAGGCTTTTTGAGATGAGATAGCATGAATTCTGAGGATCCTACACTATATGACGAAACAACACTTGAACCGCGCACCACAGAGATTACAGGCGCGCTTACAGGACATTTGGCAGCGCTTTCGCGCTTTTTAAAATTGCTTCGTTTTTATTAGTTTAATTGTGTTTTTGGTCCCTCACACATAGCGCTTACCTCATATAAAAGGCTACGAGCACCGCTGTTGGGAGCGGACACACTTAGACCTTTTTAACACACTTGGGGATTGTTACCTCCATCTTGGGTGAGGAGGGATTCCTTGCGGCGACATTTCGGCCAGCGCACTAGCCTCGCTGACAGGACTCCACGCCCTACTTAAAGCTCGCCATGACGACGCGCAGCGGAGTCGCCGGACTCACGCCGGAGTCCAGCCAGAGTCCTGCCCGTCTGGGCTCGTCCGGGCTCAGACGGGCCTGGGGCCTGGCACTATGCCAAAAACACTACCACTGCGTCGTACTTACTCCCGAGAGAAGCTACTTGCATTACGCATCCTGCCCATTGAAAACCACCCCGTCAGCAACAATGGTGCCCTAGCATCATCCCCACGAGGATTGGACGCATCGATTCCTCCTCATTCAGGTAAAAGCACCTTACTCTGGGGCCTGCTTAATTGCAGGTCACTTCCGCGTCACGCAGTGGAACTTAATATCCTTATTCAAGAGCAAGAACTGGATATCCTGTTTCTGTCAGAAACTTGGATCACTTCCAGTTCTGATGCTGACATCGTACTAGCCCTCCCTCCAGGCTTCCTCATATTTCATTTGGACAGACCTGAGGGACGAGGAGGTGGACTTGCTGTTATCTACCGAGATAACTTTAAATGCAGGGCTCGGAAGGGACTTGTGGCTGAGTGTGAGAGCTGCCACTTTTCACTACAGATATCGCCAACGGTGACACTGGCTGGCCTGCTGATTTACCGACCCCCTGGTAGTGTGGGCAATTTTGTAAGCTCTGTGATGGAAACTGTAACACTCCTGGCCACATCCACTTCTACTTTCATTGTCTTAGGGGATTTGAATCTGCATTTTGAGGACACCGCAGACACAATTGCTGCAGATCTTAAAGGAGATCTGACTGCTTGTGAGCTCCGGTTAGTCAACACAGGAGCCACCCATGTGAAGGGCCATTTATTGGACCCTGTCTTTTCTAACATCCCTCGGCTTAAGGCCAGACCAGCCCTCCCTCTTCCATGGTCAGACCACTCTTTAGTCTCGGTGGAATGGCAAGTCAAACTGCCCTCAACACCGACATATCAAGCGGTTGTGGTGGACCGCATATGGTCCAGACTATCGATCTGCGATTGGACCCACAACCTGGCAAATTCACAACCTCCATCTGAGTCGGACCCGATTAAAGGTGATGCTGACCTTAACAGATGGTTGAATGCCTCGCTTGATGCCCTCATTCCTGTGAAAATCTTACAGAAGAGGGAGAAAAGAATTGGTTCTGCTCCTTGGTTCACGGCTGAGCTCCGCCTGCTTAAAAAAGGATGTAAGAAACTGGAAAGGGCTTGGAGGAAGAAATTTGATGCTGCCAAGCGTACTGGATAGCGATCAGAGGCTATAAAGCAGCCCTCCGCTCGGCAAAAGCACAATTCTTTGAGGAACGAATACAACTTGCCTCAAATTCCTCCAGGGAAACTTTTAAGGTGGTGCAAGAACTCCTCAAAGTCCCCGAACCAGCAGCCACCCATGATCCTCAGAAGTGCAAGGAGTTGGCCGATTTTTTTCACATTAAAATTGTGAATATACTGAACTCTCTACCCCAGGTCGCTAAACCTCAAGGGATCCAAGAAGAGCTCCCCTTAATTCAGGGGAAAGAGTGTCCCATCTCCCTGGACACGTTCGGCCCAGTTTCAGAAGTTGAAACGTTAAAAGCCATAGCTTCCATAAAAAGCGGCTCCCCTATGGACCCAGTTCCTTTTAAAATTTTAAAGCAAGCAGCAACCGCTGTGGTAGGGCCCATTACGGACCTGATAAACGCCTCTTTTTCTCATGGTCTGGTGCCACCCACCTGGAAAAAAGCCGTGGTCAAGGCATTGTTAAAAAAATCTAATCTTGACACGACGGAGTTGGCCAACTACAGGCCTATCTCTCTGTTGGAGACAAGAGAGGTCGCTGTACTGTTCCTATGGAGAGTGGGGGAAGTGTTTAGCTGGCATGACCACAGATGTTAGAGTAACATCCTGGGGCATCCATTTTGTTGGATATAATGGCCTCACACACCCCGAAGGATGTCATGCTTCATCATCGGCAGTTGCTCCTCGTCGGGGAGGCGGTGCAATCCCCGACGGGCTCACCTCAAAGAGGGGCTCTTTGGCGGAGATCTTTTTCCAACTGCCTTATGGTGAGGTGGGGGTGTGTGGACCGAGCTAGGTGTGGTGATGTGCGGGGTATTAAAATGTAGCAAGGGGTACCGGAATTCAATTTATTCTGGGGGTCCCCTGGCTGCAGTTAAAAAAGGAGGGTTAGGCTCACTAAGAGTCAACAAGTTAGGTCAGGTGACCCTAGATGAGGCTAAAGGTGATGAGGGTCGACATGTTTCACGCTTTGGGTCTAGTCACCCGCGATTCATCAGGACCGTATAAATGTGCAGTGTCAAACATGCTAGTGTCATGTATGTCTTATGTTACCTCTGTGGGTACTCCTATGCCTAACGGTTGAGGACTACTTTCCACATGAGGGGTCGGCGGGATTTAGATATCAGGGAGAGCCCAAGGTTTATGCTCAATCATCCTGTATCCGCGCAGGTCGACCTACCCTTCTCCGCCTATCTCTCTGTTGCCAGGTCTCAGCAAAATTGCTGAGAAGCTTGCAAATCATCGACTGTCCAACTTTCTAGAGTCGAATGGTCTGCTCCGAGACTCGCAGACCGGCTTCCGTCCCGGCCAAGGTACTGACACGGCCCTCCTGGCAGTCGTTGAAGAATCCAGACGCATCTTAGATTCGGGAGGATCAGTGGCAGTGATCCTCCTGGATCTGAGTGCTGCGTTCGACACCGTGAACCATCGGGTGTTGACTCAACGACTGTCAGAGGTGGGTGTGGCAGGGGCCGCTTTGAAATGGCTTTGCTCATTTCTTGAAGACCGGTCTTACCAGGTCTGGGAAGGTAGCAACAAGTCTCCATCCATCTCTCTCCAGTGGGGGGTGCCGCAGGGCTCGTCCCTGAGCCCGACATTATTTAATGTCTACATGGCCCCCCTGGAGGATGTGGTGACCCCCTATAACATCAAGATCATCAGCTACGCTGATGATACTCAGCTGGTGGTCGCCCTCCCTCAACTGGTGGAGAACCCTGACTTGTTGCACTCATGCTTGGTGGATGTCTACACCTGGATGAGCAGCTCAGCCTTGAAGCTGAACGGCTCTAAAACAGAGATTATGTTGCTTGGAAACAAAGCTCCTCCATTGCCATTAACATGCTGGCCAAGTTGTATGGGTGACCTCCCATACAACCATCCCATCCAATGAAAGTTGAGATTAAGAGCCTGGGAGTCTGGCTGGAGCAAGACCTCTCCTTCAGAACTCACGCTAAAAGAACCGCGGGAGTATGTTTTGCCCTGCTGCGGGCCGCGCGTAAAATTCTCCCGCTCCTCCCTTTTTCATCGAGGAAGTTGTTGATTCAGGGTTTGATAACATCTCGCCTAGACTATAGCAATGGCCTTTTTCTGGGCGCCCCTGAATCTACTTTCAACAAACTTCAGCAGGTGCAAAATGCGGCGGCCAGACTACTTATGGGCATCCCCAGAACAGAATCTGCTAGACCCGCTCTCAAGGCTCTGCACTGGTTACCGGTGCGGGAGAGAGTGAAGTTTAAGGCACTATGCATCGCACACAAAATTCTTCAGGGCAGCGGACCACCTATCCTGAGGAATTTGGCAGTGCCTTACAAAGCGAACAGAGCGCTGAGGTCCGACCAGAGGTGTCTGCTTCATGTCCCGAGAGTAAAAAGATCGCGCACGGGCGGGAGACGATTTTCTGTGCACACAGCAACGCTCTGGAACTCTCTGCCCCTAAAACTTCGTGCTGAGACCTGCACCCTGCGCTTTCGCAGGGGCTTGAAAACACATCTGTTTCCTGTGTGAGTCGATCCAACTATCTCATGGTCTCACGGTTGATGCACTGTTCAAAGCGCCGGGATGCCTCAGGGTAGCTGTGCGCTATATAAGTTTTAATAATAATAATAATAATAATTATTTGCATGTGAGGTAGTACTATACAAGGTCATTTATTTATTTTTTGTCCTCATTTGCCATAATCCCTTCTGACTGACCACCTACATCTCCGCTCGCCAATTTGTCCTGCCCCCGAAGAGAGCTAGGTTTCTCAGTTGGGGTAAGCTTTGCCAACATTGCATCTGAAAACCTAGTCAGCATACCCTTAGGACCAGAGGGGGAGCTGGGTATCTCCCGAGCCCATCTATCTAGCCCTTCGGCTGCTCTCCCCACTTTCTCCTCCTAGCCATGTCATCAAATATGCCCACATTCTAGTTCTTTATTCACAAGCACAGATCTTGTCTATCTTGCATACACATACAACTGAACGCAACCATTCAGCCTCAGAAGGATAAAAGTAGATGTCACTGTTTACGGATTCCTGAGATCGCGCTATTTGGTAAATTCCCTGCCAATTTTCGAGAGCAGCTGTGGCTGCCTAACCTTCCACTGCCCTCCACCACAGGGAAGCCCGTCAAAACTTTGGGTGTATGGTTCGATGAGAGTATCTTTTTCTCGACATACATTAAGAAGCTGGCCGGTTGCTGTTTCGGCCTTCTTAAAACTCTCAGAAAAATCTTACCTCTGCTATCTCAGGAGGCGAGGTAAACAGTTACGAGTGTGCTGATTCTGTCGCGGCTGGATTACGACAACGCCCTTTATGTTCCGGGCTACCTGTTGAAGAGGCTAAAGGTGGTTTAGAATGCGGCAGCCAGACTGCTATTGGGAATTTCACTAGGAACAGTGTTCACCGGTTGCTGCGATATCTCCATTCGCTTCCCGTGGTGGACAGAGTTAAATTTAAATAATTGGTTCTGGCCCATCGTGCTCTTCACGGGTGCGGCCGTCTCTATCTGCAGAGACAGTTCTCTTTTTATGTTCCTTCGCGAGCCCTTCGATCCATGTCCCTACGCTTTGCCCAGGTTCCTCGCTTCAAGTATCAAAGGCTAGGGGGCAGCTCCTTTGCGGTGAAGGCTGCAGTTGCTTGGAATGCCTTTACTCTCGTCCTGAGGTCATTCAGGACCCAGTTGCTTTTAAAAGAAATTGAAGACACACTTCTTTGCCGGATTGTCTCTCTCCACACCCCACTAAGCTTCGCGCCGGGACACTTGTTCGTATCTGCGCGCGTTATAAATTAATGTAACATAACATCCTCCAGGTCTCCTCTTTGCATTCTGGGACGTGTGGTCATTTAATCTATAACTTCAAAAGTACAAAAAGAATGTATGGCTAAGTACCTCTTGGATGAGCCCATCATGCATGGCCCAGACAGCTCTGTGTACCATCCATGCCAAGTCCAGATGGCATTGGCCCTCTCCTGGCGAACACTGATTTAGCCATTTCACAAGAGCAGGCAATTGGTCAAGGGCTGGCAGGTATTTTCTGCTTTTCCGTTTGCAAAAGCCACGAGTTGCCTAAAGAAATAAAACAATTTGACCACTAACTCCTTAGCTTCAACTCACTAACTGGGGACTTAGAAAACAGGCGTTTGTTAGCTAAATACTGTGGCCAAGGAAATCATACTTCACTAATTGTGGTCACTCCAGGTTACTGTCTCCTTTCCCACCTTGTGGACAGTGTTTAACAACTCACCACACATTAGCAGTCCCGAGCTACTTTAGCCTGTCCACTAAGGGACCCAACCAGCACAACACTTGCAGACGTGAGGCAGTCTCATGTATTCCTCGTCAGAAGCATCATCACACACTTCATACTTAAGCACATTAACTACACAAAGACACAAAAGTAGGGCATGTTGAGTGCGTGCCTCCGGTTTGCTTTATGTACCTCTGTTGGTGTTCACATGATGGAAACTGCGTCTTATCCCAGGAAGAATCGCTACTTGCTGTTGGAGGAACGAGGAAATTACGCAGCATTACCAAATTACCGCCCAAATGGCTCTTTGTGAAGTAGCGAGCCACAGAAGCTGTGTGGGGAGGAGTCCAGTCAGACAGACTTCATGGTGCGGGGAAAAGGATGTGGTCACAACTAGCATCGATCTTGCTAACTCGGTTCAGCGGTGTTTTCTGAGGTGTCTGGGTCATTAATTAGTAACAACTATGAGCAGAAGGAACTCGCACAGCTAAATAAATCACAAGTAAAACAGCAGATGAAGGGTGTAGTGTGCTGCTAGAGTTGAACACTGCCTGGCCTAGCAGTGTTAAATCCAAGGAACTAATACAAAGCCCTCTCACCAAGGAGAGAGCAACTCCGAGCACTACATGGAAGACCAACCGGTCTTATTAGTTAAATCTCAAAGTTAATTTTGAAGTATACGGAAAAATCATCCAAATGTTCAAATCATTTTATTTTCCAGCGATGGTTAATTCACCAATCAGCGACTAGAATATTCAATATCAAATCTTCATTATTTGAAACAGTTTTTCAGTGATGTTAACACATCCCGATGCATTTCGGGCACCGCCCTTCCTCAGGGGAATACTCTACAAAAACAATCCAAAATAAATGATGTTCAAATACAGTTCTCATAAATGTAAAACATACCATCTAGCATTGATACTTCATTCACATGAAAAAATACACCTATACCTAAGAGCAACGTACCTCAGAAAGAATCACCAAAGTAAAGTCACCAAAGGATCAAGGGTGAAGTCCTAGTCCCCGCTACCAAACGAGTGAAAAAGTACGACATAAGTGATCAATGTGGATAGAGAATTTCCATGAAAAATAACCAAACGAGTGAAAAAGTCTGTAGGTCGCGGGTGCATAACAGAGATTAATCGGGTGCTTAATATAAACTTCCTAGCAGAGTGAGGTTCAAACAATGTGAGTCACCAAATCTACACGGCGTACCAACTGAGAGAGTTCAGTGCGTGTAGCCACAAGCCCCGTCATAGAGATGACGCGTTCCCCGGAGGGGTAACTTACTTGAACGGGAGTGTAACAGGTTCCGCAAGTAAGAGCAGAGACCAGGAGAAGCTGGCGCTGCAAAGCTGGTGATCGGTAAAGTGCAATGTGAGCGAGCATAGACATGGACAGAAGACTGCGTGACTGAAGGTAGAGAACGGACTATCCGTTAGAACGAAAGAGGTGTAAACAAACTAAAACCCGTGAAGTAAGAAAAGGCTGAAAAACCTACAAGGAGCAGGCAACCAAAATTCTAAGACCCATAACCAGTCGGGTAATGCACAGTAAACAAGCACAAAAATTCAAAATGTCGGAGAAAAAATATGTGGGCGTATAGAAAAATAGTGTGAATTATGCAAGATAATATACATACATTACAAATAACATAAAAATTCCATTCGGTCATTTAACCCATCCGGTACCATAGTGGACATGAATCGGATCCAAAAGTTCTCTCGTTTGAGCAATGTGTTTTTGTTGTTGTGTGTCACTTTGACTTGTTCTAAAATCAAAAATTTCAATTGTGCCACGCTGTGTCTATGTTCATGGAAGTGGTTGGCCACACTAGATTTTTGATTGTGGGTGCGTATGTTACTTTTGTGTTCCAAAATGCGAACACGGATTTTACGTTCAGTATGTCCAATGTAACATTTGCCGCAAGGGCATTTCAGCATGTAGATGACGTTGCCACTGTTACAGGTGGCATTGACTCGCAGTTTTATCGTGTGTCCTTTCATGGGATGACGTGTGGTGTTACCTGTAATGCAGTTGTTGCAGTTACTGCAATTGTAGCAAGGTTTGACTCCTGGTCTCTGCTCTTACTTGCAGAACCTGTTACACTCCCGTTCAAGTAAGTTACCCCTCCGGGGAACGCGTCATCTCTATGACGGGGCTTGTGGCTACACGCACTGAACTCTCTCAGTTGGTCCGCCGTGTAGATTTGGTGACTCACATTGTTTGAACCTCACGCTGCTAGGAAGTTTATATTAAGCACCCGATTAATCTCGGTTATGCACCCGCGACCTACAGACTTTTTCACTCGTTTGGTTATTTTTCATGGAAATTCTCTATCCACATTGATCACTTATGTCGTACTTTTTCACTCGTTTGGTAGCGGGGACTATGACTTCACCCTTGATCCTTTGGTGACTTTACTTTGGTGATTCTTTCTGAGGTACGTTGCTCTTAGGTATAGGTGTATTTTTTCATGTGAATGAAGTATCAATGCTAGATGGTATGTTTTACATTTATGAGAACTGTATATTTGAACATCATTTATTTTGGATTGTTTTTGTTAGTATTCCCCTGAGGAAGGGCGGTGCCCGAAATGCATCGGGATGTGTTAACATCACTGAAAAACTGTTTAAAATAATGAAGATTTGATATTGAATATTCTAGTCGCTGATTGGTGAATTAACCATCGCTGGAAAATAAAATGATTTGAACATTTGGATGATTTTTCCGTATACTTCAAATTTAACTTTGAGATTTAACTAATAAGACCGGTTGGTCTTCCATGTAGTGCTCGGAGTTGCTCTCTCCTTGGTGAGAGGGCTTTGTATTAGTGTCTGGGTCATTGACAGCTCACTGAGATAGTCACCAACTTATTAATCATATTCACCGTCCTCAGGTTGCTGGACTCCGACTCATTGCAGAAGTCAGCGATACCAGTTCCTAAACAAGCATGTGCAATGCAATAGGACTCGCAATAACGCAAGACCTATTGCATTGCAAACGAGAGTGCGGATGGGCAAGAAGGCACGAGGGGGGGTCGTCGTGCGAGAAGGCATTGGACTGCGGGACGGAGGGCGCACGGGAAGAAAGTAATCTGTGCAGTAAAGGGGCCAGTAGCCATGGCAGGACCCAAATGACAACATGGCCATCATAAGGAGGGACTAACAAGCCTACAACCAATTGGAAGGCAGCATTTAAGACACAAGCCAATGAAAATGATTGGCGGAGAGAGGGCGGAACTTCCGCAAAGATTCCACGCTATACTAAATACAGCAAGCCTCGCAAAGCGAGCAGCGCATGCGCTGCAATATTAGGCTCGATCTAAAAAGGACGTCTCGCAGATTTGCTTTTAAGGGGTCAGTCTTGCAAATGCCACACCTGGCTACAAATATGTCCCAACGAACTGCATTAATGGATTTTGTAGAGTGGCGTCATGCGACAAGGATGACATTCATCATGCCAAGTGCCAAATCAACTGCAGTCAATTACCCTGCTCAATAGCTGTGCATGGAGTTGTAGATTACAAAGATTCGAGTGGAGGAACCTGCCCTGCTGCTGACACAGGAGGTGCACCCCAAAGTGGCAGATTGATCGAAAGAGAGATGCTCATGCCCACAAGGTCTGGGTAACACACCCTCCATGACAAATCGGGAGGCAGAATGACTTGGGCCTGGTGGTACCTGATATTCTTTAAAACTCAGAACAGGAGAGGAGGAAGGCGTAGTTGAGTCCCAGGTTCCACTACAACCAGAATGCTCCCCTAACAAGTGTCGTGTAAACACCAAAGCGCAAATATTTTGACATTGTGCATTTTCAATGGTGGCTAAAACATCTAGCCAGGATGCTACCGCTGTTGCAAGATGCCCTGGGCCACCTAAGATGCAGCTGCTACTTGTGGTCTGTAGGACACCTCCTACTCAAGTTGTCTACTCGGTCATTGAAATCACGATCAAGAAATTACCTTGGGACTCCAACCATATCTAAAGATATAGACGCTCCTGATTAAGGACATAGGGCCCAGCTCCGCCTTGCTTGTTGATGCACCATATGACTGTGGTGTTGTCCTTGAGATCTTGCACCAGACTTCCCTTGAGGTATGGCAAGAAGGAGCCCAATGAATGGTCCGCTACTCCAGAAGAATGACGCAGAGCCAGCTTTCTGCCAGAGATCAGAGTCTCCTGATCTCCCCCTCCACTAGATGGCCTCCCCAACCAAGCAGGAAGGCATCCATCAACACCGTCTACTCTGGGTGGAGAAGGACCTGCCGCTGGACTAGTGGCTTTTTAGCAGCCACCAATGCAAATCTGAGACGATATCCTCAGACATAGATGGCATTGGCCATACTGCCTTAATGCGTGGCACATTGGAACTTCAAAGTGCATTGCAGAGCATGCATGTGCTACTTGGCATACCTCACTAAACGGATACACAAGGTTATAAGGCCAAGTCGTCTCCGAGCCGCTCTCACCATAATGCAGGACCAAACCTGAAACACAGGGATCCACAGCCTGAAATTTCAAAACGTATTGCAGAGGAAGGAAAACCCCGAACTTCACTGTGACTAGGATTGTACCGAAGAATGGAAACCTCTGCTAAGGAGTAGGGTGGGACTTTAGGCTCATTGACAGAGGATGCGAACAATGTCAAGAGGACAACCGTTGTAATTCCAGAGGTGCTCCATGACTGAGTGTGGCAAGCTCGCCCTCAACAGCCATCCATGAAGCTACAGTATTACTGGTATTGCCAAACTATGGAAGATGAGCAGCGCCCACCGCCATCAATTTAGGTAACACCCAAGGGGCGCTGTAGGACTGAAGAGGATCACAGCAAACTGAAAGTGCTCCTGGACTGCCTTGAACTACAGATGTCTGAGACTGAAAATAATCAACAACACAAAAGTCCCTATATTCAATAAAAAGGGGGGCAAAGACCTTAACCCTGGACCAAGTATCAGTCTTCCAACAAAATGTGAGAGGGACGATTCTTCAGCAATGGCTACTCCTATCAATTTAAACAAATCATGCACTTTGATTCACACTATAATCATCACACATTGTCTCAAACTCAATATTAGATTCAACTCCCATATATGAAAAAATAAACATTTTATTTAGTTCATAGATTAATCAATATACATAAAAACCTCTGTTTGGACAACTGGCTAATGATACCTCCCCGAGAGGGTTACAATCTTATTTCTACAATAAAAATCTATTTTAAAAAGTTGACGCAGTGTTTCGGTTATCTTTAATGGTTCCACCTTCTTCAGGACTAAAAAATAGTTTCATCGAATCTCTTATTTCATATGTATCTAGATTCAATTATGCCATTTGTGGGGGATGACCCTCCAACACCATAGATAATATCAGCTTGTTGATGAGCCTCCTCAGTAGTCGTAATGGTTTCTCTTGTCCGCAAGAGCCACTGTATCACAATACTTCTATTTCGATTAAAAAAATCACTTGAATCACTTCTGGAATTCGTCTCATAAAAAAACTGTATGCAACAAGCCCTGTTTAATTTTCAATTTTGTACTTGGGTGCTTGCATCATAGGAATGTCGTTTGTGGTTTTCTTCAATTGTCTTTTAATTCCCAAAAGACTTATTTTCGACCTCGTTAAAAACAATGTCAGCCTCCCTGCTCTCGCGGACTACCCGGAAGTGAATAAATGAGACTGAAAATAAGCATCCTGCAGGTCCAAGGACACCATCCAAGGTCCCGGTTCCAGAACAGATAGTATTGGACCAGAGCAAGCATTTTGAATTTTCTGCACAAAGGCATTCAGGGGCTGAAGGTGCAGAATAGGGCCTCAACCTTCTGAATGTGCAGTAGCAAGAGTAACAACCCCTTTCATTTTTAAGAGTCCAGCATCATCTTGATGTCACATTTGGAGAGCAAAAGTGGCACCTCTTGTAGAAAAATGGACAGGCCCTCCTCTGAAGCTTGCTCTGGTGCAGGGGGAATGGAAAGGAAATGCAGGGAATAGCCATTTGAACAATAAGTAAGGCCAATCTGTCGGATGTGATGGATGGCCAACGTAGGATAAAATGGTGAATCCTGTTCCCCCGACTGGTTTGGCATGTGCCACAAAGGGCAAACAACAGTGGTTTGCTGGCCATTCTAGCAGGTGGAAGATGAATTTGATGGTTGATGTCTCTGCTGGCCTGCCAGACCAGGGTCCCTGGCCTTGAAAGGACTTCTTTTGCATCACTGGTTGGGAAGTTAAGAAGGCTTTCTCTGTCTGTATGCCAGCTTCCTCGGATAGCCCGTAAATATTCTGAATTGAGGCAGATACAGATTGACAGGGATTAACAGCCCTAAGGAGTACACCGTGGGTTTTCGGTCTTTAAAGCATGCAAAATCAGAGTCTACCAACTCATCGTAAACGCAGGGCCATAAGGATATACATCATCCTCAATACCTGGTGGTTGCCCCTGCTCTGGCACAGGATCAGAGTCAGAGCAAAAGTGATAGTGAATCCTGTGCTGGTAGGTACGACATGCAGAAGCACAGGATTACAGTCATTGTTCAAACATTGTGAGGAAGTCCGGGGAACCGAGGAGGACTTACCAGGGTGTCGCCATGGGGGAGTTGCAGAAAAGGGATTCAAACCGAAATCGGGACTCTGTCCAAGGACTACAACAACCATGCCCCTCATGTTTATTCACAGCAAGACGCCGACGTTGAGGGTAACCCGGAAGCGACCCGGAAGGATTCCGGAAACACTCTTGACGGTCCAATGAAAGGAGGCCAATTTCAAGGGGAGGGGTCTGAGACCGGTGGGGCGCTAGAGGCAGGAAGGAAGATGAGCGAGTGGAGGAGTGAGGACGGACCCTGTGTGTGGACATCAGGAAGCGGAGTGAAGACAGAAGACGCGGTACCCGAGAAAGAAGATGCGGGACCCGAGACAGAAGACGCGGGACACGAGATACAGGACGCGAGACCATCAGGCGACCCCGAGGAACCGGACGAAGCTGTTGTGAAGACTGGGGGTGTCAGGAGGACGCTGGGGAGCGGCCGCAACTCTGGAGAGTTGCGGCGGAGACGGTGAGTGACAGCAGCTCGAGGTAACCGGGAGTTGGGTTTGCAGGAAGCGGGTGGTGTTACCAGGGCGGGCTACGGGTAGAGGGAGAGTTCTTCTGCATTTCGCCCAAGTCCGTAGGAATATCTCGGCAGCATTTCTGAGGGACTAGAGTGTATGAGTTTCTTTGTTTCTATACCATCAAACCCTAAGTTGTATATGTCAATTAAGATCAGTACTTTTTGCACCAAGCACCGCCTTAGAGCTCCCTAGGCACTAAATAATCCCCCTCCCTCACTATTCTATCCTCAGCACAAAAGAAGGTCTCTCAACACCAAAGGTGTGGTGACGGTATAACTCCCTAATACATAAATCAACCCCTTGTCTCACGGCTTCCTCATTTTTCCTCTCCTATGAGACTCCGGGGAGACCACCTTATGGGATTGAGAGGCAAAATGGAGGCTGCCTTGGCGAAAATGGCCAAAAACCAGGAGCATCTGGGTAAGGTGATGGAACGCTTCCTAACCGTCGTTGAAGAAGACCGTGGCAAGTTACAAATACTCACGGGACAAGGTCAAACACATGGAGCTGCAATGGACAAAACTACCGAAGCCCTTGGACATCAGAGAGGTCTCACTACCCTACCTTCTGTAGTATTACCGCGATATGTGAGCAGGGAGGACCCCGACTACTTTTTCAATAACTGTGAAAGAATGGCAACGCAGCATCCTGCCCCGTAGATAAATGGGGACAATATTTAGGCCCTCTCCTGTCGGGAGATTTAAAGGCAGCATACCTTTCAAGGGGTAGTCCCCTATACCGATATAAAAAGGTGTATCATGGAAAGGTTAGGGGTGGACGATTAAAATGAAGACAAATTAAGGAAGGCCCCAAGAAACCCCTCGTACTTTGTATTTTAGGGTGAAAGATATGGCGGATCGGAGGTTAAAACCAGCTACTGCTGACTAGGACGGGATTATGGCCAAGATCTATCAAGAACAGTATTGAACTTCTCTTCACCCTCCCATACAACATTGGGTCAGACAACAGGCTAATCTCACTTAAGAAATTGCCATTGAG
Source organism: Lissotriton helveticus (assembly GCF_964261635.1). NCBI lineage: Eukaryota > Metazoa > Chordata > Amphibia > Caudata > Salamandridae > Lissotriton > Lissotriton helveticus. Next base: position 452,474,771 of record NC_136073.1, on the reverse strand, counting down.
ATAGCTAGCGTCTTCAATAGAGCACAGGAGATACAAAAAGGAAGAGGAGAGCCCACTGGAAAATCTGGGGGACATGTAACTCATCGTCCATCCCGTCCCGTTAGTGAAGAATCCCGAACCCCTTGCTATTATACCCAGTACCCTCTCATTCGCCCTCCTTCCATGGGTCCTCAGTGTTTCAAATGTGGAGGGATAGGACACATCGCCAGGTTCTGCCCCCAAAAGGAAGAACCAATGGGAATAGGGATGGCCCGCAATTATTATTGCTCTCCTACAGAAAGGAAACCACCACCATATAGGTGCACTGTATCAGTAAACGGACATCCAGTAACTGCCCTAGCAGACATGGGGTGTTTGCATAGTGTAGTAAGACCCCACGACCTAGGCAAGAACGTGGGGCCAATAGATGGGGTTGTTGCTATTCGGTGTGTCCATGGGGACACTACGCCCTATCCCACGGCTCAAGTTCAAATACAACATTCCCAAGATCCAGGAACCACTTTAACTGTAGGTCTAATACCACGCTTACCTGAACAAGCCATACTAGGGAATGATTATCCTAAATTGTCACAGTTGTTACAGGGTACACCTCCCTCAGAAGAAGAATGGTTATCATCAGCCCCATTTTCCAAAGATGCGGATAGAAACTGGCCCCCTCCAAAAACCAGAAAGATCCGGAGACACAGGAAGGCCGAAAAGGGGAAAGAACCGTTGGTGTTGCCTATCATACCAGATGAAAACCCCTGGGAAACAGACAGAAGCTTCTGCGCTGCTCAACGAGAAGATCCAGAATTACAAGAAGCATGGAATAAGGCCCTTGAGGGTGAAGATCCCCAGCATGTAGGTCCTTACTTCTTTAAGAACAATGGGTTATTGTATAGGAAAGGGAATCCTGCACAGAAAGCCCAGTTGCTGATCCCAGGTCCATTCAGGGAAAAGGTCTTATATCTAGCCCATAGTCACCTACTAGGGGGTCATTTTGTAACAGAAAAGACAGAAAAACTGATCCTAGAAAGATTCTATTGGACAGGAATATACCAACAAGTTAAGCAATACTGTAGGGAATGTCCAGTATGTCAAAGACATAGCTGTTGCCAACCTCCTCGGGTCCCATTACAGCCACTTCCTATTATTGACGAACCATTCCGCCGCATAGGTATGGAAATAATTGGGTCTTTGTTGCCATCCCGAAGTGGGTGTAGACATTTACTTGTCATCGTAGATTATGCTACTCACTTTCCTGAGGCCATACCCCTACGTCATCCAGATGCCGCTAATATATTCAAAGCTATGATTGGTGTTTTTTCAAGGGTCGGATTCCCAAAAGAGATCCTAACCGATCAAGGAACACCCTTTGTGTCCAGGATGATGAAGCAGGTCTGTATTCAATTAGGAATCAAACAGATCAGAACAGCTGCCTACCACCCACAAACAGATGGGTTGGTAGAAAGGTATAACGCCACCATTAAAACTACACTAAAAAAGCTGTTGACTTTAGAAACAAGGAAATGGGAATATAGGTTACCTTTGGCATTATTTGCTATCCGATGTAAAGAACAGAAAAGCACTGGGTATTCTTCTTTCGAATTGTTATATGGACACAAACCCCGCACCTTGTTAGATATGGCCCAGGAAAAATGGGAAACAGAACCAAACAATACCAAACGTTTAACCGAATACGTATCCAATTTGCGGACACACTTGAGTCAGATCAGGACTATTGTCCGAAATAATCTGGAAGATGCCCAGAATGCACAAAAAGGGCAGTATGACAAAGGGACTAAAGTACGATCTTTCCAAGTGGGGGACCTTGTACTACTAATGATGGCATCCTCAGATCAGAAGCTATTAGGGCAGTGGCAGGGTCTTTACAGGATAGTCGAACGGGTGACACCTGTGACTTACCGCATCAAAACAGATCCAGCAAAGCACCTATCCAAAATATACCATGTCAATTTGCTTAAAAAATGGGAGGGTCCCTTGCGGGTGTCTGTAAACATTGCAGAGACACAGACAATCTTGTTTCATCAATGAATCGATCCTGATCTGCCACCGATGCTAAAAGAGGACCAATTCCAGGTATTACAACCCCTTGCCCCCTTGAATGTGGTGTTGAAACCCCATGAGAGTTATGCAGGTGCCTATATTGACGATATAATCATTTATAGTGATACCTGGGAGCAACATTTGTTACACCTATCACAAGTTATACACATGTTAGGGTTACATGGTCTGAAGATAAATCGGTCCAAAAGCCACCTGCCTGCCCAGACCGTTCGATACTTAGGGTACGTATTGGGGGAAGGAGTCATAAGACCTCAGGCCTCAAAGGTAACGGCCAACTGACAAATACCCTTACCTAGAAATAAAAAAGATCTACAGGCTTTCCTTGGGTTACTTGGTTATTATCGGCGATTTATTCCAGGGTTCTCCCAAATGGCAGCCCCTTTGACTGATCTGCTTTAGAAAAATGTCCTAACTGAAGAAATATTGTGATCCCCTCCCTCCCAGGTGTTACGCTCCTTTGAATCCTTGAAGAGGTCTTTATCTTCAGATACTGTCCTGACTAGTCCCGATTATTCCCGTCCCTTTATAGGCACCACAAACACACCAAGTGGGAGTCGGTCACCGACATTTGCCTGTGACAGGCCACACGTGGTTTGAAACCAGACTGTTTCTTGGGTGAGATTCTCGCACCAGGAGAAGAATTTCAGAAAAAAAAAGTTGACAAAAAAGGTCACTAAACAAATGACTTGGGGGTAGCTCAATCCGGATCAACGCTATATGGCACAGAAAGGAAAGAACTGATGGTGCGTCGATGTGGGCCTGTAAGGTATCGTGCATGTCACTTCCGATGCAAAACCAAACACCACCACCTACTGGTGCAAAAGGGTTACTGCTCGAAAATCTTGCAATCCAGTCTGACGCCTGGGAATATTCAAAGTTAAAAAATCTGCGGCTAGAAGCCTCTATCAAATACATTGTTTTGTGTATTTTTTTATGCTAGTCTTTGTTACATAGTGTAACTTGCCAGCATTATGAATATCAAGTATTATTTTGCAGAGTATGCATACAATTCGCCTTTATTTGTCTAACTAAATATTCTTAGCTTCATTGCTTTCAAGCCAATAAAAGAGTTTCGGCATTTTGGGATAAAGTAGATGCAATCTCTGAATTATTTGACAGCAAGGTAATTAACATTTTCCATGTAGCTTTGCGTGTGCCTATATTCAGAGCACGTCATTGCCTGTATAAAATAAATATTTTAATGGTACGAGCTCTAAACTGAAGAGCCATGAGTTATCAGTCTATCACAGAGCCCCATGCAGATTTTTACACCAAATATTACATTTTTAAGTTGAAAATGGTTGCGGGCGATTCATTCAACCATAGCTAAACTAATGAAAACAGCTGAAGCCATTTGAAGTGTGTTGTGGAGAGGTTAATCTCCTCTTCTATTCTGAATTTTGACCTACGCAGATGGATAATTGCAAAGCCAGTGATTCCCTATCCAGATCTTAAATTGCTATTGCATCTCTAAAGTTATTTGGTTTTGACTGTCACAAGTGCAGTGGAAATTCATTCCCTCATTCAGGAGCAGGAATTGGACATCCTGTTTCTGTCAGAAACTTGGATTACTTCCAGTTCTGACGCTGACATTGTATTAGCCCTCCCACCAGGCTTTCTCATATTTCATTTGGACAGACCTGATGGACGAGGAGGTGGTCTTGCTGTTATTTACCGAGACAGCTTTAAATGTAGGGCCCGGGATGGACTTGTGGCTAATTGTGAAAGTTGCCACTTCTCACTGCAGATATCCCCCACGGTGACACTGGCAGGCCTGTTGATTTACCGGCCCCCGGGCAGTGTGGGCAACTTCGTAAGTTCTGTGATGGAAACAGTAACACTGCTGGCGACATCCACTTCCTCTTTTATTGTCTTAGGGGACTTGAATCTGCATTTTAATTACACCGCAGACATAATTGCCTCAGATCTTAAAGGCGATCTGACTGCCTGTGATCTCCAGTTAATTAATACAGGAGCCACACACGAGAAGGGCCACTTATTGGACCCAGTCTTTTCTAACATCCCCCGGCTTAAGGCCAGACCAGCCCTCCCTCTCCCATGGTCAGACCATTCTTTAGTTGCGGTGGAATGGCAAGTCAAACTGCCCTCAACACCGACACATCAAGCGGTTGTGGTGGACCGCGTATGGTCCAGACTATCGATCAACGATTGGACCCACAACCTGGCAAAATTACAACCTCCATCTGAGTCAGACCCGATTAAAGGTGATGCTGACCTTAACAGGTGGTTGAAAGCCTCGCTTGATACCCTCATTCCTATGAAAACGATACAGAAGAGGGAAAAAAGAATTGGTTCTGCTCCTTGGTTTACGGCTGAGCTCCGCCTGCTTAAAAAAGGATGTAAGAAACTTGAAAGGGCCTGGAGGAAGAAATTTGATGCCGCTAAGCGCAAGGACTACTGGATAGCGATGAGGGGCTACAAAGCAGCCCTCCGCTTGGCAAAAGCACAATTTTTTGAGGAACGTGTACAACTTGCCTCAAACTCCTCCAGGGAAACATTTAAGGTGGTGCAAGAACTCCTTAAAGTCCCTGAACCAGCAGTCACCCACGATCCCCAGAAGTGCAAGGAGTTGGCCGATTTTTTTCACATTAAAATTGTGAAAATACTCAACTCCCTTCCCCAGGTTACTAAACCGCAAGGGACCCAAAAAGAGCTCCCCCCAACTCAGGGGAAAGAGCAACGCACGTCCCTGGACATGTTTGGCCCAGTTTCAGAAGCGGAAACGCTAAAAGCCATAGCCTCCATAAAAAGCGGCTCCCCTATGGACCCAGTTCCTTTTAGAATTTTAAAGCAAGCAGCAACCGCTGTGGTAGGGCCCATTACGGACCTAATAAATGCTTCTTTCTCTCATGGGCTGGTGCCACCCAGCTGGAAAAAAGCCGTGGTCAAGGCATTGTTAAAAAAATCTAACCTTGACACGGCGGAGCTGGCCAACTACAGGCCCATCTCTCTGCTGCCAGGCCTCAGCAAAATTGCTGAGAAGCTTGCAAATCTTCGACTCTCCAACTTTTTAGAGTCGAATGGTCTGCTCCGAGACTCGCAGACCGGTTTTCGTCCCGGTCAAGGTACTGACACGGCCCTCCTGGAAGTCGTTGAAGAATCCAGACGCATCTTAGATTCGGGAGGATCAGTGGCAGTGATCCTCCTGGATCTGAGTGCCGCATTCGACACCGTGAACCATCGGGTGTTGACTCAACGACTGTCAGAGGTGGGTGTGGCAGGGGCCGCTTTGAAGTGGCTTGGTTCATTTCTTGAAGACCGGTCTTACCAGGTCTGGGAAGGTAGCAACAAGTCTTCATCCATCTCTCTCCAGTGGGGGGTGCCGCAGGGCTCGGCCTTGAGCCCGACATTATTTAATGTCTATATGGCCCCCCTGGAGGATGTGGTGGCCCCTTTTAACATCAAGATCATCAGCTATGCTGATGATACTCAGCTGGTGGTCGCCCTTCCTCAACTGGTGGAGAACCCTGACTTGTTGCACTCATGCCTGGTGGATGTCTACGCCTGGATGAGCAGTTCATCTTTGAAGCTGAACGGCTCTAAAACAGAGATTATGTTACTTGGAATCAAAGCTCCCTCATTGCCATTAACATGCTGGCCAAGCTGTATGGGTGACTTCCCCACCATGAAAGATGAGATTAAGAGCCTGGGAGTCTGGCTGGAGCAAGATCTCTCCTTCAGAACTCATGCCAAAAGAACTGCGGGAGTATGTTTTGCCCTGCTGCGGGCTGCTCGGAAAATCTTCCCGCTCCTTCCCCTTTCATCGAGGAAGTTGTTGATTCAGGGGCTGATAACATCTCGCCTTGACTATAGCAATGGTCTTTTTCTAGGCGCCCCTGAATCCACTTTTAACAAACTTCAGCAGGTGCAAAATGCGGCGGCCAGACTACTTATGGGCATCCCCAGAACAGAATCTGCCAGACCCGCCCTTAAGGCTCTGCACTGGTTACCGGTGCGGGAGAGAGTGAAGTTTAAGGCACTCTGCACCGCACACAAAATCCTTCAGGGTAACGGACCATCTATCCTGAGGAACCTGGTAGTGCCTTACAAAGCGAACAGAGCGCTACGGTCCGATCAGAAATGCTTGCTCCACGTCCCGAGAGTAAAAAGATCGCGCACGGGCGGGAGACGTTTTTCTGTGCACACAGCAACCCTCTGGAACTCTCTGCCACTAAAACTTCGTGCTGAGACCTGCATCTTGCGCTTTCGTAGGGGCCTGAAAACACACTTGTTTCCTGTGTGAGCTGGTCCAACCATCTCATGGTTCACGGTTGATGCACTGTTCATAGCGCCGGGATGCCCCAGGGTAGCTGTGCGCTATATAAGTTTTTTTTAATAATTAATAATAACAAGTGACATTCATAAGCCTAAAGAGAAGGGATTCAGTGGAGCCTATATATAAAAATCATATTAATACCAGTTTTCACTCCTTAATACATCACCTTGCTGTGGCTACTGACAAAACCGGTGTTATTTCTACTCAGTCTCCCCACTGTGCTCGTCATGAACAGTCTTAATAGTGTTAATGTACAAAAAAAGGAACACATGAAAAGTTTGATAATGCACTCTTCTACAGGCGCAACTAATGCAACCGTCTATAGTATTTAGCCCAGATCCAGCAGTTTTATCGTAATTTCCTAAACAGCTGGGAGAGTCCGCAAATACTGTAATCACAGTAGCTCAACAGTGAAGAAGCGCTGAAAATGGACAAAGTAGTGGTAGCAAAACTATTTCACCGTACTGGGCAAAAGTTACAGAGAAAATATAATCATCCCAGACAAGCTTCATAATTCACATCAATTTGTGAACCTCCCTGTGGTGATACCGGCGTGGATCTTCAAAACTCTAGACTCTTTATTAACAACTTTGTTGTGGGGGTCGGGTCGCCACAGATTAGTCCTTCCTAAAATGCAGCTGCCTAGCACTGGTGGAGGTATGGGTCCCAGATTTCAATGCATACTGCATAGTCTGACAGTTGCAGTGGTTGGCATATTGGCTGGCCATAACTTGTTTGAAATTGGATATTCGCCTGTGCGGCTAAGACTGGGATTGTTACAGGTGTTACTCTGCCTCGACTCGGGTACGGCACTTCACTATCGGAAGTTAGCACTTACATATGCCAAAGTATCTACTCCATATGCCCCTAATATCCCACTTTGTGGTCTGCCAACCCTACGGGGGTTCTGTCAGCTAATAGGTTGAGGCGTTGGGCAGAAGTTGGAGTTGAGATGGTGGTCGACTTATTCACAGATGGGAACCTGATGCCCTACAATGAGTTTGTGAAGGTTAATGCAGTACCTGTTACACTGTTCTTGCCCTACGCTGCAATTACACATTTTATACATTGGCACTGGCTGGTGGACCAGAGGGAGGCCCCCACCTTTCAATTATTACAGGCACTTCACATAACGGGCCATGGAAGCCACCTGGTTAGATGGTTACACCGAGGATTAAGGAGACACTTGGGCATTTCGCTGTTGTCCCTTCGCCAGAAGTGGGAAACGGAGATAGCCAGGGAGCTCACTGACAGGGAATGGGCGATGGTTCTAGAGTATCCTAAGCGAGTCTCTCGCAATGTCCGACTTAAATTCATTCAGCTACTAATTTTACACAGGGCTTATTTAACACCACGGAAGATACAAGCAATGTCCCCGACTGCTTCCTCAGACTGCACTAGGTGTTATCGATTGGAGGCTGATTTCATCCATATGATGTGGGCCTGTGCCTCCTTGAAGGGGTTTTGGAGTGAAGTTACGCAGGCCTAACCTAAATATCAGAGCGTTATTCGTGGCCCACTATCGAGACCTGTCTCATGGGTCTTTACCCGCTCCCCAAAAGGCGGTGGTACTGTGCCGCCTTACGGGCTTTCCTTAAAATTGGTCAAGAGATTGATCACACAACGCTGAAATTCTCACGAGCGCCGTGAGGGAGTGTGGAGAGAATAAATACTCAAGTGGGCTACTGCCGAAAGGGAAGCGTTACAACGCGAGGAGTACAGGGGACTTAGAAAAAAAAACGATTTTACCGGAATGGGCCCATTTGGTAGAACAGTTCAAAATACAAACTACTACCGATCAAGGAGAATGAGTGAATGTTAAAAGACCCCCGCCCATGTCTTTAAATGCAATGGCGCAAAGTAGATGTACTGTCATAAATTGCTGGTTTGATGGCGCGTCATTAACCCAACCACCCCCCTCTCCCTCGCTCCATCGCTATCACCACATATGGATACCATACACGAAACAGGCGCTGAAACCATAGTGGCTTCTTTTTAATTCTTTTGGTTAAACGGGGGGTGGGGTTTTGGAGTTAAACAAGTTGGTTGCCATAAAGGATTGTCCTGATATACATATGTAATATTTCAATATACAGACTTGAATAGAAAAGAATAACAAAATGAATATATCCGACTTTGTGTATGTACTAGACGGAAATATCGCACTAAATATCTGTTAAACTGTATTCAAAGCAAAAATATATCGTACATATAAATAACCTGAAAATGAATAAAATCTGTGTTTAAAAAAAGACAAGCTTCATAATTCACTCTACGACAGACAGAGGTTTAGTCAAACATTTGCCAATTATAGGGCTTTGTTTTTATCTATAACAGCTATGAATTATAAAAATAAAATATTACCTTGCCCTTTCTCGAGAAATATAATTTTGGATTCTGGAACAAAATTTGAAGCAGTTATAATCATTTCTTGTCCTCCATTTACGGAACAGCTGTTGATGTTGTACTTGTCAATCTGAGGAAGTTCTTGAGCAGATCGCTGGGCTGTATTGCAAATAGACATAACATGATTAGCAATTTTCACTTCGAGAAGGTATTTTAATAGTACAGGTAAAAGCATCAGCAAAACATCAACCCACTATGCAATTCTGTTTAAATTAGGACAAGCATAACCGGGTATGCTCTGGTCTCTGCTCTGAATGTCTATTTAGAATTCACAAAACTTGTTTCCACTATAAAAATGTGCATCAGTCATCAGCACTGTAGCCAGCCATAAATGGTTTAATTTCAGTTGAATTAATATATATTTAACAGAGAATAATGGAAAACACCCACATAACCACAGAAAGTTTGGACAAGATACATTTAGATGGTATGATGCTACGTTCATCAGATTGCAGAGTTTCTGTAATCAGCGGATCCGGTTCTGAATATGACCAGGCAGATTTGTTTTTATTTCTAACAATTTAAATAGTGTAATGCAAAGTCTGTCAAACTTATTTTTACTAAAGGCAGAGAAAGTATTGGTATCTTTCATAGATTCACATGCTTGAATCATTACAGTCATTGAGGTGGGAGTCCCATGGTACTATCACAAAAGTAGTTAAAGATAACCATAGGCTACAATGTAATAGCATAGCAATATCATTTTGTACAAAAGAACTAAACAGGTGACAGCACCCTCTAGAACACTCCCAAGAGAGGCTGAATCACTCAGATTTTCAAGCACAAGTGTGAGAATAGTATTAAAAAATAATTAAGGGAAGCCTCTCAGGGGAGGAGGGTGGGTCACATGTGAATGTATGAAAGATACCAATACTGGATAACTGCAGTTACAGGTAAGTAACTAATTTTCTTTTCCAGTATTGGATCTTGCATAGATTCACATGCTTTAATCAGATAAGCAAGCCATTGTAACAACGTGGTGGGGGCGATGGGGGTGGTAGTGTTTTTCGCTATCCGTGGGGACCTGGGTATGAGAACACACTCATGCTATGGGACTTGATTGCACTATGGGCACTCGAAGTCAGGTCCCCACAAGGCACTGTCTACTAAATTATAAAAATTGACTAAAGGAACATCTGTGTCAATTTTTACAATTGCATGAAATTGTTAGGTTTTAGGCTTACGAAGATCGTTGGTCTAATATAAGTCCCCTTTTTAATTCCACAGCCGATTGATTGGGCATTTCGGTTTGGGCGATTGCAGGCCCGTGGACACTCCTACTTCATAGAGGAATGAGAAAGTGATATTTTGACGCCCTGATCCAAATTCTGAATGATCTGTGGGCAATTTCTGGCTTACAGTAAGTGTAGAGTCCATACCCATAATTATTTTGGTATTTGAAAAATGTATAATTCTAACGATTCACCCTGAATTGCTTCATCCATAGGATTTGAAGCTTCTTCTTCGAGCCACCAAGGTTTTCGATTGGCCGATTATATTATAAGGTTATTTTTATCATTTTACCTTTTGGTGTAGGGATACACTGGTGGTGTGGTGATAGTTTTTAGCTGCCCTTCTGCTCTCAATTATTAACACACGGGGGTTTCATGTTCCCCTCTCTTAATCTTTCCTGGTCTTTTCCTTTGAAGAAGCCTACCGTATACATGTGAACAATAACTTTTTAAAATAATTTTTCTAGTGTACAGATTATAAACGCTCATAACAACTCCTTGTCCTGAAGATGACCGCCGAATGATTGAGCGGTTGAAACGCCGTTGAGCTTCGGTGGCCATAATTTGATAAAGAACACAGTATTTTTATCTTGTTGTTCCTTTCTGTATCCATTATGTTTATGTGTTAGCCACTGGTATGGCATCTCAATTCTGTATGTATGTGTTGCCGACATTCCTTTCCTTTTTGAGCGTAATTGTTCTTTCTTTTCAGAACAGTTTTTAACAAGAACTACAACCTGAATAAAATTCTAAAGTATTGCAAGTGTGTATAGACTTCTTCTTTCTTTAACAATTTCTTTCTCCCTTCCCTTATTTCCCCTCGTATTATTTTTGCTTCACTGATTAAGCTGTTATCAACTTTGAATTGTTGATCTGTATTGTGATTACTTAAAACACATGCCAGCAGCAAAAAGGACGGACCTCTCAAAGGAAAAGTTGCATGCCCCTGTGTTTATTCTATGGTGGCATCAAGAAACACAAGCTGGTCGGTCAGTACAGTTCAGTTGGACCTTTAATTACATCCTACTATCGTAGTCAAAAGACCCCATAACACCTTTTCCAGTTTAGTCTCGATTAGATATGCTCTGACACGGATATTTCAGTACAAAGTCTCACAAAGAGATCTACTAAAGAAGTTGAGTCAACCGGCCATCAGCATGCATTTCCCTATTTCACACATCTTTTCAATGCACCCAGATGCCCGATAAAACAACAATTCTCCATATTTCCAGTGTCACTGGAATTGTGTAGCTTTTATTCGAATAATGATGTATTTACTGCATGTGCCACATAAACCATCACCTGCTGCATGATCAGCATATTTTAACAATTAAATTGTTTATATCTCTAACGGATCAAAACTTGCTACTAACGTGGCAACATATGTTAGCGTGCAGTGTAAGGCTTTTTGCAAAGGTTAACTGGTCATTGTTAGTTGATTTTTCTGTATTTGATTGTTTAACTGGTACTAATGTGGTGACATCTTTGCCCAGACAGTATTACATTGTGAAAAAATTACAAAATAATTAAGTCAAAACAAGCTGCAATATGCCACAATATTTGCAATTTGTGCAGCACAAGTTAGTCAGCCCTGCCACATAAATTGGTGCTGCCCTGCCACATACCTCCAGTGGCACTGTATATATCCTCAGCTTCACATGAGACACTTTAACAAAATACTTAAAAGTCACGTCTGAAAAGCAGTGACGGCCACACAACAGGATACATTGGGAGTGCATACATTTACAGGCAGAAAGTATTCACACTGTACTTAAGATTACTTCTTGTGCAGTAGTTGAAGACATAACAAAGAAATGCAGAAATTGAGGGCCTTATTTACAAGAAGTAATGCAGCGCTGCACCAAGGCAGTGATATGTCAAAATTTCTTGTACCTGCATCCAAAAACCTTACGACGTCATAGATGCAAATTATTTAAAATATGGGGCTTTATGGCGCAAGGTCCCAAGGATGCATCAGAAATTCTGACTCATCCATGGGTAGGATGCCAAGAGGCATCCAGCCCAAAAGTGGTGCATTGCAGTAGTTGGTCACAAGACTGATGCAACTAAAGCAATGCGTCCGAAATCCGAGGCGATGCATCAGTTTTGACTGACTTACGTAGCCTCGTTTGGGGACCAATGTAATAGTGTGTGAAAAGATTTTTTTAAAACTCACCGTGGACCCCATTACATTGGTCCTGGATGACACACATACAAGTGGGCACAGTGTACTTCTGTGCATCACTTTGCCTACGTATGTGTGACATTATGTCAAAGTACAATGTGAGCGCGTACAAGACTGTGATGGTGAATGATGTTATATTTACTGTGTTACCTACTTTATGTGTGCACTTACCGGACAAGAGGATGTGACTTGATTGCAGATTTCACTGCTTCAAGTCGCTTCAGCTGGTCAGATACCTATGCTACAGTCAATGTGTTATGCCTACGGTTGGGTTATAGAGACGTAGGAATTTTGACACATCACAAGCTCAGCGGCACATTTGCAAAATGTCATAAATACCACTGTGTCAGATTTACAGGGGGATTTTAGGTGGGAAAGCCTACCTTGCAAATATTAAAATGAACGCGAAGCAGCAGATTCTGACAAAGGTACAAACAACGCAGCCTGTTAAAAAGTGTGCATTTGCATACTTGCGTCACCTCGTAAATATGGAGCAAAGAAAAACGCCAGATGCAACCTCTATAATTTTTCTAAACCTTACTGGACCTCCCCGGCTTTCTGCCAACCGTGGGTTGCCTCAAACTGCGAGCCCTGCCCACATGGTCCTAGTTTATTGCATACAGGCATGTCACTAATGTCCTGAAGATGATCCCACTATTTATTTAAGGTACCGAAACCCCGTCGACAAAATGTACACCATATACATCCACTAAACTGCTATGTTAAAATATGTAATGGTGTCTCTACGATATTCTGTCTGTTTCATTTGTATCAAACTGTTTCATTTGTATCAAACTTGTATACAGACACGTTTTCTTTGCCTGAACCCTTTACTTAATGTTGTTTGTCTGTTCATGTTAGTAGGACGCAGGCTGTGTCGCACTTGGATTGTTTCCACTACTTTATGTTATATGTTTATTGTATATTAAATACTTCTCCGGCTGGACAGAAATATAGCACTGATCGAGTCTATATTATTTTGTACTGTACTAGAATTCTGTCTAGGGACCATTGTCTGTAGAAATAGTTAACTTACCCAAGGTCCCTGACCAATTGTTTATTGGGTTCCCCTGTGCTTTTCAACAGCTCTCCAGAAGAGAGTCACTTCTGATTTCGGCCTTCGGAAAAGAGAAACTTTATGTTTGCAAAAAAGGCTCATTTTGAGATGTCTCCCACAGCATGTTACAAATCCTGCAAAACAGGCAAACGTTGTCTATGCTTTTTAATTAAAAAGAAACAAAACAAGATAATACTTTATGGGGAGCTACTCTGTGTAACATTTTTAGCAGAGTACAGAATGGACAGCGTGCAGCAAGTCAGTTTACGACTTATTTTAACTAGATAAATCTGCATTAAAGTTCACAAATAGTGGATTTTAAGCGCAGTGGCAAAATCTGTATCAAAACACGACAGTATGAAAACAGACAAATGTAACTGTAGTCATTCCATTAAATATCACGAGCTCCGTGGCTCTTATTGTTTGACAGGTGTTTCGAATAAAAAGATAAAATCATGCACCTGCAACTCTAAAACCACTATACAGAATGCAATATACATGAATGCTTAAGAGCTATCTGAAGAACATATAAGGTAACAAAACAACACCACCGTCGAGGGAGATGATGGTAAATGTTTACTGAAAATGGAGAACCATGAGCCTGACCTGCAATATCACAGGCTTTGGCCCACAATATGGTTTTATGCTAGGTACTGAACCCATTTTGTCATTCTGTAATATGCTACAGAATGGCAAAGAGGGTTTAGAATCCTAAAACAAAAAGCTATCTGAAATAGGTGTGCTTAGGGCAAATCTTCCAAATAGCGATTTACCGGTTGCAAAACACTGACATTTTGTTGACACGTCAAAGGTGGCAACCCATTCACAAATGGAAAGAGGTCCTCTTTGGACTCCTTCACCTTTATAAATGCAAAATAAATGTTTTATGGGCAGTAGGGGGTGTTCCATGGGACCATTGTCAACCCTCAAACAAACAAATCAAAACTTTTCTTTTAAATGCAGGCATGTTTCCTTCAAGGAAAATGGGCTGCATTAAAAAAAAGTTAACATTTTAAAAAAACGCAATTACCCACATGGTGTTGCCATCAAATGACTGAGTAAAAATGTGTAACCTACCTCATAAATGTTTATGAGGTAGGTTAGATTGTGATCCACTACGATTTGGAATTTTGGGAACTGACACAAAAAAACATAGGTTGGTTTGCAAAATTCCATTCCATTCGCAAAAAGTCAGTGTGCAATTTGCAACCACCTTAATGAATGGAAATTTCCTACATCAGAACCCTCACATTTAACATTTTGAGCAGTGTGTGCCTTTAAAAGTTGTGTACATTGCGCAGATGAGGAGGGGGGAAGGAGTAAAAGCATTTCTCAATAGCTCAGCTGTGAATTACACTGAACACCAAAACAAAAAGATTCACCTGCATAAAACCAGTGGCAAAATGTAATATAATGCTGACCAGGCAGTCACACGTGCAGTGTATATTAAGCTCAACTACATACCAAATGCAGTTGTATATTCTTGGGCTTTGTTTTCTAGTTTGACAAAGTTCTTTTTAAAGAGGCGCAACAAGGGAACACAGCTGATATGGCACTGGGTACATTTGCCTGCTGGAGCAACAAAATGGCTTGGTGGGATATTGGCTGGATTGCAGGTTGGGTAGCACACATGTTTGGGACTGGGCCTAGGGCTTGGTGGCAACTGTGATTGTGGGACTGCAGTCACAGTGTCCTATGATATAAAGAGATTATGGGGCACAGAGCTCAAAGCACAATGTTGATGCAAAATCATAGGTTAGAGGATTATAGCTGGTGCACTGTAGCATTTCCAGTACTTCTGGTTGTTTTAAGAAGAGGATTCTGGACATCAGGCTCGGAGATGGAGATGAGGGGTAAACCAGGTTGAGTGACGGACTGTGGAAGAGGGCCATCTGTAGGGATCTTAAAGTTGGACTGCATTTTCAGTTATTCAGTGGACCAGCAGGCCAGGTGTATAGGAATGCCTCACTGATCTGATATGAAATAATGGTACAGTCAGAGGCACTCTTTGTTGGTGGGGAAAGCCATAATGGAACAGAGGATATTAAGAGAATAGAGCTTGCATGTCATTCGGCACCACAGAATATTGTCAGTCGTTTGTTTCCTAGAACTTCAGTTTGTTGGCTCTTCTGATAATGTTCAATTCACCATGCTTTAGCTCTTTGGAGCTCTACCCACTCTTATGGTATTGTATTTAAACATTCATATATGCTTACTATCCAATGTCACACATTAAGTGAACAGGGGTTCTGCCACCTATTAGTTTAAGAAAGCGTAAAACATTTTTATAAATTTTTGTCCCTCTACTAAGATGAGACTAGCATTTAATGAAAACTATCCAAATTAAGTCGAAACAAAAAAGAAACTCATGTACTACTGAATCTGTATATGATTTTATAGCAAATTGGTGTAAGTTGTGTACTCAAAAAATAAGAATAGAACAAATATATGCACACACAGATACACATTATACAATTACACTTAAATTGGTGACGTGAAGTGAAAATAAAGAAATATATTTATATAATCACAACACAATATGTACATAACAAATTAACATATATTCAAGACACACATTTAAACACAGTGTGAGGTACATGGAAATGTGATTCAACCCAACTAGCAATTAGTCTAGTTATTCTCAATTGCTCTGGGCGATCATTAACACTCGATAGTATGCGTCGACCCCTGTACAGTATTGCGATTGTGTAATCGTCTGTGGGGGGTCTTCTTCAGGACAAAATATTGAGTCTGTGTGTGGCCTGTTTGAGAAAAATTAAGGTACTTTTTTATGTGGGGTTTGGACACGGCAGCTTGTGAAAAATAGATGATTAACCTGTCAGAAATTAATTATGGCTGTCAACACCTGTGTCCAGAAGGAAGATCTTAAAAATCCTTACATAATATGCCCTTGCAGGGACTGTACCCAATTCAAACGTAGCTCATCATATCATCTGGTTAGATTAGTCAGTGGCACTGCGTGCCTGTATTTCTATGAATAGACAATTGTTTACATTAGTCATGACGTTTGACTACATGCAGTCCAGGCACAATAGGTAACATTTCAAACTTCAAAACTAAAAGCAACGAACCTCCGTCGTATGGCGCACGGGGTTTTCAATGGTAAATCACCCTTCACTTTAGGGCAATGCTTGTCGGGGCCGGCCGCCTCCAGATGGAACTTCGTACTGGCACTCAAGGCTATTTAATTGCCTTGGAATGCTCTGGAAGGAAAATGAATGGGGATGCCTCTATGAGTATATATAGAACAATTAGAACAGTTATGCCCGAGATTGGGATGCCTATTTAATAATAAAAAAAACTTTAAAATGTATTAATTCTCTTACCACAGAGCAGCAAAGAATTCAGGAATATTCCTATCATAAATAGAATCCTTCGACATCTTCCTCTTCTTCCCACTCGAAAGTAATACGATTTGGCAACTTTTAACCTATAAAGACTTAAGTAAACAATCTAGACATAGACGAATCATGCTTTGCTTTTTGATCAATTTCAAAATTTTATTTATGATCAGTCCCTTAAAGGTTTTTTGAATATCCTCTATGTGAACTGCATTTGATGAAAGGGGTATCCTTTTTGCATAGTTTTTTGGTAACTTTCAATATTGCGTCTATATTGACAGTTAACATAGGTTTAAGATAAATGAGCACAGAAATCTATTATGGTTTGTTGTATTTATCAATAATATGAACTTGTCTACAGATGGGCTTTGGACCAACTCTATCATGTTTATGTACGATAACATTTTGAGGTGTTTCAACAAATGTTGGCTAAAATATAACAGTGTTTGTTACTTGGAATTTAGTACAAGTCTTTTGTTTTTAATCAATATATTATGTGATGTATCGATTTGATTTTAATATATATTGTTTATTATTATTTAGGTTTCTGTGTGGCTTGTCCTGAAGAAGGCGCTGGTCGCCGAAACGCGCGTCGAGATTTATTACTTTTGTGCCACTTATATTCCATTTGTATTCTTGTTTTTTAATTGTATTTTTTATATAGTGATTGTTTTCCATGTTGTTTATTTACTTATAGTTCTTTTGAACTATTTTTATTAAATTCTTGTGTGGTCTTTATTATAAAAAAGTCCTTGGATTATTTTATGAATTTTTGATGTATTTGCCAATAAACTTTGTTTTAACCTCACTTTGAAAATGGTCCCTTGCCCGTGCAACATTTATTTGACAAGCATTTTGTCTGCCTAGGTTGTTGTTTTCCTAGATGCCTCTATGAGTTACATGAATGCATAACTCGTGGTTCGCCTAACAAACGGGGTAGACCCGATAGATTCTACGTCTTACCTCTGGACCTCCATGCCCTGTACTGGAAATCAGGAAGCTGCCTTCCCGAGTGCCTTCCTCTCTTAAATAGAATCTTTACGGCGGCATCGACGGGTCATTAGCGTCCTCCTGTGAGGATGCAACGTGCATGACCCGGCTGCCCTCTGGTGGGGATCAGCTAAAAAGAGGATCCCTAACTGAAGCCCGGGGAACGAAGCTAAACTCCCGGGTTATGCTGTTAAATAAAGGCCAAGTTTGAAAAAGGCCTGTTTGTCAGAAATACATATTATAGGAATTTAAGTACTATAGGTGCTAGTAAAAAAAGGCAGAGATTGCAAAGGCCAATATATTCTTTATGCTATTTGTGCAGCCCATAGAGTTCGAATGTAGAAACCAATACTCGCCTATAAATAAGGCCTTGTGTTAGACCTTTGGAGGGTGACTGTGTCATAAAAACGATCGTTAGTTACAAAGTGTAAAATTATACTACTAAATGTGTATACCTTACTTTACAAGTTCACATATTCAAATTGATGACCTACCCGAAGGTAACATCATAAAATTGCGGCACATACTGTATAATTATAACATTTAGAATACTTTTGCATATGTGATCCTCTAATGCATATGAGCACACACATCATTTTGGCAGTTACACACGTTATATCGGCTTACATTATATAGCATGGAATCATCATTCTTGTTTAGCAGTTACATATATGTCGTAATGGTATACATTACATAGTATGGACCTTTCATTCATGTGTATTCTGTGCTGAAAATTAACAGATCCTTGTTAAAAGTTCAGCCTAAGTCATACTGAGCAGAGAGATCTGTCTGGAAATCTCTTCCTGCTCATTCAGGTCCCCATTCAACGAGTCAAGTAAATGAATCCATTTACATCCACGTAGGTTCATGGTTGCAAATAGTGAACCCCCTCTGGGATTTGGCAATACCTTCTCAAGTATCCACCATTCTAAATTGTTGCTAGAGTGTTGTTTCTCACTATAGTGTTCAACTAGCGGGGCACCCTGCACCTTACAGCCAAGGCATAAACAGTGTTATAGAATACGTGTCTTTATGTTCTGTTTCGTCTGCCCTACGTATACTTTTTGACAGGGACACTTGATTAGATAAATTACGTCCTGCGTATAGCAATTCGTATGATGGTGTAAGTTATTTTTCATGCCAATGTGTTCAAATTCCTTTTGCTCAACAGTGAGCTCACAGGCTTTGCACCGTATGCATTTAAACTGTACTTGTGGTGGCAACATCAAAAAAGAACGTGTGTCTGATGCTGGCTCATCTTTGAGGTATGAGCTTACAATATAGTCTTTGATGTTTCTTCCTCTTTTAAATGCGAACAAGGGAGGTCAGTGCTACCTATTTCTTCCAAAACTAGGTGCCAATTCTGATTTATGATTCTTTTGATTTCATTGCTCCTGTTACTAAAAGTGGAGACGCAGACAATCTGGTTAGCGTCAGTTTTGTCAGTGTTGTTTTGTGAAAGTAAGTCTCTATGACAGTACCACGCCCACTTCCTAGATCTCTTAAGGGGGCTGCGCGGGTAGCCACGTTCCAACAGTCTCTGTAGGAGAGAATCAGATTCTTTCAAGAAATCAGCCCTACTTGTGCAGATCCTGCGAAGTCGCAGGAACTGTCCGTAGGGCAGATTGTCTCTCAGGTTCCTAGGGTGATACCTCTTATAGCCCAACACGGTGTTTCTTTCTAGTGGTTTCCTATAAAGCAATATGTAAAGCTCGGGTCAAGAAAATTGACCTTCTCTTTGCTATAGGTCAAGGTCATGGTCATCTGAATATCATCAGGTCTGCCATTAAGCCAAAGGCAGAACTCTTCTAAGGTATCCGAGTTACCAGTCCATATCATGAGGACATCATCGATATACCTCTTCCACAGAGTAATATTCTCTGAGAAAGGGTTATCGGAATTATAGATGTTCTTGTCCTCATAGTTGTCCATGTATAGATTGGCTATATCCGGGGTGAACCCTGCCCCCTTGGCAACTCCTTTTATCGGGTAGAAATGTCTTTCTGGAATACGAAGAAGTTCTTCGTCATGGCCATCTCAAGTAAACCAATGATGAATACAGTAGGTATCCTGTGAGGTCTTTCTCTACGTTCTAAGACTTCATGCACTGTGGCTAGAGCTTCTCTTTGTGGAATACTAGTGTATAACGAGGCCACGTCCAAAGTTACCAGTATCTGTTTATCTTTATCGGAGGGGAAGCCTTCTACCCAATTAATGACTTCCATTGTGTCACGGATGTAAGATCTCGTCTTGGGAACCCAGGGTTGCAGAACGCTATCCACATACCAACACAAGGATACCAAGACTGAACCACATTCGGACACAATGGGTCTCTCTGGTGGCTTGTCCCTGTTTTTATGCAACTTGGGGAGTGTGTAAATCGTGGGGACAAGGGGCTCTTTCTGATTAATGTAACCATATTCCAGTTGGCTACGGTAACCTTCTTCCAATCCTTGGATAGTCAATCTATGTATTAATTTAGCTGCTTCTTTAGTGGGATCTAACCTGATTTTCTGGTAGTTCTCAACCACTTGTAGTTGTGTCTGGATCTCAGTAACGTAATCCTCTCTGTCTTGGACCACAATTGAACCCCCGCCTTGACCGCTGGTTTTACAACTAGTTCAACATTGTTTTTGAGTGATTCCATACTCATTCACTCATCTTTTCTGATGTTATATTTGATATATTTTTTGGTATCGAACAGTTTAAGAACATCCTGTAACACCACTTGCTCAAATGTCATCATTTTGTTTGACATTAAGTGCGTTGGTGGTGAGAATGTTGATGGTGTCCGCAAGGGAGTAGCTGGGGACCTGTTGGTACTGACCGGGCTTGAGTGTTTGTATAAAAAGTGCTTTAATCGTATCTTTCTGAAGAAACAATACAAGTCTATCTTTGTACCGAAACTGCTGCTGGGTGCAGTGGGTACATTACTCAACCCTTCGGATAGGACCGTTATTTCAGTTGTGGATAGAGAATGTTTAGCTAGATTAATGACAGGGTTAGTGTGATCATCTTCATGATGATTGTGTAGAGCATGGTCTGTGTCCACTACCAGCGATATGTTTGCCGCCTGGTTTGAATTTCTCTGTGTTTGAGGGTAGAATTTCATTGCTCTCCTGCCCCTCCCTCTGCCTCAGTTTTTTTTTTGTTTTTTTGCATATTTATATAGCGCAAACTCGACCCGAAGGTAGTGGA
The DNA here is from genome assembly GCF_964261635.1 of Lissotriton helveticus. Taxonomy (NCBI): domain Eukaryota; kingdom Metazoa; phylum Chordata; class Amphibia; order Caudata; family Salamandridae; genus Lissotriton; species Lissotriton helveticus. The sequence goes on along the minus strand of NC_136073.1, from coordinate 452,453,977 downwards.
GCGCTTTACATGAGCACCGTATTTACATTATACATTCAGGCACGGGGAGATTAAGTAATTCCCCCAGAATCACAGGATGTGGACGCGACCCCGAGGCTGGAACCCTGGTCTCCAGCACCAAAGTCTGCAGTCTAGCCGACGTTCCATCCTCTGTTCTATCCTCTGTCCTCTATCCAACCCTGGGGTGGCCCCCCGCCCCTGTGTGTTATCCTTCTGGGGTCTCCTAAAAAAGGACCCAATATTAACTCCAGGTATGTTGGTACCTGACGGTTGGCTCTCTGATAGATTGGGCCTGGATGTGATTGCGGTCTACTCACGGAGGGGTCACTGTTATAGTAATCACTGTCTGGACCACTTGAATATGAGGACTCTGAAAAGGTTTTGTACTTCCGGCCCCCTTGCCTACCTCTGTTCAAGTAATGCCCGGAGTGTCTTGTTGGTAATATTCGTCTGTAGTGTAGGGATAGGATAAGTGACTTTTTTGTCATACGTTCGCAAGTCTTTAGCTAGTTTGTCTAATTTCCTATTCAGCGTGGTTGTATTGAATTCTGTGATGTCTCTTTCCTTAGAACTTCTATTTCCTTTATCAATTTTTTCATAGATTCCAATGTAGTTTCTACTCCAAGCACCATCCAGTGCCAGAAGCAATCATTGGCAACGACACAGAAATGTTCACGCAACTTAGGTATTTCTATAAATATCGCAGACTCATTTCTCACTTGTAATTCTACCGGGATAATGTTTGCCTAAAGCTATTTAGTAGGTAGGTGACCATGTAATCTTGTTTTTATTCATTTCTTCTCTAACCTCTCGAGTTTAGTAAACTTCTCATTTAGTGTGTTAATTATAGGTGTAACTGTTTCCCCATAAAAGGAACTTTCGTCTTGCCCTTGTAGAAGTCTGGCAATATATTCTTCGCTATATGCAAGTGTGTCTGACATTGCACATCAATTTAACAATTTGAGAGATGTCAGGCAACAAAGTGCCTGCCCACATGGACAGCAGGGCATGCAGTGCAGGGTTGTTTTTGATCCTTTGTGCGAAGTGTTTCCATTTCATGCGTGAAGGCCACTGAGGTGTGGTTATTGTGTTATGGGATGCAGCACATAGCAGTGTGGTGAATGAAGAAAAATGAGAGAAAGGCATGCAATTTATGGTTTTCAGTAAGCTGGGTGTTTTGAGCAGCTCTTCAAGCCCCTTTATGGTATTTCAGAGAACCGGAGACAAAGACCACATGGGATTCCTGATCCAGAACACACTGAATTCTTACTGTGAGAATAGGAGAGGAAGATAAAGCTATGGCGAGTGAAATGCTGTGTATGGCAGGTAGGCTCTGCTGTAAGGAATGTGTTGGCTTCATAGTAGGTGATAGCTGTGGGCAGCTATAGGTTAAATTTGGCACAATCCTGGTGTTGGTTGGTACTAGGCACACCTTTATATTTTAGAATCTTGTTGTAGGAGATTTAATGAGGACTGAACTACCCTGGTGTACTGTCTCGTCCTGCATTAAACAGTCACTTTCTGGCAGTATGAGCCATTGTTTCTATAGTTGAAAGTAAGGTACCTCAACATGCCATCTGATAGGATAGATAATATCAAAATGGCACATCATACGCCCTGCCTAGGCTGTGTTTTATTTAATGCATATTGAGTTATTGAGTGGTATCTTCTGTACTATGGCTGGAGCAAAGTGGATTAGTGCAGCTTGCTTGCTTAGGGTGTGCAATGTTGCAATCTACCATAACTCTTTTTTTCAATAGGTGGCCCTCGTATTGTATTGCATTGTACTTGCATTTTGTATAGCATGCTGCACCCAACTGCAAGGCCCAAAATTACTTTTTATTGCCATTTTGTCCACTTAAGTCTTTACAGATTAGTATCACTAGTTCCTCTTATTGGATTTTCATCAGATTCTGTGTAATTTTGGAAATTAATTGTTTTCTAGTTTTTAATCATTATAGTGGTGTTTTACTGTGAGGTGTCAGACGTTTTAACTGTTTTGGTACTTCTAAATGCTTTACACATTTTCCTTAAGATAAGCCTGTCTGCTGCATGCCCCAGCTAACAGAGGTGAGTTCAGGTCTAAATTATTGAGACCTGTGACTGGACCCAACAGGTTTGGGACTATTACTTGTAGTGTCCTGCTATCCATCCTCAATTAATAATTGACTTTATGACACTTCTTACCTCCACTGTGCTGTCTCCCTTTTCTCTTTTCCACATTCAACACACTCCAAAATCCACTTTCCACTGTTGTTTCTAATATCTCCGATTCTCTTTCCCCTTTTATCTCTCCTTTTCTCCTCCCTTCTGTTACCACCCTTCCATCATCCCTACACTTCAGTTTGTTCTCCCCTCCTGTTATTTCTCACACACAATGCAATATTCCTCCTGCTTATTTTACCTCCTTTAAACCCTGTGCTCCATTTTCTCGGTTGTCCTTTCTGCTTTTCCTTTTCTCTTCCTTCATACGATGTATCCTCAACTGCTTCTACACTCATTTGAAGCTGTCAGAAGCCCCACTAACCATTTGTGTTAACTGTACCACACACCAGCTACCAGTTGAAGGTTTATATGGTCTTACATGCTTTTATATCCTAAAGGTGATAGCAGACTTCTGCCTCTCCAGCTCATTTAGGTTCTGGAATGTTCCTGGATCGAAGTGCTTAAACTCAGTACATGCATCTTTTCATACCGTTTGTTCATACTTTTCCAATCAAGCCATACTGGAAGTTCACTAACAATACCAGAGATGAAGGCAAGGAGCTATGGTAGCTTCACTTCCTGAAGATAGGGATCTCAGGAACGCCTGCCCAAGAAGATGGTTCTGCATGCCATGTTTCCTTTTTTCAATGTAGCATGGTTAAAAGGTAGGCAAACTACTACCAAGATATTCACTTATCCAGTACTGATTAGTGTCTTCATTAATGTCTTGAACCTAACCAAATACCTGCAACTGGATACATGAATGGTAAGCTGTATATCTTGCAATGCCTCTGTTATACTTCAGTTGCATGCAAAATATTATATTTCACAAGAAGATTGTTTTGAGACTATCTAACCCACTCCAGAACCACAGCTTAGACATAACCCAGCTGCCACTTTGCACAACACAGCTGTAAGCCATATAAGGCAATTTCTAAATCTGAAATGAAGATTTATATGGCACTGAAGAATTCATAGGGGCTCCAAACTCCTGGATAAAGGAAGGAGAGAAAGGACTATACCAAGGGAAGAATGTAGAATGAAAATGGTCTGTTATAGGTAAATTCAGGAACAAAAACAGAAGCAAGGGGATTGTGATGGAACATCAGGGAAAAAACATGTTCTGCGAGATAGCATCAGGTCATACAACCTCATTAATATATGCCCCAAACAGGAACTGACACCACATGAAAAATCTCTGCCACATCTTGGGTTGGGTTGCTCTGACATCCTCCCGTGAACAGACCACCATCTTCAAAAGGGCTACTTCTATGATCTGTATACAGCCATTTCCATGAGCTTATGTCGTTAGTTCACACAATGAAGAAGCAGCTCAAGTTTGGCATCCTTCATGCCTTGCAGAATTCTTAAGTCCTGCTGCCATTGTTCACGCTCGGCAGGACTCGCACAAAAACCCTTTGCCCACCACAGGCATGGAGGTGCCAGAACAACCCATGCGGCGATATTGCTCAGCAGTAGTTGGAGTGGCAGTTGACAATACACCGATGAGTCTTTAAAATGATTCTTCTTATTCTAGTCATTGTGGACTGGTGCAACACTATGAACCTGTGATCTTTGGACTTTACACACAAAGTCCATGACAGAGGGTTTTTCATTATCCTGAAGTGATAAAGGCCACCTCCCAGGTGCAGAAACACGTTTGCAGGTGCAAGGTGCCTATGCCATTGTGCTAGTGCATATCACTAGTTAAGAGCAGAGCTGTCCCAGTTGATAATCAAATTAAGGTCAAGTGAGGGGCAGTGGAAGGGCATTTGAGTCAGAGGGATCCAAACTGTCATTTCAGCTGCAGAATTGAAGGTGGCAAGTTTGGTGTGGGTGACATGTTTTCTTCTATATTGCCTGCTGAATACCAAATGGTGAACTTTAGATTGGAGGCACTGGGCTTCTGCAGCTCTTTGAATTTACAAAGGAGTTTAACTAGCTCGTTTCAGCAGTGGTGTATTGCTTGCCTGGCAACCGAGGCTCTGCTGTCACTCGAGAAGCCTCGGATGGCCTGCCTTGAACCAGCAGCAGTCCGCCTGGTATGGCTTGTAAAGAAATGTTGCATAGTTGTCAGGTAGATGTAGAGAAGTAGATGCATGAAAAGAAACTCCCCCACTTCATCAAACTTCATGTTAATTATGGTATGGCTTTCTGTTTTCATATTCATATTTCTCTGACACTTTATCGCCTTTGAGACATGGTAAATCTGTCTATTCAGCCTCCTCCCATTTTTCCATCCCCAGTCTGGTGTATCAGTTTCCAACCTTGGTATCAAAAATAATGGTACAAGCCTAACGATCATATATGAAACAAATATACACTTGCAATCATTATTTACATTTTCTGGCACCTCTAACCAGTAAGTTCATATCGCATGAATCAAGTCACTTGGTGTTGGGTATGTGCAACAACTGACCAAAAGAAAAAGATAGTTTCAGAGATGGAGTTTATTAAGTCACTCCGTCCTGTTAAATAAATTGTAGGCTGCTTTTACTTTTCAAATTTTTAACAGTTATCGGTACAAAAAGAGCAGTGTGTCTAGGAATGTGCAAGAGAATGTGCTTGGGTGATAAGAGGTGACGTGAAAGCATCAAAAAGGTGACCGAGAGAATATTTACAATGGTTTTTGTAAAAACTGGTCAATCACTCCCAGTTCTGAGGGCACCTGGCCACTGGACTTTATAAAATCAATTCAACATCATTGATTTTCAGCAGAAATGAATTCTTAATTGACAAGTTGGAGAATAGTATGTACAAGGAGTGGTCTGGGCGCAAGGTGAGATGGGAGTCGACGTTTAGACCCTTTGGGAGCTCAAGGGTAATTGAAGACCTCGGCCCGGGAGTCTTTTTCGGGACGGGCGGTAGGGTAACCTGGGTACCGAAAGTGTGGCTTCGTCATATATCCTTGTGTCTTCATAAGGGCCAAAGGGGTCGCCGGAACATAGTTGCCGTAAAGGTGATTACTGGAGGGCTTGGGGCTTCATCCTAATAAGGGTGCATTTGTAATGTTAATTCCCGTAGGCATACATTGTTGAACTTACAGCCCCGAACCGCTGTCTGCAATTTCATCAAATTTGTCAGAAAGGTAGATGTGGGTATGCAGATTAAGCTTTTTGTTATTTGGTGCAAATCCCTCCAGTAGATTTTGTGAAATTAAAGCCGAACAATATAGTACTATCTCTTGCCACGGATATTTTGCTGCGGTTTTGTGATGTTCGTGAAAATTTAGCGACGATTTTGCGGTAAATCGCGAATGTGTGCACCTACGGGAATGCCCCGATTGGCTGAACGAACCCGAACAGAAATTTGTGGCCGCCATTTTAGCAAACAGAAACAGTTCCTGGGGCTGGAAATGTATGTCTAAGCTAACATAAGGGGTCATGGTGGAGATACTCTGACCCCATGTTTGAGAATAGGGGGTGTTTGTGAAAGAAGGTGCGTGTCCAAAGTTGATTTTCTTCATCGCACGCGATATTCGCAATGACGCTGCGACTGCCACGTATGCTGTAATCACACACCACCTCAGTGAGGACTTGGGCAACACTAATAACACACTTTCTCCGTGGGGACTTGAAAAGCACTATAACCACAAAGAATCTCTTTGGGTACTAGAAACCCACTACCATTACTCACTATTTCTGCGTGGACCTGAACAACACTGTAAATAGACAGTATCATTGTACAATGTAAACCCACTCCATCTCAGTGGGGATTTATACAGATTTGTAATCACACACCAACTCTGCGGGGAGTTGAACAACATCAATCCACACTAACTCTGTGAGGACAGCAGTGTAATGACAGTATCTCTGTGGGGACTTGCATTCTACTGTAATCACACACTATCTATGTGGGCACTTGAGATGCTCCTTCAATGTACATGATCACTGTAGAGACTTGAACAGTACTTAAATCACAGTGTCTTTGTATGCTGTAATCAAACATCTTAGTGGGGCTTAGCACTATAATCACACAAACTCTGTGGGGACTTGAGCAATGTTAATTACACACTTGAAAAACAGTCTGATATTCTACTCGTACAGCAGAAACCTGGAGTCAATGTGGCCCTGCAGAGTCTTTGGATACAGAGAGGGGGAGTTCTCTCACAAACTTGGATATCAAAGCTTAAATTCATATAAAAACCCTAGGTATATGTCCTGGATTTAGGTCAATTCTACCTTGTTGTTGTGGATATGTGAGGAACAGTGCCCTCATTTTTTCAAATGTCTAGATGCGCTAAGTTTAAAAAAAAATCTTTGCAGTACTTGTTTCTATTTACTGATCCATTGAAGATCAGTAAAAATAAAAAGAAAGAAAACAACTATGCCATTTTGTAGGTGCTTGCATGCGGAATGCATACACACACCTACAAAATGATGTGGTGGGCATGTTATTGCTTTTTCTTTTCCTAGAAATGGAGAACTTGTCTGCAAGATAAGCAGGGTGATGGTCGTGATGGCTTATTAACTGATTTGATTTGTTCACGCTTTTGGCGATACATGTTGTATCATGCAAGATGCCCTTGAAAAACAATGTAATAACACACTTTCTCTGTGGGATCTTGAACACAGTAATCGCACAGTATCTCTCTGACCTGTAATCATATACTATCTCAGTGGGGATTGAAATAACACTATAATCACACGCTCTCTTTGTGGGGACCTAAGCAACACTGTAATCACACACCAGCAATGTGGGAACTTAAACAACATTAAACACACACCAGCTCAATGGGGACTTGAAATACAGCGTAATCACACACTACCTATGTGGGGATTTGAACAACACAGTATGCACACACTATCTACGTGGTTTCAGAACAAACTGTAATCACACATTATTTCTGAGGGAACTTCAATAATCTCCTATTTGAACACCATCTCTGTGGGCACATCTCTGTGGGCACATGAACATTGCTATCACACACTATTTCTGTGCTGTGAGTACCAAGCCACTACTATCAACACAAACATTACATCAACATTACATGTTCTTCCTAAGTAGGAGATATGATGTGATGGCTATGTGTCTGTCAATAGCACCAGCCAATCTAAACATAATTCTGGTCTTCCTACATGACAACATTGTGTGATTGTGAGCAAATCACTTAATTTACTTATCTGTTTATCACCGTTATCTCTACAAACTTGCAGCACACTAGATCTGTGAAGACTTGAACATCACTATATTCACAAACCATCATTATGGAGGAATTGAACATCCCAGTACCCACACACACTCTCTGTGGGGACTTGAACATCGCTATATTCACACACCATTCCTGTGGGTACTTAAACATCCCAGTAACCACACACCATATCTGTGGGGACTTGAACACCACTGTAATCACAAAATATCTCTGTGGGGACTTGAACATCCTTATCTTCACAGGATACCTATTGTGGGACTTTCACCATGGCTGTAGACAGCATCTCTGAAGCGATTATTATACTACAATGATCACATTCACATTTGTGGGTATCATCACACACCATCTTTAGGCAGACATTAACAATACATGCAATTCCGAGGGAGATGTGGTCTAATAGCTAACTAATCACACTGAGTTCTACTTGACCACATTCCTTCATTGCTCCATTTCATTTCTCCATGTGGTAGGTCCTTATCTTCGAAGACTTTGAGCATTTTGCCCAGTGTTACAGTTTTAATTTCCCTTCTGTAACCCTGATATATGATACTTTGACACATTTTGTATATATTCCATATATTTTGTGCATCTAAGAAACATACAAACCATTCAAATAGGAATAGATTATGATGTTATTTGTGTTCTTTGCTGATTAATCAAACAATAGGCAAGGGGTGGGTGGGTGGGCGAGTGTGCATGTGTGTGAGTGTGTCCTTGTGTGTCCGCCCCTAGAGGATGGCAGGTAACAACATAACACACATGTGTATAATTAGCATATAATAAAACAATAAATGTAAGTGTGAAAATCAAAAAAGTGTAACATAACATGATGTGAAATGACACAAAGCGAAAGAAAAATACCTCTATGACTAGAGACTTACCTTATTGGAACAGATGGCGTAAGACCACTTCTCCCACAGCTGCAACACTGCAGGTTGGCAAATCCAGGTGATAATGCTGCATGAAAGTATATGTGCTCTTTTACGTAGCAGCACTGCATATTTTATCCAACGGAACACCAGCAAAAAGAGCAGCAGAGGAAAATACTGCTCTAGTGGAATGTGCCTTAGTCTTGACTGTAAGCGGTATACCCACTTTAACATGACAGAGTTGAATGGTAGCTGCAATCTATCGTGCAATGGTTGCCTTCGTAACTGAAGTACCTGAGGAGCATAGGAGACCAGCAGCTGATCAGTCTATCTAATATGCTTTGTTCACTGCAGATAAAAAGTAAGACAGAGTTTGATGTCTAGGGTGTGAAGAGATTTCTCAGCTGGTGAGGACGGATTTGGTGAAGACAGTGCGAAGAACCACAGCTTTGTTAACCCGTTTCATACGCCGCCGATTTAGCGGATGTGGTACAAAGGGGGGGGGGGAGGCATCGGGGGGTGATGGACGGAGCATCTGAACCAATCAAACACTCACACCCAGTCAACAGATCTGGGTTTAATCCATTACCGTTCTTTAGCCCACTTCCAAGTGTGGCACTTCTGCAAAACGGGCGGGGCCGCATCGGCCATTGGCCAGGTAGTGCTGCCGTCAGCCAATAGCAGACGGCAGCATGGAAGGGGTTAATATGCAATTGTGATGGAACCTTAGGGATGTATTTTGGATTTGCCCTGAGGGAACATATTCATCAGTGGCACATAGATAAGGTTCCTTTATAGTGAAAGCTTGGATTTCCCTAACTCTCTTGGCAAAGGTGAACCAACAGTAATGCAACCTTCCAAGTAAGACATTTTAGCTCCACCTTCTGAATAGGCTCAAACGGAGTTCTCAAATTCCTAAAGGATGACATTGAGACACCATTCCGGTGGAGGAGGACGAATGGGAGATACAGTTCTGAATAGTCCTTTCCCTGAACTGTTTAACAATGTGAGTAGGACAAAAAGACAATGAAGAGGAGGATCCCCATTAGCGAAAGATAGCAACAAGGTGCTTCTTAACAAAGGAATATACCAGTCCTGATTTAGATAATGAGAGAAAGTAAGGCAGAATATGCTCTGTTGAGGACGGTAATTGGATGGATACTGTTTTGTAGACAACAAGAACAGATCCGCTTCCATTTTAGTCAATACGTTTTGTGGGTGGATTCAGCTCTAGCCCTAGATAACATATCCATGCAAAGAGGAATGTTTAAATCATCGAATTTGTTGATTTCAGGAGCCATGCATGCAACTGGAGAGAAGCAGGATGAGGATGGAGAATCTGTCCTTTGTTCATGAAGAGTATGGCAGTCGTTACTGGAAGGTGATAGGGCTTGGATTCCAAGAGCATAATGATCTTTGTGAGGCAATGCTGGTGAGGCCAGCATGGGGCAATTAGAATTTATTTTCATCTTCATAAGAACCCTGGAGATGAGAGGGTAAGGGGAAAAGCATAAGCAAAAATCCCTGACCCGCTTATCAAAAATAGCATTACCCCATGATCCTCTGAGATTCACAACTGGCGAAGAACCAGCATTTTCGGTTCATTTCAGAGGCAAAGCGATCCAAGTTCGGCTTGCCTTACCATTGTAAAATGGAGTTCAGAACTGGCTGACTGAACTCCCACTTGTGGCAGGTTTGACTGGTTCTGTTCAGGGCGTCTGAAGGGTTGTTGATCACTCCAGGAAGATCTTCCACCTTCAGGGCGATGCAGTGCAGAAAATCCCTTTTCCAGATTCTCTGAACTTCCAGGGATAATGTGTTCGTTGTGGTAGTGCATGCAGGTGGTGTTGCAGTTTTGTATGAGGATGGAAGATGCATTTACCCTCTGGAAGAATGATTGAAGCACCAGAAAAATGGCTCTCATCTCCAGGAATTGAATGTACATCTTGGAAAGTGATTCTCTCCATCTGCTGCTTATTTGGAGGTCCTGAAGGTGGGCTCCTCAGCCTTCCAGTGAGACGTCTATGGTAAGAATGAAATCTGGAAGTGGAGAAAGGAATGTTAGCCCTGCAGAGAGATTATTGGAAGTCTGGCACCAAGAAAGTGCCTTTTCATGTCCAGGGTGATCAGTATCAGATCGTCGAATGATCCGGTGACTTGAAGCCATTGTTACTTGGAAGGGTCTCATTCTGAAACGTGCATGAGGCCCCATGAGAATGGCTGAAGACGCATGTAGAGGAAAGATTTGAGGAGAGGAAAAGAAACAAACTCTCTTCTGGATATATCGTGAGCGATATCATGCTCCTTTGTCTCTCTGCAGATAAGAATGCCTTGTCCAATAAGGTATCCAGAGTTGCTCCTTAAAAGTTTATCTTTTGAGATGGAGACAGAATGGATTTTTGGCAATTGACTGGGAGCCCCGTAGAGTAGATGCAGGCAAGTAGACATGGCTTCGTAAGCCTGCAGAAGAGATGGAGCTTTTAGGAGCCAGTTGTCCAGATACGGAAAGCGTTGGAGACCTTTGAGTCGTAGATGCGCTGCTAATGGGGCAAGGCATTTGGTGAAGACTACGGGGACTGAGCGGAGACCAAAGGGCAAGACTTTGAACTGATAGTGAGTGCTTGTCAAAGTAAAATGGAGAAACTTTCGATGTTTTGGGTGGATAGGGAGGTGAAAATACGCATCTTGTAAATCAAGGCTGGCCATGAAATAGACGTGGTTGGGAAGCTGCAATATCTCCTGAAGAGTTAGCATACGTAAGGAACTGCTGCCGCACGGACGCAACTTTTTTGCGCTGAACAAGCCTGAATTGTTAGGCTTCTCTACAAGACTCCAACCGGCTGGTGGAGGTCCGTTAAAGATTTAAATATGTCTCCAACCGGCTGGTGGAGACTTGCTTTGTCTAAACGTGCAACGTTACCTAAATACGACTTTCTGATTTCATTCATTAAGACTTCTGCTCTGTTGGCTGTCGACCCATCCTCCCATTGTCCTGAAGACGACCCGCCCTGACGCACCTTAAAATTGTGCTACTTTTGGGGTTGAAACATCGACATGCCATATATGTCCGCACAGCCCTCATGATCACGATTTAATTTAGTTTTGGATCTTGCAGCCCATGTGCAAAAAGAGACAGGAGGAAACCTTTGCCAAAATTCCCCCTCATTTATTTCACATGTATTTGTCTTGTATATAGTGTATTGCCTATATCACTTAATCACTATATGTCACTTTATTCACCATAGTCACTTATTGTTTTTTGACACAATTGAATGTGTAACTGTGACAACCACCAGTATTTAATACTCATTCAAAATATATATATTGATCATTATATTCTGTTGTGTGTGTTTTTCTCTGTGTTTGAATTAATTTCTTTTGGGAATCATTATTTTATGTTCTATAAAAAGTAATTTATCTTTGTATTTAAAAACAATACTCTAAGTAATTGTACACATCCCGACAGAACCAATTGTTTTTGTCTAATATTAATACCCAGGTTCTGGGGGGACACCGGGTTGCCCCATTATTATTATTATGGTACAGTTGGTAGGCAGGGCGGTAAGACTGATAGGACTGAGGCTTTTATCCTCCATAGTCTCCACGGCAGGAGTAAGTTCCTTGTCCTCGTCCTCCACAAAAAGGTGCCTTTTCTGTACTGGAGCATACCTGAGGGTCTGGTAGGGTCAGTATCAGCCTTGAGGGCTAGGAGGGACACAAAAAGCTTCTTCAAAAACATCAATTCCAAACTGTCCCAACAGACTATTATCAAGACACAGTAACTAAGCCCCATATAGCCTGTGGGATGAGTATAGCTACATCTGATTTTTTTAAAGGGTCGGTTGATAATCTGTCATACCGGACATCAAACCTTCTTAAGACATTCATTGCGACCATTAGGAGGTTTAAAAATATATATATTCTGGTGTTTACCCTATTGCAGATTATTTGCAAAGTTGTTTACCCTATTGCAGATTATTTGCAAAGTTAAGTCCTAGATACTTATACACATTTATCTGTTCAAAGAAAGCACTGTTAGGGAACCAAGCGACCTTCTCAGGTCCTTCTGAGAAATGTAAGGCCTTGTCTCACAATATACATTTAAAACATCAAGTTTTTGTTGTTGTCTGACAGGAGTATAGGCCATAAGGACAAATTCGTCGGCGTACATGAGACACAGGACATGACAATCTACGATTTTAGGAGAAAGTTTATTTCCAAACACTTGCTTGAAAGGTCAGAAATAAAGAGGTTTAAAAGGAAAGGAGCTAAGAACCACACCTGATGAATCGCATTTATGACTCAAATATTCGCTCAGAAAATGCGAATTCTGTTCAGAACCACCTAAACCCAATTGTGGAAATGCAGCTTTTGGTTCACAAGCAATCGGTCAGAGGGGATGTTAGAGCCTTTATTCCACAGTAAAACACGCTCAACCAGATCGCAAGCGGCCTTGAAGTCAACAAAACATCAGCATACTTTGCCAACTAACTGTATTGCCGACCTAGATGGCAACTAGAGTGCCAAACTGTTGAATAATTGTCCCAGGTACCTCCCTGCTCTCTGGGTGGGGGGTCGAGGGAGTGGGGGTGGGGGTGGGGGCACTGTATTTGAATTCTCAGTTTTCAAGATGTAAGAAAAGAGTTTTAGCATAGATCTTTAAGGACATATCTAATATGGTACTACACCTGCAGTTAGAATGTTCATATCGACTGCTTTTCTTATGAATGGGCTTTATGATGGCACATTGCAAGAAGTCGGTAATTAAACCAGCAGATGATATGCACTTTAAAAAAAATAGCTAAGATCGCCCACCATAGAGGATCAACCTTAAAAATTACACCCGGGAGACAGCCAAGGGCGCCTGTGCGTGAAGGTTTCACTTTACAAATTATTTCGGCAACAATCCTTACCTTCTTGAGCAATTGTTAATGGGGGCATTGCTGACAATGCAATATCTGTCAAGGATTCTGTGATATGGGAAGAACCGTGATATTGATAGGTGATGTATACTACGAATTGCTTTTCGCTGACCTGAGCTTCAAGGTAAAAAAGTAATACAATTAACTCTGTATTGACCAATCCACAAAATGCTTTATTTTTCCCCGCATGATTGCTTGGTTCTTTAGATCCGAATGATGATCCCAAGTCCTAATCTTCTTTTCCATTGTTAGGAGGTGACATTTCTTTTTCAATATAAGTATGTTTGATAGCATTGGTAGTACCTTTTTTGATCGATGTGCATCTTGTTAAGAACCTTTCTCAACTAAGAGCAGTCAGTCAAACCAACCCAGAGAAAACCTTTCCCTATTCAAGTTTTTCAAAGAACAAGGATTGAACTGGGCCTTCATATGGGAGAGCACGGTTTATGAATTAATCATACCATTCCAGGTTCCAGGAGTTGCAATTAATTTATCAAACTTTATAGCTAATAGTTCTTTCAGATATTATGGCAGGACAGGAGGCTAGCACTGTGCATTACAACTTTATGTACCACTTCTGAGCAGCAAACACTTCAAAGAAAAACTTTTGAATATAACTTTGTTCATCAAACAATAGAAATAGAACTTTAAGATCCCGTATAATCACGCCGTCCACCATCTTCTCCTCTCTTTTGCTTGCTGCTACTGAGCAGATAAGTACTCCTAGTTTTCTTTGGATAAGAATTGTGTGTGGGTTTGGCTGCGATGCATCAGCCATTTCAAGCGTTTGATGCATTAGTGTGTACTTCACGGATGCAGTTCACACTCGCAAGCCTCGTTCAGAGGCAGAAATAAAGTTACTAAATAAAAGAATTCTTCCAGAACAGAATATTTTGATGTATGCTGCATTTTAGGCCAAAACAAATAAAAAGATTTGAAAATAAATAAATGGGTTACCCGATCAGAAGTGCCATTTTGAATAGGGCTTCCACGGAGATGTTCCCGTTTTTTCTTTTTTGAGGAATTTGGGCATTCTGTAGACTCTTGAAGGAAATGCTAAGTTACGGTTTTAGGAACGGCAAATATCTTTCAGATTGCACATACATTGAGAGGAGTTTGAGGTATTTTATGGCTCTGCTGTGGTTTTGAGTGTAGAAGTGAGTACATTTGGGCTTTTTAACGAGTGCCTAAAGGAGTTTCATTTATAATCATGACTAAAAAGGAGAGTACTAATGGAGATCAATAGAGTACCAATAAAAAATGTTTACTTATGAAATTATCAAACAACAAAACACTTTAAAGAGGGTCCAAGGGATATATAGTTTAAAGACCCATACCTGATTGTTATCCCCAGCTACTTCAATATATATAACACCAGAAAACAGAGGGTCTGCCAAATCTATTATATGGCTTCACTGTCAAACCGAGTTATCAAAATCACGAAGCGTATAAGTCGCATGGAGACAGCGTGTTATAATGAAGAGTGAACACTGTGTATAGAAAGACCCAACACCATTCGAAAGGATCACAGATGGTTAACAAATCCAAACACTGTAGCAATGGGTTACCATCAAATTGACTCAATGACCAGTCCTATCATCTGGCCAAACCCAGGTGTAAATCCGGCTGGTCCCCTGATCATTGGGACATCAAGCACCACACCATTTGTTGCTGGTAAAGGATTTGGACCACCACTACAAATGTAACGTCAGTAATGGCTGATCTATGATGGTCAAGTGAAAAATAGTGCAACACAAATTATAAAGTGACATTAAAATAGGATGGAGTGTTCTCCTATAGAAAACTTTATTCTGCGGACGAACCCCACCTCCTAATTAAAAACCAAGAACAGTGCAAAAGAGACAGTCAACAAATATCTGTCTTGTAACTGACGTTTCATTTGTAGTGGTGGTCCAAATCCTTTACCAGCAACAAATGGTGTGGTGCTTGATGTCCCAATGATCAGGGGACCAGCCGGATTTACACCTGGGTTTGGCCAGATGATAGGACTGATCATTGAGTCAATTTGATGGTAACCCATTGCTACAGTGTTTGGATTTGTTAACCATCTGTGATCCTTTCGAATGGTGTTGGGTCTTTCTATACACAGTGTTACCTCTTCATTATAACACGCGGTCTCCATGCGACTTATACGCTCCGTGATTTTGATAACTCGGTTTGACAGTGAAGCCATATAATAGATTTGGCAGACCCTCTGTTTTCTGGTGTTATATATACTTATGAAATTAGGAATCTAGTGCAGGATTCTGTGAGGACTGCTATGGCCAGTAGAAAAAAGCTGATGAGGAGGATGAATATTCTTCGATTTCGGAAGGGGAAGAAAGATTTCAGTGGACCAGGAGGCAACTGCTCTGGGAAAAGAAAGCACCTAGAACATGGTGCAGATGGAAAAGGGGTTCAAAGCAGCTCACAAAGAGAAGGTGTTTATGGTAACACCTCAGATGGGCAGGATATCCCGACCAGTAGAAAAGGGATGATGAGGAGGATGGATATTTTTCAATTTTGGAAGGGGAAGAAAGATTTCAGCAGACCAGGAGGCAAATGCTCTGGAAAAACATGGCACCTGGAACAGGGTGCAGATGGGAAAGGAGTCCAAAGCGGCTAACAAAGGAAGGTGTTTGTGGCATCACCTCAGATGGGCAGGATATCCCTGCAGAAAGATTGGGTAATGATGATTTCGACGAATATATATTTGATAAAATTATAAGTATGATTTTGGATGTAGTGAGAATAGCATAAACAGAGATGAGAAGACCGTGGTAGATTCACTTGGTCAGAAGCCTTTTGATCCAAAAGAGATACGTCATCCTGGGGGTCTGATTAGTGGCCCATGAGTCATGTAGCAGAATATACCAGCCACTGGATTTGCAGGGCATTAGACAAAGGGTAGCATACTGTATTGAGAGCTGAATGTTCCCACCCTGTTATCGGGAAAAAGGATTCGATGATCCCAAACCTTAATCCAATGTAAATCACTTACATGTTTAAATTAGGAAGAGACCTGAAAAAGGGTCTGGAGAAGTCACTTACGCAGTGTGAGGACAAGCTACTAGACACACAGGGAACTCTGGCTAGATGTTCAACATGATCGAGAAAGCATATTTAAAAGGGTTAGATTTGGTTATTACACTGATGAGAGGATGGTGCTAGAGGGCACTATGTTTTTTGGGCAAAGCAAACGCAGACCTAATTGCAGAGAGGCGTAAAGCAGGTCTACATCGCATTAAACCCAAATTGGGGGATTTTACAAGCAAAGAATCGAGTGAAGACCCCAGAGGCATGCTCTTCGGAGAAGGTTTAGTTAAGGCATTCGGAAAGTATATGCACCCCTTCATTCCTATGGATAAAGCACAGTTCAATATGTGTAGAGTATTTGGTGGCACAAGTAGTTTTTAAGGCAGGACTGGGAGGCGAGGACAACCTCCTGGCCGTAGCTACATTAAGACTCAAGGGCGCAATCGAGGATTCTACAGGTTCCCAGATTCAATTAATTTTACCCTCAAAGAGGAAGGAGAACCAGATCAAGAGCCGCTATCGATAGAGGACAGCCATCTGCAACAAGTTCAGGTGGGCACAAGTACGAGGATTTTTACTGGTTTTATCCAAGGAAAGATGGATGGAAGGTTAAGAGATCATGTGGAGGCACAGAAAGGGTCCAGCCGATCCATGGATTTTTGAGGCAATTGTGGGTTACACAATAAGAGTTTTATTCAGTGGCAGAACTGAGAACTTTGATTCGACACAGTACAAAAGAACATAGTGAGCAAGGAGATAGCGCGTATGTTACAGAAAGGGGCCGATAATTGTGGTAAACAAAGTGGAAGCAGTTTTTGGGAGTATGTTATTGCTGATGGTGAAGAAGGACAAGGGGTGGAGACCTGTAATCAATTTAAGAGATGTAAATCATCATGTGCAATACATGCATTTCAAGATGGAGGGTATCCATCTGTTCAGAGATGTTTTACAGGATTCAGACTAGTTGGTAAAGATGGATCTCAAGGATGCATACTTTAAAATTTGTACGTCGGAGGAGATTCAGAAGTATCTTCAGTTCAGGTGGAAGAGTCATTTGTACTAGTCTGTTTACCTACCGGTCGGGTTATCTTCAGCCACTTGGTGTTTCACGCGGGTGATGAGAAAGGTAATAGGATTTTTAAGGGAGAGAGTAATTCGTATGATTGCTTATATAGACAAACTGCTGATAATGAATGTAGATTTTTCTTTGTTAAAGTCGCAGTTCAGAACAGTGAGAACCCTGTTAGAATCCTTGGGTTCCCTTATAAATTTGGAGAAGTCTGTGTTCAAGCCAGCTTAGTCTCTAGAGGGTTTAGGTTTGGTGGCCGACGGTGAAAGGTCAATCGTTATACCAGAAAAGAAGACCGAGAAAATAAGACAAGAAGCAAGGTTTGTGCTGAAAAAAAATGGTGAAGTTGAGAGATTTGGCAAGGATAATTGGACTTTTATGCTCTTCTATAAAGGCATTGTTTCCTGGGAATTTGCACTACAGGCCTTTACACTGGTTAAAGACGGCTGGTCTGGCAGATGGTTTGTGGTAGGGAAATTGTGTGATGTTGTCAGACGAAGTGAAAAAGGAACTGGGTTGGTGGTTGGAAAACTTGGTCACCTTGAACGGGCGAGCAATGTTTGGTATGTTGGAGACAGATGCAAGCAAGTCTGGATTGTGAGCTTTGTGTGCAACTCAGGAGACAGATGAAGTATGTATCAAAATGTAACACATTGAACATATCAATTATTTAGAGATGAAACCATGGAAGTTTGCATTGCAAAGTTTCAAATCACTGTTCCTGAGTTGTTCAGTGCTTCTCAAGATGGACAATATAACAGCAGTGAAATACATAAACAAGTTGAGAGGAAGCAGAACAACATAGTTGAAAGAGGTGGCAAGGACATTTGGGAGTTTTGCCTGGAACACAAGATTGCTTTGCAGGATCAGTGTCTGCTAGATGTGCAGAACTAAGTGGTGGATTGAAATTCAATAAACTTAATATATTACAGCGATTGGAAGCTGGACAAATCAGTTTTTCAGGAGATACTTTTTTGTGTGGGTCCTTCGAAGGTGGAGCTGTGTGCCTCAACGTTGATGCACCATTTGAAAGATTACCACAGTTGGAGGCCAGATCCGGGGACTCTGGTGGTGGGTGCATTTCCTAAGAATTGGAAAGAGATGGGGATTATGCCTTCCCTCCATTTGCTGTGATTCTGAGTGTGTTGATACAGGTGCGGAGGAAAGTCAGTCGGATTGAGTTGGTGACTCCCATTTGGAGTGCTCATTCGTGGTTCCCTTCTGTGCTGGAGCTGGCAATGAACAGGCCTTTTTTAATGAAAGCTTACAAAGGAATATTGATAAGAGAGGAAGGGATGGAGCATCCTTTAGTGGAAGCAGGTTCGTTCAACCTAATAGTTTTGAAAGTATCCAAAGATCAACAGATTTTCAAAGCTTTCGCAAACAGCTTCTGAGTTACTCAATGAGTCATGGGCGCCAGGGACTTAGAAGAGATATAGGAGTGCATGGTCAGTTTGGCTATATTGGTGCGTGGCAAGGGATATGGATTCCGTAGAGATTGATGAGATGATATTAGCAAATGTTTTGGCGGAGAAGGGTTAATCTTATAGAACAGAACGGTAAACTGTTAAAGATCAGCGATTTCAGCTGGTCATGCTTTGGTGCTGGGTATGTCTATAGGAAGAATTCCTGTTGTGAGCAGAGTGATGAAAGGGATCAAGTTGAAAAGACCTCCTAAAGCCAAGTATAACTCTGTCTAGGATGTTGATCAGATTTTTGAGAGATGGCCTGCACATAGATTTTTGGGTTTGAGAGAATGAACTTGGAAATTGGCAACCTTGTTATGCATGGTTTCTTTTAGGAGAGTGTCATAAATTAGGGCTCTTGATATTAGCTCTAAGTATTATCAACCACAGGGGGTTCTGTTTGAAGTCTGGAGAAGAACCAAGACAATGTAGTTTTTTATCCTAGGTTTGATGCAAGTCCAAAGTATTGTCAATATAATTCCTGTAAAATACCCTAACAATACCCAGTGAAATGACAATTGCTCTCCAAATGTGGATTTAAAGTCAGGAGCACCTCAGGTCGTGGGAGGTGTGTCTGCCACAGAATTTGTTCTTACATCAAAATTCTCAAATTGTAAAATGGAGACACCCACAGACAGTAGAAGCACTAATAGATCGAGGGACCTTAGTCTTCACAACTTCGGTTACACCTGGTGATATCATTGCTTATACAGAAGGAAATGTACCAACATGGCTAGAAGAAGCAGCAAGGAACAGAAGAGTAGACAGCACCAAGGTAGTGGAAAGACAGGACCCAAAAAGGGAGAAACCATTAAATGTAGCCAAATTAAAGATAGAATTGGAAGGAGTAATAAGGTGATGCTTAGAATCTGAACATATTGAGCAGTACCAAAGAAAGGAATTAAGTTACCAGTACAAAGATATTACATGAAGAGCAACTACAGTGTATAATGAATTGGCAGAAGAAGCTCAGAAATATGAGATTGAGCTTGAGAAAAAATTTCACCTGAAAAGAAGCTACAGAGTTCAGTTACATGACCTAGCATTGGAAAATATGAGAGTTTCAGGAATGTGTTTGCACATTTCAGAACTAGTCATATGCATTCAAAAATGGAGTGAAGTTAATAAACTAGAAATGAAATGGGCTAGGAAACCTGAGAAAGAAAAAGAGAGGAAGCTACAGCGAGGAAACAGGTTGAGGAAAATGAGGGAGAGGCGACAGAATTTCCACTTAGAAGAAATTGAGGGAGGAATGTAAGTACATGTTCTTTGGAGTAGAGGTGTTCTGGCTGCATTTACAAGTAATTTTCCAAAATTGAGAGACACAGCAGTGCAATGGTATACACAAGTTGAGCAGTTTGTTAACATTTCCAAAGTGCTGTGGATAGATTTGTTAAGATTGCAGTACTTTGGCCAAAAGAAGAACATGCGAGAGAGACTAGAACAAATGCACCATCTACTGTAGTGATAGAGAAGTATGAGGCAGTGATTACTTTCCTGAAGGGCAGTGTACCAAAGAGAGGTTTGGATTGTTTCAAGATTAACAGAATTACTCAAGAGCCATGTTCCCCCTATATTTTTTTTCTCTGTGTGTGGCAATGAAGGGTCTCTGTGCACTGCTACCAAGGCTTTGTGCACAGTTCTTCATGCAAGCGAGTACTTTTCTCAGATACATGGCATTCAAAGAGGGCAAGTAGCCGCCAGAGTTTAAAATCGTAGTGCATGAGGTACCTTGTTTAAGGGGAGGTCAAGTCTATGAAGATTTATATTAAAGCGTCAGAAAGACACTTATTCTGTTGTTTAAAATAGTTCAAGATGAAGCTAAGTCTCCATTCTAAACAGTTCTGTGTTGTTATGCTGAACATTCTGGATGCAGTAAGAAGAAACTTGGTTTTCATATATATTACTTGCTACCACTGTTTTAAATTTTTGTTGAACCATTAATAACACATCTTAAAATGACCCAATTCAGTGGTGGTGATTTTATCAACCTTTACTGGATGAATGGGGTGAGTGAGCCATGGCAGGATTTGGCCCTGTTGCTTGTCTATTAAATTCAGATTTCAGTAAAGCATGCTTAGCTTACCAAGCTACCTCAATGGGTTTAAAAACAGATTTTTGTTTAGGATGCCATGGTTTCATCCAGCAAAAGGTTATTTAAAGAAAATGAGAAAGAAAGAGCGAACTTGAACAATTCAATATAAACTGAACTTTATTATATGTTTTAACACAATGTGAAAGTAGAAATATATATGCCAAAACTTGATTAATTTGGAGAGCTTGCTTCATATCTGACCCTAATAGTGATATCCTGGGTCTATCACAATTACCCAAACATTAGTTAAGCCATCTTTCTTGGACCTCACTTCTAAAATCAACTGAAGGCAATGGGTCTGAGATGATGCATCACATTTCTTCAGGGTGGTTTTCACAAGCATGCAAAGAGTGCTAACCAAAGTGAGCAGATGAAGCAGTCCTTTGCCCCTTTACCAGGGACCACTCACAAGTAGATGAAGGAGAAAAGTGTGAAAAGTCTCAGACTGGATTCCTATGCCAGGCTGTTATTCCTAACTCTTGAGAGTGAATGGAGAAAGTTAAATGGAACGAGAATCTGTTTTCCTTAGTCCAATTTATGGGAGGTCATACCACATGTTTTAATGAGATTTCAAACCTATGGAGATCTACTGTGAAGAAGATAAGCTGAGATCCTACACCTTCACAGGCACGAGGCCTCAAAGACCATCAGAGGGCCATGATCTAGTTAGGGTTCATTTGCAGTGTCACATTGTTTCAGTTCAGGTAAATCTGAAATACAGTTCAAAAGTCCCTTGATGAAATCATGGTAAGAGACATAAATGAAAGAAGAGTAAGCAAGTCTTTAGGAGGACATCCACAATCCTTTGTATGACTCATTCTTTGGCACCAGCCAGGCTCCACCAGGGAAGAAGGAACATGCAAGGAGGTTGAAGCAGGTAACTTCTTAATTTGGTTTGCCAAATGCAGAAATATAGTTATTTGCCCCAAAATACTAACATTAAATGTGTTTCCACAATATGCATGCCTTTTTAAGGTAATACTAACTTTCAATATGGCCATACAAAGTTTCAATAAGGAAACACAAATATTTGTTATCATCTGGGATCATTCATTATTGGTTTCAGTTGTGATGATATTATAGCCTTATTATTTAAGCTTTAAGAGCTGAGCTTCGAAGTAAAGGGCAAAAGTGTCCATGGGGACTATAGTCGCAAAAACAGGTAGATTTACAAATGTCTTCTGCAATGTCACCCCCTATTAGGCAAGAGACCAGTGATATTTATTAGTAAATTTGCAGTTAATGACTCGTTTACATTGCATAGTGTTACACCCAATGGGCAGGGTTTTAAGATGCAAGTAAGATGTGTTTAACTCTGAGGCAGGCAGGCAACAGAACCACCAGTTTGGTTGCCTGCCTGCCTAGGAGCTAAACGCATCTTACTGAAAGTCATGGACGTCAATTCACCAAAATGTCAGGGGTAGCGGAAGTGACATCACATGCTATTTGACCTTTACTTTCATTCAAGCACACATATTCACTCTTACACACACTCTCTTACATATTCACACTCTCACCCACAAGCACGCATAGAACATACTTTCAAAAGCATTTTTTTACTTACCTAAGCTGCTAGATAGGGTCATATTCCAGCTAACTGTACTCCATTTTTATACCACATTACTAGTGAATAATATATTATTCAATATTAGTGTAATACAAAAACCAGACTAAAAACAAGGAAAGTGGTGCCTTATCCAGCATTCATAAGGAGGAGCTGCCCCTGTGTTCCTGGCACTGACTTTACCACCTCTGAAGTCAGGGGTAGCAAAGGACGTGCCAGTGTTTACAAGGGCGAGCCAAGGGTTGCAGCTGCGATCCCCTTAATGATGTCCATGCTGAAAGTGGTATCAAATAAAATGTGTGTGGGAGTGGGGAGGTCTGAAGAAAAAAGGGATGCTACCAAAAAGTGTAAGTAGGATTCCATTACAAAATGCATTGCCTCTGTAATTAGGGATCTAGGTCAAAACATGTAAAGCAAAACCCTGTGCTTCAGACAGTGTACCGACTGACCAGCATTTGGGTGCTACTGAGTAAGCATTGGCGGATTTTGCGAATTGGCAATCCGCAAAATTGCGTATTTATGGATTCGCATCCGCAAAATCCGCGAATTTTGCGGATTCCTTTTTTTTGTGTTCGCAAGTGTTTCTGCCATTTCGCAAGGGTTTTTTACAAGTTCGCAAACACAAACTTACTTGTCGGGTAGCAACGGTCGCGACCATGTTGTTTCTACGTCTGGTTCATCACGCACCCTCTGTTTCACCACTGCCACCCTCTGTTTCACCACTGCCACCCTCTGGTCTCACCCATGCCACCCTCTAGTTCATCACTGTGTTTATGGGGGAAAAGCACACCTGCCCTGCCTCAACTGACATGAATGAATTAGGGGCTGATTAATGTGTCACTGAATTTGAACTTCCAGGCTGGCACCTGCTTCCTTATCTGTAATTGCTTTCTGTTGAGGGTCAGAGCAGGGTCATAGAATAGTTGCAAGTAGGCAACTGAACTCTGAAGGGGCCCCTCAGGAAGCACTACAGGGAATGGTTACTAATGATAAGATTGAACTTTTGCACCTGCTGAGTGCTTTCAGTTTTGTAAAATTCCAAATATCCAGCAGCATCCACAAAAAGTAATCCTTCCAGGTCAAGATCCAAATCAAAGGGACCAGCACATGAAGAAAGCACTGGGAGGAACCTGCTGGACAGGATCAGGAAGTTGGAGACTGTGGGGCACTTCTTTCCTCCCACCCCCCCGCCCCCCCAAAATGGACTCCTTGCAAAAAAAAAAGTGCAGGCAAATGTCAACCTGAGGAGTTATTCTGATAAAAATCATAATTTTAAAGGTTTATGCTGCCTGCTGGTGGATTTCTTGTGCGAAATTGCAAATTTTGCAATCTCGCAATTGCGAGCTTGTCGCTGTCCGCCGCATCTACGTGTTCGCAAGTGTTTACTCCTGCGAAATTGTATAGTATTCTAGTTGGCAAGTGCGACCAAGCAAAAAATCTGCTTTGCACGGATTTTCGGCAAGTTCGCGAGAGTTCGCGGATTGCGAATTTGCCGAAAATCCGCAAAATCCGCGAGCGGAACGGATTTTACGCCCATGCTTACTACTGAGGTTTCTGTTATTGCATTTAGATCAACATACACCAATAGCAAGCCAGAACAATTGTCAATGCTTGTTAGCACCATCTGATAAAAGAGTAACAAGACTTTTTTGTACATAATTAGAATGAAATATCTCATCTCTGAAAATATTAGACGAATGAAACATTACTCAAGTCTGTGGAAGGGGTAATCATCTTCATATAGTCTTGTTCACTCCTGTTCTTCTTTTCACACTTCTTTCCTCTATAGTCTCCCAGTCTGTTAGTCTTTCACATAAAATGTAAATTAAAATAACCAATTAAGTAACCATTGCCCTGTGCATGGATGATTATCATGTTGTGTGCAACTACAGGCCTCTCAGTCGTGCCCAGTCATTAACATTCATCCACTAGTTGAGCTCACCCAGACATGCAGAAGACACTCAGAGCACAGTATGCGATATACAAGAGCTGCGTGTTGCATTAAGAAAGTACAGAAGCACCCTTGGGAAAGCAAGTACACCTAGGGAAGGCAATATGAAATAAAACAACGTAAACTGAAAAGCATCGCTGACATGGCAGGAGGTGAGCCTATTAATGGGATAGGAACCACTAATTTCACACAGCACTATTTAATATGTTTTTTATAGAGGGAAATCACAAACACAGTGCGATTTGTCTCTGTGTCAGTTATTCATTTTAGATCATGAACGTTGGACTATTATTTCTACACAAGCCATTTAATCAGAAGATCAAATAAATGTTACATTTTCATAAAAGAGCCATTCCTTTCACGCAGATGGGTTTTGCACACTGTCCTGCTTCTACAAAGTGGCTTGCATCGAGAAATAAGCACATTCAGTTGTGTTTCTAAAGTTCTTTTTGCAGCAATGCGTGGTTTTATATTGGTCACATCTAGCACACAGGAATTAATGAGCTGCTTTGTGCTACCTTATACAGCAGCTTCAAACCCTCAACAGTAGAACCTGTAATCAGACAGCTTTGGGATCACGGAGTCAAAAGGTGCAGCAGCATGTCATAAATAATAAACTGCACTTAAAAGTTTGAGATTTTCTCAAAATGCAGTCCCCCGGATGCTAATAAAAAGGGAATTAAAAAAATAAACAGAATCCGGTTTGCTTAAAACGGGAAGAATAAAGACAACTTCTGATGTATCTTTATACGCGCACTCAAAGCCACGTACTGCGGGACATGTAAAGGGTGGCTGCGCGGGCGTGCACTTTAGGGGAACACTGCTCAAGAGCCAAAAGAGACCGTACATGAATACTATGAACGGTTGTTGCAGGTGTTTCATCAGCACAGTGGACAAGAATATTCTGAAGAGAATGATATGTGGATTTTTATGTCCCAGTTTGTGTTAGGATTAACAACAGAAATTCGGACACACAACACAAAATGTGATGTGTTGGCAGAAGAAATCGTTAGACAAATGTTTGGGATACACAAATTATTGCAGCGATGAGCTAGATATTAAACAGAAAAAGATTAAGGCAAACTTAATGTCGGCACAAACCCAGTTGGCTCAGAGAGGTTTCCAGAGTCCTCCTTTCACAGGACCTCAAGGGACTATGCAATGAATTGCTGTTCCACAGGTTGGTTTTCAGGGAAATCAAGGCGGGTTCAATACATCTCGAGGTAGATGTGTGACGATTAGAAGGTGTAGAACAAGTCCAAGTTACTGTATAACCAAACGTATTGTTTCCTAGAACACTCCCATACCATTTAACATCAGAGGCTATAGCAGCGATAATACCAGTCAAAGAAGATATGCTGGAAAAAGGAATATTGAGGGAACTGATAGGAAGTCCATGTAATTCTCTGATCATGGGTTTACAGAAGCCCAAAGGGAAATATAGAATAGTCCCGGACCTAAGGAGGTTTAATGAGATAGGTCTATGTTATCCTGTTGTACCGAATCCAGCCACCATACTTTTCCAGATCACGTGTACTGCAGAATGGTTTACAGCCATTCATCTGTGCCAGGCATTCTTCTCAGTGCCATTGCACGAGGAAGTCTGTACCTTTTTTACTTTGTGTTTCAATAAAAGGTGTTAACATAGTGTTGTGTCCCACAAGGGTATACAGAAAGTCCAATTATTTTCAATCAGATCCTAAAGAGAAGTCTTGAGAACCTACACAAGCCCAACAAGTCAACTCTCGTCCAATACATAGACAATTTGCTTGTATCATCAAACGCATGAGGCTTGCAAACAAGACTCCATTGCTTTGTTAAGCCACCTGGCCGAGAATGGACACAAGGTGTCTCCAGGGAAGCTGAAGTAGTGTAAGAAAGAAGTTCAAATTTTAGGACACACCATTGTAAAGTGACCTAGAAAGGTGTCTTCAGAGAGAATAGAAGCCATCTAGCAGCTGAATCCTACGCGAAGGCAAAAGGAAGTCAGAATGTTTTTGGGAATGGTTTGGTACTGCAGTCAGTGGATACCAACTTTACCAGAATGGCAAAACCTTTTATGAGGGTGACATCCAAGCTGAACCCATGGGACAAGGAATGCTCAAACGTATTCCTGGAGTTGAAAGACCAATTGTGTTGTGCCCCTGCTCCCGGAATGCCTGATTATTCAAAGGAATTCACATTTTGCAGTGAGAGAGATAGGTGCGCTCTCTCAGTATTGACACATGTTCAAGGTGATGCTCGAAAACCAACTTCATAGTTCTCAACATCACTTGATCCCATAGCTGCAGGTCTTCCCGGTTGCCTAAAAGCGGTATCTACAGTGAGCATTAGTCTGGAAAAGAGTGAGAGCACAGTGATGGGATATCATTTAACTGCTTTGGTTCCATACTCTGTGGAGCTATTGTTGACAAGAATGAAAACCCAGTACATTACTCAGTCGTTAGACAAAATATGAACTATTTTGTCTTGCGATAATGAGTCCTCAACAGATGCAATGTACTAAATCCTTCAAATTTGTTACCTGTAAATGATGTTGACTGTGATGAGCTCAAGCACGACGGTCTAGATGTCACAGATCTTTGCACTAAACCCAGACCTAACATTAAGGATGAGCCCCTAATTCAGCCCAACCATGTACTGTTTGTTCATGGCTAATGTTTAAGAGCAAATGATGTTACACCAAGCGGTAACACTGTTACACTAGAAGCATCCTATGTAGTGTACCCCATCAATGATGTTGTTGAAGCTTCCTGGCTTCAGAGAGTTACCTCAGCACAAATTACTCTTATCAGAGTCTCCAGTTTAACTGCACAAAAAAAGAGTCACAATATTGTCTAACAGTCATTAGGGGTTTGGTGCAGTCCATGACTTTGGACAGTTGTGGTCACAAAGCAGTTTCTTCACCTCTTCAAGCTATCCAATCCGTAACAAAAACCATATTAAAAATTTGCTAGAAGCCTTACAATTGCTCAGGGAAGTAGCTGTGGTCAAATGTGTAGCAAACCAAGGTGGAAAAGGATATATTGCCATGGGCAATTGATATGCTGATTCTGTAGCAAGGTACTGTATATTGTTAGCATACACATTTAATGGACATTTCACATTTGAATCCAAAGAAGAGAGTTCATCCAAAAAGTTGATGAGTCAGACACCTGGGACAAGTTAAAACGAGTCCAGAAATTTTTTTCAGAAGCAGAGAAAAATGGATGGATAAAAGCAGGTTGCGAGAAAAATGCAAATGACATTTGGTTGTCAGCAGATTGGAGACAATTTGTTGTATCCAATGACACACATTTAGGCTGAAATTGCATGGTGAGACTTTTCAGGCAGAGTTGGTGTAATCCAAAATTCTGAATGTTTGCAGAAGAGATCTGTCAAAAGTTCATTGTATATCAACATGCAGGAAAGAGAACACACGTTGCACTGACGCACACAGAGAGATCAAGTGTATAATTCAATAGGATGCAGATGTACTCAATCAAAATTCTGGTTTATAACGGCTTGAGGTATGTCCTCGTCATTGTGTGCATTTTTTTCCGAGATCTGTGGAACCCTACCTAACTTGGAGAAACAACAGCCTCACAGTGGCTAAGCTGCTATTAATTAAACTGCTCCCTAGGTAAAGAATGCCAATTTCTCTTGAGTCAGATAGACCAACTCATTACAGTAATGAAGTGCTGAAAATTACCTGCGAAGCACTGCAAACCGAGTAACGACTACAGTTCAGTTACAGACCTCAAGCTTCTGAAATAGTTAAACAGGTGAATGGGGCTATCAAATCCCGACAGGCAAAACCTCTTTGAAATAGCCAGATGCTTTGTTTTTGGCGTTAATAAGCATACAAAGTACTCCAGATAGAAAAACAGGACTATCCCCACATGAGATTCTGACGGGAGGGCAATGAGATCACAGTAGCTCCTGCAAATGCTCTATTGAACATCACTGATGATATTTTCTTGGATTACTGCAAAGGATTAGCTGAAGTGGTCCATTCCATTTCTCATCAGGTTTCAGCTGACACTCAAGATCCACACCAAGAACAGTGCAACAAAATCAGCCCTGGTGACTGGTTCGTGATCAAGAATAGGGGTGGGCGTAGTTCGCGAAGTAGCGCTACGCGTAGCTAGGCAAAGTGCACTTTGCGCTACGCATAGCACTACGCGAACTGTGTAGTAGCAGGTTTACAGCATCCGGCACTGTGCAACAATTGAAAACGGCATCTTGCACAGTGAGAGCTGTACTTTTCTGCCGATCAAGTAGATTTTTACTCGAGCTGCAGCTTTCTCAACGTGGACTGGTAGTTTCTCATCTCGAGCAGTCTCGAGCATGCGCGACCACTCGCAATGAGAAACCTGACCTCCCCACGTTGAGAATCTCGCAGGGAGGTTTATTTTCCATGCTCGCGATCAGCAACTTGATATTGCTGATCGCGAACAAGGAAAAAGTCTCGCGAGGATGTCATTTTGCTTGCTCGCGGTCGCCAAATTGACGAGGAGGACCGCGAGCAAGCAAAAAATGACCGCTGCACTACACTACACAACACATGTTTGCACTGTGCTACGTGCAGTTCGCGTAGTGCGAAGTTGCGCAAACTTCGTAAACTACGCTAGTGTAGTGCTTTGCCCAGGGTTAATCAAAAAGCACGTTTGGAAGACCTATTTAGAACCCATATGGAAAGGCCCCTTCCAGGTAATTCTGACAACAAATACCACTGTTAAGTGTGCTTTGATCGCAAACTGGATTCATGCCTCACACTAAGAAGGCAAGAAACCCAGATGATATATTGGTGGTCCATGATCCAACATGAAGAGCATTGGTGACTGCATCAATTCCTGAGGGCCACCCAGACTAACAACACTATTGCCTGAGTAACAGCAAGAGGAAGAAAGAGGTGAAGATCAATAAACTGAACAAACACATTCAAGTGTTTGAAATCACACAAAGTGGAAAAGTAGGACCTAACAAAACAAAACAGACTCCTCCTTGAGGCAAAAGTGGCACTGAAACTGCATCTGCACAACCAGAAGGTTCAAAGGAAGGAACACGTACCACAACAGACAAGCTGAATGGCCAAAAAGCTACTGTAAAAAAGCCCACACAAGAAGCTCCAAAGTAACATGAATACCAGAAACCATACCTGAAGAATCCAAATCCAGTGATGAAAGTGGTATAGAGCAAAAGGGAAAATCTTTAAAAAGGTCCAAAAGAGCATCTTGTCGTAGGTATTCAGCACCTGAATGGTCATACTATGTGAACACATCATTGAATGTCAACTTGGAAAATTTGTTCAAAGTAAACTCTGAACTGCTAGAACCTCCTTGAAAGCAAACAGTAAATTAAGGGAAAAGAAGGACAAGTTACTTACCTTCAGTATTTTTTTTTACTGTTAGTCCATACTCCCCGGTCCACCACCAATTGTTTGGTTTGTGTGGAGGGAGGCCGGACAAAGACCCAAACTACAGGAAGTGATTCACAACTTTCTGGCCGGGCGACCAATCAGCTGCCTGCAGCTGTTATCCCACCCACTAGATCATCTCCTACACTCCCAGACACGAGTGGACGCGCTGGTGGTAACTTGGAGCGCCGGAAAGGGCTCACGCTGAATTTTTTACAAAAAGCACAAAGGTAAAATCGCCGCTGTTTTAAAAAGGCACTCACTGTATTTTTACTGTTAGTCCATACTCCCCGGTCCACCACCAATTGTTGAGGGAGGCGGGACAAAGACCCCAGCTACAGGAAGTGATTCGCAACTTCCTGGCCGGGCGACCAATCAGCTGCCTGCAGCTGTTAGCCCACCCACTATATCATCCCATGCACTCCCAGACGCGCAGCCCCCCAATCATGTCCCTTCGGAGGATGGCCCGAAGGACTTTTTTCTTGCTATGAGTGTAAGTACCAGCCCAGCCCCCTGCAGAACATAAAAACTACAGCTAATTCTATTACTACCAGATCACCTTCTACCGCCAAGACACGGCCCTACACGAACCCCCCTGCCGAGCCACCCCACCATACTACATGGATAGGCCTCTTAGCAAACGTTAGATCTCTCCACCGACATGCCATCGCCATCTGGGATCTCTTAGAGGATACTAACCCAGATCTGGGATTTCTCGCGGAAACCTGGATAAAACCCTCGGCAGTTCCTGCGATAGCTCTAGCTCTCCCACCCAGCTTTAGAATTCAAAGACTTGATAGGCTAGAATGAGCGGGCGGAGGTATAGCCATAATTCATAAAGAACATGTACCAGTTACCATACTTGACCAGTTCTGTTCGAAATTATTTGAATGTCTTATTTTTAAAATTGAACTACACCCCCAACAGAGTTGGAGAGGAGCACTGGTTTATAGGCCCCCTGGACCAATAAACGACATTAATGGTCCTCTTTTAGAATTGATCGCCCCCCCATATTGCTGCTACCCGAAATTTCCTACTTCTAGGAGATTTTAATATTCATAGTGAGGACTTAAACAACTTAGACGCCAAAACTTGTCTAGAGGACTGGGCTTCCCAGGGGCTTCTAAAGCTCAACAGCGATCCCACTCATCTAGCAGGACACACCCTTGATTTAATTCCTTCCAACTCTCAATTCATTGAATATAGAGCTACTTTACCGCTCACTTGGTCGGATCACTCTGTAGTTAATTTCCATCTGACAAGCCCCCCCATCTCACCTTCTCCCATACCCCTCACAGATAGGTGGTACAGACCCTGGCATAAAATCAAAGCTCATCACCTTGCCTCTTCTTTTTCGACATGGGACATTGACACCCGAAATTTCAATGTCGAACAACAACTAAGCCATTTTAACAACATTATCTCCAGTGTACTGGATGAAGCAGCACCTTTGAAACTGGCCACTCACCCCCCCTCCAAAGCTCTACTGCTACTACAGAATGGTACTCCCCGGCCCTACGTATTGAAAAGAGTGAATGTAAAAAACTGGAGCGCACCAGGCGACTCACACACTTAAAACAAGACAGAACTAAATACAAATGCGCCTTAGCAGCTTACCACAATAACATTAAAACAGCCCACAAAATGCACATTACTCATCAATTGGAGAAGGCTGGATCCAATTCCAGGGAGCTATTTAAAATAGTAAAAGCCTACACTAGCCCATCAGCATGTGACACTGTGGAATCCCCCTCACAGTCCATATGCAATGATGTCGCGGAGCATCTTATCCTCAAAATTGATACCATCTACCAGAAAATCATTGCTGCTAACACTTCTTCCCTTCCCCCCACGGTCTGCCCTCCTGACACTTATACCACATCTGCCCAACTCCACACCTTTCCCCAGCTTCATATGAAGGAAGTTATATCCCTTATAGAAGCAACGAAATCTGGCTCACCCTTGGACACCATCCCGGCCAGAATTTCTGCTAAATTTGCGGAACAACTAGCTCTCCCTATCTGCTCTATTCTGAATTGCTCCCTTAGGGAGGGCCGCCTTCCATCGGCTTGGAAACATGCGCAAATCAAACCCATACGTAAAGACCCCAAGGTCCCAACCACCGAAATCACTAATTATCGACCCGTATCTCTTCTACCCTTACAGTCCAAACTCATTGAAAAACACATTGTTAGACACTTGTCTAATTATTTGGAAACTCACCAACTACTGGATATTTCTCAATCTGGGTTTCGGGCTAAACATAGTACCGAGTCCGCCCTTATTGAGGTTTCTAACAATATACGCATGGCTGCTGACAACGGTCAAGCAGCGCTTTTGGTGCTGCTTGACCTGTCAGCAGCATTTGACACCATTTCACATCACATCCTTCTGGAAAGGCTCCAAGACATAGGCATTCAAGGGCCAGCACTGAGGTGGATCACCAACGTTCTTACAGACAGAACTCAAACAGTTACCATGGGATCTTTTACATCTGCCACTACCAAAGTGAGCAAGGGGGTCCCACAGGGATCCTGCCTAAGCCCTACCCTTTTCAATATATATATCACCCCCTGGCCAGACTCATGAGATCCTTGGGGTTTACTCCAATCTCATACGCAGATGATACCCAGCTCCTTCTAACATTTGATAAAAATACACCCAACATTGATCTGTTTTCCGAAGGCATGAAATCTATCGCTGCCTGGATGCGTAACAACTTTTTGCAACTCAACGGGGGCAAATCAGAGATCATGTTGTTTGGAGGAGCTACCACTCTCTAGTCACCTACTTGGTGGCCAGAAGAGCTGGGAACCGCCCCCACTCCCAAAGAAGTGGTTAAGAACCTAGGTGTCAGAATTGATCACAAACTCACACATAACACACATGCCAACACCACCGCAGGTTCCTGCTACTATGTTCTTGGCCTCCTGCGTAGGATTTTCCCACTCTTACCCTCCTCTACAAAAAAAACACTCATGCAGGCCCTAATATTGAGTAGGCTTGACTATTGCAATGCCCTCCTGTTTTCGGTCAACGAAAGTGCCATTAATAAACTCCAGGTAGTGCAGAATACTGCTGCCCGACTCACCAACAATGCCCCATCTAGAACACCCTCTGGACACCTACTCAAACAACTTCACTGGCTCCCCATAAAGAAAAGGGTAAAGTTCAAAATAGGCTGTATTATTCACAAAGCCCGTAATGGCAAGGGCCCCATGTAACTCACCAACAAGCTCTCCTCCTATATCCCGTCACGAACTCTCAGGTCTAGCACCGAACATTTGCTCACCATTCCCAGAATCAAAAAGGCTTGCAGTGGTGGCAAGGCATTTTCTTATCTTGCCCCCCGATTCTGGAATAGCCTACCTCCTCAGTTACGCTCAGGACACAATCTGATTCAATTTAGAAAGATGTTAAAAACCCACCTCTCCTAAATTTCTTCCCTCCTGTTCTGATGTTCCTCCGTCCCCAGCGCCGAGATACCCTCATGGGTGATTCAGTGCTATACAAATCAATAAATATCAAATATAAAATATCAGTAACGCCATATTTGGGTTAGTTGTTGTGACGTCTGTGTCATCTATATAAGTGCCACCCGGTGTGCGCTGACGTCAGCACGCTTCACGACTTTTCACGCCAGAAGCGCAGAGCCATGAAGAGTGACTATGGTGTGTTAAAAAAACTAGGGCCTTGAAGGGAAACAGCCCTGACACTAAAAACTGATCCACAGTGCGGGGAGGATGGGTGAGGTGGTAAGGAATCTGCAGCTAGATCATGTCTCAACCAGATAAGGTGTTACCGAAGATAAGTAACTTGTCCATCTGATTGACCCAAGCAATACCATCCCAAGAGGGGGTAATGCAGAAAAGTTTTAAACCAAAAAGTCCTGTAGGACAGAACAACAAAAAAGGCCCTCCCTGCAGACCGGATTGTCCAGTCAGTAATGCTTGGCAAACATGTGCAGGGATGCCCACGTGGCTGCCTGACAGAACTGAAACACCACGCTGAAGAGCCATGGTGGCTGCCTTAGCACTGGTTGAATGAGCTCTAAGGCCTTCAGGAGACTGGTTCTTTGCCAAAGCCTAACATACCTTTATGCAGAGAATTACCCAATGTGAAATGGTTCTCTTCTGCACAGCATGTTTCTTCTTTGGCCCTATGTCCAACAAAGAGTTGGTCATCCACCCAGAACTCTTTAGTTTGTTCAAGGTAGAACGACAATGCCCTTTTTAGAAACAGACGGGGGAGACGCTCTTCTTCCTTAGAAGGATGCAAAGGAGCATAGAAGGTGGGCAAGGTGACAGACTGGCCTAGGTGGAAAGGTGTCACCACCTCAGGCAAAATAAAAGCCCTAGTGCGGAGCATTACTTTGTCTGGAAAAATGGTCAGGTAAGGAGGCCGGGATGACAGAGCCTGGAATTCGCTCACCCTCCTGGCAGACATTACTGCCACTAAGAAGACAGTCTTGATAGTAAGCAAGTCAGAGGAGGCCTATTGTGCAGTGGTTTAAAAGGTGCACGCATAAAGGTGAGAATGAAATTAAGGTCCCACTGGGGTATAATAAAGGGTGAAGGTGGAAAGAAATAAGTAAGCCCCTTCAGGAATCTCTGAACAATAGGCAATTTAAAAAGTGACGGTTAATCTGGCAACTAAAGAAAAGCAGAAAAGGCTGAATGGTAACACTTCAGAGTGTCCAGAGCAGAGCCCTGATGGGCCAAGGAGAGAATGAAAAGAAGAATGCCAGAAAATGAGGCAGACAGGGGGTCAACAGACCGTTCTGTACAGTATCTACAACATTTTTGCTATCAGCAGGCATACACTGACTTTGTGGCGGGACGCCTAGCAGCCAGAATAACTTCACAGACTTCAGGAGGAAGGTCAAACTGTCAACTGTCACTGCTCCATCTCCACGCAAGGAGGCGGAGGGTGAACAGGTTTGGGTGGAGGACCCTACCCTGCTGTTGCGACAGAAGATCCTCCCGAAGGGGCAGCCTGATCGGAGGATCAATGCTCATTTGCAAAAGCCTAAAATACCAAACCCTCCGTGCCCAGTTCGGTGCCACAAGAATGACTTGGGCCTGGTCGCTCGTGATCTTTTTGAGCACTTGGTACAGGAGTGGTATGGGCGGAAAGGCATACAAGAGGTGTGTTCTCCACTCAAGACAAAAAGTATTGTCGAGTGAGAGCCACCTTGGAAACTCCAATGTGCAAAACTGCTTTCATTGTGCTTTCTTTTCAGAGGCACCCAGCTCTAACCAAGGCTCCTTTCACAGTTGAAAGAGACCTTGTGCCACCTCAGGATGGAGATGCCACTCGTTAGCTGCTAGGCACCGATGGCCGAGTTTGTCCACATTGGTTTTCGGGGAACCAGCCATGTGTTGAACCACCAGGGACATGCCCTGTTCCAGCCAAGTCCAGAGACATAGGGCCTCTTGTCCACGACCCCACCCTGCACTGTTTGCTGCAGTACCACATGGCAGTAGTATTGCCTGTGAACACTTGAACTAGCCTCTCCTTGAGGAATGGTAAGATTTCAGTTTCAATCGGATCACACAGAGCTCCAACAAGTTGATGTGGAGCCTGTCTTCCGTCGGAGACCAAAGTCCTCTCATCTCCACCTCTCCTAGATCGCCGCCCCATCCCAGAAGCAACAAATCCATCACCACACTGAGTTCTGGGTGGGGAAGAGAGAGGGGTCTGCCCCTGAGCCAGTTGCGGTTTGTCAGCCATCACTGCAGATTGTTGGCAGTGGCCTCCAATATCTGAAAGAGGTAGGTGAGATTTTCCTGATGCGAAGCCCATTGGACCTTCAGGTCCCAATGCAGAGTCCACATGTGCCATCTGGTATGATCCACTAGCGGGATGCAAGAGGCCATGAGGCTCAGCAGCCTGAGTCATTCTCACTGAAATCCAGGATAGAGGCTGAAACATCTGTATCATTGCCGAAATATCCTGGACTTGCCGCTCGGGAGGATAAGTCCGAAACTGCACCATGTCCAGACCTGCTACACAGAAAGGAAGCGTATGTGAGGGAGTCAGGTGTGACTTTGGCACATTGATAGTGAACCCCAACGAATGCAGGAGGTTCGCCGTAGTCTGGAGGTGGGAGACGAATGCTTGGGATGAGCCTGCATTCAACAACCAGTCATCAAGATAGGGGAAGACTACACCCTCTGATCATTGCAGATGGGCTGCGACCACTGCCAACACCTTGGTGAACACCAGAGGGCCACTGGTGAGGCCGAAGGGGAGCACAGTTATCTGAAAGTGCTTGTGGCCAACTGTAAACCACAGGTAGCACCGATGGGCAGGCAGGACAAGAATATGATATAAGGCGTCCTGCAAGTTAAATGCTACCATCCAGTCTCCCAGGTCCAAGGCAAAGCAAGAGAGAGCATCTTGAACTTTTCTTTTTTGAGGAAGTAATTGAGGGCTCCGAGGTCAAGGATAGGACAAAGGCATCCACCCTTTTTGGAACCAGAAAATATCAGGAATAGCAACCACAGCCTATTTCTGGCCTTGGAACCCTCTCTATTGCTCCCTTGGACAAGAAGGTTTTGACTTCCTCGCGAAGTAAGACAAGGTGATCTTCCGTCAGCCGATTGTAAGTTGGAGGAATCGAGGGAAGGGTAGACTTGAAGGGGAGAAAGTAGCCCATTCGGACTATTTGCAAAACCCACCTGTCCGAGGTGATTTCCCACCAGTGGTGGTGGTGATGGCGTATCTTGCCACCAACTGGACGCACATGATCTGGGAGGATTGGACTAGGAAGTTTGGCGGCAGAGGGGTTGTCGCTTGACCTGATTTCTGGCCTCCCTACCCGCGTGGTCGGGCTGAACAGCGCCCACGGCCACGCAGACGTTGCGGAACTTGTGCAGCCCTCTGGCTGGGGTAGTGATGACCTGGTTGGAAGCCCCTTACGCAGCCATGAAAGGAGCAAAAGGTGGATGCAGGTCGGGATGACAATGAGAGGCCCAAGGACTTGGACACCCCCTGAGAGCTTAATGCTGATCAGACTGGTCCAGGCTATTTGCACTGGGACCATCCGATTGCCTTTTACACTGTAAGCTATTGCTGATAGTGTTAACTAAATTTTCTTCAAGAAAACAGCTATTGCTGTGACTAACTCCTGACTGAGACAAGACTCAGACGAGTTTTCCTGGACCACTCTTCATGAGAAGCTCAAATAAAATCTTAATATTAGGTCTAGATTCTCCTTAAAAATCGCACTCTTTTCCAAAGAACTCTTCATGGGTTCTGATAGATTAATCTCTATTAGAATAGAACAGAGATTTAGGGAAATTTCTTTTATGAACATGCTGTAATATTTTCCTGTTTGCTGCTAACTGTTTACTTGATATATCTGTAAACAGATTTAACACATTTTGAACTTGAGTAAAGATTTAACCCAAACAACTGACTCTAAAAAGAAAAATAAAGCTTTTAAACTTCATCTAAACTCTCATTATTGTCTGAACATAATAAGTAGTGTTATTCGATATTGGTTTATGCTCTATTCTAAAATGATGGCAAAGATCCAGTCAATCTGAAGAAGATCAAGGTGCGGAGTTGAAGACTGCTGTTGTGAGATAAAGGGTTGAACTTTATTAAATTACTCACGCACCAGCAGCATGTAACAATAACTCAACATTCTAAACCTGCATCACTTCACTATGCTCTAAAGCTTACATCACAGTTCTATGAATTCATCAGGAGCTGCAAGTGTTCCGCCATTATAAACTCGCACAACACTACATGACTGTCAGACCAATCTCTGATTAAGCCAACACTATGCCGCTTATGTAGTGACCACCCAGGCTGTAACGGTTCAACACCTGAAGACTGTCCATTAGAACACTGTGGGAAGGCCGAAGTCAGGGGCATGGACTCGGGGAATTGAGGGCGGGGAGAAGGGTACAGAGGCAGCAAGTTGACTATGCTGGGCAGGTGGAAATGGTAGTGGACCATGGAGGGCAGAGGAACAAACCAACCATTTAGGACAGGCAAGAGTGGCTGTGGCAATACAACAGACCATTGAGGGCAGAAGAGAGAGACAGTGGCAGTACAGTCGGGCATACAATCAGAACCGATTCAGGCAGGTGATATTTTTAAGCCCAAAATGGCTTTATTTAAGCCATCTGCCGCCTAAAATCCCCAGAAGACCACAGAGGACAGGAAGAATTGGGTAGGGAAGGGCCTCGGACAATAAACGGCAGGAGAGAGGTGGCCAGGGGCTCAAAACTGAGCTTACAGGGCAGGCGTCAGAGGTTGCAGCACACAATGCACCACACACGGCAAAAGGGAGGGAGGTGCAGCACAATGGCAAATAATAGGGAGGGAACAGAGCCATGAACATGGACAATGGAGAGGAGAGGGGAGGAGAAGAGGCAAGGGCAGCAAGTTGGCCAGCCATACCGGACAGACCAGAAGGGTAGTTGCAGGCGAAAGGACCATGAAGAACAGGAGGGAGTGTGCAGGGGTACACCAACAGACCACGAAAGGCAGGAGAGGGAGTATAGGGGACAGCACATGGATGGGCTGGGCACTGGAAGCACAACAAACCATGGAGGGCAACAGGAAGACTATAATGGCATACA
Organism: Lissotriton helveticus; assembly: GCF_964261635.1. NCBI lineage: Eukaryota > Metazoa > Chordata > Amphibia > Caudata > Salamandridae > Lissotriton > Lissotriton helveticus. The sequence goes on along the minus strand of NC_136073.1, from coordinate 452,415,650 downwards.
CACAGACAAGGGAGTGAACGTGGGGGGGGGGGGTCAGGGGCAGCAAGCTGACCACACAGGGCAGGTGGGAGTGGCAGTGGAAGCACATAAGACGAGGCATGTCAAACTGGAAGGTTAGGCAGCAAAACGGCCATGGTGGGGGGCAAGATAGAAGGGGGAGGGCCATGCACAAAAGACCATGGGGGGCTGAAGGCACAGGTGGGGGTTGGACACAGACAAGAGAGCTCAGTGGAAGGGGGCAGGAGCTTTATAACAGACAATGCAGGACAGGCAGGAGGAGCAGTTGCAGCACAACACAGCATGCAGGGCAGAAGAGAGTGGCAGCAAAATGGACCATGGAGGACAGGAGGGAGGGAATAGGGATAAAGAACTCAGATAATGGAAGGCAGAATGGAGGGGGCAGAAACAGGCAGCAGCCATCTGACCATTCTGAGCAGGCAAGAGGGACAGTGGCAGCTCAATAGGACACTCAGAGTAGACAGGAAGAGCAGTGGAAGGTCAATGGAACATGGTGGGCAAAAGGGAGGGAGCAGGGGCTGCAAACAGACATCACAGGGTAGTAGGAAGGCGGGTAAGGGCAGCAAGCTAAGCACGGAAGCTAAGCAGGAAGGCAATGATAGGGCATAGCCTCAGGCAAAAGAGGGTAGGAGGTAGTGGGCAGGGATATCAAGCTAACTAGAGGGCAGTGGCAGCCCCCGGACAATGCATTACAGCACGGAGGGGGCAGGTGCATGGACTCGGACAACAGAGGGCAGGGAGGAGGCGGGTAGGGTAAGCAGGCTAATTGTGCAGGGAAAGCAGGAAGGGCAGTGGCAGAACAACGCCACACAGGGCTAGACGAAGGAGGGGACATGGTATGGACTTGGACAATGGAGGGCATAGAGGAGGGGGAAGCAAGTTTGGACGGGGCAGCACAAAGAACAATGCCAGGCCACACCCTTCGTGCCACCCCCACCCCCCACGTGCATTAGGATGGACATTTTTCTTTACGTTAAAATATGGCCTATAAATTAACTGAAAAAACTAAAGGTTAAAGAAACGTTATAGTTAGGTGAATATGTCAGTGACAACATTAAAGATTTGAACTAAAAAAGAACACAGAAATTTACCAGTTATAGTTAGTAGAGCCAACTACAACATGCGCCTCTGCCATGCACTGCTTATGACCTCACATATGACATCACTCATGACCTGGTCTATGACATCATTTACTGCTCTTCTCTTTTTTGACATATATATATATATATATAAACACACAATTAATTCACCAAGAAGCCTGTTTACCCTATGGTTGACCACCTAACATGTCAATATATATTTCTAAGAACTGAAACTACAATATTACACATTTTGAAAATGTATATATGAGATTACTATGGCTTTTAAATGATACAATTATTTATTAATTGCAAGATATTATATAGTACTAAGATATACATTTAATTATAGTATAAAACGTAATTTTGGCCTTGCACTTATAAGTATACTTATAGTATTGTTACACAAGTCTGTCTTTCCTGTCAAACGTGTGATTTCGACAATGAATGAGTCTGTTGTCAGTTACCAGTGATCATAAAAGGCACAGATTAATTATGCGGCGGTTATGTGAGCAAGCGTGTTATAGACATGAACGAGATAATTGAATAAATATTGTACTTATTAAAACTGAGCTCAGATGTGTCCATTATTGGAGTTACGGGATTTGCGTCTCACACACACACACACACACACACACACACACACTAATTATTTCATTTCTGATTTTGCAGTCATATTATTATAATTTCTACCTATAAGGTCACTTTAACCTTTGGTTTTTCTGCGAATTTCTATGGATTTTTTTATGTAAACTAAACTGTCCACTGCTGTGCGTGGTGCGAGGGTGGGTTCCCAACAAGCCACCACTCACAACCATTACTTTACTTTAACCTCAAAATACATTTCAGGGTTTTTTTAAGTTATTTAAAAATCTTAACCATGATTACATCCATTTAACAGTGTTTTTTCTGTGCACAATACACAGTCACACACACAATGCCTGGGAAGGGGTAAACAATACCAGAGTTACTACTATATTACCATTAATTATATATTTTAAAAGTAAGAAACAAAAGTAATAATGAAAAAACTAAATAAACGTAGGCAAAATAATTCTACGAGTACTTGCCAGGTCAAAATAAAGGTAATCTGAGAGCTCAACAATACATATCTACAATAATTATAAGATCGAAACAATAATATACAAAGTTGATTGACAAGTGGAAATCAAAAACCTTATGCCTTGGGTTAAAGTGGGGTACAAATTAGGTATGAAGTCCATCTTCCTTAGTACAATGGACAGGCCAACCAATCAGATTAATATGTGGGTGTCTACAGCGTACATCACTAAAAAGTAGCTAAACGAATCCATGAGGTTAGCATGGAATATGCATATATATGAAAAAAGGACTCTGAGATAAACTCAGAGGAAAGCCGTAAGTGAGGATTGTCAATTCCAATCAGGAAAAGAACCAGCAGTTGGTTTGGAAGTGGCTATTATATAAGATGTTTCCCAATGGGGAACCATATTATAGATGCCTCTGGAGAAGGTACGACCAACAGTGTTGACAGACTCTGGAGGGGTCATCTAAACCTGAGAACAGGGCAGACTCACTACTAAGGATAGGGTGAAAACCCAACTGAAGGGTTTGAGAGTATGATGCACCACCAAAACTGTAGATAGTTGTGAATGTATTTCCTTCTCAAGAACATTTACAGCAGCTGGCAATTGCTAAATAGCATTGAAATTACTCAGCACTGAAAATGCACTGATTACTTTTTTTTTAACAGGGGATAATCACATCATGCTTCCAACAACAGCTAGATGAAATTATTGCAAATCACTAAGAATCGGCACACTGGATCAACCAATAAATGTAACTCGTGGCTGGGGGCAAGGATATGAGATTAAACAAATTTAAAAGATCCCAAATGAAGTTTAGTAAGCAGAACGGTCAGAGTCGAAAATAGTTCCAGGACAAATTAAGTGAATTAAAGAAGAGGAAGAAAAATGAGTTTAACCAGTCTGTCTGTGACTAAAAGGGAAATTATGTGACATCAGGTTTTTCTTTTCATGTAAGGAGGCTGCCAGTCACAAATAGGCCGCTACTTACAATGGAGTCAAGAGTTTTAAAGGTTTACGTAGATGAACTGCATTCTTCTACAATGTGAGTTGCATAGTGAATGATTACTACTGCAGATCAAATCAGAATATAAGTAAATTCTAATGCTCTATACAAGTTTGGTGAAGTGGAATTATACTGCGCCATAACTCTATTCATTTCAATGCAGAGCAGTATAAAAGTGCATACTGGCTTTATTTCAGACAAAAGCTGTAGGTACTATAAGTTAATTAAGCAGATTTACAAAAACAGCAAAAAATAATGCACAAAACAACTTACAACATTCAACAGGTATGGAAGCCACCTGCAAAGACAGGACTTTGCCGCTAGGTTGTGGGATGTGTACTCGAAATACAAGACGCACCCGGGTGTTCTTTCTGCCAATATCCGTCTCTCCTTTACGAAGTTCTATGTCAGAATTTCGGAGTTTCAAAATGCCGGCACAATCAATGCTGGAAAACAAGCAATCACTCAGTTACTGAACTCAAATTCGTTAAAATGGCATTAAATAGTCAACAATACTCTAAAAAAAAGTTTATTTCAATAAGAGCTTCAAGTCTGACACAGTTCACATGCATTGCTACAAACACCTTCAATGTCACTATAGTGCAACTTTTAAGGTTTGGCCTAGGAGACAAGTTCAGCTATTTCCATAGAGCCCTGTACTTATTACATAATATAACACATATTATACATAGAAAGGGTTTTTAGTAAGCCTTCTTCAGACCTGTATCTGTCAATCAAATGTTAGATAAGCCCATGGACACATACATACAGTGGACCAATGGGTTATCCCTGTTCAGCTATTACTCTACAGGCTGTGTCAATCATTCTATCAATTAGTTCACAGGCAAGGATTAATTCATCTTGAATGAATGCATTTTGCCACATTACATGTGATCCCACAAGGACAACTAAGTGGTCCCACCTACTCTCACAGCAGTTCCTCATGGTTGTCCTGCCACATGCACAATCATCGTTTCCCTTGGGGCTCCGACAATGTGGGTACAGTGCTAACACTTTCTGTCAATACCATTCATAGATTGATATGGTCGTCCGTCATAGGCACCATCAGTCAGCTGCTTCCCTGTTTGACTCACTGCTGCTAGTTATACTACTTCCCATTCCCTACTTTCTTCCCTATATGACTATGGTTCCATTTTTCCCTTCTCCATTCCCACCACTCAAGCTCCTGATAGCAGTGGGGACACACTTTAAGTCTCCACTTTATAACTGATAGTCAAAGCAGCAGCATGTCCAAGTGCATTTCGTTTTTACTGCAGAAAATGCTGCCAGTGTTCTCCTTCCAGGCATCCCGTCCTCCCATAATCCATTCATTATGTTTCAGAACATACTTCAACACAAAAATGAACCTTATAGTTTCACTTCACCTAGCAGCAAATGACTGACCAGTCCAACAATAAAGGATGAAAAAAAAATAATGTCATGAGAGAACAAAGGACAAGAATATCTAAGGAGAGGCTAGCATGAAAGTCGCACAATAGTGAGATGTGCCCTGAACCATAGCAGGGTTGCACACACTGCATTGCAGACTCTGCTGCATTCATTCTCTCATAATGCATAAACCAGTGCTTTAAAGGGAAATATGGAAATGCAGGTATTTACTATGTAGAGTACCTGTTCGCTCCTGAGAAGTGCAGATATTCTCCCTCTCAAATAAAACAAGCATTGGCATAGCCAATAGGTCTCGCCTTTGGGACCTTATAAGTGCTTAGCCATGCAACACTTGATGTTGTTGCACCAAGGATATTGTACTGGATAACTAAACGCTTATAAGGTGCCAAAGGCGAGACCTATTGGCTATGCCAATGCTGGTTTATTACTGCAATCTTTTACCATGCAAGTCTTTACAACGAGCAAGGACTTCCCTTGGGGGAAAGCGCTGGACTTTAGACAGTTATCAATTACTATTCCAACTCCAGTTGGTACAACAGTAGGGGAAGCATTGGACTTCGAAGTCCAACACCGCTTCCCCTATTGCAAGTTGTTGTAAAGACTCTTCTGGTAAAGGAATGCAGTGGTGAAGACGCCTCGTTGTAAGTAAAGACCACTTTGTAAAGACAGTCCATGGTTTATACTTTGGTGTAAACGCTGTTTTTGGTACCCTGGGGTTGTTATATTGTCTGTTTAAGTGGATAGATGTGTGTTAGTTATATCACTTTCGCTTTCACTTATTAGCTGTTATGGTGTTTATTTTCTGGTATGCCATGCGTACTTTCATGAGGGTTTCCGAATCTAGAATGTAAGCGGGCTGACTGCTTGTGACCTGCCTGGCATACAAATGTGGGCACTGTGCTGCGCTACACATAAACTTTCTACTAAAACTCAGTGGATCTCAGCCTATTTAACTTAACAAACCCTTACTACTCCTTAAAGCTACCCTTACCTAAACACTAAAATCTCTTAACTACTCCTTAACGCTACCAATCCCTGAATCATATAAATCAGTTTTTTTTGCAGTTTTATACATCACAACTCGACCCGAAGGTACTGGATGGAGCGCTTTACATGAGAACCAGCTAAATCACATAAGGATGCATTCATTTTTAGTAGACAGTGGAGCTTAAGTGATCTGCCCAGAATCGCAGAATGTTGAGCCAGTGCTGAGACTCAAGGTTCCCCAGCTCCAAAGTTAGAGGGTCTGACCTTTATGCCACCTGCTCTAGCCTCCCGCCCCCTCCCAACCTCACTTTAAATGCCCCTTTTTACTTTAGCAGTAGGATGTCCCCTCGCTCCTAGTAAGCTAACCTTTGCCCTGTAAGCAACAATATTTTATTCTAGCAGCATCTTTTTTCATTTACATTTTTCAGTATACTGCGCTTTTGACAGACGTTTTTCAGTGTACTTTTTTTACACAATATTTTTACTGCAAACCAAAAAAGAAGAATTCCAAGCGCTCTCAACACATGGGTCTCTCTAGATTTACTGCATACTGAATGACCAGTCACATAACCTTACTTCCCAAATATTGTTCAATGACACAAATCTATATACTTAAAGAAAACTACTCGATTTCTAAGCGGGTTCACTTGTGTGTGTTTTTTTTTCCACCTTGCTCTCGTAGGAGCAAGTGTGAAAAGGGGTGCAAATAATGTTAGCATTTGGTGTAGCTCTTGTTAGTGTGGTTAAGAGACCTTGTTAGTGTGTTCTCAGAACCTGTCCTATTGGAAACAGCTCCTACCCCACACCCAAGCACTTCTCTCTGTGACTTATTTATTTTGGAGTTTATATAGCGCGGGCCAAGTGGCCAGAGCGGTTTACGCTGGTGAAGCAGAGCACAGTAAGTCATGTGCAAGCACAATGTGTGCAGTACAAAATACAGAAACAACCAGGGTGAAATGCAAATGCAGATCATAAAATTATACCTGCACCGCCGGTTGCCTCCATCAGACTGATGAGCAGCAAACAGGGCAAAATGTATCTTTGGTTGCTGAACAACCTTGAGAGAGACGGGTCTCAGGAGACAGTCTTGTTTTCACTGACAGGTGACATCCCAATATAAAGAATAAGAATTCTCCATATTCTGTTTTTACATTTCTTCTTGGGGTAACAAAAAAATCCTCTGATGACTAAAAAACACGTGACAGTGCTGAGAATATAATATCACATTGGAATTTATGGCGGTGAAAAACAGCAAACTTGCAGTGAGGCACTATTTAAAGAAAACAAAGTATTATTGTTTTGGGGGGGATCTCGGGAAGGGAAGGGCAGGAGGAAGATGATGTGTTGTGAGGTGACAGTCCCACTGTTTACCGAGGTTAGGAACTGCAGCAATGCGGTTTGAAACACTATATAGAGATACCGTTTATATTATTATGTTTGGGGGTTCTGGACAAGGTGTGTGGCCAGTGACAGGATGCTGCGCTGTGATGTCCTCTTATTCACAGCACTTAGAAACCATACCAGTGAGGTTGAAGCGCTATGTAAAATAGCTTAATATTGCTGAAGGCTCTCGTATGGTTGACGCGTGAGGTTGAAGCGCTATGTAAAATAGGTTAATATTGCTGATGGCTCTCGTATGGTTGACGCGTGGGCACCGCAAGGAGGATTCTCTGGAATGTGCTATTTTTTTACAGCGGTTAGAAACCAGAGAAGTGCGGTTGAAGCGCAACATAAAAACAGGATGTCGTTCTCATTGCTGAGAGGAGGCTGGCTGAGAGCTGACTGGGTGAATTGAGCGGTTCCCAGGTCTTGGGCTGCCGCTGCCTCTCCCGCGAGCTCCAAGCTAGCGCTGCGCGTTCAGTTCTGGGTGCACAGTGAGGCTTGTGCAAGGAAGGGAAATTAGAGTTTCTCTCTGGAGCCACGACGAACTCGAGAAGCGCGGTGGAGGTTGTATGAGTTTAACAGAGAAAAAAGTATTCACGTGGCACAGAGTTCAGCGGAAAGGGGGTGCAGCAGGCTGTGGCGGTGCTGTCTGACAATGGGGGTGCAGGAATGGAAAAGAGAGAACTGGGAATCAGAGCATACTTCGCCTGCACTGGTCTTAGAGTCCCTGTCAGTTTTTAGAAAAGGTGAAAACAACGGGCTGGAAGCACAATTCCCTATACTTCCATTAATTTAGAAGCCGATTCAAAGGAACCTAGCATTCATCAACCTACAAACCCATGATAGCCCGGCACACTTTAAACACAAATTATAGTAAATTACACAGTTCAAAAAGAAGAATCTGGTTCCATAGGCAAGTCGATGTTCGTTTTCAATCAATTCTTTATTTTTCAAGCAACACTTTTGAAACCGCCAACGCGTTTCGTCCCATCCAGGGACTTCTTCAGGGCTTGAGACAATAAGTATAGTTGTGAATCTTCAAAAATGAGTAATCTTTCGTGTGTTACAAATGTTGATTCTTTAAAATTTAGTTTTTATGCACCTCCTTATGTATTCAAGGTAATTTTTCTCAGGTGACAAGACTTAATTACGGGTAATGTCCCGGATATTCTGGTACGAATCCCACCGGAAAGGTCCTCGATCACGTCTGCCTCACATAGTCGCCAAGGTGATTGTAAACGAACATCAACTTGCCTATGGAACCAGATTCTTCTTTTTGAACTGTGTAATTTACTATAATTTGTGTTTAAAGAGTGCCGGGCTATCATGGGTTTGTAGGGTGCAGGAATGAGGCCGATAATCATTTACCTTCTAGTCCATACCTATTAAGCAATCCATTATTTCAGGGCCACCTTGTATTGGCCACAGTTTGAAAATGGTGTTTTTAATTTAAAGTGTTGGATTTGTTGGAAACCCTTTGATTAATAACGGCGCCCACTTCACGTAGAATTAGCACAGTGAAAGCGATCCGAAGCGCTGGCAAATCATGTCCAAGAATATGATCAGACCTTCTGATTATATTCTTGGAAAAGCTTTGCTTGCATCTCTGTTTGTCATGCTGTTAAAAGTAAGCAAAGGTGTGCCCGTCCTCCGCCACTCTACAGGTGGCACACACCCTACCACTGCCCCTTGCTCCTTTGTCTCTATATGCAATCGGTCTGCCTCAGTCCCTTGCGGGAGCTAGCAAGGGCACCATCGGTTTGAAAGTTAATTACAAACAGATGTTGCCGAAGCTCGCTCCAGCAAGGGAATCTCCAAACATGCACGCGTTGCCATTGAAAGCAATGCAAAGCGTGCACGTTTTTGGCAGAAAAGCAAATGGATTCCTAAAGGTCTCATCCTATGCAGCGCATAGGATGAGAGCGGGGAGCCGGCAGGGACCGTGGGGGGATTGGGGACCCCCCCCACGGTCCCCAACAAAGAGGGCCAGCCCCTGGGGATGGGGTCCCCGGGGCTAGAAGTGGCCTGGGAGGGGGGCCATGCGGCCCCCCTCCCCCATAAAAAAAAATAATAAATTTAAAACTGTCCCAGGGGATGGGATCCCCGGGGCCATAAGAGGCCACAGGAGGAGGGCAAGGCAGCCTCCCTCCAAAAGATATTTTTTTTTTAAAAAGGCCATGCCCCGGGGGGATGGGGTCCCCGGAGCCAAAAAAGGCCTCGGGAGGGGGGCCACGCGGCCTCCTTTCCAAATTTTTTTTAAAAATGTAAAAATTTGGGGGCAGGCCCTGGGGGATGGGGTCCCCAGGGCCAAAAGAAATAGAAGGGGGGCTACACAGCCCCTCTTCTTAAAAGTAAATTTTTTAAAAAATGGGATCGGGGATGAGGCCACGCCCCCTCATTGCACCTCTCTGCGAACGCACCCCCTGGCGCTTTTGCAGAGGGGGGAACTAATTCTCCTTGTATTCTGGGGGTTCCTGGGGGCCAACTAGCCCACCTGGAACCTCCAGTATGCACCAGGGGGCTGCGTTGCAGAGAGGTGTAATGAGGCCACCCCCCTCTTTACACCTCTCTGCAACGCAGCCCCCTGGCGCATACTGGAAGTTCCTGGTGGGCTAGTTGGCCCCCAGGGACCCCCAGTTATGCAATGGGACTTAATCCCACAACTTTGCACAGTGGTGAAGGTAGGGGGCGGTGCTTGAGGGGATATGTGTGCAAACATGCCCTGTGGCGTGTTTTAAGTTGGGGAATTAATTCCTCTTGAAACCAGAGGTCCCCTAGGGACCAACTAGCCCACCAGGTACCTCCAGTAAGCGCCATGGAGATGCGTTGCAGAGTGTTGTAAAAAGGGGGCGTGGCCTCTGAACACCTCTCTGCAATGCAGCTCCCTGTTGCATACTGGAGGTTACCCAACGTAAAACGCGCCACAGGGCGTGTTTGCACACATGTCACCTCAGGCCCCTCCCCCTTCCTTCACTAATGAGCAAAATGTTCCTCTAAAATCAGCCGAACTACGAATTCCGATTTACTCACCTGTTATCAGGAGTGATCTCAGTGCTGCATCTTTCAGCCCACTACTGATCCTGAAAAGAAATTCTTACCATACTTACAGTAACTTGAATTTCCTTCCATAGGCTAACATTGACTGGTATATAAAATATATATAAATAAAAAAATATATAAAATAAAAAAAATATATTACAATTTCAATATTTTTAAAAACATTTGTTTTCAATTTATATTAAAAATATGTAATGTAATTTAAAAAATAAAATATCTAAATATAAATTCTTTAAAACAATGTAGTAAATCAGTATAAAAAATATAATTAATACATTTAAAAATTATCATTTACAAAACCTTAGAAATTCACTGAAAAAACCATAGGTTTCAGCCACGTTATAGTTAGGAATTAGCATTTAAAAAAACCTTAGGAATTCACTGAAAAAACCATAGGTTTCAGCCACGTTATAGTTAGGAATTAGCATTTAAAAAACCTTAGGAATTCACTGAAAAAACCTTATGTTTCACACATGTTATAGTTAGATGGACATTTCACTCATACAAAGCCATTGAAATTCCCCCAATATAGTTAGTTCAGCTCACTATAACTCGCGCGCCCGCAAAGCACTGCTGATGACGTCACATATTACATCACTCATGACATGGTCAGTGAGATCACTCATGACATCACTGATGACACACACATCCATATATATATACTATCATTTTTACAAAAAAAACAACCATTTAGACATTTATTTACCCATTTATTCTTCCATCGACCTTTAGATATACATATATAAAAAATATTTATTTTTCAGAAAGACACATTCACTGGATGATGTCATCAGTGATGTCATTTGAGATGTATCAGTGAGTGAAATGTCCAGATAGCTATAACATGTGTGAAACCTGTGTTTTTCAGTGAATATACACACACACACATACATACATATACATATACATATATATATATCAAAACAAAACCATTTCAGGCATAGAGACGCATAAATTATGCAAAAAAGAAGGAGAGAACTCTGGGTAGTTCTCAGTTTAGGTGGAAAGCAGCTCCTGTTAGAGTACTCTCAACACCAGCGACACTCTAGATCTGCTCACCTCAAATGTCTGTTTTTCTATCAAAGTTTTTAAGCATAGGATTAGCACAGTGCTATGCACGCCGCGATAGAAAATGACAAAGTCTTTTGTCATCTATATATATATACACACACATAAAAAGATTTTTTTTTTTTTGCAGCACTGGACCTGGTGTTTACATAATCTTTGGGTGACTCACCTATCCTTTTGGATTTTGTGAGCATTCTTTTACATGGTTTTAATCTTGTCTCACGATACACGATTAATGAGTATTTCTCACTTATACTTTTCTATGGTTTCGAGTTTTTCTTGAGATCGTCTTGCTTGTTTTTTGTATCACCTCTACCTTTAAATAAACAGCACCTTTTAATTCTTTTTACACTGGTGTTATTCTACTTTGATTCTTTTTCTTTTCTCCCTCCTTTCGTTGTGTTAATTTTTTGTTCTTTTCGGTGGTTTTTTTTTTATCTCCACAGTCTACAGTTGTAACATGTAAGATGTGAAATATACATGAAGTCTTTGTTAAAGTACTAAACGCTTGCTCAATGTTGTATGCCATTACAGTCCTGAAGAAGCCCATGTTTGGGTGAAACGCGTTGGCTGGTTTCAACATCTGCATGCTCTGAACAGCAGAAAATAAAAAGACGAATAACTGCACTTGATTCTATCGTCTTGTTGAATGTTTTACACATTGTTTTGCTTTGTATATGTTGCCTTTCATTCAACTACCCTGTGACATTTTTTTTGTGGTCTATTAGCAGCAGGCCACTTGAGGTGGGCAATATACTTCATCATATCTGTGACTATTCCTGGTAGTGCAGTCATCTAGGACCCAGCTGCTTGATACTATATAGAATCAATTATTCAGAAGACTTCACTTCAACAGGTGCTACATACAATGAAAAAGAAGCAGTGCAGTGCTCAAGTGAGTGAAATGTGCCGAAGGAAAGTTGACTAATATAAGTGAATAAAAACAAGAAGTTTACTTTGATTGATATCTAACTATCAGTCATTCAAGAAAACTAGAGGGGAGGCTTTTTTCTTCTTCCTCTTGTGCAAAGCTGATCAACGTTAGGAGTGTTTCAGTACAGAAACAGGGAAGATTGCATCTTGAATTATGGCAGCCTGAGCTGAAATCTAATAGACTTAAAGTGGGTAACCTTGTCAAACACAAGCAATATGACTAAGTCAACGGACAGGGGCTACAAAATACCATTTGGCACACTTATTACTCAAATATACAAGCATATAGATAACAGATATGTATACCTCTTGTTTTTTATTTTCAGAGACACAACCGGCATAGCAGGGCGGTTATCAGCAACCGTGCAGGAAACTAGAGACAAGAGGCCATGCTACGCACTGAGAGAGCTTAGGTACGAAACAACGCAGTCTGACCACTGAATATGGTGACTAGATCATCAAGCACAATTCCTCAGTTTTATTTTTAAACTCTACCAGGACAGCCTGTAAATTAGTAACACTGACCTCAATGGCCAATGAAACATGACAATATAGTAAGAGCTAAAAAACACAAAGCAAAGCTGAGAAAAGTCTAGTCACACTTCATCATCCTCTTACCTTACACACAGGACAACCCTGTCAGCCACATCAGTACATCTTCCTCATCCCATGTACACAGGACTAATGTCAAGAAAACGGCAATCATTCGAAAAAGAGAAAATTACAGCTTCACTCTCGTCCACAAGCAACACACATGCCTAGAAGGACAGCCCACTGACACATTCTCACACACTCTAATATCCCGCTACTCCACCAATCCCATGAACACACAGTCATACAGGCTAGCCAATCCAGCATTACCAAGCACCAAATGAAATAAAGCACCTGAATAAGAATACAGAACCACAGCCTCTAGATGATGCACAAACATCAGACAGAACGATTCCTACACATGACAGCCTCTAGTACCTGCAAACTTAGACATCTGACAAGATAAACTATAAAAATTGCACTGTAGCCCAGGACTCATTCCTAATAACCATCAACGTCATAATACCCAATGGAAAGGCGGCATTGCAGTGAAGCGCCCACATTCTATACCCAACACTTACGCCCTCAGAAACCAAGAACAGAAGTCTGTTGGAAATTCTCATCCATACGCAATGATGATTGATTTGGGTATAGTCAAGCAAAAACACAAACAAAACAATTACCAATGTACTCTGCTTCACCTACTATTTGTACACACCAACGAGCCCCAGAACCTACGTTCGCAACACCAGAAACCAAACTGCAGAAAGATAACTAGTCCCAGAATATTTTACTTCACCAAATTAGCACAGAAGAAACTTGGCCATTACACTTCTTCGGACTCACACATCAGACACCTGGGTACTACACTAATCCATATATGCAAATTTAAGATCGTACTTTGAGAGAGGCTACACATCTTCCCCACATTAACACAACCTACCATCCACATCAACTGCAAAGGTCCAAAGCACCACTCAGAAGCAAAATGAACTCCAATTCTGCAATGAACCAACCAGACTTGCACCTGAATCACAACACAAACAAATTCCCCCAGTGTCAACTTTCCTCCACCTGACCCTCAAAATATGAACATGCAAATCTAAATGCCTCACACAATTATGTAATGCGATAGCTATAAGCCAAATAAACTTAGTATGAAAATACATTCTACACCTAATGTTAGGGGTAGCAAGCGCTATATAAACGCAAACCTTTTTCTCTCTTCTATTCCTCTACTATACATTTGAATCCAAATAACTGACTAACATATCCACCACTCAAATTACTTTCATATTTCACTATACTAATTCACCACTAATCATTTATGGATTCCAGAGTAGCGTGCTACTCGCAGAAAAAGCATTTTGACACCTCGTCAGGGGTAGTGGGTGCTATATAAATGCAATTACAATACAATAAGCCCAGGCTAAGATGTAGAATTACTTTGTATATTTTTAAAGTACATACTCTAAATTCTTAATGAACCATCAGACTGATCAAACAGTACTCGTCTAGCAGTAACTATGCTTGACTTTTAAATAGGCGCCATAGCAGCATCACCATTTCTCCCACACATTGTAAATGAGCAACAGGATCCCATAGAGAGCACAAGATCGCTGACCCATTGTAAAACCATCAATGAAAAGAAAAGCTTATTTCTTCACATACATACTCATTCCTTACAGATTTCTCCCAATTTAGTATGCAGAGATCGTCTTTTTTAGGTGATGGTCACCAAAGCAAAATATGGAACTACTGGCACCCCGTTTCTACGTCTGCAGCCATGGTCTCACTTCTAGTAGTCCTTCTCTGGCTGCTACCACCCACCTGGCAAATGGACACTCTCCATCTCCACATGACCTAACTGAAGGCACACTGTTTATCATGCATGCCTCTTTCCAACAAGAGTTCACTGGTAGCTACCACCACTTATTGTACTCTGTAATTCTGCAGTCAGTTCCTCCTCGCCTTACTGTCAGCACTCGCCAGTCTCCCAGAACCACATGCATCTTCACCTGAATCCTACCCCAGTGCGGAAGGAATGGTCTTACCAAGCTGTGCCCTAGTAGCCTCACAGTTTAAGAGGGAACAAGCATTGTGTACCTTTTCCTCAGCACAGTCAGTGGAACCGAACTGAGGTTACACTTCTTTTACAGCATGTGGCAGCACACACTGCTAGAACGGGACCCCCAAAGACCCTGCAGGTTGCACCAAGTCACGAAGGCAAAACATATAGCTCACCATCAAACTATGTTAATGACAAATAGCTACGTGTATTAAGACATACTGAGCGCTCATTTCGAGGTCAATAACTGACCTGGATTCATACAGCATTACAGTCACAAATGTGAACAGACAACAAATGCTGCAGCTATCAAAATAAGTTCAACAGTGAGTATATTTGACAGAAAAAGGACAGCATGAACTAGACTGCATCAGTCCTTGACTGCGCTCCTCCATAGCAGTTTTGTTATAACTCATTTGCAGTTCCACAATACTTGATCATTTAGTAGACTTCTCTACCTATCCTCCTGCTCAGCAGAGTATGAAGCATTGCCAGTCATTGTGAAATGAAACTTTGAAAATGATATGGATAGTTAGTAAATATTTTGTACAAACAATTGTGTGCAAAAGATTAGATACATCTCGAAGAATTCTCATGAATCCACTAATCATCCCTATGCACAATTTAAAAGATAATGACCAAAATAAGAGCATTAGATACTAAAAAATATCGACATGCCTTATCCTCAATCAAATTCATACAGTTGAACTCTGACTACCCTAGATGATAAATCTGTTTAGGTGTTTAAAGGGTCCCAGCGGTCCATAAGACTATATTACTGTCGAATCTTCAGAAGTCATAGATTCATATTAAAGTGATTGTTTAACTTGGTGTGTAACTCTGCTTCCTCTGCCTATAAAGGCCGTGAGGTACATGCATCTGAGATATAACAAGCACAGCTTATTCTATCGTTTGGTTTATTACACCATGTGCGATTACTTGACTGCTCTGTCAAGGAACTCTGTGTATAGAACACTCCCAAGTCATTTAGAATCCTGCAGTTTTGGTAGATACCCGGACAGATGCAAGGTAACCTGGCATGTACCATCTCTGACTCAATAAATAAAATTCTTCTTTACTGAACTATCTTGTCGTGTACTCACTACTTATGGCGACGAGCACCCCTACAGAGGCACCTTGGATCTTTCATGGTGAAAGAGAAAGGGTTTATTTATGGACCTGCATTGTCTGCTCTTCACTGGAAGCATATTTATTTCCTAGCTCAGGGCTAGAAGTATGATTTCTACATTTCACTTTGTTTTGGATTATTCCGGTGGCCTGCTACTAGCTGTGAACTACAATTATGCAGCGCTTTCTTTCACTTACCGGCTGGGCCTCGCAGTCATATGAGCACATGATTCTCTACAGCCTTCTCCATTCCTCTGATGTTCGTTGTCTGCATGTGCCACCTTGAGCCTCACTCTCCAACAGGAGCAGCCTGTCGTCCTGCGCTCCGTATCACCTCTAGTTGCGGGCCTCTCTAATATGCTAAAATAGCATCTCTTTCTACGGATCTTAGTGGTATGTTGGCAATCAATCAGTAGATTTGTAGAGCGCTACTTGTCACCCATGGTGGTATCCAGGTTCTGGCAGAGTCCAGTTGATTAGCCGAATAAAGAGGTCTTCAGGGACTTTCCGAACTCTGGAAGAGAATGGGAAGTCCGTAGATTAAAGGGTTGCTCGTTCCATGTCTTCGCTGCTAGGAAGGAGAAGGAGCGACCCCCGCAACTGCTATATCAGATACGGATGGTGAGGGTTAGAGAGAGGGATGCGGAGCAGAGGCGTCTGGTGAGCTGTTGAAATTCAGGCAGTGGTTCAAGTATGTGGAACCGCAGTTGTGTAGGGCCTTGTATGCATGGTTCAGGAGCTTGAACTGGCATCTTTTCTGTACAGGAAGCCAGCGGAGGTCTGTGTGGTACGGGGTGATGTGGGTTTGTCTAGGGAGATTCAGGACGAGTCTGGATGCAGTGTTGTGAAGGGTCTGTAGTCATCGGAGGCGAGCTGAAATCCCTGTGTAGCGAGCGCTGCTGAGGTCCAGTTGGCTGGAGATTAGGTTCTGGGTGATATTTTGTCTTGAGCTTTGGAGTAGCCATCTGAATATTTTCCAAAGCATGCAGAGAAAGAAGAAGCAGGTAGAAGAAATGGAGATGACCTGAGTCGTCTTGGTTAGCATGTTTTCCAGAATGATATCTAGGTTTCTAGCATGGTCCCTGGGCCTAGAAGTAGGTCCGATTTCTGAGGATCAGCAGTATGCGTCCCATGGGGAACTTTTGTTTCTGAAAATAAGTCCCTCTGTTTCGTCCGTGTTGAGCTTCAAGCCTTCATCCAACTGGTGACATCTGTCATGCAGTTGTGGAAGTTAGTCTTGGTGGTGTCTTTGGAGAGTATGAGTTGTGTGTTGTGGGTGTAAGATATGATGTTGACTCTGTGGGTTTTGGAGATGCTGGCAAGTGGTGTCATAAATTTTGAAGAAGGTGGGGCTGAGCGAGGATCCTTGGGGTACTCCACAGATTATTTCCTTGGGTTCGGAGGTGAAGGTGGACTTTTGAGTTCTTCCGATGAGGAAAGAGGTGATCCCTCTGACAGCGGCTCCTTGGATGCCTATGTTGTGCAGTCTTGTGAGGAGTGACTGTATCAAAGGCTGCTGAGAGGTTTAGGCGGATCAGAGCAGCAGTCTGTCCTCGGTCGAGTATCTTAATGTCCAACATCCGAATGTCGTTGGTTACCATGATGAGGGCTGTTGTGGTGCTGTGGTTACTGCGGAATCGAGATGGGGAGGAGTAGAGTAGGAGGTTCCACTCTAGATATGAGGAGAGTTGTTGGTTGAGGGCTTTTTTAATACTTTTTTAATACTTTGGCTGCGTGCCGGAGGAGGTATATTGTTCGGTAGTTGAGTTAGCTGGGTCTGTTGGTGGTTGCTTTAGTGGGGCGTTGACCTCTGTATGTTTACAGTCCTCGAGGAAGGTGGCTGTGGCATTTAATGTGTTGAACAAGGTGGTGTGTACGTGGCTGATTCTGGATTCACCCAGGTTGAAGATGTGGAAAGGGCATGGGTCATTTTGTGCCTGAGTGGACAGAGTTCACGATGGAGGAGGTGTCCTGTTTGGCAAGCTGTCTCCGTGTCTGTGGTGGTAGATGGGTCATTGTACTGCTTGAAGAAGTCCATGGCCTTGGGCTGGGGTTTGAGGTTTCTGTAGATGTTGGGGCTCTTGTAGAAGAGGTTTACAAGGCTGTCTCATAGTTCTTGTTAGGTGGTAATGTTTATTGCAGCTGAGGGGTTGGAGAATTCCTTGACACTGTTGAAGAGTTATTTGCTATTATGAGAGCTTGGTTTGTTGTGTGAGGCTCTTAACTGTCTGTGGCAGAGTGAGGGCTGTCTTGTCAGTCATATACTTGCTGGTGTGACATCTCCTTTTCAGTTGTTTACAGTGTCATTTAGCACTTCTGAGGTATTCAGTGTACTAGCTAGCCTGCTTGGTAAACCTTCTGTGGGTGTTGTTGCCAATGGGAGCAATGCGGTCGGCACAAATAGTGACCCAAAATGACAGGTTAGCTAAAGTGCAAAGAATTAGAGCCGCTCGAGAAGATCAATTTCGCCTTCTTTAAGACCGTAGTCCTCTTCTGCTTCAGGAGACCAAAGAGATCCATCCTTCGTTTAAAGTACACATCCCCATTCCAACCACAGGGGTATTTGTATTAATTTCATCCATGCATTCAGGGTGGGGCTGGGACAGAAAAAAAGAGGCCTCAATTAGTGAATCAGATAGCTGAAATGTGGTGCATGTTTGCTACCTGGGGAGTATTTTTTAACTTATAAAGACACTCTGTATAAGTGTGAGCAAGGTATGGAATATTAAATGGATTTGAGCTTGCTGCAGTCAATATTTATTTTAATGCAGGGAAATCAACAGTAAAAACTGGCCTATGAGACCATAAAACAGGCCACAAAACCAGCCCACACACAGACTTTTGAAACCGCCTGACTGACCCTGCCTCCATTTTGTATTTTATTTTTTGTCATGTATAAATATCTTTTTTTTGCATTACTATTGTGTTGCTCAAAGATGTGTTTTCTATACTTCAGAAGGGAAATGTTACCCTCTGATTTTGCATTTTTATTCACAAAACTGTTTAATTTTATATAATAGTTTTTCTGGCAATTGAGCTTTTATAAGTGTGGAGGTGTTTGATGAGCTGATAATTCTGTCAAGGAGCACTGTATATAGAACACTCCTATCTGATTATCAATCCTGTTAAGTCTGAAGAGATCTGGTCAGCTAAGCGCTAGCCTGGCATGGACTATATTTACTGTACAGCCTTGTCTCAAATACAAACACTTCTTTTATGTACTGATTCTCAGTGTCTTCACTACTTCAGATCTTCATCACGGTAATCACCATATAACATGCAGACATTTTATGGGGTCCAATGATTAGGTGGTATCCAAAGAACTACAGATCTTCAAGATAATACATTAGAAGTAACATTGCATGCCATTTCTAGCATGGAAACTACACAATTGGCTCTTCTTATGAATGTGTGGTGTCACGATGCTGTAACTATAAAACAGTGCAAAGGTATGGTCTTCTGGAAGAAACACTTTCTCCCAGAAAGTGGGGGAGAGAGGAGTAATAGTATGATCTCGCTCCAACTAGATACCCAGTGATTCTTGCACACCCTTAACAAATAGGTCTTAATTTACCTCCAAACTGTGGCATCCTACCTGAAAAAGAAACATTCTCACTCAGCTGAACAAGTTGCTCACCTTCCAAAACTTCCTGCTGGATACTCTAACCACATATTCCCAACCCTGCAAATTATCCCCAGGTGCCAGACTGGATCCAGATACTTTCAGAGCAGTTCAGATGTCTGCTGCTTTCTAGGATGTCTGCATACTCAGAGCACGTCAGTGGATTATGACCAGTGGGCATATCTCTAGCTTTGGAATCTCAAAGGAAAAAGGGTCCAGTTTGCAGAACAAGAAAGTTGGATCGGTCGGTGAGGGATCTGCGTTTAAAGTATCAACTAGAAAGATCTTTACCGAAGGCAAGTAAGAAAACAAGTTACTTACCTGTAACTTTGGTTCTCCAGAATTGGTAACTTTCATAGATTCCCATTGCTTGTATCATTCCCCGTTGTCGAGATGGGAGTCCCCGGTATATACAAAATAGCCATAGAAATAGGTACAAAAAAAGCATCAGGCCTAGGCCTCATCTAGTTTTGTAGCATATCCACCTTCTTTTGTAAAAGAGACCAAATAAAATGAACAGCCAATCAGAACAGCCTCACCCCATAGAACCTTCCTGAGAGAGCCTCAGATTTTCGTAGCCGTTGTGTAGAAGTATAAAAGAAGGTGTTGAAAGCTGAACTTTCCCAGGGGAGGAGGGTGGGTGCATGGCAATCTATGAAAGTTACCAATACTGGAGAACCAAAGTTACAGGTAAGTAACTGGTTTTCTTACTCCAGTATTGGAACTTTTATAGATTCCCATTGCTTGTATCGGAATAGCTAGCATTCAGACCCCACTTTTTGTGAAACATTACAGAGTTATAAAACATTGCAAGATGCATCAGGTTCAGTACAGAAATAAAACCCCCACAGTCAATGGGCGATAGAATAGTAAATAATTAGAGAAGAAACATGAAAAGCATTAGATTTGCAAAATGTGCGAAGAGCAAATAAAAGGAAGGTGGGTTAGAAGGGAAAGCTCACCACTCATTGAAAGAGGTTCCTCAGGACTGCTTGTCCCACTGCAGAGTCACTACGCGTGGGGGAATCCAAGCAGTAATGCCTTGTGAAAGTAAGGGCACTGCTCCATGTCGCTGCTCTGCAAATGTCTTTGATAGGCACTCCGGCAAAGAGAGCAGCTGAAGAAGATGTGGCTCTCGTAGAGTGCGCCCGGACCTGCCCCTCAAGGGGCTTGCCAGCTGCTTGGTGACAATATTGGATCACGCTAGCAATCCAACGAGCAATACCCTTCTTTGAAAGAGGGAAACCTATGCGAGGAGCACTGAAGGCCACAAAGAGTTGTGTTGACCTCCTGAAGTCTATGGTACGCTGTAGATAAAACTTTGAACATCCAGAGAGTGGAGTGCCCTCTCCGCTGGAGTAGCAGAATGAGGAAAAAAGGATTTGAGAATAACTGTCTCATTCAAGTGAAAGTCTGAAGGCACCTTTGGAATAAATTTGGGGTTTGTTCTCAGTATCAAAGTCTCTCCTTTAAACTGTAAGAACGGTTCTTGAATAGTGAGAGCGTGCAGTTCACCCACCCTTCAGGCAGATGTTAAGGCGAGAAGGAGGGCCACCTTCCATGAGAGGAATTTAAGGTCCGTGATATGAATCGGTTCAAAAGGATGCCTCATGAGTTGAGTGAGAACCAAGTTAAGCGGCCACAGAGGCGGTGGAGGCCTAACTGGTGGGAAACCCTAAAAAGTCTTAAGAAATTGTTTCACAATCCTTGCCGACCAGAGGGAAGGTCCAGATGAAGTCCGTCTGAATCTAGAAATGGCCGCAAGGTGTACTATGATAGAAGAATGAGCGAGACCCGAGTTAGCCAATGCCAGAATGTACGGCAAGATCTGACGAGGTGCAGAAGAGTAGGGATGAATGTTTTCTCGCCGGCACCAAAGGCAGAAACGCTTCCATTTCAAGCAATATGTCTTATTTGTACTTCGGGCTCGAACTTGAGCAAGCACCTCTTTACATTCTGAAGAGATATTTAGATCTTGAAATTCTCGGTGCTCAGGAGCCACGCTGATAACTGAAGAGATCACGGATCTGGGTGTACCACTTGGCCCTGGGACATCGTCAGCAGTGAAGGGATCGGCTGTAGATGAACTGGATGGTCCAGGGAGAGTAGGCAAAGCTCCGTAAACCAAAACTGGCGGAGCCACCAGAATCATTCTGCAGGGTTCCGCCTTGAGGTTCTGGAGAAGTCTTGGAATTAATGGGATCGGAGGAAAAGCGTAAACAAAGGCGCCTGACCAGGCCATCAACAGCGCATTCCCCAACAATCCCGGATGGTGATGCCTGCTTGGGTACAGTCAGCTTTTTTTGTTCTCTGGAGTGTATAAGAGATCTATGGGCGGAGTGCCCCAAAGTCGGAAAATCTCCAGTAGAGTGTCGAGGTCTAACTCCCACTCGTGACTCACAGATTTGAGGCGACTGATAGTGTCTGCTATCTTGTTAAAGGCACCTGAAAGATGCTCCGCTGACAGCGATACCTCCTGCTGGATTTCCCATTCCCAAATCTCCTGAGCCTCTTTGGATAATCAACGAGACCTTGTACCTCCCTGTTTGTTTACATAATGCAAGGCCGTCGTGCTGTCCGTACGGACCAGGACGGAGGATAGTTGGATCCGTGGAAGGAAGGCCAATAAAGCTAGACAAATCGCCCTCAGCTCCAACAGATGGATGTGAAGTAGACGATGCTGGGGCAGCAAAGAGCCGCTTACTTGAAGGTCTTGTAAGACCGCTCCCCAGCCTTCTAGTGAGGCGTCTGTTATTATTTGTGGAGCTGGGGTGACCCTGAAGGTGAGACCCTGGGAGATATTGTCCTTGATTGTCCACCATGTTGCAGCCTCTTTCATAGGCTGAGTGATAATGATCTTGTCCTCGAAAGAGCCTTCTGCCTGGCGCCACTGCAAATCCAGTTGCTCTTGAAGGGGGCGCATTCTCAACCTGCAATGGGGAATTAAAGGAATGCAGGACGAGATTGACCCCAGGAGGGACTTGTAGAGGCCAACTGAAAGTGACCCTCTTCGTTGCAACTGATGAGTTGAAGTTATCAGCCTTGTCTTCTTTCCTTTGAAGGGAGCGCTTTTCAGCAAGATGGGTCCAGAATAGCCGCCAAGAACCGGGCCGATTTGGACGGGCACATGACTGACTTTTCTGTGTTGAGCTGAAGCCCCAATTGATGGAAGAGCTGTGTGCAGTTCTTGACAGCCTCTTCTGCTGCGTGATGAGACGGAGCTTTCACCAACCAGTCGTCCAAGTAAGGTAAGACCTGGAGCTTCTGCTGCCTGAGAAACGCTACCACAGGGGCTAGGACCTTTGTGAAAATCCGCGGAGCGGATCTGAGTCCGAAAGGCAGGATCTTGAATTTAAAGTGGCTCTTGGCTACTGTAAAGCGTAAGAACTTCCAGTGGGCAGGGTGAATGGGGACATGAAAGTATGCGTACTCGAGGTCCAGAGTGGCCATGTAATCTCCCAAATTGAGGAGCCGCAAATTGTCCTGTAAGGAGACCATCCGAAACGAGAGCTTGATGAGATAGGTGTTTAGCTCCCTCAGATCTAAAATAGGGCTCCATTTTTCTACGGTCTTTTGAACATGAAAGAACCAGGTATAGAATCCTTCACCCCGTTGGGATCGAGGGACCGGTTCTATCGCTCCTTTGAGGAGTAGTTGGTGCGCTTCGAGACGTAGAAGATGAAGATGTCTGGATTCGGTGGTGGGAGGGGGCTTGTAAGGTGGTTGACATTGAAACTCCAGAGTATGGCGCGACAGAACAATATTCAGATCCCATCGATCTGATGTTATTAGTTGCCAGCTGTGGAAGTATTGGGATATCCTGCCCCCTACTGGTGTTACAGGGGACAAAGGAACAGTAGGCAGAGCCAACAAGCCGCTACTGGCACTTAGAGGAATCCCTCCCCTGGGACCCCTGTCGTCCTCTAGAGGAATGAGAGAAAGAAGTCAATTGGCCTTCCCATTGAGTATATTGCGGCCGGTATGATTGAGAGGGCTACGAGTAAGAGGAATAGCGCTGTTGCTGATATCCGCCTCTGTAGGAGGAGAAGCTTTTACCCCTAGCTCAACAGAAGGGGACCTTGCGGTATTGTAAAGTCCCAAGGGATTTTGCAGTTTCTGTATCCTTTTTTATATTGTGCAGCGCATCATCAATGTGCTTCCCAAAGAGCGCCTCACCATCAAAGGGAAGGTCCAAGATCTTACTTTGGACTTCAGGCCGAAACCAAGTAGCATGAAGTCAGCCTTGGCGCCAAAAGACTGCTGCTCCCACTGTTGTGGCAATATCCATTGCGCAGTCTATCATTTCCAAAGATGTTCTATCTCGCTCCTTCAAAATCTTCCGGCAACTGGTCCAGATACGGGGACAGATCACACCACATCTGGCGATCATTCCTTCCGAGAATTGCCACGGCAGTGGCCGCTCTGACAAGGAGGCTAGACATAGAAGAGAAGCTCTTCCCGGCATTATCAAACCACCTGCCCTCTTTATGAGAGTGTAGTGAGAGGGGCCGCCGGATTTTTTGATTTCCTCTGGGCTGCTTGAGAAATTACGGAATCCGGTTTAGGTTGGCTGACAAGACAAGCTGGGCTATCCTCAGTGGCCTTGTACTGCTTTTCCATACGAGGAAGAACAGGTATGACTGTGGCAGGCGTCTTCATAACCTTGAGTCCTTCATCCCAGACATGACCCACAATAGGGATAGAGCGGACTGACTTTCTGTATGGTTCCTTAAAGTTGTATAGGAAACATTCTGACTGCACAGATGGTATGGGCAGATCTTATCGTTTAGACGCTCTCTCCATAAGGTTATGAAAGCACCCAATGTCAGCGGGGGAAAATCCGCCGGCTCCGGAACAGGAGAGGCAGGATCCGGAAAGATGTAATCATCCCATTCCCTGTCATGATCCGGAATAGTTGGTGTCCCCTGGTCATCATCAGATGTATCATCCTGGACAGTAACCACTGTTTGTTGCGGTTCAGGTAACTCCGGCAATTATTTATCAAGTTTGAGGAGTCAGTTGAGGTGTCATCGGATGAGCAAGTGGAGTAGGCGGCACTTGTGCTGTTTCCTGGGCAGGAGATTGTGTAGGAAATCTCCACCTGTAATCAGATAGCATAAATTGTAAGTCTGTGATGAGGGAGGATGGCATACAGACCATCTCCTACTGATATTGCTCCTGAGATCTTAACTGGGGTTCATATTGTTGCTGCTCCATATAGTACTCTTCCGAGTAAGAGTACTGGTATTTGATATGGAGATGTGAAGGGCTAACGGCCGCACCTTAAGGACCGTCGCCGTCATCAGAAAACTCCTCTTCTAGAAGGAGAGCCAGAGGCAGAGGTATCACCGGTGTAATGCGATGTCTCCGTATTGAAATTGACACATTTTGTATCGATGACTAGGTCGGCGACGGAGCTGTCGATGATGAAGTTTGAGTCGTCGACGGAGAGAGGGACACTGTCGACAGAACCGACACTGTCGACGGGACCGTCGTCGAGACCGTCGTCATGATCATGCTGGAAGCTGTTGTCGTCGTCCATGTAGTAGCTGTCGACACAATCACCGTCATCATCCTCGTCAACGTGGACATTGTCAGTGTAGACGTCAATGACAGAGTGAATAGCGCACCCACCGTCGACGCCGATCCCTTCATAACTGGTGGAGACGAGGAAACTCTCGTGGACGAGCCAGTCGACGGAGCCAAAGAAGGCGCTGGCAAAGTCTTCAAAGTCGTCGTCAACGGGATAACGAATATGCTACTTACCAGTGTGCATCTGTTCTTGGCATGTAGGGCTGCTGACATTCATATCTGTAGCATAGATTGCCGCCTAGTGTTGGGTCCGGATGATTGCACATTGTTGTCCTGGAAGAGTCTTCGAAGTATCACAAGATAGGTGGCTCCTCCCCTGGACTACAGTGCGCATGGGCATCGACTCCATCCTCAGATTATTTTTAGCCATTGTGGCAAAGATGGAGTGTAGCTCCGTGAGTGATGACCATGCTAAGAGTAATTGTAAGTGCTGCAGCCGCTACAGGCGCCGGGGAGGAGGGCGGGCGATATGAATGTCAGCAGCCCTACATGCCAAGAACAGATGCATACTGGTAAGTAGCATATTCGGTTCGAGGCATGTGGGCTGCTGAATTGATATCTGTAGCATAGAATACATAGCAGTCCCTCCATTAGCGGCGGCCGCCTGTGCCAGCTGCAGCAGTTTGAAAAAGTGTTTTTAAAACAGCCTGCCCTACAGCTGCCTGCTGTTTGGAGTGCACATCTACACAGTAGTGTTTTGTAAATGTGTGTGTGGTAGACCATGTGGCTGCTCTACAAATGTCTTCTAAAGGAATATTTCCAAGGAAAGCCATGGAGGCCCCCAACTTTCGCGTGGAGTGGGCCCGTGGGGGAACCGTTAACGTGCGCTTGGCTTTTTGATAGCAAATTTGAATGCACTTAACGATCCACCTGGCTATACCTGCTTTGGAAATGGGGTTGCCTTTGTGTTGTGGCGAAAAGGCAATAAACAGTTGTTTTGTTTTCCGAAAATCTTTGGTCCTATCTATGTAGTACATTAGAACTCTTTTGACGTCTCGTGTGTGGAGCTTTCTCGCCGCCACTAACTCTGGATTTTGGAAGAACACTGGCAGTTCTATAGTCTGATTGATATGGAACTGTGAAACCACCTTAGGAAGAAACTTAGGGTTAGTACGGAGTACTACCCTGCTGGAGTGAATCTGTATGAATGGCTCTTGGATAGTTAGTGCCTGGAGTTCACTAACGCGTCGCAGTGATGTAATTGCTATCAGGAAAGCCACTTTCCACGTCAAGAACTGAATCTCGCATGAGTGTAGAGGCTCAAACGGTGGACCCATCAGTCTGGTGAGGACCACATTTAGGTTCCATTCAGGAGCTGGTGGGTTCCGAGGAGGAATAACTCGTTTGAGTCGTTCCAGAAAGGCTTTAATGGCAGGTACTCTGAAAAGCGAGAGGTGCTGCCTGTTTTGAAGATAAGCTGCTATTGCGGACAAATGTATACGAATGGAAGCATAGGCTAGATTGCATTTGTATAGATGTAACAGATAACAAATGATGTTGTGAGTAGATGCATCTAGCGGGTTGATGTCGTGGTCTGCACAATAAATGACAAACCGCTTCCATTTTGCCGCATAACATGCTCTGGTGGTGGGCTTCCTTGCCTCTCTTATGATATCCATACAATCGGGAGGCAAGTTGAGGTAGCCAAACTCTAAGATCTCAGGAGCCAGATCGCCAGGTTGAGCTGTTGCGGATCTGGTTGCTGAATGTCGCCATGGTTCTGCGTCAAAAGCCTGGGTGTGAGGTGCAGCCTTTGATGCGGTACCACGGATAGTTCTATAAAAGTGGTGTACCATGGTTGGCGTGCCCACGTTGGAGCAACCAGGATGTGTGTCATCGAGTGTTGCTTCAGCTTGCGTGCCAACAGCGGTATTAGAGGCGCTGGGGGAAAAGCGTACGCAAATATGCCTGACCAGTTCATCCATATCGCATTGCCCTGCGACTGTGGGTGTGGAAACCTAGTGGCAAAGCTTTGGCATTTTGCGTTTTCCTCTGTGGCGAACAGGTCTATCTCTGGATGACCCCACTGTTGGAAGTACGGGTGGAGTACAGATGGATGTATCTCCCACTAGTGCATTTGGTGGCTGTGCCTGCTGAGCAGGTCCGCCATCTGATTGTCCTTGCCTGGGAGGTGTTCCACCATGAGGAAGATGTTTCTCTGAATGGCCCACTTCCACATGCTCTGAGCCAGATGAGACAACTGTGGAGAGTGTGTACCTCCCTGCTTCTGTATGTAGTACATGGCCGTCATGTTGTCCGTCCGGATCAACACAACCTTGTTGCACAGATGTACTTTGAATGCTTTCATTGCTAAGAAGATCGCCATCAGTTCTAGAAGGTTGATGTGCATCTTCTTTTGCTGCACTGTCCATAGTCCCTGCACTGTGTAGTGGAGTACATGAGCTCCCCATCCCTGGAGAGATGCGTCCGTTGTCAGAATAATCTGTGGCACAGGCTCCTGGAACGGTCGGCCCTTGCAAAGGTTTTGTGGAATCCACCAATGCAGAGAGTTGTATGCACGACCGGTCACCAACACAAGGTCTTTCAACTGTCCGTGAGCCTGGTTACACTGACGTGCTAAACACTCCTGAAGCGGACGCATATGTAGTCTCGCGTGCGGGACTATGAAGATGCAGGAGGCCATCATGCCAATCAACTGCATGAACACTCGTGCCGGAAGCGAGTGTTGTGGTCTGAATTTTTGTATCAGCAATTGAATGCTGTTGATTCTCACTGAATTTGGCTGTGCTTTGACCGCCAGAGTATCTATTGTCGCGCCCAGATACTGCCGTACGTGGGCGGGCTGAAGGTGGGACTTTGGATAATTCAGTGAAAACCCCAGATCGTGAAGAAGGTGAATGGTGTGGGACATGTGGGCGGCACACTGCTTGGCCGACGTCGCCTGGATAAGCCAGTCATCCAGATAAGGGTAGACGTGAACGTTCTGTCTCCGTAGGTGTGCAGCCACTGTCGCCAACACCCTGGGTGCCGTTGTCACTCCGAAAGGGAGGACCTTGAATTGATAATGTTGATTTTGAATGGTGAATCTGAGGTATTTTCTGTGCGACGGGTGTAGCGGAATATGGAAATAGGCATCCTTCAGATCTAATGTTGCTAGGAAATCTCCCTGACTGAGTAACGGTAGAACCTGCTGCAATGTGAGCATGTGAAAGTGTTCTGATAAGATGTACTGGTTTAGGGGCCTGAGGTCCAGTATGGGTCTGAGGGACCAGTCCTTTTTTGGGATTAAGAAGTACAGCGAGTACACCCCTGTACCTTTTTCCTCCACAGGCACGAGCTCTATTGCTCCTTTTTGCAGCAGGACGACTACCTCCTTCTGCAATAAGTGCAAATGCTCTGTGGACATAGGACGGTTTTTTGGGGGTATGCTGGGAGGAGTGGATGTTAACTCCAGACAATAACAGTACTGGATAAGCTTTCTCACCCATCAGTCTGTAGTGATGGATGTCCAGACTGGTAGGGACTGTTGCAGTCTCCCCCCGACAGGTGTGGCATGGTCGGGGGGCAGTGACAAGACGTCACTGTTTGTTAGTGGCGGAGGATCGGGAGCTGTTGTTTCCACGACCTCTGCCCTTGGTGCTGTTTCCACGATAGCCACCTCTACCTTGTTTGTTGTAGGTGGTTTGCGCGCCTCCTTTACTGTATTGTGTCTGCTGTGACAGCTGGCCTCTGGAAACTCCTCTATTGTTTGAGCGACGAAAAGAACCACCCCTAAACTGCTGGGACTGTAGAGCCCCCATAGAGTTTGCAGTCTCAGTGTCCTTTTTGATTTTTTCTAAGGTGCTGTCCACCTGGGGTCCAAATAAGTGATCAGGGTTTACAGGCTGATTTAGTTTGGTGGTTTGTATCTCGGGCTTGAAGCCGGAGATTCTCAGCCAGGCATGTCTGCGCAACATTACACTTGTGTTAATTGCCCTGGCCGCGGTGTCTGCTGCGTCCAGCGCACACCTGATAGATGCATTTGAGATAAGCTTCCCTTCCTGTATGAGCATCTCTGCTGCCTCCTTATATTCATCTGGCAAGTGTTGTAACAGGGTTTCAAGTGTATCGTAATGAGCCCTGTCATATCTTGCTAAGAGTGCCTGAGTGTTGGAAATGCGCCAGATATTGGCCGCTTGAGCTGCCACCCTTTTCCCCGATGTTTCTAGCACTTTAGATTCCCTATCAGGGGGAGGAGCATCACCCGTTGTTTGCGAGTTAGCCCTCTTCCGGGCATTCGAAACCACCAGAGAGCCCAACGGCAACTGTCCCCTGATATAGGTAGGGTCCCCAGGGGCCGGCTTGTACTTCTTCTCAATCCTGGGGTAAATCACCCTAGCTCTGGTGTTTTCTTTAAAAAAGTCTCTAGCATGTTTTAAGACACCCTTTAGCATTGGCAGAGTCTTGACAGTTCTCTCCGAGGTGGAGAAGGTGTCAAACAAAATTCAACTTCAATAGGGGCAGCATGGAGCTGGACATCATGATTTTTGGCTGCCCTTTCAATAAGCGCATTAAATGCTGCCGAGTCTTCAGTAGGCGATGTTTTTACAGCATACGCTTGACTGTCTGGGGCAGTGTGTGGATCTCCTGGGTCAGCAGCGTCTGCCCAGGGTTCATTGTGATCTTCAGGATCAGTGTCCATAGGATAACTGTACTCCTTATTGTCACCTTCTCCTGTCTCCACATCTGAGTAAGTTGGCGAGATAGGAGCAGTGTCTTGGCCATGTGGTGAAAGAGGCTCAACAAGAAAAGGTGAAGCAGTAGAATCCTTCTTTTTCAATGGAATTTTATATGACTCCATTGGCTGTTCAGGGGCGATCTTTCTCTTATAAATAGAAAGTCTACCCGTGTCTGCGTCGATGAATTGCCTCGACTGCTCTTCAAGCGGGGGCTGTCGATGCTTTGTGACAAGGTCCGCAGTTGTAGGCTTCGGCCCCGTGGACACCCGTTTGGACGCTTCGACGGCCGGTTTAGGGGCGAAGGCTTTAGGTACCACTTTCGGCGGCAGTGTGAACTGGATGAGCGCCGACGATTTTTGAGGTTTAGTGGGAGGCTTCAGTGCCGGAGTGTCCTTCGATCTGACAGGAGAAGCCTTCTCCTTAATGCGTTTCAGCGATTCCGACACCTGCTTGGAGAAGGAGGCGGCCGGCTGTGTCGATTCGACGGGTTCCTTCGAGGCACCGCCCGGCGTGGGCTCGAGGTTCGTACCGCTTGTAGCCTTATCTGGTCGACGCGTAGGATCTAGGACCTTTCGAGCCCCGAGTCCTTTTTCAGTGTCGACGGCCTTCGGCACAGACTTTTTCGGGTCGACGTCCCTGACCAGTTTTTTCTGTGTCGCAGTCTTCGGCTCGACACCCTTCAGCGACCTCACCGGGTCGACTACACTTTTCTGCTTCGTCGGTGCCGATAGTTCGGAGGACTTCGAGCCGACCAAAGCAATACGCACTTTCGGTTTCGATTTCGCCTCCAGTGCTTGAGGTTGAGTAGACACCGAAGCTTTCTCTTTCGGTTTCGGTCAACCAGTGGCTCTTTAGAAATGTCCGTAGCCGGGCCCTGAGGCGAGGCTGTAGAACTGAGTGTTCGATCTCGGGTAAGGCCATGTGGCGATCCCTCGACCTGCGCCTTATTGAGTGTTTCGGTCTCGGGCCCCGTAACAAAGATCGGGCCTTGCTCTTCGCATGAGCTATCTTCTCCGGCCCCAAAGACCACATCGTCGTCTCCTACCTCATCGACGACGTTATCAATATCGACCATCTCGACATCTGCGTCGTAGTTGGAGTCGTTCTCCGATGCAGGATCTGACTCTCGAACTTCCTGCTCGACTCCCTCATCCTCTTCGGTATCGAAAATGTTCACCGGGTCAGGTGCCGTCTGCTGGGCCTCCTTGCGCGCTGCGCGTCAACGTCGAATCGTCTTCTTGGAGCGGAAACGAGAACAAGCCATACAGCTGGCTTCATCGTGATCCAGAGACAGGCACTTGTTGCACACCGGGTGGACGTCGATATGAGGATATTTGGAGTTGCAAACGGGACATCTCTTGAACGGGCTCCGTTCCATGATGGTTCGTCGATAAGGCCTCTGGCGTCGACCGGGCCTTTAGTGCCGAAAGCCACGCGGCTCCTTCGGAGGTTCGGCTCGGAGACCGAGCTGAAACAAGAACTGGCACCGATCGCAAGACAATACCGACGATAACTAAAGGCCTTTTGGACAAAAAGAAAGATTACTATCGATTCCGAACTTGAGTTAACAAACATGCATCCGAACCCAATGGCGGAAAAAAACAATCTGAGGATGGAGTCGATGCCCATGCGCACTGTAGTCCAGGGGAGGAGCCACCTATCTCGTGATACTTCGAAGACTCTTCCAGGACAACAATGTGCAATCATCCGGACCCAACACTAGGCGGCGATCTACGCTACAGATATGAATTCAGCAGCCCACATGCCTCGAACATGTTGTCGCAGTTGACGAGTGA
The DNA here is from genome assembly GCF_964261635.1 of Lissotriton helveticus. Taxonomy (NCBI): domain Eukaryota; kingdom Metazoa; phylum Chordata; class Amphibia; order Caudata; family Salamandridae; genus Lissotriton; species Lissotriton helveticus. Next base: position 452,384,229 of record NC_136073.1, on the reverse strand, counting down.
ACTTTTTTCTCATCTTTACCCTCAGGGGGGACAGAAGCTGGTTTTTAAAAAGTTGTAGCCTTTTCAGAAGGAGAAGAAGAAGAAGGCCCATAGCTTGCCTTCTTTTCAGGTGCCACTCCTGGAAAAAATCCTTCCCTCTTCTTTACACCTCGGTAAGGAGATTTGACAGGACTACACCTGTCATACCTATGAGAGGTCTTTTGTAAGGCTTTGGAAGGAGGGGTCTGAGGAAATAGACGTTGAAGACCTACCCCTTTTGAAAACCTCCTGGATGAAGTAACCGATGAAGCGTCATCACTGTCACTGGAGAAAGGATCCTTTCATGACTTTAGTTTCTGAAGCCATGTTAGTAGACATCCCTCACTGTCCCGCAAGGTCTTTGTGGAGAAGGTCCGACAGATTTTGAAGTCAGCCGCCTTGTAGTCAGGATACAAACAAATACAGTCTTTATGTTTGTCCTCCACACAAAGTCTCTTCTTGGAGCAGGTGGCACAAGCCTTGAAGAGAGCCTTCTTCTCCTTGTCTGACATGTTGAACACGTAGTGAAGAGATTAAGAGAAATATTAGGTTCAAAATAAGTGTAAATATTGTAAAAAACGGAGCAGAGCTCAGTGGAGACTCCCTTGCACAACGTGCGGTAGAAAATCTGAGGCTCCCTCAGGAAGGTTCTATGGGGTGAGGCTGTTCTGGTTGGCTGTTCATTTTATTTAGTCTCTTTTACAAAAAGAGGTGGATATGCTACAAAACTAGATGAGGCCTAGGCCTCATTCTTTTGTTTTTTACCTATTTCTATGGCTATTTTGTATATACCGGGGACTCCCATCTCGACGACGGGAATGATACAAGCAATGGGAATCTACGAAAGTTCCAATACATGCCTTGCATTTTCCGCATGGAAAGAATCCCTTCATGTCTTTCAGAGTTCCTTTTCTAGGCATGGGGCTCTCTAAATGGCTATGTACCAGATTATCTCTTAACGAGCGGGCTTTTCTGTATGTAATTAATGGACACGCTGGGATGTCATTTGCTATTACTGTGTCGGTTTTCAGTATATGCCAGTTTTTTTCCAAAATGTTTCTGAGTGTTTGAATAGGTGGTAATCATTCTAAATTTCTCAGTAGAGTCCTTCTTAGGTTTTCCTTGTTTCAGTAGTTCATTTCTATTCAGATTTCTAACTCTGTTTAGAGTACTTTCCAGGAGTCCTCCGTTATACCCTCTAGCCAGAAATCGTTCAAAACTACCATGTACTGCCTCATCAAAGTCACACCCCTTGAGCAATTTCTCTTTATCCTCAGAAATTCACCATAGGGAATG